>NC_142504.1:70506079-73006079 GCF_057876585.1 Rhinolophus sinicus
AGTGTTTTATTGACAGACATGAATTTTGGTAACTGCCTAGTACCCCATCCTAGGTGAGACCATAATTTATTTACTTCTACTGTTTTTGAAAGGCTGTATTGTTTTCAATATTTCACTATTATAAATAACACTAGAGTGCACACATTGTTCTCTCAGGAAAATTCCTGCCGATTTACTTTATGGATGAAAGTGGGTTATTTTTAAGGCTTTTGCTACAAATTCAGGCCAAGATATTAAAATGTAACAATAGAAATTTAGCCTGGGAGCAGTTGATGTATACTGAGTTCATATTTAACAGAACGAACACCTTTTTAATTTAACTTATTCAGAGTCCTGGGGGGAAATGGAGTTAAGCAATGGTTAGGACTAAGGCTTGTGAGGGCTGTCATCATTCTGTGCTGTCACTGAGCTCTGCAGGGAGGCTGTCTCAGGTTCAGTGTCACACAGCTCAGCTCCCAGGAGTTACCAGAGGGTAAATAGTCTTTACTAGCTTTTATAGCTTTTATTTTTATTTGTGTTTATTTATTACTTGCAGCAGATTGATGGCAAAGCCTTCTTGCTTCTGACACAGACAGACATCGTCAAGGTGATGAAGATCAAACTGGGCCCAGCACTGAAGATTTATAATTCTATCCTCATGTTCAGGAATTCCCAGGACCTCACTGAAGAAGTTACTGTCTCAGGCCAACAAGTCAGGGGCTAAACACACCACCTGAGCTGCTGCTGCACTGGGACCTTGTTCTTTCAGCAATAAAGTTGGCCCACATTAATTTGATTTTACTGTCCCCATGGTCATATCCATATCTAATCTGGACCTTTTAAATGTTTGTGGTTTATATGTTTAGAGGATTCTAATGACAGATCCTGTGCCAACGATGCAGTGGGCCAGGCACGTGTGTGGTTTGTGAATATGTTTATCTTCGGTGGGGTCCTTTCAGCTCTGATATGTTGCCACAAACAGACCAAAGAAGCCCACACAAACACCTTTATTCTTCTCCTTCACCGTAAAAGAAGCCATTTCCCATTTTGAAAGCATAACACTCTCAAATGGCAAAATGTTAGAAAAACAATTCATAAATATATCGTTAATGTTTTCATCAGAACACCTGAGCTTGTCTCAGATTTGCCATCTGGGTGCAGTAAGTCTAAGAGACAGAGGCCCAGTGCTTTAAAAAGAGATTTTTGTGTACTTTACTCAGGAAAGTATGAATCTTTAAAAAATAATGATAAGCACATGTTTTCATGATTCATTACTTCTTCTTTTTACTCCATTAACCATTTTTGGGTTGTTCTCCCAAGATCTCCTGGAGTGTGCCCAGGGTTAGCATAACAGTCAGCCTGGGCATTTAGCAGAAGCTGGTGAGACCTTCCTGAGAACCCTCCTCCAGCAGTGACCTACAGGCTGTCTGCAGGACTGCAGGGAGACCTCTCTTGACACTGGCATTGGTTAGTGGGCTAGATGCCACCTGCACCAGAATCTTCCCGGCTTCCACTCTGAGGGATCTCAGCAGAACTGGTTTGTCCTGCGGTCTGCCTGAGTGTGTGTAATAAGGAGCTGTGGTACATCTGGGCCTTGTGTATATCTTTACAGAGGCACGCCATTAAAAGGGAAGAGGCACGCCTAGGGAACTTGGTATCTATGGTTTGTTGAAACAATTCTGATCTGTTATCAAGCCTTATTTGTCTTATATAAGTGACTGTATCTAAGACTTAAGTTATGTGCAGTCAGTCCCACAGTTTTAAAGACAAGTACCTCTTTTCTGACATACACCTACAGTAAGAGCTACACATGCCCCCATAGAAGTGGAGCTCCATCGATGTTTTAGTGGGGCGAGGAAAGAAATAGATAAAAGAGACTCAGGCCTGCCCATACACATCTGCTTTATTAAGAATCTATGGTTCAAGCAAATTGATTCTGCTTGGAGAGTTTCTCAAACTTTAAGTCACTGAAAAAAACAATCTTCTCTAAAATGTATGCATCTATTACATTTCTTTAGATCCTTACCTAAATGGAATTTTAATACATTATTGTTGATATAAATTTTTGTTTCTGTGGAGCTTTGTTTGTTGTTTGTTTTTGTTTTGTAGACTGCCATGTACAATTAAAATTCTTGCTTCTGCTATGTTAAAATTTTAATATATTTTAAATTATAATAAACAGATAAAATAAAACCCCCACACCACTGCCTGAATGAGTGTGTTGTTATAACCTGTTCCCACACCACAATCTGGAGGCTTTTTTTTTTCCAGCCTTGGAAGAGCAAAAGTAGTGCTGCATGCGTTAGCCAGCCAAGAAGTCGCCATTTTTGAGTCCTTAGAGAAGTAAATTTAGCTGTTAATAACTTGAGAGAGTGAAGAGTGACGTGGAGTCTTTTTATTTAAAAAAAAAACAAAAACTTCAAAATTGCTCATTGTAGAGGCTCTGTGGATAACATGAGATTTGGGTTCAGATATTTAATACATGTCATTTCAACAGAAAGGTCTAGTACAGAACAGATAATACGAAGCCAAATTAAGGTTGAACTATTGTGCTCCTAGAAGATAGTATGATCAGATAGAAAGAACCTGATCCACGTATCTGGCTGCCTGCCGGACATCCCCACTCTGTCACCCAATGCCTCAACCTTGACATATTCAAAGGCAACTTGGATGGCTCCACCCTAGTATTCCTCACTTGAGTGAAAAACACTATCATCTCAGTAGCTACCCAAGCCAGGAAACTAAAATCGTCTGTATCTTTGTCAATTTCTGGGCTGTAATTCTTCCTCTACCAACATGACATCACTGAACATGGAGACGGAAAGAGAGGTGCCCAGTCAGCTTTCCAAGCTGGTTCCTCCTGGCCCCAGCACCCTGAAGGCATTCACACCTCACCCCCGCCTACCTTTACTCTCTCTGTCACATCCTGTGCTGGACCTCACTGACCTTCTTCCTTTTCCCCACACTCACCTTTCTCTTGGGCCACCCACCTTTGCATACGCTGACCCCCCTGACTGAGGTGATCTCGCCCACTTCCCCCTCCCCCTTCTTCTTGATACCTGAACTGTTCGGTTCTGACTTGCTTAAGGGCCCTACAGCAGCGGTGCCTCCCTATTACTGCTCCTCACACTTCATTGTTATTACTTGCTTGTCTCTCCCCACTAGTCTAGAGGGTCTGTGAGGACAGCGACCACGGCCAACTTGCTCATCGCTTACTCTAGCATTTGGCATACTATCTGGTACTTAATTGGTACACAATAAGTTCTTTGTTGTATCAATGAATGAAGCAAACCAATCAATTTCCTAAATAAGTGTAACTTCTCTGTAAAAGGAGGAAATAAGTCCTACCTCAAGGGGTTTTTTAAATTTGATTTGATGGATGTATGCTTGTATGTGAATGTAACCGACACAACACACATATAAGATGCCTGAAACCTAACAGTAGCCATTAAATAGGAGTCAGGAAAATACCAGCAACAGCACTCCAGCACTCCACTTCTTGAGCATTCTTCCAGGAATCTCCCACGTACAAACCCCTTAAGTTTGCATAAAGCCTGATCCCAAGGGCCCCCTCTTCTTAGTGCAGCTACGCGTTAGGGGTCCCAGGAACGAGTGAGGCAGACCCTGAGGGCCTTGATTGCCCTGACTTGGCTCTCCCACAACCAGCTTCCACTCTGACCAGTCCCTTCCCCTCTTCCAGAAAGTCTTGAAACATTGTGAGTTAAAATCTTTCAGTTGAAATATTCGCTCTACCAGAAGGACCCTTACCACCGTCAAGAGTCAGGCAGCATCCGGTAATGTCCCAGATGGTGTGAAGGCCTCACCTGCCCCGGAGCACTAGCCAAGCCTCGTACTCTTCTCCTCTTTTCCAGATTCCCACCTGGACTACGAGTGAGGACAAAGCAAAAAGTTGCCAACGGGGCTTCAAGATATACAAACTTCTAGGTTATTAGAAAGGGTTCCCCCAAAGGACCACTTGTAGAACACATTATAATTACAAATAGGATGCTGGAAATTAGATCATTAACAAGAATCCTAAGGACTTCTGAGACCATAATCTTTGAATGCCTATAATTTCAGATAATTTTTGGAAAAATAAGTTTTTCTCAACAACCCACAGACATTCCAAGAAAAAACTACCTTCAGTCAGTTCTGAACATGTTTTTTCCCTCTGTGGTTTGGTCCTGACCCTGTATCACCCACATCCTAAACAGATTCCAAGAGTGATGGCGCCGGAGACCAGCTCCTTGTTAACCTGGGGCTCTGCGTTGCTACATCTTTCCTTTGCTGAGCTGGCTCTCAAACATCCCTGGGATTTTGTGGTCAAGTCACCTTTGACTATGGAGTCTCCATCTGTTTAGTGAAGGTTAGAGCAGGGAAGTGTAGAGGAAAGTTCTTGGGCTTTGGAGTGAAGCCCAGGCTTGAATCCTGAGTCCTGTGCTTGATAAGGTGCTTCATCCAGAAGCTAATCACCCAGCAAAAGACCAACTTGCCACATTTACTCATTTCTTTTGAAGCATTGAATTCTGATTGCATTACGTTTTGCTTCATATCATTTTAAAGAATATTCAGTTTATCTCTGCAACTCCCAGGGCTGAAAAATGTATTCCTGAATGTGAAATGTTCCTAAGACTATATTCATAATATTCAAACACATATTCTTCATGAATGATTTTTCTTATAAATTCTTCTTAAAAACTTATTCTCCTTATAAATACATGTATGAGGAATCTATTTGTTAATAGATCCTTGAATATCAGAATCCTTATAAATATATTCTTTCTATGAATAAATATATTAATGAATACTATATTGACAAGAAATAGTTCTTCAAAAATATATGATTGCTATACTATCTCTGGGTTTGTTTGTAGCTACAGCAGGGAGCTGGGACAACCAAACTTAAAATGCTGCTGTGAAGACAAAAGGAAAACTGGTCAGATAAACTCAGTTAAATGAGTAAATTTGCTGACTAAGCCATTGGGTGAATTGGTGATTACAATTTGACTTCTAAGTGAGATTGTAATGGTGACCCTATATTTTCTATTTTGAGATTTAAACCTCTGGACTGTATGGTTTGGCTTGGGACTTTTCAAAAGTCTTCTTTTTGCTGCTCTACTCTCCCACCAAACCTTAATGACTCTGTATACCATACATTTACTATGCATACCAGTTTCAATGGTTCTGTTTACTTCGGACCAAATGTATACCTAGCCAGTCTCTGGGAAGTGCCTTTTTCCTGGGGTTGTCTGACCAACTTCTCATTTCTTTCGTTCTCTTTGCATGCCTATAAGACCTTTCGGCAGTATTAAAAAACGGGACGGCTGTCTTTGTGACGAAGAGTCTACTGTCTTCCTTTAATGCTGGCAGTTTGGAATAAACCTGCTTTACTTTCCAACAACCTTGCCTCTCAAGTTTTGGCTTTCGTGAGGCAAGCAGCCAGACCTTTTGCGTAGTAATAAGATTACCTGCTTCCTAGTCTTTGCATCCTAAATCACTTTCAGGCAGGTGATGGATTTTGAATCCAGTGAGCAATAAAACACAGCCCAGCTGCCACTGCCAAATTCCTAGATGCCCGAATGCCCAGATACCTGTATGCCCAAATGCCTGGATGTCCAGATGCCCAGATGCCCAGATGCCCGAATGCCTGGGCTGGGATGCACAGGGAAGTCCAGAGGGCCCTAAAGGCAGCTGTGAGGACATAGTTCTTGGGTGATGAGAGCAGAGGACTCTGGGCACGCTGACAGCATGCATCGTCCCTCCCTTGGGGACCGCAGAACATTAAGGGGCAAAGCTGCAATAGCCTAAACACTCTTTGCTGATTGTGGCCCCAGGAATGACACAGAAATGGAAAAAAGTCAGACAAAATGGTTGTGGGGTTAAGGAAAAAAAAAAAAGTAAGGACCACCATTAAATAGGGAATGGAAAGCAAACATTTTGAGAAATGAGGCTTTGAGTTTAAAATATTGGGAGGTTTTCCTCCAAATGGTTGTATTTCAAGGGATCAGACTAGCTGTGTGTGGGTTTTACCTATAAGGCAACACCCATCAATCTCACAGTTACTTCAATTTAAGATTAGATTGTGTTCCTTTTGTTTGAGGAGTCTAGGCATCAAGGCAAATTGATGCATGAAGAGCACAAAGTGCTGAGAAATCCCAGGTTAAACCCAGATGTTTCCACAATGGATTTTCACAATTTTTGAACTGTACCTGATAGCAATTGTATTCAATACCCATGGGGACTGTTTTGAAATGCAGAAGCCTGTATTTTACTGTGAAATGCTGGACCCTCAAAGGTCTTTTAGTAAGAAAATAATACCAAGAACTACCGGTTAGTATTGGTTCAGTTTCATTTTTTAAAAATAAAGAAATAAAAAGTGGATTTACAGGATCACTTCCCAAAGATACATGAGTTGCTTAATTAGCTATTTGTGTGAATGGGTAGGGTATGTGTGGTATGTGTGTCCATGAAAGCAGTTGTTTCTCTATAAATTTGAGCCTAAGAACTGCTCCGATACTTTGCTTCAGAAGGCAGTGAAGATTTTCTTCTGTTTAGTTGTGTTCTTTCCAAGAAGAAGCAATTCGAATTTAATTTGTCTTGGCCTCTCCAACAAAAAAAAGTTAAGCCAGTCAAAAATTAGTTTATTAAAGGAAAACACTGTCAGACAGGTTGCTTGGTGTTGGTGATGGATTTTTTTCTTTCATTTTTCAACTAATTTGCAAAGTTACCCTCCAGAACAAACAGCTCACTTTTCCCCCCTTTTTTATTTTATTTTTTTTAAAGAATAGATTTGTTCTTCATAAGCCCTTGTAACAATTAGTTTGAAACCTATGGTTATTCTTCTTGGGCCTTCAAAGAGATTTACCCCAGTGTCTTCTAGTTTAGCAATGTTAAGTCTAAAAGTAGAAGGAAAAATATCACAGGTACACATCCATATTGATTTGGAAATTTTCTTCGAATGAACCATCAAATTCATTTGCCAATGTCCTCATCTTTGTCTATTTTGAAAATTATTAAATCCATCCATTCATTCAACAAATAATTACTGAGAGCCCAGTATGTGCCAGGCACTATGGGCATTTGAAATGCATCTGTGGATAAATAAATAAAAATCTCTTCTTTCGTGGAGCTTAAATTCAAGTGGGTGGAGACAGAGAATGAACCACAAACATAAAAATATGAAGATGAATCAGAGGAAATAAATGGAGAAAAGTCTAGGGTCTCAGGTAATGGGAATACAATCTTGCCAATCCATAGATCTCATAGATAATATGGTCAGGTGGGACCGCTGGGGGGAATCTCCTGGCATTTAGGTGTGATTCACATGACACATACCTGCACAGATGCAGATGTTGCGGCAATTCTTTCTAGATCATTGTTCTTGCTCTGCCTTTGCAAACTGCAGAGGTGTTCTAATGTCTCCCCACAGGACCTAGAACAATCCTCTACACAGAGACGCCTCTCAGTACACATTGCTAACTGCCTGGCTCAAGAGAGGAAATATTTTGAGTACCATTTGGATGTTAACAATTAAGTAATCTGTTACCTGGAAATTTCTGGACTTTTGCCCCCGCCCCCCCAAATTCTAAGTAGCAATTAACCCAAAGTAATCAGAGATACTTCTAATGTGATTAAGTAAAATTGTCATCAGGCAGGTAATTTTAAATACTGACAAGCTTTAAATACAGACATTAATATTAGCTTAGTAGTGTTCTAATATTTATTATGCATACATAAGAATTTTAAATGTAACTATTTTTCACATTGCTTTGCTTGGTAATCCTGCCACCCCCAAAAAATTGTGTAATAATTTTTGCAGCCCTCCAGTAGGGTAGCTAAAGGTTAATAAAGTGATTTGCAAGTGCCATACTGAACTAAAAGGCATAACATCTTGATGAAACATGCCTGATAAAAAGGTGGAAATACTTGATCTTTTGTGTGAGTCAACATTAATTACCTAGAGTAGGTCTTGTGTTACAACTGATTTAGATGTCCCAAAGGGCAAAAAATTTAAATTAATCACTTTGGTGTTAATTTGAAAATGGATTAGCCTTAAAGGATACACAATTTTAGAAAAAGTGATATTTATTTGTTTGTTTGTTTATTTGTTGAGCTCTGAGTAAATTCTATTAACTGAGAAGTCCATGAAAGCTTGTCAAAATCTGAACTTGGATCAGGCTACTATTCCTGAACTTTGAATGGCTCGGTAGCTGTTTGAAACTTGAAGAGTCATTTGGAATTTGTGATCACTCTTAGCAGACTTGGGCTGACAGAAACTTATTTCACAATTCAATCTATATTCTGTGCAGATGATTGTAATATTTGCCTTCAGGAGGAAACAATAAAGATATAAAGAACTCACTGATTTAAAAATCTTAAACTCAAAGTTATGTACTCCATTTTTTACTAGCATTAAGCTGGTAAAAAATATTTGTTCCCACACAAGGTTGTTTTGCCTTCATTTTCTATTTCTCTACAGATAATAAATCCTCACACACATTGATCTTCAGAAGCAATTTCATAGCTTTCTCTACCTTGAGGAAGATCTGAAAATAAAGTAATAGATAAATAGAACATAACTTGAATTACTAGGTCATGTGATTATACTCTTCATTAACACATTTCCAAAAATCCCTAGTAAAAGCAATTATACAACCTCTTCAGGACTCATTCAAGATTGTCCCTTAAAGAGAAAGATTATGTTTTCTAAAATGTTCTTCTCCTGTCAGTGTTTGCACAGTGCCTAGATAAATAGATCTTAATGTTTAATAGCTAGATGGTGTAAAAGAGGCACTCAATAAATATTTATTAAATAAATAAAGAAGAAAAAATGATGTACTTTTTCAGACCTAACACAATCATTCAAACTTCTGCGTAAGATATAAAAGATCTGGTGTCTACTGTTCCTATAAAATCATTTTTCATGTATTTTTGAAGACCCTACTGAAGTCATCCCTTAGTCTTCTCTTTTCTGGACTAAATGCCTCTTCTTTTAGCCTGTTTCCATAGGTTTTTAACTGAAATTTTTCAAGTTTTGCCTCTACTATTAATTTTGTCTTTCTTCTAATCTTCATCCCCATGTATCTTCACAGCTGTTTGCTTCCTTAGAAAGTCCTCTCATTATCTCTGAATAATTCTTTAGAAGCCAGCTGTTGTCACTCTGTCCTATGGCTTATTTCTGCTAAAAGTTAATGATGCAGTAGATATATTCACTCTCTGGCCCTGTCAACTCTCGATAAAGTGTGATCTGTGGGACACAAGGTGGAAACAGCCCTGAAAGACACTGAGTCATGCAGCGAAGAGCTGACCCGCCAGCATGATAATGCTAGGACCGACATGAAGAGACTTCCCAGGGACTGTTATTTTGTTAATGATTTGTGAACTGTTACACAAAACAAGCACCTAATGAAGAGAAGTTAGACAAATTAGAATCCATTTTTCAGGCTTCATGATGTTACCTGAGTACTTCTATTGTATTTTCTATGTTTGATGACCCATGTGCCTAGCTATTTGGTTTGAGGACTTCTCTATTTGGCCCATTTCATTTTGTTTCCACCCAATCTGAATTTCTTTCTTACTTCTAATCAATATCGCATGGTTTAAGCAACTTGAATACTTTCTTATATTTCCTCAGCGCCTTGCCCAGGGCTGAGACTATGTTAACTCAATAAAATTGCTCAATTACATAAAGTTAGTTGTATAGAGAATTGACATGTTTTCTGTTTTTTGGTTTTTCTTTTTTTTTGGTTTTTTTTTTGCTTTTTTCTGAAGACCTTACTTTCAATTTGGGAATTGTCAATGCATAACTTGCTTTGACTAAAGCTAACCCATAACAGCCAAATTCTTCCTGGTTCTATCTTTTATGAGTATCTTATGTCATGGCAAGGGACCCAGGACAATGTGATCTTAGATAACAATGTGACCAGAATCATTATAGCGTAACCCAAACCAAACAGCATCCTCACTTGGACAAGTATGTCAGCAAATAAAGTCTTGCCTTGGTTGTTACATTGACTTTGGGATGTTTACCCAAATATTCTTGATTTATTTTAGCCAGCGTTATTATTTAATTAAGAGCTTAGGAGTGGGAAAAGAGAAAAAAAAATAGTTTATAAAAATAACTCTAGAAAAAGCTAAGCAAGGCATTACTTAATGATTAATCATTCATGCATTCTTGCATTCATTATATATTTATTGAGCATCCACTTAGGTCAAACACTGTGCTCATCATATAAGCACAAGTAATTAATATGGCATTTTTGATCTTTGAATTGTAACAAATGAGTGCCTGAATGTCTAACTAACTGAATTAAACACAGAATTACAACATAATTTTTAAACTGTGAAAAGCCTTTAATCGTTTATACAAATTCTGATAAAGTGTTTAGGTCTGAAATGTTTGTCACATAAGGCACTAGCTTTCTGACTTTTTTTACTACATCCCACAGAAAGCTATGCCTTAGATCACAACTTAGTATGTACACACACACACACACACACACACACACACACACACACACACACACTTTTCTGATCAACTGTATTTTTTTTTTAATGCTGATCCCAACTTATTTTCATTGAAAATAATTGATTTCATGACCAATGGGTTGTGACCACAAGTTTGAAAAGCACAACCATGGGATACTACACAGCAGGGCAGCAGTGGCTGTCAGCCCTGGCTGCACAAGGAGTACTGGGAGTTTTTTAAGAAATACAAGTGCCAGAGTCCTACCCTAGACCAACTGAATCCGAATATGGAGGTGAAGTCTGAGCATTGGTGTTTTGGTAAAGCTCCCTGAGTGATTCCAATGAACAGTGAGGGTTAGCAGCCATTACTCTAGGTAATGGGACATGTTTTTTTTTAAATAAACAACTATCATATAAGTAATATGTGCACCTACTGAAAAATTAAAATAGTATAGATGGTTATAAAAGAAAAACTAAGTCTCTGGCTCAACTGCTTACCCCTCACTTCTGCTGTCTAGAGGTAAACATAGTAAACAGTTTCTTGTGTATCTTCTCCCAAATTGTTGGGCATGCAGAGGAATATATGTGGTTTCCACAAGTACGTGTTTCTGGATAACTTTAATAATATGTTGCTAAGTTATTAAAGTTACTGTTGGTATTTTGATGAGGATGACATTGGATTTATGGATTAGAGGAAACTGATGTATTTACAGAATTGAATCTTCCTAAGAAGAATATAATAGGTCTTTTCATTTATTCAATTTTACTTTTTATGTCCTTCAAGAAAATGTTACAGATTTTTTAAATATCTAGGTTTTATACATTTCTTATTAAGTGTATACCTAGTTGTTCTATTTCTTATACATTATAAATGCAATAGTTTACCTTATTTTGTTTATTGAAATGTTTGTTTATTGAAATACTACTAAATGTGGATATTAATTTTGAAACCAGTCTACTCGACTGAATTATCTTTCGTTGCTAATGGAATTTCTCCCCATTGATTCTTTTGCATTTTCTGTGTAAACAACTACATTGTCTGAAAATGGTAATAATTTTGTCTCCTATATTGATGCCTCATTTTTTTCTCTTATCTAATTGCATTGACTAGTATTTTCAAAATGAGTTTTAATTTGTAATGATTCTGGGAAGTAACATCTTATATAGATGACTTATAGCTAAGAATTATGTGCATAATAGAAACAGGCATGTTAAAACTGAGGAAAAATATAGAAAACTTGGTAAAATCACTTTTGATAATTTTCTTCAGTTACTTTTGAACAGTCTCAATTTTGAAGAAAAATATCATTCCCCCATATCTGTTAATATTACTGTTAAAGTTTTGTCATGGATATTCCTAACAAATTTGCCCATCATTTTTTTACTGTCATTATCAGGTTTAATTTCAGTGTGTTACTACTTTATAAAAATACTTTAGGAACTGTTACTCTTTTTTATGCTTTGGAATAGTTTAAGTAGAATTTAAAATATCCCTTGAATTCAATTCATATAATTCACCTGGCAATATCTTAGCTTGATGCTTTTTTTAGTCTTTGACAAGTTCTTTATGCTTCTCTATGGTAATTTATCGGTTTTAGGAGAGCTGCCAGATAAAATGCAGGACATCTAGTTAAATTTGAATTTCAGAGAACAGCCAATAATTTTTTAGTATAAGTATATCCCAAATATTGCATGGGACATACTGAAAAAATCTTATTTATCTAATATTCAAATTTAACCAGGATCCTGTTTTTCTATTTGCTAAGTTTGGTAACCCCAGTTATAGAGTCTCTTGTGGCATGAGGTTTGATAATAAATATTTTTTTAGAAATTTTTATTTTTCATTTAGGTTTTCAGAAGTTTCAACATAGCTTTAAGCAAATGGTCCCTTGAAATAATTCCTCATTTTTAATTTTACATTTTCTCCCATGTTCTTTATTGGGTCAATTAGTGGTTTAGCTATTCTCTTGGTTAAATTAAGAGCAACTCTATGCATCATTATCTGTTCTCCTGCCTTTCTAATTAATAAATTAGAAAGGTTTATGTTAATGTCAGTGAATTCCTTCCTTGTCCAGTCTTTTGGTTAATTTTGCCAATCCTTGACTAGGAGAGATTCAGGCTGGAGAAAAAATTATGAAGTTTGCAGAGAATAGTTAATACTGTGCTGAGTGAGTTGAGGAAGAAAAGAGAAGGGGACCCTGGAATTCCAACATTTACAGATCCTGTAGAAAAGAATGATTTCAAAAGGAAGGCTGAGAAGGAGTAGGCAGCTGATTCTAACAAAAGCCAGGAGAATATTAAATCTCAATCACTCTAAGTCTCAGCTTATTTATTCATAAAATGAAAATATTATCTGCCTTATAGTCTTAATAATACACGCAACATCCTCAACACATAATAAATATTCAAGTATGATTATTAATAGCCAGTCCCTCCACAGTAGGAATACATTCTTCTGGTGCCCAAGTCCAAGTACTTACCCTCACTCTCCTTGGATCTGCCCCTGTTCTTGCTTGTTGGTTTTAGGGGCTCTCTGACTCTGTTATGCATTTACTTAACACTCTATCATTATGTCATAAGTACCTGCTACCCCTGACTTTAGAGAAGTCCTTGCTGCAGTTGCTGCCCTGCTCTTGGTCATCTGCACATTTCTCTTCAGAACTTGGTTTCCCTGGGCTCAATTTTATCTTCTGCTATCCTCTCTTTTCTCCTCAAGGCTTCCCTTTTTGTTTTGGCCTTTTGACTCAGGACAACTACTGAGCCTCTCATTCCTCCAAAAGACCCTACCAAGGGCTTTGCCACAAAAGCCCTTATTGTGTCACCTTCTGGACTACACTGACCACTGACAACAGCCTATGACCACTCTAGTGTTCTTTACTAATACTCTGTCTCTTAGGACTCAAGGGCGATCTCACTTGTCTGAGGTCTGAACAAGCCCTGGCATCATCTTCAGAATCCTAGGAGGAAATTAATTATCCTATCCTGTGATTTTGGGACCTGAAGGAAGGGTTTCTAGGTAGAAATGTTATCTACCTTTGGAGATATTCGTAATATACTTTTGTGTTCTAATGTGGTCTTGACCTCATTCCTCTTTAAGAAAGTAGATATCTATTCTCACAGTGGAAAAATTAAGCAAATATGGTCACCACCAATATCCAAAATGCATAGCTGCCGCATAAATGGCTGCTGTGGAAGAAGAAAATTGGTCCTCTGGACTTTTAGACCTTTCACCTCTTCCTTTTCCCCTCTTATGTGGATGATGCATTCAATCAACATTTGTGGACGCCACTTGTAACTTGTTTTGATGTGTCTCTCTGGTACCTTCCAGTGCAGTGGCTATTTAAAGTTAGTTACAATTTTAAAATTAGTTTAAATTTAGTTGGTTAACTTTAAATTAAAATAACTCAGTTTCTCAGTTACAGTAGCCACACTTTCAGTGCTCAATAACCACACATGGCTAGTGGCTGCCATGTACTCAGCACGTTTTATGGACATACTTCCATCTTTGCGGAAAATTCTATTGGACAGCTATCACTCTGGACATAGAGCCAAGAACTTTACACAGTCACCCTTGGAAAGGCAAAATTAGGCAAATTAACTGCCTGGGTCCTGCTCTTCTTATTTCCAAGAATGACAACAGTTCACTGCCATGGAAATTGTAAAAACCCAAAGACGTCAACGCAGATTTTTTCTTCAAAATATTTCCATGTGGGAAGGAAGAAATCATGTGATGTTGTATGGACCAAGGTTTCAGGATTTCTTTTCTTTTTATTTTTTTAATTAAAGTTTATTGGGGTGACAATTGTTAGTAAAGTTACGTAGATTTTGGGTGTACAATTCTGTAATGCATTATCTATACCCCACATTGTGTGTTCACCACCCAGAGTCAGTTCTCTTTCCATCACCATATATTAGACCCCATTTACCCCCTTCTAAAGTCCCCCTTCCCCCTTATTCTTTTATATGTTTAAAGAGAAAACAAAAAAGGCAATAATTCCTGCTTTCCTTTCTATTTTTTTCCTTCTCAGTCTTTGAGCTGTGAGATAGTTTTAAGAACAATGCTCTTTTCTCTATAGCCTGCCCACCTCCCAGCTTCCATGATGGGAGGGGAAGAACAGGTGACAAACAGGACAAAGTCCCCTTGTTCCTTATGAAATACTTGTTTAAAGTTATGTGAACCAAATGTGCATAGCTGAAATGTAGCCTTGTCAGACCAGGCACGGGACGTGAGGCCAACACTGAAAAGGTGGAAGAAGAAAACCAGAGTCCTTCCCTTCCCCTCTTCCCTCTCCTCTCAGCTCCCTTCTCATGCAAATAAAAAGCTGGCAACACTTCTTCTCCCTTGAACACTGAACTCCTTTGCTCAGCCAGCAGGTTCTTCCTTCTTGGAGCTGAGCATCATCACTGCACTGCGGTGAGGGCGACCCAGCAGCCACTGTCCCTTCAGGAAAACAAAAATAGCAAAGTCCCTGTCTATTCACAGAACACAGCCACCATCTGTCCCAGGCCTGGGGATCTGGAGACAGAGAGAGTTCTCTGGAAAGGTCTGGCTATGTTGATGCACAGACCAAAAAGCAGACATGTGACCTCCGGGAGTTCCATAGGGTCATCCAGAAGGAGCAGTAGATTTGGTAGCTGCTGCTGCTGCTGCTTAAATAATAACGTAGCACTTTTCAATCAGCGACTTCCTTAATTCTCACAGCAACTCTGTACAGTAGGTACTTTTCTAGCCTCATTTCACAGATGGAAAAACTGGCATAGGAAGTTTATTTCATCTGCTCAAGGTCACACAGGTAGCAAGTGGGATTTGAACCCAGACATTCTGGTCATACAGGCCATACTGTTTAATCCCTATGCTAGTAGCATAGCAACAAAGAGGTTCTGGAAAAAAAAAAAGAAACCTGGAGAAAACCAGCCAAATTTGCCACCAACCCTCATTCTGCTTTTTAAATGTTTTTCTAATGATCGCACCCAGGTGTTTGCTAACAAACCCCAATAGAGTCAGTCAGCCTTGCACAGAGTAACCTCATAAAGACACATCTGTCACACAATACTCCCAGCTTCACCCAGTAAGATCACTCTGAGGTGGTCCAAACCCTCATGCTATTAGAGGGTCATAAAGTGCACACCGATTAATAACAGTGTTTGGTTTCAGAAACAATATCCAGGTCTATTCCTGTGTTTAGGATATACCAGGTATGGTACTCGGTTTCCTGGGTAATGATGACCATTTTCAGGTGACCCGGCATGAGCCTTGTTTCAGCCCCCTGCACACCTGAGTGAATTCCTTTCATGAGCCTCTCCTCTGATGGTTCTTCCCAACACAGTCTCTGCAAATTACTTTCCCAGATCAAGCCATGTCAAGCTCCGCAGCAGCAACAGTGTGTTCATCAACAGTGTGTACAGGGTTGATGCTCAATTAACGATTTCAAAACGAATGAATGACAAGTGGGCAGAAATGTCTCGGATGCCTCTGTGAACAATAGTGTCCCAGGATTTCTTGGTAGTGACTGCATTGACATCCATCACCATCCGTTTCCCTCCCACCACAATAAGCTGTGGCTGAAGCTCTGACTCCTGGCTTTGAGAACTGCATGTCTGCAGACTGCTGTCCCACACAACATTATAGACAGAAAGCCAAGAGCAGCCAACTTTGGCTTTGAAGGGCTGAACACACTGTCAGATCTGAGCCCGAGCATCAGATGCATGGCCTTGTGGCTTTCAAGATTATGTGGCATCTGAACCCCCAAGCCTGCCAGATCTGTGCTCCATCCGTGAGCTGACCTGCCTTTTCCACAAGACACTTTCATGCCTCCTCCAGGCTGACATCTGTTGGCACTGGGCAGTGTGAGAGCCAAAGCTGTAATGGTTTTCAGCCATGGGATCTAAGTAAGGTTTCTTTTTGCCGGGGGAAACCTGGTTTTTTAAGCCTGAGAGCCATCTTCAAGTAGTGTTCTTATTTTTTTTTATATAGATTTTTATTAAAATATAGCTAACATAAAATATTATATTAGTTAGGTATGCACCATAATTATTTAACATTTATATACCTAAGAAAGTGATCACCATGATAAGTCCAGCAACCATCTGACAATGTACCAGGCTGTCACAATATTATTGACTATATTCCCTGTTCTATGGATTACATCCCCATGACTTATTTGTTTTATACCTGGAAATTTGAACCTCTTACTCCCCTTCACCTTTTCCCCCACTTTTAAAATTTTTCAATTACAGTTGGCATTCAAAATTATTTTATATTAATTTTAGGTGTACAGCATAGTGGTTAGACATTTATATAATTTAAGAAGTGATCCCCTAACTAATCTAATATCCACCTGTCACCATACATAGCTGTTACCATATTATTGAATATACCCCCTATGCTTTACTTTACATCCCCATGACTATTTTATAACTACCAATTTGTACTTTTTAATGCCTTTACCTTTTTCACCCAGCTCCCAACCCCCCTCCGATCTATCACCCCAATAAATCTAGTCCCTGTCTGACACCATACATAGTTATTACAACATTATTGACAGTATTCTTTATGTTATACCCTACATCCCCAAGACTACTGTGTAACAACCAATTTGTACTTCGTAATCCCTTCCCCTTTTTTACCTATTCCCAACCCCCTCCCATCTAGCAACCATCAATACATTCTTTGTATCTATGAATTTGTTTCTATTTTGTTTGTTTATTTTGTTCTTTAGATTCCACATATAAGTGAAATCACATTGCATCTGTCTTTCATTGTCTGACAAACTTCACTCAGCACAATACCCTCCAGGTCCATCCCTGATGCCACAGATGGCAAGAACCCATTCTCTTACCTAGTGGAGCATTATTTCATTGTATATATGTACTACCTACTCTTTATTCATCCATCCATGGACACCAAGGCTGCCTCCACATCATGGCCATTTTAAACAATGCTGCAATGAACATATGTACACATTCCCTTGAAGTAGCATGTTGAGTTTCTTCAGTTAAATACCCACAGTTGGAATTACTGGGTCATTCTATGTCTCTTGTTATAGTCTTTGTTTTAAATTATTTTTTGTCTGTCATAGTATTGCTACCTCAGCTTTTTTTTTTCTTTCATTTCCATTTTCATGAAATATAATTTTCCCATCACTTTATTTTCAGCCTGTGTGCGTGTCTTTTTATCTGAAGTGAGTCTCTTGTAAACAACATATGTAAGGGTCTTGTTTTCTTATCCATTCAGCCACCCTATCTTTTATTTGGAGTATTCAATCCATTTACAGTTAATGTAATTGTTGATGAATACTTATTGAGTACATACTTATTGCCATTTTACTATTCTTTTTTTTTTTAAATCTTTTTTTAGTTCATTTTCTTAAAGAAGCACCTCTAAGAGTCTTTGTAATACTTGGTTGGTGGTGATGAAATTTAGCTTTTCCTTGTTTGGGAAGCCCTTTATCTGTCTTTCAATTCTACATGGTAGCTTTGCTGGATAGAGTAATCTTGGTTGTAAGCCCTTGATTTTCACCACTTTGACTATTTCCTGCCAATCCCTTCTGGCCTACAAACCTTCTATTGAGAAATCAGCTGACAGTCTTATGGGAGCTCCCTCCTAGGTAATTAACTGCTTTTTTCTTGCTACTTTTAAGATTCTCTCTTTGTCTTTAAGCTTTGACATTTTAATTATAATGTGTCTTGATGTGGACCTATTTGAGTTCATCTTTGTGACTTGGTGCTTTCTGGGCTTGTATATCTACTTCCTTCTCCAGGTTAGGGAAGTTTTCCATCATTATTTCTTCAAAGAGATTTTCAATTCCTTGCTGTCTTTCTTCACCTTCTAGTATCCTGATGATGCAAATGTTGGTACGCTTGATATTGTCCCAGAAGCCCCTTAAACGATCCTCATTTCTTTGGATTATTATTTATTTACGTATTTATTTATTTATTTATTTATTGCTGTTCTGATTGGGTGTTTTCTGCTACCGTGTCTTCTAAATTGCTGATTCAATCCTCTGCTTCCCCTAATCTATTAATTCCGTCTAATGCATTCTTCATTTCAGTTATTGTATTCTTCATTTCTGACTGGTTCTTTTATATGTTTCCTATCTCTTTGTTGAAGTTCTCCCTGAATTCATTAAGCATCCTTATAACCAGTGTTTGGAACTCTGTATCCGGCAGATTGTTTCTCCCCATTTTGTTTATTTCTTTGTCTGGAACTCTGTTCTGTTCTTTTATTCAGGACATGTTTTTTGTCTCTCCATTTCAGCTGCCTCCCTGTATTTGTTTTTATGTATTAGGTAGGGCTGCAATGTCTTTTGGTCTTAGTAAGGTGGCCTTATATACTAGGTGTGCTGTTGGGCTCAGTGGCACAGTCTCCCTAGTCACCAAGATGGGTGCTCCAGATGTGTTTCTTGTGTGGGTTGTGTGTACTCTTCTGCTCTAATTGAGCATTGATTGTTGTTTGCACATCAATGGGAGGGATTGAGCCTCTGGCTGATTGGTTGTGAGGACTTGCCATGACTACATTGGAGGAACTGTTGTGCAGGGGCTGACCCTGTGGAGCAGGATTTGCTTTAACAGGGCTCTAGTAACTGCCCAGTCTTCCCTTTGGGTGTGTCATTCCTGGAGGCAGCCAGGTGTTGCTCTGGCCACTGGATATGCCAGTTCTGGAGCATCCTGGGAGGTTCCCACCGCAGGCCAAGTTCAGCTGCACCCTGTGCCCTGCCCAGGGCCATGTGACATGAGCACAAAACTATCCGCATATGGCTACTGCCCATGCTGGGTTTGGAGGTGCCTCAAGAGTCCAAGCCACAAACCAAGGCCGGCTATCTATAGTGCCAGGCTTGGGGATGCTCAGCCAGAGATACAGGAAATGCAAAAGCCAGATGCTGCTGTTTGGGTTTTGTGAACCTTTGAGGGATTTTAGGAAAGTCCACAGCATGAGTCAAGACAAGCTGTTTATCCAGAAAAGTCACTGGAAGTGGCTTGGATAGGACCAAAAGTTGGGTGGGGCATGGTCTCAGGAAATCAGGGCAAATGAAAGGTATTAGCCAGGTTGATAGAGACTCAGATATGGCAGCTGCCTGCGTCTGCACACCAGGAGGGGGAAGGGTCCAACAAAGAAACAATGGTTTCCCACCAGTTCCTCTGTCCCAGTGAAAGCTACCCCTCCAGCCCTCACCCTGCAGTCAGACAATTCAGTTTTTCCTTGTATATCCCTGGCACCTTCCAGATGCTGCTCTAGCACTGGAACTCAGTGAGTGAGTCCATCAGTGAATAACTCTGTGTGGGGGTGCCTTAAGAGGAACACCTGAGAGTGCAGCCACCCTTCATCTCACCCAGCCACAATCTCTTTTGGTTTTTACAGCCAGAAGTTATGGAGACTTCTCTCTCTGGCACTGAAACCCTCCTCTGCAGAGCCAGGTGTGGGGTTGGGACCCCTTGCTCCTCCCAGGGGGGAACTACTTAGCTGAGACATCTCCTGATTTTTGATAGTCACATGTGGGTGTGGGACCACCCCGTTCCATGTCTCCACTCCTACCAGTCTCGAGGTAGCTTCTTCTATATGTCCTTAGTTGTAGGGCTTCCGTTCAGCTAGACTTCAGGCAATTCTCAGTGATGGTTATTCTGTAGTTTAGTTGTAATTTATTATAAAGGAGGGAAGTACAACATTTACATAGTTTGCCATCATGACCCAATCCAAATCGTGTTCTTAGAAACCTAGTATCAGGCAGTGCTCACACTGACCCTAGGTAACCCCACCTTGTCTCTTAGCTCAGACTGCTGCCATTCTGTTAAAACTCAACAATCCAGTAGGAAATTGTGTAACATAAAAATGAAAACAATATTATATGTTAAAAACAATAATAAAATTAACCCTGGGAAAACATATTTACTCCAATATAACTGGAAAGAAGTTATCATATATAAATATGTTCTTAGAATGAATAAAATGATGAATAAAATACAACATAATATATTAGGCAAAAAACATAAAGGTAAACAACATATAACAAAGGTAAAATTACACATTACCATAGGAGAAAATATTCAATATTACTAGTAATCAGTTAAATGTCAAAAGTTCAAATAAGGCAAAAACGGATTTTGACTCAGAAACATTTGCAAAAATGATACATAGGCCATGAGATCAGTGACAATGAAATGGTTATGTTCATACTCCATTCTTTTCCCCATAGAAGGCCAAACTATTGAAAGACTTATGGAACTCCCTGTCTTTGTTTCCCAACTCCCATAACACATGTTTACACCCAGCAGTGTGACCTCCTTCCCCACATTTCACAGAATTTGTGCTACCAGTGATGACCAGCAAGATTCTTGTGGTTAAACCCAATGTAAACTCTTCCATAATCATTTGCCTGATTTACCAGCTGCATTGTTCACTGACAACCAAGGACTTATTTTTATACCTTTGTACCCTCCGCCTCTTCTGGCCACCCCCTTTCACCTACTCCTTCTACAGGCTTTTCTTCCCTTGCTTATGTCTGATGGCCTCCCCACCTCCCTGCTCCTATAGAATCTTACTGGGCCATCTCGTCAACCTGGGCTGCAGGCTGTGTCTGAGGCATGTGATGCAGGAAGGCTGACCATTTGGCACCTTTGAACAAAATATTCTTGCTCAATGTTTATTTAAAGGCTAAGCTTTCATGGCCCACACAGAAAAGCCAAAAACCCCACATTTAATCAGACACCCTCTTCAGAAAGCAGACTATTAATTATCTGTTGGTCCTTGAGGATTTTACCTCCTCACCCCAACTGACTTCTCAGAATATTCCTCCCTGATGAGAATTCTTGCACATATAATTGTTCTCTATCTTGTTGGCAATGTTTAGCCATCTTTCTTGGTTGGGGCCCTGGATCACTAACTACCAGGCCTGTTCCTCACTCCATCTCAGTGTAGAGCAATGACCCATGAATATGTTGTCTTCAACCTCTATTTCTTCTAAATCTATAGATATGAGAGCTCACTTTGCTTCTACTTGATTTCCTCTTGACATTCAGGATACTTAACACTAACCTGATGGCACTCAGTCCCTGCTCTCTGTACACCTCCAGCCAGATCCTTCTCTACGTACTCTTTCTGCCTAGACGGCACCACAATCTACCCACCCAGTCATACACATCAGACAAACTCAGGAGCTTTCATCTGCTCTGCACTCGTCCACTTTCCCTGTGTCTAATCAGTGACTGAATCCTGTTGATTTCACTCCCTCATAAGCTGGGAATCGATCCCATCCACCATCGCTTCCACTCCCCTGTTTAAATGACAATTTTTCTCAACTAGATTACTTTTACATCCTCCCAGCCTCTGGGCTCCTCCCACCTTCTATATGCTCTCCACTTGGCAGCCCAAGTGCCCTTCATACAAGGAAGATTTCATCACTTCCCTTTCCTAATGAAGACATTTCAATGGCTCTTCATTATCCCCAAGAAAATGACCAAAGTCCTCAAATACCTTAGAAGATTCTTGTAATACGGCCTTGCTAGTCTCTACAAATTTCTGACTTTGATACCTTATAATTAAGCATTATTGTGTTTCTTTCAGTAATTTTCAGTAACTTGCTTGCACCTGTACTCTCTCCAAAAATTTTTGTACATCCCATTTCCACTGCCAAAATGCTCTGTCTTCTCCCACAACCCAGTGCTCCCAGATAATTCTTACCATCCTCAGGGCTCAGCTGAGACATCTCTCATTCAGCAAGCCTTCTGGCCCCAAATGGCAGGGATAAGAATTCTGGCTATATTGTCTGGTAGCACCAGGAACTTCCCATGTCTTGACACACGAGGAGCCATATTATAAGCACTTCTTATCTTTCTCTGTTCCCTGTGAGCATATGAGCTCCCCGAGGGTTCTGGCCAGTCCTTCCTCCTTCCTCGATAGCCACAGAGTCTGGGATAGACTGTCGTCAACCAGTATTCACTGAAAGAATAAAACGGATATGTAACAAATTTTGAATGTCCTTCTAAGAATGTATCCATCCTAATAATCAGAAATACGGTTTCTGACTTCTGCACAAATGTGTTTGCATAAAAATGATTTATAATAGAAAAATATGGATAATAATATCAACATACAACAGAGGACTAATGATGAATGATGAGTAATGATGAATCTATGTAAAAATACTAAGTAACCATATTATATATATTTCATTTCATGTAATATTAAGGTAAGAAAAAGTAGGATCAAAATTGTATATTGCAATTTAGTAATATTTCAGATCGATATAAGAAAAGACAAAAAAGAAATTTGGGAAAAGTTGTAAGTTTTACCTATAAGCAATGGGATTGTTGGTCTTTTACATATTTTCTATGTTGTTTTTTTTTCAGGGTTCTCTTGGTTCTTCATTCAGAGGCCCTTACCAGTTCTACCCTGTTCCGGGACTCCAACCCCAGACATGTCTGAATCTTGACGTGATTCAAGTGAGAATTCTTGCTGCGTCATTATACCTGTGATGAGTCAAAAGTTCTGAGTGTATGCGTGTCCCCAGCATCCTTCTAATAATGGTTCTGGTGTTCCCACCCAGGCTCACCCTCTCTACCTGTTCTCCAAGGAGAGTTCTGCTTTTGTTAGCGCCATCCTTAGTCCTTAACCTTATGTGATGCAGAATAAAAAGAAAGGAAAGAGAAGTGCCACCCACATCAGAATTGCAAAGAACTTATTGATGGTTAAGAAATGAAAAACTTAAGAAGATTTGCTGCAGGCCACTTGAGTTATTTTAGAATTGGTTTGTTCTTATGGTGTGTTTCTTTTTTGGGGTAATCTTACTTGTACTTAATCAAGTGTAGATCATATGGATCGGGGCTTCAATAGGGCTGCATTTTTTTTTTAAATACTAGTGAATACAATTAATGTTTACCCCTGTTTCTTTCCCAAATTTTATCTATGTCAAAGAAAGCATAATAATATCCCATGTCCAAATATTACCTGGATTTTAGGGCAACATATTATAAAGTAGGATAAAATGTAATAATCTTCTTTAAAAAACCCCTAGCCCTTTTGCCTGTTAACCATGGTAAAAGTGCTATAAAATGTATCTGAGAATTGAACTCTAATGCCAGCTCTTGGGGCCAGCACATAATTAACTGTGGTCTTCTTTTTCTTATCAGTGAAGAAGGTCTAAGTCAATAATATATTATATAAAGATTTCTAGTGTCCAAGTGATTTCATATGTATTAGCTAATCTGGATGTTCAGAACAGCCTGGGAAGACATAGAATGTAAACTTAACTCAATTAGGACCTGATAAAACTGAGGCTCAGGAAGGTTTTAAATAACTCACTCAAGGTCATGTGGTCAGAGGAGCTGCTGATGATGATGGAAAAAAAATTGTCCAGAATCCAAATGAGCCAAATATTCCTGAAGTCCTGATGAGATTCACTTGAATAATTGAAATGCCTTTGATACTGTCAGAGAGTGGGAGTACTTATTAGTTGATTGTTAGCAAGAAAGAAGCTATTTAGATTATTATAGATGTTCAGGCCTGAAGATGAAGAAAATGAGCTTGCTGTTAATTTAACGGCTTCACACTGTGATTCCGTGATACTTTGGGCTCCCTGTGTCCCAGGCTGACAGCTCTATCATCACAAAGACATGGGAAAGTGTGAGAACCGCTGAGGTAACTTTGGGCCTTGATAATGACTCATAATGGTGGAGCAAGATTTCTGAACTTAGCCAGGCTGGAGGAAGAGGAGGCTAAAGATTCTCAAGCCAGGAACTACGCAAATTTGCTAACAATAGACTTTACTGCTGAATTGCCTCTTTATACCTAAATCACTTGAGTCTGCATTGAAAAGAAGAGGAAAAAGTGTTCTAAAAATTTCTCTAGTTGATTGGTGCAACAATACAAAGTGAAAGTGGTAGCTGACAGTTGTGACCCGAACAGCATGGCCATGCCACACTCGCTCGTCTGTTGAGGTTCATGTTTTCGAGTAAAACTGTGTGCAGCAAAGGAAAAGCATGCTTATCTCTTCTTCAAATATGTTGCCACCTTAAAATTATATGGAAAAACTCTTCCACTAAATACATTGGCAGTTAGAGCCGTCATTTGAATCCATATATCTGAGGTGGGTAGATAGACTTAAAGTCTATGGGTCCTTTACTCAGTCTACATGAAACACACAACTCCTCCTCTTTGAGGAGAGGAAACGAGTCATACATTTTGGTCATTTTGAAGAGGTGGAAGTACATGGCAAGACATGAAGCAAGAGATTGTTTTCTGCACACACCGGTAAGACTGACTGCTCTCTTCACTGGGTGATCATGAACCTATCTCAGCAACTTGCCAGATAACAACACAGTTAGGAGAAGCACTACACTCATTGTGCCACTTCCTATCTCTTCATTTTGAGACCTTCTACTCTCTACTACTCTCTCCTTAAAGCTGTTGCACCTGCAAAATAATTTTTTCCTCTCCCTCTGAATTTAAAATTCTCAACTCTTTACGTCTGATTGCAAATACTCCTTATGATACATGTTGTCTTTTATTGATGACAGAAGCACATGAAATCATATGAATTTACGACCTCTTTCTTCTTTCCCTTCTGAAGAGGATAGATCTCCCAAAAGAGAGTTTGTTTTGCCAAACTCTCAAGAATATCTGGAGAGCAAGTGGCCTGAGAGAAAAGAATAAAGAAAGGCAGAGCAGGCAAGGGAGGAGGAGAGATAGACATGGATGTTATGGAAGTAATAATTTGGGGAAAGAGAAAAAATACTTACGGAGGATTTTTAGAATGTTTTGCTTTATGATGTAAGATGCAGTTCCCGCCTTTGTCTTCTGGCACCCACTCTTCAGAAAATAAGAATCTTTAACTTGTGTGTGTGTGTGTGTGTGTGTGTGTGTGTGTGTCTGTGTGTGTGTGTGTGTGTGTGTGTGTGATGTAACAATGAACTGAGACTGCCCTTATTGGATACATTCAAATTATACAGTGTTATAGAAATTCTCTTACATAACTTCTCATGTATGCATGTCTTGCCTCTCTAAATTATATACTTCTTAAAGATAATAATTTGAGGCTCTACAATTATTCTCTGTATCTAGCATATTGCCTATCACTGTGTCTCACATATGATAAAGACTCATTAAATATTTCATTATTTGATTGACAGGAAAAGCATGTGTGGCAAGAATTATTATACTTTGGTACAGTGAGGAACGAATATTTTACAATATGAGAGAATCAAGAATTTCAGCAAAAGGGCACGTTTTTGTTAGAATTTTTTTTAAAGATAATGATTAAGTATAACTGTGTTCATATTAACCTTAAAAGAAAAGGCTCAGCACTCAGCCACTTGCTAAGAGAAACACAAAGGCCCATAAGCCACTGTGAGCAATTGGTGTCATTACTTTCCAGTCAAATTATTTCCAGTAATTGTCATTACTTTCCATCAACTTCACAAGCAGAGCAGTCTCTGAGAGGACCCTGCCTTAGGCTTTGGAACATTATCTTATAGGAAATGAACTGTGGGCTAAGAGGATTCTGAGCAGTGAAATGCTGGTAAACTTTTAACAACTGGCTTCAGGGGAAAAAGCCCTGGTCTGTAGTGTGTGCCCATTTCCATGGTGTAAACAGTCTAATCATTGCGGTTTTCAAGCTACCAATGTTTCATCACTGAATGTGGAACTGGAAAGAGATATGCAAAAGCCTCTTTCCCCAGCCAGTACAAGGCAGCTGCAGCACACCACTGATTCCAAGCCTGTTCCCTCTGGAGGACACCCAAAGAGCAAGTCTGCAAACTACAGAGGAAGGTGGGGAGTTGGCATGCTTTTTTTCTTTCCAAAACCTCAGGCTAGATTCAGAAGTTACATGAGGCACAAGAATTATTTTTAAAGCATTACAGAAGGAAACAAATATCTGGAATACAAATATAAAGCCAGTCAACCTGCTAAAAAATATACCCTCTTACAGTATTATATTTGCAAAGACTTGTCAAATGTCATCGCCCCACCAGTCTAATGTGAGTGTACCAGGAGGGACAGAACATCAGAATTATAGATTAAGACCTTAGAGGTCATTCAGCTAGGTCCTTTGAGGCATGAGATTTTATTCTGATGAGCTCAAAACAAGATATGTGCCAGCATCTGAACTTAGGTCAATCATCTGAAGATCTCTCCTCTGTTTGGTCCAATTCCTTTCGCATCTCACACTCCCTTAGACCTCTCTTCTGTGCCTTGTTTCCCCGAGGGCCTAACTAACATGCATGGGTCTGGTGACCCACAAAGCTGGGAACAAGCTTAAAACAACTGAGAGCTTGTTGCAAGTCAATTTAGTTTGTTTAAAGCAATCTCTTTCTGATATGTCTGTTGCAAGTGGCCTAAGTGTGTGAGCAGGCATTTACCTCACATCTGCTCTCCATCTTCAATGCCTGAGGGGCTACTTCCCCCTCAACCTCCAGCCTAATCCCCGTGCTTACTTACCACAGGGAGGAGAACTATGGATGGGGCCTGGGTAAATGTTCTTATGCATTCTGATCAACCAATCCTTTTCTAATTAATTATCGAGAATACCAAATTTATTGAATTGAATAAAAATAAAGCCCATGGACATAGTTTTACAAATGTTAATCATGCTTTTCTTTCAGCCCTAATCTCTATATCAAAAAGTTCACAGCTTCATTGTCTGATTATATATTTTACTGCTGTTATATTCCTGTTAATGCTTTTTTTCCCTTAAATTCTATTTTGCCTAATATTAATAGTATACTAGCTATAATATTGTACTAGCTATAGTATACTACCTATCTTTTAAAATTTGGTTAATAACTATTTACCTGGTATATTTTTTCTTGTCTTTATTCTCTACATATTTATGTCATTTTGTTTTATGTATGACTCTTTAAAGTAGAATATGGCTGAACTTTGATTTTTATTCATTCCAATAGCCTCTATCTTAAACTAATGGGTAGACATTATAATAATTGTAATTACTCTTATATTTGAACTAGTGCCTACAGCTCATTAAATACTTATGTGCCATGCATTGTGCTAAGTATTGTCATATCTTACCTTATTTAATTCTTAAAATACTTCTATGAGGCAAGTGCTTTTTCTGTGTCTCCATTTTATGCAAGAAGAAATCGACACTCTCTAGCATTTAAATAACCTATTTTGTGACATGTGTTCTGGCAAGTATCAAAATGGGATTAGGATCCGAGGTTAAGAAAATGGCTCCTGATAATAATCTGCTATTACTGGCTTTATGACCCTAGAGAAGAACCCATAGGAGAAGGAAAGCTGTGGGCTGGGGTTCTGTGGTGCTGGTTTCTAGTTAGAGTTCTTTTACTAACTACAAGAGTGACCTCAGGAAGTCACTGTTTTCACCCTACGTCTTTGTTTTCACAATTAAGTGAGGTTATTAACAATTGATTTTTCTGTTTCCTTATGAAGGTATAAAAAAAATGGATCTAAAATTTATTTTTAACCATGAAATATTATGTATTTTATAATATTTTATATTGATTTCAAGCTTTTTTTCCTGTATTGAAACTAAGAGGTGTCATAAGCAAAGTTTATATTATTTTCCCTAAGAATATTGCCTTACACTTGCCCATGCTAGAGCTCATTTGCTATTGCTCTACCCACACATGAAACCTCATGAGATCTTACTATGGTTTATCCCTGTCAGTTTGACATTTCACTTCCATCTTTAATTTTGGAGATCTCACTGCATAATCTCCGATCCAAATCACTTATCATTCTATTAAATAAACTCATAACATTTTTCCATCTGGAGAAGCAACTATTTTCTTCTACCTTTTATTTCCTGTTAAGCCAATTCTTTATTTACAGCAAAACAAATACTACTCTCACTTCACTCCCTGAATGTCTTGACTGTTTCACAGTGTTTTATCAACATTCCTTCCCTTATCAGGGAGAAAGCATTATATAATGGAAAGATCAGACTATGAAGCAAACCCACCTGTTTGAATGTCTACTAGTAGCCTGACCGGGGCCAGCTGCTTAGCATCCTTGAGCTTCTGTTTTCTCATCTGTAAAGTAAAGGTTACCAATTAATACTAAAGAAAGGATGCAATGATTTTATAAGTTCAAGTATACAAAATGCCAGGTAGAGTATCTGACATGTAGTAGGTTTTCGACAAAAATAAATTATCTTTATCAGTATCTGAAATCCAAAAGCATTTATTTGCAGCAAACTTGTAAAAAAAAAAAAACACACACACACACACACACAAAAAAAAACATATGTGGCCTACGTCAACCATACTTCAGTGAGACAAATAACTTGCTTTTTTATTTGTATTGCACTGTCAGGTTCAATAAAGCAGCAACATGCCTTAATGTTCAACGCTGATTGACAATAATGACTCATTTCAAACTTCAACAAGCATGTAGGTTTCATTTTCCCCATAAGCAGTGGTCACTTTTTAAAATGACTCTGAAGTCTGTGAGGAAAGAAGTGTAGGATCCTGAGTAATGATGGTGAGTGTGATGAAACCTGCAGAAACATTAATTGCAAGCCCTGGGCCCATCAGAGCTGTCCTCTACAAACCATGGACAAGCCGTTTGTGTGACCCATTGCAACGTGTACCCATTGCCAGATGTATCCTTGAGAAATCATTGACCTGCTCCACTTGAGAGTGGCAAGTCATTGGGAATGAATGTCACATCCTTTGCCATTATGTTTCATGGGTACTAGACAGAGAGTTTCAACTCTAAAAGAACTTCTAAGAAGTCTCTAGCTTGAGGTTTCTTAGGCTACATAAATGCAAGAGTGTGTGTGTGTGTGTGTGTGTGTGTGTGTGTGTGTGTGTGTGTGTGTATCTAGTTAATCAGAAAAAATGGAACTAGGAGGAAGGGAAAGACAGGAGGGAAGGAGAGGTGGGTGAAGGGGAGCAGCAGGGAGTCTCATTGCTGTCTCCATTTACTTTGCTCTTAAAGAAGTTTCTCCATCACCACACATGTGACCTTGCTAACTGCATCTTTCCAGAAAGTTACAGTCAGGTTCAGTAAATCCACAGCATTCTCTAACTTTCAATGTTGATAGATAATGATGACTTATTTCAAACTCCAACAAACATAGAAGATTCATTCTCCACATAGACAGTGGTCTCTTAAAACTAACTTGCCAACTGCATATTTCTGCATGTTTCCAGAAAGTTGTTCAGGTTCATATTATTGTCATTGTATACTATAGAAGGTAGAATGATATCTTTCCAGAGGAAAGGAGATTTAAGTGCAGCCTGTTCTTTCATAACTATACTTGTTTGCACAGTAGATTTCTCTCCGAGTCACTGAGTCATATCTTCCCAGACACAAAACTGAAAACTTCTTTTCTTTTATCAGGAGATTGGCATTCTCATATAACATTTTATAGTAATGTGCTCAAAGGGCATATTTAATATATATGAAATGTCTATGAAATAAAGTCATTGAGAACTGGAGATATTACAAGCCTCAAGCTAACAGGCTGGCTTAATAAAGAATGATAATAGCTTGAAGCATAGAAATTCAGACTGCAGCCCAGAATGACGTCCCTCTCCCACAATGTTTTCTGGTGCTGCCCCAGGGAAGAATCTTTAACCAGATTACATCAAAACTATGTTATATTTTCAAAACTATAAAAAGGTGTTTTGTGAAATAAATGCATCAAATTTAAAGTATGATGACTTCATATCTTTTATAGTGCCTTTTATACCACTTTGAGTTTGGCCTAGCACTGAAAATTCCAACAACTTCTTGAAAGACCAACACTTCTCTGTTCAGCACTTACTGTTATTTCTCAAATATTTGTGAAACCCTTACTCCATCAGACCTTAGGGAATTTCCTTCAGTGAAACTAAATTCTTGTTTCTATTCTACAGAACATGTCCTCAGGTAGGAATTTTATAAAATTGTAATGAAAAGTGTTTTGTATTGGTGTGCAACATTAGAAAATCTGTTCTCCAAATGAAGACGTGTAGAGCTTCCCAGTTAAATATTACTCTCAGCTAAATACCAACAACTTTCATTATTAGACTATACAAAGGCAAGTCCTTCACTACTTCTTCCCATCCACAACTGCTGTCACCGTGGCTTTCCCAGACTCTTGGGAACTATATCAGATTAGTTTGAACCCCCTGTGGAAGTATAAAGTCAAGGAACCTGGAAATTCCTGAAAGATTTATGTTCTCATGGCCACATTTTTACTTGTATTGCTAAATAGATGTGAAATTCAGCTTCTTCCTACACACACGCGTGCGCGCGCGCACACACACACACACACACACACACACAGAGAGCTGGCTTTATTGAAGGTTGAAGAAGCATGAGAAAAGGTCACATATTCAGCATATTTCAAATGACATAGCATGTCACTGTACATATTCCTGTCCTTAAATATCCTTCTGGCCATCTTTTGTCTGCCCTCCCTTAGCAAGGAGCTTTCTCACTGACCATTTCCCCACGTATTACCCAGCCTCGCTTCTTCATTCCTACCGTCAATATTTCCTGGACTGCCCTTTGAATTCTTCCCCCAACTCTTCCTGCAGGTTTGCACAGCAGGAAGTTCCACCTTCTCCAGGTCCTGTTCCCAAATGTACTGATGTGCTCGACAAACAATAGCTCCACGGGGTTGCAGGAACCTTAGAAAGACGTTGTGGTTACACACATCATTTTTCCATTACACAGTATGTATTTTTCCTAAGTTTCATTTATTTTCAAATCTTTTTTAAGACATTCTACATCTTTTTCCCTTTATGTCAGAGACCATGAAATATTTTTGCAGTTTACAAGGCTTCAGTATCCCATTTTATTGATATAATAAATAAACCTATTTGCTCCTCAAATGGAAATTTTAGAGCATACATTCTCTCTTTCACAATTTGAATGATAGGGATATTCCCTATAGTAAGACTGATAGAATTTTATATATATATATATATATATATATATATATATATATATATATCCTATGCCTAAATCAATGCCTAATTCTGTACTAAATATTTACATATATATGTATACATATATATATTTTTTAATTAAAGTTTATTGGGGTGACAATTGTTAGTAAAGTTACATAGATTTCAGATGTACAATTCTGTATTACATCATCTATAAATCCCATTGTGTGTTCACCACCCAGAGTCAGTTCTCCTTCCATCACCATATATTCGATCCCCGCTACCCTCATCTCCCACCCCCCCACCCCCCTTACCCTCTGGTAACCACTAAACTATTGTCTGTGTCGATGAGTTTTTGTTTATCACTTATTTGTCTTGTTCTTTTGTTGTTTTTGGTTTATATACCACATATCAGTGAAATCATATGGTTCTCTGTTTTTTCTGTCTGATTTATTTCGCTTAGCATTATACTCTCAAGATCCATCCATGTTGTCACAAATGTTCCTATATCATCTTTTCTTACTGCCGAATAGTATTCCTTTGTGTATATATACCACAACTTCTTTATCCATTCATTTATCAAAGGACATTTTGGTTGTTTCCATGTCTTGGCCACCGTAAATAAAGCTGCAATGAACATTGGAGCACACGTGTCTTTATCTCTAAATGTTTTCAGTTTTTTTGGGTAGATACCCAGGAGAGGGATTGCTGGGTCACGCGGTAATTCTATTCATAATTTTTTGAGGAACCTCCACACTGCCTTCTGTAGCGGCTGCACCAGTCTGCATTCCCACCAACAATGTATGAGGGTTCGTTTTTCTCCACAGCCTCTCCAACACTTGTTACTATTTGTCTTGTTGATGATAGCCATTCTAACTGGGGTGAGGTGAGAAAGAACTTGTGGAATTTTCTCTTCTTCATACGTCCTGACTGTGTTGCCATGAAGGTTTCTTAAGTCTTAATGAATAAATACAGAGTCTTATGAGGATTTGAGAAGCTTAGAAAAGCAGGTTCTCTCATATTTCAGGGCAAAGAACTACTATAAGTCAATGCCTAATTCTGTACTAAATATTTACATCATTATAGCATTAGAGTCAGTATGTGGTTAGTTTTGAGAAATGTTCTAAATATGCAGAGGGTGCCAAAAAAATGTCTACACATTTTAAGAAAGGAAAAAACTGTATTAAAATTATGTTGATGGTAACTACGTTGAGTACCTCTTGTAATTGTAGAAGGCAAACTGACTTGTATTCATCTTTTGTTATCGGTATAGATTATTACAATTTTAATAGTTTTTCCTTTCTTAATATGTGTATACATTTTTTGGCACCCACTGTTTAGGCTTAATAACTACCTCAGGATACATTAGCGACATCATTTTTAGCATCAAGTAGCTTTTTGAAAACAATTAAGTGCCTCTATTTAATGGTCATTTTTTTTTATTTCATGCTGGAGTTCATCTTTTTGCAACTTCAAGTATCAGAACCGAATTTTAATGTCCAACAATTTCATGGGCCACTGTTAATTGGGGGAAAAAATCAAATTACCAAAACCTATTATGCCCTTAGCAACATTTTCAAATTAATGTGCATTGTGCTACTCATAATGGTACTTGTGTTAGCTACCCAGCTTCTGTAGATTGGATTGTTAGGAAAGACCTCTTTGAGGAGGTGACAGCTGAGCTGAGACATGAAGAAGCTGTCATGGGGAGATCAGAGGAATAGCAAGTATAAAAGTCTTGAGATGAGAATGGGCCTGGGATGTTCAAAGGAGAGAAAGAGGCCAGCGTGGCTGGGTGTAATGAGCAAGGGTCAGTATTCAAGAGGCTGGCAGGGACCAGACGCCACAGGGTTTTGAAGTCAAGGTCATAAGACTGGCCTTGATTGTAAATGCAATAGGAAATCATGGAGAGATGTAAGCAGAGTAGAGGCATTGATCTGATTTCAGTTTTGACAAGATAACTCTAGCTAGAGTGAGGAGAAAGGTTGTAGGGAGCAGGGAGAAAGCAGGGGATCCCTAGACCAGGTGAAAAATGATGGGGCTTGGCCGAGAGTAGGAGCAACTGAGGAGAGAGAAGGGAAGAATGGGGACATATGCCATTCATATGTGTACTACATGACCCCAGTACCAAATGTGCACCAAAATGCATGGCAACAACTAGCATCCATTTGATGTTTGAGGTTACATACATGGAAACAGAGGCTCTTTTCAATAACACCAGGTTCCTCTTGAGAACCACTGCTTTAAAATATTGCAGTAGGCATTGTGGGAGATACTTTTCCTCCTTTACATCATTAGGTGAAGTTTCAGAAGGATCAGACGAACTATTTCCATCTGCAGAATATTATAGGTAATTCACTTGCATCAGTGCCTGATGAAGCGTAATTAGTTAATGCTTAGAGTGAAAAATGAAAAATGTTTAAATGTCAACTAAGACTCTGTCTAATTGTACTGTAAGCATTTAGCTCTGAAGCTAGCAGAGAATTCCTCTTTCAAACAACAGCTATTCTCAAGGAATAGAAAGAAGGCAGGAGCAGCCTTTTCTAACTGCAATCAAAAGTACATCTATCACTTTACATCATTTTCCAGAAAGGATATAGGAATCAAGTCCCAAGGAGCAGTCCTTTATCATCTTCTAGAAAACCACATCAGAGGGTCATTTATATGAAAAGAATAGATGCCCATAAAAATACCACATTATTCAATATCATTAGAGAATAAACCTTTCCAGATAACTGTCTATCTTGAAGCATCAAATCATTTTTACTTTAACTAATTTTGATGGATAGCTCTCCTAAATTCAAAGCATACTCCCTACATATAGGGGGGTATATTAGGTACGACTTAATCTCTTTTCCACATTTCAGGGTCATGATTCAAACAATGAGTACCATGTTGTGATGTAAATGAGTGATACCTGCAGGAGCTGTCACATTCCTGAGCCTCATTACCACTAACTGGTCTGCCTCTTGTGGCTGTTTTGTGGGTTTTCTATCTTCTTTTTCACAGCCACGCCATTCATTGTCACATATTGTAACTGTCATTATTTTTGCTCCAATAATTCCTCATTTGTTATTTTTAATCTTCTGCGGGCTCTATAACTAGTTAACAAAGATGTGAGAATCTTGTGTGAAGTAAAGAGTGAGGGGATTCTAAGTGAGGGGATGAGGTAGCTCTGTTTTGAATTAAAGTGCCATGTTAGGACCATGTGGATGACTTTAGAACACCAGCATTGCTTTATAAATGAAAAAGGAAACTAAAAAGAGATATATATTTACCACCCACTTGCACTGTATTTGTTTTCTATTGCTGCTGAGATAGTTCTAAGCCAATAAATTTATGGTAATCTGTTTCAGCAGCAACCACTGGCTTAGAACAAATTTATTATCCCACAGCTCTGGAGGCCACAAGTCCTAAACCAGGGTTGGCTCCTTCTGGAGGCTCCAGAGCATAATCCGTTGCCTTGCCTTTTCTGGCTTCTAGAAGATACTGCTTTCCATGGCTCACAGCTTTCTTCCATCTATAAAACCAACAGCAAAGCATCCTCAAATCTCTCTCTGCCTTTCACACTCGGCTTTTGTCATTACCTCTCTTTCTCTGACCCTTTTAAGGATACTTGTGATGACATTGGGCCCATTCAGATAATCCAGGATAATCTCCCCATCTCAATGTCCTTAATTTGACCAGGTCTGTTTTGTAAGGTAACATAATCACAGGTTCTAAAAGGGTTTAGGATGTGGACATCTTTTGGGGACCAGGGGGGTGGGGGCATTGTTCTGCCTTTACTTGCCAAATGTGAGTCTCTTTAGTATTGTATTATCCTGTTTCCCAGAAAATAAGACTTAGCCAGAAAATCAGCTCTAATGCGTCTTTTGGAGCAAAAATTAATATAAGACCCGGTATTTATATTATATTATATTATAGACCCAGTCTTATAGTAAAATAAGACCCAGTATTATTATATTATATTATACTATATTATATTATATTATGTTACTATTATAAAGACCTGATCTTATATTATAGTAAAATAAGACCAGGTCTTATATTAATTTTTGCTCCAAAAGACGCGTTAGAGGTGACTATCCGGCTAGATCTTATTTTCTGGGAAACACGGTAGGCATGAAAACAGGTAGCTGATTATAACTTTTTTAATTATAATACCAAATTTCTTAGTGCTCAAAGGACCTAACAATCTAAACCACTTAAGGAAACTGGAAGGCTTATTTCCTTTATGTGTAAGTTAGAATGTAAGGATTCACCTACAGTTCCTGTCAGGACTAGAGATTCACCTAAACTTCCAATCAGAGTGTAGAGACTTGGAGGACTCTCTTACTTCTATTACATCTTTAGAAGTCCACTCAGGGAGGCTCATCTACACACAAGTGGCCACAGTGCTGTTTGGAGTGGATTCTGGAAGCACACCCTTGACTACATTGCAGAGAGAACTGCATGCTGGGCATGTGCACCTTCCTTCAGATCGTCAGCTGGCTAGAGGCATCTGTCTCCTTTCAAAATATATCTTGCTCCTTGTTATACCTACATGTGGTACAGAGATACAATGTTTAAGAGTGTGTTTATAATCTGTGTTAATTGCATAATGAGATTCTTCCAAAGTTGAGTAATTTAAAAAGTATTTCAGACTTACTCAGAAGGGACAAAAATCTAGTCATATAAATCTAGAACTACATATTTATTCATTCACACATTTGTGTGCTGGAGAAAGAGTGATGACAAGAGAGATGAGATCTCTGCCCTTCACGGGTTTATCTTCTCACTTGGAGAGGCAGACTCAAGTTAAGCAAAACCAAAAAAAATAAGAAGTGTGATTGGAGATTGTCATCGGGGCCACGAAATAAATATAAACAGGATTGGGGTTGCTGACTATTTGAACTTCAGGGAGAGCCTCTCTGAGGCAGGGCAGGACCTCTCTGAGCTCTGAAAGATCAGGAGGCAACCATGTGAGGAGCTAGGCAGACTTTCTAAGCAAAGGGAGCAAATGCAAAAGTCCTAAGGTAGAAAGGATCTGAGCACACTGAAAGAATGATTAAAAGGTCAGTTTGGCTGGAGCATAGTGGGTGACCGGGTTAGAGGAAGGGGCAACAGGACGTAGATCCAACAGACCCTGTTGGTTTCAATTTTATTTGATGATAAATAGCAAATTATTAACATTTCAGGAAAATGAATGATATGCAGAGATTAACATTTTCCTGAGACCATGCTCCCTGCTGTATGGCTATTAGATTGAACAAGAGCATAGGAAGACGCAGGAAGACCACTTTAGACCCCTGGTAAGATGGCCACTGGTGCCCAACGGAGATGAGCTGAAGGGGGCATATTCAAGATCATGTTCTGAAGGTGGAATTGACAAGAGATGCTCAAGGATTAGATGTGGTGGACAGGAAAATTAAAGATTTCAGAATGATTTCTCCTTTTTTGGCTTATTGATGGATGATAGTGTCATTTATCAAGAAGATGAAGATCAAAGGGAAAACAGGCTTGTAAGAGAAAATTAAGAATTCTGTTTTGAATGTTTATTATTAAGAAGCCTGTTAGACATACAAGTTGAAATGTCAAATAGGCTGTTGGATTTAAAGTCTTTAGCACAGGAGGAAACCAAAGACAAAATTGTGTTTGCTACAGCACTCTTATGTTAGAGACATATTTTTCCTTCCCACGGCATCACTTTTTGCCCATAGAAGTTTCTAACATACTTATCCCACTTCTCGGGGTGACCCTTCTATGAGGAAATATCCCTGAGTGTTAAGAATCAATTTGGCTTTTAGACCTCGGAGTCTGCAGCAGTCACCAGAATTAATAAATACCCCAAAGCATCATTGGGCACTGCTGTATACAGTACTTGGAATGTAACCAGAGCAAACTACCAAGTGTCTAGCACAAAGAAGATACATACAGGCTTGTTGAACAGTTTCCTTTAATTTTCTTATTTGTTATTGGGGTGAGAATGGAATTAGCAAGTATGAGTCTAATTTTCCCTCAGGGGGAAAAAAAAGTAACCTATGAGTTACTTAAGGGTCTGAAAGCTAAACTAGTGTTTTTCAGCTCTAATGTTCTATGAATCGCTGGGGATCTTGTTGAAATGCAGATTCCCATTCAATCAGTTTGGAGCAGTGCTTAAGATGCTGCATTTCTAACAAGTTCCCAGGTATTGCCAAAGCTGCTGGCTGTCAAATCACCCTTTGAGTAGCAAGAGAAGGTACTCAACCTCTGTCCTTCTATTTAATCAGTCAAAGTTTCATGAAACGGGCAAGATTAAATGGGCAAGGCTGCCACAACCAATTAAGACCATAGAGGCTGCTGTCTCCTATGGCTTTGTACAGCAATTAAACTTTTTATTGTATCATTTGATACTCACCATTTATTGCCTTACATTGTTAGTTACCATTCTATGCTATCTTATTTTCCAAAAAAAACTGAAATTGCCTAGAGATCAAGGACAAAGCTGTATCATTTTTTTGTGTATAACAACTCCAACACGCAATTTTCATACCTTGTATAAGGTAACTTCCCAACGAATATTTGTTGACTAACTAATGGATTTTCCTATTAGGAAATATTGACCCCTTAGTGTTAGTTAGACTCATGCAGGGATGGCAATATGGCTTTTGCTGTGAAGCTTAAAATTGAAATCAGATAGATTTACAGTTATACTTACATGCAACACAGAATGTATATGTCCATGTTAATAATCTGGGTTAACTGCATAACAGGATTCTTATAAAAGTTGGGTAATTGAATAAAGAAGTATTTCAGAGCACCTGGACCTCTAACTGCTTCTCAATTACAAAAAGATTACATAAAACTGTGCATCCATATTAAAAACAAATTAAACAATAATCATGAATATTATCCGAACTAATAAAGTAACAATAAGTAGCTGCTTGAAGTGAATTATCAGGAACATTTTCATGATTGTTCTTTAATTAATTGCTCCATAATCTGAAAGCTTCTCTGCCTCTCAGTATGCATGGCAGCATAATATTGTATTTCCTTCTCAGAACTCATTAACAGCTGCACAGTTTGTTCAGAATACCATGGCAGTGAAAAGAACATATAGTTACATAGGAAAACAATCTATGTTTGGCTGCCACTTGGACTTCAGTAGTGAATTATATACTGAAATTAATATGTAGACCGTAGTCTGAATGACGGCCATCTCTCCAGGGGACATCCCTTTGCTCTGTGCTTGCTGGGAAGTGATTTCAGGACATACATAATAGCCAGAGCAAGGCCACTCCAGAACTCCAGGGATGGCCAGCTCTGATCTCTATCCAGCAGTTTTAAGTGGTGGCCCCAACCCAGCAACAGCCAAGAGGAATATAAACACAGCTGACTTTTCATTTTTCAGAAGTGTCAATTACACAGTCAGTCATTCTTTAATAAACACTTTTAATACATCTATTTTGGGTTAAGTGCTGTACTTGGCTCTAGATGAAGATCCAGGGGCAGGATCTCTCTCTTTGGGAGCTCACAATCCACTAAACTGTAGCCCTGAGATGGCTGGGGCTTTGTATATTTTTTTCACACTGTATTCCCCAATCGAAGTGAGTGCTTGGCTTGTAATAGTCTTCAAAAATATTTATCAAGCGGATGGATGGATGGATGGATGGATGGATGGATGGATTTGATAGAATACTTAATATAAAATTATATCAAAGCTACAATTTATGGAGCCCTCACTAAGCCTTGTGCCAGGCACTGTCCTATGAACTCTGCACATTAACCACTTTTATCCTTACAAACACATCTGAATAGCTGTGAGTATCACACCATTGCACGTGAGGAGATGGTGTGAAGAGTGGCCATGCATTGTGCCTGATCTCACACTGTATATGTGCAAAGTAAGAACTCAGATTTAGGTGTGCTGACTAGAACTCTTAATCACGGCACTATACTGCTCTCCCTTCCAACTTTTATAACAGCCAGGAGCTTCCAAATTGTGGGTCCAAATTTAAAAAGGAAAAAGAAAAAAAATGAGCAATTTTCTGCCATGGGAAATGCTAAACATGATAGCAAAAGCAATCTTTAGCCTGTTGTTAGATTGTTTTGCTTTCCTTGGAGTTTTCCTACAGTCTGAGCTTAAGGAAGAAGCAGGAAGACCTGAGCTGACTCATCCATTGGTTGGGAAAGTCAAGATGACAGTTGTTCTCAGAGAAAATTCCAATTTTCATTAGTAGGCAGAAGTCAGATGGTACTCCTTCTTCAAGACAGGCCTCAATAAAATTTCACCTTCATCAGTTTTTAATATCAAGGATCTGCTCTTGACAGTAGAATTAGAGAATGGGGGCAAAAAAAGTTAAAAAAAAAAGTTTAAAAAAGTGACATTTTTCAGTGCAATAATTTCCAAAAATTATAACACACAATTCAATATTAAATGACAAAGGAAGCAAACATATGCACCATAAATACTGAAATGAATCACAGACTTTAAATTCTGAAGATTTACTCTTCAAATTACTTAGCTTGGGAGGTGATTGTAGAGCTGTAGGTGTGTTGAGTAAGGTTTGTGTGGAGAGGAGAAGTTGGGGGCATTGAACAGTCAGAGAACCCCCAGAGTGCTCAACACTAGGGATAGCAAGGAGACAAAAGCTTATAAAGAGAGGTGGGACAACATCCAAAGCGAATTTCACCTTTCTTAAAATTTTGCTAAGGACTAACCACCATAATTTTTTGAATTCGCTTTTCTGCACTTCTAAAGAAATGCTAAGGCATTTTTTACTTTCCATTCAACTCTACAGATTTCCCTCCTGGAGTGGAACAATAACCAGTGTGGAGTATGTGTCTCAACATTGTGTAATAGGTCTGAGCCAGCTGTGCCAGGAAGCATAAGGGGTATTTCATGAAAACAGTTTTGAGCAGTGGTTCTCAAAGTCATTCCCAAATCAGCAGCAGAGACTAGCCCAGGGGTCTGTAAATATTTTCTGTGAAGAGCCAGAGAGTAAATATTTTAAGCTTTGTGGGCCAAGAGGCAAGATTGAGGATATTATGTGTGCACTTACATAACCAGGGGGAAATCAAAATTCCACAGTTCTACTGATGAAATTCAAACTATAATAGTATAATTTTCTGTAATACAGATATACTAATGAGAAGAATATAATTCTTTTTGCTAGGGACAGAATGCCATTTAACTAGGGTTCAAAGTTAGTGTTCCTGTAAGAACTATTATTAGCTTACAGACCTTGCAAAAACAAGTGGCACAAAATAGTTGTGACCCTCCAGGCAGACCTGGGAACTTGAGAAATGCAAATTACATAGCCTCCACTCCAGACCTACTGAATTAGAAAATCTGGAGGCGGGGCCAATATCTTGTGTTCAGCAACCCTCCAGGTAGTTCTGATGCACCCTAATATTTGAGAACTACTGGTTTAAAGTAAAGGTTGAAGGGCCAGAATTGGCCCTGTCCACCCTGTTTTTATCATGATAATGACCATTTCTCTATCCTAGTCTTCAACCTTACTTTCCCATTGCCATTATTTTAATGAATTTAGTTGTATATTTTTATTTAAAAATAACCTTTTGGGTCTTAGGCAAGTCATTTAAGAAACATGTCAGATCCTACACTTCTAAGCAGAGAAGTGGGAACTCCTCTGGGAAGAGGCACAGAGTCTATAAGGAGAAAGCACTTGTATCCAATGCCAGATGGACAAACTCTCAGACATTTTGTTCTCTGTAGGTAGCCCTAGAGATGGGAAATGAAAGTTGTGACTTTTCACCTTTTCAATTGCTACTTCAGAGCCCTCTTGGCCAGTGAAAAATAAATGGGGGTATAATATAGGTACTATTTCTTGATTGAATTGGTAGTCTCAGTGCTATAATCATTTCACAGTATTCATAAATCAATTTTTGTGGCAAACTCAGAAGGAAGACATATAGAGACTGTCTGCTGGGTTAATTCTTACTCTGACTCATCTTTTTGTCTCTAAAATGCTGCCTCAATTTCTCCAAGTGTACAATGAAAATAATAAATCAAACCCCACTGATGGCATTGTCTTGAAAATAAACTTGGTTTTGTGAAGGTGTTTACAGTTGACAAATGCTGAGAATTATTATTAGATATTATTGTCCTAACAAACTGACAAGATGATGTTTACGCTGACAAAACGTACAAAGAACCCATTATTCATGCAATATCTCTCCTGTGGCTGAACAGACTGCTTCACTGTCATCTGGCACCTTTTAGGCATACTAAATTTTTTGCTGAAAATTCAGATAGATCTTTAGGACCATTGGTCAGGATGCCTCTGCAAACTTTTAAAATATGTTTCTCAGTAACATGATCCCACCTATACCGACCATCTGAAATTTAGATGACTTGAGTCACTAGAGGCTAGACCTTCCGCAAGGGAGAAGGGGGAGGGGTACTGTCTCCAGGAGAGCCATAGTAAGTCTCTAGAAGCAGTGCTTCCACATGTTTCCGATTATGTCAGTTAGTTGATCAAACTAGCTGGATGACACATAGGAAGTCAAAAAGAGCCAGAGCCTTGTGGGTAAGCGGTAGGATTTTAACTTTCCTGTTTTAGAATTATGGCTGTAGACGCTAGAGGAGAGTCCTGTGTTCTACTTTTAAATTTTCGCCTAAGACAAGCAAGGAACTCAAAGTATTCTATCATCTGAGGGAGCTCAGAATCCTGTGCCTTCTCAGGAATCTTATTCAAACCAAAACTTCCATGTGAAAGATATATACATCCAAGTAGTCATGCAATGTTGGTGGATTGATTGAAGTCACTTTTAAAAGAGAAACAAAGGAGGTGGAGGAGGGTTCAGGAAATGTATCCTGAGGCAAATATTCAGCTATGCATCTACTTTAAAAATCAAAGTCATAGAGACTATTTGTTGTAACTCTCGCTGAAATGAAGAAGAAAACAACAGGAAAGAGCCTTAATGATGGAAAGAAAGCAAGCTTTCTAAAGAGCTCTCTGGAATAAAGAGCACCATAAAATTTGAGTTCCGACAATTAAGTTCGTGAACTTGTTGCAACAATGCTGCTAACCTTTTTTTTGATATCAGAGGAATTATTCATTATGAATTTGTACCAACTGGACAAACAGTTAACCAAGTTTACTATTTGGAAGTGCTGAAAAGGCTGTATGAAAAAGTGACATGACCTGAACTTTTTGCCAACAATTCATGGCTCTTGCATCACAACAACAAACCAGCTCACACAGCACTGTCTCTGAGGGAGTTTTTAGCCAGTAAACAAATAACTGGATTGGAACACCCTCCCTACTCACTTGATCTGGCCCCCAATCACTTCTTTCTTTACCTGAAGATAAAGGAAATATTGAAAGGAAGACATTTTGATGACATTCAATACATCAAGCATAATACGACAGCTCTGATGGCCATTCCAGAAAAAGAATTCCAAAATTGCTCTGAAGGGTGGACTAGGTGCTGGCATTGGTGCATAGCTTCCCAAGGAGAGTACTTTGAAGGTGACAGTAGTGATATTCAGCAAAGAGATATGTAGCACATTTTCTAGGATGAGTTCATGAACTTAATTGTCTGACCTTTATATTAACTCATATAATCCTCTTACAATAGTCCTGAGATAGGTTTTGCAGATGAGAAAACTGAGGTACCTTGAGGTTAAATCACTTACTCGAGGTCACATAGCTAATGATTGGTAAAACCAGGATTTAAACATGGCAGTTTAGCTCCAGAGAACATGCTGTGAACTACCAAAATATACTCCATCTCTTCCTTTGAAAATAATTAAAGGTACATGCAAAAAATTATGTACATGAATGCTCATCATTTTCTTTATAATGGTGAAAACTAAAACAACTTCAAAATTGAAAAGTAGAAATTGTTAGATAATTTAGGGGCTATCCACCCACCCATCCACTGTGTGGAAAATCAGCACCCTTTAAAAATGCTGCTGTTGAGTTAGGACTGGCAAACTTTTCTGCCCAGGCCATATAGCAGCTACTTTAGGCCTTGCCAGTGATGGTCTCTGTCAGAGCACTCAAGTCCTCTGTTGTAGCACAAAAGCAGCCCTAGAAAGTATGTAAATTAATGAATGTGGTTGTACAAAAACAGGCAGTGGGATGGCTTTACCCTGCAGGCCATAGTTTGCTGACCCCCTGCTGAAGAGCAACACATTACAATTTTGATATGAACTGTTCATGATATGGTAAGTGAAAAAGTTGGTAAAATTTTTTTTAAATGTGTACATATGTATTTAAAGTTTAAATACAAATGGTTTTGGAACTCGATAGAAGTGTGTGACAGATACGTCTGTTTGGCTGCCTCAGAGTTGTTAAACTTCCCCTTTGCTGTCTTCTACTCTAGAGGTTGGGAAAGCAGATTGAGGCATGCCAATTAAGTGCGCGAACTCATTCTAGAAAAAGTACTACATACCTCATTGGTGAGTATCACTGAGGTCACCTTCGAAGTACTCCCCTTGGGAAGCTATGCACCGACGCCAGCACCTAGTCTACCCTTCAAAGCAATTTTGGAACTCTTTTTCTGGAATGGCCATCAGACCTGTCATCATATTACTCTTGATATCCTGAATGTCATCCAAGTGTCTTCCTTTCAGTATTGCCTTATCATTGGGTAAAGAACGAAGTCACTGGGGGCCAGATTAGGTGAGTAGGGACGGTGTTCCAATACAGTTATTTGTTTACTGACTAAAAACTCCCTCACAGAAAGTGCTGGGTGAGCTGGTGCATTGTTGTGATGCAAGAGCCATGAATTGTTGGCGAAAAGTTCAGGTCGTATAACTTTTTCATGCAGCTTTTTCAGCACTTCCAAACAGTAAACTTGGTTAACTGTTTGTCCAGTTGGTACAAATTCATAATGAATAATTCATCTGCTATCAAAAAAAGGTTAGCAATATTGTTGCAACAAATTCACGAACTTAATTTTCAGACCTCATACATGCATAATGCTTAGAAAAATGCCTGGCGTGTAGTAAGTGCTATATGTATAGCTATTATTGTTGTTATTATTACTTTTTGTCATTATTATCATCTGTAATAAGTTAAGTCCCTAAAAGTGGAATTGCTCAATCAAAGAGTACAGATTTTAAAGCTTATATCACACTGCATGCAAATACATTTTTGTAATTTCTGCGTAACAGTGAATATTATCTTTTAAAAAAAGTTGGTCTTTTTTTGCCATTTTGATAGGTAAATAATTGAATGAAAATACAATGTTTATTCTTACGTTTGCTATTCTTTCATTATTGGTGAAATTAATCATTTTTTTATCTATTTAATATTTGAATTTCTTATCTTATTAATTGTATGTTTTTCCCTCTACATTATTTCTAATTAAGTACTTTTTTTTGCTGTTGGAAACATCTTTATATATTAAGGGTTTCAAATCTTTATTGTTTATATCAAAAAATTTTTGCTCCGTTTTTGTTTTTGAATTTTCTTTTTGATATTAACATAAATGTTTTTTTTAAAGTTATGTAGTGAAAGCTACCAATTTTTTTCTGTTATGACTTTGGTCTTTGATTCCTGGTTAGAAAGAATCTCACTATCCTGTGATTCAATATATAGTTACTTGCATTTTCTTGAAAATTTTAATGGTCCCTCTTTTTTAACACTTAAATGTTTAATCCATCTGGAATTCATCCTGGAGTATAGTGAAAAGCAGGGACCTAACTTTTTTTTTTTTTAACTGAATAACTAACCTACTAAAATTTATTAAAAATTCTCGAACTGCTGACAAAAATTATCACCTTCGACATATATTAAAATCTTTTTCATATATATTTTTAAATTACTTATATTTTGTAATTAAAACTTTAATAATTTATTCTAGTTATTATAATTTTATAAGTCATTTATACCTGCAAACTTTTTTTTTCTTTACCAATTTTTAAACTTTTTATTCTTAATTAATTATAGTCATCGGAAGTTGCAACGATAGTCCTGCAACAGTCCACAGACCTTTCACTCAATATTTCTTAGGGGTTACATCTTACATAACTATGGTACAATATCAAAACCAGGAAAACGACATTGGCATAATGTGTATATAGAGTTCTATTCCAATTTAACACATGTGTAGATATCTGTAACCACCACTACAATCAAGTTGCAAAACTAATCTATCACCACAAAGATCTCTCTTCTTCTACCACTTTATAGTTACACCCAGTTCCCTCCCTACCCACTATCCTGACCCCTCACCACCATCCTTAACCCCTAACAACCACTTAACTGTTCTCCATCTCTATAATTTTGGCATTTAGAGTGTTATATAAATGAAATTATACAGTATGAATCTTTTGACATTGTTTTTTTTTTTTTCACTCAGCATAATGCCCTTGAGTCTCATCCAAGATGTGTCTATCAAGTTTGTTCCTTCTTATTGTTGAGTATAGATACACCTCATTTTATTGTACTTTGCTTTATTGTGCTTCACAGGTGATCTGTTTTTTACAAATAGAAGACCCTCCACCAGCAAAACGATTACAACTCGCTTTATTGTGATACTCACCTTATTATGGTGGTCAGGAACTGACCCTGCATTATCTCTGACATATGCCTATAGTATTCCATGATAAAAATGTAGCACACTTTAACCATTTACCTAATGAGGCACAATTTGGTTATTTCCAATTTTTGACTATTACATATAAAGCTGCTATAAACAATCGTGTACACGATTTTGTGCAGGTATATATATCATTTCTCTCGGATAAATACTGAGATGTGTGACCTTTGGGTCATATGTTAAGGGTACGTTCATTTTTTAAAAAGCTGCTAAATTATTTTAAGAGTGACTATACAATTTTACATTCCCAGTAGCAACTTATGAGAAATCCGGTTTCTCCTCATCGTCACCAGCATTTGATATTGTCAGTATTATTTTTTAAATTTCAACTGTTTTAGTAGAAATGATAGCTCATCATGGTCTTAATTTGCATTTTCTTAATGACTAGTAATGTCGAACATCTTTTTGTGGGCTTATTTGTCATCCACACATCCGTATTGGTGAAATGTCTGTTCCTGACTATAGCTCATTTTCTAATTGAATTGTTTTTTGTTTGTTTGTTTACTGTTGAGTTTTAAGAGTTCTTTATATTTTCCAGGTATGAGTCTTTTGTTAGATATGTAATTTACAAATGTTTTCTCCTAGCCATTAGCTTATCTTTTCATCCTTTTAAGGATTGATCCTTCACAGCAAAAGTTTTTAATTTTGATAAGGTCCAACTTATTGATTTTTTTTTTCCTGTGTGGATAGTGCATGTTAAGATCTCTTCACCAAGTCCAAATATGTCCCACAGATATTTTTTATGCTTTTTTCTAAACATTTTATAATTTTACATTTTACATTAAATTCAAATATTTGGGGTTAGTTCTTATTTAAGGTGTGAAGATTTGATCAAGGTTTGTTTATCATAGATATGGACTCATGGGTTCTTACTTTATTCAGTGACTACTTATTCATTTGTGTATATTTTTTAATCCGGAAATTATCTTTCTATGACTTTTCCCAAAGGAAATTGGTGTTCCATCACTACTTTTTTAAATTTAAAAATGCCTGGGCTCCTCATACCTCCCTTTCTTACATATAAAATTTAGGATATTCTATTTTGCTTTATCAAGATAAAGCAAATATCAAGATATAATTTACATAGCACAAAATTTGTGCTATGTAATGCAATTTCAATAAAATTGAAATTGCTTGATAATTTACTTTATCAAGATGTAATTTACATAGCACAAAATTAATCCACTTTAAGTGCGCAATTCAATGTTTTTTAGTATATTTAGAGAGATGTGCAACGTTTACCACAGTCTTATTTTAGAACATTTCTATCATCCCCCCAAAAAAAACCTATGCCCATTTGCAATCACCGTTCAATCTCACTTCCAGCCCTAGGCAATCAAAAATCTATTTTCTGTCTTTATTTGCCTTTTCCAGATTTTCATATAAATGGAGTGATAAATTCCAATTTCTGATCTTTTGTATCAGGTTTCTTTAACTGAGCATAATGTTTTTGAGATCATCCATGTTGTACCACATTTTGGTTATCAATTCACAGATTGATGGGCATTTGAGTTGTTCCCACTTTTTAGCTATTATGAATAATGCTGCTCTGAACATTTGTGTACAAGAATTATGTGAAACCATATTTTCATGTCTCTTGAGTAGATCCCTAGAATAATGTTGATATGCTAAAAAGAAAGCCCAGTCATATTTTTATTGAAATTGCATTATGCTAAGGGAATAATTGGCATCTTTACAATACTGAGTCTTTACATCCAGAAAAATGGTATGTTCCTGCATTTATTCAAGTGTTAGAAACCAACTTCCAATTCTTCTCCTTACATCAGCTCTTTGGTTAATGTGGTGCTGCCTAATATTTCTAATTCACTTTTGCATGCTTCCCTTTTGGCCACTAATCCATTCACTGTATTGAACATGGAAGTTGTGTGATAGATCTTGCCAGTCACTTATTTTGGGGTTCAGGATGCTGCAGTGAACAAGACCAAGTAGCTGCTTTCATTGAGCTTACTTTCTAGTTGAATGAGGGGCCAATTTGCTTAAAATCTTAAAATAGCTGACAGAGTGGTAGAGCAGTGACAGTATTTAGTGAGTGAGAAGGAGAAATGGAGGAATTAGTGCTCCAGTAGAGGCAAGGGCCATTGTTCCAAACTGGAAGTTCTCTGAGATGCAAATTACCCACCTTTGAGAGACTAGAGTGTACCTAAGGTTCTGGCCTACTCTTCAGGCCCACAGTGCTTGGGAGAGGGGTTCTGACAAAGAATAGATCTGTGCAGTCATTGTTAATTGTAGGACAGGAGGGGAAGATGGGCGAGACACTCCCTCAGAAATAAAATAACCTGCAATAAATCCAATGAGACTTCCATTTCCTATCTCATCAGTCTGTATGACCCTGTAATCCCTATAAATTCCTCCAGTGTAGTCTATGTATTACACAGGCTACTGGCCCATGTGATTGACAACAAAACTGAAAAATGTTAGTGCATTTCTTTGAAGGGTATGAGAAAGGTGCTATGCAGGAAGAAACACCCCACTTGGAGAATGAGTTTGGGGAGAGAAAAACATCAAGAGGAGAGTAGATGGTGCTGGTGGCTTCTAAGAAGAGAAGGCAAGTGACATCCCTGGGGCCTGATCAGAAGGAAAGGAAAGTCCAGAGAGACTGTATAGCGAGGGAGGGACTCTGGCAAAGAAAGAAGAAGAGCTTCGCTCCAGAGGCACAGGGCTACAGGCCCTCGGCATGAACCTCTTACAGAGAGTGTGGGTGAAGGAAGGATCCCCTGGAAAGCCGCCTAGAGAATTTTGCAAACAACCAGTCTGTCATAAACCTCATACAGAGATACTGTGATGAAACAGTGTTAGATAATGTGTGGAATGAACACTTTGATACAATGCTAGATAGAAATAAAGAGAGGTGTTTGAATTCAATGTGAGCTTATTACCTGATTTATGTAGAGAAATAGTTCATGACATGTTTTTTCAAAAGTGGATTGAACCCTTTCTCTGTCTTAAAACAATACAAGCTTCTAGGCACTTGTCCCTCTGAGGATAGTGAGGTCTTGAATACAAATAACTAGAACAGAAATTCCCCTGATGATCGTGAACCTTCTGTATGTTCACTAATGATCGGGAGAAGGGAGTAAACAGTACCCTAACTAGTGGTGAGACAAAACAAGGAAAACAAATGAAATTCAACTGTGGAAAAGCGCCAATAATACTTCTGGGGTATTGTCCAGAGAAACAAGGTACTTAATGAGCTAGACAAACTTGAAAAATAGTGTTGCTGAAAGGCCAGAACAAAGAAAGAATAAGAAAGCAGGTAGGTGTTTGCAGTGCAATCCTGAAGGTCAGTATGTTAAGTGGCAAAAGCAAAAATAATGGTGGAAGACAGAGATTCTTAGTTACCTAACAATCATAATAGCTAAGGCCATGTTTTAAAAAATTATATTGTTGAAGAATATTGGTGTTCCATAACTAGGTCAAGGTATCCCACTGCTCAAATGAACAAGTGTATTCTTTTCCAATTTGTAGGGGTAAAAAATGTTATCAGACAAAGGTTTATAGTTTTAAAGTTTTCTTCCATCAGTATTCCTTAAATATTTTATATTTACTATATGCCTATGTAAGAATCTAATATTAGATGTGTTTGTGATTCAATCCAAACTCATCCATGAATTTATTTTCAGTTCAGTATTTCAAAATGTTCCAAGATGTGCTCTGAGAGAGAGAACCATATGACTTCATTCATATGTGGGATATAAAACTGAAAGCAACAAAGGCACAAGACAAACAAAGGAACAAAAACTCATAGACACAGACAATAGTTTAGTGATTACCAGAAGGAAAGAGAGGGGGTAAGGGAGGATGGTAGAAGAAGGCAAAGGGGGTCAAATACATGGTGATGGAAGGAGAACTGACTTTGGGTGGTGAATACAGAATGTAATAGAAATGCAAATACACAATGCAAATATAGAAATGCACACTTGAAACCTATGTAATTTTACTAACCATTGTTTCCCCAATAAATTTAATTAAGAAAAAAAAGAAGAGCTCTGACATTTTTCAAACATCCAATCTCCTGAAGAAGTTTAAGAATCACTAATCCAAGTGAGGGCAAAGTTCAGAGCAGTTATAAAACCAAAGCCAATAGCTTCTCTACATTTTGGGACATTGTAATTTTACTATGTTTTATATAAACCAATGTTTCTTATTATACAAGAGAAGTACAAAAAGGAACCTAATGAAGCTCACATAAATGACCTATCAGTTTCCACAGTGAGAATACAAGGCCTTGAAAAACAGGAAGGAATCTTTAAAAGCCATCTAGTACTTTCTTCAAATCACATCATTCAAAACCAACTATTCAACATTATGCACCATTTAAATAGTACATTAATATGTATTGTGTCCAAGAGGTTATGCAATATGCCCTTGAGATTTTTATGGCTGCAAAAGCAAAAAGGGAATCAAATTATCTAGTTGACTTTCTACATTCTTTAAATAAATAGGACACTTTCAGTCTCTACCTCACCTGGTGAGGTGGAGCATGACCCAGGAAAAGGGTACAAAAATGATAATTTGACATGGTTTAGAATGCATCTTGCTCAGAGACAGAGATTAGCTGACTTTTTGATGTCTCTACATGCCAGTATAGATGGGCACAGAAAATCAGAGAGCTAGTTCCATTGATGGAGTCCTGGAGCCAGTTAGGAAGCACGACTGCTTGCCCTGCCAGACCAACACTCCTAACCTGTGCCCTCATTTTAGCAGATGCTTAGAGAAATTCCTTTACTGCTTAAAAAGGAAAAGTGCAGATATTCTCTGAGTTGTAGCACTTCTAAAGTAAGCTTTTAAATATACACCCTGAATATGTAAGCTCTTAACGTGCCTGCTGAAAATTACCATCTTTTCTAATTCTCCTCCCTTGGGTGTGGATTCTCAGTCTTGATCATAATATATTTCTCTCTGTAAATGGGAAAAACATCATTTCCTTGGCAAAAAAAAAAAAAAGTGGAGCTGTAATATTGATTGATATCAAATTTCCAGAAAGTATAATTTTTCTATCATTTTGTTAATATTAATGTCATCAAAAGCCAGACATTATAAGTGATTGGGAAGAATTTAAAGAAACTGTGACACACCTTCATTTTGTAAGGTGAATATATTAAGTTCGTATACAATTTGATGTAAATACTCAGAGACCTACCTGTTTTTCTGTAGCCAAGCCCTGATCGTTGGAGGAGTGGTTTTGAAGAATGAAACCCAAAAATATTTTGAAATAGTATCTCTATTTTCTCTGTATATCATTTTGCAATATACCATACTAATATTTCACCTCTATAAAAAGCTATGTAACCATTTCACTTTGCCTGTCAAGAAGTGATGTTGGCATCTTTCTCACTAGAAAAAATATTTGTAATACTTTTCTGATGTAATGGTACTGCAATCTGCTCCTTAATAAAAAAGTCAGCTGAGATTATTGTCAGTAAGATTTTATAAAAATTCAAAAGTAAATTTAGTGTGAAAAATGTGTGCTTTTTCCCTTCAGAAAAAAAAATTATATTTTACTTGGAGCCCACTTTAATATTTGACATCTTTTGTGATTCTGATAAGATTAGAAGAGTTTCATTGGGTTAAAAGTATGCTATCAGTGCTGATTTATTGGTTTTATGTATTAGACGTATAAATGCTTAGTGATGGTAATTTGAGGAATGCAGTTTTCTCTTTTGCTATGACTATTTATACACTCAAATAATATAAATGTATTACAGATGTTACATGGAGTCATCTGAAAGGTGTATGTAATAAAAAAAATAATTGGGTGACACCCCCTTCAGAAGCGAAATTTAATTCCTCACTGTGGTCCTTTGGTTCCTAACAATCATGAGCCCCAAACACTAAGATTCTATAGTTATATGTTCAGTGACACAGCTGTGGGGATTCCAAAATGTGAGGTTATAAGAGCCCCCCCACCTGAATTCCTAAATAGTGGAGCAATTGTGTTACGTGATGGTTGCAATGGCATGAGATTGAAGAAATCAAACCTACTTCCAACCACAATTACTCTTGAAATACGTGAGCTCAGAAGATAAGGAGGTGAGGGAGTGGAAACCAGGAAGCCACTGCCGCCTGGCTGGGACTCATTCAAAACTACAAAATAATTTGGGAAAGATTTCCTTGTCTTTTGGATCTTACCCAAACTTCATAGGTAGCTTTTGCCCTCCATTGCATTTCCAGGACACAGTGCCCAACACATAATGAGCACTCCATATTCACCATCATCATGACAGCCACTAACATCTGAATAATGTTGTACAGGCCTCAATGCCTATACCCCAAGCAACACCTACACAATTTCTGTATAGAATAGGCTTAGGGACAATGATGAGGTGGGATGGGGGACATTTACACCGCAAATACTCAGTCTTTATTTCTATGTGTCCATTTAGGGGTACTTTTTAGGATGGTGGAGATGATAGGGGACCAGAGAGCCTCTTTCCCACAGCTATTCCAGCAGCTGCCACCAACGATGATCTCATTTCTTCCTCACAACCACTAGGTTGGTGCACAAGTAATTGCAGTTTTTGACCTTTTAAACTTCAATTACTTTTGCACCAACCTAATATCTTGAAAGAGAGAAGTTATAAATCATCCTTTATAAACAATACAACTCCATGCAGACACTTAAGTAACTTGCTCAATATCACATGGCCAGAAGGGGCCAAGTTACTTAATTATAAATGGTCTGAATCCAAAGAGTAATGCAAGAATAGAATAAATTTGATCTTTTAGAAAGCTGCATTCAGGTCTCAAGCCCACCAAACCCATTTCCTAGATAGATGCATAAACTTGTAAATGCGACCAAGTTTTAACTCTTCTCTTCTACTTAAGGTAAAAAAAAGAGGCTTGGTGCTGCCCTAGGTAAGAAATACATACTTGGCCACAAATGCTAATGTTATACACCTCTGGGTTCAGTATTTGAAACAGTTAAAAGCAAATTTCTTTCTTTCTTTCTCTCTCTCTCTCTCTCTCTCTCTCTCTCTCTCTCTCTCTCTCTCTCTCTCTCATGCACTCACAAAAGATGGGGATCATCTTTTGTGAGGTAAATTGTTCCCTCCTTTCTAAAATGAGAAGGTTGCACTAGAGCGTGGTGCTCCACGTTTAACATGTACACAAATCGTCTGGACATCTTGTTAAAATACTGATTGTGATCCAGCAGGTTTGGGGTGCAGCGCAATATTCTGCATGTCTAACAAGCTCCAGATGATGCAGATGCTGCACAAACCACACAGCGAGGGGCAAGGACTGGAATACCTGAAGGCTCCTTCCCATTCCAAGTACCCTAGCATCTCTGTCACTGGCATTCTTGGACCCTGCTACCCATCAGAGAGGTCCTGTCCACATCGTTACTGCTCACTGCCTAATTCTGTGCCTGCACTTCACTTAGCCAAATCTATCCTAGGTCAAGGGTGGGACCCACATCCATGAGGTATGCCTTAACTGCAGCTAACCCTTGAATAACATGGGTTTGAACTGCAGAGCCACTTATACGCAATTATTTTTCAATTGACCCACTCAGTTCAACTGACCCTCAAAGTTCAAATCTGAGTTGTTCAAAGGTTAACCAACTGGCAGTTGGGAATCTGCGTATGCAGAAAGCTGACTTAAGTTACAGCAGGATTTCGACTCCTGGGTGGTCTGCGTCCCTAACCTCCAAATTGTTCAAGGGTTAAGTGCAGTTTTTTTTTCTCCCAATGGTCATTGTTTTTCTGAAGTCCTCAACCACTTCGAGATTTTAGCTTCTTGCCTTGCATTCGTCACTAATGATTTTTTGATGAATCTGACTAAACTACAGGCTAATAAGGCCATGTCCCATAATTCTTTTCTGTCCCCGGGAATATTTTCAAATGGTTTGCTCCTTTTCAGCCTTCAGTTCTCAGTGCACATGTCTCTCCTTGGTGAGGCCTTCCCTGAATACGTAATCTAAATTATTCTTTGGCTGCCCCCTCTGGCTGGTCAGAGCACCCTCTTAATTTCTTCATAGTACTCAACAAGTTTTGAAATTTTCTCCGTGTGTTTACTTGTTTATTATCTGCTCCCCTACCCCAGAGGGAGGGACTTTGTTTACACTGCTCACCACTCTATCCCCAGTGCCTATAATGGTAACTATAACATAGTCGGTGCTCAATAAATATTTGTTGAGTGAATAAAAGCAAGAATCAAAGGGCTGGGCACACAAAAGGTGCTCAAGAAAATGCTTATTAGATGAATCAGATACCTGTCTCCCAAGCACTGATGTTAGAATCTTTTGTTTCTTTATTTTTCAAAACTCGTTCCTTGTCTGTGTTTCTTGTTTCCGGCTCACAGAAGCTCACATCACACATAATTTTGAAAGAAGACCAGACATGTGAGTTCCTATTAGTTCTCAGTAGGACGAGTCATCTTTCCATAGTGCTTGTAGATTATAAGAAATAATAAAAGTGACATTACTGTGGACATTTAGGATATGTTTTGGAAACATAGGGCAAATTTAGCTGTGGGTCTCTTCTTGGCTCTTCTGTTTGATGGAACCCTCTCTGCAAAGCCCTTGCCAAGCTCAGCTTTGATGTGCTTTCAGGCCTGACAATGCACCCTAGTTTCTTACCTCAGATCTCAATTATTTTATAAGGCACACAAGTTAGTTTTGGTGGTGTACATGGAAAACAGTAGAAATTGAAGGCTGTAAGGGAAAACAATGTATAAAAAAGGAATGTACTTATTAGAGAAAACAACCCCTGGTAGGTCTCTAATTCAGAACTTGGTGATTTGTAATATTAAGAAGGAATGGGGCTGAAAACAGGTGAAGGCTGTCATTGCCACATGACATTTATCTGGAATGGAGGTAGAGGCCCCTCTCTGATTTGTCCTAAGGAAGGCTCTTCAGACTTTTCATCATTTCCTTTCCTCTGTGGTGGAAACATTTGGGCTTGAATGCTTTGACACCTTTCAGAAACACAAGAAACAGGCTTGATTGTGACTATGACACTAGCATGAGTTTACCCTTGGTTTCCAAACTGAAGTTCTTAAAAATGATACTGAGTTTTATCTCTCAGAGGTTCATTTGTGGGATCCTGGGGAGTGGAGGGCAGAGTACACGCCCATCCCTCGGGCACAGTACAAACCATGTAACCTCTGTGAGAAACCCCAGGGCCAAGTGTGGCCCAGCTGTGGAAACGCCACCCTTGGGCTTCTAAGTTCTACTGCTACATCCAGGCTCTTCTCAGTGTTTTCTTTTCCTGCCTATTCTGTTTGAAAAGAAATCTAATGAGGCTTCAATCCACTATTGTAGTTCCTATTTTCTGTTTTATCAGGCTCTTTTATCCTTTATGTATGTTCTGAAAAATTGTGAGGCTACCAAGGTATATTGTGGTGGTGATGCAGATAAAAGACAGGATGCCCAGTTAAGTCTGCATTTCAGATAAACAAAACATTGCTTTTTAGTGTATGTCCCATGAAATATTTTATTTGCTAAATCTAGTACTTAGGTTTGGTTTGTTTTTTCTTTAGTCATGCTTTTGTTTGTCATGTTTTTTATTGGCGGGGTACAAAGAAGAAACAAGGAAAGAGGAGGAGTGAAATATTTTGTGTCGCATTTTCAACCTTGGGATAATGGTTTCCTGTCTCTGTTACAGAGATACCATAAACAGTATTAAGAGTCCTTTCTATGAAATCCTCAAATTTCCAGTCTGAAGAAGGTCCTCTGGGTATTTTGGAAACCTCTACTTTGACTAGAGAGTGACATGAGTTTTAAATCTGGGTTTTCCAGCAAACTGAAATTAAAGGGCCATGGCTAATTGAAAAATGAGCAAAGTAGCAATGGAAAAAGTGTTTTCACTCTCCTGGAGAGCAGGCTTTGAGTGATACCAGACTTATGCCATGTGGCTAGGCATAGTTCAGTCACAACAGCTGATCTTGTCACCCCAGAGAGATTAAGTGCAGATATGGTCCCACATAGATTCTGGTGAGTATGAACAGAACAGGAGAGTGAGGGTAGCAAGCAGGGAGATGTTAGGACTATTAAGGATAAGAGCTAAATGTAATGAGTGTACACCAAGTGCTGAGCATCAGTTTACATCAACCAAACTCGTTTACTCCTCACCACAATGGTATGAGGTACATATTAGTGTCATTATCCCCACTACAGATGGGGAAACCGAGGCAGGCAAGATTAAGTCACTTAAATTAAGTAGTCAGTGGAGTATACACACTAGTTCCAGAACCCAATACACTAAACTACCTCTGTTTCTGCAGCCTAAAATAATCTGTGACAACAGGGCATGTGGAGAGGGTGGAGTTGCTGAGCTGTTGATATAAGAAATCCCTTTTCCACTGCACTATCCTGGAGACCAAAAGGGCCCAAGTAGGCCCATGCCAGGCCACCATCTTCCCCTGAGCGACCCTAGGAGCAACACAGGTGAGCCAGGCCAAGTGATGAAGTGATCAGGGGAAGTAAATGGGTTGTGAATAAATTATGAAACTGATAAATTACATAAGGATTGTTTTAAAGAAAGAGCAAATGAAAGGTTTCAGGTCAGAGTTTAATCCAACTAAACTAAGCTAATCTTTTCCCTCTTCTTTTTTTGCCAAGGCCTGCATTACTCTCCTGCTATGACATGTTCGGAATGCTGTGCTGAGCTCCGAGTTCTTGAGACACTAGTGAATTATTATGATCAGGTAGCTTTAGCCCTTTGGTCCTAAGCAAAATGAAAAAGGAGTGTCCCACAATATAGAAATCATCCAAACGGAACAGCCAGTGAAACTAGAAGGAAAATAAGTTCCAGAAAGCCAAGAGCATTAAAAAAACAACAACAAAAAAAAACACCTGTACATAACTTGCAAACCCCTGGGAATGTACATTGATACTATATTATTACAGAGGGGATAAAGGACTCCACTGGAAACAGATGTGATCTGTTTGACTTCCTCTGATACCATGAGCTGAAAACAAAGAAAATTACTGAAGGTGAGAACATCTGGGTTAAATGGAACAGTCCAAAGTTCCAAAAAGCTCAGTTGGAAGGAAGCCTTTGAATAATAAACCACAAATTCTATTGCAATCATCAATATCAGAAAAAACTAGCTCTGTCCCAAGCCTTGTTTGTCTAGAAAAGGATTCTTTTCTTCTCCAAATCCCTTCCAATGAGTTTTAAATGTGCAAATGATGACTATAGCGTATGCAGAAATTTGAAACTAGTAGTGGCTTAAGCCACCTAAAATCCTAAGGAAGTTCTGCAATAGTATTCCCATTTATACAGTTCAGCAAACAGAGACCCACAAAAGATAGGAGTTGCCACCCAGGGCGCCTGACAGCCAGCTATGTGATAAGATTTTTCTCTTAGATCCACTCTGTGCAAAACACCAATTACTGGGATTCAAGAAATCTGGAATGACAGACCCAGTTATTTCTCCTTTGCAGTGATTTCTCTAAAAGGAAACCATCCAATGTGGGATTTAAAACTTTCCCTTTATTGTGGCTTGTTTTCTAGCCTTCTGCATCTGATCAGGAATAGACAGGTGGAAGGAGATGGGTCCTGAATCATCATCCAGATTCTTGACTGTCTTGGAAATGGTGACAGAGCCCACCTTTCAAACAGGCAGATGCAGGGGATTCCTTTCAGGAAACATTTCTCCTCCCTCCCCACTTGTCTTCCCACCATCTCCATTCCCACCTCATATATCATTGTCCACATTTATCTCTTTCAACCTGGAAATGGTTGTATCTTTATTGTTCTTTCTGAAAAATATATACTCTAGTTTTAAACGTAAGGGAAGGCTGTGTACCTGGAGGAACTACCTTGGAACTTGAACTGTGGGCAGCAAAGACCCCCTGTGTGGGTTCTGTGGACCCTTAAACAAAACCCGGAATGTACAACAGACCCCCTCCCCCCCCCACACACACAAACACACCAAAATATTTCTATCTGGATCCCAAAGTTCAGACAGCGGTTGCTTCATCTGCTCTTCTGTTGTTGCTTTCTTCCAGAATCCTGGCTGTCTTGTTTCAATAGATAATTGAAATCTTTCTTACTTTTTCAATACTCCATGGGGAAATTCCACTTTGAAATTCTTCTTTTCCTGCCATTTTCACTTTACAGTTGAGAAGCCAGGGGTGAGCTAGGAAACAGGATCTCGCTCTCCCTCTTGCTTTTTAAAAATGACGTAGGGAGTTTGGACATTCTCCCAACCCACACTTCCCCTCTTTGATTCTAACCCTGATTCCTGAATAGTTATAGTTTTCCTTTTAATGCTTGCTGATTACCGCTCAGGGGAGAAGCAGGAGGGGCCGGCCAAAGAATAGCCCGGAGCCGAGTCTAAGCTCCGAAGAGCCCCAGCTGCCTGCGCCCGGGGAAGACGCGTGGTCCCGAGGAGGCCGGTCACAAAACCCGGCTTCGCTGAAGCGCGAGATAGGAGAGAGAGGCAGCCACGAGTCCCGCGCTGCGCCCAGCTCGTGGGGGCGGCTCCACTCCGGACCTGAGTTTGCTGGGGGACAACTTACTGTGTTCGCTGCGTGTCCACACTGCAAGCTCCCAAGTGGGAGGGGGAAACAGCAAAGGCGGTGGTGTCGTATCCAAGAGTACAGGCAACAAAAGAGAAAAGAGAAAAAGGTAGGGAGGGAGGAAGGCAGGGGTATTCCCCCCTCTCTCACCCAAAAGCGCCCCTCGGATGCTGATGGTAAGACCCTCCGGCAGTGGCAGCCCTTTCTTTGGGCCCTCTCCGACCCGCTGCTGAGACAGGTAGTTCGAAGAAAAAAGAACAAAGCTCCCCGCGAAGGCGGGCGGCGGTCCCGGGGCGCCCCACGGCCGGGGAAGGCCGATCCCGAGGCGCCCCGCGCCCTGCCCTGTTGGCCCGCGCCCCTGGCCTGGGTCCAAGGTGCCCCGCGTCGGCCCCCTCCTCCGCCTGCCCTCGAGCCTCCTGGTCCTCAGGGAACCCGTTCTTCCGAAGGGACGCGCGGCGGACTGGAGAGGAGATGGGGGGAGGGGAGCGGAGGAAGGCCCGCTGGGGGGAGGGGGGCCGCCGGGAAGGAGGCGGGGGGCGGGGCAGGGGGGCGGGGGCGCCCCTGATGAGCGGAGTCGGGCAGGGTACCTACTGCCATCCTGCAGCAATTTCCCTGTGTCATGGCTCCGGTCTCTTAGCAACAGCCGCCAGTCCGGCTGCCCCGAGCCGCGCTAGCAGCCGCGGGCTCAACTCCACCCGGCGGAGCCCGGCGCGCCGCAGCCACACAAAAGAGGCGCTGGGGCGGCGGGGGAGCGCGACGTGAGGGCACGCGGAGCGGGGCGGAGGAGCTGCTGCGGGGAGAAAGACTCCGAGGCAGGATGCAGGATGCGGAGGACCTGACACTTCTTGGAAACTCTTGGAAATGGCTCCCGCCACAGCACAGGAGGGGGCTGCGAGGCTGGGGCGGGCGCTCGCCCCCGCGGGGCTGCTGAGCCGCGCGATGCGGGGCCCGGAGGCGCTGTTTCTGCGCTCCGCGGCCGGCTCGGGCTGAAAAAGTTTCTCCATGGTTCCTTTGTGTCTCCCGAGAGCCCGATCACCGGCCCCGAGCTGCCCCAGTCTTCCCGGGTAAGTGAACAATATTGTTTGCTTCTAGTGCTGCCATTTTGAGCAATTATGTCTGTCCTTAGCCCTGGAGCTGCCCCTCCCCACCCGTCCTATCCCGATCCCTGGTCCCCCGGGCAGGTGTTCGGGGAGAGTCATTTTCCTGGGCGGGCTACATGAGATGCGCTGCCCATAAAAAGCGAGTTCCAGTTGCCCTCACTTCGGTCCCCCCGTCTTCTTTCCAGAGGCGGACTCCCAGCTGCTGCACTCATGTGACTCCAGCACAAATAAGCGGACCAAAAAAGGGGGGTCGGGGGCAGGGGCTCGCTGCCCTGCCAATGAGGGAGCGGGGGTCGAGGACCTTGACTGAGTCCTGGGCAGGGCAGGGCCCTCCCATCCTGTGGGCTCTGAGCCTCGGCCACTGAGTGGGGCTTAATCCATCATGAGCGAGAACTTGAGTGTCTCTCTTGGAAGCAGTTGTATTTTTAGACATTCCCCCATCCTCCATTCCTTAACCACGGAAAGACCAGTATCAGGCAGTAATTTGCAAGGGTAACCAACCTCGACTGCTAAGTTTGTTTTCCTTCGTCATATATGAAGAAAAGCCTCAAAGGTGGGTCTTCCATGGTATCTGACCGTTGTCAATATTTCATGTCAGAGCGTGATACATTAGAAAGGAGTTCAGCCTTCAGCAGAGCTGAAGGAATAATAAACTGGGGAGTTAATTACTAGCTATTAAACTAATTTTAAAGATCTTCTGTAAACGATGTTTGAAATCCATTCTACTCTTCCTTACATTCTACCCAGAGCTAAAGCTGTTTTCTGAGGACCTTCGTCCCCTAGACACCCAGCATCCTGGTGCACCTTATCAACGCCCAACAAAATGTTAGCCCTTCTCTCCTCAGGGAGAGCCACCCTGCCAACTGAGTCCGGGTTTGTTTCTAAAATGTCTGGCTCCTAAATCCTTTTTAAAATAACCACAGACCTCTAGATACCATGCTGGAGTCTAGGGATCACTTCAAACAACAGTCTGTATGTTAAAACTACCATAATGTGCTTATTTGGGGGGGTGACTGATGGACAATAAGCTACTCTTACTGTTTTGTTGTTGTTTGTTTGTTTACAGTTTGTACTTACTGGTGCAGCTCCTTAAAACAAAATATATTCTCTCTACTGACCCCTTTCTAACCTACCTAGTATTTCTCCTTACTGAAAACCCACTAAATTTCAAAGAGATATTGATTTGCAAATATTGTCAAGTGCTGATTATCATTTGTTTTTCCACTGGTAGAGAAAAGATGCTGCCTATATTGCTATAATGGAGGGAATCAAGGGCCAAAGTTCTTCACCCAAGCACCAATTGAAAGCAAAATTCTACCTAAGTCATCCCACATTTTCCCACAAAGGGTAATTTATTCTAAAGCATGAATTATTTTATAAAGGATAAAATGCCAGAAGGTTTGTGAATGATATATAATCCTTTCAAATTCATACAAAGCCCTTAATTTTATCATCTCTATTATAGGAGGGAACACAACCAGTGGAACAGAAAATGTTTTACTCTGGGGATCCAGAAGGATTGAATTTTTTAGAAGCTAACAGATATCCACAAAGACGCATAGTATGTGCATTTATCTAACCTTGACTTTATTATAAACAACTAAACTTCCTATAGGATAGTCCATTATTTGTTGCCACCCTCCCTTCCTAAAAATGACCTGATGAGAAAAAGATGAGGAAAAGCAGTTCTCTCACTTGAAGAAATGTCATTCTACGAATCATCGTTATTATGTAGACTGCTGTACCTAGTTAATTGCCTACTCATTTGAATTTTGGGATTCGGAGAGTGTTGGCACATTAATAAGGGGTCAGAAAGCTATTATGGCAGACTAATTTTGTGGGTTTTTTTTTTTTTTTTTAGGTTGTAATTTTCCCACAGGAGAAAGAGATCTTTCTCTTGGAGATTCTTGGGGATCTCTTAAATTCCCTGATGAGATCTAGCACATGACACCTTTAAGGGAGTTCCTCTGAGGGAGGAGAGGAAGCCAGACAGAAGAATTCAGTTACATAACCAGTTACCTAAAACTAAATATTCCACCCCAAGAAGCTGTCCAGATGTTGCAGAAAAGAGATGAGGAAAAGGCTGTGAGAGGGCTCTGCTTGCCTGTAGCTGTAGGAACAATAATGGTGGGAGACAACTTTGTGCAGAATTTTATTGTCAGAGTATTGACATATCTCTCTGGTGTTCTCCCAGCAATAGACTCTCTATTAATTATCTGAGGTAAATAAGCTGTCTGCCTGCCAGCATATGTATGACCTTTCATTTTCATCCAGTGAAATGGATTCCTTTTGTCTTTATAAAGCAGAAACTTTTGTGGCTGTTTTAGTGACTTTGGGCCCCACCTTGACAAAAACTTGGCTTACATATAGACTTGGCTTACATATAGTTGAAACTCCTGTGACAACTCCCTTGGGAATATTCTGATTCCAGTAGGACAAAGGGAATGGCTTTTGCCAGGAAAAGTCATCAGCCACTACTTTGAGTCCCCACATTTCGTTTCTACTAAATGGTCAGAACTCCATTGGCTGCCGGCCAGGAGGGTTTGAAATGAACAATACTGGAATATTACCTACAGAGTGTGAGATTGGGCAAGGGGGAGAGAAAAAGGCGTTCTCTCAACGTATTTTATCACCTCCTATCAATTATTGCAACAACGCTTCCCTTAATCCATCTTTCTCATCCCCTGGTCACTATATGCTGCACTCGCGTTAGTGGGTAAAGGCCCTGGGGTTGGGGACACACATGTGGTGGGATCAGGGAGCAGGACAATTTTAGCGCGTGGCATGTTGCTGCAGCCAAACCTATACCCTCTGACTGTCTTCCTCTGCTTTGCAGCAGGAGGAGGTGGAGGAGCAGCTAGTGGGCAGCTGGCGCCCCCCTCTGCACAAGCCTCCGCCCCAGGGGCTAGCCCTGAGCACTCCACCGGATCGTCATGATTGCCACCGGCGGCCTGCTGAGGATTTCTGCCAGAAAGCAGGATCCCCTCCGTCCCCAGAGCCAGGTCCCCAAGCGCAAGCGGAAAGCCAAGAACAGGCGCAAGAACGACGTGGTGGTGGTGAAAGGCAAGCTGAAGCTGTGCTCTATCTCCGGGCTCATCGCCCTCTGTGGGATCCTAGTGCTGCTGGTGGGCATAGCCATGGCGGTGATGGGCTACTGGCCTAAGGCCACCGGGGCCAATAGGGAGGGAAGTAAGCAGCTGCCACCCGCGGGCAGCGGCCTCCGCGTCCTGACCACCGCCAACAGTAGCAGCAGTGGCAGCAAAAACCGGGCCAGGGGCCACCCTGGGATTACGGGGGGTGTCAACTCCGGTTCCGTGGGTGCGCCCAGGAGCACGCCTCCAGCGCGATCCTCCGCCCCTTCTGCGTCCTCCTCCACGTCGGTGGGTTTTTTCTATCGCATCTTCTCTGCCTACTTGCACTCTGATAAGCTTAAAGTCTTCGGGCCCCTCATCATGGGTATCGGCATCTTCCTCTTCATCTGCGCCAACGCGGTGCTCCACGAGAACCGAGACAAGAAGACCAAGATCATCAACTTGCGGGATCTCTACTCTACGGTCATCGACGTGCACAGCCTCCGTGCCAAAGACCTTGCGGCCGCCGCGGCTGCCACCGCCGCCGCCCCCTCCTCGTCCTCGGTCCCCGTCTCGGCTCCCCCCGGGGCCGCGCCACTCAACGGTTTTCTCAGCTACGTGCAGTCGCGGGGCCTGGAGCTGAAGCCCGGGAGCTGCGGCGGCGCCGGGGACGCCTTCGGGGCGACTGCGATGCTAGCGAGGGGCTCGTGGTCCCACCCCGCAGCACTGGGAGGGGTCGGCAGCGGGGCCAGGGGCACCGCGTCCCCGCCGGATCTGGCCTCTTCCCCGCGCTGCCCGCGGGAGCCGCCGAGCCTGGCGGAGGCGGTGTACAGCATCTACCGCGAGCGCTCCGGCGTGGCCAGCGGTCGCCGGTCCGCTGCGGCTGTGGCCGCCGCCGCCGCCGCCAGCCGTAGCAGCAGCCCGGCGCCCTGCAGCCCACCCGAGAGCTGGGGGCGCCAGAGCACCGCCAGCTCCCTCGTGGGCTCTTCACTGAGCGCCTTCGCGCTGCTACCGTTGCAAGGGGACCGCAACGGGGATGGAGACGCAGAGGGCGCGAGCTGCAGCTGGCAGAGGCCTCCTGGGGAACGCGGCTCACGGGAGATCCCGCGGGGCGATCTCCACCTGAGCTTGACCGACCTGCGCGGTGACCAGGACGGTGCGCGCTTGGCGAGAGGAGAACTGGAGGAGCACGACGGCGCGGCAGCGGCGGCGCTCACCGCCAGGGGGCAGGGCGGCCGCCTACCCAGGACCGGCAGATACGCGGCCCTGCGGCGCCGCAGCACTAGCGGGCTCCCGGACTACCGGGCGCCGCTGTCCCCCGAGCGCCAGCCTTTCACTCGCAGCGCGGACCTGGACTCGAACCTTCTGGCCAAAGCTGCCTCTCCCTCACCCCATCAGCGGCTGAAGGACTCGCCCCCTGCCAGGCTGGACTCGCCAAGCTCCCAGTCCGATGACCCATCCTGCAGCAATAAGGGCTACACCCCCCTACAGGAGGAAGGCACCTCCTTGGAGTCGGTTGTGGACGCAATAGCCAGTAAAAGTCAAGACTGTGAGGTCGCCACCCCTCTGACTGCAGAGGAGCAGAGCCCCCTAGAAGATCCCAGCCAAGGGCCACCCATGGACCTGCCACCTCAGCCGTTGCAGAGGCAATTTACGAACAAGGAGAAACTTTTCATGATTTCCCGGTCTCATGCCATAGGGGCAGAGGATGGAGAACTGGAAAGTACTGGCATTTAGGGAAAAGTTGCGGAGGATGGGGGGTGGGGAGAGTGAAGAGAGGAGTGAGAAAATAGGAGAAATGCCCACTTGAATCAGTGAATTTAACAGATTCGTCTTTCCTTGTGGACTTATCTGAGGAAATCATACAATACCCAAAGAGCTGCAGAATGTTATCCTTGAATTGTGTTGACAAGATTCCTGTATATAGCTCCAAGCAATTTTTTTACAAAAGGCAAACTAGTCTTTTATGTCCGATGGTGATTGTATGTTCCATGAAAACCAAATGTATTAAAAGGTCAGCAATCTAGTTCATTAGACAAAATGCTCTTAATTTTCTTAGGATCAAAATAATATATTTTTGACAGTAACTGTGCACTTTACTCCAACTTTTTTTTGGATCCCTAATTTCCCTAACCCCTGTACTCTGACGCTGGTTTTGTCCATAGCTGCTTGTGAATGACAAGCTTTTTTTCTCCTATGCTTTTGCAGAGCATAGAAGGATTTGTCTCAGTTCTCTCAGAACTGCTATTACTAAATGAAGTCAAAGTCAAAAGCATGAGTATGTCAGGAAAGAGCACTTTCCTTGCCTACCCCACTCTGCTCATCCAACTGCTCAAAGGCCTCTTTATTTTTTAAAAGGATATTTACATTTTGCTACATCTAGGTGGACTGTTACCTTCCTAAATTCACTATATCAAGTACACGATACTTTATTGAGTATTATCACAACTGTATTGAAAATAGCATTAATATTAAAAATATTTTTTAATAAAAGAAGTTTCCAAACAAACAGTTAAACATAGTATCGCCTCATTTTGCCTTGGAACTAATGCTTCTAATACACCTTAAACATTTAACAGTTCAGCTGATAAATCTAAAATGTTTGCTCTGGCACAGCTACTATGATTGTAGTTATTGTCCCCAACGTGCTCAGCGCCATCATGACTCAATTTCCAGTATATTTTTAACTTTTTAAATATAGGGTAGTGTTAATCATTTGGGAGTTGCTTTTTCAAATAGAATGAAACATTAAATAAATAGTAATTTTCTGTAATACTTCTAGTTTACCTCAAAGTATTACTTTACAGAACACCAGGCTTAATATTCCCTTCTCATCCTCTTGGAGTTGACTATTTACTTTTTGATTTTAGGTTCACAATCTTGAATCCATGGCCCAAGGTGATGTTTTAATAATTTGGTAGATTGTTTACACTTGATTTTATTAAGTTAGTTAATTTTCAAGAACCATAGACAAATAATGTACCATTCTGATGCCCTCTTCCTTTGAGTGTGAGCTGAGAATGTCGGGACTGGTATCACCTCCTTTCAGCATTTGGATACAAGTTCTGCAGTTGCACACAGCCAAGGCTCTCATTGCAGGAGGTTAAAATACCAATTTTAAAGGAAAATCCAGTCAAAGATGTGGTCATATTGGTCCCCATGGGTGAAGCAGTTGGTCCAGCTCAAAGAGTGCAGAATCAGGAGTGAGACTGGACCCTTGAACAAGTCACAAATGCTGAGTCTCAGTCATCCAATCTATAAAATGGAAACAACTAGACATACTTCATAGAGCTATGAGGTGGGGGACAAAAAGTTATATGTGCAGAGCCGAAAAGAGTACTTGGTTCAGAGTATGTACTCAATAAATGGTGGTTATTGTAATTATAATCATTATAATATGTTGTCTTAATTCATGCCGTAGAAGAGTGGGCCTTCTCTCAATTTGAGCTCAAGAAAGCCTTGGCTAAAATCTGAAATATCTACTTATTATCCCCATAACCTTAGGCAAATCACTTAATCCCTCTGGCCCTCTGGTGGATGATGTAATCTCTGTGATTGCCTTCAGCTCTGAAAGCTTTACGTAAATTCAGGGTATTTGTTTTGTCCCAGATATAAATATAATATTTGTACATACAACTTTGCAAAGTGAATATACTTCATAAACTACCATTGTGTTTAACATTCTGTAATCAATTTAAAAAGGACCTACTTTGTTCCCAGATTGGATCTGCATTAAGCTAATAACTCACTGTAAAGCTATGGATTAATTAATTTGGCTCTTCTGTATAGCAAAAGCAAGTTTCCACTAGTAAGAGTAAAAAGCTAGTGTAATCATATTTCCAAGTAGTGTTAAATTTCAACAATCTCAATTGTTTTATCACACACACACTCACACACACACAAATTCAAATTTCCTTAGGCTTTCTTTAGTACTTTGCATACTGGATAATTTGTATACTATATGATGAGTTGTTTAAATTACTGGGTAATTTATATACTGTGTTGAAGAGTTGTTTAAAAGGAAAAACAGGTTCTAGTGTTCTAAAATGCTGACTTAAGTCCTCAGAAAATGCATTAAAATATTTAGCAAAAATAAAGCTACTACCTCTTTAATTAAAGAGGAGTAGGCAGAATAATATATATCCCTTAGAAATGTGAGGAAATCCAGTCCAACCAATTGCCTAGACCTAATGATACCAATTGCCTGGTTAATTGAATCACATTAAATAAAACTGTTAGCTCATATTGATCATATTGGACACAGGCCCTCTGAAATTAGGAAACTTCAACAAACTAATTTAGTTAATATCAACTCATATCTATCTTAACCATCAAGCAATTTAACTGGATGTTTTTGTTCCTGAAGATAAAAAAAAAGGATCATTTTCCAAATCTTGGGAAACTGGGCCCTCATCAGATCTCAGAAGGAATCCTCTGCAACTATGACCAGAGCAATTCATGATCTTCACTTTCTTAGGAGAAAAGGTCTTCTGCAGTAATAATGCTAAATTTTTTCTTGGGCTAAGGTCTGTTCTACATGCTTTATACATATTATCTCAATTACTCCTCACAGCAACTCTATAGAAGTAGGATTATTATCATTCCCATTCTACAGAGAAAGACACTGAGGTCAGAATGATGGAGTACTTGCCCAGGTCATATAGCTGATGAATGGTGGAGCAAGGAATTACACAGTGTTAAGGATTATCTGAACCTGTTGGCAGATGCTGAGCTGAAGTTGGTGTTTCTGGAAATCATCAAAATATTTTCTACATTTTTAGCTTCCTGCTAGATCCTTTTCCAGAAAGCATTCTTAGAGATATGCAGAAAAGTGTTAGAACACACAGCTAGCTTAACAGCTAGAGTTTGCATTTAAGTCTTCAAACTGGCATAAACAAGGTTTTTATCTATGCGAATTTGCAGGGTTTGTTGTACCAAATCAATAGGACTATTTGAAGAGATCTTAGAGATCATGGAATCTTTTCCCATCACTCATTATTTATGAATGAGATTGCTAAAAATTAGAAATAGTAATTGGCAAAGAGCAATGGAAGGACTAAAATGTTAAAAGAATTGCAATAATTGGCATATGCAATGCCCCCCTCCCCCAATTTCTATCATACCAGCTGGTGACCACAGGAAACCTACTCAACCTCTCTGTGTCTCAATTTCCTTTCCCATAAAATGGAAATAATAATGTACCTTCCTCACAGCACTGGAGCAAAAATTAAATGAAATAATACCTGTGTAGAAAGCTTATAACAGGCTTAACACATAGAGTGTTATAAAACATTTTTTAGTTTTATTTAAAATGGAATCAATTGCTAAACAGAGTCGTTATGACTGACCTTCCTTTTTATTAGCAGAATAATGTTATGTTGAAAATCTAAAGTGTAAGGCAACATAGCATGGTGGCTTGAAGTGTGACTTACACACCACTGTACCTGCATTTCCACATCTGTTAAATGGAGATAATAAATAGCACCTGGCTTGTGGAATTAATTATTTAAAGAGGACCAAATAAACTAATACACTTAAAGAACTTAAAACAATTGGCACAAATAAACCTTCAGTGAATGTTAACTACTATTGTTAAGACAAAATACAGAAAAGTAATGAATAGGCTAAATTACTACTCAGTTGTTAGGGACAACCATAAATGTACTGTACTGAAAAGTCTTTATAATTTAGGTATATTAGAAAGAAAAAAAACCTTAAAAACGAGGACTTAGTCTGCTTCAATGCTCCCGATAGAACATGGAACTAATGAGAACTAGATACCTGCTCCTCATGGTCCCATGATCAAAATATTACAAAACAATTAATGAGTTCCCAAGCTGGCTCACTTGGCTGTATTTGGCTATGATTATTCCATTTCCACTTACTGAGGCTGGTTGCATCAGAAAGGCCAGGCTAGCCCCAGCCATCCCGGTCCCTTTCTGTCAGAGGATCCCGACAGGGAGAAAGGCTCTGGGGACCTGAAGTGAAGAGCAGACACGTGTGGATTTACTTAAATTGTCTAGACAAAAGCTTTTTTCTATACTAGTTTTCTCTTTAGTCACTTTGGGTTCTTTTTAAAGATGCAGTTTTTAAATATTCTGTTGAGTTAGAGAACTTTAAAAAGAAACCTCCAACAACATAAAATTAGAACAAACTAAGTATATGCTTGGTATTGTGATCAGAAAAAAAGTATTTTTGTCAAGATACAAAAATACATTTTACAGTCAAATAAAGAATAGAATTTATATTTGTGGCATTTGTATTCTATAGACCCAGACTATTATTTTATTTATTTATTTAGTTAGTTAGTTAGTTAATTATTTATTTGGCTAAAAATTACTGGGTGAATATTTAGACTAAGTTTTGAAGGACTAACTCTGAAAAGCATTCCAAAACATTTTTTTTCTCTCTCTAGGGAAATCATCTTTTAGGGTTTTCTTTTCAAAATTAATAACTTTACATGGATATGAAAATTATGTTTTTTTTTTACAGTCAGTCACCACAAATTGAAGAGACCATTTACACTAACAACTTGAGTCAACAACTACCTGCCACTCTGCATATACCTGATGACAGCTTATTTTGTGTGTGCCATCTATTATATTGCTCTATGATGTTAGAAAAGCTGGGCTGCTGCTATTTGATCCCTATGGCCATGAACCACAGCAGGAGTTATAAATGCTACCATCCTGGGAATTCAGTCCTCACCTCCAAGCCAGGGGCACTTTAGGGTTTCTACCATCTGAAAATACAGAGGGTGCCAAAAACATGTATCCACATCCACGTTTTAAAAAAGGAAAAAACTGTATTAAAATTGTAATATGCAAATTATACCAATAACAAAATATGAATACAACTCACATTTGACTTCTGCAATTACAAGAGGTGCTCAGAGTTACCATCAGCATAATTTTAATACAGTTTTTTCCTTTCTTAAAATATGTATACATTTTTTTGGCACCCTCTGTATATTTATTCAACTTTATAATGGCTCCCAACCCTTACCCATCAACAATGCTAGGACAAGCAGGATGTTTGGCTGATCCATTTCTAAGAAAACAGCTTTTCTCTTCTTGATGTTGCCATCAAAAGACTGAAAAAAGCTTATGCAGATTCACCTGGAGTATCATGAAGCATGTGCCTGTCTCAATAACCTGTGCTGCGTTGGCTGTTCTTCTGACCCCATACTGTCACCCAGTCCCACTAAGGGCAAGAAGATTGACGGTCAATCACAAGGGAGGAAAACAGGGCACAGACCCAGAGGTGGAAGAAACAGAATCCTCTGAACAGAGACAAAAGATAGTTAGGCTACAGTCACCAGGAAAGCTTTTTGTTTCATGAATGAGTATGTGGTTCCTCTTGTTTGTAGATAATTTGTATATAGACAAGTGTCACAAAATGAAACATTACAGTAACTTTTATTCCTTAGAAAATATTCTTTAAGCAAATATATGGTTGGACATTAGTTTGTATCTTTTTCAATATTTAAGAAATTCAGCATAACATTGTATCATTGACACAAATCCACTTGATACTAGAAATTGCGAAACATCCAATAATGTTTAGTAACGGAAAAATTTACACTGGGCAAATTTACAAAGAATTGCTTTTATGTTGAGAAACTCAAGTGTCTTTAAACTACGTTTATACTTTCGAAGGAAGAAACTATGCAAGTTACTTGTCATAACTAATGTATTAGGTCATTGGAAGCCAGACAGGCAAAAAAAACATTACTTTGTCTCAGTATAGGACTTTGGCCATTGCTTTGTGTTTTTGTGATAATTGCCTTATCACTATGTTTCTTATAGACATAAGAAAATAATTTCACCTGTATGAGGAAATAGCATTAGCTGAAGCTACTGCCCTTTTGATAAAATACATGATTCATTTTTGGATCAATTCAAGATATATTTTTAACGGCCTATCATGGGTCAGGTAGGCACTGTGCTAGGTGGAAGGGATTAAACTATAAACAAGACACAATTCCAGACAGTAAGATTTTGCAGTAGTATTGTTGTTGACCCAAGCACATAACTAATAATTTCAATACAATGTAAGAATCATGAGAAAGTTATGATATGGATCCTATAGCTGAATCTAGAAAAATGAAGAAAATGTCAGCCAGGTACAAAAAATGTGGGAAAGGTGTGTCAAACAGTGGAACCAGCATGAACAACTGCAGGGAGGCAAAACACAATTTAATAAGATAGATCATCATAAGACAACTTATATTTGTCTTTTTCCTAGTATCCCTACAATCGCAGACAGAGTGAGGTGTTTATTTTGAAAAAATAAAACAAACAAAAATAACTATCTGTCTATCAATAGATATCTTCTTTTATAAGTAGTAAAAGCATATCTGGAATTAAGATTAAAGTGACTTGGGTATTAAAATATTCAAAATATATATTCCCTACCATGAGATAATTTCATTATATCACTTTCATAATTGCCCTGGACTAGCAGGACTTCTCAACTGAGAAGTATCTGTACATGGAACTAACAAACAGTATTCTTATTGAGGACCTAAGCTAGCTATAGGCAAGAATGAGTTTTGCTGAACTATATGTTGCTTTAAAGTGGGCATTTAATGTAAATGTTCAAGTTCTGGAAATTATTCCTCTATACGTGGTATGAAGGGATAAAAGTGGGTAGGGACTCTGCCGCTTGGCAATGCTGTTTATATGTTTCCAGCATTGTGGATAATGTGCTGTGAGGATTGTAAACCACGTAAACTTGGAGTCTATTTTATCAGGACACAGGGCATTTTTATAGAAGACAGACATCATAACTAAACACATCTCTATATCAGTTTGCAACATCGTTGATATCTGAGCAAAAATAATTTATCTTTGTTAATAAAGCATCCCATTCCTATTTTTTTCTCACATCCATGTTCATAGCAAAAGGAAAGATTATTTAGTTGCAAATATGTATGAGAAATGTATGAGTATTTTTTAGGGACTGGCACCAAAAGACTATGCATTTTAATTTCTAAATAGCCAGTCATTCGGGGATATTCACTGAAACCACATTGAACTAGAATGCTGGTTTGGCACTGTGTAAATCCAGTCTAATACTTCATTTACACACAAAGGTGCAAACTAAAAGATAGGGGGAAATATCTACTTTGCAAAACGAATATTTTATTAAAGTGAAAAAATGGTAATATTCTGTTTCTTTGAATTCCCCGTATTTTAATTTCTTCAAAATCTTTTTAATACATAAATACAGTCAAGACACAAATATAAAATGTGTTCATTCTTTTTTTCTAATCCACAGAAATGAGAATTTTGCAAAAGCACTTTTCCTACAGATAAGCTTCACCAGATATTATTAATTGAAATTTTATTATCAGAGCCACTAAATAAATCTTTCGTAGAGATATATTTATTGGTAAGCAGTTCAAAATTTGGAAATGGTGGTGGATAAAATGCTATAGTTAATATGACATGGTAAATGATGTCAGGAAGCAAATAGAATTCTTGATAGATAAAACAAAAAAATTCAAATGACTAATTTGGTGACCTAAATGCTAATCCTTCTTATATAACCACACATCTCAATGTGTTTGGAGCACAAAATATTACATTAGTGCTTGTGCATTTGATCGTATAATTTCTTCCATTTGTATTCCTAATTTCATTCCAGCTTCATGCCTGAAAACATTTCTTGGTTTATTAGTCTTACTCAGGATTACCACGTTAGAAAAAATGAATGCATTTATAATAATACTAATAATAATAATAATAACAATAATAATAATAGGGTTACAAGAGTCCAAAAAGTGAATACTTTACCAATAATATATTAATTGTTTGCATGCAGTTTTTTATATCTTCTCAAATAAAGAGTGAATTGAATGGTATCTTCCTGAAACATGCACTTCCAAAAATCCAAAACACAAAGTGCACGTTTGCAACCTCCTCATTCCTAAGTCCCATGGATGTTGGTCACTAAAACTTGCTTTTATTTTTACGGTATATTTGACTAAGTTAAGATGTGAGAATAAATGATTTCCAAGATTTCTTTTGTTATAAAGTGAATAAAAAAGAAATTTAATGATGTTATAATTGCTTGGGGGGAAAAAAACGCCAGCAATTAAATAAACATAACAAATAAATTGAACAGAGCATCTGGCCAATCTGTAAGTATGAATCATCTTCAGTGGAAGTACCAAATTATAGCAAAATAAATAAATAAAGTGGTATGAAAAGAAAAAAGAAAGACTTAGTTCAGGCATGATAGGGCCATTGGCAAAAAAAATCCAAGTCGATGTATGGCGATTTCTAATGCAACATAATTTTTGAAAATTTAGCAATTGTATAAAGGTGACATGCCTGAAAAATGTTAATTAAACTGGTTTACACAATGGTTGAGATGTATAGTTATTTAGCCATGCTCCCACAGTCATTTGGAAGAAAATTGTAAGTTCCAATTCCAATAGGCTGTTTTGGATTATAGTCCTTGGAGCTGGTGGTTGAATTCAGAGCCTTTTCTAGCCACTGAAAAGGATGAGGTCCCAGAAGTGCCACAGGCCTGCCTCATTCTTCCATGATTTTATTTATACACATTAGGAAGAACAAGTTCAACAGCAATGCAGATCTATACTTTAATGCTTTGCCAAATATAGTTTAGTATATTTAATTCATAGAAGAAAGACAGCAATAAAATAGTAGGTTGAGTCTCAGAATGAATTATCCAGCCATTGTATCTTTTGATTTATAAGAATTCCATTCAAACTTAAAGGCAGAGGAAGGGGAGATTATTGAGATGAACCAGAGGGCATCTTAAAATCTGGAACATTTTGCGTAATGTATTAAAAATAGTATGAGTGCCTGGGATTGATTTCTTGATCTCAGCCTGGAATTATAGATTTGGGAATCAGGCTATTGAAATAAAAAATTAGGATTGATGACAGAAGTATTAAGTGAAAGGATACCTGGGATTTTGAGTTGCAAAAGTTACTGACTGAAGATCTCAGAGGTGTGATTAGTGTGTGTGTGTGTGTGTGTGTGTGTGTGTGTGTGTGTGTGTATCAACGAACCCATTGAAACATAACGCAAGGTCATCTCTATAACTTACTGCCTATTCTGTGAACAAAAATGTCATACTAAGAAAGCATAGCATAGTAAAGAAACCCTTGATTGAAAGCAGATATAGTTCTTATGACATAGACTACAAACTTTAGAAAATCAACAAATACCAAAACTTAATTTCTATCATAGACTTCTGTCATAGCCCAGATTTAGGAATAAACTTGCTTATTTTTATACTGTCAAAGCAGATGCATAAGACTCAATGATGATTTCCATGGTCAGTTTTTATATGCTTTGGGTTCATATCAAATGGTTTATATTCCCATTATGCCTACATTATGAACATAAGTGAAGACCTAAATGTTTTAGAGCTCTGGGCCTTGCCAAATCGGCATAATGAGACTAGAAAAAAACTCTGAACATGAGGTGACCCAAACACATGTCTTTATTTTTTTACAGGCACTGAGATTGATTTCAGACCAAATTTGCATAATTAAATTAAGATAAAATAGGAATAATTCATTACAAAACTAAGTTGCTCAGTTTGAATATACAGGCTACTTTTTTCTTCATTAGAAAATTCGGAGATGGTCAGAATGATTTTGAAAGAGGTTATGTTTGTTCTGATGCCAGCTGAGAGTATTTTTAAGGGTATATTTGCTATGGAGAGTATTCAAAGAACTCTTCTCAAAGTGTAATACCATAAACTTCATTTGTGGAGATGTCATACATTTGAAATGAACTTGATTTTCTCTAGTCTTCATAGAACTAGTCTATAAATTTTTTTTTTACTTTCAAGGCAGAATGTAAGCCTTGCTCACATAACCTAGCAATAGCATCACAAATTTTATCTTATTACACTATATTATGCCTAGGGAATTTCATTTAAATACTATCATTAATTTTCATTTCAATTTTGGTTTTCCATAGACCGTACCGTAATAAAGGGTTCAATGCTAGATTAATTAGCACAAATATGGTGAGAATTTTACCACTGTCAAAGGAGGAATCAATTAATTTAGATTAAAATCAATTTATCCTGTTTTACCCTTATTGAATACCTACATTGATTATTGCTGAATCTTCCCTGAAACTGTGCGCTAAAATGCGAAAGCTCTAGTGAGCAATTTCAAAACCATTTTAAATATAAGAGTCAGTATTGAAAATATATCAACACCCATTTTCCGACTGCTTTGTGTAAAATCACTTTCTCTTGCTTTTATCTCTAGGTGACTCAGATATCTTCACGTTTTTTTTTTTTAGTGGTCTAAAATTTTAGATTTCTCTGCATTTTGCTCCCCCTACTGTTAAATAGATGCATTACTCCTTAAGGTAAAAATAAATGCCATGTTCCAAGGTACTGCATGCTTTTTGTATAAGATGAATGCCCTGACCGTACGCCCCTCCTCCTCCCCCACTCACAATGTGAGGTAATCTAGATAATAAACCTTACCTTTTATCACCATTATTCTCATCAATAGCATAAACTCACTCTGTGTTCTTTCTGAATTCTTTTATGCAGCTAGGCTTACTTCCTGGAAACATGAATTAATGTCCATTGCAAGAATCACTGCCAATTTTTACTGATCAGAAGTACTAATGCCGGGCACATCTCTCACCACTATTCGTTTTATTTGTCCATTTATTCAGCAGATATTTATCATAAACCTTCTACTTTTCAGACCTTGTTTTAACAATGAAGATATTAAACAGGATGTACTGCTTGAAATATACTCTAGTGGTGGACACTGATATGTAAACAAATAATTTTAATATGTGACAAGTGGAAGCATTATATGTATATGTGTGTATATATATGCATTATATATATGCATTATATATATATGTATACATATATATATATATATGTATATATCATAGTTGTCAATAACATGCATTTTCAGCTGTGAGCTAGCCCTACATTTTCTTACCTGCAAAATAGTATGATATTTGTACCCACCTTAGAAGGTTTTTGTGAGGAATAAATGATATAAGATCTATAAGACCCTGGGTCTGGCATAGAGTAGATGCTCAGTAAATACCAGCTATTATTACTAGCCAATAATGGTACTATAATCGTCAACTATTATCTATGTTTCCTAGAGAAGTCACTCTTCTTTCAATCACTCACTATGCAAACTTCCTTCATTTGGTTTGATATATAATAGCATTTTGAATTAGTCAGTGTGCCATCAGAAAGGAGAAGTACTATGAGTCCTCGGATTGATTATATACAGGAAGGGGACCTTGCATGGTTGTAGGAAGAACTGGGGGAAGGGAAGGTCCAGGAAGGAATTTGGAGTATCAGAGGAGTCACAACCTGAGAAGCCAAACATGCCTAGCCATCAAAGTGGCACTACACATTGAAGATTCCTTGGAGCACAGTAGTCTTCTATGCCTCTGTACGACCAGCTCTGTGGTTCCACCACCAAGTGTCTGGTGTAGGGTCTGAGGCTGCTACGGTTCCAAATGGTCATCATTCAGGAAGATGAGCCAGATGTGGGATGGAGCAGAGCAAAGGCAGGCTGGACCCCATTGGCAGCTCTGCATCTGCTCCAGCCTCATCTAATCTTCCAAGAGTAATGACTGCTTTGCTTCCTCCTTCTTCAAACTGACTTTTTGGCCAACTCTAACTGAGAATCATACAGTGCACTATATTTTGATTAAAAACCTAACCAAGTTGACACAGTTAAAAAGAACACCAGAGTCCATCTATTGTCAACTTGGCATCTTTATACACTCCTTTAACCATATTTAACTTCTAAATAAAGACATAAGAAATCCACGCTTCTACCCAACAGGATACAACTGTCTCTTACACAACTGACAACATACTAACACTCTCTCTACAAAGGAGAATATAAATTCAGTACACTCTTCTTTGAGTGATGTTCACTCCCCTTGAATTTAAGTCACCTTTGCTATTTTGTAGCTTAAATATTTAGGTATATGAGATATGATAAAAAATTATGATGAATACTTAAATAAAAAATTTATTACAGTGAAAGACACACTGCAATTAATCCCACTCAAACACTCCCCTTGAAGCATACTTATCCCATCGTTCTTGCCACTTTCAGAAGCAGTTTTGGAAGTCCTCTTTCGTGAGTGTCTTTAGTTGTGCTGTCATGGCTGCCTCCATGTCCTGAATCATTTTGACTTTGGGGAAAAGCCAGGAGTCTCACGGTGCCAGATCTGGTGAATAAGGTGGATGACACATTGTAATGTTTTTATTTGACAGAAATTGCCGTACCAGAAGCGATATGTGAAGTTGTCATGATGAAGGATGATTTATGGCACACTTTAAAACACACCTTTGTTTAATGGTAGCTCACACCCGACTGACTGCATCGAACAAGCTGAAATTTGTCACACACCGTTGCTATGGTTCAATGTGCCACTTCCTGTCCTGAAGATCTCTGCCTTTTATTTGGATGGCACTCGGCAGCAGCATTCATTGTAATTTATCACACTGGGTAATAAGGTTAACCACTATTAACATACCTTAATTGAGACAAAAGAAGAGCTGGAGTGGGAGAAAAAAAGAAAAAGTTTTCATATTTCATATTCCCTTCAACTTCAGCCAGCACATTGTCTGGTTGTAATTCCCTTCCTGATGGGTGACCCAAATCTTCATTCCTGCCAGGAGCACTCCTGCCTATGTCAGGTTGTTGTAGTTTTTTGTTTTTTGGGTGTTTTTCCTTTTTAAAAGTTTTTGTTAAAATATAGCTGACATACAATATCATATGCATTTCATATGTAGACCATAGTTATTCAACATTTACATACCTAAAGAAATGATCACCATGATAAGTCCAGCAACCATCTGTCTCTGCTATCATGCTATCATAATATCATTGACTATATATTCCCTATGCTATACATTATATCCCCAAGACATTTGTTTTACACCTGGAAATTTGGACCTCTTATTCACCTTTTCCTCCTTTTAAAATTTTTCAATTACAGTCAACATTCAATATTATTTTATATTAATTTCAGATGCACAGCATAGTGGTTAGACATTTATGTAATTTAAGAATTGATCCCCATGACTAGTCTAGCAGCCACCTGGTACTATACATAGTTATTACCATATTATTGATTATATTCCCTATGCTTTACTTTACATCCATGATGATTTTCTAACTACCAATTTATACTTCTTAATGCTTTCACCTTTTACACCCTGCCCCTGTATATCACCCCAGTAAATCTAGTACCCATCTGACACCATGCATAGTTATTACAATATTACTGAATGTATTCCTTATGCTATAACATACATCTCCACGATTGCTGTGTAACAACCAATTTGTACTTCTTAATCCCTTCCACTTTTTCTCCCACTCCAAGCCCCCTCCCATCTGGCAACCATCAAAATATTCTCTGTATCTGTGAGTTTGTTACTGTTTTCTTCATTTATATTGTTTCTTAGATTTCACATACAGCGAAATCACATTGCATCTGTCTTTCTCTGTCTGACATACTTCACTCAGCACAATACCCTCCAGGTCCATCCATGCCACTGCAGATGGCAAGAACCCATTCCTATCCATGGCTGAGCAATATTCCATTATATACACCACCTACTTTTTATCCATTCATCCATTCAGGGACACCCTGTTGCTTTCATATCTTGGTTATTGTAGATGATTCTGCAATGAATGTATTGATACACGTTCTTTCAAAGTAGTCTTTTGGGTTTCTTTGGATACACACACAGAAGCAGGATTACTGGTTCTTTCTTTGTCTCTTGTTATAGTCTGTGTTTTAATGTCTATATTGCCTGTTGTAAGTACTGCTACCCCAGCTTTTTCTCTTTTCCATTTTCATGAAATATCTTTTCCAATCCCTTTACTTTCAGTCTGTGTATGTCTTGTAATCTGAAGTGAGCTCTTGTAGGCAGCATATGTAAGGGTCTTGATTTTTATCCATTCAGTCATCCTATGTCTTTTGATTGGAGAATTTTATCAATTTTTATTTAAAGTAATTGCTGATTTCTGATAGATATGTGGTTATTACCATTTTATTATTCATATTTTTTATTTTTTTTTCATCTTAAAGAAGTCCCTCTAAGATTCTTTGTAATACTGGTTTGGTGGTGATGAACTCCTTTAGCTTTTTCTTGTCTGGGAAGCTCTTTATCTGTCCTTCGATTCTAAATGATAACTTTGCTGGGTAGAGTAATCTTGGATGTAGAGCCTTGATTTACATCACATTGAGTGTTGTGTGCCAATCCTTTCTGGCCTGCAAAGCTTCTGCTGAGAAATCAGCTGACAGTCTTATGGTAGCTCACTTGTAGGTAACTAGCTACCTTTTTCTTGCTGTGTTTTAGATTCTCTCTTTATATTTAACCTTTGGCATTTTAATTATGATGTGTCCTGGTGTTGGTTTGTTTTGGGTCTTCTTGTTTTGGACTCTCTGTGCTTCCTGGGCTCGTATGTCTATTTCCTTAAGGAAGTTTTCCATCGTTATTTATTCAAATAAGTTTTCAATTTCTTGCTCTCTCTCTTCTCCTTATGGTATCCCTATCATGTGAATTTATCCCAGAGTCCTCTTAAACTTTCCTTACTTTTTTGAATTCTTTTTTCTTTTTGCTGTTCTGCTTGGATGTTTTCTGCTACCTTAGCTTCTAAAACACTGATTAGATCCTCTGCTTCATCTAATCCACTGTTGATGTCCTCTGATGTAGTCTTCATTTCAGTTATTTCTTTATTTCTGATTGGTTCTTTTTAATGTTTTCTATCTCCATTTTCCAGTTTCCAGGTGGCTTCTTCTGTATGTCCTTAGTCGTAGGGTTTTGGTTCAGCTGCCCTCCACTGTAGCTAGTTCTCACAACCAATGGGCCTGAGGGTCAATCCCTTTCACTGATGTGCAAACAGCAACCAGGGGTAAACTGCAACAGGAGGGCACAATAGCCGACACAGGGACAAACCTGGAGCACCCAACTCTGGTCACCAGGGAGAGTGCATCACTGGGTCCCACAGCACACCTACAACATAAGGCCACTTTACTAAAAACAGGAGGCATAGGAGCCCTACCTAAAACATAGAAACAAACACAGGGGAGGCAGCCAAAGTGGGGAGACAAAAAATATGTCCCAAAATAAAAGAACAGAACAAAGCTCCAGAAAAAGAACAAAACAAAATGGAGACAAGCAATCTACCAGATGCAGAGTTCAAAACACTGGTTATAAGGATGCTCAATGATCTCAGAGAGAACTTCAAAAAAAGAGACAGGAAACATAAAAATTTTTCATTACAGGACATGGGAATCCCAACAGGCACCATCAGAATCTCCTACATTCCAGACAACCTCTTTCCCTCATTGTGTAGTAACAAACAAATTTCTCTTTGGCAGTCAGAATTAATCACATGAGCTAGTGCTATAACTCTTTTCATTGCCTGTAGATTCACTGGCACAAATTGCCCAAAAAGGCCACATGGCAATCTCTACTTCAAGCCTGATAGAACTAACACTGTGTCCCTTGGTGGAAGCAGTCCTTTCTTGGGAACTAAGATCTTTAGACCAGCAGAGCCCAAACTTGCAGCCTACTGGAAGCAAAAATCTCACTAGTGAGTCATTAGGGATAATAGTGATAGGAAATACTTCCTTTTTTATCCCTTCATTATTGGACATATGAATCATAACTGTAGGATAAATATCAACACATAGTGGTTGCTGGCTCAGATAATATACCACATTCTAGAAAATACTGCCTCAGTCCGAAAAGTGTTGCCACACAGCAGTGCTGTGACTGTCTTCAAAAGGCCATTCCACCACTCTTTCAGACCAGCTGTTGAGGTGACTGAAACTAGTGAATTTATTTTGTATGCATGAACCCATTGTCACATTGAATTTGCTATAAACTTACATTGCCAGAATCAAAACTGTATGGAATACCATGATGGTGAAAGCGGCATTCTGACAGCCCACAGATGGTGGATTTGGCAGAAACATTTCCAGCAGGGAAGGCAAATCTATATCCAGGGTAAGTGTCTATTCCAGTGAGAATAAAATCTGGAAACTCCCATGATAAAGTGGCCCAATGTAATCAACCTGGTGCCATTTTGAGGGCTTATTGTTGTGTCTGCTGTCATGACCTCTTTGTTCATGAGCCCACTGGACAACAACAGAGGTGACTCGGAAAAGAGGATGACTGAAATTTACAAAATTGGTCATCTTGTCTACCTGATTATTAAAATCCTCCTATCCTGAAACTGTTCTTTGGTAAGCATTAATGTCTTCACACTCTGTGCTCATTCAAATAGGGCTATCCATATATCTCTTTTCAAAAATCCTCTTGTCACCAATTTTCCAAGTTCTTTCTAAGTTCTGACACATACACTGAATAAATGCAGAGCCATAATTCTGGGTATTTCTCCTCCCAGGCAAAATAAACACCTGAGTGTACTGTTTGAAGCTCTGCCCACAGCAGATATCCCTTTATCAGTATTCTACAGTGGGCTATACTGCTACTCCTAGTCAATCTTTTCTTCCTTCCTTCCTTCCTTCCTTCCTTCCTTCCTTCCTTCCTTCCTTCCTTCCTTCCTTCCTTCCTTTCTTTCTTTCTTTCTTTCTTTCTTTTTTGTGTGTGGTAAAATACACATTACCATCTTATAAAATTTACCATCTTAACTATTTTAAGTGTAAAGTTCAGTGATATTAAATACATTCACATTCTTATGCAAGCATCACTACCGTGCGTACTCATAACTCTTTTCAACTTGTGAAACTTAAAGTCTATACCCATTAAACAATAACTCTCCATTTTCCTCTCTCCCCAGATTCTGCCCACCACCATTCTACTTTCTGTCGCTATGATTTTGACTACTCTAAGTACCTTACATAAATGAAATCATACAATATTTGTCTTTTTGTGACTGGCTTCTTTTATTTAGCATAGTGTCCTCAAGCTTCATCCATGTTGTAACATATTACAGAATTTTTTTTTCCTGTTTAATGCTGAATAGTATTCCATTGTATGTCTTCCACATTTTGCTTATCCAGTCATCCACCAATGGACACTTGGGTTGCTTCTATCTTTTGACTATTATGAATAATGTTGCTATGAATATGGGTGTACAAATATCTCTTTGAGACCCTGCTCCCAATTCTTTTGGGTATGTATCCAAAGGTGACATTGCTGGATCGTGTGGTAATTCTATTTTTAATTTTGAGGAACTACCATATTGTTTTCCACAACATCTGTACTGTTTTACATTCCCACCAACACTGCAGAAGGGTTCTAATTTCTTCACATCCTTGCCAACATTTGATATTTTCTGTTTGGTTTGGTTTTTTTTTTGGATAGTAAGCCACACTAATTAGTATGAGGTGGTATCTTGTAGTTTGGGTTTGCGTTTTGCTATTTATTAGTGATGTTGAGCATATTTTCATGTATTTATTGGCCATTTATATATCTTTGGAGAAATTATATTCAAGTGCTTTGCATTTTTTAATCAGATTTTTGTGTGTGTTGTTGAGTTTTATATATCTTGGATATTAATCCCTTATCAGATATATGATTTACAAATATTTTCTACTATTCTGTGGGTCGTCTTTTTACTCTGTGGATAGTGTCTTTGATGCATAAAATTTTTAAGTTTTCATGAAGTCCAATAGATCATTTTTCTTTTGTTACCTGTGTCATATTCAACAAATTACCAATAAATGCAATGCTGTGAAACTTTTTCCCCATGTTTTCTTCTATGAGTTTTATTGTTTTAGGTTTTATATTTAGGTCCTTAATCCATTTTAAAATAATTTTTGTATATGATGTTAAGTAAGAGTCCAACTTCATCTTTTGTATGTGGATATTCACTTTTTTCAGTACAATTTGTTGAAAAGACTGTCCTTTCCCCATTGAATGGTCTTGATACCCTTGTCAAATATGATTTGAGTATATATGAGGGTTTATTTCTGGACTCTCTATTCTATTTCCTTGGTTTATATATGCCAATACCACACTTTTTATTACTGTAGCTTTTAGTAAGTTTTAAAATTAGGAAGTGTGAATCTTCAAGTTTTGTTCTTTTCAAGATTGTTTTGGCTATTTGGAATCCCTTGAGAAATCATATTAACTTTAGGATTTTTTTTCTATTCCTTGGGGAAAAAATGTCTATGTGATTATCATAGTAACTACATTAAATCACTTTGGGCAGTATTGACATTTCAACAATATTAAATCGTCCAATGCACAAACATGAGATGTGTTTCTATTTATTGCATCTTTAGTTTCTTTCAGCAAAGTTTCATAGCTTTCATTGTACAAATTCTCACCTCTTTTGTTAAGTTAATTTCTAAATATTTTGTTCTTTTTGATGCTATTCTAAATTAAATGGTTTTTGTAATTTTCTTTCCAGATTGTTAATTTTTTTGTGCTTAGAAATGCAACTGATATTTGTTTGTCACTTTGTATCTTGCTACTTTGCTGAATTAACTTATTCTAATTTTTTTGTGCAATTTTTAGGGTTTTCTACATATACAATCATATCATCTGCAAAACAGATTATTTTACTTCTTCCTTTCCAAACTGGATAACTTTTATTTTGTTTTCTTGCCTAATTGCTCTGACTAGAATTTCCAGTACTATGTTTCATAGAAGTGGTGAAAGCTTGCATCCTTGCCTTGTTTCTTTTTTTTTTCTTTAAATTTTATTTTATTAAATTTATTGGGGTGACAATTGTTAGTAAAATTACATAGATTTCAGGTGTACAATTCTGTATTACATCATCTATAAATCCCATTGTGTGTTCATCACCCCGAGTCAGTTCTCCTTCCATCACCTTATATTCGATTCCCCTTACCCTCATCTCCCACCCCCCACCCGCCGCCCCCCTTACCCTCTGGCAACCACTAAACTATTATCTGTGTCTATGAGTTTCTGTTTCTCATTTGTTTGTCTTGTTCTTTTGTTGTTTTTGGTTTATATACCACATATCAGTGAAATCACATGGTTCTCTGGTTTTTCTGTCTGACTTGTTTCACTCAGCATTACTCTCTCAAGATCCATCCATGTTGTCACAAATGTTCCTATATCATCTTTTCTTACTGCCGAATAGTATTCCATTGTGTATATATACCACAACTTCTTTATCCATTCATCTATCGAAGGACATTTTGGTTGTTTCCATGTCTTGGCCACCATAAACAAAGCTGCAATGAACATTGGAGCACACGTGTCTTTATCTCTAAATGTTTTCAGATTTTTTGGGTAGATACCCAGGAGAGGGATTGCTGGGTCATATGGCAATTCTATTCGTAATTCTTTGAGGAACCTCCACACTGCCTTCCATAACGGCTGCACCAGTCTGCATTCCCACCAACAGTGTATGAGGGTTCCTTTTCTCCACAGCCTCTCCAACATTTGTTATTATTTGTCTTGTTGATGATAGTCATTCTGACTGGGGTGAGGTGATATCTCATTGTGGTTTTGATTTGCATTTCTCTGATGATTAGTGATGTTGAGCATTTTTTCATATGTCTATTTGCCATTTGTATGTCCTCTTTGGGGAAATGTCTCTTCGAGTCCTCTGCCCATTTTTCAATTGGGTTGTTTGTTTTTTTGTTGTTGAGTTGCATGAGTTCCTTGTATATTCTGGATACTAGCCCCTTATCGGAGGCACTGTTTGCAAAAATCTTCTCCCATTCAGTTGGTGGCCTCTTTATTTTGTCAATGGTTTCTTTTGCTGTGCAGAAGCTTTTAAGTTTCATATAGTTCCATTCGTTTATTTTAGCTTTTACTTCCATTGCCTTTGGAGTCAAGTTCATAAAATACTCTTTGAACCCAAGGTCCATAAGTTTAGTACCTATGTTTTCTTCTATGCAGTTTATTGTGTCAGGTCTTATGCTTAAGTCTTTGATCCATTTTGCCTTGTTTCTGATCTTAGAGGAAAACTTTCAGTCTTTCACCATTGAGTATGAGGTTCACTGTGGGTTTTTCATATGTGGCTTTCATTATGTTGAGGTAGTTTCTTTCTATTCATAGTTTGTTGAATGTTTTTATCATGAAAAGGCATTGAATTTTGTCAAATGCATTTTCTGCATCAATTGAAATGACTATGTTTTTTTCTCTTTCATTCCGTTGATGTGTTATATTACATTGATTGATTGAACCATCCTTGATATGTTGAACAATCCTTGAATTCCAGAATAAATCCCAGTTAGTCATGGTTTATAATCCTTTTAATATGGTCATGAGTTTGGTTTGCTCGTATTTTGTTGAGGATTTTGCATTAATGTTCATATGGGATACGGGTCTGTAGTTTTGTTTTCTTGAAGTGCCTTTGTCTGACTTTGATGTCAGAATAATGCTCGCCTCACAGAATGAGTTCAGAAGTGTACTCTCTTCTTCAATTGTTTTGGAAAAGTTTGAGAAGAATTGGTATTAATTCTTCTTTAAATGTTTAGTAAAATTCACCTGTGAAGCCATCAGGTCCAGGACTTTTCTTTCTTGGAACATTTTTTATTACTGAGTTAATCTTTTAACTAATTACAATATTCAGATTTCCTATCTCTTCATGATTTAGTCTTGGTAGGTTTTATGTTTCTAGGAGACCCACAAAATTTTATATTCAATTTGTATTGTAATTCAGCCTCCTGCAAAATTAGGCTTAAAGTTTGGTTTTTAAAAACCTCAATTCTGTGGTTAAAGGAAATAAGATTTTTTTTTTTTTTGGTTGTTTGTTTTTGAAGGACAGTCTTAGCTCTTTAAAAAGCTGGAAAATTGAAGTACTGGGCTCAATTTTTTTCCTCCAAACTCTAGCATGCTTAGAAGCAGCCAACCAACATCATTATATTCTTTATTTTCACTAAAATGTTTTATGGCAGCTGTTACTTGATCACTTGATCACCCAAAGCCTTGTCAGCTAGAGGTAATTGATTACAGGTGATTACAAGTGATAATTTAAGTAACCGTTTTGACACTGAATGCTGTGGACAGCCAGTGCCCCCTGGAAACATGCCATCATTGCCTTTACATCTAATCAAGCCAGAGAACCTATTCCAGATTCCCATCCTTTAGGTTGTTTTCCCCTGGAACAATTTCCAGTGCCAATAATCATGAATAAGAGTTCAATCCGAAAAGCAAAACTAATATGAATTATAGAATAAGGTATTTATGTAAAAATTAGGTCTTACACAATGTGGGAGTAGCTGGAGGAAGTACAGACTTGGGAGGTAAGTTAGAAGATCAAAGAAGAAGGCACCAACCAGTCAATCTGAGAAGCTGGGCATGTCCAGATGCCAAAATGGTACTGAGAACGGAAAGTTTTTGGGGAGGACCATGGGGAGCTGTGACTCTGTGTAGTTACTACTTCTGTAGGTCTGTCACCAACCACCTGGGGCCACTGTTGGATAATAGGGTCTGCAGTTGGAAAGAAGCACTGGACATAGAATGGAGGAAACCTAGGACAAACTGGAACCTGCTGGAAATTCTATTGTCACCATGTCTTTAATGACCTTCCAAGAATGATGGTAAATTCTTCCCTTCCACCTTCTGCACATTAGATTTTAGGCTACTCTAACCTGTAGCCATATATGGAGAGGATTCAAGGAATGTATTCCAGTTTTACAAAAGTGACATACTGTTAATTTGTGACCATGAAGATAGTCCTTACTTCAAATCAACTAAACACTGAATTTTAGAATTTGTACCAAGTTGACTTCTTTTTGTTTTAAGACATATGTACTTTTGTTGCCTTTTCTAGTCGAAGAAATAGTCTATTTTTCAAGACCAATTATGAGGGCACCGGCAAAGACTATTCCTTTTGCCATCAATCATAACACATAAAATGAGTCAATGAACAGTTTGAATTTTTTTTCTTTTTAAAAAAATCCATTTTAACTTTTAAAAAATTTTACAAAGCATTTGGTTAACAAGCAAGAAAGGAGGAGTTAGGTGATTAAAAATTACATGGTAAGGAAGGTATGATGTATTCTCAGATGGAGATTACAAATTATTAACTAAAATTATTTCTAGGTGTCTTGATCTATTTGAATCTTTTCACCCTTTGTGCCATAACTGTAATGATATAAAGGAAATCCATTTACAGTAAAGCTTTGTTACCTTGTATTTTGTCAGTTGAAGTGTACAGAAACAAGTATATGTAGAACACCCAATCTGAAGAGTTAGAATAGATAGTGGGTTGTAATATTTGGCAGCAAAGGAACGTTTAATTCTCTCACTTCCCGACCCTTCGATTTGTCCTGAAATTTCATGACTAGAGATTATTTTCTTTGACTTATCAACGTGACACACTTAAAAAATATATTAATCATTCACCTATGTTCATAGCAGAATTATTCACAATGCCGAAAAGGTGAATCAACCCAAGTTTCCATCAACAGATGCATGGATAAACAAAATGTGGTATATGCATACAATGAAATATTATTTAGCCTTAAAAAAGGAGATTCTTACCCATGTTAAATATGAACCTGGAGAACATGGTGCTAAGTAAAATAAGCCCATCCCAAAGAACAAATACTGTATCATTTATATTATATGAAATACCTAGAATAGTCAAATTCATAGAGGCAGAAGTTAGAATAGAAGTTAGTAGGTGCTAGGGAGAGGTGGGAATGGTAAGTTATTGTTTAATGGGTAATAAATAGAGTTTCAATTGAGGACTATAAAAAAGTTTTGAAGATAGATGGTGGTGATCGTTGCACAACAATGTGAATGTACTTTATACCACAGAGCTGGGTTCTTAAAAACGATTCAAAAGGTAAATTTATGTTATATATATTTTACCACAATTTTAAAAAATAAAAATATATTCAGCAAAAGATTATCGGTTATTCACGCCTCAGTATGAATTAATCCAGATGCATTCTTCTAAATCCTGAGCATTAGGAACAGCAGTTATAACTGAATAGGAGAAAACAAAAGTTGTAAACCTGGAGCATGAGACATGACTCCAGGAGAGCATCTTAAGAGGGATGATGAAGTGGGAAGGGATGTATAATTCATCGAATATAATCTGGGCAGTCATGGGAATTAAATAAAAAAGGAGTGTAGTAAATACCACTTGGCATAACTGCCTGACTTACAATTCCTCTCACCACAGAAATACCCCTAATAAGTGCGGGGGTGGATGGGGGGGGCAAAGTGTATACACCTACACAATATGACATTGGTTTCCTGATTATCGCTAATTGATCCAGGGGTAGATGCCTGCCCTGAGGTTGGCTAGTCAGATTCTCCACAATGGATTTAAAATGTGGAAGGAGGAGAATCAGAGACTAGGAGCTGTTGAGGTTGGGTCACTTAACGTTATCAGCAGTGCTCCAAACAGAAGATGGCGAGTCTTGTCACTGAAGTTCCTGGGGCTGCCCTGTTCCTGCTGTGCTAAGTCTGTTTTGCTTCTTTGGGTTTTATTTTGGTTAGCTATAACAAGAGTATTCCAGTTTCCACTCCCCTCATTTTCTGCTTTGTTTTTGTTTTTTCAGTTAGCTAGACTTGGTTATTGTGATTATAAGCTAAAGAACGTCAGCTAACACAGGGAGGTTCAGAGGTGCCTGACGGCAGAGGTCGGTGGGCCGTCTCCCTCTGCCTTGCACTGCCTTCAGTATTTCAGTGGCAGGAGGGTGAGTAAGTGATATAGACAGTGAGTAAACTCAACTCTCAGTTAACAAGAATTTTTGACACATTGGGTACCACTCATTCTTATAACAAAGGTTTTTACTAATATCTTAAGTATTTTTACCAAAATTACTTCCAAGTCACAATCAATGTTTATTGAGTTAGTGACTGATATATAACTTTTACAGAACAAAATAGTTTCAATAGTCCCTTCAATTTTACTGTAATAGGATTTGACCCTACTAGCCCTGTTTTTGTCTCAGTAGCTCAATATAAGTTAAATGCTTCTATTTTGTGGAATAGATACCCTATATAAATGTAATTATCATCATTAGCTTATAGATAACTATAGTAGGTACACATTTTCCTTCCCTTAAGGTTTATGCCCACATATAAAGAAAATAAAAAATATTAAATATCATATTTGTTGACCATTAACTCAAAGAGAAGCTCTCACTAAATGAAATTTTAGAATGTCTTCACATTGCACAGACAGAATTACAAACCCGGTATAGGAGATAATTCTAGGTACAAGGAAGCAGATATATGAACCAACAAGAAGAGTTGATGAGGAGTAAAAAGAAAAGAGAGAAAGAAAAGAAAAAAAAAAGACTTTGCAGCTTTCCAAAGGAAGTTCTTATTTGCTGTAACTATTTCTATAGCTGCTACATTTCCGCTGTGTCGTGATTATTTATAGACAGTCAAAAGAGTCTCTCTCTTTCATGTGTAGATTCCAATTAAAATCTGGCAGCAATTCACCAGACCTGTGAAGGCAATGCTGTAACTATGTTAGAGACACAGATAATGCATGCAACCTGGCTCCACTTCCCCGAAATCAGTTTTTTGTGTGTTTTTTTCAAAGAAAACTAATTTTTTGGAGCCCTTTATTTATAAAGTAAGCAGTGAAAGGGCTTAGCCATAGGATGAAATATTTTGGCAGTCTCCATGGCAGTTTTCACTATTGGCCTTTCCGTGTGTCCAGTCCCATAAGCAGAAAGTTCTACTCCAATATTATGTTCCTTCTCTATTGAGCAAAAATATATTTTCTGTGAAATATGAATTTCTTCTCAGCTTCTCACAGTTCAGTGATTCCTGGCAACATCAAAGAACTGCGATTACTAAATGGGATGCTTTCTGAACATAAAGATGCCAGGTCCTTCAGTCTCTTTCAAAAATAATGGTGTCAGCAACACCTCTCAGCTGAGATTATCATCATCACAAAAGCCCTGACATGCTGGAAAAAACTGAGTTGTTATAGCATGGGTATATATGCCATTTTCAAACCAGAAGTGCATCTAGCATTTGGAGATATTAAAATTACCTGTTATTTTCTAATAAATACTGACGCTCCAATATTTAAGGAAAGGGAACAACAGAGTAAAGAAAAACCTGAAAATTAATAATTGCTTGGGAATAAATTACTATTGAAATAATAAGGAGCAGCCATAAGAAATGCTATTCCAAAAGTATGAGATTCAGGAATGTCACCAGTAGTAGATTTTTCTATGTGTGTGAACAAAATTGAGGTAACTCAGATCCCAATGAATTATGAAATGCCTCTTCCATTCCCATCCAGACACTGAACTTCTTTTCCCCTTAAGAGATGGCCATCTCTAGCTTGTCCTGGCTCCATAGATCCCAACAAGGGTCAGGGAATGTAACTGTGGGAAATGAGAAGAAGCAAAGCTTATTGCTTCCTAATGCTTATGCGTTTCACATAAGATGATGTACTTCCTATTGCTCAGCAGAGGGGTCATTGAGTCCATCCGTAAACTGGCATGTGAACTGGTTGTGCCGACCAAAGGACTGAGTCCAGATGGGAATATTCACTTATACAAGCAGGTCTGAGTTGCTGTTGTTCTGAAAAAGTGGCTGTTGATACCAAGACAGAATCCATCAAAACAAAACAAAAACATGCAGCAAATCAGCAGTTCTGTATGGAGGGTGATTTTGTTCCCCTTAGGGTACATTTGACAATGTCTAGGGATATTTTTGGTTGTCACAACTTTGGTGGGAGTGTGCTACTGGCATCTATTGGGTAGCGGCAAGGGATGCTGCTAAATACCGGGGGTGCCAGAAAAATGTATGCAAGTGGACACTTTAGTCAGTGTTGCTCAAGCAGTAGTTTGCGGTAATCAGAAGTGTCTGGATGCTGATGGTAACCACTCTGAGCACCTCTTGTAATTGCAGAAATCAAACGTGACTTGTATTCATCTTTTGTTATCGGTATACAGTGAGTATTACAATTTTAATACAGTTTTCCTTTCCTAAAATGTCTATATATTTTTTTGGCACCCTCTGTACCTTATAATGCACAGGACAGCCCACGCCCCCATCCCTGTCCCACTTAACAAAGAATTAATTACCTCAGAATGTTAATTAGTGCCCAGGTTGAGAAATGCTGTGATATAACAAATATGGCCATGAATGTTTTGTTACTTCTTCCATCAAAGGCTGGAGTCTATCTTCCTAATCGTGGCTTGCCTTGACTAATTGAGTGCAGTGGAATTAATGTTCACATTTCAGAGCTGAGATCTCAAGAGGACTTTTAGCTTCTGCCCGTGCTCCCTGAGACCATATGCCAGATCATCTCAGGATGCTGCCCTAAGACCATCAGGCCAAGAAGAAGCCCAAGATGAAATATCAAGTAGACAGAAAGACCCAGCTGTCCAAGCTGCCTCCACAGAGTCAGCAGATGAACCCCCAGCCACCCCAAACATGGTAAAAATTAATAAACAGCTGTTTTAAGTGACAACGGTTTGGACTGGTATGCTATGTAGCAATAGGTAACTGAAACATTCCAATAAGAGATAATTTTGGTATAGATGGTGCTAACTTTCCCCAGTGTTCTCTAAGTGAAGGTCCATCCGATATTTACAACAGGGCTACCAGAAGTGGTCCTGGAAAGTGCAGCATCTAAAACTATTGCTCCTTTGTCTCCAATGACACAACCAAACCAATGAAATTTTGTGGAGATTTCTGGGGAAATCACCCTTCATTAGTCAAAACATTCTATCACTGGGCTCTACTTTCCCTTCTTACTTTTTATCTTGAGTCGGTAGCAATTGGGGGTACGCTGAAGGGAAAAGATGATAGTGCAAAAAAAAAATACAGAAATGAGAATCCCTATTAAACCAGTATATAACTGTGTGCTTTTTGCACTCCACATGTGGTTCTCTGGAAAATCCCAGGAGAGGTTGTGATTCTACTCTCAAGCCCTAGGAGAATGAGGAGGTTGCATTCCTTGGGACAGTTGTCCCCTGTAGTCACTCACACCCAGGTAACTGGCAAACTCAGCAAGATGCCAAAGACCAGCCAGAATGTCGTACGAGAAGACCTGGAAATGAAGGGGAGCAGAGAGTTCCAGTGCATGGGAACTGATGGTGCTCACCCTCCATCCTCAACCTTACTTCTCTCCCTTTCCTGCTTCCTGTGCTGTCAAGCCCTCTAAGCCAGCTTGTCTGCCCCACATTGTGTAGCACAGGAAATCAGATTGCAGGATTCCCTCCACCCAAGCTCCAGGCACTGTTCTCTATCGCACAGGCTGCGAAGGAATCTGTGGGTAAGACACTTGCTTCATCATTAACACGACTATCTTGCAGGGCTTGTGAATGCATTATGGAGTAAGGATGCCTTCTTACGTGGAACATCTCGAACTCATTATGTGAAACATCTGAAGGAAGTGAAATTGACTGTGTTCTGTGGGGAGCATCGGCACCCTCAGTTTCACCTCTGATCTGTGCTCTAGGGCTAATGGACACCGGACAGCCTAGGTCTTTCCCAGAGAAGTCTGCAGAGGGACGGGGGGAGGAGGGAAGGAGGCTCACTGATGTGGAGTAGGGACAGACGAGGGCCACCGCGGCAGCAGGACCACGCCTTTGAGTGAACGAGAGCAACAGGCACACCTGCTCCCAATCCTCATGGCACCTCAAAGGATCAGGTCGCTTTCTGTTTCCTTATGCATCAGGAATTCGAAACCCTGGTTGTACATTAGCATTGCCTGGGAAATTTTTTTTAAAGGCTGATGTCTGGACCCACTCCCAGAGAATCTGATAAAAATTGTCTGGGGTGAAATCTTGACATCGGTAACTCCTAATGTGCAGGTGTTTTTGTTTGGGGCGGGAAACTACTATTCTTTCTTTCTGACTTGTGGGTTGAGGCTGTTGCTTTCTTCAGCCCCTGGACAGCTCACTGTGGGTTCCATTCTTGTGTTAGCTCTGGAGAAAACTAACAAGCGTCACCGCCATCTGGTGTCAGCCAGAACACAGTGCAGTTCCTAAGGAAAACATTTTACAACACGGGTCAGGGCCAAGGAAGAAAAATGAGAAGATACACATACACAGAAGAAAAAAGTTCGTAAATAACCTGTACTCCTCAATGTTAACTTATGTATATATTCACAGAATTTCTTAATAAATTTTGTTCTTTACAAAAATAGACATAGGCTGTACATGCTGTCTTGTTAACCTTTTACTTGATATGGTATGAATGCATTTTGATGTGAGTAAATTTAATGCAATACCATTTTAATTGCTTATACAATTGAATGGTATTTCATACACAATGATAGTGAAAATATCTAACATTTATTAAGACTTATTAAATGCCAGGAACTATGCGAAGTATTTGACATTGATAATCTCATTTTATATACACAACGCCCCTATAAAGTAGATATTACAATTATTTCCATTTTATGGATAAGGATATTGATGTTATAGATGTTTGATAATTTATCTAAGTGGTAGGACCACAATCAGACATAAACACATTTTATTCAATATTGCCAGATAGTAAATCAGTTCCCTAAGTTAACATATTGTTGTTTATTTTGGGAGTCATAACTTGTACTGTGTAACACACATACACACACATGCACACACACATCTGTGGTCATAGATTGTTTCCTTACTCCTTATGGTAAATCCCTGGATGAATTATTCATGGATCAAAAGATAAGCATTTTAATAATTTTACATCTATTACTAAACTTTTCTCAAAAAAATGCTGTACTACATTCTCAGAAGGTTAACTGAAATGTGTGCTAGTATATTCCTGTGTTCAAAAAATTTATCAGCTTTAATTTCAAAACATGCGCATGCACACACACACACACACACACACACACACACACACACACAAAGGTGTTGAGGGTCACAGTAATTTTAAGAATGCAAAGGATTCCTGAGACAGAAAAGCAGCCTGAGTAAATGTCTATGAATGACACTCCCTTGCACCCACACCATATCCCCTTCTATTTGGTCCATGGCGTCTTCCTTGGCTACAGGATCCATACTCTCCCTTTCAGTATTTTGCATTTTCATGTTTGTCCCTCACTCCTTGTGTCAAATCCTACGATTCTGTCACCAGTTGGTCTAAATTCCATGTACCACCATAGGAATGGCAACCACGCAGTTCAACATGTTCAGGAAAAAAAAAAAAAAAAAACCTTATTCCAAACATCCTCCTCTGTGATGCCTTCTCACTCCCCAAGAATACTGTGATGGGGTAGCCTGTGGCTTAGGAGGGGCCACATAGTGCTGTGGAAAGAGAATTGGTTTGAATATCACCTCCGTTTGGTTTCACTGTAATTTAGTAACTATGGGTAAGTTATATGCATATAACCAATCTGATCTTAGTTTCCTTATCCATAAAACATCAGAACATTACCTATGTTTATAGAGTTCTGAAAATTAAATGAAATAAATTAGGTAAAGTATCCAGTACCAAACTTGGCAGAGAATAAAAAGTGAATAATGTCTAGTATTTCCCTGATGTGTCTTTACTCATTTCTTTATTTTCAGCTTTTTCATCTTTATGTTTATGTATATATATATATATATATATATATATATATATATATATATATATATAATGTATATATGCATATATAATATATATACGGATAGCAATTCCAATTTACCTGATTAATAATAAGGTTGAATGTATTTTCATTTGTCTCTAACCTTTTGTACTTTCTTTTTGGTAAAATGCTTGTTCATGTCTTTAGCCCATCCTTTTAGGCAGGAGCTAAGCATTCTGGATAATCATTTTCTTGTCTATTATGTATGTGACAAATTTATTTTTATAGTCTGTGGTTGGTATTTTCAGTCACTTTGCAGTGTTTTTTCATAAACATAAGTTCCTAATTTTAATAGAATCAAATTTATCAATCTTTTCTTTACAGTGTGTATTTTGTATAAGAAATAGTTCCCTACAAATAGATGTTTTCCTATATCATCTTCTCAATGTTATATAGTTTCAGCTTGCACATTTTAGCATTTAATCCATGTGGAAATTATTTTGTATTTGGGAAAGTAAGGATCCAATTTCATCTATTGTCAACGTGGATGATCATTTGTCCTAACACCACTTATTGAATAGCCCATTACTTTTCTCCACTGATTTGAAAAAGCTATTTATGTAGCCTGTCTTTAACATTTTGCAGTAAATTTTTATAATTTTATCCACATATTGCTTACACATATTTTATTATATTTAATGCAAAATATTTTAATTTTACTTTTACAAAATTTAATATTTTAATATTAAATATTTTAATATTTAACGTTTTCTAACAGATAGTTGCTTGTATGTAGAAATGCAATTAATTTTCCTATATTGATTTTGTATCTGGCAACATTCTCACACACTTACTAATATCAACCATTTATGTAGATTAATTTGGGTTTTATTTGACAATGTTATTACCTGTAAATAATGAGTTTGTATTTTCCTTTCCAAACATACATTTTTTTTTTTACTTGCCTTGTAGTCATTGGACTCCCCTGTATAATGTAGATGTATGAGAGAGGACATCTTTGTTTTGTTATTTATTATAAAGGAAATCTTTCAATATGTTATTGTTAGAATGATACTTCTTGTAGGGTTTTTGTTTATTTGTTTGTTTGTTTCTTTTCTAATGTCCTTTATCAGGTTATGGAACATTTGCAGAACTTTTCATCATGGAAAGGTTTTATTGACTCTTTTTCTCTATTGAGATGGTGATAGGATTTTCTCCCTTTAAACTGTTAATGTGATGATGTCAATGAATTGTTTTCCCGATGTTAAAACAACCTTGTGTTCCCAAGATAAAACCATCGAGGTCATGATATCATGTTATTATTTATTTTTATACCTGATTGATTCAGCTTAGTGAAATTTTGTTTAGAATTTATTTTCCTTTCTTGTTATTAGGTTTTGTTATCAAGAGTATACTAGCCTTTACTCTACAGGAGAATTTACGTAAGTTAGGAATGAATTGTTCCTTGTACTTACCAGTGAGGTCAAATGGGCATGAAGCTTTCTTTGTACAATTTCTGTCTACTGATTCCATTTCATTAGCGATTACAAGAATATTCAAATTTTCTATTTCTTCCAGAGTCAGGGTGGTAAGTTATGTTCTTAAAATTAATCAAGTCCATCCAAAGTTCCAAATTAATGGGCTTAAAATTGACCTTGGTTCATTCTTACCTATTATATTTCTGCAGTATCTATGGTTAACTTTCCTTTCATACTAATATTTTTTGTTTTCACTCTTTCTCTTTGATTAACCTTTTCAGAGACTTGTCTGTTTTAACATCTTTTTGGAAAAAAACCTACTTTGGGCATTAGTTTTTTCCTTTCCATTTGTTTTCTATTTCATTAACACTAGCTTTTATTTTTATGATTACCTTCCTTCATTCTACTTCCTTTGGGATTAATTTACTGGGTATTTTATTGTTTTTGTATCTTATGTCGGATGCTGTGTGGCCTAATTTTGACCCTATTCCTTTTAAATGAAAGCATTAAAGTTTATAAATATCCCTGTTAGTACCATAGTATTTCACCATTTTTAACATATGGTATTTTTGCTTCTTCTTTGACCCAAGAGTTATTTAGAAGTTTAAAAACTTTTCAAACATATGGAATTTTTTCAGTTGTTTTTCTTAACTTAATTGCATTTTGTCAGAGAACATGGTTTTTGTCATAACAGTCCTTTGTTTCTGCTAAGGTAGCTGTATGGCCTCCCAGGTGATCAATTTTTGAAAATGTTCCCATGTGTTAGGAAGAAAGTGTGTTCTTTAATTGTTGCATGCAATATTGCATTACTAAGCTTGTTAATTATGCTGTTTAAACTTCTATATCATTACTCAGATATACTCAGTGTATCTGTTCCCATTCTCTAGCAGTCTTTGCACTCTTTTTCTTTCTTTTTACAATTTTTATCTTTTTATTTATTTATTTTTATTTTTTAAGATTTTTATTTAAAAATATAGCTAACATACAATATTACATCAGTTTCAGGTGAACACCATAGTTATTCAATATTTATATTCCTAAAGAAGTGATCACCATGAGTCCAGCAACCATCTGACCCCATACCGCACTATCACAATATTACTGACTATATTCCCCATGCTATATATTACATCCCCATCACTTATTTGTTTTATACCTGGAAATTTGGATGTCTGATTGCCCTTCAACTTCCCCCCTTTTTAAATTACACTGGACATTCAGTATTATTCTATATTAATTTCAGGTGTACAGCATAGTGGTTAGACATTTATATAATTTAAGAAGTGATCCCCCTGACTAATCTAGTACTCACCTGGCACATTACATAGTTGTTACCATATTATTGACTATATTTCCTATGGTTTATGTTACATCCTCATGACTATTTTATAACTACTAATTTGTACTTCTTAATCCCCTCACCTCTTTCATGCTGTCCTCCAACTGTCCTCCATCTATCACCCCAATAAATCTAGTCCTCATCTGACACCATACATAGTTATTACAACATTATTGACTATATTTCTTATGTTATACCCTACATCCCCATGACTACTTTATAACAACCAATTTGTACTTCTTAATCCTTTCCCCTTTTCACCCACCCCCTCAATCACCCTCCCATTTGGCAACCATCAAAATGTTTTTTGTATCTGTGAGTTTGTTTCTGTTTTATTTGTTTGTTTATTTTGTTCTTTAAATTCCACATATAAGTGAAATCACATTGCATCTGTCTTTCTCTGTTTGACATACTCCACTCAGCAGAATACCCTTAAGGTCCATCCATGCTGTCACAGATAGCAAGAACCCATTCCCTTCCATGGCCGAGCAATATTCCATTGTATACATGTACCACCTCCTTTTTAGCCATTGATCCATCTACAGACACCTGGGCTACCTCCATATTTTAGCTATTGTAAATCTTTTTCCATCCCTTTACTTTCAGTCTGTGTGTGTGTGTCTTTCAATCTGAAGTGAATCTCTTGGAGGCAGCATATGTAAAGGTTTTGTTTTCTTATCCATTCAGCCACCCTGTGTTTTTGATTGGAGGATTGAAAGTAATTGTGGATAGACATGTGATTATTGCCATTTTATTATTTATTTATTTATTTATTTATTTATTTATTTATTGTCTTAAAAAAGTCCCCGTAACATTCCTTGTAGTACTGGTTTGGTGGTGGTGAAGTCCTTTCACTATTTCTTATCTGGGAACCTCTTTATCTGTCTTTCAATTTTAAATGATAGCCTTGCTGGATGGAGTACTCTTGGTTGTAGGTCCTTACCTTTCATCACTTTGAATATTTCATGCCAATCCTCTCTGGCCTGCAACATTTCTGCTGAGAAATCAGCTGACAATCTCATGGAAGCTCCCTTGTAAATAACTAGTTGCCTTTCTCTTGCTGCTTTTAGGATTCTTTTTTTATCTTTAACTTTTGCTATTTTAATTATAATGTGTCTTGGTGTGGGCCTGTTTGGGTTCATCTTGTTTGGGACTCTCTGTACTTCTTGGGTTGTGTGTCTATTTCCTTTACCAGGTTAAGAATGTTTTCAGTCATTATTTCTTCAAATAGGTTTTCAATTTCTTGCTTCCTCTCTTCTCCTTCTGGTATCCCTATGGTGTGAACATTGGTAGCCTTCATGTTGTCCCGAAGGTCTCTTAAACTACTCTCTCTTTTATTTTTTAATTCTTTTTTCTTTTTGCTGTTCTGACTGGGTGTTTTCTGCTACTTTGTCTTCCAAATCGCTGATTCGATCCTCTGCTTCATCTGTCCTGGTGGTGATTCCCTCTAGTGCATTCTTCATTTCAGTTATTGTATTCTTCACTTGTGGCTGGTTCTTTTTCTATGGTTTCTATGTCCTTTTTTATGCTTGCTATTTCTTTGTTGAAGCTCTTATTCAGTTCCTTGAGCATCTTTATAATCATTGTTTTGAACTCCATCTCTGGTATGTTGTTTGTCTCCCTTTTTTCTGGATTTTTCTCCTGTTCTTTCATTTGGGGTGTATTTTTTGTTTCCTCATTTTGGCTGCTTCTCTGTTTCTATGTATTAAGTAGATCTGCTCTGTCTCCTTGTCTTGGCCAGGTAGCCTTATGTATTAGGTGTCCTGTGGGGCCAAGTGACACAGTCTCCTTTGTCACCTGCTCCAGGTGCTCAGGAGTTTTCCTTGTGTTGGTTGTGTATGCCCTCCTGTTATAATTGAGTCTTGATTGCTATTGGCAATTAATGGATCGGATTGACCCTCAGACTGACTGGCTATGGAGTTTGGCCACATCCACAGCTTACAAGCTGCTGTGCAGGGGGTTTACTCCAATGAGTGAGATGCGCCCCTGTGGGCTCTGGTGCCTGTTGAGGCCACCCTTTGTGTGTGCCGCTTTTGGGGCTAATTGGGTGGTACTCTCCTGTGGTGTAAAGCCAACTCCCAAGTATGTTGGTTCTGGAGACTCTTGGGAGGGGCTCTGGTGCAGGCCAATGTCAGCCACTGCCTGTGACAGACTAGGGGCTGACTATCTGGTAGGAACTACAAAGCAATCCACAGTTGGTTGCTGACTGCGCTAAACCTGGAGGATGGCCGGCCAAGTGGCTCAGGTGGTTGGAACACCGTGATCCTAACGCAGAGGTTGCTGGTTCGATTCCCACATGGGCCAGTGAGTGCACCCTCTACAGCTAAGGTTGTGAACAACAGCTCTCCCTGGAGCTGGGCTGCCGTGAGTAGCCGGAACTTGGCGTAAGCTGCCTTCGGCTGCTGTGTGCTGCTGTGCGCCACCATGAGTGGCCAATAGTCAGCATGAGTGGCCAGCAGCCATCGTGAGCAGTTGGCAGTCAGCAAGAGCTTCTGTGAGCTGCTGTGAGTGGCCAACCGATGACCAGAGACCAATGACCAGCGACTGCTGCCTCAGCCAGGGGCATCACAAAGCTCATAATACCAGCATGGGCAGGGAGCTGTGTCCTACACAACTAAACTGAGAAACAAGAGCTTGAACCAGAGTGGGGGTGGAGGGAAGCAGAAGAAACGTGGAAAAGAATAAAAATGAAAGAATACAATAGAAATAGATATTGTTCTTCATTAAAAAAACATATTGGCAAAGCCAGTGGTTTCATATCAATAGCATCTATTCATCCATTGCTTTGTACTTAAAGCAAACAGCTAATACAAACTTAAAAAAATAATAAAAATAAAAATAAAATTAAAAACCTGGAGGAGCATGGGAGAGTCCACACTGTAAACCAAGGATAGCTGCCACCAATATCAGGTCTGGCATAGCTCTGCAATCAAACAGGCCTCTCTGAGGCCTGCTGCCAGCTGCCGGCTCCCATAAGGTTCAGCCACTGATAAAGCCTCGTGTGGTACGGACTTAGGTGCAGCAGGACCTCAGTGAGTCACCAGGGTCGAGTGAGTGGAGCTCACCAGACCAATTCAGATTCAGATTTGGCCATGGGTGTTGGGGAAGGCTCAACACACAGGGGAAAAAAGATGGCACCCACCTACTGGCTGTATGGGAGGAAGACCACACACAGGGAAAATAGCAACTGTCCCTCCAGTCCACCCCAAAGCCATACAACTCATTCCTTTCCTGTATATCTCCAATGTCCCCCAACTCACCATCCCTCTGCTGGAGCCCAGGGTTAGTGCCTGTGAGTGAGTGAGGCTGTGTGTGGGCCTTTTAAGAGGACATCTGAGTTTCCTTCAGACTTCTGTCTCACTGGGACAGTCAGAAACTGTTTTTTACAGCAAGATGTTGTGGAAGCTCCTCTTGCCAGCACAAGTCCTCTGGGCTGGGGAGACTGGTGTGGGGTCCCTCACTCCCTCAAGGGGAAACCTCTGTGGCTGGTATGGGGACAGAGCCCGGAGTGCAGTTTCCAGGCTCTCGGCCTCACATAGAAAGGTGCTGGCTCAGGTAGTAAATGGCCATCAACTGTGATTGGATGGCCATCAGCTGTGACTAGTTGGTCGTCAGCTGTAACCAGTGAGCCATTGGCCACTAATATAACTACTATGGCTACGCTAGCAGAAAATGGGGCTAGCAAGAAGATGGTGGCTGAGCCTGCAAGCGGTGCAGTGAGGGTTGAGAACAGTGTGGCTCCTGCTTCCTGTTTCTCCAACCCAGCCACCAGTGAGAATATAGTAGTATGACTCCCCTACCTATGGCTCCATGGGTGTTCCTTTTTGGCCTCACCATGTCCTGCGTTCTTATGTGGGGAGCAGGAGCAGAGACCCTGCAGGCCGCCCCGCGTGACACATGGCGCAGCGAGCAGGGTACGGTGCCGGCCAAAGCCCCCCGAAAGGTGGTGGAGCAGTTTGTGTGTATGAACACTCAGTCTCAGGAAGACCAGGAGGAGCAGCTGCCGGAGAGCTGGACCCCCGTGGAGGGGTGGGAAGCCATGGACAGTTTGCCAACCAGCATAGGCTGGGGAAAGCAAAGGTCGTTGCGACCCTGTGGGCTGGGAAGTGCTTGCTGAGGCAGCCCAGATGAGGGACTTGTAGTTTCAGGAGGAAACGCTTGCTGAGTCCTCCGTGAGAGATGAGGGTGAGGTCAAGGTTGTCCCTCACCCCCAGGACAGCCCTGGCGAATGACTATGGACTACGGAGAATTGCCTTTCATCCCTGATTTAATGGACCGCTTGACTGTTTGGGAATGTACCACCATGTAGTGGAACTGGCGGATGTTTGTTTTGTGTTTTGACTGGCCGCCATCGAGAATATGTAAGCACCTTGACTGTGAGTCACTGTTGTTCCAGCAGGGTACCCTGAGAGGCCCAGAGAGAGTGGCAGTGCCCTGAGAGCCCTGGCTGAGTCCAGGAAGTCTGGCTGAGCCCAGAGAGAGTGGCAGTGCCCTGAGAGGCCCTGCCTGTGCCCAGGAGACTCATGGTACCCTAAGAAGCCCAGGAAGTCTGGCTGTGCCCAGATGAACTGGTGGTGCCCTGAGAAACACTGGTTGTGTCCTGAGAGCCTGGCTGTGTCCAGGATATTGCATTCACCTCCAGGCTCCTCGCACAGGGCCCCTTGCGTAAGACGCTTGTCACATAGATTGTGAGGCGAGACCCTGTAGGGGTGGAGTGTGGGGACAGAGCGAGGAATACAGTTTCCAGGCTCTTGGCCTCACATGGAAAGGTGCTGGCTCAGGTAGTAAATGGCCATCAACTGTGATTGGATGGCCATCAGCTGTGCCTAGTTGGCCGTCAGCTGTAACCATGAACCATTGGCCACTAATATAACTGCTGTGGCTACGCTAGCAAAAGGAGGAGAGGAGAAGGAGAATGGGGGCTAGCAAGAAGATGGTGGCTGAGCCAGCAAGCAGCAGAGTGAGGGTTGCGGATCATGTGGCTCCTGTTTCCTGTTTCTCCAACCCAGCTGCCAGCGAGACTATAGTGGTCTGACTCCCCTATCTATGGCTCCGTGGGTGTTCCTTTTTGGCCTAGCCATATCCTGCATTCTTATCTGGAGAGCAGGAGCTGAGACCCCGCCTGATACCCTGCATGACACTGAGATATACCCCCAATTTTCAACAGCCACAGGGAGGTTTGGGGTTGCCCATTTCACATCTCCACCTCTCCTACCAATCTCAACGTGGCTTCTTCTTTATATCCTTAGTTACTTCTGCTAGACTTCAGATGGTTCTCCAGGTTTATTATTCTATAATTTAGTTGTAATTTTGATGTATTCAAGGGATGAGGCAAGCACAGCGTTTACCTACTCCACCATCTTGGACTTCTCCCCAGTCTTTGCATTCTTTTGTTTTGTTGTAAACAGTGTGTTGCCCGAATTTTAAAACTCTACTTAAAGCAATTTTTTTTTTTTTAAGTATTTTTTTAGCAAGGCTTTTGGTTAGTGAACTTGTGAAACCATCAATTTTTATTTTGTTTTATTTTGCCTCTATTATTGAAAAATATTCTCTCTGAATATAGAATTCCGGGTGGTCAGTTCTCAGCATTCCAAAGCTATTATTTCACTATCTTCTGGCATCCAATGCTATACATGATAAGTTAGCATTCGTCTAACAGCCAGTTCTTTGTAGGTCTTAGTTTTATCTTTTTTCTTTGGCATCTTTAAATTTTTCTTTTCGGTATTCTGAAATTTTATTACATCTAGATGTTTCTTTTGTTTTTTTCAGTCATGTATCTTATTTTTAATTGGGTTTTCTGGATCTGGTATTCTCTCCCCAAAGAAACTGACAAATATGATTGATTATTTCTGAGTTACATAGCTTTTTAAATCAGCATTTTAAAATTGGAATTAGGTCTACATAATGGAAACTTGTTCTGACACAGCTGCCATTTCAGATTCAAATGACAGAATTTGGTAGAGAGGAAGCTGCACACACTTTAAAGTTTTTCAACAATGCTGTACCGATGCTGCTTATACCACTGCTCCTGGGGCAACAACCTTCTGCAGTTTGCATCAAAATATCCACTTAGCATGAAGGGGAAATGAGCCTTTAGCTCTCCAAATTTATTTCCTTCCTCTTTCCCCTCCTTCCTTGTCTTCTCTTGCTAGCTGACAAAATTATATCAAGACCTTAAACTTAAATTCCAAAGATGCACAAACCATTAGGAATGAGGAGGTTCTTGTCCAAGACTCTTTCTTAAGCCCTCTAATATAAAAAATTTCTAAGACAGAAAAAAAAAAAAAAAAAGAATGTGACTTTTCTGCAGGAACTACGATGGCTTTGAGTGTTTTCTAGGTGCTACAATCAGTAATCCATTTGATGTCCTCATAATAAGATGTGCCCTTCTATTTTCACTCCTCTCAGATATGAATTATTAAAGACTCTTATTGTTCTTCTGTAAGTCCTATATATAATGTAGAACTCATGTTGAAAAAAAGGGGGAAAAAAACTAAAAGTAGCAAAAAATAATGCATTTGGAGCTTATGATTCCTGGCAACAGTAAAATCATTTCTTGTACCTTTGTACAAAAATGTTTTTTCCTCATTTTATTTTCATCTTGTGCACAAGGTAATTACTTTTCAGAGACACCTACAGGGAGAGGCTATGAGAATGTCTGATAAGTTTTAATGCATTTGCCTCTACATTTTCTTTCTGACATTCTAAGTAGAGCACATCTGCCGTGAAACATCAGCAGTGGATGACTTCATTAAATATTAAATACTGTTTCCTGCCTTAGCAAGTGTTTGTCCTATTCAAAATCCTCCAATAGTGAAAGTGTACAGGCAGGAAACCAAGCTCTTTATGAACCACAGACTGCTCCTTTAAAAAGGCAGCCCTCTGATATGCTGTTGGCTTCTTACTGTGTTTCCCTGAAAATAAGACCTAGCTGGACAATCAGCTCTAATGCATCTTTTGGAGCAAAAATTAATATAAGACCCGGTCTTACTTTACTACAATACAAGACCGGGTATAACATTATATTATATTATATTATATTATATTATATTATATTATATTATATTATATTATATTATATTATATTATGTATAATGCAAGACTGGGTCTTATATTAATTTTTGCTCCAAAAGATGCATTAGAGCTGATTGTCTGGCTCGGTCTTATTTTCGGGGAAACATGGTATGAGCAGTAGGACACGTGCTGCTTTTGCAATTTGAACAATTGCTATGATGCATCTGTAAATAATTGTTTTGATGGAAGTTTGAGACAATATATTTGTGGATTAGAAACAATCTTTAAGATTTGTAAAATGTATTTGTCCAATAGTCAATAATTCAAAATGAGAGATAAAGTAGGATACATCATAATCCTTATTATGTTGCCTTTTTGAAAATCTGCTCCTTTGTTTTTACACATATAATGGAAATATAGAATTTTAACTTATTTTACATTCACTTTGAAATTTTCTCCTTCTATAAATTAAAAAAATCTCAGGGACTGTTGGTTTTCCTACTAGTGCCATCTGCTGGCCTAGATATTCTGACTGAGCTCTGGTGTGTAAACTTCAATACACTTAGAACAGATTTTTTAAAAATCTCCACTCAGAAATTTTGTTCAACATTTTTGTTTCACATGCACCTGATATTTGTCATATTTGAATTCACAGATTCTTTTACTTAACCTCCAAAGCTACAATTACCATATCTTCAAGTCATTCATATGTATATCCATATCTATATTACTTTATATTGGATGCTATAGTTAAGAAATTTTGAAATGTTAACATTAATGTTTAATTACATACTCTCTAGGAAGCAAATTTCAAAGCTAACGATTAAAAAAATGATTATTTGAACATTTTATGTGTGGTTTAAATGAGCTCTTGCCAACCTCAGAAAATAACATTTACATTTATTTCAAACACTATTAAACCATTGGATTTTGAACTGGGGAGTCTTGGATACTTTCTTCCAAGTATCTAATATAGGTAATAATATCTAGAATCGATATATTAGTAATATGCTCGTATGTAGTTATCAGCAATTTTTTCCTTCTGGATGTCTGTAGTCTATGATTAATGCCTTCCAACATCATAAATGTTCATTAATTTTACTTATTGTCTTGTTTCAAATAGATTTCTACTCGAGATTTGTAATCTAGATGGCTTTCCAAAAATGGGCATCTCTCCACCTTTGAACTTGTATCCAGCAGCAAACAATACCCAGTGGTTTGCTTGGTGTGGTTGGGCATGCTCACGATCTGTGATTAGCCGAGCATTAGAACACATCCTTTTTTCTGCTTGCTGATGAGATATAATTTATGTTGATTCAACTCTTCACAAATTTCCATCTGTCAGCTTTGCTTTCTCTAATCCCCATCTTCTTCCTTCACTGCATTTGGTAGAACTGGCAGAAGCTCAGGTATTAGCTTAGAGCAAACTCTCCGTCTGTAGTGAAGATCTCATTTGAAACTAACACCTCATTCATGAATTACCTTCTTTTCAATCTGAACTGTAGCAATATTTTCATTTGATATTCATCGTTCCCTGATACACAGGAAGTCGAGTGCAACACCTATTGACATGTCTGGTTTCTGGGATTGGATTGAAAGGCATGTTGGCATCTCTATCTTCCAAATTATCTGCCTTTGTTGGTATTCTGTGGTCTTGCTTTATGCTTCCAGGAGCTTGATATGTGGAATATTCTCAGCAATGTTACCCAGAGGCCCGCTTATCCTTGTGCCTGGAGCACAGATCAATCTGACTGAAGATTTCTATCCCAAAGGGACTGTCACCATATTCTTTACATAGATCCAAACAGATCTTTCTATAGCCATGGAATATAAAAAAATTTATTTAATACTAATTAAAAAGTAAACAAGAATAATTTAATAAGTAATAATATTAAAACATGATGAAATCTCTATGTAGACAAACCAAAACTAAGCATAAGTTAAAACAAACAAACAAAAAAAAACCTTAATATTTTTAGAAGTGCTTTCCCTAAACCAAGATTTTTCAACCTCAACACTATTGATATTTGGGCCAAATAATTCTTTGTTGTGTGTGTGTATGTGTGACAGGGATGGGGGTGGGGAGGGGCGGTTGTGTGCATTGTGAGCTGTTTAGCAGCATCCTTGGCTTTTATCCCCTGGATGCCAGTAGTGCTCCTGTCATCTATGTTGTGACAACCAAGAATATCTCTGGAACTTGCCATGTATCCCTTGGGGGGCAAAACTGCACCACTGTTGAGAACCATAGTCATTACATATGAACATTAATGAAAGAAAAACACTAAAATGTGAGCCATTATCCAGAAGTCCACGTGGTTTTAAATAGCTTGCAAATGACCTCACTGTAAGAGAAATGTCAAAGGAATTCAAACATGACACAGAAACATAGAACTTAAAACTACAGAGGAATATAAAAATATTCCTTCCAGCAATGGAGAGCTAGGACGGAGCTCAGGATCATGGACTCTGGACATTCTCTCAGCAAAACGTGGGGCCTGAACACAGGACTCACGTGTCAAATGTTGTAACAGAGATGTTCCCAAGTATGCATTTCTAATTTTATAGGAAACCAGGAATCTGTGGAAATTTGTCATGAGTCACTGCCCGTGGCTAACTGCTTTCAGAACCACCGACCTAACGCGTAGATTCTGAGTGACAAAAGAAGGGAAAAAGTCTCCAATGGTCTATGTTGTCATGGTTCTTGGCCGTGAGCTTTTGAATATACCCTCACTGAGGGACTGCCTGTACTTGAGCTGTAGGCATTCCCTGGAAAAAGAGTCTCTATGCTCAATCCATCAAACTATAACATATGGTAGCTCTATTACATTCAGTCTTCAGCCTGATTCTGATTAAGTATGGGGGTTATAAATCCTTTTTTAATTCCAAGGAAGCTTTTCCAATGAGTATGTTGACATACACAAACATTTTCTATTAGAACAAGGTTTCCTTGTTTTCATGGAGTTTGATAAGTCATGAGTTAAAACATGCCCCTAAAATATGAGAATGTACACAATAAAAATCTAATATAACATGGTTTGTTCTGAAACAGAAGTTGAAGTCCAACCTGAACCTTTGAGTTATTAAAGGAATTACATTTTATACAACCACTCAGATTGTATCATGTCCACCACTTAAAATAATGCCTGGTTCTGGAATTTGGGGCTAATAGAATCAGTCATGCCCATCATGGTGAGTGGAAACAAGATCTCATAGCAGTTTAAAAACATAAATGATCAGACCTCACTCAGCCTCAGTTACTACATCTATAAAATAGGGGGTAATAATAGTTTCTGTGCCTCCTAGGTTTGTTTTGAAGGTTAAATGAGAAACCATATATGAAACATATGGTTTTGGATCTGGCATGTGGCAAGAATTCAATAGCTCTTAGCTGCTAGTTACTTTGCTATATAATTATATAACAAATATTATTGTTACAGGGGCTACCAGGTAAGAGTGATACTCTCTTCTATTTCAATAGGATTTTCTTAAAAAGTAAAACTTGAGAAACTCACACCTAAGAAAAGAAGTTAGCTTTCCTAGTATAACCCAAGAACTATTAAATGCTTAATAGAAGACATTGGAAAACTCGAAATTGGAATAAAAGTCACTTCAATTATGTAAAGAAATGTGATTTAAAAGAAATTGAATTAGTATAGTATATCCTAGCTTAAAAGACCAACAGAACATCCAAAGTTTTCTTGGAATACCTAGAGAGAGAGAGAGAGAGAGAGAGAGAGAGAGAGAGAGAGAGAGAGAGAGAGAGAGAGAGAGAGAGAGAGAGAGATTGGAGAGGAAGGCTATACGCAAGGATTTCCATTCCTTTCTAACAATGACCAGGGGTAAAAGTGCCTTAACACAGGCCATTTCACAACCCTTGGGCAGGCAGACAGTGAGAGCCAAAGCACTGCACAATCGCAGGTCAATTACTGAGTTGCTAAGATCCACTGCTGCCCCGATTCCTGCTTGCCAAGCCACCTTCTGAGAATAACCTGACTTCCAATTGGGAGAACACGCATGGGCACAGCCTGTATCAATGTGGTCCACCTGGAAGTACAGGCTCACTGTCAACATTACCTTTGCATGATTTGAGGGTTTGGTAAATATGAGATATTTTGGGAAATGCCTGAAGAATTAGGACATGCAAAACTAAGGAATGGGCCTTTGAAGACTCATTCTGCTTCAATGGACAACAAGCTTCCATTTAGGACAACTGAATTTAAACAATCAATGTCAATGACCTTGATATCTCTTCAATGCTTAAACACTTTGCTCTTTGCTACTTGGTTTGGGAATCTCCTATGTTAGTCTATCTTACTGTTAGCTATAACCATTTACTAAGTGGATGAAGAGTTGAGGTTTCTGAATATGTTTGGCTCTCTCCCTTGAACAGTGAGACACTCAATAACTAATTGGGCTGGCCCGGTGGCTCAGGTGGTTGGAGCACAGTGCTCCTAACACCGAGGTCACCGGTTCAGTTCCTACATGGGCCAGTGGGCTGAGCCCTCTACAGCTAAGATTTTGAACAACGGCTCTCCCTGGAGCTGGGCTGCCGTGAGCAGCCGACAGAAGATGGACTGCCTCAGCCATGGGGTTGGGGGGGGGACATAAGGCTCATAATACCAGCATAGGCCAGGGAGCTGTGTCCTACACAACTAGACTGAGAAACAATGGCTTGAACTGGAGTGTGTGTGTGGGGTGCGGGGTGAGACAGAAGAAGGGGAAAAAAAACCTAATTATTAAGAATTTACAAATCTGCATATAATTCAATTCATTCCAGGAGAATTGTAAGAAAATTCTTTATCTTCAGAGGGTAAAATTCCTAGAAGTATCTAAAAGATATATGAAAGATGTCACGAGAGCAGAATTTTACTGCAGTGAATACCTATAAAATGATATTCAAATGTTAAATTTTGATTAATTTAAAAAAACTTACTACAGAAAAAGGTACTAGAGAGCATCAAATATATTTTGAACATCCTGATAGTTAGTAGGTAATGCAAAATAGGAACGTTAGACTCACTAGCTATTAATCCAGAAGAAAGATTCAAATGGTACCACAGATTTGAGATCTGGGTTGGCATCCTTTCTTGTCATATAACTGCAATTGTTCTCTGGATGTGTATGGCCTATAGAGTCATCTAGCATTATACTAGAAGCCTGTTGGTCTTAAAAGTAAAGTCATTTTTTGGAGAAAAAACAACAACAAAAAAAACAAAACTTGTATATTCACTGGTGGCCTAAAACAGGGCCAAAATTACTTCGTGGTTGAAGAAAATTTGTCTCACGAGTTCTGGTGAGGTGAAAGACACGAGGGTCTCTGACCTGATGTTCTTCTAAAGGTTAAAGGTACCTTAAATTTTGGGAAAATGCAGAACCTGAAGACTAAGAAAGGGTCTAGCCAAGGAGATTTCCATTGGCTGTGTATTAGAGTTTTTCAAAAACACCAGTGCTTAGAGACTTCCACATCTAATATAGAAAGTAATTTTAACAACCACAATAAGCTGGATAAATTATAAAATTAGAGTTTCTTTAAAACAAACAAACAAATATAGAAGTGAAGACATGGAGAAATTGAATGAGCTTCATTTCAGAAAGTGATGAGCCCTTGATAAGAAATGGGATCCATAACCGCTTTTATACCTGTGGAGTGGCAAGAAGAGAAGAAGCCTTTTATAAAAGCAGAAGTAAGGAGAGACCAGCTGTAGTAGACTGCTGGAGCTGCCATAACAAAGCTCTACAGACTGAGTGGCTTACACAACAGAAATTTCCTCACAGTTCTGGATGTGAGAAGTCTAAGATCAAGGTATTGGCAGGGTTGGTTTCATTCTGAAGCCCTTCTCCTTAGTTTGTAGATGGCCATTTTCTCCCTCTGTCTTCACACGCTCTTTCCTCTGTGCACATACATGTCTGTGTCCAAATTTTGTCCATTTGTAAGGACACCAGTCATATTGGAATAGGGCCCAATTTAAAGACTTCATTTTCCTTAACTACCTCTTTAAAGAACTTATCTTCAAATACAGTTACTCTTTGCGGTATTGGGGGTTATGACTTCAATATGTGAATTTTGTGGAGATACAATTAATTCCATAACACCAGCTCTTAATGAACTTTTAATAACCACAGTGGGCAGGTTCACATAACCCAAATTCTGAGCGCCCTAGCCACAGAATAAGGCTTTCCCCACCAACAACTCATTCTCACAGGTCTTTACTGAAAACTTGGAGGTGATGTATCATTTTCCTGTTACTGTAATAATAAATCACCACAGACTTATTAGCTTAGAAAACACAAACTTATTATCTTATAGTTCTGTAGGTCAGAAGTCTGACAGTCTCATTGAGCTAAAACCAAGATGTTGGCAGGGCTGTTTCCCCTTCTGAAAGCTCTAGGAGATAGTCCATTTCTTTGCCTTTTCCAGCTTCTAGTGGCTGCCTCATTCCTTGGCTGGTGGCCCGTTTCTTCACCTTCAGAACCAGTAGTGTCGTATCTCTGACTCTTTTTCCTTCACTACATCTCCTTCTCTGACTGCTCTTCTGTCTCCCCCTTCCACTTTTAAGGACCCTTGTGTTTATATGGGCTTTACCAAGATAATGCAGAATAATCTCCCTTTCTTAAAGTCGCAGGAAGGGCAACTTTAATTCCATATGCAACCTTAATTTCCCCTTTCCATGTAACTCACATATTTTCAGCTTCTGAGGATTAGGATGTGGACATCTTTGAGGTGCTATTATTCTGCGCACCACAGGTAGTATGTCAAAGGCTGGGGCAGCATGACAGAGGAGCCATCCTCCTGAAGATATAAAATACCTCCCACCAGTGCAAGGCAGTTGCCCACCAAAGGAGATGGGAGGGCAGGGAAACTGAGAGAAACTCTTCCAAGGCACTTGAAGCCTCCACAGAGTGTAAGGCAGTGCTGGACAGCAGGGCAGGAGAGCTCTTTAGCAGTTCAGACAGTGTGCAGAGGGGCAGGGCTGGAGAACGAAACCTCCCCAAGGATCCAGAGCAGCTAGCAGTTGGGACAGAAAGCAGAAAAATGTCTCTTATAGTCCAGAAAGCTGGTGGTTCAGCTGTCAAGCCAAAGAACTCTCCAGGATCTCACCAGAGCTTGTGTCCCAAACTCTCCAGAACAAGTCCTGCTCCATGCTTTAAAGCTTTTGAAATTGGTGGTGACCTGAGTCAAATGAAAGCTGCCACAGAACTTAGACTCAGCCCAACTCCAGATCAGAGTGAGTCAGCCCCCTTCCTTACTCTAGCAACCCCACCCAAGTAGGAACATGCCTTTTTATGGAGTAAATGTTATTCTACTTCTGTCTCAACCATTCCATTAAAAAGTATTCAAATAAAAGCCAATATTATAAGACACACAAAGGGGCAAAAAGAAAAATGTGACTTATGGTCAAAAATAGGAGAGTCAATAGAAGCAGACCCAGATGATCCAGATGTTGGAATGGCCAGATAGGGAGGGGTTTTAAAATAACTCCGATGAAAGTGCAAAGGATAAAGACACAAAGCACTGCACGCAAACACTAAACTGTTTCTTATACTAGGGTTGGACACATAAGAAAATATATTACAGATGAGATCAGCTTTCTCACTCTCAGAGAAAGAAGTTATGACTCAGGAAAAGAGGAAGGCAAGAATTAATTCTGAGGTGTTCAATTGGAATTGGAAACATAAATATGACATGTGAGTGTGTGTGTGTGTGTGTGTGTGTGTGTGTATGTGTGTGTGTGTGTATATTTTGATAGATAAATATGGAAATTACATATGAGTTAATATACATATGTGTTCTGACAATTATGTTCGCAAACTCATCCGAGAAAAAGTGCTACATACTCCACTGCTGAATATTACTACAGTCACCTTCCAAGTACTCCCCTTGGGAAGCTATGTACTGATGCCAGTGCCTAGTCCACTCTTCAAAACAATTTTAGAACTCTTTCTGGGATGGCCATCAGAGCTGTCGTTGTATTACCCGTGATGTTCTGAATGTCATCGAAATGTCTTCTTTTCAATATTTCCTTTATCTTTGGGTAAACAAAGAAGTCATTGGGGGCCAGGTCAGGAGAGTAGGGAGGGTGTTCCAATACATTTACTTGTTTACTGGCTAAAAACTCCCTCACTGACAGTGCTGTGTGAGCTGGTGCATTGTCATGATGCAAGAGCCACGAATTATTGGTGAAAAGTTCAGGTTGTCTAACTTTTTCACGCAGCATTTTCAGCACTTCCAAATAGTAAACTTGGTTAACTGTTTGTCCAGTTGGTACAAATTCATAATGAAGAGTTTCTCTGCTACCAAAAAAAAAGTTTAGTAACATTGTTGCAACAAGTTTGCAAACTTAGTTGTCCAAACTCGTACATCTATTTCCATACTCTACCCACTGAGAGGGACTGAAAACAATGGTACCACAGCCCCAATGAGCACACTCAGAGCCTAGAGCTTGGTTTTTAAGTTCCACTCTCCAGTAAAAGTAATCAGGGTTCCTTGGAAAACAGATTCTACTGGTGGGGTGGAGAAAATACCAGATAAAATTGGAGCATCTTACGGAAAGAAGTATTCAAAAAAGGATGGGGATATGTCAAAAGGCACAGGTACCAACATGAAAAAGCTCCCAGTGGCTGAAGCTAGAACAATTTGAGGGGGAAAAGAAAAAGGAAAAAAAAAATAATAAAAAAAAAATATATATAAAATGATTCATGAGTCCATACTGACATAATTAATAATTAAATAAATAAACCGGGATGAAGAGAGACAGGTCTTTCTTACAGACTTCCAATTAATAAATGTAGAAGATATAAGAGAAATAGAAAATTATACTTACACCACAGTTAGAATTGTTGCAGGCAAGATCCACCAGGTTGCTAAAATTAGTAGATAAGAGCTTGAGGAGAAATAGGATATTTGCGTAGTCTCAGTGTTATCCCTCAAGAAATGTATTAACTACACAGGGAAAAATAATAACTTCATTTTGGAGAAACCCAGAAGACACCACCTTTACCAAGTGACCAAGGTTAACACCGAGAGCAATACAAGACACATGAACATTCTGCACCGCTAGTTATAATACACTGAGAAAAGGACGTCATTTCTGCAGTGTTTGTTAAGAATGGATAGCCTCAATCTAATGAGAAAACATCTGATACACCAAAAATGAGGGATTATCTATAAAAACCAGTGATCTTCTAAAGGCTCAAGGTCTTGAAAGACAGGGAAAGACTGAGGAACTGTCGCAGACTGGGGACACTAAGGTGATGTAACAATTACATAAAGAGTCTAAGTTTCTAGAACAAGAGTTGGCAAAGTTTTTGTAAAGGCCCCAAGAGGAAATATTTTAGGATTTTCAGACCATATGGTGCCTGTTTCAATGACTCAGCTCTGCCTTGCCGTGCACAAGGAGCCTTAGACAATGTGTAAACAAATGGGCATTGTTGTGTCCCAATAAAGTTTTATTTACAAAAATAGGGCATAGGTTGGATTTGGTTTGCAGATTGTAGTTTAGCAACTCCTTGTTCTAGAACATTAGCAGAATTTGCTACACGTTTTCCCCTGTAATTTAATATACCCAGGAAACATTAACTCTTTTACTCATAATGTACCTTATTATTTCTACCTAGAGCACAAGCACAGTCTCCACACTCCAATGCTAGAATTTACAGATGTGAAGTGCACGTATATCTAACTTTCTTTATGATAATTACCAATATTAACCATTCTTAAGTATAGAAATGCCGATAGAATCTGTCTGTGTTAATCAATAGCCCATGAACTGTCTTAGCTGTCACGCTGCCACTATCTATATGGAGAACTGGGAGCTGACTGCTTTTTCAAAATATATTAATGTACCATGACAAAAGACCTATATCCAGGTGCTGTACATGATAACACATCTAGAAAGAGGCTGGTTGTAGAATCAAAAGCAGTCAGATTGTCCCACCACACAGATATTCCTGGGAAACCAAAATTTACAAATGTAAGTAAAAGCTAGGCAAGCCTTTAAGTTCACAGCAGCTTTTTTCTAAATGCACCTTGAATTTCAAATTGTAGCTATACTTATCCAGTGATTAATTTGCACAAAATGACTCTATGAATGCCATATAACACTAGTTGAATTTTAGCAGTAAGTATCTGACCATTCTCCCTCTGACTGAGACGATGGCCAGTTGTGTCTAGCAGTAATTACAACCAGTAGATGGCATCTAATAGCTAGAGGAATATTTTAGACCTATATGCAACATCAGACTTGCTAATTTATGAGGTCTCACCCCCTACTGTTATTTATATTGGAGCATTTTAATTTTTAGCCCTACTCATCACTGTTGAATTTTTAAATTCCCATTTAATAAATTAATATAAAGGGATAAAAAGACCAAAAAAAAAAATACCCCAATTTGAACCTGAGGGTTCTATTGCCCTTCCACATAAAAGGCAGGCTAAATATTCTGAATTTTAAAAATGGACATATTTAAAGACCATAAACACTGAACACAGGCATTTCAAATAGAGTTAGTTCTTTATAATTGAATAAAGCCAAGTTGCTAATTGTTGGACCAGGACCAAAAGATAAAATGTGTGTAACACCAAACACCCTCTAATTTGGATAAATTCCATGGGAGTCAATTGAGTTTAAAAGTTTCACAAATAATTAAATTACTGACTAGGAAAGACCAGAAGGAGAAAAACCAATAGATTGAATTTTGTTTCTTAAAGCTCAATTGAGCTTTAGCTGACTATATTTAGCTATCTGAAATTGTAACAAACTAAGGTCATTAAAACCCATCCATTTTCTTAGGCAACTTCAACAGAACGTCAATGGATTTTACCATATACTAGATAATAATACTTTTTATAAAAAAAGCATAATTTTCATGTCTCAACCCTTTTCCCCCGATAGTGCTTATCAAAGTCAATATGTTAGAGTATAGATAATTTTAGGGAAAGAATAAACAGAATGCTATTATATATTTTCTAGGTTGTGATCTACGTATTTTGGTGTCTGCATTAGATTGATTGCATAAATAAAATATTATTCTTGGAAATGTGAAGGCCAGGGGTCTGGAGCGGGGGCAAGAATAATCTAATCAGAGACTTGTTTCTTACTTTAATCATGAGCCATAAAAACAGCCAAATCCCATGTCATGCTGCAGCAAAGGTTACATCAGCACTTCATACAATATTTATAGTGTAAAAGAAAGAGGCCCTACAGTCTGACTCTTAATAGGACATTAATCTTAATGCTGTCTTTATCCCTTATCCCACCCTCCCACTTTGCTCTTCCTCCTCCCCTTAGCTAAATGTGTGCCCTGGAGCCATTCTTCTGATAATGGAGGTAACTGGCAGTAGAATATTGATGTAACAAGAAGCCCAGACCACAAACTAAACATAATATCATAGTGGATCCTAAGGAAGCTGCATTTTAAGTGCCTTTTAAGTAGGGGGACTTGCAAGCATCCTGGTTTGCCCCAAACTGTGGGGTTTCTAGGATGTTGAACTTTCCATGTCAAGAACAGTTAAGTCCTGGACAAACCTGGACAAATTGGTGAACCCATTTTTAAGAGACGTATGCTTTAGGAAGGCTTCATTCAAAGAATATTTATTATACCCTGGTTATATAAGAAATCATCGTGGGCCAGGCGTGGCATGGGGCTCTGCTACTTACAGCCTGCTGCTACTGAGACAAAGGTCAGGGTTTCATTCCCACAAGAGCTGGCGAGCTTTTCTATGATCCCAGACTTCATCTTTAATCTCAACCATGTAGGCTCATAGATTTAGGGAGGGTGTAGCAGGGCTTTAGAGAGCTAATAATCCAAGGAACTCAATACCATTCGGAACAGCATCTCCAATCATAGATCTGACTGGCACTCTTTCTATGGTATTGCCCATTCTGTCATTCTCATTGAAAACTCATTTATACTCAAAAGAATAAATCAAAGCAGCTGAAAAGGAGCTCAGTCAAAATGATTCAATCAACATGATTATCATTCTTCTGCACCAAGCTGCTTTGGATAGCTTGAGGAATGTCAGGTGGGATTTGAAGCCTTTGCTGCCTATGACGTCTAAACTCATTTTATGAAAAGCTCTCTCCACAACTCCCAGTAAACAAGTAATTTACAAACAGTTACTGAAATGGGGTGCACCTTTGTTCCAACCATCTAGGTAAAGGCAACATGATTAGCAATTAAATAGACAAAGGTGTTAAAGGGGCCCTTTGGTCACTGTACACTGAAAAATCAAAATTGGCATCACTCTATTTCGTATAACTAGTGTCACGTGAAATTATTGTTATAATCCAACCCCTCTGATGAAAGTATCCTCACATTATACCATACAGAGAAAGTAGATTTCCCCCTTTATTTCCTATCACATGCAAGGTATCGCATTTCTGCATTGTTTCCTTACACCTCCTTTCTTAACTTTCCTCCACCACTCACCTTTTCCAAGAACAGCACCAATTCAGGGACTTCTGCTCACTAGAGTCTTATTGCTTCTAGCAACTTCTTCTGATGGCACCTTTGAGCATCTCTGTTTTCTTGGGAAACTGGGCTTATGGGGAAGCTCAGCCAGCTCTGTTGTGTGCAGTGTGCAGACGTGTGTGGACAGACCCCGCTCAGGAGACGCAGTGGACTGGCTGTGAGGGCAGCAGTTTCAGGGAACCCAGAAACAGGTTTTGTGGTATACGCGAATGAATGCAAATGATGGATGCAGCAGAATGGGCCTCCAGGTTCAAAAACAATAATTCTACATCCAAAAGGCCAGCATTTTAAAAAAGTGGATAGAAAAAGGTACAACAGTTTTTCTTATGAAAAATGCCCCCCTCCTAACCAATCCGAAGTTTCTATGAGCAACAGGTCAATAGTGGCTTCTTGGAGAGCCTTAAATATCTTAAGAAAACATATTATCCTGCAAAAGTAATGAGTAGCAACTTATTACATGCAGTTACTCCGGAGTTCAAAGGAAAGGTAGAACAGATAGATAAACTTTTATTTCAGGTCCACACAAGTAGGTATTTTAAAACAATTGCATGTAACTGACTGCAAGGAGACTGGGAACAAAGACACAGGTAATCTACCTCACAAGCTTATGAAAGGCCATCAGCACCCGTTCTCTTTTGCCTTCCTTCCCTACAAGACATGGAAAGAGCTAACACCTGGTGGGCTTCCTAGCCACGGTGCCATAAGGACTTAGAACAAATTGTCCCTGTCACTTATCTGAATCTATTTAGCCCTAGACCTTGAAGAGCAAAGAAAGTGTTTGAAGATGGCTAAATATCACAAGTAATCGTTTCTAACAATGATCGAGTGCATATAGATTTAGACACCTGCAAAGAAAATAATTGCAGCCTAGTGATTTTAAAACCAATCTACTAGTCTTTTATTTAGTTTTTTAATGGGAGAGGAAGCATTGTCATTCACCTTTCCTAGAAGTTAAATCACTTTACGAAAAAGGTGTGGTGCAATGAATAGGAATTTAGGCTCTGAAGTAGAACTACCCAAGGTTCAAGCCCCAGCTCCACTACTTGGTAGTATGTGTGACCCACAGCTATTTATAGTTTCGTTTGTAAGTTAAAGATTCTCATGGTCCCTACAAGCTAGGGTGGTTTGAGTATAAGTCAATACGTATGTATTGGAGTAACAAATTCTTGTTAGTTGTAATAAACGTTTTCACTGAAATCATCACCTTTTCTGAATTTGGGTAGAGGTTCTTGCTAAAACAACAAGAGAAAAACATTAACTGTGTTCGCTGTCTTGAGTGGCAAATTCTTCTGTAAATGAACATTGTACAAGTCACTGGCTGTATTTATTTCATCAGTGACAACAAATCTTAGATTTTTGTGGGATCGTTTTATCTAACATATTCTCTTCCTATATTGTTACAACCTTCTGGAATATCTCAGAAATTCAAAAAGTAAGGCATCTAAACAAGATCTTCATGATAGCTTTTTCAAGAACAAAAATTCTGTAAGACCTCCTGATCTGATTTTATGTTAAAAATATGGCCACCTGTCCACACTTTCCATTTGCACCTGCCCGGTCTCTGGACAGCTTGTTTCTTCTGAGTCAATGCAATTCCAGCTCATAGTGATGAGACAACTGTGCTCATGTATTACTTAGTTGATTCTTGGGAAGTTGAAGTGTGTTTCTTGCACTGAAAAAGCAGAGAATGTTGGGTCTTTGTCAAGAAGCTTCCAGAACTAAAACTAACCTCAGTAGAACATTCACAAAGCAAAATCAAGTGAGACTACAATGTGTCCATAAGGAAAATTACTACTCTATATTTAAGACCCAGCTCAAATGTCATCTACTTTGTTAACCTTTCTCAATTCCCCCAAGTATTTTGTTCCCATATCAGAAGTCTACAGTACTTTGGTAATAATTTCATTATGGCATTTGCCACTTTTTTTTTTTAAGTTTCATGGGTAACAATTGTTAGTAAAGTTGCATAGATTTCAGGTGTACAATTCTGTATTACGTCATCTATATATAACATTGTGTATTCACCACCCAGTGTCAGTTCACCTTCCATCACCACATATTTGACCCCTTTACCCTCTTCTACAACCCCCCTCCCCCCTTACTCTCGGGTAACCACTAAACTATTGTCTGTGTCTATGAGCTTTTGTTTCTTCATTTGTTTGTCTTGGTCTTCTGTTGTTTTCAATTTTATATACCACAAATCAGTGAAATTATATGACTCTCTGCTTTTTCTGTCTGACTTATTTCGCTTAGCATTATAATCTCAAATCTATCAATATTGTTGCAAATGGTACTATTTCATCTTTTCTCATGGCCAAATAGTATTCCATTGTATATATATTCCACAACTTCTTTATCCATTCATCTATTGAAGGTTGTTTCCATGTCTTGGCCACCGTAAATAAAGCTGCAATGAACATTGGAGCACACATGTCTTTATGTATAAATGTTTTCAGATTTTTTGGGTAGATACCCAGGAGAGGGATTGCTGGGTCATATGGTAATTCTATTCGTAACTTTTTGAGGAACCTCCAGACTGCCTTCCATAACGGCTGCACCAGTCTGCATTCCCACCAACAGTGTATGAGGGTTCCTTTTTCTCCACATCTTCTCCAACACTTGTTACTATTTGTCTTGTTGATGACAGCCATTCTAACTGGGGTGAGGTGATATCTCATTGTGGTTTTTATTTGCATTTCTCTGATGATTAGTGATGTTGAGCATTTTTTTAAATATGTCTATTGGCCATCTGTATGTCCTCTTCGGAGAAATGTCCTTTGCCCATTTATTAATTGAATTGTTTGTTTTTCTGTTGCTGAGTTGTATGTGTATATTATATGTTTTGGATATTAGCCCCTTATTGGAAGCATTGTTTGCAAAAATCTTCTCCCATTTGGTTGGTTGCCTCTTTATTTTATCAGTGGTTTCTTTTGCTGTGCTTTTTAGTTTGATATATTCTCATTATTTATTTTAGCTTTTACTTCCCTTTGGAATTAAATTTAAAATATGCTCTTTGAACCCAAGATTCATAAGTTTAGTACCAATGTTTTCTTCTATGCAGTTTATTGTTTCAGGTCTTATGCTTAAGCCTTTGATCCATTTTGAATTAACTTTGATACATGGTGACAGATAGCAATCTAGTTTCATTCTTTTGCATGTGTCTTTCCAATTCTCCCAGTACCATTTATTGAAGAGACTGCCTTTTTTCTGTTGTATGTATTTGGCTGCTTTGTGAAAAATTATCTGTCCATATTTATGTGGATTTATTTCCGGGTTCTTAATTCTATTCCATTGGTCTGTGTGTCTGTTTTTCTGTCAATATCATATTGTTTTTATTATTGTTGCCCTGTAGTACAAGCTGAAGTCAGGGAGTGTGATACCTCCCGCATTGTTTTCTTTTCCTTAGGATTGCTTTGGCTATTTGGAGACTTTTGTTGTTCCATACAAATCTGATGATTTTTTCTTCTATTGCTTTAAAAAATGCCATTGGGGCTTTGGTGGGGATTGCATTATATCTGTATTTTGCTTTGGGTAATACGGCCATTTTAACTGTGTTGATTCTTCCAATCCATGAACATGGAATGTCTTTCCATTTCTTTGCGTCTTCTTCAATTCCTTTTAAAAATGTCTTATAGTTTTTAGTATACAGGTCTTTCACATCCTTGGTTAAGTTTATTCCTATGTTGCAATTCCAAAAGGAATTGTTTTTCATTTCTGTTTCTGAGATTTCATTGTTAGTATATAGGTATGCAATGGACTTTTGTACATTGATTTTGTAGCCGGCAACTTGACTATATTCACTTATTGTTTCTAATAGCTTTTTGAAGTCTTTGGGTTTTCTATATATCATCATGTCATCTGCAAAAAGGGACAATTTAACTTTTTCATTTCAAATTTGGATGCCTTTTATTTCTTTCTCTTACCTGATTGCTCTGGTGAGGACTTCCAATATTATGTTGAAAAGCAGAGGTGATCGGGAACAGCCCTGTCGTGTTCCTGAATGTAGAGCAAAGGCTTTCAGTTTTTTACCATTAATTATCATATTACCTGAGGGTTTGTCATATATGGCCTTTGTTGTGTTAAGGTATTTTTTCTATACCTATTTTATTAAGTGTTTTAATTATAAATGGATGCTGTATCTTGTCAAACACTTTTTCTGCATCTATTGATATAATCATATGATTTTTGTCCTTTATTTTGTTTATGTGGTATATCACATTAATGGATTTGTGTAAGTTGAACCATCTTTGTGCCCTGGGATGAACCCGACTTGGTCGTGATGTATAATCTTTTTAATTCATTGTTGCGTTCGATTTGCTAGAATTTTGTTTAGGATTTTTGCATCTCTATTCATCAGAGATATTGCTCTGAAATTTGTGTGTGTGTGTGTGTGTGTTATGCTTACCAGATTTTGGTATCAGAGTAGTGTTGGCCTCATAAAATGAGTTACGGAGTATTGTCTCTTTTTCAATTTTTAGGAAGAGTTTGAGTAGGACAGATCCTCTTTGAATGTTTGGTAGAATTCACTAGTGAAGTTATCTGGTCCCAGACTTTTGCTTTTGGGAAGGTTTCAGATGACTGATTCTATTTCCTTACTGGTGTTCTGTCTATTTAGCTTTTCTAATTCTTCATGATTCAGCCTAGGAAGGCTATATGTTTCTAAGAACTTGTCCATTTCTTCTAGGTTATTGAATTTGGTGGCATGTAGTCCTTCATAGTATTCTTGGATGATCCTTGTATTTCTGTGGCATCCATTATAACTTCCCCTTTTTAATTTCTGATTTTGTTTATTTGTGTCTTTTCTCTTTTTATCAGAATGAGTCTAGCCAAGGTTTTGCCAATTTCATTAATCTTTTCAAAGAACTAGCTCTTTGTTGCATTAATTTTTTCTATTGTCTTTTTGTTTTCTATTTCATTTAGTTCTGCTCTGATTTTTGTTATTTCCTTCCTTCTGCTGACTTTGGGTTTCATTTTTTCTTCTTTTCTAGTTCTTTAAGGTGTAATGTGAGGTTATTTATCTGGGATTTTTCTTGTTTCTTGACATAGACCTGTAATGATACAAATTTCCCTCTTAAAACTGCTTTCACTGCATCCCCAAAATTTTGGTAAGATGTATTTTCATTCTCATTTGTTTCAATGTATCTTTTGATCTCTCCTTGTATTTCTTCTTTGACCCAGTTGTTCTTTAAAAGTTTGTTGTTTAATCTCCACATATTTGTCGTTTTGCCTGCTTTCTTTTTGCAGTTGATATCCAATTTCAAAGCTTTGTGCTCAGAGAATATGCTTGACATGATTTCAATCTTCTTAAATTTGCTGAAGCTAGTTTTATGTCCCAATATATGGTTTATCCTTCAGAATGTTCCACGTGCACTAGAAAAAAAATGTATAGTCTGATGTTCTAGGGTAAAGTGCTCTATAAATGTCAGTTATGTCCATTTCATCTAATGTGTCATTTAGGGCTGATATTTCTTTCTTTATTTTCTGTTGGGATGATCTACCCATAGCTGTCAATGATGTATTTAGGTCCCCTAGTATAATTGTGTTTGGTCAATTTCTCCCTTTAGTTCTGTTAGTAGTTGCTTGGTATATTTCGGTGCTCCCTGATTGGGGGCATAAATATTGATGACTGTTATGTCTTCTTGTTGTATAGTCCCCTTCACCATTATGAAATGTCCATCTTTGTCTCTTGTTACCTTTTTCTATCCTGAAGTCTGTTTCATCTGATACCAGTGTGGATACACCTGCTTTTCTCTGGATACCATTTGCTTACAGTTTCAATTTCCACCCTTTCACTTTGAGTGTATATTTTTCTTTGTAGCTGACATGTGTCTCTTGGAGGCAACATGTGGTTGTGTTCATTTTTTTGATCCAATATGCTACTCTGTGCCATTTTATTGGTGAGTTCAGTGAATGGTTACCATTAAGTTTATATAAAAGAAAGTTTCATATTTAGACTATTCCATTTTCTTCATCATGCTTACTTTCTCCATTCCCTTATTCCAGTTTAGGCCTTACTCTCCCCCCTTTTACGTTCTTGTTGTCACGTATTATCCCTATTTATGCTGCTCGAATAGCCTCCTTCAGTATTTCTTGTACTGCAGGGCGTGTGTTAGAAAATTCCCTCAGCTTCTGTATGTCTGGATAGGTCTTTATTCCTCCTTCATATCTAAAGGATATCTTTGCTGGATATATTACTCTTGGCTCATAATTTCTCTCTTTCAATGGTTTGAATATTTGATTCCTCTCCCTCCTGGCTTGTAGAGTTTCTGCTGAAAATCTGATGATAATCTAATAGGCTTTCCTTTGTAGGTTACCATCTTCTTGTCCCTGGCTGCCTTGAGGATTCTTTATCGTTGATTTTTGACAGCTTCAATACAATGTGCCTTGGAGAAGGCCTGTTGGTATTGAGGTAATTAGGTGTTCTACTTGCTTCTTGGATTCGAGGATCCAGTTCTTTCCACAAGTTTGGGAAGTTCTCATTGACTATTTGTTTGAATATATTCTCTGTTCCCTTCTCTCTTTCTTCTCCTTCTGGTATGCCCATTTTTCTTATATTGCTCTTTCTAATGGAGTCGAAAAGTTCTTGTAGAGTTCTTTCATTTCTTTTAAGTCTCAAGTCTCTCTCTTCTTCCATCCGTGTAATTTCCAGGTTTCTATCTTCAATGTCACTGATTCTTTCCTCCATCTGGTCAACTCTACTACCTAAGCTGGCTATTTCATTCTTCATTTCTTTTATTGAGTTGTTAATCTCCAGAAATTCTATTTGGTTCTTTTGAAAAATTTAAATCTCTTTGGTAAAATGTTCGTTTTGTTCTTTCATTGTGTTTCTGAGTTCATTAAGCTGCCTGCCTGTGTTTTCTTGCATCTCATTGAGATTTTTAAGAACTGCAATCTTGAATTCTCTGTCATATAAGTCACGTATTTCATGTCTTTAAGTTCATTTTCTGGAGACTTTTCATTTTCTTTCTGAGCTGTATTGTTACCTTAGTTATTCATGGCAATTAATGAATTATTATTTCTCTTTCTAGGCATCTACAGGAGTGGGTTCTGCAGCAGGTTGATAAAAAGAGGTCTTTCTTTTGTTTTCCAGAGGTGTTGGTAGAATGTTTGATTTTCTCTCTGACTGCAGCCTTTTATTCTCTCTCACACTATAGTGCTATATTTTCTCTGCACTATTCTGCCTTCTCACACAATGGGTGGATTCCCTGGAAGGCAGGCTTGTCCTCTGTAAACAGTTTGTCTGGGTCACAGGGCACTGCCTCCCTGGGGGGATGTGGAGAGCTTCTGAAGTTCCAAAGCTCTTCCTGTACCAGATTCATAGCTGTGTGTTTCAGCAGCTCTGTTTTCTCCTGCAGGGATCCTCCCAGACAGCGGTGGGGTGGGTTGTGAGAAGTGGCCCAGAGCAACGGTGGTGACTACCACTGTAGCCAACCCTGCTTCCACGGCTCCCTCCCATTTGCTGGAGTTAGTTGGGCTGCGAGTCCGTGGCTGTGGGCCACAGTTATCAGATTTGGAAATATTCCAGTTTTTTTGTTGTTGTTTTGCTCTGACACTGCTACCATTCCACTTATAGCACTGGAGGGGGGGGGATGGGACGAGCTCTGTTAGGGTGGGGAGTGGGCGGCTAGTGTCAGTGCCTAAGCCTTCTGTTCTGTGCTTGGCAGTGAGGGCTTACACCTCTGTTTTCACCCTTCTCCCCTCAATCTTTGCTCCGAGGTCTCTGTCATGAGCATTGGGTTCAGCCATATTATATGCTCATCCCTCAGATGGGACTGTGAGCCATAAGTGGAGTGCTAGCAGTCTGAGTTCTTCCTTCTCCCATGGCTGCAGCAGCTCTGGAATGCAGGGAGCTCCGAGCTCCGAGCTCCAGTCTGAGTCCTGCGCTCAAGCAGCCTGGGTCTCCACACTTCCTGCTTCCCTCCTCCCCTGCTTGCCCAATTTGCTCAATTAGATTATTTCAGTTGTATGCCTCTTAGTCTTGCCTGTCTGCTGTGCAGGGAGTCCTTTGTGGAGTTATTGTTGTTCAATGTGTTGTAAATTCCAGGTGAGATTTCAAGAGGGTCCCCTCATGCCACCATTTTTATGACATCTATAGGCATTTGTCACTTTGTAATTAATCTACAAATCCAACTCGTTACCCCTTTCCAGACCTCCTTATTTCCCACAGTTTATGCATCCTCTAGCATAGGGATTTTTCTTAACAATCTCAACAGCTAGTACAGTTCATAGCACAGAGCCAGTATCCAAAACTGCTTCTTAAATATGGCAGACCCACAATATTAGCATTCACCCACATCAGGTTCTTCTCTCCTTTTCAGTATACAGAGCACATGAATCCTAGGACACCATAATCAGGGCCTATGTGCAATTCTTTTCAGCAGAATGAGAGCAGGAGTGAATAGTGTCATTTCCAGGTAGACACCTAAATGGTGTGTCATCCCAGTGTCATGGCAAATGCTCCACATCCACGTGATGGTACCTCCAGCAGCCTTAGTGCTTGAGTATCAGTTAGGAGCAATCTATCAGCTCTACTCAGGAAATGACTGAAAAATAAACCTCTGTGGTTTAAGTTACTGAGATTTGAGGGTTTTGTTATCACAGCCTATCCTACCTTATCCTGACTAATACACAATGAATGACAAGTATTTTCATATCCTTAGATTCAAACATCAGATTGGAAACATGATAGTGTGATAGGAAGAAAAAAAATCACTCCATTAGGAGTCAGAAAATAAGATGTGTGTATGCATACACACTTGTATTTTAATCACTGACAAACTCTTGGAGTTTTTATTCCCTTGGGGGTAAAACAAAGGCACTGAACCAGAACGATTCGAAGGCCCATATACTATGATTCTGTGGATTTGAACAAATGATAACGACCTTCTGGGTCAAATGCTCAAATGTAAGAGATTACCGCTGCATGGGCTATAGGTCAGAAAAGTCACTACAAACCCAGAGTGGAATCCCATTTATACTTTAGCCAAGTGTTTTATAACTCTTTAGTAAGAATGCTTCCCTCTAAGAGCCACTTCCAGAAGAAAATGATTTCTACACAATTATATCTCCCTATCTGAATTATCTGATGATTAAAGACAGATTTTGTCTGGCACACCCAATTTCTTGGCAAACTGGCATTGTAGAAACAGGAGCTCCTAAGAGGCTACTACCATTAGCCTGCATAGTGCAATACATCCCAAGGGATGTATCAGCTGTGGAGAAGAATGAGGTTGTGGGTTTAACTCAGTGGGCAGGTCTAACTTGGCAGCTTTTCATTCAGTCAGGTGGCTTTGAAGTGATGCAGGCAAACCCTCAAGCTCACAGCTGACGAAGGCCCATTAAATGCAAATGAGTTCTGGCAACTTCTGCGGATATTTCACAGTGTTTACACTAGGAGTAGCTGGGGTTAGGAGCCCTCCTTCACTAGAGATGTGCTCAAGGCAGGGTTTCACCAAGTAAGAGAGACCAAAGCACGCTGTCTGCTGACCCTGTCTCACAGGAGCAATGCTCACTGTCCAGGAAATGATGTCCTGGTTCTAATCTGTTGCAATGCTCCTCCACCTGTCCTTTAGAAGACAGCAGTGTAAAAGCAACAGAGCAATCCTCTACTTGCTTGGCGTAGAAATGACCCATTGTCATGCTGAAAACTGGACATACTACTAATTCCATAGTTCCCAGCCTGGGCCGCACACCTGTATCCCCTGGGCCTTTGGGGTCTGGGCGTTTGTATTTCTTTCAGCATCCCAAGGTTGAGCAGTTGGGCTGAGAAGCAGGGATTTGCTCTAAGGTAAGTTAGAATAAACTGCTCTTCTTTCCCTGTCCTGTGTTACCATTAGGTAACTGTGAATAAGTTAGAGGCTGTCAGCACTGAAGCTCCATTCTCTTTTTAAAGGAGTCACCTTTGGGAGCAGTTTTCCTTCTCTGAGCCCCAGGGCATGGCTTACACAGAGACAGCTGCAGCTCTGAGCACAGTAGCACCTTTGTGGCTTCCACACCGCAAAAGGTCCCAGGTGCCTTCCAGTCCTGAGTGCTGAGGAATTCAGCAGCCACAGGGGAGAAGGGACAAGCCAGCTCCTCTGGCTGCATCCTCTGGTTGTCATCTGATCATCTTCAACAAGGTCTGGAGAATTTGTGAGATAATTGGGTCATGATTTGGTTGCATAAGAATTTGGATTTTATAAAAGGAACCTTTATTTTACTCCCTAACAATTTCAAAAAGGCTTTTCACATTATTCTATGACTTTGAGGAAACCTCTTTGCTAATGAGATTTGCATCTGAGCCTCTTGATTACAGGAATATATTGGGGCCCAGGGGAAAGAATAAAGCTCTCTGCCCAAGGTCTGGAACTAGTCCCCAAACCGTGTCTACCTCACCCTGCACCCTGGGCACACTCCCATCATTCAGCACCTCCCTGTGGCAGGCAAGTGTGGCTCTCTTCCCCAGACTGAAAAGTATGGGGACCCCTCAGGTTAATACCATAATCATCAATTACATGCAAAGGGCAGTTGTCATGGGTCAGGGGCCTTTTGAACCTTTTAGAACTATTCAAATTTAATTTTCACAACACTCTTTATGGGACATATTATGACAGGGAAGAGAACATGGCTCAGAGAGTTTAAGGAGTTTGCCCAAGGATGGTAGGAAGTAATGGAGAGGAATCCACATCCATATCCTACTGCCCACACCCACTGACCTGGGGGTATTCAGATATAAGCCTTGGCCCCCTAAAACTGAAGCAACAGTGGCATACATACTGTATACACAGCTCAACAATACATAGGACTATTATCCATTCCATTTCAAGAGTGGGGAAGGGCAGCAGGCAGGCTCTGAGGACCAGGGGACTCACTGACTGGCTCTTCCCAGTCGCTTCTAACTTTAGGGCAATTCACAGAATTGCTTGTTTCCATTTGTGGCAGTCAGGTGTTCCTTAATGGGTGGTGGGCAGGTTCAAGTTCAGAATTTCATTATGATATTTCTCATAAATGAGAAGATTTTGGAGAGGACAGCTTTAAAAGAAAATTCGAATTTAAAAAATACTGGAATCCAAGCTTTGGACACTCCTGATCATTTGGGGTAAGGATGTTGGGAACTTGGTTCAATCCTCCTGTACTACTTGGGGTAGGATTCCAACATGGTCACCTATCTAGCCCCTGGGGAGAAGTTGGCCCCTGTGGGCAAAGTACACCCTCCTCATGAGCCTACTGGGATCTCTACACAACCACCCCCAGAATGCCCATTTGAGGCCCAGTGTAGAAAAGTGAGAATATTATAACTTCCTTTAAAATCATCTACTATGTATTTTAAATCTCTTGAGTTGGGATATCAAAACTTAGAAGAAAAACAATTGTTTTTCTAAGAAGAAACCTAATATACACTTAATAAAAGAGGCAAATGTGAGGGCTAACTTGTGAGGAGAGATGCTAAAGAGAGGATCAAGAGACATGATCTTTAATTATTTTGGTGGCAAACCATGAATGCCAAACCTCCATGTGACATCTCTTGCCCTTGTGTATCTTCTTCAGTGCTAAGGAGGCGAAGGCACAGAGGACCCCTTGGAAATCAAGGTCTGACTCTGGAGCTCAGGCCCATGTTCCAGGAGAGGGAGAGAAAAGCTGGCAAAAGCTGGCAGAAAGTGTACCTGAGCCATAATCTCCCTTCTCCTCTTCCTCTGGTACCAATTTGGGGTAGCCCTGCCACTTAACACAGGAAACTTTTGTCTTTGATGTTTTAGGGACAAGAAGAAATAACCAAGAATCCTACGAAGGTGATATATCCTCTTCTCTCTCCTTTCAGACCTGCAAGTGCCCATTTCAGAACCCAGAGCCCAGCCTGAGAAGGCGTTCTAGTCAGTGTAAACTGAGAACCCATAAAAGCAAATGTTCACTGCTCATCTACTTTGGAGCCACAGCCTCTTTTAGAAATGAGCCTTCTGGAAACATAAGAAGGCACAGAGGGCCCATAACATAAGAAGTGGACAGACTGCTGATAATAAATGACATTTGTTCCTATGACTTCCTGGGGAGTCATTGATTGGAGTCCTGCAAAGGAGATTTGGGTTGTGTTTTCCACTGTGAGTCCAAGGTACCAACCAGAGATCTAACTTACTTCTGAGGAGTAATTTAATCCCACCCAACACAGCTGCTTCCTGGGACATCAGAAGCACAATCCCACCCTGAAGTTCACCGATTGTGGAAAACCTTGCTTCCCCTCTCTTTGGGGCAGGCACTTATTTAGGGAGAACAAAGGAGCCATTCCAAGTTCACCTGGTGTGCCATAAACCCAAGCATTGCTCAATTGCTTATTCTCAAAAAAGTAAGCAGCTCTGGGAGAGTAGGATTTGAATCACTGCACCCAACTAGCAGAGGGACTTCTCCTTTAGCTAAACTATTCTTCAGTGACCCATGGGCCATAGCCTTCACAAAAAGTGGCCAAAAGCTGGAATTCCTCTGGCTTTTGCTTTCTTCGTGGATGGAGGCTCTGAGGGATAGCCATGACTTACAGTTGTTTCCATGAGGAGAGGAGAGAGGAGGAGAGGAGAGGAGAGGAGAGGAGAGGAGAGGAGAGGAGAGGAGAGGAGAGGAGAGGAGAGGAGAGGAGAGGAGAGGAGAGGAGAGGAGAGAGGAGGAGAGGAGAGGAGAGGAGAGGAGAGGAGAGAAGAGAGGATAGGAGAAAGATCCACAGGGAGTTGCATTCCAGGTAACACTTTCCAGAACACCGGGAAATTGACAGCTTCCTTCTGTTACCTATAAGGATACCTTTTCTTTGTTCTCTAGAATGAACGTTACATAAGGGCATGACCACTAAAATATTTAAACAGAGTTGTTGAAGATCATAGATGAACCAAGACTGATTTGATGCAATTGACAGCTCAATGTCATGTACCTACCCAGTAGTCCTGCCCAGTCTAGTGTTCTTCTCCAGATGCCTTCACATATACCACTAGTTAGGAAAGTGGCCCATCCCATAATTCATACTAAGAAGTTTACCTTGAAAGAGTCCTTCTGCTTTAGTTTTGCTCTGTTCCAATGCCAAAATAGCCCTTGTGATAGATACATACAAAAGGAGAGCCATTAGGTATCTGAAGGCCACCAGATTGTCCTTCCTTCCCGGGAGACAAAGAAAAAGCAAAGCTCATTTAGGGACCTGGGTCTCAGAAAGGAATGATTGTCCTTAAAGAATTCATGAAAACACCCTGTTGTAATGTTGTGAACAGCATCCCCAAGATCAGCAAGTTCTCCATCCTCCCACCCCCAAGTCCCCTCGATAGGATTGGAACTAAACTATCTTCGATTGATAGACATATAGTGTACCACAACAAATGTGGGCACCTCCCCCAAAAATGCCAGCTACCATTTTCTTAGTAATGAAAGTATGCACAAGTTGTTAAAGGCTGGGAGACAGACCAGAGACTAGAATTTTCTAATCAGAACTAATACCTCCAGGCATATAGCATTTGATATATCAAAGTCTTAATATTTGATACATCAAAGACCTGCTCAGTAATTCTTTTGAGGAATCAAAAAGCTATGCTAATGAAGGTATGAGCTCTGTAGTTTTAAGTCAGAACTTTTTTCTATCTTGGGATAAGTTTTTCATAACTTCATTTGATTGAGGAAGTATCTGCGATGTGCTATGACTTAAGACGATCCTAAAGAACCGACTGCTCCCAAGCACCTTCCCTGTCAGCTTTCCAGCCCCCCATGAATGAATCTCTTAGGTTAAGGATTTAAAGGCCCCATTAAAATACATTTGTCCCCAGAGACATAATGGATAAAACATAATTATCCATTAATGCATTAGGATAGACTCATTTGTCCAATTAGCTCATTTCTCTCTTAAGTTTTATTGAAGGGTGGGCCCCACAACAGATAACCTCTGAGGGGCTTGATTAGGCTGTAGAGGTTCATTACTTGGGATTTTGGTCCCTGGAGTATGAGGAAAACACCCACAGAGAAAGGAATAAAGGGCTACAAGAGGGATAGGATCACTACAATCAGGATTTTGAATTATCATTCACATAATTCTTGATCTGAAGACTCAGAGAATAGGGCTTTGAAGGAGACTTACCTTTTCTCCACCTACCTCTAACTACGCTGCTGCTGAGTCTATAATCCCTCTGGGCTCCAGGTCGGGATCTTCTGTAAACTTTGTTACAACACTAATTATGTGGCATCACTTCTTTTGTTCATGTGCCTGCCCTTCCTAGCCTGTGCTGCCTTCAGTAAGAAGGACAATGTGCTCTCCCAAGCACCTAGTCCAATGCCTAACCCTCAGGAGGTCCTCAAATGCTTTATGACTGATTAAATAGTTATCCAATTTATTTCACAAACCCACATAGGATTGAGATGACTTGATCTTCCATTTCATTTTGAATGGGGTACCTTCATTTTCTTTTACAACAAGCCTTTTCAGCCAGGCTCCCACCTGTGTGTACCGTGCAATTATTGAATTGTGTCTCCTGGGTGGGCAGACAGATGCCCCTTCCTCCAGGGCATGCAACTCTGATACATGGCATGGGCATTTGAGAGCTGGATGGGTTTTAGCCCATGCACCTTCCCCTGTGGGCACTTTTGGGCCACACACACTGTGTGTGGTACACACAGCCTGTTTCTCTGCTCACCTGTTGCCTTGATTCATGAAGGAACCACTAACCACCTACCTGACCACATTGTTTCAGATGCAACCCTGAAAAGTTTTACCTGTATCCTTTAAAATCTGTATTTTAAATACTCTGAAATAAGATATTCTACATATGAATCCACGGGGGCGGGGGGCGGGGGCGGGGGGAAGCATCAGTATAGAAGAACACTATGGCCCTGCCAAGTTTAAAAACTCACCCCTGTAAACACATACCCATCAGCACAGGCTCAGGTAGTCATAAATTCTAATCTGTGTACATTTTAATGAAAACGCTTTGGGTCATGAGCATAGTCAGTCCCACTTTCCTATAAAAGCATCAGAAGGTTGATGAGGAGGGCTGTGCTCCAGAGCACAACTCTTCTCCCACTTTATTTCTACCAAAGTAGAGACACACCAGAAGGGATTCCATCTAGGTTTCCCCAAATGGAAAATTTTCATATTCAATGCTCAATCATCCATTGCCTTTGACCCTGCAGCACCCCAAGAGTCTCTAGGAGCCGCACTACACACAGAATTAGAACAACAGCCCAAGACTACGATTCGCAGTGTCCCCAGAGGCCTGCTGGTCAGAGAGGAGAGCTCTGTCCTCTGATGCCAATAAACAGTAAGGTTTCCTTTTCTGAGCTGGGTGTCTTTGTGGCTTTTTCTGGTAGACTCTCTTGCATGTAGCAATGTATTTGATCCATTATTGTTTAGACGTATTGGGTTCCGCTTACATTCTTTTTCCTGATGCTTTGCAGTGGTTGTCCATCAAATTCACATATGGATGGAGGGAAACTGTTCTTTATCAAACATACACCCTTCCTTTTCCCTAAATATATCACACTGACTTTTTCTGTCCCAACTAATGTGATCTAGTCTAAATCCTTAACATTATTTGAAAACAAAAGCAACAACAGAAAAACACCACCAACAACACATTTGCCACATAGTATCTGTTCTCAACCCTTCACAAGCTTTAATCACAGCTCTCCTTCCACCTGAAAGCCTTTCTCATTATTCTCTCAAGTGACATAAAGCTAAAATTTTGATTTAAAGTTCACTTTGTGGAAAGCAAGGACAGACAGGTGAAAAACACTTCTAATTTATCTTCTATAATAAGGTCTGCAGAGTTTGGAGTTCTAGCACTGAGCTGACATGCGGCCTCCGGCTTACCTATGCTGAATAGCTTTACTATTTGAACAATCAGAATTATTCCACAGCTCATTTAGAGAGTCCAAGGACCTGAAGATGTCTTAATAAAATTAGCCAAGAGTACTAAACTTAAAAAAGAATAGTTCAGCAGAACTGGTTATCTCTGACACAGTGAATGGCCTATTTCAAATGGAAGCTTCAAGAATTTCATGGTCACTATTTTTTTTTGGGTATTTTGTCTCAAAATGAGTATTGCTAAAATCGGTAAGCTCATGTTTTAGTAATATACATCAAAGAGTGCATTCACATCATCGTTCCAAGATGATTAAAAAATTTAAAAAAAACTATAAAATTGTTATTCATGGGTCATTAACATTACTCATATATTCATCAAATTCATTGATCACTGTCCTTCCTCTTCTTGACACCAGTAAAATGGAGGCTTCAGTCACATTAAGAAGGAAAAATCTGCTTTGACATGTTTTTCTTTATGGAAGCTGGGTACTACCAATCTTGCTACTAAATTGACCAATGCCATTGACATTGACAATTAATGCTAAATGACACGTAGAGTAACAAAAATATGAAGAAGTCCCCAGTGGGGCAGCTCTTTGTAAACTAGATCAACGACCAGGGGAAGATAATGTTTTGCTAAGCACCATCTCCTTCATCCCAAATTCATTGGTCTAATTAACTGTTTTCTATTCGCTGAAGGTTCCACCTATATATTCCATTGGCAACTTGCTGCTGAATAGACAGGCATAAAGAAAGCAATGTGGACCCAAAGATTTAATAGTATTAAATATCTTATTTTTCTTCCTTTTTATACTATAATTTATTTTTACCCACGATCATACACATACAGCTCCCTGATAGACATTCTGATTGTGAGAATTCCTGTTGAGGGTTCCAAATGCCATGTCAAAGTAAAAAAAAGGGGGAAGAAAAGGATTATGCCTAAATTTATTTCCTCAAATGACTTACTAAAACAATTGAAGCAGGGAAAACACAACTGGGACAAAATTTGTATATTGCTAAAATGAGTTCTCACTTTTGACCACCGTCACCATCAGGCTTGAGCTGAATGATGACAATGGTGATGAGCAGCATCTGCTTTGGGATCCTGATTGTATATAAGTTCCTGAAGTTTGTAATCCTATCCAGAATCTACAAAGTCACACAGGGAGAGAAAGGAAAGAAAAATTTACCTTGCTTCAATCAAGGAGTATCTTATGTGATTAAGACAAATTTTACTGTTTTCTAGAGTTGTAAACTGATCTAGGGTTCACTTTACCTGGGAAAAGCAAATGGTACAAAATCAGGGACTGGCCAGTAGCAAGGAGGGCTTGAAAATCCATGAGAGGAAGGCAGAACTCCGAATAGTCACTGGCACATGAGGAGATCCTTAAAGCCAGCAATCACTTCCTGTAAGAAATGAAGAGAAAGAACAAAGGCATAGCCAGCCCTCCATCAGCACAGGGCTTGAAAGGATTGGGAAACATAAAAGGGCAACCCTCCATAATGCTCATGCAGGATGTTTTGATGACACTCTTTGGTGGCCCTAAATTTAAATGGGAAGCGGATCAGCTGCCTTCCCTGATATACTTTGTGGTTCAAGTAGAAACCACAGGATGGTTTTCACTGAAAGGAGCATAACAGAACAGCCACTGCTTGCAGCCTGCATCGCCCCCAGTTTCGATCTTCACATCTCTACTTCTCATCTGCTAAGCAACGTCCGTCATTCCAGCCGTGTGAAGGTGGCTTCCTTGCCATAGCACTTAGATTTCAGGTGCTGATTTTAATGCCTGCATGAGTCTGCTTAAAGCAGCTTGTTCAAAATTTGCCAGCAACCTGTGCATATAATCTTTTCCTGAAAAACATCACCTACATATACAGAGTCAGCTACGGCTCACAAGCCGATGGATGGCTGCCCAAAATTTAGAGAGAAATAGAGCTCGCTGGCCCCAAATATTATACCAGTCCCCAATCTCCTGACTTCTTCAGTTCATAGCCCTTTATTTAGGCTAAAACAACATCTCCTACAGGCTTAAATTAAAATGCAAATATAATACCTGGGAGGGCAAATGCTGTAAATTATTCAAGTTTACTAATGCATTAGCAATGATTGGTTTTTCTGATTAGAAAAGTATCTCCTTCAAACATAGTGTCCTAAAAGAGTAGAATATACATTTTTGATTGGTTGTTTGGACTTGGGGAGAGGGAGAGAAAAGATCCAGCACTCAAGATTTTAACCAGAGAGGATTAATGAAATATCTGCTGAGCATGTTCCGAATGTCGGGTGCTTTATGTATTCTGGTTAATCTTTATAATAACTTTGTGAGGTAGGTTTTAGCATCCTTGGTTTACAGATAAGGAAACTAAAGCTCAGACATCTTAAATAACTAAGTAGGTGCAGAGCCAAGGGTTAAAACCTGGTTTCTTAGACTCCAAAACTGGTGCCCCAGCAAATGTCTGATGGACCCAAGGGCTGCCAATGAGTACACGAATCAACAACAGCTTCTGCCTTTCCCATTCTTCCAAACACCGGTGAGGAAGGAGGCAAAGTGAAGATACCTACAAACTCTCAGGCAGTTTGGGCTACAGTGGGTCTGCAAAGAGAAAGAACTTTTATCGAGATACTATTGTAAAATGTCATGTGACTTTCTAAGGTGACGGAAATATTGTGTGTCGTGATTTGACTGTTCGTTATCCATTTGTCACAACTCATCTAAATGTAGATGAGTTACTGCAATTTAACACTTTCAGGACCAACTTCAAGAGTCTACGTTAGCCCTTACTTTCCTTTTTGGTCCGAGCAGAGAAAAACAACTTCCTCATATAAGTGACTAGAATAGATCTTTAAGACTTGTACAGAGTTCCCACAGATATCAGGAAAGAATATTTTTAATAGGGTCTATAGGGGTTGGTGTTCCTTCTGATATCTTACACCTGAAACTAATGACAACTAGGGCAAGAATTATGCAATAAAATGTTTCTGATGACGGTCCTAGATTATAAAGAAAATCAATGTTAATTTGATAAACATTAATTTATAATCCAACATCCAAAGTAAATTCATGCATTCCTTGAATGTCAAATTCATGTAAAAAATAATGGTAATCAGATTTTCTTTTAAAAGTCTAAATATACTAAGATAAGACTGGTAATGCAATGGTTGTAGGACAGTGTAATTTTTGTGATCTTCATACAGTTGCCTTTTAATTGACTATTGAAATTGAAAAGCATTTCCATAATTAATCTCATGCTATTTTCCAATTATAACTTTAACAGATTGAAACTGGTGCATTTTCAAAAACAACTGAAGGTAATAGCTTGTTTTGGGGAACAGACATTTTCTGAGAACATCCAGGCTAGTTGCCTGATCAATATTTAGCTTTTTGAAATCCTATGCACAGAGGGAGTAAAGTGAAAGCAGCACTAAAGCATTGTTTCAAGCTCAGCTTTGAATAGGTTTAAAAAAGACAACATTTGGGTGGGATAGAACTGAGTGATTAGATATACTGTAGAATTTGTCCAGACAGCTCAAGACAAACCCTGAAGGTGAACAGCATGCAATTAACATATTAACTCTTTACTTCTCAATGTATTTAATTTGTTATAGACCACCCAAAATGCCAAAGCCATAGGAATAGAAAAATAAATAAATAAATGGTGACTAACACTTTGCAATTTCAAGAATACCATGATGACCACCATTTTACAAATGGCTCTGAACCCTTTCATTCGGCTAAAATGAACCATGTAAGTGATGTCTTATTTTATTCTGCAAAGAGAAGCACTTAGAAAACCCAAAGACTCTTAGGAAAGGGAGAGGGAATAGAGGACTGGTTTATTACCATTAAAATATCACCTATCTCCTATTAAAAAAAAACTAAATTAACATATTTTCGATCACCGTCTTGGAGTTGGGTTGGGCTCTGAGACAATGAGATAAGGAACTTGTGAAAGGATAGATGGAGAAGCCGAGGGTCAGTACATAAAGCACAGGGCACTGTCCAAGCTGCAGCATGAAACTTTGGTCTGTGCCCTTGGAGACTCATAGGGTCAAATTAGTGGATATTGGAAAGGAGCAATTTGAGAGGTGCCCAATTTCACTTCCAGAAAGTGTTGGCCCTTGCATTTAACATGCAGATCATGATAGTCAATGTTTGGTTTCAGGGATAAAGCTCTTCACAGTATCCCAGCTCCTGGTAAGCTGGACAGAAGGGACATAATCTAGGAAATAAGGAAACTTGGGCTCAAGTTTTGTATTTCCTATTATTCTGTTAGGCTCTGAGCACCTTGCTTTAACTCTAACGACTTCAGTTGTCCTGTCTACACCATAAGATATGAAATTAGATGATCTGTCAGGACCTTTTTACTCCAATATTGAATATTTATTTCTTTTCTCAAAGAGATAGGAAAATGTGTCTTGGGATAGCCCTGAAAAAAATGAAAATAAATTTTTCACCATCAATATATTATTCACATTTTTCTTCTTAGGCTATTTATTTCACAAATTCAAGGTACAAATGTACCTTGAGATAGGTTGAATTGTGTCCCTCTAAAATTCATATGTTGAAGTTCTAACCCTCAGATGACCTTATCTGAAAAAAGAGTCATTGCAAATGTAATTACCATGTTTACCTGAAAATAAGACCTAGCCGGACCATCAGCTCTAACGCATCTTTTGGAGCACAAATTAATATAAGACTTGGTCTTATTCTAATACAATATAAGACCGGGTCTATAATATAATATAATATAATATAATATAATATAATATAATATAATATAATATAATATAATATACATAACATAACATAACATAATATAATAATACCAGGTCTTATATTAATGATTGCTCCAAAAGACACATTAGAGCTGATGGTCCGGCTAGGTCTTATTTTCGGGGAAACATGATAGTTAAGATGAAGTCACACTGGAGAAGGGTGGGCCCCTAATATAATATTTCTGAGAGAGACAGGCACACAGAGAGAATACAATGTGAAGTTCAGAATTAAGCTGCTGCAAGCCAAGGAACTAACAGAAGCTAGGAAAGAAGCATGGAACAGATCTTTCCAAGTGCTTTCAGAGAGAACATGACCCTGCCAATACCTTAACCTTGGGCTTTCAGCCTCCAGAACTGTGAGACAAATTTCTGTTGTGTAAGCCATTCAGTTAATGATATTCTGTAATGGCAGCTCCAGCAAAGTAACACATCTCTTCACCTTGCTTCTGTGTACATGACTTCCTTAGTGAATTCTAACCGATAGTTTTCATTCAACCCCTCTTATAACTCAAGTTTTTCATTTCCACCTTCAGGTCAAACTTGATGTTCTTGCTAAGTCATGAGACATTTTCCAGATACTTGGGTGAAATATCTTGCCATTCAATTTTAGTAAGCAGGGCATATGATTAAACCATTAACTGTTGTATTCAATCATGAAAATTAAATTTAAGTTCCCCCCACCACACACACACATCCATACTCTTTTCCATTACCTAAGATGCAAAATTTGTTTAAAACATTACAACTGTGATAGCAGATGAGTGAGTAGTAATAAATAAGACATCCTGGAATAATCATAGGACATTATAACATTTCCAGTACAAACCTTTTCCCTCTCTGAGATTGCTAAGCGTTTTCTGTTAGGCTCCATGCCAGCGCCCCTTAAAGAATATTGAACTGGATCTGTTGAGATTTAATGTGCCTGTCCATTAGATTAGATTTTGCACAAACCACCTTACCCTCCAAGGAAGTGTCAAGCCCAACATTACTTGTAAAAATTAGGGTTGAAATATGAGATAGAGCCTATGTCAGCCACTTACAAAAAAAACCCCTTCTAAATAAAAATACAAAGCAGAAGAGTTTAAGAAGGACATAGTTTATAATTGTGCTCTTTTAATATATAGGACAGTTGTAAAACCACAGTTGCTCAGAGAGCGGTGACCTCTTCTTATTACACAAAACAGGCACATTCAAATGCAGAGCTTGAAATATTGCATTAAATTATAGTGACAAATCTGAAAATAAACTATCCTAAATTAGTGTTTGTCATGTTCACCTGTAAAAGAATGTCTTGAATTGTGTCAACATGCAGATTCCCAGATATTCTGGCATATTCTGGTTCAGTAGAACCTACAGATCTACAATTTAACAAGCATCCTGGTGGATTCTGGAGCAGGAAATCCAAAGATAACCTTTCCTTAGTAATCCCTATTTTATGTAAAGTTTTTCTTTCCAACAATAAGTGATTCCTTAACTTACACATTTTATAATAATCTCTCTTTTTAAATAAATATTCAAATCAGAAAAAAAAGTCCATCAGACAATATGTTCTGATTTTTGGCTTAGACTCAATGGTCACTGTCAATTGCAGTACCATCTCAGTCTTATGAGTCACAGAGATTTACAAATAATCTCAGTAGGACCAGAACTCACCTCTGCTCTTGCTCTAGTCTGCAGTCATTTGAAGAAGCCTCAGCATCTTCCTGCTCGTAATGCCCTTTGTGAGAATTCAGCCACCTTGTGAAGGGTGCCAACTCCCAATATGAGTATACCCGGGGTGCCAAAAAAATGTATACACATGATTTATATTCATCTTTTGTTATCAGTATATATTGAATATTGCAATTTTAATACAAGTTTCCTTTCTTAAAATGTGCATACTTTTTTTTTTGGCACCCTCTGTATATATTAGCATACTCCCTGGGATGTAGTAAATGCTCCATAAATCGCAAGGCTAGTGGTAATTTATCATTATTAGGATAAGAAATGAGACACAATGAACAATTTAAACCTCTAACATTTTGGAAATAATTTTCCTTACTGATATCTCATTTTGTTTGCTATGCCTGTAATACCATAAGCATACCATTAAGTCACTTATTTATTTACCATGTGCCAGCCATCATGAATGCAAAACCAAATGAGGCATAGTAGTGTGTGTTCTATCACTTTCTAACTCCTCATAATCACCACCCTCTGGCCCAGTTCTTCTAGTTCCAGGCATTTTTATGTAGAAACCTTCTTGCATTTAATGGCTGTGTTCAGTGGTACCATGCTTCAATATTATGGGACCATTATTCTAACCACTAGGGGCAATATCATTTCTATAAGAAGATGCAATATAAATTTAAAGCATTCATAAATTAGTTTTTGGAAACAAATGGTTGGGAGACAGCTCTCCATGGTTCTCTCATGATTCTACAAGCAAGACACTGACTGCCATTTGTTCCAGACTATCTTTTCAAGGATGTTGATATAGTGAACAGACCTGGAAAAAAGGGATAGTGATCTCCTTCCAAAACACAGGGAAAGTTTACTGACAGCCTTGGAAGATAAAGATGGTGTCTTCCTTCAGAGCAAAGGACAAACATGTTTAATATTCATCATTAAGATTTAGCTTCCCTAAGCTCAGGAATCCTCTCCTGCGTCACAACTCACTGCATGTGCAGGTGCCATGCTGCCCTCTTCTCTGTGGAAATAGGTAGTTGGGAACCAACACAAAAATGCTGGTTACTGCAGGTTGCTGCTATTTTGCCAGTAGAAATAATTCATTTTTGACCTGGGGTGTCATGTCTTCTAAGCAGCCATGAAACTTTTAGCTTGCAAGTAGGGGAACCTCTCAGACTTTTCACAGTTCCTGACACAAATATAGTGTAGGACCACATATATTTCAAGTAATAGCAACTTTTCTTTCAACTCCAGTTTAATTTTTCATGAACTGTGTGCCTCTACTACATGTTTAGCTGGTGGTCAATGGGAAGAGATAAACATTGAAGTCTCCCACAAGTAAGATTTAAAATTTAAAATTAAACTGTTATTTTTTTGCTTCCTCTTCCATGTTTGGTTGGGGCTGTAAAGTAATTACTTTTAAATCACAAACCACAAATAATGTCCTGAGAAAGGGGAGAAAAGAAGGTGGGAGAAAAAGGCAGAAAGAGAAGAAAAGAGAATGAAATAGGTAATGGTACAAATTAAAAGATATTTAATTAAAAATATGGATATCTGGGTGTTAGAAGCTTTAAAAAAAAGCATATTGATGACTTGGAAGCATTGAGAAATTCACATCCATTCATACCTTTTCCTAAAAGAAAGTTCACAAAGCCTTCAAAATACTCTTACCTGATCATTGGCTATTGGAATAGCTACAAACTAATTTAGGGCATGTCATTTTTGTTTCTTTTTATAATTTTGGCTTTTTTGTTGGCCATGTTACTGTCTGCCTTATGACATGCTTCTGGAATTTTTTCCACTAAGTCTTCAACATGCTGACCTGGAACAGCTTTTAGTCTGCTAAGGTACCTCAGCTTGACTTTCCTTATCACCTGCTCCTTCCTTGTAGGCGTCCATCTTGTTATCCCTCCATTATTTCTGCTCCATCTCCTTCAGATCATATTCCTGTGAATCAGTCAGGTACTTGAGACCCAATTTCTGTTGATCTTGTCGTATCTTCACAGCTGTGTTTGGGGAATTTTCTCTCTGACTAACAAACTCTTGAATCAGATTCTTGTTTTTCTTGATGTTGCAGAAGCTTCACGGCTACAGAAGAGCCTTTCCTGTGATTTCTGCTGCTTCCTCAAGACTCTCACAAAAGCCTTAGCTTGGTATTTCTCCTCTTGCCATAGGACTCTCAGGATTGGCCCTTTTGAGCCCTGGGAACCCACAGCCATCAGGGATGCCTCCTGCAGGCATGCCAGCTGCCCTCGCATCGCCCTGAGCATGGCCTCCTCGTGGCCTTGGTGCTGCTGCTTCTTCACTTGCAGAACTTGTCTTGTCACATGCTGCATCTCACCTGCTTTGGGCAGCTTCTCTCTTTGAGATTTCCATTGCAACATTCCTCATGTTACTTGATCCCCTAGACCTTCTTGCTGGGGCCTTTTTAAAGTTTCTTTTTCTTGACTTGACTGTTGAACCAGCTGTTCTTTGTTTGAAATTTGCTACTGCAGCTTCAGAGCACCTTTTGTATTTGGTCAGCAATCCCTGGGCAACTCCTCTAAAAATCAGGGGTCTTTGTGTGGCATAGCCACATGTCCAGTGTCCGCCTTGTGTGAAGTTAGGATGTAGCTACTCCTGCTGCAGTGCCGAGTAGTGCTCCTGCTCTGGCCACACTCTCTCCTACCTGTTCTTGTTGTATCACCAGTTTTATCTTTTCCAGCAGGGACTGATGGCTCTGTGGTAACACTCTGACAACTTCTTATTCTCTCTCTTTCCATGAGCTCATTACTGTCATCATTTCCTTTTCCAAGAATGTGAATTCTATGCTTAACTTTCCTTGGACCTATCTTGCCTTGGAATCCTCAGCTCTTCGTTTTCACAGATTTGTCACTGTGTTCAGTTTAGGCCTTCTGTTTCTTTTTTCTTTATTTTCTCTTGGGCCAGCTTCTTGGCATGGCTATACTAACATTAGACCTTTACCCCCAGGGTCAGAGAGTTTTTCTCCTCAAATGCTTTCTCCCAAATTTGAGTGAGGTGAAAATCCCAGTGAGTAGAACTGGGGCTTTCCTAGTTTGGGCATAGAGCTACTTTAGCTTATCATGTTGATGCTTCTTCAGTGGCTCTGCCATTCTGCAGTGTGGCATTTGCTCTATCAAGTCTGGTGCTGCTTCATTATGTCTTTGCAATTCAGTAATTTCTGCAGAAGGTTGATTATCTTTTCTTGAGTAATTTCCTTGTCCCCTCACTGTCTTTTTCATTCTTCCTCTTGAATATTGAAGAAACACCTTTCTCAGTCACATCTGTCTGTGATATTACTGTTGCTTTGGGTGCACAGTGTTCAGAACCTCACTGCCCCAGCCCTCAGATTGCTGATTCATTATGTTTTGCCTGTAACTCAGTTGTTCTGTTGCTTCCATCTCCTGAAGGCTCCCTTCCTTCTGGAAATGGCACTGATACTCCTATGACAAACCATTCTTATCAGTTCTTGCTGCTGGACAAAGGAATAGCCACATGCAAAAGAATGGAATTGCACCTTTACCTCATACCACATACAAAAATTAACTCAGAATGGATCAGGGACCTAAAGGTAAAACCTAAAACTATAAAATTCATAGAGGGAAACATAAGGGTAAAGCTTCATGACCTTGGATTTGGCAATCTTAGATATGACACCAAAAGCATGAACAACAGAAGAAAAAATAAATTAGATTTCATTAAAATTAAAAACTTTTGTGCTTCAAAAGACATCATCAAGAAAGGGAAAGATTTTTAGAGTGTGAAAAATATTTGCCATGTATCTGATAAGGAATTTCTATGTAGAATATATAAAGAACTCTTACAGCTCAATAATAAAAGGATAAATACCCCAACTTAAAAAAAAAATGTACAAAGGATCGGAATACACTATTTGTATGCTTTCTCCAAGAAAAACATACAAATAGCCAAAAAGTGCATGAAAAGATGCTTGGCATCATTAGTCATGAAGGAAATGCAAATCAAAACCATAATGAGATACCTCTGTACACTGACTAGGATAACTGAAATCAAAGTCAGCTAATAATAAGTTTGGTGAGAAGTGAGGAGATCAGAAACCTCATACACTGCTGGTGGGAATATAAAATGGTACAGCCGTTTGGAAAACAGTCTGGCTGTTCCACTAATTAAATATAAGATTAACATATGACCCAGCAATTCTATTCCTAGGTATGTCCCAAGAGAAATGAAAACATAAGCCCATACAAAAATTTGTACACAGATGCTTTTACCAGTATCATTTATAATATCCCAAAGCTGGAAACAACCCAAATGTTAAACAGACAAATGAATAAACAAAATGTGATATACCTATACAATGGAATATTATTTGGCCATAAAAAGGAATTACACTGATACATGCTACAACATGGCTGAACCTAGAAAACATTATAGGACATGAAAGAAGCCAGGAACAAAAGGTCACATATTATATAATTCCATTCCTATGACAGTCCAGAATAGGGAAGTCTATAGAGACAGAAAGCAGATTAGTGGTGATTAGGGCTGAGTGGGTTAGGGGGAAGTGATAGATAAAGGGTGCAAAGTTTCTAATTGAGGTGATCAAAATGTTCTAAAATTGACTGTAGTGATGGCTGCATATATCTGTGAATATACTAAAAATGAATTGTATACTTTGAGTGAATTGCATGATATGTGATTTATAACTCAATAAAGCTATTTGTAAAAATATGTAAAGTACTATTCAAATGGAAGTTAATATTATTTTTTATTTCTAATTTATGCAACAAAAGGCAATGTCATTATAATACTCAGAAATCAACTTTTATAATGCTTAAAGAAATCATTAAAATTGTAAATTATATTGAGACTTTTATGTGACAGGGAATTTTACTGTATTATTGTTATAAGCAATTATCATCTTACACAGAATATGTTATTTAAAATTGAGAGATAGTTCTACTTTATTGAAAAATCTATATTCTTCATATTAGCCTTAATGGTTTCTTTTGTTAGTACAAAGATACTTTAAGAGAAAAGTATGCTCAGTTTGTGGTTTGACAGTCCTCATAAATGTGTCTCAGTTTGTTATACTTTGCTCATGTCATCTTCTAAATGCACCTCATTATGTAATATTTATTCTTTTCCAAGTGTGAGATAAAATCATTTTGCATAAATAGAGAGAATTTTACAATGGATTAGAATTGTAGTCACAACTACAAGGAAAAAAAAATATTTCTTGTCAATTGGCAAACTTACTAGCTTTTTCCTCCAATCAGAAGATTTTGGTTTTGTCACAGATATTAAACAAAAAGTAGTGCTTGCCTTTTCCAGAAAAATGATGCCCAAAAAAGAAACTGAGAAGTTAGCACAGAAATGGCTGGGTACACACAATCAGATATATTTCTATCAGTATCCATAAAGAAGCTGGTCACCATTCTTCTCTAGGTCCATGATCAGCTGAAAATAAAAAAGATAAAATGGTACCCAAACTGGTTTTCTACAAGAATGCCCAGATTGTTCCACATAAGGAAATATGTGTTTATATTTCCCAGGTAAGACCATTTATTGGTCTGGGATTATAGTCTGAGGCAAGGGTAGAATATTCAGTGAAGATTTGTTAATAAGTAATACTACATGCTGTTTATAGATAAGAAGCCTGATAATTACTTCTAAATTATTCTGGTTTTATGTTCCTGAATCATGAACCAATGCTTAAAAATCCCCAAATAAAACAACTTTCAAAAGATTTGAACAGATATTTGTACAACAATGTTTATAACAGCATTATACACAATAGCCAAAAAGTGGAAACAATCTAAATGTCTGCTGATGGGTAAATGGATAAACAAAATGTGGCCTACACATATGAGCACACTAAAATGTTATTCAGCCTTAAAAAGGAAGGAAATTCTGACACATGCTACTGTTACTGGCCTTCAGGTTCTTGGGTTCCCCAAGAGATAAATCGAGAGGAAACCACAGAAAAATTTCCAGACAGATTTTATTAATCTTATGCTCCAGTACAAAAGAGGCAGCACAGAGGAAAGGAAGGGCCTCCAAACTGACTTGGGAGCTGGCTCTGCTTGGCTGCTTTTATAAGTTGGGAAAAAGCAGTATTATGTGAAAGAGCAAGCTTTTTGAAAATAGGAAGCTTTTTGGAAAAGGTGGGTTTCCTTCACCAGCTATATTGCCTGGTAACTATGTTCAGGCCTGTGCTGTGGGGGCAAGATGGCGTATTACTCATTATTGCTACCCCAGGAGGGTCACACAGTGGTCAAACCGTGATCAACTGCGCATGTGGAATAGTGGTTTCAACATTTGTATGGAAGTAAGTGGTTAGGAGGGAGATAATAATCAGCTTTTTCTGCATTTTTGTGTAGGGGTTGATGGGTGGTAGCATTCTTGCGGTCAGCTTATCCAGTGTTCCTCCTGGCCGTCTGGCATTCCTTCTGCCCTGGGCCCAAGTCCCTATGCTGTCTCACCACAACATAGATGAACCATGAGGACATTATACTAAGTGAAATAAGCCAGTCACAAAAAGTCAAATATTGTATGATTTCCACTCATATGAGTTACTTAGAGAAGTCAAATTCACAGGGACAGAAAGGCTGTGGGGAGGAGGAAATGGGGAACTATTGTTTAATTGGTGGAGAATTTCAGTTTAAGATGATGAAAAATTCTGGAGATGGACGGTGGTAATGGCTGCACAGCAACCCTGATTATACTTCATACTTCTGAACTGTACACTTAAAAGTGGTTAAAATGGTAAATATTATGTTATAGATATTTTACCACAATAAAACATATTTTTAAATTTATGTATTAAAATGTACATATTTGCAAATTTTACATAAATTTAAAATTTATTTTAAAATTACATAAATATGGAATTTTAATATATATTAATGTATAATTAATGTCATTAACATATTATTGTATAAATCATATAATTTAATTATATAATTATGTGTGGTATATATTATGTAATTATATAATTACATTATATAATTATTATATAATGTAATTATATAATTATTATAACATATTAATATAATTAATATAGTAATATATGTATTTAAAAATATATTACAACAACTTTCAAAGAGCTCAAATATCTCAACTGAGATACTGGCCCTACCTCCATATTATCCTAACATGACAAAACAGAGGACTTGATTGACAATTTAAAAGTGGGATAGTTCAGATAGAGACTAATTAATCAATTAACATAACAACACAGTAAATACTGGTTTCTAGATTCAACCCTAACCTGCTGCTTTTCTCTTCCTTGCCAAAAACACAAGATACAATGTTGCTGCTTTCCTTTCCTCTGGCAAATGAGATTTTCCAAAATTTATCGCTAAGTGTCTTTTAGATATGTGGCATTATCTAAAAGAAAATAATCAATAAGCCTTCCTAGTCTCTTAAGATGCCTAGGCCAAGTAGTCTTAAATCAAAGCAGCTCAGGCTAAGTCAGATGAAAAGGTCACAGACAAATTGTGTCAGCATCTGAGGGTCTGGGAGAGTCTGCATGATGGAGCATGGCCCACAGGTTTGCCCTAACTGGATAATCAGAGCTCTTTCTCAAGACAGAGTCTATTGATTCTGAAGTTGAATGTTTGTTGATTACAAAATAATTGATTGATAATGACAACTTAAGTTTTTTTCTTTTTCTTCAAGCATTCTATGGGAAAACATTCACTATTATGCCGGAGTTTCAGAAAGAATTGGTAAAGTACCATTTACCAGCACCATTAGAAGTTTCTATTTGCCAGTAATTTCACACAAGATTCAAACATGAACTTGTCAGAAGCTGTCAAAACAACCCTACAAAACCCAACTGGCTTGACCTTGGTCTTTTTTTTTTTTTTTTTTTCCAGTTTCAGGTGTACAAAACAATGTTAGACATTTATATCCCTCACACAGTGAGAATCCCCCTCCCCCTATCTACTACCCCTCTGACATCACATACAGCCATTACACTTCCACTGTCTCTTTTCCTAATTCTGTACTCCACTTCTTGTAAATATATATTCTTGTAAATATATATATATATATTTATTATATATATTTATATATATATTAAATTATAGCTGACATTCATTATTGTTCAGCTTCAGCTTCAGGTGTACAGTGCAGTGATCAGGCATCTACATCTTCCCTGAGGTGGTCTCCCTAACGAGACAAGTCTCCATCGGATACCCTACAAAATCTTTACAACATTATTGATTATATTCCCCAAATTGACTTTCATAACCCCGTGGCAATCTTGTGGTTACTGACTGTGCTTTCTAATTCCCCTCCCCTTACCCCTTATCTCCCCCACCCCCCCACATCTACCAACCCTCAGTTTTTCCTCTATGTCTCTGAGACTGTTTCTAATTAGTTCATTCATTTATTCTTTTCTTTAGATTCCACATATAAGTTAGATCATATGGTATTTTTTTAAATTTATTTTTTAAATTTATTGGGGTGACAACTGTTAGTAAAATTACATACATTTCAGGTGTACAATTCTGTATTACATCATCTATAAATCCCATTGTGTGTTCACCACCCAGAGTCAGTTCTCCTTCCATCACCATATATTTGATCCCCCTTACCCTCATCTCCCACCCCCCACCCCCCTTACCCTCTGGTAACCACTAAACTATTGTCTGTGTCTATGAGTTTCTGTTTCTCATTTGTTTGTCTTGTTCTTTTTTTGTTTTCGTTTATATATTACATATCCAATGTTCACTGCAGCTTTGTTTACGGTGGCCAAGACATGGAAACAACCAAAATGTCCTTCGATAGATGAATGGATGAAGAAGTTGTGGTATATATACACAAGGGAATACTATTCTGCGGTAAGAAAAGATGATATAGGAACATTTGTGACAACATGGATGGATCTTTTTTTTTTTTTTAAGTCTCAATGAAGAGGCAAACTCAAAAGACAAGTGAAAAACCAAGAGAATATATTTTCAATTAATTTTCCAGCTAATGATGTGTGTGTGTGTGTATAAACATGGATGGATCTTGAGAGTGTAATGCTGAGCGAAATAAGTCAGACAGAAAAAGCAGAGAACCATGTGATCATATGGTATTTGACCTTGGTCTTTGATAGCTAATTAGAAGGAATTCCAGATCCCACAACTCCTGGTGGAGGCTCTTACCACCCCATCTCCAGTCTCTTTTCTATGTAAACATGGTTCTCAAAGTGTAATCAGAACCAGCAGCTTGGCAAGTTTTAAGAAATGCAGATGTTAGGACCTCAATCCAGGCCTGCTCCATCAGAAACTTTGAAGGTTACAGTGAGAGGTGGGGGATTCAACCTTCCAGGTGATTCTTCTGCTATATGCCATGGTAACTAATGTTTCTAATTCAGACTCCAAAGCATGTCAAGATACAAATTTCTGAAGCAGTTTCTAATTACATACTATACAGGTTTAGTAGATTGTCTTGCATTCCAGTGCTTAAAAAATGCCTACCCTCAGGGGAGGTTTGATTAATACTATAGCAGTTGGAGAACTTACCGCATTTGTAACTATCACATAACCTTGGGTTTCTCAAGGTAAACTATTAATCAGATAGATGTCACCCAGTGTACTTCCAACTAATGAACTGTTACCCATCATCACCACAGGAACCAGAATAGTTACTGAAAGTGAGCATTTTAATGAAGTTAGAACTCCATCTACTTCTTTTCTCCAAACTTATGATAACCTTTCCACCAGCACAGGACTTCCAGCTTTTTAATAAAAGAGAGAGAGAGAGAGAGAGAGAGAGAGAGAGAGAGAGAGAGAGAGAGAGAGAGAGAGAGAGAGAGAGAAAGAGAGAGAGGAAGAGGAAAGAAGGAGGGAGGGAGGTTAATCCTCAAAACTTTAGCACTGAGGGCTTGTCTAGCTCAGCTGCTGGTGATGATGGTTTGACAAATTCAGGGAGGATGTTTAACACACTTTTGCAAGGAATATTTATTAGGCCCACACAACTTCTATTTAATCAACTCCACCTACCTTTGTGGGTTCTTCTCTATTGTCATGCAGGTCCCGCTCCCCACACAAGAACACAGGACATGGTGAGGCCAAAAAAGAACACCAACGGGGCCATGGATAGGGGGTTAATACCACTATATTCTCGATAGTGGCTGGGTTGGAGATACAAGAAGCAGGAGCCACACGATCCGCAATCTGCTGTCCGCTTCTCTGCCAACCAACCAACCCCCTAGCATATCCATGGCAGTTATATTAGTGGCTAATGGCTAACCGGTAACAGCTAATGGCCAACCAGCCATAGCAGATGGCCATCTGATTACAGCTGAATGGCCATCTAATAACCGAGCCAGCAGCTTTCCACGTGAGGCCAAGAGCCTGGAAACTGCTCTCTGGGACTGTCCCCACATCTATCTTCTACTTTTGGGTCATTATCACTAGATTTGATAAGAATTTCTTTATATAGCTCTAGTAAAGCTACATTTTAAGGTTATTTTTAGTCTTATTAATTATCACAATTTAATTATTTTATTAATTGTCTAATTAAGCTATATTCTGCTCTAATGCTATATTTGTGTTTCTGAAAAGCCTTATGTTGTGCAAAATTACATGCTAAAAGCTATGGGACTTATGTAAAAAATAGGGGGAAAGTAGACCACTCAAAACCTATAGAACTTTGTAATCAGAGAAGTACAAAAATAATAGCAACTCACTAAAATAGTAGCACAGTTAAAACTCCACTGGCATTTGTGTCTAGATGCACAGTTCAGACATCATAGCGGCCTTATATGCTGGGGCTCATACTTCCTCCCTCAAGATATAGTTCCTTAAAGACATTTGCTTCTGATAGAGATGAGTTTGATCAACATAAAACATATAATCTGGAGGTAGCTTTCTTCATCAGTCAGTATGTGTGAACATAGGAAAACAAGTCTTTGCAAAATTCTTTATCTGCATTTGCAACTTCCCCAGGTATCTTAACATGCGCACTGGTTCTCAAAGTGTGGTCCTCAGACATTTCAACGTCATGCAGACATTTGTTAGAAATGCAAATTCTTAGGCTATCCTCTAGACCCACTGAGTCACAAAGCCCTGGTGATGGTGCAGCGAAAGAGGGGAATCCCAGAAATCTGTGTTTGAACAAACTTTCCAGGTGATTCTGATGTAGCTAATGGCTGAGAACAACTGACATACTGAAAAATATCACCATTCTTGAAGCCACTCTAGCAGCCACTTATAGAAGGCATTTCTACATGACTTGAGCTTTTTCCTTATGGTCTTCAATATTGCTAAGACTTTGATTTAATTTTAAGAAAACTGGCTCCTGATCTTGGCAGAACATTATCAAACTGGGAAAGTCACCTGTTTACCAACATGACGTATGTGTTAAACTGACGTCAATTCCCTGTTGTTCAATCACATTGTAACTGAATCAAATTAAAGAATATTGTATTGTGCTAAACAAACTGTGGTAGAACAAAAGTGTTGGGTACGTTTGGAAGAGCATTGGCTTTAGAACCCAATTGAACTGAGTATGAAAAGTCATTTAGTCTCTCAGAACCTCTCCTCTTCTACCTGCAAAGTGGGTATAGTAACCCCATATGGAGGAGCAGCGTATCTAAATGAGATGACATATGTAAAATGTCTAGCACATGGTAGATGCTTAAATAAATTCTAATTCCCTGTCCTTCACTGTTTCCCTTATGAAACAGTTTTTTATAAAACAAAATTAAAAATAAAAGCTAAATACATTTGTACAGGTCTGATATCTGATTTCCTTCAATATTGTTCTATTTTTTTCATGTGTATGATTCTTGTTGGTCTTGAATCTTACAAGATGTAGGGCTGAGATGTGCAATACTAAGCAAATTAAATGTAAAAATTCAAGCAAACTAATGGGATTGAGGGTGATTGCATCACTATCTGCAAAATCACCAACTGATGTTTTGGAAATTAATTTAATAATTATCACAACAATGCAATCATATTAGTATAATATAAAATTCTGTAAGAATAATTAATAATTTTTAATAATGATGATGTCCCAATAGAAAGGATGTTGATGCTTAGACAAATAATAACACTTTCTTTTAAACATCTACTAATTTAAAGTAGTAGTGGTTATAATGGATGTTAAAGCAGAAGCCCGAATAATGTTAGTAGCAGTATTTCATGTTATATCTATGAGAACAAAGAACAAGCCTATCATGGCCACAGCTATATTCCCAGTACCTAACACAGCACCAGGAATGAAACACATGCTCAATCAATATTTGTCGAATGAATGAAAGTCATGTGTTAGGTAATTCCGAGTAATTTCATGTATATTGCATTTTTTCCCCATAATACCAGCACTTGGAAGCTGAGATTATTAATTCAATTTTATGAAAAAAATAAGACGTAAAAAGGTAAAATGACAGACACAGAAACTCAGAAAACTAGAGGTCCATCTCAAAACTACTTATTGGCAGAACTTCTGAATTTTACAACTTACTCAGAATCTACAGAGACACAATCTGCTCTGAAATATTTAAAGTCTGTAGATGAGTTATCTTCCAAATGTGGCTTTCTTTCTTCCCCTTGCAATTCATATTTAGTGCTACTGTGCAGATGGCTGCCAACATACGCTTTGACTAAAACACTGTGGTCAGAGGTCTCTTGTATAAGCATTCAAGAGATGATCACTTTTTTTCCTATGGGCTTAGTCAGAGCTAAAACCTTCTACCTAATATCATATTATTGTTATTTAAAATAAAGAATTCTAGAACTTCTGGTAAAATAGATTGTTCTAAGCATATTGTCATTCCTCTGTCCTCGTGAACCTGTAATCATTTTATTTGCTTCAAAAGTATCTGCGATGTCATTTTTTGTTGTTAGACAAATGGTTTAAAGAAATACCAGGCTATGAGCAGACATTCTATAATTTATTAGTACCGATAAAGTATGGGTAGCTTTCCCAATGAGAATAAGCCAATATTTATGGATTTATGAGCAAGAATGAAACAGGTATTGTGGAACTGAGCAAAATCTGTGAGATGAGGAAATCCAAGGGGCATAGAATCAAACATTACTGAATTAAGAAGACAGGAGTTGCAATTTTTAACCATACAGCATCTGAATAAGCATGGAATATAAAACAATTGGCTGCACCTTCATAGATATTACAAGAGACAATGAAAAACGCATATACGTAGGCCCTCAAATAGAAAGTTAAAAATGATTTATGCAACTTAATTTAGAGTGTTCTTGTTTGTTCTTTCTCAAAGTATTTGTTCTTTTTTTTTTCAGTGCTGGTAAAAGTAGATCATAATAGTAAAACATGATTCCAGTCTAGCAGTCTAGTGTAGTATTGTATCTGTATGTAAAGGTTTACTTGGAACTTGCACCCAAGTATCGTCTGTCCTCTTCCTTTCTCAGGAGACATTTTATTAATTTTATTTGATTGAAATTTTTATTTTTTAAATTTTTGGTTTGATAGGGAGATGCAGTTCCAACATGGAGACCTGGAGACTTGGAGATCTTTCTGAAAAGGCCAGGCAATGTTCTGCCTTTGCTGACACTTGTGGACTTGTGGATCTGGGAGATCTGAAAAATCTTGATATGCCTTTCTGAACAGTTAAAAGAATCAGAAGTAGTTAAAATTTAGAAACTGAATTAAATATAATGTATTTAAATCTGAAACACTAGGAAGACTTCTTTCTCTATTTTCTTTTTTTTTTCTTTTTTTTTTTTTTTTTGAGCTAAGAGATGATCTCGTTGGATAGGAAAAAATAGAAAGCATTATTATCTCTCACTCCAATTCATTTGAAGCTAAGAAAAATCTCATTCAATTTCATTCAAATTATGCTCTGGCTCTGTATGAACGATATCTGCTATTTGAGACAATGAGGGAGATGATCTTGTCTCAGCTAATAGCCCATAACAAGATGTGTGTGTGTGTGTGTGTGTGTGTGTGTGTGTGTGTGCGCGCGCGTGTGTGTGTGTGTGTGTATGTGTGTGTCTTATAAGGAATGGCTTGTTTTTGCAAAAGACCACAGTTAGATTGTGGTTAGGAGATGTGAAGTTTTATGGTCAAGTTTAGTAGGAATAACCTTAAATAATAATTGATTTGTGGCACAATTACCATTTTGATTAATTTAGCCTTTCCATGTGCCCTAGAGGTTGTGGGAGGGCCATACTAATAGCCTTTTGAATTACTGTTTCATGTTTTTGGTACTGGAACTGAAAGGTTCTTTTTCTTTTTTCATCTTCTTTTTTTTTTTTTTATTAGTTTCAGGTGCACAAGACAAAGTAATACTTAGACGTTTATCATTTATATCCCTCACACTGTGTGAACCCCCTACCCCATCCACTATCCCTCTGACATCGCACAGAGCCATTACATTTCCACTGTCTCTATTCCTAATGCTGTACTCCACGTCTTGTAAGTATATACATAGATATATATATATACATATATATACACATACATACATATATATGTATGTATATATATAATTATAGTTGCCATTCATTATTGTTCAGCTTCAGGTGTACAGTGCAGTGATCAGGCATCTACATCATCCCTGAGGTGGTCTCCCAAATGAGACACGTGTCCATCGGATACCCTACAAAATCTTTACAACATTATTGACTACGTTCCCCAAATTAATTTTCAAAACCGCAGGGCCATCTTGTGGTTACCGACTGTTTTCTAATCCCCTCACCTTCCCCCTTATCCCCACCCCCCCGCCCATCTAGCAGCCCTCAGTTTTTCCTCTATGTCTCCAAAACTGTTTCTGATTATGTCATTCACTTATTCTTTTCTTTAGATTCCGCATATAAGTCAGAACATACGGTATTTGTCTTTCTCTGTCTGACTTATTTCACTTAACATAATGTTCTCTAGGTCCATCCATGTTGTTGCAAATGGTAAGATTTCTTTCTTCTTTATGGCTGTGTAATACTCCATTGTATATATGTACCACAGTTTCTTAATTCAGTCATCTACTGATGGGCATTTCCGTTGTTTCCATGTCTTGGCTATTGTGTATTGTGCTGCAATAAACATAGCAGTGCATAAAGATTTTTGAATTAGCATTTTGGATTTCTCCGGGTAGACACCTAGGAGTGGAATTGCTGGATCATAAGGTAGTTCCATTTTCAGATTTTTGAGATACTTCCATACTGTTTTCCATAGTGGCTGCAACAATCTGCAATCCCACCAACAGTGCACAAGCATTCCCTTTTCTCCACATCCACACCAGCACTTGTTGTTTGTTGATTTATTGATGATAACCATTTTGACTGGGGTGAGGTGGTATCTCATTATGGTTTTTATTTGCATTTCTCTGATGGTTAGTGAGGTTGAGCATTTTTTCATATGTCTGTTTGCCATCTGTATGTCCTTTTTAGAAAAATGTCTCTTCATGACCTCTGCCCATTTTTCAATTGGGTTGTTTGTTTTTTTGGAGTTGAGTTGAGTGAGTTTTTTATAAATTTGTGATATTAACCCCTTATCAGATATATCATTGGCAAATATCTTTTCCCATTCAGTAGGATCCCTTTTTGTTTTATTGATGGTTTCCTTTGCTGTGAAAAAACTTTTCAGTTTGATGTAATCCCACATGTTTATTTTTTCTCTTACTTCCCTCGCGTGAGGGGATATATCAGTAAAAATCTTACTCCGGGTAATATCTGTGAAGTTTCTTTCTATATTTTCTTCTAGAAATTTTATGGTTTCAGATCTTACATTTGAGTCTTTAAGCCATTTTGAATTTATTTTTGTATATGGTGTAAGGAGGTGGTCCAGCTTCATTTTTTTGCATGTGTCTGTCCAGGTTTCCCAGCACCATTTATTGAATAGACTGTCTTCACCCAACTGTACATTCTTGCTTCCATTGTCATAGATTAAATGACCATATAGGCATGGATTTATTTCTGGACTCTCTATTCTGTTCCATTGATCTATGTGTCTGTTTTTATGCCAGTACCATGCTGTTTTGACTACTATAGACTTGTAGTATAATTTGATGTCAGGTATTGTTATACCTCCCACTTTGTTCTTATTTCTCAAGATTGCTGAGGCTATCCAGGGTCTTTTATGGTCCCATATAAATTTTAGGATTATATGTTCTATTTCTGTGAAAAACGTCGTTGGTAGTTTGATAGGAATTGCGTTGAATATGTATATTGCCTTAGGCAGTATGGACATTTTAACTACATTAATTCTTCCTATCCATGAACATGGTATGTGTATCCATCTATTTGTATCTTCTTTCATTTCTTTCTTCAGTGTCTTATAATTTTCTGAGTACAGATCTTTTATTTCCTTGGTTAAATGTATTCCCAGGTATGTTATAGTCTTTGGAGCAATTGTAAATGGTATTGCTTTTTAAATTTCTCCTTCTGATGTTTTATTATTGGTATATACAAATGCAACTGATTTCTGAATATTATTTTTTTATTCTGCTACTTTATTAAATTCATCTATCAGCTCTAATAGTTTCTTGGTGGAGTCTTTAGGGTTCTCTATATATAGTATCATATCATCTTCATATAATGACAATTTTACTTCCTCCTTACCGATTTGGATGCCTTTTATTTCTTTTTCTTGTCTGATTGCTATGGCGAGAACTTCCATCACTGTGTTGAATGGAAATGGAGAAAGGGGGCAACCTTGCATTGTTCCCGATTTAAGGGGAATGGTTTTAGCTTTTCCCCATTGAGTATGATGTTAGCTGTGTGTTTATCATATATGGCCTTTATTATGTTGAGATATGATCCCTCTATTCCCACTTTCTTAAGGGTTTTTATCACAAATGGCTGCTGGATTTTATCAAATGCTTTTTCTGCATCTATTGATATGATCATGTGATTTTTACTTTTCATTTTATTAATGTGGTGTATCACATTAATTGATTTGCGGATGTTGAACCACCCTTGCATACCAGGGATGAATCCCATTTGATCAGGGTGTATGATCTTTTTAATGTATTGCTAAATTCTGTTCGCTAATATTTTGTTGACGATTTTTGCATCTATGTTCATTAGAGATATCGGCCTGTAATTTTCTTTTTTTGTGGTGTCTTTGTCTGATTTTGGGATCAGGGTGATAGTGGCTTTTTAAAAAGTGTTTGGGAGTCTTAACCTCCTTCTGGATTTTTTGGAAGATCTTGAGGAGAATAGGTGATAATTCTTTTTTGAACCTTTTGTAAAATTCACCTGTAAAGCCATTTGGTCCAGAGCTTTTGTTTGTTGGGAGATTGTTGATTACTGATTCAATATCCCTGGTGGTAATCAGTCTATTCAGATTTTCTGTTTCTTCTTCAGTTAGCCTTGAAAGGTTGTATGCCTCTAAAAAATTGTCCATTTCTTCCAGATTGTCAAATTTGTTGGCATATAGTTGCTCATAGTAATTTCTTAAAATTTTTTGTATTTCTGCAGTATCTGTTATCACTTCTCCTCTTTCATTTCTGATTTTATTAATTTGGGTCCTCTCTCTTTTTTTTTAATGAGTCTGGCTAAAGGTTTGTCAATTTTGTTTATCTTCTCTAAGAACCAACTCTTGGATTCATTGATCTTTTGTATTGTTTTTCTGGTTTCTATTTCATTTATTTCCACTCTGATCTTTATTATCTCCTTCCTTGTACTCCCTTTGGGTTTATTTTGCTATTCTTTTTCCAGATCCCTTAAGGGTGAAGATAAACTGTTGATTAGTGATGTTTCTTGTTTCTTTAGGTAGGCCTGCAATGCTATGAATTTCCCTCTTAGGACTGCTTTCGCGGTATCCCATAGATTTTGGGTCATCGTGTTTTCATTTTCGTTTGTCTTGAGATATCTTTTGATTTCTTCCTTGATCTCCTGCTTGACCCATTCATTATTTAGTAACATGTTATTCAGCCTCCATGAATTGGTGTGTCTTCCAGTTTTTTTCCTGTAGTTCATTTCTAATTTCATAGCACTGTGGTCAGAGAAGACAATTGGTATGATTTCAATTTTCTTAAATTTATCAAGACTTGTTTTGTGGCCTAACATATGGTCTATCTTGGAAAATGTTCCATGTGCACTTGAGAAGAACGTGTATTTTGCAGCATTGGGGTGAAATGCTCTGAAAATATTGATTAAATCCAAGTGGTCCAATGTATCATTTAAGGCTGTTGTTTCCATATTTATTTTCTGTCTGGAAGACCTGTCCCTTGTTGTCAGAGGTCTGTTGTAGTCCCCTACTATGATAGTGTTACTGTTGATCTCTGTCTTTATGTCAGTCAATATCTGTTTTATATATTTAGGTGCTCCTATGTTGGGTGCATAGATGTTTACTAGGGTTATGTCTTCTTGTTGGATCGATGCCTTTATTATTATATATGCCCATCTTTGTCTTTTAATATGTTCTTCATTTTAAAGTCTATTTTGTCAGATATAAGTATTGCAACTGCAGCTTTTATCTCATTTCCATTTGCATGAAATATCTTACTCCAACCCTTCACTTTCAGCCTGTGTGTGTCTTTTGATCTGAGGTGAGTCTCTTGTATACAGCATATACAAGAGTCTTGCTTTCTTATCCACTCAGCCACCCTATGTCTCTTGAATGGAGCATTTAATCCATTTACATTTAAAGTGATTATTGATAGGTACATAGTTATTGCCATTTTTAAATTTGTAGTTAGATTGTTTTCATCTTTCTTCTATTTACAGAAGTCCTTTTAGTATTTCTTGCAATGCTGGCTTGGTGGTAATCAATTCCTTTAGCTTATTCTTTTCTGGGAAGCTCTTTATCTCTCTGTCAACTTTAAATGATAGCCTTGCTGGATAAAGCAATCTAGGTTGTAGGCCTTTGTTTTCCATCACTTTGAGTATCTCCTGCCACTCCCTCCTGGCCTTCAGTGTTTCTGTAGAAAAGTCATTTGATAGTCTCATGGGAGTTCCCTTGTATGTAACCCTCTGTCTTTCTCTTGCTGCATTTAGGATTCTCTCTTCATCTTTAACCTTTGCAATTTTAACTGTAATGTGTCTTGGTGTGGACCTGTTTGGGTTTATCCTGGTTGGAAATCTCTGCACTGCCTGGGCTTGTATGTTGGGTTCCTTCATCAGGTTAGGGAAGTTTTCGTACATTATTACTTCAAATATATTCTCAATCCCTTGCTTCCTCTCTTCACCTTCTGGTATTCCTATGATGCGCCTGTTGTTGCACTTGATGTCATCCCAGAGGTCTCTTAAACCATTTTCATTGTTTTTTATTCTGTTTTCTTTCTGTTGTTCCGCTTGGGTGATCTCTGCTAACTTGTCTTCTAAGTCGCTGATTCGATCCTCTGCTTCATCTAACCTGCTGTTAATTCCTTCAAGTCAGTTCTTTATTTCGGTAATTGTGTTCTTTAGTTCTAACTGGTTGTTCGTTATGATTTCTACATCCTTCTTTATGTCGTCTCTAACCTCCTTAAACATTCTTATCATCAGTGTTCTGAACTCTGTCTCTGATAGGTTGGTTACCTCTGTTTCATTTGGTTCCACTTCTGGAGGTTTCTTCTGTTCTTTTATTTGGGACATGTTTCTTTGTTTCCCCATTCTGGCTGACTCTCTGTGTTTGCTTTGATGTGTTAGGTAGATCCCCTAGAGTTCTTAGTTCTTGCTGGGTTATCTTGTGTAGTATGTGTCCTTTATATTTGACTTGTACTACTTCATTCTTCTCCTCTGCGTGGGCTCCAAAGGTGACTCTTGTGTTGTGTATATTGTCCTGTTAAAGATCTTTAATTGCTTTTTGCTTGTGAGTAGGTGGGGTTAACTCCTAGGCTGACTAGTTGTGAGACTTGGCTCTGCCCACCGCAGGGTGTTCTGCTGTGTGAGGGTTGACCGTTTAAATGAGGTTTGGCCTCTATGGGCCCTTGTGCCTGTAGAGAATTCCCTCTGGGTGTGTCACTTGCAGGTCAAACCCGGTAGTACTATGGTTTGGTCTGGAGTTGGCCTCTGGATATGTTGAATCTTGTGCCTCTTAAGCTGGGCCCTGGTAGGGCAATTTCAGAACAAAGAAAATCACCAAGCACAACAACAATAACAAAGAAAAAATCAAATACATTCGCATATAAAAACAACCGACAACCCCCACTCAACATAGGCAAAGATATCAAAGATATAAAGACAAAACAAAACAAAACAAAACAAAAAGCAGCACCAGTCTTGGCTTAAGCCCACCAAGTAATCTCCAGGTTGTCCTCTGCTGTACCAAAGAGTCCCCTGCGTGTTGTGCAGGCAGAGCTGTTCACTTGGTGCCCAGAGTGACGTTGGGACTGCAGATTTAGATGCGTGGGGCCGAGGGATCTGGATGGTAGTTTCTACAAAGTCAGTGCAGCTTCTGTCCTTGCCTGCACATATGCACACTGAGAGTAGCACCACCAGCCCTGTGTCCAGTTCTCCTGAGTCTTAGGGCACTTCTTCTGTGTGTGTGTGTGTGTGTGTGTGTGTGTGTGTGTGTGTGTGTGTGTTTATGTGGCAGGCGGGAGATTTCTGAGCTGCTGAAAGCCCAGAGCTGTGTCTGCCGCTTACTGCTGATCCCTGGGAGTGCCTCTGCAGTTGTAATTGCCCCGCCCTAGGCAGGCCAGAAAGGGTGGGGGCTGGGGATGGAGGGGTCTTCTCTCTCCCAGCCCAGCCGTGTCACACTCTTCCCGCAGGCCAAAAAGGTGGTGGCTGGGAGTGGAGGAGTCTCTTCTCTCCTAGCCCAGCAAAAATCACACTCTTCCCAGCCTCTTCCCTGGGTCAGAGCTGCCCGCCAGTCTTCCCAGAGCCTGAGCACTAAGGCTCCTCTGACACTACTCCTCAGTTCAGGGGCCAGTTTAAGTCTCTGGAAGGGTGGGGGTAGGATTGGAAGAGCGGGGGGTGGGACCTAGGTATGGAGTTTCTGTCCTTTGTCCGGTCTAGGGCCCAACTGGCGGTATCAGCTGAGGTTATTGCCTCAAATGCTGGATATGCTGCCCCCTCTGCAGGAGAGATCAGCTGTGGGACGCAAGGAAAGAGCCCACCTCCTGGCTTTTGTGTTCTCTGTTCCGTCCTGGGATCCCCTGCGTCTCTGCAGCTGCGGATGCCCGCAGCATTTCCACAGCCACAGATGCGGGCCGCGTCTCCACTCCGCTCCCTTCCCTCTTCCCCTGCTCGCCCAATTTGCCCACCTGAAAAGTTCTTTTAAATCACTACAGTATGTCAAAGTCAAGTATTTTATTCAGTTTGGTTTCTAATTAAAGTTAAAAGAGGGCATGTCAGTCACTGGAAAGGAAGATATACATTGAACAAAAATGCTTTTATCCTTGACTTTTGTTCCTGAAAATGATGAGAATTTGTCTTTAGAAAGAAATAAGAGAGTCTGCAAAAATCCTGCCAGTACAAGGAAAGATTCTTGGGCAGGTGAGGTACAATTTTGATGATTATTATCCTTCTCTACCCTGCCCATGGTCCCCTTCCCAGGTCAATGCTGGGCCATCAGAATATTACATTGGGCAGCCCTCCATCTAACCAAGACCTGCACCCTCCTGCCTTAGAGGGACCCTGTTCCTCAGTGCCTTCAAATCCTCCATCCTCACCGAGTCCTCTCTTCCCTTATATTCTCTCAAGTGTTGCCCTTTTTACAATGGCAGTCAGTGCGTGTGGGGAGATTAGTTCACCACCTTGCTAGAATCCTAGCTAAAACCTTTGCATTTTAATTAAATCCCCAGAGAAATACTGGGGAACATTAAAGAATGGCTTTAGCTGTGGTAATGTCTCCCACTGTATTTAGACATTGGGAGCAAGAAAAAGGACAAAGCAAGGATTCCTTTCAGAACTTCTTGAATTCATTCATTCATTTACTCACTTACTCATAGTCATTCATTTGTTTTTTTCATTCAACAAACTTTTCTTCAAATGCTGTATTACTTTCCTATTGTTGCTGCAACAAATTGCCACAAACTCAGTGGCTTAAAACAACACAGATTTATTCTTTTAGTTCTGGAGGTCAGAATTTCAAAGTCAGTTTTGCTGGACTAAAGTCAAGATGTCAGAATGGCAGACTCCTTCTGGAGGTTTGGATGGGAGAATCTGTTTCCTTGCCTTTTTCAATTTCCAGTGGCTACCTCTGCATTCCTAGGCTTGTGGCCTCTTCCTCCATCTTCAAACCACATCCATTTAATCTCTGCCTCCTTCATCTCATCATTTTTTCCTCTGGCTCTGACTCCTCCTGTCTTCCTCTGATAAGGACTGTTGTGATTATATCAGATCCAGCAAGATAATACTGGATAATCTAATCTAATGACTCTTAAGTACAAAGTCTCTCTTGCCATATAAGCTAATATTCACAGGTTCTGGGGATTATGACATGAACGTATTTGGGGGCCATTAAGCAGTGACCACAAGAACTGTGCACAAGGCATGGTGCTTGGTACTTGCTGTGAGCAATGCAAAACCAATCTAGTGATTTTAGATTTAAACCTATCCCCTGTTAGGCACTGCTGGAGGAATGAGTTGTAGGAGACCAAAATTGGACTATTAGAATTTATTTGGTGTGTTTGAGCTGCAGGAGGTCAGACTAGAAAAGACCATAACCTCCCCAAGCAAAAAGGGGTATGGAGTTTTATAGGAGGGGGTAAATGAGCTTGTTCCCCTTTCAATGCTTCAGGGGGTTTTCATTGCATTGTCTCTAGCAACCAAGGGTTTCAGGGCATGACCAAGCCCTCCGGCTCCACACCCTGGCCCTCAGGCCTCTGTCCCACTGCCCAGGCCCGCTGATCACAAGCCCCTAGGAGACAAATAAAGTACAAAGCAAGACAGGATAAGATGGTTTCTACATTCATTCTGGCTTCTCCAGGCCTAAGACAAACACAAGCCCTCAGGTACAAGGTATAAAACAAGACAAGATGGCTTTTAAGATAAGAAGTTTCCTGTTCCTGGCCTAAATATGGCCTAACAAATTCCCCCTCTGGGTTTGGTAACTGTTCTTAGGAAAAGGGGTGGCGGTCAGTCTTCTGTAACTGCTTCCTGCTGAGCGGGAGCATCAATCAGCATTCTTAATTAGAGTTTTGGGTGAGGGGGCTGTAACAGTGCTCTTGTAAGCGTGGTGAGAGCAATTTGCCTGCCGATAACTTCAGCGATGGTTTTCTGTATAAAGTTCATTTTGACAGGCTGGATAAAGGGTTTGGGGATTATTGCTCAGTTGGTGTATAGTCCATAAAGCCCCCTGTCAAAGGCCAGTTCCCAGAAACTTGTCCAGCACGTGCCTGTGAGGTCTTATTACTCATGTGGTCTGTTGCTTACGTGTTGTCTGTCACCTTCACGTCCCCCTCTGAGTGCAGGCATAAATGTCTGATGAGGTGTCTGGTTGGGGTCATTCTTGTTGGCCCAGCTTCTGTTGTTTTTGTTGGTCTATGTCTGGGGTTGCTGGTGCCGGGGCCCTTTTAAGCCTAGATAGGTGATTCCAAGAAGGTATCCCTAATAATTTGGCTGCTGTGGGGGTCATTAGGATGACCTGACAGGGTCCTTCCCATTTGGGATGGAGGGGGCGGACTTGCTCTGGGAGAGCCTTCAAGAAGACCCCATCTCCCGGTTCTAGAGGAGTTGCTGGAATTTCAATTCCAGCCTGAGGTTTGGAGAGGAAGGTATCAGCATGGTAGTGGAGAAGGTGCTGGGCGAGAGAAAGGGTAGGGAGATAATCAATCACCAAAGAGAGGTGAAGAGGAAGGGGTATGTTGCCAAGGAGGAAAGGGCAAACATACATGAGTTCAAAGGGGCTGAGGAAAGTTGGAGCGTGTGTGTGTGGGGGGCACCACGGAGGTGGGAAAGGGCAATAGGGAGGAGGGAAATCAGTCCTGATGGCGTTCTAAGGACAGCCTGGTTGATTGAGTTTTGAGGCTAATGAGCCCTTTCTACCTTCCCAGAAGATTGGTGACAATACAGGATGTGCAGTCGCCATTGAACACCAAGACAGGCGGCAACTTGTTGGGTGATTTGGGAAATAAAACTAGGACCATTGTCACTTTGGATGGTTGAGGGGAGGTCAAAACGGGGGATAATGTGGTGGAGAAGGGCAGGTGCAACTGTGGAGAATTTTTCAGACGTGGCAGAGAAGGCTTCTGGCCATCCGGAGAAAGTATCCAGGAAGGTGAGGAGACAGAGGTGTTGGCGGATGCACAGCATATGAGTGAAATCAATTTGCCAATCTTGGCCAGGGATGTGGCCGCAGGCCTGATGGGCCAGGAAGGCTGGGGGAAGTTGAATGGCCCCCTGGGGGTTGGAGAGGCAGCAAGTAGAGCAAGCCTGGGTGACATGGGCTACAAGGGAAGGAAGACGTAGAAGAGGCTGAAGCCAAACCTAAGAGGTGTGATTCACCCGTAGGTGGGAAATGGGACAAGCCCCATCACAGCTCAAAGAAAGACCGGAGGTAGGGACCCTTGCTCCATTTACCCTGCCAGTGAAGGAGGTTGTCTAAATCTTGGAGAACATCAAGGTCAAGAGTTCCGGTAGGCGGCCAGGATTCGCTTTATCAAGTTTATATTATGGCCAGGACACAGTTGAAAAGGAAATAAGGCGTTTAGCCTCTGAAACAGGGTAAAGTCCTCTCTTAATGTGGTCCAAAAGGATCTCCAAAGGGGAGTCCCTGTGGTAAGAGGAGGAGCCGGAGACCATAGTAATGAAGGAAGGGAATAGGGGGCAAAAGGATGTAAAGTCTAGACCCTCTTAATCACCCGGAGGAGAAGGGAAAACGGCAGAGCGGTCTGCTGTCGGTTTCCTCAGGTCTGGCGGAGGGGAAGGGTGCAGACCGGGGCAGGCATCCCTGCCGATGGATGACCGAGGGGCCTGGCCCCAGGACAAGATCAGGCCTAGTGCTAGGTCTTGTATTGGACGGCAAATCTGACTGAGTCAGAGGGTGAAAGAGGAAAGACTTGCTTAAGTCGTCAGCTGAAGGGTAGATGAAGGCAGCTCCCCACACAGACCACCAAATTGCTAGGCACGGCTGGAGGAATGAGTTGCTGGAGACCAAAATTGGTCTATTAGAATTTATTTGGCATTTTTGAGCTGCAGGAGGTCAGGCTAGAAAAGACTATAACCTCCCTGAGCAAAAAGGGGTATGGAGTTTTATAGGAGGGGGTAAATGAGCTTGTTCCCCTTTCAATGCTTCAGGGGGTTTTCATTGCATTGTCTCTAGCAACCAAGGGTTTCGGGGCATGACCAAGCCCCCTGGCTCCACACCCTGGTCCCCAGGTCTCCTTCCAGACCGCCCAGGCCCACCCAGGCCCATTGATCACAAGCCCCTAGGAGACAAAGTACAACACAAGAAAGGATAAGATGGTTTCTATATTCCAGGCGGCTTCTCCAGGCCTAAGGCAAACACAAGCCAGCATATACAAGGTACAAAGCAAGACAAGATGGCTTTTAAGATAAGAAATTTCCTGTTCCTGGCCTAAATATGGCCTAACTTCCCCCAAAATCAAGGAAGATGAGATATATGTATGTATAAGTAACAGATAAAAAATGAGAATGCATCAGGATGGCTGTAGACAGAAAGCCATGGATGTTCAGAAGAGAGGGATATTACTTCTGTGTGAAGGCAAATGGAAGGCTCTCAAAGTACAGTTTGAGGCTAGAAAGAGAATAATGCAGTGGTATGGACCAGGAAAGCCAGGAAGTTAGGGGATGACTAAGCAAAAAAAAAAAAAAAACAGTTAGAGGATGACAAAGCAAATCTGGCTTAAAATTTTATGTTGAAATGATGTAGGAAATAAGTTTCAAAGCAGAGTTCTGGAATGCTCAGAGTTCAAAGCAGAGTTCTGGAAACAAACACATTCCTTTTCTAGAGGAGATACTTTGCTTCCCATGTACGTGTTGTGTACCCTGAGATAGAATAACAGAATGCTGTAAAACTCAAGAGGACTCCAGCAGCCTTTCAGACACTCTTCATCCATTATTTATGTTCACATTATTACCTACAAAATCAGATTGTCTTAAGATTTATGATTAGTTAGCAGTATTCAATCTTTTAAGTGATGCAGTTAAAAAAACACCAAAAACCCAAATCATGACATCTCAAATGAGAAGACGATCATCTCCATATTTGTAGCATTACCCCTAACTAGCTTTGTGATCTAAAACAGTCCCCTTTCGTGTCTCTGAATGTCAGCAATAGTAACACCACTTTTATCTAACTCGGAGGGTCAGTTTAACATAAGGACCAATGAGATAATATGCAAGATGCTTTGTACATTGAAAAGGTTATTACAAAAATTAATTCACATTCTAAACCATGATATGGAGTCTATTATTGGTTGAAAACTTTCTCACTGTGTGTTGTTGCTTGGCCACGATGCAGATCAAGTTATGAGAGTGAACTGTTGCCTGCGAGGTGTTGAGCCCGTACACTGGAGCATCTAGGGTTGCCTGATGTTGTGGGGCTGTCCACTGGGCTGGTTTCCATCTTGGAAAGCGCTGAGGTGGACTGACCACAGGCAGTCTGATGAGAGAGAGAGAGAGAGAGAGAGAGAGAGAGAGAGAGAGGGAGGCTGATAAATCTAGAATATAATTAACAGAGTCACTCAGGTGGAAAGGTTTCTAACTGGGTTTCTGTTTACATTAAATAGATTTGATTTGTAATCTGACTCAATTATCCAGAAATTAAATTCATCTTGAGGCAGAAATATCATAGATGTAAATATTCTCTTTGGGGGAAAAAGAAACACTCAGTAACACGATGTAATGATGAATGAGGAGAAAGAAGGAGGAGGGACACGCTAGAGAGGGGCTAATATGTATTTATTTAGCAATATCTAATAAATCTATTTAGCAATATGCAATAGCAAAAGACAAAAACAATTAATAGAATATGCTAATGACAGAAAGTAAAGGTGGTTAAGACTAAACTATATATATTGATAACAATGTCATGTTGAAGGGGTATACGTACATATAAGTTTAAGAAATCCCAACATATGTTTACTGTTGATCAAAAATTACATGGCTAAATACACAAATAACATCAATAAAGAGTATCCAAAAGCAGTAATAAACTCCATAGAATAGCAACTATTACAGTAGATGCCAAAAGCTCACCAAACCATAGGAGCAACAACACTGGAACAGTCAGGAATCAAAACCTTGCCGGGTCTGCAGCTGAGAGAAACTCAGCCGTCTCCCTGTGCTGCGTGGTAGTTCCCAAGAATGTTGCTGCTGTTGCCATTGCTGTTGCTATTGCTGTTGTTGTTGCTAGAAGTTAGGGAGTCTTCTGATACTGCAAGCTGCAAGCTGCATACAAGTTCCCAAAGACGCTAGAATGATGACAATTTACGAACAAAAGAAGCCTCTACTGTCCATTGAGGCAAGTTCCGATCTCTTACTCTGAAGCAATCCAATCCTGAAAAGCAGTCCTGAAACAGCAAATCTTCTGAATAGCAATCTCTTGAAACAGCTATCAATCAATCCTTATGCCACCTGAGGTCTGTCTTATATATCTCTTTAGATGCACTGCAGAGCCAAGTTTTGTGTGCCTGCCTCCCCTCCCAAGGAATAGCCAGTTCCGGGAGGGTTTGGCAGTTAATGATAAGAATATTGCTTATCCGGCTGTAGGGCTAGTTCATCCGGACAAGCAATATCTACTCTTCCTGCTTGGCACCATCAGCCCAAGGCCTTCCAAAGCCTGGCAACGTGCCTGTCACGTCATCCTGACATAACTTAGCTACTTCTTTACTTTATCTGCTGATGTGGGCAAAACAGACAGAAAGCAGCATCATCTCATATCTCCCCTACTCGGGAGAATGAGACCAAAGGGGGAATTTACTCAATCCCTAATCACAGCACAGAATTATTTTTACCCTAAGCTAACTATCATGTCACATGCAGTAACAAACAAAAGGTAATAAACAAAAGCTCACATCAACCAATGAAGGCAAATGTTCTTCAACATCTTCACTACACACGACAACTCTTACTCTCTTTTTACAATCTTTTTTTAAGGATGGTCCACTTTCTCTCCAGGCCACCAATGGCCATCTTCTTGATTACCCCATCCCCACCTCCCTGCTTGTCTTAATCAAAATTGAAGGTACTATTTTCCCTCAGTGCCCCAAAGTATTCATGGTAGATACTTACAGACAAACATATTAAATGATTCCCTGCTGATATCTTGGCAGTTACTCTAAATGTGTTCATAACTGCGATTTCCGTATAGGTAGAATAAGAATTGAAGCAGGAATATTTTCTTGAAAACAATCTTACTGTCAACCAACTCTGACAAGCACATTGGAGCATGTGCCATTGGAGAACTCATCCTCCTTCTTGACGCAAAAACAAACTAAGCTTCAATTGAAACGCTGAAATGTGTTTCCATTCCTCAAAGGAGAGAGTTAGGGTTTGTTAGTGTCACCTGGGGCCAAACCTGGGAGGGGGAGGCTGAATTCAGGCAAAATTATGATTGAGGAAAAGTTCAATGTCTCTGCCTTCAAGACGCCTCTACTGTGACTCTGAACCCCGGACCTTTTGCTCAAGATGCACCATGTGAATAACCTTTCGGTGCCCCCCCACCCCCCTGCAGAGCAGGGCCTGGGACATTGACATGTGAGTCATGATCACCAAAGAAACTGCTGTGTGGAAAGAGGAGGGCGTTTCTAGAGACCCACTTCACCCAGTACAGTTCCTCATGACTCACTTCGACCCTAGCATTAGTGTCTGCAGCTCCTTTGGGGGGCCTTCTCTTGTCACTTCTCCTCCTTGCACCCCAAAGTCCTTTCCCTAAGCTAGGGGAGAGAGAGCTAAGATTCAGATCTGTTTTTCCCTGGGTTGCATATTGATATGTAGGGAAAGTAGTTGCTACTTATGAGTAGTGGGCAAGGGGAGACAGGGACTCTATGATCGTGCTTCTTCCAGATTGGAATGCTGCTTGACCAGCAGGCTTTTAGGGGAGTACATAGGAATAAAAATGCCCAGTCCTCATGCCGGGACAGGCACTGAGCATTCCATGGTGAATGCTCACAGTCCTTACCCTGAACCAGCTTCTAGCTGGCCCACGTCATTCCCACCAAAGCCAAATTATTTCATTAAGTCACCTTTTGGCTGCTGGAGGGCAAGGTCATTTTCATAGCACTTTGGCTCCGTCTGGTTTGATGCCCCCACCTGTGCCCCCACCCCACAACTCCCACTCAGTATCTTCTCCCACACTTCTCAAAGCCCTTGCTTCTTGTCCCCTCTCTTGGCCTCTCCATTTTGCTTCCCTGCATTCTGTCAGAAAAAAGAACTTTATTAACCTTCTCAGTTCTCTTACTTACTTGACCTGCATAACTCCTGCTTCCGTAGCCTTTAACATTGATAACTGTATCAACGTCCTCTCTATCTTGGAGCTGCACCCTGTCTGAGACTCCAGAACCAATTCTGACTCTCAGCAGAAGATGCATAACTAGTCCTTTTAACACAGATCTCATTAGACACAAGACTTCCTGCCTAACATCCCCATCCCTAAGTCCCATATCTGGGAATTTCAATTCTAATATTCTACAAGATCCTGATTAGAGGTCTTTAGGGTAGAAAGACCCATTTGTTTTCCAAGTAGAGCTCTGGTCTGTCCCTCTTTAAAATATTGGCAAAATATTCTTATGTGATTACTTTGAAGCATTTATTCTCCATGACCGACACCAAGAGGTTTCCTTATAAGAAGGCAACCATGGTTGTCAAGAGACAATAGACATGGTCCAGTCATTCCCATTGCAAAGCTTAGACTGATGTGCACAGATACTAGTACTAAACTCTACCTTTGACTGTGTGACCTTGGGAAAGGTCACTTAATCTCTCCGAACCTCAGTTTCCTGGAAAGTGGAGTGGAAGGATGAAATAATCACTGAGGCTCATTCTAGATTAAAAATATTGTCATGAATTGCCACCAGTAGTCTCTATGACTGAATAACTACTAAACTGGATGTAGGGCAAGTATGCACTTTTTACATGCCTGCTGACATCACTCCTCCCCTGCTTAGCTAAAGCTCAGAATTTGAATGAGCCTATAAAAAGAAGATAGGTCTCAAGTCAATAACCTAACACTACATCTTAAGAAACTAGAAAAAGAAGAGCAAACTAAACCCAAAATAAGTAGAAGGAAGGACATGATAGACTAGAGCAGAAAAAGATAAAATAGAAAATATAAAAACTATAAAGAAAATCAATGAAACCAAATGTTGAGTCTTTAAAAAGATCAACCATATTGACAAGGCTTTAGCTAGACTGGTGGAAGGAAGGAAGGAAGGAAGGAAGGAAGGAAGGAAGGAAGGAAGGAAGGAAGGAAGGAAGGAAGGAAGGAAGGAAGGAAGGAAGGAAGGAAGGAAGGAGAAACAAAGAAGGAAGGAGGGAGGGAGGGAGGGAGGGAGGGAGGGAGGGAGAGAGAGAGAGAGAGAGAGAGAGAGAGAGAAAGAAAAGACTCCTTAGTAAAATCAGGAATGAAAGAAGGAACATCACTACTAGATTATGAGAAAATATATGAACAATTGTATGCCAACAAATTAGACAACCTAGATAAAACAGGCACAAACTACTGACACTAACTCAAGGAGAAATAGAGAAGCAGAATAGATCTGTAAGTAAAGAGATTGAATTAGTCATCAAAAAACTCACCAAAGACAACATGGATGGAACTTGAAGGCATTATGCTAAGTGAGATAAGTAACAGAAAGACAAATACTGTATGATCTCACTTATACGTGGAATGTAAAAAAAACAAAAAACAAAAAATTGAAAAAACAAACAAACTCATAGATGAAGATATCAGATATGTGGTTACCAGAGGCGGAGGATGGGGGCAGGAGAACTTGAGGAAGGTGATCAAAAGGTACAAATTTCCAGTTATAATATAAATAAGTTACTAGGGATATAATACACAACATGATGACTATAATTAACACTGGTGTATGATATATAGGAAAGTTGTTAAGAGAGTTAATCCTAAGAGCTCTCATTATAAGGAGAGATTTTTTTTTCTCTTCTTTCTTTCTTTGTATTGTGATTACATGAGATAATGAAGTTAGCTGAACTTACTGTGAGATTCATTTCAGAATCAAACCATCATGCTGTCTGTATGCCTTAAACTTATATAGTGATGTATGTCAATTATTTTTCAATAAAAAAGAAGAAAAAAAAGGAAAAGAAAGACCCCACAAAGAAAAGTCTAGATGGCTTTATGAGTGAATCCTGCCATGGGTAAAACATTTAAAGAATAATTAACACCAGCTCTTCACAAACTCTTTCAAAAAATAGAAGAGGAAAGGACACTTCCCAATTCATTCTTTGAGGTCAGTATTACCCTGATATCAAGACAGACAAAGCCTTCAGCAAGAAAAAAACACCTACATACCAATACTCCTTATAAATACAATACAAAAATCCTCAACAAAATACTATCAAACTGAATCCAATATTATATTAAAAGGATATACATTATAACCAAATGAAATTTATTTCAGAAATGTAAGTGTGGTTCAACATATGAAAATCAATCAATGTAATATACTGCACTAATAGAATGAAGGAAAAAACCACATGGTTATCTCAATATATGAAGAAAAAACATTTGACAAAATTCAACATCCTTTCATGATAAAAACGTTTAACAAATAGGAATAGAAGGAAACTTCCTCAATATAATAAGGACTAGCTATGAAAAACACACGGCTAACATTACACTTATTGGTGACAAAAATGAATACTTTTTCTCTAAAATCACAAATAAGACAAGCATGTCCATGCTTTCACTTCTACTTAAGATTTTATGAGAGTTTCTAGCCAGAAATATTAGACAAGAGAATGACATAAAATTCATCCAGTTGGCAAACGTTGAACTAAAACAATCTCTATTCACAAATGAGGTGATCTCATGTGTAGAAAATACTAAGAAATGCATTAAAACACTTTTAGAACTAATAAGCAAGTTCAATAAGATTACAGGATCAATATACAAAAATCAATTGCTTTTCCATACGCTAATAATGAACAATCTGAATATGAAATTAAGGAAACAATTTCACTTAAATTATACTCTGAAAACTACAAAATATCATTAAAAGGAATAGACCCAAATCATCATTAAAGAAGACCTAAATAAATAAAAAAACAACTCATGATTGGAAGATTTATTATTGTGAAATGTCCATACTTTTCAAATTAATCTACAGATACAATATAAAATCTATCAAAATCCCAATTGGCTTTTTTTTTTTTTTTTTTTTTTGGCAAAAATTGATTAGCTGAACCTAAAATTCACATGGAAACACAAGGAGCCTAGAGTACCCAAAATAATCTTGAAAATGAAAAATAAAGTTGGAATACTCACAAGTCCCAGTCTCAGAACTTACTACAAATTTACAATAATCAGGATTATATGCTACTGCTTGGTTTTTTTTTGGGTTTTTTTCAGGCGCCCGTGAACATGGCGGACATTCAGACCGAGCGTGACTACCAAAGGCAGCCGACCATCTTTCAAACTAAGAAGAGGGTCCTGCTTGGAGAAACTGGCAAAGAGAAGCTTCCGCGGTACTACAAGAACATTGGTTTGGGCTTTAAGACACCCAAGGAGGCCATTGAGGGGACCTACATTGACAAGAAATGCCCGTTTACTAGTAATGTCTCCATCCGAGGGCACATCCTGTCTGGCGTGGTGACCAAGATGAAGATGCATAGGACCATTGTCATCCGCCCAGACTACCTCCACTACATCCGAAAGTACAACTGCTTTGAGAAGCGTCACAAGAACATGTCTGTGCACCTGTACCCCTGCTTCAGAGAAGTCCAGATTGGTGACATTGTTACAGTGGGTGAGTGCTGGCCCCTGAGCAAGACTGTGCGTGTTAATGTGCTCAAGGTCACCAAGGCTGCAGGCACCAAGAAGCAATTCCAGAAGCTCTGAGACTGGATACCTGCTCATTCCACTGAACAAAATGAAGTTATTTTCTCAAAAATACAAAAAAATAAGATTACATGGTACTGTCATAAGAATAGACATATAGATCAATGAAATAGAATTGAGAATCCAGAAATAAACCCATACATTTATGGTTAATTGATTTTCAACAGGAGTGCCAAAAACATTCAATCAAGAAAGAATAGTCTTTTTAACATATGGTCCTGGGACAACTGGACAGCCATATGCTAAAGAATAAAATTGGGCCGCTACCTCACACAACATACAAAAATTAACTCAAAATGGATCAGAAATCTAAATGTAGGAGCTAAAAGTATAACATTCTTAGAAAAAGAGCAAATCTTTGTGACCTTAGATTAGGCAATGATTTGTCAGATATGACACCAAAAGCATGAGTGATAAAAGAAAAAATAAAATAAATTGGATTTCATGAAAATTAAAAACATTTTTGCTTCAAAGGACACCGTTAAAAAATGTGAAAAGACAAGCCATGGAATGGGAGAAAAATATTTGCAAATCATATATTTGATAAGGGATTTACGAGTATCTAGAATACATAAAGAACACTTATAACTCAACAATAATGTATTGTAAAATGTTTTGAATTTTATATTTTCCTGATACCTCAACATCCCTACAAACAGGCTGTGAGCAACCTGCCCAGGTGACCAGGTACACCAGTGTAATAAGGCTGGTCCCTGTCACAAATTCTGATTCTTGCCCTCCCCTGACTGTGACCTAGTGACATTCAAATGCACCAATGAAATCCCCTTATGCCTTTTGTGTGTGTTCCACCCAGACCTCCAATAAAGGCACTTGACCATGCATCCACATACTCTCTCTGCATCCCACATGCTTGGGTGATATGATCTCTTGGACCCTCCTCCTGTGTGGCCCCTGGATGTCATGCCATGCCTCCTTCTTCTGATACATGCCACAACATGAATGAACATTGGAACGTGCTAAGTGAAAGAAGTCAGATATGCAAGGCCACATATTCTATTATTAATTTATGTGAAATGTCCAGAATAGGCAAATCCATAAAGACAGAAAGCAAATTAGTGGTTGCCAGGGATTAAGGGTGGGTGAGGAGAGTGGAGAGTGACTACTAATGGATACAGGGTTTCAAATTGGGGTGATAAATATGTTCTGGATTTAGGTGGTAGTGGTGCATGCTCTACTTTTTGAACATACCCCAAACCACTGAATTGTATACTTTAACACAATAAACATTATGGTATATGAATTATATGTCGATAAAATTGTTACTTAAAAATAAAAGCCTCCAAAAAGACAATAAATAAATAAATAAATAAATAAATAAATAAATAAATAAATAAATAAATAAATAAAAGCCTCCAGTGGCACTTGTTGCCTCCAGTAGAAAGTCCAAGTTCCAGAGCATAGTTTAGGTCCTGCCTGCCTTTTCCTTTCTCACTGTCTGCTGTACCCAGCTGGATTTGCTAGTCCACAAAGTCTAGTTCCTTGTAGGTCCCTGAACCCACCATACTGATTCTTACCTCCTTAACTTAAAGAGTTAGAATGTCCTTTCCCTTCTTGTCAAATTGGTATTTTACTTTCCTTTAAAAGTTTTTATGATAAAATGTTAAAACACACAGAAAAATAGAAAGACCGGTACAATGAACACCCATCACCTAGATCCAACAATTGCTTTTTCATATGTGATTCTTTAATGTCATCTAATGCAAAGTTCAGGCTTCACTTTGACTAGTTAGCCCCAATATCTTTTATGGCTTTTCTTTTTTTTCCAAACTAAGTTCCCACATAAAACAATACACTACATTTGGCTGTTATGTCTCTTAAGTCTTTTTCAAAATCTAAAACATTCTCTCCATCCCCGTCCTCTGTTTTTGAGAATAATATTTAAGTCTCTAATATTAAAGCTCTCATTTTAGATACTGGAGCAGTTGTTTGATAGAATGTCCCACAGTCTGGATTTGTATGATTGCTTCTTTTTGGTGTAATTTAGCTTGTTTCTCTATTCTCTGAAATTCCTGTGAAGTAAACATTACATATAAAGGATAATTAAACTCAGGTTGTTTGGAAAGAATATCTCTTTTTCTTTTTTAATTTATTTTTTAAATTTATTGGGGGGACAATTGTTAGTAAAATTACATAGATTTCAGGTGTACAATTCTGTGTTACATCATCTATAAATCCCATTGTGTGTTCACCACCCAGAGTCAGTTCTCCTTCCATCACCATATATTTGACCCCCCTTGCCCTCATCTCCCACCCCCCACCCCCCTTACCCTCTGGTAACCACTAAACTATTGTCTGTGTCTATGAGTTTCTGTTTCTCATTTGTTTGTCTTGTTCTTGTGTTGTTTTTGGTTTATATACCACATATCAATGAAATCACATGGTTCTCTGCTTTTTCTGTCTGACTTATTTCGCTCAGCATTACACTCTCAAGATCCATCCATGTTGTCACAAATGTTGCTATATCATCCAAAATGTCCTTCGATAGATGAATGGATAAAGAAGTTGTGGTATATATACACAATGGAATACTATTCGGCGGTAAGGAAAGAATATTTCATAGGAGATTTTGTGTACTTCATATTAGTGTTTCCCCAAAAATAAGACCTAGCTGGACCATCAGCTCTAATGCATCTTTTGGAGCAAAAATTAATATGAGACCCCGTCTTATTTTAATATAAGACAGGGTATAATATAATATAATATAATATAATATAATATAATATAATATAATATAATACTGGGTAATATTATTTAATATAATACTGGGTAATATAATATAATATAATATAATATAATATAATATAATACCGGGTCTTATATTAATTTTTGCTCCAAAAGACGCATTAGAGCTGATGGTCCGGCTAGGTCTTATTTTCGGGGAAACATGGTACATTGCATCAGGAAGCAAATAATGTTATTAGTGCACATTTGCATTTAACTCATAAAACGTCCCCTTTTAGAGCATCCCTTTAATAGTTAATGGATGATGTTTTCGTACAGGAGATGTATTTTGGCATAAAGTCAAGTAAGGGCTATAACTCTGGGTTTCTTATAAATTGGTATTATCTCCACAACTCATTGAGGATAAGCACTGTGTTAGTCACTGGGATATAAAATGATTAATGACAGACAGCCCAGTCCTCAGTGACGGTACTGGAGAACTCCAGCATTTTGTGTGTGTCAAGTGCTATATTACAGGTGTATACAAAAACACTGTATCATGTGGTTCATACATGGACATACACATGGACACGTGTGGACAGACATGTAGTGTCTTGCAACACCACTGTGCCAACAAGGACAGTGTCTTCAACGATGTCGAGTGAAAAATTGGAGCCTTACCCAACCTCCAAGCTCCAAGCTCACAGGAACGCACCAGAGCCTCCCCTTTCCTGCCTGGTGCACTCTGCCCAGGGCCTGCCATGAGGAAAAGCTGAAGGTCCAGGGAGTGAAAAATATTAACATTCAATAAAATAATTTGTGACTATCCCTTAAGCATCGAACATAGGATTTGGCTCTTGCTGCCTCAGTGTTTACACTTAAATAAAAATTAAAAAAAAAAAACTGGTTCACATTGCACACCAGCTAGACATACCTGCTGGTATTAAGTCAACCCAAAAATCCAAGTTGCTTTCAACTCTCTAGGCCTTATGGAAGCAGGTTAGCCGGAGCCAAGATGGTCTTTACCCTGTGGTCAGCAGGAATGCCAGAAGCAACTGAATTCTATTCACCTCAGACCTGGAACCTGCTTTTCAGCCAAAACTTGATACCTCACTTTCCTTCTGTGCCTACCTATAAACCCCATTTCATAGCACTCTTGAAAGACTCAAGTCTCACACACGGTTTATATACTGATCACTTGAAAAATTGGTTTCATAGGTTTGATCCCTGGTGGCCCAGTCAGGACTGATTTTAGAAACAGCCCTATCTGGAATTGCTAAAAGAAATTGTGCCAGGAAAGAGAAGCCAGCACAATTTGTACAATTATTGCAGCAAGTAAACAAGAGCATTCCGGCAGTTTCTTAATCCTGCTGCACTCCATCTTGAAATGGTCAGCAGTTCCTCGGTGCACATTTCTGTGATGTGCAGTCTGTCACTAGACCATCCCCCAGCACAGTTTGGGACGCTCCCTGAAGAAATGAGGAAATCAATGCAATGGGCTCTGATCCACAGGAATGACCTAAATACTGGCTTCGCTCCTGATGAAATAGTGCTGATTGCTTTTTACACATATCTTTTATCGTCATTAGCTGGACCCACTTCCCTTCTCTAGATAAGGATAAGAAAAAAAAAAAAAAAACAGACTGAGCAAAGGGAGCTGAAGAGGTACAATTCAACTGACAATCACAGAGACATGAAAAGGCAGCAAGAAACAATAAAATAAAAACAATGCATCTGAGACCCACAAACACGGCTGGCAAGTCTCAGTCTCCACTGCACGTGAACTCTCTGCCCATCAAGGACACACCAACCACTTTCCATATCAGTACCTAGTCTCTCAGTTAACATTAACATTAATCCTGGGGAACTATCTTTCCAACATGCTTTTTATTACCCAGTGGTGACAAATGGCTCTTTGGTAAATCAAGGCACAGAGTAACTCTGTAAAATCTTTTTTTTTTTTTTTAATTATAATATTCATCTTCCTACCAAAATCAAGTCCAAGTTGTTATGACAAAATATCATGCATCTCTGAAAACTAGAGTCTGAGTCTACTGTATTACGTGTGATATACATTTTTGCTACTCACGAGTTTGCATTTAATATATTATATGGCTTCCTATTCTCACGCCCCCTGGCAGAATAGCTAGGACTGTCAGGAGGCAAAAGCCCCATGTTATTACAACGTTCATTCTCTCTATGGTCATCAAAAACGGATTTCCTCTGGTAAACAGTTTATTTTGCAAGTGAGTTTAAGTGATTCACGGGCTGCTGAAAAATAGCATCTTGAAATTTATTCTTAAACACACTGCTTTATAAACTTAGTTCACACATATGGTGTTTCCCAGGCACGTATTCAAAGACAGAGGGACCTGCGAGCCTGTGGTGGGGGTGAAACTGGGACGTTGCATCAAGCAGCTCTTGGTGACCACTGGGAGGATCCCTCCTGCCTCACAGCGATGGGCTCAGGCAAGCACGCTGCACGTCATCTACCTGAAAATCAGTGTGGCCAGAATCAGCACAATAGCAGAGAGAAGAGAAGGAGTCCTCACTCTCCTTTTTTCCTTCATCCTGTTTACTCCCAGTTCACACCTAAAAAGGGCCATTTCACTGCTTTGTGTTTTGTAAGAAAATCCCCAAATTATTTGGAATGATTCAGAGAGCAAGAGTTGTATGTCATCTGGAGCGTGAAATACTACAGTGCAGATGGCAGAATTCAGAAATAGAATGAAGTTTGATAATTCCAAGCATAGGGTCAGACACCTGGAATTGGAAATGCAATAATTACAAAACTCATGTGGGACCGGACTCTGCAACCTGGACAGAAAAGTGTCCTGAGAGACTGCTGCACAGAAGTCAGCCAACATCCCTCCTTAGTCTTTTGAGACAGAGGGACCATGTGAAAAAAAACCAATTTATTTGGACCCAGAGGAACAGTGTTCTGGTCCCAAGCAAGTTTAACTTCCGTTTTGATCTCAATTTTTCTCCTTGGCAAAATCTGCTTACAGTGAGTGCCCTGTTAAGCCTTCTTCAAATACAACAACTTTCACTGCACCCAATTCAGGAATACAAGGAACTTGAAGCAAGTTCCAAGAAATCCCTGAGTTTTAGAGCTTTGCCCAAGTGGTGGAGACAGAATTGGGGTAAAACATGCATCTCCTCACCCCTGGACCATAGTGTAAGAGCAGAGGAAGATGGGGCCCACCTCTTCTACATACAGATTACAAACCTCTTCCTCGCCAAGACGGATGGGTCACCGCTGGGAACTGCTCTGTCCTCATTGCTGTTGACCAATGCTGGGAGGAACGGTGAATAGTGATACTAGTGATACATTATTTAAAACAATAAAAACAAAATAACAATAGCTAACCTTTATTGAGCACAGAGCTCCGTACTCTATGTATCTTTTATTTAAAATCCCTTGTAACAGCCTTATGAGGCAGATCAATGCAAATACTATTATTATTCCTATTTTGATAGTTGAAGAAACAATGTTAGGTAATCTACTTGCTCAAAATGAGATGGCTTTTCCATGAAGGAGACAAGACTCTGCCCTGTCTGCCTTCAGAGCCAGCAGTTGTACCCACCTCCTGGCCACCTCATAAGAGGGTCATGATGGGGCTTTAGAGCAATTGTATCTCCCTAAGGAGGAGAGTGTGACTGGCAAGTGTGCCCCTTGCAGGATGTGCTTAGGGGAGGTCTGGGACTTGACTGCACCCATATTTCTCTCTATTCATCATCCATAAAATGATCTCAGCCCCAAATCTGAAAAAAAAGGTGAGAGGAAAAGGAACCATCCAACCAGAAAAGGAACCAGAAAAGTGTCACACTCTGGGTGGGGGTGGAGTAATTTCACTGCTGCCTTTAGGCATGAGAAGGAATTTTACCCAGATCACAGGAGGCCCTCTCCTCTATTCCCCGTAGGGAAAGAACATGTTTAAGTTGCAGCCTTAAGAAACTGATGGGGGAGAAAGCATTTTCTGACCATGTTGTTGTCCACTGGAAGAAGCTGCCAGAGAAGGGGGCAGCGTCTCCTCTGAGCTCCCTGGCAGGAGAGGACATTTCTGAAAGTCAGTGTGTCACTGTTCATTGCAACACTGGAAAATTTTAAATCAAAAATGAGATTTCCAGAAATATGTTTTCCTAAATTCTTCACACATGGGTGTGCTATTAATATGGAAATGAGGAGAGAGTTTAATCATGTTTGACTGTTTGCTAGAGAGAAAGCAAACATGCTGATATGCTAAATATCATCAGATTTGTTAAATGGGGTCAGGATTACAGGACTGATGTGGGACTGATGGATTTCTTGCTGCTCATTATCCCTATTGAATGGTTGAAATAAATTCAATGCGGAGATAGGCCAGGCCACGGAGGGGCCACCAGCGGCTCTGCACCTGGCACAACGCTGCTGAGAAGCCCTTGTCTTTGGCAGTGACCTGGGAGGCAGGCCTCTGGAGGCCAGCGCCGGCCCCGCCCCCTGTACCCGGCCCCACCCACCGCAGGGTGATTGCCATGCAGGGAGGATACAGGGCTAGAGTGGAAGATCAAAGGGCAGATAAAACAAGGATTCCTTGTCCGTATATAATTGATTCCTGTTTACAAAGTCTTTCCCCGTGTATTGTCTCAATTCATCCTTCTTAGACTTAAGTGATAAAGGCAAGACAGATATTTCTATCTGCCTCATTTATAGAGGAATAAATGAGGCCCAGAGAGGTTAAGGGGTTTGGCCAGTTATTCAGCAAACAAGGCACAGACAGAACCCAGGACCCCTGCCAGGGGGTCCACGGAGGGCCAGGCTACTGCTCCATCAGCCTTTGTGTCCCACGTGGGTTCTGGCCCTAACAAAGAATCCAGGCCTATCTTGCTCCCAGACACATGGAGGTAAGAACCTCAGGAGGATTTTAGAACCAACTCCCTCTTCTTAATTAAATAATTAATCTCTTCAAGAAACATGTATTGTGTGGCCATCTTGTAGCCACTGTGAAGAGTACAGTGAACAAGAATGAAAAGCAGCTATTCTCAGGGAGCTTATGGTGGAGGGCTGAGCTCCTCAAACTTTAATATGTTAACCAATGAGGTGTTGCAGTCACAAGACCCCTGTGCTCTGTGCATCAAATACTTAATAGTCAATAAATCAGAGGTTGGAATAAGGAATGGTTTTATTTACTGAAATGGTTCTATGACTTGACTATAACTGGAGAAAGATAGTAAGGTAGAGGAGGAGGGGTGTGATAGGACCCAGGGGGCATGATAGCAGAGTTGGGTTTGCACCTCAGGTCATGGTGGAGCTACTGAAGGGTTTTCAGCAGGAGACTCACTTGCTAAGCTTTGCGTTTTTGAAAACTCCTCCAGGCTGACACAGATAGACTGGATTGGAGAGGGGGCCTCCCTCCAGGGAGAGTGAGCAGGCTTTGTTCCAGTGATTTGGGTAAGGGGTGTGGGTGGTCTCAACTAGGGAGTGAGCCATGAGGCTGGAGAGAAAAGGCATATTAGAGCTATACGAGATCTGACAATTAAGCTTGCAAATTCATCCTAGAAAAAGTACTACATACCTCATTGCTGAATATCATTATGGTCAACTTTGAAGTACTCCCCTTGGGAAGCTACGCACTGACGCCAGTGCCTAGTCAACCCTTCAAAGCAATCTTGGAACTCTTTTTCTGGAATGGTCATCAGAGCTGTCTTCATATTACACTTGATGTCTTGAATGTCATCAAAATGTCTTCCTTTCAATATTTCCTTTATCTTCAGGTAAAGAAAGAAGTCATTGGGGGCCAGTTCAAGTGAGTAGCGAGGGTGTTCCAATACAGTTATTTGTTTACTGGCTAAAAACTCCCTCAGACAGTGCCGTGTGTATTGGTACATTGTCATGATGCAAGAGCCATGAATTATTGGCGAAAAGTTCAGGTCGTTTTCGTCTAACTTTTTCAAGCAGACTTTTCAGCACTTCCAAATAATAAACTGGGCTAACTGTTTGTCCAGTTGGTACAAATTCATAATAAATAATCCCTCTGACATCGAAAAAGTTAGCAACATCATTTTGACTCTTGATTTGGACTGATGGAACTTTTTTGGTCGTGGGGAACTGGCTGACTTCCATTGTGTACTTTGACGCTTTGTTTCAGGGCCATATTTGTACACCCATGTTTCATCACCAGTAGTAACACTGCCCAAAATATTCTCTTGCCTCTCCAAAAGGTCTTGGCAAACTTCGATTCTCCTTTGCTTTTGTTCATCAGTGAGCTCCTTTGGGACCATTTTTGTACACACCTTTCTCATGCCAAGATTTTCAGTTAAGATTTTCCTGACTGTTTCTCTGTCAATGTTTATTTGGTCTGCTATGCTTCCCACAGTCAGCCAATGATTTTGACACATAATTCAACAAATTTTTGCTATATTTTCATCAGTTCTGCTTCTTAGTGTCTGCCCTGACCTTTCTTCATCAGTCACGCAATCGCTCCCATCAGAAAAATGTTTGATCCATTTGTACACTGCCATTTTCTTCATGGCATTATCCCCGCAAACTTGGACTAACATGTTCCTGATTTCCCTTCCACTCTTGCCAAATTTAACAAGAAATTTAATGTTTGTTCGTTGCTCTAATTTAAGCTCAGACATTCTCGCGAGGGCACACAAAAACATGACAACAATAATGAACGCCACTCAGCAAGACACCACCACATGTCGACTCAAACACAGCTGTGAGACACTGATATACCAAGGTTATGAAACCTTACCAAGCTGTTTGTACAGTGCCGCCAATGTAAGCGCATGGTAGCAAGTTGGCAAACCTAATTGTCGGAACATATTACATGTTAGGTTCACTCAACGTGGTCACTGATTAGAGTGTATGTGTCTGCTGTGGTGGTGGTGGGTAGTTAGGATGTGCTGTGCCTTGGGATCTTTACTTTGTTCTTTAGTTCCTGAAAACAAACTTTTACTGTTTTTTTCTGTCTTTGTGACTAAGCTGTTGCTTACCAGTAATGATCTTTGCCATATTCTCTGAAATAGGATGGAAGTTTCTTTTTCTCTAAGTCTTGCTCCAACCTATGTCTGTTACTATAGGCAGAAAGAATAGGGCCACAGGCAGAGAGAGGGGAGGAAGGGAAAGAGGAGGTGAGGGAAGACAAAGGAGGGAGGAAATGAGGTCATCCTTAAGGAAAAGTACAGCAACCAGGCCAGCCAGAACTAGATTTCAGTGGCCAAAAGCAGATCCAGGACACCATCTTATCCCTGACAATGAACTTCAGCTAATTATAATGGATTATAATATTATTAACGTTGTGGTTAAGGAAAATCTCCAACCCCTGTGCCGCCATGACAGTTCCCATAAGAGCCAAATAAGGACAAAAATCCTTCCTCCCAATGGGAAGGAGTGGTCAGTGAGGATTGGCCTAGGATCACATATAACCCCACCCCTAAATCTTGAATATTTTGCACCCTCATTTTGGAAGTACCATATTTTGCTGTTAATAATGCTCACCCATGTTTTTGGCCCAAACTTTCAGAGAAAAAAATCTTTTGTTTTAATTTTTTAATTCAAATATTTATTTGTTTACATTTAGGTATTTGTTTTTTATATTACTAAGGATTTTTGCATTTATTTTTTAACATATTATGGTACAAGAAATTTTATGTAACAAATAATTACAGAAAACAAGAATAGATACAAAGTACAAGACGTTTTATGTACTGGTAACAAATTTACAGTATTTACACATCATAGAAGACCCAGAACTCTTCCTTGTTGCAAGTTCATTGTAAGTTCAACAAAACTGATTATCATCTTCCAGAGTATTATTTTCAATACAGATATCGTTATTGATTTCTAGAGTTACACTTTTAACTCATAAGCATAAATAAAAGAATTTAAAACATCTATATAGATACCGAATTAGTACTACTCATGTATAATGCACATCCTTATTTTTCCCTCACAAACTTGGGCAAAAATAAGTGCATCATACAAGGCGAAACATGGTAATAAATTCCTAACCTTCTTTGCTCTTTGGTGTAGTTGCTCTTCTCTGGGCCTGCCTGCTCCCACCAGCTTGGGAGTGTATTACCCTCTTTCTTTTTATAAATTCATCACTTGCTTGGCTTATTCAGTGAGTCCTTGAATTCTTTCCTGTGACGACGCCAAGAACCTGTTTTTCCACTACATGTCCTCTTGGGAACTGAAGTTTGGCCTCAGCTACCTGTTTAACCAGCCCCCACCACTGGCTGCTTGCAGTCAGCTTACACCACCACCTGGAACTTGCTGCAGATGCTTAAGACTCGCCACTTGTCCATCTCAACATCCTTCCATCCTGAACTTTGAGATCCCAGCCCTACCAAGTCCAGCACATCCTGTCATTGACTATTTGGATCAGGACACTAAAATGTACCCAGTCAGAACCCTGCTAATCTAGGATTCAAGGCATTAGATTCCCAAGCAAGGAGGTATGTTTTTAAGCTATGTCAACCTCTTAATTAGACATTTGCTTTATTTATTGTCAATTATGAAGAAGAGAACCCTTATCCCACTAAGGATAAATGCCTGTCTGCATGCTCCTTTGCAGCCCACTTGTTTCTGCTGATGACTTTATTAAAAGGTAAAAAAAAAAATAAAAAAAAAATTGGCCTGCTTATTAGCATCACAGCAAGAAGCAGATCTCTGCTATAAATGAACATCCTGAGATTGCTTCTGAAATTGTAGATTGAAAAGAACCGACTTAGAGGCCAGGAATTTGACTTTCCAAGGTAGGGAATGTAGGTGCAGGGACTAAATATTGGTTTACAAACACATGATCAGAAACTTCAAGACTACCAAAAAAAAACCCATTGAAGTGACATCCATCTTTACAAAATTGCATTTACTGCACTTGTGTTAAGATTTGAAGACATGAACCATGATTCCGACGTTACAGATGTGAGATTTCAGAAGCCTGTCAAAGGCTTCTGTGGCTCGCATTCTACCTGGTGGCCTAAGCCAATGACTTCATGACTCTGAATTCTAGATACATTTCTTGCCATTGCCACATCCTCGATAGAGAAGTCTACTACTTTCTACTCAAAAATCATCTTTGATTCTCAAGTGCTGTTGAAAGATAATCTATTTTTCTCTCTCACTCAAACTCTGGCCTTCCCTTCCTACCCCAGCATCAGTGTAATGAACTGCTCATGACATTGCATATTTAAAAAGAAGAGACTTTCCCCATTTTCAAATGAGAAGATAAAAGTATTTTGATTAAAAAACATTCTCTCTTATTTCTTGTTTGCAAGTAACATTTATTTTCAGAACCCTAACACTTTGACCCCATTAGCTGGGGGATAAATGACTGTGTTGGATGAAGGGGGAAAATCAGCAGCTACACAATTAAACATTTCTCTAAGTCTTGCTTCTACCTGTCCTATAGCATACTCTGCATCCCGGAAAGCAGGTTTTCTTTTGCTGAAAGTTCTCACTAGAGCTGTGAGAAAGGAGTTTCAGAGCAGATACATCGTCTGTCCTCATCCTCTGTGCATCTTTTCTGGGGACCCTGGGGCCTGGCCAGGTACAACATCCCTACCTGGTTACTGGAAAGGATGGCATACACTGAATATTTGATACCCTAATGCCTATCTCTCTTCTCAGACTCACTAAGTGTAAGAATTTAGTTGGAAACAAGACAGATTCATATAGCACTGTCAGGGCCCTAGAAACCAGAGGGTCCCTGTAGGAGGTCCTGTCATAGGTGAGAGGCCTGCAGGGATGGACCAAGGAGACTGGGAGCAGGAAATAGGCTGAGGAGGGCAGATGGACAGTTGGAATCAGAGAGGCCTGAGAGGCCACAGGTGGTACTTTGGCAGGTGTGAGGGAATTGACAGCTGGCATTTGGAGGCTACCTCTTGGAGGTCTGCTGCTTGTGGGCCTGGCCCAGCCAAAGGGTAAGGCCAGTAGACAGAGAAGCCCATAGGAAGGCTGACAAAAACAAAGCAGAGCCCCCCCAGTGTCAAACAAATTTGGATTCTACTCAGAAGACCCAGAAATATAAGGAACCCAATGACTTGAAGCGAGAAAAAGGATGAGGCGATATCATTAGAATTAGAGGGTGTCATATGGGGTGTCATGTGGGGTCTCTGGTCCTGCTCCCCACATAAGAATGCAGGACATGGTGAGGCCAAAAAGGAACGCCCAAGGAGCCATTGATAGAGTAGTGATACCACCATAGTCTCGCTGGAAGCTGGGTTGGAGACACAGGAAGCAGGAGCCACACTATCTGCAACCTGCTGTCCACGTCTCTGCAATCTGCAACCCAAACTCCGCTGTGCTAACTGCAATCCATGCTTGCCAGCCACCATCTTCTTGCTAGCCCCCCATTTTCTGCTAGCATAGCCATGGCAGTTATATTAGTGGCTAATGGCTCACAGGTTACAACTGATGACCAACTAGCCACAGCTGATGGTCATCCAATCACAGTTGATGGCCATTTACTACCTGAGCCAGCACCTTTCCACGTGAGGCTAAGAGCCTGGAAACTGCACTCCTGGCTCTATCCCCACACTCCACCCCTCACAATCTACGCGACAAGCATCTTCCATGAGGTGCCCTGTGCGAGGAGCCTGGAGGTGAATGCAATATCCTGGACACAGCCAGGCTCTAGGCACAGCCAGGGTTTCTCAGGGCACCACCAGTCCTTCTGGGCACAGCCAGACTTCCTGGGCTTCTTAGGGTACCACCAGCCTCCCTGGGCAGAGCCCCAGAGAGCAGTTTCCAGGCTGTGCAAGTATCCTTGCGGAAGGACTTGAAAAGTCCACTGCCGCCTGTCCCAAGTAAAAGCAAACTGCTCTTGACACTCATGTGCAATGTCAATGGAGAAAAAAGCATCGGCCAAGTCCACTACATAGTGATATGTTCCCAGGCGGACAGTCAGACGATCCATCAAATCGTGAATTGAAGGTACTGCTGCGTCAAAAGTGGTGTCACCTTATTTAACTCCCTATAGTCCACGGTCATTTGCCAGGTCCCATCTGGCTTCTTGACAGGCCATACTGGGGAGTTAAAGGGACTGTGCATCAGCCTCACAATATGTGCCTTCTCCAATTCCAATATTGTACGACCAATCTCCTCCTGCCCTCCTGGCAGGTGGTACTGTCGCACTGTAACCACACACCGGACTGTGGCAACACTTGAGGAGGGTGGTGAGCATGCCCACGTGTCACCACTTTCACCACCCGGATCCGGAGATGAAACTCTCCTACTGATGCCTGTAAGCTGAGGCCATGTAGCACGTCCACCCCTAGAATATACTCCGGAATGGGGGAGACATAAACCTTGTAGGTACGAGGAGGGAGCCTTCCTATACCCAGTGGTAAGGAAACAGCTTTCACAGTCACAGTGTTTCCCCCGTAGCCATCAATGCAGATTGCTGGTCCAGGGAACAGTTCTGGGCTCCCATAAACGAGACTGCAGTCTGCGCCAGTGTCAACTAGGGCCAAAACCCTCTGCACATTAGAAGGGGACCAATGTATGGACAGTTCCACGTGGGGCCTCTGGTCCCTGCTCATGCCCTCTGACCAGGTACCTTGGCCCCACCTCTAATCAAGCTGAAAGGAGTCGGCCTCAAGCAGCTGCATGAAGTCCTGGAGGGACACGGGTCGCACTTTCCCAGATTTCTCCTTTAGGCTTTGCCAGAATTTGCTGTTCCAGGCACAACTGTTTCCAAAGTTTCAACAAGAGTGCATTAGATTGTCGGTCTATTTTTTCCCGGTCAACTCCTGCTGCCAGGAAATCATGCCACATCTGTGCCCGTGTTACTCTCTGAGGCCCATGACCTCGCCCGTTTACTTTTGATTTGGGCTTCCAGGTCTCAAGTGCGCGGACCTCCTAACTTTGCTGCCGGTTTTCAACATCCCCTACGGTGCCCATGGCAGTTGTAACTTCATGGATCTGCCGCCCCACATAGGGTGTAAGAATGGCAACCAAGGATCCAAAAGCACTCGCAGGTGCAGTGTCCAAAACCAGATCTCTCATGCTGGCTGTAAAAAGCTCGTCATCCGGCCCCTGCATATTGGGTTGAAAATAGCACGTCTCATACCCATTTCACGGATGATTTGAGTAAGTTCAGTATATGACTGCCATTGACTCACAGTGTCTGGCAGCTCGCCAGCCTGTCCCCATACTGTGTGTACCGCAGCAGTGAGCCACTCCATTAGAGTGTGGTTCCCTGGTTGTGGGCCAACCTATGGCAATTCTGTAACCTTTGTTGCAAGGACAGATGACTGTCATGAAGGCTAGCTTTTCCATCTCGCCTGGGGAGCAGAGAATATTGTCTGCCCCCTCATCCCATAAATATAGTAGCCAAGCTGAGACTGGATCTCCAGGGCGTTGTCTGTACCGCCTCCCCAGCTCCTGCAACTCAGTGGGAGTGTATGGGGTGTAGGTTGTGAACTCAGTCACAGCTGGGTTGCCGGCAGCAATGCCCCCAGGGCCCAAAGGTTGCTCAGGTTTTACCCTTTGCTTAAAGATTGGCCGGGCTTCGGGGGTTGGAAGCTACATTGTCTCCACTCACTTCCTCTGCCTCAGAGTCTCCACCTTGGAGCCCCTGTTCTAACATGCAGAGCCGGGCTTCCAGCGCTTCCAACTGGGACACCTGGTCCGGAACCTGGGCCATTTCATTAAGCGCATTTTCTGTGTTGAGACTCAAGGCCGTGAGGAACATCCAGCCCACGCAGCCGGCTGTAGCCTTCACCTCCTCTGGCAACCGCTCAGCTAGAATCTGCAGGGCCCTCTCCACGCTGGCCGGAGAGCCGTCCATGTCCTCCCACCCCTCCTTGGGGGTCCAACTCCTGAGAACAGTGGCCACCGGACACCACACACTGTGTGGGGGCCACACGTCCTCCTGCCCAGAGTCAGACGCCACTTCTACCTGGCTGGAATCTTGCTCACCGAGTGGGTGGTGGCTTCAGTGTAAGATGTGGCCTCGGTGTAATTCTCGGAGCCTAAGGCCACAGCAGATCACCAAAAGGAAGGCAACGCTTTCCATGGCCAAGAGGTTGATGTGCCAGCTGGAGGCTTGAGTCTCCCAGGCAGACAGCACCTCCCATTACCGGTGCCAATCCTTACGGGCCTCCCGAAGCTGAGCTTTCACACACACAAACTGCTCCACCTTGCTTCGGAAAGTTTTGGCCGGCACCGTGCCCTGCTCGGTGCGCCATGTGTCACGCGTGGTGTCATGTGGGGTCTCTGCTCCCACTCCCCACATAAAAACAAGGACATGGTGAGGCCAAAACAGAACACCCACAGAGCCATAGATAGGGGAGTCATACCACCATAGTCTCACTGGGGGCTGGGTTGGAGACACAGGGCAGGAGCCACACGATCTGCAACCTGCCGTCCACTTCTCTCTGCTAATCAACTTCACTTGCTAACTGTAATCCACTCTTGCTAGCTCAGCCACAATCTTTTTGCTAGCCCCCATTTGCTGCTAGCGTAGCCACGGCAGTTATATTAGTGGCCAGTGGCTCACTGGTTACAGCTGATGGCCAACTAGCCACAGCTGATGCCATCCAATCACAGTTGATGGCCATTTACTACCTGAGCTAGCACCTTTCCACATGAGGCAGAGAGCCTGGAAACTGCACTCCTGGCCCTGTCCCCACAGGGGGCCAGTCCGCAGACCTGGTTCAGCCAAGAGTGGGATGAAGTAAACTCTCCTGTCCTGGGCCCAGGAGTGCCCCCCTGTGGCCCTCAGATCTGAGTCACAGGCAGAGAGAGACAGGAAGTGGCGTGGCACTGTGGATGGGTGCCTGGAGAGCAGATAGTTACTCTAAGTCACTGAAGCAGCAGGGAGAATCTGTAAGGGCTAGAAGCAGGAATGGGAAGCTTCTTTATTTCCAAGACACAAGACTAAGCTGGTCAAACAAGTATGTAAAAAGCATAGAATCTGACATGTTGAATGTAGCTCAACAATCAGAGGTTTGTGAAAAAGTACGCTCATGGGACTCAAATAAGTGAGTGTGGCCGTCTGAGTAGTGGCAGAAGTTTCTGTAGGAAGGACTCAGAACTTCCTAATATGGAAGTTTAAATTGCAATTCAGAATTCATCTTCAAAGTAACTTTTTTTCCCTAACAAACTACTGTACTCTACAAGTGAATCTAAACTCTTGTTTGTGTTCTCTCTTCCTGCCCTTATTAGTAGTGCATGTGCAAAATGATTTTTACCAGGAGTTATCCTGAGGACTTTTTACTTAATAACAACTATTAGTATGAAAAGTAATATTAATTAGCACAGGCCTGTTCTAGGAATAAAAGACATGTATAAATATCAATATTAACAAGTATTTAAAAATGCAATTTACACATACCTGTGAAATTCAAGCTTGTTATAAATCACTGACAAGTAGTAATGATAGTATACAACTAAGGTAATCTCAGTTCAGATGAGCAAATAGAGTTGACAGTAGAATGTCCCTAATTAATTTGCTAAGAACTTTTTTTGTTCATGGGTCCTTAGCCAAAGGTGAATTTTTAATTAGGATATAAATTTCAGGTATATTGAGAATATACATGGAAATGTAAAGATTCAACCCAACAAATACATATTGCTTGCTGTGGGTTCAGCACTGATGGCATCAAAGATGAATCAATAAAGGCCCCTGCTCCTGAGGCTCTTACCACCTAAAGAAGATGACTTGAAAATTGTGGGGACAGAGCCAGGAGTGCAGTTTCCAGGCTCTCACACTCACATGGAAAGGTGCTCACTCGGGTAGTAAATGGCCATCAACTGTGATTGGATGGCCATCAGCCGTGGCTAGTTGGCCGTCAGATGTAACCAGTGAGCCATTGGCCACTAATATAACTGCCGTGGCTATGCTAGCAGAAAATGGGGGCTAGCAAGAAGATGGTGGCTGAGCTAGCAAGAGCGGATTGCAGTTAGCAAGCGAGGTGGGTTGGCAGAGAGAAGTGGACGGCAGGTTGTGGATAGTGTGGCTCCTGCTTCCTGTGTCTCCAACCCAGCCGCCAGTAAGAATATGGTATGACTCCCCTATCTATGGCTCTGTGGGTGTTCCTTTTTGGCCTCACCATATCCTGCGTTCTTATGTGGGGAGTGGGACCAGAGACCCCACATGACAAAAATATTTGTGAATCAAAAGCTAACAGGAGAGAGAATGAGAAGGTGATAACACAAGGCAGATGAAGTAAATTTTTGGAATGGGCAACAGAGAACAAAGTTTGGGAAGAGGGATTGAACTTGAACCAAAAAGGGGACATCCCTTTATCTGAAAATGAAAGGAAAGAATGAAGTATGGTTTTCAATATAAATAGGAAATTTTTCATGTTCTATTGTCTTCATTTTCTTGATAAAGTAGGAATCAAGCAATTTGCTGAGGGTGAGGGTGTTGAAACGGGGAGGGATGGCCAGGGAGCTTGAGAAAAGTAGGAAAAGATTAAAATGGTAGTTGCCAAACATAAATAGTTTCTCTGCATTCAAGGCCTAGCCAAGGCAGGAGATCAAGGATTTATATGATGCCCACCAAGAGGTTGAAGGAGTTTCTCCAGTAGGACTGGCAGCCTGGGCATATTAGTAGACAATTTATGGAATGGACTCACTGTTAGGCAGATCACGAGAAGAACAGGGGTACCAAGGCAATAAGCATGCTCCAAGACCATGCTTTGCTGCTCCGTGTTGTGTTGGAAAGAAAGAAGCTTCAAAGGGACTAAAAAGAGGGACACCAACGACCTCTCTCTGGAAGAAGAGCAGGTGTAGTGGTGATGAGGGCATGAGTGAGAAATAGGAGATAAAGAGTTCTCAAGTGGAGCAGTTCTCAGCAATGACAAGCTCCTTGGTGTAAGTCTGGGTGTAAGTGACAAGAGTAGTGTGAAGGTGGAAGTCTCTTGATTTGAGGCTTTCTAGGTGCTGTGGGGTTAGGCTGTTTGATAGACCATCCATATGAATAGTGAGATCATAACTGATGATAGCAGGACAAAGTACAGAAAAGTTCTGTTTGGGCTGCTAATAGGAGAGTGGTAACGTGGAGACTGGTAGACAGAAGTAAAAACAAGAGGTAGAGAGTGATAATGATGGCAGCCCTGACTTTGGCAGGTGAGAATCTCTTTAGGGAATGCTGTAACTTAGCAGGCAAAGGTGGCTTTTCATTATGAAATCTGGATTACTTTCTCGGGTTTCCTTGCAGATGGCATAAAGGTGTGTGACCAGCCTCTGCCAATCAGACACACCTGCCCCAGACTTGTGGCAGGATACTCAAGCCTGTACCCACTATATAGGAGTCACTCTGGAAGGGGGCGGCTGTCAAATCCCCATGCCCAGTGTTTAGCTGCAGAGGCACTGGAATGGATAGCAGTCGTTTTTCTTCAGGTGCTGTGTACGGGGGGTATGGTTAGCCTTCTCTGCCAATCTGATCACCAGGAGACAGACCACAAATTCTTGCTGGGTCAGCCTGGTTCAGGAAATCTTATATAACAAGACCTAAAGGGATCCCAGAACTTGGGATGTAAAATAGATAATAATGGACTTGGACTAAGAGGCCTTGACTCACCATACAGAATGGACAAAATTAGGTTTACAGAATCACTCATTACTTAAGCAGAGGTGTAAGTGAAAATAAAACTAATATGCAAGCATAGTGTTTTACATACCAGTGTGGTTCTCGTATGAACAACCTGAGCCACCAGTGATTAGGGAGTATCTCAGTGCTGGTTCTATTCAAATCCTCGTTGTATTAAGTCTTCTATAGAGAATTATTTTCTTCTTTTCCACTCTGTTCCATGTCAATTAAAGTCAGACAGTATTTATTACACGCCCATTATCTGACAGATTCTGCTAAGTCCTGGGATGCAATACTGGATACAACACTGTTGCCCTCAAAGGGAGCTTACGCTTTATCGGGAGACACAGGCAATTACATTACAGAAAGATGAGTGACCACCTGGAATTGTGAGAGCATAAAGGACCCAAGGGTGCATGTCAGGCTGGCATTTCTTTGTATCACAGTAACACACTATGAAGACAGTTATCAGTTGACTGTTTTGAAATTATTCAAAGTCCATATTTTAATTCTATTTTTTTTTTTGTTCTCTCCATTTCTTTCCCTTTGCTATTTCACAAATTCATGCTGGAATCCAGAGCTACTGAAAATGTTTAGCCATGTAATTCTCTCCCAATGCAAAATAGTCCATTGATGTTGTCGTGCAGGAGACCCTGCTCGCTGCGCCATTTGTCATGCAGGGCGGCCTGCGGGGTCTCTGGTCCCGCTCCCCACATAACGCAGGATATGGTGAGGCCAAAAAGGAACACCCACGGAGCCATAGGTAGGGGAGTCATACCACTATATTCTCTCTGGCGGCACTATACTCTCACTGGAGGCTGGATCCACACTGTCTGCAAACCGCCATCCACGCTTGCCAGCCCAGCCACCATCTTCTTGCTAGCCCCCATTCTTTTCTCTCTTCTCTGCTAGCCTAGCCACAGCAGTTATATTAGTGGCCAATGGCTCACTGGTTACAGCTGACGGCCAACTAGCCACAGCTGATGGCCATGCAATCACAGTTGGCCATTTACTACCTGAGCCAGGCACCTGTCTATATGAGGCCGAGAGCCTGGAAACTACTTTCTGGGGCTCTGCTCCCACACTCCACCCCTACAGGCTCTCACCTCACAATCTACGCGACAAGCATCTTCCGCGAGGGGACCTGTGCGAGGAGCCTGGGGGTGAATGCAATATCCTGGACATAGCCAGGCTCTCTGGGCACAGCCAGGGTTTCTCAGGGCACCACCAGTGCTTCTGGGCACGGCCAGACTTCCTGGACTTCTTAGGGTACCACCTGTCTTCCCGGACACAGCCAGGGTTTCTCAGGGCACCACCAGTACTTCTGGGCACGGCCAGACTTCCTGGACTTCTTAGGGTACCACTAGTTTCCCCGGGCACAGCTAGGATTTCTCAGGGCACTGCCACTCTCTGTGGGCACAGCCACACTTCCTGGACACAGCCAGGGCTCTCAGGGCACTGCCACTCTCTCTGGGAACAGCCCGACTTCCTGGGCACAGCCAGGGTATCTTCAGGGCTCAGCCAGACTTCCTGGACTCAGCCAGGGCTCTGTAATGCAGGGAGGCCTGCGAGGTCTCTGCTCCCGCTCCCCATACAAGAACGCAGGATATGGTGATGCCAAAAAGGAACACCCACGGAGCCATAGGTAGGGGAGTCATACCACTATATTCTCTCTGGCGGCACTATACTCTCACTGGAGGCTGGATCCACACTGTCCGAAAACCGCCATCCATGCTTGCCAGCCCAGCCGCCATCTTCTTGCTAGCCCCCATTCTTTCTCTTTCTTCTCTCCTTCTCCTCCTCTGGCAACTGCTCAGCCAGAGCCTGCAGGACCCTCTCCACGCTGGCCGGAGAGCCGTCCATGTCCTCCCACCCCTCCTTGGGGGTCCAACCCTTGAGAACAGTGGCCACCGAACACCATATACTGTGTGGGGGCCATACATCCTCCTGCCCAGAGTCAGACTCCATTCCTACCTGGTCGGAATCTTGCTCACCGTGCCAGGTGTCTGAGTGGGTGGAGGCCTCCGTGTATAATATCCACAATCCTCGGACCCAACAGCCGAAGCAGATCAAGAAAAGGAGGACAACGCCCTCCATGGCCAAGAGGAAGCTGTGCCATCTGGAGGCTCGAGTCTCCCAGGCAGACCATGCCTCCCGCTCCCGGCGTAGCTCTTTGCGGGCCTCCCGAAGCTCGACTTTTGTATGCATAAACTGCTCAACCATCCTTCGGTGAGTTTCGGCCGGTACCATACCCTGCTCGCTGCGCCATTTGTCGTGCGGGGCGTCCGGTGGAGTCTCTGCTCCCACTCCCCACACAAGAATGCAGGATATGGTGAGGCCAAAAAGGAACACACACGGAGCCATAGGTAGGGGAGTCATACCACTATATTCTCTCTGGCGGCACTATACTCTCACTGGAAGCTAGATCCACACTGTCCGCAAACCGCCATCCACGCTTGCCAGCCCAGCCGCCATCTTCTTGCTAGCCCCCATTCTTTTTCTCTCTTCTTCTAGCGTAGCCACAGCAGTTATATTAGTGGCCAATGGCTCACTGGTTACAGCTGACGGCCAACTAGCCACAGCTGATGGCCATGCAATCACAGTTGATGGCCATTTACTACCTGAGCCAGCACCTGTCTATGTGAGGCCGAGAGCCTGGAAACTGCTTTCTGGGGCTCTGCCCCCACAGGCTCTCAGGGCACTGCCACTCTCTCTGGGCCTCTCAGGGTACCCTGCTGGAACAACAGCGACTCACAATCAAGGTGCTTACATATTCTCAATGGTGACCAGTCAAGACACAAAAGCAAATATCCCCCAGTTCCACTAACAACAGTTCCCAAACAAACAGTCAAGCGGTCCATTAAATTAGGGATGGAAGGCAATTCCCCATAGCCATAGTCATTCACCAGGGCTGTCCTGGGGGTGAGGGATGACCTTGACCTCACCCTTATCTCCCACGGAGGACTCAGCAAGCGTTACCTCCTGGGACTATAAGTCCTGCATCTGGGCTGCCTGAGCAGGAACTTCCCCGGCCCACAGGGCTGCAACGACCTTCGCTTTCTCCGGCCTGTGCTGGTTGGGGAACCGTCCACATCTTTCCACCTCTCCACGGGGCTCCATCTCTGCAGCAGCTGCATGGCTTTTCCTGTGCTGGTGGGAGAACCATCCACATCCTCCCACCCCTCCACGGGGGTCCAGCTCTCCGGCAGCTGCTCCTCCTGGTCTTCCTCAGACTGGGTGTTCATACGCACAAACTGCTCCACCATCCTTCGGAGAGCTTTGGCCGGCACCGTACCCTGCTCGCTGCGCCATTTGTCGTGCGGGAGACCCTGCTCGCTGCGCCATTTGTCATGCAGGGCGGCCTGCGGGGTCTCTGCTCCCACTCCCCACACAAGAACGCAGGATATGGTGATGCCAAAAAGGAACACCCACAGAGCCATAGGTAGGGGAGTCATACCACTATATTCTCTCTGGCGGCACTATACTCTCACTGGAGGCTGGATCCACACTGTCCGAAAACCGCCATCCACGCTTGCCAGCCCAGCCGCCATCTTCTTGCTAGCCCCCATTCTTCCTCTCTTCTCTTTTCTGCTAGCGTAGCCACAGCAGTTATATTGTGGCCAATGGCTCACTGGTTACAGCTGACGGCCAACTAGCCACAGCTGATGGCCATGCAATCACAGTTGGCCATTTACTACCTGAGCCAGGCACCTGTCTATATGAGGCCGAGAGCCTGGAAACTACTTTCTGGGGCTCTGCTCCCACAGATGTCCACCAGTGCCTCTTTCAAAATGCATTCTAGAAATACTTTTTGTAACAGGAGAGATTGTATAGTTTTTGCTGGATGCAAGTAGGAGAAAATGTCTTCTTTAGTAATGGCTGGCCTGAAGCTATTTCCCCATCCTGGGTGTCGATTTCTCATTCCCATCATCGACTACCTACCCAGATCCTACAGGGGTAAAGAGCCATCCATTTATGTCTCATATAAGACAAAATACTACCTTGGCAGATATTTGCCATTTCACTGGTTTATCTGTATGCCATGTGGATTTCAAAAGTATTTGAAAACTGAAGCCTTTAAAATTTTTATGTCTTTTTTTCCTTGACAGTAATCTCCTCTGTTTACTTCTTAAATAAAAACATTGTCCCCAACTTAGTCTTTGCTCTTCAGCTCTCCCTCCCAGTCCCTTTGGAATCTACTCCACACAGGTTCATAGGATGTTGGAATTTGGTGGGGACCTTGAGGTCATCCACTGTAATGGTTCTCAACTTTTGCTATTCTAATGAAACTCATTTTTCTAAGTAAGTCTTGCAGAAAGTCCAATTTATAAACCACACAAATGGGGAGCTTGTGTTTTTTTAGAGGGGTTGAGAGCCCAGATCCTGCCTGCAGCATCTTCACACATCCACGCAGACTGGCGTCCCTAAGCAGTACTCCTCAAAGTAGGTTCCGGGGGGGCTTGCAGGAAACTCAAATTTCTGCCTTCTGCACCTCACCTGCACCTGGCCATATCCGTCTCAGGAGGGGTCTGGGAATCTTTATTTTCTCCTCCATGTAGAAAGATGCTGAGTCCATGCTAGGCTCCCAGGGACTAGCGCCAGCTGTCCGCGTGGAGTTACCATAGCATGCCAAACTCTAGTGTTAAACTGGATTTCCATTCTGTCCCTAACACACTGGCCATCGGGGATCAGCGCTGGCCTTGGAGGTCCCAAGCATGACCTTGAGACAAGATTGTGCTTTGGACCCGTGGTTCTCAGTGACATCCTGCTCCTCCTTGGCTTCCTGGTTAATGTCCCTCTCCTGGTATGGTCATCAGTATCAGATCTCCTTCAACACCACATCTCTTCAGAGAGATCCGTGGCATTCACTGCTGCACTGATACCTTTATTCTTTGTCCCTCATAATAGACACAGGGGGACACACTTGTGCTCTCCAGTCTTGGTTAAACATTAGTACCACCTGGGGAGCCTTTTGAAACTCCCCACCAGGTTTCACCCAGAGAGTCTGCTTCCATTGGCCTGGGATGTGAACTGGGCATTGGTATCTTTTTATAAAAGACTTATCCACTGCCCACCTCCTCCCTCTGCACCTCCTCTCATAAATCTAATATGAAGCAAAGGCTAAGAAGCACTGCTCTAATTCAAATAGAGTTAATTAACGGTACATCTGTCTCCATAGCAAGACTGTAAGATTTGCCAGTGTACATACACGTTGTTCTAGTCACCTTTGGATTGCATTTCTGCCTTCCTTTTTGTAATTACTGAATCTTTATTGAACTCCTATAGTATTCTAGATATTAAAGACACTATGCTGGTCTCACCCTCTTGCACAGAGATGATAGATGTATATGAGTAGCTATAATACATTATTCTTACTACTACCATTTGTCTCTTTTAGACTGTAATCTATTGAAAGAGCCATGCCTAACTTTAGCATATAACTATGCTATCAGTGCAGTATCCTGTTCCTTGAAGGAGAATCAGTGTGGAGTACAAAGTACACTTTGGTGACTGGCCGACCACCCGTGTCCAAATTTGAGATCTGATACTTCCCGAGGTATGTTGTTGAGCAAGTAACGTAACCTCTCTCTCTGAATTTGTTTCCTTATCCATTAAAAATATTATCTATCTATGGGATTATTGTCAGAACTGCAGATGGATGAGAAGCTGGCCAGGTGCTCCCAGGAATAGCCCAATCAGTGTGTAGCTTTGTCTTCCCACTTGCAGACAGCAATTCAGCCTTTCTTCGTGCGTCCAAGTTGTCTAGATTATGCCGGAGAAAATGAAAGGGAAGGCCTGAGTTGTTTCTCTCTGCACATAGGATTAGACAAAACATAAAGAGAAATGGATAGTTTACTAGTGATGTATTTTTAAGTCAAATAAAAAAAAGTTTGAGTGTTTAAACATGCTGCAATATTAAGATTCCCAGAAAAGGTTAGATGGTGATGCTGGTCAAAAATATGGGAACAACGGCAGACAATCACCAAAGAAAAAATACTTGGAATAAGAAAAGAGTTAGCCTCATTTGGGCAGCAAGTGAAAACAGAAGTAGGTTGGAGGTAGAAGACTGGCCCTGGCTCAGCTGCTAACTAGCTGTGTAGTTTTGAAATAGTGAGCCACATTTTATTCATTGATTAATTCTTTAAAAATATAAAACAGTAAAAATGTTTGCTATTTTAAATTCATTTTCTGAGAGTAAACGGGAACTTTTTTTTTTTTTAAAGAAAAACAGGTGCAAATACTGATGTTTGACTACATGACAGAAATTAGTTCTGTGGTTCTCCCCTAGGTACACACGTGAGCAAATCTGTTTTCTGCTTTGGATGTCATGAATCCCTTAATCTAGGTTAGACAGTTTTGCAGCAGCCGAATTCTTATACCAATCTGAATGAGAGGGGAGCTTACAGAGTTTCAAGATGAAGTCCTTTCTGTTTTAAATGATTTCTAGCATATGTTATTTTACTTCTGCAGAAAATGCCATTTTTATCATTGTTATTTCTATTTTGTTCGGTTGGGAGCTCATGGAAGTGCTTAATTGTTTAAGAGCTATGGTAAGAGTGGATTGGGTGTTAATTCACAGCTTTTTCTATATATTTTTTTCTTCTTTCCTTCCTTCCTCGTTCCTTTCTTCCTTCCTCCCTTTTTATTTTAACAGTATACTACTAAACGGAAGAGTAATATAATCCTTTCTTATGTAAGTAAAGAGACTTTGCATATCTGTCATACTTTATGACAAATCTAACCTGAAACCCACGTTTTAAAAGTACTATTATATTTTATTCCAAAGCTGTTATATTGTTCATTCTTAACCTATCCTAGGCTAAAATGCAAATCCATTGTCCTTATTCATACACCCCCGCCCCTGTAATTCTGGCTTTATGAAAGCAAATAGTGGGGTCAGTTATAAAGGGAAAGCAACCTCTGTAAATTACTAAAATTGGTACATCTAAGATATAAAGTTCCTGGAGACTTGTGGAAACAAGATGTTCCTGGAACTTCTGCTTTCAGACTGGGCTGAAATAAAAAAAGGAACATTATTGTCAGTATTTTTCAATCAGAAAGTTAAAACCAGACAGTGACAAATCAATTCCCAAGGCATAAATCTCCACTCATGAAAGTGAAAAAAATATAATCCTAAGAATCCCCAGTTGCTAGCTGTCATGCAGGATGTCATGCGGGGTCTCAGCTCCCGCTCCCCACACAAGAACACAGGATATGGTGACGCCAAAAAGGAACACCCACGGAGCCATAGGTAGGGGAGTCATACCACTGTAGTCTCTCTGGAGGCTGGATTCACACGACGTGCGACCTGCTGTCCGCTTCTCTGCCAACCGACCAACTCTCTCTCTCCACCACAGCCGCGGCAGTTATATCAGCGGCCAATTGGCTAACTGGTCACAGTTGACAGCCAACCAACCACAGCTGACAGCCATCTACTACTCGAGCCAGCACCTTTCCACGTGAGGCCGAGAGCCTGGAAACTGCTCTCTGGGACTCTGTCCCTACACTAGCCTATAAAATGTATAAGGTTTATAAAATTTATAAACCTCTGAGTGTCAGGGGTTTTTGAAATCTCTAATGTACGGGTTTTCAAAAGGAAACTGGTGACCACTGAATGACATACCCACTGGGTATGGTGAGGCCTTCTAACAAAGACGAGGGTGGTGTTGAGGAGTTTGGCAAGAGTCCTGAAGAGCTGCATTAGCATAGGGATCGAATCCATGTGAAACTTAGTACTTTAATGACTGAGCTTCTCCTGGCCTCTTGTTTTTAATTCTCTGTACCCAAGAGAACAATTTTCTTCTGTCAATAGAATCTTCTTGAGAGGAGGAGAAAGCAAGGGGATAGTTATGAGTCAGGCAGGGCTGGGGAAGAGCTTCAGAAAGGAAAGGACAATCTTCCATGAGTGTGGCAGGCAGCAGAGGGCTGCCGGTAAGCACTCAACTTCTCAAATCAGACTTCTTCCCCATCCATATAACCTGGGCTGAGTTACTTACCTGATTTAAGTCTCACTTCCTCCTCTAGTTCCCTGCCCCCACACGGTTAGTATAAAATGAGATCATCACATAAACCATTGAGAACAATGCTGAGCTTATAGTGAGCACTTACTCATTAATGGTGTGGGGACAGACCCAGGAGTGCAGTTTCCAGGCTCTCGCCCTCACGTAGAAAGGTGCTCACTCGGGAAGTAAATGGTCATCAAATGTGATTGGATGGCCATCAGCTGTGGCTAGTTGGCCTTCAGCTGTAACCAGTGAACCATTGGCCACTAATATAACTGCTGTAGCTATGCTAGCAGCAAATGGGGGCTAGCAAGGGCGGATTGTGGATTGCGGATTGCAGAGAGGCGGATGCTACCAGTGAAACTATAAAGGTATGACTCCCCTGTCTATGGCTCTGTGGGTGTTCCTTTTTGGCCTCACCACGTCCTGCATTCTTATGTGGAGAGCGGGACCAGAGACCCTGTATGACACCCTGCATGACACTGGAAATTTTAATTATTTTATCTTCTCAGTGTTTAACAATTTGCATAGTGAATACTGGGGGCTCAGCACATTTTGGGTGAATGAAAGATATATATGAATGACACTCTGAAAATTGATCACTACTGAAACTAACTAGTGAACTTACCATTGTCATCAGAAGTTTCTGGTAGATGGAGGCCATCTGAGTGCATAAGCATCTTTTCTACCTGAGCCCCCAGAATCTTGATATGAACATGCATAGTTCACTAATCCAGATTGGGCCTATCAGGGCTACCGGGGCCCTACCTTACAAGAACTCGGACCCAGAGAGAAATGAAATTTAGCAACATCCAAGGGATCCCCTAAAGGCAATGATCACTATTTCTCTTCTGAAAATCATGCCAACATTTATAGTATCACATGATCTCCAAGAGCTCAAGGCTGTTTTCCAGTTGACTAAGGGCAGTTCTTGTGTGTCTACATTGCCAGGGAGAAGCTAGCAGAAAATGATGTGTTGCTATGGCACAGTCTCCTGTTAACCTTCTGGAGAGTCATCAATTTGGAGAAATCAAGGCAGTTTAACAGCTTCCAAAGGATAATTTTTCTGAGGAAGAAATAAAATTCCTCATCCATCTAAGACTGTTATGGGGTGACAGTCCCCCAAATTCATGTCCAGGAACTCTAGCATTGCAGACAAACATGGTATTCATGTGGTGTTCCCGATATGAAACACAGAAAGCGTACTAGAACCCATTTCTCTGAGATATAGCTCCTTCTCATGGATTCATTGTTTCATAAACAACAAAAATTATTAAAAACCTTTTATGTGTCAGACATTGGAAATATGAAGAGAAATAAAACACAGTTTCTACCTGGAAGGACCTAGAGTCAAGAGGGAGATACATCTAAACAGACAAGTACAACAAAATACATTACGCACATTGTGCATGTCGGAGGGTTATGGAGAGGCCGATTCTGCCTGAAGGAACTGAAATAAGCTTTTATGGTGTCGGTAAGTCTTGAAATGACTCTTGAAAGTGAGTGTTTACCTGGCAGTTAAGGGTGAGAAGGGAAAATAGGAGGATTAGTCCAGACACAGAGGCATAAGCAAAGACACAGAGAAAAGAAACAGCCTGACTTCTATGGGCATCTGCAATGGCTTTGGCTAAAATCTGACTAAAGCATAGGACATGTATGGAGATGTATAGAGATGGAGCAGTGGCTTTGGCTCTCGTTCCAACCCCCTCCATTTCTCTCCACTTGTCTTCCTCTACCAGCCAGGATTTTTGGTTACATGTGCCAGAAACAAACTCTGGCTATTCTAAGCACAAAGCGTCTTTAAGGAATTTCTGGTAAAACAGGGTGAATTGAATACATGTGTTTATCTGTGCTCCCTACTGAAATTCCACTAAAAGCATAGTAAGACATTAAGGGACTTTTTAATCACAGAAATACACAAGGACAAGAAAAATGGAGAAAGAGATAAGATCGACATATTTTTGGAAGCTGAAAAAAAAGAAAAAACAAGGTTTATGGTATCTAACTCAAAAGACCCAAGGAAACAGAATTCCTTCTACAGAGGGAAAAAAAAAAAGCTATTGTACAATTTGGTTTGTACCCCAGAAGAGGTAACTCTGGAAGTAGGTAAAGGTGGGGCTCAAAATAGAAAGACTGACTTGAACTCTGTTAAGTAGTAATTGGACCTCCAAATTCCTCCTCTGCTCTGAAGAGTCAGGCAGCTGGTCTTCACTGCCACCCATCAGAAGACTGTTTTTTTGTTGTTTGGAGAAGGCAAAACAAGAATCTCTGGATTCGAGGACAATAGGCACAGATGAGGATGAGAAAGGATTATTGAAAACAAGAAATTGAATAATGGTTTATATATTGCATGCTGATAACTTCAGCCCTCTTCCTAAAATTAGCTCCCAGAATGCTGCCATCCAGGCTTATACCCCCAAGTAAAAGATTAAAAAATTGTTGTTATTGTTGTTTTTGAGCCGCCCACAAGAAAAGACCTGTAGATGTTAACTCGGCAATACAAAGGCCTAGATGGAACTCCTTACAGTGAAACCCATCACTATCCAGCCCCACCCGTATAAGGCTTCCAACTTATCTTTTCTGTGACCTACACTTATGTATAAGAGGACAGCCTCTATGTCATATATCAGACATTTGAGGAAGGCTCCAACATGAAACTCAGAGACTGTTATGGGCTTCATCATATGCCCCATCCCCAATTCATATGTTAAAGTCCTAACCCCAGTATTTCACAATGTGATCTTATTTGGAAATAGGGTCATTGCAAGTGTAATTAATTAAGAGGAGGTCATACTAGATTAGGATGGGCCCCTAATCCAACATTACTGTTGCCCTTATAAAGATAACTCCATGTGAAGAGAAAGAGACATGCATAGAGGGAAGACAATGTGAAGAGACATAGGAGTAGATAGCCATCTGCAAGCCAAAGAGAGAGACCTGGAATAGATCCTTCTCTTACAGCCTTCAGAAGGAACCAACTCAGCCAACACCTTTGTTTCAGATGTCTAGCTTCCAGAATTGTGAGACAATAAATTTCTGTTGTTTTAAGTTACCTAGCTTTTGCAAGCTAAAACAGAAACCAAGACAAATAACCAGGATAAAGAAATTTGGGGAACAATAAACAAAAACAAGTTGTATACTAAGATAAAAAATTAGAAAAAAAACCACTATGAATATTATCCTCAGAGAGAAAAGATATTCTATGCATAAAACAAAAATTGTGTGATCTTAAAAAATAACATTTAGAGAATTAAAATGAGCTATTGGAAATTAAAAATGAAATTAAAATACTTTAAAAGCATAATGGAACTATTAAAAGGAAAAAGTTGGGTTAATTTCCAAGAATACATATTTTTAAAATCTGTGATTTTTGACAAAGAGAAGATAAAAAATAATTAGAGGACAAATCCAGGAAGTCCAATATATAAATAATCGAAGTTTCCAGAAAAAAAAAAAAAAAAAAAAAAAACAGAAAAATGGAGAAAAAGGTATCATCGATGCAGTAATTCAAGGATGCTTCCCCAAACTGAAGCTCTTGGGTCTCTAGATTGAAAAGGTCTAGTCGTTGCCCATCACAATGGATGATAAAAGTTCCACACAAAAGTGTATCATCATGAAAATGAAACATAGAAGATAGAATTAATATTTTTAAAGGTGCTAGAGAGAAAAAATAGGTTACATACAAAATATCAAGAATTAGAATGGTACCAGACTTCTTAAGAGCAACCTGGAAGATAGAAGATAATGAATTAATATTTTCAAAATTTTATACAAAACTTTCTTAATCTCGAATTCTATTCCCAACCAAATTATACATCAAATGTGAAATAAAATACGTATTTCAGAAATTTTACCTCAAAAATGTTTTCTCAAAAAGCTAGTAGAGAATTTGTTCTGTCAAAAATTAAAGTAAGCCGAGAAAGAGGGAATTAGAAAAATGGTATCCAGAACACAGGGTGTCTCATAGGGCAGGGGTGGGGGGTAGAGAGTCCACACTTCAGGCCTAGAAATCAAATAGCACAAAGAAATAGAAGAAAAAAATAGAGGGATTCAGAAGGTAGGTATCCAAGATAAATGATAGATAGATGATGATAGATAGATAGATAGATAGATAGATAGATAGATAGATAGATAGATAGATAGATGATAGAATTGATATGTTCTGTAATGTGTTCTCATGTACTGAGATGAGATATCCAGTTCTACTGACAGGGTTGGCAACAGTGCTGGACACGTGGAATACCATGTAAAGGAATAAATGAGGCAGTTACCAACTTTGGATGGTGGGAGTTGTAAAAGAAAAAGAATTATAATCATGGTATAGTATATGCACAGCTGTACATAAGTTTTCATGCTCTTGATAATATAAACATTGAAATTTAACCAAAAATAAAATGAATCCTATTATGAGGACGGGGGAAAGGGTGTGTGTACATGGGCATGGGGGAGGGCTGCTACTTTTATAATAAGTATTTTAGAACTACCTAACTCTTAAATGGTATACATGAACAGAAATAAAAATTTAGAACACAGGGCTCACAGACTCTGGGAGGGGCAGGCTTGGAAATAGGTGGGAATTGAGGAGGCTCTCAGGGAACAGAGAGTGGGAACATGTGACTCGCACGCTGCTCCCAGTGCTGAACCCCACCCTCTCCTACATCCCAGCTGTCTCTGCGAAGTCTAAGCCCCATGTCCAAACCCTGGCTACCAGAGGGTAGGAAAGGAAGAGGTTTTCCTGTTCAGCTTCCATAGATAGCAATAGGTTTTGAGTTCTAGCAATGAGGAACTTCTCCCTTCAGGATATAAAAGCCAAGGGCAGTTAGTGGGATATAAAAAAGGAGGGAAGAGCCACCCATTCCTTCATGTGTATTAAATTGAGGATAAGTGAGTTTACAGGCTCCCGGCACTTATAAGTTCACCTCCATCACTCCCTCTAATTCAGTGTCCTGGGCCTGTTAGGGCGGGTGGCTCCTAGCTGGAGGCAGCCCTCAGACAAGTGGGAAAGTCTCTGTGCAGTTTCTTATCTGGAATTAAGGGGACTTGTGTGGACTGGGTGTGAACGCCCTAAGGGTGTGCCTTAGCTCAGAGGAAAGGAATATAGGAATAGAGAGAGCAGCTGCCCAGAGTATAAAACAAAGAAGGATAATTAAGTGTCTCCGTTCTTCAGATAGTATTCAAGGAAATCAAAATCCTCTTTATTTAATAATTTTCTGCGACCTCATTCATCCCCAGAACTCATCAGTGGTGAAAGGGTAGCAAGTATTATTGTTATCTCCACATAACGAGTGGAAAATTGAGGCAGGGATCACAGGAAACAGGAAACCCCAGCCTGCTAGGCAGTAAGCAGGGGGCTTGCCTTCGTATAGGAGCCGAATTGGAGTCAGTCTCAGCAGTTTTCTGCCTCTGCCCATGATCATACTGTGTGTAGGAACTGCTCAGGTTTGCTCTCAAATAACCATGAGAAGAATGTGTCTATTTCCCTTCCTAGGAATTGGGACTCCAGGGCCTCTGTGTATGTCAGGGGTGATTCAGACGGACAATTTTATTCTTTAACATTTACTTTCATCAAAACATGTTTCTTTGGATAGTCTTTGCTTATTAATGTACTTATTAATTCATTCAAAGATATGTGTTGAGTATCAGCTGTGTGCCAGGCCCTGTGCCAGGCACTAGAATGCAAAAAGGAATAAGAAGTGGATGATCCTTCTTTCAGGAGCTTCTAGTCGATTGGAGGTGACAGACCCAGGAGCAGAGAATGAGCATACAACGAGGTTGGTGCATCCACAGGAAAAAATATTCTCTCTTGGGGGAGAATAGGCAGGAACCTGTCCCAGCCTGCAAAGGTCAGAGGAGGTCTCCTGCAGGAAGGGAACCTGGGCTCCGTCTGGAAGGGTGAAGGGTGCTCTGCAGAACAAGAAGTGATCTTCTAAAACTTTATTCTATAGGTAAGACGACAAAGGGGGACCTAAGTGATTCTAGCCTGACACCCTTAAAGGAGGAAGTTCTTGGAAGGATCAAGGAAAGAGAGTCTCTATTTTTCATTCTTTCATTCTTTGACAGCGACTTTCCCCTGCTGTCAGGGAGCATCCAAAACACATTACTCCCTTCGAGACACCATGAGCAGTCTCTGACCCTGAGAGTGGAACTCAGGTCTTTGGATGCCCACCCGGTCACTTGGGAACAGAACAGGACATGGCCAAGGGTGAAGAGTCTCAGCATCAAGGCCAACGTGACTTAACTTCTTTTGATCTGAGAACCCTGCAGAAAGAGAAGAGTTAAAGAAGGCTATTTATTGAGCTACTATGAGAAAGAAAGAACATAATTTGAGGTTGCAAGAGAAAATATCTGTCTTTTATTTACTTTCACACTGACTAGAGCCCTCCTATAATTATAGCGTGATGACTGGCGTGTGGTAGGGAGCGCTTCTTGGAATCTCTAGTGTGCATGAGCTAAGCATGTTGAATTTGCCCAGCATGTTGTGTACGCTTCCCTCATTAGCTCGCACTCGGCTCATCCTTATTCTTGAGGTGTTGTTAATCAGGGTGTACGATTCAGTTAAAAGTTCTCATCTTAACTGCACTTGTTTCATTGGGTTAGTAGTGGGGAGGACAGTTCATTTTATTATTTTTTTAATTTATTTTTTTATTTAGGTTTACTTGGTATACAATTTTTATTGGTTATATTAGTTTCAGGGGTACAGCATAGTCATTCAGTATTTTTTTACCTTACAATGTGATCACCCCACTAATACTAGTAATCATCTGGGGAAGATAGTTCTTTTGCTCAGGCTTCCAGGTGACAGACGGGGAAGAAAGTTGGTTCTAGGGAAACAGGAAGGTGAAATTTGAGGAGACAGGCAGCCCATCCAGCAGCTGAAGGAAGTTTTCTGTTGATCAGGAGTACCCAGGCATTGAAAAAATGTCCTGTGCCCTAGAGTAGTGACTGGCTTGAGCAGAGAGGAGAGGGGCTTCTTGAGGCAATAACACATCACAGCTCTGACTTTGGTATTGGTTATGAGAGCAGTAAAGCCAATGTGTTAGATTAAAGCACTTCATAGTTCTATGGTTCCAGGAACTGGTTTAATGTAATTACTCTGTTAAAAAAAAAAAAAAAAAAAAAAGGTACAGTCAATTGCCAGCATAAAATACCAGAATTTACAACTGTGTTCTCATATATACACACACAATAAATTCCTACAGATTCACCTCTAACCTGAGAATGTAGTCAGGCTAACCTCTACACTGCGTGGGGAGCATGTTCTTTCAAAACCAAGATGGCTGCTAGGAACATAGTTGTATTACCATCATCAGAGAAGCCTTGGACCAAATGGCCAGTGTCATTTCTTTTTGCAACAATGAGTCCAGCTGGAACTGATAGTGGGATAGTACAACAGATTTATCAGATAAGTGTACCTTTCCAGTCTAGGTCACACAGAGACAGCACAGGTTAGACAGTTCCAGAAGTAACTGGACTCCGCTCAACATCAGCCCAGTGTTACAAATCTAGGAATGCTTTGCTGAATCTGGAGTGAACCAGGAAACCAATGCAGCAAGCAATGAATTTGAGCAGAAATGGCTTCAAAGTTTATTCAGAATGGATCACAGTGTTCATCTACTGCAACTTTCAAGGTGTCAGAGGTAGAGTGAGTTTTAATAGTCTAGTTGTGATGGCTCTATGGATTATTACTGTAAATGATTCTTATAGAAGAACAGAAAGTCTTCCAACGAGATACAAACCAAATTAATGTGAGCCCAAGACACGATTCTGTATTTTCTTCTTATAAAGACAAAGCTAAGTGAAGATTTAAAGCTTTTAATCCATAAAAATGACTTCATAGAAAGTGTGGCTGAAAACTTTATTCTGTGAGCTCTGATTACAAGAGCTGACCTCCTAACTGCTCAGCTCTGTGCCTGTTGCCTAACAACAGGGAGAAGTTTCAGTATTAAAACTTCCACAAATCCTTGAATGATTTTTAGGTTATTCTTTTATTTATAACCTCCATTCCTCCTTTCATAGGAGTGTATCTTCCAAGATTCTAAGAGAGGGAGGAGAAAATTTCACTCTTCACTTCCATTGGACTGTCCAGCCCAGTCCAGTAGGGTTTTATTGTCCTGGATTTGAAAATTCCAGCCTGCTTTATAAAATTAGCCAATTTTCTGAGAGATGGGTCCAACTATTATGCTCCATTGATATGTGATGGGGTCAGGGTTTCAAGCATCCCCATCACTCTCATGTTATCTCATGAGTTCCTCTGCTGGTCTATTCCCAATATACAGGCAAATATGTGCACATATATTATAACGAATCACTCCACAGCCTGAATCTATAATGTTGTTCCTGTTCCACTTAATGTTTTCCCTGTCATCCCCTGGGTTATGAAAGTGGGGAAACTGGTGGAAAGTATGGAAAATCTGACTTGGATAGATCTGTCTCTGGACTAACAAGGTGCATTTACACTATCTTAGCATAGGAGAAAGTGATTTGGTCCATTCAAATCATGATAACACATGTCCAGTCTCATTTACAGGGAAGATACAATATGACTTATTGTTACTTAGTTACCTAGGATCTATTTCCCTCAGTGCTTAAGCACTACACAGTAAGAAGTTAGGTGCTTAGGAAGTTAATATATATTAAAGCTGTTAGGTCAAGGATATTAATTCTCAGGATTATTGTTTTTCCAGATGTCCTATGCCCAAACCAATCACCAATCACAGCTATGTATGAGGCCATGTTTAAATGGAATTGGAGCAATGGTATGAACTCCCATCAAGCCCAGCTACCATTCATCTACTTTTTGAACCAAAACTGACTCTTGCTTCTGTGTCACGAGCCAACCAATCATAAAGCAGTTATTATATTTCAATCTTCAGTTTTTCTTAGTTGTGTTCTTTTATTCCAAAAAATTTTGGATTTGTTCATTCTCTAACACTGCCTTCTAGACTTAGAATTCTATTTGAGAACTGAATTTCCAAGAAGGCTAGATTATGCTGCAGGTGTTTTTGTAGACTATTAATTACCATAGTGTTGGCATTGAACCAAGTTGACTGCCATAATGCCATTAAAAATCACTTCTTATACTTTTGATGATTGATTCCAATCACTGATAGAAAAAAAACTATTATAATTAAGTTCAATAATTGCTGCTGTAATCTAACATTGGTTTAATATTGTGTTATTTATTTCTACATAACAATATCACCACAAACTTAGCAGCTTAAAATAATACACATGTATTATCTTGCAGTTTTTGTGGGTCAGGAATCTGGACAGAGCTTAATTGAGTCTTCTGCCCTGGGTCTCTCACAAGGCTGCACCAAGGTGTTATTATTGTTCCCATGAAGATGAAAAAACGAAGGCCGAGAGGGATTGTGACTTGCCCAAGGACACAGAGCCAGTAAGTGAGGAAACATGGCTCCAAAGTCTGCACTCTGCACCAGGAGTCATCATAGGACAAATCTGGTCAGCTACCTACTTTTGTAAATAAAGTTTTATTGGAACACATACATGCCCATTTGATTACATGTCTATGACTGCTTTCACTTTCCAATAGCAGAATTGAGAAGTTGCCCATATGGCCTGCACTGCCAGAAATATTTACCACCTGGCCGTTCACAGAAAAAAATTGCCAGCCCTTGCTATAAACTACTACAGCATAATACCTTTGGTGAGATTGCCATATCATGTACCCAGAATTCTGAAATACACATGAGGTATGAATTACAAAGAAAATGGAGTAATGTTACTGTGTCTTTCCCAGATGCATTAGTGGTAAGTGGGTGTGTGGAGTGGGGAACAAAGGGGGTAGAGGGGCTTAAGTTTCTCTGGCCATAAAGCTGATATAATTTCCTAAAAAGTGGAAACAAGAATAGCCTCGGTAAAGACTACAGATATGATAGATGGATTCAGCAATTTTAAGGAAAAAAAAAAAGAGCAAATAGGAAAAAGACTTATATTTTACAGTAGTTACTCCAAGTAACTATGTTACTGGGTTTATACAAATAAAGTGGTAAAATCTAATTAAATATTTTGACTTTAAAAAGCAGTTTTACCCCTAAATTTCAACACTCATATGTAAAGTAGTTTCTATATGAAGAATCAAGCAAGTAGCAGGGAGAGATCATGTGTAGTCCGAGACTCCAGGTTGCTTTACAAAAACGAAACTGTTATTTGAGTCCTAAAAAGCCTATGAAGACATTACTGTTAAGCTGACTACGAAAAGCCAGCATATTAGTCATCGTGGCATCCATCTATAGCTGTTTGGTTTAAGTTCTTTAACTCTTGCTCATAACTAGATTTTTGTTATTTTTTTCATCACTTAGCTAATTTGTACCAAGGGATTCATCAAGGGAATAGTCTTATTCAAGACACTTACAATGAGATGGATATTCACTTTGATCTTTCCTTTTAGTTGCTTGCTAATGATAATTACTGGACTGCAAGATTGACGTTCTGTAACGTCTGACACCACAGTTCACTGGTGGGTGTTACTGGTATCAGTTAAAAATAATCACCCTCCTGTGGGTTTTCCTTGAAAATGTAACTTATTTCTCTGATAGTAAACATCACACAGATAAAGCTGTAAATAGAAAATTTAATAAAATAAAGACATATTTGACCATCTTTCTCAGGAGCTTCAGAAATAGTTCACTGTTTCATAAGCTGTATGTGGCATCGCACAGGCATATTCAGAAGATTGATAGGCATTTCTCTCCTCCAAGATTTCCCTGGGTGATCATACCTATGGAATTTCACTGCTTGTCAAATTGATAGTACACGATTCCTGCCTTTTCAGCCTATTTTGCTATCACTTATGTTACAGTTTTAACTCTGACTTTACATTTTTGGCAAAATAGAGGTAAGTTAAATGTGGTTGAAGTTACTTGGAGTCAATTAAAGTCAACTGCTGTTAAATATGTGTTAAAGTTGTAGGATCAGAGCCTCACTTGCCAAAAGAAAAAAAATCTCTTATTTTGCACATTTGCTGCCTATAAGCATTTTTAAGGAGACTCCTCAGTATGTCCCAAGCTTTGTCTCAGCCACATTCTATTCCATTTCTAGTCACACACTCTTTTTCCCCCTTAAATATCATCCCATTTCAGGAGAGAAGTTCAGATTATGCTTAAACACTTCAGATACCCTTCTGATAAAGCAGATGTTAACTGAATTACTGTGTAACTTCTGTGTTCTCAACTGCTTCTTAATTCTCCAGGATTTCTGTCCATTTCACTCTAAAATGAAGAAAGGATGAGGTTTCCCCAGGAGGCCTGAATTTAATTCCTTGTTGGAGTCTTGTTCCACCAGAGCTAAATGGAGACAGGAGTCAGGAGAGTGACTGTGACTCATCTAGTTGAACACTTCAATTTTCTAAGAAATGGGATATAAATGTTCTCTAAAAGGGATTAAGAACTTCTCCCCTAGAAACAGAAGACTGGGTTGTTGTTGTTGTTTTTGTTTTTTTTTCCATTTGCATTCATTCTCTCTTCCATAGAAAACCCTGACTTTCATATTAAGAGGGCTCCTACAAGTGAAAAATATATCAAAGGATAGCAGAAAGCATCAAAAGATGAATCAAAGGGCTGGGCATGGATGCAAAAGGAACAAAACCCCACTGATGGGCAGCACGATGGCAGACTAGGTCCAGGTGCTCAGTAAGTGTGGGTGCTGCCTCCTCCTGTAGGGTCTTGGTTTCTGCAAGATCAAAATTAGAGTCATCACAGTTTCTGTTAATCTACCAGTCCTCGTTAAAATATGCAAGCAAGAAAACTTTCTTTAGTTTCTCTAACAAAAGTATTAGGTACCTATATACTGTGTAGTAGATAATATTATATTTCAAAATATAATTGATTGTTCTCCGTATATCCACCTTCCCATGGATGTCCCCCTATGAGAGGATCAAACATCTCTGCCCCGTTGATGTCATGTTACTTGTTTTGGCCAATGAAATGGAAGCAGAAAAGCTGTGTGCTCCTTCTGAGCGGAAGCTTTAAGGGCCCTCTCACGGCTATGCCACACTCTCATTTCCCTCTGCCAAAAGACAAGAAATATTGAAAAAGGGAATGTTACAATAGCCTTGGTCTCAGATGAATAAGATATGAAACTGACTTACAACAAGTATGTATAATATAAGCAAGAAATAGACCTTTATTGTTATCAGCTGGCGAGACTCTGAGGATGTTTGTTACTACAGTGCAACTGAGCCTAAGCTGACTGATACATATTTGAGAAACTCTAAAGTCTTTTAACAGGTCCAGCAGAAATCTAATTTAAAGTATTTGCATTGGCCTCATCCTACACCCTTTGATGACCATCTTCTTAACCACCCATCCATGTACTTATTGAATCAGTCATTCAGCAAAGATTTCTTGTGTCTTGAGTGCTTGCACACTGAGAGAGTTTGAACACAGAGGTACAGATTGTGAACACACAATCTAGAGAGGAATATGAACATTAAAAAACAACTACAAAAATAAATACAAAATTGCTAATTGTGAAAATACTCTGAAGGAAAGATAAAGGGCTCAATGAGAAAGTATGACAGGGCACCTGAATTATATTGGGTAGTCATGAAATTTTGTTCTGTGGATCAAAATCTGAGACCTGCAGGATGAATAGAAGTTGGCCAGTGGGGGCATTGATTGTCCCAGGCAGAGAGAACAGAATATGCTGATGTTTTGCAGTGAGAAAAATTGGGTGTTTGAGGAACATAAAGAAAGGTGATGTTGTTGGAGCATGGTGAGTGAAAGGGAGAAAAAAAGGCAAAAGTCAAAGGATAGGCAAGATCAAGAGAGTCCTAGAGGCAGGGTGACAAAATGTCCCAGTTTTCCCCAGACAGTCCTAGGGTTTGCTTGTTGCCATCATCAATAAGATCCCCTTTTCTCAAAGTGTGTCAATTTGGATGGTAAATTATATATCCACCTTACTTATCACACATGTTAAAAATTTTGACTGTTATGCCAAGAGTGATGGGAAACCTTTGGAAGAGAGTGAGTTAATCAGACGTGCGTTTTAGAAAGGTACCTCGATGCTATGTAGAGGACTGCAAGAGTGAAAAAAATAGAGACCAATGTGAAAGCTATAGACATGGACTAGGAGAGAGACAAAGAGAGTGGTGGAGACAGAGTCCTGAAAAAGATATGAGCTGTATTTTTAATGACAAGCCAAGACGAGTTTCTTCTAATGTTTTCTTTGTTGCTGACTGCAGGAGCATAATGCCAGCCTCCTAGGATAAAGTGGTAAAACCATCAACTTTTGTCTTAGGTTATCCCTGTGTCAAATCCCAATGCCTTTACCTTCCATTGATCTGCATCTCTATGAAAAACAAATGGTTTTATGTATCACATCAGTACTTTTTTATGGACCATTTTGGCTGCTTGTATCATCACATTCTCCTTTTTCTCTCATTCCAGTTCTTCATTTCTTGGTCTCATCTTCTTCCTCCATATCAAATGTCTTTCCAAATTCCTTTCTTTATCTCTTCTATACTTCCTTCTTCTCTTAGTAAATAAGAAAAATGCAGGAAATATTTTGTGTATAGAAGATCATGGAATATGTACATATTAATAGTGAATTTTCTATTTAACTTAGTTTATATTTCATTAAATAATATGCATTATATAACTACTCTGAATGAATAAATTATTGACATAGTTTTTCTTCCTATTTATTGACCAGAGTCCTATAAAATGATGCCAGATAAGTTTAATGCTTAGCCAATTTACATTGTTGAAAAGTAGGAAGCCAGGGAAAGGTGCATCTTTTAGGAATGTGTAGACGTCTCTCTGGGCTTCAGTTTCTCCACCTGTAAGAAAATAAAGCTCAACATATGATCCAAGAAATACCTAATTTTATTATTCTCTGATTATATTCTCAGATATTAACCTGAAGGCTATTACAAAATATTCCAGAAGTGCTTGAAGCTCAAATACCAAAACTTAAAGACTCTTTTCATTCAGTTGGGTCTTGATTTTGTCCATTTTTACTGAACTGCAATTTACTTGTGAAAAAGGCTTGTCTCTTAAAGATAAGGCAATAGAGTGAGAATAAAGTGTTCCTGTCCTTCAAATTCAAGAAAGGAAAAGATTGTTCTGAGGCAGTTTTTGGAATCCATGAACAAACACTCACCAGAACCCATTCAACCAATGATAACTAATCTTTAAACACACTTATGGAAGTCAGCCAATTGGTGACAGCCCTGAACATCTGAAAGTCAACCAGTCAGTGACAGTCTCACACATATGAAAGTCAGCCAGTAAGGACAGGCCTATGTACCTGAAAGTCAACCAATTAGCAAGAGTCTCACTCCAGTAGCCTCACTTCCATACAGAGTTCAACCAATCACTAAATGTTCCTATTAGTGAAAGTCTACCAGTCCCTGGACTCCAAATCTCCCCAAACCCTACATGAGATCAGTCATCTACTTTGACCATAGAAACTGTGCTTTACAAGTACAACTCTTTCTTAGTAAGTAATATATTCTGATATTGACTCATGGCCTTTCCTTAAGCCATGGAATTTCTGAGACTTCCTTCAACATGTGTCCAGAATTTCTTCAAAATTTCATGTAAATTTATTCTTAAACAGAGGCAATTTGATAAATATGGAATCAAGTGTGATTTAAAAGTTTTACTAATGTGTATAACTATAAAGATCTACATTTAAAATGTCTTAATTGGAACAATAATAATAGAAAAACATCACAATTGAGAGGGCAGACTGCCAGGAATTTGGGAAATGTGGGCCCGCAATATGAATTCACTTTGAGCAATAGTGTTATCTTTGAAGGAAGGAATCCAGGCAAGATGGATGCAGATTTTTGGAAAGTTCTTTTCTGGTCTTAAATATTCCTATGATCTTCAGCTTAGTCTTTAGATATATGAGTATTTTTATATTGTTTTAATTTTCTGTAATTATTTTCTTTTGTCTCAACTTCATTCTGTAGTAACATCTATTCAGAAAAGATGTTAGAGCCTGAAAGAAAGGGGGATGTTCAGTGAGTCTCTCCGATGACCAACACTCCATGGGATAGAAAGGAGTTGAAAATTTAAGGGGAATGTTAAAGTAATGTGAATTTAAACAACTATGAAATGACTTCCACCTTTCAAATTAGCAAGTTAATTATTATATTCCCCGTAAGCAAATGTGTGAAGAAATGGTCACTCTCATGTTGTTCTGATGCAAATATAAAATAATTAGATTTCCAGATGATAATTTTGTAATATTTATCAAAAAGATTTAAAGCATCTGAAGAAGGGAAATCCCCTACAGGGCTGTATCTTAAGGAAATGATAACAGATATTCACTAAGTATATACAGAAGGATGTTCTCACAAAGAATAAAGGCTGAGAGGACTTACTTCATGGGGCTGACAGTGTTTATATCTAGGTTGTGGGATTAATGGGATTTCTCATGTCTTCTCTCCCCCTCTTTTTTTGGTTATTTATTTCTAAATTGTTTTTAGTTATCTGTTATCTAAATTGTCAAGAGAACTTGTTTTGTTTTTGTGATAAGGGGGGAAATGCATTTCAGGAAAAAACAGAGGGAAATTCAGGGAGACCTTATATCCCTCTCAGGTAACATTTTCCTTCTGGTGACAATGGCTTTCCCTGTCCTGTTGATGCTAGAGAACAACCTGGACACTGGGAATTTCATGTCTGATAGGAAATGAGGGAGTTGCCATGGGAACAAACAGTAAGGGAGCTAGAATTGGGCAGCTTTAGCCTTCTTATGGCCTCACTGTGCAATTCATACCTGAGCTTGGGACTGGTAGTGGATCACTATGTAAAATATACCCCTTGAGTTCCCTGACCTACACAGAGCCTCCAAGAACTCAAGATAAAAGAGATAAGAGGGTACATTACATTCAGCCAAGGCCCAGGGCCCACTTTCCATTTGGCTTACTGCCTGCTTTCTTTCAGGCTTGTTCTGAGGTCTTTTAGCCCAAGGTCCATTGTGGGATCCCACTCTCGTGGCTCAGTTAACGCTCTCTCCAATTGGATATTTTCCTTTGCTGTTGTTTCTTTGGTTTTAGCTTGCTTCTGAGGAGTCATTAAGCTACACATGCAAACCATATTTTGGGAGTTGTGCAGCTGCAGAGGTCCATGGATATTTAGTGGTGAACAAATCTCCACATTTTTAAAGCTCAGCTGTTTGAAACATGCTGAATACAAAAATCATTGGTGAGTTACAATGTGTTAAATGACTCTAATTAAATGCCTCTATAATACGATACAGTTGATGATATCGCATAGCAAAAATTACAGTTGGAGCACCTAGAGTGGTGAGCCCTGTGTTCTTTATCCTTTTATGTGGAACTGAGGAAGAATGGTACAAAAGCAACTTTGAAAAATAATTGTGTTATAGGAAAAGTTTTATAATTTGGATTCTTTCAGCCTCTTTATAACCTTTAGCAAATGATTTTTGCACAATGTTGTACATTGTCTTCATGCTTTTCATCTATTTGACAGAAGAATGAGGAGCAAATTACATTTAAACAAAATTTCCAACAGATGATAGTGTCTAGATAACTGGTCTGTTGTTTTTGTCTAATTTGGGTTTTTTATATAAAGCAGTTGTGAAAACATGACATGAAATATTAAACTCCCATTGAGTTCAGCATAAAATTGGCATCTCAGGGGAAGAGATTTCTGGTCAGTACTAAAGCAGACTTTAACTTTCTCATTTAAATGAAAACTCTTGGAATTTCCCAAGATCTCTTGTTAGTGTCTTCCTATTTTGCCCCTAGAAACCTACATTTGACACAATTTTCTTTCATTTGTACATAGAGTTTGGCTCTATTCCCACTAAAAATCTAAGTTGAAGGAGTAGTCCTTAATAATTTTCATAAATGTTTGGGTGAGATTTTCAACTTATTCTGAAATATAAATCATAAGATTTATATTTGCTTTTTAGGGTGGCCAACTTATAATATTCTGTTAAAACATTATTTATGAGCTTGATTTGACAGAGTTTTTAGTGCAGTCAATTATTCTGATTGTCGGTAGACATTCTGCTTGAGTAAGGACTGTGGCGTTCCGCTATCGTGGATGATATCCTGGATTCCAGTCCTGTTGCTACCATTGATGTGCTGAGCTAATCTTTTTATCTTTGTGTCTACAAGGAGAAAGTATAGTTCCTAAAGCCAAACTTGTCCTCAAGGATATAGAAAGAATAAGCATAATTATTGTGAAATGCTTTATAAATAGAGAGTGATACTGCTTGCTACATCCTAAACATGATACTCCCATTTTAATTCCAGATTAGGAGCCAAAACCTTTTGTCTCAACTGAGAAAGCTGGTTCCATACCTCCCTTAAGGCAATGGTTCTCCGCTTAAATTTGTTTGAGATACTATACAGGTGCCCAGGCCTTACACTGAACCAGGATATCTGGGGGTGGTTCAGGGCATATCTACATGCGATTCTCCTTTCAAGGGTAATGAAGAGGCATAGCCCAACTGCGACCTGCCTTGAAGGGTGCTAATGTTTTACATGAGTTCTTTCATTTAGTCTTTATAACACTGTTAGTCTTATTTTACAGATGAGGAAATAGAGATTCAGGATTCAGATGCTTCAAACTTGCCAAGATCATAGTTTCCAAATGCAAAGCCAGCATATAACACAACCTTCTGTGTCCCCAGATGCCAGGTCTGTTCCTCTGCTCTTCTGCCTCTATAAGCGAGCCTTTACAAACCTGGCAAAGAAAAAGAACTTGGCAAAAAAAAAAAACTAGACGGAGGCAGTAGTGTCTTCATACCAGCACCAGTTCCATCGGCTGTTTTCACCTGGGTTTTAAGCTCCTGTGAACTGGCTGGAGTTTTCTGAAAAAGGCAACTTCCTGATTGACAGTGGACGACTCAGGTTACCACCATTGCTTATCTCTGTGGCCTTCTGAAGCTCTGTGTAGACAAACTAAAGGTTCGTAACAGATGCTATTTGAACATAGGGTTCTGTTTAAGCAAGATATTTCCATGGATGGCCAATAGTAACAATGATTTGTGGATCCGGTTTTCAAAAGACTTTACTGAAATGAAAATCCCATAAAACAGATGGAATCCCAGGTCTCTGTCCATATGTAGTAAATATTTTTAGCAAAAAGTTTGTTTTGATGCTAATGTTTGTGCTGAACTGCACTTGAAAGCAATAAGGGATTTTTCCCAAAAGGCATTCATTTGGTTTTGGAAAAGATGTGTCTGTGCTCTTTGGTTTAATCACAAGTATTCCCAGAGAAAAGAAGATGATTATCAGCAGAGGTTCAGCATTTATGGGGCAAAGGTAAGAGTGATCAAAAGGTGAACCTTTGTTTATAAGGGGAGAGAAAGCCTCAATTGGAGGACAATGTCACACAAGGAAAAGGCATGAGCTTTGTAGTTAGAAAAATCTGATATCAAATCCCGACTTTGCCTTATGTAAATAATAATTTATTTAATGAGTTATAATCCTGTGTCAGGTACTAAGTTAGGCATTAGGCATACAGAGATAAGTAAGGAATAGTTCCTGGGAGCACACAATCTAGAAATGTACATACATTTAAAAATGTTTAAATTTACAATGGCTAAGGACAATGATAATGACATTCCCTGGGTATTAGGGAGGCACAGAGAAGGGGCATCTAGAAAGTCATAGGAAGGGGGCAGACCGGAGACTTTGGGTGAGTTACTTAATCTCCCTAAGCATCAGTTTCCCCAAGCTGATCATAACTATCTTGCTGCATCGTCGTGATAATTAAATTAAATAAGCTATATAAAATAGCTACCATGGCAACAGGCAAATAGTAGGATTTCTATAAATAATAATGATAATAATGACGATTGTGATAACAAAGAGGATATTGACATGAAGGACAAATGGGTTAAAAAACAAGAGAGTCTGGTATTGGTTGGAAGAGCCAACTGTCTTGTCACTCAAAATTAGGCTAAGTATCCATGTCCCTCCTTTGTGTTCTGAGCGTGCTGCATTGTAAGTATTTTTTAATTCCATTCAGTTGTGAGCTCACTGAGGACAGGCAGCATAATTCTGCCTTACAAACTACTGTGTCTGCAGAATTTAGCCTTGAACCTAACATGTGGTAGTCTTTCCACACGTGTTCATGGGGGAAGGATGTGGAAAAGTAAGAAAATATAAAAAGAGAAACAGATAAAAGGGAGAAGGGAGAAGTCAAGCGAAATCATTGCTCAAGGACACTAAACACTGTTGCTCTTTCACCTCTATTTTATGTTTCATAGCAACGCCTTCATGATCAATACATCTTTCCATTACCCATTATCCTCTAATCAGATACCATGCAAAATCTCAGTTTTGATGTCCTTTATCTTCCTTTTTCTCTTTCCAAGAGGGTTGAAGTTCCAGCCATGCTACCTATTGAGCTGTATGGCCTTATGTAAGTTTTTACTTTCTTTGAGTCAAGCGAAGATAAGTCCAGTTAAACATGAGATTGAAATTAAATCCACTTCTTTCTAAAATTCTACTATAATTACAGTGAACGTTTTTTAAATGGAAGAGGCAAGAAACATAAGAACAGGTGACAGCAGAGCTAGTGTTCAAAACTTTTTGAATGTTGGAAAGCTCATGAAACAAAGGTAATTGGCTGCAAACTCAGCCTGCAGAGAGGGAAATCAATAATGAGCAAGTTCATTCATTACACTGGCCTTCGGAAATGCTCAGAATTCATAAGTACCTGAAACCTCTGAAGGCAAAGGGAAAAAAAGCACCAAATCTCCAGTTTTCTTGCCTGGTCCGTTCAGCCAAGACATTCCCCCTACCATGCCCTTGGCTGAAACATGGAAGTTTCTCTCTCAAGAGCTTGAACCAGAGATGTTCTGGGCTTGAAACACCAGGCTGAGCCAAGCTTAGGCCCATAGCACCCTGCCCAAGCTAGGAAGAATAGGTGAAAGTCTATGTATTGGTGTGTGACACTCCCTTAACCTTTTCCCCACCCCTATTGCTACCAGAATCCTTGTGGACAGGGCTGTGTCACAAGGAAGGGGATTACAGGACTCCCCTCAGCAGAACTCAGCCAAAGACAAACACCAACAAACACTGATTCTGGATTCCTCCAACAAAATGACATAGTCCCTACAGCAAGCTCTATTGGTTGACATTTCTCATCTATACAAAAGAGCCTCCAACCAGCATTGTAATGTCTCACTTCAAAATAAGTATAGACAACCAAGAATCCCCAGACATTTGAGGAGGTCTATCAATATGAAAGACAGAAACAAAAATAAGCAAATAAAAAAATAAAGAAAAAGAAAAGAAACTTGGAAAAAATAGATGTAATATCACAATTAAAAAAAACTTTAAAAATTATCATTAATATTCTCAGAGTTATTAGAAGAAAAAATCAATGCCTTCAAAATTCTAAGAGAAAAGTATATCCAATCTAGAATTCCATACTCAAACTATCAATCAAATGTAGGCATAAAATTATATTTTCAGACCTTCAAGTTCTCAAAAGCTTACTTCACAGAAGCCTTTTTTTAGTTAGCCACTGGATGATTTTAACAATAGCAACATAAGGCAGGAAGTCGGGGAAGCAAAAAAAATAAATGAAGATGAAAACAGTAACCTTAATACATGAGAAAAGGTCAGAGGAGATGGTAAGAGAAGTCCCAGATGGCAGTTGTGCATCAAGGTAGGGGTGTCCAATCCATATCAAAAGCACCATGGTGCACTTCACCAGGAATATCTTCAAATTTTTTTAAAAAGGAAACTCACTACCTGATGCATTCTGATTTACTGAGACGACCTTTACTATTGTGTTTGGGATGAATTAGTGATAGGTTCATAGAAAAATAAATAAACAAACACATGGTAGTATTAACTCCAGAAGTGGAAAGACAGATTTGTAAAAGAAAGAAGTAAAATTATTACACTATGTACTTCAGTTATACATAATACTATATGTCTATAAATAATATAAGTACTGAACATTTATTTAATGAGAAACTGCGACATAATTCTCAGGAGAAGATGGGTGAAGGGAAGTATACATGGAGAGGCAAGGAGAGGGAAGGAGAGCTAAACCCTTATCTTTCATAGCAAAAAAAATCAATATATTACAAATAAAACTGAAAAGTCAAGAAATCATAATGTAAGCAGAATATTTAGAAAAATGGAGAAAAATGCCAGAAGAAACTGCTAAAATGCTTGAAACAGAACACATGAACAGAAGTTTCAGAAGGTTTGAAAAAGCAAGTCTATTATGTATTATTTAAATATTAAATGTGTAATGCACAAAGTTCCTAGTATTTGCACTGCACACAATAGGGACTCAAGAAGTGATTACAGCTGTTGCTGATGCTGTTGCTCAAAGCAGCCTCAAATATTCTCTGTGAGCCTTGCTCACAGTAACCCCAGCTTGAGGTCCATGTTTGTTGTGTCAACAGCTGTCCACACATCGTTCTGGAAATACTTGGAGAAGCTGGGAGGGAAGGGAGAAGACATCAGGTGGGAGTAAACACCATCATTTATACATTTCCCCTTTGGTTCTTAAAATATAACAATGAAGCTAAATATATGTTTACAATATGAAACTGGCAGGAAAGAGACCTGTTTTGGAGGGTTTTTTGCTTCCTTCAGCCCCAACCTAGAAGCTGTTATTGTTGTTATTGTTGTAGTCAAGTGGAGTCCACTGGAAACCAATCTGATCACAGGTGTCTAAGCCACATGAATGGAGATTTTACTTTTTTTGTTTTTACTCCTGAAGCTACAAGAGCTTAAAGGTAAACATTTAGGGAACAACTAGTTTGTCTTCACCACATAAATCTTCTCTGATTGGAAACTGTGACCCTCCTTGTCATTCTCCATCTTTGATACGCCAAATAAATTCATCTCAATATTTTTGCTACCATTGTCATTATTATTTTTGCCACAAAGTTAATCTGTTCTGTACTACATTAACCCTAGAGTTTCCTTTGAAAAGAAAACAACTTCTACGAGTGCAAGATAAGAAAACGAATGTTCCATAAAATAGACTTTGCAATGTGGTACAGCACTTTCTGCTCAGGTTACGACATCAAAGCAACTTCTCCGCCCCTGACCAGTAGTGTGGCACTCCGGAGTCACTATGACAATGAGCAGCAGACAGAAAAAAAGCCGTAGATTCATTTCACCGCTCTTAATCATAGCCAGTCAACAGAGTCCAAGAGTGAGTGTCATGCGGGGCGGCCTGCGGGGTCTCTGCTCCCGCTCCCCATACAAGAACGCAGGATATGGTGAGGCCAAAAAGGAACACCCACGGAGCCATAGGTAGGGGAGTCATACCACTACAGTCTCACTGGAGGCTGGGTTCACTGGACGTGCGACCTGCTGTCCGTTTTGTCTGCAACCCACCGACGACTCTCTTTCACTCTCCTCCACTCTCCTCTCTTTCTTGCTAGCACAGCCACAGCAGTTATATTAGTGGCCAATGGCTCACTGGTTACAGCTGACGGCCAACTAGCCACAGCTGATGGCCATGCAATCACAGTTGATGGCCATTTACTACCTGAGCCAGCACCTGTCTATGTGAAGCTGAGAGCCTGGAAACCACTTTCTGGGGCTCTGCCCCACAGTGAGCCTACAGGGTTTGAACTGATGCAAGCTCTGGGCTGGGGGTTGGGACACTTGCCATGGTCATCCTAGCTCTGCCGTCAGAAATGTACATCTTTGCAGGAGTCATCAAGCTGGGCCGTCATTTTCTCATCAGTGAAGCCAGGTTGAATGTTATCTGAGTTTCCTTACAACTTGACTCCTGATTCTCCCCTTCCCGCTCACTCCAGAACCATAAATATCAGGCTAAGAAGAGAGGGTCTGGGTCAATCGTGGTTAGATTCTGCCCAGCTGCCGCTTGTCTTGTAACCCTGGGCTAGCTCTACAACTCTCTGAGCCTTAATTTTCTGTTCCTTAAAGGGGAAAACAGCCGTACCTTTCCCACAGTGTCATTGTGAGGATGAAATGTGATAATGGAGGCCTGCGGTTGGCTCCAGAGTAACCGCCTGGCACAGAGTATCTTTTTGCCAACCCAGCAACAATATTCTCTCTCATCTCCCTTACAGCCACCGGAGGCCATGAAGAAAGAGGAGCTGGTGAATCTTCCCCAAAAGTGAAGCCTCATGGGCTAGTGACTAAACAGCTTGCTGAATCCTCTGATGGGGCTTTCAAGAGGGGGTGAGCATTAGCAGCGTCAGAGAGAAACTCTCACACCTGGAAGACAGGATAAAAAAAAATCAGTGATGACAGGAACTGCAAGGTCCTTGAGGGCAAAATAGATTTTTAAGAATCTGGTAACCTGTCCTATATGAACCCAGAGGAGATGAGATGAATTCTTCCCATCTAGAAATATGTAGCTTACCATGTTTCCCCAAAAATAAGACCTACCCAGAAAATACTCCCTAGCATGATTTTTCAGGTTGACATCCCCTGACCATAAGCCCTGATGCGTCTTTTGGAGCAAAAATTAATATAAGACCCGGTCTTATTTTGGGGTAACACAGTACTTCCTAGAGCTGCTGTCAAGGGCTCCACGCACACCCCCTGTGGGGACAGAGCCCCCGAGAGCAGTTTCCAGGCTCTCAGCCTCATGTGGAAAGGTGCTGGCTCGGGTAGTAGGTGGCCGTCAGCTGTGGCTAGTTGGTCGTCAGCTGTAACCATTGAGCTGTTGGCCATTAGTGTAACTGCCATGGCTGCGCTGGGGAGGGGAGTTGAGGGGAGTCTAGGGGAGTCGAAGGGAGTTGAAGGGAGTCGGTCAGTTGGCAGAAAAGCAGACGGCAGTTCGCACGTCCAGTGAACCCAGCCTCCAGTGAGACTGTAGTGGTATGACTCCCCTACCTATGGCTCCGTGGGTGTTCCTTTTTGGCCTCACCATATCCTGCGTTCTTGTATGGGGAGCGGGAGCAGAGACCCCGCAGGCCGCCCCGCACAACAAATGGCGCAGCGAGCAGGGTGTGGTGTCGGCTGAAACTTTCCAGAATGTACTGGAGCAGTTTATACATATAAAAGCTCAGCTTCGTAAGCAGGGTACGGTGCCGGCCACAACCTACCGAAGCATGGTGGAGCGGTTTGTGCATGTGAGAGCCCAGCTTTGGGAGGCCCATGAAGAGCGACACCGGGAACGGGAGGCACCGTCTGCCTGGGAGACTCGAGCCTCCAGCTGGCACACCACCCTCTTGGCCATGGAGGGCGCTGTCTTCATTTTGGTGATCTGCTGTGGCCTTAGGCTCCGAGGGTTGTGGACATCTTACATGGAGGTCACCACCCACTCAGACACCTGGCATGGTGAGCAAGATTCCGACCAGGTAGGAATGGAGTCTGACTCTGGGCAGGAGGACGTGTGGCCCCCACACAGTGTGTGGTGCCCGGTGGCCACTGTTCTCAGGAGTTGGACCCCCAAGGAGGGGTGGGAGGACATGGACGGCTCTCCGGCCAGCGTGGAGAGGGTCCTGCAGGCTCTGGCTCAGCGGTTGCCGGAGGAGGAGAAGGCTACAGCCGGCCGTGTGGGCTGGATGTTCTTCACGGCCTGAGTCTCAACACGGAAAATATGCTTAATGAAATGGCCCGGGTGCTGGACCAGGTGTCCCGGTTGGAAGTGCTGGAAGCCCAGGTCCGCCTACTAGAAGAGGGACCCCACAGTGGAGACTCTGAGGCAGAGGAAGCAAGTGGAGACAATGTAGCTCCCAACCCCCAAGCCCGGCCAATCTTTAAGCAAAGGGTAAAACGTGAGCAACCTTTGGGCCCAGGGGCGTTGCTGCCGGCAACCCAGCTGTGACTGAGTTCACAGCATATACCAGTTACACTTCCACTGAGTTGCAGGAGCTGGGGAGGCAGTACCGACAGAGCCCTGGAGAGCCCGTCTCGGCTTGGCTACTACATTTATCGGATGAGGGAGCAGACAACATTCTCTGCTCCCCAGGCAAGATAGAAAAGCTAGCCTTCGTGACGGTGCATCCATCCCTGCGACAAAGGTTACAGAACTGCCATAGGTTGGCCCAAGACCAAGGCAAACACATTCTAATGGAGTGGCTCACTGCTGCGGTACGCACAGTATGGGGACAGGCTGGCGAGCTGCCAGACACTGTGAGTCAATGGCAGTCATATACGGAACTTACTCAAATCATCCGTGAACTGGGTATGAGACATGCTATTTTTAACCTCAACATGCAGGGCCCAGATGACGAGCTTTTTACTGCCAACATGAGAGATCTGGTTTTGGACACTGCACCTGCGAGTGCTTTTGGATCCTTGGTTGCCATTCTTACACCCTATGTGGGGCGACAGATCCATGAAGTTACAACTGCCATGGCCACCCTAGGGGATGTTGAAAGCTGGAGGCGAAGGAAGTTAAGACAGGAGGTCCACGCAGTTGAGACCTGGAAGCCCAAATCAAAAGTAAAGGGGCGAGGTTGCGGGCCTCAGAGAGTAACATGTGCACAGATGTGGCATGAGCTCATGGCAGCAGGGGTCGATCGGGAGAAAATAGACCGACAACCCAATGCACTCCTGCTGGAACTTTGGAAACAGTTGCGTCTGGAACAGCAACTAAAGAAGAAGTCTGGGAAATCGTGACCCATGTCCCTCCAGGACTTCATGCAGCCACTTGAGGCCGACTCCTTTCAGCTTGATTAGGGATGGGGCCAAGGTACCCGGTCAGAGGGGACGAGCAGGGACTGGAGTCCCCACATGGAACTGTCCATACATTGGTCCCCTTCTAATGTGCAGAGGGTTTTGGCCCTAGTTGACACTAGCAGTCTTATTTATGGGAACCCAGAACTGTTCCCTGGACCAGCAATCTGCATTGATGGCTACGGCAGAAATGGGAACATTTTGCTGCCAGCACCCACATGCTTGAAAGCAGGGGAACGACAGCAATGGACTTGGCCCTGGCAGGTCAAAAGCCCCCACTGTCGGTGGTTGGGTCTGATAGCCCCATGGGGGGCCGGTTTGACTCATGATTTGCAAGTGACGCCAGGGGTGGTGGCTGAGTGGCCACCGCAAGTGACTGTAGTATACAGAGGTCCTGATGCCGGGACGATTTTGCGGGGAAACTACGTGCTCTCACTATGGCCTATTATGGAGTCCCCTGTTCTGTTACATGTTGAAACTATGTAAGGGACCCCAAGCACTGCCATAAAGCTCTGGTACCACAAACCGGGAAAGGTGCCAGTGGCAGCGAGCCTCCTTTCCCAGGACAAAAAGCTAGCGTGTATCCTTCCAGATGGAAGGGATCTGTCATTGTTGGTTCCTAAGACTACTGTTTCTTGTCGTCTGTAGGTGCCTATAGGCTAATATGGCACAGGGACCCTCATGGAAGACGCTTGTCACGTAGATTATGAGGCGAGACCCTGTAGGGGTGAAGTGTGGGGACAGAGCCCCAGAGAGCAGTTTTCAGGCGCTCAGCCTCATGTGGAAATCTGCTGGCTTGAGTACTAGACGGCCGTCAGCTGTGGCTAGTTGGCCGTCAGTTGTAACCATTGAGCCGTTGGCCACTAATATAACTGCCATGGCTGCGCTGGGGAGTGGAGTCAAGGGGAGTCGGTCGGTTGGCAGAAAAGCAGACAGCAGATCGCACGTCGTGTGAATCCAGCCTCCAGTGAGACTATAGTGGTATGACTCCCCTACCTATGGCTCCATGGGTGTTCCTTTTTGGCCTAGCCACATCCTGCGTTCTTATGTGGGGAGCGGGAGCAGAGACCCCGCAGGCCGCCCTGCATGACACCCACACACTGACACACATACTGTCACACACACTTGCTCACATTCTCTGACACACACATATACTTGCTTGCTAGTTCTCACTCTCTGTCTCTGTCTGTCTCTCTGTCTCTCTGTCTCTCTCTCTCTCTCTCTCTCTCTCTCTCTCTCTCTCACACACACACACACACACACACACACACACACACACACACACGGCGCTCTATCCAAGCTGGACTGATTACGTTGCTGGCTCTGGCATGGTTATAGTCATTGTTCATTATTCATAAAGTGTCATAAATGTCTAAGCTCCCTTACAATGGATGATGCTCAGCTGAATAACAATAACAAGACAAAAAAGCTATCCTCTTGCCCCAAGGAGTGTATGGTTGAAAACCTGACATGTGAAAGTTTAGGTGTAGCCCCTTGCTAGCTTCTAGAAGTGTAACATGGAGAAACTACACACTTTTAGCAGGTAGATACAGTTATAGCACAGTTTTTCCAGGAGGATTTTGAGGTTTTGTGAGCAGAGACTTCAGTTATGTAAGGCTGTTGCTATGTCAGTTAAGGAAAAAACAAGTGGTGGGGAGACAGAAAAATAAGTTCAGTCCACTGCTAAATGTTTCCTGGCATCCAGAAAAGTGCTAGTCTAGGAACTCATGACTTCTTGTGCCCAGGTGTCTCCTTTATGGGATAAAAGTAAGTGATGAACACCTAACATGAACCAGGCCCATTCACATGTACTGCACTGTCTCCTGTATGACCCCTAAGAATTCTGGGAGTTGGTCAGACCCCATTCTCCTGGCTGTAGAAAGATGAGCTGCTGTGCCCAAGATCACAGAAGGCTGCAGAGCTGCCATTTTCACCAGGTCTGCCTGAATCTGACACATTTCCAGACCACCATGCTACTTCCTCCTCATTGGACATGAATATGACAAAACTTCAAACATGCATCCTCTCCTTATGCTTCCAGTCCATCTGATTGCTCACTCAAATCCAATAGGAAAATATCTGGAGGTAGAACAATCAAGGAAGAGAAGACATTCAATACAGCAGAGGTGCACTATTATCAGCTTTGTTGGCAGACGTTAAGACAGCTGGGGGTAGGAGTAGGCAGAGATGCATCCCAGGCTGATTTGTTCAGCCAAGAGTTCACAGCGGGGATAAAGTGATGATTTCAGGGGCAGTCTCTTGGGAAGAGAAACAGCCTGACCCTACATTAACACTTAGTGGAGTGCACAGCAGATGTAAAAATACGCTTATTGATAGACTGATGGATTGAGCCTAGCCAATGCCCTGCATGTGTGTGTGATATTTATCACCAAAAAGAACTGTTCAGACAAGGGGGTTGTACCAAAAGTACTCAGCTGCTCGAGAGGTACAGTTTTTGGGGAAACACCTCAGCCCCCAAATAATCATATTTTTCTGCTGGCTAGTCCTTGAAATTCCATCCTTAGAGACCCAGCTCTTCAACTTCCTTCCTTCGTTTATCTTGTTGATTTTGAACTTACCTGTGCCAGTTCCTGCCTGGGCTGGGCTAGAGATGAAAGTGGCAAGATGGTAATCCACCCATTGGCCCGAGGGAGAGACAGACACCAGTAATGAAAACATAGGAGTGAGCCCAGGGGAAGCAGCAAGAAGACACTGGTGAATGAGCCACAGGAAAGGAGCCATCTGTACCTGGCACAGAGGCAAGAGTGAGCTTGACCAGAGCGTGCAACACAGCAGGCAGCCAGGTCCCAAGACCCTGCTCTGTGGGGCGGAGGATTCTGGAAGGGGAAGATGTTGCATGAGGGAGTGATATCATCACATCTGTATGTTAAAATGAAAATCAGGACAAAAAGGAGCAGGTTGGACTACGTAATGCATTATGACACTTCAATTCTCTTAAACATCCTTAGAAGAGATAATGAGTTTTAAACAGGTTATATATTCTTTGGAGTAAGTAAAAGATTCAAAAAGTAATTTTTTTATTAAGAAAGGAAGAATACCAAAATGGGTCTGAGCACTGAGGAAAGTGGAAATGAGGAAGGAAAGGTGGAAATTTGGTGCAGAGAAATAAACAACTATTTTACTCTTGTCCCACCAGGCCAGTGAAGAAGAGGGACATAAGTTATATAAATTCATTAATTTTGCTTAGTCTATGAGAAATTATTATTTCATGAATTTAAAACCCAATTTTAATCAACAATCAATGAATAGAGTATAGATAGCTGAATTAGCCTTACCTGAAAGATAACACATCTGTAAAGACATCTGAAAGAAGTCTTGGTTCCATTGGTGTGAGTCCATATTAAGTCATCCCCCCAAAAAAAAAAAATTATTAAACTTGAATTTTCCCATACAAAAAATTATTTTGAAAAGAGGAGCCAAACTATGTCAAATAATTGTTGATCAGCCTATAACTGTTTCTGGTATAGTGTTCTTATGGTATTGGTTTGTACCAGAAATATACCCTTTATGTAGGGATAGAGGAAAAGTAAGTGTCCACAAAGATTTTCCAAATGTCGGCCATGTAGCAGGCAGCACACCAGGCCCAAGGAGAGGACAGTGAACAAAGACACAGAGTCTGAGATTTCATGGTTCTTACATACTAGTAAGGGAAATAACCGAATTCATTTAAATAAAAAGGCAAGTGGAAGAATTAGCACTGTGAAGGAAAAACTGAGGGAGAGTTTAATAACACAACATGATTCATTGCAATCAATTTTACATAGTACGATCAAGACAGGCTTCAAAAGGAGGTGATATTTAAGCTGAGAACTAGACTTAAGAAAGAACTAGTTAGGGGAAGTGTGAGAAAAAATAATTGGCCCAGAGAAAAAAACATGCGCACAGGAACACAATCCTTACTATCATCAAGAGATGTATGAAGTGCTGAAGAAAGTCAGAGGAAGAAAGCTGTCAAAACCATGGAAAATGAAAACCAACAATTAAGTCTGAGCATTAGCCCTCACACAGGAGGTTTTGCTTCCATGGACTTCTGTGACTCTCTGACAATGGTGTAGAGTCTGTTGTTCACCTGACTGCACATATCTGAAAACTCATCAATCAACACAAAAGACCATTCTCTATGGTGGAATATACCATTACACTGCCTTTAGTAATTTGGGAAAAACAAATAAATGGGAAATGTTAAGTATTCATTTCCAGTGAGCCAACATTCCTTTACGATCGTACAGAGAGAATATGAGAACAAAAAGCTATGGGGGGTAAGAAAAACAAGCATGCATGGGAAATTTGGATAAAATAATAGAGCTGCCCCTTTATTTTCCTTGAATTGATGGCATTGCAATTGAATTCATTTTTATCTTCAGAGATAAAGGAATTCTGCAGCCCTTATTTTCCTTAAAAAAGAAAAAAAAAGAAAGAAAGGAAAGGAAGAAAGAAAGAAGAAAGGAAAAAGAAAAAAGAAAAAAAATTCACTCTCTGGTTCCAGATTGCTTACCCCTAGGGAAATGTGCTGCCAGGAGGTAGGAGGTTCCAAGGAAATAAGTAGAGCATGAACTGCTGCTGAGGTATAGATGTCTTTCTACGTCTGACATGCAAAAAAGGAGTTCTCAGACCGCATGCGGGAACAAAAATATACTTTGGTTATCTAATTGAAGTTAAGCATAGAAATGCAAGAACTCTGAAACTCCATAATTTTACTCTACATTCCCTCACTTCTCAAAAATCAAGACAGTCATCATATTTCCATCTGGGCTTCTTAACTGGCTGGAGGGGTTATTAGTTTTAGGAAGTATATTATTCCCCATTTAGTATCTGCATCATTGCTTCCCCAAGGCTCAAAGCCTTTGCAACCAGGTCACGGTGAACTGTGGTACTGTGAGGCCTTGGATCAGACGGTACTGAAAGGAGCTTCATTTTCACTCTGATATAGCCATAAACTTGAAACCAAATAGCATTCCATAGGAATTATTAGAAGGTCGCATGAAGAAAAATTTTAATTTCTTCCCTGTAAGATGTCTCCTCCTATCTTTCAATATTCTTTTGATTTGTCCTTTATTATGTAAGATTATAAAAGATAACTACCTATCATCTCCTAAAAGACGCAGTTTCAGCTTGGTTGTTCTGACAGCGTGGTTCCCATTGCTAATGGCTCTCTCCAAGGGGAAGGAAGTACTTTGATTGAGAAGATTGGGCCTTTTTTGCAAAATCTTCTTAGAGCCTATTCCATTTCAAAATGAAAATCTGACATCACATCAATAAGGAGATTGGAATTGTTTACATTTGCTCCCTCTCAACACCTAGTGTCAGAATAATGAAAAGTTCCATGCCTCCTTGACTGAAGGCTGACATTCTGTCCTTCATGGACTTCCACTTGCCATAGAAGGAAGTGAAGAAATAATTTTCGGAGTTCTTATTGATCTGGCATTGCATTAACTGTCTGCTGAGCCAAGCTATTTATTGACTAAATGCTAGCTGGCCACTTCTAATTAGCTCAGCTTTCCCAAGCAGATTTCAGGATGGGGTGAAAAGACACCAGAACAGGATTCTCTGAAGCAGATGCAGAACTATCTGTGACCCCTACAAGTCTTTCCTATTTTCCAATCACGTGTTAAAGAGCTGAATGGGGGAACATGAAATTGTCACTTGTCTTTCTTTCATGGAGTCACATGGTGAAGTTCATCTGGTAAGACCAAGTATTCGTCTATGTAGGGATTCCATTTCTCGTTCGGTCATCAACCTTATTTAAGTCACATCCTCTTGGAAGCCACTCTTATTTACTTAGATTCACTCTTTGAAATGCTTTAGAATCTCAAAGAGAATCAGAGAAGAGCCAATTTTTAAACAGTAAACTCTGTATTGAAATATAAGTTACACACAGAAATCTGCCCAAATCTTAAGCACAAATTTTGATGTTTTTACAAAGCGAACCACCTGTGTAACCAGTAAACAGATCAAGAGATAGAATGTTACCCACACTCCAAAAGCTTTCTCTGTTACTTCTGTCACTGTTCCCCCAAAGGGTAACCACTACAGAGACTTCTAACACCAGGGATTAGTTTGCCTGTTCCTAAACTTTACACAAATGGAATAATATAGCATGTAAACTTTTTTCCCTAGCTTCCTTCAATCAATATTCTCTTGGTAAGATTCAACCAAGAACAACAGAATTTTGAGGATAAGTTACATGAGAGATTATATCTGGTCTATATTTCTTTTTCCCTGATTTTGACAAGTGTTTACGAAAAGCCAACACCAAAACTCTCAGCCTTTATTAATAAAAGTTTAACAGATATACCAAACTAGTGCAGATAATCTCAAATAAAATACTTTGGTTAAGTAGAAACTGCCATGTCAAATTACTTCAGCAACATTCAAAAGGGTGTGTGGGTCCAGGTCCAACAGAATGTGTTAGACTCACACATAAGTACTCACACATTTTCAAGTTGAACACGAATGTATTCCTATTCATGGCATTACAGTGACTCCCTGCTTTAAAAACTTTGCAAAATTCTTCTAAGCTTCTTAAATTCTCTGTAGTTGAGAGCCACTATATAAATATTCACAGGATTTTGCAAAGCAAAAATGGCTGCTTTTCTTGGCTCCCAATGACAGACTTACTGGAACAATTTGCAAAGCACAATCATATTAAATTTGAACATCAATTTTAAAAGCAACTCTTTATAATTTCTGGAGCTAGTAATCAAGAGGCAGAACACTAATAAGACTACGTCAGAGAGTTTTAGCTCTTCTAGTTGGGATTTGCTTCTGATTTGAAAAATAAAAATAATCTGTAATATATAAAAATAAGTTTTCCTTCACATTGTATCATAAAGTCAAAATTACCTTTCATGACAATTAAATCATGCTTCTCATTTTAGAAGAGGGAGTGTTTGCTTTTTCTCTTGTCTGAAAAAGGAGCACTAGAAAGAGATCTGTGGAAAAGCTCCCACACCTTGAAGTAGCATTTGAGAGACCAAGATGAGTACAAGGTAAAATTGAAAAGAGTTGGAGAATTCAAAATTAGTATCATTTTAATGCCCCGTTTGAATCTCAAAAACTAGATTGGAACACTGTATATATCTGAAAAACAACTCATTGATTCATTCATTCACTCATTCATTCATTTATTCATTCCTTTACAAATAGCCATGGTGTACTTACCATGTATCAAGCACAAGTTGGTAATAGTTTACAAAATAAATATTCTCTTGATATGGTAGAAAAATGCATACTTCGGATCAATAGTGTGCTAGTAACCAGGCTCTCTGGGGGGGAAAAAATCCCCAGTTTTTGTGTTTGTCAAGTTCTACTATAAAAATATTTTCTCCGTGTCCAATTTCAAGATACCACTGTGAAGTTACTGAACTGGAGTTGGGGTGAGATTCACACATTTGGCTCTTGTGAGCTAGCAGGAGCCAACTGCAACACATCACTGCTTTGAGCGAATGTTTTTGATGATGAAAAAAATGTACACTTCATACAGGATAAAGGTAAAATAAACAGTATTGGAACTTCTACTCAATTAATCAAAGGCAGCTGAGTGTGCATTCTAGGACTCTGAAGACCCACATATATGGTATCTCATTCAAGCCTAGTATACTTGAAAAGCAAGTAAGGGTTTTCCAGGGGAAAGCAACACTGGCAGAATAACACCCCCACCCCCAGAGCAGTGATTTGGAAGAATGCCAAGTGGTCTGTTCTCTCAAGCAACTCCCTGTACAATTTTGTCATGATGTATGTAATTCCCATAGTTAGCATCAGTATTTAAATCTGTGTGTGTCAGAAGAGCCTTGTTAAAATGCCAGTGTTCCCTGATAGAGGTAGCAAATTGCACCCCTGGTAAGCAGGCAGTTTGGTGTCGTGAGAGCAACACTGACTGACAGGTAAAGGGTTCGTTCGATTCCTAGCTTGCTAATCACTAACCGTGTTACGTGTGGCAAGTCCCCTCAAAATTTCCAGCTTCAGTCTCCATGCAGACTCGGTGACATCCTCTTTTGTTCTCATCACCTCTGCATCCAGTAGCCCTCTTAGTTTGGACTCAGACACTAGACTATTTGGTGGCTCTGTGCCAAAATATCTGATGCTTTGACAGTGTTATGTGTTTGGAATTGCGGGACTAGGTAGAGCAGCAAAGAGAGATGTCTCTTTAGAAATGTTATTTTCTGTAAATAATTCACATTAAACCTAGTATGAAATGGAACTTTTCTCTCAGGGGTTCCTGTGAAGACCACCAGCTCTTACTAATGCTTTCTAAAAGTTCTCAGGATTTCCAAAGAAAGATGCCGTGAAACTATCAGCATCAAAATTTCTAGAGTCTAAGGAAGACATGGACATTGTAAGATGCAGCGTTCCTTTATGAGTTGAACTAAACAGAAGTGAAAGAGACCTGCCCAGAATTTTGAATACCATGAATCAGGGTTAATAGATAGATTCAAATATTTTACTCTATTAAACTGGGCATGGAATTTTGAAAGTGAGTTTCCTGCCAGTCCTTCCAATACACCCTCTGTGGGCTCCCGGGGTGTACATGAATGTGCATTTTTATCATCCGCCTGAGAATCTTAAAAGTACAGCCTAGTTACCACACACCAGAATTCACTTTGGTCAAAAGTAATTGTCCAAGAAAACTGTGCTAATGTCATATTGATTATCATAATTGTACCCCAAATCACAACAGACCCAGATAATACATAAGGTTCAGCTTAAACCAGCTCAAACAATCCCTCCAACACCCTTCAAACCTGAGTCCCAGGGGATCCAATCCTGTACCTGCCATTGCCCTGGTTCTTACCTCCTGTTTGCAGAAACCCAAATTTTTCCAAATCTTATTTTTTGAAAATCTCTTAAAATTATAAATAAATAAATAAATAAAAATCCCCCTTTCAGCTTATTCTCCAGTCATTCTTAAGCAAAGAAATGTGTTTTTCTAAATACTTGCTTGTTCATGGTATGGAGGCATTTTTCCGTCAGAGAGAGAAAATCTTAGTTGGCTTTAAAATTTTAACAAAGTTGTGCATGGGCATCTTGCATGAGCTGAGATCAGCATGTCTCTGAGAGCCAGTTGGCATTAGAGCCCCAGGATAAGAAGTGAGAACATTAAAAGTAAATTGTCAAGGATAAGGGCCATTTGAGGTCTTGCAACCCTAGCTGTGTCAGTTTTTCCAGAGGCAGTGAAGCATGTGCTGAAGAGTATCCATTAATTGATGGAGCAAAATGGGCTTCCACAGGCAGAGAACTTTCTTCATTTATCTATATTTGCAATTAAATTTTTTTCTGATTATGAAAGAAATGCAAACTTATAAAAATGCAAATGGTAAAGAATATAAAAAAATAATAGCAAATGTGCCCTGTAATCACTCACTCTGGAAATAACCACAATTATTATTATATGTATACTTCCTTGAGTTTTTTATACAAAATACATGAATATCTACATAATAATTATCATTATTTTATAAAATGGATAATAACGTGTATATATGATTTTTACACAGTTTGTGCTGTGTGTATATGTGCATGTGTGTGTTTGTGTATATATACATAGAGAGAGAGAGACAGAAAGAGAGAGACAAAAAATGTATACACACTTTGAGAAAGAAAAATTGTATTAAAATTGTGATACTCAATATATACCGATAACAAAAGATGAATACAAGTCACATTTGGCTTCTGCAATTACAAGAGGAGCTCAAAGTGGTTACCATCAGCATCCAGACACTTCTGATTATGGCAAACTACCGCTTGAGCAATGGTGACCAAAATGTCCACTTATATACATTTTTTTGGCATCCCCACTACTAGGGATGCCAAAAAAATTTTGTTATCAGTATATATTGTTATATTTTGTTATCAGTATATATTAAGTATAATATAGTTTTTTCCTTTCTTAAAATGTATATACATTTTTTTGGATATTATATATATATGTATATATATATATATATGTATATATATATATATATATATATATATATATATAAACAACTTGGTTTATATAGATATATATATATGTATGTATATATATATATATATATATATATACACATATATATATAACAACTTGGATATATATATATTAACTTATATTTAACTTACATTAAATCAAGTTGTAAAACTATACATTATAGTTTTACAACTTGGTTTTTTCTCCCCAGTCATCCTGGATGTCTTTTTATGTCAGTCCATGCAGCTCTATGCCCTTTAAGGACCGGACAGAAAGAATCCTCTTTTAGGATATATGTATCATTGTAATTTCTGAGGAGAGCATGGGACAGGTAGTGTCCTATTTCACAGATGGATAAGTAGAGATGCAGAGAGGAGGCCTGCCCTTCCCAGAGTCCAGACCAAATGTCAACTATAGCATAGCATGGCTGACACCTTCACACCTTGGGCTCTGAGGTAAGCTCCCTTCCCTGGTGCCAACTCATTGCTCCCTTCTCTTGAAATACAAGTTAAAATGATCACTTTGGAATGGGTTAAACTGTGCTAACCATAGATTGATTTTGCAGGTTGTTGCCAAAAGGGATACTCAAATAATCCTTAAACCACAGGGAATGGTCTGTCATCCCTGTGAGAACTAAGAATAAACCCACCAGGTTTCCTCTGCTCCATTTTTCAGCAGAAAATCAAAGGGAACCAATGATACATTGTCTTACAAATGCTGTGTATATTCCCTTAAGAGAAACAAGCTTTTGGAAATTACAGTTATTTATTGTTCTCTGTTAAGATACAAGAGGCCATTATAAACCTTCCATTCTCTATGGACTGGGAAGACAGCCATTCTTTCAGAGTAAGTAGAAGTCTGAAGCTGGGGGAGACTCTGGGCTGCTTCTGTAGGTAGGGTTGGAGAACTCCTGCTGTCACACTCTTGAGGCTTTGGCTGCAGGACCTTCCGGACATGGCCCTTGTCCCTGTCCCTGGGCCTGGAATGTCGTCCTTCCTTATGCATCTGCTAATATACAGTGCATTTTATCAGACACTGTTCAAATCACTCCTCTCTCCAGCATTTGAGCCCTTTCTGTCTCCTAGCTTCTGCCACCTAGATACCAGTCTCCTCTTAGCTTAATTTTTGCTTTTCCCTCTTCTTCTCTGCTGCAATCAGGCGGTCTACCTGGGCCTTACACTGGTTTATTTCTCTTTGCTGTTAGTCACCAAGTTCTGTTGATTTTTCCCACATGTCTAGCCCATGGTCTCTGCACCATCCCCATCCCCTCCCTACTCAGCCCCAAGTGTCACCTCAACCCTAATTCTTGCCATGAGTGATTCCACAGACATCCACCTTCAGAGATTTCCTCACACCAGACAACTTGTCTCCTGCCTTCAGTAAAATTTCCAGAAGCACAACCACACCCGTTCTCTTTTAAAGATGTGAATGGAACCCCATTGCTGATATTCATTAGTTCACTCAACAGGTATTTGTGAGTGCTGATACTACACGGGGGTCAGGGGGATCTCCCAGAAGAGGACAAGAATTCATAGCGAGTCTTAAAGGAAGGATGGAATTCAGCCAGGTGACAAAGAGAGTCATGGCCCTCCACAGACTGTCCTCACCCTGAGTTCTTAACCTCTTCTCCACTGCTCCCTCCCCAACTTAACCCTCCCCTCCAGCATCATTCTGCAGCTAGCTAGCTCTCTTAGCGCCCCTCACATCTCCTCTTCTGTTTCCTCTGCTTAGAAATTCTCCTTCAGTTGTGCCCACCTACTCAATCCGCTTCAAATCTAACCCCTCATGCAGAATCCATAATCAACCGTTTCATCCACATTCATGTATTCATGCTACCGTTACTTAGCAAAGTTGTGCAGAGTGCTGCTTTGTTTCAGATATTGAATTACAGGCTGAATATACCTACAAGGGGAAGAAAAGACTTAGTCTCCACCCTAGGGAACCCATAGTCTATTATTCTAAACACCTAATCACACACCTGGACACTGCTATTATACTGCATGCAACAAATATTTCTTTTTGTTTGTTTGTTTGTTTGTTTTAAATTTAATAAATAAAAATTTTAGAAGAGCAGTGGTCTCCAAACTTTTTAACCACATATACAACCCCTCGGGAAAAAATGTGAATACTCACTCCCAATCCGTATATGTTTACTTATTTATAAATATATACATGTACTGCTGTTCTTCCCTACTATTATTCAGCAGGATATGTTCTTTGAAAGAGATTGGTCATTAACCATTGTAGATTAGTCTTTTTTTGTTGTTTTTTTAATTAAAGTTTATTGGGGTGACAACTGTTAGTAAAATTACATAGATTTCAGGTGTACAATTCTGTATTAGATCATCTATAAATTCCATTGTGTGTTCACCACCCAGAGAAATATTTCATATCATACATCTGATCCCCATCTTTCTCCTTTTTAATCCTCCTCCCCACTTTCTCCTTTGGCTAATTTCTACTTTCTCCTTTTTATCCTTCTCCCCCTCCCCATTCTTCTTCTTAATTCTGTTTGCAATTATGTCTTTATCACTCAAGCATTTGACGCATTCTACTTTGTGTTACTGATTTCCTTTGTTTGCATTCTTTCTCTGTCTCAATTGTAAGCTCCTATTGGTTAGGAACCTCTTCTTTTACTATACTTCCTATAATGCGTCGCAAAGTTCTCGGTACATATTTATTCTAGAACATCGCAATGTGTCAGGCTTTCACAGTTAAGGTACTTGGCCTCCAGGGTCTCCAGATGAATGGAAAATAGAGCCCATGTATGGAGCCTGCAGACACCATACCACACAAGGCCCTTGCATTGATGGCCTTTATTGTTATGAGTACGTGTGTGAGGAAATTTCCCCATGACAGCGAACAACCTTGGTCTGGCCCCCTCTGTCTTCCTTCCCTGGGCCTCCTCTGGGTTTTCATCACTGGCTATTCATGGGGAAAAGTGTTTCCTTCCTCTGGCACATTCCCCTCCATAAATGCACCCCGGCATTTGTTGTTCAAAGCTGGACTCACTGGCACAAGTCACCATCTAATTCAATAAATTCCTTTTCCGACTAAGCCAGAGTTGCAATGATTTATCTCTGGATCTCAAATCATTTTGACTCTCACATATACTTAAGTTATAAACCACGTCAGGTGTATATCTCATTTTTCATAAGTACTAATAGTCAGGTTTAAAAGTTACGGGATAATATTTTATAGAGGAAATGATGAATTCTGTCATTTCCTTCCTAGAAAGCCTGAAATAAGCAATACAAGTATATAATAGGTTTTTTTGGGGTTTTTTTTTTTTTTAATTTTCCAGTGACTTTGGAAAACATTTGAATGAGAATTGCTTCCTTTTTACTTCAAAACAGAGCTTTAAATTCCATACACTTTAGGGAATATTTTTTTAAAGTTTTCAACTTGTTTTTGGTTGAGAATTGCTGATGATCTGATGTTTAAATCATAATTGAAACAGAAATGCTAAATCGAACGTTTTCTGGATTCTGTCCTGTCTTGCCAAAATTTTAATAAGCCTTACACATAGAACCTTGAGACTGGATATATTAGCAATAATTTCAGCCACAGTCATATTTGTAGAAGAGTTACCAATGCAGTGAGTTGTGAGAAATGTTCCTGTTACATATACAGAAAGATAAACAGATGGTGAATAAATAGATAAATAAGTTGAAATGAAACCAAAGACCAAATAGTTACCAGGATATTTTGGCAATTTTCTTCCCATATGTCTTTTTTTAATAATAAAATATTTATAAAATCAATATCTGGAAATGTTCAAATACAGCAATAGTAGGAGTAATGATACTTCTTGTAGTTGATACAACCTTTCTGTACACATCTTACATTAAGCAGAAAACGTAATTTTTAGAAAACAGAGTTGCTCTAAGAGAAACATCTGTACAATTGAAAAAGAAAATAATAAAATTCAGTAAACGTTGTTTTAAAAAAATGACCTTTTTTCCAGAAATCATTACAGTGTACCAATTTTATTTTATTATTAATGGGGTCAGTTCAATTGCACAATATTAAAACTCATTTCTTATTTTCACCACTAATCGGTATGCGGAGTCTCACTCACAAATTTGACAAATGTATGTTGTTGATAAAATGAAAATCATATTTGTTTGCAACCAAATCATAGGTTATCACTGCCTTCATAATTTGAGAGTTGAATTTTACTTCTTTCCACAACTCTGAAACTCAAGAGCTGTGTTTTCTCTGTTATCTAGGATCATAATCAGCAGAGGGACACTTCATAGTGTTTGTAACACATCAGTAGCACTGAACGCAGTTGGTAGCTTGAAGCAAGGTTAATTGGATTCATAACATGGCAATATCCAAATGGCTGAATATTTTAGCATTACATTTACTGGAAATCAGAAAGCATTCTTCATTTCTTACCTCACTTCTGATTAGAAGTTATCCCCTAAGTTTTACTGTTTAACCTTGTGGATCTGACTTCTTCTCTCAAGTGTTTAACTAGTCACCTTGGCACTGACCAGAGTTGAATTCCGAGGGAAGAGCAGAGCCCAACTCATTCGGTTTTAGGAGGTGAGAGGAGAGAGAGGATTCTCCACAGAGTAGCACTTTTCGTTTTTCCATTGCTTTTCAGAAGCTCTGTTCTTTCACTGCCCAGGCAAAGGGAAGGTTTGTTTCTGTGCCTGACAGAGAAGCTCATGTGCAATAGGGATGTGTGCTCCAGGTGCCCACTGGGCATGGCTGCCATCTGAACACAGGCAGCCGGCTTCCGCCCGGCGTCTGCTCATCTAGTTTATTGTTCGAATGGACGAATAAAGCACCCACTAGAGATGGCTTGCAATGACAGTCTGCTTCTGAAGCCCATAGCTAAATCCAGGTTTCCCACCCCACTGGCACTCTGGCCAGCAGTGCCTCCTCACCCACATCCACGGAAACTCACCAACCCTCGGTCTGAAGTGCACAGGCGAGGCAAGTGGGTGTGCTAACCAGCCATTCATCCAATCCACATTTTTGGAGGGGCTCCTAGGTTCCAAGTTTTGAAGATGCAAAAATGAACAAGATCCCACTCCTCCCTTCTAGGGGCTCACAGTTGGAATTGCTCAGGTCAGGAATTCAGATGACACAGCTCCACTTGTCATGAGGCCACTATAGGATGCTGATCTGATCTGCATGGTGTCATGGTAAGAGAGGCAGAGTGGGAACAGATAAAGCAAAAAATTCTAAAGGAGACTAAATAGCCTGCTGTGGAATAAGGCAACCCCCCAGCTCCCACACCTTCCCCAGTGCTGGACCTGAGGGATGACGACACAAGCCAACACAGAGGCCTATGAGCCAGTAGCTTCAAAGATTTGACAAGTGAACTGTTATCACGGTGATCATGGGTCATCATATGTGCTCTAAGTCACATAGTATCTGGAGTTTATTATTTCATTTAATCATTAGAAAAATTTTTCAGGTTGATACTATAATCCCATTTTACAGATGAGAAAGTGAGGTTCAATAACTTTCCTGAAGTCTCACTCCTAGTAAACGTGGGAATCAGGATTTGACCTCTGAACTGTAAGCCTTTATTTTTTCCTCTGAGCCAAGTTGCCGTCTGAAAAGGACACAGTAGGTTCCCAAGAAGCTCTGGGTATCTCTGATCTAGTTTCTGAGCAACGGGACAGCCCTCTTAAGCTCCTACCTTAGATCCCCTAATTCAGGGGATCAACCGATCTGGGTTTTTCCTGAGCCAATCATGGCAGAGCTAGTTGTAGCATTTTGTAACTGGCTCTTTTCTCGTCCACATGGGTGGATGTGCTTGGGTTGCTAGACCATCTGCTCTTCCAGCCTCTGCCAACCCAGGGTTTCTCTTCATCTCCCTGTAACCACTCTGGCAGTTCCTATTCTTCAATCGCCTTTGTCTTCCAGTCCACTGGCTTTTTTTCATTTTATACCCTTCCTGAAGGGTATACCTTCCTGCTTATCCCATCCCAAGTGACCTACTTACCTGCCTTCTAAAGATGAACCTTGTCAGTCCAACATTTTAAGGCCATTGAAATGCTAAGTTTTGGAGCCAACAGAAGATACACAAAAGATATACAAATTGTAACTCTGCCACCTACCATCTGAGTGACCTTAGCCAAGTGACTTTACCTTTCCTGGCCTCAGGTTTCTCATCTGCAGAATGGACATACTTATGCCAATCTCATAGGGTGGTTGCAAGGACTCAAAAAGCACAGAGTAACACTTGATACCAAGGGCATCACATTGCACAGCACCAACTAAGATGGAAATAGTGTCCCCTGGTGTTACGCAGTTGTACAGGATACAACCTGTATGACTGACTGTATGTAACAGTCCTGTTTAGCATACAGTTAATGATCAGTAAATGTTGTTTTGATTTTTTTTCTTTTCCTTCTTGCTAGTTGCTGTTTGGGGAAACGAGTTGTAACAGGCCCTTAAAGTGTCTCTTGTGAGATCAGGAGAGCAGCTAGAGTCTATACCACGTAAAGATTTGAAGAAAATAGCTGCACTGTTCCCCTCAGCCATGTAAATGTTTGAGGAAAACTTTCCTGTAGAAAGCAGGTGGCAATAGCTATCTTTGGTATCCCTTCTGCCCATGATGTGAAATGGTTGAGGGCACTGATCCATTCAAGTGTTCTTTTAGCCCAAGAGAAATGTGCAAACCCTCTTCACAGTGGCACAGACACAGCAGCTCCTGGGTGCTCTGCTCTCAGCCTGACTGGCCGACCAGATATTTAACTCATACTTCTCACTTTTACATGCTGCACCTTTGCCAAGAAAGTCTTGTGTATTGAATAGCTACTTGCACAATAAATGTGTATTTCCCAGTAAGTCCTTCTGGATTCAATGAAATTCCAGAGAACTTTCTATGCAAGTGGCAAGGTCTCTGTAAAAGGAAAGTCATCTGAGTCATTTTCTAGTCAAAGCCCTTTAAATTCCCATTTTAACCTTATTACTTCCCTAACCCATTGCCTGACAATAAATATCCTTCTGATCTCTTGACCTTGCATGATTATTCAAATTATTGCCCTATTTTTACCTTTCTTTTCACAGCCACGTTCCTTAAATATGGGGTCTACACCTATAATCTCTCGTCAGTTTCCTATGCTTCAGACTCCATAATCTACCTTCTATTGCTCTTAAAATTGCTCCTGCATTGTTAAGGTCCTTCCTTCTCCTTTTCTTGGCATCTCTCCAGACTCCCCAATTTTTTTTCCTTTCAGGTTACCAATGACTTCTTCTTAGTGAAATGCTGGCCTTACTAGGCTTCAAAGAAATCCAATGGAGAAAGGAAAGTCTTTCCACAAGTGGCGTGAGAACAACTGGAAATCAACATGGGAGGGGGAACCTTAACCCCTATTTCACAATTGTAATTTTTAGACCCCCAAATTAATTAAACATAAAAGCTAAATCTACAAGTCTCTAGAAGAAAATATATTAGAGAATCTTTGTGACCTCGAAAGTAAACAAAGATTTCTTAGATAGCACCTAAAACGTATTAACTACCCAAGAATAAAAGTGATAATTAGACTTCATCAAAATTAAAAACTTCTGCTCAACAGGAAAAAGTCATGAAGAAAATGAAATGGAAAATCATGAACTATCAGAAAATATTCCTGTTAGATATATCTGACAAATGACTAGTAATCAGATACGTAAAGAACTCTTATAACTTAATAGTAAGAAGGAAAACCACCAATAAAAAAAATATCGCAAAAAAAAAAAAAAGGCCTTTGGACAGAAATCTGGCCAATATGCACATGAAAAAGTATTCAACATCATCAGTCATCAGAGGAATGAAAATTTAGGAGTGACAATACCAAAGTTGGTGAGATGAGATGCAAAGTAACTAGTAGAACTCTCACACATTGCTGGCAGAGTGTGAAATGGTACAACCAGTCTGGAAAACTCTCTGGCAGTTCCTTATAACACTAAAAATATAACTATATTATACCCTGCAATTTTGTTCCCAAGAGAAATAACATCATATATTTAAAAAGAGAGACTTGTGTAAGAATGCTCACAGCTGCTTTATTAATAATAGCCAATACTGGGGGGGAAAACAAACAAACAAAAAATGACCATCAAAAGGAGAATGGATTTTAAAAGTGCAGTAGAGCAATACAATGGACTACTACTCAGCCTAAAAAGGGATAATACATATAATGACATTGATGGCACTCAAAAACATGCTGATCGAAAGAAGAAAGACATCAAAGAGTAAGTACTACGTGTTTGCATCTATGTGAATTTCAAGAACAGGCAAAACTAAGTTCTGGAAATAGAAATCAGAACAGTGGTGTCCTTTGAGCTGGCTACAGGGATAGAGAGTAGGAATCAGTTAGGACACAAGGGAACTTTCTGGGGTGGTGGAAAAATTCTATATCTTGACAAGAATGTGGGTCACATGCATGTATGCATTTGTCAAAACTCATTGAACTTGTACACTTAAGATCTGTGAATTTCACTGAAAATTATAATTCAATAAAAACAAATTTTTTAAAAAACAAAATTTCCTCTTCCCAGACTTTTTGCTATTATCTACTATCTCTTCAAACTGTTACCTTGACTTTCACGGCTCCTCTTCTTGAGACCCCCTCATTCTGAATGCTGCCAAATGGTGGGACCTCACCTTTCCCCTTTTCATTCTTTCATGCATTCATTCACACCCACTGTCGAGATACAATACAATTAAATTCATAGATCCAAGACTTATTTCCCAGCAAGTTTGGAGAACATTTCTTCTGCAGCCTAAGAGAATGTGTTTGTTCCCAGTGATTCACATGCTACCAACCCCTCCCCACAGCTAACTACTTCACACTTTCCTCTGAAACCAAGCAAAACCAAATTGCTTACCTGGAAATATAAGACAGACAAATATCAGCACCATCTTGGTACCCCTATGCCATTCTAAGCCAGTGTCATGACCCCAACCTTACTTTCCGGAAACAGGCTTCTCCTTTGATTTGAATCCTGTTGACTTCAGAGACTGAATTCTCTGGAGACTGATCATAGCTTATCCTGGTTTCCCAGTGGTATCTAAGTGCATTTCTGATGTTCAGTGAATATTAAGAAATAATAACAACTGTGTGCTTGAGTAAGGGAATCAAGCCCCAGACTCAATGTGACCAGAAAAACTAAACAACAAATTCTGCAGCTTTCTACGGTCATTAATTAAGATTAGAAAGCTAGCAAACTATATAATAAAAATGAAACAATCTTTTATATTAAGGCCTAGAAATGCCCAGCATGATTTAATTTCACTGGGTTCTCTTTGTTTTGCTTTATTTGCTTTGTGCTTGAAAACAACTCTAATTCAGATAGCCATAAAGGAAAGTCATTAGAAACAACTGAAAACATACAGCTGTTATTTTCTTAGCTAAGTTTTATTACTCAGTCAAATACTGAGAAATATACAAAAGGATAAAAGCTTGTGGAGAATATGACAAGGGATCTAGCTAAAACATTTCAAAAAGAATTATGTAGACCAGGTAATTTTCTTGGTCTGTATCTTTGTACCGAATACATTGAATGCCATTTCATTGTCTAGAAATATTTTTGTCTGATTTCTGAAGCTTGTCCTTTATGAATTTAAAGTAAAGTTATATATAGATATTACTACTTTTACTACTACTACTACTACTACTACTACTAAAGAAATGCCTAATGCTTGGCTATCTTTTAATAATACACATTTCATTTTATAGAATTAAAATCATTGAGCCACTGGGAAAGTGTTTCTCTAGGCTAAAGGATGCAAACCCTTGAGCTCGATAAGTTATCCTGTGAATTTAGAGGTGGGAAAAACCTACTTTTAACAAGAATTGTGGGAGAGGAGAAAGTGCATTTGAATCAGGCCTTGAAGAGTGATTAGATCTGGTTAGTAGTTATTGAAGACATGGGTCTTGCACAGGACAGCAAACGCATCCAAACTTCAAGCTCCTCATTGTCCTACATTCTTCTAAACGACCTTCCTCTACATTCTTCTTTGCTGTTGCAGCACCGCTTTCTCCCTGTCCACGAAGCTTGACTCACTCCAGCCTTTCTTTTCCATTCCTTCACATGAGATTTGTCACCATCTGTCTGGAATGCTCTTTTTCCAGAACTTTATAAGGCTGTCTCCTCTTCATTTAGTCCTCATTTGTCAACCTTCCCTGACAAACTTAGCCAACCACCCAGGCACTCTCCATCCTATTACCATATTAAGTGCTCTCTGTAGCACACGTCACTAATTAAAACAATCTCAGTTGTTTTATTGCACATTTCTTGAAAGTTCTATGGGACTAAGCATTGTCTATTTTCATTTCTGTATCTTCAACACCTAGAATAATATCTGCTGTAAAATAAGCACTTATTGAATGAATAAATCAATGAATGGAGAAAAATGCTCTTTGTTCCTTGAAATTCCTTTAAAAATGCAAGCAATGAATAAGGATTAGAGTAGTTCATACCATATACAGTTTAGTCTGGATAAAAGAAAGCTGTGGGCACTATGGTTGGAGAGTTAGACTGAGATTCACTTTGGGTGGGCCTTAGATGCAGATTAATAAGCTTGCAAGCAAGGCCCAATTGGCAGATAGAATATGGCACCCAAAACACAAGCAGGAGTCCAGGCAAAGACTATGCCTATGGGAGTCAATGCACGCTTTTGACTTGAGCAGACGCATGCTTAAGGAAGATTAAAGCAGGGCTAATGTAGATCTCAGGAAAAAAGTGAGACCATGCGTCCTTGTTATAATTACAATGGCAACCACAATTTACTGAGGGCTTACTGGGTGTCAGACCCATTGTTATGCATATGCACTACACCATCTCACCTGTATTTGCAGCAAGTTCATGGGACAGGTAATAAAATCCCTATTTTTCAGAAAAGAAAATTGGAGCATGGAGAAGCTAAGTAACTCGCTCAAGGTCAAGTTACAAAAGAGCAATCTGGAAAAAATCTGAGAAGATTATCTGATCTGAAGGTGAGTATGGTAAACATTCGTGCTATCCACCAAACATTTCTGGCTGCCATCTTTCTAGGCATTCTCCAGCTGGGATTGGCCATATGACTTGCCATGACCAATAGAGTAAGTGGAAGTGGTAAGTGTCACAGCAGGTTGAAGGTTTTGGGTCTCCCTGTAAGTCTCCTTTCTTCTGCCACAAGGACCAATAACACTGCGGCAGTCTGGTCCTGGAGTGTTTCAATGCAGAGCACAGCCCCCAGCCAAGTTGTGATGGGCATAAAGCATGGGTTATTTTGAACCACTGAGATGGTATTATGAGCCTTGCGCACTCTGCAGCCTGTGGCAGCTCACGCCAATCTCCGACTGCTCACAGCAGCCCAGCTCCAGGGAGAGCTGTTCTTCACAATCTCAGTAAGGCCCTCTACAGCTCACTGGCCCATGTGGGAACGACCCAGTGACCTCGGCATTAGGAGCTCGGTGCTCCAACCACCTGAGCCACTGGGTCAGCCCCTTGTTTTTGTTTTTAATACAGCCTTATGTTATGCAAGGAGTCATCAGAGTTCCTTGGGCAAGAAAAGAATGTCAGCAATTGCCCTGGAAGGACACGTCCACAGAAGTAGTTTACATCCTGATTGAACCATGCTGAAGGTGGAACCACACCTTCTTCTTTCTGCTCCTTTGCACATAGTCTCTCTTTTTTGGACTTTAGGGATAGAAGACTGAGTTCATCTTCCTCCTTGGCCATTGTGATACTTCTCAGTATTATCAGCATTGGTCCCTACAAGGGTTTTATTTAATTTTTCCCCTTTATCCTGATCATAAAATATACTTATCCTTAAATATTCATATGTCCCTATAAAATAGTTTTGAGTGTATGTTTTTAATTGACAGAATTAGTATTGCACTATAATTTTTGTTCAGCCTCTTAAGTTGTTTTATTCTTGTTTTCTTTCTACACTATTCTTTGCACATGGCTATAGGCACATTTGGTTTGTGGCATCTCCTGGCCTCATAGTATTCCATAGGAAGTATCCACCAGCTGTCACCTATCCACAGCCCTAATGATGGACACAAGGTTATCATTCACTCACCTTTCCTATGCAATGCTGAAATGAAATCCAGCATACATTCTCTTACAAAACCTGCAGGAATTGCTCGGGATATGTAGCAAGAGTCAAATCACTCAGTCATCAGTCTGGGCATACTTAATTCCACCAAGTACTACCAGATTGCTGTACATTTCAAAATGGCTGTGTATACATTTATACTGGTACCAGCTGTGCTCAAAGCCCTGGTTTCCCACGTGGTAACCAGTGCTTGTTCTTATCTACATCTATAAAATGGTCTTGCCTCATTCTTTGCCTGTCACCTCCCTGGTAATAGCCCCTATGAGAAAACTGTGAGCTGGCTTCCTGTGGTGCCTGAAGTCACCACTCGGGGACAAGGCCTCCACACAGCCACCTCTCCAGGACTGGTGGGCTTAGCCCAGTAGGTGTGCCTGCACTTTTAGATGGGTCTTAGAGACCCTGTGCTGTCTGTCCTTGTAGTTCCAATGCCTAGTCTGGGTCACATTAGGCACTCAAGGCTTATTTATGGATTTGTTGAATTTGCCATAACGATCCATTAACAAACAGACAAAAAAGATTCAGTAACTTACCATTTCAGACTCTCCTAAATTATTCAATGTAGCCTGAAAGACGGGATGAAAATTCCCAATATACCTGAGTCTCAGGGTAAATTCTCTTCAACAGGAAGTACAATGAGCCATACATTTTAATTATTCCAAGGACACTGCCCAGTTGGCGGTTCTCGGAACCAAGCATATGTCTCCAGGCTGGATTCTCAATATTGTGTTTGTTTTTGGTGTGTGAGATTCACCCATTTCCCATTTCCTTCTTTCTGCTTTCATTCCTCAGAGGAATTGAACCAAATTGCCTCCTTGCCTTTACAAACTAAAATGAGTAAATTTAGCACTTTAGATGATTAAAAAAAAAAAAAACTGGCAACAGCAAAACCAAAAAGCCAATCTCTCATAAACAAAATATCAGACTTCGGGCTCTCCTGAGGATAACCCATCACCAGCATGAGGGGCAGCCCAGCTCTGTCCCCTCCTCAATGGCAAAGGAGAGCATTTATGATGGCTCTCACACAGAAATGTGAGGACACATGTTTTTCCAACTGAAAAATAATTAGTGCACCTGCCAGGTAACTAATTCCAGGAGGCTAGTTGGTGCTACATTTGGCTTCCTCTCAACTTCTTCACTCGAACATACACAGCCATTGGTTTATGGGCTCAGGTCTACTCAGTTCACTTCTGTATTTGTCAGTGTCACCAAAAGGACACAATTGATAAATAAATAAATAAATAAATAAATAAATAAATAAATAAATAAATAAGCAAGTTTGAGAGTGCAACAAAACTTTGATTAAGTGAAACATTTGGGCAATAGGGTATTTTGATTAATTCTATATTCTAGGTAATTGGGAGTTGGGTAAGAAATCCTTCTGCTTCAATCTCTGTGATTGAAACCATTTCTAAAAGAACTATCCCTTTCTCCTGTCTTTGTATGGACAGAAGAGTGAACGCACTGGAATCTCTCTCTGAGGACAAAAAGTGCAGCCGTACTTCTTGGCCATCATTCCTGAATGCCAATTAAAAGATTGTTCACACAGATTTAGTAGGTGTGGGAGCTGGACTGGATGAGGACAAGTCCCGATACACTCCAGGAGCTGAGATTGAGAAACAAATCTTTTTGCATTTCCTTTTTGCAACTTGCTGTTGCAGGTGTAACAGGGATCTGGTTAACTGAGGGTCTTCATTAACTAGAACACTGACAATTGGAGTTTTTGTTTTTTATTTAGAATCTCAGTGAACAGCTGTTTGATTGGTTTTCTAATTGAACTAATATTTTCATGTTCTTCAGTACATAGATTCATGCTTTTCTGTAGATGACAGTACCTCATAAAAACGAATATATCCCAGAGAATATTAAGTATAATTTTCATGCAATGGTTATTCATATTGTACATCAGGGGAAATTCTGGCTTTTTAAACATTTATGACTTTTTTAAAGCAAATAACTTTAATTTATCTAAATGTGTAACAAAAACTTCTGTTTTGGAGAGACAGCATAGTATAATGGACTGAGTTCTGGCTTTGAAGTCAGACAGATCTGAGCAAAATTGCAGCTGTACCCTTGCTGTGTGATCGTGGGTAAGTTATTTAACCTCTCTGAGCCTCAACTTTCTCACCTGAAAAATGAAGATAAAAATCCTTCCCTTACAGTGCCAGGGTGGAGATTAAATGAGAGCATATGTGTAAGCACCTGGTGCCTCACGCTTAAGAAAGAAAAGTCAGATCTTCCCCCATGACTTAAAAATGAATTGTATCATATGTTGTAGAGACCAAAACCAAATAATCTTTCTATTTGTCCTAGAATTATGACATTTCCTGCTCAGGCCATACATGCTGCAGATTTCATTTGTGATGGTTAATTGTATGTGTCAACTTGACTGGGCCCACCAATGCCCAGGCAGCTGGTTAAACATTATTTCTAGGTGTGTCTGTGAGCGTGTTTCTGGATGAGAGTAGCCTTTGAACCAGTGGACTCAGTTGAACAGACTGCCTTCCCAATGTCAGTGGCTGCATGCTGTCCCGAAACAGAACAAAAAGCAGAGGGAGGAATAATTCATCCTTTCTCTGCCTGTCTGTTGAACTGGGACATCTTCTGTCCTTGGGCAGGGATTTACACCACAGGCTGTCTTGGTTTCTCAAGCCTTGAGACTCAGATTGAACTACATCCCTGGCTCTCATGCACCCCGATTTGCGGCCAGCAGATGGTGGGTGCAGATTATCAGCCTCCATAATCCCATTAGCCAATGTTTTATAATCTCCATATACATCTCCCGTTGGTTCTGTTTCTTTGGAGAACCCTGACTAATGCACAATTTTAGGAAGCAATATCCATTAACTGACCTGGAGTAGAATTCTTGATTTAGGAAAACTTTAGCCTTTCAAACCCACCTGTTTAAGGGTCTCACCTGGTTCTTTTAAACAACATGGAAGACCACTGGAGCATAACTACCAGTGTGAACATTTTCAAGGTAATTCTACACAGAGTGTTCTCTCTCACTTTTTTTTTTTTTTTTTTTTTTTTTTTGAGTTATCTCCCACAGTGGCAAAACCAGTCAGTGTGATATTAGAAACTAAAATCAGGGGTCACACAGGTTAAAGAGAAATAAGCAACATAAATGATGGCATTTTTCTTGCAGGTATTCAAGACAGGTTAACTTACCATTGGGCTCATTTGACATCTGATTGCAGAGAGAAAAAGGCCAGACCACTTTATAAACACCAGTCCTCATGCCTCTGCCCTTGCCCTGGAACAGTGAGTGTGAGAGGAAAGCAGAGGCGCTCAGAGGCTCCTGCTGCCTCCCGCTCAGCTGCCCCCAAACTAAATGTATACAAGTAGACTGAATCTTGGTATCACACCTTCTTAACTGTGAGAATGTGAGCAATTATTTCCCTTTCCTCACCTGTAAATAGGAAATAGAAATACCCACTTGGTAGAGTTGTGACATTTAAAGTAAGTATGTTTAATAGGAATGCTGAGGCTCCCCGTAAGTGGCAGGTGTTTTCTGCATGCACAAGGAATAGACATCGGAAACAGGCTATTAATTGACCTTTAAAAAAGCTGGACTGGCAAGGATGTGGAACAAATGAAATTGTGATGCAATACAGGTGGGATGAAGAATATTACAAACATTTTGGAAAATTATTTGGCAGTTTCTAATAAAGTTAATCATACACTTACCATATGACCCAGCAATAGCACTACTAGACATATACTCAGGGGAAATGAGTGTGTATATCATATCCCCCAAAAAGACTTGTACGAGAAGGTTCACATCAGTTTTATTCATAATAGCCCAAAATTAAAAGCAGACCAAATGTCTATCAACTGGTGAATAGATAAACAAATTGTAATATTTTGGAATACATACAATGGAATAGTACTCAACTATAAAAAAAGAAGAAACTACTGATACATGCAACAATGCAAGTAAATCTGAAAAAATTTATGTTAAACAGAAGAAGCCAGACACACGAGAATATATACTATATAATCCCAAAAGTCAAGAATTTCAGTGATAGATGGCAAAACAGCAGTTACCTGGGAGAGTGGAGTGGTAGTATTGACAGGAAAGAAACCTAAAATAACTTTCTGAGATTATGGGCATATCATAAATATTGATCTGGATGATGAGTGCACAGATAGGTACAAAATAATCAAGCTGTACCATTAAGATATGTGTACTTTGTGTTCATACATTATACTTTAAAAATAGCTATAAGATTCCCTTTGGCAACTGGGAACAAGCTCTGTCAGGTCACCACCACTGTAATTTCCAGGAGTCAAAGAAGAATAAACACATCCCCCCTATCACTTCTCTGTAAACAGATGTGTAGGCATTTCATGCCTAATATCAGATATTTCTGGCAGTTTAGCAGATACTGATCATGTTTTTGTCACGTGATCTGATAAAGGAAGAATACAATAACATCTCTTCCTTCTGGATTTTACAACGTGGTTACAGGAAGTCTCTAATTTGATGTGCGGAAAGGAATTAGAAAACATATATTTTTTGGTGCCTATTTTGGTCCAGCTGGCATTTTACCCTAAGAGCATGAGGAATTTGTCTTGTGTCACTCAGGGAAGAGGAGCCTGCGACCGCCCAAAAGGGCAGCCCAATTTCAGACCCAGTCTGCCGGTCGGGCTGCGCGTCCTCCTGCCCTGAACACCCAAAATGTGACTTGGATGAGTTTTCCTAACACATCATTTCACTCTTTCATCTACCTTTAAGGAATTTGAAAATATGTTTATGAATAAGTTATTTTTGTGGAACTCTTCAATTAGAATCCTCTTTGTAATATAACAAAGTAATTAAAATTTGAGTAATTTTACGGTCTGCAAAGATTGTAAAATGTTTGTTTAATTTAGTACAGCATGCTACAATGTGTGTTTATAAAGCAAAAGCATATTTATTATGAGCAAGAAATTACTATCTGCAGGTAGGACGGTGGAGGTGGAGAGGATGCTATGCTCCCTGCTCACCCATTATGAGGCTACCTAATAAAGCTGCCCACATGCTCTGGCATTGGGCAGAAGCAAGTCCTGGCTTGGAGGACTGGGTAAGGTCCAAGAGGGCAGGCACCTTTTAGGGTCAGCATCCTCTAGCATTGAATTTAGCACAATCTGTGGGCAAATGCTCGTTTGACAATTGCTCTCAGATAATGATTTTTAATATCATTGATTGCTTCTGAAGGGCCTACTGTGCGCTAAGAATTGCCTTGGTCACTTTATAGGGATGATCTTATTTAATCCTTATGACAGCTCTGTGAAATTGAGCTCACTATTTTAGGAGCTAATATTTGGTGAACACTTAGGAAACCCAAGGCATTTAATCCTTGCAACAATTCCACAATGAGAAAACAGTTACTCTCCCACTTTACTAATGAGAAATTTGAGGTTTAAGATGCCATGCAATTTGTCTGAAGGTCACACAGCCTGTAAGCTCAGAAGGCTGATAAAATTTAGTTCAGTCTAACCCCATCTCCTGAGCTCCTGAGCCTCCTCTGACTAGGTGTGCATAAGGTGGGAGAGAGGAATGAGGAACAAGCTGGGATGTACAGCGGCCAATTTCCTGGAGCAAGGGAAAGACAGTGGCTGGAGAAATCTGACTAGCCGCAGAGCCTGTGTCATTAGAAAAAGAGAGGAGGGAGGAGCTCCACAAGACAAGTAACCGTGTGTGTGCATGTGTGCGTGTATGTGTGTGCATACATGTGTTCACATATTGGTGGCGGTGGTAATGACGATGGAGGTAGTGATGTGCATGGCGGAGAGGCATGTTGGGAGGGCTCCATGGTTTCTGTCCTAATTTTGGAAACAGGTATCCTGTTTCCATCGTGGCCAGTCTCTAATGGAAAAGTCTGGAGCCAAAGGAAGGTGGTTTTCTTTCCCGGAGAATTAAAGTACTTGGGCACAAAAAAATAGAACCTGGCCCTATGTCCCAAAATCATACAGGAAAGTTTGTAACATGGCTGTTTATTTTGAAATTTTAATGTTCTCTGTCTGTAATTATTAAAAATTTCTGTGTGCATAATGTATTTCCCCAAATGGAATTATAAGTTACCAGAAGGCCCATGTGGCAATGCCTGTCATTGACCCACCCAAAGCCCTTCTCGTTCTAGGCGCCCCTGACCAAAACTTCAGGTACTGACTCGGCCTCTGGTGGCCGTCCTCTGACCTGGACCTGCCCTGCTTAGGCCACTGTGCCAGGCAGGTAAAGCCTTCAGACAGTGGCTGGCAGAAATAACACCCAGTTCCTCCCTAGTTGGAAGACCTCAGAGTTGTACACTGTCTCCCAGGATACCCCAGTGGAATTTTGCCCCAGACGGTGTCAGGAGGTCACTGACACAACCTTTATCTTCTTTCTCTCTTTCACTTTCTCAAGTCCCCATTCCCCTTCCAGGGCTTCCTGGGGTCATCTCCCAAATAAGTCCCTTGCCCTGGAATCTTTGTCTCAGTTTCAGCTCCTATCAGAAACCAAACTAAGACAAACCTGCATTTAAATCTGCAGGGCTCAGCTTCCATATTAGTGATCCTCAAAGTGTGAACATGAAGCCAGCAGCATCAGCTCTACCTGGGAATTTGTTAGAAATGCAAATTCTCAAGCCCCACCCCACACCTACTGAATCAAAAACCCACGGAGTTGGGGCCCTGCAATCTCTGATTTAGCAAACACTTCAGACGTTCTTTCTATTTTCTCCCAGCTTTATTGATATATACTTGGCATATAACATCACATAAGTTTAAAGACGTAAACATAATGATTTGATATATGTATATATCACAGAATGATTGCCACAATAAGGTTAGTTAATATATCCATCACCTCACACAGTTATGTGTGAGTGTGTGTGTGTGATGAGAACTTTCACAATCGACTGTCTTAGCAACTTTCAAATGTACAATACAGTATTGTTAAGTACTGTCACTGGGCTTTACATTATAACCCCAGGACTTATCCTATAACTGAAAGTTTGTACTTTTTGACTGCCTTCACCTATTTGGCCCATCTCTCTCCCTGCCTATAGCAACCACCGATCTGTTTTATCTATGAGTTCAGTTTTTTTCTTTTTTGAGTCCACATGTAAGTGATATCACACAATATTTGTCTTTCTCTGTCTTATTTCACTCAACATAATGCCTTCCTTGTTCATCCATGTTGTCTCAAATGGCAGGATTACCCTTTATTGTGGCCAAATAATTTCATATTTCATTATATATATTATATTTCTTCAATCATTCATCATCCACGGACACACCTAGCTTGTTTCCAGATCTTGGCAACTGTAAATAATGCTTCAATGAACATGGGGTGCAAATATCTCTTCTTTTAGATAAATACCCAGAAGAGGGATTGTCCCTCCTGATGATTCTGATGCATGATAAACTTTGAGAACCACTGACCTAGACACAAAATAAGCATTTGTTTATTGCGTGAATAGGAAAATGGAGGAAGGGAAGCGGGGACTGTGCCTTAGTCACTGACCGGAGTAAGAACTACACAACTTAGAAACTTCCTGGAAAAGTCTGAAGAGCATTTCAGGCTGGACAAGATAAATGGGAAATTTGCCTCAGGTGAGAGGTTTTCCTGTGACTTGGCTGACCCTGGGCTAGCACTGGCACTGCACTTTTAGATGACTGCACTGAAGTCATTAGTCTCTCCAAATACTGTATGTGACTTAACAAGGTTTTATCTTTGCTTAGGATTAAACAGCTGACAGTCAAAGCCTACGAGATCTGACAATTACGTTTGCAAGCTTATCCTAGAAAAAGTGCTGCATACCTCATTGCTGAATATCACTACAGTCACCTTCGAAGTACTCCCCTTGGGAAGCTATGCACCAATGCCAGTGCCTAGTCCACACTTCAAAGCAGTTTTGGAACTCTTTTTCCGGAACTCTTTTTGGACAGCAGAGCTGTCATCGTATTACACTTGATGTCTTGAATGTCATCAAAATGTCTTCCGTTCAATATTTCTTTTATCTTCAGGTAAAGAAAGAAGTCATGGGGGACCAGATCAAGTGAGTAGGAAGGGTGTTCCAATACAGTTATTTGTTTACTAGCTAAAAACTTCCTCACAGACAGTGCCATGTGAGCTGATGCATTGTCGTGATGCAAGAGCCATGAATTGGCAAAAAGTTCAGGTCGTTTTCATCTAACTTTTCACACAGTCTTTCAGCAGTTCCAAATAGTAAACTTGATTAACTGTTTGTCCAGCTGGTACAAGTTCATAATATCAAACTTGTACCATAATATCAAGTTCATAATATCAACTCTTTGATATCAAAAATAGTTAGCAACATCATTTTGACTCTTGATTTGGACGGACAGGACTTTTTTCATCATGGAGAATTGGCTGATTTCCATTGTGCAATTTGACACTTTGTTTCAGGGTCATATTGGTACACCTATGTTTCATCACCAGTGATAACATGTCCCAAAACATCATCTTGCCTCTCCAAAAGGTCTTGGCAAACTTCGATTCTCCTTTGCTTTTGTTCATCAGTGAGCTCCTTCAGGACCATTTTTGCACACACCTTTTACATGCCAAGATTTTCAGTTAAGATTTTCCTAACCATTTCTCTATCGATGTTTTCTTGATCTGCTATGCTTCTCACAGTCAGCCAATGATTTTGACACACAATTTGACAAATTTTTGCAATGTTTTCATCAATTCTGCTCCTTAAGAGCCACCCTGATCTCTCTTCATCAGTGACACATTCTCTCCCATCAGAAAAACATTTAATCCATTTGTACACTGCCATTTTTTTCATGGCATTATCCCCATAAACTTGGACTAACATGTCCCTTATTTCACTTCCACTCTTGCCAAGTTTAACAAGAAATTGAATGTTTGTTCGTTGCTCTAATTCAAGCTCAGACATTCTCGTGACGGCACACAAAATCACGCAACAACAATAATGAACACCACTTAGCAAGACACCGCTACACATAGACAGCTGTTAGACACTGATATACCAAGGTTATGAAACCTTACTGAGCTATTTGTACAGTGCTGTCAACGTAAGCGCATGGTGGCAAGTTTGCAAACTTAATTGTCAAAACTCGTATGTTCTTTATTAATTATCCTTTGGGGATTTAGAGTTTCCCTCCCTTAGGTACCAAGATCTTTTATTTCTAAAAAATGATGACCCTGTCAGTTATCAGGTGTGACTCATTGCTTGATATTAAAAGTGATCCAAATAGAGGCTCCTCCATGAAAGGCAGTGGAGCAACCATGACTGAGGGAGAGACCAAGTGCTGAGGTCTGTGCTGGTCCAAGATATATGGTAGATGCTCCTGAGTCTCTTCTGACCACTTCCCACTCCCCCACTTTCCCCGCCTTATATAATTCTGTCACAAAGGAAAGGAGAGGTCAGAACAGATGGTCAACACAGGTTTCAGAGAGGATGGGGCGGGCTGAAAGAAGGGTCCCGAAGTGACCGAGATGTTTGAGAAAGAGATACAGTAGGTTAGGCCAAGGGGATGCCGGTGGGTAGCAAAGCTACTCCCATGAGCCCTGGGATTAACTGCAAATCTTTGCATTCACACTGGTAGTAGACTCCTCTTTCAGAGTGCTATTCTTAGAGGGGGAAAAAAATCAATGGAATCCACAAGGAAAGCTTTCTCAGCTCTAGTGCAGTATAGTTGTGCTCACTAGCCACAGCATCACAAAGTTTGAGTGTTTTGCTTAATGGAACATCGAGACCTTGCCTCTCACATTTGCGTGATATTGAGCAAGTCATCTTCCTCTTTGGACCTCAGAGTTGGGACCAGCAGTTCTCAGCATATTCTTTCAAATCTGTGATTCTTTACTCCCACTTATTCTTGACCACAGAGCCTTCTTTGTAAGTTGACAGGGCAGGAGAATCCCCTGTACAGATGTCAAGGCCAGCAGTCCCTGCAACTGTGAGTCAGGCATTTTGGCTGCAGTTACATTCCTCTGTCACACTACTCTGCTCTTTAATCTCCATTGGACTCAGGCCAAGCTCGGAGAACCATCATTCTGAGATGACCTCCTGATTCTGGGTCTCAGGTGTCTTGTAACCATCAGGGTTTATTAGTGACAAGATCTGCCTGGGGGAGAGCCACTCTCCCAAACATCACTCCCTTTGGGACTAAGGGGTCATTGATGAACAGACCTTTGCCTGTGCTAATAGGCTGATGGGAAGGAGCATTTTGCCTTTGGCCTTCTGTCTACAGAGTTCTACATCTGTGAGCTAGTCCATCAGTCATGCTAATGGAAGACCATCTCTACAGTAAGGGCTGCAAAACACATGGGGCAGGCAGCCTCATTCCTTGCCTCTTTGTGAGCAAAGCAGGCACTGCTAGATACTGTACGTATGTGGTTTCCAACAGTAGCTGAGGCCCAGGCCTGTTGCAGGAAGGCTGCCAGAGGCTGTAGAAGTAGAAGCACGTCACTCACCTGGTTTTTGTCAGGATATCCGGAGGGCCACCAAAATCTCCAGAGGTTACCTCTGCATATTCTTTCCTGGACTTTCTTTTGAGGAAGGGTGTTGTTCCAAACTCTATGATCTTGAGGAGGAAGCCACTCTGGAAGTCTTTGGACTCCTGCACTGCTCTGTGTTAACCTGTGTGCATGTCTACTTTTAGTGTCAAGGGCTGCTTGAGACACTTAAGTCTTTAGTGATCCCTTTCTCTTCAGAGTAGATCCAAAGCAGCACTAATGGGAACCTGCATTTAAATATACCCTTTGTCATACTTTTACCCACTCATCACTTTTTTCTTTGACACTGTTCTAAATTCTAAAGTGCTTTGCTCAGATGCTGTTTCACCCAGTGTCTAGAGCTATGAATGTGTCTTCCAGACAAGACATTTAGAAAACAATTAGCATACAACTGCTGTGGCCATGAAAAATAGAAGTAGCAACACACTCAAAGAGAAATATGCAATCAAATTTGTCCTAAAAGATGGGCAAAGCAGGGTTTCCCTTTGTTGAATAGAACAGTATGTACTGTTCTGTCATTGTATTAGCTCATTTTTCTGTTCCAAGACATTTCTCAAGACAGACAGTAAATTAGCTTATTCTAACAATATTCTCTATTTTCAGTAAATAATGCAGGCATGAGTCAGCCTCCCCTAGTTCAAATCCTGCCCCCATTATCTGGGACAGATATTTATTCTTCCGATGTTTATATTTTCTCATTAGAAATTACAAGCTTTCATTTGTTGTATTTAGAACACAATAAAACTGGAATTTCAAATTTGTGAAGGGAAATAAGGCAAAAAAAAAAAAAAAAAAAAAAAGAAAGAAAGAAAAAAGTGCCAGAATAAATGATTAACTATTTAGGTAAAATAATTTAGAGTGTTAAATGTTAAAGAAAGAAAGAAAGATTAATTCAAGAAAATACATTTGGGACATAATTATAAAGAAAACATTTGATAGATTTGATGATATAAAAAACTAACTTCATCAAAAAACAAAATTAAAACAGAAATGCTCAGCAGGAAAAAAAATAATCTTTTCGATATAAATATGTAACAAATAGTTGCTTTCCTTATAGAAAGAGCTCTTAAAATCAGTAAGAAAACAATGAACACTTTACTAGAAAATAAACAAAAGACGTGAACAGAAATTCACAACATAAGTGGCACAAATGAAAACTAAATATGTGATAAATATTGAATTGCAATATGAATCAATCATAAAAATGCAAAAATTAAAATGAGATGTTTTTGTGTGTATTTAATTTGCAATATTTACAAAGAATAATAATAACCTATGTTGGCATTCTCATATATAAAAGTATAAATTTAACAAAGAAAAATAATTTTAGTACAATCTCAACAAACATATTTTGAGCACATACAATTATATGTTAAGCCCTGGGTTAGGCTCAGTGACCTAACAGTCAACAAGACTGTGAAGGATCCTATACTTCTTGAAGCCTCCAATCCAGTTGAAGGAGGTTGGAGAGAAGGAGAAAAAGCATATGGAAAAAATAATTAGAATATACCTAGTACATACTCGTATTAATGATACAACAATATTCAAATTTTACATGCTTGATAGCCCCCACCTTCATAGCTGCAGCGGGGATAGCCATCCACACCCACCACAGTTTACCCTCATCAGACTTCCCTTAGGTTTTAGGAGAGGAATTCCCAGAAGGTTTCTCACATATCCAGAAAAAAATCGTCAATATCTTTCTATTCCTAGGTCTGTTGTTCTCCTAGTCCTCTAAATTACTTGAGCAGCTACTTCACTACTACCCGGGATATAGTGGCCTGTCACGCGGGGTGGCATGCCGGGTCTATAGTCCCGTTCCCCACATAAGAACACAGGATATGGTTAGGCCAAAAAGGAACACCCACGAAGTCATGGATGGGGAAGTCATACCACTATAATCTCGCTGGCAGCAGGGTTGGAGACACAGGAAGCAGGAGCCACACTATCCGCAACCTGCCATCCACTTCTTTCTGCCAACCAACCTCACTTTCTAGCTGCAATCCACCGTGCTAACTGCAATCCGCTCTTGCCAGCTCAGCCACCATCTTCTTGCTAGCCTCCTTTTTGTGCTAGCGTAGCCACAACAGTTATATTAGTGGCCAATGGCTCACTGGTTACAGCTGACGGCCAACTAGCCACAGCTGATGACTATCCAATCACAGTTGATGGTCATTCACTACCTGAGCCAGTACCTTTCCACATGAGGCCGAGAGCCTGAAAACTGCACTCCTGGCTCTGTCCCCACATGGCCTCTATGACAAAAATTTTGCAGTACCAATGGCATTCTCTCAGATGCCCTCAAAGCCATAAAGCAGCCAACGGAGTCTCTGCTCTATTCAGGCCTTCATACTCTAGAAGAGGGGTACGCTATTCTGTTAAAAAATATGGACTATCAGATTCTGTACTAACAAAGCATATGATGTTGCCTTTCTTCCTAAGATCAACCCTAGAAAAATTACATAGGATTACATCATAAAAATGGTGGCATAAGGTGAGCCTCTTGAAATCTCCCCTGGAATTTACAACAATATAAACAATTATAATTCCACAAAGGACTCCCTGAACAGCAGACAGGCAAGACTAAGAGGCGCACAACTGAAATCACCTGAAGGTGGGCAAATTGGGTGAGCAGAGGGGGAGGGAACCAGGAAGTACTGCGATGTGGGCTGCATGGGCTCAGCACCCATCCCTAGCTCTGAGCTCCAAGCTCTCTGCATTCCAGAGATATCCCAGCAACAGAAGAGGGAAGAATTCAGACTGCTAATGCTCCACTTATGGCCAACAGTCTGAGGGATCAGCATATAACACTGCTGAACTCAATGCTCACGGCAGAGACCTTGGAGCAAAGACTGAGGCAAGAAGGGTGAAAACGGAGGTTTAAGCCCTCACTGCCAACACAGAACAGAAGGCTTAGGCACTGAGCCTAGCTGACCCCTCACTACCCTCCCAGAGCTTGGCCCACCCCCACCATCCCAGTGCTAGAAGTGGAATGGTAGCAGTGTCAGATCAAAATAACAGAATATTTGTAGTTCTGAGAACTGTGGCCCTCAGCCAGGGACTCGCAGCCCAACTAGCTCCGAAGACAGGGAGGGAGCAACCTCTCCTTATTGCAGGACTGGCTGTGGTGGTGGTCTTCGCCATTGCTCTGGGCCATCTCTCACAACCCACCCTGCCCCTGTCCCCACCTATCTGGACAGATCCCTGCAGGAGTAAACAGAGCTGCAGAAACACACAGGCTCTGAATCTGGTGCAGGAAGAGCTTCAGAAATTCAGAAGCTCTCCACATCCCCCCATGGAGGTGGTGCCCTATGACCCAGGCAAACTGTTTACAGAGGACAGCCCGCCTTCCAGGGAATCACCCCATGGTGTGAGAAACCAGAACAGTGCAGAAAAAATCTAACACTACAGTGTGAGAGAGAATAAAAGGCTACAGTCGGAGAGAATATAAAACATTCAACAAACACCCACGGAAAACAAAAGAAAGTCCTCTTTCTATCAACCTGTTGCAGAAACCACTCCTGTAGATGCCTAGGAAGAGAAATAATAATTCATTAATTGCCATGGATAACAAAGGCAACAAGAGACCTCAGAAAGATAATGAGAAGTCTCTAGAAAATGAACTTAAAAGACATGGAAATATGTAACTTAAATGACAGAGAATTCAAGATTGCAGTTCTTAAAAAATTCAACAAGATGCAAGAAAACACGGACAGGCAGTTTAATGAACTCAGAAATACAATCAAAGAATAAAATAAACATTATACCAAGAAGATTGAAATTTTAAAAAAGAACCTAGTAGAATTTCTGGAGATTAAGAACTGAATAAAAGAAATGAAGAATGAAATACCAAGCTTAGTTAGTAGAGTTGACCAAATGGAGGGAAGAATCAGTGACATCAAAGATAGAAATCAGGAAATGACACAGATGGAAGGAAAGAGAGACTTGAGACTTAAAAGACATGAAAGAACTCTACAAGAACTTTCTGACTTCATAAGAAACAGCAATATAAGAATAATGGGCATACCAGAAGGAAAAGAAAGGGAGAAGGGAACACAGAGTATATTCAAACAAATAGTTGACGAGAACTTCCCAAACTTGTGGAAAGAACTGGATCCTCAAATCCAAGAAGTGAATAGAACATCTAATTACCTCAATCCCAACAGGCCTTCTCCAAGGCACATTGTATTGAAGCTGTCAAAAATTAATGACAAAGAAAGAATCCTCAAGGCAGCCAGGGAAAAGAAGGCGGTAACCTACAAAGGAAAGCCCATTAGATTATCATCAGATTTTTCAGCAGAAACTCTACAAGCCAGGAGAGAGGGGGACCAAATATTCAAAGTATCGAAAGAGAGAAATTACGAGCCAAGAACAATATATCCAGCAAAGAAATGAAAGATATGAAGAAGGAATAAAGACCTTTCCAGGCATCCAGAAGCTGAGGGAATTTTCTAACACACAACCTGCACTACAAGAAATACTGAAGGAGGCTATTCGACTAGCATAAACAGGGACAATCTGTGACAACAAGAACATAAAAGGGGGGAAGTAAAGGCCTGAACCGAAATAAGAGAATGGAGAAAGTAAACATGCTGAAGAAAATGGAATACAGGTACTCTAAATATGAAACTTTCTTTTACATAAACTTAATGGCAACCACTCAAAACAAATCCAGAACTGAAATATATAGCATAATAAAAGAAGAAACAGAGGGAAAAATCATAGAATACCACCACACTGAAATAATAGACAGCAACAAAAAGGCAAGGAAACAATGGAGACACAGTCTTACCAGAAAATCAAGGCTAGAGTGGTAGGAAATCCTCACATATCAATAATCACCCTAAACGTAAATGGACTGAACTCACCAATAAAAAGGCACAGAATAGCAGATTGGATCAAAAACCTAAACCCAACCATATGCTGCCTCCAAGAGACACATCGCAGCTACAAAGACAAATATAGACTAAAAGTGAAAGGGTAGAAATTGACACTCCAAGCTAATGGTATCCAGAGATAAGCAGATGTAGCATACTGATATTAGATGAAACAGACTTCAGGATAAAAAAGATAACAAGAGACAAAGATGGACATTTCATAATGATAAAGGGGACTATACAACAAGAAGACATAACAGTCATCAATATTTATGCCCCCAATCAGGGAGCACCGAAATACACCAAGCAACTACTAACAGAACTAAAGGGAGAAATTGACCAAAACACAATTATACTAGGGGACTTAAATACATCATTGACAGCTATGGATAGATCATCCAAACAGAAAGTAAATAAAGAAATATCAGCCCCAAATGACACATTAGATGAAAAGGACATAACTGACAATTATAGAGCACTTCATTCTAGAACATCAAACTACACATTCCTTTCTAGTGTACATGGAACATTCTCAAGAATAGACTATATATTGGGACATAAAACTAGCTCACCAAACTTAAGAAAATGGAAATCATACGAAGCATGTTCCCTGATGACAAGTCTTTGAAATTGGATATCAACTGCAAAAAGAAAGCAGGAAAAAAACACAAATATGTGGAGATTAAACAACACATTTTAAACAACTGGGTCAAAGAAGAAATAAGAGGAGAGCTCAAAAGATACATAGAAACAAATGAGAATGAAAATACATCCTACCAAAATTTTTGGGATGCAGTGAAAGCAGTTTTAAGAGGGAGATTTATAGCATTACAGACCTATCTCAAGAAAGAAAAAAAAATCCCAGATAAATAACCTCACATTACACCTTAAAGAACCAGAAGAAGAACAAATGAAACCCAAAGTCAGCAGAAGGAAGGAAATAATAAAAATCGAGCAGAACTAAATGAAATAGAGAACAAAAAGACATAGAAAAATTAATGCGACAAAGAGCTAGTTCTTTCAAACGATTAATAAAATTGACAAACCCTTGGTGTGGGGAGCCATGGTTACAAGAAACTCTGAGCTTTGCAGAATGTCTCGGTTTATGCTACCTGTTTCCTCCCCCTGAGGCAATTGTCTCTGCCTGCACCTGAGGGGAGCTTGAGCTTGTAAGCTGCTGAGGAATTTGGTGGGAGCGGCCAGTTCCCAGACACAGAAGGCTGATGCCTATCAGGGCAATTGATAAGATAATTACTTGTGAGTTTCGGTGAATTTTGTATCCTCTATGTGAAAGCTAAAGAATTTACATTTGTTATGTTAATACATACTTGCACGTGCTCAAACTGCTTATATGGGAGCAGTAAAATAAACTTAGTGTCTTCAGGATCACTGAAGTCCCGCGATCGCCATCATATGTGAGAGTGTCTTTTATTCATTCCCACTCCCCCATTCGGGAACCCATCGACTCGTGACGGCTGGCCCGTCGCACCTTGGCTAGACTCACTAAAATAAAAAGAGAAAAGACACAAATAAAATCAGAAATGAAAGAGGGGAAGTTATCATGGATGTCACAGAAATACAAAGGATAATCCAAGAATAGTATGAAGGACCATAGGCCACCAAATTCAATAACCTAGAAGAAATGGACAAGTTCTTAGAAACATATAGCCTTCCTAGGCTGAATCACAAAGAATTGGAAAATCTAAATAGACCGATCAACAGTAAGGAAATTGAATCAGTCATCCGAAACCCTCCCAAAAGGAAAAATCCAGGACCAGATGTCTTCACTAGTGAATTCTACCAAACCTTCAAAGAGGATCTAATACCTGTCCACTCAAACTGTTCCAAAAAATTGAAGAGGAGACAATACTCCCTAACTCATTTTTTGAGGCCACCGTTACCCTGATACCAAAACCTGGAAAGGATAACACAAAAAAAGAAAATTACAGAGCAATATCTCTGATGAATCGAGATGCAAAAATCCTAAACAAAATTCTAGCAAATCAAATGCAACAATGCATTAAAATGATTATACATCATGAAAAAGTGGGGTTCATCCCAGGGGCAAAATTGTTCAACATACTAAATACGTCAATGTGATACACCACGTAAACAAAATAAAGGACAAAAATCATATGATTATATCAATTGATGCAGAAAAAGCATTTGACAAGATACAACATCCAGTTATGATTAAAACACTTAATAAAATAGGTATAGGAGGAAAATACCTTAACATAATAAAGGCCATATATGACAAACCCTCAGCTAATCTCATAATTAATGGTGAAAAACTGAAGCCCTTTGCTCTACGTTCAGGAACATGACAGGATGTCCCCTATCACCTCTGCTTTTCAACATTGTTAGAAGTCCTCAACAGAGCAATCAGGCAAGAGAAAGAAATAAAAGGCATCCAATTTGGGAATGAAGAAGGTAAATTGTCACTCTTTGCAAATGACATGCTGTTATATAGAGAAAACTTAAAGACTCCCCCCAAAAGCTATTAGAAACAATAAACGAATACTGTCAAGTTGCCGGCTACAAAATCAACGTACAAAAGTCTATTGCATTCCTATATACTAACAATGAAATCTCAGAAAAAGAAATTTAAAAAAAATTTCCATTTGCAATTGCAACAAAAATCATAAAATACCAAGGATGTGAAAGACCTATATACTGAAAACGATAAGACATTTTTAAAAGAAATTGAACAAGACACAAAGAAATGGAAAAACATTCCATGTTCATGGATTGGAAGAATTAACATTGTTAAAATGGCCATATTACCCAAAGCAATATACAGATTTAATGCAATCCCCATCAAAATCTCAATGGTGTTTTTTAAACAAATAGAACAAAAAACCACCAGATTTGTATGGAACCACAAAAGACCTTGAGTAGCCAAAGCAATCCTAAGAAAAAAGAACAATGCTGGAGGCATCACACTCCCTGACTTCAGCTTGTACTACAGGGCAACAATAATCAAAACAGTACGGTATTGGCAGAAAAACAGACACACAGACCAATGGAATTGAGAACCCAGAAATAAACCCACATAAATATGGACAGATAATTTTTGACAAAAAAGCCAAAGACATACAACGGAGAAAAGACAGTCTCTTCAATAATGGTGCTGGGAGAATTGGAAAGCCAGGTGCAAAAGAATGAAACTAGACTGCTATGTATCACTATGTACCAAAATTAACTCAAAATGGATCAAAGACCTAAATATAAGACCTGAAACAATAAACTGCATAGAAGAAAACATAGGTACTAAACTTATAGACCTTGGGTTCAAAGAGGATTTTATGAATTTGACCTCAAAGGCAAGGAAAGTAAAAGCTAAAAGAAATGAATGGGACTATATCAAACTCAAAAGCTTCCGCACAGCAAAAGAAACCATCAACAAAATGAAGAGACAACCAACTGAATGGGAGAAGATTTTTGCAAACAACGCCTCCAATAAGGGGCTAATATCCAAAATATATAAGGAACTCATACAACTCAACAACAACAACAACAACAACAAAAATCCAATTAAAAAATGGGCAGAGGACTTGAAGAGACATTTCTCCAAAGAGGACATACAAATGGCCAATAAACATATGAAAAAATGCTCAAAATCACTACTCTTCAGAGAAATGAAAATAGAAACCACAATGAGATATCACCTCACCCCAGTTAGAATGGCTATCATCAACAAGACAAATAGTAACAAGTGTTGGAGAGGCTGTGGAGAAAAAGGAACCCTCATACACTGTTGGTGGGAATGCAGACTGGTGCAGCCGTCATGGGAGGCATTGTGGAGGTTCCTCGAAAAGTTACGAATAGAATTACCATAGGACACAGCAATCCGTCTCCTGGGTATCTACCCAAAAAAATCTGAAAATATTTATCCATAAAGATAAGTGTGCTCCAATGTTCATTGCAGCTTTATTTGTGGTGGCCAAGACATGAAAACAACCAAAGTGTCCTTTGATAGATAAATGGATAAAGAAGTTGTGGTATCTATAGGCAATGGAATACTATTCAGCGGTAACAAGAGATGAAATAGTACCGTTTGCGTCAACATAGATGGATCTTGAGATTATTATGCTAAGCAAAATAAGTCAGACAGAAAAAGTAGAGAACCATATGATTTCACTGATATGTGGTATATAAAACTGAAAACAACAAAAGAACAAAACAAACAATGAAGAAAAAAAACTCATAGACAATAGTTTAGTGATTACCAGAGGGTAATAGGGGGAGGGTTCTAGAAGAGGGTAAACAGGGTCAAACATATGGTGATGGAAGAACTGACTCTAGATGGTGAACACATAATGTGAGATATAGATGATGTATTACAGAATTGTACACCTGAAATCTATGTAACTTTACTAACAATTGTCACCCCAATAAACTTTAACTAAAAAAATAAATGCTAAAAAACAATTACAGAGACTTCCGGAAAAATGGCGGCGTGAGGTGAGCCTCTGTAAAGCTCCCCTGGAATTTACAACGAATCGAACAAGAAAAACTCCACAAAGGACTCCCTGCACAGCACACAGGCAACACGAAGAGGCCCACTACCGACTGAAATCACCTACAGGTGGGAGATTCGCGCGAGTGGAGGGAGGAGGAAAGGGAGAAGTGCGCGGAGACGGAGACGCGCGGGCGGAGGACGCAGACCCAGCTCAGTGCGCCGAGCTCGCTGCTTCCCGGAACTACCGCAGCTGCGGGAGAGGGAAGAACTCGGACTGCTAGGGCTCCGCCAGGGCTCCACAGAGCTGAGGGGACAACATATAACACGGCTGAACCCAACGCTCACGGCAGAGACCTCGGAGAAAAGACTGAGGGAAAAAGGCTGAAAACAGGGGTTTAAGCCCGCACTGCCGAGCAGAGAACGGAGCCTTAGGCACTGAGACTAGCCGCCCCCTCCCTCCCCTCCCAGAGCTCGCCCCGCCCCCACCTGCCCGGTGCTAAAAGCGAAACAGTAGCAGTGTCAGATCAAAACAACAGAAAATTTGCTGTTTTGAGAACTGTGGACTGCAAACACAATTTCACAGCCCAACTAGTTCCAGCAAAGGGGAGAGAGCTGTGGAAGCAGGACCGGCTGTGGTGGTGGTTGCCGCCATTGCTCTGGGCCACCTCTCACAACTCACCCCGCCTCTGACCCCACCTATCTGGGCGGATCCCTGCAGGAGTAAACAGAACTGCTGAAACCTACGGGCTCTGAATCAGGAGCTGGAAGAGCTTTGGAACATCAAAAGCTCTCCGCATACCCACCGGGACACTGCGCCCTGTGACCTAGACGAACTATTAACAGAGGAGAAGCCCGTCTCCCAGGGAATCCCCCCATTGTGTGAGAAGTTGGAATAGTGCAGAGAAAACATAGCACTACTGTGTGGGAGAAGGAAAATAAGTTGCAGTTGGAGAAATAATAAAACATTCTACCAACAAGTACTGGCAAACAAAAGAAAGACCGCTTTCTATCAACCTGTTGCAGAAGCCACTCCTGTAGATGTCTAGGAAGAGAAATAGTAAACCAGTAATCGCCATGAATAACCAAGGCAACAAGATAACTCAGAAAGAAAGTGAAAAATCTCCAGAGAAGGCACTTAAAGATACAGAAATATGTGACTTAAATGACAGAGAATTCAAGATTGCAGTTCTTAAAAAACTCAACGAGATACAAGAAAACACAGATAGGCAGTTAAAGGAACTCAGAAACTCAATCAAAGAACAGCATGAGCATTTTACGAAAGAGATTGAAATCTTAAAAAAGAACCAAATAGAATTTCTGGAGATTAAGAACTCAATAGAAGAAATTAAGAATGAAATAACCAGCTTAGGTAGTAGAGTTGACCAGATGGAGGAAAGAGTCAGTGACATCGAAGATAGAAACCTGGAAATGACACAGAGAGAAGAAGAAAGAGACTTGAGACTTAAAAGAAATGAAAGAACTCTACAAGACCTTTCTGACTCCATCAGAAAGAGCAATATAAGAATAATGGGCATACCAGAAGGAGAAGAAAGAGAGAAGGGAACAGAGAATATATTCAAACAAATTGTCGATGAGAACTTCCCAAATTTGTGGACAGAACTGGACCCTCGAATCCAAGAAGCAAATAGAACACCTAGTTACCTCAATCCCAACAGACCTTCTCCAAGGCACATTGTATTGAAGCTGTCTAAAATCAACGAAAAAGAAAGAATCCTCAAGGCAGCCAGGGAAAAGAAGACGGTAACTTACAAAGGAAAGCCCATTAGATTATCATCAGATTTTTCAGCAGAAACTCTACAAGCCAGGAGGGAGTGGAACCAAATATTCAAACTATTGAAAGAGAGAAATCATGAGCCAAGAATAATATATCCAGCAAAGATATCCTTTAGATATGAAGGAGGAATAAAGACCTTTCCAGACATACAAAAGCTGAGGGAATTTTCTAATACACGACTTGCACTACAAGAAATACTAAAGGAGGCTATTCGACCACCATCAACAGGGACAATTTGTGGCAACCAAAACTCAAAAAGGGGGAGAGTAAAGGCCTGAACCGGAATATGGGAATGGAGAGAGTAAGCGTGCTGAAGATAATGGAATACTCTAAATATCAAACTTTCTTTTACATAAACCTAAGGGTAACCACTCAAAAAAAATCCAGAACTGAAATATATACTGAAATAAGAGAAGAAACAGAGGGAAACATCATAGAATACCACCACACAGAAATAATAGACAACAACAAAAAGGCAAAGAAACAATGGAGACACAGCCTTACCAGAAAACTAAAGATAGAATGACAGGAAATCCTCACATATCAATAATCACCCTAAATGTAAATGGACTGAACTCACCAATAAAAAGGCACAGAATAGCAGATTGGATCAAAAAACTAAACCCAACCATATGCTGTCTCCAAGAGACACATCTCAGCTGCAAGGACAAGCATAGACTCAAAGTGAAAGGGTGGGAATTGACACTCCAAGCAAATGGTACCCAGAGAAAATCAGGTGTAGCCATAATGATATCAGATGAAACAGACTTCAAGGTGAAAAAGATAACAAGAGATAAAGATGGACATTTCATAATGGTGAAGGGGACTGTACAACAAGAAGACATAACAGTCATCAATATTTATGCCCCCAATCAGGGAGCACCGAAATACACCAAGCAACTACTAACAGAACTAAAGGGAGAAATTGACCAAAACACAATTATACTAGGGGACTTAAATACATCATTGACAGCTATGGATAGATCATCCAAACAGAAAATAAATAACGAAATAGTAGCCCTAAATGACACATTAGATGAAATGGACATAATTGACATTTATAGAGCACTTCATCCTAAAACATCAGACTATACATTCTTTTCTGGTGTACACGGAACATTCTCAAGGATAGACCATATATTGGGACATAAAATCAGTCTCAACAAATTTAAGAAGATTGAAATCATACCATGCATATTCTCTGATCACAAGGCTTTGAAATTGGATATCAACTGTAAAAAGAAAGCGGGAAAAAACACAAATACATGGAGATTAAACAACATACTTTTAAAGAAGGACTGGGTCAAAGAAGAAATTAGAGGAGAGATCAAAAGATACATAGAAACAAATGACAATGAAAATACATCCTACCAAAATTTCTGGGATGCAGCGAAAGCAGATTTAAGAGGGAAATTTATCTCATTACAGGCCTATCTCAAGAAACAAGAAAACTCCCAAATAAATAACCTCATGTTACACCTTAAAGAACTAGAAAAAGAAGAACAAGTAAAACCCAAGGTCAGCAGAAGAAAGGAAATAATAAAAATCAGAGCAGAACTCAATGAAATAGAGAACAAAAAGACAATAGAAAAAATTAATGTGACAAAGAGCTGGTTCTTTGAAAAGATTAACAAAATTGACAAACCCTTGGCTAGACTTACTAAGATAAAAAGAGAGAAGACACTGATTAACAAAATCAGAAACGTAAAAGGGGAAGTTATCACGGACACCACAGAAATACAAAGGATCATCCAAGAATACTATGAAGGACTATATGCCACCAAATTCAACAACCTAGAAGAAATGGACAAGTTCTTAGAAACATATAGCCTTCCAAGGCTGAACCATGAAGAACTGGAAAATCTAAACAGACCAATCACCAGTAACGAAATTGAATCAGTCATCCAAAACCTTCCCAAAAGCAAAACTCCGGGACCAGATGGCTTCAGTAGTGAATTCTACCAAACCTTCAAAGAGGATCTAATACCAATTCTGCACAAACTCTTCCAAAAAATTGAAGAAGAGACAGTACTCCCTAACTCATTTTATGAGGCCAACATTACCCTGATACCAAAACCTGGTAAGGACAGCACAAAAAAAGAAAACTACAGGCCAATATCTCTAATGAATACCGATGCAAAAATCCTAAATAAAATTCTAGCAAATCGAATACAACAATGCATTAAAGAGATTATTCATCACGACCAAGTGGGGTTCATCCCCGGGGCACAAGGATGGTTCAACATCCGCAAATCCATCAATGTGATACATCACATAAACAAAATAAAGGACAAAAATCATATGATTATATCAATTGATGCAGAAAAAGCATTTGACAAGATACAACATCAATTTATGATTAAAACACTTAATAAAATGGGTATAGAAGGAAAATACCTTAACATAATAAAGGCCATATATGACAAGCCCTCTGCTAATCTCATAATTAATGGAGAAAAGCTGAAGCCCTTTGCTCTACGTTCAGGAACACGACAGGGCTGTCCCCTATCACCTCTGCTTTTCAACATAGTGTTGGAAGTCCTTGCCAGAGCAATCAGGCAAGAGAAAGAAATAAAAGGCATCCAAATTGGGAATGAAGAAGTTAAATTATCACTCTTTGCAGATGACATGATGCTATATATAGAAAACCCTAAAGACTCCACCAAAAAGCTACTAGAAACAATCAACGAATACAGTAAAGTTGCCGGCTACAAAATCAACGCACAAAAGTCCATTGCCTTCCTATATACTAACAATGAAATCTCAGAAAAAGAAATACAAAAAACAATTCCTTTTGCAATTGCAGCAAAAAGAATAAAATATCTAGGAATAAACTTAACCAAGGATGTGAAAGACCTATATGCTGAAAACTATAAGACATTTTTGAAAGAAATTGAAGAAGACACAAAGAAATGGAAAGACATTCCATGCTCATGGATTGGAAGAATCAACATAGTTAAAATGGCCATATTACCCAAAGCAATATACAGATTCAATGCAATCCCCATCAAAATCCCAATGGCATATTTTAAAGAAATAGAACAAAAAATCATCAGATTTGTTTGGAACCACAAAAGACCCCGAATAGCCAAAGCAATCTTAAGAAAAAAGCACTATAATGGAGGTATCACACTTCCTGACTTTGGCCTGTACTACAGGGCCACAATAATCAAAACAGCATGGTATTGGCAGAAAAACAGACACATAGACCAATGGAATAGAATTGAGAACCCAGAAATAAAACCACATAAATATGGACAGATAATTTTTGACAAAGAAGCTAAAAATATACAATGGAGCAAAGACAGCCTCTTCAATAAATGGTGCTGGGAGAATTGGATAGCCACGTGCAAAAGAATGAAACTGGACTGCTATTTGTCACCATGTACCAAAGTCAATTCAAAATGGATCAAAGACTTAAGCATAAGACCTGACACAATAAACTGCATAGAAGAAAACATAGGTACTAAACTTATGGACCTTGGGTTCAAAGAGCATTGTATGAACTTGACTCCAAAGGCAATGGAGGTAAAAGCTAAAATAAACGAATGGGACTATATGAAACTTAAAAGCTTCTGCACAGCAAAAGAAACCATTGACAAAATAAAGAGGCCACCAACTGAATGGGAGAAGATTTTTGCTAACAGTGCCTCCGATAAGGGGCTAGTATCCAGAATATACAAGGAACTCATGAAACTCAACAACAAAAAAACAAACAACCCAATTGAAAAATGGGCAGAGGACTTGAAGAGACATTTCTCCAAAGAGGACATACAAATGGCAAATAGACATATGAAAAAATGCTCAACATCACTAATCATCAGAGAAATGCAAATAAAAACCACAATGAGATATCACCTCACCCCAGTCAGAATGGCTATCATCAACAAGACAAATAGTAACAAATGTTGGAGAGGTTGTGGAGAAAAAGGAACCCTCATACACTGTTGGTGGGAATGCAGACTGGTGCAGCCGTTATGGAAGGCAGTGTGGAGGTTCCTCAAAGAATTACGAATAGAATTGCCATATGACCCAGCAATCCCTCTCCTGGGTATCTACCCAAAAAATCTGAAAACATTTAGAGATAAAGACACGTGTGCTCCAATGTTCATTGCAGCTTTGTTTACGGTGGCCAAGACATGGAAACAACCAAAATGTCCTTCGATAGATGAATGGATAAAGAAGTTGTGGTATATATACACAATGGAATACTATTCGGCAGTGAGAAAAGATGATATAGGAACATTTGTGACAACATGGATGGATCTTGAGAGAGTAATGCTGAGCGAAATAAGTCAGACAGAAAAAGCAGAGAACCATGTGATTTCACTGATATGTGGTATATAAACCAAAAACAACAAAAGAACAAGACAAACAAATGAGAAACAGAAACTCATAGACACGGACAATAGTTTAGTGGTTGCCAGAGGGTAAGGGCGGTGGGGGGGGAGGTGAGGGTAAGGGGGATCGAATATATGGTGATGGAAGAACTGACTCTGGGTGATGAACATACAATGGGATTTATAGATGATGTAATACAGAATTGTACACCTGAAATCTATGTAATTTTACTAACAATTGTCACCCCAATAAATTTAATTTAAAAAAAAAAGAAAAAAAAAAAAAACAATTACATTAGCTAGAGGGAATGCACTCCAGGAACTTTTAAAAAGTGAGAAAACCCTTGAGGCAATTGAAGTTTGTTTTAAATTGATGTGTATGGTGGTGGGCGTGGGGGACAGGTACCTGGAGGCAGCAGTGAGGCAACGTCGTAAAGGAAGAATTAGGTTCTACTCTCACTTCTTCCTTGAGATGTGCTGAGACAATCCCTGCCTGCTCCTTCTCCAACAAGTCAGCAGCAGTAGCCAAGGTCATTGGTATCAACAGGGTACTATCAGAGGTGATGAGCTGATTAAAAAAAAAAAAAGAAAGAAACATGGAAGAAGACAATATCCGTTATAACCCACAGCTAGAATTCTAGAAAATAGTAACTTGTTGAGAGAGAGGACTGGAGAAATGAGGGAATCCGGTGGATACAAGAAAGTGCCCAAAGACTTACTGGTTAGTGGGAAAACAAAGATATTGTTGAGTTTTTTTAAAAAAATCAACATGGATGGTTTATTGGACTCACCATTTACACAGATCCAATCACCAAATTCATGTTATAATATAATCATATGCTTTGCATCATTTTTCCATATTTGATAGAAATTAACAAAATTAGCTAATAGGAAGTATGCAACAATATATCTTCTTCATGACTATACCTTAAACCTTTTATTCTAGGAAACCAAAGGGTAGTTTCTGGAAGCTACTAAACAACCATGGATGCCTTAAAGAAGCTACTCTAAAGAAGATTACTAATTTATTTAAATGTCCCTCATGTCATATCTGACCCACCCATCTTAATAACATAAACAGTATTGCATAAAATATTAATTTTTTTAAATGAGTTTTAAGAGGTCATATAAACTTTATCAGGAGACTAATTTAGAATATTTTATGGTCTTTAGGTAAACTGAAAAATGAGAAGCACAAAAGTATTGTTGAAAATTTTCCAAGTAAGTTACATAGAAACCACCTGATACCAGTAAGTGGCCTTCAAAGTACATGTGTGAGAAGATACAGCCACTTCACAGAAAGAGGGCAGCACCATGAACTTGTAATTGGACAAAGGAAGCTGACACCCTGTGCCAACTTGCCCTGAAAAATTTTCCCATATACAGTCAAGTTCCTCAGAGTTGAAATGGCAAGTGCCTCACCCATGGAAGAACCCTGCTGCCAATCAATTGTGATACTCTTTCTGCTTTGTCTCAGTGCAATCTCAGAATCCTTCTCAACACAGGCAGTACCCATTTATAAGAGTCATGATACGAGGTGGAATCTATTTGCATTCCTGACGTAGATTCATACCTGCGTGACATGCAGACAATATGTTGACAAAGTAAAACATGGAATAAAATAAGTCAATTAACCCTTTGGAAGATGGAATACAGAGCCTGGTGTTATTCATTTCTGCATTCACACATCTGACAAACATCTGCAGAGAACCCACTGGCTGCTGGGAATACAAAATTGAAGAAGATTCAGTACCTGTCCCCGTGAAGCTTATATTCTAATATAAGAATTCCTTGTAATTCTCAACATTCACATGTAATTGTAAATGAAATAATTTCCAATATCTAAAAGTAAAAATTGTGTGGACACCGTGGTGATGGGATGAAGGAGTGGTAGGGAGAGCTATTAGTTTGAATAATACAAAGTTGCCATTTTTATAGGTCAAGAATGATTGAATATCAGTGATTTCATATGGTCCAACTTATTATTTAAAGAGATAGTCAGGAAGAAAACCAATAAAATGCACCTAAGCCATAAAAAAAGAGAGAGAGAACGGGTCAGGAATTACCCTTCTGAGTGGGTGGCACTTGAGCTGACTACCCAGAAAAAGGAAGGTGCAGGCCTGCAAATACCTGGAATGGAGCTCTCCCGGCAAGAGAAGAGCAAGCGTCAAGGCACCAAGGCAGGAATATACAGGACTGAGGGACAGACAGGCCAGGTGGCTGAGTCACAGAGAGCCAAAGAGAGGTGACTGGGAGGCACGGTTGAGGAGAGGGACAGAGGCTGAGACAAGGAGACTAAGGACTTAGGGAAGGAGTATGGACTTTCTTCTAGTTTCATTACAGGTTTTCAGCAGGGGAGTCCTGTGATCTAATAAAAGCAAATTTTAAAAGATTACTCTGGCTCCCGTTTGGGAAATAGGTAAGACAGGGTAGAAGCAGGAAGATAGCTCAGCAGGATACTCCAGTAGTCCAGGCAAAGGACAAGAGTGCCTTGAACTAGCATGGCAGCCAAAAGGCAAGTCAGAATGGCTGAATTCCAGATACATTTTGAAGGTAGAGCTGACCAGCCTCATAATAGTAATAATTACAACAGTACAAATCATCAGCAAAACCCACCAGTGATTACTGTCTCTAGAATACTTGCTATGTGCCAGCTTTGTTGCTAAGCATTTTGCACACATTCTTTATTCTAATTCACATACAAAAAATCTATAAAGTAGATGCTATTATTACCCACACTCTGCAGATGAGAAAACAACTCAGAAAAGTGAAAGAGCTTATCCAAGAACATATGGCCACTAAGTGGTGGAACTGAAATTCAAAATAAATGAGTCTGACTCCCAAGGCAGAGCTCCAGACTACTCTAAGTTCTCTGCGTCAAACCAGAAGTCCACAGCGTGGTGAGAATATATAATGGATGCATAATACATGGGGAGAATGAGGTCGGGGAAATTTCCATAGAAGGCATTCCAGAAGTGAAGAAGGGATGGAGAAAAGGACAGTAGATGGGGGAATAAAATAAGAGCTTTAGTCAATTATAGCTAATTAAGCACCAAAATGTTTCTTTTCTTAACCAACCCTTTCTCACCCTATAAACATGCACTAATTGCCAGTCAAGCAAACATATCACTCATTCAGATACAGCTTCTCATCCTGTCCTCAGCTGGCCCATTTTCTATAAGACAATAAAATTTAAACATGTCCCAAATATATTTAGTCTCTTCCCCAATTTTATCAGAGTTTTTAGGAAGTCACTAAATTTTACCTGAAGACCACAATCACCATCAATGACACCCTGCAACGCATCCAATTAACTTGCCTTATATCTTTTTTTGCCCCCACACAGTTCCAGTGGATTGGACCTAGGTCATTCGGGATGGACCTAGGTCATTCATTCAATGGGAGGAATATTTTGAGTAAGTGAGATTGGAATAAGAGCTATAAATGGGGAAAAAAGACCACTTGAAATGTGTAGTGTAGTTGCAAAGTTATCAAACAGAACAGTTGTCCTGCGTCAAAAAAAAAAAAAAAAAAAGAGCAATGCTTTTTTTTATCAGAGGCTTTAAGCCTTCTGAGGGGGGAGCAGGCTACAAATGATGAGAGATGCTGAAAACACACTTGTGGCTAAATATGCAGGAAGTCTATACCTGTGCACTGTGAGGAAAAGACAGGCAGGGCCTTCTCCCTCTCACTTTGCAGTTTCATCTTTGAATTCAAAGGACACACTATAATCTGTTGTCAATAACCATCACTGGATTCTCTCTTGGGTGAGTTACTCATTACCACCTGCTCTGTCCTTTTCAGGAGCTGAGAGTGGACCTGTCTGGATGGGGAGACTCAGCGAGGCTTATGTTAGCACCTGAGCATATGCCTATGACTGCACAGTCAAAGTCACACAGCAGGATATTTATCTCTTTTGAGTAACTGGCATCTTTTTCCTTCAATACGAATGACACTCAAGAGTTATATTCAGATATAATGAAATATAAAACTTCTTTTAGCATTTATTCGCAAGTCTAGTGGCTTTTTGTTGGGACTAGAGCGAACTGCTTTGTTAAGTTGCTTCTCTGTTGCTGTTCCTGATAAAGCTTACTTAATATGAAAAATAATATGATTATTTTTCTTTCAAGACTCTAGGTTCCATATTTTACATGTTCACATCAGACAGAAAAATTAATTAACTCACAGCAATCATAGGTCTGGGAACTCTGTAAGTCAAGGATCATGGAGAACCTGGGAAAACCTTGATTATAATGAAATGTTAACAGCTAATTATACATCTAAACAGGAAGGATCAATATGACACTGCAGAGTCTCATTCTCTAATTGCCTAGCAGAGCAGCAAAATGCTTCATAAATGAAAAAGGTGACACACAAATGTGACACTGGGAATGTTGCTTCTAAAAGCAGTCAGGAGGCAGAAGGCAACAAGGGCTTTGAGTGATGCAAGCTTTTACTTCCGTTCTGCTTGGGCAAGTCACCTATCCACTAAGTGTTAACTTCATGAGGAGTAAATTTGGTGGTCACAACCATCCATTACAATCATAGTGCAGCAAGAAGCTCACCTCTTATTTTCCAGACCATAGGAACTTGCTAATAATGTGACCTCTCTTTCAGTTGTCTATGATGTTTGTAAAATCAAAATGAATATTTTAAGTCTGAATCCATAGAAGAATATACCTTTTCTCATTTGAGAAAGGATTGAAGTGGAGGTGTTACTATGACATTAATCCCAAATAAAGCCTCTTCACACTGGTAATTGAGACCAATTTGCCTCACGCTCTTTTAAGGATGGAGGCACAGAATACAGAAAAATTGCTGTGGTACCTGTGATTCTTTAATAACCACAGGTATCTGCTTTTCACCTGGAGTTGGCTCTGATATGTAGTGACAGAAATGCATGAAGCTGCAGTAAAAGTCTATTGCTTCTAACTGAAAGATGATATTTTCATACCAATGCTCAGCTTATTTCAAAGTCTCTAAATAAGATGGACCATTTCAATAAAGCTTGCATAGGTCTGTACAGCAGACCACCAGAAACACCCTGAGACTCAGTTCTAGGGAGAACTCTGTATTATCAGTCAGGATGGGCTCACTGCTAAAACCCTCAATCTGTGTCTTCACTCACAGAGAGTTTATTTCTTACTCATTTCGCAATTCCATGTGTGGCAGAAGTTAGAGTTTGAGGTGCTCCATGAGAGAACCAGGCTCCTTTCATCTAGTGACTCCACCATCACCTAAGACAGGGCTTCTCAAACTCAGCACTATTGACATTTAGGGTTGGATCATTTATTCATTTGGGGGGGGGGGTTTACTCTGTTTGGGGTTGTCTTATGCATCGTGTGATGTTTAGCAGCATACCTGGCCTTGACCCACTAGGTGCCAGTAACATCTCTTAATTATAGCATTCTGAAATGTCTCCAGCTATTGTCAAATGCCACTAAAGGGTCAAAGACACCTCGTATCCTCCCACACCCTTCTGTCCCCACCATTGCCCAAGGGCTTAGGAGTTTTCCAGTAGGTCCTCTACATTTAGCCAGTTAATAAAAGAAAAGAGAGAAGGCCTCTCCACTTATAGATGCCTCAGCCCTGAGGTGACACCACCACTGGGCTCACATTTCACTGGTGAGAACCAGTCACATGTCCCCACCTAGAATCAAGGAAGCTGGAAAGTGTCTGTGAGCTGAATGTTCAAGAAGAAAAGGATTCCTAAAATCTGATGAGAACTGAAATCTGATGAGTGCTAGTTGTATCTGCCACAAACAGTCTACTAGAGAGAAATATAGACAGGAAGGGGAACTTATTAACAGACAGGCGTGCCCAGGCTTTCTCTGAACCATGGCCTTTGTTCATTCAGTTCCTTTCTCTCCCCATGATGTTCAAGAAGGTTTCATCATGACCACCTGGTTTCTTTGTCTTTCTACATGCAGAATTGAGGGAAAAGAAAAAAAACAAAGGCTAGAAGAAGCTGGAATAGGCAGTTTAGGACTATAGGAAAAGTTTTAGTTTGAGCTTTGAAGGAGGAGCTTTTTAAGAAGAGTGAGGGTGAGAGGGATTGGAGTCCTATCGTATATAAAAGGAAGTAAATATGAGAGAAAAGGGGAATTTTTTAAAATATATGCTTTATGATATTGGAAAAATACAATTACAAATGTAATTTCTGTTGAAATTACTCTTTAGTCAATGAACTATGTTCTCTTGATCGCAACATCTCATGGGTATGCTTTCAATAGGGTTACAAATAATTAGGGTTCAGATGTCCATAGACAGTAAAAGAGTTCTATTAGTCAAGTAGAAGACTAACAAGGAAGACTTGTTCCGTGTTTGGAAACAAATATACATTTGCCTGATGTTACCAGCTCCAAAGGAAATCGAGCATGTGATAACCAGCATGTGAGGGTCCACATTAGAAAGTGAAGTTGAGTTTTAGTAGCCAAGACAGATAAGTGTACAGAATCTAGGAGGTCAAGAAGAGTAACGCTTCTCAAACCTTCCAATGCATGGATGCATATGGTATGAATCTGATTCAAATGAAGATTCTAACCCAGTGTGTCTGCGATGGGGCCCGAGCTCCTGCCTTTCTCATGAGCTCCTGGACAATGTGGGTGTGGCTGGTCTATGGACTACTTGTGTATGAAGACTTGTGTTTGGAATATTTGCATGGAGCTGATCCTCGTGAAAAAAAAATCATTTGCCTAAGTAGACTCAGAAACTCCCATGCCTTTAAGAACTAGATGGTATCTTTGTTCTTTATACTACTCTGGTTGTGTTAGAGGTGGGCCCAAGACTTATGAACACGGAGCTTGAAGATATTTAAAGTTGAAAGGGAAGGAGAACTGGGCACAGTCTCCAGGTATACTGTAGAACAGTGTTGGGCGACACAGCACTTTTATGACTAAGTACTGAAATGAAATGTTCTCACATGTCCTCTTTCCCAGCAACAATAGGTGTTGTAGTCCTTTAGAGTGAGACAGCAGTGCTGCTGAACAAGTCCATCTGCTTCCAGCCTCTGGGACTTGAGCACACACCCAGCCATATAAGGCCCTGACAACATAACTAACACTTGACATTGCTAGACCTCTACCTCAAATTTTTGCATCACTGTGAGCTGAACTTTTGAAAATTTGCCAGTAAGAGAAAAAAATGTGCACTCCATCTCTAATATCTTTAACCATTGAAAAGGGTTTCAAATAGTAAAAGTTTTGAAGAGCTACAGCTATTTGCTCAGGTTAATCCTTCCTTTATAAAAACATTAGCACCAAATTCAATTTAGTTCCAAAACAATTATAAAATAAACACTGATTTCCTTGGGATGTTTTCCCAAATGTACTCTGAAATTGTTCATATTCGAACTATTAAAAGAATTTCAATCATAAATATTATACTTGCTAACATGCCAGCTATTTTTTTGCCTTTCAATATCAAGGGTGATGATTCCTATTTCCTCATCCTATGGTAATAACTGATTCTTTGTGGTGATGATAAATTGCAATGATTTTTTGCCTATATGTGCTTATTGCTATGCAAATTTACCTCTTATTTATTTTTAAGCAGTGACAATTGCCTGGACAACCCAAATGAGATAATATCATTTCCACTTACCAGTATTAAATAATGTTAAAAATATGTCTTGTAAAATCAACAGAATAATGAAAATAATATCTTAGAGGCCCTATTAAAAAATACGAATTCAACACAAAAGTGCTTTGTGAAAAAGAAAAGGTAGCCGTGTTACAAGTAATTAGAAACTTTGGAAGCAGAACAACTCCTCTTTATGCTCTGAGAATGTTTCCTCCATGTACCATGGCCGTCACCCAAACAAGCAGAGGTCACGTATACTCCAGAGACTCAGACAGCCACAGAGGGGCATAAACATACAGAAATTTATGTGAAGTCATTCAGCTTCTCCTCATTTCTCCTTTGATTGCCTTAGAAAATACACATTTGTGGTGGTTCCAGGCCTCCCAACTTGGAATTGAGGAAAAGGATTGGGGTTTAGAGACATACCCCATTTCTGTGCGTAGGGGAAATCACAGAGAAACAAATTCATGTTGCTTTAACTAGCACTTACGGAACCTTGGATTTGTGGCCACATTGTAGTATTAGTGATAATTTGGAGTCTTAGCTACCAAATCACACTGATATTTCTGCTAGCTAACTACTTTTATTTAACAATGTTTAATGCACACTTCAGAATAAAGGCATCCAGATCTATAGTGATTATTAAAACAAGCTCTTGGATTTTTAAATCAATTTTGATATTATCATAAGATACAATTACAACGTGTGTGTGTGTGTGTGTGTGTGTGTGTGTGTGTGTGTGTTTAATCCTCAGCTATTTAGATCCCTAGGGAAAAAAATCAACCCCAGGATTTTGTAAGAGCTTTAGCTTTTATATGTATAAATACAATTTAATTTAAGAAATAAAGTATCATTGTTTGATTTATTTGCAAAACATACAAAAGGAGAGAGTAACTTTGGGATACTATCAGGACAAAATAAGAAACAAGGTAATCTCTTTGATGAATATAAATAAAGGTATAAACTCTCCAACTCTTAACAGATTTCCTTTTTATAAGCAGGTAAAACCCAGAGAAATTTACACACTACCAGATGCCCCTCAAGATGTTATAATGCACTTCCAAATCTCTTTAGGAAATTTGATGTTTTGATTACCAAAGCATTTCCCTATTCAATACTAGATAGATAAGAGCGAGAGTGAGAGAGAGCGAGAGAGAGCAAGAGAGAGAGAGCGAGAGAGAGAGCGAGAAGGAAAAAATGAAAGAGGAAGAAAGAAAGGAAGGGAGAGAGGAAGGTATACGTATAATATGTGTGTGTGTGACTATATATTTTTTTCCAATTTCACAAGTTTGGGAAGGATTGTAGGGAGGAAGAAAGACAAGTAATTTGCAAAACAATTGGCTTGATGAGTCTTTTTGTGGTTAAATTTTAATGATGGTTCTTTCTAGTGTTACCCATTGATTTCAATCCACAATCCTTCCCATCCTATTTCAGAAAATCATCTCATAATAACAATAAGTAGACCCTCTCTCTATTTAATGTTAAGTCCCTTTACTCTCCAAATTCTGTGCCTCCATGTGTTCAGTAAGAAGTTGAGACCTGATGATCTCAACAATTCTAAGATAGTATTTAAGATTGAAGCTAAAGATGAAGAGGAGAGGAGAGAAAAATTAATTCATGTCTTTAAAATGCCTACGCTTCTCTAGGTACAGAATAACGTGGACTCTCAGTGCTCTGGGTGAGCTCTGGATAAGACCTGAGAGATGTGCTCCTGATCTTATCTGATGAGCTCCCAGGCTGAGTTAAGCAAGCGCAGAGAGCAGTTCTCAGGCACTGGCATTCCAATATAGAGCGTGATGAAATATTTATTGCGTTTTGATGCTGTTGTTCTGGATAGTGAGGGAGTAACCTCAAGGAATACACAATCCAAAGCGAGACACATAAAATATTTAACTTTTTTTTAGCAACTCTAAGATTTTAACCATAAAGAAACAAAATTTTGAAGAAACTTTTCTCTCATGCCGGTCTCTTATTTTTCTAGATGATTCCAGATGACTTTCTCAGCTAGTGATTCCTAAACACCTGCGCCAGTGCACAGTAGCCCTTTGAGCTTCCACGGAGCTGTGAGCCAAAAGGAGGTGCAAACTTTTCCTTGAAATCAAAGGCATCTTCCCAAAGCTTTATGTGGGTCAAGTTATCTCCTGCTTAATCCTTTATGGCTCCCTTCTGCCCATTGGATAACATCTGGACTCTGTTATGAACCTGGCGTTAAAGAACGTGGATGATAGATGCATGTCGCCCCTCACCCCGGATTCTCCACTCTGACCCATGGAAAGCTTTGTTCAGGTCTCCCAACCCCATACTCTCTGTGCTCTGTGTCCTGAACCCTCCTCTCTGCCAGGAAAGGTTTTTCCCCATCAGTCATCCCTCTTCACACTCTCCTGTCACATCTTCCCTCACCTGTAGCACTAAGGTGCAGCATCTGTCACCTGACTTATGGGTTTTTTTTACTTGACTGTCTCCCTCCAGCCGAGGACTTCCTGAGTCACAAAGCTTGCTGCCTGTCTGGTGCACAGCACCCACAACCCAGCACAGAATCACACACCGTCTGCACTTGGCAAGTGCTTGTTGAGTTGAGTGTGAAGTTCATTAGTGTCTTGCTTATTTTTTCACTGAGGGTGGGCATTCTCAAGCAGTGGAAAAGAGCACTGGGTCTGGAATCAGGACACCTGCGCTCGAGCTCATCCTCCTCGTATGTTTGTCATCAACTCGCATGAGTCACCTCCCAGTGCTGAACAAAGGCACGGCAACAGTGATAATGAATAAATCTGAAAGCGCTTTAGCTCTGAAACAAATTATAGGCGTATGATCCCCACAGATGAGACCCCTTCAGACCAAAAGCTGTGCTCTGCTTTCTCTCAGTAGTGCTGGCTCCTGGTGCCTCGAACTATTAGGGAGGCTGTCATTCTTGTCCCTGTAAGATCCCTCTAAGGGTATACGAAAACAGGAGAAAGAGTTGTGGCTGACTTAAAAGTGACAACATAGCATTTGCTATCTGGAAGACGAGCACACCAGAACACCAAGTCCGTATTCCCTCATCTATCACACACCTTTTAGACCAGCAAGCTTGGAGCTCCGGAGCCGGGGGCTATGGCGAGCTTGTGCCAGCCGAGTCGTTATTCGTCCAGTGGCTTACTCCCCTGCCCAGACAGAAGTCATATAGGCCTAGTCGATAAAGATTTACAATGAAGGTTTGAAATCCCCTTGTGGCTTTGAATGGGATTAGCAGAGGAATGAGAGCAGAAGCAGGAGGTATCTGTCTTTCAGTTTAAGGTCTAGATTTTCAGATGTGGGCCAAGACGATGGGCATGCTATATTCCTCAGGGAAGACAAAAAAGAAGGAATCCTCACATATGTGCAGGAATAACAAGAAAAAGTAAGGCATAATCTAGCAATCTAGCTTTGGATGAAAATTAGGAAAGAAACCACTCAACCTCGTTCTACTCTGAGTGAGTCCACCTCACGACTAGCACGATCAACACGCATTACTCTTCGAAGCCTGGAACTCACATTTATGGCACGAAGTATGTCAGGTGATTTGTGAACTAAATCTGCTCTTCACTAACCCACCCCGGGTCTTGTAGGAGCTTATCTGGTCGGGTGAGTTCAGTGGGAAGGGAGCCCTGTTAACATTATAACTGGGTCCTCAATTTCTTGGGGATCCTGGCAGCTCCAAACCAAGGCTGGGAGGAGCAAAGTGCAGTCTGAAGAAGATCCATCAGGCGAGAATGGCCTTGATCACCATGTAAACCCCCCTTGGAACAGAGCTGACTCCAAAAGCACCCATCAGCTTGCTAACAGGAAATCCCACATTTCTTTTTGATCACGATGCTCTCGTGTATGCAAATCTTTCATGAAAGGTAATCACTATCACTCTCTACCCTACTCTTATCCCTCAGAGCCTTAAAAATTTTATTTGTATGATTAAATCTTCACAAAATCCGTGTTGCCAAATGTATTAAGCTTTTCCCTTCAAATGGGGCATGTTTGTGAGACCTCAGATTCTCTAACTATACCCTTCTAGCCTTTCTGTAGGTGGGGCAGCAACTAGGCAGGGTGGGTGGGTGGGTGGGTGGGCTCACGGTAGACTACAGTCAGGCTTCATGACCACCCCTCTGAGAAAGCCCAGAACCTCCCCTGAAAGGACCCCAGTTCTGTGCATGTGGCAACAAAGCCCAGATGATCACCAGACAGTAGTCTGGGTGAAAACATTCAGGGGTTCTGGGGGGACAATTTTCATCCTTCTGCCATCCAGAAGGCACACTACTTATGCCAAACTCTGAGGAGGAATTGATGGCAATTTATTTGAGTGGAGAAGGTGATAAAGACTCTTTCCTCCTTTCCTTTTAAAATTGGTTTCCTCTTTTCCTTTTCCCTCCCTCCCCTTCTCTTTCATTTCTTCTCATCCTTCCTTTCTCCTTTCTTTCCTTCTTTTCTCTCACTTCTTTCTCCCTTTAAGCAACACAGCCCTTGATTCAAATAAAATTGCACCGTTCAACTAAATATGCAAAATGATTAAATGTAACTGCTCTGACTGATGCAGTGAGTGCCTCTGCTCAGCTTTCTTCACTGATTGTTACCCCACTGCAGGGTGCTTACCACACCTGTCCACACTTGCACATGACACAGTGTGCACACACTTAAATCCACGTGCACATGGACACACACGCACACACTCACAGTATATGAATGCACATGTTCCCACACATGTAAATACACACTTGCACATGTGCATACAGGTGAACAGACACACACACATTCGTACTGTACAGTGGGTCCTGGGAGCGCTCCTTGAAGTCTACTCTGAAAAACCACTGTCCGCAGTATATTTTGGAAACACCATTCAGAGTCATACCCACTGAGATTTTGGAATACAAAGTTTCAAATGAGCTTATTTCAAGCTGGATAACCTGCCCTCCATTTATGGATTCCACACACAGCCATGTGGAGTGGTTGGAGCCACAGTTCCCTCTTCCTGAGTCCACAAGACAGGGGGGCATTGACAAAAGCACGCAGCTGTGTGGCCCTGGTGAGGGCTCACCCTTGTGATGGTTTTCAGGGGGTTCACAGTTTGACCCTGGGAGGCTGAGGGTTACCTGGTGCATTCAGCCGTAGAATTAGGCTCAACCGTTATTCTCCTGCCCTCTCAGACTTGCCCTTGGCCCTGAACTGGGTAAGGTGTTTGTCAAGGGCAGCTCTCCCCTGCACCAGGGCCCCAGGGTCACTGCTGGCCTCCAGGACCAGGTCACACAGATAAACTGGGTCTCCCTGTTTGTGTTTAAAAGCTTCAGTTACAGCCCTTGAGGAGGTTAATTTAGCGTTAAAAGTGCTGCATCAAACAAACTATTAAGCTTGGTTCTCCAGAAAAGCTCCTAAAGACGTGTTGCAGCTTGTTTGTTTGTTTGTTTTTTCCCCTGTCTCTGCAGCACAGCTCTGCAGTGACCATCTTTTACATTCTGGTCTAAACTTCAGAGAACAGGTGGCCTGATGCCGAAAGGCGAGTCATATGTTTGTCCATTAGGCTATGTTTTAAAACAATTTGCAGAACAGTAACTAAATGACTTGTTTTCATCTCACAAGAATATGTGGGCTCTGGACCTGACCTAGAGGGAGGAAGTTCTGACTGTAATAAAGTAAAAACAAAATTTATGACGATCACTGAGAAAGAGGCAGAAAATAGCGTTTGCCGGCATAGCGGGTTTAGCAATGGTATCCAGCCCAGATTCACATTATTAATAGTTTCTACACCTCTTTTGCCTGAACCCCCACACTTCCCCAAAGCAGTAGCAAGCACAAATGTGTCTGGTTTCCCCCACCCTCGGCTTTAGACTCCTGATTTCCTTAGTTGCCATCCTTGTCTAGGGACTTTCTTTTCTGCTTACCTCCTGCGGTGATGGCTGACAGACTTTGGGCACCCCCTAGGCAAAGAGCACTGTGCTCCTGTCCAACTCAGATTCCAACTCTCAGATTGCACTTCCTGATAAAAGAAATGTGGGTTGCAGCATGGCTGGTGGGAGGACAGTGGAGCTAAAATGGTGATGACACTCTTGAAAGAATCTGCAGGGCATTGTTGTTGATATGTTTATTCTGGAAGGAGGGAGGGGCCTGGGGAAGGAAGGGTTTGAGAAGAAGTTGAGAATTAAATATGTGTGTGTGTGTGTGTGTATTCCTTCCTACATTTCTCACTGCCAAGCTGACATTTAAGAGATAAAAAAGAAAAAAAATGTAAGAAACAATCAGGGTTTATTCTTTATTATGGCAAACATTTTCTGAAGGCCTGTGACGTGTAGTGTGGTATAAACAGTTTTAAAACTATCCAAGACCGCTAAGAAAGTTGCAGGGTCACAGTGTAGAGTTATAACTGCACGCTGCAGGAAGCTATGCATTTGGTCCAGGTTTTCAAGAATGGGTTCATCAGGGAGGCCTGAAGACTGGGAGGTTTGTGCATGAAAGAACACCACACATTTAGGGAACATGTTTAGAATACCTGGAGCAGAGCACTTGGGGATGAGGGTAGTGGTAGGAAATATACTATAAAGGTAAGAAAGGGCTCTAGAATCATGTTGAGGAATTTGAACCGTCATGGATAAAATGGGTCTAATGATCCGATGTACAATTTAGAAATGCAATTTTGATAGCTGTGCAGTATACACAAGAGCGGGAGTAGCTAGTGGGAAGAAGGCCAATAAGAGGTAGCTGAGGAAGGTCATGTGAGTGCCAATAAGGGCCTGATCTAAGGCCATGGCAAAGTGGAGAAGAACGGTGGTATCTGAGAGATCTTGGGAGGGAGAAAGAAGAGACTGCAGAGGCTTAGTAAATGAGAAGCTCAAGAGTAAAGGGCAGTCAAGGATGATAGCAAGGTGTGTGCTTTGATCATTCACTTATATTTTCTCTTCAAAAGCCTCAGGAAAGGGGACCAGAGGAGGTTCTTTCTCCACTTTTCGATCTTGACAGTGTCACGGGGTTGTGCCACCACATTATTAGTTAATCCTTAAATGTCTATTAATTTCTTGTCTTCTCTGATTCTCTGACAACATATCCCTTGACAAAAGCAGGCTGAACTGTCAAGAAGGGATGGAAATCTCCAAGGCAAGCTAAGCCTTCCAGCAGTAACCAGATAAGAAATCCAAGGACCACAGCTAAGAAACCGGTCTGCACTAGGAAGATCCAAGATGGTGCCCGAAACCCCTTCCCAAGTGACTTTTGAGGAACTTTTCTTCATTAGCATACTAAAAATCATGCCAAAGGGTGGAGATTTAACATTAAAATAAGATATGCAATGTATGGCCAAGCATGCTCGAAGGATGTTTGGAAACTGCACATTCTCCCCTGCAATTCCGAGAATTCTCTACCCTTTCTCAGAAATTCCCACCCCTGAACCCACCTAACACCCATCAGTCCTTTACGACTCTCCTGATTTCCCAAAATTAAGGAGAAGTTGCCTGAGCTAACAGTTCCTTGATCAAAGAATAAAGTTTCTGCTCTGCTGTACCAAATATATTCTCGTTCATACTATTGGCATGAGCGACACTGGGCAGAAGGACTTTGATTTGAGGTCCCTGACCCATAAGGATCAGTGGGTGACAAAAGGGATCGTTATAAGTCACCTCTCCTTCCTCACCCTCCCAGAAAGGAAAACACGAAACCTTTCCAGAACTCTCAAAGGGTTCATTGTCTTATTTATTCATTGTATTATTTTCAAGTAGGAAGCCGACTTAGGCTGGGGGCGTGGGGGAGGAGGTCAGCTTTAGTTATATCAGATGAGAAAGATGACCGAGTCAAGTATATATTACTGGCTCAGCCTTCTTTAGCCTGTCATTTCAATTGTGAGAGGGGAGAACAAAGCAGAATCTTTTTCTGCTTGAAATAGATGCAAGCTCTTCTCTTGCAAACAGCTGATCAATAAACATTTTAAAATCAAGACCTTGTTCCCATCAACATTGCACCATCCGTAAAGTTGGCACTCAGAAGAGACAGGGCCCTTCCTTCTCTGAGAGATTGGGAGGCTACAGTTTTCCAGTAAAGCAGCCCTGTGCATTTGAATATGTCCCTTTTTGGTTTAATTGTATTCTTTGGCTCAAGAAATCTCATTGTCTGGTACTGTTCTGGCTCATTGCCAATTACTAATGGACGGTCCTGTGGCTCTGAGCCCATATTGGCTGATATGACTAGTCAAGTTTTGAAGAGCTGACTTGCAAACAAGTAGAGGGGAATGTTGGAACTTGGAGCACAGACCAAGTCAGATATTAGGAGCTATTTCTGCAACAGCCAATTGCTTGCGAGACACCTATTTAGGTGGTTTGTAAAGTCTTTAAATCATTGGTTTGTAAAAATGCTATTAGTCCTGCAACTCTTCTGTTTACCACACACTTTTACATCTAATAAAACCATCTTCTCCATTTAAAAATCATTCTACCCTCTTTTTAGTTCATTATGTGTCTCTGGGCTACTAGAACAGAAACCTCTGTCTTTAGCAGTTGTGTTTAGAGTTACGCCACAAATTAGATTTCCATTAAAATAAAAGGAAATAGAATCTAGAGCAATTCTTCTAAGTCTGCTACCTGATTCTTACTGCACTTACTCTGGATATTTTTTAGTGCTGGGGTCATGTTTATCTTTATCTATTGCATTGTGATTTTCAGTTATTTTTTTTTTAAAAAGGAGCTTTTATTTTTAAATTCTTACAGAAGTCTTGGCCTGCTACAGTTTTGTATCTCAATCAGCAAAGCACAATCTAAGCTAGCATACATGTTTATGAGAGCCTTTTAGATAGTAAATCCCCTTCTCTTAAGAGTTCTGATGTTTTAAAAGTGAGCAAATCGAACATGTTGTCTCATACAGCCTACTTAGGGTTGCCAGATTTAGCAAGTAAAATGAGATGGACAGTTACATTTGAATTTACAATAAACAATGTTTTTTAGTATAAGTATGTTCTATGTACCATTTGGGACATACTTTCCCCATTACACAACAGAACGTATTCATTATTTATCTGATATTTATATTGGGTATCTTCCATTTTATGTGGTAAACCTAAACCTTATATAAATTGAGGGTTAACATACAAACCTAATAATTCTGACTTCCTTGAAATTTCATATCTTTGCACAAAATCATTTCAACCACTGGAATAGTTTCTTTTGAAAAATAGCCCCTCTCTGTGTGTGTTTAGAAAGTGATTTTGAGAGGACATTGTCATGCTAGAGTCTTAGTAAATGAGCACATGGACCATCCTTTTTTTTTTTATTAGTTTTAGGTGCACAAAACAATGTGGACCATCCTTAAAGGAGAAATGCTAGAGAAATCTCTAAGGAAAAATATGAGTCTGTGGACACATGGAAAGATGGTTCTCTCTCCATTTCACTCACAACATGAGAAACAGAATGAAGATCCAATAATCTGGGTCAGCAGGGAGGTTAGCTTTAGGTTTTCACAGCCACTCAAATGTTAAGGCATTATTTAACATAATTCTTAGGCCATGAAGATCCTAGCTGCATCCACAGCTTGGATTGTACCATGCTCTAAATATGAGATTTTTGTAGCCGTTTCCCTAAATTGCATTTGACAGAGACAAAAGATTTCACTTATATTCCAATGAAAATTGCTTTACTATTAGACAGACCCTCTTAAGCATGTGTCGCTTCACAAGGAGAAGCTAAAGAGAGCACTTAACATTCTTTTCATAGCTTCCCACATAGAAAAAAGGATCCTATTTTTGCACTTCTAAAATCTTTTGGTAAATTGCTGACCTAATCTCCCCTTCTCTTTCAGGATGAGATGATTAAAAAAAAAAAAAGAACCCCACATATGCATGAGGTCATTTAAAGACCTAGGGCAGCCCAATTAATAAAGATATTATATGGCATCTGTATTAATCCAACACTTAATTTTCTATAACCTTAGGCTGCCTTCTTCTGAGTGGTGGTTAGGATCATGTGCAGATCTTGAAGATGGAGAACAATCATCTGCTTTCATAGGAGAGGAAACTGATGCCCAAAGATGGATACGTTTTGCCCAGTTATATATTGAATACGAGATACAGTTATATCTCACACTCAGGTTTCCTGAATCCTTTCCCCCCACAGTGATTTATATTTTATCAATTTATTCTCTATGTAGAGGTAAAAAAACATTTAGGTATATTACTGTTTTTAACAAAAAGCCAGTATACCCACCTTCATAACAGTATTATGCACAATAGCCAAGAGCAGGAAACAACCCACGTGTCCATACGTATGAATGGATAAACAAAATGTGGTGTATACAAACAATGGAATACTATTCAGCCTTCAAAATGAACCAATTTCTGATACATGCTACAACGTGGACAAACCTGAAGACACTGAGCTAACTGAAATGTGCCAGTTACAGAAAGACAAATACCATATGATTCCACTTATATGAGGGACTTGGAGGAGTAACATTCATAGAATAGAAAGCAGAACAGTGATTGCCAAGGGTCTTGGGGAAGAGCAATGGCGAGTTAGTGTTGAATGGGTACAGTGTCAGTGTTGGCAAGATGAAGAATACTGGAGATTGCTTGTCAACTATGAGAATGTCCTTACACTTCTAAGCTGTTCACTTAAAAATAGCTAATATGGTAAATTTTATGTTGTGTAGTTTTACCACCAAAGAAGCTTCATCAGACAAAAGACATCTGATTTTGTGAGATACTAAGGCACTCACTTCAAATGCTTTGATGATGAGAATTGGGTTTAAAACTAAGAACAAACCTTAAGCATTCAACAACATAAAGGATATTAAAGTGGTTAAGAAATCTGTTTCTAGAGCAGACTTTGGTGACCATTAGAAAAGAGAATGCAATGCTTTTCAGGTGGCGTGGCATGGAGCAGAAAGCTGAAGGCAAGGTCACTGAGGAGGCCATCCTGTTCCAGAATACCTCCCAGCACTCTGTCATTCTTTCAGGAGACTCAATTCAGTCAAGCAGTTTCCCTTTAAAAACACAAATAGTCCTAGAAGAGTTATATTCCAAAACCCCTAACACAACACATTGGCCTTATCTCTGGGCTTCCCAACTGATTCCACTCTCCAATCCATTATCTGCCCTAGAGACCCCTGCTTTTAACTCCCATAACACCCAAACTCTTCAAATCACTTAGCAAAGAAGGTGATATATATGCTGTTGTTGTTTACTTCGTATCTGTCCAACCCCAGCTCCCTGAAGGCAGGTATGGTTCCTCCTCTGTCTTTCTTGTGACTCGGCACCAAACATAATGTTTAGTACAGAGCAGGCGCATAAGAAATAATTTTTAAATGTCTGGGTCAGTCAACAAGCAACTTAGAAGACCAGTAGGTCTGTGAAGTTCAAGTGGGCAGTGCGTAAGTGAAGTTGCTGAAGAAATCACTGAAATTCTCCCTCCTATCTTATCAGCAATTATAAAAGGACTATTCTACCAGACTCCCATTAAAATATGATGTGAAGGACTCCTCCAGAAAACACTGAAGATGTAAAATGAGCCTAAGGATTAAATTTCCAACTTTTAAAATGAAGTAAAAAGCAAACAAACAAAAAACATTGTAAACATTTCCTATTTGATGCTTAATGAGAACTAGTACTAATTATACAAAATATAAACAACCACACCTTTCTTCCAATATTTCAGCAAAATATAATCAGGGTTTCTATGAATATATATACATATACTTTCAAAACACTTTTTGCCAGTACCTTTAATACTTGGCCTATTAAATATTCTGTTTGTTTTTATGAGGATTAAAATGTTGAATAATAATCCTTTATGAAATCTCTCTTCATTATTGCCAATGTCCTGTAGATTTTGTCTGTGAAAAAGAAACTGCAAGAAGAGATGATTGGGCTGTGTATGTTCTGGGGCTGAGTTTTGAGATTCCTCATCAGCATTGTAATTTATGATATTACAGATCTGGTGAACCACTTTAAAGGGAATGTCAGTGCATATTGCAACCAAAATTTATTCACTGTCATCTTCCTCTATAGAAAAGCAAAACAAGCTAATGGCTTATTGTATTTCAAGTGATTTTAACAGAAACATTTTCCATCTTGTCATTTTTCTCCTATGAAAAACCAATTCATGAGGTCTTTGTCTAAGGTCAAAGGGTTACAAAGCCATTTGAAAAGTCATTAGCTTGTTTTGGAAATTTGAAAATAAGATTTCAAAAATATGTATTCAAAGAACCTGGGATACATATAATTCTCTTTCTTCTTTTCTACTGAATAAAATATCCAAGGATTTAACAAAAATTGACATGAACTAAAATTCCCACCTAGATGTAGGAAACTACTGATGAGGATGAAATCAACAAATCTTTCTTTCTTTCATAGGCAGTATGTCACTTCAGTACTGTAATAATATTTCAGATAGATTACTGATTGGATGAAGTAAATAGATTTTTTTTGTTGTCAATTGGCTTCATCCCTGGTGGGCATTTGGTGTTTTTCACAAGAATTCAAAAATACTTCCTCTCTAAGGACTTTCTGTATCTATTCCTTCCCATTACTATGTGGTTCCATTTAGACTGTGTGTCATCACGGGACTCCAGGTGGTAAAACTTCCACTTTGAAATAAGCCTGAGAACAAATTTGGCAGTGCCTTGCCTGGAATATCACAATTTGATAGCATTATACAAGATTTTCCAGTGTGGTATTTAGAAAATGAAAGCCAACATCTGCTTTCCTTGGGGTCTAAGCTAATTACTCTTTACTCAGCAAAACTACCTTTTCATTCCTCCTCCTAGATAGCTAGATTTTATAACTACAAGGAACACTCATAGCAATATTTGTAAGGCAACGATTTCTTGATTGATGCTAATGATTTCCAGATGTCCTAGTGTCTCCTCTCTTCTTGATGTAGCATTTTAATATTTCCTTCAGCATAGTTAGGCTTTTGTAACCAAAGTTCTTCCATCATGAAAGGATCACAAAAATTAACAGGGTAGATCTCAAGTATTGGCATCTAAGATGAAATCTGGATGGTAGAAATACAATGCATTGTAATATAACTCATATCAAGGTAAAACATGTAATAAAATAACTCAAAAATAATCTTTATGTAAAAGTCCTCCATTGAATACAATATGGTGGTCCCTCAAAAAATGAAAAATAGAGTTACATATAATCCAGCAATTCCACTTCTAGGGAATATATCTAAAAGAACTAAAAGCAAGGTCTTGAAGAGATATTTGCACACCTATGTTCATAGCACCATTATTCACAATAGACAAGAGATGGCAATAACTCAAGTATCCAGCAATGGATGAATGGATATACAAAATGCAGCGTATACATACAATGACATATTAGTCTTATAAAGGACAGAAATTCTGACACATGATACAACAAGATGAACCTTGAGGACATTGTGTTAAATAAAATAAGCTCATCACAAAAGGACAAATACTGTATGATTTCACTTATATGAGGGATGTAGAGTAGTCAAATTTATAGAGACAGAAGGTTAAATGGTGGTTGCCAGGGGTTGGGGAGAGGGGAATGGGTAGTTATTGTTTAATGGATGTAGAGTTTCAGTTTTACAAAATGAAATGCCTGGAGATGGATGGTGGTGATGGTTGCACAACAATGTGAATGTACTTAATACTATTGAACTATATACTGACAAATGGCTAAGGTGGTAAGTTTTATGTTATATATATTTTACCAATTAAAAAAAAGTCCTCTGTTATTGCCTTGTCTTGAAGGATGGAATTGTCTTGAAGGTTGGGATGGAACCAAAAGGCTGGTGGAGGAAAACACAGGACTGCCTTAGCTGGGGCCAGGGAGGTTGGCATCATCCAAATCACAAAGTTCAAACACAGGTATGGCAAACTTAATGTTGACACAAACAAGTGTCAACCTACAAAAGGAATGGGGAGGAGAGAGTAGGACACAGTAATAGAAGTCTCAGGATAATAGACAGCCCTTAAGGTTGGAGGAAGCAGCAAGCACTGTGGTTTTAGGGTCTCCAGCTAAGATTAGAGCAGTGTTGAACTTCTAGGAAGAGATCAGTTAGAGGGAGCATCATTATCAGAGCCCCCTCTAGGCTGACTGGGATCAGTAGAGAGCTTCAGACAGCCCAACAGGAGCTTGATGAAATTCAGGAGCCAAAGAAGAAGTTCAAGCAGTTACTATTTCAGTGTTTACTGTCTGCTTTACATTCCTTATTTTACTTACTTCTCATTCCATTAATAATATGAGGTATGATCAAAAACTACAGTGAATGTTTAAACTTAAAAAAATTATTACAGTAAAAGACATATTGCCATTAATGCCCCTCGCTTTGAATACATCCCATCGTTCTTGCCACTTTCTGAAGCAGTTCTGGAAGTCCTCTTTCGTGAGTGTCTTCAGTTATGCTGTCATGGGTGCCTGGATGTTCTGAATCCATTCAAAATGTTTACCGTTCATCACCATTTTGGGGAAGAGCCAGAAGTCGCACAGTGCCAGATCTGGTGAATAAGGTGAATGAGGACACACCGTAATGTTTTATTTGACAGAAATTTCTATACCAGAAGCAATGTGTGACACAGCCTTTTCATTGTGATCACAAAATGCGTTGAATGCTACTGCCAAGTGCCATCCAACAGAAATGCAGGGATCTTCAATATGGGAAGCAGAGTGTCAAATCTTGGTAACAGAATGTGACAAATTTCAACTTGTTCAGTGCGGTCACTTGGGTGTGAGCTATGATTAAGATAAGGTGTGTTTTTAAAGTGTGCTGTAAATCATCCTCTACCATGACAATGCTCAGTGTCACACATCATTTCTTGTATATGGCAATTTCTGTCAAACAAAAACTTTATGGTGTGTCCTCATCCACCTTATTCACCAGGTCTGGCACTGTATGTCTTCTGCCTCTTCCCCAAAGTCAAAATGATTCAGGACATGAAGGCAGCCATGACAGCACAACTAAAGATACTCACGAAAGAGGACTTCCAGAACTGCTTCAGAAAGTGGCAAGAACGATGGGATAAATGTGTTTGAAGTGAGGGAGAGTATTTTGAGGGGGATTAATGGCAAATGTGTCTTTTACTGTAATAAATTTTTAAAATTTAAACATTCACCGTATTGTTTGATCAAACCTCATAGTTATCATTTGTGTTGCACTTGGTATGTGCCATGAATAGTTAACAAGTTTTCTATAGATCAACTCATTTAATGCTCACATGACCTGCGAGGTAAGTCCTATTAACACTATTTTACAAATAAGGAAACTGAGGCTCAGGTTGGGAGATAAGAACTATGATTATCTGCATTACAGATAGAGAAACTGAGTGCTGAGAAGACTGTATAAATTGCCCAGGTCACATAGTACCAAGTAGAGTTGAGCTTAAATCTGGGATTCTGATTCCAAAGGCTGGATTATAATCACTGGGCTATATTGGCTCCTGGGCAAACTCTAAGGAGGCTTAGAAAATGGCCACAGCTGAGTGTGCACAGAGTCCCTCCCAGGGCTCCCCCAGCATTGGGCTGATGGCTCCAGAACAAATTTAAGACTCACCACCCCCATCCTCCCTGCCACACACACACAGCCCCCACTCAGAAACATAGTCAGTCTGAGCAGGCCAAGATTAGCTCAGGATCAGGGTGGGCTGAGCATCACCAAGCAGAGCTGGAGGGTTGGAAACTCACCACATCATCTTCTGAGCACACATAGAAAAATGCTGTGGCACATGTTCTTGGTAGCTAACATTAATAGCAATTGCAACAACATAAACTAGCAATTTCACTTTATTTGGATTCCCCTTTCCATTTAACATTGTATTTCCTTGGGTCTAGAAATTGTTCTCACTCCAGAAAGAAAATACCTTGAGGCTGGCAGTGTTATCAGTTTTATTCTATTCATAAATTGTCCAGTTTTAGGCACATACAGCTGACCCTTGACCAATGTGGGGGTTAGGAGCACTAACTCAATATGAAGTTGAAAATCTGTGTATAATTTTTGACTCCCCAAATCTTAACTAGCAGCCTACTATTGATTGGAAGCTTTACTGATAATGTAAACAGTCAATTAACACATGTTTTACATATTATATGTATTATATACTGTATTCTTATAATACAGTAAACTAGAGAAAAGAAAATGTTATTAAGAAAATTATAAGGAAGAGTATAGTACTGTTCCTTACAGTACTATACTGCATTTATCGATACCGTTAAGTTTAGGTTGTTTACAAGATGAATCGTCTGTCAGTACCTTCATCAATATTGTCTTATATGATTCAAAACATTGTAGACATTATGCATATTACTGACATTGGATATTAAATATGAAAAGATAATGTGAAAAAGAAACTCATATTTATTTATAGGTATAATGATTCATGCACTAATAATAAAAAAAGCAGCCATGTGATTGCTTTATGACAGCCCAGTAAAATCAATGTGATTGCTCCACAGTACTAAGGAAATCTCCAAATATTTTCCAATACATTTACTGAAAAAAAATCTGCATATAAACGGACCCAAGAAGTTCAACCTATGTTATTCAAGAGTCAACTGTATTTATCCAGATCATTTCAGAGTACAAATCATAATAAAATGTTCACATCTTTCTCTGAAGTAATTTCTAACACTACATCATGTCTTTCTGAGTCTAATGAAAAAAATCTCTTGATCTAGATTTTGGACCATCCCATATGATGAGGCCTCAGATAATTGCGTAGAATTTAAGTCAAGGGAAAGAGTTAATGATAAGCAGATAATACATGATCGAAATAAAAATGAGAAGGAAATGTTCGTTTCCCTTAGCTATTGTTCTAAATGTTATGGGATCAATCCCCAAGAAAGTGTGACTTCTAATATTGTGCTTAGAATTCAGTTTGAACAGAATGAGCTCATTATAGAGAGTTTTTAGCAATGTTTAATACTTTGAAGGAATATCCACTTTTAGTGAAGAGTATTTAGCAGTCACAGGTACTTAGTTTTGCACCCCTATCTGTCATAGGTACTTATTTAGAATTAGAAATGCATATACAAATATCATAATAACATTGTTAGTCATTCTGATTATGAAGGACAACAATACCTTATACTTTGTCATAGATGCTGTCTACCAAGAACTATTGATCATTGTGCAGTTAGAAACAGCTTCATGGCCTGAAAGACAATAATTCAACTTTAAGAGGTTGTGAGGAGATTTTGATAGACATTTATATAATATCTCTTAGCATTAATACTCTACTTCTCTTGATAACAATTTGCCAGATACTCTTAAAGATGGAAATGTAAGATTGTTGGGGAAAATTTGCAGGCTGAGAAAAAAACATAAGATTTTTCCGATATTATGAAATACTTTAAGTTTCCAGGAATTACCTGTATTTTTAATTTTTTCAGTAGTCTTAGCTTTAGAATGTTTTCCCACTACTCTACACTGAAAACTTAATTCATCTGTTTCTCAAGCATTGATTGAATAAAAAAGATCTTCTCAGTCTTTGATGCCATTAAGACATAATCACTTGTGTTGATGACTGTTATATCACTCTATGAGAGCAGTAGGAATTAAAATTTTTAACATGAGATCGTTGTCATTCTAGGGACATTACCCTCCTTCTCTTTTCCTGGTTTTTACTTGACTCTTTTCAAAGGAACCAGTAACTAAATGCATCAACTCATGTAGCTGGTTCTTGTATTCAAAACACTTCCATGAAAAGTGTATTCTACAAATGTTTTAACCAAGAATGTGATGCTGACTCCAGCAGGGAACAGAGGTATATGGGAAATAGGTCAAGAACTGGTCTTCATCTTTGTGTTCTACAAGAGTCTTTTCTTTTTTTTTTTTTTCCTTTTGTTTGAGCCCGTAAGATTTTGAGCTCAGAGCCTACTTTATTTTTTTATTTTTATTTTTTTTAATTAAATTTATTGAGGTGACAATTGTTAGTAAAATTACATAGATTTCAGGTGTACAATTCTGTATTACATCATCTATAAATCCCATTGTGTGTTCATCACCCAGAGTCAGTTCTCCTTCCATCACCGTATATTCGATCCCCCTTACACTCATCTCCCACCCCCCACCCCCCACCCCCCTTACCCTCTGGCAACCACCAAACCATTGTCTGTGTCTATGAGTTTCTGTTTCTCATTTGTTTGTCTTGTTCTTTTGTTGCTTTTGGTTTATATACCACATATCAGTGAAATCACATGGTTCTCTGCTTTTTCTGTCTGACTTATTTCGCTCAGCATTACACTCTCAAGATCCATCCATGTTGTCACAAATGTTCCTATATCATCTTTTCTTACCGCCGAATAGTATTCCATTGTGTATATATACCACAACTTCTTCATCCATTCATCTATCGAAGGACATTTTGGTTGTTTCCATGTCTTGGCCACTGTAAACAAACCTGCAATGAACATTGGAGCACACGTGTCTTTATCTCTAAATGTTTTCAGATTTTTTGGGTAGATACCCAGGAGAGGGATTGCTGGGTCATATGGCAATTCTATTCGTAATTTTTTGAGGAACCAAGGCGGTGTGGAGGTTCCACAAGAGTCTTTTCTACCTCTACCATTTTTTTCTGACTGATGCAGCTCTTGAAAAGCCTATTTTAGTATCCACCATCATGGTAAGAGTTCTTTCCATAAACAGAACAGAAACAACTACAACGGTAACAAGATTTCAACCAGAAACTAGATTTGCCTCCAGGGACTGAAGGCAGCCCTGTGCATATTAAATTCTATATGTGGTTGAAATCTCCTTCCCATTTATAGGGTCTGAAATGGAATAAAATGCAAGTTTAGATTTTTAGGTTCTTTATCTGTCATCAGAGGAATTTTATAATGTGCCTTATGTTATTCTTCAAAAGATGACCCTAAGAATAACTTGCAACACTAACATTCTTTTTAGAGCGCTCAATTTCATTCCCATATAACACATAGCATTATTACATCTAGTAGGTTGGTGCAAAAGTAATACCGGTTTTTGCAATTATTTTTTAACCCTTTAAACTACAATTACTTTTGCACCAACCTAATATCTGTTATGCCCTAAAATACTCCAAATTTTACTTCAGTGAAACCATAAATATTCTTCTTTCTATCATTTCCTTACTCGTGAGCAACTATTTGCTATGGGTTCTTATTGGTGAGATTTTTCTTTGAGGTTCCTAGAGGGTGTTCATAGAATCCCCTAGGGGGACTTTTTAAAATATAGATGCTACCCTCACATATATTGTTAACCTGTCTTTGACAAAGGAAAGGCAAAACTATGGAGCAAAGATAGTCTTTTCAACAAACAGTGCTGATACAACTGGACAACCACATGCAAAAAACAAATCTAGACAAAGACCCTACACCCTTCACAAAAAGTAACTCAAAATGGATCACAGACATAAATGTAAAATACAAAACGATAACACTCTTAGAAGATAACATAGGAAAAAACCTAGGTGACCTTGGGTATGGCAATGACTTTTTAGATAAAATACCAAAGGCATGATCTGTGAAAGAAATAATTGATAAGCTGGATTTATTAAAATTAAAAACTTCTGCTCTGTAAAAGACAACAATAAGAGAATGAGAAAGCAAGCCACAGACTGGGAGAAAATATTTGCAAAAGACACATGTGATAAAGAACTCTTATCCAAAATATACAAAGAACTATTAACACTCCACAAAAAGAAAACAAAAAACCCAGTTAAAAAATGGGCCAAAGACCTTAATAAACACCTCATCAAAGAACATACACAGATGCAAATAGGCATATGAAAAGATGCTGTACATCATATGTCATCAAGCGAATGCAAATTAAAACCACAGCAAGATACCACAACACCCCTTTTAAAATGCCCAAAATCCAGATCACTGACATCACCAAATGCTGGCAATGAGGTGGGTCAACAAGAGCTCTCATTCATTGCTGGTGGGAATGCAAAATGGTACAGCCCCTTCGGGTGATAGTTGGCAGTTTCTTACAAAACTAAAAATATTCTTACCTATGATCCAGCTATCTTAATCCTTGGAATTCATCGAAAGGGGTTGAAAATTTATGTCCACGCAAAGCCTGCACGTGGATGTTTGTAGCAGATTTATTCATAGTTGCCAAAACTTGGAAGCAACCAAGATGGACTTCAGTAGGTGGAAAAATAAACTGTAGTGCATCCATACATTGGAATATTATTCAATGCTAAAAAGAAAGAAACCACGAAAAAATTTGGAGGAATCTAAAATGCATATTACTAACTGAAAGAAGTCAATGTGGAAAAGTTACATACTGTATGATTACAACTATATAACATTTTGGAAAAGGAAAAACTATGGAGACAGTAAAAAGATCAGTGACTCTCAGCTGGAGGGTAAGGGTGAGTGTGTTAGTAATGAATGGGTGTTAGTAATGAATAGGTGGAGCACAGAGGATTTTTAGGCAATAAAAACACTCTGTATAATAATACCATAATGATATATTCATGTCATTCTACATTTGACCAAACTCATAGAATACACAACACCAAGAGTGAACCGTAAGCAAAATACCTACTTTGGGTGATAACGATGCGAGAATGTAGGGTCATCAACTGTAACACACGTACCACTCTGGTGAGGATGTTGCTAATGGGAGAGGCTATTCATGGGGGTCAGAGGGCAGAGGATACATGAGAAATCTTTGTATCGTCCCCTTAATTTTTCTGTGAACCTAAAACTACACTAAAAATGCAAAATCTTAATAAAAATATAATACATAAGAAAAAAACAACAGACACCCAAATCCCTACTTGAGTTTTACTGAATCCACATCCCTAGGAATAGGGCCTATGTATTTGAAAAAGGACCCCACATAATTCTGAACAGCACCTTGGTTGAAATCGTTGGCATTTTATAAAGACCTGCTATTCAGATTGCATTTAATAATGAGATTTTTTAAAACCTTTCACATGAATATTAAGTGATGAGGGATGATAGATAAATGATAAGATTTTATTTCACCCATTTTACATAAACCATGATTCTTCTGCTGGCATGTGAAAATAAGCAATTATGTGGGAATTCTCTTACTATCATCTGCTTTCTTAAAGGTTCAGTTTGAGGTGTAATACCATTTTTAAAAACCTACTATTGCTTTTTAGTACATCAACTAAATGTACTAAAGATTTCACTTGAATCTCTAATTTCTGATAGTGTTTGCAGTGTAGACATACAATATATTCTTAAAATCTCTTTAAAAACTGCTTCCAGATTCTCTGAATAAGACCCTGGAGAAATGCTACAAAATGTGCATCACAAGTTCTATACGATATCGATTTTCTTTTTAATTCCATATTACATCATCAGTTTGTGCAGCAGCTGCTTTAAAAGAAATACTTTTTCCTTTTCCCATCTCAAATAAATAATGCTTATAAACTAAGATGCTCAGAGATCTGGGGAAATAGGAATCATAGGAGACTTAAGCTTCTCAACAGTGTAGACCTTCATAAAAGCAGAATAGGTGATTCAATTTTTAGAAAAATTCAGGTGTTGCAGACTACCCCACTCACCACACACACACACACACACGAATATTTAGCTTAGAGTATCACAGTGAGGATGAAATCCGTAAAATGAGCTTATCATGTGGGCATAATAATTGGAGATTACAAAGTATACATTATCTACCTGTGTCATATTAGAGAATTAATAAACTAAGAAAATATTTGCCGAACTCTCACTCCTTACAACATTAAGATGAATTGAAATATGCAATCCTTGTGCTAAGAAAATTCTTTATTAAATCCAGCATTTTATAGATTCTCGGTACCAGCTTCTGTTAATGTGAAATAGCTTGATCAGACTTAGTCTCCCCAAGATAACAATTATAAAATCAGAACAAGTGAGTAACAAAACAATTATTTGAATTATTTGAAGTCACCAAAAACAGGCAGCAACTGGAAGGGAATCTACCCTTGAAAGATCAACAGCAGTGAGTGGGAATTGCACGTTTGTAATTTTTGCTTGAGTACACTTCTCAATCTCTGTGTATTTAGGCAACAGAAATCTGCAGCCTTACTGGCTTAAGGTATCAGAGGACAGTTAGAGACTCACAGAGAAGCTGCAAGTTATGAGGAACATTCTGAGAGAAAAGGAGCCTCAGAAGATGAGCACAAAAATCCGTGTTCAGGTCTGGCCCCGTGGCTCAGGTGGTTGGAGCACCATGCTCCTAAGGATGAGGTCGCCAGTTTGGTTCCCACATGGGCCAGTGAGCTGCACCCTCTGCAGCTAAGACTGTGAACAACGGCTCTTCCTGGAGCTGGACTGTGGTGAGCAGCTGGAGGTCAGCATGAGCTGCCATGGGCTGCCGCTGGCTGCAGCGGGCTGCTGTTGGCCAGCAGCCATCATGAACAGCTGGCAACTGGTGAGAGCTGCCGTGAGCTGCTGTGAGTGGCCAACCGACGACCAGCAACTTAGCTGGGGGGAGGCAAGGCTCATAATGCCAGTATGGGACAGGGAACTGTGTCCTACACAATTAAACTGAGAAACAAGGGCTTGAACCGGAGTGGTTGGGGGCAGGCAGAAGAAGGGGTAAAAAAATCTGTGTTCAAAAATCTAATTAAATTCTTGGTAGACTTCTAAATGAACTCTGTATGGGGGAGTGGGCAGGGAACCCTGGGATATGGGGGGACAGATCAAAAGAAAGAGCTAGAAATTGAAAGAACTGAGCAGAGATTTCAACTGCTGCCCACAAATGGAAGACAGTTGTGAGTTCAAATCCAGCAAAATTAACTGCCAGTTAGAACAAAAACCACTCCTCAGAAGAAAGCCACAGAATCCAGAGTCTCTACATGTCATTGATAATGTTCAATATCTAATTTTAAAAAATCACCAGACCTGCAAAGAAATGGGAAAATGTGATACACATTAAAAAGTCAATAAAAGTAAAAGTCAATAAAAGTAAAAAACCCTGCAATTAACAAACATGATTTTAGAGTAATGAGTGTAAATAGGTTGAGAGTCTTAAAAGAAGATATATAAATAATGAATAAACAGATGTGAAATCTTAGCAAAGAAATAGAAAGAAAAAAATGAAATGGAAATTCTAAAGATGAAATGAATAAATACTATGAAAAAGTCACTGGATGGACATAATTGTAATAGAGGAGTTAATGAATTTGAAGAAATTATTCATTGTAAAGAACAGAAAGGAAAATATTAAAGAAAAATGAACAGAATCTCAGAGAGCAGTGGGACAATGTCAAGTGTCACAGAAGGAGAAGACAGAGAGATTGAGAGTAAAAAAAATTGTGAGGCTATAATGGCCAAAAAATCCCAAATTTTATACACATATCAAAGGAGAGATCTAATAATGTCAACAAACCCCAAATAGGATATGTATAAAGAAAATTACACTCAACACATCATAGTCAAACTGCTGACATCCAAAAATTAGGAGAAAATCTTGAAAGAATCCAGAAAAAAAAAATGATGAAGGAACAATAATGAGAATGATGGTGACTTCTCATCAGAAACAGTAGAGGTCAGAAAATAGTGGAGTGACATGTCTGAAGTGTTAAAAGAAAATCAACCCATAATTCTATATCCACCAAAACTATCCTTCAAAAAATACCATAAAATAGATATTTTCAGATAAAAATTGAGAATTCATCACCAGTAGACTTACATTACAAAACATACTAAAGAAATTTCTTCAGGCTAAAGAAAAATGATACCAGATGTCAGATTTAAGGAGGGAATAAAGGAATACTGTAAAGTATAAATATGTGGATAAATGAGACATAGTACATCTCTATATATCTATACGTATACATACACACCTTTTTTCTTTTAGTTTCTTTAAAAAGACACATAAATATTTACAGCAATGTTCATGACATGATTTTTCATTCTCTGAATTGGGTAGAGACTCTTTCCATGAAGCTTTAAAGCACATTAAATAGAAGCCATGAAATTTTCACCTCTAGGTGAGCATTTTTTTTTTTTTTATTAAATTTATTGGGGTGACAATTGTTAGTAAAATTACATAGATTTCAGGTGTACAATTCTGTATTACATCATCTATAAATCCCATTGTGTGTTCATCACCCAGAGTCAGTTGTACTTGGAAATTTTCCATTCATTTCATGTCCACATACTTAGTAAGGTCCCTGAGAACTAATTCAATTTTTTAGTGTAAAAAAAAATGCAAATAAATATTGCAATCTCAGTTCTACTTTTGAATTGGTAAAATTATCAGAGAAATTCCTTATATTTATGGTCTCAAATAGAATTAGATGTTACATATAAGTAAGTTTTGAGTAACAGAAACTTTGCTACTTTAATTACAAAACAGGAATATTTCTAAAATATTTTTCTTAACATCTAAATAAGAATATAATGAACACAACTTAGTCTTTCCTTTGTGGTTTACATTCATCTTTAAGGACATCATACCATTGAAGTTATTCCGGTACATAGGGTTTTTGATCCCTTCAAGTAATGATCTCAGACTACTGTGTTTTTCATATATTTCAAGTTCATATATTTCATTTTTTATTCATCCTTTCATCTTATTAATTCATTCACTGGACAAAATAGATTCACTCTGCTGGATGTTACAGATACAATGATGAATAAGACTTCCCTGCCTTCAAAAATCTCACAGTAGAATGAGAAAGATAAACAAGTAGAAAGAGTTCTAGATTATGTACGATCTTTGGAATTAAATAGTTGTGTTATTTTAAAATATAGTTTGTCATTTCTTAGCTGTGTGATCCCATATTTACCCTTCCTGAACCGAAGTATCCTCATTTTTAAAAATGGGAAAGTAATAGCTCTTTGTAGAGTTCTTAGGACACAAAGGTCCTCTGCTGGCAACATATTAGGCATTTAAAAAAGTAGATATTACTTTCAAGTATGACAGCACAAAATGCTGTAAAAGTACTCAGAAAAGATAGAAAATTTCCTAGTGATTGTGCTGGTTTGCATTTCTTTGTAATTTGTCTGTCCCTCTGTTGGTCAATGGGCAATTCTTGTTGCCATCAATACGTCCACCTCTAACTGTTCATTCTGGTCCTTAGGATTCCAGTGAGATGAGGTGCATGAGAACTATCAGCATTGAGACAGAAGAAAGCATGCGAAGATCCATGCTTTGCAAACACGTAGGGTACCTGGGCTGGTAGTGATAAGAACTTGCCTCACCTGATTTAGTTCCAAGACACAGAAGCAGCAGAACTAAGAAGAAATCATACTGGTGGGCCATATTTGCAGATATCAGTCTCTTGATGAGACTGGGGCAAAGGTAGTCTCAGTGTTGTTTCTTCAGCTGCCTAACTCCATGGGTTGGGGAGAAGAAAAGGCTGAATAAACCCCTCATGCACACAACTATACACACAAACAGAAAACCATGGCCTGAATCCCTCACCTGCATGAACTTGGGCATACACAAGATACATGTGATGAACAAGGAGACTCAGGCTCAAGTGAAGAGCGTGTCAAAGCTTAAATGAAAAGATTTTACCTCATCCTACAGGAGAGACATAGTCACTAAACATTGATGAGCAGAGAAATCATACCAAAATATGCTTGAAGAATATTCCTCTCATGGTGTATGACAAAGAAATTCATGAAGTTGTAAATTGCTACTATGATTTTCTGGAAAGTAATAAAAAAATGTTCAAGGAAGCAATGTGGAATCACCACAATTCAAGTCACCTCAGGCAACACTAAGAGATTTCAACCCTTGGATGATAAGACTGATGTTAACAATAGATAGTTAAAATTTACTGAGAACTAAATAAATCCTCACATATATGATCAAATGATTTTTGACAATGATGCCAAGACCATTCAATGGGAGAAAGGATAGTCTTTTCAACAAATGATGCTGAGAGAACCAGATATCAACATGCAAAAGAATGAAGTTAGACCCTTACCTTATACCATATACAAAATTAACTTAAAATGGATCTAAAAATTATATATAAGAGCTAAAATTATTAGAAGAAAACTTAGGGGAAGAGTTTCATAACATGAGATTTGGCAATGATTTGATTTCTTAGATATGACACACAAAGCATGGGCAACGAAAAGAAAAATAGATAAATAGGACTATGTAAAAATTTAACACTCCTGTGCATCAAAAAATATAACAGAGTAAAAAGGCAGCCCACTGAATAGGGGAAAATATTGCAAATCATATATCTGCTAAGGGATTAATATACAAAATATATAAAAACTCCTATAATTCAGTGACAACAACTCAATTTAAAAATAGGCAAAGGTCTTGAACAGACAATTCTCCAAAGATGATATGCAAATAGCCAAAAGCATGTGAAAAGATGCTCAATATCACTAACCATTAGGAAAATACAACTAAAAGCCAAAATGAGATATTACCTCACCCCCATTAGGATGACTACTACCAAAAAAAAAAAAACAACCCAAAAAACAAACAAACAAAAAAAACCAGAAAATAGCAAGATTTGGAAAGGATGTGGAGAAATTGGAACACTTGTGCACTATTTGCGGTCATGTGAAATGGTTCAGCTGCTATAGAAGACAGTATAGAACTTCCTCAAAAAAATCAAAATGGAATTACCATATGATTTAGCAATTGCACTTCTGGATGTATATCTAAAAAAACTAAAGAAGATATTTGTATACAATGTTCATAGCAGTATTATTCACAGTAGCTGAAAAGTGGAAGCAACCCAAATGTCCTTCTACAGATAAACAGGTAAACAAAACGTAGTTTATACATATAATGGAATATTATTTGGCTTTAAAAAGGAAGGAAATTCTGACATATGCCACAACATGAACCTTGGAGATGTTATGCCAGACACACACACACACACACACACACACACACACACACAAATACTTTAAGATCCCTTTATATGAGAAATGTAGGGAGTAGTCAAACTCAGAGACAGAAAGGAGGATAGTGGTTGCCACTGGGGTGGGAGCAGGAGGAGGGGGAGTTATTGTTTAATGGGTACAGAGTTTCAGTTGGGGAAAATGCGAAAGTTCTAGAGATTGGTTGCACAAGATGAATATACTTAACACTATCAAACTGCACACTTTAAAATGGTTAAGATGGTACATTTTATATTATGCATACTTTATCCTAATTTTTTAAATTTTAAAAATCTTTAAAGATTGTATCTTTTAGCATAAGCTTTGACTTCTAAATAAAATCTCCATATTCAAACACATTTTGTGTTTGACCCAAGTATATGAATTAGAGCTACTGCTAAGAAAACCACTGTAATTAAACTTCATTACACAGAAACGTCCACTCACAAACACCCAAGAGAGGGGCTTCTTGACTTTCTTCCCATGTGACCATAGAAGAACTCTACGATGACTTTCTGATAGGAGAACAAAGCTTGGAAGAAAACAAAATTTACATATATTTCTGTCTTTTTCTGCTTTTCCACGTGTAAGAAATAACAGCAAAGATCAGACCAAGGAAATAAAAACAATATATCATCTTTCCGTCCCCATGGCACCACCAACAACTTTTCTTCAGTTGATGGGGTGAGGCAGTTAACTGTGGAGCCAATAATCCAACCCTATATACCTGAAAGAAAAACTTGGGACTCTTGGGAGTATTTTCTAGAACAGTGGTTCTCAAAGAATGATCCAGACCAACAACACTGGCATCCTCTCGGATCTTATCAACAACTCTGGATGGGACCCAGCCCTCTGTATTCAATAAGCCCTGCTGAAGTTCAAGAACCTGATAAGTACTCATGAGTCCCTGGAGGAAACGGGGGGGGGGGGGGGGGGGTGGATTTTCAAACAAGAAAGCATGAGTAAAAATTTTAATGTTTATTTCTAAAGGTATGAAATGGTAAGTACAAATAAATCAAAGACACAGAATACTAGATCAATACAAAATTGTTATCTATATATGCATATATTTTTCTCCAAAGTTTTTCAAAGAGCATCTAATCCGATCAATATCTATATTTCGTTGCTGTTTAAATTAAAATAAATTTTTATTAAAATATTTTTAAACTTATTAAGCTCTATGTTAAGTCCTTTGCAAAGGGCGTTAAGTGCATTATCCCTTAGTCCTCGCAATAACCCCACGATGTAAGCACTAGTACTATCCCCATTTTACAGATGAGAAAACAGGTGTAAGGGGTTAAAGTGTCTTACCGATGGTTACACAGCTGGAATAAACAGACCCTGCTTGCTGCGCCATTTGTCATGCAGGGCGGCCTGCAGGTCTCAGCTCCCGCTCCCCACATAAGAATGCAGGACATGGTGAGGCCAAAAAGGAACACCCATGGAGCCATAGGTAGGGGAGTCATACCACTATATTCTTGCTGGTGGCTGGGTTGGAGACACAGGAAGCAGGAGCCACACTATCCGCAACCTGCCGTCCACTTCTCTCTGCCAAACAATCTCACTTGCTAGCTGCAATCTGCTCTTGCTAGCTCAGCCACCATCTTCTTGCTAGCCCCCATTTTCTGCTAGCATAGCCACAGCAGTTAATTAGTGGCCAATAGCTCACTGGTTACAGCTGATGGCCAACTAGCCACAGCTGATGGCTATCCAATCACAGTTGATGGCCATTTACTACCCTAGTGAGCACCTTTCCACGTGAGGCCGAGAGCCTGGACACTGCACTGCTGGCTCTGTCCCCACAAGGTCCATCATCTCGGACAATGAACTTGAGGACAGTCTTATTCCTTTGCCCACAATCATGTGTGACTCACCTTGCTCCTTTCCCAGTTGAAAACCATCTGTTTCCACTTTCTGTCCATTATATCTACTGAAAATCCCTACTTCATGCCTCCCCCTTGCATCCAGGCTTCATTCTGCTGACAAGAGAGTTTTCCTTAAATATGACATCCAACCTGTCAGAGCCCAGTTCAAAAACTCCTAAATACCAAATGTGTTTTTACGTTATATCCTCTGCCTGTCAGGTCTCACCCTGCAATAACAGATTCGGATGCCCTTCCCATGCTCTTTCAGATAACAATAACTTTGACCTGTTATTCCCTCTACTCTTAAATACATTCCCTCCTCCTGAGACTGATCAGTCTCTTCCCAATCTCATGAAATTCTATGGCTACCCCAGCTCCATTCTTCAGCTAGTGTTGTCTTCTTGACTAGAATATTCTGCCCCTCTTTATTCTGCCCATTTAAATTCCACCCTCATCACCTATTGGCTTGAGCCCACATTGATCTGTTCCTTCCCTGCCCTCCTTCAGCTCTCACTGCCTGCTGCAATGGTCTCTCCACTTCATCGAACAAGATCCCCCTTGGCGAAACATTTCTATACGCACCTTTAGAAACTATATAAATGTACTATCTTATGAACATTGTAAATGCACGTTTTAAAGCATTGCAAAAATAGAAATTAAAACATTGGGGTGGTTCTGATATTTTCTCCCTTCACCCCAAAAGATCATCCTGAGGGTCCCAGGGTCACAAAGTCCCCCACTCCCCACTGTGCAGTCCCCAGGCTCTGACCACTGATGTGGCCACTTCATCTTATGCTGACAGCTTCCTTGTTCAGTTTGTCATATGTCCCTACTTTACCTTAAAAATATATTTTACGTTCTTAAGGGAAACAAACTGTTTCTAGTGACTAAAGTGGAATATCACATAGTAGGTGCCCAATTCATTACTGATACAAGTTCATTGATGCCCCTTGACCTCAGCTGACATGTTACGCTCTCAAGACTGCTAGTTATAGTTGGATCATAGCTCCTGGTCAGTGGATAAAACAAGATGGTTTGGTTTTGGTTTGTCTAACTTCAAAGTAAAGCCAGACGATTAATGCGTCTGGTGTTACTTGGCCAGTTCCTGTGAAACTGGAGCTTTCCAAAAGAATAATCTGATTTGCAGCCCAACAAAGAGTAAAATATTTCACCACCTCTCGGTGACTAGAGAATGGTATCTTTTTTGTTGTTGTTTTTTTCCCCATCTTCCTTACCTCTCTCTCTCTCTTTTAATTTTATTTTTTCTCCAAGCTTTATTGAAATCCAATTGGCATATAACACTGTATGAGTTGTAGGTGTACAACATGTTAATTTGATATACTTATAGATTGCAAAATGATTACCACCATAGCTTTAGCTAACATCTCCATCACGTCATATAGTTACCATTTCTTTTAGTTGTGAGAACATTTAGGACCTAGTCTCTTAGCAACATGCAAAGTATATAATATAGTATTATTAGCTGTAATCATCATGCTATACATTGATCCCCAGGACTTGTTATTCTTGTCACTGGAAGTGTATACCCTTTGACCAACTTCTCCCCACTTCCCCTATCCCTCGGCCCCTGGTGACTATGACTCCACTCTTTGTTTCTCTGAGATTGGCCTTTTTAAATTCCATATATAACTGATATCATGCAGTATTTGTCTTTTTCTGTCTGACGTTTTTCACATAGCATAATGCCCTCAAGTTTCATCCAAATTGTTGCAAACAGTAGGATTTCTTTCTTTCTCATGTCTGAATAATATTCTGCTGTATATATACTATATTGCATATATACAGAGGGTGCCAAAAAATTTATACACATTTTAAGAAAGGGAAAAATTGTATTAATATATATTGATAACAAAAGATGAATACAAGTCACATTTGACTTGTGCAATTACGAGAGATGCTCAGAATGGTTACCATCAGCATTCAGACACTTCTCATTGTAGCAAACTACTGCTTGAGCAACGTTGACCAAAGTGTTAACATCTCTTAAAATGTGTATACATTTTTTGGCACCCCCAGTATATATATCACATTTTCTTTATCCACTCATCCACTGAGGGCACTTAAGTTGTTTCCATATCTTGGCCATTGTGACCAAGCCTGCAATGAACATGGGAGAGCAGGTATGAGGTATGACCAAAAACTACGGTGAATATTTCAATTTAAAAAATTTTTTTACTACAGTAAAAGAACACGTTACCATTAATCTCCTTCAAAACACTATCCCTCTCTTCAAACCCACTTATCCCATCATTCTTGCCACTTTCTGAAACATTTCTGGAAGTCCTCTTTCATGAGAGTCTTTAGTTGCAATGTCATGGCTGCGTTGATGTCCTGAATTGGTTCAAAATGTTTACCTTTCATGGTCATTTTGACTTTGGGGAAGAGCCAGAAGTCTCATGGTCCCAGATCCGGTGAATAAGGTGGATGAGAACACACTGTAATGTTTTTATTTGACAGAAATTGCAGTACCAGGAGCAATGTGTGACACGGAACCTTTCCGTTGTGATCACAAAATATGGTGAATGCTGCTGTCGCATGCCATCCAACGGAAAAGCAGGGATCTTCAGTATGCGAATTGGTGACTTTAGTAACAATGTGTGACAAGTTGCAACTTGTTCGGTGCAGTCAATCAGGTGTGAGCTATAGTTGAGAGAAGGTGTGTTTTAAAGTGTGCCACGAATCATCCTCCATCATGACAATGCTCCGTGTCACACATTGCTTCTGGTATATGGCAATCTCTGTTAAATAAAAACATTATGGTGTGTCCTCATCCACTTTATTCACTGGATCTGGCACTGTGCAATCTGGCTGTCCCCCAAAGTCAAAATGATTCAGGACATCAAGGCAGCCATGACAGCGCAACTAAAGACACTCACAAAAGAGGACTTCCAGAACTGCTTCAGAAAGTGGCAAGCAGGATGGGATGAGTGTATTTGAAGCGAGGGGGAGCATTTTGAAGGGGATTAATGGCAATGTGTCTTAACGGTAATACATTTTTTTTATTTAAACATTCACTATATTGTTTGATCACACCTCATATCTCTATGAGATCCTGAATTCAATTCCTTTGGATATGTACCCACAGGTAGGATTGCTGGATCATGTGGTAGTTCTGTTTTTAATTTTTTGAGGAATTTCCATACTGTTTCCATAGTGGACCAATTTACATTCCCCACAACAGTGCACAAGGGTTCCCTTTTCTCCACATCCTTGTTAACACTTATCACTCCCTGCTTTTCTTTGAACCTAGATGTCCCTGGATTACCTGGATGTCAGATGGCACTTCCTGAAGCATCTAGCATGAAAGGCAACACCATGCATTCTGACAGACATCTATTGAACATCATAGAACAATATAATGTTTTTAAATCATTCCTTCTCTCTAATAAAAGTTTCAATCAATCCTTGCTCAGAATAATAACCTTGGGTAAAGAGTGGAGAATCCTTTTATTGAGGTGTGCTTTGTTTTTTCTTTACTTTATGTGTCATTTTCACATCTTTAAATGTAGTCTTATGTTAATAAAAACTCTCATTTCTTTCTGTTCTACCCCTCATGTTTAACACCTTTGCTAATTATCTGAGAGATGGAGAAAAGTAGCACATAAGTGAAATTTGCCAGCGCTGACAAATTTGATAGTTGCAAAGGGTTCAGGGGATAGAAGATGGGTAAGGAACAAAAAGTCACACCATTCCTAATAAATAATGAGAAAATGTCTAGCCATTGCCATGAGTGAGTCATCTGAAGCATTAGCACCCTAACTTAGATATGCAGCAATACTGGCAGGGAAGACAAAACTCATCAGCAAGACCTATTTTCCATATTCCTTAGCATAAAATGCCAGGAGAATTGCCCTGTTCCACTTTCAGTGGAAGGCACTCAGTGATTTTATCGAGCTTTGCTGAAAGAACTTTTCCAACCAATACTGTGACTTTGCATATGATTTTGGAAAACAGAGTCTGGCCAGGAAAGAGCCACTCTCCTGCCCTCTGCAGAGCTGATCTTGGAATGATTCCAACAGTGTGAGCCCTCCCTGTTCATCCTTCAGGCTGATGTCATGCTAACAAGCATGGAACTCGGCTGCACCTGCAGAATAATGATGATGATCTAGGATGGTCAAGGCCAATTTGGGGACTAAGGTGGCAGCAAATTTGCTGATGTTCCCCTATCCCTTTGCTTCCTGGTAGTCCATGGGGCACAGAGTGGGCAATCATTCTTATCATCATTACCATGATGTGACTTTTTGTTTCCTAACCACCTCTCTTCTATCAATTTTTAAGCAACTGCATGTGCAAAAATTATTATCACACCTCCTTGCAATCAAATGGCAAAGCAGGTATCAGAACACTATTGCCCTGATGAGAAAATACATTCAGAGGGATTAAGTCACTTGCCCAGATTCACACGGTTAGTTGGTAGAAGTGAAGACAGCCTGACTTCTAAATGCAGCCTTTTCACCTCAGTAGGTCCTTCTTGCCTGCCCTATTGAGTGGCAACTAATTATTATAAGCTCATTGTAAATATAGATCTACACCCACTTATACTTCCACATGCTGCCCCAATCCCTTTAATCCCCAAATCCATGATCTTTCCTTTGAATTTTGTTGTTGCTGTTACAACTCAGTCTCTTCTGGTTCCTTGTGGCTTCCCCCTGAATTTCTGGCAGCATACATCTCTGATGGCATTTTCCTAAAATTCCATCAACATCTCCCCCACCCCCCCTCCCCACACACTACACGCTATGCCTTGCAAAATAAACGTTCAAGGGAGAAACTTTTTTGTCCTTATTTTGATTGCATTCCAAACACAGGGATCAAATATCCACAACGTCCATTAACTGAAGTTCAACACAGTGGTAGAAACAAAAAGTTCAGTTTTATACGCATTTTTATCTGTTATTTCTATATTAGAGTTCTTTAACTGTAACTGAAGATTCTAGTCTTCACAGAGGACTAACTTTGTGAGGTGTAGGAGGTGTGAAAAAATAGACTTAATCTAACTATGCGAAAAGTATCTTAAGGGTTGGTTTTTTTTTTTAAATCTTCTTTTCCAACCACCTTTCCCACCTACATTCCAAGTTAAGAAGAATGTTACCAAATATCTTTTCCTAAAATATGTTCTTTGGATTCTGTGAAATTGCAATGTTTTAAAAGAGGGGAGAGAGAGAGAGAGAGAGAGAGAGAGAGAGAGAGAGACAGAGACAGAGACAGAGACAGAGACAGAGACAGAGACAGAGACGGAGAGGATTTATTCTAGAAGAGTGATTCTCAAAGTGTGGTCCTGGGAACCCTGAGCCGTACCTGAGACCCTTTCAGAAGAACTGCAAAGTTAAGACTAATTTCACAACAAAATTAAGATGTTGCCTTTTTTACTCTTATTCCCTCATGAGTGTACAGTAGAGTTTTCCAGAGGCTATGTGGCATGCAGTAATATCATTGTTCTCACAGCTTGTATTCTGATATTTTTAAAAGTTATCACTTTTATTTTCTAATATGATAAATATTGATATAATCCTCACAAGCAAAAACTCTTTGGAATCCTCAATAGTTTTTAAGAATACAAAAAGATCATGAAACCAAAAAGTCTGAGCTGCTGTTGCAAGAAATACTTGCTCATTTGAAATAAGTATCTTATGAAATGTCCTGAAAGAAGGCACCGTGTCTCTAGAGTGGTAATGAAAGGAACAAGAAGAAAAGTAATATGAGTTCTGATATTTAAACATGACCGCTCTGAGAACATCAGGCTGGGACACACATCTGGCAATTTCCTGCACAAACAGTAGCAATCTAAAGGGCTGGAAGTAAAAGATCAATGGTTTATTCATGATTTGAACACCCAATCAGAGTTTAACAGTCAGCAAAAATAAGTGGATCTAGATAGGGAATTCAAATGAAAAACTCGAATGAAAATTGGTGTTCACACACATTGGGTTTCCCGCCCAGGTTCATTTCGCCACTCCTAAGTACCTGGATAGCTACCTGAGGTCCACTGGTCTCATCTGCAGTGTCTGTCTGTGTTCTTTGAAGAATACAGAAAGGAAATCAGAGGCAATGCTATGTCTGCCTGACACGGGCTCCTCTTTGCACCCAAATGACAGATGCGGGGGAATGTTGGCTTTACAGAGAGCCCACCTGTTCAATCTTCTCAAGGATGGCACTCTTAGGACAAGTGATTGGGTTCAGTCTCAAATTGCATCATTGCATGTCTTGCAAAAGCAGTCTGATTAGTAATTCTCCATGTAATTAAACACCAATACAGTGTTTGACAGTTTTGCTTGCACTTAAAGTTGCAGCTATCTGATAAAATAAGGAGATATTTTAAGCACCGGTGTTCACTGCTAATTCCTTCAGAACTTTGGGAAGGTGAGAGAAATACAGTATCCACTTTTAAGGGCCAAGTTCTGAGAAAGCTATCTCCTGGTATTGATCAATGTACTTAATATGAGCAGCTTTCTACAAAGCTCTATACTTCTAAGTAATAGTTGAAAAACTCAAAATCATTCTAAACAGTCATTTGAGACAATACTGGGAAGCACTTTATGTAGAATAAAATTTCAAGTACTCAAAAATTCCAGGTATTTCTGGTTAGCTGTGTGTATTCATCAATCACTGATGGACTGAAAAAGGCACTCCCAAAAAAGGAAGCCTTACTAGCTTATCTTGCTGCTTAACTTAAAATCGCTCAAGTGATGGTTGCACAACAGTAGGAATGTATTTAATGCCACTGAACTATTATACATTTAAAAATGGTTAAGATGGTAACTTTTATGTTATGTATATTATAATCGCAATAAAAGGGGGAGGGGTCAAGCTGCAGCAAAGGAAAACCACTCCAATCTTGCACTGAGCTGCCTAAATCAAGACAATTTTCAGGGTTAGGCAGGTTGGATATGCCAAACTACATTTGATATGGCTTGATCTCAGCAAGCAGGAATCCATACTTGGGCAGTAAAATGGATATACATCTGTACTTTGAACACAAAGATTATCGTAATCACTATATATGTAGGTGTTGTAAAAATGACCAAATTATGAAGAACAGACTTTGCACCCTGGACTGTCCTTGGCTTACTGAGGAGCTATTTGCAAAACTTAATGCTTTCTAAGGCTAATACATAGTGTCCATGTTTAACTGCATCATTTGTGCAGCTGTGCGGACTGTTTGGACTCATATCTGATACTGAGTTGCAGAGTCAGTATTCTAGCACTTGAGCCCTTAAGAAATATGACCTAGGAACTGGTTTTTTAAAAAATAAGTAAAAATTGTACTGACTGAATGGCAAGATTTTTCACAATACTTATTAATTAAAAAAACAACAACAGATTATCGAGCAGTATATGCAGTAAGATTCTATTTTTATATTTAAATATATATACAAGCTTAAGCATGTCAGAAATTTAAAACAGCAAATTCGATAGTAGAATAACCTACCACTACAGCAAATTTGATAGTAGAACAACCTACTATTGTGGGAAGCTATCAAAAGATAAAACATATAGGCTTATTTTAAACCAAAAAAAATGGAACTCGCCAAACGCAAATAAAATGGCCTTTATATAAAATGGTGCTACACATCTAAATTCAGTTTTCCACAGATAAACCAGCAGACAACTCAGAACATTAATTATGTTCCAATCCTCTAACCAAAATAGGGATGGGTTTGATTCTCCAAATTAAGGTGTAATTTTATGTACAAAAGCTTTTTCACAACTTAGTAAAGCAGGCAACTAACCCATACCCTGAGAGAATTTGGAAACTATTAGCATTTATAAACCAGAGGATATTTGTCTTCAATGTTCAGTGTGAAGTCTACATACATGTATGCATACTATTTATTTTTTTAAAATCTATGCAGGATATAATATACTTGCATTTTTAAAATACTCTATTATCTCACCCAATTCTGAGGTAAAAATTGTACATCCAAATCATGGCTATCAGTATATTATTAGAAAAGCCATGCCAATACACAACATTAGCATAAGGGTCACAGTGGTTTTTGTAAACCACAAAATAATAAATATATGGGCTATTTATGTAAAATAACTACAAAGATGGATTGAGCTTAAAAAGAGGTATTACAACCATACAGAGGTAAGGTTTGCATAGAAACAAATGTTATTTGTCATTGTTCCTCTTGCTTAATGTAGTGGAATTATTCACTTAAAGAAAAAAGAAAGACTGAAATGATAGGTAGCTAATATTACTTGAGGCAAGTTTTCCCGACATCAGTCAAGAAGCTGGGAATTTTTTCATCGCTATTCTCTACAGCAATGTCCCTGACAAATATATTAAGATAAAAATTATCTGGGAAAAAAAAAAACATACAAAAAGGAAATATCCCTTCTCTTTTGATTAATTAACAAGGGTTGTTCCACATCCTTTTTCCACTTTTCCACCAAAAGAACTGTCAAATTTGGCTTCCTGATTTTCAACTTTGTTACACATCTATAGTAATCAAAATAATGTGGTACTAGCATGAGGACAGAGTCATAGACCAGTGGAACAGAATCAAGAGCCCAGAAATAAACCCATGCATAAACAGTCAACCAATATTTGACATGGAATCCAAGAATACTCAACAGGGAAAGGATAGCCTTTGTCAATAAAAATGGTGTTGGGAAAACTGAATATCCACATACAAAAGAATGAAATTAGACCCTTATCTTATACCATTCACAAAAATTAACTCTAAATGGATTATGGGCTTGAATGTAAGACATGAAATCAAAAACTCCTAGAAGAAAACAAAGGGAAAAACTCCTTGACATCAGTCTTGGCAGTGATTTTTTTAGATATGACACCAAAAGCAAAGACAATAAAAATAAAAATCAACAAGTGAGACTACATCAAACTAAAAAGCTTCTGCACAGAAGAAACAATCAACAAAGTTAAAAAGCAACCTAAGAAATGGGGGAAAATATTTGCAAAACACATACCTGATAAGTGGTTAATATCCAAAATATACAAGGTACTTGTGCAACTCAATAGAAAAAAAAACAATCCAATTTAAAAATGGGTGGAGGACTTGAATAGACATTTCTCCAAAGAGGACATACAAAGGGCCAACAAGTACATGAAAAGGTGTTCAACATCACTACCCATCAGGGAAATGCAAATCAGAACCACAATGAGATACCAACTCACACCTGTTAGAATGGCTATTATCAAAAACACTACAGGTAACAAATGCTTGCGGGGATGTGGCGAAAAGGGAAACTTTGTGCACTGTGGATGGAAATGTAAATTAGTGCAGTCACTATGGAACACAGTATGGAGGGTCCTCAAAAATCTTAAAATAGAACTACCATATGATCCAGAAATCTTACTTCTAGGTGTATATCCAAAGGAAAGGAAAGCATTAGCTTGAAGAGATACCTGCACTCATTCATTCAGCATTATTGCAGTATTATTCTCAAGAGCCAAGACATGGAAGCAACCTAAGTGCCCATTAATGGATGAGTGAATAATGTCACACACACACACACACACACACACACACACACACATACACACAAATATTATTCAGCCATAAAAAGAAGGAAATCTTACCATTTGCGACAACACGCATGGACCTGGAGAGCATTATGCTGAGTGAAATAAGTCAGACAGAGAAAGACTAATATGTATGATCTCACTTACACATGGAATCTAAAAAGATTGAATTCATAGAAACAGACAGTAGAATGGTGGTTAACAGGGGCTGAGGGGTGGAGGAAATGAAGAGATGTTAGTCAGAGGGTAAAAACTTTCAGTTTTAAGATGAATAAGTTCCAGGGATCTAAGGTACAACACTGTAACTATAGTTAACAAGACTGTATTGTATACTTGAAAGTTGCTATGAGAGTAGGGCTTTAATGTTCTCACCATAACAACAACAAAATGGTAATTTTGTGAAATGAAGGCTGTGTTAACCAATCTTACTGTAGTAAACATTTTGAAATACATACATGTATCAAATCATCTCATTGTACACCTTAAATTTACATAACATATGTCAATTATATCTCAATAAACCCGGGGAGAAACAGAAGTGCCAAATTTGAGATCCTATAGGAGACATCGTTTTAGGCATGGACTGTGAAGGAAAGGCAAAGTGTCAAAAAAATATCTATTACAACTTATGAAATGATACATATTGCAGATCTGGCACTTTTGCTGTTGTTTGTGATTACCTTTCTTGATGGAGGGAAAGTTGTCATTGTTAATTATGTTAACCATGAGAATTTTATTTTCTCTTTATTGAATTATATAATTTAAATCAAGGAAAACTTATCTAAAATGAGGAGGAAATCTGTGACCAAAGCAGTATGAATGAATTCATTCTATTTATCAAAAATATTAATTGAGTCCCTGCTAAAATAATAACTAACATTATTTTCCATTTGTCCAGAATTTTTCTTAGCACTTTATGCATATCAACTAAATGGAGCTTCACAATTTCACCAGTGTGGAAAAGGCCTATACTGACATCCCACTTTTACAGATAAGAAAATCCAAAGGGGTAGGTACTTCAGGCAACTTTTTTCTGATAAGCAAGTTGACAATCAAAGGTGTTAGGTTACTTACCCCAGGTCAGAAAAACGGAGGTTGAACTCACACAGGCAGCCTGGCTCCAGAGTTGGGTGCCACACAGGATAGCTCCTTTCTAAGTACAGATGTTATAGATACAGAGAACAAAACCCTCCTGGTTCCCCGTCTTCATGGTACTTAAACATTCTTGTCAAGAAAGTACATTCATCGATGAGTGGTAAGTGCTGGGTAAAGGAAACTTATAGAAACTTAAATGGAATCTAATTTAAATTGAGAGGTGCAAGGAGAAGCAAGTCCTCTCAGAGAAAGTGCAGCTTAAATTGGGCCTCACAAGATGAATAAACCTTAGTAAGATGGAGAGAAGGGAAAAGAGAGACCTGGACAGGTAAAATAGTGTGTGGGGAGGCCAGAGGGAAAGAGCTCACTGCAATCTTGAGACTCAAAGAGAGTCCATGCCCAATAGATATATGAAAAGATGTTTAACATCACGAATCATCATGGAAACGCAAATCTACACCACAATGAGATATAACCTCACACCTGTCAGATTGACTATCATCAGTAAATCAACAAACAAGTGTTGATGAGGATGTGGAGAAAAGGGAACTCTCATGCACTGTTGGTGGGATTGCAAATTGATGCAGCCAATGGAAAACAGTATGCAGGTTTAAAAAAATTTTAAATAGAACTACCATATGACCCAGCAATTCCACTTCTGGGTATTTATCTGAAGAAACCCAAGACACTAATTTGAAAAGACATATGCACCCCTATATTTATTGCAGCATTATTTATAATAGATAAGATATGGAAGCAAGCTAAGTGTCCATCTATAGACGGATGGATAAAGAAGTGGTACCTATATACAATGGAATATTACTCAGCTATAAAAATGAATGAAATCTTACCATTTGCAAGAACATGAATGGACCTAGAGGATATTACACCAAGTGAAATAAGTCAGACTGCAAAAGACAAGTACCATATGTTTTCGTTTATATGTGGAATCTAAACAACAAAATAAACAAAGCAGATAAACTCATAGATACAGAGAACAAATTAATGGTTGCCAGATGGGAAGGAGTTTGGGGGGGCTGGGTGAAAAAGGTAAAGGGATTAAGAAGTACAAATCGGCAGTTACAAAGTAGTCATGGGGATGTAAAGTACAGCATAGGGAATAATACTGTAAATAACTATGTATGGTGTCGGGTGGGTACTAGACTTATTGGGGGGATCACTTTGTAAGGAGTATAAATGTCAAATCACTATGCTGCACACCTGAAAACTAATAAAATATTGTATGTCAACTATAATTGAAAAATGAAAACATTTTATAAAACCAGAAAACCAAAGCGAGGCCACCCCTAGGGCAGAGCAACGTAGAAGGAGATACAGTTGCTAGGGAGGCAGGTAGCAATCCCAGATTGGGTTACATTTGACATTTTAAAATTTTATCTGAGGTGAATGGAAGGTTATTGAAAAGTACAAAGCAATGGCGGGATCTCTCTGGATGGTATGAGGAGAATGTGCCTGAGGGCAGCAAGGGTGCAGGGAAAAGCAGAACAGCAATTAGGAGGCTTCTAATAGCCCAGGCGAGGGAAGATGGAGGTTTGGAAACCACATTGATGGAAGAGGTGAACACATTCAAGATGTAATCTGGAAATAAATCTGGCCAAACCTGACAAGTATCCAGGTGACTCCAAGACCACAGGAATCCTTGCTACGTGTGCATAAACATGGGTTTAAAGGTTGAAACACTGGAAGAAATGTCCTTTTTTATAGATTTTAAATTCTGGATTATATTTTTAGAATAGCGTTGTTCTTTTTATGGATCAATGATATGTGAAATCGGAAAACCCTAACAAATCTGCTTAAAAACTGATTATTGAGCAGTTCTCAGGAGCAAATCCTTTCCTGCAAAGTGTCACTCACACAGTATTTACTTAGGAAACTACTCATAACCTAGTTCCTCACAGTTCCAAAGAAGCCCTTCATGTTTCAAAGACACCTGAGTAATAGCTCTATTAAATCCCTTCTCACAATTTCTTGGGTCTGGCAAAATTTTGTATCAGCCCCTGTCACAGTGGATGACCCCAGTACCTAAACAGTTAACTAGATGATAAAAAAGAGGGTTAGGCCAGAAACAGAGACTGATAAGGCCCGGAAGCCACAGGGGTGAGATTATAGAATTTTGTCACCTTCGATATGGGCCTTGCTGACTGGACCCAATTTAATGAATATCATAAAGATACATTTTAAGTGTAATAATTCAACCCGTAGAATATACATTTTCGATCTGTACAATGTCTATCCAACCACAAAGACTTTCTCTGGCCCAGTGTGTTTTGATGAGCTTTTCCTCTTCCTTCCCTTCCTTAAACATAACTTCAGATAAAGGGAGCTCAAGCCATTGTTCCCATAAATAAATTCAGTGCCAGTGACCAGGGTGGAGTGCTTGAAGACAGTCAAAGTGGGGACCAGACAACACAGAATCTGCTTCTTTCAGATTTCAGTGGGACCTGAACATATAGACACTTGTCTTTAAAGCCTGGAACAGCACAGGGGTGAGTGCTGGGATCTGGACGACTGTTTGTCCTTGTACACACTAGTTGTGTGCCCATGGGGATGTGTTCTGCTGAAGGGGTAGTCTTGTCCTAATTTTCAGGAAAGAAGCCCTTTGGGTAAGCATTGGCCATGCACTTCAAATGGAGTACAATAGAAGATATAATCATTTCCCATCATCACCTTAACAAAAATGCAGGAGGTTTATGCCAATAGAACCTCAAGTTAATCAGAGAAGTTTGCCTCCTTTAGAAATGGGGTTTCTGATCATAGTTTCCAGCTGACTGAAAGCTATTTAGTGATCTCTTATAGTAAGAATAAAAATTTACTAAATCTCAGTTAATTAAAGTAAATTATCTCAAACCAGCTACAATTCATGGCTTTTTCATGGCAAAGAATGTGGGTCTGATTTTAAAAGAGAAAAAAAGTAGTAACCAGATTAATATTCTGGTTAGTTACCAGCATTAGCTTAAGGTGAACACATGTCAACAGCTGCCAACTTTAAATCAGTCTATTATATTTTGAAAATTTCTTGCTTTGTAAAGTTTGGCACAGAATTCACTTTTCAGATAATTAACTTCTACGTAATGCTCAGTTCGCATGCTTTGTCCCAGATCAGAAAATAACCTAAACAGTTTCTGTATCTAGAGTGTTCCTTTCACAGGCTGGCATGCATCAAGTAAAGAACAAGAAAATGTCGTCCTAAATCTTTACAATGACTTTATGATCTGCAGTTATGTGGAAGGTTTATTGATCAATCACGGCTGTTTGATATTTTGCTGCAAAGGGCAGGTCTTGCTCTAGAACTTTCTGCACTCAGCAACTTGTTTAAATTTTTATTATAATTTAGAGGTCTTTAAAAAAAAAAATAAAAAAGAAAAAGAAAAATCATTCTGGAGCTAGGTCATGCCATGCCAAACCTAACAAGTTCTGGAGTACAGAGAAATAACTGAAGGTTGAACAGTTTTCAGTATTAGAGCAGGACTTCATTTAAAGAAAAAGCTAATTAGGAGCATACAGCCCTTGACTGACAAAAAAAAACAAAAATACAGGCTTCACATCACAAGTGTCTTTAAATTTCTGCCATTTTTCAATATAAGTAGTTTGATGATGAGGAGGCCGTGATGATAGCACTGTCATTATTATAGCTCTTTATAGTTTTCAAAGCCCTTTCATCAAATTATTTCATTTAATCTTACCTGTTTGATGGGGTACTCAATGCCATTCCCAGTTTATATAAGGAAACTGAGATTCAGAGAAGTAATTCTGAGATCACTTAGCTAGTAAAGAAAGAGCACTGGAGAAGAATTTGGAAGGCATTTCAAGAAATCATAACTTCATTTGATCTTTTTGCTTAACATTTTGAAGTTTTCAGCAGCAGATAGCAACATCAGAAAGAAAAGATTTATGCTGCGAAGATGAGCTGGTAGGCATAGGATGGTTGTGCATCGGCGGGCAAAGGATGCCAGCGATGAGTTTTGCCAGCCATTGGGTTAGCAATGATGCCTCCTTCGAGAAAACCTGGAAAGGTCTTCCTTTTAAAAGCAGCTTAATGCATAAACCAGATAGCTATTTTTGCAGAGTCCAATATTAATTTTGAAGGCTACACACTAATGAGATAAATTTAAGAGAAATAACCCTCTTCCCAACTACCTCATTACTCCATTAAGGATGCGCTGGAAACCTTTAAAAGTTAGAATACCTAAAATTTCTATCAGAGCTATATCTTTTCATTCAATTCACTGAGTTTTATGGAACTGTATACCTGGATTCTTTGGGGGGATTTATAAAATATAAAAATAACTATTTGTACAATTCCAAATATAAATTCCTTTATCTTATGTGTTGTCTCCAAGCACAGTCATTAAACAATTGTCAGACTGGCCTCAGTGAAACTTGCTCTCTAAACAGTTCTCATTTGTGCACTCACAGTCCTCTACAATATGCAGAGTAAGGTACATTAAAAATTTGATGACTAATCAATGCTGAAAATTTCTCCAATGTGTGTGTTTCCATTTCATTCTGTGGAAATGTTTTCTAAGGACTTTTGGCTTATAAAGGACCAAGCTGGACATAGGACTTCAATAATTCAAGAAAGGGATTTATTTTCTTTGTGAGCTGAGTTGGCACTTTAAAGAAAGAAGGTGCTAAATTTGAAGTATTGTGAGCCCCTTAAATAAGTTCTTTTTGATCCAAAAGACTTGTTTCACAAGAGGAAAATGTCTAAAATCCTTTAAACATACCACATTATTTTTAAAGAATATATTTGGAAGTGTTTGTAGAACTTTTCATTTTAATGCCTGGTGGTATGTAATTTAGTCATTTGGTCCAATAAGTGGCCAGTTGATACCTAACAAAAATGTGTGTCCAGATTACCTACTTTACTTCATATTCATTAGAGTCTTTTTCTGTCTTTATGTTTTTGATAACCTGTTAGTATATTCTGTCTTTAATGTATATATAGGAAGGACTCCAAACCTTTCAAGTTAACACTTATTGGCTACAATCTCTCAAGTTGCATTGACAACCACTTAGCATGTGAGTGTACCTATAGTTAGTCATAAATGTATTTATGTGTTTCTGTAATTTCATCTATTCATTTTACATATACTTATCAAGGGTAGACAATGGTATATTGTATGCCAGACTCTGATATAGGCACTGGGGATTAGCAGTAAACAAAAGAGGCTAAAATCCCCTATTTCATGGAGTTTATAGTCAAGGCAGGGGGAGAGGACAGACTGTAAATAAATAAAGACAATATACTATGTTAGATTGTAATACATCTTATAGAGAAAAAAAGCAGCGACAGAGAGAAGGTGGGTTGGAAAGAGAAAGCACAGTTTTAAATATGGCACACAGAGAAGGCTTCATCACGGAAGATACAATTGAGGAAGCCCTGGAGGTTGTGGGAATTATAGGGATACCTAGGGAAGTGTGTCTTGGGCAGAGGGAGGAGGATGCCTGGCATGTTCCAAGAGCAGAAAGGAGCCAGTGTGCTCGGAGTGGAAACCCAAGGTGTAGAGCAGTAGGAGGTGAGGAAAAGGAGGCATTGGGGCCAAAGAGGCAAATTTGTTAGGATTTGGGCTTTTTATTTTGACAAAGTGGAAGCCACTGAGCAGGGAAGTAAAATGATGACTCAGATATTGACATTATTACTTAGGCAGCTGGGCGATGGCAGTCTTTAGGAGAGCAAGGGCCATCACAGGGGACCAGTTAGGAGGCTGTTACGGTAGTAAAGATAAGAGATAATGTTGACCTGGACCACGGTAGCAATGGTGGAGGGAGTGATAAAGGATTGGATTCTGGACCTAGTTGAAGGTAAAACAAGCAGAATTTGCTACAGATTAGTATGGGATGTGAGAGAAAGGGTATTATCAAGGATGCTTTGGGGATTTTGACCTAAACAATTCCAAAAAGAGAAAAAGTCATTTTACTGATGAATTATGCTCAGGAGCTGACAGCAACACCAAGGACCCAGGAGACCGAGATAGGAGAGGCTGCGGAGGAGCCAGGGGCCTAGACACTGAAAGTGCAGGGGGCCGCCACTGGGGCAAAGATGAGGAGGTGGCTGATGTGATCAGAAAATTATTACAGAAGGCAAGCTGGAGCAAATAGGTCAATATACTGAGGGTATTGGGAGTCAGGTTTGTCCATCAGAGTAGAGATTTATAAATATAGAAAAGGGGAAGACTAAAAAGGACTCTAATATGCTTGGGTTAGAATCGGAGGTATTGGTGGAATATATAGAGATGGAGATAGATATATATCTCCATGTGTTTACATAGATAAATATTTACAAATGGATATACGGAGAAATAGGCACATAGATATACACACATATGTAGAAATAGACATAAATATGTGCATGTTTGTGTCTATTTATTTCTTAGCTCTATCCACTGAGAGAGCCTAGAGGTTATGACACGCCAGTAGCAGTGCGAATGTTGGGTGCTTGTAGCTCATTTCTAAATGGCATCCTCTATTAAAAGAAACTAGGGCTCCTTGGAGAGCTGGCTGATTCCAGGACTGGGGACAGGAATGTACAAAATGAGCCTGGAATATCTTGATGTGCCAGAAAGATAGAAGGTGGCCAAAGAACAACGGAGACATGTCAGAGGGTCTTAAGAGCCAGCTTGAAGAAATCTGGGCTATTTCTGACCAAATCTGGGTTATTTGAGCATTAAAATAAATAATGAAAGTAACCAAATCCAACTCATTAAATGAAATAGAAATTCATGAGTCTATACTAACATCAATAAATAAATGCAGGGAAGGGAAATATTTTTACAGAAGAGTGCCAACTAATAAATGCAAAAGGAATGATGCAAATGGAAGACTGTCATTTGGCAATAATTATAGTGGTGGTTGACTCAGGTGGGAGTCATCAATGCCTCCTAAAACTGGTTGAGGGAAGGTTCTGTGAGGAATAGAATATTGGTGTAGCCTTGGAGTATATCCCTACAAAATACTTATTGATTACAAAAGGAAAAATCATGATTTTACAATGGAAAATTTCAGTGTATACCAATCTAGGTGATCAAGGTTAACATCCCAATGGTGGGATGGTACCACATCAAGCAAAGACCATTAGGTGTTCATGGTTGAGATGGTTCAACTATGCGGATGCACTGTCAAGAGCACAGCATTGTTTCTTTGATATTCCTGACAAGAATGCATTACCTGCATCAGAGATAAAGAAACATCAGATGGATCCAGATTAAAACCAATGAAATCCAGAATGAAAAGTAGACGGTATTTAAAGCTGTCAAAGGCATGAAAGATGGAAAGACTGGAGAACTGTAGCAGACTAAAGGAAAATAAAGAGACATGGCAACTAAATGTAATGTGTCATTCTGGATTAGGTCCTGGGCCAAAAATGCAAAAGAGACATTTTGGGGAAAGTTGGTGATATTTGAACAGATTCTATGGATTGGTTGTATTGAACTTATGTAGGAAAGAATCTTGATTTAGGAGAAATGTATACACTGGTGTATTTAAGGATGATGGAGCATCATGTCTACACTTGCTCTTAAATAGTTCAGAAAAATATTATCGATCATGAGTATCTATCTACCATCTATCTATCTACCTATCCATCTATCTAAGAAAGAGAAATCAAACATAAAATGATAACAATTTGGGAAAACTAGGGCAGAAGGACATAGGAGTTCTCTGTACCATTTTTGTATATTTTTGTACATTTTAAATTATTTCAAAATAAATCATTAAAAAATAACTTCATTGGTCATTAAGTCTATCCTTTTACAGAAAAGAAACATTGAATGACAACATTAGGACTCCCAAAGTCCTGAACAAACAGTAGATATGAAGAATACTTATGCAACTCAGTAGGTATCAAGAGTTTACCTCCCATTCAAAACATGTGGTAAAAAGGTATTCTGCTGTAAGGACTGGGTTGGAGCACTGCATTCTTATTTTAAGGAGGCTAGAGGCAATTTGGAGGGAATGGGAAGGTGAAAAATTGTGACACCAGACCATGTGAGGAGAGGCTGAAGGGGCAGGGCATTTTAGTTTGGACAAAAGAAGTCACGCAGGGGATCTGTTATTTGTCTTAACCAATCTGGAGGACTTTCTTATGAAATAGGATTTAGACATTTGTATGACTACCATGGACAGAAAAAGTACCAACCAGTGAAAAAAAAAAGAAGACCAAAAAAAAAGTAGTGTTACTCATTTCATCTTAAAGTAAGAAAGATAGAATGGACCCAGGGTTAATGAGATTTTCATCATAGAGAATGCACAGGCAGTAGAGCACTTGATAGAAATATTCTATCAGAAACAAATATCAAAAGTAGTAAGTGACATTTAAACTCCTTTTAAACGCTGTTTACAATAATAGCTATTTATTGAATGCTTACCATATGCACAACATTGTGCCATGCATTACAGATGCATTACTTCAGTTAATCCCTACCACAGCTCTACCAGGTAGGCATCCTTATGCCCTCATCACAGAGGAAGAAAATGAAGCTTAAAAAATGTGTCCCACATGCAAATGACTGCATTTTGCCGTGTATAATGCGCACTTTCTTGCCCAAATTTGTGAGGGGAAAAATAACGTTGCTTGTTATACAATGGTAGTGCTAATTCCGTTTCCCTGAAAGTTTGGGCCAAAAACATGGGAGTGCATTATACATGGCAAAATACGGTAAACAAACCACACCCAGAAGTGTTGAAGCCAGGATTCAGCCCTATGTCTGCTGACACCACAAGCCACTCCGGGACACTTAGCGTCTATACTTACTGCCTTTAAATCCCAGCAATTCTCCTTTGTCTCCTCCTCCAGAATCTTGAACCATAGTGTGCCCATTGGTATGTCCAATGGACCAAACAGTGTCCATTGATTTTTGTCACTGTCAATAGACTCTTCCATTTTCTCTTTCAATTCTTTCTCATTCCTCTCCTCTTTCCTACATAATGCTTTCTCATTACTTGAGTCTTTAAGTTCCTTTCCTAGTATTAAGGAACTGCAGTTGTTTGTGCCCCACCTAATTGTCAATACATCAGGCACGTATCTGGGTTAACATTCACTCTGCCCCCATCTCCATCTCCACCCCCAATTTTTATCAGGTACTTTTCCAGTTACTGAGTCAACCTGCACTCAAACCTGAGTGATCCACACCTGCATTCTACTCGTGGTTTCACCCATTTCAGGTCAAAGCGCGATTCATTAAGCAAGCACTTGACCCAGCATATTGAAATATCTCCTTGTGAATGCTTTGCCTCTGAACTGCGCTACCCAAGTCTTCTTGGGTCTCAAGAAGATGGATAAGGACTAGCTTGCTTCTTCTGAAAGAGGTAAAAGTAAGCACTTGGCTACCGGGGAAAGAAGTTTGCTGTTAATTCCCAAAGTAGACTCAAGATGTTAGGATCTCCTGAAACAAATCTGCCATAAAATGCAAGGAATCAGATCTACAAAGCAGCATTCCAAGTTACTTAGCAACAGTTGATAGGGAGTGGCTTCTTGACTGGTGCCAGCTGTCCCCAATATATCCTGTGAAGAGCCACCTTCTGACTTCTTTTAGAAAAGCCCCTTTCCTCTTGCCTTACCCTGCTGAGGATTCTACAAAGCACAGCTAGACATGAGTTTGCGTGTGCACACTTTGTCACGCTTAACAGTGCCTCACCTGCACTTGAAAAACATAGACATTTTCCTAATGGACTATAAAATGTGCTATTTGTGAACTTCATTTTGAAACATTGTTAAACTAATGGGTATACTTAGCAATGTATCTCTTTCACATAGATAAACCCAGGAGTGAGACGTTTCTGGTTGATTAGATGGCTTCCCAGACTGGTATTTTTCATATTTTTATAGTTTTTCAGAAAGCTTAGCTTCAGGAAGTGTTAAGAGGCAAAGTGAAGAGTTCACTTGAGTGCCCTGGGAACTGGGCGGTGAACTCCTGTCCCAGTCTTTGCAGTGGGAGTTGGAGGAGAAAAAAAAGATAATGTTCCTTATTGTTTGCTTAAAAGGCCAAGAGTTGTGCAAAATACAAGCCTCATACGTGCACCCGCATGAGTTTTCAATGCCTGGACGTGCAGCCTCAGAATCAAGCAAGCACTCGGCAGGGAACGCTGGGCCTTCAGGCCTGTAGCTCCTGGGCACCAGTGGGGGGTGTGTGGCTTTTAGAGTGCTAGAACTGAGGTTTCTCCACGGCAGTGGTGCAGCTTAAGTGAGAAAAGACGGAGACTCCAGGACTTGTCTCCGTATTTTAACGTTCCGTGTGTACTTTTGTGAGAACTACCCCCAAACCACTTCCCAGTTCACATTTCTGCACTGTTTGCCTCTGTGGCATTAACATTTTTCAGAGACTGAACAAATTTAATACCGTGTTTCCGGACAATAAGACCTAGCGGGACCATCAGCTCTAAAGCACCTTTTGGAGCAAAAATTAATATAAGACCCAGTCTTATTTTAATATAAGACCAGATATAATATAATATAATGCCTGGTATAATATAATATATACCTGGTCTTATATTATTTTTTTCTCCAAAAGACGCATTACAAGTTATGGTCCGTCTAGGTCTCATTTCCCGGGAAACTCGGTACCCGCGAAAGAAACCAAGCTACCAGCTCCTCTTAAGGCACACAAAGGGCATTTCTCATATCCTCTCTCTTTCCTTCAATCCCCCATTTACACAAAAGTGTGTGTGTGTGTGTGTGTGTGTGTGTGTGTGTGTGTGTTTCTGTGTGCCGAATTCCTCCCGTTTGCAAAAGCCTGAGCAGCTCCCGGAACCCCCTGGTCATAATGCCCAGTAAGGCCTGTTAGGAGACATAGAGTCTGCGAGCGGACCGCTCGGGAAAGGGAGCAGGGCGGGGCGGAGCGCGGGGACCGCCCGGGCGCCCGGCGCAGCCAACGAGCGGACCGGGAGGGCGGGCCAGCGCGGGCTGAGCGGCGCGGGCTGTCACAGGCGCCCGGCGCGCGCTGCAGGTGGCAACTTGGAAGTGCCGCGGCCACCGCTGCGGGAGGAGCTGGGGTCTGTCAGCCCCTTCCAGTCTTCAGGAGCCCTCCCCCGCCGCCGAGCCAGAGATTGGACCCGGGAAAATCCGAAGGGAAAAGCTGCTGCGCAGGGACCTGTGAGCAGCCCTACCTCTCCGCTGCCCTTGCGCTACTTTTTTTCTTCGAGGAAGGTTGTGCCTGGAAGCTAAGAAGAGGCTTTGGAAGGAGCCAGAGAGCAAGGCTCCCGGTGACTCAGGTGAGCACCTTTCCTTTCCAGTGTCCCTTCCCTCTTCGCAGCCTGGGGCAGGCCGGGACGCCGGCTAGCCGGATGGGCAGGGGCCGGGGCGCGGGCGCCTGCCCTTGGCTCTAGGTCGATTAGGGAGAAAGCGAGGAAGGGGCGAGGCTGGCCCGGCCGGGAACAGCCTACCCGAATTCGCCTGGAATCCACCAAGGACTCCTGAGCGGGCACTCTGAAGCGAGGGACCGGCAGAGAGGTGCTTTGAGGTGGCCGGAGGGCTGGTACCCTCGTTTAAGCGAGCGGGGATCGCCCCGGTGCCTCCCGTTCCGGAGCCGCAGCGGGCGCGGGGCGCGGCGCCTCTGCGAACCCCGCGAGTGAGCGCACGAATCTTAGTCCCTGCGATCCCCAGTCGCTGGAGGACGTCATCCCTCTCGGCTCCCGCAACTCCTCCTCCGCCCCTCTCGCCTCCACCCCTCCGCGCCCGCCGCTCAGCCTATTCCGAGATTCTGTGCCTTTGCCAACGCGCGAAGTGGTGATTGCTGTCGCTCCGCTCCCTACCCTCGCCACAGCTGGAGTGCCCCGGGATCCCGCTCCCCGCCCCGACCTCCTAGCTGTGCGCTGGAGGCTAGTGAGGGGGGCCAGTTCCCTATGCTCAGAGCTGAGGTGATCGCGGTTGGCTCTTTAGTGCTCCCTCTATCCATCCCCGCCCCGCTGCAGTTTGAACCCACTGCCCAGCAAGTGGAATCTCAGAAGCCAGACCTTGCTCGCTCTGGGAAATTGGGGAACCTCCTAGAAAGGTGCGAGTCTTGGAGAAGAGGCGAGAGCCTCTGCTTCTATCTGGGCGTTTCAACGCCAGTCTTAAAGTGAACAGTGGCTCTGACCTCCGCGTCCGGCTCGCGGAGTGGGGGTGCTGGCGGCAGTGTGTGCGTGTGTGTGTGTGATCGTGTGTGATCCTACGCGAGGCAGAGGCGCAGCAGCCCTCTCCCCCTGCCGGGCCAATCCGCAAGATTCCCACCCCACCCCGACCCTCACCGCCAGGGGCGCGCAGCTGCATCCCAGCAACTCAGCGCCCGGGCTCCTCTCCTCCCGCTCCAGTTACAGCCTCCACTTAGGCGTATCCCAGGGTGAAAATCATCTGGCCGGCGGGTGCGGGTCGGGAATCGAGGCGAATGAGGCGGTTTTACAAAATCCTAGTGAGCGCCCCTCGCCGGGCATGTCATCGTTCCGCGGCTCGTCTGTAAGGACCTCCGGTGGAGGCTGGCGAAGCGGGTCCGCGCTCCAGTGAGGGTGTCGTGTCACTCGGAAAGCCGAAGTTAGGACCTCTGAGCACAGAACTCCCTTTGGCGCGTCTTGCTCCGCCGGTGGAGCTAGGTGCCCGCCGGCTCACTGCTCCGCGAGGGGCGCACTACGCGGGAGGTGGGGTAGTTGGGGCCCTTCTGCGGAGGGCAACAGGGAGCTGTGAAAGCTGGAGGGCGCTGGGCCAGCGTGGGAGGGCGCGTCGCGCGTGCGGCCGGCTCACCCGCAGCCTAGTTAAGCTGCTAGTTGAGGTCGGGGTCGTCATCGCATGCTGACAGCCCTAGTGGTCGCTGCTGATTCAAAAGCAGCAGCCACGCGGTGCGTTCGGCCTTCCCCTCCGCCTGGCGACCGCGGCTTCGGGTTTTCATTACGCAGAGGAGAAGCCTATGATCCGGGAAAGGCTGGGGTGCAAGCGGCTAAATCCTCTGCGGAGCTAGGAGCGGTGTCCAAAGGACGAGGAAAGGGAGAAGGCCGGGATCTGGCGCGTAGCGCAGTGGCGGTGGGGAGGCGGTGAGAGCCAAAGATCCCCAAGGCAAGGCTAGGCTGACCCAGTCCACAGGTCCAGCTCCTGGCCGTTGGCGCTGCTCTCCCAAGGGGACCAGGAGTTAGAGCCCCTTCCAGGCCCCACCCCAGGCTTATTGACAATTCCTGTGTAATTCCTACCGAGGTGCATTGGGTTAAGACTCAGCCAGGAGAGGGCTGGAATCCACGAAATGAATGAAAGTACGACTGTAAGTCCCCAATCTAATTCTGATTTAAATCTAAATTCCATTTGGTTAGAAACAGACTCTAATCTGGTAGGGTAGGACCTGGGTGGGGGACCCTATATTGCACTTCTCCTAATGACAGTTCCTGAAGGGCCCTGTAAGGTTTGCCCTTCCCAAGTGGGAACTGTGCTGCATATGTGGGGTGAAGGTGCACATAGCTCTATATTTAATTTACAGCAGGGAAGGAATCAAGTTCAGATTGGTTTTAAAGTGAACTTTTAGGCCTTCTTTCCCTTCCCTTATCTGCAATAGACATTTCCCAGCTGGATCAATTCCCATTCAGATTAAGTATCACAAAAGGGTTAAAGATCCTCTCTTGTAACAGTTTCCAAAGAGGACTTTATAATAGGTTTCTTAGACTGGGTAGTGACCTCAGGAAAACATTCTCCATTCTGAGAAGCAGAGGTATAAAACCAAAATTTTATAACTACATTATGAGCTCTCAGTCCCAACAATGGAGATATCCTCCTTATTAGAATGTAAGTTATTGAGGGCACAGTTCTGTCTTTCTCATCCTTTTCTCCCTAGGGCCTGGTATATAGTAGGTGTTGAAGAAACATTTATAGACAATTTAAAACATCAGCCTGAAAAGACATTTCATAATTTCTAGGACCAATCATTATTAAAATCAGAATATTAAATCAATTATAATAGTCATTTTGAAGGTTAATGTGCATTGTTTAGTTACATGTATTTTTTAACTATTTGGGATTCGGGAAATCACTCTAAATGAGAATACATTCAAGATATTAGGAAATATAGAAATAACAGAATGACAGTTGCATGATTGTAGTCCTTGTATAACAATCTCTGATTGAATACCTCTAGAAATAGAGACCTCATTACTTTCACAAGTATTCTATCCATTTTAGATAAATTCATTATTCCTATGTTAGGAACACAAGGGTGAACATGACATGGCCTCTGCCCACACATTGTAGTTGGCAGGCCAAAAGGGAAACATGATTTTCGTGCTAATGTATAAAAACAAGAGAAAGTTAAGGGATCTGGGTGAAAAGATCCCACACTTTGAGTGGCAGCAGCAAGGGAAACTACTAAGGATGGGTCCTGGTTTGGATTTCAAGGAGGGGATGATTAAGCAAAATCTTAAGTCAGGGTGGTTGGCTGTGAATAGTTTATTAAAAAGATCCAGGGAGTCTGATGAGTCACAGTCCACTCTGGGCAGCCACTTCCTCATCTGGAAGAATAATTTTCACCTGCCACACTGTGAGAATTTATTTGTGACTTCAGAGTTATCAGAGGTTCTGGGGAGGAAAGTGTGAAACCTAGCATAGTTCCAGTTCAGAACTAGTTAACCAAGAATAGCAAGACACACAATTAGTTAGAAAATACGCCTTTCAATGGAGAGCTGCTAAAGAGACTAAAAATTTCAAAAGCTATTGAACCATGCTTTTCACAGTAAAGATGGAGAAATATAAATGCCTGTTAGAAAGTTTGTGATTTGTCATTCTGCTAGAGATTCAATGAAACTGCAATATAGAAATCAAAGTAGCCACTAAATTTTGGAGAAGATAATATTAATAATTAATTTTGTGTTCATGCTGGTTGAGCACATGTGTGGCTTATATTTGGGAGTATTTGGAGAGAGAGAGAGAGAGAGAGAGAGAGAGAGAGAGAGAGAGAGAGAGAGAGAGAGAGAAAAGAAAAGAAGCAGGTCTGATGTTCAGTGTGTGTTCTGAAGTGCTGCAGGTCACATAGCCCAAAGCTAATGCAAGGGATCATATCACCGTGGGACTGACGACAGAATTTAAGGCATGGGAGCTAAAAGTACACTATCTTGGAATCCTCTATAATGAAAGAGTGAGCAGCTAACTAGGTTAAAAGCAGTGATGAGATAGGGAATGGCACTGAATATAATTGGGGTCATTTAGAAGAGATTTCAGTCAAGTAGAATGAACAGATATAAGAACTGAACAAAAGATATTAATGGGCAAACGAATTCATGGTAGTACTTACATCGGGAACTCTGGAATAAAAGGAGGGAGAGAGCTATCATTTCTTAGTGTGGTGGAAAAACAGAACATAGATCAGAACCCAGCTACCTCACTGCTGATTCCAGCACGTTATGTAATGTCACTGAGCCACAGCGTCCCCATCAGGAAAATGGGGATAAGAATGCTTCCTGGTGAAGAGTCAATCACATATAAAATACCCAGCTGCTCTGGCAACAAGCTTTTACACTCCTATAGGTTGGCTGGATGAATTATTAGGCCATCTTTATCTTCAGCCTCCATTAGAAATCTAGTCTCAAATTTCCCAACTGCCTAGTAAATATTTTTACCCAGCTGTTCCACCGTCACCTCAGACCAAATATGTCTAAAAATGTCATTAATCAATTTCCTACTTTACTCCTTTACCCCAGTACATGTCCTGAGTCACCAGGCAGGAGACTGGTCTTGGGGATAAGAATGCTTCCTGGTAAAGAGTCAGTCACATCAGAAGACATTTTTTACACTGTTTTCTTCTCACATTGCCCTCCCTCCAGACACATACCATAGAAATGTCAGTGATCATGTTGGGTGACTCCCACTGTCACCTCCTGTCTATCACATTGCCACCAGTCCTACCCCAGGCTCTTGTCACCTCCTGCTCCGACCCTGTGGTAATCATCCTAGCCCACTCTCATCTTGCCTCCCCTCACTGCTGCTTCCAGTTCAATCCTTTTACAGTACAGCTTTGATTATATCACTCTCTGGCTCCAAACCTCATGTCTCTCCTATTTCCTAAAGGAGGTCTAAATCCTTTAGATTTGTATTCAAAACCCTCTGTTTGCTCTCCTGGATCTCCATGTTCAGTGTTGTCTCTTACTGACCCCAACAGGAAGCACACTGCCCCGTCCCCTTTTCTAAGGCATACCTTCAGGTTTTAGTTCCATGTCCTTTGCTCATCCATTTCCCTCACCTGAAATGCCCCTCCTCATCCTATCTTCATCTTGAACTCCTACCCATTTTTTAAGGCCCAACTCAAACACCACCTCTCTTGAAGTTTTTCTTGATCATTCTCAGAAGTTCTGTCTCCTTCATCTTTCCTGCTGCAGCTCTTTGCTTTTTCTTCTCACATGGCATATACCATGTCTTTATTCTTTACTGTGTTCCTGTTGACTGAGAACTTTTTCATCTTTGTAGTCACCACTAAGTGGTGCCCAGAGTGGGAGCTCCATAACTTTTCATTGTGACTGATTGCATAGGGATGCCTGAGAAGGGCGATGACAGGAGAAGGATGTTGCAAACCCAAGTCATGTCAATATGGGAAAATAGCCAGGCCTTGATTGCATCGGTATAGGCAAAGTGGAAAAGAGACAATTATCTGGAAACTTCACAAACCACCCTGTACCTCATTTTGGTCTAATTACATGAATAATTTAAGCTTTGGTAGGTGGCAGAATCTGTATAATTATTATCATTCTTCATTGTAGAGATGAGCTTATAGTTATGGGAGCTGGAAAGAGCTTTCAAAAGCAGGCTAGCATGTAGAGAGCCAAGCGATAGTGATTGGGCTGAAAGAAAAATGAGATACGCTGGGCAAGATGCCCATTAAGGGCTAAATGCATTCAGAAACATGGGAGAGAATTCGTGGTTTGGGGCTTACATGTTTGTTGAAAAGAGAATTATATATTCTCCTTTAGGAAGCTTGTCATCTGATTCCTATCATGGCCCCTAGGTTTGCAAAATATAATCATGCATGTGTTAATTAGCATGGGTACTTGTTCAAATGTTTTTGATTTAGAAGAATGAAAAGACTAAGGCATTCCTTATGTGTATGTGATTTGTTTGAGGACAGGTGGAGAAACAAATTATTATAAAAAGCTTGCCAGCTTCCATACTCCAGGAACAGAAATATTTAAGACTCCCAAACAGTCTTAAATATACAAGCCTCAAACTTAAGAGCATAATTCCATCTTCATCAAATAGTCATAATCAGCCCATTGCACACAAGGAATGAACAAGTAGAAAAAGGAAAAAACAGCATGATCAAGTACTGAGGTTCTGAATAGTTAGGAATTACATACTTTATTATAATGTTAGAATTATGTATTCAAACAGCTTCTGGAATGTGAGGAATTGGATGAATCTAAGTGGTCAAGAGCTGTCATATTTATGTTACAGATTTTGACACATGTTGTTCACAAAGTTTACATAAATATGTTTCAAACTGGAAAAGATGTCGATCAGCCACTATATGGAAACATTTGGCCACACGTGTGATTCCTGTCAGGACACTGTTCCAAATCCAGTTCACCTGACACCTTACTTAGCCACTCTCAGCTACAGCCCCTTCATGAACAAATGGAAATAATAGTATTTTCTATACCACATATGATGTCATGACATAAATGACATCATAACGTGAAACACAAACATTTTAATTAATAGTTGATAGTTTTAAAAAATCAGCATTATGCCATAAAATTCTCTCTTTCTCTGTAATTCCTTCAGTATAAAAGTACAGAATCAAAGATTCACCAGAATTAATTAAAATACAATCTAATGTTTCACCAGAGACTCAGATTCACCTTTAAATAGAGAATTAATATTTTTTCCCCCAAAAGCCACAAAACTCTGCAGAGCTAAATTATCAAATCAGGAGTCCATGTGGGGCAAAGATTATTTATTTAGGTAAACTAGAGGTCTGATTTAAAATAGATTAAGATAGATTTGCATTCCACCTAAAATAGTTGTTTCTTTGACTGTTGCATGCCCTTTTCAGTTTGCATTGTGTATAAGAAAACATCTATACAAAATGAGAATGTTTAAACTATATAACCTGCAAGAATACCCTAAAGAGCAGAATAAACATGGTGATACGATAAAAAATGAGCAAGATAGCCTTGCTATTATGTTCAGTACACACGTCCAAATGGTTAGGGAGACTAAGGGTAGTATCTTTGGGGGCAGAGGGGGAAACATTCTTACTGAGTTTTCCTGAAAATAAGACCTAGCTGGACCATCAGCTCTAATGCGTCTTTTGGAGCAAAAATTAATATAAGACCCAGTATTATATTATATTATATTATATTATATTATATTATATTATATTATAAGACCCGGTCTTATAGTATAATCTTATTTTATTATATTAAAGACCCAGTCTTATTTTACTATAAGACTGGGTCTTATATTAATTTTTGCTCCAAAAGACGCATTAGAGCTGATGATCCAGCTAGATTTTATTTTTGGGGAAACACAATATAAAGGTGGATGCTGGTGTGGGGACACATAAAAGGTGTCACATTTTGCCTGTTTTCCCTCTGCCTCTCAATGTTGTGGATCCATGCCAATTCTTCAGACACCCTTTCATCACAATCTTAACAGTGACTTTCAACATGGATCCTGAAGAATGGTCTAAGTGATGATATTTTGGGGGAACATTCTCTCTACCTTCACCTACCTTCTACACTCCTAGGAGCTAAGCTTCTGTACCCCATCCATACACACACATCACCCTTACACATAATCAGTATTATTCTGGATTCCCTTAGAAACAGATCTTGAGATAAGGATTTAGCAAATAGAAGACAAACTGCACACTCACCCATGTACACCCCAGTACCAGTAGGCTCCAGCTGAACCAATCTGGGGACAAATCACCTAAGTTTTTCGAGTTTTAGTTTCTTCTTCTCCAAAACTAGTTTAGTAAAACCTACCTAGCAGAATTGTTGTGAAAATTAGAAATAATTCTTATAAAATATCTAGCACATAGTAAGTGCTTACACAAGTATAGCCATTTCTTGTGTCGTATGACATATTTTATTAACATTGAATTCAATATGGAAATTCGTATTTAGCAAATCAGCTTTTACTTTCTTTTTTTTTTTTTTTTTTTTTTTTTTTTTTTTTTTTTTTTTAATTAGTTTCAGGTGCACAAGACAAAGCAAAACTTAGACATTTATCATTTATATCCCTCACACTGTGTGAACCCCCCCCATCCACTATCCCTCTGTACGTTCCCAAAACCTCTCACCTTCCCCTTATCCCCACCCCCCAGCTTTTACTTTCAATCTTTATGTTTCAAGCTTTTGGTCCTGACTATGTTTATTTACTTTTTAATTACTAAAAAAAAATAAACTTTCATCCTGAGTATATTTAAACGTAATTTTCTCTTTGCCACTTTTCAAGTTTTTTTAACAGTGTGCAAAGAAAAATGCAATTAAGAAGGTAAACCTGATAATCCTACTGCAAAATGCTATTGCTTTTCAAAATGGAATAGAAATTATTATTTTTCTTGGTCTGCCCTCTCCATATCTGCTTCATTCATTTTGGAAAAATAATGAGTATCATAGACATTTATTGCTGTCTGCACTAAAATAATCTGTGACAAATTCATTTAAATTCCTTGATCTCGCAGGGATCTACACTGATCACTTAATTACTAAAAGAATTAGGTAAAACTCCTGCACTTCATTTTTTTCAAATGGACAGATCTGATGTCGTTTTTTAAAAGAACACTTTAATTTATAGTGGATACAAGAGTAACCCATGTTTCTCAAACAACTTAATCACTAAAATACAACTGTATTTCTCTGATTCTCTCACCACCTGCAGCAGTGGTGATTCTAACTATACTCAGATTTCTCCTAACTGGTCTTGAGAATCCCTGGGGATCTCTTCCTGCTTGCAAACCCAAACCCTTTCTGTGCCGCTTGCACCCCACCGTTTTTACTTGCTGTTATTCTAGCCATCATAGTGACATTTTTAACATCAAAGATCTCAAAGGCACCAATGGATCCAGGTTGTGGCCTGAACCCAACAGAGAGTCATCCAAACTGCGAGCAGGTGATGAGCCTCAGCTTTCCCAAGGTCTGGATTGGATCACTGCTTAGCCTGCTGTGTTATCCCTGTGACCCCATGAGATCCAGCATTCATCTCCTCTCCTTGGTGGCACCACCACACAACAGTGCCACGGGGTAGATTCTGTGATTGCAGTGAAGTGACCCTTTCACTCAGGACTCAGACACAAGGGTCTGGGTGCCAGGGGGGGGAGGGCAGAGCAAGACGTACTCTGTGTCATACTTCAAGTCTGCTCGTAGCTTCCATGTTTCCATATAACATGCCTATTACATAGTAAATGCTTGAACAAGTGTACCAACTTTCAAGCTTACCAAATTTTGGAATTTATCAAATAGGCAAAGGGGAACCATGGACGTATTCTATGCAGAAGAGTAATACAAGGAGGTTAGATATAGAAATATTATTCTGGCTGTGGAAAGTTAGATGGACAGCCAAGAAGCTTATGCACCTTGCACAGCATTCCATACTGATCTTGGACAAATGTCTGTACCTTGATTCTCTTCTCCCTCGGTCTGGGTTCTTTCCCAGGAAACTCCTTACATTTTCTCTTTATGGTTAGATATTGGAGTGACAAAAGCTAAAAATGTATAGATCTTATTTTTAAGAGGTTGGATGGCTTAGATACTTTTCTCTTAACAAAATTTATGAATCCTTGGGAATATTATCATGTTACAACATCATCTGCATTTTATTTCTAAGGGATGAGCAATTTGTGCTATCCTTAGCTATTTGCTTCCTTTGAAAAATATATTAAATATTAAAATGAATTAGATAATGCAACAATGAGTAATGCTGCTTAAGTGTACACATGACCCAATTGTTAAACCTTTTCATTAAGTGTTTTGTTTTATGTCTCATACTTTTAATATAGGAATATATATCCTTATTTTTCAGGTTACTTCACGTAGTATTTTGTCTTCAGTGTAGTTTTGCTCTCCCTATGATACCGTTAGACGCTAACTAAGTGTTTCAGGAAAAAGAAGCAGAGATGTAATTTTCCAGATTGTGGGTTCATCGCCACTTAATTTCCCTGGGTGACAGTTTATTCATCTTTATGATAGAGTTACAGCTGCTTCAGCTTTCAAATCTACAATCCTAAAACATCATCATAGATTAAAATATTTTGTTTTTTAAACCTGATAACATAGCATAAATTTCATGATAGTTTGTACAGGTCAGTGCTATTGAAACATAATTTTGGCACGAGAAAATGAAAATACCACTTTGTACAGGGTCTGTTATATAAAAAAACTAAAGAATTCTTTAGTGACAATAATAATAATAGCATCATCATTATTGTAAGCACTGGTAATATAGTTTTTGTTCTCTGGAAAATTGATCACATTAACCTGATGACAGTTGATCTATTGTTTTTCTAAATTGGTTTAACACTTTCACTGTTTAACCATGTTACATGGAATTTCATTTTATTTTCCTTTTCTTTCACCTTTCCTCATAGATTCAGATGATTTCAAAGATATTCTGTGTAATCTTTACAGTGCATAGTAAGATGATTTATCTGTGTGGAATCCATCAAAATCCGTTGAAATGGTAAATGCAGACTGAAGTATAGCACTTTCTGCTGGCCTCCATTTGGCATAAGGGCAGACAGTGTTGGTTACCTCTGTCTAGCTATTCGTCTAGTGGAAGAGAAAAGTTCACTAGGCAGGGCTGGAATGTAGCAAGTGGCTTTAACTGTGAGCTGCTTACATTATGCTTCAAAGAATAGCTGGGTTGAACCACCATGGGCTTTCTATGGGAGTGTAGTTTAGGTAGTGCTTACTGCCTATAATGAGTTGATTTTGGAAAAAGTGTTGGACCCAAAAAATTATTGCTCTAACCAAAAGAATAATTTAAGCAAGATTGATGGAAAAAGTTGAGAATAGGAAAAAAAGGAAAATAATTATTTCTTCACATTACACTTCACTATGCTAGCGATGGATGAAAGTGACCTCCGTGTGTCATGGACTCAGTAGAGCAAATTGCATTGTGTTCATAGAAAATTACTTAGAGTCAAATAAATGTGTTCTTCCTCTTTTTCTGCCCATTAGTCCTGGACATCACCAAAAACGAACAAACAAAAAAAACTCTCTTACTAGCCAAGAGCCAGATATTTGTAGGGCTGTTCTTTTACATGTTACACATAGTAGGTGGTCAGTAAATACAAATAATTACAGTGTTTTGATTTGGCATGGGGAACTAGGATAGAAATTAGAGTGCGTCTGTTCGTGTATTTTCTAAAAAGTTTAAGTGGCTGAGTTAATCAGTAATGTTTTAAATATCTCTCTCTCTGTGTCAAAACTCTCCCCGTAATTTCAGCAAGCATTGATTATCCCTTTAACACCAAACGTCAGAGTGCCCTGAACACGTGCCAGGGCTGGAAACGTAGTTCTGTTCCAAATGCATTATTTTCTTGATGGCTGGATGGTTTTATTGTTGCAGAGACAAGCTGCATGTGTCCATATGAGGTTGCCTGCTGGAGTTTTCTGGTGTGGTTCTTGCCACTTTTTGTTGACTCTGTTCACAAAGAGACACAGTGAATTCAGGAATTTGCTTTTCAGCATTGATCTACTAAAGTAACAGTCTGCACATGAAGTGAAAGCCAGCATCAAAGATATGGACAAGACAAGGTCAATGACCTCATCAGGGAGAAACTCAGTTTCAGGAGTGTCCTGTGCCCTTTAGACCCAGGTTGAGCAATGTTGCTGACATAGTCTTCCTCTTTTCTGAGCCCATGTTCTTCTTTTAAACTTTTTACATCTACCCTGCAAGGAATGCCTACATATCTCATACTTTGGGAGGTTTTGGCATTCCTTTTCTGAGTTATTTTTCAAAGCAGAAGACAAGCAATGATCAAAGAGTAGTTTAATGGATGTTGTGCATTTCGTTTTTAAGAGCATAGAAGTATTTCTTTTCTTCAGCCTCTGGCTCTTTTAGCCCTAAGAATGAAAAGATTAGAGTGATAAAAGGCAGAGACCTACTTTCTGAATATAGGCATTCCCCATGTTACAGATGAGTCATTTTCCAAAAGTGCATTTGTCAGTAGTTGTTTGGAATTTTGATTTCTTTGCCATGAGAGAAGTTGTTAAAAATTATGGTTAAGTTTCCAGGCTAGCCCAGACAACTATATTCAATCTACATTATAAATTAAATTTGGAACTATTAGTAATTATAGTTGTGAGACTTTGGAACAGGAAGCCACATGGATAGCCTAAGGTGCAAATCTTTGGATGAGTATATGGTGCTTTGCATTCCCTTCCTGAATCCCTCAGCTATCTTCTCATGCCTGTTTCTCTGGGCTCTAGTGTCCACATGCTATGCTGAGTCATACTTTTATGCTTAGAATTAGTCTTTCTTACTTCCCGAAATACACTCCTTGCTCTAAATTTACTATCTTCTCTTTTTCTCAAATAAAACCACTGTTTTCTTAGTTTTGCTGATCTAACTTAGCAACAGTAGGAAAGCAATCTGATTGAATTAATCATCTTTTTTGTGCAAAGGATTAATAACCTCATAATCCTTCCATGCTATTTGCATTAAAAAGTAGACTATCAAATGCAGGTGGTTGTATTTACTTCATTTTCATTTATCATTTTTTAAAAAGATTTTATTGGGGAAGGGGAACAGGACGTTATTGGGGAACAGTGTGTACATCCCGGACTTTTTTTCCAAGTCAAGTTGTTGTCCTTTCAATCTTAGTTGTGGAGAGTGCCGTTCATCTTCAAGTTGTTGTCCTTTCAGTCTTAGTTGTGGAGGGCGCAGCTCAGTTCCAGGTCCAGTTGCCGTTGCTAGTTGTAGGGGACACAGCCCACCATCCCTTGCGGGAGTCGAAGAATCAAACCGGCAACCTTGTGGTTGAGAGGACTCGCTCCAACCAACTGAGCTATCCGGGAGCTCAGCAGCAGCTCAGCTCAAGGTGCTGTGTTCAATCTTAGTTGCAGGAGGCAGAGCCCACCATCCCTTGCGGGACTCGAGGAATTGAACTGGCAACCTCATGGTTGAGAGCCCACTGGCCCATATGGGAATCGAGCCAGCAGCCTTTGGAGTTAGGAGCACGGAGCTCTAACCGCCTGAGTCACTGGGCCGGCCCTCATTTGTCATTTTTTTAATAAATGAGGTACTGATGTAGGCCATAGGCATAAGGTATGAATAAAATATGATGCTTATCATCTTATAAGAAGACAAGTGTATAAACACCAATAAAAATGATATAAAGTGTGATAAAAAGAGAATTTTATGAAAATACCAAATCTTGCACATCACTGGAGAGAAGCAGGTGAATTGATAAGAACAACATTGAAAAACAATTATGCATTTTCTTCTAAAGATATGCACATTGTACAACATGTAATTCTGAATATAATTACATACCATTGAGAAACTGTCTCACATATGTACTAAGAAATTTTTTAAAATTATCCAAAATGGCAAGAAATTGGATGTAATACAAATGTCTATGGACAAGAGAATGGATAAATAAATTATGGTATATTCACAAAGTAAGATATTGTACAGCCACAAAAAATGAATGAACTATGTTTGTAAACCAACCACATGGATGAATCTTAATACTATTGATTTTTTAAAAAGTTGCAGAGGATTGAATGATATAATACCATTTTTATAGGCTAAAAACCATGCAAAACTTAATAGTATTCTTTAGGAAAACCTAGGTGTAGGACTGAATGGCAGATGCAATGATATTGGCAATAAATATTCTCATTATTGTTAGGTGATGGGTTTGCAGGTGCTTAATTTATTATGCTTCATAGCTTACATGTGTATATTTATATGTATGAAATTATTGCATTATAAAAGCATTTTATGTGTATTTTTAAAGTGATTCCCCTCAGATATGGGGAAACACAAGAGAGGGAACAGTTAATTCTGACTGGGAAGGCTTCACTGGGAAAGCTGTGCTTATGGACTTGAGGAAAAAGTAGGGCTTAGGGTCAAACAAATGTTGAGTGATAGAGAGTGAAGTGACGGGGGCGTGCAGCAAGCACATGAATAGTGGGCTGAGACAGAGGGACTTGGGTTGATTCTGTGGGAGTTGGAGGTGGGAGAAGTGAGGGAAGAAATGTGCTGTAGTAATTCTATGTAAGGCAACCAGGTGACCATAATGCCAATAACCCTCCTTAAGAACCCATGAGATTAACAATGCAGATTGCCTGCAATGGAAAGAGAAGAAAGCACAGGTGGGGGGAAGGGGGAGCAGGGAGGAAACCCAGGTAAAAAAAACCAGGAAAAGCACTTGAAGGAGGAGTTGAGGTGCTGGAGGAGAACCAGAGGGCACAGAACTAGGACTTCCCAGGTAGAAGGGGGTTTCAAACTGTTTTGTTTGAGGGGAGGCAGCAAAGTTGTACTCAGAGACTGATTCTGTCTTTGCCAGCAATTTATTTAACACAGGTTTAATGTGAGAATTATAATTTCACAAGCCAGTAGCATGTAGGATAATATCTCTTAATAAGCCAATAAAGAAGTAACATAGTACAAATAAATGACAGATTAATCACATTATTGTTCTGTGCAAGGGGAGATAAAAAGAATAAAGTTCAAATTTAACAGAGGTGTACCTTTTTATATGAGTTTGGCTTCTTGGGAGAGGTCTCTTGATCAAGTATGAGCTGACTTCCAGCTGTCAGCACAAAAAAGAAAGTCCACTGTTGCTGGAGCACAATGCTAGGGAAGTGAAGGTGCCAGTGTCAGCGGACAGGCTAGGCTGCTCCGGGGTTGTCACTCCAGGGACTGTTGCAGGGTTTAGCATCACTGCCCACTGTGTTGCCTTGGCCTGACAGGAGCAAGTGTCTCAAGATCTTTGGAGAGCTGTTTAGGTCAGCAAAGTGCTGCTTGCCCAGACCGAAACTCTTGAAAAGTCATCACAAACTCTCGGTATTTATAGTCTAAATGTCCTTTTGCCACAGTTGCTGCTCCACGTGTTCTTATTGATAAGCCCCCAGTGGAGCCCTGAGCAGCAAGATGGTAAGTGCTTGTCAGTGACAATAGGTTAGATGATGATATCCTGACACAACTTACTTCATTTTGATATCAAAACAGTTTACTTCTAAAACAACTTTTTTTTGGTCTTTGTCATGAACAAGTAGATTAAAACAACTTCACTTAAGTCATAAGCAAGTGGATTTGAAATCATAGTAAACCAATAAACAACATAGACCCATGGAGGGAAGGATTACATAGCACAGAAAAGGGATTGTCCTTGAAGAAAAGGCAGTAAGGAGAAGCCATCAGAAGAAGGGGGTAAATGTAGTCACAGATAGATTGTAGACAGACCTAAAGTTAAAGGAGTTTATAGAAGGCACATTTATCGAGTTATCATACCCATGTCAGGGAAGTGAGTTTCAACCAAACCATCAATGGATAGAAGATTCTGTTTTTAATTTTAATATATTAATTAATTACAGACATCCATCTTAACTATATATACATTTGCTCTCTTCATTTCTCTCTGTGGAAAAATATCCTTTTTTTATGTGTATACTTCATAGTTATCTAAAACTTGAGTAGATTTTGGATGGCTTATTGTGACAGGAAGAAAAAGGAGAAGAAAAGAGAAAAAGAACTGCAGAACTGCTATCTACTGAGGGGCTTTATTCATGACGTATTCTCTTCGGAGGGCTGGAATTAGCTTTTTCCAGCCTTTTCCACATCTCCATAATATGTAACATTAAGGAATAACAGAATCAAGGCTTACACAGGGCAAGTGACTCACCCAAGCCAAAGTCGATTTGAAAAAGACTGTCTCTGTGAAATCATAGTTTTCCTCCTTGCTCCGTACCCCTCAAAAACAGACACAAAAACAACAGAAGCACCTTCTTAAAATGTTTCAATTAGATGCACTGAGAAGCTTAATTCCATGCCTTTTTTTTTTTTTTTTTGCTCAGATGTCTTTAGCATTTTAAAGAAAGACCTTGTTCTCCTCTCTTGATGTTTTACCATCTCAGTCTTGACAGAAGTTTCTAACATCTTATCAGTTGCTTTCTTTAAGGTACAGGCTGTCTCCTCAGTCATGTTGTTCTAGTAGATGACCCTGGAGAATGTACTTTGATAAAAATTTTTGCTGTAACTAGCTTTATCCCCTGGCTGTATTCCAGTCCCTTGTCACACACATTCCCGTACCTTGACATGGCTTAAACCTATCTTGTCTCACCGACTTTACTAACATACAGTTATTTTCTTAGTATTAAAACCATAATCATGCTTTCAGTTGCTACTTATTCTTGGAAACTGCATATTAAAATAATTATTTTTATCTCGCTGTCATTGAAGTTGCAACTCATAAATATTATCACCATAGTGCATGAATAGTAACTCCATAGTTTCCTTCCCTTAGAGTCTCAGTGAAGCAAGAAGTGAGGTTTTTTTCCTAAGAAGGAGGGGAGTGCAGAAGGGACTTGAGAATGGATAGTTTGCAACAACTTCTGAGGAGAAAGGTACAAAAGAGCCAGGGAGGAGAGCAAAGAGGGTTTGCGAGCACCACAGGAGGGCCTCACTGAGCTTACGAAAGGCCATCTTTCCTAGGTAGGAGCTCCATTTCCTCCCTTGCTTCCCATGCAGCATCCCCAGAGCACAGGCCCGGACCCTAATTCTGGCTCCACTAGAATGTGGGCTGCTGGCATTGGGAGATAAAAGGAAGCTCATCTATAAACATTTCCCACTTCCAAAGTAACCATCAAGTTGGCTTTTAAAGGTAAGCACAGTACAGACCAGGTAGGGGAAATCACTCTTTTTTCAAACAACCTTGAGATTCATTATAGGGTGATGATGGAGCTTTATGAGTTCACGTTTTATAATGAATCATTAAAAGGTGGAAAAAGAAGTTGAACAATGAATAATTCTGTATAACTATCATATACGGGGAAAGGGACTATAACTACAGTCTCCCACATGTGTGGAACAGCCCGACTTTGCTCTCAGATAAGGACCAGAATCCTTCACATGGCCACTGGGGTCAGCTCCTGCTTCATGGTCTCCTACATCCTCTGGAGCCTCATCTTATAGCATTTGCCCTCCAGCTGTCTGCTGCAGAAACAGCAGTTCACAAACATTTCAGGCTCAGAACCTCTATACATTCTTACAAATGATTGAAGACCACAAAGAACTTTTGTTTATGTATGTTATATTTACTGATATTTACCTGCATTAGAAATTACAACTGAATAATTTCTAAAGCATTCATTTCAATTCACTTAAAAATAACAATAAAAGTCCATTCCATGTCAACATAAATATTTTTATGAGAGTTAACTATGTTTTCCAAAGCAAAAATAATTTAGGGTAAAGAATGGCAAGGCAAATCTATTTACTGTCTGGCTTAATAGAAGAGAGTGGATTTTTGTGTCTGCTTCTGCATTAGAAACTGAGAATAAGCTATCATACATCATGTAGCTTCTAGAAACTTCCACTCTACACTCCTGAGAGAATGAGAGTGAAAAGGCAAATAATGTCTTATCATAACTAGGAGATAGTTTTAACCTCATGGGCCTCCTATTTGGAACACCCCCTCACCCTCCGCCATGGTCCTGGATTATACTTAAAGAACCACTACTTCATTTGGTTGGGAATAAGTCAGTAGGGTGACTGACAGGGATAATGGGAAATAAGGTTGGAAAGTGAGGTTGAGGCTTCAGCACATCCTGTCTTGTTTGGATATTCCTCATCTTCTCGGAAGTAACTGAGCATTACTGCTGAGAAGCAGACCACAATTAGGAACATTCCGAAGCCCACACTGAATTTACATTGCTTTGTGTTTCTCAAAGGTCTTTTTTCAAGTAATTTCATTTGAACTTTACCATAACTCTATGAAAAAATCAGCATATCTATTATACTCCTTTTTCATTCAGGGAACAGAAAGGGCTTTCTCAAGTTCACCCATGTCCTTAAAGAACCCCTGAATCCACACCTGCTATTCCCTAAGTCCGTCCCTATGTAGTAAGTTGTCTCCCCTCATTGCTAGGTCAACCCATGTATTACACAGGGGCCCTATGATATAAATTGTGAGCAGATGATGACTGAAAGCAGATATTTAAACTTTTATGTTATAGTGACCTATATATTCATAATGTGTTCCCTTTTCTGATTCTTTAGCAAATAAAAATAGTTAAAGTATGAGAGAGAATCTTACATTCTTTGGCCAGTACAATTAAAGTTTGAATGTCTACAATGGGAAGGAAATTCATCATTCATTATCAGGACTTGAGAGAGCAGACTAAACAAAACGCTATCCACAACCCGAGTTGTTAAACTTTTAAAACGTCCATTGGATGTTAAGAAAAGCTTGGCTGGACACTCTTCAAGGTGTCCATGGATTTGGATAGAACAGGAGAGGGCAGCACCCCTCTCCTTTTTGATGTGTGGACTGAGTGCCGACAGCCTGGCTCATCTCTGGTCTTTGTAGGCGTATCTGTCATGGTTTCTTCCAACATCCTTTAAGCAACTACTCTCATCTACCATCTGCTGAGAGGAAGAACAGGTTTTTTGGATTTATGCTAGGCTTCTTTCTGTTCTATTACAAATTGCAGTCTTTTTGTCACTTTCTCCTGAGTGTTGACTATTACTCTCATTCATTCTTTCCTTTGAAGATTGGGTCTTTAGAGGGTGGCCAGATAGTTCCAATAACCATTCTGACAGTAGCTTTTTTTGTTTTTAATTATAGTAAACTACATATAACACAAAATTTACCCTCTTAACCATTTTTAAGTGTACAGTTCAGTAGTATTATCTACATTCACATCCTGCAACCAACCTCCACAACTCTTTCCCATTGAACAACTCCCAATTCCCTTCTCCCCCCAGCCCCTGGCACCCACCATTCTACTTTCTGTCTCTGTGACTATGACTATTCTAGGTACCTCATATAAGTGAAATCATACAGTATTTGTCCTTTTGTGACTTGCCTATTTCACTTAACATAACGTCCTCAAGTTTCATTCATGTTGTGGCATATGTCAGAATTTCCTTCTTTTTTAAGGCTGAATAATATTCCATTGTGTGTATAGACCACATTTTGTTTCTCCATTCACCCTCCAATAGATATTTGGGTTATTCCACTTTTTTGGTTATTGGGTACAACAATACTGCTATGAACATGCATGTGCAAATATCTCTTCGAGACCCTGCTTTCAATTCTTTTGAGTTGACAATAGCTTTTCACAGGACAAATTAGTAGTGTGCACCTATAAGGCAGAAGCCCAGGAGGCCCCAGTGGGCCTGAGGATCACAGAATTCTGCTAGCATGACCTTGGCACAGACTGGTTTCCAAGGTAACTTCTCATGTGGAAAGACTGTGACAGATGAACTGTTTCAAATGAAGGCTCAGTTTGGGAAGTTCCATCTATTTGATAGTATGTTTCATGTGATTTTATGCTGTGAAATTTCTTCCTTAATAGAGCAACTATCATGGCTTATAGGATCGAAAAACAATGTATCCTAGAATTTTGTGCCATGTAAATTTGGGGGGACCTCTGTAAAAAAGGATAGTAATAATAACTTATTTTTTGGTCCTTTCTTTGAAGAATTAAAATTTTATTCTGTGGCTCTGACCTGTAGCATATCTAAAATGTGTTGTAATTTTATTCTTTGAGAATGTATATAATTACAATTATTTTAGTCAAATGTTTCTTGGCATGTGTAAATAATTTTACTGAGTTTTCTGATTGAGTTTTAGGCAGCCTAAGTCTTTACCTTGCTGCAGATTTTTCCTCCCTATTGTAGTCCAGACTTGTTTAATTATTTTTATGTCCCTTTTTGTTCATATAACTCTTTCATAGTATCTTTATGGAAGCAACTATTACAAGTTCAAACGTGGCTTGTGTGTGTTTTCTCTTATTTGCACTGCTATGTTGATGAGAGATCTCTTTGGATCATTCATGAATTATCTACCTTGTTTTTCTACAGCAGCATTCTCCTTAACCCAAGTATCTTGGCAGTGGGGCAGTTTCTAGAAAGGAGGCAACTCTTATTATTATGTTTAGTATGGGAGTAAGTTGCCATCAGTTGTTGAATTATTCCTAAACTATTTTTTCCTTTTTATTTTGTTTATTTTTTTTGGCTCACCCTCCCTGTCTCACGGCCCCTTGGAACATGGAATATGGACCTGCCCATCATCTGGAAAAATGTTATCTCTGGGCGTTGGCACTTGGATAATATGGGTGAGTCCTGAAATTAATGTTTAAGCTGTTGATTTCTTTGTTTGTGCAATAAAATGAACTGTTTGATGGGAAAGTTATCTTTGGCATCCCAGTGCTCGTGCACATGCCTTTCAAATGCCTTTGCTTGTAGTCAATCCTGCATTGGAGAGGAAACAATCCTGAGGCGTACTATCAGCAGCATCCAAACTCAAATGAAACAAAGGTGAATCATATCGAATGACAAAAGTTGATATTTAAACTTTTGCTGTTGATTTTCATTTTCTCTTTTGGGTTTATGTGATCCTTCATAATAGTTCTTTGTAACAAAACAATTAGAAAATATCCCTCATAGCTTGAAACTGAATTTTCTATGGCTCTTGTTCAGTTGTTTCTATAAATCACACATCTCAGATATTCATAGCTACATTTATGGCACATGCAAATATATTTATTTTTGGCATTGTTTCTACTATAAACCCATTGGAAATGGTACTTTGTCGATGTATTTATACTGAGTCATGAATCTTGACATGAAAGCTTTCCACTTCAATTGGCCCTTAGTAGATGGTTTCAAAACTCAGATGACAAAACTGTAAAATATCATACTCTAACTTTGTTTTTTCAAAACTAAGCAATAATGATGTATAAGCCACTCTGCTGTGCTATATGCAGGACCAGGGGTGGGAGAGAGCGTTTATATCTGTTGGTGGATTTCTTGCTATGGAATGGAGACTAGGAAACAGGCAGGTTTTGAATACAAAGAAATACATTTTTAAATACATTTTTTCCTAGTTTTTGAGTGTGTGGGAGGGAAGATTCCAAGGAAAGCCTTTGATTGGCATGATATTATAGAATAGCCTGGTCCAGTATCCTCTCTACTTAAAGTATTTTGCATGGCTGATTCCTAGGAAAAAGAAATCTGTTGAGGTATACCTCTGAAGGAAAGTTGTTGTCTTTATTATCATTCCATTGTTATCCTGAGTCACTGCCTCTAAATAAATTTCATACTGCCATATCACTGTCCTAGACAGTTGAGGTGGCAGGATTTCACTTGCTGGGAGCAAACACATTTGTTGTTGCAATCTGTTATTTCTGAAATCTCTAAAATTATGTTGAATGTTAGCATGAAATTTGGCAATGTTTATAAGATTTTCTATTCTGGTGTAAGTGATTCGGGAATCTTTATCTTAGATGATTTACTTACCCATAAATATCTTTAGGAATATGTGTCATTTGAGTTTAATCAGTTGAGCTGTGAGTTGGTAATTTGACACAAATACTACCTAATCAGCTGTTTTGCTTATTGAGTTATGTTATGATTCTTCAGTTCCACATCTAAAATCTCCTTTCAGGATTCACATTGTATGTTTTTCTGTGTGTATTTCTTTGAGTCTTTATTGTTATTATTATTATTATTGAGCAACTATGATTTTATTGGTTGCCTGTTACCATTATTTTTAAGCATTTGCCCCAAATCACTAACTTTACATATATTAGCTCACTGAAGTTTCACAATAACCCATGAAGTTGGTATTGTTTCCATTTTATAGCTGAGAAAATTGAGACCGGGAGAAGTTAAGTAACTTGCCCAGGATGACAGCTAGTGTTAGAGCAGGGATTCAAAAACAGGTGGGTCTGCCTCCACAGCCAAATCAAAGGTCTGCTCTTAGCTACTATACACTAAAATAACTCCCACTTGGTGTTTCTCAATACCTTATCCCACAGCAAAGCAATGAGAATTTATTATTTTCATTTGGTAGGAAGCAGGTTCAGAGGGTAAATTGTTTTTCAATTCTGTCAGTTTTTTATTTCTTAAATAAGTAGCCAATTTTATTGAGAAAGTGACAAAGCTGCTGTGAACCTCTAAAACCATTAATAAATTCCGCTATTCACAATCTAAAACAATACCCTCATCACTACTTATCCCAGGCAAGGAACAAGATTAGACTACAGACAGAGAAAATAGGGGAAACTGGAAGAAAGGGCATCAACAGAGTAGTGTTAAACAACAAAGCACAGGAAACATTTGCAATTCTGATCTCAGACTACAGATGGATCACTCTCCCTCACCACAGTTCTTTATGCAAACAGGGCTTTTACATTTGGATCCAGTTGAGGACCATCCCTGAGATCAATGTTCACTGCTTTTTTTCACTTAGTGCTTCAAACACTAAATAATTTTTTAATTATTATTTTTTTCAGTTACAGTGGACATTCAATATTATTATACATAGTTTCATGTGTAGAGTATACTGGCTAGACATTTATATAATTTATGCAGTTATTCCCCCGATTAGTCCAGTACCCATCTGGCATTATAGACAGTAGTTATTATCATATCATTGACTATATTCCGTATGCTTTAATTTACAGCCCCGTGACTATTTTGTAACTACCAATTTGTACTTCTTAAGACCTTTACCATTTTTACCCAGCTCCCCAACCTCTCTTCCCCTCTAGCAACCATCAGTTTATTCTCTGTATCTATGAGTCTGTTTCTGTTTTGTTTATTCATTTATTTTGTTCTTTAGATTCCACATATAAGTGAGAACATATGGTATTTGTCTTTCTTAGTTTGACTTATTTTACTTAGAATATCACCCTCTAGGTCCATCCATGTTGTCACAAATGGTAAGTTTCATTGTTTTTATGGCCTAGTAATATTCCATTTGTTTATATGTACCACTATTTCTTTATCCAATCACCTATTGATGGGCACTTGGGTTGCAGCCATACCTTGGATATCATAAATACTGCTGCATTGAGCATAGAGGTGTATATATCTTTTCAAATTAGTGTTTTGGATTTCTTTGGATAAATACACAAAAGTGGAATTGCTGGGTCATAAGGTAGTTCTATTTTTTACTTTGGATGACCCTCCAAACCGTTTTCCGTAGTGGCTGCACCAATTTGCAATCCCACCAACAGTGTACAAGGGTTCCTTTTCTCCACATCCTCACCAACACTTGCTGTTTATTGATGATGGCCATTCTGACAGGTGTGAGGTGATAGCTCATTGTGGTTTTAATTTACATTTCCCTGATGATTAGTGATGTTGAGCACCTTTTCATATGTCTGTTGGCCATGTACATGTTCTCTTTAGAGAAATGTCTATTCAGGTCCTCTGCCGTTTTTTAAAATTTGATTGTTTTCTCGGTGTTGAGTTGTATGAATTCTTTATAAATTTTGAACATTAACCCCTTATCAGTGGTGAATATCTTCTCCCATTTAATAGGTTGTCTTTTTGTTTTGTTGGTGATTCCCTTTGCTGTGCAAAGACATTTTAGTAGATGTAGTCCCATTTGTTTATTTTTTCTTTTGTTTCTCTTATCCAAGGAAATCAGAAAAATATTACTAAGAGCAATATCAGAGAGTTTATTGCCTATGTTTCCTTCTCAGAGTTTTAAGATTTTGGGTCTTACATTTAAGTCTGGGTCTTACATTTTGAGTTTATTCTTCTATATGGAGTAAGAAGGTGATCCAGTTTCACTGTTTGTTTGTTTGTTTTGTTTGTTTGGTTTTGTTTTTTTTGCATGTATCTGTCCATTTTTCCCAACACTATTTATTGACTAGAATGTCTTTATCCCACTGTATATTCTTCTCGCCTCCTTTGTCATAGATTAAGTGACCATAGAGGCATGGATTTATTACTTGGCATTCTATTTCTGTTCCATTGATCTATGTGTCTGTTCTCATGCTAGTACCATGCTGTTTTGATTACTATAGTCTTGTAGTATAGTTTGATATCAGGTAGTGTGATACCCCCAATTTTGTTCTTCTTTCTCAAGGTTGCTGTGGCTATTTGGAGTCTTTTGTGGTTCCATATAAATTTTGAGATTATTCTAGTTCTGTGAAAAATGCCGTTGATATTTTGATAGGGATTGCATTGAATCTATAGACTGCTTTCAGTAGTATGGACATTTTAACTATATTAATTCTTCCTATTCATGAGCATGGTGTATACTTCCATTTATTTGTATCATCTTTAATTTCTTCAGCATCTTGCAGTTTTCTGAGTACAGGTCTTTTACCTCCTTGGTTAAATTTATTCCTAGCTTTTTAAATTTTTATTGATGTAATTGTAAATGGGGTTGTTTTCTTAATTTCTCTTTCTGATAGTTCAGTATTAGTGTATAAAAATGCAACCAATTTCTGAATATTAATTTTGTATCCTGCTACTTTGCTGAATTCATTTATCAGTTCTAATAGTTTTTGGTGGAATCTTTTGGGTTCTTTCTATATATAGTATCATGTTATCTGAAATAATGACAGTATTACTTTTTCCTTTCCAGTTTGGATGCCTTTTCTTTCCTTTTTTTGTCTGATTGCTGTGGCTAGTACTTCCAATATTATGTTGAATAAAAGTCGTGAAAGTAAGCATCCTTGTCTTCTTCCTCATCTTAAGAGAACACTTTTATCTTTTCCCCATTGAGTACGATATTAGTTGTGGGTTTGTCGTATGACCTTTTTTATGTTGAGATATGTTCCCTCTATTCTCACTTTGCTGAGAGTTTTTATCATAAATGGATGCTGGATTCAGTCAAATGTTTTTTCTGCATCTATTGATACAATCATATGATTTTTATCTTTCATTTTGTTTGATTAATGTGGTGAGTCACATTAATTGATTTGTGGATATTGAATCAAACTTGCATACCAAGAATAAATCCCACTTGATCATGGTTTATGACATTTTTGGTGTATTGCTGAATTCTGTTTGCTAATATTTTGTTGAGGATTTTTGCATCTACGTTTATCAGGGATACCGGCCTATAATTTTCTTTATCTGTCAATTTTTTGTCTGGTTTTGGAATCAGGATACTAGTGGCCTCATAAAATGAGCTTGAGAGATTTCCATCCTCTTGGATTTTTTGGAATAGTTTGAGAAAGATGGGTATTAATTCTTTGAATGTTTGGTAAAATTCACCTGTGAAGCCATCAGGTCAGGATTTTTGTTTGTTGGAGTTTTTTGATTACTGATTCAATTTCATTAGTAGTAATCGGTCGGTTCAGATTTTCAGTTTCTTCTTGATTCAGTCTTGGACTATTATATGTTTCTAGGAATTTATCCACTTTTTTCCACATTGTCCAATTTGTTGGTATATAATTGTTTGCATTATTTTATTTGTATTTCTATGGTGTCTGCTGTCACTTCTCTTTCATTTCTGATTTTATTTATTTGTGTCCTCTCTCTTTTTTTATTGCTGCATCTATTAAAAGTTTATCAATTTTGTTTATCTTTTCAAAGAAGCAGCTCTTTGTTTTATTGATCTTTTGTATTTTTTCAGGCTATGTCATTTATTTCCACGCTGATCTTTATTATTTCCTTCCTTCTACTCACTTTGGGCTTTGCTGTTCTCATTCTAGTTCTTTCAGTTGTAAGGTTAGATTATTATTTAAGATTATTCTTGTTTCTATGAATTTCCCTTTTAGGACTGCTTTCACTGTGTCCAGTAGATTTTGGGTCACTGTGTTTTCATTTTTATTTGTCTCAAGGTATCTTTTGGTCTCTTCCTTTGTCTCATTGTTGACCCATTTATTATTTAGTACCATGTTATTTAGCTTTCATATGTGTGTGTGGGTGTTTTAGGGTTTTTTGTTTGTTTGTTTGTTTTTAATTGATTTCTAGTTTCATACCATTATGGCCTGAGAAGACACTTGATGTGATTTCAATCTTCTTAAATTTATTGAGACTTGTTTTGTGGCCTAATATGTGGTCTATCTTGGAAAATATTCCATATGCACTTGAAAAGAATGTATATTCTGCTACTTTGGGGTAAAATGCTCTAAAAATATCAATTAAATTCATCTAGTCTAGTGTGTCATTTATGGCCACTGTTTCCTTGTTGATATTCTGTCTGGAAGATCTGTCCATTGGTGTCAATGTGGTGTTAAAGTCCCCTACAATGATTGTATTACTGCCGATTTCTCCCTTTATGTCAATCAATATTTGCTTTATATATTTAGGTGCTCCTATGTTGCGTGCATAAATGTTTACAAGGGTTGTATCCTCTTGTTGAATTGATACCTTTATCATTATGTAATGTCCCTCTTTGTCTCTTATTATAGCCTCTGTTTTAAAGTCTATTTTATCTGATATATGTATTGCTACCCCAGCTTTTTTTTCATTTCCATTTGCATGAAATTTTTTCCATCCCTTTATTTTCAGTCTGTGTTGGTATCTTTTAGACAATATATGTATAGGTCTTGTTTTCTTATCCATTCAGCTACCCTATGTCTTTTGATTGGAGCATTTAATCCATTTACATTTAAAGTGCTTATTGCTAGATATACAGTTATTGCCATTTTATTATTCATATTTATGTTCTTTTCTTTCCCCCTTCTTCTTCTTAAAGGAGTCCCTCTAACATTTCTTGAAATACTGGTTTGGTGGTGATGAACTCCTTTAGCTTTCTCTTGTCTAGGAAGCTCTTTATCTCTCCTTTAGTTTTAAATAATAGCTTTGCTGTGTAGAGTAGGTCCTTGCTTTTCATGATGTTGAATATTTTGTGACAATCCCTTCTTGCCTGCAAATTTTCTGTTAAGAAATCAATTGACAGTCTTATGGGAGCTCCCTTGTAAGTAACTGGCTGCCTTTCTCTTGCTGCTTTTAAGGATTTTCTCTTTGTCTTTAACTTTTCCCATTTTAATTATAGTGAATCTTGGTGTGGGACTGTTTGGATTCATCTTTTTTGGGACTCTCTACACTTCCTGGACTTGTATGTCTATTTTCTTCACCAGGTCAGGAAAGCTTTCAGTCATTATTTCTTCAAACAGGTTCTCAATCCATTGCTTTCTTTTTTCTCCTTCTGGTACCCATATGATGCAAAAATGTTATGTTTGATGTTGTCCCAGAGGTTTCTTATACTATCCTCATTTTTTAAAATTCTTTTTTCCTTTTGCTGTTCCAATTGGGTGTTTTGTGCCACCTTGTTTTCCAAATCTCTGATTTGATCCTCTGCTTCATCTAGTCTTCTGGTGATTCCTTGTAGGGCATCCTTCATTTCAATTATTGTATTTTTCACTTCTGATTGGTTCTTTTTTATGGGGCTCGAAGTTCTCACTGAGTTCATCTGTTCTTTGCCTAAGTTCATTGAGCATCCTTATAACCATTGTTTTGAACTCTGTGTATGGTAGGTTGCTTGCCTCCATTTCATTTAGTTCTTTTTCTGGTCTCCTGTTCTTTCATTTGGGACATATTTCTTTGTTTCCTCATTTTGGCTGCCTCTCTGTGTTTGTTTCTATGTATTAGGTAGATCTTCTATATCTCCTAGTCTTGGCGAGGTGGCCATATGTAGTAGATGCCCTGTGGAGCCCAGTGGCACATTCTCCCTGGTCAACTGTGCTGGGTGTTCCAGGAGTGTCCCTTGTGTGGGTTGTGTGTGCCCTTCTGTTGAGCCTTGATGGCTGTTGGCATGTCAGTGAGTAGGATTGACTATCAGGCTGACTGGATGTGGAGTTTGGCCACATCCACAGCTTATGGACTACTGTATGGGGGTGGGGGGTGGGGAAGGTGTTACTCCACCAAGCAGGATTTGCCCCAGCAGGCTCTGGTACCTGTTGAGTCCACCCTTCATATGTGCCGCTTTTGGGGCTAATTGGGTGGTGCTGTGCTATAGTCTGAAGCTGACCTCCAGCTATGTTGGTTGTGGGCCCTCTTGGGAGGGGCTCCAGTGCAGACCCAGGTCAGCCACTGCCCATGACTGGCTGGAGCATACCTGGTAGGAGGTACAAAGTGATCCATGGTTGGTCACTCCCTGTGCATGTGGGAGAGGCCATGCTGAGAACTGAGATGGCTGCCACTAATACTGGGCTTGGATTAGCTCTGCCAAATGCTAGGGCACCACGATGCCTGCTGCTGCTTGCCAACTCCCATAAGGCTCAGCCCCTGATAGAGCCTCCTACAGTATGTGAGTTAGGTGGGGTCTCCGAGAGTCACCAGGGTGGGACACGTGGTCTTTACCAGGTTAATGTAGTCTCTGTTTTGGTGCCTGTATTGAGCCTGGAGCTACTCAGGAAAAAGTCTCAGAGCATACTGAGGCCAGCTGCCACCTGCCTGGGGCTGTGAACCCCCCGAGAGTTGTCCAAGAAAGAGTGTGACATGGGCAGGACTGGCTGCTAGCCGAGAATGTTCCTCTAGTGTTGTATGAGTTGGGGGTGGGGGATGGGGTCCCAGGGACTCACCAAGGTGGAGTAAGTGGAGCTCACCAGGCCAATTGAGATTCGTATTTGGCCATGTGGAGGAGGGTTCAACAGAGAAAAGATGGTGACCACCTGCCAGCTGTACAGGAGGAGAATTCTACACAGGGAAAATGGCAACTGTCTCTCCAATCCTTGGACTGAAGCCATACAAGTCAGTCTCTCCCTGTATATCTCTGACTCCTCCTGAGTAACTGTCCCCTCACTGGAGCCCAGCGTGAGTGCCTGCGAGCGGGAGAATCTGTGTGCAGGCCCTTTAAGAGGACATCTACTTTTCTTACAGCCTTCTGTCCTATCTGGATGGTCAGAATCCCCACTGTGTTTCACAGCCAGATGTTGTGGGAGTTCCTCTTCCCAGCACCGGTACTCCAGGCTGGGGAACCCAATATGGGGCTCCTCACTCCTCCAGATGGGACCTCTTTGGATGAGGTAACCCTCCTATTCTAAACCACGACAGGCAGGTGTGGGGCTGCCCCTTCTGTGTTTCCGCCCCTCCTACCAGTTTTTACATGGCTTCTTCTTTATATTCTTAGTCATAGGACATCTGTTCAGGTAGATGGTCTTCCAGGTTGATTGTTCTGTAATTTAGTTGTAATTTTAATGTGGTTATGGGAGGAGGCAAGCACAACATTTATCTACTCTACCATCTTGGATCCTCTTCCTCACTGCTTCTTAAATGGAGGATGTCTGGTAACTCAACTAAGCAGCAGGCAAGCTGTGACAATCTTCTAAGTAAGTATAATGTTGTGCACAGAGTAATATTTTTCTCCTCCATTGTCAACAAAAGTCACTGTATGTTTCCAAGGTTTGTCAACATTGAAGATGGATGGTAAGCTGCACAATGGGCCTCTTGTGGCAACCAGGTGGGTGGCAAGACACCTTCCATCCCCAAGCCTTACGCAAAGCAGGGTTCTCCTTCTGCCTCTGCCCCCTTTCTAGGGCACAAGGAAGACGGGTCCTGGGATTCAGGGGCGAGATGAGTGGGGTGGGTCCCAGCAGGAACACCCCAGCGGGCCATGCTGAGGAAAGGTAGTGTCCTATAGAGGCCTTTTCAGGTCTTTTCTTCTTCCTCTTTCTCCTAAACAATAACCAGCTGAACAGTCATCCTTAAAATCTCATTTATTATTCCAGTAATAATCAGTCACCAGAATCTACTTATTTTGAATTGACCATGAGCCAAATCTTGTGAATTCTCCTTTTGTCTGGAATTTCAAAAGCTTTCTGAAGAAAACTCTTTATTTGTGAGATGATCAGGAAATCTTCAGAAGTCTCTGATCCTAAAAGTAGCAAAGAGCGAGCCAGGGTGTTTTACTATTATTTTTCAACCAACTCTTGCAGTGAGTATATGTTCTCCTCATCAGCCTCTTCCTCTCTTTCTCTTTCTGAGGCCTCCTTCTACAGGGGAAACTTTTGACTTGGGAGTTGGTTTGTTTTCTTATAGGCTGGCTCTGCAACATAAAGAGGCACTGGTTTGGTCAATAAGGGATCATTTTCTTTAAAACAAATGAACAAAAAAGCTGGTGGATTTGTCCCACTGACATGGTTCATTTTCTGTAATGTGTACAATCATGTGTACCTATTGTCATCACCATAACACTCAGCAACACCTGAAGGTGATTCTTCTCTCCCAGGCTATGGGTTAAAGACTTTACGTCGGTCTAATTTAATTTTCAAAACAACATGATGATACAGGACCTATAAAATGATTATAAATAAGCAAACTGGTGTACAACTTTTAATCTGTCAAAAGCCACAAGCGTCATATTCATAAAATATTTTCACCAGACACATTTCCCTTTAACCAGCTTAATGTACTTTTTGACTCTTCTGTACCTCCAAAGACAGAATTTTGGTGCATCACAGACAGTACTTTGTCATGTACAACTAAATTTATCTTTATCTGACAGTTATGTAAAGCTCTTTCATGAATCAAAAGTGACAATCTTGTGGTGGCAGGGAATGGAGGGGACAAGAGTGGTTATAGTAAGAGACATATTAGTAGGGTGATTTGCCATATGAAAGTGATTTCTGTTCTAGAGAAGTTGATATTTTTGTATCTGGCAGTATGATCATATTTAAATAGAAATAATAGTTTTGGAGGGAAAAATCAAGCAGAAGCTAACTTATTTCCAAATTTAGATAAACCATTGTACCTACAAATTCCATTTGGATTTTTGACTCCAGTTTTTGAGTGTTATTGAGCTCCTCAATCTAATCATAAGTATTTTTCTAATAGCTAATTGATTTTCTGCTTTATTAGTCAGGGTAAGAAGGCCCTTCTCAAAATAAGAGAGACATGCAAAGCAGGAAGTTATCTTGGTCAGCGAGCTTTCCTTGCTTGACTCTTTCAAGGTACTCCGTTGACACTAGAGCCCAGCTCTGAAAGTGTTTGGCTAGAATGCTGAAATTTCAAATTGTTTAAGGTATGCAGACCCTCATCATGTATTACTTGAGTTTTGCTACACCTTGCCAAACCATTTTTTTCATCTTTATTCCATCCTCCATCCGGCTCGAAAGAGACATACTCAAACTATAAATCTGACCGTGCCTCTCTCTTGCTTTAAACACCCCATTGGTTCTGTATTGCTTCTAGTAGTGCTTCTCCACCATAGTATTGCAACAGCATGTTGCGTATTGGTCCTTTGTGTGGTTGTCACAAGTAAAGTGTTACTAATAATAAATCGATTATTAAAGTTTAAAAATTATTTATGTTTTTAAAGTAAAATACACTGGATTCAAGTTTACCTCTGTGACACACTGTTTACACTCACTTTTATTCTGCATTATCGCTTGTGTTTGGGTGCGGGGGAGAGAGAGGGAAAGGTTATGCCATGGCTTGCTAGGGACTGGGGATTATGTAAAACTGCCAGCCTTGCTTATCTGTCCCATCGCCTAATGGTTCTTGGTACACAGCTGACAATTCTGCTTATCAAGAGTTTCTGTAGTGCTTGTGAGTTGTGATTTTTATAGGGATTAAGTTTGCTGTGTAATTTTACTCACAGATAATTTCTAGGTAAGAAGGAAGGCAAGGATAGAGGAATAAAGCTCTAGCATTTATATCGTATGTAATGATACTATGAATATTCTTACCCACAATGACAAATATTTATGATTACCAAATGAATAGAAAAATGATGATACAAACAAAACTTGAAAGAAAATTCATATAAATAAAGGTTAAATCTGTATATTTCACTTATTTCAATAACAATAAATAACATATTTACTCTTCAACAGACTATAATTATTTACATTTTTTAATATTACTCATGTAGTGTAGGTCTAAAAAAAAGACAAGATTCTTTTTCAAAATAAAATACTATATTTTGAAAATTTTTATGCACTGAGGATTTTTCTTATAAGACAACTGATTCCATGCATAGTAGATGATTGCGTGTTTATATAAAGGTGTTGTCCATACTATGTTCATCCTCCCAAAATGTCTGTGATGCCTTTTGCTTTATTTTTCCAAATAATTTTGGTAGAGGTGAGGAATTTGAAAATCTGGAAGTATAGGTTGCATGGAAAAGTCATCCGTCTTGTGTCTTAGCCTAAAATAAAATCAAGAATGAAGCTCATTAAGATGACCTGCAAGTTTAACCCTGATCCTATTCTGCTTGTTTTACTTTTGGCCACACCCTTTTCTCATGTGTCACTCCTGCTGTGCCCTATGGTGCGGCTTGCCTTGAGCATCCCAGGAACCCTCATGTATCTGTGATTTTTCTCATCTTCTTCCTTCTGCCTCCAACTCCTTACCTTTTCTTTATCTAGTAACTCCTATTTGTCTTTTATACACAGATCCTACAAGAAGTCTGTCCTTGATAACCTTCCTCTCCCCACCCTACTGGGTATAAGAATCCTCTGATGCTTACAACACTGTGTGCATGTCTCTCACACACCTTTGCATATTATAAGGGTGTGATGGATTTGCCTATATAGCCCCCCTATTGTTTTATAAAATTGGAAAGAACTGGTACTTCATCCTTTAGTAATTTCTTTATGCCAAATGCCTAAATTTTGGTAGGCTGTCACAGGTTGTGTTTCTTGACTGTGAAATGGACATTGGCAGCCAAGGTGTTTATTAGCGAGTGCTCCTGGGACCAATGCCAAAGAAGAAAGCAGAACAAGACAAAGGGAGAAGTTTGGCTGGATTGTGGTCCATAAAGGCCTCAGCCCACCCTGTGGTGAGACCTGGAGCTGGGATGATTTCCAGGTTGTTTCTAATTAGAGCAGGAGGGGCCGAGAATTTTTACCCCCACATAGATGGGTCATTTGGGATGTGGGTTACCCTGGAGGGCAGTGTAGTTTTCGTCAGTAGAAGCAATCCCCAAAGAGGGCTGACAGCTGAGCTGAGGGCTGCATTCTGTCAGCACTTCTAGCAGCTGGAGGGTTATAAATCCTTCATTCCTGTTAGGGGGTGTAGGCAGTTCATATATCATAGTGTCCACCATATAATTACAGAAATGTTTTTGTGAATATAACTGAAGAAGAGCAAAATGCCTCTGAATTTGGGAAATTGGGAATAAAAGAAGAAAATGAAACACATGGGCATTTTCTATCTGCTCTATTAATAGAAATGGTTTTAATAAAATGGATATCTGTCTGAAAAGGGAGATAGGATTTTTCCTTAAAAAGACCCCTTGAGCTTTAAGCCTTCCAACCCTAGAAGCAGTAAATGCATCGTTTGTAACTGTTCCAAATATTTAAACTTCTGCTACTCATCTTGTAAATGTTAGTTGACTACCCAAAAGATACACAGCACTATAGTAGCTGGTGTGGGACCAAAAAAAAGACGAAGTCAAATATCAAGGAAATTTCAAACCATTGATAGATGAGGACATTTAGGCAATTGATTGCAATACAAAACAGAAGGAAAGTTTGATGTGAGATGTCAGATGAGCTGAGTTTTTAACCTCCATAGACTTGAGTTTGACTCTTCTAGGAAATGTTTGCTTTTACTTTTATGCCTGAAGTAATATCTCATTCAAGTTTTATAGCTTTTTCAATCACTGACCTCTGTGTTGGAAGGAGGGGCACTCTTATCAAAACCTGCAGTTGCCATTGAAATCAGAATCATAAGCCTTCCTTGTCATTCCACTCCCAGACTCTAAAACTGAAATGACCCTCGTGCCTCCCAGTTTTGGTTCCTGCAGGGGGAACAAAGTCCCCACATATGGGAGTATATTTCCCTTCCAGGCTAGGCCTACACTCTCCTACAGTATTGCCTTCTGATGTCATCTTATAATCACCTTCCGTGGCTCACTATGGACCCAGTTTCCATGAGTCTGAGCCCCTCTCCTTCTGTGCAGGTTAGCGGTGGACCTTCATTTCCACAGTCTGAAAGAAAGTGCCTTTGTTCACTTTTCCTTTCCCTGAAAGAGGGCCTCCCTTCTTTTTAATGACTTCTGTGTATATGTAGTCTCTTTGTTTTCCCTCCCTTATCTTTAATTGCTAAGGTAATGACAGTACTGATGACTAAGACATTATGTCTCTCTCTCAAAGGTTTAGTAAAAAGGAAAAAAAAAAGAAACATACTGAATTACAATAGCAAAGTTCTAAATTATGCTTATGAAGCAGTGTTGATGATAAGGAACTGGTTAAACATTACTTTGCTTAGAAAGAAATTGTTCTCAGGACCAATACTGAGTGTCAGCGAAATGAAAAACAATTGATTCATCAAGTTCTTTCCTTCCTCGTATATAGAGAATGAGATTATTAGTTAGAGAAACTATTCTAAAATCTCTTTCAGTCTGTTGCTTTCTTTATCAACCATGTTCCTGTCAGTCCTAAAGTCCTACGTTTAAAAATTTTAAAACATCAATTACCAAGTCTCCTCTTCTGAATATTCTGAAGTTGTTACTCTAGAGAGAAGGAGAATAGGGCAAAAGGACTGTGTAAATCTGTTGAGTCTATATTGATCCTTCCAACTAGATTTAACATCCCCTCCTTTGTATCATGCTGGAAGTAGGTATGAGGTGCCTGGCTTACCTTTATCTTTTAGGGGACATTTTAAATCTAAGCTTTACTTTGTAAGAATGTATTGTCTTATAATCAATGCTAGCTACCAGACTGGCAGGAGGGATGGAGAAAGTACATTGTTTAAGGGGAAAATGTGTTACTGTGTGTTTTCTATACCATAGGACATGTCACTAGCCTCCCCCATCTGAAAAACTAATTGAAAAATTTCATTAAATTGTAGTTTAGAAGTAGAGGAAGAAACAGCTTTATCATCAATATGAGAACTTAGTATGAAAATATATAAAGTTTAATGACTAATTTTACATGAAAACTTCTGTCAGTTTTAAAAGTATTGGAAAAAACTATCTTTTTTAATGTAGTTTGTCCAATTCATCCAGTCTTTATTTTAGCTAATGAATTGCTTGAGAACCCAAAGCTCAGTTTCTCTTTTTTAAAAAGTCACCTCTGTCATTAAAGATTATGCACTCCTAAGTGCTATTATTCTTTATTCCTCTTAGTTTATGTCTGTAAATCATTTATGATAGAAGAGTGATAACTTGAATTTAGTGAATAGCTTGCAAAAAAGAAATCAGCTTGCATATGGAAAATATGAACTAACATTAAGGACACTTATTTTTCATAATTGTTTTGCCTTAACAGGTATAAGGCCCCCGTTATGTTTGGCACTGAATTCTTGGGATAGTGATGCCTTCATGCCTATCAGACCCTGATTCAACCAGTTTTTTGGACTTTCCTGGGAAGACTTTATGTGAGGTCAATGATTTGTACTTGTTCAAAGGTTACTCTGACACATGGTTTAACTGTCAGCAGAAGTAGGTCTTGCCTAGTCTGAGATTTCATATAAATCTGAAGGGAAAAAAAGAGAGAGTGAGGGAGGGAGGGAGAAAGGAAGGAAGGAGAAAAGAAAAACTCCAGCACATTTTATTGCCCAGTGAACTGACAGATCTGTGTCGCTATATCAGCATAAGTGTTTGTGAATGGGCAAGGGTTCTCCTTGCTGCTTGTTAGACTGAACTTTGCATTTTGAGCAGGTAGGACTGGAAAACCAGCCCTGAGATAGCACAAGGGGAGCCGACCTAGCAACTGTGGAGGAGATAGTGGTGCTTTTATCCTGCAGCAATGAGCAATCTCTAAGTTTGGCAGGTTATCTCGGGAGTCTTATCTCCTCCAGCTAGAGTCCACTGTGAGGCTCAAGAATATAGGCAGAGCCTATTTTTTTATTTTTTTAACTGCAAGTTCTATGGACCCATAATTAAACATGTGCTTTGTTCATTTCAGAAGCCCCTCCCTCCTCAGACATCCCAAAATGCATAATTAAGTCTTCTTATAATTCTGCATCATGGAAAACCTCGAGGTTTAAAGGTATTTTGCCTTTTGCTAGGGTGGGGTGTTTTGAAGAGTCTTTTGTTTTTATTAACAGTATCTCTAATCGGAATGTCATGAAGTATCTGAGTACCATGCCCACTTTAGACACATGGGAACATCAATACGGTTAAAATATCTTTACAAATATTCAAAAAACGTTTTATTCCCCCGTGCGCTGTATACCGCCTCCCCAAACGAAATTTAATGTTTGCACTGAATTCAGAAACTTACAGCTGTTAGCTATAGCAACAGTTTTGTAACTAGTGCTTCTCTGTAGTAAATGTTAATAGTCCTAAATCCATTGTCATGGTTTCTTATAACTAGAAAGAAAAATTCTTTACTGGCAGTACTGCAGATTTTTAGGATACATTTTTTTTTAATGAAAGAATATAAGTGTCTGTGGTTTTGCTTTAAATTGTTAAAATTTTTTTCCTTTTCCTTAATCACTCCCAAATCTTGGACAAGGGGCTCCACCTAGTGTAAGTTGTAGGTTAAAAAAAACAGCATGGCTATAAGGACAGGCAAAAATGGGCTGCATGTGCTCTTTTATAGTAAGAATGCCAAATAAAAGACAGTAAAATTTCATAAAATGCTTTTATGGTTCAGGTGATTCATGTAACATAGGAACATAGAAACATTCTAATTCCCTTATTTTCCACAAATTCTTCCTTTTATACTTTTTTAAAAAGGCAAAATTATATTACTTATGTGTATAAATACAGTTTTAGATTATAAATATTTTCTTTGCTTGCGGTAAATAGATTTAGGTCCAATTTTCCCGTGGTGTAACAAGACAAGAATCTCTTTTTTATTTAATTTTGTGATTTTATTTTTTTGATTTTCTTTTTTAAGTTTATTGGGGTGACAATTGTTAGTAAAATTACATAGATTTCGGGTGTACAATTCTGTATTACATCATCTATAAATCCCATTGTGTGTTCACCATCCAGAGTCAGTTCTCCTTCCATCACCATATATTTGATCCCCCTTACCCTCATCTCCCACCCCCCACCCCCCTTACCCTCTGGTAACCGCTAAACTATTGTCTGTGTCTATGAGTGTTTTTTTCTCATTTGTTTGTCTTGTTCTTTTGTTGTTTTTGCTTTATATACCACATATCTGTGAAATCATATGGTGTTTTAATCATAAATGGATGTTGTATCTTGTCAAATGCTTTTTCTGCATCAATTGATATAATCATATGATTTCTGTCCTTTATTTTGTTTATGTGATGTATTACATTGGTGGATTTGCACATGTTGAACCATCCTTGTGCTCTGGGTATGAACCCCACTTGGTTGTGATGAATAATCTTTTTAATGCATTTTTTTATTCGATTTGCTATAATTTTGTTTAGGATTTTTACATCTGTATTCATCAGAGATATTGGTCCGTAGTTTTCTTTTTTTGTGTTGTCCTTACCAGGTTTTGGTATCAGGGTAATGTTGGCCTCATAAAATGAGTTGGGAGCACTGTCTCTTCTTTAATTTTTTGGAAGAGTTTGAGCAGGATTGGTATTAGATCCTCTTTGAAGTTTTGGTAGAATTCACTAATGAAGCCATCTGGTCCCGGACTTTGCTTTTGGGAAGGTTTTGGATGACTGATTCAATTTCATTATTGGTGATGTGTCTGTTAAGATTTTCCAGTTCTTCATGGTTCAGCCTAGGAAGGCTATATGTTTCTAGGAACTTGTCCATTTCTTCTAGGTTATTGAATTTGGTGGCATATAGTCCTTCATAGTATTTTTGGATGATCTTTTGTATTTCTTTGGCATCTGTGATAACTTCCCCTTTTTCATTTCTGATTCTGTTAATCAGTGTCTTCTCTCTTTTTATCTTAGTGAGCCTAGCCAAGGGTTTGTCAATTTTGTTAATCTTTCCAAAGAACCAGCTCTTTGTCACATTAATTTTTTTCTATTGTCTTTTTGTTCTCTATTTCATTTAGTTCTGCTCTGATTTTTGTTATTTCCCTTCTTCTGCTGACCTTGGGTTTCACTTGTTCTTCTTTTTCTAGTTCTTTAAGGTGTAACGTGAGGTTATTTATTTGAGATTTTTCTTGTTTCTTGAGATAGGCCTGTAATAATATAAATCTCCATCTTAAAACTGCTTTTGCTGCATCCCAAAAATTTTGGTAGGATATATTTTCATTATCATTTGTTTCTATGTATCTTTTGATCTCTCCTCTAATTTCTTCTTTGACCTGGTCGTTCTTTAAAAGTATGTTGTTTAATTGCCATGTATTTGTGTTTTTTCCTGCTTTCTTTTTGCAGTTGATATCCAATTTCAAAGCCTTGTGATCAGAGAATATGCTTGGTATGATTTCAATCTTCTTAAATTTGCTGAGGCTGATTTTATGTCCCAATATATGGTCTATGCTTGAGAATGTTCCATGTACACTAGAAAAAAAATGTATAGTCTGATGTTTTAGGATGAAGTGCTCTATATATGTCAATTATGTCCATTTCATCTAATGTGTCATTTAGGGCTGCTATTTTGTTATTTATTTTCTGTTTGGATGATCTATCCATAGCTGTCAATGATGTATTTCAGTACCCTAGTATAATTGTGTTTTGGTCAATTTCTCCCTTTAGTTCTGTTAGTAGTTGCTTGGCATATTTCAGTGCTCCCTGATTGGGGGAATAAATATTGATGACTGTTATGTCTTCTTGTTGTATAGTTCCCTTTACCATTAGGAAATGTCCATCTTTGTCTCTTGTTACCTTTTTCACCCTGAAGTCTGTTTCATCTGATATCATTATGGCTACACCTGATTTTCTCTGGGTACCATTTGCTTGGAGTGTCAATTTCCACCCTTTCACTTTGAGTCTATGCTTGTCCTTGTAGCTGAGATGTGTCTCTTGGAGACAGCATATGGTCGGGTTTTGTTTTTTAATCCAATCTGCTACTCTGTGACTTTTTATTGGTGAGTTCAGTCCATTTACATTTAGGGTGATTATTGATATGTGAGGATTTCCTGTCATTCTATCTTTAGTTTTCTGGTAAGGCTGTGTCTTCATTGTTCCTTTGCCTTTTTGTTTTTGTCTATTTTTTCTCTGTGGTGGTATTCTATGATGTTTCCCTCTGTCTTTCTTTTATTACAGTATATGTTTCAGTTCTGGATTTTTTTTTTTCTTTTTCTTTTTTTTTTTTTTTGGGGGGGGGGGAGGGTGGTTACCCTTAAGTTTATGTAAAAGAAAGTTTGATATTTAGAGTATTCCATTTTCTTCAGCAAGCTTATTTTCTCCATTCGCATATTCCGGTTCAGGCCTTTACTCTCCCCCTTTGTATATTTTGGTTGACACAAATTGTCCCTGTTGACGGTGGTCGAATAGCCTCCTTTAGTATTTCTTGTAGTGCAGATCGTGTATTAGAAAATTCCCTCAGCTTCTATTTGTCTGGAAAGGTCTTTATTCCTCCTTCATATCTGAAGGATATCTTTGCTGGATATATTATTCTTGGCTCATGATTTCTCTCTTTCAATAGTTTGAATCTTTGGTTACACTCCCTTCTGGCTTGTGGAGTTTCTGCTGAGAAATCTGATGATAATCTAATAGGCTTTCCTTTGTAGATTACTGTCTTCTTTTCCCTGGCTGCCTTGAGGATTCTTTTTTGTCGTTGATTTTAGACAGCTTTAATACAATGTGCCTTGGAGAAGGCCTGTTGGGATTGAGGTAATTAGGTGTTCTATTTGCTTCTTGGATTCGAGGATCCAGTTCTGTCCACAATTTGGGAAGTTCTCATCAAGAATTTGTTTGAATATATTCTCTGTTCCCTTCTCTCTTTCTTCTCCTTCTGGTATGCCCATTATTCTTATATTGCTCTTTCTGATGGAGTCAGAAAGTTCTTGTAGAGTTCTTTCATTTCTTTTAAGTCTCAAGTCTCTTTCTTCTTCCATCCGTGTCATTTCCTGGTTTCTATCTTCGATGTCACTGATTCTTTCCTCCATCTGGTCAACTCTACTACCTAAGCTAGCTATTTCATTCTTGATTTCTTCGATTGAGTTCTTAATCTCCAGAAATTCTATTTGTTGTTTTTTTTTTTTAATTTCAATCTCTTTCGTAAAATGCTCATGTTGTTCTTTGATTGTGTTTCTGAGTTCCTTAAACTGCCTTTCTGTGTTTTCTTGCATCTTGTTGAGTTTTTTCAGAACTGCAGTCTTGAATTCTCTGTCATTTAAGTCACATATTTCCATATCTTTAAGTTCCTTTTCTGGAGACTTTTCGCTTTCTTTCTGAGCTGTCCTCTTGCCTTGGTTATTCATGGCAATTACTGATTTATTATTTCTCTTCCTAGACATGTAGAAAGAGATGTCTTCTGCAACAGGTTGATAGGAAGAGGTCTTTATTTTGTTTTCTAGTACTTGTTGGTAGAATGTTTTATTTTCTCTCCGACTGCAGCTTTTTTTCTCTCTCATTCGGTAGTGCTATGTTTTCTCTGCACTATTCCAACTTCTCACACAATGGGGGGGGATTCCCTGGGAGATGGACTTCTCCTCTGTTAATAGTTCTCCTGGGTCACAGGGCTCAGAGTCCGTGTGGGTATGTGGAGAGCTTTTGAAGTTCCAAAGCTCTTCCTGCACCAGATTCAGAGCTCATGAGTTTCAGCAGTTCTGTTTACTCCTGCAGGGATCTACCCAGATAGGTGGGGCCAGGGGCAGGGTGAGTTGTGAGAGGTGGCCTAGAGCAATGGCGGCGACTACCACCACAGCTAGTCCTGCTTCCACAGCTCCGTCCCTTTTGCTGGAACTACTTGGGCTGCGAATCTGTGTCTGTGGTCCACAGTTCTCAGAACAGCATTTATTCTGTTCTTTTGATCTGACACTGCTACTGTTCCGCTTCTAGCACCAGGCAGGTGGGGGTGGGGCGAGCTCTGGGAGGGTAGGAAGTGGGCGGCTAGTCTCAGTGCCTAAGGCTTCCATTCTCTGCTCGGCAGTGAGGGCTTAAACAACCATTTTCAGCTTTCTTCCCTCAGTCTTTTCTCTGAGGTCTCTGCCGTGAGTGGGGTTCAGCCATGTTATATGCTGCCCCCTCAGCCCTGTGGGCCATAAGCGGAGCCCTAGCAGTCCGAGTTCTTCCCTCTCCTGCAGCTGCGGTAGTTCCAGGATACAGCAAGCTCGGAGCACCGAGCTAGGCCTGCATCCTGCACCCGTGTGCCTCCGTTTCTGCACTTCTCCCTTCCCTCCTCCCCCACTCGAGTGATTCGCCGACCTTTAGGTGGGCCTCTTCGTCTTGCCTGTCTGCTCTGCAAGGAGTCCTTTGTGGAGTTATAGTTGTTCTATTTGTTGTAAATTCCAGGAGAGTTTTACAGAGGCTCACCTCACACCGCCATTTTAGTGACGTCCTATTACAAGACAAGAATCTTAAATGAAACAGTTTGGGATGTTTTAACAGTAAACTTAGATTTACTGCCTGAAATTGCTTTTTTCTTTCTTTCTTTTTTTTTTTTTTTTTTTGTAGGCAGGGACTTATATTTTAGATTGACATTTGTATTTAATAATTTTCAATATGTTGTCTAATTACATTTTTTAAATGTTTATGTTGCATTCAGCTTTAAGATTCAAATTTTGTACTTAGCAACCCCTAAGTGGAGTTGTACTACTGTTGATGTAATTTTTTACAACTTTGAAAATATTACTGTAGTGTGGTATTCAGTTTCTTTATATGTTTTCATAGAGGGGAATTTCCAGTGCCTATATCTATTGCCAGTGAGTTCTAAGAACACAAGGTATATATGTCTCTAAAGGGCTAAATACTAGACTGAAGTGACACACACAGGAAAGTGACCTAACTTGATAATGACATCAACAGCCAAGAGATGCAGGGAGTTGAGAAATTCTCTTTTAAAAAGTGTCCCCTCACACATTTGGATTATCTGACATGCAGTCATATTTTCTAAGATCATATATTCTCTTGTACATTTAGTTAAGTGCCAAGTGGATGGTATAGTTAATATGTGCCATAGGAGTTTGGATTTCTAAAAGCACAGAGTCTTCTTTTCCACTTACCCCTCTCCAGCAATGAGAACTTTCATTCTGGAATGGAGGTGATACAATTAATCAAAGGAGTATTATCTAAGAGCAGCAGGTCTTAAAACTTTTTGGGGATGATACCTGTTTGCACTAAAAAAATTATTGAGAATCCACGAAGAGCTTTTGTTTGTGTAAATTATATCTATTGACATTTACCATTTTAGAAATCAAAACTAATATTTTTTTTTAGATTTTGTTTTTTAAAACTTATAATATTTTTAAATACGTATTAATCCATTTAAAATAAATCAGTAACCCCATTATATGTTAACACAAATAACATATTTTTATGAAAAATAACCATATCTTCCAAAAAAACAATTTAGTGAGAAGCATAGCATTGTTTTACTTTTTTTTTTTCAAATCGCCTTAATATTTAACTTGATAGAAAACACCAGGATTCTCATCTCCTTCTGCATTCTATCTGTTACAATACATTGTTTTGGTTGAAATATATTAAGAAAATCCAGCTTCATACAAAAATATTGTTGGCAAAGGGGGGCATTTTTTAATAACCTTTTCCTATTTTATTCTTTGGCCTTGCTGACCCATGAAAGGGTTTTGAGGAACCCACAGAGGGTCCTAGGCCTCACTTTGAGAACTGCTGGGCTAAGTAAGATGAGACCTAGTTTCAAATCTTAGTCCTTTCATTTTCCAGATGTAAAGCCATGGGAAGTTATTAACCTTTGGCACAACTGTTACAAACATTAGGAACAATATGCATGCAGGATCTGGTATATAGAAGGCATTCAATAAATGGAGGCCATTCCTAAGAGAAGGTCCTGAAGCCAAGTCATTTTACAGGGAGATGAATTTGCATGTTCTGAGTCAGAAAGGAAGTTACCTTTCTGAATATGGGTCAGAGATCTGAAAAGTATGAAAATTAGAGGAAGCTTGAGGAAGGTCTGGTGGCATCAGGGGGTGAGGTTAGGAACAAACAGAAGAATAAAGAGAGACTCCCTAAGCAGTCTGGGATGGGGAAAAACAAGAGTATGAGTTTGAAAGACTTTGATTGAAGCCAAATATTGTAGACTTTTATCTACGTTCTTGCTTAGTTTTAATAACCTTTTTAGGGAGAGCTGGGAGAGGAGATTTCTAAATGCTGGAAAATATACTCCTTAAAAATAATTTAAAAAAACTTATTCAAAAGATTTTTGGAAAAATACATCATTATTAGAACACTATGAATGTGACCCCATGAAAAGAAACTTCTTATTGCATTGTGTAAAAGATGACATAATGTTTTTGTTTAAAAGAACATTTTAGACACAGCAATAAAACTGCCACAAGATATTTATCATTTAAAGGAAGGAAAAAAACAGAACAAAACTCTCAATTCTCTGCTTGGGATGAGCAGAATAAAGGATTCCTTTCTCTCTATATTCACAGTGGTATCAGGTAAAACTAGTTTTGGAAACTAGTTTGAGTGTTTCCAGCTCAAACACATTTTGTGTCTGTGGTGGTCATTTACAATTTTCAGCAACTTACCTAAGAAGACTCCAGTAATGAGAGTGTGGTTAGATCCCAGGTCTCCAATTTAGGGGTGTTGCTTTGGGTAGGTCACACCCAGCTTCTGAAAGTCTCAATCTACTCATTTGTAACATGAGGAAATAAGATTGCATCAGTGGTTCTCAAAGTGTGGTCCATGGACCAGCAGTATCACCATCATTTGTAAACGGTTAGAAATACATTCCTGGGCCCCATCCCAGACCTAGACTCTAGGAATGCGACTCAGCGATCAGTGTTCTGACATGCCCTTCACATGAGATTCTGTGCATCTATGGTTTGACAAGCACTGGACTAAATAATCTCTAAGGCCCCTTCTAGTTTCAGTGCTGTAAGATTCTGAGAGTCGTGTGGCTCATTATAGCCCTCAGGCAAATGGTTGTCTGGAGCAATCAGAATAGAGACTTGTTCTTTTATAAATATCCAGAAGCTAGACTGCCTTAGGTAGCTCATTTCATTGTTTAACCATTTCAGGAAACTCATACTTTATTGTTTATACAAAAATATATGTAGAGCAGTGATTTCTTTTAATTGATTTTTGAATCATGGTTTCCTTAAAGACTCACAAAGAACAATAATGATTCTCCAGGAGGGAGCAGGCGGAGAAATCCATGTACTAAAATATACATTAAATTTGTATATAATTTCAAGAGGTTCACACATTGCCTAACACCCATCCATGGTTCTCATGGATTTGGTTAAGAAGAATTGACTTAGAAAAGAAGGAGAAGGGGAAAGGCAAGGGGAAGGAGAAGAAGGACTGACTTAGAACATTTTCTGTAAATTGTTAAGGAAAGTAAGCACATTTCTAGGTGTTCTGGAATAGAGACTCACCAGATACATTTCCTCCAGTTTCCACTTTTTAAATATGTGTCAAGCACTTACTTATGGGAAAGGCACTAAGTTAGGTCCTGGAGTGGGATATACCCTACGTTCTGTGAGCTTTCACATAACTATCTGAAAAGTAGACTGAACAAGTACTGAATGAGCCACAAATTCCTTCTGCTAGAAAATATTTGGGGAGAAATTCTCAAAAGTGATGTCACATGAGTTGGTCTTTGGAGATGAGCTAGAGAGGCACTTACAAGCTGAGAGGATGGCATGAGGAAAGGCTGGAGGCGAAAGGCTGTCCAGGAGGCCCAAATGACAAAGGGGCTTTCCATGAAGAACTTGTGGTTCCTTCTAAGCTTTCAAGGGCTACATGGAAATCTCTAGAAGGAATGAAGTGGAATCCTTTCCTTCCCACACTTAATCTGCCCATTTGTCAATTCTTTGTTTTAGATCCAAGGATTCTCTTGAAAACAAAGAATTTCTTCCAACTGAAAATGCATTGTAAACAATTAGACTGCTTTTCAAACAGAGTGAGTTGTAACCATTTGCCCACAAGACATTTCCTAGAATTTTCAGCTATATTTTTGCTTCAACTTTAAAGAAGCCAAAGATGGGTTATTTTAAAAAACTAGTAACTAAGTTCCTTGTTCTCAAACGTGCCTAGTCTGAATTGATTAATTCTGGATACTTCATAGTTTCTCATAAGACATGGCCTTCTGGTCTTTCAACAAGATTTTAATTAATTCTTGTAAGAAAGACAATTGTCTACTCATTTCTTAGACCTTTCCAATTATAGTTACAGTAGTTGTGTCTTGATGACCTCATGTAGCCCAACATCATTTCTTGGCTGTTTAATTTCAGAAAAAATAGGGCAGTGTGCAAGGGTTTTCTGATTTGATTGAATCTTCATCCTTGGTATTCACTGCTAGATATATTAGGACTTCATTACTGACGGAGGCAGCTTACATTCACTGTGAGAGGAAAAAAAAGATTTTAAGAGCTGATTTTGAGGCTACCTTCTAAAAAGTTGATTGAAGGAAAATGATGTTATTGCCTTGTCTGAAGGTGGAAGATATACAATACACGATCAGAATTCAGGATGACAGAATTAAAAGTTAAATGGCCTGTGCTAAAATCACCAATTAAATAACTTTTTTTTTTTTTTAAGATTTTTATTGGGGAAGGGGAACAGGACTTTATTGGGGAACAGTGTGTACGTCCAGGACTTTTTTTCCAAGTCAAGTTGCTGTCCTTTCAATCTTAGTTGTGAAGGGTGCCGTTCAGCTTCAAGTTGTTCTTTCAGTCTTAGTTGTGGAGGGCGCAGCTCAGTTCCAGGTCCAGTTGCCATTGTTAGTTGCAGGGGGCACAGCCCACCATCCCTTGCAGGAGTCGAGGAATCGAACTGGCAACCTTGTGGTTGAGAGGACTCGCTCCAACCAACTGAGCCATCCGGGAGGCAGCTCAACTCAAGGTGCCATGTTCAATCTTAGTTGCAGGGGGCAGAGCCCACCATCTCTGTGGGACTCGAGGAATTGAACTGGCAACCTTGTGGTTGAGAGCCCACTGGCCCATGTGGGAATCAAACCAGCAGCCTTCGGAGTTAGGAGCACGGAGCTCTAACCGCCTGAGCCACCGGGCCGGCCCCCTAAAGAACTTTTATGGAAAATACAAATTACATCTTTTTGTATGTTTTATTACAACCCACGGCATAAGGAGAAAAAATGTTTTTCTCTCTACCTGTATATACTAAGTCAAACAGCATAGGAAGTCTAATAACCTTACTTTGTGTGCATTAAAAGTAATCAAAAAGTCTTGCCTAATGAAGAATTAACACCAATATAGGTAAAGTGGGTAACAGATGTTTAGAATATTGTGCGGAAAATTATGCATTGGAACCATGCCTATACAATGCTAAAGAATCAGTCAAATAGTCCAAGGTCTGCAGAGTGGTGTTGTCAGTGGTTCCCATCATTACAATCAACTGGGGAGTTAGAAATATTGCTGCCAGGTTCCATCATTAAGTCCATATCTCTGGAGATTGGTTTTTAAGGCTCCCAGGTGATTCTCAAGTACAATTACAGTTGAGATGCACTGGCCTTCATGATACCTGCACAGTTGTCACATTCACTCAGTGATGTGATTGATGGAAAGATGCAGACATACAGCTAGAAAATGTGTTTGTTGTTTTTGTTTAATGGCAATTAATTTGAAAACATCCAGAGAGTATTACATAAAGCAGGAGATAACATAGCAGTTTTCCAGAGGTACGACTTCCCAGGCCCCGAAAGTTGCCCATAGTGATGTATAACTGTGATTGATAATGCCCACATGGCCTGAGGGTCTCCCAGGGGCAGGTAGCATCACTGGCCTCTCTACCCTGAGTTCTGTCTACTCCCGCCTCCCCACTCCTATGCCTCACTCCCTTTGTCTCTGTTCTGGGGGGCCTGCCTGCAGTGTTTGCTGCTCACAAGTAAGGAAGCAGCCTCTCCTCCTCCCACACGTTTCTGAGTGTGTGCTGCAAGATGGGTGGGGCTCCCCTGAGGTCACCCCTGAGCCAGCCCAGCCAGGATCCCCAAGCATCTATGGGCCATTCCTACAGTGGCCAATTAGCAGTTGACCTAACTTCTATTTTAAAGATTGGAATGATTTTTGTCATTAGAGTTTTTTGTGGCATAACTTTTTAGGTAAATGATTTATCATAACAGTTGATTAGCTTATTTTTTCACCACTGTCTAAAGCCACTTCAGACAAGGCAATTTTTGTTTAAGATCAGAACTTGCTTAGCTTAGTATCCTTTCATAGGAAAGAAACCTGGAGTGCCTGTCAGACAACAGTTGGCTTGGTAGTTATTTGGCAATTATTTCGTTTTTCTGAGAAGGGAAGTGGCTGTATAAGATTATATCATGCATCTATTCTGTCATGTTCTGCCTTTCTTGAAAATGATACATTGAAATCTTTTGAAAGTTTTTGTTTGATTTCACTTTTCTTGTACTCCTGACATGTCTTTTTTACCCTATACTTATGGGTCAGAATAAAGGTGAAATTCTCACACAAGTTTGATACACACACACAAAAAAAAAGACATTCAAAATTTTATTAATCATTACAGTGCCATTTAAAATTTTACTTTCCCTAATATTTCTTCTACTTTTTCCCCCAAGCAAATCATATCATTTATCCTAAGCCTGAAAAGGGAAGCATTAAGAGTGTATAGATTCCATTAACCTTTATGAAATGGAAAAGAGAGAGAAAACGATGGATAGATGGTGCTTTCATTTGACGTTTTTTATTGATTACAGGCTTGGGTTTTTTTTTCTTTCTCTCATTAAAACTCTTTAATTTTAATTTTATTTTTTAAATTATCATATAATACATTTTGCCTTTTCATACGTACTTTTTTCATATATGTGGATTCACGTAATCACCACCACAATCAGGATACACAAAAAACCTCCCTCATGCTGTCCCTTTGTAGTCACACCCATTTCCCACCCCTACCCCCTGGCAACTACTGATCTTTTCTCTATCACTATAGTTTTGTGTTTTCTAGAATGTCATGTAAGTGGAGTTGTGTAACCTTGAGGCTTGCTTCTTTCACTCAGCATAATATCTTCGAGATTCATCCAAGTTGTTGTATATCTCAATTACTTGTTCCTTTTTATTGTCGAGTAGTATTTCATTGTCTGGATAGACGACAGTGTGTTTATCCATTTTGCTACTAAAGGATATTTAGATTGTTTCCAGCTTTTGGCGATTATGAATAGAGCTGCTATAAACATTCTGTGAAGAGAAGTTTTCGCTTCTCTAGGGTAAATGCCCAGGAGTATAGGATTGCTGGGTCACATGGTAGGAACTTAAGAAGAAACTGCCAAACTTCTGGAGTGGCTCGACCACTGTGCATTCCCACCAGCAATGTAGGAGACTTCTGGTTGTTCCACATCCTCGTCAGCACTTGGTATGGTCAGTACTTTTATTTAGCCACCTAATAGATGTATAGTGGCCCAGATGTGGGTTTTATAGGGGAAAGGAGTGGGCCTTGGCACTCTCTGAGCTCACTGTTTACTCTGCAGAGTCAGAGGTGCATTGGGACCTCAATGTCCTGGGTAACAGCTCTCTCCTAACATCTAGGAAGCTCAGCGGTGCCTGTTCTAGTCTCCTCCTGGCCCAACTGTTATCTGAGGAAGAATGAGAAGGGACAGGATAGAGACAGAAAGAGAAGCAGCTTCAAAGGAATGGAGCAGTTTGCGTCATCATTCTTCTTTCTCCCATTTCTCCCTTCCTTCTTTCACCTCAGTGGAAAATAAAGGGAAGTTGCGAGTTGATCCTTATAATTAAAATTGATGTCTACCCTGAGGAAGACAAAAGACATTTTACTTCATTAAACAGTGACAGAAGAAAAAAAAAAATCTAGCAAAAAGAAGTTGAAATAATCAAAGGATCTCTGTGTTTTTATCCAACTCACTCTGCCACCAGCTGTGATTCTGATTAATATCCTTGAAGCATCAGAGAGTCACTCTGCTGGCAGGAGTCCTCATTTAAAACAGCAGCAGCCAAAAAAAAAAATCTCCCCCAAACCAAAAAATGTGTGTGTAAAATTATGAGGAAGGATGTATCTTTTCATTTTTCAAAACATTGGCAGAAAATACTGGCAAAATGTAGGATTTGGGAATTGATAATTAAAACATTTATGAGAAAGCTGGGGAGTATACAAGCTACGGAAAGGTTTTTGTTGTTCTCATACATTTTTTATAACAAGTTTGGATGAAGCTACGCAGAGCTAAAGAATCATCTACACCTAATTAAATGTCCCTAATGGAGCTCCATATCTTCATATGTTTTGTAGCCACATGATCACAAAAGATATATTAAATTACTTGCTTGATAGCCATTTTTGTATCATCAAGTCATGATTACCTTGAGTAAGAGATAAAAGCAATATATTATTGTAAATTAAACACCATCATTACTAATCTTTACAACACATTCAAGTAAGTTCATAGTAAACTTTTTTTGGAGGGGTAGTGGCTTGGAGGGTTTGTTAGGGAAAGAAGTCTAATATGGATTGCCAAATATTTGAATGGTTTCCTATAATCATTAGCATTTATAAGAGTACACTGTGTAATGAGTTCACACCATAAAATAAGCTTTGAATTCTCCTCAATGGATAAAGGAAATTATGATCAATTTTTTAAATGTCTTTAGCTGTAATAAACCCCTGGTATCATCTGCCTACTCATATAATTATTTATGGGAACATCGTGTGCCTACATCCCTCTAAGTGCAGTATAGCACAGTATTCAAATATCCATCTCTCAAATGCACTTTCTCGTGTACAGAGTAATACATTTTTCACTGAACTAAGAAGTCATAAATATTTGGGTGCCTGGAAGTACATCTTGTAGTAGTAATTCACCCTACTCTTTATTTTCTTCAAAAATTAAAGTCATCACATTTATTAAGGAATCTCACTTTACAAGTTTCCAGATTTTATTTAGATACATTTTCAGGAAACCTATAGAAATAGGAACCTATTGCTTTCATTCTGTTGGATAGATAATCTTTAGCTTTGAGAGGCTTAGTGTCAATGACAGACTCTTGATGTTTGCTCACCATTAAAACATTTGTGACCTCAGCCATGACAAAAGAATATGGGTCAAGTACTTCAATCTCAGAGATGTGAGAAAGTAATATTTAACGAATATTTATTAAATAAATGAATGGATATACTATTTTATTTCTACATTTTCACTCAAGGTTGCTTCATAGATACTTTTCCAGGATGTATATAGCTTGTGTATTTCAAATTTCAAACTATTGTATTATAATATCATTTCATTCTTAGTTTACTTATTTATGGTTGAAAAAAAAGCCATTTCCACATCATTGAAGGCATATTAGAAAACATCTTTGTACACATAACTTTTTTCCTTTTTGAGTTGCATTTTCAAGGTACTGATTCTAAAGTTGGAATTACTGGGTCCCAGGTTGTGATCAACGTTCTGACTCTTATTATTACATGATTGTTCTCTAACTTGATTGCGCTCATTTACAGGATTTGCAGGACTCCTTGCAACACCTGCCCACAGATTTATTGTTTTAATTTGTTTCCTAGTTCAGTAAGTGTGAGATGGTACTTTATATCTATTTAAATGTGTGTTGCCATCATTGTCTGTGAGGCTGAAGATTGTTTCAAGTGTGTCATTTTAGTGTTCCTTTGTGTGAACTGCATTTTACCTCTTGTCAAGTTGAGGTTTGGTATTTTCTTAAGGGATTGAAGTAGGTATTTCTAATAGGCTTATATTCACAATGTGTGGGAAATTATTGTGATAATTATAGCTGTTTTTATTTTCATCTTAGTTCTCATTTTCATGTCATAAGGAATTATTTTATTTCATTAAACTTAAGCCATTAATAGATTATAAGAGTCAAACAAACTCTAGCTCCTCTCCAGAATTAAAATTTCCAACCCCCCTCAACCCCCTCTCCCACTTTCCCTCTTTCTGTGGTCCTTTTCAGCTTTTGTTGGTTACTTCCACAGCATATGGAAATTTCTGTGAATGTCATGTGAGGAAGCAGAAGCAGGAAAGTAAAGAAGGAATATTACGGCCGTTTCTGGTCTGCACTGCCAATGCACTCTCTGCAAGATGGTCTTTTTCAAATTTTAAGGCCTATAGTCATTTGATTAATTTCTACCCTTCCCTGCTTTTTCCTGATTATTCCCACTTCCTGAAAATTGAATATTATTCTCCTTACTAAACGATTTATGACCAGGATAATGACTTACATAGGTTACATTTCATTTCGAAGATATACAGAAGATGCCAAAAAAAATGTATACACATTTTAAGATAACATCTTTTTAAATGTGTATACATTTTTTGATACCCCAGTATATTAAAACCTATTTTAATGAATTTTTAAAAGGAATTTTAAAATGTTATAAACCAAAATATGTGACGTATTCCTATTTCCTCAGGCTATTTTGATAGTTAAGGTCTGATTGCTGCTCCTTGTGCATGTAAAGTTTCAAGAATTGTGAGGGTTCTGCCAACCCAAGTCAGAGGGTCAGACAGCTGAAGTGATGCAGATTAGAAAATAATGAGTGTAGTAACCTGGGACACCAAGGTTTCAGCACCGGCTCTGTTTTTCCACAACTTGTCTGTAAATGAATCACGTTGTCAGGCTTCACGGAGAACACTGAATAACCAAGCTGCCAAAGCATTATCTTTGGAAATAACTTAAATTACCATTCACAAAATCCTATTTATCTTAAACAGTACCACACACAGAAAAGCACAGTGCAAAGCAATTCGCTGATATTTTTTAAATATTCAGATTATATTTTCATCACATGTGATCCTTGAATCTTTCAGCTTCTTGTGTGGCTTTAGTCAAATAAATAACTTTGTTTTTTAAGTTTATTGAGGTGACAGTTGTTAGTCAAGTTACATAGATTTCAGGTGCACAATTCTGTAATATACCATCTATATACATCACATTGTGTGTAAATAAATAACTTTTAAAAAAATGACATATGCCAAAATATAGAATTTTGCTCTAACTGAATTACTGAAGTAAGGAACAAATTTTAGTGTCTATTCCCTTGATATGTGTGTGTATCAATCAGGACCATTACAGGAAGCACGTTCTGCTGTGAGTTCTGGAGAATGTGACAGGGAATTTTACAGACACCAACAAGAGGTGTTGAGGACCAGAATGGTGGAAAGCTGTTACCACCCATAGGCTGAAACGGTGAGCAGAGCAATCAGTGTTAACAGAGCCCACCGCAAGCTGACATAGTGGGAGACAGACCATCTAACAAGAACTGACCTTGGAGACAGATGCGGCCTCTGGCAGACACATGGCACCTAAGCAGGAAGGAAGCTTGGGGAAAAGACCCTAGTCTCTCTCTCTCTCTCTCTCTCTCTCTCTCTCTCTCTCTCTCTCTCTCTCTCTCTCTCTCTGTCCTCTACCTCTTCCGTCCTGATGGCCAAAGCCAACCCAAGTCAGAGGGTCAGGCAGCCTAAGTGATGCAGTTTATAGGGGTAGACCTTCCCTCCAACTCTCTAGTGCAGAGCAAAGCAAAGTAGAAAATGAATCCAGGTCCCTAATGGAGAATAATTAGCATGACAGAATTTTGATGTTCCCTTTGAAAAAATCTATGTTGGTAAACACATTCAGCAGAGCAATGTACAATAGACTCATTGTCTTTTATTTTTAGAATCATTTATCTTTTAAATAGATCTCTACTTGCATTATTTGTTTCAAAGATACATATTTAAGATCTTTCTATATTATCTGAGTAGCAGGAACACATAGAAGATCACACATCGGCAATAGTTTCACCACAACTAACACACAGCATCCGTTTCTTACAACTTACAACTGCAGACTCCAATCAGGAAAAATTATAAGAACTCAAAAAGAACAAAAACTAAAACATATCCACTGCTCCTAGCATATTTATTTATTTTCCCCTTTCTTTTGAATTTCAGTTTGTGAGTCTTCTTTCTTGGAAAGTATCACACGATTCCTGAAGGGATAAAAGGATCATTCTATTAATTTTGGGGAAACTGCACCATCCTCTACACAAGGCAACCATTGACTAGTACAGTGAGAATCTCAGTCCTACAGTCCAATTTTCTGAGTCATCATCTCATGCCAGACTTAGCATTTTATTCATTTTTTAATTCAAGTTAGCCTTCTCTTTGAAGCTGTATGCTTTTGGTTTTAATTTGCTACATGTTTTCACTTTGAAGCAGATGAAATACTTTGATATTTTGGGATGTCTCACCATTGGTAGTTGCAAGTTATTTTCACGTATTTATTTGTTAGAGTGGTAAAATTCTCCCCTTTATGATATGAAGAAGCATAAAATATTACTCAGAGAAGGTAACTAACATTTACTGCACACCTGTTATGTGCCATAATTTTTTATCTTCCCCTTTGTTCTCTATACGTCATTTTATTTCACAAAGAAGTTTGGAATAACTTTTAACCAGTAACAGTCCTTACAATAGCTATATGCTATAGGTGCTATTAATTTCACTTTATAAGTAAGGAAGAGGTCCAGAGAATTTAAGTAACTTTGTAAAATTATAAAGGAACCAGATATTTAAGTTAAACCTCTCTGTCTTCACCAAATCACCAAAAATTAGATGATCTTCTAACGTTAAACTCAATACCATGACAACAAAATATGCCTCATACCACACATTGAATGCTTTTGGGTTACACCTGTCAAATGGGATGACATTCTGTTGCAGCAGATCTGTTCAAGGAATTTTGGATCTGCCACAGATAGGCCCTAGATGATCCTTAGAAACTGAATCTAGGAAATAAAGGCCCCAGCTATTCACCACTTTTTGCCATACCCCTGTTTCTAGTGGCATTATGGATAGAGCGCCTACACAGGAAGGGCATGGGTCCAGGTCAGAAATATGTTAGGGAAGCACTGAAGAATTATTCTCTAGAACCATGTCCCTTAAAAGAATTAATCGGAAATTTTCAAGGGCATTTATCAGCTGAAAACAATTCCACAGCTGTTCGATTCTCAGATGTTGTATGATTACCCCATCAATTTAATAACAGCTTTTCAGGGAGAAAACTATCATGTTAAATATATTAATCAGTTTCAAATCCTGATTTCAGAAATGTTGAAATGTTTGGAGAAAGTACATGTTAGAAATGAGGAAATAAAGAGTTGCTTGTGACATAGTTTTTTTGAAGTAAACTTTTTTTTTGTAGTCAGCTGATATTCAGATGATATTCTGAAACCAAAAAGGAAGGAAGGTGTCTGTTGTGTTTTGACTGTGCTGCTCTGAATGACCCGTTTAGACCGTGATTCGGGTAAATGGAGCGTGGCTGGGGCAGTGGGCTCTCCCAGGGCAAGTTAGCAGACCTAGATTAAAATTATGACTCTGCCACGTCTCTGAACTTCTCCAGGCTTCATTAATACAGTGGGTGGGTAGACGAAGGCCTATCTGGTGAGGCTGGTGGAAGCTTTAACATGTGTGGGATATCTTGCCTGGCTTGTGGCCAGGACTATGACTGTGTTTTCTACAGTGGTTATATGACCTGCTGGTCTCAGCCACCCTTCCTGGGAGTTAAACAGTATACTAAAAAGAGTCAGAAAGTGTTGTTTCCCTGACACATCTCTCTGCCTGAATTCCAGGTTTTCCCTTCTCTATTCAGTAGCTATTTTCTGGAGTAGGTAGAAGGTGTCTCTGGCATGGTGTTCTTACCCACCTGCCATCTTCCTTTCTGCTGCTCTGGTCCTATTCCTGGGAGAGGCCAGTGACTTCTTGGGGACCTCGGGGACTGCTGAAACTCTAGTACCAGTGCTGCCAATCTCATGTCCCTCAGGGTTCCCCAGGAAATGCTTTTAGTTTGCACTTACACTTTCATGACAGCTCTTGAAATTCCATGGGATATTTACGTTATTATGAGGTTAAAATGTTTAAAGTGAAAACAACCACTTAGGTCCTAGTTCTAGCTCAGTCACAAACTATTTGTGTACAATCAGTAAGCCACTTAGCTAAGTCTGGGACTCAGTTTCTTTCTTCCTAAAATGAGGGCTAGAAGAGCTCATTTGTTTGGTCCTTTCTAGCGCTAATATTCTCTGTGTTAAAACCAATTGGCCGTGGTGAAAAACACCAAGTTGCATTTGTCGTATTTAGAAAACATTAGCTTTAGAACATACTTAAACATATACTATTTAGCATTTTAAAAGTAAGTATCTGTTTAATGTTGGGAGAAATTAAATTGTAGGCTCCAGATGTGATTCCGTTTTCTGTGGAAGTATATGTTTAAATCACAGATCTCTAAGCAACCTTGAGGCAGTTGCCAAGATTTCTGTCCTCCCTTATGCTGTTTTCCTGTACCTGTTTTCAACTCTGTGGGATGAAGATTTTGAGAAGTTGTTTCAGCAACATTGGCTTCTCTGTCTCTTCTATGTTTAGTACTTTCTCTAGCCCGGTTTCATATTACAGCCTCCAGTGCATTTCCTCTCTGACTAAGGAGCCCCTCTGCCTTAGGGATTTGATCTGAGAGCCAACTGAGACATGATAAAGCAACATTTTCTAGTTTGATGTAAAACTCGACATTCCAAATCTTTATTCTCTTTTTCTTTACTGTTTTTCATATGAAAGCCATAGGTAAAACCACAACACCTTAGTCTCTTAAAAAGTTAAAATTTTGTGTTTTGAAGACCTGAGTGACATTTGATGGAATGTCACAGAGCTAAATCATGGAGTGTGTGTGTGAGTGGGGTAAGGGGGTGGCATTCACTTTTTATGTTAGCCGGAAATATATCTGGTTCTCACATATTTTAGAGATTCAGAATTTGTAAAAGCTTTTTATTTTTTTTTTCATTTCTATGTCCTACTTCCAAATCTTATACTTATCTCACTTATTTACATCCACAGAAAGTACTGAAAATTGTGACCTATTTCCACTTTCATTATCCTCTGGAGTCCCTAGCTCTTAAAATCCAATAGGAGAGAATGTTCTTAACTGAATTCAGGGGAGAACTTCATATTTCGATACTGTAAGTGTAAACTCCCCCAAACTGAAAAGCTCCAAAATTAAGATAACAAAAAAGCAAATGTAGGAAAACTAGATTCTCTATGAGTTATGATAATGGTGAATCTTATCTTTCATAGTAATAATTGCTACCATTTTTAAAGCACTGGTTACACTCCAGACTCCATCTGCTGTATATCAATATAAATAAAATTAAATTTTTGTTTAATCCAAAAAAGACTTCTTGGATTTTTCCAAATTTAGAGAGATCTGATTACAAATATTGACCAATTAGCTTCCACTCAGTTCACTCTGTGAGGCCCATCGCAGATGTGGTCCTTATCCTCCAAAGGAACAGAAAGTAAGGTACAACCAGATGCTCACATGCCTGCTGATATGGAGGGATAGGCCAGGCTGAAAACTCAAGCAATGGTTATAACAGAGAGCCCCAGGATGGAAATCATGGGGCCAGGTGCTCCGAGTGAGTTACCTTTACTTTTAAGTTGCGTTGTTTATCACATAGACAACCCTATATGCTGTGTGCTAGAGGGAGAAGGAGGAGGAAGGTTTTAACAATAGTTAATGAATCGAGCAATGCTGGGAAAGCTAGGCAACATTTTGTGTGTTTGTACATATGTGTGCATGAGTGTGTATCTTTACATATGGGGGTATGGGTGTATACATGTATGTGTCTATACACATGTATGTGCTGTGTCTCTATGTATGTGTTCACGAGTATGTATCTATTGTTATGAGTGTGTCTATATATGTGTCGATACATGTGTATATGAGTATGTTTGTATACAGATTGTGTATGTGTCTATACTTATGTACGTATGAATTTGTATATGTATATGTGCTTATACATGTGTGTACGAGTATATCTACAGATGTGTGTGTATATCTATGCATATGTATCTATTTACGTATAGGTGTTTGTATCTATACATTTGTATCTATGTGTGTATCGTACATTGTGTATCTATAGGTGTCTATATCTTAGCTGTTAAGAACTTGGACAACAGAACAGCAAAGAGCTGGGTTCAAGACTCTCCCATCATAATAGTATGACCTTGGGGGAATTTCTTAACCTCTTTTTCTTTCAATCACTTCATCTTTAGATTAGAAATAATAACTCATGCCTCAGAGATTGTACTGAGGGGCATATAAAAATGTTGGCAATGCTCTGGCTTCTAAGCAACTAAAAGTATTAGTCATGATGATCATCACCTTTATCATCATTGCTCATCCTCACATCCAGAGGAAACTGAAGCTGTGGGAGGGAGACATTCCTCTCCAGTGTCGTAGGCAGTACATAGAAGGTCCAGGGTTTTAGCCTAGGTCAGTCTGCATATTGCCCAGAAGTATCTGTTCCAGTTATGAACAGTAGACAAAGTCACACCACCATGGTGGGTGAATGGGAGTAACTTGCACTTTTTTGTACGTCTCTAGTTGAGAACGGAGGAGTGGCCCCTACCCTGGTGGTGGTATGGGCTCCGGACTCTGATGGACCTGATTTTGAGCCCTTAATACATCACATTGTATGATCTGGGCCTGGTGTTTATTTATTATTGTTATTGTTGTTGTTTTGCTTCTTTGCGTGTTTTTAGGACTTCACATCTACAAAACTGGACTACTAATAATTATCAGTTAATGATACACTCTCATCAGTATTACCTCTTTACTTACTTATTTGATTATTAGTTAGACATTTTAAATAATGCAATGAGCACCTATAAGGCCACCTCCCAAACAGAAGCTAGTATTTTGATAGTAACCTTCCTCTAACCTTTGGGGTGTTCCCTTATTTTATCCTGTCTCCACCTAAAATGACCTCATCCTTAGTCTCCTGTTTGTTATTCCTTTACATCCCTTTATATGCAATATTATAAGCATATATACATTTATAAGTATTCTGAAAAGCACACTTTTCATTATGATTGTCTTTAACTTTCTAAAAAGGACATAATGGTGCATATAATCCTTCGAGGCTAACTTTATTGGGAAGATTCATAGTGTATTGTGATATACATTTGTCCTAGTCTTTAATATTGTAATGTACAAAACATATTGTAGCTTATTTATACGTTCTCTTATTGATGGGCATTTGTGTGTTTTTCAGGATTTTATTGTCATAGAGAGAGCTGTTTTGGCATAATTAAACATAACTCTTCATGCACATGTGCAAGAATTTCTCTTGGGCATGAATAGAATTGCTGGATTGTAGGTTGTATGAAAGTTCAACTTTAGGAGATAATTGTTTTCCAAAGTTGGTTGCTCCAATTTTCACTCTCATTGGAATATGGATCCATAGGATCCATAGTCCTTCAACACTTGGAATTGTTAGACCTTTCCATTTTTGCTAATTAAATGGGTATAAAATGATTACCTCATTGGGGTTTTAATTTACATTTGACTATTAATGATGCTGGACACCTATTCTCATACTTATTGGAATTATGTGTTTGTTCTGCAATGAAATGTATATTCATGTGTTTTGATCATACTTTTCTGTTGGGTTACTTGTGGTTTTCTTATTGGTTGCTAGGAGATATGGGCAAATTGCTTGATCATTTTGAGATCATTTCTGCATCTGTAAAAATGAGGATGATAATATTATGTTCATAGGGTGGTACTAGGATTAAATTAATGTTTACATATGATACTGTAAATACTGGCATATAGCATAATAGACGATCAAAACAATGTTAGTTCTTACTCCCTACTAACAGAGTAGGCCCCATTCCTACTGGAGCTTCTGCTTGGTGGACTGGCTCTGTTACAATTACCCCTTTTGCTTAATGGAGAATCTCTGCTTATTGGTGTAGCCAGTGTGGCCTCCTAATATTGTTGTACTTCAGGGAATAAAGCAAGATAACTGAACTCAGACTCCCCTGGAGGAAATATGAGAAAAGAAAGTGGAAGGAAAGAGCTTCCACGGAGTCCTTAGCAAAATGAAGGGGGAAAAAAATCATTATAATTATGACATTGATCTCAATATCCTTGTCTGTAGATATTTGAAAAGTGTGTATTAATATGGCGATTGGGAAAACTAAGGATGTAAAAAATATCCATATGCATAACTAAACTGAAAATTAAACATCAATTTTCAATACCTATGACACTTTTAAGCTTTCTGTTTGCTGCTGCTGGAAGCTACTTCCACAGCACTTTTGGGAGTGCTGCACAGTCATGCAGAGATGCTACCCTGGGAACCAGGAAAAATACCAGGTGAAAATTCTGAAGGGCACCATCAAATGCTCTGCAGTTATTGCTTCCTGTTCCTGGCTTGTTTTTGAGTGTTGAATTCAAGAAGAGTATCTGGATGTGATAGTAAAACAATTGCTTTTACCATCCTGGATTTTTTTTTGTGTTTCATTGCGAATATTCCTGGAGGAATGGAAGCTGGAATGTCAGTGCTACAGTAACTTTGAAACTGCTGCACTGCAGCATGCCATCTTTCATCTGTCTCTATCTGTGTTCAAAGTCCCTCTTAGGATTTGGAGGTAAATATTTTGTATTCCTAACATTAATGTATACTTATGAGAATTGACCATTTTTAGTGACTACAACTCTGAATTTGATAAATATTTAAGCAAGTCCACTGTAAACTGAACCAGGGAAATGTGGAAATTATTCTTTAATGCATGCTCCCTCTTTAAATGTTTGCTCATTCATGCTATGCTAATTGTTCTCTAGTTTTTCTCTGGTTTTAAAGCTCTGCTGTTCAGTTTTTAGTAGGAAAATCTGTACTTGAGAACAGATGGAGTTTAGCTACAATGTCATCTCACCTTCCCCTTTGTCCTTCTTAGTACACGTCAGTCTGACTGATTCATCAGAAATTCTTTGCTCTAAGAACACATGCTTAAAGAATTTGGAAACACCTTTTCGTTGTGATGGCACCTTCAAATTTTATAAGTAGTTAAAAGTTGGAATGCTCTCCAAAGTAAAAAATGCCATGTACTTATGCTTAGGCTTTGCGATTCACAAATTGTAATTAGTTTTTCTTTGTGCCAAGAATTACACAGAATAGTCAAATATAATTTAAATTTATTTTGTAAATAACTGTAAGAACATCTTCATTAAAACATGGATCTCAAAGGGATGGAGCTGCTCATAGACCAAGCCTAGGAACCTATTTCAGGCTGGAGAGTCTTATGTACAGCTCCCTTGTGGTTTTTGTAGACCTTGTATTAATCATTGGGAAAATGAATTTGAATAATAATTGGTATTAGCAAGGTATGTATATAGCTGCAACTGTTGTTGGAATATTCTGATCTTGATATGTTTTTAACAAAGGGGATTCCTAATGTTTCAGAGGGGCTCTGTCACCTGCCTCATCCTGAGGGACACGGGGCTCTGGCTGAACAGAAATACAGCCCCTTTCCTGCCAATCACTAGGTCGCTCATTTCTCTTAATTATTTTCTTTTCTGATAGTAACTTTCAAAAACAGTACTATTACATGAGAGATTATGGTGTGATAGTTTGAGCATTATTCCTATCTTTATAGCATATTATATTTTCTTTAAATATCTAATTCTGAAATATTTTTCACATTTTTTTTCAAGGAATCTAGAAATTTTTGCAGAACTATACAAAAATGACTTCCCATAATGGATGTTAAAGAGAAAATACGCCTCCTTTTGCAGAGCTGTTTTGCTTTACAGTGAACTTTGATAGAAGGTAACTTTTAGTTGCCAATCAGTAAGAAATTATTTATACAGAAAACCAAAATCGTGCACCTGGATATTATTTGTACCTACAGTTTTATTCACATTTTATATGTAAGGATATAAAGACCCAGAGAGATTGTGAATTACTCAGAATTAAACAGGAAATAGCAGAACAGCGGGAACAAAGAGCAGAAACCAGGTCTCTAACTCCAGGCTGAGAACTTCCCTTTATAAATTGCCATCCCTACTGCACCAGTGATGGTCTGATTGAAGTAGTGAGCATGCACTGGAACCCAGCGAAATCCCTGGAGAATGGTAAGGGCGGGTTATGAAGGGCTTTACAAGTTGGACAGGAGAGGCTAGAAATGATGGAATAGGCCATAGGAGTTGTGTCAAGGGTCCCAGATTTGGACTTACAGGATTCAGCATACAGTAGTATTCACAGCTAAGATTAATTACAGTGAAGTGAAACAAAGCAAAATCAGCAAAGGGAAAAAGCACATGGGGCAAAGTCTTGAGGAAACCAGCCACAAGCTTCTGAGGATCCTTTCCCAGTATAGTCATATAGCATGTGCTTAATTCCACCAGCAACAAACTGTGACAACACATGTAACATGCTGTGCACCTAGGAAGCTTATTAGAGATTCAGTGCTGAGGAGTGTTATTGGGGATGGGTCACAGAGACATCCTCTGCCTGGTATCAAAATTCCAGACTCCCAGAAAGAAAGCAGGAGTTCAACATGAACTGCATCGATGGCACAACAGTGTGGGTGCAGTGAGCCACCTTTATCAGCTGGGGAACAGTGGGAACTCTCCCGAAATTCAAGTTTCCAGATGAGCCCCAAGGGCCAGCCTTGCAAGCAGGCCTTTCTAAGGATAGTGTCTCAGGCCTGCTATGGTGACTCTTTTCTGCACAGGAGCTTGTATTGGTTATTAAACAGCTACAATGACATTGAAAATATGGTTTAAAAGATTTCAGCAGAGTGGAGGGTAGAGTGGAGTAGTTGGTAAGAGAATGGAACTAGGAGACTTTAGAAATAATCCAGCCCAAATCTCAGATATCAGTGTGAGAATAAAAAAGGAAGTGACAGATATAAGAGATAGTTAACAGGAAGAATAAACAGGTTGGAGGTAAGGAACAAAGAAATAGGCAGATGTTTTCAAATCTAGGAGATGAAATACATGGCAGGTTGTTTTTGTTGTTAGTAGGGTTTTTGGTTGTTGTTTTGGGCAGAGGAGGATTACCTAGGAAGAGAAGCTGGATGGGAACATTCTAAATTCTGGATATATTGGCTCTGAGATGACAGAGGAGTCATATTAGATTTTTTTTTTTTACCATAAGTGAAATACATTCAAGATATTGATAGATTACATTTACAAAAAACGGGCGCTAATATGAAGTTCATGGCCATGGTACATTCTTGTGCCATGCTTAGAAAATTAGAGTAAATCACATAATTAAAGAATTAATGTTGAGAGGGAATTTTGATTTTGTATTAGCTATGAAGGTCACACTGTTAACAGACATAATTTTAACATGAAAATATTATTAATGTCATTAAGAAATACATATATTTTTTCAAAGGACCTAGATTAGCTTTGTATTCACTTCCCACTCATTGAAATTAGATGATTCTTTACCTGAGTTGTCTAACCCAGTCTTGATTTTTAAAAAAATAAGTAGCTAATTTTTTCTTATTTATTTATAATTGTTATATAAATAATAATAACTATTATAATAAGAATTCCATAGAGGTTTGTTTTCTACATGGGAGGAGGGTCCTAATGGGTACAGATTTAGAAAAGGAACATAGGAAATGGCGTCTGCTAGTGTAACGTGAAATACTGAGATACCTGCTAGTCTTTGCACCAAACCAATGAAACAATGCGTGTATATAGGCTTCTAAACATTCTAACATAAAATCGCGTTCTCACTGATTATGTATACAATATGGGCAAATTTCAGCTACTTAGGAGTATCTATTTCGTATCTCTAGCCATAGTGACTTCTGAGAATCCAGTATATTGCCTTTGGATAGTTATTAAATTAAATATTCAAATCCTATTTATTGGAGATGTATAACTACTTTTGATCAGAAATATCACTATTGAACTTCGCCAAAGCAACTTTCTACATTCCTCATGTGTTTGGTTGTGTTTTTTTTAAATGAAGCTTCTCTCTTACTTGTGGGGGTAGAAAATATAGTAACAGGTTTGGGATAATTTTTAGAATTTCATATGCATGTGGGACAAATGGTGATGTAGTAGCTGTGCAATAGAATGAACAAACTACTTCATAAATATGTATGGTGGGATGACACTTATGTTATACAAATTGGATGTGTCAGGATTTTAAATGTCACCTTTGGATTTAATGCAAGAAGTTTCTTACTGGTGTTTTCTTGACTTTCCTTAGAAGTGACCCTGTGTCCACAAGTTATTTTCAAGTCCTTGCTGCCTAAGAGTGACATTTCTAGCTTTCCCTCTGCTGTGCCTTTCCAACTCTTTCTTGTTTCTCTGAACTCTTACCATCTCTGCATGTCAGGATGCACACAGCAACAATAAGTGGGGGGATGGCCTGCGGTATCCGTCATTCCACCTGGAGTCACAGAATGGAGGACTAAGAACAAAAATAAGAGGATTATCTGCTTTATCTTCCACGCAGCTATTGCGTTTGTTGTTAATTTTTAAAACTCATGTCCTGCCTTGCTCTAAAGCACATTAGAGATAGGAACCCCAGTTATTCAAATAGAGTAATTGAGGTTGAGGAAGTCAAGGTTCAAAGAATATATGGAAAGGAAAAAGTAAAGCCAGGGCAAGATGAGTATGATGGAAACATACCGTAATGCCTTGTGCAATTAATAGACATAGGTTGCAGATTTGGCTGTTAGGTTTCTGGAAGTGAACGTGAACAGGAAAACATGATTGGTGACAGATTTGAAATATCTGTGAGACAAAAACCCAAGTTTTTCTAATACTAAAATCTAAAAGGAGTGTCTCCCACGGATAAAGGATGATGTAAAGGACAATGACTTCACCAACACGCTGTGACAGAGACAGCAAGACGCCGACGGTCACTGATTATGACCTCATCAATATGTTCTTCTTTACATGCTGCACGAGCCTCACTGAGTTAGAGCAGTTCTAAAAGGGCCAATGGCTCCAAGTACACAATTCTGTCCAAAAGTAAAGTTCAGGAGATTTGGGGGAATAGGCAGCCCTCATATCCTTCAGGCAATTAATATGCATGAATATAGTTCTCCCAACTGGGATTTTGATAAGAATTATTCAACATAGAGTCTTGGCTTATAATCTCAGACTAAAATTGGGAGTTCAGTGTTGCCAAAGTACTTGGGAATCAATTGAGGAAGGATAGAGTTCATTTTCTCTAATGAAATTTAAGGACTCGCCCCTGAATCGATGGCCACAATGGCTTCACTCAGATCTGAAATGAGTAAGATAAAAATCTTACTACAAGAATAATTCTGGAACTTCAAACCAACATGGAATCTAATTCTAACTCAGGTTGCCTTACCTTTGAACCTTTAGTTTGGAAAAGTTGAAAATTTGGGCTAGGAATCATGGAACAACCACATTGCCTAGAAATGAAATGTCATTAAAGCATATTGTGTTCTGCCCACTGGAAAATAAGCCTTAACATTCATCGTGCTGAAATGCAATCAACTCTCCACCAGCTTCGAAATCCTTAGGGGTCTAGCATTTGCTACAGAACAGGCTAAAAAAAAAGAACCTCCAGAGATGATGCTTAAATTTTGATTACATTCCTTCTCATTTGAGAATAGAGACAAGCAAACCTATAGAACATTTTTGCATTCCTCTCCTTAAAGAATAAATTTTTTTAATAAGCAAGTAAATGTATTTGAAAATGGAATTTTATTCAACATTAACTAATGGTTCAAAATGAGGAAATTTAGATTCAATGTGTATTTCTGATACTTCTTGGAATGCTTTCAAATATGTTCACAACCACTTTTCACATAGTACATAACTTTAGAAAGCCAGAAGTTTTTCACTTTAACATTTAAAGTGTGTTCATATAATAGAGAAGTCCATTTTGAAGCAATGTACATAATTAAAATTCTCCATGTGTGTTGGACTTATAATTCAGCAAGAAAAGAAGTTTTTAAAAACTTGGCATTTGAAAAGAAAAAAAATACAGACTATTCAATACAATGAAACCTATTTTATTTCAAGGATTGCAAAGTTAGATGGAAAATGCTGATAAGGCTTACTTTCCATAATGACTTTAGTCTGCTCCTTAACCTCTGACATCTCTTGCTACATCTCAGTTGCCAAGCAACAGCAGAGAAATAAAACCTGTGTGAATAAAGAAATTTCCAGACATAAGAATGGCTTATATTCTAGAAGCTGGTGAGCCACTTATTTAGAATTTTAAATACATTTTTTCATGTTAAAAATGTAACAAATGGTAGTTCAGTACTCAAGCCAGCCACTATAAGCCTATTTAACTCACAATGCTCTTGAAGTATTGAAAAGCAGTACCTTTCCTATCCAGATTGAATAATTTGATGATTCTTTTCTCCAAAATGCCAAATTCCAGGAAATGAGAAAATGCCACTGCAAAAATAAATGTTACAAAGCCCTTGTATTAGAGTATGGTCTTCTTATTTATAGGAACAGTTAGATGAAGCCACGGCCCAGGTTTTCTTGTTTTAAATATAATTTTAACGTCTCACCATTTGATTTGAAGGGTGAAAAAGGATAATATAAGGAGGCACACAGACAAAATTAAGAAATGATTGCTGACAAGCTGAAGGCAGAGGAGGATATGGAAAATCTCAATTTAAAGCACAGCTGTCTATTGCCTTTTACAATAAGGTAGTTAGCTCCATTTGCCACTAGACATCCTGCACTAAGTTATACCTCCTTATAAAAATTATAATAACCATCCCATACCCAACAAAATGATGCTCCTTTTAAAGACCCATTAGTGTGCATTTTAGAAAGCTTGAATTGTAAATAGTGAACATGTAAAAGGAAATAACCTTGATTATAAGTGTCCAAGGGGTATGTCTTCAACTCTAAGCAACGTTCATCTAGCTAACGCAGGGGTGTCCAAACTTTTTTCAACGTTTTTCACCAAGGGCCATATGTGGTAAAATACACAAACAGCCGGGCCACTCACTCGAGGTGAAGTACGTATTGCCTTACCTGGTTTATTTAAGCAAACTAAATATATTTTTGGAATTTGCTGCGGGCCAATTAAAAATGGATTGCGGGCCGCAGTTGGTCCGCGGGTCGCAGTTTGGACACCCCTGAGCCAGAGTAACAAAAACCTGAGCATTCTGTATAGCTGAACTTTACTATAAAAGTGCTTCAATTTAATTATACCTATGACTTGTAGGATGTTGCCATGAGGAAATACATTATGAATTCCAACCAGGGACACCAGATAAACATCTCCCACTCAGAGGCATTGAAAGTTAGCTATAAAAAGCTGTCTGATCTTGGGAAGTATACAGAGAAAAGGAAGAAATGTTTTCATCTCTGTGTAAGGGAAATACACGTCTCTACATAGGTTAGTCCATTATAGTATTCGAACTGTGTCGGAAAACACATTTGCCCCTATGAAGGCCAAAAATAGGCTTCTCCCTCTCATCCCTCAGGTGAGCTGCTCACTCACAATTAGGGGTACCCCTAAATAGAGAACTGTTTTATATATTATACCTCAAAAAACTAATTATGCATGAACCCTGCTGACTCTTAATTACTGTTTTGGTCAAGCAGTCAGCCAGCAGTGACAGTAATTCCGAATTAATAGGTGAATGACTGATATTAAGCACTGGATTAACTTCATACAGTAGGTACCCATACTAGCTAAAAGTATTTAGAGGCAACTGACCACCACCTGAAATGTTCTGTTTACCAAAGCAGAGCCTGCTGTTGTTTTGTTTCCTTATTTCTGCCTTTAGGTTGCCGCTATATCTGCAGGACTGATTTTGAGTATTCCTATTCCAGATAACTAAAAATTGTTCTAAAATGCTCTATAGTCCTGTTGAAAGAAAACATTGCCCAATCAAATCTACACATTATAATCAAGATACGTTTTGTAAAGTTGTATTTATGGAAATGTTCCTTAGGACATTACACAACCAGCACTAAACTTAATCTTTTGAACAGTTCCTCAAATTTTAATGACTGAAAGTCTTGGTTTTCCTTGAGTTTCTTACAGCCTTCCTCAAGTTTAAAGCATGTTAGGGAAATGCCAGAGCACTTCGTAGTATCTGGTAAGAACTGGTTAATACACAACAGCATATTCAATAATAATTTCTTATTTTGGAAATTCAGGGAGCTGAAAGTACAGACTTTTAGATCAAAATATTTAACGTGCTTCCTCCATTAGAGAGCCTGGGAATGTCTTGAATATATACTGCCAGGAAGATGCTTTGGGGAACGTTCCTGGAACTTTCTTAGCCTCCTCTCTTCTTGTTGACAAACAATCAGTAACACCCACAGATGTTTTACATTTAATCAGGGCTTGAGTATACCCCAGGGGTGGGGGTGGGGCGGTAGCAAATGTGGCTATGCCTCTCGGAAATCTAGGTCCATATTTCACACTTAGTGTTTCAACAACATTTTTTGATATATCAACAAAGCCTTTGCTTTCTCTCATACCTTACTTTGTTAAAAAAAAAAACCATCCGGAGGAATTGGCAAAAACCATATATTGCCAAGAGAAGGGAAGCTATTGGGTATGAAGGGGATTTACTCCATTGAGGACCAGTGGTATGGATTTTTTGCTATGTACCACCTAAAAACGTTTGAAAAATTATATAGCACATGCACATTTTTAAGTTCATATCTAAAATCTTTATCTTAAATTTAAATGGTTATACAGCATGTAATTTCAGATATCATGCATATATTACACTTTTTATAATCAAACAAGTACATCACTCTTTTATATGTATCTTTTAAATACTGTAGCAATTTTCTGATGGTCATCATCTATTTCACAAATACAGGAACAAAGTTTTCTTTTACAGATATTTTGCATCATTTCTTTTTCTCCTTAAACTTGTATTTCCATTCCACTTCCTCCACAAAATATTACCCTAATGTAATATTCTAATGCTTGAAAGTATTTTATTGATTACCTCTTATAATTCTCTGCAATGAAATGGGTATAGAAATTGAAATTTAAACTTCATTTTTCATTTTATGTAACCATATGTTTAAGTTTTAAAAATATTTCCTGCATTAACTCATCATTATAATTATCATCAGTAGACACTTTCATCTAAATAACAAATATATTACAAACTGTGATAAACATTAAACGTAAAATGTAAAATGTTATTGAAAATTAATCTTTTGATAAGATAGGCAGAGCATTTTTTTCATTTATTCATGTATCTGGGGGCAAATATTATGTATTGCTAAAATGAAACATGGTTCAGTAACATCTTCCTTCCTTCCTCCCTCCCTCCCTTCTTCTCTCCCTCCTTCCCTCCCTCCCTCCCTCCCTCCCTTCCTTCCTTCCTCTCTGTCTTGGTTTCTTAGATAAGCACAAGCAAAACTGTTGCGGTATAAACGTAGACGTAAGTGGAAGGATTGCCATGTTACAGCAAATATCCCCTAGTTCTTTGAATTAATCTATTAGCTACTTCATCTTTTTCTTCTGTTTGGTTCAAAGGGAAAAATTAGAACTTACCTGAGTTGGGAAAGGTGTGTTACTCAGTCACTGAAGTAATTCCAATCACTGAAGAAATTGACTCTGTCAATCTTTTAGATAGTCCCCTTTTTTGCCCAGTAGAGGTATAGTACCCTGTGACAATGCACTATATAGACTGGAGCTGGTTTGCTTTTGTATTGTCTAGTGGGAGGAAAGGAGTTGTGAAATACAGGGAAGAAAGAAGGTGGCAGTCACTTTCTCAGGCAGATCAGTTTTAGGATCTCAGAGTTAAAAATCTGGAGACTTGAGTCCCTTAAAACTAGACAACTGCCAGCATATTTCTTTTTTAAAAATTCTGTGCTCCCAGAGTTATCCATCTCCAATTGGAAGACCCTTATTGTAGATAATAAATATTTTACTACGTGGTTGTTTGAGGGAAAATTTCTGATTATGAATGTAGTTGCCCTACAAATGTTACCATTATTTGAAAAAAGTCCTATTAGGTAGAGTTTACCCACTATACAAGTAACATGGGAAAGGGCAGGGAAGGTATCAGAGGGCTTTGACAGGATCTGAAGTGGTGAAGGGCCGACTAGACCTTTGGCGTCTTCTGTGGCTCAGGTGTGGGGGTGGGGTATCCTCGGGGGCTTCATGAAGAGAAGCGTCCAGTCACAGGCTGTTAATTATCACCATTGTCAATACTGTCTCCATCATCACCATCACTGTGGTTAAATTAACATTGATTAGGTTCCTCCAATATACTGGGCATGTTTCTTTATATAGCTTTTTTCATTTAACCATCATTTCTATCTCCAGGAGGTAGGTGCCTCATCCCTTATTCATTAATGAAGAAACTGAAACTTAGATTAAATAACTTGCCCAAGATCTCACAGATTGGTTGAATGAGGAGTGGAACCAGGTCATATGACTGTTTTCTTTTTTCTAAGCTAGTTATGATCCTTGTTTTTATTGTTTAACCCCAGTTCATCCTTCAAGATACAACTCAGTCTGGATATAGAGCAGCTAAGCAATTTTTTTACATAATTTATTTATTGGTTTGTTTATTTATTTACTTACTTATTTGTTATTTTGAAATAATTTTAGACCTACCAGAGGAGTTGTAAAATAGAGTTTCCTTATATCCCACACTCAGCTACCCCTAATGTTAACAATTTACATAAAGATAGTGCAATGATCAAAACTAAGAAATTGACATTGGCACAATACTATTAATTAAACTACGGACTTCATTCAGATTTCACAATTTTTCCACTAATGTCCTTTTCATGTTCCAGCATTCAGATCAGGATCCCACATTGCACATCAGTTGGCTTAGTGTGATCTCATTAGTCGCCTCTAATCTTGTCTTTGATGACCTTGATGCTTTTAAAGAATAACTCATCAAGGTGTTTTGTAGAATGTCCCTCATTTTAGGTTTGCCTCATATCTTCCCATGATTCAATTGAAGTTATGCATTTGGGGGAAGAATCTACATAGATGATTTCGCCTCTTAGTGCATCATATCAGGAGGCCCATGACATCTATGTGACTTATTACTAATGATGTTAACTTTCATCACTTGGTTATGGAGGTTCTGTTGTGTTTCTCTACTGTTGGGTTAACATGTATCCTTTTGTAGTTAAGAAATATTTGGAGAGAGATACTTTGAAAACTTAAACTTACATCCACTGGTGTTAGCATAACCAGTGGTTCCTGTGGTTTTCTAATGGTGATTTTTCTGTTTCCTTCATTTAGCCTGCAATTATTAGTTGGAAAATTTTTGTAAGGAAGAGTTGTTTCTTCTCCTTTTACTTATTTATTCAGTATTTATTTATAGCACTATGGACTCATGTACATTTATTCTTTGGGTTATAATCCAGTACTATCCTTATTTAGTTTTTTGCTCAAATTGTTGTAGCCTTGGCTATTAGCAGCCCTTTCAGAATGGCTCCCATGTTTTATCCATATGCCCTTCCCTCCCCCCCCCTTTAAGTACTTCCTTACATTATGGTACCACAGGATGCTTGGCAAATGCAGCAAATTTTTAAAATTAATTACAACTTAAAAATTAAAGTTTTCCGTTGGACATCTTATTCAGTCTATCCCTAGCCTTTTAGAAACTTGGCACTTCTGAGGAAGAATTTACCTCGTATGACCACAAGAAAACCATAGAAGGTAATAAGTTCTTTGTTCTCCCCCCCACCCCAATATAAAGTCTTGGAAATTACTATGTAAAGTATGGAATGTAACATAACAATGCCTGCCATTGCCATTTAATTTCCTTTCAATAAATGTACAAATATTCCCCTTCCTGATCAATGTACCTGAACAAATGTAGATTTCTGGAATGGTGCAGCAGGTATCCTGCAGTGTTCTCTAGAACTTTTAGAATTTGCAGGCTTAATGCCCCTATTTAGATGAACTTGTACTTTACCTGAGGCTTTGACTTTGTTCAGTAACCTGTTGTCTCTTCCTATAGAGTGCATTATGTTTGAAGAAATTAAAATTTAAAAGTTACTCTTATCAAGTAGAAAGTGCTGCCAAAATTGTTTAGTCTTCCTACATGTTTCTTTGAGGGAACATTTCCTTAAAAATTAATTTTAAGGTGGGGATGAGAGTCTTCACTCTGCAAGTTACTGAATCTAGATTAGTGTGGACTGTGGATGTTCTCTACCCCATCACTCATCAGACTGTTGCTATGCCATTAATCAAGGGAACCCATCTAATTTTAGATTTAGCTTTAATCAGCTCTTGTGCTATTTCCATTTTTATATCATGCTTTTATTCAAACACCTTAGATTACTTTCAGCATTTCTGTAACTCAGAGGTGCAGGAAAACCTAATCCAGCGTACAGATTCCGAGAGGACTTGTAGGAAAAGGAACACGTTGAGGATGGTCACTGGAGGTATATGTATATTTTCACATCTGGATGGTATAGTTAGTGTTTGAGCCAAAGATCAAAATAAAATGAAAAGAAAAATCAAGCAATATAAAGGTAGACTAAATAACATGTTCATGTTTTTGAGTGTGAAAAAATTTTACAATTTTTTTAAGTGTGATAACTAAAGTCATAATGGGTACAGTATAATAAATTTCCTTGGGGTTTTAATAGAAAAACTATCAATTATGTGGTAGATGAAAAATATTTTGTTTAGAGCACATACAAAGAATCTGAGATGGTAATAAACTGTCAATAATTTTGTTTAGTCTTCATAGGTTCTTCTACAGAGGTACCAAGTAAATGTTGCATGATTGATATGAACTGCAAGAAGGTTTCAAATTGAACCAAATAACCGTGAATTTATAAACACTTACATCTATAAGTTCATTTGTAGATTGATTATTTGGAACTCAGAAGACATTTTCCCGTAAAAGACTATTTTAGTGGTTGGCTTCCCAGGTAATTGGACAAAAGCCTACTTCATCCGTGATACATTTGAAGTATGGATAAACTGTAGCATTTCAATTACACCAAATTGCCATTTTTTGCGTTGCTGCTATGAAGCTTTGCCTTTAGTGTCCTGTCTCTGGTGGTTGTTGCGTTCACTAAGAGTTCTCAGAGAGCCCCATTATAACATTCTCTGGTGTTGTAAGATTGGAGGAAGAAGCAGTTAAGGTAGATACTCCAAGGTACCCATAACTTTGTCTCTCTCTGTTTGCATATAATGGGTGTTAAAAACCGGGAAAGCAGGGAGAATTCCCTTCCCTATAAATTTGTAAATAATGCTGTTAATAAGTCCAGACTTAGTGCTAGGAGAACATTCTGTCATATAAAACATTATCATCTATTCTGTTGACTTGCAACTGTAGCATAACTGTGCCTGCCTCAACTTCTTAAAAATAAAACAAAACAAAACAAAAAAACTGTAGCCAAATATTTTGAAGATCACAAAGTCCTCTACAGGAGAAAAAAAAATGTTTATTCATCTTCATAAGGAGTGCATGCCAAATTATTCTTTTTTTGAAAGATTATATGGAAACGGTCCTGGAAACTTTTCATTTTAGCAAATATCATTTAATTAATTGCAGACACTGTGCAATGTTGACAAAGAAAATACTCCTGAAGCTCAAAAGACTCATACTTGGTGTAGTCTAAAGGACTAGCACCACTGTCAAGATTAAGTACACTAGTAGAATGCTAGAATGCGACTGTTTGTCCTGTTGTGCCCTCTCCCAGATAAGGACCCTTAGGGAAAAGTAAAGTAATGCATTTTTACATAAATATTAATAATAATAGCTAACATTTACAATGCTTATTATGCACTAGGAGCAATTAGAAGAGCTTAACATATTGGATTCTCAAGCAACCCCAGGAAGAGGGTGACCTGGTCATGCCCCATTTGCAATTAAGACCCTGAGGCCTTGAAGGATAGCTTACTACATGGCTGGCAGATTCCGGAGCCAGGTTTAAACTCAGCTCATAACACCTAGGCTGTGTCGCTTCTATGTAATTAAATATAATACACAGTTATTCTATATAGTAACAGCTTAAACTCTCCACATAAGCATAATGGTATCTGTTACCCATTTTCAGGTTTTTATTGGGCTCATTTCTGCTTCCCATTTGGAAGGGTCTCATCCAAATGAGACACTTAGGGAAATTTATGTACATTTGTAAAGCCCTGTTCCAGTGGTTTATGCCTCATTTTCTGTTAATCCTGCATATTTGTTGCAATGTTCTGTTTTTGCATTAATTAAAAGAAGCTTAACCATTATATGCTGCGAATTAAAAAACTTATCAGAGTTCATTAATTTAAAGGAAGGCTGTCTTCTTGTAGAGGAGATAGTCAAGTAAATTTCTCTATGCAGATAAGTGCAGTTCTACCATTTAGTTGATTGTGACCTTGGTCAGTTACCTAACCTCTCATCTGTAAGATGGGTATAATAGACCAGGGGTTTTCTGAATCTTAAGTAATAGAGTGTATATATAAAGTATAGAGTGCCTGGCAGATAGTAAGCCTTTAGTAAATGACAGTGAGTGGAGATGGTTCTGTTACTCAAAATCTTTTTGGAACTGTTTTTTGAACTTCCTTCTAAACTAGCACATTAAATTATTCTAAGAATTCAGTTGAAATGTGTTTATAGTTAAAACTTTGGGTTTTCTTTTGTTTTCTGTTAATGTCCCATAGTTCTGACCCCAGTTGTACCCCTTATTCATTAGCCTGGTGCTAAACTACTTTGTCTCCTCCCCCAAAAAAATATATTCACCTTTAGCAACATGAGTATTGTAATTTTTGAAGTGATTTCCATGTGCTCTTGAGAGAACTTCTCAAATAAGTGCCTTAAAAATGCTTTCAGCAATGGCTGGAAGGCTGGGGGAAACACATATTAGGACCAGCTTACATGCTAACACAGTATAAGTTCATATATGTTTATTTAAAAATGTGAGACCTGTTATCTCCTCACAGATATGATTTCCTGCACTTAACCCCGTTTCCATCAGGCAAAGTAACCAAGTCAGCAGTCCCAGCAGATTAGCTATTAAGGGCCTCCTGGCTGCTGCTTCCCAGCTTCCTGTGAAGTGGATTTATAAGTTCAACACACCTCCCAAGGGTCGAGAGCTATCCTCCTTCACTTTGTCAAGAGGGCTGGTTCTCCAAGGGCACCCCTGCTCAGCTTCTGCATCGTGGAGTCCACTGAAGTGAGACAAAAGGAGGGAGGCCTCGGGGACCTCCAGGATGCACCAGCTGAGGGAGGGAGGCCAAGTGGTATTATTGTGAGCTGCTGTCATAACTGCACCACACTGTTATGTGACACTCAGAGCTCACTAAGTGCTTTTTACATCAATTATTTTATTTAATCCTCTCAGTGGTCCTTGAAACAGGTTTAGTCACTCAGTTTAGAAATGAGAAAGCAGATAAAAGATGATGAAGCAACATGGGACGAGCCAAGGTTAAGGGCAATGGGAGTGGAGGAACCAGAGGGCTGACTCCAGGCCTCCTGCTCTGTGTACCATGTCCGGCCAGGGACAGACAGAGACTCATTGTCTGCCTGGCTTTCCTTCCATCCATCCCCGATTGCCATACAAATGTCTCTTATTTTTCTGCCCTTTAATTTCTCTACCAGGATTAATCACTGACATACAGAGAGCAAATGGAAATCAGTAGTGAGGTTCAGAGGCTGATGGTCTAGACCAGGGGTGTCCAAACTGCGGCCTGCGGGCCAACTGCGGCCCATGATCCATTGTTAATTGGCCTGCAGCAAGTTCTAAAAATATAGTTTATTTAAATAAACCAGGTGAGGCAATATGTACTTTACCTTGAGTGAGTGGCCCGGCTGTTTGTGTATTTTACCGCATATGGCCCTTGGTGAAAACTGTTGAAAAAAGTTTGGACACCCCTGTTCTAGACTGAGGAATAGTTGCATCATTCTCTCTCCTTTAATGGCAACATTTCAGGCGCCAAATGTTCCTCCTCCAGCCACACCATTAGGAAAAATGGCAAGTTTTGGTTCCTCCTCGATCCCTCTGTAAACTATACAGAGTATACAGAGGGATATTTGAGTGCCCACTGTGAGCCTTACTTAGGTGTCCAAGATCCAAAATGCCTTATTGATTTGAGGCCTGTGTGTTTGCTTTTCTTTTGTATCCAGAATAAATAGCAAGCTCTGTGCTACCAACTGTGCAGGCAGACACCTACCATTATGGGTTGTAGCATTTCAAATAATGACAGTCCACCGACGTTTATTTATCATAAATGTTCAATGAATGGAATGAGTCCTACATGCCAGGTGGTATGCTAGTTGGGCACGCAGTGGTAAGCAGAAGCAGCCCTAGTCTTTGATTGGGACTTACATCTATTGAAGGGAGATAGTGATTCATCAAATCATCACATACACAATGCATAGTTGCAATGCTGGCAATGCTAGCAAGCAGAGGGACTGGTGCTGCCAGAGCTCTTAATGAGGATATGTGACCAAAGTTAGGGAACTTGAAAAAAAAAAGGAACAGAAAGGTGGCCAGTCTGACCAGAGTGGAGGAAGGCAGATGTTTCAGGAGCCCAAAGAGAACCCAGGGCATTGAGGCTACCTTACAGGCTGTCACCCATGCCCTGAGAATGTTCGAAGCAGAGGGTCACAGCATCACCCTTATATTTCTGAGAACTCAGTCACGTCAGGGGAACTGGATTTGATACCAGACTATTATGGGATAGAGAACAGGGAGAGGGAGATGTGGACAGGTCCAGGAGAGTAAGGTAAAATGAAAAGGACTAGGTAAGCTGATAAAAGGGCCGAGGTAGAGGAAGACGGCAGGAAGACATCAGGACTTCTAACTTGTATGAGGAGGAGTTGGTGATGTCATTCACTGAGCTCTCTAGGACCTAGTGCTAGGAGTTTTTTCAGGTTTTTTTGTTTGTTTGGTTTTGTTTTTTCAGGGTTAATACCCCATGCTACTCATACTGGAAAGTACAGATATGAGTAAGAGATAGCTGCTGCCCTCACAGAGCTTGCAATCTAGTAGGGGGCGGAGGGAATAGTTAAGGTCTAAAATTCATTTAAAGTATGGCTGTTGTATAAAGTTGGCAAATGGGAATCCACATAGACACTCCTTCCAGAGGGTTACTAGGGCGTGAGAAGCCTTAGCACTTGAGTGCCCTGGTGGAAGAAGAGGCTGGGGAGTAGGAGACGTTTTGGGCAGATGAATGATCTGGTGACCTTTGAAAAGGCACTGTGAATCACCGAATAAAACTTTAATGCAGGCCAAATGGAAAAACACAGTATACGCTTCAAGCCTGAAATGATAGAATCTAAAACTCATCTTTTGTGGGCATGCCAAGTGCAATTAAAAGAAGTGAGCCATTTAATGGGAGCAAGTAGGATAAGTGTGATTTGTGAAGACAAAGGCTGGGTTGCAACTTCTTTTCATCCAACAGCCTCTTAAAAATATTCACTGCCTGGTCATTGCTAAATGTCACCATGGCAACGATTGATATGAAAAATAACATTAGCCTGGACACTTCTGCCTCACTTGACCTGACATTTTCCACTGCAGTGATCATTTACATTGTACAGATGAGTAAAGAGGTTCCTACTTGGATTCTGTCATATTTTCTTTTGTCCTGAGAAGATAAGTGCTTGTTAAATCCACCCTGATGTTAACAAATGACCCAGTGGCATTTGAAATGGGGTGGCTTTACCATTCTTTCCTTTCATCTCTGAGGATGTGCTGGGAGATACACCCTGCTGGTGTCATCCATGTTGGTTCAGGGGTGAGGGTGGGGAGGTTGGTTGGGAGACTTTGCCCAAATCAGTTCCACTGGTGGACGTGGAGGAGGTATATTACATATAACTATGCACACATTTTTTTTTTATCACATATCACATTCTTAGCATTTCTTCCTTCAAGAGCTCTTCCTTCTGGTGTCTAATCCCAATCCTGGGCAACCTAACTCTTCAATTCTGTACTTTCTATCCATAGTCACTCTTCTCCCCAATCTCATATTTTATAATCCCTGCTGCTTTTTCCATTTTCACATTCAACAAACATGTATTGAATGTCTTCCCTATGTTCCATGTGGCTGGGACACCCAGCCAATAGGAGCCCAGAACCCCTGCCGTCTGCGACTTACATTGAGAATGGTGGGAGACAGACAATACACATAAACAAGGAAATGATAGGTATCTTAGATGATTAAAAACAAAAAAGCAAAACAAAACAGAAAAACACACAAAAAAACTTGGAACAGGATGAGGGGGTGGCCCAGTCACAGTTTTCAATAAGGTTGTCAGGCTTGGCCTCTGTGAGAAGGGGACATACGAACAGATTTGAAGGAGGTGAGAGTGTGAGCACATGGGAGAGACTGAAGGCAATGTGCGCCTGGCTGGTCTAAGAATCTGCCAGGAGGCCAGAGTCAGCTAGGCAAGGAGTGTGGCTGTAGATGTGAATGGGGCGAGGGTGCTGATGCAGGTCTGAAGGTCTTGGGAGGCTTAGAACATGAGCGACATAATCTGGCTTGTCTTACTGGGATTACAGTATCTTTTGTTTGGGAGAAGGACTGTGAAGGTTGGAGGGGGGCGGAAGAGAAATGTGATGAGGCTGTTGCAGGAGCCCCGGCGAGGGATAGTGATGACTTGCTGGCAGTGGGCGTGGTGACCAGCGGTGGGATTCTGGATGTATTTTGAAATAGAGCCGCTAGGATTTACCAATGGAGAAGAGCACTCTCCTTTGAACTTTTTCTCAAATTCTAAATAGAAAATAGTAAATAAATAGTAAGTCAAATGCTCTTCTTAGAAAAATAGGTGCGTATTTACACATGGATTCCCTTGGTAGTACAGCTTTTAAACGTAATATTCCTTTTTCTGTGGAGGAAACTCCAACTGAACATACGGCATTCTGTATGAACAAGTTAGCATTGTGGTTAAGAGCAGTTTCCAAAATAAAATTGCCTGGTCTCACTACTTCACAAATGTGTGACCAGGGATGCATTACTTAGATGCCCAGTGACCTCAGTTTTATCATATGTAAAATGTGGATCATAACAATTCCTGCCTCATAGAACCGTGAGGAATAAAGAGATAATATATATGGAGCTCTTAAAAACAGAATGCAGCATATAGTAGATGTTAAATAAAAGTTAATAATTATTATATTTTGATTAGCATTTGTCTTAAGTTCTTTTAGTAGCTTCTTAGACTACAAACAGCCTGAGTATTCTTTCTGTATTAGCATTCTTAGAGACTTTTCAGAGGACTTTTTCTCTTCTCTAATACGCATATGTATTAGCATATGGTAGTAGAAATAGTCATTCCTTAGCTCAGTGCTTCTCTGCATTCATAGTTAATGCAATGTTTTGTCATTGCAGTATGGTTTTATACTGAAAATTACTGTTTTTGAAAGTTGAAAATCAGTTGAATGTTGGCAATTTCATGGGATTTAATCGAATATGTGCATGTGTGCATATGTATATATATTTAACTGTGTAGTTAGACGCCTTATAGATCTAGTTGTAGAGTTAGACCACCCTAATTTGTATCCTGGCTCTATTGGTCATACCCGTGTAAACTTGGACATATTGTTGAATATGTTTCTGCCTCATTTACTCCTTCTATAAAATAGGAGTAATCACAGAATCTATTCTACAAGGTTCTTGTGATGGTAAAATGAGTATTCTCATAGAGTAGCTCATAAAACAGTAACTTGCGCAAGATAAATGCTCAATAAATTTTGGCTCTTAGTAAACATAGTGATCCCTGGGCTGGGCTGGGCACCATGAGGTAGAATCCCAAGGCCTGAACACCGCTGGGGGAAAAATCACTAGCCCCAATTCATTATTTATTTAGACATGAATCCTTTTCTTATTAAAATATAGTTAACATACAATACTATATTAAAATATAGTTAAAGATTTTTATTAAAATATAGTTAACATACAATACTATATCAGTTTCAAGTGTACACAATAATTTTGCAACGTGTATATACCTAAAGAAGTCATGACCATAAGTCCAGCAACCTTCTGACACTGTACCCCACTATCACAATATTATTGACTATATTCCCTGTGCTGTACATTACATTCCCATGACTTATTTGTTTTATACCTGGAAATTTGAGCCTCTTGTTCCCCTTTACCTTTCCCCCCCTTTTAAATTTTTCAGTTACACTTCACATTCAATATTATTTTATATTAATTTTAGGTGTACAACATAGTGGTTAGATATTTATATAATTTAAGAAGTGATTCCCCCAACTAGTATAGTACCCACCTAGCACTATACACAGTTATTACCTTATTATTGACTATATTCCCTATGGTTTACTTTAAATCCCCATGACTACTGTGTAACAACCAATTTGTACTACTTAATTTCTTCCCCTTTTTCACTCACCACCCCCAACACTCCTCCTATCTAGCACCATCAAAATGTTCTCTGTATCTGTGAGTTTATTTCTGTTTTGTTTGTTTTGTTCTTTAGGTTTCACTTATAAGCAAAATCACATTGCATCCGTCTTCCTCTGTCTGACATACTCTCCATTCAGCACAGTACCCTCCAGGTCCATCCATGCTGCTGCAGATGGCAAGAATCCATTCCCTTTCTTGGCTGAGCACTATCCCATTGTATACATGTACCACTTTCTCTTTATCCATTCATCCACTGACAGACATACAGGCTGCCTCCACATCTTGGCCATTGTAAACAATGCTGCAGTGAACATATGGATGCATTTGTCCCCTTGAAGTAGAGTTTTGAGTTTCTTTGGATAAATCCACAGAAGTGGGATTACTGGGTTCTTCTTTGTCTCTTGTTATTACCTTTGTTTTAAAGTCTATTTTGTTTGGTATAAATATTGCTACTCCAGATTCTTTTGATTGTTTGTTTCCATTTCATGAAATATTTGTTTCCCATCCCTTTATTTTCAGTCTGTGTGTCTTTCAATCTGAAGTGAGTCTCTTGTAGGCAGCATGTGTAAGGGTCCTGTTTATTATCCATTAAGCCACACTGTCTTTGAATTGGAGCATTGAATCCATTTACATTGAAAGTAATTGTTGATATATATTTCATTATTGCCATGTTATTATACGTATTTACTTATTTATGTTTTCATTTTAAAGAAGTCCTTCTAAGATTCCTTGTAATACTGGTTGGTGGTGATGAACTCTGTTAGCTTTCTCTTGTCTGGGAAGCTCTTTATTTGTCCTTCAATTCTAAATGATAGTTTTACTGGGTAGAGTAATCTTGGTTGGAGGTCCTTACTTTTCATCACTTTGAATATTTCATGCCCAACCCTTCTGGCCTGCAAAGTTTATGTTGAGAAATCATCTAATAATCTTATGGGAGCTCCCTTGTAGATAACTGTTTTTCTCTTGCTGCTTTTAGCATTCTTTCTTTGTCTTTAACCTTTGGCATTTTACTTATGATGTGTCTTGGTGTGCACCCCTTTGGGTTCATCTTATTTGGGACTCTCTGCACTTCCCAGGCACGTATGTCTATTTCGTTCATCAGGTTAGGGAAGTTTTCCATCATTATTTATTCAAGTAGGTTTTCAATTCCTTCCACTCTCTTTTCTCTTGCTGGTACCCCTATGATACAAATATTGTTATGCTTGATGTTGTCCCAGAGGCCCCTTAAATTCTCCTTTTTTTTTTTTTTTCTTTTTTCTTTTTTCTATTCTGATTGGGTGTTTTCTGCTACCTTATCTTCTAAATCACTGATTCAGTCCTTTGCTTCATCTAATCTATTGATTCCCTCTAATGTATTCTTCATTTTGCTTATTGTAGTCTTTATTTTTGACTGGTTCTTTTTTACGTTCTCTGTCTCTATTTTCATGTTTCCTATTTCTTTGTTGAAATTCTCCCTGAGATAAGTGAGCATCTTTATAATCAGTGTTTTGAACTCTGTATCAAATAGGTTGCTTGTCTCCATTTCGTTTAGTTCTTTTTCTGGAGATTTGTTTTGTTCTTTTATTTGGGACATGTTTCTTTGTCTCCCCATTGAGGCTGCCTCCCTGTGTTTGTTTTTATGTATTAGGTAGGGCTCCTATGCCCCCCAGTCTTAGTAGAGTGGCCTTCTGTAGTGGGTGGCTTTTGGGGCCTAGTGACACACAGTCCCCCTGGTCACTAGAGCTGGGTACTCCAGGTGTGACTCTTGTGTGGGTTGTGTGTGTGCTCCTGTTGTAGTTGAGTCTTGGTTGCTGTTTGCATGTCAGTGGGAGGGATTGACCTTTGGGCTGATTGGTTGTGAGGACTGGCTATGACTGCATTGGTGGAAATGTAGTACCAGGGCTGACCCTACAGAGCAGGATTGCTTTAGCATGGCTCTGGTGGCTGCTCAGTCTGCCCTTTTAGTGTGTCAGTTTTGGAGGTGGCTGCGTGATGCTCTGCCTCTGTCTGTAGCTGGCCACTGGGCTTGCAGGACCCAGGGCCTCCTGGAACTGGACCCGCTGCAGGCTAAGTTTAGCGGCAGCCTGTGCTCAGCCCAGGAACACCTGGTATGAGCCACAAAGGGACTTGCAGATAGCTGCCACCCATGCTGGGCTTGGAGGTGCCTCAACAGGCCTAGCTGTGAACGAAGGCTGGCTGCCCCTAGGGCTGGGCATAGTGATGCTCGGTCTGAGGTATGGGATGAAACTAGATGCTGCTTGTTTGGGTTCTGTGAACCTTTGGAGATATTAGGAAAGTCTGCCACATGAGCCAAGACAGGCCATTTGTATTGAAAAGCCACTGGAAGTTGCTTGGGTGGGTCAACAAGTTGGGTTGGGCATGGTCTCAGGGAATCACCAGGGCAGGATGAATGAATGGTGTTAGCCAGGTTGATGGAGACTCAGATATAGCTGCCACATACATCTGCATGCCAGGAGTGGGGAGGGCTCAACAAACAAACAATGGCTTCTGCCAGCTCCTCCATCTGGGAGAAAGCTTTGCCTACCGTCCTCTCCCTGCAGCCAGACAATTCAGTTCCTCTCCGTATGTTTGAGGCATCTTTCGAGCTACTGCCCCATTGCTGGAGCTCAGAGCGAGTAAGTCCGTCAGCAAGTAATCCGTATGTGGGCCCTTTAAGAGGACTGCCTGGGATTTCAGCTGCCCTCCAATTCAGTCAACCACAATCTCTGCTGCTTTTCACTGCCAGAAGTTATAGGGACTTCTCTCCTGGACACTGGAACCCTTGGCTGCAGACCCTGGTATGAGGTTGGGAACCATCGCTCCTCCAAGTGGGACCTCTACAGCCAATATATTCCTCCCAATTTTTAATGGTCACATGGGGATGTGTGACCATCTTGTTCCATGTTTCTCACCCTCCTGCCAATCTTGAGGTGGCTTCTTCTGTATGTTGTTAGCTGTAGGGCTTTGGCTCAGCTAGACTTCAGGCAATATCAATGATGGTGTTTCTGTAGTTTGGTTGTAATTTTGATAGGGTCATGAGAGGAGGTAAGCACAGTGTTTACCTACTCTGCTATCTTGACTGGAAAATGTAGGCATGATTCCTTATCAGACCCTTCTAACTACATGCTGGAACATTCTATTAATCATCACCTAAGATAATCATGTGTGCTCTACTGTATTTTCTCTACATCACACAGGAACTTGGAATAAAACAATGAATGATACTTTGTTCTTTGGGGTGTTTGAAGAGCTGTTGAAATTCTAGTCATGATACTTAATGTTATGAGTTCTTTATGCCTGTTGTTAAATATGCCAGCATTTTATTGACATCTTACAATGAAAAGGGTGGCCAAACACAGTAATAGGTTTCCCCTAAAGAGTGTGAATGTCAACAAATCTGATGGGAGGCACTGCTAAGGAAAACGAACACGTGTTCAAAAAACAACTACCTTCATAAAGGATAATGGGTACATGCATGTTTAATCCAGTGGCTTCTATCAAACACTTCAAGTAATTGTTTAAAGATATAAGTAGATGGTTGCTATTAATATTTATTTTTATGGCATCCTTCTTTTGAGGGATTCTTAACGTTCAATTTAATTTTGTGTTTTAGTCTTTTTTTACTCCTGTTTCTCAACTCTGCCTACACATAAAAATCACTTGGGGAATGTTAAAAGATATTGATGTCGGGACTTCACTACCCAGAGGTTCTGATCTAACTGGTTTGGTATAGATCTCAAGCATTCATATTTTAAAATTATTTTTTAATTTAAAACTTTTATTATGAAACATTTGAAATGTACACAAAGTAGGGAGAATTATAAGTCCACATGTATTTATCTCCCAGCCATGGTAATTAACTTCAGTTGCTATTTTTAAAAGTTCCCACAATTGATTCTTCTAACATGCAGTCATAATGAGAACCACCACTCTATTCTAATAAAACAGAAAATGGAAGGAGTATTTCAGTGGATATTGATAACAGGAGGAGCTGAAATTTGCTCAGGGACACAACACAATTTTAAGACATTATCTAGAACTCTGTTCATCAGGCCCCAATGGCATTCATGAACATGTACATAATATGGTAAGTGTATGCCTGCTTGATTTTGGTAAACAATGGAATAATTTTGGATGGGCTTTCGGACACTTGGGGATAATTCAGAAGAAGGCTTAGAAATATAATGGTTTCCCATTTAGAATCTTTATACCTTGACTCAAACAACATCATGCCCATCTACCTAAGGCTCAGATAAAGGAAGATCTGATGAGCAAGGGTGGGAGAAGTAGATTAGAGTTGATGGATCAGAGAAGACATGGGAGGGGAAAAGGTAGTGGAAATTATCTTCTGACTCATGGAGTAAAAGCACCACACCAATGACAGATTAATCTCAATTTATAATGGAGTAGTTCTGTAGGCTATTCAATAATATGTAAATATATATACATACATATCAGTATATTTTAATGAAGTCAACATTTGAGTTGCTACTTCAACAGTGAAGAATTATGGGCAAACCATGGTTCCTGGGTGGAAAACACTTGGAAATAAATTTGATCTTAGAGTTGGACAGGACATTAAATATGATCTTGCCCAAAGGCCCACCTGACAGAGGAATTTCTTCTGGGGCATTGTTCACAGATGTCTTCTGGTATCCGTCCCTTAAACATGTTAGTTGGAGAGCCCACTGGCTCATAAATCAGCCTGGTTCCATATTACTAGAATGGAAGTCTCCTTTTATTGAGCTGAAATGTCATTCTTTAACACTCTTCTAATGAAAGAAAATATTTCTGATGCCACCCCCCATGTTGTCTTATTTTTATTACTTGAATACATTTAGATGTAAAACGGGATTTAAGTTGATCATGCTATAGGTCTCATCAATTATAAAACCAAAATAACCTTACAAATTGATATGAAAAATACAAGACCTATAAAATTAACACTCTATTAACTTAATAGGGTTAAGGATATTGTTTTTATGAAACAAAATTCCTTGAGTTGTGCTTAAGGGTAGAAAGATGTAGCCTCTGGTAAATTTCTTTATTCAATTTGGTTCACTAATTTTCACTCATCAGTTTAGGGGATGCCTGTTAGCATATGTATGTTATACCAAGTGATATTATTAGGTTGGTGCAAAAGTAATTGAGGTTTAAAAAGTTAAAAATAATTGCAAAAATCTCAATTACTTTTGCAGCAACCTAATAATAATTTAAAGTTTCTATTTGCTAGGTTTGAGATAGTCCAATCTCCAACTTAACCAAAACTGCCAGCAATTAGTTCTCCATTTCCATTATAATGAGGCATCCCTTGGCAACTTTGTAAAGATGTTTTGTGCACTTGGAAATTAAGGTCAGAGTTGTAGTGTTATTGCAATCTTCAGTAAGTGGGCACCTAATCCAATTATTGTTGGAATTGGGTACAGAACAATCTTTCGTTGTTATTTATTACTATACTTACTGCTAATGAACTGCTGTTGCAAGTTGATGCATACGACAGGATCCAAGCAATAAATCTTGCAAAATGTGTGCTGACTGTTGTAGTGTAGGCTCCCTTTGGTTTAACTCAGTTATATGGCTGAATGAGGCTGTCCTCCCACCACTTTTCTGTTCCAACTTCTAGTAAACATCTGAGTAATACACCAACTTTGTCACCTGTGCGATTATTGTTGTACATTGGTCACCTACTGTGTTTCCCCGACAATAAGACCTAGCCGGACAATCAGCTCTAATGCATCTTTTGGAGCAAAAATTAATATAAGACCGGGTATTACATTATAATTATATTATATTAGGCCCGGTCTTACATTAATTTTTGCTCCAAAAGATGCATTAGAGCTGATTGTCCATCTAGGTCTTATTTTCGGGGTAATGGTAAGTTAGTGTGTGATTTGAGTGTGATTTCAAATCACCTGGGGAGCTTGTTAAAAGTACCTGTCCTCTGAACCTCACCCAAGAGCTTCTGATTTGCTTATCCTGGGGATAGACCCAAGAATCTACATTATTCACAAACATTCCAAGTGATTCTAATATAAATGGTGTGAACTTTTATTGCTTTCCAAGATTATTGTTGACATGGAAATATAAAACATAAACTCTTCACAAACAACCTGCATTGAGAAACTGGTATCCTCAGATTTGTATCATCTACAAATAAGCCTGCTCTGGATGTTCTAACAAGTTCCTGATAAACATCTTGAACAGGAAAGAGTCAATAGCAGAGGCTTTCTTTAAAATGGCTTTGACCTATTAGACACCAGATTTATTTCAAGGGGTACAGATACTCTAGATGATTCCCAGAATGATCTAGATGCTGTACACTAGAGTGGAATCACATTTTCAGGTTGTACCCACACTGTTGAAGTACACATGTATAGTTAGGCAACTGAAAATGAAGGGTAAAAATGCTGGAAAATAGGAATCATATTAAGCTGCAAAAAAGATGCCATTTTTCTTGGTGTAGTTATAAACAATTTCTTAGTTTATAACGTTAACTATGGAAAGTTTGCCTAAAGAGAACATAAACCTGTAGACAGAGTCAACAAGTTTATAAACCAGACATCTGAATGTGTTTTATTACCCATTTTTTTCTTCCTCAGTTAAATCTTGTTGATTGCTGTTAGAATGAAATAATAATCACTGGTTAGAATTGATTACAACTTATAGGAGACTGAGAGGCTTGCTGGCATTTATTTTATGTCTTTTTTGGGGAAAATGATTAAAATGTTAAGTGTCTTGGCATAAGCCAATACTGATTGTTTGGAATATCAATGTGGTCTTAGGTGGTGAATAGCTTGGGAGTTTAATTTAGTAATATCAGGTTACCAACTTCCATTCTTTATATTTTGCCATTATATATAAAATGCCCAAATATAAAGTATTATTTCTATTTTTACTTAATGGAATAGAATTATTGAGCATTTAAACTTTAAAAAGAACTAAGGATTAGAATAAATGTTGACATTTTATTAGAAATTATTTTAAAGTGCTGAGATTTATTTCTAAAATTTATTAGAAATGGAGATAGCAAAAATACTTCAATAAGGGTGTATTTTAATACAGTGAGTTAAACTTACATAATATGCATTGGTCCTGCCTTTACGACTAATTATTTTTACAAAAGTACAAAGAGAGACAGGAGGCAAGTTATGGAATTTTGACGAATAGGAATGTTTAAAAAATGTGTTAACATGTCTAAACTTGCTCCTTCTCATATGTACATATTTTTGTACATTTTGTGCTGCATTTGTACTTATTGGTATCTTTTAAAACTTCATTTTGCGTCTGTGCTCTGCATGTATACAGACTCCTGAAATGATGTATAGGTACCCAGAATAAGGAGAGCATCTGGAAGCCTTAATGAGCTATAAACTTGACACTATTCTTAGAACCTAGAAACTCTTAAATTTTCATTTCAGAAGAATTAGCTTGTTGCTTTTGAATTATACATTCATCTCTGTATTTCTCTTATTTATGGTCCCTGGTAACACTACGGCTAAACATTTTGTGACGTGATTTCAAGGACTGGATATGCAATTCAGGTGCCTGACATTCTTCTCAGCATAGAATAGGCCTCGACTAGTGACTGCAAGGCAGCTTAAGTTGAAAAGTTAACTTAAAGCATTGAAGAATATGGGAATATTTTTAAATATCACAGTGCTTTAAGTAAGGGTAGTCTGAGATTGTCAAAGAGGCCAAATGAGTGTTGCATGCCATATTAGAGTAGTGTTTGTAGAGTTTGGTCAAGCTTCAATATTCTTCCAATGCTTGTGTTTGAGGACAAAGTTCCAAAGGTCTCACTGGACAGATTCTCTCTCATTTCTTTCTGGAATCTTGTCAATGAGGCTGACAATATGGCTATAATACAACCTGCAAATTCTGCCCTGGCCTTGGCTATCAGGTTAGAGTTATTGTTCTTCAGGTAGCAGAGGACCAGTGAATACCAATGACTTGGTATGCTATTGATGGCTGTGGTTTGATGGAGGTTCGTAGGGAATCCTGTCCCTATAGTTTGGGGAGCAGTTACACACATATCTTACCTGAAGTTAGCTGTGCTCCATTTCTCTGTACCGTGGCTAGAATTCTGGATGTCTTGTTGGTCTTCAGTGATGTATGTATGTATGTTCTATACAGTAGAGCAATTTCAGGAAACCCATATATTTAATATTAGCATTGTAGGGCAAACCTTAGTTTGGTGGTAGAGACAAGTATGGGCATCCCAAGATCAGGCTGGAGTCATGGAATCTTTCCCCATGTTTCATGAATTATTTTAGTATTTGCCATGTGTACATATTAAACTAGAAATCTGAATTCTCAATGTCAAATCTGTACTAACTCTGGTACTGTACGAAAGTCGCTCCCTGGACCCAAGAACTACTTTTCTGTAAATTACTGGAAAAGCACAAGGGTTATACACTGACAAGAATAAAGAATTCTCTAGGTGTACAGTGGTTGCTTTTGAAAGTGAGAGGGATGCAGGGAGAAGTTAGTTTTTCATGAAAGAAAGCAAATCTAACTGTAATGGTATCATCCCCCGTCTACTTTATTTTCCTATTTCCTTCTCTTTTCCATGTGGAAGAGCTCATTATTTTATTTTCTGATGAAAGTTAGATAGGTTTTTCATTATTGCTTTTATTCAGCAGGTATTAAGATGTGATAATGTCTTTTTATTTTATGGAACCCTAGTATTTTTTGAAGTATAAGGAATTTTGGAAATAGTCCCTTAATTTATTCACAAGGAAAGTGAACCTTTAAAGTAAAGTGACAGCTTAGTGCATTATTTGATGTCCCTTCATTCATTTAGCAAAAACGTTCAGTATTTGGCTTGCAATGTACGCAGTGAGGCACTGTGGGGAGACAGAGATGACTAAGAGGGCTCCTACAGGATGTTAAGGTGGAAGGAAGAGTGTATTACAGAGATGCAAGTTACTGAGAGAGCTATGTACTGCTCATGAGTCTTTGTATGACATTTCTTTTTCTCCATGTGTGCTTAGAAAAACAAAAAAGAATAGCAGAGAGCCTTGGTCAAGCCCAAAGGGTTGCATAATAATTGCTTCCCAGATTTACTATTAAACTATAAAGCAGTATGGTTTTTACTGCAAATTTTGAATTCATAAAACATTAGGATAATTAGGTACTTTTAACTTTTAAGAAATCATATTTAGTATCCTAACATTCTCTCCCAAGAAAACAGTCATTCATACACTGTTGCTGATTTTCTACATCACGAGAAAGATTAAGATTCATGAAGCCGGGAGAAAACAGTTAGCTTTCAAAAAAAAAAAAAAAAAAAGCCAAAACATGGCAATAAAATGAATGAAAACAGGAAACCATCTGTGTCTCCAATAATATCAACTTAGTGTTTGTTGTAAATAATATAATTTGTTCAAGTCCACTTTTAAAGGGGTGCACTTTAGTGTGAACACAAAAAAGGAAAATATGTAAATCCATTCTTCATGCACAGATCTAATATGCAACACTTACAACCATGTAAGTACAAATGTACTATGTGTATATATAGCTCTAACACTCATGTGGCCTTAATAGAAAATTAATACAGGTGACCCCCAAATATATCATCCAGTATTTGAACTACCACCTTTATCTGTCACTTACTTCAAAGACAGTTCAGGCCCTTGTTATTACCTCTGGTACTTGGAACAATGCCATCGTCACTTCCTATTAGTTCCTGGTATTTGACTGTCCATTCTCGTTTTTGCTGTGTCAACAGATTATTTTTCCTATAACATGAAGTAAATCACATTTTCTTGCTTAGAATTTCCCAAAGCTGCACGTCTTCCACAGAGTATGGGTCCATAAACTCCATAGCAACTGAGTTACCATTATTTTCCAACCTTCTCTCCAGTGAAATATGAAAAACGCCCCCTCCCTTTTCTATTGCTGTTTTCCCTGTCCTAGAAACCCAGGCCAAGTGTCAGGGACACACCAGGCTCACTAATCTCTGCCACTAGCATTTACTCTGCATCACATGTTTGCCCCCCAACAGTAAATACAATATTTTTGTGAATCCATTTTCCCTCCCTCAATGAGTTGGTGAACTAGAGGGGTAACTAGGAGTATATGGAGAGGACCTTAAACATTTTAATAAATATGTCTTGGTTACTCAGAACTTAGATGTTGTGAGAGGACCAGGAATAATTTCTGTCACCTACACATCAGAGTGTGAGCCCCTTCCTCTCCATTTCAGTGTAAAGCTTTATCAATAATGACTTCCTGTTATTCTGGGAAGCTTAGAAGACCACCTGTAACTGTGAACATTCATGGTGGGGGCGGGGGGAAGATAGTGGGGAATAGGAGGCTGCGAAAAGAAAACCGCTTCCCTCATCTTTAATTCAGGTGTTCTCTATTAACTTAATATTTATTGAGTGCCCACCCAATGCAAGATGCCACCAATTTGAATTTTTTCTTTCAAAAAGAAAAAAACAATCACTGTAGCCCCTAAGCTAATAAATAACTCACCTGAAGGTCAGGCACACCTTCCCCCCACTCTCAAAAGGGGTGTCTGGGAAGGGAGAGGAGGGGATTAGAGGGCCCAGGCAATAATCTAAGTGGACATCCAAAGGCTAACGCCATTGGCAGCTGTCGCGAGGTGTTGTCCCCAGCCTGACCCTACGCCTGGATGGAGAAGACTGTTACCACGTAACAGTCCTAAAGTACTGAGGTGGCCCATTCCCCTGCAGCCGGGAAGCGGAGTCAGGACGAGGTTGGCTTTCTCTGCGCGGTCTCTGGGCGTGTGCCCCCGCCGCAGCTCCGCTGAGCCTCCGAATCCCCTGCAAAGGGGGGCGGGGAGCCGCGGCAAACAGCCCGCGTCTGCGGCTTCCTCCCCACGCCCGCGCCTCTTGCGCACAGCCGGGAAGACGCGCACCGAGCCCATCCACACGCCGCCGCGCGCCCGGGCTCCTTGCCCAGCCGAGGTAACTTTTCTGTCTGCTGGAACGCGGGGATCCCAGGGGGTCTCCCTTTTGCGAGGTGCGGAGAACAAGCCTGAGGCCGGGGACGAGGCGCGCGGGGCTGCGCCGCTGACGCGTGGCTCCCGCGCTGCACGGCGGCCGGAATCGCCAGAGCCCAGATTCGGCCAGGCCCAGCTCGGGACCCCGCCTGCTCGCCTGCTGGGATCCCTGCTGGGCCGAGCCGGTGCGCCGAACCCCGTGCCCCGGGACGTACCCTCCGCCCGCCTCCCCGCTGCAGCATCGGTTGGGCACGCGCCCGGAGCCTGAACATCGGCCTGTGGGGAGGTGTGGGGGGGTCTCCTTCGGAGCCCTCGCCGAAAAGGGCGACTCGGTCCCCGCGCCTTTTCTCGGTCAATTTGCCTAAATCCCCCGTTCGGGGCGCCATGTTTTAAGTTACCCCTTGGGAGGGCGGGGGCGAGGGCCCGGCGGGCTGCGCAGGGAGGGCGACACTGCGGCGCCGCCCGGGGCGGGTGGCCGGCCCGCGCGGGAGGGGCCCTGTGCGGTGTTGGCTGCGGGCTTGTCCCGGGAGCGGGGTGCGGGGGTAGGTGCGCTCAGCACAAAGCATCTCCGCTCGGGAGCGGGCCGGCAGCTTTTATGTAACTTGTCTCCTTCCCGAACTGGGGCAGTGTCCCTCAGACGCTGGCGGGGGCTGCACCTCGGCCGCAGGGGGAGCAGGCAGCGTCCAAAAGCGGTTGCTCTTGGCCCGGGCACCTGCAGGGCCCCGTCGCCCCTGCCTTCCCTCCCCTTGCACCCCTCCGCTGGGAGGCCGAGGCTGGCCTGCCGTGGCCGAGGGGCGGGGAGCGGCGCGGCTCACCTGGCGCCCGCGGGGCTGCGGGGTGCCTGGGGAGGTGTCTGCGAGAGCAGCTCTGCGGCGGGTGGGGGTGGGGAGGCCGGGGCGTCGGACCGCTGGAGTCCTGGTCTCAGCCAATTCCTTGCGGGGGTTTCCCGGCTCCTGCAGCGGGGGCTTGCTTTCTCGGATTTCCCCTCTAATCTCGCCTTACTTCCCCTCCCCCTTTCTCCTCTCCCTTCCACCCCCAGCCAAGTTCAAGGCTTCTGCAATGCGGTGGGTGTGGTTACCTAGTAAATTGTAACTGTGGTCGGTTGCAGTGGGAGCGTTCTTTCCTTTTCGGTTTTTATATTTACGGATCCAAAGTTTTCTAGGGTTTTCTCCTCCAGTTGCAGCTCCGGGTCAAAGTTGGGAAGAGATTGTGGCAGAACACATAGAATGATAAAGAAAACATGTGCTATTAATTACTCCTGGAGTCTGGGCTGAGAAATCCTGAGGGGGCCAGGCAGTCTTGCTAATGCAGTTCTTCCATTACGTGTTTAAGTTGGTGTTTCAGCTTTTTTACATTGGTCTTGCGGAATTGCTTTTGCAGATGTCCTTCCTGTCTTTTTTGGGGGTCCATTTTTCTGAGGCAGCCAGGGGTGTTAGAGTTTCCCTTGCTAGCATTACCATCCCTAGTAGAAGAATCATTACACTAAATGCTAAAAACATTCTTTTTGAATTTTTCACGGATGTTTAAAGTCTCAAGGAAACTTCACTTATTTCTGGGAGCCCTGGATATAGTATGAATTACAGCAAATTAAGCAGAAAAGTCCTCTTAAGAAAAGGGAGCACGTCAAGCTTGAGTGAACCCTGGGGAATTTGAGGTGATTTATATCTTGGCTCAGACAAGGTTGAAAAAAAAAAGCATGTTAATTTTGGTGTCAAACTTTTAAAACTTTAGTTGGAGTAACAAAGTTATTGTGAGAGGAAATAAATTCTAAATCGAGAAGCACGTCTTTAATTTGTTAATTTCAGAAGGCATTGATAAAAATATTGGAATACTAAATGCTGCCTCATTTGCATTATGATTTTCTGATGGTTTAGAAAAGCGGAATATCAGGTGCACAAGTTACTGCATAAAGTTCATCTAGCTAATATACTTTAGGCAAATAATTTTTGTAAAACACGTTTTGTAAATGATTTATCAGTAACAGGAAGAGTAGCCACTTTAATTTGTAGTTCCTTTTAGCTGAAGGTGTGAGAAGATATAGGTCAAAGGTCAGTGTCTCTGAAATATTTACATTTAATTTTTAGCCGTTTCTTCTGCATAAAGGCGATTTAAGTTAAAAACAGTTTTTGTCAATTCTTGTACAGTGCTTGTATTTTGGCCAACTTTGAATTGTGTTGAAATAGAAGATCAGGGATGTTTTTACTTGATCAGATGCTATTTTATATGTACATTGGTTTTTGTAAATTGGTTGGTCAAATGCTTTAATATGCCACCCAGCTAGAAGAGCAGCAACCTTTCATGTACTAAGAGATGTGACATTGTCATTAGTTTGGGAGTCCTTTGGGATTTACGTTATATTAAGTATGGTGTGAACATGCTGTCCAAGGGATTTTCTTCCATGTTGTAAAATACATATTCATCTTTTAGGTTAGTGCTTTAAAAATAGTCTTAAAATTCACAAATTAGATTTCATATCGTCTCCAGTAAAGTAGAACTCCAAGAGCGGACTGAAAAATAAATACATGTTTCTTTTCTGTGAGAATTTGACTTCAATGAAGAGAGAAGTTTCTTATGTACTCTACTACCCTGGTCATCTATAGTTCCGCTAGTCTCTTCCATGTACCCAACCACAGTTTTCCTCTGAATGTCAGCTTTATTATGGCATATAGACTTGCTATTGAAAATCAGGAGTCAATTTGTCTTTAGCACCACTTCATTTAGAGAGATCTTTAATGGTGCAATTGCTACATCTATTTCTTTCAAAAGGCTAGCTAGCTGCTAATTTGTTGGTAATCCATCAGACACTCCTGGAGGGTTCAGCTGTCATATGATTTGCCTTGGCTGCAAAGAATTATGTGCTCAGAAGAAAGGACTGGAGCAGTGAAGTCATTGCCCTGCCCAGTGTTGTGACATCACTGTGGCTCAAAGGAAACAAGGGTGGGGCAGGCAAAACCAGATGGTCTAAAGCATCTTGCTGGCTTTAATTTTGCCTGATGAATGAGACTCCTTTCTCAAGTTGAACTGCACCATAAGGTATTGTTTGGAGAACTGGAAGGTAGACCTGAATGCAAGACTGCATGGGAAGGTGTGTTTCATAGATCAAGGAAGAAGAGGGTTTTTGTGCAGTAGTCAAAATCTTTGAATATTCCCTTTATTGAGGAAAATAATTTTTTTAAAAGTCCATTTACAGTTTTCTAAAGAGCAAAAATAATGAGTCTATATTTTTATTTATGCATACAGTCAATATATTTCTTACTAGTCTTTGTACCAAAATACCATTCTTGTTAAATTCTTGGTTTGAATTATTAGTGTGGTCTTTTTAAAGTCTGTGGTGTCTATAATGATAGTTTATTTTCTGGGTAGGCAGTGTTCTTTCTGGTTTATTTTTAAGTGATGTGATTGCAGTTGGCAATTGGGAAAAATGGAAAAAGCTGGAGATTTCACAAGTTTAGAAACTATCTGCAGTGATTTGGGGTAATTGATTTCTATTTAAGTTTTTGTTTTATTTGTAAATTATTTTATAATTTAGCATTTTAATCCTTGCTTAGAATTCTAGTGTAGAGATGATCACAGACACTTTTCACCCAAATTAATGTTGAATAAATTGTATGAGGAAGTCTGAAATTCTGAAACTGGAAAGTACATTTCACGTTTTTATTTCTGAATTTAATGTGATGTGAGCATAAAGAAATGAAGAACCACAGAATCGCTGCAGATATTCATTGACTTTTCTCTACCTCCTGGTAAGATGACTCATTTTTTTCATGTGAGTGTATTAGGTATATAGGAGCTCTGAGCAGTTCTTACTTAACTGTGTAGCTATTCCAGAATATATTTCCAAAGCAAAGGGCAGAGGGAAAAAAATGGGAAGAACCGCAAGAGTAGAGAAGTTGCAGTTAGGTACCAGACTGCAAAACACTTGGTTGAAATGTCTTTGCTACTGCATTTTTAAACCTTGCAATGATTGGTTAAATTGCACACTTTAGAATTGTAAGCTTCTATTAGCACCAAACCCCTGATTCTTTTGTAATTTGCAGTACAGAGAAATAGCTGACAACTTAATTTTTAGATTGCTGACATTTTGATACATTGTTCTTAAATAGCCCTTTCTTACAAACTTAAAACAAAGAAAAGAAGCAGAAAGGTCTGTATTAGATCTAGAAAACACATACGATATTTAACCTGCCTCACGTTTGTTTTTCTCTCCAGTTACACTGAGCAATTGCTTGATGTGAGTAGGAACTTATTTCTCTTTGGAGTTTCATTCCCAAACCAAGTACGGGTCTAAACACTTATAACACTGAGTAAATATTTAAAGAATTGAATAAAAAATGAGGCCATTTGTGACTGACGCTTCACTACAAATAATATTTGAAAAGGCTTTAAAAGCACTGCTGCTTTATTTAAAAATGAGAATTACTGGACTCATATATGTAGTCATTATTTTTAATGGCATGATCCTCTTCATAACAAGTTTGCTGATCTGTCCATAGCTCAAATTAGGTTATGTTCTGGAGGTTTTGCCATAATCAGGGAAGAGAATGCGCAGGTACGGAGAGAAAAAGAGAATGGCTTCTTTGAGGGAGATCTGCAGGAGGCCTGCTTCCTTTCTTGCCAGCTCTAATTGGTGTCACGGAAGACATTAGTATTGAGGGGCTACTCAGAAGAGGAGGAGGGGCTCAGATTGGAGTGTGACAAAAGCTGAAAATGGATTAGGGCTGGGCGATGATATTGATCCTGAGGTTGAACTAAAAAGAAAAAAAATATTTTGTTGTAAAGCTCGCTTGTTATTTATATATATATAGTGTTTACAGTCTCACTTTCTTTGTGTTTTATTCAAGCTCCAGTTTTTCATTATTTCTAAAACAAACTTTTTTCTTCACATTTTAACATCTCTGAAATTGGGCTATGAGAATTGCTCTCAGCCATGTGGCAGTCAGAAAGCTGGCAATTTAATTCATTGATTGGGAGCATGCATCAAAAATTGGAGATTGGGTATCAGCTGACTGGAAGAAAACCTTGGAGACAGTAATGGAGCACTCATAAGAAGTAGTGCATTATCAGTGAAGAAACATAGAAGATGCTATTGTGTAAAAGCAAAGGCAGCAATAACTGAGTTGGCGTGCAATTCAAAAGAGCTGGATTCTATCCTTTTGAAGAAATTTAGTAATACTTTGGCCAATTAATTTTGTTCTTGTTTTATTTACATATGTGTAGAATACCTAAATAAATCTAAAACAGTTCTTTAAAGAATGAGAAAGTAAAAATTCCAATGTATGAGCCATAGCTTAATTGGCAGAGTGCTACATAACATGTTATCACTTAGAATTAATGGTTTCATGAATTTTGTGAAATATGCTTTGTCACTTGGCTATGCAGATTTTTAAAAATGCTTTATGTTCAGTGCTTATTCACATGGCCCATTCTATGTATTTATTATTAATTAATGTTTCTTATGTGCATCCCTTTATAGGAAAAATCTATTTAAAGAGTCTTCATTTTCCATTTTGGCTTTTCCATTTTGGTCTTTGGAAGATGGTTGGACTTTGATAGAGATTAGTCATTGAGAAGAAATTCCAGAAGTCAAGAGGCCTAAATTTAGCTGGAATGTAGCCTTTACCATGCGGGGGTAACAGGAGATGAGTCTACGCAGAGAGTGTGGGGCCTGATTTTGAAAGGTTATTGTATATGAGACTAAGTTATATTTTTTTATTTTGCTAGGTAGTGGGGAGCCATTGAAAGTAGTTGACTAGGCACTTCAGATAGAAAGACATGCAAACTAAAAGTAAAGGGATGGAAAAAGATATTTCATGGTAATGGAAAAAACAAATCTGGGGTAACAGTACTTGCACCAGATAAAATAGACTTTAAAACAAAGGCTATAATAAGAGACAAAGAAGGACCCAATCATCCCACTTCTGGGTGTTTATCTGAAGAAACCCAAAACACTACTTCAAAAGGACATGCGCGTCCATATGTTCATTGCAGCATTATTTACAGTGGCCAAGATGTGGAGGAAACCTAGGTATCCATCAATGGATGATGGATAAAGAAGTGTTACATATATAAAATGGAATATTACTCAGCCATAAAAAGAATGAAATCTTGTCATCTGCAACAACATGAGTGGATCTAGAGCGTATTGTGCTGAGTAGAGCAAGTCAGACAGTGAAAGACAAATGCCATATGATTACACTTATATGGGGAATCTAAAGAACAAAATAAATGAACCAATAAAGCAGAACTGGACTTATAGTTACAGAGAACATTTTGGTGCTTGCCAGATGGGCGGGGGTTTGGGGGGGATGGATGAAAAAGGGGAAGGGATTAAGAAGTCCAAATTGTAGTTACAAAATAGTCATGGGGATGTAAAATATAACGTAGGAAATATAGTCAGTAGTAATTGTGCATGGTGTTAGGTACTAGATTTATCAGGGTGATCACTTTGTAAATTATATAAATGTTTAATCACTATGTTGTACACCTGAAATTAATACAGTATTGTATATCAACTGTAATTGAAACATAAATTGTAAATGCAATAAAAAAAAGCAAAGTTGAGTAGGGAAGGAAAATGTTTATGTGGTGATAAAAGAGGATGTATTGGAAGAATAGGAGTCTGGAGACAGATTTTTTTTGTTAATGGACTAATCCAGAAATTTTCAGAAATTGAATCTAATGATTATTCCTCTCAATGATATTTGGCAATTCACCACATATATTTTTGTGGTCATATTTAGTTGAAGATTGTTACTTTTGGACTATCTGTGGTAGGAGATGAGATGTACAGAAGATGGAAAGATTTTCATTCTTATTTACCCTTCCAATTAAAACATCTTTGTTATTTCAGATATAAAAAATAATCCATGCTCTCTTAGGATATATTCTAACAATACTGAAAACCAAAAAGATGAAATCTCATCATCTAAAGATAGCTGCTATTAATCTTTTTGGCAAATATCCTTCCAGAGCCACCCCTCTGGATATATAATATACTGTAGTGGGTTTTGGAATTAGACAGACCTGGGTTGGGCTCCCAGTCTCTATTTAATAGGTGTGTGACATGGTCAACACTCTTAACTTCCTTGAGTCTGTTTATTTATAAAATGTCCACAATGCTTAAAATCACAAGGCTATGAGGAGTAAATGACATGATACATTCAAAGTACTGAACATAGTACCTGATATATCATGAGTGCCTGCTAAGTAGCAGTAGCTTTATTGTGTATGTGTATAGATTTATAGATCGGTACATAATAGTTTACATGAGTAGACCTCTAGCTTAAATATTAATATGTAACCATATTCTTTTTTATATAACTATGTCCTGGGAAGCCTTCTCATGTATGCAAATCCATATCTATATCGTTATTTTAAATGGGAAATAAATATTTTTGTTGGGTTCTGTACTGTACTGGTGAAGGATCATTACCTTAATGATGATGATTATTTGAAGGCTTGTCATCTAGCCCCTTCTCCCCTTTATACTTACTGTCTACATTTTTCATCATTGTCTTGTAGCATACTCATCAGAGGGCTATGGTGAAACAGGACATTAAGCAAAGTTAGAGTCTCTAATAATTGCGTACATCTCACTGGCGTGTGTGAATATTTAGTTTTAACAAACTAAAACAACTAGCCTGTAGCCATATATTTCCTGATGTCTGAATTCAAACTTTACGTAATACAGAGTCTCTTCACAGAGGGCTGACCTCCCCAGCACAGTCTAACCTTGAGATCCCAGGTGCCCACTGTCTTCACGTGTGTACTAGCATGCCCTGGGGGGTAGCAGGCAGCACAGCTTGTAACTGAACTAGCCTCTGAATTCAGAGTCAAGACACTTTCGAGCCTGGGATAGTTGAGGAGGTGTGGAGGCCTTGGGCTCTCAGAGATAGAAAAGGTTAAGCTTCCTTTGGTCTTGCTTTGAATTCTGAACCCTTCCTTTGTCCTCGCAGTAGAGAGTTAACAAATGGCAGGCTCCTGTCATAGATTTCATGCAGATTCTCTAGGAATGTGGGCTACTCGGTTATGTTATTGACAAGCACATGGTTTTGACTGATCTTAGGTTTACTTGAAATCCAGTCTTGTTTTCCTTATATTCACACAGTTCAGGAAAATAACTATGATCCTGAAGTGGTGCTAACTGCAATGGGGCACCTAAATTTCTGTTAGGTCAGGCCATTATGGAATCTGTGAACTTAAGGATGGGCCTGAGACTTGCTTGCTTTTATGTAATTTTTACCTAGAGTTACTCAAATCACAGATATAGAGAGATTTCTGTAATTTCATTACAGAGAATTTTTTATTCTTTGTCTACTTTGTCCCATAATTTTGTGCTCTGAGGTGATGACTTTTACTAACTTTCAGAGGAAAACGCTTAGTGGAGTAAGTATTGGGTTGGAAAAATAGAGGTTGACTAATTTGTCTACTCAAGACATTTGGAAAGTTTTCCCCCTTGATTCTTGAAATCTAGATAGCAGTAATTCATGGGGAGGAGCTGTGTTGTAGGATAAAGAAAATGTAAGCTAGAGAAGATATACAAGGTGTCATCAAACAATTTGGTGAATTTTAAATTAAAAAAACCTATTACAGTGAAAGACACATTGCCATTAATGCCCCTCAAAATACTCCCCCTCGCTTTGAACACACTTATTCCATCGTTCTTGCCCCTTTCTGAAGCAGTTCTGGAAGTCCTTTTTCGTTAGTGTCTTTAGTTGCGCTGGCATTGCTGCCTCTATGTCGTGAATCATTTTGACTTTGGGAAAGAGCCGGAAGTCGCATGGTGCCAGATCTGGTGAATAAGGTGGATGAGGACACACCGTAATGTTTTTATTTGACAGATACCGCCGTACCACAAGTGATGTGTGACACAGAGCATTGTCATGATGTCATTTATGGCACACTTCAAAACACAGCTTCTCTCAACCGTAGCTCACACCTGACTGACTGCACCAAACAAGTTGAAACTTGTCACACACTGTTACTAAGGTCCGACGTGCCACTCCCCATATTGAAGATCCCTGCCTTTCTGTTGGATGGCACTCGGCAGCAGCATTCACCATATTTTGTGATCCCAACAGAAAAGCTCCATGTCACACATTGCTTCTGATACGGCAGTTTCTCTCAAATAAAAACAATATGGTGTGTCCTCATCTACCTTATTCACCGAATCTGGCACCGTGCAACTTCTGGCTCTTCCCCAGTGTCAAAATGACCATGAAAGGTAAACATTTTGAATAGACTCAGGACATCGAGACAGCCATGACAGTGCAACTAAAGACATTTACGAAAGAGGACTTCCAGAACTGCTTCAGAAAGTGGAAGAACGATGGCATAAGTGTGTCCAAAGCGAAGGGGAGTATTTTGAGGGGTATTAATGGCAATGTGTCTTTTACTGTAATAAATTATTTTTTAGCTTAAACATTTACTGTGTTTCTTAAACATCATTTGATCACATCTCGTACACACTTTTTTCCAGGAACATGGTCTACAATGGGGGAAAACGTTTCATATAGGTTAGTGGTTCTCAACAATAGGATAACTCATTTGACAACAGTGATAGTTAATTTTGAAAGACTAACATATACTAAAATGTTAAGTTTAAGTTTCTCATTTAATTTCTTGTACAGCGGAAAAGATTGATGCCAGTGTGCCAAACTTTAAACTTTTGTAAAGTTTTGTTTCTTTGTTTATTACTTTATCCATTTATTTGTTTATTCTTCAAATACTTGTGGAATGCTTATGAACCTGGTATCTTGCTTGGTGCTAGGATTAATGCAGTGAACAGGACAAACCAGGCCTTTGCTCTCCTAGACCCTATATTTTAAGCAGGGGGACAGGTAATAAACATATATGATTTCAGATAGTGTTGAAAGCTCTGAAGCAGGACCAGATCACAGTGACTATGGGTGTAGAGGGCTATTTTAGATACTGTCATTAGGGATGTTTAATATTTTTTTCAACCTTCTTTGTTTGTACCTTTTCTCTGCAAGTGTGATATCAGTTGTAGATTGTACGTGCTAATGGGCAGGGACCACATCTTTAATCATCTTTGTGTCTTAGGCCTGGTACAGTGCCTTACAGTAGACCTGTTTTAACTGCTGAATAAAGAGCTTTTACTCTTGCCTTCCCTCCTTCTTGCACCGTATATTTCTTGTGATATTTTTACTTAGAATATACATGCTCTTCTTCATTATTTAAGTTTAATTTCTTGTACTATTCCACTTAGATGTGGACTTACCATAAAACTAAAGAAGCTTGTACTTTAGTTTGAATTTGTAACTTTATAAATCTTTTCCTTAGAGAAGGTCCCCCAATGGTAAAAGCTTCAGTGCTTTAAAAAACCCGCATCTGCCTTTGAATCCCAACGCACATTAAACGGCAGCTCTAGTTCACCAGAATCCAGAACTTGGTGTCCCAACTCATCTTCTTTTGAAGTATCTCATGGGTGCACATGAGAGACATGTTCAAAGACCTGGATTTACCAAGGACTTGACTAAAAGAAGTCATTGAACGTCTCAGAGACATGAATTCATATATAAATGTGCAGAGCAACCCCTTTCTATTCCTACCTCATTGTGAAGATCAAGTGGTGTAAGTGACGTCAAAGCACTTTTCGAGTTATAACGATGCATATGATAATAATTGACAGTATTTTTGGGGAATTATTATAAGATGGCAAACATTGCAGGGAGGAAACGTCTTGGATTTTTTTCATGCTCTGCTCCCACTGTTTTGTGCCTTCATTCATTCTCCTAACAATGGGGTATAGCCTGAGTGCTTAGTAAGTGCCAGCACTGTGCAACTATCGGTGATAGAGAGGTGAACAAAGTGAACAACAGTGTCTGCCTGCACTGACAGGGCTCCCCGTCACCCATGACACGCAGATGATTAATTACCTGCATGGGAATTGCAATCCACTATGACACGTGCTGTGACAGGGAAGCTGGGGCACTAAATGAGCACAAAGGAAACACCTACCCAGACACTTGGTGGGTGGTCATGGAAGGAGAGGTCTAATCTAAGACCTGGACAATCAGCTGGAGTCAGCGTCTGATGGTGGAGAGGGGGGAGGCCTGAGAGGGTCTAGAGTAGGCAGGAGCAGAGGTGTTTGAGATGACTGAGCAGAATATTCAAAGGCCAAAGGGAGAGGAGGAGCTTGGTCACCTGAAGGAGTTGGGTACCTCTGACTAAGGTACACGATGGTACCCAGAGACAGTGGAAGGATGATGAGATGAGCCTGGGCTCAGAGTTCAGAGCCCCATAAACCATGTCATCCTGAGGGTGATTTGGAGCCAATGAAGAGTTTTGTCTTGTTAGATGACACAGTCAAATGTGATTTTTAGAAAACTAAGTATGGCCCTTGTTGTAACCTGGGGAATTTACTTTTTAAGAGACAGGATATCAATTGCAGTTATAATTAGTGTTTTGAGTAATTTTTTTGAGTGAATGAGTGAATCAGTAAGCTTGTATGTGTATGTATATGTATGTACATATATGTATGTGCATACACACACACACACACACACACACACACACACACACAGGGTCGAAGGTTGAGTTTGCAAACTTCCCACCATGTAAGTGCACGGTGGAGGGTTTGCGACCTTGATTGTCCAACCTCATATGTAGTTACAGGAGGTGGAGTGTAGCATAAAGAAAATAGTCAGTGGTATTGTAACAGTTAAATAAGATGTCAGTGGGGAGTAGCTTAGGGGAGGATGGTTATTACTTTGTGAGGGGTGTAAATGTCTTAATTATTATGTTGCTTTGTACACCTGAAACTAATTTTAAAACAAAAATAAAGTATTTCCCATTTTAAAAAACAAAACAAATTCTGACTCCACAGGTTTGTAAATTTGGAAAATACTTAAACTTAAAAACTACTTTTTCTATAAAATAAAAAGAATCACTGCATAATATAGCAATCCTTTCAGCAAACTTGTGTATAAGTCCTTTGCACATAGTAAGTACTCAGTGGCCAGCAGCAGTACTACTACCCAGGGAAGAACTAAGGGTGGTCTGAATTAAGGAAGTGGTACTAGAGATGAAGGGAAATTAATCATTTGAAAATGTTTAGGAGGTGGAATTTTGAGGCTTGGTGACATATTGTGTTTGGAAGATGAGGGAGAGTGGAATGGCCCCACTTACTGTCCCCTGAGCTTGCATCCATATGGGGAGGCCCGAGGTAATGGCGGGGTTGGTGATGGTGGCATAGAAATCTGGAGTTGGGCCTGACGGTCCTGTGGGACATTCAAAAAAGTGATGTACAGGAGCCTTCATGCAGGAGTCTGCAAGCCAGAGAGGTCCAGCTTCAAGATCAAGACTCCAAATCATTAAAATAGAATGGTCATAAGAACCATGGAAGGTGGGGTCGTGGAGAGAGAGAGTGAAAGGAATCTACAATGAAAGAGAGTAGAAGAGAAAGGAGAGAAAATGTGTTTCAGGAAGCAGTGCCCAGGGCTCCCAGCATCCAGGCAATATGCCTTACACGCAACTTTGCATTTAGCTGTGATGCTGCTGCTGACCTCTCAGTGAGGAGCTCAGAGTGGTACCGATTTCCCTTTGTGCGCACGTTCTTTGGCTACCAAGCTTTCCTTTCACTCCTTGACCCAGTGCATCCTGAGGCTAGAGCAGACTGAGGTGGGTTGGGGAGTAAGTAGAAAGCAAGGAAGTGGAAGAACTGGTGTACACAGCTACAGAGCTGAGATACCTGCATGCTTGTGGAAAAATTGGAAGCACAGGTAAGGTAGGAAATTATATATATATATACACACACACACACACACACACACACACACACACACACACACGTGTGTGTGTGTATTCCAAGATGTTCTACTTTTCTAAAGAAGTACATTAAGAAGCAAAGGTGACATTGGGAAAATACAGCCTCCTATGTAGATAGCGGCTGTGTTTAAAATTGTGACCAGAAGCTTAGTTTAGAACACTGAACATAGATTTGCCGTATTTTCTTTTATGCAGACCATAAAAGGCTCTAATATGTAGTTTCAGAGTGCCAGAAAAGGAATGACAGCTTTTTTATTTGCTCCCTTTCTCCTCATGACAATGGAAATGATTCTACCAGTGGTAAAATGTTGGTGATCATAGTGGAACAGAAATATTGGTACTGCCTTGTCCATTACTCAAAGATAAACATCAAAATGACCCATGGATGGTTAACTAAGAAATCAGAGAATGCTGAGATGGGCCTGAGGATTCTTTTTAAACAATACTGCGGAGTATTTCTGGTACACAAAAATGGTTGAATAGTAGTATAATGACCACCTGTGTACCCAACATCCAACTTAAGAAATAAAACATCACCCCAAATTGCTTAATCCTCCCAAGTTCTCCACAATTGTACCTCCCTTGCTCCTAGAAGCAGCCACTTTTCTGAATTTGTGTTTATCATAACCGTAAAATTTCTTTATTTCTTTCCACATCACTATAGTGTCACTAAATTATTTAGGGCATTGTTTTAACGTTTAAAAAACTTTAAATGGTGTGCCATGTACATATCCTTCCGTAGCTTTCTTTTTGTATTCAGCAGTATATTTGTCTGTATCTGTCTGTTGTATCTGTGTCTGTTGTGTTCAATAGTATATTTCTTATCAATGAACACTGGATGCTTTAACCAGAGTTCATGGCTTCCTTACCCATCCCTGAACAGGGGCATGTTTCCACCTTAGAAACATGGTACTTGCTGTCCCTTCAGCCTAGAATGTTCTCCCCCAGCACATTTGCATAGCTTGCTGCTTGCTCATACCCCCCCCAACACACACACACCCTCACACACACACTCACGCTGCCCAACACTACTTATTTCCCTTCCTTGCTTACATTCCTCATATTACTACATATTTTACTTGTTTGTGCTTATCGTGTGTCTCCCCCAACCAGAATATCAGCTTTGTGAGGACAGGGGTTATATCTGTTCTATTCACTGCCACAGACTCCAGCTTTTAAAACAGTGCTGGGCATATAATAGGTGCTCAGTAAATATTTAAATGGAATTATTTAAAATATAATGTGAAATAATTCCATGAATTTATGAAGGAAAATGCTAGATGAATCTTTAACATTGCATTTAGTGGACATGGTTTTGTTAAAAGTGATTGAACTTTGAATTGTAAATATAATCTTAAAAAGTGAGACTCCTGATGACAAGAGAGGAGGTTGCCTGCAGAATCTGCTCAGGACATAAAAGAATTGGTGTGTGTGTGACGGACCAAAATCTTACTTCACTGAGCAATAGATTCAACCATGCTTCCCAGGATGACAGTTGGGTTCCGGTCATTTTCAGTTAACTTGGACTTGGGATGCTTTATGCTTATTATAGTAATTGTCCCTCTCCCCAAGAATGAACACTTCCACATTGTTTATACTTTCAGATATACCATCTGGCCTGCCCCCTTCTTTCCCTTCCAATTTTAGCTGTCTAAGGTAAATAGTTTTTTTGTTTGTTTTTGTTTTTGTTTTTTCCCTAACCAATGAATATTCCATTGTCTTGTAATTTGGAAAACTGTGTGCATACCTCTCATTTTTACTCTCTATATTCAGTGCTGGGAAAATCACAGTGTGATTGGGTTTAAATTCAGAGCTCTTCAGTTAACTACCTAGTAGATAAGTGAGGTTTTGATAAGGCATGCATTCTAATTAAAAAAATGAATGATAATTTTTCACTTGGACTATTGTAGGTAATTATAGGTTGTATGAGGATAGATACTTGTGTTTTACTATTGGAAACATCATTTATAATGTAGTTTTGAAGATTTTCTTATCCAAAAGAAAGTTTTCATTAAAACTTTATTTCTTTATAGGAAATTAAGTTTTTCTCTAAATCTGAGTGTCATTTCTAGACTATCGATTTAGATATTCTCTAATAAATGAAGATGGGAACCGATAACCTCTGTAATTCCACAGGAACTACTTCAATTGATAATCCACATGAATAGGATTGACTGAGACATACAGGGGTCTACCTCTGAATCTGTCTGTATTTGACGTCACTGAGTTTAGGATGTGTGATAACAACCATTACTCAATTTACTCAAGCTATTAATCTTCAGCATGAGCAGTCAGGATTCTGTGTCGGGCCTGGATCAGCAAATCTGATGGTTTGAAGCTCTTTTTAAAGAGTCTGTAATGACATAGATAATTGTTTTTATGGCTTTCTAGTGAAATGGAATTGCCTGATAGAGCCGTCTTGTTTCTTGGCATTCTTTTATCTGATACTGAAAAGGGGATGAGGTTGAAAAACATTTCAATAGAAATACCAGCAGCATTACAATCCTCATAAGCATTAAACATGCATAGACCATTTCTCCTGTAGAAGGTGTCTTCCTGGAAGAGGTACTAAGGACCCTGGAATGATTTTAATGTATCTGCCTGATAAAGGGAAGTGGATTGAGTAGTAGAGAAGATATCAATTTAGATGTTCTCTAATAACAAGATTTAGAAGGCCTGTGCATTCTCCTTAGAGCTTTAAATTCTAAGAAGATATATGTATATTCGTTTCATATGTTTTGTATTATTATTACATACATAATTTCTATTTAATAACCAGGTATATGTATTATGATTATAATATATATTTAATATTTATATGTATTACAAACTGGAAATTTTAGATCAGATTTGTGACATGCAGTAAATTATCTTTTTATATTATGTAATCTACATATTATGTAATCTTTATATATTATGTAATCCCAGTTCAGTCACTTTTTATTAGCAATGCAGTCGCAGGCAAGTTCTTCAGTGTCTTTTAACCTGTGCTTTTTCACCTGTAAAGTGTTGCTGGTAATACGAGCCTTACTGGGTTTATGAGAAGTTTATATGCAAAATGGGAGTTGTAGCAAAGTTGACCTCATTGTGTTACTGTAAGGATCATTATTAATGTTACTAATACCGTTATAGCATTGGCTTCACAATGCCAGCCTGTGGAACAGAGCTGGTCCGTGTGCGTTTTCCTAGGCCATTGTGTCCCCCTTGAACAAATCCCTCATTGCTTTGGTTGTCTGGGTCCTATGCCGACCATCAGAACAGGTCACCCCCTGGGCTCTTCTTGGCCCAGAAAGAAGCAATGTAAGAAAAGGCAGGGAGCAGGGGGAACTTCAGTCTGACCAGCACCTCTTCCCCATTGCTCCTCACTTCTTTCTTGTGATTATCTGGGGCTGTCAGTGTAGGTTGCCTGCTCCCTGGATAAAATGATAGGCAGATAGCCTGGACCCTCTCAGTCATGCACCTTCGTTCCTGGGCATGTGATCCAGGCCAGCTCAACAGATGCTCCCCCAGATCCTTCCATATGGATAGAGGGAAGGGGGCTTAATTTTCTGAGAGGTGGAGATAGAAGAATGTGGTCTTCTTGCTTGACCCAGAGGGCATGATGTCAACAAGAGAGATGAGCTTGTTTTAGCAAACTAGAATCCCTGAGGTCTCTGGAGCTACCCTGTTTCCTGCAAATGACCAATGGAAATGGCCAAAATATTTTTCATTTATGTTTGCTAATTAAGGAAAGCAGCTGTTAGCACTATAACATAGTAAAGAGCCCAGCCAATCACTGTCTGGATGAGAGAAAATTTAGTAACCTCTCTGTGCTTCAGGTTTTTCAATTGGGAATAATAATAGTACCCATTTCATAAGTTTGTGGTGAGAATTAAATAAATGTTTCAGGGCAGTGTGTGTGTGTGTGTGTGTGTGCACGTGAGCACATGTGCGTGCACACAAACATATTCATATAAATAATATATTTAAAATATGTACTTAAATATTTGTAGGGTATTGTAAATATATACATGTTTTTAAATCTTTTGTTTTAAAGAAGATTTTAAAAATCAAAAATAGTAGTAAGGACTTGATCTTGGACAATCCTTCTCAAAAAAGTCAATTAACAAACTTATACCAAAAGGTATTAACATTTTTCCAAGTTGGATATATTTTAAAAATTCAAATGGAGAAAAATTATATTTTATTTTGCAACAAGATTATACATAATTAATGTATATCAGTTTTATAGTATCATTCCTTTTCCGATTTGGAGTGTTTCAATTGACAAAACCCAATTTGAATAGTTTGAGGAAGAAGAGAATTCCTAAGGAGGAGAACCGGTGGCCTGGAATGAAAGGAAGACAAAAGGGAAACAGGAGAACGTGAGAGTTTCCACGTTTGAGTGGCTTCTATTTGGAAACCATTATGGATAATTTTTGCTTCAGTAGCCACATCTAACACCATTTCATGTTCAATGATGCCATCTTACCAGTTTGTGAAAGCTAAAAGAATGGAATTCTCTGTTTTCAGGGCATTTGTGGCCCCTGTAAAATGCATATAGTATATATATCTGCCATTATAAAAGATTTTAATGGGAATTACTCATTTTGTATATTCTTGTTCGCAAAACTGAATGTTTTTTGATACAAGGTCCTTAATAATTGTCTTTCAATATTAAAATACAGTCTGTGTAATGTGATTTATACTGCATTATAGTAAAATGGAAAATATGTCTCTTATTTTGTATCTGTTGCTTTGCTTTGTTATGAATTTATTGTTTAAGATTTGGCCGCAATTATGATGACCTTTAAGAGCAATTTTAATTATTCATTTTTTTCAGCTCATTGAACTTAGACATGGGTCAAAAACTAAGGGAATAGGTGTGTGCTCTGAGGGCTTTGAACTCTAATGAAATTTTATGGTGAGAGGCTTATGAATGCGCTTAATGTGTTTTTGAAGCTGAGTACAAAAAGATGAAATGTATACAGTCTTAAAAGGTGGTCTATTGAGCAAATCTTGTGTGACAAACACCTTCTTTCATCTGGTTCACTATTTATATCTTCAGATATATATGCTGGTTATGTTATAATACTTTAACTGTAAACATATATTTGAAATTAAAGGAATAAATGTTTATTTCACAAAAATAACCCATTTACTTGTTGTAAACAACCTCTGGAGGGTGCATTGTTTGATAATGTTTAAGTGCATTCTTGCTACAAGTTAAACTTTTTAACTGTTAATATTATACAGAGGATGCCAAAAAGACTGTATACGCATGACTGTATTTATGTTTTGTTATCTGTATATATTGAGTATTACAATTTTAATACAGTTTTTTCCTTTCTTTAAAATGTGCATACATTTATTTTGGCACCTTCTGTAGTTGATAAGATTATTTTTATGGCTAATGTTGAAACTAATTGTCAATGTTTCAATATTTTATGACTAAGTTAATCACAATAATATTTCGAGTGCCAGCTGAGTCAGTCATTTATATTCATTTACTTATTCACTAAATATTTATTGAGTACCTATTATGTGTCAGATACTTCTCTACATAGCAGTGAACAAAACACGGAAGATCTCTGCCCATATGGAGCTTATATTCTATTGTAGTCTGATCTTCTGTTATCTCTAAGCCTACACCTTTGTTAGGTAGATATCATCCCCAGTATAAGTGCTGAGTGGAAGTTTGAGCTTTATATAGTTTGAGGAAGGAGTGCATGGGTGATGTTACCTAGAAGAAAAATAAAACCAAAGTTAGTGCAGTGTTTTCTAATTTTATACCCCCAAATAATAGATGTCAATAAGAGTGTTATTCTGTGTGACACAGTTAGGGAAAAGCTAATTTAAGGTGCTACTACCTGTTTTATTATTAATCAGATCTCACATACCAGTTTTCAGATACTCTTCTTTAAATAGCATTTTGATCATGGATACATTTGGTTTAAATTCTTGGAAGATACTTTAAGTGGAGGAACAATTTATTATTTATCTTTCATTTTTTATTTTATTGGCAGTAACCTTAGTAACAGAATAGTATTCATATGGAAGATACATTATTATGCTTTGGCATTTTCGAACCGGAACATTTTAATTTATGGGAAGGTGATTAACTACCCTGACCTGGCTGCCTTCCACTGTACAAGGTAGGCAGCTTGATTGTCTCGTCTAGATTAATATTCTGTGACTCAGAAACATGTCCATCTTATATAACTCAGAAATAAATCTACTGACCTAGTTTATTTGGCCTTATTTTCTCCTTGATTTGAATCATATTTCTTTGGAAGCATCTCTCATTTGACCCTTTGAAACATTGCTGATTACCATGAATTGCTATTAGTCAGTGTGTTGTGAAATCCAACAGTGAAACAGGAAATGCAGCTGGGTGCCCTGGACAAATCCTGGATTTGCTTTAAAAGACAGAACAATCCCATTCTGAGCAGAATTTGCTTTGATCCACATGGAAATTTTAGATTTGGGTTGGTTGGTATTCACCAACATTTGTATAGAGCTCTACATTACAGATCATATTCATCATTTGAGTATTTCCTTGAAAACTGAACTGTGTAAAGCTGTGGGTAACAAAGTACTAGAGGGAAAAACTGTCAATGATTACTGAGCTGAATCTACTTCAAATACAGGAAAGGGAAGCTAGATTACTCTAGTAGCCAGGTGGGTACTTGACTAATGGGGAGGTCACTTTGTAAATTATATAAATGTCTAACCACTGTGCTGTACACCTGAAACTAGTATAAAATAATACTGAGTTGTCAACAGTAATTGAAAAATAAAATTTTTTTTTAAAAAAGGAAAAAAGAGCAAAGACTGTCCTATGTGTTGGATGGACCTTGCAGTTGAAAGTAAGACGATCCCAGCGTCACCTCTGACAGAGGTCCTAAGTAACTCAGGAGGAGATACTAGGTGTCCTCCAACTTACAGCAATCCCAGCACTGCTCTGCAGAGCCACTGAAGGACCCAGGGGATCTTTTTGTTTATATGTGTGTGTGTGTGTGTGTGTGTGTGTGTGTGTATATGTATATGTATATGTATATGCATATGCATATGCATATGTATATATATATATATATATATTAGTTTCATGTGTACAAAACACTGTAATAGTGAGACACTTATCATTTATAGCCCTCACAAAGTGGTAACACCCCTACTCGCATCCACTACCCCTCTGACATCTCACACAGCCATTACATTTCCATTGTCTCTATTCCTTATGCTGTACTCCGCTTCTCATGAATATATACACACATGTATATACACACACATATATATACATATATATACACATATATATACATATATATAAAATTGTAGTTGACATTCATTATTGTTCAGCTTCAGCTAAGGTGTACAGTGCAGTGATCAGGCATCTACAGCATCCCTGAAGTAGATGCTGTAATAAGACAAGTGTCCATCGGATACCCTACAAAATCTTTACAACTTTTTTTATTCTATTCCCCAAATTGACTTTCGTATCCCTGTAGCAATCTTGTGGTTACCGATTGTGCTTTCTAATCCCCTCACCTTCCCCCTTTCCCCCCCGCCCCCACCCCATCTAGCAACCCTCAGGTTTTCCTCTATGTCTCTGAGACTGTTTCTGATTGGTTCATTTATTTATTCTATTCTTTAGATTCCACATATAAGTGAAATCATAAGGTATTTGTCTTTCTCTGTCTGACTTATTTCACTTAGCATAACGTTCTCTAGGTCCATCCATATCGTTGCAAATGGTAAAATTTCTTCTTTATGGCTGCATAATACTCCATTGTATAAATGTACCACAGTTTCTTAATCCAGTCATCTACCAATGGGCATTTTGGTTGTTTCCATGTCTTGGCTATTGTGAATAGTGCTGCAATAAACATAAGGGTGCGTAGATTTTTTTTCAAGTTAGTGTTTTGGAATTCTCTGGATAGATACCCAAGAGTGGAATTGCTGGGTCATAAGGTAATTCCATTTTCAATTTTTTGAGATACCTCCATACTGATTTCCATAGTGGCTGCACCAATCTGCAATCCCACCAGTAGTGCACGAGGGTTCCCTTTATTCCACATCCGCGCCAGCACTTGTTGTTTGTTGATTTATTGATGATAGCCATTCTGGCCACAGTGAGGTGGTACCTCATTGTGGTTTTTATTTGCACTTCTCTAATGATTAGTGAGGTTGAGCATTTTTTTATGTGTTTGTTTGCCATCTGTATGTCCTCTTTAGAAAAATGTCTCTTCATGTTCTCTTCAGCACCTTCTGTTGGGAAAGAATTCAGTAGTTCAGAGGAACCAATCAACCTCTTCTCTTAAAACATACTTGCCACTTCATTTGTTGAGGTATAGCAATTCTTGTTTACAGGCGATAACTATTTTCCCTCAGAATTTTTGAAATGGAGGAAAATGGGAAATGGTATGGACACATCTGGAGTAACAGGTATGGACATGTCAGGATGCGGGGACCGAGCCAAGAGTGCAGTTTCCAGGCTCTCAGCCTCACGTGGAAAGCTGCTGGCTCAGGTAGTAAATGGCCATCAACTGTGATTGGATGGCCGTCAGCTGTGGCCATTGAGCCATTGGCCACTGATGTAACTGCTGTGGCTGGGCTGGCAGAAAAATAGGGGGGCTAGCAAGAAGATGGTGGCTGAGCTAACAGTAGCGGATTGCAGAGAGGCAGATGCCGCCCGTGAGAATATGGTGGTGTGGCTCTCCTACCTATGGCTCCGTGGGTGTTCCTTTTTGGCCTCACCATATCCTGCATTCTTGGGTGGGGAGCGGGAGCAGAGAACCTGCAGGCCTCCCTGCACAACAAATGGCGCAGCGAGCAGGGTTTCCCGCATGGCACAGGAGTAACAGATGTAAGACAGGTTGACAAACAGAGCTAAGAGGAAAGAGTCTCATCATAGTTGGTTTTCCCTTTACTGGAAGTTCTGAGCTGTTTTAGAGTCTTATCGAAGACATCCACATGCGTTTGTGCCTCTGTACCGGTGAATGGAGCCACGCACAACACTGTCACACGGACAGCTTCTGCTAGGAACGTGCGTGATGTGTGCTTTCACTGAAAAACAACTGTTGAGGATTTGTTGTTGTTTTAGTCATGTTTTGCTCTCTCCAAAGCTTAGCGTGAGTTGTTTTCCCTGCAATTTTTCTTTCTTATCAACCCTATAATTTTATTGTAATAATTCACTGCGGGATGTCACTTGACACACGTCCAAGCTGACGTCTTTGCTGAGCAGATTGCCTGCTAATTTGGTGAACAAATGGGTTCAGACACTTTTTAGTGAGCTTCTCCTTATTCTTGTTAACTTTTGAGATATTTGTATCAAAAGATGAAGTTCAAATCTTTTCATTTTAGTAGGTATTCCTTTTTCTCTGCAAATATCTGTCCATGTAGAAGGATGTTTGTTGCAGTATTGTTTCTAAGTAATGAAAGAATGGGAAAACCTGAAATGTCCATCAGGTGGGCACCAATTGCATAAATGTTTACATCGCTATAGCACACAGCCAGTCAGTATTTAATGGCAGGAGATTGTTTTGTCCATCTAATAAGGGAACTGTTAAGAAATAGTATTCAAAAGATGTTGCTCATTCATTAGTTCATTCAACAAATATTTACTGACTGCTTATCATTGAGTGCCAGGTATTATTTTGGGAACTGAAGATAGAGCAGGGAACAAGCAGATAAAAATCCTTTCTGTCCTGAAGATTCTACTCTAGAAGTGAAAAACAGAAAATAAACAATAACTTAATATAGAATGTGGGGGGTCTGATAAGTGTTATGGAGCAAAATAAAACGGAAAAGGAGTAAGGAGGAAGGGTTGGAATTTCAGAGGGAGCAGTTAGGGAAGGCTTTAAGAAAAGAGATGCATTGAGCAGAGCCCTGAAGGGACTTGTCGAGTCCTGCACAACAAGAGCTGTGGGAAGCGAGAAGGGCAGCGCAGGGTTAAGAAAGACAGTAGCCAAGAATAGAGTGCAAGCAGCGCCAAGGGACTCATGCCTCAAGCACTGAGAGCCCCGAGTCGGGCCACCTTGTGGCTTTTATTGATGTACACAAAGGGAAGTAACATTGTTTTCTCCATGGTCTGTGAATTTCATACATTATACTTGGAAACTGATTCAAACCAATCACCCTTGCCTACCGGCAGCCAGAACCGAAAGTCCCAGGATGTATTAGTAATTGTTGTATGTACCTCCCCAAGGGACAAAACCTTTATACTGAAACTTACTGATAAGACTACATGGAGAACTGATGTTACCACATCATTGAATCTCTTCTCAAGCAGTTTGTGGGAAGGAATATAGCCACAAAGGCAGAAGCTCTCCTTAGCCGAGGGAAGGCGCCCACCTCTATCAACCCCGTGAGTTCTCCAGATGGCCCCTATGCGATTGTGCCTGTCTTAAGTTGTTCCTCCCTTGAGGAATCTTACCCGTCATTGGTTGACCAGCCATCTTTTGGGGCCAAAACAGGGAGACATACGGTGTAAGCACAAAGGTGATGCAAAGTCCCTGAAAGGGTCCGTCTCACAGACTTTCCTTTCTTTAGGGGCAGGTACGAGGGACAGACGGGTAGGCTGCTGCATGACAGCAGGGGCTCATGGAAGGCCCATGGGTCTGCGGGAAGAGCATTCTAGTGGAGTAGTATATAGAGTGTGCAGTGGGGATGGGCCAGGTGGCCTTAGGAGAAGCAAGAAGACCAGTGTGGCTGGAGTGGAGAGAGACAGAGTAATAAGAAGTGAGGCCAGAGAAGAAATAGGGCCACATGTGGTAAGACGTTAGCTTCCCTGAGTATGATGAGGATTGGGAACTTCTGAGCAGAGGAATCCATGACCTTACTTTATATTTTAAGACATGAACTCTAGAAGATGTGGAAAGAATAGACTCTGTGGGGAAGGGGGAAGGAGGGCCAAGGAGACCAGTTAGGAGCTCAGTATAATGGCCCAGGTAAAGGGAAGATGGTGACAATATCTAGAGCCACCTGATTGGTTAGGCTCTTCAAAGACTGGGTGTAGGTATAGATGAGAGTAGCTCTAAGGACGGAGCCCTGAGGCGTCCAGTGTCTCCAGATCACAGTCAGGGAGGTAGGGGAAATACCAGGAGTCTGGTGTCAGGAATCTTAAAGGAAAAAGTGTTTGAAGAGGGGGAGGTGGCGACCATGCCCTGTGCTGCTGATGGAAAAAGCATGGTGTGGAACCATGTGTATAAGATGCTTCTCTGTTGTTTAAAGGGGAGGAGTTTGTACACATATTTGTGCTTCACTATGCCTGGAACATTTCTGGGGGGGATGCCCAAAAAACCTGATACTGTGTTTTCTGTGGAGGCACACTGGGGCTCTAGGAAGGTGAGAGGGAGACTTTTGTAGTTTAAAAGTCATCGTTAATTTTTAAGTGCACTTAAGCTGTTTCTACTCTAAGAACATTTTATTTGAGAGCAACCCTTACCTGTCCCTTTCTCCGCTTTCCTTTCCTTGGCGCCACGTTTAGCATTTCTTCCTGTGGGGTCATGTCAAAGAAGTTCAGACCTTCTTTCTGTAAGACTCTCAGGTGGTAGTCAGTGCATCCTCTTGTTCGTTCGTTCGTTCATTCACTTACTCAGAAATATTGAGTGCCTGATTCTGCCAAGGATTGCTTGAAATGTTTGGTGATAGAGCCATGAACCAAATAGACAAACTGATACGCTTGTTTTTAGAGCAGTACCCAGTCTTCCTCCCCCACAGCTCATCCCTGCTGGGCTTAAGGAGTCACATGTGCTATAGGATTCTAGTAAAATATTGTTCACATACTTTCTGGCTTAAGACGTTTACAGGCAGTCCTTGAAGCTTAACTATAATTTATGACACTGTTTTTGTGGAAAACAGGATTTTGGGCTCTCACGACCATTTTACAAGTAGGATTTTGGAATATAATTAATTGGTAATTGGAAATTTCCTATGCTCTAGTTTTAATTATTCTGATCAGCAGATTTTGTGTGATCAACTCTTGGTTATCTCTGTTAATAGAAATATATGGTAGTGTATATATATAAATGTTAACAGCTGAATTTTGAAAACATCACATTTGTCTTATTAATTGTTTTGCGTAGGCTCATCTTAAAAAGAGTTTGCATTCCTCAAATTTGTACCAACTGATATGCAGGACAATAAACTAGGCATACGCTGTGAAAAAGGGAATGCTGGAAGTTCAAGGTGTTGAACATTTTTCGTTTAAGGAATTGTGGGACTGTAAGGAACCCTGACAATTATTTCCATCAACATATTTTTGGTACTGGAAGGAATAAATTTTAGTTCATTGAAAAATTCACATAGGAAACCACTGATAATGTTAAGAACCAGCATGGACACATTAGTTACCCCTTAACCATGTGATTTTTGGCTTGGGAAAATCTCTCACTGGTCTATAGAATAGGTAAGAGGAACAAGAATTCCCCAATATTTCCTTGAGATAAAAGAAATATTAGGTTGGTGCAAAAGTAATTGCGGTTTTGCAATTATTTTTAACCTTTTAAACCGCAATTACTTTTGCACCAACCTCATAATTAGGGGGACCTTCAGTTGGGTGGGAGAGCTGGTCCTCACATCCATTCCTTATTTCCTTAAAAGTATCTTCTTAATTTTGTTTTAACTTTGGCATTTCAAAAACCTGCAAAATAGCTTGGCCTTAGTTGCTACCTTGTTCTTTCAAGTTGAAGAACATGGTCAGTTCCAGCTGCGGCAGGTGTCGTTGCCACGGGAGGAGCACACCCATAGATTGTATGACTGTCTGCCCCTGGACTGGGCTCCAAGTGTGGCCCACAGACCAGAAGCGTCTGTAGCACCTGGAACGTTTGTTAGTAACAAGTGTCTTACCCTCCTGAGAACCCTGTATCAGTTATCAGCTCTTGGAGTGTCTGATTTTTTTTACGGGCACTTGAATTTCAGTTCACTCTAGTAGTCGTTTTTCTAATCTGGGAAATGACTTCCTGAGGTCCAGGATGACCCTTTGCACAGGCCTCCGTCTGCAATTTCAGCAGGTCCTTCTCTGCTGAGAAAATCAGCTTCTGTACGTTTGTTTGCATGAATACTTGGGCCCAAATCAGAGGGATGGTGGATAGTCCTCTGTGTTTTGAAAGTGTTTGCATTTTTCCAAAAATCTGACCTCTCTTTGTTTTAAAGACTTACTCCACTTTAAAGCTTGCTTCCTCTTGTTGACTTCCTGCTGTCTTTGACTTGCACACTGTCTTCTTTGGCACTGCTGGCCGTGAGGATTCTGAAACGGTGATATTTTTGCCTGCTCTCTTTTCGCTCCTTCTGGCTGTGCCGTTTCAGTTAATCCTGGTGCTGGTGCCTGGAAAGGAGAATTACGTAAAAGGCTGAGAGAGCTGTTGTAACTGGGTCAATACTCATATTCTCTGCAACTTTGAATTAAGAAGTTTCTAGTATTGTTTTGCACTGCCTCATTTTTTATGCTTAATCTCAATTCCCTACTCATGTAGTTGGCTCAGAGTTCGTTTTAAAGCAAAGCTCCCGCCTTGTAGAACAGATCTGTTCATGGCAAACGGTTGAAGAATCCATATTTGCTATTTAAGCTGAATTTCAAACAGTGTTGTTCCAGCAGTACCATCTGAGGAAGACTTTTTAGGCAATGCTTTAAAGCAAAAATCTCTCAGTTCTACCCAGCAGTGTATACTGCGGCAGCTGGAAAGTCTAATTATAGGCTGGGAAGCCCCTTAGGAATTACAGAAAGTGTTAGCAGAAGGCCTGCATGTAAATGACAGCTGTCTGCCTTGGGCACCAGGGAGCCGAAGTGCATACAGAATAAAAATAAAGTGTCCTGTCCAGCATATGTTGGCTTTAGACACTTGTGAAAATCACTCTACTTAGTGTTGGTAATAGTAAATTGATGGTCAATCACTATAATAATGTTGGCTCAAAAAGCACTGTGAGGAAGAGAACACATACATTCTGTTTGTAGTTCAGAATCGTGTTTGAAACATCTGACCATTCATTGCATGTTTATTTAAAAATGGCTTAGGAAATAAACGTTATATACCTGTAATTGGGAATATCAGAATATTATGGGTGCAGCTGTGCCCTGTCTGCATTAATGGATTCTAGGACCAAGGAAATCCCACCTTCTTGTCAGAAACATATGGCGTGAGAAATATTCCTTCTGTTTAAAAAAAAAATAACCCTTGAGTACCAAAGTAATAACAAGGAAATGTTAATGATTCCTCTGAATAAATACATTTCTCAGATTTGGCATTTTTCGTATGTCTGAGAGGCTCATTTGAAGACATATAGTTTCTTTGTAACTTTCATTAATATTTTAATATTCCTTGATAAAAATAAAATGGATACATACATTAATAATATCTGATGTAAATAAGGCTTGGTTTGTGTACTTGTTTTTTATAAAGGAGATAACAACTTTGGAAATAAAAACATAATTATTTGCAGGTGAACTATAATGCTTACGGAAGGAAGAAACTGTATTTCAAGAGTTGTCTTATTACTTATTAACCTCTATTTTCACCATGTCTGTAATGTGACATCTTATTTTTTGTTAGGTTTTCAAATTACTCTTATAAAAAGTGCAAAAACATATATGCCACTTGTGACTGGCATCAGATATACAAATGCATATCAACTTTTCTTGTTGCTTTATCCTGCAAGGGGAAAATGAACCTCACACTATAATTAATGGTGAGGCTTGTACTATATTAACAGATGTTCTGGCATTCTGTTTCAGTTAGGTTGGGGCAGGAAGGAAGAAGTGCTTCATACTGAAATAATCATTGCGTAAGGGCTGATGTCAGCTACGTTGCTATTAAGAGTAGTAATTTAATACACAAGCCATATTGAGGAAAATGCTCATTTTCTTCCACTTTCGTAACCTTATAATTATGCTTTTGCCTCTGTATTAACCAAACCAAAGTCATTACTACTTTTTTTATTGAAGTGAATTTCACATTTAAAATGCAACTTTAGCTTCGCTGTGTCATTTTTGTCATCAGGTTTATGTTAGAACATACATTAATATTATCTTAAATTTCTACTTTTGATGAGCCATTATTCTAAGATACTATATTTCATACGTATTGAAATATGTTTAGGAATTTGAAATGTAAATGATAAGTAATGGATGATGTTTGAGTACTTGATATGTACTTATATGTGCCAGACTATAAATTATATGTGTTATCTCATTTAATCCTCATAAACTGGTGAGATAGGCAAGTATGATTAATATCTCTATTTACTAAAGTAAGACTCAGAGAGGTTAGGTAATTTATGCAAAATTACACAGCTGATTAATCGTGGAGCCCACTGAACCCAAGTAGTCTGCATATAGAGTTTTTACTCTTGTCCCCTCTGTTGTAATGTGTCTCTATAACCGATGGAGACCCAGTGAATGATGTGAGCAGTTTCCTGACAATCACAGAGGAGCTGCTCCATAAATACTTAACTGAATGAAAAGTCTCCATTTTCTAATTTAATCTGGTCATCCTACCCTTTTTTTCCCTCTGTCCTTCAAATGCAGCACAAACATACCTAGTTTCCTCTCCTTTCAATACACCAGATATTTAGCTTTCTCCAGCTCAGTCGGTTAGGATGGACGAGATTATGCTGCTATAACAACCCCGAGTCTCTATGGCTTAAAGGAGCGAAAGATTCACTTATTGCTTGAGCTATATGTGCATTGTGGTTTGGCAGCAGGTCTTTACGGTAATAACTGAGGGGCCCAGACTGACAAGGGTGTGCGATCCTACTATGTGCCTAGAAAGAGGAGAACCAGAAATTCTGGGGAGAGGGCACTATTAACTATTCTAGTTCCCCAACCAAGAGAACTGCACACACCATTTACTGATGCGCAGGTGCCCTGTTGACGCCGTTTCCCTTGTCCTGCCATGTTTTGTGGATCCCCTCTCTGTAGAATACACTCTTGTCCTCTTTCTGGTGGCTCCAGCATTTTTATATGGGTGGGGCATAGCCAGCTAGGCTCTTTGGAAGTGGGGAGCTAGAGGATTTATCTTGTACCTGCATTTGCATAGCCAGCCGTTTTTAACTTACATTATTTTGGGGGTGAGGGTGGGGAGGGGGGTGGCTTACAGTGGGAGTTGTAGGTGATGCCTATAATGGGGAGAGCTAAAACTCCCCATTCTTCCTGGCCCCCAAAAGTCTTCTGCATTTCCATGACATGACAATTCTTCAGGCACTCATCTGTCACCTGAATCATCATAATACATTCTTTACTGGTCTTCCTTTCTCACTTTCAACCCCAGACTTTCTCCCTAATCCATTCTCCACTCTCTAGCAAGCATGATGTAACTAACATACCAATTGGACATTACCAGTCCGAGGCTGAAAATCTCAAAATTGTCCTTGGTTGCTCCCCATATGCGTTGATCTGATTCCTGATTCCCTTTGTGATCTGATTCCTGATTGCCCCTGTAGCCGCCTCTGTCTTACCATCCTCATCCCCCTACTCCAAACCAGATACTCTTCACCTTGCTATCTTCTTTGGGTCTCAGATTTCACTTTTGCTTGAAAGGAATTCCTGATCTCCGTCTCGCTCTAGCTTGAGTGTCCCTTCTCCACAGTCTTGTGGAGAGCATCCAGGACTTGCCCATCTCACGGCATTCCTCAGCTCCGTTTTAGAACTCTTTGCTTGTACGTGATCCCTCTAGGCTATGAGGTCTTTGAGGGGGGAACTTATATCAGTGTGATACCTTTTTTATTCATCTTACGTTGCCAGCATTAATACATTGTGCTATGTTAATTGAAGGCACAACCAACTGGACAGTGTAATACAGTCTAATTGCCCTCTACTTCTTGTAAATCTGTGTGTGTGTGTGTGTGTGTGTGTGTGTGTGTATGTTGCTGGATTTGACCTGAAAGTTCTAACTCCCTCTGATCTCCTTGTCTTATTGAAAGCTATTCTCAAATATTACTTTATTCAGGAAACCTTTTGAAATAAATGATTTGGGTACAGATTAATTTTCATACATTCTTAATCTCTAGTAAGATGGTCCTCTGTGTCTTTTCAGCCCTATTCCTGGCGTACATTTCTACCCAGGAGAAATTTACGAGAATGTTCTGTGTTAGTCTGGAAAGTTGGGATGTGGAGGGTCCTTGAAAAGTAAGCATTATGAGTCACCTCTTTGAAAATTACTCTTAGTGTTTTATGTGGTAAATGTAAAAAATAAATCCTAAAAAGCTTCAGTTTAGTATTGTGAACTATAGATTACATAAACCAAAAATTATATTGATTTTGTTAGCATCATTATAAAAAAACAAACATCAAACATATGTCTAGGCAAAAGCCAAGTTCCCTCTCTTTAAAGAAGGGTGGACCCAAAATTGGAGCCTTTGATTATCTTTGCAAATAAGGGAATGTTGGGGATATATATATATATATATATATATATATATATATATATATATATAAAAATATCCATTAAAAGAAAGGGTGAGGCTCAGCTCCTTTAACAGTCCTTTACTATCTATCTCTTCAACTCAAATTTTCTAAGACGACATTGGAGAGAAGTCAAATTAATTCACTTGAATTTCATACTTTCTGTTTTTTCCTCCTTCCCTTAGAGTGGAAGTCCTAATGCAAATCAAATTTACCACAAGATCCACTACAGGCATGAAGAAGTGAGAGGATGATAATCCACTGTCTGCCTCTGGGTTTATTGGGAACGAATATCTTTAGTCAAAATAGATTACTCGGTTCTTGGTACTTTTCACTGTAACAGGTATCCCAGAACTTCTGGAATGCCGACTCGTTGTGGAGCTGAATTATAACTTACAGCCCACTTGAATAAAAGAACAACACACAAATACTGTTATTTCAAATACTCTCCTTTTAAGAGATTGATGCCTACAATGTATTTTTTATTCCTCATTTATTCCTTTCTTTAATAGGTGAATGGAGCTAGCATTTAAGTAAAAAGTATTGATAAAAATTAAAATTTTTATCTGGTAAAATTTGAGGGTGGTGGGTATACTTTAAAATAAAACAACTACTAAATTTATTTAGCATACATTTATTGAACAAATATGTGGCCAGTGTTTTAAGAATTTGGTCACTGCTCCTGAGCACAGATGAGGGGCTCCCAGCTGCCTGGGAACTGAGCTTGGTTTTGTGTAAGGGATGATGCTTCACCTGGGTCTTTAAGGAAGAAAATGGGAACCTCTGGTTCCTCTTATCATCACTAAGCATAGTGTGTCAAATCATGTCTTTCCCTGGATGATATGACGTAGGGCCTTCGGTAGACCTGATATTCTACAGATGCAGGGTGCCCTAGGTCCCCAATACTAGTTTTATAACAAAAATAGATAGTGCATATATAGTTATATCACATTAATGACTTTCCTGGTGTGAAAGAGTTCTTTTTCAGAAGTACAAGCCCTCAAGTATTATTTTAAAACTGATATGGCTATACCAGCTTCCCCAATTTCCATATTAAAATACTAAATTTGTAGAGTGGGGTGAGTGTGTGTTCTAGGAGTACCTGGGTCAAGGTTGATGGGCAGCTGTGACTCATTTGTATGTATTTGCCGTTTTAATGACTACAACGCATTACATATTGTTCTATGGTAAAAATCAAAAATAGGTCAAATTGAAAACAAGACATCAGAGTCTCAGACCCTAAGGACAGAGCATATCGCATGTGTATTGAGTGATAGATTACATGAGTGAATGGTTATGAATTCAGGGTGATTATGAAGAGAAAGTTTACAATGATTATACAGTGAAACAAAGCACAGTAATAGCAAAACAACAAAAATTCCATTAGTAGAAATTTACTCTAAGAGTTTTGGAAAAGAAAGTGAACAGAGCAATGTGAGGCTGATTCCATTTTTTGTGTGTGAAGCCAGTACCTCTGGTTTAAGTGTATCCTGTTGCAGGCCTGCACCCTTCACCTTTTCATCTCTTTCGATTCCTTTTAGATGTGTGTGATTTTAAGGTAGCAAACCATGAAATAGGAAGATTAATGTTTTTATTTGTTTAAATTTCCCTCCATTTTTTCTTCTTACCATAGTTAACTTTCTTCCTTCGGATCCCCGCTGTCCTAGGCAGCCGCCATGACTCTGATGAGCTAAGCAGTGTCCATGAGTGGACGCCTTGGTGTAGTCTTTTAAGACTCAATCCTCAACTCGAGGAAATGAACGCTCACTGGTAGGAGGTCAGGAGGAGGTGGTTTGGGCCAGGTGGGAACCTGAGCCCACCCTCTTCTGCCACTGGGGCCGGCCTTCTTAGTTGTCCTCTGGTTATTTTCTCTTCTCAGAATTACAGTATTCTCTCAGGCAAATTCAAACCAGTTTGCATGTTTATAAAGAATTTCTCAGCATTGCTGGTCTCTTACTATGAAAATTGTCTCTTTTGTTATCTTCAAGTATGTTTGTCTGACTGCACTCTGAAATCTGGCCTCTTCTAGATTGGCATTTGTGACCCTTGCATGAGAGACTGCTCAGCATTCCAAGGCTGATTGGAAGAAATCGCTAATTTCATCTTTGTTCCTACTGTTAGGCAGAGTGTGCTTTTTTGTGTTTATATGTCATCTCTGCTTATACTGGTCTGTGTGTTGCTTATCAGACTGATCAAAACTGGATACATCAAATAGCTGTGGTTCTTATTAGCTACTGTTACTTGTAAGAAGCACCTACCTGATGACGGGGAATGAAGGAGAATGGGGAATGTGGAGAAAATAGAAAGGTAAAAACAAATACTTTGCACAAGTCTCAGAAAAACAAGTTATTTCAGTGAGAGGTATGTCATCTGCTGTAGTGGGCACTGTTAATATAAAAAATTATATTGTAGTTAATTGTTCTCTTTTTCCCCATCATAGGGGGAGAACAGAGGTTGGAAAGTGGAGTATTTTTTTTTTTTTAATCACGGCTCCTGCAAGCTAAATGACAAAGACAAAATATTTATAAGATCAGATAAGAATTAGGCTCTAGTACTTATGATTTGTAGTCGTGGTTCCTTGATACCCGTTCATTGTCTTCCTGGCTAACTGAGGGCATCATTGTTCCATGTAACCTTTGTCTGAACTCTTTTTCCTTAGCTCCCTCCTGAGAGAGTCCTGGGCTAAGATAATTATCTCCCAAGCTCAGTTTTTTCAGCGGAGTTCATGTAATCACGTTACTGGAAATGGCAAGTGCACCAAGTGATAGATGCTGCTGTGATTTTTCTGACAGAGTAGCAAGGAGAGAGTTCAACCTGTCCCTTAATTTGGTTTATTAATTACAATTATCCTAGCACTAGCAATCTTTAAGGTCTATAAAGTTCAAAAGGAGGAGATAATGTTTCATAAGTTTTACGGAACTTTGCCCAGATCATCATTGGATTTTAACAAAATGTTCATTTTTTTCCCCTCACTAATATTGGAGTAAATGTAGCCAGGAGATAGTAACGAGAGGAACTGCTCCACTGGTCTAAAAATAATTATGGCCTATTCAATTGAATGCCTCTTATGCCTGTTGTACTATATTAAATGCTACTCTGTGTGCATTATTTTACTTATTTCACAACAATTGTAAGAGATATTTTATCTGCATTTTCCAATTGATAAAAATTCATCTTCAGAGAGTTTGAGTAACTTAATTCACAAAGCTGGTAAGTTACAGAGCTAAAATTTTAACGTAATCTGTTAGGTTTCAACACTTTGTAGGAGATCATTGACAGATTATCAGTTGGCAAAAGTGATTAACAGCGCTTATCAATGTCTTTCATATTTTAAATAATAATGTCCTTTTGGCTTTTATTGTTAACCCTGATTTGAAAGAGACAAGGCGATTATCAAATTATTAAAGCTGAAAAGAAGCTAGGTAGGTTATAGGATGCCTTTTGGATCTCACACTGATGTCTTCTGTGTCCTTTGGTGGTTCTAATTTTTTGTGAGTTTGAACGAGCAGTAATCCATCCACCCATGGCAGAAAGTCATCATAAAGGAGACTACAAGGGACATTAGGGTCACGACATGGGATGGATGGGTCTCATTCTTTAAAGTGTTTTTCTGGATAATAGACACTTTTGCCGTTTCGATTTCACATGGAATGGAGTGCTCCTCTTTTAGGCAAATGTGGAGCAGGGGCATTCTGCATGAATTAGAGGGCAATATATCAGTGTAGAAGTACTTTTAATTCTGGCCACGCCTAGAGTGTGCTGTGGCTGGGCCTTATTCAGCCCCAGTACCCAAACTGCCCTGCAGGTACCATGCATATGGGGCCCATCCTTAAGGTGGAGTCGAGGAGGGTGAGTCCCAGCAATTTGAAGGACGAGGATCTAGAGACCCTCATGCTGTCTCAGCCCTGTTCTAGAGAGGCCCTGAAGGAGTCCATTCCAGTGGAGGAAACATCTGTGATTCTGCGATATGTCTGGAGGATCAGGCTGCAATCCTCTGATTTCCAAGGTGTCAACATAGAGATAACAGCTACTGTGCTTTCTCTGGTCAAGGACCTGGATATGCTTTCCTCCCATAGTGGACCAAGACTTCTTTTAAATCTGGACTTTTGTCCCATCTCTTATTCTCTTAAAGAATAATTCACATTGGGCAATTTCTTAAGAACATTCTGAGAAATCAATAAGAAAAAAAGTGATAGCTGTAATTTATTGGGGAGCTACATGCCAGATGTTCTATATAAATCATCCCTAGTCCTCACAGTAGCTTTCTGAGATAGATGGTAGCTCATTTAAAGATGAAGAACCTGAAATCTGAGATCCACGAGGTCACACTGCCCAAGCACACGTGGTTCCAACCCATGTCTGACATCAGTGCCCAAGCTCTTTTCATGAGGTTGGTCTGTCTTCTATGAAAAATGATTCTAGGAATTTCAGTAAGCAGGTTGATTGTAGTGCCATTTTGCCTAGAAGTTAACTATAATGGGCAGCACAGTTTAAAATGGCATTTCAGGAATTTGACAGATGAGTATCCTAATTCAGGAAACATAATCTAATAAGTTCTACTAAGTGCCTGATACTCACTGTTCTAGGGCCTGAAGACCCAAAGCTGAGTCCATACATTCAACAAATATTCATGCAGTACCTGCTCTGGGCCACTTTTAAACAATGGGGATACAATAGTGACTAACAGATAAAAATCCCTGCCCTCATGGGGCTTGGAGCCTCCAGTGGGAGGAGACAGATAAAAAGCAAAGTAAATAAGTGAAATATTTCATGCATTGGATTAGTGGTAAGTGTTACGGAGAAAAACAGAGCAGGAGAACAGGATGGGAAGTAGAGGGGCTTGACAGGGAATGCCTCACTGGGAAGGTGAATTTGAGCAAAGACATGGGGGGATGAGTGGGGTGGAGGGAGAACATTCCAGGCAGGAAGAGCAGGCCCTGGATGGGGGTGACCTGCTATTTCAGAGGAATGGTGGAGAGGATGGGAGGCTGGCCAGAGTGGCTTAGTGAGAGAGGAGGAGATGATGGGGGAGCTTCGTGTAGCATTCTTTTGGGCAGTATATAACACTCTTCTTCCGGAAATGGGAAATCACTGAAGGATTTTGAGGGGAGAAGTGATGCAATTTGATTTACATTCCAAAAGGATCAACCTGGCTGAAAACACTACAGAGAGTACAAGGGCAGAGGGAAGGAGACCAATTAAGAGGATACTGGAGTAACCAGGCAAGTGAAGATGATGGGCTGAATGGGGTGGCACTGGTGCAGGTGGAGGGAAGAAGGGGTGGAGAGGTCGTACTACGGATAGAAGAGCCACAGGATTACTGAAGGCTCTTAACGTGGAGTGCATGGAAATTTTTGTTAGTTTGTTTTGTATTGTCTTTGACCTAAGACCCTGGAAAGATGCGTTGGCCATTGTGGGGAAGACTCGGGGATGCCCTGGTCACTTGTAGACACCTTAGGTTTGAGATAGACTTCTAGTAGAGAGAGAATAAAAACCTGATCTTGCCTTTAAGAATCTTGTGTCTGGTAGCAGAGACTCTCCGAAGCCAATATTACTATAAATTAGGGTTTCCAGGCGGGAATTCCCGCCCATTCTCAGGAATTGTTTTCGCTTTCCCTTTCCCGAATCCCGAGATATAAAATGTTTTCTGTTCTCCACAATGAATAGTTTCCACAAAGTGACGGCTGATACTACCAACCATCTGGGTTCAAGGAGCCGATTTTCCTGATTTCCTGACCAACTTTTCTCGGGATTCGGAAATGGGAAAGTGAAAAAAAATCCTGAGAATGGGCGGGAATTCCCGCCTGGAAAGCACACTATAAATACAGTGAGGTACAAATAATGACAGGAATGTGCACAAGTGCAGTGGTTGCCCAGCAGGGACTGTTTCTGGGGGTGGGAATTTGCAGAAGACTGGAATGGAGGTGGTGTCAGAGGTGAGTTTCGAAGCCTGGGGACAGTGGTTGGATTGGAAACGGCTAGACCCAGGAGCAACACTTTCGAGCTTTTGGAAAACTATACCCCATTCAGTAAGTCTTGATTGTTGAAGCTTGTCTTGTGAATAAAAGTGAGACTTGAGAATCAGGAAGGCTCAGCATGCCGTTGCCCTTAGTGCTGTATCGGGGAGAAGGATGGGAAGGGGAACTACTGAAAATATTTTATTGCTTAGAAAGAAATACCTCTCAATCCCAAACTTGCCAAGAATCCAGCCAGAGACAAATACGAGTAGAAAACGATAGAGAGTAGGTTGTAATCTCTGACCTTATTTTGTTACTATTTTATGTTCTTTTCATCACCAATGTTTCCCCACCTATAAAGAGGCTGTGTTCCTGGTTCTTAGTTGTGATATTGTAGTTCACAAACTGAATTTGGTGAAGGCACTTAAAATCCACTTGAACCCACTGCTGGCTCCACTCCCGTCCTACTCAGGAGAAAGCTCAAAAGGGCTGCCAGAGTGAAAAGAATGAGTAAGGATGTTATTAGAAAGGATTTGACAGGTTTTCTTGACATCCGGGATTGGGTAAATAAGAGGTTTGGTCATGAGGGCTTTTTAAAAAAAATAAGATTTTGCTGTATCTGTTACCTCTTCTGTTAGGGACCAAGCCCCCGACTCGGGAATGTGCTCAGCAGTTTGTGTGGAGTTGAATTGAAAGCACTGGGAAAGGGCATTGGGGGTCCAGATTGAGGTTGTCACTAAGGCAAAAACCAAAGGTAGCCTGTGAATTATAATTAGCAGGGTTTTATTTTCTCCCCTTTTCCTATTCACTCCTCTTTCTCTTCCTCTCTAAGTTTCCTCTCTTCAGTGGAAGCCCATTTCAATTTAAGGGAGGAGCTTCTTCTGGAAAGAAGAGGAGATAAGATTTTCTCAGCTTTAAGGAAGATGTGCTCCGCCTCGTTTCAGTAACAATCGTCACTACTATAGGTGAATACTACTCTTCCCCCCGGTTATTACTTAACATTCTGTTGTGAAGAAGAGTGAGCATGACTGGGGTAGAAGAACATATCTATTATGAAATATAACTTGTAATGGGTATTACATATTTTTAAAAGGAAGATCTAAAATGCAAACACATATAGACTGCATATACATTTTGCATACACTAGCCAAAACAAAATGGCATATACATTTATGAAATGCAGAAAGCAGAAAGTAGGCAGATTTTGTAGCAAAATAAAACACAAATGGATGGCCTTGACCAGGGTCAATGATCTGTTGTTGTCTACTTGTCAGTTCTGTCTCTAAATGCAGTTACTCAGTAGCTTTAAGACTGTTGACAATTTCCATGTAGGCCAGTGGTTGGCGAACTTTCGTGAAAGCATCACCATGGTGCTGATTAAAAGTGCAGAAATGCTGTCCCACTGTTACCAATCCAGCCTGCGTTTTAGAATTCCAGGGTAGCTTTTAAATTTAAGTTACCTATTCCTAGGACCTGCTACCAGAGATTCTGGTTGAATTGATAGGGGTAGACCCCAGGCGTCTGTACTCTGAAGATTCTCTACACCTGCTGGTAGGTCTGGGGAATCCATATGCAGTTTTTCCAGAGTCCCCAGTGATTCTGATCCAAGTGGTTTGAGGGTCATCCTCTGCAACCCTTAAACCTTCACTGGTTTGCTCCACCCACTAAATGATGGCACCAAGTTATATTAGTGGAGGATAGATAAATAGGCGTGTTTCAGAATTGTTAAATTATATTAGAATTCTTTTTAAAATCAAATTAAGTTTAAAAATTAGGAAAGTCACCTAGCTAAAAGTATTTTAAAGAAGTGATAAATATGTCTTTAAGTAGAAATATTTTATTGATTTGTTTTGGTTTGTCACATATATCTTTTCGTCGTGAGTCTGGATGTTGAAAACCTCAAACTTAATCCTCCATGGCCCTGTACAGGGTTAGTCGTCAGCGCTACCCTTTCCAACTATATGGCCTCTGCTGAGACCCCATCTCTTCCATCAGAAAGCATTATCTCCCTGCTATCAGGGAATAGTTTGATCTGTCTTCCTCTGTTCTTCATTTTCCCTACTCTAAATCAGAAATACCAGTGGGAGTCCAGGAAGCCCTCATTCTGCCCTAAATCTGTGTGACGCTTTCCAGTAAAGAGAGTTCCCCTGGTAAATGTATGAGAACTAACGTCATCCTCTCTTCTCATCGGTCTCAGTTTTGCTTTTGTATCCTTGCATTGCAACTTTTCTCAGCTTCTCAACCTGACTCTGCCCAAATCTGCTTTGGGGGAGCAAACACCCTTTGCCCTGCTTGTTTGCGGACCCCTTTGAACAGAAGGGTTTTAAAGTAAGGAATTAGTGTGGCTTCTTTAACTACATATAAAGCTTCCCAGCTAGACAGATTTATTTTGCTTTCATTTTAAATAGACAATTTAAAGGATTTTAAACTAATTTCATTGAGAAAAGTGTAGTAATTTAAAAAATTATCAACATAGGAAGTAAAGCAGGTTTCGCTGTGATTAAACCTTTTTTTCTACCATAAAGAATCTATAAAAACATCTTAAGGATGGACTGCTTTTCAGCCTTTCAGTGTTTTTTCAAATTTTATTTTTGTCTGTAGTGTTTTAAGTTAATCCCCATTGAACTGGAAATATATGCATTTAAAAACCGAAAGAGCTGTTTATTGGCTTAGTTGCCCATTAGAGAAAAAAATATAAATGGAACATCACACCTGTAGATGTTCAGTCATTTTTAGTACACTGTGTGGGAAATTCAACCCCCGAAGGCAGCTCCAACCTCAGGCTGTGTTTTCATTACTGAGTCACATCGGAGAGGCAGGAGGGAAGATGGTGGCTGAGCCAATCTCCTAAAGCTTTAATTACAAAGGATTTGAGGCTCAATTGGGGAACCTTTCAGTGCTATGGGCACCCAGTGAACAGGCCTGGAGTAAAGAATCCTCTTATCAGCACCTTCAGAGAACTGGATGAGGCACTGTTCTCAAGCAGCTCATTTGTGTGCCAGTGAGGTCTTTTAAGAACATTCTTTGTAGTCTTCATCCATTACTAGCAGCAAGATGAAAGCTGCTGCATTACAGTAAAAACAGAATAATTATTTAGCCTCTCATTTATATTGAAGGATGAAAAAGTTCAACAGCCTGTCAAAACCCCAAAGCATAGAAGAATCCAGAATGCCAGGGGAGTTCCCATTTCCTCTTGCCATAAGAGTTGTGATAAGAGATATGAACACTTAGTAATTCATTGTGGAGTAGCAAAGAATCCATGATATGGAAATGTGGGGAAAACCAAAGTCTGTTAATTTGGCTTTGGAATACAGACATTCCCTAGGAAAATGTCAGGATTAAAAAGGACAACTGATCAAAGTCGGCATATTCTATGTGAGGAATAGTTGAGAGCTATTAACTAGTATTCATTTCCGTTCAGTGTACCACAAAACAGCCAAGGGGTTTAGGGGTCAGACTGCAATGGGTCTGATTTCCCAAGATATCATTGTAGACATGTGACTTAGGGTACATTTATGTTAAATGAGGCTGATACATTCAATCATTCATTCATTTATATATTTAAGGACCACAGGCTGCCAATAATGGTTACTTTGTATGATTTTGTAAGTATTAAATGGAAACAATAATAGAATTCCTAGAATTGGCCTATATATTTTCTTTTTCTTTCCATAAAAGAGCCCTTTTTTCATATTTCTTTATTGACTTGATCAAACGTGATTCTTGCTGTGTGAGTCTTCAGGACTCGCCACCTAGAACTCCTTTATAAGGCAAAATGCAAATATTTACTGGCAGTTTACCTTCTAGGTCCTTGAAAGGTCTGTTTCCCCTTTGTTTTCTTCTCATTCTTACCACGTGTCTTTCTGGTGACTAGTTTTGGGTGCTTGCACAAAGTGTGCTCTCAGGAGCTAACCACAGAGGTAAAGCCTTGAGACATGCATGCGGTTACAGAACATGGACGGGCCAGATCTGTGTTCTGTTCATCTGAATTTACAGGGTTCCTGTAAATTCAGATATAGATATATGTGAGATCTGCCGTACTGTCTTGTATTCCTGAAACTCGGAAACACAAACTGTTCATTCATTTATTGTGTGTTCATTGGCTAGTTGTATGGAACATTTTCCTGGACAGAATTAGAGCACAAGTGTTTGTTGTTAGGTTGTTTTGAGACAGCCATTCTTACCGTTCCAGCTGCCCTCAAACCTATGGTATTGATACCTATAAAGGGAAACCCGAATCATAGATTCTTGGCCAGGAGATATCCAATATCAGAGGGTAATTGCCCCTTACTAAGGTTCAAAAGTTGGAAGTTGTAGTGGTACCTTTGCCCTATTTTTAAAATGAATGGTACTGTGGAAGAGAGACCTGTTTCAAAACGAGTCAAAGAGATCTTATTTGGTGGAAGATGATTGTACAGAGTCTGTTTTAATTTATTCGCTCTCTCTGATTCACACCTCACTTCTCACAGATGCAGAGTCAGATGTTTGGTAATAGAAAAATATGCTCCTGCATTAAGGTGCCAAAGATATCTTTTTGCTAATATGTTCTTCCCAGAGATAGAATTGGCCAACAATACAGACAAAATATGCTATCTCCTTTTCTCTTCTGTTTTGATTTTAGCCAAGGAATTCTTGAACATTTTAAACGATGGAGTTGGACATTTATGAATTGAAATATACGTTACCGGCTTTTTGTCAGTTTGAGGCCCTCCACTACCAACACCTTCAAACTTGGAACTGATTAAAATTTTGGCTTATCCATTTGAGGCTTAAAGCCACTATAAGTGGAAAGTTATAAATTGCTAAGAAGCTAGAAGCAGAGTCATTACCATTTCATATTTTCTCTAGAAGCAGCAACGATCACTTTTTTAATCTTCCCAGGAATAAAGTGGCAACCTGGGAAAGAATCCTGAAGGCTCACACTAGATTAGAAACCTCTTTCTATAAAGGAAGAAACTATTATAGTATTGTGATGTTTTGTGTGTGTATTTTTAATGATAAGTAAGTAGGAGGGGAAATAGTCTTTAAAACAATATACAATTTTGTAGAACTTTGAATTTACTAATGTTTGACTTAATGTTAAGTGGAAGAGTAAAGTAGCATGTGAGAAATATGGAATTATAGGTGATCATATAAAATATTAACTTTGAAAACTTGTCCAGTTCTAAACTAGGAATAAGAGGTTAAGAGTAGATTTTATTCATATACTGAAGTGCAGACCTTATGTGGAAGAAAGAGCTCTGTTATTGGCGGCAGAAACTCGGTTTTCATTCTTGGCTCTGTGCTTGTTGTTATATGTTCCTGGGCAAGTTCTACACTAACCTTACTGTCCTCATCTGTCCTGTGGGGTAACTGCCACTTCAGAGTGACCGGGGTGAGCTTATATGAGAAAACGTAAGGAGGATGCTTACACCACACATTTGTGTGTCCCCTGTGACAGCTTCCTTTACTTAGTCAAGCACCACATCCTGTTAGTTAAAAAATAATCATAATAAAAGCTCCAAAGGTTTATGAGAAATTTTTTCAGCTGCCATACTCATAAAGATCCTAATTTTAGAAATTGAACTTTCCTTTTAGGAAACCATAAGGAGCATTTTATAGTATTTGTGGAGAGTTTAGTTAAGAAGCGAGAATGCTGTGTTTGAATTATGATTTACACATTGAGGCCATAATGACAGTTTCTTCTTTAGAAAGAGTGATTTATGGTTAACAGAAAATGGAGAAAATGGTTGTTATATTTAGCTTATTCTCTTACACTTTCTAGGATTCAGTTTGACATAAACACTGAACACTCTGCTCTTAGGTATTTCATTTGCGCTCTGAAATTTCCATTTTGATTTAATTTTTTGCTTAAAACCTCAAGAATACTGCAGGAGTGCCTTTGGCTAAGGGAAATGAAGTCATAGTCAATCCTGAACTGTTTCAATGATAGAAACACTAAATGAACAGCTATAAACATAGCCATCAAAAAGCTGCATTCAAGTATTCATGTTAACTCCTGAAAATAAATATGTATATTTGGCAGTTTTCTCTCCCAGGACCAGCTCTTTAAAGTATTTCTGTTGTATATTGAATAACACATTAAAATGCTTGTCCACGTGGAAAATATGCAGATATGCTGTGAGGAAACACTTCCTTGTTCTTTGTGACGTGGTTCATTCTAAGTCCAACTCGGGGCAAGAAAGGATTCATGTGTGGATAACTGAGACATGGAAATTAAACCCTTTAAGAGCGCCAGCAGGAGTTTTACCTGTCAAGTTCCTGATAATGACAGCATCTCAGTGATAATCACGTTAAAATCTCAGGGAGACCAAAATTCTTTGCCACATTATGTGCACAAGAAGCAGTTAGGTACAGAGGTCATTTAGCCATTAGTTAGGTTCTCAGATGAACTCCAGAAACACATTCTATATCAAAGACCAAAGCTTTTCATGTTAATTTGTTTGCTGCTTTTGGAAGTTTGAAGCTGTGACTTCGGACCACAAGAATACAGTATTTATCAATAAAGCCAGGTATTGCTTCTCATCTGAATGAGATGTTTTTAGAACTGATGTTTGATGATGTGGGCTTCACTGATGGTTTCACTGAGCGAGTACCACCTAGAAGATAACTGTTTAAATTTGACATTTGTTTGTTGGTAGGCTTTCTGCCTATTGGAGAATGCATTATTCGCAATCTTCTCACCTCTAGGGATCACCCCTGTGTTTATAAGAGACCTAATATTTGTAAAAGATTTTGCCTAGTAGATCAGTCCATTTCCCCAAGCTCCACCAAGCTCCAGTCAGAGCTTTGATGGCACTAGAAGGACACCTCTTCTTTCGTTTCGTCTCCTGCTCTATTCCAGCATTTTCTGTCTGGACTTTTGCCATAGCCTACTAGCAGCTCTCCCTGTTCCCACCTGGCTCCTTTACTCAGAAGCCAGAACTGTCTCTTAAAAGCATCAATATGATCCTATCATTCCTCACTTTAAAACTCTCCATTGCATTTCAAATAAAATCCAGCCTCATAAACTGGCTTGCCAAGACCCACAGGGTGTGATCTCAGCTCACATCTACTTTATCTTGTACCTCCTGGGCCCAGCTTCCTCCTTGACTACACCAAACTCATTTCCTCCTTAGGGCCGGGACTAGTCTTCCTGGAAGGTGTTATCCTAACCACTATATCTGCACATGGCAGATTCTTCTCATATTTGAATGTCTGCTTAAATAGCCCCTCCTTGGAGACGCCCTCCTTAACCACCTAACGCAAGCTGCCACGCATCTACTTCAGACTGGATTATCTAATAACATCTTTCTGTAGCTGACACTTTTTATTTCCTTTTCTCCTTTGATCAGAATGGAGGCTCCACTAGAACAGAGACCTATTTATTTTTATCTGATGTATCCCCAGGCTTCAGAATAGCTATTCAGGAAATCTTTGTTGAGGGAACATATTAATGAAGAAGAGGAGATAGAGCCAGTATTTCTAGCCAGTGTTTTTGTCCAACCAAAAGTAAAGAACTTGGTTAATTCGTGCAGCTGTGTTGTTACCAAATGTACAATTTCCTTTAAAATATCAAAATAAATTCAGACCCATCGGCTCCTTCCCCAACCTCTGGAGTTCAGGAATCTCAGTTTGGGAACTTCCTTGCTTTTAACAGAATGATCATAATGCAAGCGTCCAAAAATAGACCCTGAATTGCTTCTTCTGCCACTCTACAGATTTAATTTGCAAATAGTTTTGTCTCCCTCTGGAACCGTGCGTCTCCTACTATTAGAGATGTCACTAAACTCTATTAATATCCTTCACTTATACAAGTCCCTCTTCCTCTAGAGGGGGAGCCAGCTGCTTCCTTGGTTTATTGAAATGTATTTAGGGGGCATATGGAGACAACTAAATATTCTTGGTATTTCAAAGGTACATGGGATTTCGTACCCTGGTACTTGGCATTGGTCAGGTTTGGAAATATGAATACATATTTGATAAGTGGATGCTTACATAATCACAATCACCCTATCTGTCTATCTACCTATCTATCTTCCAAACTACATTGATTAATTGCTCACACACAGATCTAACTAAACATTTTTGAACTTAAAGAAAAAAAATCTAACAGCTTAAAAATAAAAGTAAATAAAGCGGATTTTGCCAGTGTATTAAGTAAACTAAGAGTGTTTCCATCAGCTTTTTCAGATGCTATGGATATTGTTTCAATAAATTAAATAAAACCTTAATAGACTCAAATAGTTAATGATGCCTTCAGCTGCCTGTGCAGCAGAAAGTTGTCCTTTTCACTTAGAGTGCTGGTGATTGCCGGCCCTACTGCTCTATGTCCTTGAAGGCAGTCATTAAGATCAGTGAGTATATGTCTTCACTTTTCTTAGAGGACAAAATTTTCTTAGATTTCATGTTGTTAAAACAATAGTGTCTCAGATTCTCAGGAATCCTAGTATTTCAGAATCTTAGAACAGAAAGGGAAGCCAAATTCCATTGAGGTCACAGAGCATATGGTAGAGTTGAGGTCAGAACCCAACCTCCTGGCTGCTTCACACCCTCCTGCCCCATCATGGCACCTCTCCTGTGCTTTTTACTCATCCCCAATTTCCCTTTTATCTTCCTGAAGTAGTCTCTGATTATAACTAGTCATTTAACTTGGGACTGAAGGTGAGTGATTTTTTTCCCATCAAAGAGGGTTATTTCCACGGAAGCCCTTCCTTCCGCCACAGACTTGTCGACAGCCTCCTTCTGTGGGCTTAGTTCTCCCAGCCTGGGCCCTGTGATTGGGTTGCTTCTCAGGATAACCTGTCAGAATGCAGGTTCCTTTAAGCAGGGGACTGTGGCCTTGTTATTGTTTGTCTCATTTAGTTTTTGAAATTCCCAGCACTGAATTGTAGATGTGCCAAGCTGTTATGAGATCTTTGTTTCCATGCCGATAGGTCTTCGTAATCCGTTGCAGGTTTGCAATGGTCATTTTGAAAGTAATTTTTGAATGATTGTATCATCTTCATAAATATTGCAGCTTTCTGCTCCTTCTATAATCCTAAAAAAATCAATTCCATAGGGGTTGGTATATTGGTTTATAAGATTTGAACTTAGTGTGGCCCAAAAGCTTATTTTTAAAAAAATCAGAATTGTCCCTGCTGTGGGTCACAAACACTTAGTGTCGCAACTCTTTATTGTCAAGTTCTCAAAGATATTTTATAATGACTAGCTCTGAATTCCACTGTTTTGTGCTTTGAGGAGTAACTGGTCCACTGCTGCCTCATCAAAGCCTACTTGGTATGTTAGTTTGGTCTAATTTTGAGCTGAAACAATGGAAAAGTCCAGCTGCCCCTTTCTGATGTTCGTCCTCCTCGTGGCTGCCAGCGTGGTCTCTGTGTAATGAGATGAAGTCTCCTTAACGAGGATGAGACCCCCTGGCAGGACCCGACTTCTGCCTGGCTGGTCTCATCACCTCTCAGCACTCCTTCATGTTCCAGCCAGAGCCAACCAAATGCCCCCATACAAGGAAGTGCATTGGATTTTTCACGCTGTTCTCTTAACTGATTGGTAAACTCTGCTTAGAACTTTCTTGTCTTCTCTCTTTAAACACAACTGCAGAGGTGAAATTGACAGATGTGAAGTGAATTGAGTTGGGAGTAAGGAGAGAGGTGGTTCCAGATCCTAACGTGAGCAGCTAGACAGATGGAAGCCCACCTGCTGAAATGGGAAGACTGAAGTAGAACACACTGAGGGTTTGGGAGGATGGCAGGGGATCAGGGGTACACATGGATGCATGTTCAGTTTTAGGTGCCTCTGAGATATGCAGATAAGAGAGGTGAGCCGTAGAGTTGTATATATGTATATTGTGTATGGATCTAAAGCTCAAAGAGGTCACAAATTAAGGAACCTATATTTTGGAGTTGTCATTATATTTGAAATAAAATGGAGGCACCCTCCAAGAAAGGATTTGAAGGATGTGACTGATTCCTAAAGAACTGCAAAGTTTAGAAATAGAATATGAGAAATAGACTATGAAGAGGCAAATGGAAATGAGATGAGTAGCCAGAAAAAGAAGGAAAATCTAGAGCCTGTCAAAAACACAGAGAATTTGAAGATAAGAAGGGATGTCATATAGGATTTATTGGCTTATAGGGAGGTTACTGGTAACCTTAATAAGGTTTGCTAGAATAATGAGTAGCACACTTGACCCTTGAACAATGGGGAGGTTAGGAGCCCCACCATGCTCAGCAGCGGAAATCCTTGTATAGCTACAGTGGGCCCTCCGGCTTTTGCAGATTCCTGACCGCAAAGTTAATTGACCCTTAAACAACTCGGGTTTGAACTTTGTGGGTCAGTTGAAAAATGTGGGTATAGGTGGAACTGTGCAGTTAAAACCCATGTTGTTCAAGGGTCAACTGTGCTCTGAAGAGTTAGTAGGAGGGAGGATGTGGTGACAGCGTGGGGAGAAAATTCTTTCCATGAACATGGCTCTAAAGAATAGTAAAGAGGTAGGGCCATACTGGAGGGGTAGAGATGGAGGTTGTAGAGGGTAGAGCATTAGACCATGAGACCAAGAACAGGTTGATTTATTTTCTTGTCTGTTTTGTTTTGTTTCAGGATGGATGATACTAGGCTTTTTTTCTTCTTTTAATGCAAATGGGAAGAATCCAGTAGAGTGGCCAGTGGAAGTTACTGTCTTTTAGATTGCTTACAATTGATAGTTTTTAGTGGACTGATGGATAGGATTCAGTAGTTACAAATACTTAAGCTGAGTATGTATGTCTACTAGCCCCTCTTTTCCTATAAATTTATATTTGAATTATAAAAGGAAAAAAAACTTATTTTTTAATAAAATTGGTCCATTGTAGTCCTACACTCCTGTAGGGAGGTAAAGGGTATGAAGAGTTTATCAATTATAAAATGCTTTGTTATTTTGTAGGAATCCTGTTTTATACCTAAGTGACAGATTTATATTAAGCATTTTCTTGCACTAGCTGAGGTTTGTGTCTTTTAATAAAAAAGCACTGAATGTTCGTATCAGCAAGAGAAGTAGGTAACTTTGAATGAGAAGCTAATTTAGCAGTCATTTAGTTAGGAAATGGGGGTTTTAGAGATGCTGTAGAAACAAGTGGAAGAGATGAGGATAAACTCGGACTTTTTTATTGTTTCTATGGAACAAAACATTAGAGCTGAAAAGGCACACAGCCTGAAATGCATGACAATGACCATTTTTTATAGGTGAAGTGAATTGTGAATATGATTTCATTTACACCTGCACGATGCCTCCTTTGAAGCTCATTACCATTTCCTTTGGCAGTCGTTTAATAAATATATCCCTGAGAGAGTCGTAATGAAACACAGTTCATGTTTCTTGAAAAACTAAAGGACTCCTCTTGCCATCACCCCAGCATACTTAACGAATGTCCTTACCCCACCTTTTTGAATTTGAAGTTTCTAGGCATCTAAATCTTTTTAGCTTAAGCAAAACACAATTAATAAAGTAAATTTAGTATACAGAAAGGGCCCAGTTTAAGCCAAAGCTAAACATACACATTTTGTATTGCTTTCTATTTGGGATTGCGAATAATGGTGTTTACTTTCAGTAACTGAAATAATAAACAGCTACATTTCGTACAAAGTGAAAATATCAGGAGAAGAGAAGGGAGCATCGGAACATGGTAATCTTTAGTGAGTCGGAAAGGAAGGGAAATGTGCGCTTTCAAATGGCAAGGGTCCTCCAAGAAAGCATGGAATTGAGTATAAGAAGAAATAAAGCAATGAAAATATCATGAAAATCTAATTTTAAAAATGTTTTGGAATTTGAGTACAAGATTAGAGGTGTACACTGTAAAATAATTAAAATAATGAGTTAAAGTGAGAAGTACTGTATTTAAATGCTTCTGATTTTGTTTGCCATTTAAAAAGCAGTTTATTGTTTGCCTTATATTGGCATGTGGGAGGGAAGAAAACTATTAAAAAAAGTTTAGAAATTGGAATTTACTGATCTAGGCCATCAATAGCATTCACTCATAGGTACAATGTACCCTGATGCCCTTTCAGATATGTGGAATTAAATATTGATTCTAGTGAGATTCCAGAATTTAAAAGCCTTGCATTTTTAAGGTTTATTGCTTTACTTTCAACAGAAATGGAAGTTTTATTATATTAAAATTAGTCAAAAACAAATGATTTTCATTCACTATATTATACATATAATTGAAAAATAATATACCTAGGAAATATTTGACAAGGGTGTGGGAGTTTATTTGAGGTTCTGTGATTTATGTGATATATGACAGATAAAGTATTATATGGTATATTCATAGGAGGAAAATAATGGTAGGTTATTTTATTATTTAAATAGCTGATGGATGGTTTGCTGGGCTCTATCCATTTTGCGTTTTTATTCACCTTTTGTATAGCTGGCTCTCTGCCTTAGGGACAAGTCATAGAATTAAAGACAAAAGCAGGTGCAAAATGGATTCATGACTAGAATAATAACACTGAAACTCAAAATTGGGATATTTCTTTACTAAATCTGCCTTTCTGTTTCATGTATAGTGAGCCCAGGGGCTAATGTCATATGTTTAGAAAGATTCCTATTTTGACACATATTTGACAACTTTTTTAAGTTTAGAGTGCATTGATATAAGACGTATATACTACAGCTACATTTGTGTAAAAACTCAGTTTTATAAAATAGTGAGGAAACGTCAACTGTAATTGAAAAAAATTTAAAAAGTAGTAAGGAAGTTGGAAGAAGATGGTAAAAGAGGTGACAAACTTGTTGGCTTAAACAGAAAGCAGCGCTGCAAGTTTCCTGCCTTTCACTACCGCCTCCCCCACCACTCCCTTCCCCCACACCTACCTCACTAAATCATCACTAATTTCTAGTCTGAACCCCTTGTTTTATGGAAGAGGAAGTAGAAGACTAAAAAAATTAAATTAGTCACTCAGGGTCACGCATGGCAATGTGTTTGCTGCTGATTATTTTCATGTGTTATATCTATAAAGATTATATAGAGATTTTAAAGTGAAATGAACTGAAATGTTTATATTTTGAGATACCATTCTGTTTTCTGCATCTGTAACAGTTTTGACATCTAATTATTAAGTTATAGCCATTATTTGCTGAAACACATAATAATAGAATCCTAAATATGATAGAAATGGAAGATACTGAAGGTATGCAAATTTTTAAAAATAATATGATTTATACGCAAGAACTGTCCTATCTAGAAAAAAAAATAAACAACTTTGAAAATATGCTTTTTTTTACTAGTCATTTATGGTTTTTTGTCGTTTTTTTTTTTTTTTTTTTTAATTTATGATCCAGGGACTTGTTGGTTACATTTTTATAGAGATTCTTTAAACCACCTAAACATTTTCTTTTTGTGTTTTTGCAAAACTCTTTGGTCTAATGATAAAGTCATTAGACGGAATAAATCTATAGTGTCTATTACCTTTTAGTGAAAATTCAGTTCTGAAAGTTGTAATTGAGTCCTGTTTTTCATAAGACATAGAAATAGCTACTCTTTACCCATTTAAGAAAGATCTTAAAATGGTTAAAGACTATAAGTAAAGAAGAGTTATTACACTTTTAAATGCATAGATATGATTTTATTGTTTAGTCATCCATCAAATAATTATTGAAATACCTACTGTGTTGTAGGTATTATGTTGATATAGTAGTCCCCCCTTATCTGTGGTTTTGCTTTGTGTGGTTTCAATTACCTGAGGTCAGCCATGGTCTGAAAAATATTAAATGGAAAATTCCAGAAGTAAACAGTTCATAAGTTTTAAATTATCCACTGTTCTGAGTAGTATGATGACATCTTGCTCCGTCTCACCCGGGACGTGACTCATTCCTTTGTCCAGCATCTCCACACTGTATACTGTCTCTGCCTGTTAGTCACTTAGTAGCTGTCGTGGTTAGTAGATCAGTTATCAGACATTTTGAGAGATCACATTCACATAATTTTTATTACTGTATCTGGTTTTAATTTTTCTATTTTATTAATTATTGTTAATCTTTGACTGTGCCTAATTTGTAAATTCAACTTTATCATAGGTATGTATATGTAGGAAAAAACATAGTGTACATAGGGTTCGGTACTATCCACGTTTTCAGCCATCCACTGGGTATCCCCCACAAGTAAGGGGGGGACTCCTGTACTGGTATATTGATATATGAACACACATTATTCCTTTCCTTGCGTATAAGGGAAGGAGGTTATGGGAGGGTTGCATAATTATAAAGTTTGATGAATTACAGGAAGAAAACAGTGAGGCCCAATTAGAATAATTATGTAAAAAGGGAAGGCCTCTCCGGGACAACACTTGAAGAATAGGAGATGGCCAGGTGAAGAGCAGAGGAAAAAATGTTCTCAGCAAAGAGAACAGTGTGTCTGCAAATCCTTGAGGCAGAAAATCTTGATGTGGTTTAAAAACTGAAAGGAGACTATGTGGTTGGATCACCATAGGATGGGAGCGTAGGCAATGCTGCTGGGTATGGATAGGGTGTTGAGGCCTTGGCTTACACCGAAAGCCATGGCTTTAAAGAGTTTAGATTTTACTTCAAGCACATTGGGAAGCTTTTAAAGCGTTTTCGGCAGTGAGTGATGTCATGCATGTTTTATGAAGATCAGACAGAACAGAGGTGGGCTAGAATAGAGATACTAGGGAAAAGGAGGTTATTCAAAGTGTTCAGGGGAAAAATGGTGGCTTGCTTAGTGGCAGAGAACCTATTCAAGATATATGGTTGACTTTTGAACAACACGAGTTTGAACTGCGTGTGTTCACTTATATGCAATTTTTTTTCAGTGACTATATTGGAGAATTTTTTGGAGTTTTCCTTACTACCATGAAGCAGTCATACTGATTACATTAAGCTACCACAAAGCAATCATATTACTGTTTCATTATTAATGCATGAATTGTTATATCTGTAAGTAAATATGAATTTCTTTTTCACAATATCTTTTCATTCTTGATGTCTAGTATTAATAATAAGTATAATATCTACAGTCTTTTATATCATTAAGACAATATTGATGTAGGTACTGAGATGATTCATTTTGTGAAGAGATGACAAACTTACGGTACTGAGAAATACATACAGTACTATAAATGTATTTTTCTCTTCCTTATGATTTCCTTAACAATATTTTCCTTTATGTAGGTAAGAATACCGTATATAATATATATACTATACAAAATATGTGTTAATTGACTGTTCATGGTATCAGTAAGCCTCCTGGTTAACAGTAGGCTATTAGTAAGTTTTGGGGAAGTCAAAAGTTACATGCAGATTTTTTTACCATGGTAGGGGATCGGTGCCCCTGACCCCCACGTTATTCAAGGGTGAATTATATTTTGGAAGAATATATTACATGTAATATAAAAACTGTATTGTAATACTCAATATATACCGATAACAAAAGATAAACACAAGTCGCATTTGACTTCTGCAATTACAAGAGGTGCTCAAAGTGGTTACCATCAGTGTAATTTTAATATAGTTGTTTCCTTTCTTAAAATGTGTATACATTTTTTGGCACCCTCTGTGTGTGTGTGTGTGTGTGTGTGTGTGTGTGTGTGCGCGCGCGCGCGCCTATGTGCATGTGCGTGCAAAACTTTCCTATATTAGATAACGTAATGGAAAGGGCAATGTCAGGGTTGACTTCTGGAATTCTGGCTTGAAGGAATGGCATTGTCATTTTTTGAGGAGAGGAAGAGGAGGGGAGAAACAGATTTGGGAGAGAAAAATTAATAGATACCTGTGAGGAATGTCAAGTGGGCAGCTGGATACTAGTTTTAACAGCTCAGAACAGAGGTTTGGACGAGAGATATGAATATGCGAGCCAATGACTTACAGAAAGTATTTAAGACCCTGGGAAAAGGTATTTTAAGCTGAAAAGAAATGTAGAGAAAGAAGAGAAGAGGGCCTAGAATGGAGTTTTCCAGGACCTTCCCACATTTAGAGGTTGGATAAGGAGTAGGCCTGTAAAAGAGAGTGAAAAGGAGTTCCCTGGGAGACAGGAGAAAAGCAGAGCGTGGTAAATTCTGAATTCCAAGGGACAGAAACATGTTGACAAGGAAAGTCCCATGATCAAGTTGGGGCTGCTAAAAGGTCAGTTGAGTCAAGAACAGACAAGAGCTGATGGTCTGTTGCATTGACCACAAGATCTACCCCAATCGAGTCAGGAGCCAGTGCAGAGAAAGAGGAAGTAAGGAAGTAGAAAATAGTAAGGGTCAACAGAAATTTTTTTTTGAGAAGTTATGTGTAGAAATCAGAAATATTGTAATAGCAGACATAAGATGTGAGATCAAGGGAAGTCTACTTTGTTTTAGTAAGATGGGAACCACTAGAGTATGACTGTATTTTGGTACTATTTTCCTCTGTAGAATGTGTATTAGATTGGGTGTGGGTTAGTATACTGAGGTTCAAACAAGAAGGAAGTTGATTTCTGCCTCATGTAACAGTCCAGAGCAGGGCTGTGCTCACTGAGGTCATCCAGGGACCCAGGCTGAAGACGGCAGCTCTGGCATCCTCCTGAAATCGGGGCCTCCATGACTGGGTCTACGGCACCAGCCAATGGGAAAGGGAAATCTAGGGCAAGTGGCTTTGTCTTTACAAAGATTATGTGAACATTGAATACATTTTCTTTGTTGTCTCTTGGTCCAGACTGAATTACATGGCCACAACTCATTGTGGTCTCAAACTAGGTTGAGAAATACCAGCAAAAACTGAAAGTTTAGTTATGAAAAGAAAGATGGAGAAAATAGATTCTGGGGAGAGTATTTCTGGCACAGATTATGAGCTCCTTGGGGATGGGGAAGGGGGTTATAATATGTATCTCTGTTTCTAAACCATAAACAGTGCTTCATATATATTTGATACTCAATAAGAGTTTGGTGAATTGAACTATTAAAACTAATCTTCCCCCTTCTGAAAGGTAGAATTCAATTGTAGGCTCCACTATTTTTTCTCTAGACTCATATCACTTCTCAGTATAAGCATACAAAAGAGAATATTTACTTTCAAGTTTTACTTGAAAATCTAAAATGTAAGAGGAAAAAAGAAAATTGTTTTATTTGAATTACTATCTTGCTCTGCATTTGGACTTGATATTTACATACACTTTGGGCAACTGAGCATATGTCAAGTTGATATGTCTTTTATTCAACAGAAAGAATAACTAAAAATTGTAAAAAATAACCCTAAATAGAAACACGGATATAGCATTTAGTTTATAGCATAAATTAGTATTTATTTGTAATGTTCCCCTCTTCAAATTATTAAACACATTCCAATGAGCATTGTGAAAATAGGAACTAAATGGTTTTACTATGGAGTTTTATTTATTTAACATAATTTTATGATATAGTAATAAGTGTATCATATGCTTTAAGCATTACACTAGCCCTTGGTCATGATGTTTTTACCATAAAATTAGAATTAGGAAGGGAAATTATATGACAATCTATTTTTGAGAGAGTTCCCACATACCTAAGTTAAGAAATTACTTAAATGACGTGGTAACCACTGGCAAAAAAGCTCGGTTCTACTTAGAGCAAAATACTGCTTCAAATAAAATTGCATGTCTATTATGAAAATAGGGGTGGTGTGGGGGGAGTAACAGCAGAGAATCGATTCTTTAGATATGATCGGGTTCAATTCCCTCATTTTGCAGTTGTGGAAACGGAGGCACAAAATATTTAAGTGTCTTGACTATGGTACCAAACAATTAGAAGACAGTGGTTATTTATATTTTATAAGGTATTTTTTTAGGATGTAAGAGCAGATTATTATATATTAAGATGTGTTAAGTTTCTTATGAAACTTCCCTTTCAACGTTTAAGGGAAATAGAAAGAATCTAGGAAGAAGCCTATGAGAATTAACATGTTGGAGGGCGAGGTGGCACTGCCTAGCTTCCCTGCAGCCATGGCCAGTGCTTATCCAGTATGGAGCAGAGTCCATGTCATTGAGAAGCCTCTCATGTAGTTGTGGTTGCTAATTCAAAAGGGGATAACAGAGTGATGGGAAATCAAAGAGGAAAGGCATTTGCTCATGCAAGAATGGAGAGATTCAGGGGGTGAGAGAGTCAGGGCAGGGCCCCTGTGTAGAGATAGGAAGGAGAAAGGGAATCAGAAAGAATATACGCTTCCATTATTAGATCATCCTTTCTAGAGATTAAAATATACAACTAATCCAGCAAATTCATTTTTCTGAAATTAAATATATGTTATGTAATTATTATGGAGTTAATGTCATCTTACAGTCGTCTGGCAAAAATCTAACGAATAAAACCTCTGATTATTTACAAATCAACTTTTACTTCTAGTTAAATGTTAATTTTGAACCATTCATTGGCACGCATCTCCTTGGTAAATTTGAGAAGTTGTCTATTAGTTGTATGCAGTAGGATTGTGCTTTGATTGTTAGCGTTTCTCCATCATTTTGTGCTGTGGTTCTCTGCAGTCTTTCATGTGTAGCATCCTAGTTTTCTTGCCTCGGGAAGGCAATTGCACCGAGTGATGGGACCTTCCCCTTTTCTGCTTGCAGAACAATCAACCATGACGACCGAATCTGGCTCAGACTCGGAATCCAAGCCGGAGCAGGAGGCTGAGCCCCAGGAGGCGGCGGGTCCGCAGGGACTCGCAGGGGCGCAGCCAGGGCCTGAGGAGCAGCGCCAGGCCCTGGAGCAGTTCGCAGCCGCAGCGGCTCACAGCACCCCCGTGAGGAAGGAGGTGAGCCCCCTGGGACCCCTGCCACCCGCTCCCCTGCAGCTGCTGCTGGCATCACCCAGAAAACCACTTAAAGAATGTTTACTGAGCTTTTGCAGGGTCTGATCTGACCTTGGTCTCTTAGCACTGGAGGGAACTATGAGGGGTCATCTGCTTTGCCCCTTCTGGTAGGAGGCAGATGAAAATTTACATTATTTTAAGGCTTTCAATGAATGACATTCCACAACCTTGCTTGGTAACTCCTTCATTTGATTAAAGCACTTAAACTCACACTGAAATCTGGACTGCAGGTTATTGGTTTTATCTGCATTTACAGGAAGGCTAGACACCACACTGATGGCTTTAATTATGCTCCTGATTTTTTTTCAAGCCCAGGGGTTAGAGCTATTTTGGTTTTTCCCAGGAGCCACTCTGACCCTAATGTTGCCAGCTACTCTTAGTGGATTTTCAGGTTGGTCTCTTTCCTACTCCTTTGTACATGTGTATTTTCACCTCTATTCAGTTGTCACGTGTAATGTGAATCTTTTAAAAATTTCCATGTAAAATGTAAAGCATGGTTTACACTTGGGCCTTGAATGAATCCATGTTTGAATTTCTTTGGCTTAAAACTTCAGACCTGGAACCAACATGTTTTAGAGTGCTGACTCACATGTGATAAGGAAATCTGGAGTCCCATGCCGATGATTTACCTTTCATAGGTCAGATGTATAGATGTATCCAGCTAGAAATTCTAGACCATGTAACAGAAGAGACATGAAATCAGTATGTTAGTAAAATTCTTTATAATATTAAACTTCAGTGTATGTTTACAACCTGATTATTTCTTTTCCCATAGTATTCTGCTTTTAAATAGTATTAAGGATAACATTGATTTTCACACTTTATAAATAAATGCTTTGTCAGATCTAAGATGTTTTGTGATGGGGAACTAGGGGTCAGCCTTCCAACTTGTTAAACACAATCTAAGGAGCAGTTCTCTTCATCATGGTGTTGTTCCTTTACCTTTTATTTTTGTGAATGAGTGGTGGTGGGTGATAGTGTTTGTTTTTAAATCTTTAGAAATTTACTATTGCTGGACTGGCTTTTCTCGATGCTTCCCTCTTAACTCTGAAATGAAATAAAAATGAAAAGCAGGGAATAATTATAGAGAAGGAAGAGTTTCTATACCCAGACATGATTTAAATATACTTTCTCTTCCGTCGTCAGTTGTTTGAAACAAAATGAGAGAAATGACAGATACTGAGCCCTTAGAAGGAAAGATGACTTGTTGCAAAGTCAAGAGACTCTAAGTTAGTCCTGTCTCTTCCCTTAGTTATTAGTAGCCTGGAGAACTCATTTAAGTCCTCTGGTCCTCGGCTTCCTCATTTACAAATGAAGAGATTGGAAGAGATCATTTTCTAAGATCTGTCCACTCCGAAATTCTTGGATTCATACTGGAAGCCCAGTTAAGTTGGAAGTGAAACTAAGCACATTTTGGTAGTTAGCAATGATTAAAACATGGCTTTTGGCTGGATTTGAATTCCAGGTTACTAGTTTTATGACCTTGAGAAAGTCTGTTAAGATTGTGCCTTGTGCCGCGTTCTCCTCATGTACACATGAGGGTAATAATACCTACCTCCCAGAGCTGTCGTGAGGATTAAATGAAATAGAAGGTTTGCTAAAATGGTTGATACTGATATTTTAAAATTGTAGTGCATTGTATGTCTATAATTGACTTTTCATTTGAGGTACTTGATCTGCTCTTCTAGAGCTGTTAAAGTTTTTTCAGTGTGCTTAAGATGGGGGATGTAAAGTAAAGAATAGGGAATATAGTGAAAAATAATATAATAACTATGTATCATGCCAGATGGGTACTAGACTTATCAGGAGATCACTTGTAAATTACATAAATTTCTAATCACTATGCTGTATAGCTGAGACTAATATAAAATAATATTGAATGTCAACTGTAATTGAAAAAAAAAATTTTAATTAAAAAAAGAAAAAAATAAACAAAATGTGCTTAAGAGCCTCAATGATGTAGTTATGTTTCAAGTGTTAAGGAGAGGAAGCCTCCCTTTGAATAATGGTGATTTATGATGACTATGGAATTGACACAGAAGTAACCCAGAAAGCTTATTCTCATACAGATATTTTTAGTGTAGTAGAGGAAAAATGAAATTTCACCTTCCTATTACATAGAAAAGTTGACTCCAGGTAAAATTAAAAAAAAAAAAATGTAGCTTTTGTTGATTTTGCCTGTGAAATGAAAATGTAAATTACATATTCTCTGATCGCAAGGCTTTGAAATTGGATATCAACTGCAAAAAGAAAGCAGGAAAAAACACAAATACATGGAGATTAAACAACATACTTTTAAAGAACGACCGGGTCAAAGAAGAAATTAGAGGAGAGATCAAAAGATACATAGAAACAAATGACAATGAAAATACATCCTACCAAAATTTTTGGGATACAGCTAAAGCAATTTTAAGAGGGAAATTTATATCATTACAGGCCTATCTCAAGAAACAAGAAAAATCCCAAATAAATAACCTCACGTTATACCTTAAAGAACTAGAAAAAGAACAAATGAAACCCAAGGTCAGCAGAAGAAAGGAAATAATAAAAATGAGAGCAGAACTAAATGAAATACAGAACAAAGAGACAATAGAAAAATTAATGTGACGAAGAGCTGGTTCTTTGAAAAGGTTAACAAAATTGACAAACCCTTGGTTAGGCTCACTAAGATAAAAAGAGAGAAGACACTAATAAACAAAATCAGAAATGAAAAAGGGAAAGTTATCACAGATGCCACAGAAACACAAAGGATCATCCAAGAATACTGTGAAGGACTATATGCCACCAAATTCAATAACCTAGAAGAAATGGACAAGTTCCTAGAAACATATAGCCTTCCAAGGCTGAACCATGAAGAACTGGAAAATCTAAACAGACCGATCTCCAGTAACGAAATAGAATCAGTCATCCAAAACCTTCCCAAAAGCAAAAGTCTGGGACCAAATGGCTTCAGTAGTGAATTCTACCAAACCTTCAAAGAGGATCTAATACCAATCCTGCTCCAACTCTTCCAAAAAATTAAAGAAGAGACAGTACTCCCTAACTCATTTTATGAGGCCAACATTACCCTGATACCAAAACCTGGTAAGGACAACACACAAAAAGAGAACTGCGGACCAATATCTCTGATGAATACAGATGCAAAAATTTTTATCTGCATATCAATACAAAAAATTATGAATAGAATTACCGTATGACCCAGCAATCCCTCTCCTGGCTTCCTACCCAAAAAATCTGAAAACATTTATCCATAAAGACACATGTGCTCCAATGTTCATTGCAGCTTTATTTACGGTGGCCAAGACATGGAAACAACCAAAATGTCCTTCGATAGATGAATGGATAAAGAAGTTGTGGTATATATACACGATGGAATACTATTCGGCGGTAAGAAAAGATGATATAGGAACATTTGTGACAACATGGATGGATCTTGAGATTATAATGCTAAGTGAAATAAGTGAGACAGAAAAAGCAGAGAACCATGTGATTTCACTGATATGTGGTATATAAACCAAAAACAACAAAAGAACAAGGCAAACAAATGAGAAACAACAACTCATAGACACAGACAATAGTTTAGTGGTTACCAGAGGGTAAGGGGGTGGGGGGTGGGAGATGAGGGTAAGGGGGATCAAATATTTGGTGATGGAAGGAGAACTGACTCTGGGTGGTGAACACACAATGGGATTTATAGATGATGTAATACAGAATTGTACACCCAAAATCTATGTAATTTTACTAACAGTTGTCACCCCAATAAATTTAAAAAAAAAGGAAAATGTGAACTAAAAGTACATAAGTCTTATGTGAATTATAAAGTACTTAAATGTATGTTATGGTTGTTGATATAAAATTTCAGTGTTAACAAATTACTATCTTATGGCCAAAACATCTTAGATGTTTTTTTACTTTTTACACTATTTTAATGCTTTCATATAGAAAGACTACAGTGAAAAAAAAAGTGAGTCCAAGTTGCCAGAGAAGGTTTTCTTTTGTTTTACTTGAGGCTTGCCTTCTCAACTACTATGGCCTTTGAAGTTGGTTATTCAGTTTTTTTGTTGGTTTCTCTGCTCAGCAAATCAGTGTCTTTTTATTTTTAAGAACTTCTCAAGACTTTGCCTTGAACTCCTGGGCAAGTTTGTGGAAGAAAGAACTGTATTTGTAATCTTCTGGATGGACAACAAGATAGAAAATGCCATCATAAAAGCAGATATCTATGTCTAAAATCCAAAATAAATGTATCAAAAAGTAATTTTGTGATTATATTAGGGTGAAATTGTAGAGGCTAATAAGAATGTTGAAATGATAAGCTGCCAACACTTTCTTTACTCTCAAGCCCATGTAATTTAGCTACCAAGATGATGGTATGTTCATGAGAGAGGAAATTTAATGTTTATTTAAGAGGCCTAAACTGAATTTGGGAGCATGTTTTTCTTTAGCCTATCAGTGGGTATTTGCAGGCCAGTGGAACGGTAGTCTGGCCCATGAGTTGAATTTGCACTAATACCTTTGGTGGTCATTTAATAGATGGAAGAGGGTGTAAAAAAAATTGGACAACAGTGCACAGAGAGATTTCCAAGGAGATTGATTCAGGGAGAATTTTATTGTTACATAAGACACCCTCTGCAGTTGTGGCACTAGCCTGGACTAAACTGTTATGATTTGAAGGCAGATTAAAGCTTTTGGCGAGATTTGGTCTGTTCTTATACTGGCTCATTACAATGAAGGGAAGCAGACTCGGGATTACTTTGTGATGAATTTCAGTGCTTCTGGCTTCATTGAATTGACTTAGAACTAAATCAAATATCTGAACAGTTGTGACATTACTGAGATTAATACCTGAAGTTCTCTGGGCCTTACAGTTTATAAGATACCTTTTGTGTGTATGGTGTGGTTATGGGTCATGGAATGTAGAAAGATCCAGTGAATGAAGAAAATAGAGTGAATTAGATAATATCTTGATGATTTAAAGACCTATGCTAGCCAATGCCTTTTTAAAAGTTAGGAGTCCATTTGTTTCCGTCTTTGCTCAGTGAAGTATCAGTGCTTCAAAAGTGAATCCTGAGTCAAACTGAAATAAGGCCCAATTAGTGCATCTAAACAGCAAAAGTTATTTAGCCAAAACTGTTAGCATTATAAGTACCTGTGTATGTATATCCTTTTCTAATTTCCTAATTCAGATGTCTCATCCTTTAGGAATAGGAATGCCCGTTTCTAAAGTGTTCTGGTATTGCCTGAGCAATGCAATATTTATTTCCTCTCTTGCAATGAAAACTGTTCATTGTTTGTTCTTCTCAGGTCACTGACAAGGAACGGGAATTTGCTGCTGGAGTTCTAAAACAGCTCGAATATCAGCAATTTGAAGACGATAAACTTTCTCAGAAGTCATTTAACAGTAAACTCTCTCGATCTCCATTAAAGATTGTCAAAAAGCCTAAAAGCATGCAGTGCAAAGTGATACTTCTGGATGGATCAGAATATACCTGTGATGTGGAGGTAGGTGTATATTTTAAAACTTTTTTGTCCCAGACACTGAGAGTGGGGAAATGTTGCCATAAAACATGCAAGATGCTTCTTTATTTTTTCAGAACTCTGGAAAATTACTCAGGCCGTTTCTAAATATAGAATTATTTGCAAAGTCTCTAACGAGATTAAATTACTAAAAATCTTTATATTGTCCCCAAAATGTTACCATCAAAAGAAAAGTATGATCTTCTTTAAAAAAAAAAAAATCTCCAACACTTTCCATGGTAGGGAAAAAAATTGGAGGTCTTAAAAATCAAATTTTCATTAATATCCTGGCTATGAGCTACCATTTAAATGAATTTGATTTTTTCTATTTCAGTAATTTATGGCCAAGTAAATTGTTTATTGGTACAAACTTGGAAATTCCTATACATAGGAACATTTCTATACATAACTCTATACATAATTTCTATACATAATTTGAACTGTGAATGTCCTTTTCTTACTTGGAGAATGAGTAATTTGTAAAATGCACATCGTGGTAGGTACTGCTGCTGGAGTGTTTTAGTAAAGAAAACTATAAAACTCCTCTCAGAGAAGGGGCAGTTGAATGACCTTTGTCCAAGATGGTTGGTAAGCTCAAGCTAACATGAGAACAAGACAACTGTGCGTAGCTATGGACATGGGTGATTGGCGAGCTCTCCAAGTATCATGGAGAGAACACATAGGGCATGACCTCAAGCCATAGGAGCAGGTTTCCGTGTGCACCACCCATGGCATCTGCTCTCCACAGCTGGGAGGAGCAGCTTGTTCTTCCAGCAAGGTGATTCAATTTCAGATTGAACGTTCGTGTAAAGAGCTCATTCCTCCCATGCCCAGCCCCCACTGTCCTTTTTCATATAGGGACATCACACATGCCTCTACACCAGGCCCTCCCTCCACGTGCTTACACAATTCAGCTCTCCCACTAGGTGTGCTGAACGTCACTCCCGTGCACCATGGGCAGTGTATGCCTATGTGTTGTTCCACATTCTGTTCCTCTTTCCTCATGACACAGCCAGCACCGAGCTCACCTGATTTCCCTTGTCCCACATTCATTCATCTCCACTTTCTCTGTCTACAACCCCTGTGTCATTCCTATTATATTTTGCATAATGCACTCAGGTGCTCAGTGCTTTCCTTGGAACTGAAGATTCATATCCATTTCATGGATGTCAGTAAGGGTGGGAATAGGGTTGGGTTGCTAAATTATTGCAGATTGCAGAATATAGAAAAAATACATGTTTCGAAAGTAAATTACTAGATCAAAAGTTATTTAGTTTATCATACAGTTACAGAATTTTCGTCATCGTACATATAACTTGACAAATATTGGTGGGTTTCTGCAGGGAGTAAAATATATGTTCCAAGGACCCTACCTAAGGTTTGCCATGCACAGATCCATGTCTTGCATTTCCCTGGCTTTGATTTTGGCTAATTTCTTAGCCCAAAGTGTTCAATTATTTATTTGGATGTTTGTTCCGGAAATGGGGAGATTACAATAATCTATTTCTACCTGTGGTTATTATGAATTTTAAAGGACGTTTGTAACCTCGAGAGAGATTGTGTTTTTCCAGTGTAGATCCACTTTCTGGAGAAATTGATCTAAGTCAAGAATCTTTTTTCCCTTAACTTCAGAGTCTTTCTATTGATTACATTATGTAATGGAATAAAGAGGGTTACCTGGCAGTCTTCTAGTCATAGCTACCAGAGTTTTCTAGAGTCTAGAAGAGAGTTTATAGTGTTTCATGTGGGGAGACTAAATGCCATAGGACCGACCGAGGCATTTTGCTAAATTTAATTTATTTCTCATGCTTCAAATTCATTATAGATAATCTGTGTTCTTGAGTGTAGTATTTTTATTTTTTAGTTAGCTTTGAATACACTTCAGTGTTACTTTTAATGTCACTGTGAACATGTTGAGTGGCAGGACAATGTTGTTTGCCTTTATAATTAAGTACTTTTATAAATTTGACAGATTCTTAAGGTTAACATTAGTCTGGGACACAAAACCTTGTCAGCAGACTGTTTTCAGTTTTCAACAGACATTGGTAATAGAAAAAAAAATGTGTTTACTACTGACATCGTTAGAGGATGGAGAAATTTGGATGTGGTAAAGTGAAATGGATTTATTTGTAGCTGGTTGAAGAAGGAAAATGGTTGTGAATCAGTGGTGGGGCTCAGATGCTAGTTGAAAAAGCATATTCGCAGTGCCTTGTCTTTAAATACAAGCTATACAATGTAAACCTTGGCTGGCGAGGTAACAGAGTATAATAGGTAAACAAAGGTTGAAAAACTTTACCCTAGGGAAAATATCCTTCAGTCTTTTCTCTCCTTTAAGTTTTCACCAAAGTCTTAGATGAAGTCACCAAAAAAAAAAAAGAAAAGAAAGAAAAGAAAATGTATTTTTAAAGTGATCCAGAGTTTTAAAAATGACTAAACAGCCTGCATGTCAGAATCCAGGTTTCTTGTGAAGTGGATAATGTGGAACACTGAAGCAAAGTAGCAAGACAACATTTATCAGAAATGGAGATAAAACTTCACTCGGCTTTTAAGGATCAAGTGCAAAATAGAAATGTGTTTGGGGTAAGGGGCAGTCTGACAATGATATAGTTTGGGTGAACCTCATCTTTGGGTTTAAGTCAGTTACAAGCTCAACACAAAGTAGCAGTGCCGTGTGTCTGCCCTGCCGGGCATGTTCATGCAGTCACAGGCTGCTTCTGTGGAAGTTTGGTGCTTGGTTTCCTGAAGGCGGCGGGCCCCTGGTTTCTTGTGCTAGAGAGCTCCCATCTGTGATGTCTTTTTCCATTCCCATGTGATAGGAATGCTCCAAAGCCACCAGACGGGTGTGCAAACATGGAATTGCTCACTTGTAACCCATGATGTCAAGTTCCTTAAGCTTTCTGAATCTGTTTCCTTACCAGAAAAATGGGGGTGAAAGTACTTGCCTTCAAAAGGCATTATTAAGAAAATTAAAGCTGATTATTTATTTGAACATTATTTGGGATGTAGCATATTCTTAATAAGTGGAAGATGTTTAATACAATAATAAGAACAGTGAATTCTGACTTGAATTTATTCAGGATGGTCAGTGATCTGAGAAACTTTCCCCTGAGGAGTTCTTAGCGATACAGGATGTGTTGACTATGGAAAAAAATAAGATTTGGAGGGACAGGGTAGCTAATTTCAGTTACTTGAAAAGGTGGTCATTGAATGTCTATCATAATTTTTTTTTTAACATATAGAAAGTAAAACTTTCTATATGTTAGAAAGATAGAAGTTATAGGAAGTCATATTAAACAAAAAACAAAAAACAGAAAAGGAGTGTTTTAAATGATTGCTGTCGACTTTGTGATGATATATGCTGTGCCATTAGGATTCCAGCAGAAAGTGTAGGTGTATGTATGGAAACCAACAGCTCCTCAAACCAGATAACTTCTAATATATCTTCCTTCTCTAAGACTCATGGAGAGAAGAGAGAGACACACACACACACAAATCTGAATTAAAGAAGCAGAATTGCTTCCCCAGTCTCTGACCCCAGCACATACTGTTAGTTGTAGGTGAATTTAGAACAGAATGCAGAAGATATAACAGGTGTAACTTTTGTTGCATTTAATAAGGCATCAAAAAAGACATTTTAACGAAATCTCTATGCCTAGGTGTTTTTCCCCATGGCTTATTTAATGCCTTCACCCCTTCACCATCAAAATCAACAACGCTCAACTTTGCCATGACTTTATCATTGGAATTTATAGTCGCCTGTAAAGGATCCCCCATGCGTGTGCACACATGCACTTTGAAGTAGCTTAGCACAGTTCTCTTTTCTTTGGAAACCTCAAGGTAGCATTTACCACTGCCCAGCAGAGTGCAGTGGGAGAAACCCAGCAACCCAGAAAAGCAGGATACTTCACAGAAAAGCACTGCTCTCTAAGAGCAATGACTGAAACCTTACTAAGTCTTGGATTCCTGCCCTTCCCCCCACACCCCCCAATGTTTGATGGAAGCCTCTTCCGCTTTTGCTGGCTTTTTCAAATTTCTTTCTAGCAGTAGACTGAGATCATTCTGGCAGTCAATGTTTTTCCATTTCAGAGACTTTTTCCTCAATAATTTTTTTCAAAGCCTTAGTCTTGATTATCTAAAATATAAAACGATCTCATTAACAGTAAAATATAAGAAAAGATCTTATTACAAGTAATTTGATATATGTGTTTGGGAAATGTTTGCATGCTACCAGATTTTCCGGTAGCCCAACAAAATCACTAATACTGCCATTCCCATTAAAGAACACAAGAAAGTTCCTATAGCCGGTTTGTTCTCATTGTTGTTTTTTTCTTGAACATAAATTTTAAAAGAGAAAATAAACCAAAATACTCTAGTCACATGCAAGAGAAAATAGTGCTTGCTCATCACATTTATTTTAGTCCCGTTGCTTCCATGTTCAGTGGCCTCATTTAAGTCTGACTAATTAGCACACAACATATTTTCTAATGACCATCCAATTAGAAATGTTTTCTCTTATTTGGTCACCACTGTAATCTAGTCTAATTTGGTTTTCAGAAAGTAAGTCAAAACATGATCTGAAATTTGAGTCCATATTTCATAATACTGGTTTGCTGCTGCATATAGAAAATGTTTAAGCCATTTTATGGTGTAGTTTGGTTTGTCCTCCACAAGATACCCAATTGTTGGAGGAGTCTAGAGCATGACTGGAAAAATGACAGAGGTTTACCTTGCAGGACACAGGTTCCTTGTGAGGAACCTCACAAGGGCCCTGCCATGTGTCTCCTTGCATGTAAGACCTCAGTTTACCTAGTCTTTTCATACTGCGGATTCAATAGTGAGAGAGATTTAATGGTAATGAGACCCAGGTAAATTCACGCAGGGTAGCACTGCAGGGGAAGACGTCAATGAATCAGCCACACTAGAGAGAGATTTGTATCCAGATTGGGACAAATTAAAGAGCTACATAAGTGTAGCAGCAAAATAAAAGTCTGCCCTCCAGGGTCGGCCCTGTCCAGAAGCTGCCTGCCCTCCAGGATGGCCAAGAATCCCAGAGTAAGCACAAACAGTGGAGTTTACTCCAACAAGCATTTCTGGATACCCTCCAGAGATGCTTCTAAGGACGGAGAGGGTAAGGAAAGTTATGTCATTATGTCCTAAATGTGCTTTTGTCACCTTCTAACTGGTCAGGAAGGGACTGTTAAAAAAATTTCTAAATGCTGTCTTGCCTGTGATTCAATTAGATGTCCAAATATATTGTACTATTTTACGTACTCTACTTACTGGGATTTGGTTCGAAAAACAAATTCAGTGTCTGAATTTTCCAACTTCTATAGGTTGCGTGATTAGAATACCTTACAATCCCTTTGGAAGTTCTTGACCAGACAGCGAAGAGAATTCCGTAATCCAGAAAATTGATTAAAGCACCTGTTGCCTTTCACGAATAATAAGAAATAATGATTAATTATAAAAAATAAGGATATTTTTCCAAACCAATACAAGTATTGTTCATTCAGCAACTACGTAAGTGTCAGAGTTTTTGATTCTGTGTGATTGAGTAAATTCTGATTTAACCTCTCAGTAGGTCTCTGGTCAACTAAACGTCTTACCATTATATACCATCTGTCATATGCTATAACCAAATTGCCCAGTCGAGCAGCATCAGCTTTCCTGCTTGAAGATCAATGCCCCTGGGGTCTCCCGAGGTTGAAAGGGTTTTAATTAACTTGGTTTCCTTATGTGATGACTCAGGTGCAACCATAGGAACTGTTACTTACAAGGACTATTAACACACACCTTCTCATTTACCTGACATAGCATTGCAGTTTGTCCTCATTAAGGCGAACACTTTTTATAGAATTGTTAAATCTATTTACCTGGATTTCATTTTTAAAGTAATAAACTCTAATAGCCCATCATGAGTGTATACGTGGTCTATTAAACCCTCTAAACCATATTAAGGTTAAAATTATGAGGATATATGTCAAGAAATGCAACCAGTAAATCCCTCTGGTGTGTCACCATACTGTGGGCTTTGAAAGCTGAGTGAATTTTGAAACTTGAGTGCCTGTACACATTGGGTGATTAATGCTATATGAAAGATAAAAATCACTGAGGAATTCTTTTTGCTTTTACCCTCCTCTCCCCCCTAGTTGTCTCATGGTGTTAAGGCCTGACGGGAGTCATTTTCCAAATGTTCATATTCTAACATCATGGTGCTGAAACACTAGGTTTGCTTTTTCACTTACTGTTCCCCCAACTACACATTTCCATTGTGTTTTCTGACCACTTTCTGCTGCTGATTTGGTGACATGAACTTTCCTGCTCTGTGTTCAGGCAGAGGGGATTCTCAAGCAAAATGCTCTCCAACATGTGCGTTTTGTCTTATTCGGGAGTATAATTTCTTACTTATCTTTGTACTTTGTACAACACAGCGGTTTATTTTTGTGTTGTAGATATTCATTACTTACTTGTTTCATGAGGGAAGCAATCTTCCAGTTTTAAAAATAATCTAAGTTTTCTAGTTCTTACCACCTCGTGATTAAAATTTCAGGTTATACTTTATAGTTTTATATCTAGTTTACTTACTTGAAATTCACGTGCTTTAGAAACTTTCCAACTTTGTCTCTGAAAGTTTTCACATGTGTTCTAGAGGAAATCTTTTCACTTACTTTACTCTGTTGGTGGCTTTATTGCCACAGACCCTTATGAGATGGTGGGTCAATCACTGATACCTCTCCCAGATCTCAGGAAGAGGGTCCTGCTCTCTCTTGGCTGCTTCTCCAGAAATAATTTCCCTTAACATCTCTGGGTTTAGGCTTACCTTGAGGTTTGGGGAAAGAACATGTAACGGAAAGAATACCTATTACTCCAAGAATACCTGTTTTAGGAGTGACAAGCCCAAACCCTTCTACAAGTCCCTACTCAGTGTCATCCTACCTGGCACCCATTCTGCTTCCACATGCCGGGGCCCAGCTCACATCCTCTGTAACTCAGCCCTAGCCCCAGGAACAAAGGAAATTCTTCCCTACGTTAGTCCAAGCCATTCCTCATTTCCTTCCCCAGGAAGTATTTCGCAGCATGATGTGTACATCAGCGAGTCCCTTGTGTGGAGACCTCAGCCTTCCATTCACACAGGTTTAGCTAGCCCTGTGGTCCCAGTACAGGAATGTCAGCTACCAGTGACCTTCTCCAGGCCCTTCCCTAGAAGTGGGCCTCTACTTACTGCTTCAAAAATTGTGTAAGGTGTAGTTTCTACCAGGCAACTCATTAAAATCTTTGTATTTTCTAGAACACCTTGATCATTTGCACATAGTACACACTAAAATATTTTTTGATAAGTAAGATAATCGTTTGAGCTTTACTTATTTGTCTTAATGCATATTCTTTTTTCTTTTACAACAATTCTTTATTCTTTTAAAACAATGTCAATTCAAAGAACTAACATCATACTGTATGCAGACGATGCCAAGGTGTTTTACTAATTTTGCAGGGGATTTAGTATAAAAAGTATTTCTTGAGGGCCTGTTATGTTCCAGGTACTGAAAATCAAATGAGTCAAAGGCTTCATACTTAGATGTGGGATGTCTTAGGGTCACACAATATTAGATCCGGAAGGGACGTTGGAAATAACTTTGTCTCCTCCCTCATTTTACTGATGAGGAAATAGGCCCAGAGAAATTAGTGGTGTGCCTGAGGACATGGCCTGGAAAAGGCAGAGAATGGCATGAACCCAGCTCTCCTGCCCTCTGCTCCAGAGGTCTCTACTGTGGCATCAAAGCATCCAAAGTTTGTAGCAGCAGGAGGAACAAACTGAAATACAGTATCTACCTCCAGCATGGACTTGTGAGATAGGAAGAAAAGAGAAAAAGGAGAAAGGTCTGCTTTTCAAATGATTTAATATTAGTTAAATTCTCAAATATCTACTTTATTTATAATTCTGTAAGCTTGTGACGTCAAACTTGATCAGTTTTTCTAGATTTTGTAAGTAGCTATGTATGTCATTTTTGGGTAAGGAGAAGGAAGTGAGCCCACCAGAGTCTCTCTCTCCTATTTGTTTTCTCTTTTTTCTTCTCCTCTCTTCTTCCCTCCCCTCTTTTGGTGGCTGAAAGGTTTTGAAATCTCCTCGAAGCACATATGCAGTAGACACACTCAAGACTGAAATGATCACAAAGTCTTTGGTCTGGATTATACTATCATAAAATAAGGTACTATGTGAAGAGGAGAACTTGGAAACAATACCTTTTTTTATTTTGAGCAGGAAGAGGAAAATAGCTGGAGCAGTAATACAGAAGCTCTTCCAAGTGGTGTGTGGAACAATGTTCAAGGCTTGACTCAGCTCTTTGTTTTAATATAGAATGATTTTAAGCAAGTTCTACAGTTACCATATAGTCCAGCTCAAAGCAGAAAGGCTAATATAAAGTGGAGATCCTAGCCATCCCTTCCGGAAAGAAACAATTTTCACCATACAGTGATTTTCCCCCCCAATTTTTGTGATCAATTAGCAGTTCATTTCATAATTACAGCACTTCCCCCATGAAAGACAGGTTATAATTGACAAGATTATAGCTCATCTTCCCTTAGTTAGCATTTAAATTGATGTCTTTCTTTTTCCTGGAAGTACTCTTGGCCCCTAGGGAAGTTGAGGAAGCAGGCTACTAGTCTCAGTCACAAGATTAGAAAATCTTTCCGTAGATGGGTAATAACCTGGAAAGGTGTCTACGTGGTGGATAGTCTCTTGAATTCCATATCACTTTTTTGTTTTGTCGCATTCAGTTTCAGAGGAAGGAGTTTTTTTGGCCTTGTCTCTAACTTCTGTGAACTGTGAACAGCACCTGTGACCACTTTTTGACTAGAGTTGAAGTCTGGTAGAATCACATGTTCTTAGAGTTGGAGACATGAGCGCTCAGAGGGTCAGTCCCCTAAAATGTGTGTGTGGCATGCACGCACATGTTTCCAACAAAATATAGAAGTAGGTTCAGGGAGACAGGAGTGCAGTATGATGTTGAAGGCCCTATTATAGGGACACGGTCAAATATTTACAGGTTTCATACCTTCTCCCATGCGCACATCTGGTCTAAAGAGGAAGGGCACATACACAGGCAGTGGTTAGTTTTAGGATGTGGTTGGCACGTCTGCCTTATGGCCCAGTGGTCAACTGACGTGTGCACAGAGGTGAATAGAGAGGTGCATATGGTGCTCTTAGTTTGAAAAATATTTTTAACGTAAAAGGAGATATAAAACTGCATTTATGAATACCTTATATGGTTTTCCTATTCTTTTTTTAATACTTGATTTATTTATTTTGACATTCAATATTATTTTATATAAATTTCAGGTGTACAACATAGTAGTTAAATATTTATGTAAGAAGTGATCCCCCTGACTAGTTCAGTACCCACCTGGCACTATACACAGTTATTACCATATAATTGACTATATTCTCTATGTTTTACTTTACCATCTCCATGACTGTATGTAACTACCAATTTGTACTTATTAATCCCTTCACCTTTTTCAGCCTGCCCCCAACTCCCTCCCCTCTGTCACCCCAATAAATCTAGTACCCATCTGACACCATACAGAGTTATTACAATATTATTGACTAATCCTTATGCTATACCCTACAACCCCATGACTACTGCTTAACAACCTATTTGTACTTCTTAATTCCTTCCCCTTTTTCACTTACTCCCAACCCCGCTCCCATCTGGCAACCATCAAAATGTTGTCTGTATCTATCTTTTGTTTCTGTTTTGTTTATTTTGTTTTTCAGATTCCACATAAAAGCAAAATCACATTGCTTCTGTCTTTTCTGTCTGACATCCTCCACTCAGCACAAAACCCTCCAGGTCCATCCATGCTGCCGCAGATGGCGAGAACCCATTCCCATCCATGGCCAAGCAATATTCCTTTGTATATATGTATCACCTCCTCTTTATCCTTTCATCCATCGACTGACACCCAGACTGCCTCTGCATTTTGGTCTTTAAAAAACAATGCTGCATTCGTTCCCTTGAAGTAACATTTTGGGTTTCTTTGGATAAATACCCAGCAGTAGGATTACTGGGTTCTTCTTTGTCTCTTGTTACAGCCTTTGTTTTAAAGTCTCCTTTTTCTGGTGTAAGTATGGCCACCTAAGTTTTTGTTTGTTTATTTCCATTTTCATGAAATATCTTTTTCCCTCCGTTTTTGTTCAGTCTGTGTGTGCCTTTCTATCTGAAGTGAGACTCTTATAGGCAGCATATGTAAGGGTCATGTTTTCTTATCCATTCAGCCACCCTATCTTTTGATTGGAGCATTGAATCCATTTATATTGAAAGTAATTATTGATAGATATGTAGTTATTACCATTTTATTATTCATATTTTTAATCTTTTTTGTTTGTTTTCTTCATAAAGAAGTCCCTCTAAGATTCCTTGTAATTCTAGTTTGGTGGTGATGAACTCCTTTAGCTTTATCTTGCCTCGGAAGCTCTTTATCTGTCCTTGGATTCTAAATGATAGCTTTGCTGGGTAGAGTAATCTTGGTTGTAGGTTTGTAGTTTTCATCATGTTGAATATTTCCTGCTAATCCCTTCTGGCCTGCAAAGTTTCTGTTGAGAAATCAGCTGATAGTCTTATGGGAGCCCCATTGTAGGTAACTAACTGCTTTTCTCTTGCTGTTTTTAAGATTCTTTGTCTTTAACCTTTGACATTTTAATTATGATGTGTCTTGGTGTGGGCCTCTTTGGGTTCATCTGTTTGGGACTCTCTGAGCTTCCTTGGCATCTATATTTATTTCCTTCACCAGGTTAGAGAAGTTTTCTGTCATTATTTCTTCAAATAGGTTTTCAGTTCTCTGCTGTTTCTCTTCTCCTTCTGATACCCAATGAAGTGAATATTGGTGTGCTTGATGTTGTCCAGAGGCCCCTTAATCTGTCCTCATATTTTTGGATTCTTTTTTTTTTTTTTGCTGTTCTGATTGGGTGTTTTCTGTTACCTTATCTTCTACATCACTGGTTCGATCCTCTGCTTCATCTAATCTACTGTTGATTCCATCTATTGTGTTCTTCATTTCAGTATCGCATTCTTTATTTCTGACTAGTTCTTTTTTATGTTTTTCTATCTCCATTTGTATGTTTCCTATCTCTTTGTTGAAGTTTTCTCTGAGATCATTGAGCATCCTTATAATCAATATTTTGAACTCTGCATCTGGTAGATTGCTTATCTCCATTTTGTTTAGTTCTTTTTCTGGAGCTTTGTTCTGTTCTTTTATCTGGGACATGTTTCTTTGTCTCCCTGTTTTGACTGCCTCCCTGTGTTGTTTTTATATATTAGGTAAGGCTGCTATGCCTCCTGGTCTTAGTAGAGTGACCTTATGTAGTAGGTGTCCTGTGGGGCCCAGTCGCACAGTCTCCCTGATTAATAGAGCTGGATGCTCCAGATGTGACTCTTGTGTGGTTGTGTGTTCTCTCCTGTTGTATTTGAGCCTTGTTTACTGTTTCCATGTCAGTGGAAGGGATTGACCCTCAAGCTGATTGGTTGTGAGGACTGGCTGTGACTACAGTGTAGGAGGTACGGTGCAAGGGCTGACCCTACAGAGCAGGGTCCACTTTAGCAGGGCTCCAGTGCCTGCCCAGTCTGTCCTTGGTTGTATCGTCCTTGGTCCAAAGTTGCCCACCAGGCATGTCGGCCCTGGGGCCTCCTGGGAGGGGACCTTCTGCAGGCCCAGTTTAGCAGCAGCCTGTGCCCTGCCTCGGGCCACCTGGTATGAGCCACAAGGCAATTGCAGATGGCTGCTGCCCACTCTGGGCTTGGAGGTGCATTGAGAGGCGAATCTGTGAACCGAGGCCAGCTGTTGGTACTGCCAAGCTTAGGGCTGCTCAGCCAGAGGTACAGGACACATACCAAAGCCAGATGCTGCTTGTTTGGGGTTTGTGAACCTTTAAGAGATTTTTGGAAAGTCTGCAGCATGATCTAACACAGGTTGTAGGGAAAAGCCACTGGAAGCAGATTGGGTGTGCCTAAAAGTTGGGTGGGGTGGGGTCTCCAGGAATCACTAAGGTGGGGAAGAAGAAAGAGGTGATATAGCTAGTTTGATGGAGACTCAGATGTTGCACATCTGCCTACATCTGCATACAGGGAGGGGAAGGGCTCAACAAAGAAACATTGGCTTCTGCTAGCTTCACCCTCTGGGAGAAAACTGCCCTCACCCTGAAGCTAGACCATTCAGTTCCTCACCATATGTCCCTGGCCCCTTTTGAACTGCTGCCCCAGCACTGGAGCTCAGAGCAAGTGAGTCTGTCAGTGAGTAATTTAATGCATGGACCCTTTAAGAGGAGCGCCTGGGACTGCAGCCGCCCTTCATTTCACTCAGCCACAATCTCCGCTGGTTTTCACAGCCAGAAGTTATGGGAACTTCTCTCTCAGGCACTGGAACCCTGGGCTGGGAAGCCTGGTATGGGACTGGGAACCCTCAATCCTCTGGGGGCCAGAGGGGGACCTTGAGTCAAGATATCCCTCACAATTTTTAATGATCACACCACTGGGTGTGGGACCAGCTCATTCCATGTTGCCTCTCCAACCAGTTTCGAGGTGTCTTCTTCTGTATGTCATAGTTCTAGGGCTTTGGTTCAGCTAGACTTCAGGCGATTCTCAATGATGGTTGTTCTGTAGCTTAGCTGTAATTGATGTGGTCCTCAGAGGAGGTGAGCACCGCATTTACCTACTCCACCATGTTTTACTTTTCTTATGATCATGTTAATTTTTATACCAGAGGAAGAAGGGAAAATCTGTCATAGTGGTATTTTAATCCAGTCTTGTTTGCTATTTGGATATAGCAATTAAAATAATTCAGCAGGAGATGAAAAAAATGATGATGAATTAAAGAGAGGGAAAAGCTCTGTTAAAATGTTACATAGTGAAATTGAATAGCTTCCATTCCTACTTTTTTTTGTTAATAACATGTATGTCATGGCTAATATTAAATGACAATAAATTAATAAATTAACAGCAACCAGTTTTGGCATTTATTTCAAGGCTAATAGCATAGTTAGCTCTCAGTGCAAGCTTCATTTGAGGCTATTGATACATGACAAAGGTACTGTTAATCATTCTTGCCATGGTTTTAAATTTTTTGTATATTTAATCATTCACTCAAGGTTTCCATATCAGACATATTTTCAAAATGTCTAGTATACAAGTCACTACAATAAACAGAGGGCCATTTTAAAATTCTAAATTTAAAAATTAGATTCAGCTTTGGCAAATTTTAACTTTCTTAAATAGCCTAGGGGCTTCTGCTAAGAAACTTGCCCTGTCTATTCTTATGCTGTGCTACTCGCAATATTAAGGTTCCTTAAGACAGAATGGTGGAAATGTTCAACTTTAATTTTACATTGAATTCATTCATCTAGTATTGGAACCAGCTTTTAGTGTTTCAATTAAAAAGAACATGCACACCCAGGCTTTTATAAATATGTTTATAAAACTTACAATGTATAGATACCCTAACAATTGAATATCTAACTATCTATGGAAATACTATGAATCAAATCATACTAGAGGATTGTTATACAGGAGAATAAGTTTTCCCAGTTGTCTGTATAAAGAATTGAACTTTGAGCTTAAGAATATTAAACATTTGGAGGCAGTATTACACTAGCCTGGATAGCACTAGCCTGGGTAGCATCTTGGATTTGCCATTTGTTTGTAAGTTATTCACCCCTTGACGTCCTCAATTTTCTCCTCTGTAACCCAGAACTCACTGTGTTGCTGAGAGTGGTACAGTGAATGGTAAGTGTTGACATGTGCCAGGGACCTTGTCGACTGACTGTGGCTAGCAAATTTGAAAGATACCCTTACTTTGTGGAACTTCCATCCCATAAAGCATGAAGTATATCCTTCTAGGCTTTGTCTGTAAACATCATAGCCTTCATGCTGTTTAGAGATTTGCTTTTATCCGTAAATGGATAAATAAATTTAACAATCCAGACAATGGCATATTACTCAGCATTATAAAGGAACAATCTATCAAGCCATGAAAATACATGGAGGAACCTTAAATACCACTAGTGAAAGAAGCCACTCTAAAGGTCTATATGATTCCATCTATATGAAATTCTGGAAAAGGCAAAACTATGGAGACAGTACAAAGGTCAGTGGTTGCCAGGGTTTAGGGAGCAAGAGGGAGGGATTAATAGGGGGAGCACTAGGAATTTTTAGGGCAGTGAAACTAGTCTGTGTGATACTGTAGTGATGGATATGGATATCATGCATTTGTCCAACCCACAGAATGCACACCGCCAAGAGTGAACCCTAATGTAACTATGTACTTAGGATTATGATGTGTCTGTGGAGGTTCAGTTGTGACAACCGTGCCCCTCTGGTGCAGTATGTTCATAATGGGGGAGGCCATGGGTGTAGTGGGGGGAGCATATGGGAAATTCTCCTTAATTTTACTGTGAACATAAAATTGCTCTAAAAATATTGTCTAAAATAACAAAACCACAGAATGATAGCCCCCACACTATTTAGAGATTTGCTCCTGTCACCTAACAATGTGTTAGACACTGGAAAGTATTTCTCAAATCTGAGAGAGAGATTTTTATCTTAATTCTCCATTTGTCGGTTTGTTTGTTTGTTTGTTTGTTTGTTTGTTTCTTTCTTTCTTTCCACTGGAAAGAAGAGAATCAGTGTTTTCACGTCAGGTAATCATTAATTTCGCAGTTTGGGAAATGATGAATGATTTTATTTAATACAAACAGGAAGTAACTGTGCTTGTGTTTAAGATTTAAACCTCATTTCCCTAGAAGATTGTTAGGATTGAGAAACTGATCTGGAAAACAGGAAATTTGCTTTTTTCTCACACAGTCCGGCTTCAGCCTGCTGAGATTAGACAATAGATGCAGCTAAGGTTCTATTGCTGTTGTGTCAGAAATCAGTAGGTGTTTAACAAGCCTGAATGTGTTCTGAAAAATAATTAGGAGTTATGTGGCATGCTGACTTTTTTTAATTTTAATTTTTTCAATTACAATTGACATTCAGCATTAATATTAGTTTCAGGTGTACAGCATAGTGGTTAGACATTCATATAATTTGCAAAGTGATCCCCCCAATAAGTCTAGTACCAACTGCCACCATACATAGTTATTACAATATTATTGACTATGTTCCCTGTGCAGTACTTTGGCGTGCTGGGTTTTAATAAAATAACTAGGGACACAACAGAAGCAGCTAGGAAGCAGGAAATAGATTGAAACCTACCTAACTCACTTTGTTTTCATATTGGGACAGTCCTCTACTATTGTAGAGAATTTCTGTTGCTTGAAGAAATTGGGAGTGGCTATTTGAGGTACGTTTCCTGTACTCTTCTTTGTCTTTGAGGATCTAGGTTTTGATACAGAGCTGATATGATGTAAAAAGCATGACTACAGATCTTTAGCTGGCTGTGAAAATTTCCTTAGGAGGAAAGATTCCTCAACAGTGGTTCTAGTTAAAAATAATAAGTGCATGTCTAATCACTATTTGGCAAGTAGATGTTAATTATTGGAAAATGTTGGCCGACTACCCCTGCAGTAGTATTTAAGGCAACCTAAAGTCAAGTGGCATTCACATATTTTATTTGTTTAGTTTTAAATTTCCAGAATAATTAAACTTGGGATGCTTCCATAATTCTCTTTAGAATTTGGGCAGATAAAGAGGTGTGAAAAATAAGCATTGAGTGTAGAAATATCTGAGGCAGATGAAACAAATGAGGCTGGAAAGAAAGGCCAAGGACACATCAGAAAGGATGGGTTTGACGTGCGAACAAGGTTGGATATTGTTTGGATATATTGCTTTTCTGTTGCTGTGTAACAAATTACCATAAATGTAGCGACTTAAAACAACACATATGTATCATCTCCCACTTTTTGGCTGGCCCTCTGCTCTGGATCTCATAACGTAGAGATCAAGTTGTTCACCAATTGTATCTTCATATGGAGGCTGGACTAGGGAAAGATCTGCCTACATACCCCTTTGGGCTGTAGGCAGAGTTCATTTCCTCCTGATTGTAGGACTGAGGTCCCCACTGTCTTGCTGGCTGTTGGCCAGGGACCACTGTTGGGTGCAGACTCTGTCTTGGGTCCTTGCCATGAGGTGCCTTCCATCTCAGTAACAAAGAACTTGCCTCACCTTGGATCCCTCTACCCTCAAATCTCTCTCACATCCCCTTTTGTTACCAGCTGGAGAAAACTCTGCTCTTAAGGGCTCATGTGATTAGGTCAGGCCCACCCTGATAATGTCCCTATCCTAAGGTCAGCCTGCCAGCTAATATAACCTAATCACAGGAGTAAGAACCCCTCCGTCCGCAGTCCCAGGGATTATGTGTTCCCAGGGATTGGGGTCATTTTAGAATTCCCAGTAGGTGATATGGTGTTTCTGAGGGGTTTTACTTGGGAAAGCTGTTTTGGCCATTTGTGTTTTTAAAACATACTTCTATTAAATAGTAATTGAAGAGGAAGAGACTCAAGACAGGGACACTAGTCAACGCTATTGCAGTGAACCAGGCAAGATATGCTGATGACCAGAACTAAGGCAGGGGCAGTGGATTAGAGGGGAGAGAATACATTTTAAAGAACTACCATGAATCTGAGTGGACCTGATTAATCGGATGCATGGGAGGATATGGCTAGTGATAAGAGATGGTAAGTGATAATGACTTCCAAATTTCTTGATTGAGTGACTTGCATAGACAGATGTAAAACATAAGAAGAACAGTTTATGGGGAAGATAATGAATATAAGTTAAACCAATTGAATTTCAAGTACCTGGAATATGAAAGTAGCAGTCTACCATTGCAATTGGCAGTGTCATTCAGCGTTTGGAGCCATTATCTTTCACACTAATTCAAATATGGGCGTGAATGAGATTGTGCAGATAGTCAATGAATGAGTAAGAAGAAAAGAGCACTAATAGTAGAGCTCTGGGGAATGCTAACATTTAAACTTGGGAGTGGGGAGTGCTGTGTCTGATCTCTCCCCACGCCACCCCAGGTCCTTCCATACCCCACCCAACCCCCACCCCCTCTTTGCCATACCCCCAGCTTATGAACTGCGTGTGTCTGACCCATGGGGAAATTACAGTAGGAACTATGGTTGACTGAGTCTCCTTCAAACAACTCAAAGAGAGTCTACATAGAAAATCATTGCCAGCATTGTTTTCTAAATGGCATTAAGGCATTGCACTGCTGTGTGCAGGAAACAGGGAGCCAGAGACTGTATAAGGTACCATTTATAAGTAAGTGTTGTCATTCGTTGTGATTGATTCTTGTGCTCCAGTTTGTTGCCAGTTCTCCTTTTATTTCTTTAATTTGGCTTTTTGCTTTCTTTTGTCCCTTTGAATTTCAGTTGCACAAAGTGATAAGAACCATAACATTACATTTCTTTTTTTTTAATTTATTGAGGTATTAGTTAATAACATTATATAAACTTCAGGTGTACAACATTATAATGTGATATCTGTGTGCTGTATTGTGTGCTTACCACCAAAAGTCTAGTTTCCTTTCGTTGCCATGTATTTGACCCTCTTTGCCCAGTTCGCCTTCCTCCCACCACCTTCCCTCTGGTAACCACCATTCTGTTGTCTGTATCTGTGAGTTTGTTTTTGTTTTGTTTTGTTTGTTCATTTGTTACTTTTTGGTCTTATAGTCCACATGAGTGAAATAATATGGTTTTTGTCCTTTTCCATCTGACTTATTTCACTTAGATTCATCTCTCAAAGTTCATCCATGTTGTCACAAATGGCAATACTGTGTTTCCCTGAAAATAAGACCTAGCCGGACAATCAGCTCTAATGCGTCTTTTGGAGCAAAAATTTATATAAGACCCATCTTATTTTACTATAAGACTGGATATTATATTATACCCAGTATTATAATATATTATATTACCTGGTATTATAGTATAGTATATAAGACCCAGTCTTACATTATAGTAAAATAAGACCGGGTCTTATATTAATTTTTGCTCCAAAAGATGCATTAGAGCTGATTGTCCGGCTAGGTCTTATTTTCGGGGAAACACGGTATTTCATCTTTTTATGGCTGAGTAATATTCCATTTTGTATATGTACCACATCTTTATCCAGTCATCTGTTGATGGACACTTATATTATTTTCATATTTTGGCTGTTGTAAATAATGCTGCAGTGAACATAGGGATACCAGTATCTTTTCAAATTAGTGTTTTTATATTTTTCGGGCAAATACCTAGAAGAGGGATTGCTAGATCATACAGTAGTTGTATTCTTAATTTTTAAAGAAAACTCCATACTGTTTTCCATGATGGCTGCACAATTAAGGAATGACTAAACCCTGATTTCTTTGAGCAATTTAGTCGTATATTAACATACTGTATTATTGTGATTTTTAAGGTAACATAATTATACTCTAAACAGTGAAGGAGTGGTGTTATTCAGAATGTTTTCTTAAAATTTTTATCGCGAATTATTAGAAAAAATACACCCCTTTCGCATAGCCTCCTGCAGTTTTCCAGTTTGGACTGTGGTAATACCCTGCTCTTCCTTCAGGTACTATCTCGTCCCCGACTCCTGGCCTGCCCTTCCTCCTGGTCCAGGGCAGAAGGGCATCCAGTGCTGAATGCCTGGTTTGGTTCGCTCTCTTCACAGCAGAGAAGCAAAGGATTCTTTCCCTGTTCAATTTTGTGGGTTGTCTTGACCAGCCAATGCACTTTAAGCTCTTTATTTGTTTCTTCTAGAAGAGGTCAGAGATTCCAAGCTGTGGGAGCTTTTTGTTGGAACACATACCATTTCCATCAATAACATTAGCTTCTTATAACTTGTTATTTCCCTTGTCAGATAACTATTAAGGATATTTTATTTCTAGATAAATGGAATTTAGGTCTTCCTATTGCTTCTCCTGCCAAGACTTCCCTATATTGTTAGTGTTGCTTAGTAACTGTTCCCTGCAATCTAGGTCCAGGATGTCTCCACAAATGGCAGATTAAAGTGGCTAGATTAGGTATTAATTCAGGAAATGCTTCAATCAGTGGAGGTTTCTTTCTGTCAACACACAAGACATCTATGCTGTGTGAGAATGAATTTGTTCAATGTGACAGACAGCTGTGTTTAAGTGGCATAAACATTTAGAGTCATTTTCTAATAAGGGTGAACGATAATCCGATCCCTAAGTCCTATTTACACTGCGGAATGCACCGCCCTTTCCCCACTGCTGCTTATGGAAATGAGTGATGGTGTGCAGATGCACAGCCCGCACAAGGAAGCGGTTCTGATTTTGGTGTTTGGAAAACTAGAAGGAATTCTTACGGAATGCCATGGTGACAGCACATAAAGTCACGAAAGCACCACCACATTCTTTAAGGAAATGCCATTACACTGAGCTTGTAAAGCGCATCAATGGTTTTAAATGATTACCACAAGCAAAATGCTTCAATTAATGTCTTCAGTTACTTCTTTAGAAAAAATACTCTCCAGAGTGTCATGACTTGCAGAGCATCTTTTGACGCTTGTGAGTACAGTGCTCAAGAATTCGTCCTCATAAGAAAGCAAAAAAACACCAAAATTGTAAATGTAACTTGTTTCCAAAATACATTTTATTTTATCTTGGGGCTTCTATTATTTATATCTCATCATGATCTAACAGGGATTTAAGGTGTTTTACATAAATACATTGAATATAATGAGGAAATAAATAAGTAGGTAGAAAACAGGATCAAGAGAAACAGTAAGAAGCCAGGAATGAGGTGAGACCACAGAACTCATGTTCTGAGCACTCTCGCATGCATTGAGAACAAACCTTGACCCACAGTGTCCACACAGTAAAAATACCCCAGTTGTTCAAAAGAAGCCTGTTTATTCCAGGTCTGGTTATTTGTGAGAAACTCTGTGCTAGCTTCTTCCGGGAGTAGATCATGAACAGCCATCAGGAAAGTCTCAATGATTATTATTTCTCTCAATCAAACCTTTAATAAGTGTTAAGTAATGATCTGTCAGTTTGAGATTATGTTCCTGGTTAAGTATTCCAGATGTGCAGCTTTTTATGTTGTCATCTTAGTGGGGAATTATAGTTTTAAATAGCAGAACTAGGGATGATTTGATATCTCAGGAGAGGTGAGGGAACATGTTTACAAAGAGCACGTCACCCTCCTTCCACAAAGACGTGGGCCATGGCAGCGCCGAGGATGACGTTAAGATACGCCTCAAACCTTTGGAGCTAGGCCACTGTAGAGACAATAGGATGACCAGACCCCAACACTTACTTTACAGAGCATGACTTCAGTGACTTCAGCCCAGAAAAACTTTAAAGCTTGAGCAATATAATTCCTTCAAGATAACCTCAAAGCAAAATATAAGCCTAGATAAATAAATGAGTTCATTTCATTTATAGGATTGTAAGCCCATTAAATATTGTGACTGCTACAAAAATACTGATTTCAGTTTTAGAAAGGCTTTTAGGTAGTGGAACCAATTACACCCGTAATATATAACTTTCCAATATGCTATCCACATGTTTATCTTTCTATTCTCCTGTAGTTAGACAGGAGAGAGGGAATATTCTTCCTACTTATCCAGGGGTTTTAAATAAAATTTTGAAAAGAAGCCAGGTCACATCTCTACTACATATAAAACTATCCACATTCATCAAAAGACAGACCTACTAAGCAGGTGGTGTGAAGATGCGGGTCTATTGATAACCTCAGAGATCAGGCTGCACTAATGTAGTGTAGCCAAGGGAAGTCCTTGAAAACCATGATCCACCGTGTCTGTCTATTCCAAAGTGAGGGATGTATCAAATGCAAGTAATGGAGTGCAGCCATAGCTCAGGACCACTTGCCCATTGAGGAGAACTTTAGAAATTTATCAGCAAGTTAACCTGCAACATTAGAGGTAGAGTTTCAAAACTAATAGGTCTTTCATTTGTGGGAACAAAATATTGTTTTCTTGCAAAAACGGTGGTGGTGATGGGGGGAATCCAACACTCTAGATCTGGCCAGAGCAGATTATACCCACATGATAGAAAAATGGAAATAAAAACTGGTCATGAACAAATTTCAAAGATCAGAACAGGTTTTGAAGAGTTTTGAAACAGGAAATCAACCTCAGATTCATTTATTTGCTTGCTTTGCTTTCCTATTTAAAAAGATAATAATTCCACTCTGCCAGGCACCGTGGTATGTGCTAGGAATCTAATCATGAGTTTAAACTGCTTACCTGCGAGGCTAACATTGACATTACTCAAATCATAGTGTGAACCAACATAAAATTGTCACCCTGACAAGTGCAATGCAGGAACTGTAAAAACATGTTCTCTGGGATTTGATGTAGTCCTGGGGGTCAGGGATGGAATCATGAGGAGGGGGTGCTTGAGTAGAGATCTGAAGGACGGGCAGGTAGAACTTTCCAGGGTGTAAAGAGCACCCCTACAGACTTCATTTGGCAAGAGGAAGCCTTCGGAGGGACAGGGGGTTGAAGGAAGGCTGTATGATGGGAGGGGCGCTGTGGTGGGGAGGCTGGAAAAGAAGCAGGCAGCGCCTTCCAGGCCATGATGGGGTCTCACCATAGTCACATGTTGGCTGTGTTCCAGAGCGTCTCTCACTGCTGGATGTGATAACCACATACTGGTCTTCCCACATGGACTTAGTCTCCCTGAGAGTTTTTTGTGAGGGGGGAGGAGGGGGACTTTTTTAATGTAAAAACAGAAGTTAAAATAAATTTGCAAAATTTCGGGGGTGACCTCCTCAGAATTTCACTTTACATCCTAGCACACATCCTTGATCCTAGACATTTTGCTGCCCAGCAGTCCTTGTTAAACCAGGTGAGATTGGTAGGATTATAGGATCAATATTAAAAGAAGGAGGATCATCATCGCATCCCTCAGTCCTGAAGCTCCCATTTCAACCCTGAGCATAGATACCGTTTCCCCGAAAACAAGACCAATCCGGACAATCAACTCTAATGTGTCTTTTGGAGCAAAAATTAATATAAGACCTGGTATTATTATATTTTATTTTATATTATATCATACCATATTATATTGTATTATATTATATTATATTATATTATATTATATTATATTATATTATATTACACTGGGTCTCATAGTAAAATAAGACCGGGTATTATATTATATTATGTTATAAGACCAGGCCTTATGTTATAGTCAAATAATACCGGGTTTTATATTAATTTGTGCTCCAGAAGACACACTAGAGCTGATTATCCGGCTAGGTTTTATTTTCAGGGAAACACAGTAAGCTCCAGGAAAGATAGTGGCTCACTTGTGAGCCCAAGAAAAAGCAGAATAATCTGAATAAGTGCATGATACTTTACTTTTTTGCTTGAACAGGGTGTTTTAAATAGTCCTGTAAATGAAAGAATGTTAGAGTTGTTTATTAGGGCAAATGACTGCCTACACTAAAAGCAATTTGTTTTCTTGATTCAGTTTGCCTTATTGTTTTCGTTTTTAGGTGCTTGTTATTTACTACCATTTGCTAATGCTATTCCTGCTTTAAAGTAAAATTTTTTTTTTTTAACCACAAGACTTAGAGAAATAGCCATCTTAGATTCAGTTAAATGAGCTCTTGGAATTGCTGCAGGGAGAGTGACTTTGAGCCCCTCCAGTTTCTCCTAACTGCTGACGTGAGGAGACAGTGGCTATCTGGTCTGGTTCTAGAATTAGGACCAGGCCTCCCTCCTTAGCAGGGATGAACAGCCTGCTCCCCACCCCCACTCACAGGAGTGGATACTGACAGGCAAAGACGATTAGTGCTGGCTTTTCAGGATTGTGAGCTCAGGCAGTATTAAACCAGGATGCCCCTGATAAAATGGTGTCAGAAAACAATACCGACCTTTGAGTGCAGATTCAGCGGTAGCCCAGACTGGTACATATGGAGTATCAAATGTGTCAGAAAAACTTGAAGAAAATGTATATAGAATCAAAATACTTAGTGATTGAAAAGGCTTTTCCCCCCATCTATGGCTTTTAAATTCTAATCCAAATATAATATGCTCAAATGAAGACAAGACTGATCAAAGGATCACCTATCCTATTTTATACGGTTCATTTATATTTTGTTATATATCTAAACATAGAATATAAGATCATTTTAATGTAAAATCTTGTATTAACTGGTAAAATGATATACAGTTGACCCTTGAACAACACGGGTTTAAACTGCGTGTCCATTTATGCGTGAATGTTTTTCAGTAAATACTGTAAATGTATTTTCCTTATGATTTTCTTAATAACTTTTCTCTAGCTTACTTTATTGTAAGAATACAACATACAATACATATGTCATACAAAATATGTGTTATTCAGCACTTTATGTTATTAGTAAGGCTTCTGGTCAACAGTAGACTATCAGAAGTTAAGTTTTGAAAAAGTCAAGTTAAACACGAATTTTTGTGCAGGGAGGTTGGCACCCCTAGCCCCCATGTTCAAGGGTTAACTAATTACGGTTTGGTATCATGTAGGTAGTTTATATGTGGGTAGTTTATATAATAACCCTCTTCCTGCTTACTCACGGCCTTACCCTATTAATAGATTAAAAGACTTGATGAAAAGGACACAGGTTCAATTAGTACATACTTTTTAAGGAATGACAATATTATCCTTACATCGTTTTGATCAGTGCGTTATAGATTAGAAAAGTGACAGTAGGGCAAATTCATAGTTATTAAATTGATATTATTAAAAGTCTTATATTTGCTGTCAATATTTTCAATGCCTACAGCTCTTTATTTGAACAAATGAATTTGTTCAAATCACAATTTGGCTTTCCTTTTTTTTTTTTTGAGAATTGCCTTACAAAAGAGATTAAGTTACTTCCTGTCACAAGAAAAAAACTTTCAAAGTTTCATGTCACTCAGAATTAGGTACTATGGTTATTTTACACGATGGAAGTTTGTCTCTCTTTCAAACATTCCTCTTTCTTTGGCTTCCTTTTCTGCACTCATTTTGCTTGAATTGGCTTAGTGACCTGAATCCTTAGCAGATTAATAGCAGGAAATGTTGTCTGACAGTTCGCTGCCAACATCTCATATGTGTGATGTGAAACTCTTTGTAAAAAACCAAGCCCAGTGTTTTTGCTGGCCAGGAAGAAGCATGCTTCATTGGGAAACTATTATCTACCACAGTGCACGTCTATGAGCACAAAAGTCTGATTTCGAATAGAGGCTGAAATTGCTACAACAAATGAAGACAGAAACAGATTGTGGCTGAAAGAAAAAGTCTTTTTAAAAAAGTTGGAGGGCTCTTCGGGAAAGGACTATTGTCACGTATGTGCTAAACCTATTTGTGCACTGACTCTCAGTCGAAATATAGGTTGACTCTAATGCATTTGAACAATTCATTCTGGTTTTGATAGTGCTGTATGCAGTATACGAGGTCTGACAATTAGGTTCAAGAACTTGTTGCAATGAGGTTGCTAACCTTTTTTTGATATCAGAGGGATTATTCATTATGAATTTGTACCAACTGGACAAACAGTTAACCAAGTTTACTATTTGGAAGTGCTGAAAAGGCTGCATGAAAAAGTTAGACGACCTGAACTTTTCACCAACAATTCATGGCTCTTGCATGACAACAACGCACCAGCTCACACAGCACTGTCTGTGAGGGAGTTTTTAGCTAATAAACAACTATTGGAACACCTTCCCTACTCACCTGATCTGGCTCCCAGTGACTTCTTTCTTTACTCGAAGATAAAGGAAATATCGAAAGGAAGACATTTTGATGACATTCAGGACATCAAGGGTAATACGACTACAGCTCTGAACGTCATTCTAGAAAAAGAGTTCCAAAATTGCTTTGAAGGGTAGACTAGGCGCTGGCATCCTTGCATAGCTTCCCAAGGGGAGTACTTGGAAGGTGACCGTAGTGATATTCAGCAATGAGGTATGTAGCACTTTTTCCAGGATGAGTCCTCGAACTTAAATTATTATACCTCATATATGACAATAACATATACAACTGTCTTAATTTTTGGCCTAGGATGTACCAAAATGTGTCAATATACCCAATACATTTTAAAAACCATTCTGTGTATTCTTGTAAAAGATAATTGAATATATACTCATTTTACTGATATTAATACTCTTTTTCAAAATTTTCCCAATTTTACCTGTACAGTGATTTTTGTTTTTCACAAGAGAAATGGGATGATTTGTTTTTTATGATTTCACTGCAGAAGGAATTGGTTTCAGAAGTATGTCAGTCTTTATACCAAATTTCAGCATTAGAAACCCTAAATTTATCGGGCTCCTTATCAAACGAAACGGGCCTTCTAATAATCACCAGCATTTATTGTTAAAGCCTCCCGTGACCTAGGCAATGTTCTTTCCTGTGTTTTATTGTATTTAATGCAACAATCCTATGAGTAAGTACCAATATTATTTCGATTTTGAAATGAAGTCAGTGAAGCTGAGAAAGGTTAAGTAAACGATCCAAATGCACAGAGCCAGCTAATTGTAGATCCAAGGTCAAGCCTTGGGGCTGCTGATATACCTCACTTAGAACAGACTGGTGGGAAAACAAACTTATATAGGTAGAAAAGTCTATTTTAAAGATGTTTAAATAATGCCAGATGAATTATAATCCCTAGATAATTTAGACATGGAAATCACTCTTTTGTTTAAAAACTTACCAAGACCAGAAAATAGTTCCATATTCCTATTTTAACAGAACACTCCAGATCATCATTGGTAGCTTAACTGAGCAAGAATGGGGCAGAATAATTATTGATGAACTTACTAGTATTTGAAAGAAGCAACCATCATGGTTTTCTAAAAAGCTTATTCCTCATGAATTTAAAGAAAAGGCTGGCAATATATGTAACATCTAGACAGAAGAAATTTAATTTCTACCTCTCATGTCAGCCCTCTATAAATATGCTGCCTGGATCACATATGGGATTAGTTACATGGGCTGGAAGATCCTATTAAGTCCTGCCCCTGTGGGCATGGATTCTGGCAGTGGTGTGAGCATAATGAACTTTCTACTGTGCTTATCAAATTTGACATTTGACATAGACTTGAACCAGAAAGCCCCCAAAAGGAAGGACATGCACATAGGGTGGTGATGCCATATACTGCCTATTGGACCTTCCCAGCCTCAGACCTCTATAAAGGGTTCATGGACTGTTGTCACAGACCAGACATCATCATCTTTTGTTCCTGGGTTAACCATAGCCTCTTGGTATTTTCCAAGTATGGATTGGAAAAAAAAAAAAATCTACTCTCCACTTAAATTTCAGAGCAGGCAGTGTTAGAATGTTTTTCTATCGAGAATCCAAAAGATAAAAAGGAAAACCCAGGAATAGACGACTTAAACAGAGTCCAGGTGTCTGATCTGGGCTCAAGCTCTGACCTAGATGATTTTCTGAGTTCTTCAGATGCTCCTGAATTCCACATAAGTTGTAGTGCAATCATTTAGAAATAAAGAGAATTCCAGCTCACCTTTAGAAGTAAGGAAAATGAAAAAACATTCAGTGTGGAAAAACGCAGTTATGTAAGGAAGCATGAAAAAAATGATCACATTTTGCTTCAAGATTAATCCAAGGTAATGTGAGAAATTCTTTCTTCAGATTCATGCTAGTAGCACTTAAGTGCACATCTGTTGAATGCATGCTGCATTTAGGACATTGTTTTAGGGGCATTAAAAAGGGTGAAGAGTCCTCAGGGAGCAAAAATACAAGTTCAGAAAATACAGAAATACATGGAAAAAATATAATTTCTGAAAGAAAATCAGTGGTCTATTTGAGGAAGGTAATGTGATAGAAAAAAATAAGGGTTTACAGTGTTGACACTCGGCCAAATTACACAATAGCTGAAATAAGGGTATGAAGGTATCAGTTTTCCAGAAAGTTCTCAGTATCATCTATATTTCCTTGTATTAACGTGAATGGTTTAAGCCTTAGCCAATATAACAAGAAGCATTTTTGTTCCTTCATTTTTCAGTGTGATAGTTTAAAGAAATGCACACATACATTCTGAGGAGCCTTAAAGATACACACACTTCCTGACAGATTTGGTCCTGTCTTCCTCCCCTTCCTAAGTACAGAGTGCTGATTAGCTCCTGTTCTCAGGCAAAAAGGACTTGCTCTGCCTCATTTTCATCATGATTGTGCAGCTCTGGATAGATAAGAACTGTAACGCATCTTCTAAGGCTGGATTATTATATATGACTTTACAAATTTCTCTAATTTCAGCGGTTAGCCTTTGCTGGAGTTGAGCTTCACTGAGGTTAACTAACAGCTTTGTGAGCCAGGGGGGAAAAAAATTATATTGAAGTCTTGTGCCGAGACTTGGTATAATATGTTCTTCCTGCTTTTTTTGCACTCATTGTCTGAAGCACAGATTAAGAAACAGTTTCTAGGGATTTGAACATCAAGGCAGTGCTCAGCTCTGAGGACACACTGACAGGTATAACTGTCTCCAAGTCAGCTGGAATCATGAGCAGCTCCTCACTCCGTCCTTCCCTGGCTTCAGTGCCCTGTGTTTGCTTCTCCCAATCCTTCCTGTCACCTGCTAGGGAAGTTGTTAATGCTTCTGCTCTATTACAAAAGAGGGAAGCAAGACATTTATTAACCCACCCGGATGGATCATTCTTTAGTCATGTAGCAGCTTCTTAAATACAAGTCTATATTTTAGCTCTACAAAGGTACTATGCCCCCCTTAAAAACATAAAACTTAAAAACATTTTTAAGTCATATATTGTATTCAGAGCTTTAAATAGAAGTTTGTTGGATTTTTTTCTTTTACAGTTTGGTGTTTTATTTCTCATTTGTATCATTTTATTTCAGCATTTGGTTGGTTGTCATTTCTTGATACCTTAAATTTCTAAAGAAAATTTGTTGGAAAAGATACCTTAAGATTTTAAGCATGTGTGTGTATGTAAATAAATTTTATCATAATGCAGCTATAAGTGTGTTGGTACAAGAGGCCTAAACGAAGCTGTTTTGGGTCTAAACTAAATCTGAAAAAGTTATACATTTCCTCAAAAAAATTTCTTTAGAGTCCTTATGTTTAAGAATTTTTACATTATAAACATAATTTAACCTAAAATGTACCTAACAACTTAACAACCATACCTGCATGAATCGCCTGGGGATGTTAAAACGTGCAGATGCCTTGGGCCCAACTTCAGATATTCTGATTTATTTGACTTGAGGTGGGTTCCTGGGCATGGCATTTTAAAAATGCTCCCAGGTTCCACTGTTGAAAACCACTAGTTTAAAAATATTGCTTCTATGACATTGGTTATGATATGCTAGTGAGAAAAAATTATGTAAAGTTTCATCAAGTTAACTTTTTAATCTCTTAATGCCTTGTTTCCCCGAAAATAATACCTAGCCAGACCATCAGTTCTAATGCATCTTTTGGAGCAAAAGTTAATATAAGACCTGGTCTTATTTCACTATAAGACTGGGTCATAATATAATAATATAATATAATATAATATAATATAATATAATATAATATAATATAATATAATATAATATAATGTAATGTAATGTAATATAATGTAATATAATATAATAATATAATATAATATAATATAATATAATATAATATAATATAATATAATATAATATAAATACAATACAGGGTCTTATATTAATTTTTGCTCCAAAAGACACATTAGAGCTGATTGTCCAGCTAGGTCTTATTTTCGGGGAAACACGGTGGTATTTAACCAAAATTGGTCTCCATAAAAGATTAATTACAGAAGGCATGGTGCCACTGGGAATGTCTTTATAGCCAGTTGGGATATAAGGTGAGTGAGCAGAGACAGCTGTGATATAAGGCAGAATATGGAAAGTGCCTCTTGGTGCGGTAAAGTGTTATAATGTCCAAAGGAGAGAGAAATCACATTCAGCTGGGAGGACAGGAAGTGCTTGAAAGAAATTGCACTGGAGAAACTTTGTGAAGAATGAGAGAGACTTGACAGGCAATAGGTAAGGCAGAGCATTTGGGGACATTTAGAGCTTCAGTATGGGTAACTCCTGTAATGGATTGAAACATCAAACCTGTTTCAGTCTGTGCACTCATAGCAATAGTACAAAAAAATCTAATTGGTGACTTTTGGTCAACTCATTACCTTGAAATTGGATAAAGGGAAAGGAGTGAGCACTGATCCTGACTTTCTTCATCAAACTGTGTCACTGGATAAGCAGTTCTGACAAAGAGAAGCATGTCTCCGTAGACAGTCCAACTAATAAATGGAGCAAGAATGGTTAGGATTAGAATATTCCCATCCTGGGGGGAGGGGAGTGGTAGATGACGGTAAAGAGGATCCAGTATATGGTGATGGAAAGAGAACTGACTCTGGGTGGTGAACATGCAATGTGATATATAGATGATGTATTACAGAATTGGACACCTGAAATCTATGTAACTTTACTAACAATTGTCACCCCAATAATCTTTAAAAAACAGAATTTCCCGTCCTGCAACCTCAAGTTAATGGATTTAGGGCAATGATCATCAGGGACTGCCAATATCACAAACAAAGCAAGGTTTGCTTTATGCCTACTGGTGAAGTTACACAGCATTGCTACGGAAATCAGTCAACTCAGAATCTGATTAAGTGTCTACATTTAACTACCAGTTTACAGGAAATACAGGAGACAGAGGAACTAGTTAAATTACACCGTGGAGATGAAAACAGCAAAGTCTAGATGAGGGAACTCTACAGGCAAATGACCTGGTCTCTTGAACAAATTAATTTCAAGGGGAAACCCAAGGTAATTGAAGAATTTGCGGATTAAAAGAGACTAAAGAGATATGTCAGCCAAGGCAGTGTTTAGACTTACCAAACAAATTGAAAAAAACTGAAACAATTGGGAAAATTAAAGTACTGACGAGATACGTGATTCTATTAAGGACTAATTGATCATTTTGTTTAGATGTGATAAAGGTATTGAGATTACTTTTTTAAAGAGTAGAGTTTCATAATAAGACATATAGAGATAAAATTATTTGCTGAAATGTTTGCTTCAGGATAGAGGGGGATGGCGCGTTGAGTGGAACTATAGATGAACCAAGGTTGTGATCCTCAGAGGGCATTTGTTGAAACTGGGTGATGAGTATGTAGGGTTTCATTATACCTCCCTATTTTTGTATGTTTGAAATCCCCGTATTAAAGTGCTTGCTCTTCTAAGTAGACAAGTAAAACTAAAATTTTTAATACAAATTTTCCAGGTGATGCTGGCTGATGAGCCATACATTGAGAACCAGCGTTTTACAAACATTATTGTAAAAGTCTTGAATGACCTTGACTTGAAAAAATTTCATTAATGCTGCAGAAAAGCTTGTTTCATCTGCTGTATTTGATTATAATGGACATCCTCTTAAATGTAGTGCCAAAAAGAATGCCTCTGAAACTTAGCTAATACATCATTTCAGTTGTTTGTAGTTTGGATTACGTAGTTGTGCAGTGTAGCTCATCATCAGTCACTTTGATCTGGCGCATGGCTTGTGTTTGTTACCAGATCTTCTTGGCTTTAGCTCGCAGGCATTTTAGACTCGACGTTCCTGGGCATGTATGTATGTGGGATGGAGGAGGATGGCAGCCTATCCTAGAGTCTTGTATGTGTTCTGACTAACAATTTTGATTTTTCTAAAATGTGTACTCTGAAAATTTTTAAGTTTTTGTTTACTCATGATAAAAGAAAATTGTAATAGTTTAAAATAAGACATTAAGTATTTTGTCAGTATTTCTCTTTTTAACTAATAGACTTTTTTAATCAATTAGGTTCACAGAAAAATTGAGCAAAAAGTACAGCAAGTTCTCATATAACCCCTCACACTCTCCTCTCCCCTCTTTCCCTATTTTTAACATTTTACGTTAGTGTGCTACATTTCTTAGTTAGTTGATCAACCAATATTGACTTACTATTATTAACTAAAGTCTATAGTTTACATTACAGTTCACTCTTTGTGTGGTACATTCTGTGGGTTTTGACAAATGTATAATCACATGTACCCACCATTATAGTATCATACTGAGTATTTCACTGCCCTGAAATCCTCTATGCTCCACCTATTCATCCCTCCTTAACCCTGGCAACCACTGATCTTTGCACTGTCTCCATAGTTTTGCCTTTCCCAGAACATCATATAGTTGGAATCACAGTATACAGCCTTTACAGATGGGCATCTGTCACTTAGTAATATGCATTTGAAGTTCCTCCATGTCTTTCGATGGCTTGATAGGTCATTTCATTTTAGTGCTAAATAATGTTCCAATGTCTGGATTTTATAACAGTTTATTTATCCATTCACCTAATGAAGGACATTTTAGTTGCTTCCATGTTTTGGCAGTGTTGAATAAAACTGCTGTAAACATCCATGTGCAGGTTTTTGTGTGTACATAAATTTTCAGCTCCTTTGTGTAAATAAGGAATGTGATGGCTGGGTAATATAATAGTGTGTTTAGTTTTGTAAGACACTGCTAGACTGTCTTCCAAAGTGGCCACACCAGTTTTCATTCCCACGAGCAAGGAATAAGAAAGAGTTCCTGTTGCTCCACATCTTTGTTAGCATTTGGCATTATCTATATTTTGAATTTTAGCCATTCTAATAGGTGTGTAGTGGTATCGCATTTTTAATTTGTAATTCTCTAACAACATATTGTGTTGAACATCTTTTCACATGCTTAGTTGACATTTGTGCATCTTCTTTAGTGTGGTGTCTGTTCAGATCTTTTGCCCTTTTTAAATTTGGTTGTTTTCTTGTTGAATTTTAAGAGTTCTTTGTGTATTTTGGATACCAGTCCTTTATCAGACATGTGTTTACAAGTGTTTCCCCCCCAGTCTATGGCTTGTCTTTTTATTCTCTTAAATGTTTTTCTCTTTTGATACACTTATCCTAACACCTAACAATTTCATAAGTCAATTTAGAATATTTTTAAATTAAAATAAACTGCACATTAAAATAGTTAAGAATGAAAGTTGTTTCAATTGCTTCAGGGTTTACCATTCTTAGGATATATAAAGTCTTTCAGATTGTTGGGCTGCAATATCGCCATTACTCTATCAGAAACAGAAATCCAATTTTTCAGTGGGATAAAAGAGGGCAGTCCACCATTAGTTTTTTACCAACCAACCTTTCAGGTTTCGGTGTTAATAGTGAATAGTTACATGAATTGTGAATGCCTTTGAGTCATCAACATGACTGAACAACTCACAAGAAAACAGCAAACAAGACTAAAAACTGTTAGACTTCTCTGCTTAGGTAAATTATCCGTTGATTTAGAATATTTCTGTCAAAAAAATTTAATCTACTCAATTCTTGGCTCGTTATGTCTGTATGTGTAAAAACACCCAATGACAGGAGGGTAACTAAATTTGATCACTTGATGGACATCGTGTCTTTAGGAACCAAATATTTAACACAAATTCTCTAAAGCTTCCCGTCTGATTGTTGAGCTTTAGTCATATATATGTTAGGTGTTATTAAAGATACACATAGATGTCAACAAGTAGAAATAATTTACCTGAAACATTGAATAATGTGCTAGAAAAAAAAAGCATCTGAGTTAAAAGAATCAAGAATTAGGGGAGTTGGGTGTGATTGCAGAGGGGATCCAGTTCAAGGCTGGAAAATTGTCCCAACTCCATGTCCTCCACTCACTGAAAGTACCTTTTTCATCAGTGTGCCTAAGAGTGCTGAAGCCGCGTATCGGCTCCCAGGGAAAGAGCGCTATGATCGTTAGTAACGTTTGCTATGAGCAAAGGGGGCCCAGTGACAGCATCAAGTCCATGATCGCCTTGCTCCATAGTCTTACATCCTCAGTCAAGGATGAGAAAATGAAGGCCCAAATAACTTTAAAACTTTTTCTAATGTCATCTAGGTAGCTGCGGGGAGGGGTGGGGGGGAGTGATATTTAGCGGGTAGGCATTTCATTGTTTGCATATAACTATCTGTATTAGACTAGACAACTGATCTTGGTTCTTAGGGACAAAAAAAAATCTCTGGTGTGAAGAATGGACCACTAAGAAATTATCTTAAGAACTGTTTATACTGTTTCAAATATTCAGTAAGAAAAAGTCTGTTGTAGTCAAGAGACAGCTATGACTCATTACTAGAAATCAAATTGTGAGAAGCTGGGAAACTAAGAGCCAGTTAGTGTAGCAGTCTGTGCTTGACCTAATCCATGTCACCTGTGAGACAAAAGGAAGAGCATCGCAGCCAGAAGACAACTAATTAAAACACTGCCCAAGACAGCCTGTGGCATACGGGCTGGGTGGCTGTGGTCTGCTGGATCAGAGGATATAGGAGGCTTTGTAGACAAATGTTTATTTATTTGTATTTGTTGTGTTTTATTTTCACTCATTGAAAAAGTACTTGGCCAGACACTGATAAGTATTTGTCTACTGTGCTGTGTGTAAATATTGTGGCCTAGCTAAAGCAAATTAGGTACTAAGCAAGTAATTGATACCTAAAGAAACAGCAGGATGTGTTAATAACACCAAAACTTTTTATTGACACCAGAAGAAGCTATGTGCTCCTACAGCAAAAATGCATATTAGGTTTTACATTACGTATTCTGCCATTTGTCGTTCACTTGAGCTATAATAATAGCTAACGTTTGTGGAATGCTTGACATGTACCACCACTGGACCAAATTTGAGCACTTTGTTTTTGTTTTTAATGTCAATCATTCCAAAGAAGATGATGGTATCATACCCATTCTACAGAGGGAAAAGCAGAAAGGTTCATAGAGCTGTAAGGGACACAATAAAAATTCAAACCCAGTCTTATCTGCTAAAGCCAGCCCTCATGGCTATGACACAATACTTCCTCTCATCTAACTTCTATGAACCTGAGTTCTTATCTATAAACTGGAGATAATACCAATGGAAGCCTCAGAAGAACCAATTTTTGTGTGAAAACTTTGTAATTTGTTAAGCATTATTCAGAAATAATATGCTATTATATATAAACAAAATATTTAAACCATTGAGCAGCATTTCATTGTCATACCATTTATTCCTATCCATTGAGTAATGTTGTTACGTAGTTTTGCTAGCATACAATTTATTTTCATACATTATTAAACTTTTTCAGACATCATTGATTATTTAGCTAGCTACAAGTCAGGCTTTACTTTTCTGTCATAAATTTATCTTTTTTCCTGAATAGTCATACTTGAAGGGACTAATTAAGTTCCAGTATAATTATGATTGTACAGTAATTCATACCATTTACAGGTCTTTTGAATACTTATTATTTTGGCATGCACATTGTTTATCAATTTTCATATTTCTCATTGTTACTGCATTAAATCTTAAAGACAAATGTACTTGATGTATTAGATATGAAATGTTGGTACTACACAAACAAAAAGTAGTTTAGCTTAATTGTTACCAGTTAATCCATCTCAGACTCCAAGGCCATGTTGAAGGACGGTTGAAGGATTAGGTGAAAATATGATACTATGTATCATAGTAAATTAAGCTGATGGATTTTTTTCCCCAGATGACTGTCATTTCCTTTTCTCCAAATGACTGCTTGATGGCCAAAAATATAGAACATATATTTATGTCTTGTGTTTATAAATAACTAAAATCTTTAAACTTAATGAACATTTAATAGGAAGGATTTTTCTCTAAAAGAAATTAAGAGAAAGCTGAACACTGTAATACAAAACTGAAATTTGTGGCAAAAACTGAAAATAAACTAATGAAGTTAAACGGGCTTTAGAAAGTGATTCATGGTTAGAATTTCTAAAGTAAGGATTGGTAGAGAAAGTTTTAAGGGCAGGTTTATGACAAAGAATAGGGTTAATTCTTCCCAGGCTCGAGATCTGATAACGTGGGGAATTGAGTTTGGGCATTCTGAAACATGGCTTTTATTGGTCCTTTTATACTCTTACTGTCAGGATTTCTATATTTCACAAGATGTTTGAAATTTCCAAAGCACCACAGCATTTCCCCAGCTACTTCTATTTAGAAATCATCCACAGTTTACCTGTACTTACTCAGTGACACTAGTGATTGTTTTGTTTGTTTGTTTCTTTGTTTAGCTGAGCTTTTGTAGGTTTGGGTCCACTTTATTGAGACTGTTTACTAGCTAAAAAGGAGATGGGGAAGCGTGCTCACACGTGATCATCACTTACTGTGTAGTTACAGCAAGCAGTATTTTAAATTGTATCCATTTTTACTCATGGCAGTTGAGAAAACTTTTTTGAGTGTGTTGACTTGTTTTTATGTTTTGTTTTCTACAGAAACGCTCCAGAGGCCAAGTGCTCTTTGATAAAGTATGTGAACATCTGAACTTGTTAGAAAAAGACTACTTTGGGCTTACGTATCGAGATGCTGAAACCCAGAAGGTGCGTGATTAAAAGCAGTACAAAATATTATGGCTTGAACTGCTCATTACTGCAAGAAAGTGAACTAAAACTGGATTGGTAAATCTTTTCTCCACCTCCCCTCACACTCCCACATTTGAGTTCCTAAATGCTGCTATTCCTTCATAAAGGAAATTATTGACAACTTCCTTTAATCATGAATATTGTGGAAACAGTCAGTGTTTGTGTTCCATGCGTGAGTTATGTATGGTTCCAGGAATGCATTTTATATGGTGCTTTTTGGGGATGATATATTTCAGTGGCTTTGAGCCAATGAAAATCAAATACATTGATACCTATATAGAAAACATATTTACTGGCTGCTGTCCTATTCCTAATTCATCTCATTATGTTTTCATGTTCTTGCCAAATCAAAATATGAGTTGTTTGCTGACCTGACACATGTCTCATGTAGTTAGTAGGTATTTAAGGTTTATTGTAATACCTCTGTAGACTTATACCTGAGAAATGCAGTCTTTTCAGGGCTTTACCTCACTAATACCCACAACCTGAAAAATAAGGAAGAAATTGTTTCCATTGTATTGTTGCTGGAAACTGAGTCACAGAAAGTTTGCTCGTAGATGTTACATTTTTTAGTGTTGTGTGATGAATCATACTTAACTGCTGAATTCACTGAATTCACTGGACAGTGTTTAGCTTCAGTATTAAACATTTGAGTGTTCTGATCAGGAAAATCATAAATCTCAAGCACGTGTTTATTTGTTAGGAAAGTTTTCTAAGTAGCTACCTAAGAATCTGTAATCAAAGAAGTCACTATGTGGGACTGAATGGCCAGGACATAAGTGTGCCAAGTTACATGTATCCTTAGTTTTTTCTAGTAACATTTGAACATAGAATCCACCGTTTTTTCTCCCCTGTCTCTCTGCTAGCTTGAATCCCTAAAGGCATTGGTTGTAAAAGAAAAGAATTTTGTCTAGAATGAATTGTGGACATGTACATTTTTTTCACTAGCCCAATGCCTGGACCCTTGCAGGACCTGGCAAAGGGGTACCAGATATCGGGGAAGGACCCAGCTTGAAGGGCCTACCAGCAACCATTCACTCTCAAACATGCTTAGCACATGTCTCTGCTGGCTCAATATTAAGTCATTTTTACTCTTCTCTGATTCAAATTCAAACTATCATTTCCTTTTCAGAATTGGTTGGACCCTGCTAAGGAAATTAAGAAACAGATTCGAAGTAAGTTCTTTTGGATTATTATATGTGGAAATGTGAAGATTTTCAGAAAGTAGGTTGTTTAATCCATACTCATGTGCCTGGTGTGAATACGGTTTTTTGAAAGACAGATTAAGATCTCAAGTTTTATCTTTGGCAAGTTGGTCTAGCTCAGGTCCCATTTTCAATCATCACAACTCGGGAGTAAAATGACTATGACATTCGGCCTATTCCCTTGCCTGTACACAGATGTGAACTGTGTAAAATATAAATCAAGTGATGCTCCAATTGGCAATTAATCATTTAAAGTTCCAAACTTAATTATTAACGTTCATTAAGCCTAACAAAAGTATAAAAGTCAAGCTAAAAGTAATCATTTAATAGTTTAGAAATAGAATAACAAGTTGTAAAAACTTTACTGTGTGATGACAGCCTCTTTTTCTTATTGCCGAAAGGCAAGTTAAGAAATGCATATTTCCTAGTAGATAAAACAATTGCATGAGCAACTCACAAAATTGAATTACAAGTAGCTAAGAAGTATTAGACAGGTACTAAATCTTACTAACAATTAAATGCAAATTAAAATGAGACATTTTTCACCTATTCAGATTAGCAAAGATTTTCGAAGTTCAATAATACCCTGCACTGGCAACTATGTACAAAATGGGTAGAAATATAAGTTGGAACAACCTTTTAAGAAGGTATTTTGTGTCAGTATTTATTAAAATTTTAAATGTGCTTATTCCTTAACCACTTATAGACATATATCCAGCATATGTATGAGACGAAAAATGTACATAGATGTACATGTATGAAAGTTCATTGTGATACTGTTTGCAATAGCAGAAAACTAGAAGCAACTTAAATGTCCATTTATAAAGAAATGATTAAATCAATCATGGGATTTCCATACCTTGAAATACAAAGCAGCTATACAATAGAATGAAGTAAAAGAAACATATCTTAGTTCTCATTAGTGAGACAAATCATATTTGTTTTTAAAAAGTTATGCATATATTGATGTGCGGAAAAATTTTGGAAGAGCATGAAAGATACTAACAGTAAATACTTCCCAAAGTGGCACTGCATTGTAAGGGTTAAGGAAGAGGATTTTTTTTTTTTTAAATTAAATTTATTGGGGTAACAATTGTTAGTAAAGTTACCGTGTTTCCCCGAAAATAAGACCGGATCTTATATTAATTTTTGCTCCAAAAGACGCATTAGGGCTTATGTTCAGGGGATGTCATCCTGAAAAATCATGCTAGGGCTTATTTTCCGGTTAGGTCTTATTTTCGGGGAAACACGTCACATAGGTTTCAAGTGCACAATTCTATAATACGTCATCTATGTGTCACATTGTGTGTTCATCACCAAAAGTCAGTTCTCCTTCCATCGCCATATGTTTGACCCCCTTTAGAGAAATTTTAAAAATTTTATTTTTAACCCTTTTCTGTATCGCTTGCTTTTGCCATAAACATGTATAATCTTTATAATTTTAAATTAGTTACTTTTTTCAAAGCAATTCAGTTTTACCAATAAAATCTAGATTAATTTTCCTGAACAACTAATTCTAGTTGAATAAATTTGACCAGTTTATTAATAAGAACATTATTCCCATTGAGGTTTTCAGCAACTTAATATTAAGAGAAATGTTTCTAGTGCATTTAAATGTGCTGAAATATTAAAATATGCCAAGTACTAATAATACATAATTAGCAGTAAGCAGTTTGAAATGGTTTGATACTAGATAATATGTCAAAAAAAGGGAAAAAGTCACTATACTTCTAGATATTAGAGAATCTGCTAATTATTTATACAACTGTAACATTTTTACTACATTTTTGAGAAATTTGATGTATTCACTAACCAGAAACTTGCTGAGCAGTTTGATAGAAATATGTTGGGATTGAAACCAGGGACAGCTAGCTACAGTTGTGATAAGTAGGTGAAAACACTTTTTTAGTTCCAGGTAGTCCTAATAAAAATTTTTAGATAATGACTATATTCTAAGAATCTTTTTATGGAATTATGAAAAGCAGATGTGCTGAATATAACTCTTAACATTTTGTGTGCCTAAAGTCCTCTGTACTCATCCAACTAATGAAATGCTGTTTTGTACTTCAGTGATTTGTAATTACAAAGCAGTACGAAAATATATTAAATGTTCAAGAATAAGACATAATACTGTTACAAGCAAGGCTGTATAAACAGTTTTCTTTCTATTGTTATTGGAATTCTTTGTTTTCCTTCACTTTCTATATATCATGTCACCTGCCATCCTTTCTAAGAGAAGAAAGCTAAAGGAACAATCAGAACATGAGATTTAAAGGACATTTTCATGCAGTTCAGGCAATGCAGTTCAGACAACAACATGAAGAAAACTAAGTGACAATCTTGCAGAGAAGGGAGGAAAAAGGAAAAATGGACTTTCTTAAAGTAGAATTTGGTGTTTTTATCTATATTCCTTATTATTTTCATAACACTAAAATGCCTTCTTTCCACAAAATTTACATTCTACCAAGGCAGAAAAGTTTTATCAAACTATTATAATTATTGTACCATTACCCTCCTCTTCCTAAGTATACAAGATAAAAGGATGTTTCCTTTTTTTTAAATTAGTTTCAGATGTACAAAACAATGTAATAGTTAGACATTTACACCCCTGGTTTCCGTCTTTCTGTGGTCCCCAGTATGTCTCTAGAATGAGATTTTCACGAGAATGGCAGTCAACCTGGTAAAGATTTTAAGTGACAAATTTATGAGAAACAGAAAATTCTGAAACCGAAGTGTTTGTTCTTATGAAAAAAATCTAATTATAGTCATATTTTATTCATATCTGATGTCAAAATTTTAAGTAGAGTGTATTTTATGATATGAATATAGCATATTTGTGATATAGTAATTTATGATATAGAGTATATAATATACAGTAATTTTATGCTATAAATGCAGTATACTTACAAATTTTAAGATTTGGCAGGCAAAGAAGACTAAATTTTTTCATAAAAATGAGCTCTTCAGTTTCACAATTTTCTGTTTATCATAAATTTGTGATCTTACATCTTATATCAACATTATAGGAGCATCATTTTAGTGCAGTCAAGCTGTTTTATTTCCTGTTTCTAATGAGGTATCATCTGAGCAGATGTAGGCTTGCAAGCTCATTCATTGCATAATCATGTCCTCTCAGTTGATCTGCTTCTACCATATTCTTTATGGAGATATGTATTTAACTGGATTTTTTTTTTCTTGATTAGGGTGTAGATGGTAATTTTCTTAAACTTTCCCACTGTTTCAAAATAATGTCTTGCAAAGCCTTATAGTTATTTGGGTTATAACCTTAGGAAAGTAGATTCTTTAGGATTCGTGATTTTCAAAGTGTAGTCCCCAATCCTACTTAACTGTATTAGAACCACCAGAGGGTTTACTGAAAACACAAGTTCCTAGGCGGTATTCCAAATCTCTACAATAAAAGTCTTCGGGTAGAGCCTAGGAATTGGCATTTTTAATAAGTACCTCAGATGCTTCTTAGACCCACTTTGAAACTCACTTTCTTGGAATGTGGATTTTTGCACAGAAGTATCTTTCTTACACTTTCGTTTTTAGTTTCCAACTAGAGTGTTTACCCAGAATTTATTACGAGATTATTTAATTACATTGCTAAACTATTCATTGGATTCAAGGCATACTTTGAAGTGGATGAAAATTGTGATAGAGCAATAAATCCATTTCCCATAACTAATTCATTCATTTTAATTTCTCTTGCTTGGGGGAAAGCCAGCTCTCATTTATGAACCTCACCAGTGGCAAGCATGGGTAGTGGACCCATTTTAGCAGGAAATGAATAAGAATCAATAGGAAAATAAACCAAATCAGACTACTTTTAGGCTAACAAAAGGACTTTTTTGTGAACAGTGAGGAAAATAATCACTAAAAATATATTTAATTGACAGATATTTTATAGCTTGTAATTCTTATAGGTCATGTTTCAGTAATATTTTCTGAGTGATTTAAAAATAATATTAAGCATCAATTAACCTGGTCTTGTGCCAAGTCCTTTATAAAGCACCTCAGATGTGGCCCCGCCATGAGGAACTTTAAGTGTAATATGAATGGTAGTGTCAAGAATAAACTAGAATTAATAATTAGACTTATGCCAGCTATGATGGAAATATAGGTAATCTAGACAACTAAGTATTTCCTACATAAATAAAAGAATTAGTGCCAAAAGAGAACCTAGGAACTACTTACAATACTGTCTCTTTCTGAATGTTTGGGAAGGGCTCATGAATAAAATGGAGTTTCCAGATGTCATTTAATGGGGAGAAGGGAGTGTTAGGAGGTCTTAGGAGAGTATTGAAGCATAAGGGTTGGACTGTGAGGTGACAGAATCAGAGTGACAGGAAGGCTACATGTGGCATGGATGAAAGGCTTCCAGTACGGAAGCCAGGGAGACTGGGAGGAATTTTTCATCAGCACATTCAGAATACAAGCAGGACCTATGCTGTGGCACTTTCGGTGTGGTTATTGGGTGGAGGGAACAAATGTAAACAGTGTCCCAGGAAAGGAACACCCGGACTTGACTAAATTACTGCATTGAAAGGCCAAAAGAAAAGAGCAAGATGAATATAAGTTAAAGTCGTGATCACGTACCGATAAAATGTAGAAAAGGAGGTTGTTGTTTTTTCATGTTTACAATGATAAACCACACACGATTAGAGATAGCGTTAATAAAATGAAGAGCTTAAATTAGGCTTAATGTTTCAAGTATCCATGTGGACAATACAGAGAGTAAGTGCCTGTGAGTTGACTCTTCGCTGCTGGAGAGGATGTACAGGATGCTACAGGATAAAGAATGGCAACGTGTAAAGGGGACCTGTGCAAGTCATGAACTGATAATAATAAGATGAGGAAATCGGTAATGCACAGTAATTACATTCAAGTATCTCTTTAATCAGAAATTTCCCTAAGAATTTTCAGCAGCCCATAGAGTAGCTCACTTCTTAAATATTCACTACCAGAAACCTTCCCCATGAAATAAAAATATCTTGAACAGCCCCTGGACATGTATTATGATGGGATTTGAGCTGTAATAACAAAGCAGAAAGGATAAAGGAAATGGGATTACGTCTGTCCTGTCGGTATGTGAGCTATCCAGAGCTTCATAGCAGTTGATCCACTCAATTCCAGACTTGTCTGATTGAGGATTATCCGTATTGTTCACTTTTTTCCCTCCCCTCTTCCAAAGAGAGGAAGTTTAGTTAATTCCTCCCTACTTAGAAGTGCCAGTAAAGGATTTGATTGGGGAGAAGATTAGAAACTAGATGAAGTTTCCAACCAATCTGTGGATTTCATTTAAAGGAGACTTCCCTGTTTTCTATTGATGATCAAAATTTGCATGGGTGTTAGAAGTTGAAGTTAAGGCAGGTCTAGCTATCAATTACAATGCTAAGTATAAAGAGATTTTCTAAGGTTGTATTCTAATTTTTTTCTCATCTCTGCAGGTGGTGCTTGGCACTTTTCATTTAATGTGAAATTTTACCCACCAGACCCCGCCCAGCTATCTGAAGATATCACCAGGTATTTGAAAGTTGTCTGTAAAAAGCAGGCATCTTGGGAGAGTGAGTTGTATTTCTCTTAAATTCTTCAGAGAAGAGCATGCTTACATTATAATCATCCTTACTGAAATGCCAAACAAAAGGCAACTGAATGAAAGCAAACATCCGATGAGAAGGTTTGCCAAATGATGTCTGTTTGCAGTTGAATCTTTGGTGCTAAGCCGATACTTCCCTCTGCCTGACCCTGGTGGGAAGGCATGTGGAATTGAGATACTGTCATCCACCCACCACAACCAGACTGGATGGCATTGAGTCTTAAATAATATAGCCATTCTTAATGCTTCTGCTTTAAAATTTAGAGAAGAAAATGTCTTTGGATGCTTATGCCTTTTATATAACCAATCTGATACTTAACACACCCATGCACGCACACATACAGATACACATAAACACGTGTCTACTTAAGAGTTTACTTTTCATGCCCTACAAGAAAAATGATTAATTTATTTTCGTGAAAGAAGCTATAAAGAAAGGAATCTAACAGATCCTGGCGTAGTGACTGAACTTTGAGTGTGAGAAGGGATCCTTAGATGAAGCTGTCCTGCGTATGCCATGTGTCCTAGGTTTCTCTGCATTCCACTTTGGAACCCCAACTCTTACTCTGTTTGGTAGTAAGTTTGGAGCCAGTCAGAGCGATTTTTTTGCAGTGTGTGCTGAATTTTCCGTGTAAGCCTCACCCCCTTGGAGGGCTTTTCAGAAAAGAGAAATTACTCAAAAAGCTTCAGTCTCTTGCTATGATTAAAAATAATTTCAACAGACATTTTAGGAGAAGGGTAAAAACTAGCTCCAGAATATTTCTTCTATATTTTCATTAAATCAGAGAAAATTTATAATTTCTCATTAAATATTTTGAGGAACTATTTAATTGGCGAATTTGTGGTTATAGAGCCTATATATACCTGGATTTGAAATTTAGTGCATGGTTCCTTTCTGTCTATTTGTGTAATGTTTGTAGAGCCTGTGAAATGTTTAGAAATTTTTATATCTGAATTACATGGAGTTTACTTATGTCATCAGCTTAAAATTGTGTTTAGAGGGGACCTTAAGACTTTTTCATAGTCCTCAGCTTTAATAGATCAATGAACTCATTTCTTATATGAAAGATACAAGGTGTGTTTTATTATTATACACGTACCCTGGGCCATGAAAGTATTAAAACCCATCAATATCAACATTTAACCTTGGAGTCTTCCGTAATTAGCATTACATCTGTAAATCTTAAAAGCAAAATAACAGAGAAGTCAGCTATTAATGGAGATATTATTATGTTATCTTGGAAAAATTATATGGAAAAAGTTTTATATTCCCCAAATTTAAAACTGTTTACTTAAAGTGGCAAGACTCTCAGATTTTAAGGTAGTGACTCTTCAGTAAGTTACTTCATATCATATCAGTGGGATTCTAGGAAGTTACCAAAATAAAAAAAAAAGAGAAGTTGAAACAAATCATTCATTATTATCAAGAGACTATCTCAGCAGAAATGCCGGAAATTGAGAGCAGAGTTTATGATGTTAAGTTACCTGAAGTTTGTCTTGGTTGTAAGGCAAGGTCTTTAGTCTAGATACCAAAATGAGACTTCTTCAAGATAGTTAGGACTTAATAATTATATTAAGAGTACCATTTTTTATATTATATAACCCCAACCAAAGATTTCAGGGAGGGTGTTGGGAACTATTCATTTTACTTTGAGTATTATTTTTTAAAAATGGTAGAGGACTATGTCTTTAGGTTTCTTTTACCCTATGTCTTATTAATAAAACCCTATTTTATTATAAACATTCACTTGTCTCTAAATATTGTGTCCCTTAAATATTGTGTTTGATAGCCAAATATTTTCTCCTTATATCTTTATCAAATGTAGATGCTAGAGAATTTGTCCTCATGCAATTATTTGACAGGGAGAAATTGCTTACAGAACAATTTATAATGAGTGGTCTCCTTTTCATGTATCCCAATGCTGGCTTTTTGTTTTGTCCTTTTGGCTCCTGGAAGGTACTACCTCTGCTTACAATTGCGAGATGACATTGTATCCGGAAGGCTGCCCTGCTCCTTTGTCACTCTTGCCTTGTTGGGTTCCTACACTGTCCAGTCAGAACTTGGAGACTATGACCCAGATGAATGTGGGAGTGATTACATTAGTGAGTTCCGCTTTGCGCCAAATCACACTAAAGAACTGGAAGATAAAGTGATTGAGCTGCACAAGAGCCACAGGTTAGTGACAGAAACCCTGAGGTCATTCTTTTTCAGTTGTGCCTTAATGAGTGAGCATCGCTTATGCACCAATTTTCCCAGGACTGATTTCAGTGCATTATGGATGGGACTTTAGCAGAGTAGAGTTCTATACTGGGTACCATTCTGGGATAGTTAGGTTCTCACTTACAATGTCTACTTGTGATGTTTTTCTTTAAAAGCTCTTTTTCTTCTTTTTTTTCTTCCCTCAGAGCACAAATCTGCTGGTGCCTTTATGGAGGCTTATTAGATAGTAAGAGAGCTAAGTAGGAAATATAACAGCCCCGCCAGGTAAAAGAAAAGCACATTATAATACTTTGTTTTTCTTATCAGAGGAATGACGCCAGCAGAAGCAGAGATGCATTTCTTGGAAAATGCCAAAAAACTATCCATGTATGGGGTAGATTTACATCATGCTAAGGTATGTATTTTTTAAACCCCAAACTTTCTATTTAATTTCATTTAGTTCAGTGTTGTTATTGCTAGAAGCTGGAGATTTTTATGTTCATGTAAATGAAACCTTTTGGGATTCAAATCTGTGTTTGCCTTTTAAGGTCAGCCCAATGATAAAGCAAATTTTGTTCTCTGATGTTTTACCAAAGGGCTGGCTCTGCATGGCTCAAATTCACATTACTCATGGTCTCAGCCAACAGAAAGCCCTCAGCAGGCACTACGACTGATTGCCTGTTGATTCAGTTAGAAACTTATCTTCACATAACAAGCTCTGAGCTCACCCTGCCTTCCCTGCCTCAGTTCCCACTTAGTGCTGACATATGCCCTTTGTTCCTGCCAGATCCTGTCTCTGCCTTTTCCCCAAATATGCCCATCTTTGCACTGTTCTGCTCGTCTTGTCTGTCTAAACTTGGTCGATTGTCCAAGACCCAGTTGTCACATCTGTTGCGTGCCAAGTACTGTTTATGCTCCTGTTCCAGAAGCCCACCAGGCACTAGTAAAGTCATGTGAAATTTAAATAGCTCCATCTATAAGGTTTAGGTATTCTGACAGTAACCAGTACTTTGTTATTTGGAAGTTCAACTAAATTAACGCCCCAAGCTAAGAATTGCCTGGTTGATTGGTGATTTGTGAAATAGTAAAGCTGTATCTTGGCTGTGGTGTCTTGAGAAGAAGTAAGTTGGGATTGGACTGTAAGAGGATGAAGGGTGTGAGGATGCACGGAGCAGCTTTTACTCCATGCCATACTTTTTTCTAGAATCTCTGTATTTTTCAACAATAAGAGAATGAGCGTATGAACTGTTAGCCTGTTATTTGAACAGCTGTGAATAAAGTACTGTGGAAGTACAGGCAAGCTTTTATGAAAACTATTATCATCACAATACATGAAGTTTGTTAGACTCTTAGGGATGGATTCTGGTACTTCAGCAGCGTTAAAAAGATCAGTGCTTGAAGTTAGGGGCATTTTCTTCTGATTTAGCCTCACAAGATAACATCATTCCGGTAATGGGAATGTGCCTTTACTTCTGATACACAGAGTAATCACTAATTTCACGGTCTGGGACTCACAGGTACATGCAGTTAAAGGCTTCTAGGCAAGCAAGTAGCTTAGAGTCAAGTTTGGGGTCAACAAATAAAAAAGTTTCAGCTGACTCTGTTCAGGCAAACATCTCAACAATCCTGAGGACCCATGGGAGGGAACTCTGAGCTGTAGGTTCGGTTGTTGCTACATGAGGGGCTGCTCCCTAGTTGGTGTTTGGGGAGCAGACTCATCCACAGGGAGTTTGGACAAGAAAATGTTGGCCATCAAATGAATGCAGATTTGATTGGTTATGTCTGTGGATCATCTTGTACATCACACAGGATGAGCACTTCTAAGGCCTGAGGGCCTAAGGGCCTGAGCACTGAGACCTGGCGGGGGCTTATCCCAGGGATGTGCTGGTGCTTTGAATGCCAAGCTCTTTGACGTTTGTGTGTAATTAAAACAACAGGTGTAGTTCTATTTACTTGCCAGTTCATTATTATATTTTTTCACTTATTTTGCAGTGAGAGAATGAAGGTGTTTCGTATTTTATGCTAGGTGTAAGGTAGCATGAGGTTTTAAAAGAAAATATGACACACTAAGATTGCTTTTCTCTTAAGAGTTTTTTCTTGGGTGACTGAAAGACAAGGAAATGAAGGTAGCCTGAAAAACTGAGTGAATCAAAAGCTATTTTTGAATTATATTACATACAATGACTCACTTATTGCCCAGGAAAAATAAATATATAAAAGATTAGGGCATGCATTTAGGGAAGTGGAACTCAGGATGTATCAGTGCTCCCATCAGTAAAATAAAATCACTTAACATTGCTATAGCTACTGAATTAAAATAGATAGCTGCAATAATATGATTTGAAACTATGCCAATTAAAAAAGAAAGAGACTAAAGGAAGTGCAAATGCAGCCCTTTATAGGATTTCATTTAAATATTAAGTATAACAAATTATTCGGTTATCGACTCTATTTTCTCATGTAGCCATACTCCATCATTTCAGGAAGGAAATTTACTGAATTAAATTAGAGCTAATTCCCGGTTATAACAGACAGGCCTTTCCTCTATTGATAGTATGAAAGGCCCTGAGCTTCAGGACCTACTTAAAAATGCTGAATCGCAATCTTGAACTTCACAGCTCTGTGTAAACAATAAATACCCATATTAGATCAAAGTCCCTTGTTTTGGAAAACCTATTCCGAATGCTTTGTTTTTTTTCTTAAGAAGACTGTCTCTGCTTGTTTGTCATCTAATGCCTGAAGAGGCTCTGTCAGAGTCATTTTATTTCATATAAGATTATAAAATGTAGATATAAATCTGTATCGGATATCCCATGGACCAAGTGATAATGAAAGACAGCAAAGTTTGAACAGTGATTTTAAATTAAGGGAATAGTGTGCTCATTTATATTACTTCCCTCAGTACTCTCTGCTGAAGGGAGCATTAAATGTTCATTGGTAGGAAGACCAATATGTCCCCAAGAAAGACTGCTGTTAATAGCTTTCAATACAAAAGACTTATATCAAACTAACTTTAATACTGTGGGCTGTGGCCAAAAACTTGATGTCTAAAGTATCATTTTTTGTTGGTGTATGATTAATGAAATGTTCAACAAGCGTGTCATGGTTTAATACATGCCAGGTAGGTGCCGTGCTGACCATGCGGTCACAAAGATTAAACGGAGCTCCTGCTCTCAACCAGCTTACAGTCTCGAGGAGAAGGCAGATGGGTGGGTGTTTGTTGCCGTGCCATTTGTTGGGATATGCTAGAGATGATAAAATAATTCGGGGACACAGAAGTGCATGTTAGAGGGGACAAGGAAAAGAGGAGGGAGCAAAAGAGCCCTCTTGCTCTTCCCCATGAAGGGATTCTGTTTTCTTACGATAAAGGACACTAATGGGTAATTTAAAAATGGACAAAATAATGAAAAAGGTTTGAAATGTCCTTTCCCTCTTTTGATCATAGGCATATGTCCTAAACTTATGTTTTTTATCAAAAAAAAAAGTGACTCAAAGAGCCATTATTCAAATGGTCCTCCCTCATGCCAGCATTTCTGCTCGTGACATGAGCTGGTCCCTTCTGAGCAGCCGTGTGAGCAGATTGACTGGTTCCAAAGGATCAATAATGCCAGCTACTTGTCACCATCAGGTTATAGCTCATTAAACTGTTCTTTCACATTAAAGCCCTCGATAAGTGGTGGGCAGTTCCTGGTGTTTGAGTTCTCCTTAAGTTTTATTGTCTTGTAATATCCTGACAACAAGTATTTCTACTCCTATAGGGTAATTTCATATCTAATGGATTGATATGATTCCAAGGTAAAATATTTCATTTTAAACCAATTAGATTGTATTTACAAATTTATGTTTCCCAGAGACGGACCAAAATATTTATTTTTAATTCTGGAAATATTTGTCTTATGCCTGAACTGACAGGATTTAGGAAGTAAATTCCCACAATATGGATGAGTCAGAGTCTCCTGTTTGGATTCTGCCATTTTCCCCTTTCTCTTTTGCTGGTGCTGCAGTGATTCAAAGCTGGGGACAGCCCTGTTGATTAATGTGACAAAAGAGCTCAGTTTCACCTCCTGTGTGCCTCCTGCTTCCAAAAGCCATTGAGATGAGGGGGTGGAGACTGTGCTTCATACACAGTCCTGCCTCTGTCTTTTGTTTTTACCCCACCGAGGGTCACCACAGATGTTCATTTTACCCTGATTTCACCTGAATACAATATTTAGGGGGCATAGACTATATATGGTATGTCTCTTGAACTTTACATAACATCTCTGATGACTTCTGGGACCTCTGGGCGTCACACATCCCTAGGAAGTGACCTAAATATGAAATGTGCAAATAGCGAAGTAAGTTGCAAATGTAGCATAATTCCACTTTTGTTATAAAAGACCAAAACTACACATATATAAAATGGATCTATACATATGTGAATCGTACTGTTAATTGAGATTACCACTAGGCAGTGCATGTGTTTTGGGGGCCTGCGGGGAAGTAGTTTATACTTAAAAAAAAATTGTTATATTTAAATTTTACTCCAACAATAATGATACATAAAAAATGATTGAGGCTCTTTTTAAAGGAACAAACGCCAAAACACTCATAAGAAGGGATAGTGCCCCCCTGTTAGTATACATGTTACTTTAGAGTGCTGCCTCTGGAACCAGGCTGCCCACATTCGACTGGGACAGATACATAACCTCTGCACGCCACAGTTTCCTCATCTGTAAAATGGGAATAATAGCAACTATCTCAAAATAGCCTAGTAAAGATTAAAAGCGTTAATGTACGTAAAGTGCTTAGAGCAGTGTTTGACACTCAGTGAGTGAGAACCGCAGCTGTTATTACTAACGCACCTTCATCTGGTTGGCCTTCTCTCTGTGCAGTGTTTATGTTATAAATCAGATACCTAGGTGAGCAAATTGTACTCTAACAAATCTGTATAATGATCAATATCTTCACTAAAAGCCTATTATTTAGTGATAATGATTTTAAGTGTCTGCCGTATTTTTCATATTTAAATTAGAGCTACAGGTAGTCAGTTACAGTTCTGTCATGGAAGCTTAAATACCGTACCCAGGTGTAAGTGGAAACAAGTGAGATACTGATCCGTGGTTTCTTGCTGCTATTTTCCAGGATTCTGAAGGAGTAGAAATTATGTTAGGAGTTTGTGCAAGTGGTCTGTTGATATATCGTGACCGACTGAGGATAAACAGATTTGCCTGGCCTAAGGTTCTAAAAATTTCATATAAACGGAACAACTTTTACATTAAGATCCGCCCGGGAGAGGTAAGTAGACCCAAATTTGCATGTACATTGGGAAGAAAGGTACCTGATAGCAAACAGAAATTTAAATTACCTGCTTACAAGTTTTCACCATCGCATGACATATGGTTATTTACAAGCATGTCTAAATGCCTAAGAGAATTTATTGTAGGTTTGTCTAATAAATGGTAATCAATAAATGTTCTCCTTTTTTATTATTTTATTTCAGTTTTCCCCACCGCATACATTAATTGAAAGAGTTGTTTTTACATATTTTAGTGTAAATCCAGATTCATGAATAATGCTTTGTCTATTTCTAGCATTGGTATAAAAGAAACTCTTAGTCATTAAATCTCTTTGTGAATAAAAAATAGATTTCTTCCTTTCTGTCCTGTTTTGTCTCAGTGCTTTTTCTCTCTGCCCTCCAAATCCAATAGCATCCTAAAGTAAAGAGATTAGAGATAATGTGCGTTAAGGTACCAGAAAGATTAGAATAAGGGATACTAACTGTAAATTATGTAAATGTTCCACAGCCTTATATAGTTCCACCTTTTTTTTTTAATCTAACAAAAAATCAAATTTATTAACTAAGCCTTATTCCTTGGGCAACAACATCCATGATCAACTTAAATTTATATCCTCCTTAGTGGTTTATACATAATAGGTAGTGAATATCTGTTATTACCTGCTTAATAGATAATAAGTATCTCCATTTCTAATCAGTGTAGTTAACATTATGGAGGCAGAGCTCTAAGATTGCAGTTCATTTATGTCTCTGAACATTTTTTGGCATCTTACAGAATTATCTCTGGTCTTCACAGTCAGCCTACCCACTAGTGGAAATACAATTAAAATATCAGACTGTTAAAGCAAGCAATCATGTTTAATGTAAATATAAAGTCATACGCGTCTATGAAAGCTGAAATAGAAATAATCTATAAGCCTTTCATGTACCTGAAATAGCAGTAATTTAAAAAATACCACCTAAAGATTGCATGTTGAAATTATAACTGATGTGTATGTATCCTTTTGGATTTGTTAAGCATTTATTAAGTGAGCATCTATTTGTTGCCAGACATGATGTTGGGCATTGGAAATACAAAGCTAAATATGACCTTGTTCCTGTCCTTAAAGGACTTTCTGTTGAGCAGAGAAACAGACTCACACACCCGGAATTATGACATCATGGTACAAATGAGATAATCTTCCATAGACACGGACTGAGCTTAGTTGTGAGTGGCCTGAAGGGAAAGTTGGGGAAATGCATCAGGAGACAGTAAGCGGCAATGAAAGGCTTTAAATTTAGGATATGACATAACTTCATGAATAATTGGAATGATGGATTTCTTAATGAAATTCAGCTATTTAGTGATGTGATGTGAGGAGACCTAAACTAGGGCAGAGGTTCTAGGAATAGAATGGAAGGAGCACATTTGAAAGAGAGATTTCAGAGGCAGAACAGTCGGTGTTAGAGACAGGATGAGGGAAGGATAAAAGGAAGAAAGAGTCCAGAATAATCAGAGGTTTTCAGTTTGCATGAGAGAAGTAGATGGAGATAGTATTATTAGGCAAGAGAGAAAAGAGGGGAGAATTTCAGGAGAAAAAAGATTGAAATTCCTTTGGGACGGATTTTCAGGAGGTTATTCTTACATAGTAAGAAATACGGGACCTGAACAGTCATCAACTCTGTACATTTTATTCAAGGTCTTAGGCATGGAACAAATTAACCAAAGAACAAGAGAAATTAAAGAAAAAGAAAAAAGGCCTTAAAACAAAAAACTCTGGTTAACACCACTTTTTGAGAGAGAAGTAGGTAATAGAGGCACATAGGGAGATTAAGAATAACAGCCAGGGAAAGAAAATAAGGGGCAAAACCAGTCACAGTGACAAGGAGATAAAGAGATGAGATTCAGGGGATGTGGTTAACCAGCAGTGTCAAATGTTACGGAGAAAGTGCAGGATGAAAACTAAGAAAAGTGCATCGAAGTTGACAGTTAGATCCTGTTGTGACATTTAAGAGTTCAAGAAGGTTTTAGGAGAACCTGGCAGGTTGCGGCGAGGTAAGGAGTGAAGTAGCGGAGGCTTCTCGGTGATGTTTAGCAGTGAGCGCGGTGATAGTCTGGTTCAGGCAGAAACCAGCTCAAAGAAAGTTGCTTCCTTCCCCTTGTTTACAACCATAGTTCTAGGCTGAGAAGAATGAGTGAAAAGAAATTGTTGCTACAGGAATGCTCTGAAGAGGTTGAAAGTAATGGATACAAAACACAGCGAGATAGATAAACATTTAAAAAGTGCAGGGGCCATTATCATCCTTGAAAGAATCTTCCTGGCTTCTTGCAGCAGGAGCGAATTGACTCTTTTTTAAAGCCCCTGGCCTTAGCATGGTGTGTGGGACATATTAGATGCAGGATGAATAAAGGGAGGATGGCTTGTCGATTGAGTAGGTCTGTTGCACAGTAGCAATTTTTATGACCATCACTGCACATGAACATCCGCAGTGAGTAAGAAATTGGGAAAGGCAGTTGCAGCTAAAGCAACCTGTGATGTATTTCCCAGTCTCCCCCCACCCAGCCCCTCTCAACAATCAAGAAATAGAGGTCAAGCATAAGTATATCTCACATGCCATGCAGAGGATCCCTCCTCTTGGTTCTTTGCCACATCAATTTTTTTTGCTATTGATTCTATCAATAGTCTGGTGGTTTTGTGTTCGTTTGGAAAGCCTTCACTGTTTACGATGATTGCCCTCTGGTGGCCGGATGCATACTGTCTTCAAAAAATAAAAAAATTAATGAGAATCTGCAATAATATTAAAATATATTACTCAGGAAATCAGATATTTCACCTTGAAAAATCAAATGGCTGATAGAGTATCATCTGAACCATACATGCTGAAAAATATGAAAGTGTATTTTTCTAATATCTGATCTTATGTATAATATCAAGAGATGTTAGCATTTGACATAATAATTCACATTAGAATGCACAAATAACATCAGTAATATCTGATAGCAAGTCATCAAATGCCTATGATATATACATATTTCTAAACCAGATAGTAGGAGAAAATGTCATCCTGAGAATGCTACAGACTATAAACCTTTTGTTCATTTCTCTACCTTCCAGTTGATGTCATGATGTCATGGAGAAACCATGATATAATTAGGCTTAAAAATGAGATCAGGACAAATTGGTCTCTAGAAAGAATCCAATATCTTTTTTTGCATTTAGTTTTCATAAGATCAATACTGGTACATAAGACATTTACTATATGCATAATGTTGTTGTCTATACCTGCAGCATTTTTTAAAAGGTTTTATTGGGGAATATTGGGGAACAGTATACTTTTCCAGGGCCCGTTAGCTCCAAGTTGTTAGACTTCAATCTAACTGTGGAGGGCGCAGCTCAGTTCCAAGTCCTGTTGCCGTTTTAATTGCAGGGAGTGCAGCCCACCATCCCATGTGGGAGTTGAACCAGCAACCTTGTTGTTGAAAGCTCGCGCTTTTTGTTGAGCTCTAACCAACTGAACCATCTGGCCACCCCTCCAGAAGCTCAGCAGCAGCTCATTGTCTTCAATCTAGCTGTGGGGGGTGGGGGGGGGTTGGGGGCGCAGCTCCTGTTGAGAGCTGTTGTTGAGAGCTTGTGCTCTAACCAACTGAGCCATCCGGCCGCCCCTGTATGTGCAACATTTTAAAGGAGACAGATACAAGGAGGTTTCTTCTTTTTAATAATGACTTTGTATAGCATAAATTCTGCATATAGCAATTGATTTAGTGAGTAAAGGAAAAATTTGTGGGTGGTATTATGATTTTATAAATTATTTGCTTTTCTGTTATTTATGATTCCAAACTTAGCTCTTCAATGTGTTTTTTAAATTTAGTTTGAACAATTTGAAAGTACCATTGGCTTCAAGCTGCCAAACCATCGAGCTGCAAAGCGCTTATGGAAAGTATGCGTTGAACACCATACATTTTTCAGGTAGGTAGAGATCATTTTGGTTGTATTCCTAAGGAAGAATCAGAAGGATTGGAATCACATGCTGAAAAAGATTGGGGGGAAAAAGAATGTGAAAGTGTATCCTTTCTAGTCCTTTATGTTCATTGCCATGAGATTTCTTGGTAAGAGATCCTAAAAGAACTGACTAAATTTGAGGAATTTTCCTTAATTTGTCTTATACTTAATCTGCCCCCATCACCCCCTTTTTAAAATTATATTTAATGTCTTTTTATTATTTTTATAGTATGGCCTGTCCATTGTTTATTATTTCAGTAATTTCTCAAAACCCTGGACTCCTTTGCTCACATACAGTACTCGGGCCGTCAGATTTGTGTCTACATGATAACAAATTATCACTGTTCTTCACTCCCATGGCCTATTTAATTGCTGTTTGGGTTTATAGAACCAGAGCCTCTATAGCTGCATGGGATGTTAAAGTTCAGTAGTCCATCCCAACCCATTTTACTTAGAGCCTCTCTGTAACCCTCCTTGATATATACTGTGCGAATTGACTTTTTTCTTACAAAATAAGATTCATTTATTGCATATTGGGTATTAATCCTTTAGTACACAAAGCACTTTACCTTTCAGAACGAGTAAAAAGTTAGATTTCTTAATATTTGATTTAATAGCCTATCTGGTGTTTTTTCTTTAATATCTTTAGACTGTTGATGCCAGAAGCACCACCAAAGAAATTTCTTACCTTGGGTTCCAAGTTTCGTTATAGTGGCAGAACACAAGCCCAAACAAGAAGAGCCAGTGCGTTGATAGATCGCCCAGCCCCATACTTTGAACGCTCGTCCAGCAAACGTTACACCATGTCTCGCAGCTTGGATGGAGGTAGGCATCATTTACTGGTCCTTAGTAATCCCCAGTGGCTACCCAGTAGGAGGAAACCATCATGAGATTTTGATAAACATAGATCCTCTTGGATAGTATGCAGTGAAAAACACTTGTTGGTCTGTGGCTGAACGGCAAGTTTTAACCCCGCGCCCTAAAAAAAAAGTGCCTTTGTGAGTCTAATGTCTGTTATTGTAGATTTATATAAAATTACATAAAAGAATGGTACTGAGGGATGAAGAACATATCTTTTTTAAGCTGATACCCTGAATTTGGAGAAAGATGCTCTCATTCTAAATACAGTAGTCACGTTCCCTATAAGTAATTTGGTTCCCTTGCCAGCAGATTAAATGATTGTCAGGATTGTCTTAGACGATTTGTTTCGGAAAGAAAACGGTAAGTTAAATTTATCTCTGTTTCTAAAAAAATTTATGAATAAAATGTGACTCTTATCAGTCAATGAATAATAGCTGATAGAAAGGATGACATTCAAATAACAGAACAAAGGGCTCCAAGTTAAATCCTGCTGGTTAATATTAATTATATGCCAGATGGAATGGGAAAGCATTGCTATATAAATGTTCTGTTAAGTCAAATGTGTAAGTAAAACGGGGAGAGAATCACTTAAATAACATGTTTGAGGAACGACATAATCATGAGTTTTCAGCCGGTTTTACTTTTGTGTGGCAGTTTTATATTGTATCTATAGTTACATGCAGATGTGCTCTCTGTTACAAGACATGAAAGCTGTAGTAATACTCATACTTAACTTAGGAACCGAGCCATGGTCAGACCTGTCTTCTGATTCAGAGCACCCAGAAATCAGTTGTGTTATGGAAGACCTATTCTGTGTACATAAAGAGTTAGGAGTTACCAGCTTGTATATGATTTTAATAATAAGCAAAAGACAAACAAACGAGAAACAGAAACTCATAGACACAGACAATAGTTTAGTGGTTGCCAGAGGGTAAGGGGGGTGGGGGGTGGGGGGTGGGAGATGAGGGTAAGGGGGATCGAATATATGGTGATGGAAGGAGAACTGACTCTGGGTGATGAACACACAATGAGATTTATAGATGATGTAATACAGAATTGTACACCTGAAATCTATGTAATTTTACTAACAATTGTCACCCCAATAAATTTAATTTAAAAAAATAATAATAATAATAAGCAAAAGCATAAACAGAAATAAAGAAAAGTTACAAGTGCCTGAGAACACCTTCCTCCGTACCTTTTTTCCATCACTTGCCAGAGTCTCAGTTCTCCCTTCCCTTCACCATACCCTAGTGTGGTTGGTGGGGCAACGTACTTACTCCCTGAATCCCTTGATGAAAAAGATTGTGTTTTCCTAATGGAAGATGTTATAAACAGTTTATAGAAGAAGCAAACGTTGTGTTAGTAGTGTTCTATTATATATGTTACTAGTGAAGTAGAAAGAACGTTCACCCTGGTATAGATAAATCCAGGCTGGAGTCCAGGCCTTCCAGCTAGATAGCAGTTGGCGAATGGTTTAAACTTTCCTGTCTGGGTTACAGTCATCATCTGTAAAGTGGGAGTAAGGCCACCACTGCCAGGGTTGTTGCAAAGACTGAGTAAGACATATGTCAAAGCACTCTTATAGATGTAATTATAATTATCTCAAAAATTATATTGATAACTATCATTATAGACTTTTGTCAGCTGGCCTAGGTGGTTGTTACCATTCTGTATCTTCTAAGAGTTTTCCGTTTTAGGAATATCTAGCTTAGAGCCAAACTTTTGGAATAAAATGTGTATTAAGACTGTTTCAAGTTGAATTAAGGTATTGAAATATCCATGTTAACATTGAAGCTTTTGTTTCAGCGTTGTCTCACTCTTCTTCGTCCTTCAGAAAATCTCTTTAAACTGTGTTTGTATTCTGTATGTCAGTGTTGGAGGAACTTTTGTAGAATCACACCTTTTCCCCGAATACCACTCACTTTGTTCAGTGATATGTACCCAAGGGAACACATTTGTAGTAAATGTTGTTTTCCTCATGACCTTTTGTGTGATAACAATTGCTGAGAAGACAGAAGACAATGTGAAATAAACGTGCTAATACCATGCTGTCTCTTCCTCCCTGCCCAAAAGTGATGTTAGTATGTGTTGTCTCTCACTTTTTGCAGTCCTGCCAATTCTAGTATGTTTTTTGTGCTTCTGATCTGGGGGCTGTGGCTGCATGTTGGAATATAAACTGCTTTTTGCAAGTTGCATCTAATATAGAACAGCCTAACTGGCCCATTAGGAAACTATATCTTATATAAGCTTTTTCATCAATGTAACAAGATGTAAAATATCTTAGTGAAAGTATTTTAGTGAAATGGTTTGCTATCAAAAGGATTTTAGAATCTTTTCTTACACTTTTTAAACTTCCTAAAATATGAAAGCAGATTATATTTTGCCTGTGATTAGCTACTGTGTATTTGAAAAGCAGCAATTATAAACTTAAATAAATATTGTGATATCTAAAACCCAAAATGATGAGTACCGGATTTTAAAAATTTAACCGAATCAGGCGTCTCTTTCACTAAGACATTTTAACTGGGATGAAAAGTTGTATCTTGTATCTCTTACGTTTGCATGCCTTGCCTTTGCATGAATTTCATTAGCAATATGTGTCTTATTTTCCCAAAATATTAGAGAAAAATGAATGTGTGCATATCATGGTATATATGTATGCGTATCTTTTTAAAGTGCAGCAGCAGTTAAAACATTTCTACACTTAAGTTGAATGGAGTTGCCATCTGAATTTTATAATTTCAACCAAGATGGTTAATTTTCAATGTTCTGTATGTGGCTTTTATATTGCAGGAAACTTTTAAACCATTATTAATAATAATTTAAAAAATAATTTCAGTGCTCCTTGGTGAGTGGCACTTTTAAAGATATGTTTAAAGTCAAGTGTAGTAGATCAGTTGTCTACTGGAAATATTGTCAGTTGTGGAAATTGCCGCTAAGTTTCTGGTGCTGGTGCCCAGCCAATTACTCTGTTAAGGCTCGGGTGCAGCTCAGCCTTCCATCCTTAAACTCATATCCACCCTGACAAACATCCTCACTGTAGAGCCTGAGAATGGATGAAAATTATTCTGGTGGCTTCAACAGAAGAGCATTTAAATCATTTTAAAACATGCTGGTGTAGATGATACAGAAAGTTGAGTTTATAGTAGTGCTTAGATGAAGGTACCTGCAGTGCTGACTTGTCTTTTGAACACGAACCTGGTATTTTGTAGGGGTAATTTTTCCATAATGGGACTATTGGTGTTCATCTGTCTGCTGACTTAACTATTTCAGACTTTATTTTTTCAATTGTATTTGCTTTTAGCATCAGTGAATGAAAACCATGAAATATACATGAAGGATTCTGTGTCTGCTGCAGAGGTTGGCACTGGCCAGTACGCCACAACAAAGGGCATCTCTCAGACCAACTTGATCACTACTGTGACTCCGGAGAAAAAAGCCGAGGAAGAGCGTGACGAGGAAGAAGACAGACGGAAAAAAGCAGAGGAAGCCACTGCTGTTGCAGCGATACGGCACGAGGGAAAGGTACAGCTCCCAGGCTGCTTCCTAGAGCTTGCTCAAACTATTGAGAACTACTAAATAACACTGAGGGTGTAAGCCAGGAATGTGTTAAGATTTAGGCTAATTCATATTGCAGCATTAGTTACATTCATACTGTCAAAATTATTTCCTTTGTCAGCATTTTTCCTCTGAAAGATTCCTTTTTAACTTTTTGAGCATTTTTATTTTAACAACTGATGTGCTACATAAGACTTTCAACAGCTGTCCTATCTGTATTTCTTAAAAATATGTTTAATGGCATATTACACTTTTCTGTTTGGGCTCACATTTCAGGGCTGTCACTAAAGCTGTTTTCTTTGTTTCTGGCCCCATTCTCCTACCCAACTACTGTATATTTTTTCACATATACAGTATGATTACATTGCCATTCTTCTGACTGCAAGTAACTGAGTGACCATAGCCTGTGTGTTCATACACCGTTTCCTCTCTCAGTTTTAGGATTATAATCTAATCATCAAAGTAGTGAGTGGGCGTGTTTTGGAAAGCAGTATTAAGGCAGAAGGTGGCAAGGGAAGATGGAAAGTGAATTTGGCAGCAGTTTCTCCAATGGGTTTTTTTTTTTCATTAAATTTTGTAACTTCATTTCACCTAAAATTCAATTCATTTTTAAACTGTATGTTTATTTCTGGTGATCCAACACTATAAAGCAACTTTTTAGAAAATAAAAGTCAAAAAGCACATAGACAACCTGCTTCTGGTTAGGGATTTTGTATGTAACAGAGCAGCTCCCTAAAAGTCAGAGAAGAAAACACATTGGGAGCTTTACACATAATAATACGGAAAAACAGAGTGGCTCCTGCAATGTACATGATACAGAGTGAAAGGAAATAGCAGAATAAAAATGCTATATCACTTACAGGCTATGCTAAAACTTGCTTAAATTTGATTCCAAAATGTTCTTTTGCACTTCGGCTATTCAAATATAGATTTATATGGCAGAGACTCACCACCTGGGACACTATAGAAAAATGCTCTTTTTGACAAGAATTTAATAGTGACAGCTAAATGGGTAGATCAACAAACATATCATTATTGTAGTTATGTTAGAATATTCCAAATGACCCAGTCCATGACTTTTTTTAGGGTAAAATTATTTGTCAGACAGAAAAATAAAAGCATGATAGGAAATGACAGCAAGAATATTTGGATCACTTGTGCTGTTAAAATGTGCTTTACTGTGAATTATGTTCTTATACTCTGCCTTTCAATTAAGTGAAGATAGGTTTTAAATAGGACATGAAAAGAAGGTAACATACCTGAACAACAAATGTGTTCCGTGATTTCTTGAAAATCATATGAGTCTCATGGGTGTGTGAATATGATTAAGTGACACATAAAAGCATATGACTTTTAGTTTCCTCCAAAACTAGATCCAGGCACTCTCACTTTATTTTATTTTAAAAGATAAGCAATTTGTTTATAGAACATGTAGCACTAAGCGATCGTTGCTTTGTACCATTTACACCATGGGAAAAGAAAAAGACAAAGAAAATTAAGACTCGCATAGTCTGAGTCTCTGAGAAGCCAGCACTTTGATCCAAAAGTGCTTCCAAAAGTCTATGGCCAAGACAAAGTGCTGAAGGAGGTAGATGACTGTCTTCATCCTCCACAGGGCAAAGCTGTCTTTTAAAAAACCACATTAATATACAGCATGGAAGATTAAACCTTAATTTTATTCTTCATCTTCAAAAAAGAACATGGAAGGCATTCATTTTTTAAACAAAATGAAAATGTATTACTAAAAATAGTTATTAAACAGCTGGTTCCCTATTCCTTTGAGAGGAGGCGTATTTCCCGGCTATGATCACTTCAGGTGCCTGGCCCTCTGCCACTGCAGGAACAATTGTCTGCATGCAGAAGTCGAATTGTAGCTTCTACATTATTCTCAGTTGAATGAGATTTGTGCAGGGTCTGGTTTAAAACACAATGTTTAATGTCACATGTGAGTATTAGGAAAAGACATACTTGTATAATACTAAAAAGGGACACTTCTAAGTTCTCCTATATTCATAATATAATTTTGTGTGTTTTCTTACCCTTTGTCTCTATAGTTACCAAGTCAGGATTGGATAACCGCCACAAAGCAGGCTGGATAATTTCCATGCTATCAGGTCACTAAGTGAACTTAAGTGTGTACACACACACACACACACACACACACACACACACACGCATGCACACATGCACACACAGTGTCCAGAGAGCAGTGGAAGTCTAATTATCTTCAAGTTAATTGAGACCTCGTCTTGACCTCCCTGGGCTATAGCAGCTTCAGTGCTGTGCACAGGTCCTGTTTGAGGCTTGCTCTTTTTTCTTCTTCCCCTCCTTGCTCACCAGCCCTCTGTCCCCTACAGAGGAAACTGGCTGTGCTCACTGAGACTGCCAGGGCCAGAGAGAATGTGAGGAGCCTCACTTGCCCTGCAGAAGCCTGAGCTCACTGGGAAGCACGTTTGTGGGGATACCTGCCTTTATCCTTCTCTTAATGACTCAAACCAGGGCAGTTAAAAATATAATTTATCTACTAAAAAAAGAAAAAAAGCAAGGCTGGGAAATTGTATCTTTCTCTTATTTATGGACGGTGAATAATACAAAGTAAGTATATATAAGCCATATTATAAGAAAACACATTATTTTTGCTTGTTAGCTTGTTGAAACCACTTGCTAGAGTTTAAGTTCCATTTATATCATGGATAAATAAGCCACAATAGGAATTATCAAAGGAACCTCAATTTTTTTGTGGAGAGTCAGACTTTCTAAAATGCTAATTGTTGGATTCCCCAATTGGAGCTGCTTACCAGATAGGAGTGGGGCCAGAAACTTCTTAATTTGGAAACCCATTTTTTTTTCAATCCAACCAAACTGTAGTAACATCTGTTAGCTGGAGATCAGAAGAAGTTATTGAAAGTCTTAATTTTAAGTTATCAGTTATGTTTGCTCTCAGAACCCTAAAACTTTCTAGAGCTGTTTATCTATACAACATTTTTTTGATTATGTGAAACATGTAGACTTTGCAATTGCCCACAAATATCTTCTGTTCTGACTTTTTAAAGAGCCCACTCTAGATTCAACTATAATGAGAAAATGGTAGCCATTCGTGGCAGTGTTGGCATGCAGCTTGAGTACTTTAAAGTTCATGAACAACCCTAGTGCTAAAATTCTTGTTTTACAATTTTATATTGATACCTATAAGAAAATTAACTAATTGCAGTTTTCTTTTTGTCCTTTTGCACCTCTGTTTGCTGCTTTCTGTCTCTCTCTGTCTCTTTCACATCAGTCACCTGGGCTTGGCACTGATTCATGCCCCCTGCCCCCTGCATCAGACCATTGTCCCCTGGCATCTCCCACAGAACTCCGTAGGAGGTGTAAGGAGAATGACCACCAACCTCCAGGCTTCGAGCCACCTAAAGACACTGTGCACATGCATGGAGAGCCCTCTGTGGACTCTGAGGGCAAAGGGAAGCCGTACCTAGGGGACCAAGATGTCGCTTTTAGCTACAAACAGCAAACTGGCAAAGGGACCACCCTGTTCTCCTTCTCCTTGCAGCTCCCTGAGTCATTCCCTTCTCTTCTAGATGACGATGGGTACCTCTCTTTTCCCAACCTGTCTGAAACCAACTTCCTCCCGCAGAGCTTGCAGCATTATCTCCCTATTCGCTCACCCTCCCTCGTGCCCTGTTTCCTCTTCATCTTTTTCTTTCTGCTCTCCGCCTCCTTCTCAGTGCCATATGCCCTCACTCTCTCCTTCCCTCTGGCTATGTGCCTCTGCTACCTGGAGCCCAAGGCGGCCTCCTTGAGTGCCTCACTAGACAATGACCCGAGTGACAGTTCAGAGGAAGAGGTGTGTACCTCGGCATAGAACACACTTCCCTGTCGTGGTCGGGGCTTTGGTCCGCAACAGTGTTAGACGCCTGCTGCGATAGTGGTCCTACTTTCAGAGCCTCATTTATTGTCTGTGCCAATCTGTGAAGAGGGTTTTGTGTGTTGGGGAGTACAACCCGGCCCCAGGGTTAGGCACAACACCATGTGGATGTAGCAGTGTGAGCCCAGCCCTGAATCATTCTGCTACTCACTCAGTTACATGGGTGGTGAAGGATACAGCCAGAAGTCCATTCTAAATAACCCATTAGCTATGTGAAAAATCAGGGTTAAGTTAAAGGTTCTGCCAGTTACCATTTAATGAAGTTACACATAAGACAGATACATAGCTTTCAACTAGATTTATGGAGTGTTACCAGAAAGTACAGCAGGTCCTCATATAACGTTATTTTGTTCAACATCTTTTCATTATAACATCAATGAGGTGCTGTAGGAACTTAACTCTTGTTTACATCAATTAGTCTATACTAAAACTGGTTTTGTTACACGTCCTTTCACTTAAAGTTGCAGAACCTATCCACAACGTTAAGTGAGGACTTAATGTATCCTGATAGCATGATACATAGTGGTACTGTGCTCTAGATAAAGCTACTTTATCTGAGGCAAGATGGGAGAGAACACTGCCATAGGGGATGTGTCGTCACCATATGGGTAGCTTTACAAAATTGTAAATGCCTCTCCTCCTTGGAGATTCTGAAATGTCCCCACTACAGTCTGCTGTTGTCATTGCCAGATTGTCATTGTTACTCATAGAGGTGAGCCAGATCCCATGGGTGTGTCGGGTCAGAAAGAAGGTGGAAGCAGTTTAAAATAACCATGCGACATCAGTCATTGGTAGGACCAGAAAGAACTGCCATTGAAAACAACAGTTTTCAAACAGTCAGGAAAAGACTCACTTTATGAGACTGCACATTGTAAAAATGGGCTGAAATTTCATCAGTACTAGCAATGCCAATGCATACATTGGATGAATTCTTTCAAACCCAGCATGAGCCAAAAAACCCACACACATTTAGACAGTCTGGAAAGGCCAGGGAAGTTGGATGGGCCTCTGTGACTCTCAGCCAGACAAGTGTTTAGTAGGGAAAGGACTTGAGCCTTCAGCATCCTTCCGTGAAGGCATGCCACCTGTCTGTCTCCTGTCCCTCATCTGAGTCATTGAGTGAGTTGACGTTCTAGCCAGCAGTTTTTCCTCTTAATTGCTCTCCTTTCCCACCACTCCAAAGCTGTATGAACAGCCCAGCAGTTTCCCTTTACAGGCTTCCAACAGAGCCAGGGAAAAAGAACAGGAGCTGCCAACAGAGGCGCCTTGCTGTCCCCTGCCCTCCTGCCCGCACCTCTCCTGTGTCCCTACAGCTCTTCTCTTCCCACAAAAGAGGGTTTTGTGGCAGGAGACAAGCCCAGTACTCCTAGCATTAAAAGTTTTTTTTACAAAGTCAAAGCAACACTATTAAAAGGAGAGGAAGTCATTTCAGTTCTGTGTTCAGCTAGAAAGCACGTAAGCTACACCTGTGAGTATATAGTATTGCAAGGGTGTGTAAGTATCTATATTTAGTGGTATTAGGACCATTTCTTTGCAGCAGAAGGGAAAAAATGGGAATGGTTTCACAGATGTTTGAAATAAAAATTTAAGCTTTTCAATTCATATTGCCTAAGAGCCCTTTTCCAAGACCTTGGGTCATGTATGGCTTAGCTCCAAATATACAAAAAAATACATTTTAAGGAAGGAAAAAACTATTAAAATTGTAATACTCAATATATACCGATAACAAAAGATAAATACAAGTCACATTTGACCTGTGCAATTACAAGAGTTGCTCAAAGTGGTTACCATCAGCGTCCAGACACTTCTGATTATGGCGAACTACTGTTTGAACAATGTTAACCAAAGTGCCCACTTGTACACATTTTTTGGCACCCTTGGGGGTGTGTGTGTGTGTGTGTGTGTGTGTGTGTGTGTGTGTGTGTGTGAAAAATATTTTAAGAGAAAACTAGTTTAAATCTTAGGCTTTAATAGCACTATTTCTCACAGTGGCAATATTATCAAATAATGTAGGATTAGAACATATAACAGTTAAGAACACAATTTTATCTACAAAGACAATTTATGATAATGGTTGTTTCCAACCTGGACATATATTTTTCCTTTAGCAATGGAGTTAATCATCAAGCTATCATAAAGCAAAAAGATTGCCATTTTGTGCTTTTCTGAATTCTAAATAACTAAACTTATGTGTAGCAAACCACACAGATCTTGTGCCTAATCCAGGGTATACATCTTGTTGTAATCAGTGCATGAGAATTAATGTTAAACTTGGGCATGTCTGCATTACATCGGCAAAACAAATCACAGCAGTACTCGTTGCAAGCTAGTGATCGCAGGACTGGAGCTTCCCAGTATGTGACTCTCCTTGTTATTGCAAACCTTTCAGACCATGAACCAGCTCTGGCTGCCGCAGTCTTCTCAGCCCTCCTCTATAGCCGTAGTTAGCCATGGCAGCTCTCCTGACACAAGGCTTCATATTTGGCCATCTGTTCAATGTCATCTCTTAACGCCAAGTGTTAAGAGCTATGCACTCTAGTTCAAGCTGAGCTAGAGAACTCATATGTAGGTCATTCAGTTAAAAAAAAATGTCATTTGTTTACATGGCCTGTTTCATTCTCTAAGCTTCAAGCACGTTTGGCAGCTAAACTGGATGACTTTGTAACATACAGTCCAGTTCTGTGACTTTCATTTTGTAAAATCACTAATGACTGTAATTCTTTTTAAATATTTTTTCGTCACTGCTTACATTTTTCACATGTTGTGGTGGCTTAATTAGTTCCAACCTTTCTCAAGAGTGAACCCCAGTGTAGAAAGGCTTAATCATTTCAAACTATAAAGCTGTTGGCCAATGTTGTTTTTTCTTTCGTATTTTCAGAATGGTCAAATAAGAAGGGGCAGAATATAAAATTATCTATGAGATCAATTTAGCTCACCATACCATAGAATGTAATTACATATGAATTTCTGAGGAACTTTTTTATAATGCAAAAAAAAAAAAAAAAATGGATTCAAATCTGGAGGAAAATATTGATCACTTGATTTTAACATTTTAAATTGTTTTAATAGTATTATATGTTAGTTCATAACATGCTATACATTGTTCAGTTTTGTTTAACCATAGTATATTATGTAAATAACAATTGTTATAAAAGCTGCTTTATTCAACCTTTATTACCTCGTTTATTAACTATTTATTGACCAGGCACCATGTTTTTGAGTGTCTGACTGACTAGGTGCTAAGTAGGAATTTAGGATGTTTAGATATGGCCTATCCTATTATTTATCGGTGTGTAGTTAGGGAAAATCATAGTAATAATTATGTAATATGTTAATATCAATATATTATGATTATTATGGGTATTTTTAGCTCTGTATATGTCAGACATTGTAAAATCATATGGTATCTATTACCTGATACAGTTAGGGCTATTTTCCCCATTTTACTAGGAGGAAGTTGGGATTAAAATACGAAACTTGCCTGGTGTGTCACAGACTTGAATAGCAAAGATTTGAGCTCATGTCAGTTTGATGTCAGACACCTCACTCTGCACCATAACTGTAATCTAAAACTAAGATGCTTGGAAAGTTACTGATGTAAATTTTAAAGCCGTTGGGAAATAATTTATATAGGAGGAGAAACACTTTCAAGAACTTTTGAAATTTTTGACACACTAGTTAGCAGCACACTGAACACAAGTCATTCTTACTTTTTCTTGAACACTTAAGATTTTTATTTATTCTGTACAATTGAGCAATAACCTGTCTCTCTTCCTAATTCAGATTGGCCTTTCCCTAGACTGTCAGTTGGTAAAGCCATGCCAGTGCCATAGCAGTGATCACTCAAGAAAATTAGTCGCCACCCCCCGAGTTGTGGCCAAAGTGGTCAGGTTATGGAAATGTATCAAGATGCTTTCTTTACCATCTTACTGAAAATTATTTTCCACACAGACATGGTAGCAAGTTGCCAGAATTGTGACCTCAGGTATACCATTGCCTGAATTCTGACTCCTTTTCTTTTAGGAATATATTAAATAAAATTTGGGGATAATGCCAAGAAATCAACCTAGCCAGAGTTACATGAACATAAATAACACACGCCCTCTCTTCCCTTCTTGACATTCCATGTTTTGGGGAGTGAGAGATTATTTTAAGAGTCAGATTCACAACCTTAGAGCCCCAGTTTTGATTTGTTGTTTTCAAAATATTAATCATGCATCTTTGCTGAAGAGAATTTTAATAATGCTTATTTGATGTTTGTGGAAGGAAAGTCAGTTAATAATAGGGTATCTAGATGTCCCAATTTCAATGGCTATGGTTCGCTACTCTCCTCCAGAGAAAATAGTTTTTGTTTTAAATCATAAACCTCTGAATCAGATTAAAACCCAGTCCTGAAATTATTATCCTGTAATTCTCCCCTGAAAACTTAGGCTCTGTCAAATGCTGTGCTTTGTTTTATTTGTTTCCGAGTAGATGTCTCTTTCTCTCTCTCTTTTATTTTTTATAATTATTATTATTTGATTCATTTGAATGGTTTTTTTGGAACAAAATGTTTAATTACATACTTTGATATACCTCTTTATATTGGAGGGTGGGGCAAAATTAGCACATCGTGTAGTCTTAAACAATATCTAGTTAGCAATGCTACTTGAAAATTTAGTTACATTTTTCACATATAAAACATGCCTGTGAGTCACTGGCATGTGCTTTTTAAAAATAATAGGTAATGCAGACAGCCTGATGGTCGTAAATGGATGTAAATTATCAAAATGGTATAAATGAGGGGCTGAAAGTCCAGTGACTGTTATAGTAGCTTTTTATTTAAATTTACATTTTAATTTACCTTTCAAATATGTGAAATAGTGCTAGAATAAAAAAAGTATATAAACATCAATTTTATTTGCATTAGACATTTTTAGGAGATCTTTCTGGGGTTTTAGTTAAAAGGGGGAGAAAAAAATGACAAATTCGTTTTCCCGAGACATGAAACCAGACGGGTCAGCTTGGCTAATGCAGTTCCTGTGGTTCCCACAGGCTCTGTGTCTCTGGTCTTCCTCTGAGTGGCTCTGCTGATGAAACCTAGCTCTGGCCTTTCTTTTGCTTTTGCTTGAACCTGCATTTTTGTGGGAAGGTAGTATGATTCAGATCACAGACAAAGAGAATGAACTGTTTGGCCTGTGCCATACCCTATTTAACCAGACGGGTTTGCTTTCTATTCCTGCCTTCCTCCTGGACCCCGATCACTTATGTGGTCAATAGACGGACAGCGAGCGCACAGACACCGCAGCTGATGGAGAAACCACCGCCACTGAGGTTGGTATAATAACTGAGGGTGGGTGGTGGTTCTAACGAAAACGCTGTGTGCTGATAGTGGGGTGGTGTGTGGGTGCGGGGGCTCTGCATTTAGGAACTTTACATATTCCCTTTTAGAGTGGAACTTTGCATATTAGCTTTTAAAGTTAGTTAAATTCTAACTTTAACAGTAGGAGTTAAATATATTCATTCTATTGCCTAGTCTAGTCACCAGAATCCTCTGGAGGGTCCCATCCTCATGTTTCTCATTCAGAAGAAAGTCTGGGGTGGGAATGGAGAGTATGCATTCCTGACGAGTTCGCAGGTGATGCTGTCAGTTTTAGGATCACATTTGACTAAATTGATAATACTTTTTTAAAAATGCATTCCTGTCTCCCAAATGAGAGGCTGTTCATGTATGATGGACATCCACTATGAGTGGGGAGGAGCATCACAATTAATAAACTTATTGACTGGATACAGATATATACGAGGTGTGATCAAAAACTACAGTGAGTGCTTATAAAAATTTATTATAGTAGAAGACACATTGCCAATCTCCTTCAGAGTACTCCCCTTCACTTCGAACACACTTATCTCATCATTCTTGCCACTTTCTGAAGCAGTTCGGGAAGTCCTCTTTTGTGAGTGTCTTTAGTTGTGCTGTCATGGCTGCCTCGATGTCCTGAATCGATTCAAAATGTTTACATTTCATGGTCATTTTCACTTAGGGGAAGAGCCAGAAGTCTCATGGTGGCAGCCAGATCCAGTGAATAAAGTGGATGAGGACACGCCATAATGTTTTTATTTGACAGAAATACCTGTACCAGAATCGATGTGTGACACGGAGCCTTTCTGTTGTGATCATAAAATACGGTGAATGCTGTTACCGAATGCCATTCAATGGAAAGGCAGGGATCTTTAATACAGGAGTGGCACGTCGAATCTTAGTAACAGTGTGTGACAAGTTTCAACTTGTTTGGTAAAGTCAGTTGAGTGTGAGCTATGGTTGAGAGAAGGTGTGTTTTAAAGTGTGCTGTAAATCATCCTCCATCATGACAATGATCTGTGTCACACATCACGTCTGGTGTACGGCAATTTCTGTCAAATAAAAACATTATGGTGTGTCCTCATCCACCTTATTCACCGGATCTGGCACCGTGCAACCTCTAGCTCGTCCCCAAAGTCGAAATGATTCAGGACATTGAGGCAGCTATGACAGTGCAACTAAAGATACTCACAAAAGAGGACTTCCAGAATTGCCATAAAAGTGGCAAGAATGATGGGATAAGTGTGTTCCAAGTGAGGGGGGAGTATTTTGAAGAGGTTAATGGCAATGTGTCTTTTATTGTAATAATTTTTTTTAATTTAAACATTCACCATGTTGTTTGATCACACCTCGTATTTATATCCCAAATGGTCAAATAATAGTTTATTAAAATAATAAACTCTCTTAACTCATTTTTGTAGACATAGGTCACTCAAAATAAATGAATTCTCTAAGGAAGAAAAAATCAACAAATAACAGTACTTTATTGGAAAAATTATGATCAAGTGGAACAGTGATAGGAGAGATACTATGCTATTATGTATCCTTTATTAAATCTTTAGGATACATTAAATATGTTATGTATGTGTATGTGTGTGTGGCTTATGTTGTTTTTCAAATCTTCTCTACTGGTAACTAATTAAAATTTCTGTAAAAACATTATTTATCTGTAGTAATGGAAGTCAAGATGTTTATTTCCTAAAGTGCTAGCAGAATTTATTTTTCTACGTTGTGATAATTTTGACTTTAGGTTGTTTGTTACATCATTCAGTATTAACAATATTTTGTAGTTGGGTATTTAGGAAGAACTTTGTTTTACATCATTTTATTGAAAATACCTTCAGAAAACATTTAAAAATGGATTTTAATTAAATTTCTTCCTTTGGAAATGCCAAGGTTCATTTGAAAGTTTGGAAATCATAATTTTTAAAGTTAAAAATAATACTATAAGACTATTTTTCAGATTCATGTTTAATCTTTTAATTTTAAATTAAAAGTTAATAATTTTCTATGCCAAAATTGAACAAATTAGATCTTGATTTTATAAGAATTATTAGTTACATGTTAATACATTCAATAAATTTCACTATAATCCTAAGTGCTATAAATGAAAAATATTTTAATAATACTTCAAATTTAGGTAGCAGTTTAAAATGTTGTATAACATCTGAAACATGCAAACAAACACATGTAACATAGGTAGATTGTGAGGCTTAAAAATAAAATGAAGAGCTGTGAACCCACTTTACATTTAAAAATTAGCATGTTGCCAGCACTGTGTTAGAGTTATCTGTGCACACTAATATTTTATAAACAAGTTTCCCCTTCTTTTCTTTCAAGAGACAGCATAGCAGTATTGCAGGGTGGGGCATTCTGGGTAGGCAGTCTTGTTCCCTTTGACAGATAAGGAAACTGAGACTCAGATAGACTGATTTGCTTACTGCCACTTGCTCAGGCATCAGTTTTACTCTGAGCCTCCTCTGTAGCACAGGGTCATGAAGCCCAGGCCCTGGGTCAGAGTGCCATGGGGAGAAACGCGGCTTTACTGCTGTGTGCACATGTGTCTTGGCCTGCTTACCTCGTTTTGCTATACCAATACCAGTCCCAGGATTAAACAGGTCCTTAAAATTAGAAAAGTAAGGATAACAAAATGGCTTTTAGGTGAATTTATTATATTTTCTAAAACCTTAAAAAATTGTCCTGTCTACATTTTAAAGAAATGAGGGTAATGTTAATGGTAGTTGATTTTTTTTTTTTTAATATCCTTACTTATCCCATATCTGTCTTCTCCCCTCCCAAATTGGCTTTTAAATGTATGGGGTTCAAGAAATTGAAGGTTCCAAGAAATTTTTAAATGTGGGGACCTCTGTGTTAAATTCTTTGAGCCTCGGTTCTGTGGCCTACAAATTGCGGATAATAATAGCTAACCTCATAGGATTATTGTGAAGATTCAGACACTACAAGAGAGCTCTCATTATTGGGTAATCATAGCCATTCTTATGAATTTTAATTTTAATGGAGCTACCCACACTTCCTGAACCATTTCTAATGCTTGTTAAGGACAGCCTGCCAAGCCCTTGCTGTCATCTCCCAAGCACATGTGTGCACTTATCATAACCTAGAAGTCTCCAGGATAAAGTGGGAAAGACCCACTAAGCAAGGAATTTTTTATTACTGTCTTCTTATTGAGCTTCATAATTTGTGTGTGAGAATGTTGTGGTTTGTGTATGTAAGAAAAAATGGCATTCATATGCAACAGCAGAGTAGTCCTCCCTGTTAGCAAGTTTTTACAGGCCATAGTTCTTTAGTCTTAGAGTCAGTCACTTGCATGGTAAGACTTTATTTCCCACTCTTTCTTGATGCTGGCAGTCGGACCAGGAAGAAGATGCAGAGCTCAAGGCACAGGTAGAAAACTAAAAATAAACCATTAGCAAAAACCAATGTGTGATAAGTCATTGTTCGTCTATGGTGTTCAAATCTCCCAGCATGCTCCGTAGCCAGTTACCGTGTTGGTGCAGTATGGAGGATGGTATTTGTTCCCATGACTACCATGTCCCTTACCTTTCCCTTTCTTCTCCACTTTTTTCAGAATAGTCTGATTAAGCGAATAAAGGGTGAAAATGTGTATGTCAAACATAGTAATCTTATGTTAGAGGTTGGTATTGGTATATACCACTGCATGTTTGTGTGTGTTGATTTCTTTTCGTGGTATACCTGTGGCCTCATACCATGATGCATGAACTGTGTGCTCTCACCTGTGGATAAGTGGGGATGACTTCTCACCTTACTCTGATTTCCTTCCTCTCTCTTTTCCTGTGTGTATATTTATTTTAATTCTCTCTGGTTACATGTGAATTACACACTTTACAGTTTACCTTTTAAAACTCTTGATTTTTATGCTTGCGTGAACTAGGGGTTTTCTTCCCCTCTTTTCCTTGGAAATACCACATTTTCACCAGAGTGTTTGTAGTAGTGTCATGAGCTGTGATCAAAACTTTTGTTTTGACTACTAGTAAGGTTGACATTACTTTAAACAAAAAGAGAGAGAGAGCAAAAAGGAAAGTATAAAACATTGACTGTTGGATTCTTTATGTTCTGACTATAGGAATTAGATAAAAATCAAGATGACCTCATGAAACATCAAACCAATATTAGTGAGCTGAAAAGAACCTTTTTAGAAACCTCCACAGACACTGCCATCATGAATGAATGGGAAAAGAGGCTTTCTACCTCCCCAGTACGACTAGCCAGCAGGCAGGAGGATGCGCCCATGATCGAGCCACTTGTACCTGAAGAGGTCGGTATTTAGGCTATGGGTTGCAGTTGTCTTCTGTTTACTAGTCTCACTTCTCTGCAGGGTGTGCAGCTGGGGAAAGAATTTGGCAAGCTTCTGAGTGGAGAATCTCACCACTGTCTGTGTAACCTGAGCTGAGATACTCAGTGCTCCAAAGGAAACCTGCAAAGTGAGATGATGAGGTGGTTAAGGAGTGAGTCAGGCACGTCAGGTGGTGCTTAGCGTGAACAAGGTGCCGCAGGAAACTAGCGCGCACATCAGCTTATTCTAACCATGAACCTAGATTTCGCAGCTGGGAGAAATTGAGTTACTATCTTAGAGAACTGACACTTTTTCCTGAATATGCTTCTTCTGCTGTATTAAGAAGTGCCTTGAAAACTCATGAATGTTTCTCATCAGTTGCAAGGTGAGGTCTACGGAGGTTGTCTAAATGTTTGACTAAATGATATGAAGTTGATAGCATTTCAGGACATATTTTATTCTGGGAATACTGCACCAGGCTTTTACTGGTGTGATTAGTATTTTATTTGATTTTTATTTATAACTGATTATATATATTATACATATGGTTACTTTAACTGATTTATAACCAGTTTTTACTTGATTTTTAATGGAGGAAGTAAGGCCAGAATGTCTTTTTAGGTGAGCGTATTCCATATAGGAAAGTTCTCTTTAAATTACAGCCGGAGTGTGAGGATTCAGCTGGTGTTAGTCACTTAGGGGCTCCCATTGTGTGGGACCCACAAATGGCAGTGGTGCTAATCTCACTGTCAACTGTTAGACATCTTGCTTTTATCTGGCTTTTCAAAAAAGTTGTTTTTTAAAACTGCGTCTTTCTAGCATCGTATTGATTAATTTCTTATCAAAACTCCTTTGTTGTGAGATATTTGTCTAGGAAGCTGAAACAGAAGAAAATTAAAACTTAAGTCTTTATGGAGTAGGGGAAACCTTTAAACAGCAGTCTACATGCAAAACTTACATCCTTGCTGTGAAAAAAAAGAATGTAATTATTCTCATTTTGGTCATTTTCTAAACTTCCTTTGGAAGCTATTTATCAAAAGTGACCATAATCACTATGTTCATGACAATTCTAATCCCAGCTGAAAAGTGACAAGGTATATATCTATTTGAATTACTTTGAAAGGGTCCTTTTATGCAGAATAAATGAAAAGTACTGTTAACCAAAGTATTCCTACCATTAACACCAATTTCATTCAGATTGAGTTTTAAGAAACAGAAATTTCACATTCAAGTTGATTTAAATATTGTAAGTCCCTGCATTAAATATACCACTTGTTAGTTATGATTGCGTAAAATTTCATTGTAATTGGTCAAGTTTGGCTTACCCTATGTTTACTATCTCTTTTGGAAATAAGGAAGTTCATTTGAGCTCTGAATATGGCAGATTTTGGACTAAGTTACAAAAACAAAAAATGAAGAGCCACCCAAAATGAAACCAAAAAAGCCAAGCCTCTCTTCCCAGTCTGTTAGTGTGGGAAATTGTAGGTGGTAGACACTTTGGAAGTTTTGGTGGTAGCTTAGAGAAGTTAAAGGTTGGTGCTAATAAACAAGGGACTTTAAAAGTCTTGTGTATTTGACTCATAAAAAGTTGTTTCTCACTTATTAAATCCTCTGATTCTTAGAGAATGACATTGATGAACCCAAAGAACATTCATAACTTGAAAAGTTGATACTTGAACACACTGAAGTCTCTGGATGTTAATGTCTTTCCCGTGTTAGTTTAGAGAATCTGCAGTGAGAGCAAGAAAGGGCTTTTTAAAAATTAGTAAAGGATGGAAATACGTCCTCTGCAGAAAAGTAAAGCAGTTTAGTTATTTAGACTGGAGAAGACCAAAGACTGGCTTAATAACTGCTTTCAAGTGTCTGCTAAGTTGTCATGCACTGGCTGTCCATACCTCCACTGCCACCACGAAAAGAGGAAATGGTAGAAAGACTTGGCTAGATGTAAAGACCTTCCTAAAAACAAGGCTGATTAACCCTGTTTACCAAAGGCGCTGCAAAAGAACAACTCTAAGGAGTTTCAAGTCCCAGAGGAAGAGAGATCCTTTTGGGGCAATGAGAGCTCTGCTCATTTCCCAAAACTGTAGGGCTCCTTTCCAACCCTTGTCCAGGACCTAGGGTGACACCCAAATTTATAAACCATCGAATGACACTGGAGAAAGCCATAAGAACACCCAGAAAGTTCTTGTGCTCTAAATTCTTGCCAATTTCTATATTAAAACCATGGCTTCTCTTATTTGTTTTGTGAAAAGCACAAAAGATAATTTTATCCTCCCACCTAGGCATATACAAAGCGTATTTGTTTACAAACACATAACCCAGAGGTTTTAATTTTGGAGGGGAGGTATTTTTCTAAGTAATTTATTAACTTGATATCGTCCTATTAATTGATATGTCCCACTTTAAATTAAGTAAGTAGTAATTGGCCAGTTTAGAAAGAAGTCCAATTATTTCTAAAAGGAAATACGTACTTTAATTTTTTAAAGTGACATCCCAAATAAAGTAATATTATTTATGTTAGAGGGTGAAGAAACTGATTCAGTGACCCCAAGCTTAGTTGGATATTTTTAGTGACATTTCTCAGTGATAAAATTGTGAAAAAATATCTAATGACCTCTGATTTTTAATGTGACTATGTTTTATCTGGTCGTTGACTCAAAAGAAAATCTCTTTCTATAAAATGCTACCAATTCATAAACAATTAGAAGAAAGTTAGGAGTTAGAAATATAAATAACAAGCTACTAATGGTGATGACACTCTTAAGAATATTATGTTTGTTTAATATAAAATGGGAATTTTATTGCCAGTAGTTTCAAGTTTCAGATATTTGAGTTAATAGTAGACAAACAGCAGGGATGCCCAAAAGCTGCAGATAATATCAAGTCCTCATAAACTTTGGACAATAGACAAACTCACATACAGGTTCCACAAAGCGTAAGAATGGTAGATGTATGGATGTGAACAGTTCCAGGTATGTTTTCTGTCCACAAGTATTTCTCATGACAGCCTTTTAGATGCACCTAGGCCTGGTCCACCTCAGGTATATGCCCCTGTGGTTACCCTGTGTACTAAGTTTGAGTACTAAGTTTCCAAACCCCAAACAAAATGCAGCACCCATTAGCACTTATGCAGTGCCAATATTGTTCTTTTTTTAATGTGGCTGGTTTTACAAGTATATATGCTTAGTACAGTGAATCCTCCTTATTAGTGGGTTCCATATTTGGAAAATTTGCCTGCTCGCTAAAATTTATTGTAGCCCTAAAATCGGTATTAGCAGAGCTTTCGCGGTCATTTGCAGGCATGCCCAGAATGGTGAAAACTTGCCCAGAGTGGCTCAGTGCACACCTTCCCAGCTGAGGTTGAACAGGCAGTGTTCTGCTTTCTTGTTTCAGCTCTCATACTATAAACAAGTGTCCTTTTCATGGCCTATTTAGTGCCACATTTCTGCTTTTTTTGTGTTTTTCTTGGTGATTTTGCTGTTTAACATGGCCCGCAAGAACAGTACCAAAGTGCTGCCCAGTGTTCCTAAGTGTAAGAAGCTGTGATGTGCCTTATAGGAAACTACCGTGTGTTAGATAAGCTGCGTTCAGCAGTAAGTCCTAGTGTTGTTGGAATTCGGAGTTAATGGATCAGTAATACTATATATTAAATAAAGGGTCTTTAAACAGAAACATGTATAAAACAAGGTTATGTATTGATCAGTTGATGAGAAGATTATGACCAGAGGCTCCCAGGAAGCTAACCCTGTATTTCCCTATGGGGCAGTGGTGCAGTAGTCACTGATTCGTTGTTCACAATGACTATAGAATATAACGACCATAAATAACTAGAATTGATTCTATTTGTGCATCTGTCTGCTTTCTGGTCCAGCTCACTTTTCCTTTTCGGGTCTTAGGTAGGCCTCAAATTGAGCAAACAACCCCATTCACCAAGGATAATCCATTTATGGATAGGGAGAATTATCTCCAGCCTCTGAATCTGACTTCTGTGATTTTCCATCCAGGCCTTGGGGTGCAAGTCTAGGTGCATATTAAAATTATCTACAGGAAATTTTTAAAATACTGATGCCTGAGTTCTACATCAGAGTCTGATTTTATTAGTCTGGAATACACCCCGCTATTATTTAAAAGAGTTCCACATAATTCTAATGCACAGCCTAGTTTGAGAACACCTGACCCAGTTAGAAATGAGTGTCACAGCTCTGTAAAAACCTTTAATTCTCCCAGGAGGAAGGACACCTGTATGCATTTTGAATGCCAGTGTAGAGCCTTTTCCCAATTACAATACAGAGATGAATATTTAACTAAATGAAATGGTTGAGGTATACACCTGACTCTGTTCTAACCTATTATACAAGTAAATGTTTTGATTATCAACTTTTCTTACCTTCTCTTTAGCTGAACTGACTGGGTTAGGGTTCACCATATGCAGGATTTAATTTTAAAACCTGTCCCCTTATGTTACCCTTTTCTGTTATTGGACATACCCAGTTCTGAATGCAGACAGTGTGGACATTTTCAGTTACAGACGCAGAACTTTTTTGAAATTAGGTGATGTCAGATAACAGGATATGCTGAAAACCACCATTTACCTGCTGTTATTGCTTGTTTAAGCTTTCATCTTAGGAAAACTATTAGTTGAATGATTATAATTAAAGGCCTAGCAGTGGTATTCTGAAAAATACCTATAATTTTGACCTTTCTTTCCTGTTTCTTATTCCTGTTTGAAAAAAAGGCTATGATTGAAAGTAAAACAAACAAAAAACCATATTTGATGATTCTATGTGGTACATTTTGTCTCTTCCAATACCTTTTTCCAAAATGGGACAGAACAGGAATTTTTTTTCCTTTGAAAATGTCATTTTTGTTCTTTATTAGAGGGCATGTCAAAAAGATGCTACCAAAATCTGTCAGTAGGTCCTTCAGGGGAATATTCTAGATGTTCCCCTTTAACCTCATGCAGGTAAACAATTAAATGTAGTACTGATAGATTTGTAGAAATACGGGAATTTTAAATAGCTCTCATAAAATTATATTGTTTACAATAGAATTTATTTTAAAAGCTCCATTCTTCTAGAAACTTTGAACTTTCTTACTATTTTTTTAAGATTTGTCTTCCACAATATCCTTTCTGTCACTACTCTGTGGAGTTGTTCACTGTACACAGAGATAGGTTTGGTACTAGGTAATGTATTGCCACTTAAATTATACCTATTTAAAACTAAAGAAAGGAATAAAAATTAGATAAAAGGAAAAAGCTAGTTCTAATGTGACATTTGCTTTAATGTTTCTTTCTTAATTTTGTTTGTTAAAGACAAGCATGATTTGAAATACTTAATTTTTCATCAAGATATTTTGAAACTGACTTTTAAAAATAATTCACCATTATAGTTATAACCTAGAGTATATTTTATGTTTATTTGTGGAGCAATACAGAAGTCAATCTAAGTATACCTGGGTTCATTCAAATTAGTCGCTAATGCAGTGATCCGTGTGTGTTTCTTTACTCTTTATCAAGCAGCACTTAAATGGGGTCTACAACTAAGTATTTGTCAGAGATAGAAGTGAGGATTTATTCATATCTTAATTTTTTTTTTTAATCTTAACATTTTCGTTTAATACTCACTTTTATCGTACAGATGACTGACATCTAAACACTGTTCAAAGGCCAAGGCATTCTTTATATTGCTCTTGCATGTTCTTTGTAGAAATGAAAAATGTTTGAGTCATACACTAGAGTTTCAGAAAATCATCTGTTACTTTTTGGAAATAACTGTTCAACTTTGAGATGGTTTCAGACTATTTTTCAAATTAATAAACAATAATTTACTTCTTCAGAAAAAAATGAATGACTATTATATGTATAGCACAGTGAAAGAACTCTTTTCCTAACTTGCCTTTTTGGAAACTGTCTACTTCCTCTTCTCCAACCCAACCCCATTTATTCAAACAGACCAAAGAAGAAACAGAGATTTCTGAAAAAGTTATATTTTTGCAGCAAGGAAGCTCTCCATTCCTTGAGTCTCAGGTAAAAACAAGCATAAAGGAATTTTCCAAAAGGGAATTGTTCTTCAAATTTCAGTGTCATTAAAATGTCTTTAGTTTTTATTTTTATTTTAAAATTGACCTTGTTTAAAATTGAGGTAGGTATATATTATTTTTGCTTAGATTTTGGGGAGGGGAAATATTGTAGTTATCAGTTAGCCATCATTTCTTTATGGTTTTTGCTCCTAGGTGGTTATATCTGTGTGTGATCATTGAAGCATTATTATATACTTTCTAATAATATTGTTGGGACTTTTTACTATCTGGTTTACCCATAAAGTGATACTAATTTAGATGACCTTGATTGATTTTTGAAAGTTCTGAACTTTGGTTTTTCCACTAGCCAAGTGTGATAAAGAAAATGCACGAAGGAGACTCTGCAGGCTCTATGGTTACCTCTCATCAAATCATTTTCCAGAAAACTGTCCCATCAACCCTAGAGGTTATTTTTCAATTCATTTCATTTAATCCAGCACCAACATGTAGATGAATGGTCAATCCTTTTTCTTAAGGCATACATATTTCTAGATTCAAGTTTTCAGACAATGATAAAAATGAAAGTAGAAAACATTCTAGTTTAAAATGTAAACTGGGGTGCTCGTCTGCTCCTGGTTTGATTTTTTTCTTCCCTCTGTAACCTGTTAGACTAGTCAACTGCCTGTTCACATCTTTTTGGGCTTCCCAAATGCAAAAGTTGCCTAACTTTCATTTCTTCTGCCTTATTGGAACAAACACTAAAGGAAAGTGGCAAAGAAAGTACTGAGATGATGAACTTCGGTTGTAAATAATATTGGAACACTATACAGACCACTGTAAGCTGTTTATAAGAGACTCCAACAATGTCCCAACAGTGGGGAATATTTCATTACAATGTCTTCAACACAGGCACACTCAATATTTATTGGGTAATATGCCCTATTGTGGATTCGATCTCCTATATAAGGAAGTATAATTTACAAACACGGAAAATGGTGTTCACAGAAATGTGTGGAATGCTGGCAAGTTCTTAGAATAACAGCCATGAAGTACAGTGTTATGTTTAATATGGAAAGCTGTCTTTCTGTGTCCACACAAGTAAAGCTAAATAACTTGTACAACTACTTCAATAGTGTTATTTAATCTTGAAATATAAAATAATCAGATGTTTAGCATAAGAACAAATATATTTCTTGTAAAACTTACCATCAAAGTTTGTTCCTATTTAAATAAATCTGAAATTGCAGCTCTATTTGCAGAGTGTATTCCAAATTGAAAGTTTGAGTTTATGAATTTCAGATGAGAAGAGATTGCAGCCATAATTATTAGATAATAGCACTAGTCCTATGCAGTAACGTTACAGACCTCAGTGTAGCTTGCCCTGATTTTCTTAGAAAGGATTCTTATTTCGAAATGAGATACCATTGGAATTTCTAATTTAGCTTTTATATTTCAAATATAGGGCACAGAGGATTGGGTTATTGTAGACAAAATACCTACTGAGGTAGTTGATGGTGATTCGAGAAAGATTGTGACTTACAAGGTCGTGACCGTGAGCAGTAGAGCTGGTGATATCCCTGCTGACATGTTAAGATCTAGTGCCATTGAAATGCAGAGTTTTGATGACTTGGCCCAAGAAATACAATTAAAAGAAGAGAACAAACAGAAAATATACACTCTAGGAAGGTCCTATGATACTATATCTGGAAAAATCGTTACAATGACCGGAAAACCTAAAGAGGGGGAGAAGGGAATGCAACCCTCTACTCTTGAAGCACTTCAGAAAATGGAGTCAGTGAAGACCGTCCCTGTCATGATGGAGTACGAGGTCCTAGAAGCCATCGCTGATGAGAAATCCAAGAGAGGACCTGAGATCCACACTCCAAAGCGGAGACTGTCAGAATCCCTGGCTCCCATCAAGGAAGCGGAGTCCCGGCGGCAGAGTCCTGAGGAAGAAGACCTCAGGAAAGCTCAGATGCTGGGAAGGGATGCGGCTCTGCACATGGGCCTGGAGAGCATGCGGTTCAGCACAAGTGAGCAAGCACCGGAGGGTGAGACCTTAAAAGTGGGACTCTTTGGGCCCAGAAGGAAGAGCCTGTCCGAATGGAGGTACTCCCAGGAACCAGCCTTCACCGTCGCTACTGCTCATTACCTTACCGAGTCGACCGCGTCCCAAGTTGTGGTAACCAGTGCCTTTCATTTGGGCCGCCGTTTCAGATTCCAGCATGAGTTTTTGAGGCAGCGCCCTTCCACCCTGAACCTTTCCGTTTCTCCTGCTGTTTGGCTTTATGTTTGGAGCAGGCAACCTGAGCTTTTTAATTTTTTCGTGGTTAAATCAGTACTACCGTCCAACGAGCGTTAAAAGACACATTTCTTTTTATTTCCAGCTCCCCGTTCCCGAGATATGATAGTGCTGCTGTTGCTTGCAATGAAGGGAAAGAAAGATCTGCTTAAACCAGCACCACCCTAATCCTAATAACTCTCTCCGCTTTAGCAAACGAGCTCATGGTCACCTCAATTTGCTATTTCATTTCCCATTCTTTTCCGTTTCAAAGTCTGTATAGTAGATGCCTTCCTCCCTCCGCCCTCTCTCCTCTGCCTACAATTTTGTCTAACCAGCTGTGGATGTGTATGTGCCTGCTTATGTACCTGTCTCTGTGCTTGACTCTTCATTTCTTTGTTCACCCAGACTAAGCAATCTTCTGGTGAAAAGCTCATGGATGGCTCTGAAATCTTCAGTTTATTAGAGTCTGCAAGGAAACCAACAGAATTCATAGGAGGGGTTACTTCTACTGCTCAAAGCTGGGTTCAGGTGGCCTTTTGCTTCCATCCTTGCTGTTCCTGACTCTGCCTGTTTGCTCTTTATTTCTTTATGCCTTTCTGGAGTGTGTGTGTGTGTGTGTGTGTGTGTGTGTGTGTGTGTGACATCCAAGTGGCTTAGCCTTAAACACCTGAAAGGTGCCTTCAGTTCTTTTCCTTTGTGCCTGGTTGGTATAGCTGTCATATGCCTTTAGTTCCATTACAAGAATGTACTTTAGATATTCAAAACACAATCGTGTTGAGAAATGTTAATAGCATTTAATTTTTTAAAGCATCCTGTGTCACCTATTAGGGCAAAGAAAGCAGCCAAAACCAATATGAATGTGCTACAGTGCTGTTTGTTTTTCATTGCATTTTGTATTGCATTCTATTTCTTTTGCGGATATCCCAAATTAGCAGAGGTTTGAATGTGTGTTGGGGCAAAGGGCAGGCATCAAAGATTCTAGGGGGAGGAATGAAAGCAAATTTATTTTCTGTAAGTGTTCCTGGTTATAAGCACTTGACACTGGCTGTGGGCATCCTGGTGAGTGGCATCTTTTGGGAGTTTTTGGTTGTTTGTTTTTTAACCTTTCGTTTATGGAAACTCACACTGACACCACAGTCTTTTCCCACACAGAAAATGGAAACAAAGATGGAGTCCAGTGGAACAGAGACCGAAACAACCCAGCATCCCCAGCCACTTAGCACTGAGAAGGTTGTGCAGGAAACTGTGTTGGTGGAGGAAAGACATGTGATGAATGTGCACGCAAGTGGGGATGCTTCTTACGCAGCTGGAGATGACATGGATGCTGCAGCACAGGCAGCATCTGCTGATGCTTCTAGCATTAAAGTGAAGGGCCCTGCTCTAACACACGGGGCTAAAGAGGAAAAAGGGAAGGTGACCGAAAAAGCTGTACTCGAACAGGAAGAGATGGCCACTGCTTCCCATGAGCCAGAGGAGGAGCAGAGTGTAGCAATCCACATTTCTGAAACTTTGGAGCAAAAACCTCATTTTGAGGTAACTAGTAGTTAATGTTACTTACAGCACTAAAGTAAACTGATACATGAGTCCTTGAAATCTCGTTAAGCATCAACATGGAGCTAGTTTAATTTTCTATTTTTTCCAAGTTGTTCTTTCCATCTTTCATGACAATTATAGATCTCCATGCTGGTTTCCATTTTATGGGTCACATGCAAACATATATAATGATTCTTAATAATATATAGTTCCAGCAAATGATTTTCACTCTTATTGTAATTATTGTAATTGGCTGTAAAACTGGGGAATGCATGTCCAGCCAAGATATTAGAAAATTTGACAAATTCATTTCTGATAATGTACTTATCCAGAAAGACCTAAAACCGTGCTTATACAGGTATCAAATGCCAGAAGTTTATTCTTCATCCTCTTTTATTGAGATTCTTGAAGTATTTGGAGGGGGTGATTAATGTCTCATTACTTGTTTCTTCTTTCTAAGAAGTTATTAAACAAAAGGCTTATTTATGATTTTTAATCTATTAAGATTAGTTTGTGAGATAGAGGAAGGAACGTAAAATAGTTTATTTCCTTCAGAATGTTTTCATTTGCCTGGAACATTCCATATAAAAACACTATGGCATTCTGGGATACTGTTGGACATGTATCTATTATGTGCCTCACGTTCCAACTTATCCCTCAAGGAATATATAAACATTTATTTCATACTAACCTGCACTTTTATATATCCACCAAGCGGGGAGAACAAAAACCAAAACTGTGTGTTATGCAAACTCTAATAGCTGTTCTCCCTACTTCCCATTGGTATAGTCATCCATTGTGAAGACAGAAACCATCAGTTTTGACAGTGTTTCACCAGGAGGAGTAAAGCTAGACATTTCTACCAAGGAGCTGCCAGTTGTTCACACAGAAACCAAAACCATAACATACGAATCATCACAGGTGAGACAGTCTGTGAAGACCAGAGCCCTGGCACTTTGTTTTACCCCTTTAATGGCTTAGTGCATTTAAGTGTTAACTACATGGGTTTTAGTTTGTGAGACGCAGAGGACCCAGCAGCCAGACTGTCTCTATCAGGAGTGATGCAATAATTGTAATTTCAGTACTGATCATGGAGTAGCAGGTGGCTTAATCAAGTCTTTGTATATCTCAGTAAGTAGTAAAAGGCTCAGAAACCTATTTCCCTAGCCATAGATAAGGAAAAGTCTTAGCTCAGCCAGCCACTGCTAACATTTCTAAAGTCTCAGTTTCAGTAATGACAGTTAACTCTGGCCGTGTTTTGTTCAGTCTTTACTCATAGCGATAGCTCCCAGGTGCTGATTGAATAGCGCAGTGATTGTAGGAAATACCTAAATCATTGTGATGCCCTAAATTAACAGCAAACATCTGAAGAGGTAATGTAAATATTTGAGTGTGGTTTCTATTCCTTTGCTTGCTTAGGTTGATCCTGGTGCTGATTTGGAGCCGGGTGTGCTAATGAGTGCACAGACGATCACATCCGAAACTACCAGTACCACAACTACCACCCACATCACCAAAGTAAGTGGAGTGGGAACTGATGAAAGTAAGGCCTTCTGCCAGGTGGGGCTGCATAAACAAGTAATTCTGTGACTATCAGCTGCATTGGAGCTTTCACAGCTACTCCATTCATGGTGCATCTATCCTCGTGCTGCTTTCTATTTAGGAATATACATTCTGATACCCTTTGCTTAACACTTAACTCTAATGCTTGGCATATGGTAGATGTTCCAGAAACGCTGGTCAGCCATATCCAAAAGGACTCCCTTCTACCCTCACTTCTTAAATTAGCAATTTAACTGCCGTAGAATTCTGTTTCAATTTTCTTTTCTTCTTTTTAATTTAATGTATTGAGAATGTATTTCCATATCATTAACTCTTACATTCCAGCATCATTTTTCAATAGAAGTCCAATATTCCACAGGGTAAGCAGATCATAATTTCTTTGTTTTTCAAAGAGTGAATGACATTGTAGTGACTATGTATGGTGTCAGGTGAGCACTAGACTTATTGGGGTGGTCATTTCTTTTTTATTTTAACTCTTATTTATTTAAGTATGTTTTTCCAGGACCCATCAACTCCAAGTCAAGTAGTTGTTTCAATCTAGTTGTGGAGGGCGCAGCTCACAGTGGCCCATATGGGGATCGAACTGGTAACCTTGTTAAGAGCACCGCGCTCTAACCAACTGAGCTACCTGGCCGCCCCTGGGGTGATCATTTCTTAAGTTACAGAAATGTCTAATCACTATGTTGTACACCTGAAACTAATATACCACATTTTGCTGTGTATAATGCACTCCCATGTATTAATATGATGCGCACCCACATTTTTGGCCCAACTTTCAAGGAAAAAATCTTTCATTTAAATGTTTTAATTCAAATTTTTATTTGTTTATATTTAGGTACTTGTTTTTTGTATGATAAAGGATTTTAGCATTTATTTTTTAACCTATTAATGGTACAAGAAATTTTATGTAACAAATAATTACAAAACACAAGAACAGATACAAGGTACAAGAAATTTTATGTACCAGTAACAAATTTACGATGATATTTATGCATCATAGAAGGCCTTCATCATTGCAAGTTCATCTTAAATTCAACAAAACCAGTTATCACATTCCAGGGTATTACTTTGCGTACAGCTATCGTTATTGATTTCTAGAGTTACACTTTTAACTCATAAGCATAAATAAAAGAATTAAAAACATTTACTTAGATACAGAATTAGTACTTCCCATGTATAATATGCATCCTTATTTTTCCCTCACATACTTGGGCAAAAAAGTGCACATTACACACAGCAAAATACAGTAACATGGTATGTCAACTGTAACTGAAAAATTAGGGAAAAGGAAAATGAATATGTTACTTAAAACTGTCAGTATCTTTCTGCCGTTTCCCCCATTGAACAGTGGTTGTTTCTCCAAGTGGGCAAATCCATAACGCTTGTCTGTTCCTTTCAGACTGTGAAAGGAGGCATTTCGGAGACAAGAATTGAGAAGCGAATAGTCATCACAGGCGATGCGGACATTGACCATGACCAGGTAGTGTGTGTGACATGGGAAATACCCGCCAGAGAGACAGAGAAACACTTGTTGGCCCTTCTCTTCCCAGTGCTGCTCTTCTAGTTCAGCATGTAATCGAAGCAGTTTTCTGAATTTACTTTCTAATATACAATGTACGATTCCTTTTGCAATCATTGTACCTCATTTGTAAATTGTGTATATAGATCTAGCTCATAAGTCTCCACCTTGCTACTGATCATGCATGTTCCACCTCCTTTTTGTCTTTGCCCTTCTGTGATTTCCTGGGGATAGGCGCTGGCTCAGGCAATTAAAGAGGCCAAAGAGCAGCACCCTGACATGTCAGTGACCAAAGTAGTGGTCCATAAAGAGACAGAAATCACACCGGAAGATGGAGAGGATTGACCCCAGGTAAGAGGTGATGCTGATTCTCTAGGCTTGGCATTGGCTGGCATGCAGCATGGGGTGCTTCCCTCTCATCCTTCACCTGACTCCTCCCTTTCGTTTTTTCTCTCACTGGCATTTGCAGAGCTGGTTACCAAGAGGATGGAGGACTGGTTGGCAGGGGCAGGTTTGTGTCAGTTTTGGAGGTTCCATCCTGTAGACTTTTTGCATACATTGCCAGCCAGAGGACAAAGGAAAAGCAGGGGCTTTGCTTGCGTGGTCTCAATGGTGTTCCCTTTTAATCCATGCCCTGTATTCTTTTCATTAACCAAATTTGAAAAGTTAAATTTGATTTTACTTGCCATATGGCCTAATCAGAACTAAGGCAGTTTTGTTTTGAAAGGTACAATTCGTGTGTTCTAAATACTAGGGAAACAAAATATACCTCTTTCTCTTTTTGATGGCAACATTATCTCATTATAAGCTTTCTCTTCAACTGTGTTTGGTTATATCTAGGGTTTCCAGGTGGGAATTCCCGCCCGTTCTCAGGAATTCATTTCGCCTTCCCATTCCCGAATCCCGAGATACAAACTGTTTTCTGTTCTCCACGAAGAATCATTAACGGCCAATACTACCAACAACCTGGGTTCAAGGAGCCAATTTTCCCGATTTCCCGACCAACTTTTCTCAGGATTAGGGAACGGAAAAGTAAAAAAAAAATTCCCGAGAATGGGCAGGAATTCCTGCCCGGAAACCCTAGCGATAAATAGGAAAAATGTCTAAGAGATACATTGTGAGTAGTACGTTTATTTCCCCTTATGGGTATTACTGAGTTCAAGGAGCTGATTTTCCCGATTTCCCAACCAACTTTTCTCGGGATTCGGGAACGGGAAAGCAAAAATAGTTCCTGAGAATGGGCGGGAATTCCTGCCTGGAAACCGTAGTTATAGCCTGTTTATGCTTTTGTTTTGCTTTTTGTTTTTTAATTTGAAAACCTGAGCACCCACTTTCATTTTGGATGTGTTATATTTTCTGTATTCTTTGGGTTGATTTTTTTCCTTCTCTGTGTAGCATTGTATCTCAAAAGGAGGTAAAAATGCAGCCCTGTGGCCCCCCTTTCCTTCAGGAAGCGCATGCCTTTCCAGCTGCTGTTTGGCCAGCATCGCGAGTGGGCAGCATATTCTCTGTGTGCATACACTTGTCATGCGTACTAACCTGCCCTGCAGAACTCATGGGACCCTGAGCATCCCTGGGGGGCTTTGAATGCTGAATGAGCTACTGGCACACATGGCTGTGTGACACTTTGCATATGTGAATGAAAGAAGTTAGTTCTCTAACTTTGGTTTAAAAACAGATTGATGAACGGCTTCTCTTAAAGAAAAATATTATAATAATCGCTCATATGCAAATTTATAATGTAATTTGGAAGAGAGAAAGCAAAAAATAGTTTTTTCCAGTGAACTTCAGCCACTTGGGTGATGTTGTAATTAAGAAAAAGCATGTCAGTGACTTACACTGGTATTTTACAGTATCTTGTCAAAAAGAGAAGAGACTATAACCTGCAAGATACTTTTCTTGTGACCTTGATCTGATGAAAACTCTCAGATGTTTTCAAATGAGTAACTGAGCAAATCTCTTTTCTACAGGAATAACTTAGCCTGCACAGGAATCCGGTCATGCAAACCATTGGGAAAACCAGAGCCTATATGGAATTCCCTCTTCTAACCCAACTGACTTGTATCTGCCGGTGGAAATTTTCAGTCCAGAAGAACTGACCTTGACCATTAATAGACACTGGCAGTGAGATCTTCCCATAATAAAGCAATCCAAATCAACATCACTAAACTGATACTGCATGAAGCAACGATAAAATTACAAAAGAGCAGCATTTTTAATTTTCACAAAGTGTCTAAGTTTTCAGCTACACCTGCACGTTCATAACCAACAATATAAACCGTGATCTCATGTAACACATAAACAATCCATGCCTTTCATAGTTTATTATTATTAAAGTCTAAAGAAAATTGCAATTTCTTAGGTGACAAATCTTTTGTTTACAGATAAATGAAGATTACCCTAAAATGCTAGAAGCTGTCTAGGTCGATGTGTCAGGTTTATCCCAGATTAGATGTGCCAATATCCGAGTTTATTCAGTAAACAACTTGAATCTTGTACTTGTTTCATCTGGTTTTATTACTCCTCACCCATAAAACAGTAATGACTCTCTGATCCTCTGGAAATATTTAATGCTTACGATCCTGCTTTGTGTATCTAATTTAATTCATTATAAGGTAGCACTGATTTTAGCATATTAATGTGATTTCTTCCTTGTCGTCCGCTTTGGTCCGCATTCAATCTGAAAGCTTCCCAAAGTTCCCTCACAAGTCCTAAATATGTAAATTGTCATTATTTTGGAAAGAAGTCTGTATTTTTGTTAGTTTACAATATTACGAGATTTCACTCCAGAAAAACCTGTTGAGTTTCTATTTTCTTCCTTTCTTCATTTCTTCCTTATATTTTGAAATTGATTTTTCTTCTTTTACTTGGAAAGTGGTTTTTTCCAAATCTGGTCCATATTTACAACCTAGTTCAGAGCCAAGCCTTAAACTGTACAGAATTTCCACTGTAATTAAACTATTTAGAATTTAGTTATAAATAGCCTTCAAAAAGATATATTCTCCATTACACTGTCTACTGCATCACAGAGCCCATGGTGAATGTATGTTTCTGCATAGTGAAATAAAAATGGTAAATGCGTTTAAAAGTCTAATTTGCTGTGTAATAATTTCAGTATTGTATTTGTTTAGCCCAGAGGTAACATTTACATGACATCAGAGGCCTCATTTGTCTGCATTGTAGTGATAGCCTGTCTTTTTACAGGACAAAAAGTGTATATACTGTGATACAGTGTGTGGACTCTCAAGGTATTGGAGACAGGGAACAGAATACCTATATATAAACATTTGGTTGCCTACGACGGCCTTAAAAAGTACAAGTGGTTATCACAGAATCTCACTTTTAAAGTTTTGATTTTTTTGTAAGAATAGAGGCTCTGCTATAAAACCAGTGTTTCGGGGTACTTTTAATCTACCGAAGAGCCACCTCTCTCACACACATCGGCTCCATAACAGAACAGATTACCTGGAGTGTTCTGCGAAGGTGCGTGCGGCATGTGCCCACAGCTCATCCACATCAAACTCCTCATGTGCCAGCGACCAAGAATCAGATAAGACCCAGTGTCACCACTGCCAACCTAAAATCTAAACGTACTTGCTGGCCTTTCCTACCATGTCATGCTTTACCTAACTTTCTGATTTTTTTTTTTAACTAAATGTGAAAAATGAAATTTTTTTCAGAAAATTGTTAGATTTGACCATATATCTTGGTCTCAATGAGGAAGTTAAACTCTTATCATTTATCTCTGAAGGTGTTATCAGCTTGTCCTTACTGTCAATACTAAGTATTCATTTTAGGAACTGAAGCATCATTTTAATTGCATTTGAAGCCAATCAAAAACATGTTGAGAAAAATTAACTTTATTGATACAAAAATGGTAAGTGTCGTCCCAAGGATGCCTTCACCTGATCTGCTTAGTTTGTGTCCATCAAGTTGTACCCATGTTCACTGTTTTAAACCAAAACTAGTGTTTTTGTGTTTGTCCTCAGCAATAAGTGCACATTCATTTTTATACATTATCAAGGAAGTTGTACATTTTCAGCTTTCTTTTTCTTCCCTGTTAAGCTCCTCAAAATTTTTCCATCTTCCACTCACTGCTATGTGGAAGTTCCAGAACCACTTCCACATACATATTGGGTATTTGTGACAGCAGAGCCCCACTTCTAATACCAAAAGCTGCGGCTGCTTTTTAATTGCTACACAACAAATTAGTATAAAATTAGCAGCTTATAACAATGCACATTTATTACCACACAGTTTCTACGGGTCCAGGCCTGGTTTTACTGTGTCCTCTGTAATCAAGGGCTCAGCTGGGGCTGGGATCGGAACTGGAAGTTCAACTGGGGAAGAACCAGCTTCCAAGCTCTCCAGCTTTTCGCAGAATGTATTTTCTTGTGGTTGCAGGACCTTTGGCAGCTTGCTTCTTCAAAGCCCGTGATGGAGAGGGAGACTAGAGTGTGTCTCCTAGCAAGACAGATGACACAGATGACAACATGATCAAGAGAGTAGCTTCCCATCACATTCGCCATATTCCGTTGATTAGAAGCAAGTCACAGATTGTGCTTACAGCATCAATAAGTTTAAAATTTAGATTTGGAGATTAGTCAAGCCCTAGCTAACATTCCCTAACTCAACGTCTTAAAGCTTGATTCCACTAATGTATGAAACTGGCTTATGCTTATTGCTAAACTCTTAGGTAATCTCAGAACACTTTTTAGCCATAACTACTGATTCAGAAAAATGTAGCATTGCGGTAGGTGTGAAAAAGACCTACACTTTCAGAAGGTGAAGAATTCCACTTAAGTTAGCTATTTCCCTCACATTAAAGAAACACTTGTTTCTCAATTTGTTCTTAGATTCAGGCCCAGTGTTGTAAGAAAACAAAAGTCTAGGGTTCTCTCAAATGAGCAAAACAAATTGCAAATCTAAAGGCATATGGTCGAAGCTGTTGGTAACCAGCAGTTCCATGTTAATAACAGAGAGATCTGCAAAACATTAGTTATGGAGTCACCAAGCCTAAACAAATCTACGTGATAGTTTTTCTGGGGTCAGAGTGAATTGCTGAGTCCAGATAATAGCCTTCATTCAGGTGAAATGCTTTACCTACAGTGGAGGTCGAATGGAGCTCAGCCTGGGTAGTGAGGCCTCAGTTTGTGTGGACACATCTCCTTCCATAGCACTGGGATTAAAGGATGGAACCACAATGATGCTGAGACACCCACTACCCCAGCAAGAGAAATGCAATCAAGACAATGTGGGAATTTCATGCAGTTTCATTCTCTCAGAAAAATTTTTCATCCCCTTCTCTTTTCAAATTTCACAGCACATTTTTGGGCACAGTGGTGAGTTGGGTCAGACACCTTGTAGGAATGCCCCACCCATTTTTTTTAAACAGTTGCTATAATCTATTTCCTTCATTATGTCAACTTCTTTCTAGCACACCTATTAACGCTATTTAAGTCAACATCAATCCTAGCTATTTTTTAAAAATCAACATGGAGTCTAGAACCTGGATCCAAAATTGCTTACAAACAAGGGTTATGCAGAATTACCTGATAGAGGAAATCCTAATATGTTAAGTGCAAACTTGGGGAACATGTACATTATGATGCTAATTGGTAAAAATGCTTATTTATGCACAGGAAATGCCTGAGAGGATGTATACCAAAATGGAAGCAGTGATTTCTCTCTGAGGGAGAGCATATGATGACTTTTTTCTTCTTTGTGCAGTTGTATTCCAAAGTTTATCACCATTATTATGTTTTTTAAAAAAGTAGTATAAGGAATAATACCAGTAATTTTATCTAGGAACAGAATAATGGAGAGTGAGTAAGAGATACGTAGTGAGAAGAAATTTAGAAAACTGACTTTTTCCTGGAATTTCAAAGCCATTATTACAACCACCAAATGTTAGAAGCGCCTTATTAAATACTGACTTCCTTAGTCACATTCTAATTAGAATGCTGATGGATGAGTTTCTGTTACAGATAATGAAGTTATTTATAGGAGCAATTGATGCTAGATCTTTCCAGATGAATAAGCTTTGCCTTGGATGTGCACCAGCAGCTTGGGCAGTGCATTTACTTTTCAAGGGAACCAGTAGTATTTAGTATACGGCAAAATGGTAACTTAACCACAGTGTAATTGAAATATAATGTTTCTTTGTGTTTGCATAACTCTTCCCTCTGCATAAAGTTGTCTGTCACTACTCCATTTTTTTAAGCAAGCATAGCCTTAAAAAACAAAACACATAAACTCTGAACTCAGCAGTCCTGTGTCCTGCCACTTAAAAGTTTTATTACCTTAAGCCAGTGACTTATACACTTGGAACCTCAGTTTATTCATGGTGAAAAAGGGAACTATACCAACTACAAAAGTTATGGTGAAAACCCTTTGGTTCTATGAGAAAGTATATGACCAAGTAGGAACGTATGAGAAAGTTCTTTGTAAAATATACAGTGGCAGTTTGATGTAATGACAATTTTCCCTCTCTCCTCTCCCCAACACTGTGCATCCCTTATTCTGTATATAAGAACTCAAAGGTTTTTTTTCAGGAATAGCTAATTGCTTCTGTTTGAGAAAAAATATCCCTCGGCTTGGGGAAAGAGTTCAGAAGCTACAAAATCTTTCTTGTTATGATTCTAGTGATGTCAGTTACCGTAGCTACGATTCTTTCCTGTGTCAGGGTCAACTTTCACTTTGTTCAGAGGGGGAAAAAATGTGTATGTATGATTACCTTTATGTAAGTGGTTCATACTTTTCTGTGGTGACAATTTAGCTATTGTCAATGACAAGAGTGAATATGAAGCAGCTAGTACAATTCCTAGCAATGTTTTTATCTTTTTATTTAAGATTTTTATTTAAAAAATATAGCTAACACAACATTATATCTCTTGCATGTCTCTTTGTTTCTATGTATTAGGTAGATCTGCTATGTCTCCTAGTCTTGCCAGGTGGCCTTATGTAGGAGGTGCCCTGTGGGGCCCAGTGGCACAGTCTCCCCGATCATCTGAGCCTGATGCTCCAGGTGTGTCCCTTGTGTTGGTTGTGCCCTTCTGTTACAGTTGAGCCTTGATTGCTATTGGCACATCAGTGGGTGGTATTGACCTTCAGGCTAATTAATTCTGGGGTTTGGTTACGTCCACAGCTTATGAGCTGCTGTGCAGGGGGCTTACCCCACTGAGTGGGATTTGACCCAGCAGGCTCTGGTGCCTGTTGAGACTGCCCTTTGGGTGCCACGTGTGGGGATACCTGGATAGTGCTCTGCTGTGGTCTGAAGCCAACCTCCAAGTATGTTGGTTCTGGGGCTTCTTGGGAGGGGCTCCAGTGTAGGGCGAGCTCAGTCACTGCCTGTGACCAGCCAGAAGTTACAGGGTAGAGCTACAAAGCAATCCACAATTGGTCACTGCCTGCGCTAAACCTGAAGGCACATGGGAGAGGCCATGTTGTGAACCAAGGACGGCTGCCACCAGTACCAGGTTTGGGGTAGCTCCACAAAAAGCCAGGTCACTCCAAGGCCTACTGCTCTGCTGCCACCTGCCAGTTCAGCCGCTGATAAATCCTCCTGCAGTAAGGAGTTGGATGTGGCAGGGTCTCAGTGAGTCACCTGCGTGGAGTGAGCGGAGCTCACCAGATCAATTCAGATTCAGATTTGGCCATGGGGCTGGGGGAGGGCTCAACATAGGAAAGATGGCACCCACCTGCTGGCTGCATGGGAGAAGGACCACACACAGGGAAAATGAAGACTGTCCTTCCAGTCCTTGCCTGGAAGTTGCACAACTGAGTCTCTCCCCATATGTCTCTGACGCCCCTGCAAGTCACCATTCCTCCACTGGTGCACAGACCCTTTAAGAGGATGTCTGGGTTTCCTGAAGCTTTCCATCCCACCCAGATGGTCAGAATCCCCACTGTTTTTCACAACCAAAAGTTGTGGGGGCTCCTCTTCCCAACGCCAGTACTCCAGGCTGGTGAGCCTGGTGTGAGGTTTGGGGTCCCTTCTCTTGATTTTCAACTGTGATACGTGGGTATGAGACAAGCCCTTTTCACGTCTCCACCCCTCCTACCAGTCTCAATGTAGCTTCTTTATATTAGTTATAAAACTTCTGTTTGGCTAGACTTCAGATGGTTCTCCAGGTTGATTGTTCTATAATTCAGTTGTAATTTGATGTATTCACGGAATGAGGCAAGCACAGCGTTCGTCTACTCCACCATTGTGGATCCAACTCCTAGCAATATTAAGCATGTAGTAGATGTTCATTGAATCCAAAACCTAAACATGCAAATTCCTATGATTATTGCGTTGCTTGTTAGGTAAGGTGTGTATCTATTCAGTCATGCACATATTTTTGGGTTGGCTATAATGATATTCTGTATAGGGGTTTTATATTTCCATAGACATGTTTTGTGTGAATACACAGAGAGTTGATAAGTAATAGCATTCCAAAATTCCACAGAACATTTGTGTGCTTGACCAGGTTCATGTTAGGTACCTTTTTGCAGGGCGCCTACTGAGGACTGAAACAAGAAATTCTCAGGCTGCGTAGACTGCATCTTCCAGAACAATAGGTTTTAAGCCTAGGTGCAATTAGAATAATTACCTGGGGATTTTTTTAAAAGATACTGAAGCCTAAGCCTCCAGAGATTCTGAGCTAATTTGTCTGGGCCCGGGACCTAGGCATTACTATTTTTTAAAAAACATCACAAATGAGTCTAATATGCAGTCAGTGTGGGGAATCACTGGCCTCATGAAGTGGGCATCGAACATGAATCAGAACATGTATCAGAATACATAGAGGGCTTGCTGAAACCCTGGGCCCGTCCCAGGATTTCTAATTCAGCAGGTCTGGGGCACGGCCCAACAATTAGCATTTCTAGCAAGTTCTCAAGTGTTGCTGTCACCACTGGTCTGGAGAATTACTAGCCTAGTGGAAAGGGCTCTGCTTTAGGACTGAGAAGAACTAGGTGGTGAAATTCTTGACCTACTGTGTTCATCTTCTATAAAAAGAAATTAACTCATCTACATACAAATTATTGTAGAGATTAATTCTGAAAGTCACTTATAGAATGTTTCTAGTGCTGTGTGAGCCCAAGAAATACTGTTATCTCCCTATATATTGGGAGCCTGAAATAAGATGGGGTGATTCTCAGGAACATGAAGAGAACAAGGATGATAAAATGATGAAAGCAACAACTGGTCATACCAATGGTCAGAATGGAAACAATGGCTCCAGAAAAAGAAGTTATATCTTAAAGGGAGAGCAGGAATCACCTTGTGAACACTGATAAGTATAACCAAAGTGACAGAAAGTAGAAAGTTTCCAAGGAGGCACCAACAATTATAAAAAAATATTATAATGCTCCATAAAGTGCTTCAGCATTCATTTGTTGCAATCACCCAAGAAAGGCCTGACACTAGGCTTTTCAAAAAGCTCAAAATAAACTACGCTGAAGAAGAACCAATCATGGGCACTCTTCATAAAAATGTTCATAAGGAGGTATGTAGACAGACAAAAAAAATCAATATACAATAAAATGTGATGGGAGATGCAAGACTGGAGAGTGAAAATTAGGAGCCCCAGGAAGAATGCGCCTCTCCTAGGTGGGATAGAAGAAGTGACATTGGAATTGATCCTTAAAGGATGTTCACCAGACAAAGGAAATGGTGAGGGGTGAGGAGCAGGACTCTCAGAAAATAGAAGCTTCTCCCCCAGGAATGATTCGTAGGTCTTTCACCTTATGATTGCAAATAACTACCTACATACTGCCAGCTCTGTCCCCTGCTCTGGTAACTGGGGACATTAACTTAAATGAGCATTAAATGGAGACAAGCAGAGGTATAGGAAAATATCCTGAGAGTAAGAATGCCAGTACAGATGGCTGAGGGTCCCCAAAGGGCGCTGCCTGCAGCTTCAGATTGCAACTCCTGCCACCAGAAGGAGCAGAGTCTGAAGTCTGAATTCAGTATTGTAAAGAGAAGGGTGGAGGCAAAGGAAGGATTTTTATGACTTGGAGCAAGTGATAGAGGCAGTGGGAATCTCTTCTTTAGAGATGGTAAAGGAAAGACAAAAAGTAGAACAAATGTCAGCTTTCAGAGTGGCTTAGGATATCCTGCAAGAAGGTTTGGAGCTAGACTAGATTTCTTATCAAGTAGTTCTCCCAGTTTTACAATTCTAGATTTATATCATATAAGTGGCAATTTTTTCATGTAAGGAAAGTTTAAAAATAGAAGAGCAATTTCTCTAAGTACAAGGAGAATAATCTGAAGTATTTGAAAAGATAGCACTAAGAATTAAATGGAGATTTTTTTGTGTGTGTATGAAACTTCTCAATTACCAGAAATAGTTGGGACAGAGCAGTGTGACAGTTTATACCATATATTGCCTACATAACTTAACAATGTTTAAAGACAGACAATACCATGTAATATACTTAATGCCAATAATACTAGGAATAATTTCTTCTTTGATCATTCAGAACACCCTTTCAGGATCTTTCCATGTATCACAGTCTTTATATAATATTTCTTCTCACTTTACAGTATTATGGAAACAGAAGGTGAAGGAAGTGAACATGACTGTGTACTGACCTTAGAAGAGAGTCTGAAAGTTGCTTCTCAGAACAAATTCCTTGTAATACCTGATTATTATGCAAGTTTTTCATAAAAGTGTAATGTAAAATGCACTTTTTGTGCAAACATTAGTTACTTTGAAATTTTAAAAACGTGGGTTTAAGGTGAAGGGGAGTTTCCTGCAAAAACAAATAGGAATGATCCACTTGAGGCATGACTCGTGGCCTCACCCCACATGTGTACAGTTTGGAGAGTACTTGGATTATCAGGAGCATCTGGGGAAATCAGGCCAGCCTTGGACATCACTGGTGTTGACTGGGATGCTCAGGTTTTAAAATAGGTGAAATTATCCTACGGTTAAAGACATGCTCGGACTTTGAGGGTATGGCCACCTGGCTTCCCTCTATAGGAATCATTTCTCAGATTTCTAGTCATTTCTGTGAAAGGCACAGTTTTCCACCTATTAGTGTCATGGGGTGGGAGTCAGTGGAGAAAGGTGGGCACATTGGGATCCAGGGCAACTGGGAACAGGAGGAACCAGCCAGCACAGCCAGGGTCTGCCCCTGGAGTTACCTGGCAGGAATCTCAGAGGCTGCAGTGAGCCCAGGGTGAGGTGACAGTCACAGCTCTGAGCATATGAATGTTGCGGGTCGGAACAGCACAAAGGGTATGAAGAAGAAGGATTGAGAGAGAGTCAGGCTTAACTCGCAAAGTCCACCTACCTCCCGAGGACTTTCTGCTCTGGGAATAGGCAGCTTTTTAAAACCCTGTGTGAGGACGGAGTCCCAGAGAGCAGTTTCCAGGCCCTTAGCCTCACATGGAAAGGTGCTGGCTCAGTTATTAGATGGCCATCAGCTGCAGTCAGATGGCCATCAGCTGTGGCTGGGTGGTCATCACCTGTTACCGGTTAGCCATTAGCCACTAATATAACTGCCGTGGCTACGCTAGGGGGTTGGCAGAGAAGCAGATGGAGGACTGCAGCTAGCAAGTGGGGTGGGTTGGCAGAGAAGCAGACAGTAGGTTGCAGATCGTGCGGCTCCTGTTTCCTGTGTCTCCAACCCAGCCGCCAGCGAGAATATAGTGGTATGACTCCCCTATCTATGGCTCCGTGGGTGTTCCTTTTTGGCCTCACCATATTCTGTGTCCACCCGCCGAGAGAGGAACCAAAGACCCTGCATGACACCCTGATATTAACATGTCGGCCTATTCATTCCCCTTTCCTTCTAAACGTGAGTTGGCAGAGAGCAGGAGATGAAGGGGAGACCGAAGTTCAGGTGTGTGCTGGTCAGTTGGATACCCATTAATTAAGGGTTGGTGATAAATGGATGTGATTTAAGAACTCATGACTAATACAGCTGTCATTCCATTGCAATGGTCCATGAAATGCCCCTGCTATGCCCGGAATCACTCCTACAGAGGCTTTTGACAGGCACTATATATTAAAAAGAATAAACACCTGACTTCAACCCTTTTAGTTATGAAAAAAGAAAAATGCAAGCACCATTTATAAGGCCATCTTCAAGAAATAGTGGCATCTAGCCTTCACCCCAGACGTGTGTACACACACACGCACACACCTTTGATATTTTGCTCAACTGTTTGCTTATCGCTCTAGTGTCTCGAGGTGCCCACCACCATTCTCTAGGGTGGTTTTTCAGGAAGCTTCTCCATCCTTGTTTGTTTCCCTTAACCCAGTCTTTCATTAAATGTCTTCAATCATCTCCATTTGAGTACCATTTATTCCTGCAAGAACACTTGATCTGTATAGCCACTCATTAGCTTTGTGACATTGGGAATGTTATTTATGTCTTTCTTTCAAATCTGTAAGGTGGGAGAATCTGTAGAGTGGTAGTTAGAACCATGCCAAAATGACAATATTTGATCAATTCTGACCTACAGAAACCACAATTTAATATGCTGTGAGAACTAATTAAATATAAAGCAATTCAAATAGTACCTGACACGTTATAAGCTATATAAGTATATAAGCCAGTTTCATAGTTATGACACTCAGACTCTATATGTTTTTGCCCAAGAATAGCAAATCTGTGCTGCCTCCTCCTCTCCCCATCCCAAGTAGACAATCCACATTTAGTGTAGGCCTCTTTCTCATTGAGCCCAGAAGCAAATTTAAACCCTTTGAAGGTAAGAGGCACCGTGTCCTAACCCCTGGGTCCCAATCTTTTGGTCTTGTCCTATGAGGGATTCTTGCTCCCACCCCCAGCTGGTCTAGCACAAGGGGCTCTCCACTCTCATTGTCACAGGCACAGAGTGCTCCTGGCATCCCTCAACAAAATGTTTTCGTAGGAATGTTGTTCTGCATGATGATGGTGTAAGGTCTTACGTCACTTTTAATACTTGATTCCACTGCAATCACCCTAAAGGTTAAGTGGGGTTCTGTGGACTTACCTAGTGGCTCAAGGACTTTTCTGTGATTTTGTTTTTTAGGATAACATATGTTCTGCATTTCAGACTTTCTACAAATAAATGTAACCTTCAAGGCTTATGTGGGGAGAGGTGGGGAGCTACCTCATAGGCTGAACATGTCCTAAACAAGGCTAAAGCATAGCTTAAATTGTCCATGGATATGTTGGAGGTAATTTTCAATGAGTACTTATAATCCAAATAAATTATAACACACGTGTGCCTTTTTACACCCCAACTGTTTTCATTTAAATAGTAGCCTTGTTTTTGTAGCTCAGTTATTCCAACCCTGCATTTACTATGTAAGCTATCACTTCTAAATAACATCAAAACTTCTAAAAGGTCATTCTTTACCGTCTAGAATCAGTTCTGCCACTTGATATTATACTAGGTCCCAGCCAAGTCCTAGATCTTAACACCTTTGGGTTAAATTTATAATAAGTTTTTGAAAATAAAATATTAAAGAACTGAAGCATACCTGTACTTTAAATTAGAAGATAATAAGGGTGAAAAATTTCCCTCCCCTTCTGAAAGAAAATATGCTGAATTACAAAATACAAAGGAAACAAATGCAGTGGTGCTTCCTTTTTTGTTGTCTTTTTTAAAAAAAGATTTTTATTAAAATATAGCTAACATACAATATTATATTAGTTTCAAGTGTACATCATGGTTATTCAACAGTACCCACCTAGCATGATGCAGAGTTATTACATTACTGATTATATTCCTTGTGCTAAAGAAGTGATCACCATGATAAATCCAGCAACCATCTGACACTGTACCATGCTATCACAATATTATTGATCTTTCCCGCCTTTTCAAACTTTTCAATAAGAGTTGACATTCAATATTACTTTATATTAGTTTTAAGTGTATAGCGTAGTGGTTAGACATTTATAGAATTTAGGAAGTGATCCCCCTGACTAGTACCACCCGGCACTATACATAGTTATTACCATTTATTGATTATATTCCCCAAAATTTACATCCCATGACTATTTCGTAACTACCAACTTGTATTTCTTAATCCCTTCACCTTTTACGCTCTGTCCCCAATCCCTCTCCCATCTACCACCCTGATAGGTCTAGTACCCATCTGATACCATACATAGTTGTTATTACAATATTATTGGCTGTATTCCTTATGCTATACCCTCTGTCCCCATGACTACAGTGTAACAACCAATTTCTTAATCCCTTCCCCTTTTCATCGACCTCCAACCCCCCTCCCAGGTGGCAACCATCAAAATGTTCTCTGTATCTATGAGTTTGTTTCTGTTTCATTTGTTTGTTTATTTTGTTCTTTAGATTCACTTACAAGTGAAATTGTATGACATTTGTCTTTCACTTTCTAACTTATTACACTCAGCACAGTACCCTCTAGGTCTATCCGTGTTGTCACAGATGGCAAAACTTCCTTCTTTTTAATGGCTGAGTAATATTCCCTTGTATATATTTACCATCTCTTCTTTATCCATTCATCCATCCAGGGACATCCAGATTGCCTTCATATCTTGACTTACATAAATAATGTTGAAATGAATATACGGATGAGCACATCCCCTTGACATAGCATTTTGGGTTTGTTTGGATTAATACCCAGCAGTGGGATTGCTGGGTCCTTCCTTGTCTCTTGTTATAGTCTTTGTTTTAAAGTCTTTGGATATGCTGCAGGTCAAGTTGATTCTCACCAACACTTGTTACTTGTCTTTTTTGATAATAGCCATTCTAACACATGTGGCACAATATCTCATTGTGGTTTTGATTTGCATTTCCCTGATGACTAGTGATTTTGAGCATCTTTTCACATGTCTATTGGCCATCTGCATGTCCTCTTTGGAAAAACATGTATTCAGATCTTCTGCCCTTCTTTTAATTTGGATTGGGGTTTTTGTTTGTGTTTTGTTTTAATTTTTTAATTTTTTGCTATTAAGTTGTACAAGTTTCTTATAATTTTGAAATTTAACCCCTTACCAGATATGATTTGCAAATATTTTCTTCCATTCAGTAGGTTGCCTTTTCATTTCATTGGTAGTTTTCTTTGCTGTGCAGAGCTTTCTAGTTTTATACAGTCTCAATTGTTTATTTTTGCTTTGGTTGCTTTTGCTTTTGGTGTCAGATTTTTAAAAATCACCACCAAGACCTACGTCAAGTAGTTTAGCACCTATGTTTTCTTCTAGGAGATTTATGGTTTCAAGTCTTACATTCAAGTCTATAATTGATTTTGAGCTAATTTTTGTGTATGGTATCATATAGTGATCTAGTTTCATTCTTTTGCTTTTTTGCCTTATTTTTAAAAAATGAGTGGTACTAACGAAGCCAACCTTACCTTACTTTTGTTAAGCCTATTGCTAAAAATACAGTTTCCAGCCATGCACAATATGTAGGCTTTGGTTTGCATGCAGCAAACAGCTTTTAGATGTCCTCCTATTATGGTAGAATGAAGGGTTTCCCCATCACATCAGCCAAATACACTAGGGTTTAACTCATAACAAGAAAAGCACTGCATTGATGTGGCATATTAATTAATTTAAAGTGGAAATACTTTTTATTCACTGTTACTGAGGGATGTAAAACCCACTTGCCCTACCTATACTATTGGGTGAGGTAAGAGGAGAAGGGTAAAAAGAAACAATGTAGATTGAAGAACAAAGTTATGGGAATGAGGTAGGGACCCAATTGTCTTTCTTTGTTTTCCTGTTTAACCTATTAAAATTAATTTAGTTGCCCACCTATCAACATCTTTATTTTACCTACAGTTAGATAATTGAATATTTATGATTTTGATTCCTTTTACACACACATTTGTGTGCATTCCCAAACTGTATTCTAAATGCAAACAGCATATTATTATATTTTAAGGATATATAATTTTGTATATGTAAGGTAATCCAAATAGTGGCACAATTCCTTTCCTAACTCAAAAAAGAAAGAATACTAGTGCTGGATTTTAGAGCCTCCTTAAGCATTTTGTGTCTAATCTGGGATTAGCCCACGCAAATATCACATGCATTCTAAATTTAACTGTTGCCAGATTTGTGTAACATTTCACTTCCCAGTGTATTTGCAGGAATGTTGCAAGACACTGCTACATTTCAGAGATCATTTTGCTCTGCTTTTGACAGTTTTGTCAGATGCCTTGAATTTATTTTGGGGTGTGCTACCTCGTTGATTTCAGAGGAGTTGTCCTCAAGTATTGAGCAGTCAAATAGACAAGGCATGTTTAGACCAGAACACTGAGCTAACTTCCTGAACAATGGGAGGAGCCTGGCCTTTCATAAATCTCAGACTTTTCGAGTCCTCTCCGATGAATTTAAGGTGAGTTTTTTTCATCAGCATCAGCTATTCGGCCGTATTTGCCGTAAAAATGTAGCTTGGGACTCGACTCAAAAAAGTGTGGCTCAACTCTGATGACATCTTGAAGAGCACAAGTATTAGGTTGGTGCAAAAGTAATTGCGGTTTAAAAGGTTAAAAATAATTGCAAAAACCGCAATTACTTTTGCACCAACCTAACAGAAACCCAAATATTCATGAGCACACCTCAAGGTTCAATCACCAGGGTTCAACATTAGGTTATGGCCCTAGGACTGGACTATGAGATGTCACCATAGCTGCCCAGTACTAGGGAAGCCTCAAATCCACATCTTGGCAAGTTCACCCAAATAAAGACAGCCAAGATCTTGTTTGAAATACCTCTTTTCAAAGTAAGCAAATTCCTTCCCAGGACTCACCTTTCTGCTCCAGTTCCCTTAGTAGCATCAGTCATGGTTCCCCGGTCACTTCAGAGAAGACACAAACTACATTACAAGTATGTTTTGCAGTAGGAGCTAGCACAAAGCCTGACACACATATGTATGTTAAACCATTGAAATGAGTGAAGTGGGATGAGATTGGATCCTGGTTCCTGGATAGGAATGAAGGCCCACCTGAGATGAATCAAGGACATTGGGGTATTGTGGAGAGAATCCAACCAGCTCTACATCTGCAGGACCCATGGAGACATCATTCTCCTCCCAGTTCTTCCAGTATGATCCAATATCTGAACACTGAAGTCCAATTTCAATATCACTGCGTGCCCTATCTATATAGATCAAGGTCTTGGTGGAATTAAGAATCTTGACTTGGATTTTATATATGATCTGAGACCACCCTCAATGTTTCAGAGTTACTGTTGCTGAGCCTTTAATAATCCTGACTTCCCTGCTCCTCCATGAGGTGTGCTGTCTTTCATCAGTTCTCAGCTTAGACACCACCAGCTCCTACTTTTCCCTAGAAACTTTTGGAGACTTTGGAGGGGACCACACTTCTAGTCATCATCTAGAATCTAATGTTTTCCTCTAATTACAGAGAGTGCAATGCCAACAGCCTCCCTGCATTCAGGAGTGGTAACTCCAAGTCACCTGCATGTGTTCAGAATGGCAGAATGTCTTCAATGCTGTTGAGATTTAGACCTCCCTACTTTTCACCTTCTTTCTTTCACCATGACTGGAACAACAGCTAATGTCCTGACCATGAAGGCATGGAGTGCATTTGAAAGGGCCTCTTCTCCTTTTCAGAAACAAAATCCCAGAAAATTTGATATTCACAGCAGAATTTATATGAGCATCTTCCTTCCCAAATAGAATCTTCACATACATTTATCAAGAAGAAGTAGCTTTGACTTTCTGTATCCCCGGCTCTCCAAATTAAAACAGGGTGCTATCAAGGCCTACTTGACAAATTTAGAAGACAACCGTCTCCATCACGCTGATTTTCTTGTGGGAGATGCTGCAGTATGGAATGGGACAGGGTGTGGATTTAAACCTGCGCCTGAAAGGGTAAGACCAATAAGGAGAAAAGCATATTCTATGCAATTAGTGACCACTATAAATGTGTTGATATACCATTTGGCCTTTGAAATGCTGTAGATGTGGTCTAATAGGATATTATATAGATGTGGGTACAGTATGTGACTGGGTGAAGGAGAGGTTAGGACACCAAGAGTTCCCCATTCTCCAAAGTCTGGGTCCCCCAGCTCTGACCCAGATTCATCTCCAACTTGATACCAGCTCCTCACTGATCCACAGCCCATGACCACCTAGCTGCATAATAAGATTTAAACCTGGCCCCACACTTTGCCTGCATTTACTCTATAATAACTAATTTATTGTTCTCTACATACTGATTACCATCTCATACTTCTGTGATTTTATTCATGCTGCTCCCTCTGCCTGGAGCCTCTGTCCCATTTTTTTTTAATGGCTTAACTTTTATTCATTCTTCAGGGCTCAATGCAGGCATCATGGCCAACTGTCCACTGCAAATAATCCACACAAACTGTCCCTTTGCATTCTTCTACTGTTAGACATACAACATCCTACTGAAGGCATTGCTTTGTGTCTTTCTTTCCTACCAGACTCTAGTGGTCAGAGATGATATCCTATCTACCTCTAAATTTTCATGCCCTGACACATTTAATAAATGTTTGTAGAACTCAGACTCCCTTTTCTGTAAAGCATATTCAACAATTTCAAATAGTCTAAATTGAGTTCTTCCTTGTCTGAATTCTAACCAGAACCAAGTGATTTAAAATGTATGTCATCTTTATTCTTTGATTCTATGTTTTTTGTCTACTGCTCAGCTAGATCTAAGTTTTGTGCAGATTGGGCTCATGTATTCAGGATGTACTTTGATACCTACCACAGCAATAAGCTCATTTCATAAATGTGAAATATGTATAGACTGTTTTATAAACTCTGGTTTTTCTCTCCTAAATGAGGAGAGTTGACTAGCCTCTCTGCTACAGGGAGTGATTATAAAAATAAGTTAGTAAACATTCAATATCGGATTTGATTCTTTGGATGAAATATGGTCAAAAAATACAAAATCTCACTATATTGGAAAACTTTTATTCCATATTATATTCATGTTATTTCCAATGACTAAAGAGAAACTTACAAAGACAATATAGAGTAAATTCAAAAGGAAATGTCATCAGTCTATTGGGTCATTATAAAAGCCAATATTTAGCTATTTACATGTTCCATATTAACATCATTTAATTCATCCACATGTATATAATTTGATGGCTATTAAAATCCCAAAAAGTTAACAAAGAGATCAACATATGAAAACATCATATTTAATAAAATTGCTTAATATTGTATATATTTAATTTTTTCTTGCTTGTTTAGGGCACAAAAGATTAGCTTAATTGGTAATTCGAAGAAGAGAAATAGATGCAACATTTTGGATGCAATTATATTAGGTTGGTGCAAAAGTAATTGCAGTTTTTGCAATTATGTTTAACCTTTTAAACCGCAATTACTTTTGCACCAACCTAATATAACAACATTTGGAAATTTGCCATATACATCTTATTTAATACTATGGGGGAAATGCTTAAAAATTATATAATAAGTTTACTGCAGTAAAATATTGTTGCCTTTTACAGTAAACAGAATGATCAAAAACCATTTTCTAATCTAATCTAGTTGTAACTGCAGACTCATAGCAGACTAGAGTTTGGAATAAAGCTTACGTAAGTGGTTATTTTTAGATGCTTATATTATTGCGCCTGACTTTATATTCAACAACTGTCCTGTCAAATCACTGTTCATGTTATTTACATATTCACAAACTTACAGGGACTTTAAATTTAAAAAAAATAAGCACCTACTACAAGTAGTAGATTAGAAGAGTATATATAACAAGAAAACTTACTCTGAAAACACTTTTATAGCATCTAAGGAGTAATTAGTGCATCTATGCCTATCATTCTGGCACATTTTTTTTAAAGAAAACTGTTCTTCCAAATGACTATACCTTTTTAACAAGATGTTCTTATGTTTTATTCATATTTATGAGTAACATAGCATATTGTCACATAGTATGTCATTCAGGCAGTTTATTTTAGAACATTTTAATTAAATATTTTAAATTATTTTTTAATTTATATAACTTAAGGAACAGATCAATAGCAATGAATATTCCCTATGTTTAGTTCTGAAATAGTTCTCTAAATGCTCTGAAAAAGTGTTTTCACGGCCTGCCATGATTTAAGATCTGTAGCGTGAACACATACAATTCTATAGTTCTATGTTCTATACTAGATCTTCGATATTTCTAGTGCTGTTGAAGCTTCTGTTGGAGCTTTCCACACTTGTTCTGTTTTATGAAGTTCAGAGTCAGTCCTAGCTAGTGATTCTCAAATGTTTTAGTTTCAGAAACTTCTCACATTCTTAAAAATAATTGAGGACCCAAAGAGAGGTGTTTTATGTCAGTTATATCTACCAATATTTATATTAGAAAACTAAATGGAGAAATGTCAAAAAATGTATTTATTCATTTATAAATAATAAATTCATTATATGTTAGCATAATGACATATTTTTTAAAAAATAGTTCTACTTTCCAAGACCAAAAGATTTAGTGAAACAGTGGCATTGTTTTACATTTTTAGAAATTTCTTTAATGTCTAGATAAAAAGTTGAGTTTTCATACCTGCTTTTACATTCAATCTGTTGTAATATGTTATTTTGGTTGAAGTATATCAAGAAAATCACATCTCACACAGATACGTAGTTGGAAAACGAAGGAGTATTTTAATAGCATTTTCACAAAATTTTGGACGTTATTCTTCCTTGTTATGACAACAAAACTCCACAAGTGATAGTTGTGGAATCTGAAACGGTATCAACTTACTTCTCATACTCTGAGACATTGGCTTGTATCTTGCACTTATGATTTTGAGACATTATGCATTGGTCATTTGAAAAATATTGCTTCACTGAATTATACAGATAATTCATTATACAATACCAAAAAATCTCATTCATTAGGATAACCACTGTCACGATACTTAAAATCTTTATGGGTTAGAAAGCTGAAAAGCTTACAGTGACAAAGACAAGCTTTTTATTATTCTAATTTTCACTTGAAAACTGAATTTCACCATATTCAAAATTAATTTTAGTTGAAGTAATTTTTCTTGAAGTGCCAAGCTCTTTTCATTTACTTTTGAGACAAACACCTAAATCTGAATAACTACGGTTCGTTTCTCAGTCAATCATACCCCATAAAATAAACCAGCTAGTTCAGTTATTTGTCAACTCGAAATCGCCACACAGGTGCTTTTCTTCAAGGCAACCATTGTACACTAATATGCAACAGAAGTACTGTTCACATACTTCAAATTTCACCATCAAAATATTAAAAGACATATCAAGGGTTGAGATAAAATAAAATTAGTAATTTTTACTGCTTCATCAATGGCATTCTTGGTGAAACTGACAATTTATTTTTATTTTTATTTATTTATTTATTTTTTACTGCAAATGCATTGTGTTTTAGAAAACAACTGCTAGAAGAGTTTTGTCCCACTACCTGGATTTGCTCTAAAGGGCCAGCAGTTTTATTCACTATTGCTTCTGCACCTTCGGTGCAAATGTCAACACTGTGGAAAAGGTAAATAACATCTCTGACTGCCTCTGACTGCCATGCAGGTGTGACACAGTTGAGCCAACCCAGTGGAGAGCTTTGCAACAAAATCTTTGCCATTGGAGGAGTTCAACACTGGGCAGAAAAGGCCAGGTCCTAGTACTTCTGCTGAGTCGCTCATTAGCTGGGGGCTGCTCAGCTCCAACACTGTAGGCTGTCAGCTGGCTGTGCTCCTCACAGCTGATGGGCACGTTCTTCCTGAGGGAAATCCGAGAGTGCACCTTATGGCTGCACCAGACCGAGAATTAGCACATAGAGTAAAGCCACTGACATCAGGACAAGAGGGAACTGATGTGAGAGTGGAAAGAGATCAGTGGAACAGAATAAGGAGCAAAACATCACATCAGTAAATGGTAATCAGTATGTGGAAAAAAATTAGTTCAGTGGGAGAAATGGTTTATTTAATAAATGGTGCTGGTATAAACGGCTACCTTTCTGGAAGAAAGTGAAAGTCAGCCTCCAACTTAGGCATACGCAAAAATTCATTCCAGATGTACAAAAGATTTAACTGTAATTGATAAAATAATTAAAATATTACAAGAAATTCTGTGAAACTCTATACAATCCAGCAGCAAGGAAGACCGTATCTTTCAAGGCTGGAAATCCAGAAGCTATTAAAAAAGAGAGAGAGAGACTATGGAATATTTAAAACTTTTGTTGAAAAGAGATAACATAAAGTCACTAGACTAATGATAGATTAGGAAAATCATTTTTCACTCAGATTAAGAAAATTGGCTTATTATGTAGTACAGCCATAAAGAAAAGAAGTTGATTTCTGTAAGCCAGGAATGAATATGTTATGTATTTTGTAGCCAAATAATATACCTACTATTTATATTTTCCATGAGAGTTCAGTGCACATTTAAGAATAAATGCATATTTAAGAACAAATTCTATGAGCTGAAACTCTTAAATGATGCATAAAGAGAGCCATGTTGATTTTCCCCAGTTCTTGATTCTGTTGAACAAATAAAAACTGCGAGCAAATCTGACACTCCTCAGTGTTAAGTCACTCCCTCCACCACAGACATGTTGCTGTGTGACTCTTTTATGTCAATGTGGGATTTTTGCCTTGTAGCCTACAGAAAATAATGAATGCCTATGGATGCCTCTTGAGACTCCCTTAGCCCTGATGGGAAGTCTTAATTCACCCTGGAAGTTGTAATCATTTCTTAGATCAGGGACACATGAAAGAGGTTAGTCTTTAGGAAATGAAGTCTAGAAAGGTAGGAGGTCAGAAAAGGAACTCTTTTTCTGAGGTTTCTTTCCCTTGGCTATAGATTCCAATGGTGTCAATGTCTGTGAGCCCTGTTTACTAGATAGTAAGCTGGGCTCAGTCAATAGACCCGAGAAGGTCTGGAGGAAGCTACCAACTGAAGATGCGTGAGCTGGATTTACTAAGATTAACTAAGACAGATGTTTCAGTGTCAAGGTTCTCTGAGCTCCTTCCCAATTGTTTTCACAAGACTTCAGTAAGCACCTCAGCCCTATTCCCGATGATAGACCACAGTATGAATAGTCCCAGCATATAAATTTCAGTTTCTACTATCTTCGCTTCCTGGCACAATGCATCCATAAATTTACTATTCCTACGTAAAGCAGAATTACTTTCATTTGTTCTCAGTTTGCTTCTTTAAGCATCAAGGGATGCCCTCCTTACCCTAGGATGACAATATTTGGCAAATAATTCAGAGTGCTTCTCAATCCATATAGATTGTACATACTCATATATATGAACTCTAAGGTCATCGTTATGTATTTGAAATAAATTTGTTAGGAACTATTCATAGCAGTAAACCATCTTAGTATCAGAACTACTCTGCACACCAATGTATAACAATAATTTTCATTAGATTTTTCTTCCTCTAAATTTAAAAGAGAAATAAATCTTATCCATATCTGTGATGATTGTATTGACAATAAAAATGGTAATTTAATTTAAATATTTATATGTATACATGAATATTCCTGTGTCACTCACATGATTTATGAATAGTACATTCTGTTGAGGCTGAAAGAATGTGATGCTTAAAGGCACAATTACATTTTAATTCTAATTTCTTTCCAGGAGTTTTAATTTATGTTGCAGAGACCTATCTGGTTTTAATTTCGTATTTTATAAATTGTTGAAAGGTAATGTAGGACTGTTTTAAACCTATGGATTGTTGCATAATGCAGTGGCCTAAGGCTTTGAAGGCAGACCCAGCTCTGATCTGGGCTCTGCCATTTAATAGACAATTCACTTGACCTGGGCAAATCACTTCACCTCTCCGGACCTTAGAGTCCTTGTTTGTAAAAGGAGAGCAGAGGTAAGGGCCAAGGAAGATAGTGCAGGTAAAACATTTGCACTGGGCATAGCACATAGCAGGTTCTTTTCAGTAATACCTGTCCTGGCTCCACCACTAGCTATGTGATACTGGCTAGTAACAAGCAATAAGGGCGTCAGTTTCTTGATTTATAGCTAAAAAGTTAGGTCAAGTAAAGTCTAAATTCCTTTTCAACATGCAGTTTGTATTCTTATATCTGAAATGGAAGTTTTTGACCATAGCCATTTATTCACTCTTCAAGTTTCTTTTCTATTAAGCCTTCCATGACCAGTAACACCCTACTCCCATCTCCATGCACCAAGAAGAATATGTCCCTCCTCTCTGCATCCAAATACTTGAGATTAAAACTCCTTAGGACCAGATATGTTTTCTTTCTCATCTTTGCCTCATCAGAACTACTATACATAATGCCTAGTATACAGCAAGTGCTAAATAAATGTTGTTTGAATGAATGAATGAATGAATGAATGCAGAGCTAGATAGAAGGTTAGATGGATGGTATATTTGTTTCCAACAGTTTCCTTAACAAGTACCACATAGGGGGTGTCTTAAAATAACAGAAATGTATTGTCTCACAGTTCTGGAGTCTAAAAGCCAGAACCCTAAATTTTAAAAATAGAGTACAATTAGAGAGAAATAAAGTAAAAATTCCAGTGCTGGACTCTTCCACTGGTACAGATCTCTAGTCAAGTCTCCTGTAGAACGAGCTTCTAACTAGAGTTGGAAGACTGGATGTGTGCTTTTCCTCCGTCCAACAACCTCAATCCCCATTACAAGTCTTGGTTCTATTGTGTCTTTGAAAGTTTGCCCCACTCCACCAGATGTCACTGAGATTTTAGGCAATGAAAATAAGTGGAATGGATGCTCTCTAGCATTTCCTACTTCCTATGTAAGTACAATATATACACATGATTATTATAAAATATAAATTTGTCCTTGTTTTTAACTTGCTACGTCATAGGAACTATGCTAGTAAATTTCTTTCTTGAAAGTCTTGCCCTTAAATTACACACACACAAATGTCATTTTGTTCACTTTATAGTTTACCCTTGATCTTTACCCTTACCCTTTATCCACTCATAATCTAGGGCAAAATATAATGCAAGAGTGTGTAATGCAAGGGAAAGGAACTAAGTCATACCCAGCTGGTGATGGATGTAAAACAGTAATTTCTACTTTTTATAATAATAGTGCAAAGAACTCCTAGACTTGGAGTTTTATGTTATTGCTTCTACATTAGCACTTTAGAGAGTACCAAAAAGATGGATTGATAATTCACGGTCAGCATAAGAATTTGTCACACAGATCTGTACAGAAGTTACTTCAACTTGGCCTTGAACACAGCAGCATGGCAGACACAAAGGACAAATCTGAGTGTGCAAATGTGTTCCCTGACTTCTCAATGCGCCCTGAAGCAAGCCTCTTTTAAGAACCAGTATGCCTTTGTCATTCTATGTCAATCTGGCATTGGGAACTCTTTCTAGCATTAAGAAGTCTATTATTTAAAAATTAATTAATTAAATTGAAAATATCCTCAGAAATATAGGAACTTTTTTGTTTCTCTAACTAAAATAAACTTTAAGTCAAACATATGTTTTTAAAATATAATGGAATGTTTCATAGTGTGTGTTGTTTAAACTTAGAATCAGAAGCATTTATCACTTTTCACATTTATTATCTTTGTCAGACAATTTTTAAAAAGATGGTTGGGGGTGGGGTGAAGCAAAAGTAAGGTAATTCATCGCCAAATCCTATCCATGCTGCCTCCACCATGTCTTCTGAATCTGTGTGCCCTTGTTTCCATCCCCACTTCCACCATCCTAGTCCAAGCTACCAGTATTGCTCACTGGGAAGCCTGCAGTGGCCTCCTCAGTGGTCTCCCTGCATTCTCTTTTGGTCCCCACCTGTCATTGCATACAAGATGATCTTTAGAAGGTCACGTTTGATCAAGACTCCTGCTATACTCCCCTCATACTTCCCTTCTGCTTCTTCTTCCTTCTCCCTTCTCATAGCAGTATGTGCTTGGAATCTGAAACGTAATAAGGATTGAAGAGGGAAAGCATTTCAGTTCCATCTTTTTCCTTATCTCAACTGCTGCTTACACATAATTGGGTTTATGTGGAACTTAATTTCATCCCCATTTTTCTATGAACAAATATTTGTTTTGAAAATTTAGACTAATGCCCTTAAGTGTTCTTTCTGATTCAAGATTTCCATGAAAAGAGAGAGACATATTATAATAGGTCTTAGAGAAAATTCTATATTATGTACCATAATTCTTAGATTCTAAGATGCACATTTTTCACATTCTTAAAATCTCTGCGGTCATGATGTGTATTACAATTGATGTGGGCCATGGCTTAATCAGCAACTTTTTCTTTAACTTTCCTAAAAATCTTACAATCATTAGTGTGTTAAGTAAAATACAATACAGTGAAAGTCTTATTTGGCCATCATAAACTTGTAATTCGACTATTACCAATTTTCTTTTTTGCATACATAATCAGACCAACAACTGTTTATTGAGCATCTATCATGCATATGGCACTGTGAAGTACTGTTGGAGATAAAAAGTTATTTATTCATTCAGCAAGTATGTGGGGTCTGACAATTAAGTTTGCGAACTTGTTGCAACAATGTTGCTCACCTTTTTTGATATCAGAGGGAATATTCATTATGAATTTGCACCAACTGGACTGACAGTTAACCAGTTTACTATTTGGAAGTGCAGAAAATGCTGCATGAAAAAGTTAGACAAGGGGAGTCTGGGTGGCTCAGCCAGTTAGAGCGCTGTGCTCGTAACACCAACATCATCCATTCGATTCCCACATGGGCCAGTGAGCTGCGCCCTCCACAGCTAGAGTGAAAACAATGGCTTGCCTTGGAGTTGATGGGCCCTGGAAAAAAACACCGATCTCCAATATTCCCCAATAAAAAATAAAAAATAAATTTAGACCTGAACTTTTCTCGAATAATTAATTGCTCTTGCATCACAACAATGCACCAGCTCACACGGCACTGTCTGTGAAGGAGGTTTTAGCCAGGAAACAGATAACTGGATTGGAACACCCTCCCTACTCACCTGATCTGGCCCCCAATGACTTCTTTCTTTACCCGAAGCTAAAGGAAATATTGAAAGGAAGACAGTTGGATGACATTTAGGACATCAAGTATAATATAACGACAGCTCTGATGGCCATTCCAGAGAAAGAGTTCCAAAATTGCTTTGAAGGGTGACTAGGCACTGACATTGGTGCATAACTTCCCAAGGGGAGTACTTTGAAGGAGCATAGTGATATTCAGCAATGAGGTATGTAGCACTTTTTCTAGGATAAGTTCATGACTTAGTTGTCTGATCTTCTCATAAATATTAAGTATTTACTACATGTAGATTTTGAATACGTAGTGGTACATGATGATTTAGACAGATAAGATCTCTATCTTCATGGAGCTTATATTCTGGTATGGGACATAGTAAAGAAGTAAACAAAATATATAAAAATATAATGACAAATTATAAATATTGTTATAAAGGAACTCTGTTACATAAAAATATTAAAAGTTCTATTCATCAACTGGTTTTTCGTTTTTCCAATTCCTGAACACATTTCCTCAATGGCCCAGAAACATTTTGAATAAGTCTTTGAAGGCAACATTCCCAGAAATCAACGCAACCTGAAGCTCAGAAATCGTTCTGAGTGTTCTCTTTGGAATCTACTTCTAAATCTTACTGTTGCTACATTTCTTTTACCTACTTATCCGTCTGGAAATATGTTTAATTCTGAATATTTTGCATTCATGCTTCTAATGCTTTCACAACATAATTATGGGACTCAAAACAATAAGTCAATAATTTTTAACATCCTATGTTTATTCCTCTAGCTTACAATTTAGATATAAGAGCATATTTAGTGGCACATACACATTATGGAAGGCAGTGTGGAGGTTCCTCAAAAAATTAAGAATAGAATTACCATATGACCCAGCAATCCCTCTCCTGGGTATGTATATAAAAAATCTGAAAACATTTATCCATAAAGATATATGTACTCCGATGTTCATTGCAGCATTATCTACAGTGGCCAAGACATGGAAACAATCAATGTGTCCTTCGATAGATGATTGGATAAAGAAGATGTGGTATATATACACAATGGAATGCTACTCTGCCATAAGACGAAACACTGCTTTTGTGACAATGTGGATGGATCTTGAGATTATTATGCTAAGCTAAATAAGTCAGGCACAGAAAAAGTCGAGAACCATATGACTTCACTAATATGTGGTATATAAAACTGAAAGGAACAAGACAAATAAAGAAACAAAAACTCATAGACACGGACAACAGTTTAGTGGTTACCAGAGGGTAAGGGGGGAGGGGGTAGTAGAAAAGGGGAAAGGAGGGAGTTCAAACATATGGTGATGGAAAGAGAACTGACTCTGGGTGGTGAGCACACAATGTGATATATAAATGATGTATTATAGAATTGTACACTCGAGACCTATGTAATTTTACTTACCACTGTCACCCCAATAAATTTAATTTAAAAAGAACATATCTAGATTATATAATACCTTTACATCTAAGGTAAATGTGATTCATGCTTTACTTACAGAGGACTTTTTGTGTTACTTTTTCAGAGAGGATGCACAACAACTTATGGTCTTTAAATGACTATATCCTAAACCCTCTTTCTAAGGTTGCCTGAAATTCTTTGTAGGTAAAATATACATAACATGAAATTTACCATGTAAACTATTTTTAATTGTGCAATTTAGTGACATTAAGTCCATTCACATTGTGTGCAACCATCACCACTATCAAGCTCCAGAAATTTTTCATCTTCCAAAACGGAAACTCTGTGCCCATTAAATGATAGCTTACCGTTTCCTCCTTCCCCAGCCCCTGGCAACCACATTCTATTTTCTTGTCTATGAATTTGACTACTCTAGGTACCTCATATAAGTGAATGATATAGTATTTGTCCATCTGTAACTGGCTTATTTCATTTCATATAATGTCTTTAAGGTTAATCCATGTTGTACCACCATGTGTTAAAATTTGCTTCCCTTTTAAGACTAAATAATATTCCATTGTACCACATTCTGTTTATTCATTCATCTGTCGATGTACATTTGAATTACTTTCGCCTTTTGGCTATTGTGAATAATGCTATTACAAATATGATTATACAAATATAGCTTTGAGAGTCTGCTTTCAATTATTTTGGATATACACCCAGAAGTGAAAGTGCTGGATCATATGATAATTTTATTTTTTAAATTGTTTGAGTAACCACCATACTGTTTTCCACAGTGGCTACACCATTTTATATTCTCACCAATAGTGCACAAGAGTTTCAGTTTCTCCACATCCTCACCCACACTTGTTATTTTTTGTTTGTTTGCTTTTGTAATAGTCATGCTAATGGGTATGAGGTGGAATCTTATTGTAGTTTTTATCTGCACTTCCTTAAAGTTTAGTGATCTTGAACATTTTTTCATGTGCTTTTTGGCCATTTGTATACCTTTGGAGAAATGTTTATTCAAGTCTTTTCCTCCTGTAGGGTAGATGTTGAGGAAAATTTGCCTTCATTGGTTGATGTGAGCTTTTGTCTATTAGCTTTTATCTGTTCCTGTATGTGGGGTGACTTCTGTGCTGTGATCCGGGGTTGAGTAAATTCCCCCTTTGGTCTCATTCTCTCGAGCAGGGGAGATATCAGATGATGTTGCTTTCCAGGTGTCATTTTCCCGAGCAGGGGAGACATGGGATGAGGTTACTTTTCTGTCCCCCTTTGGTCTCATTCTCCCAAGAAGGGGAGACATGAGATGAGGTTTTCTGTTTGGTCTCATTCTCTCGAGTAGGGGAGATATGAGATGATGTTTGTTGTTCTGTCCCTGTTGTGAAGTAATGGTTAACTTAGGGTTAAAGAAATCCTTGATCAGGGGTTGAGAGAATTCCCTCTTTGTTCTGTCTGTTTCACCCACATCAGCAGATGAAGTAAAGAAGTAGCTAAATTATATCAGGACGACATGACAGTCACGTTGCCAGGCTTTGGAAGACCTTGGGCTGACGGTCCCAAGCAAGAACAGTAGATATTGCTTATGCAGATGAATTGGCCCTTCGGCTGGATGGACAACATTCATTTCAGTAACTGCCAGACCCTCCCGGAACTGGCCATTCCTTCAAAGGGGAGGCAGGAATAAGAAACTTGGTTCTAAGTTACATCTGAAAAAATATGTAAGACAGACCTCAGTTGGCAGTGTTATTTATTAATTGTTATTTCATCATTTGGTCATTTGTCATTGATGATTTTTCATCATTCCAACATTTTGAAGACTTCCAGCAATATGCAGCTTACACCACCAGGAGATGTTCTGACATTCAGCTGTGAACCTGGTGACGTCTGGCTGGTTCCTGACCCCTCCAGTGTTGTTCCCCATGGTTAGCCTTCTTGAGAACTTGTTAGCATCTAAAAAACTTGTATGTAGCTTGCAGCTTACAACATCAGAAGATGCCTTGACTTCTAACAACAACAAAGACCACAACAACAACATTCTTGGGAACTAACGAAAAACGGTGTGAGAGACGCCTGAGTTTCTCTCAGCTACAGACCTGGCAAGGTTTTGATTTATGACTTTTTCAGTGCTGCTCTCCCCCAGTTTGGTGAGTTTTGAGGTCTATTGTAATAGTTACTATCCTATAGAGCTTATTACTGCTTTTGGATATGCCTTACTGATGTTATTTGTGTATTTAGCCAAGTGATTTTTTGATCAATAGTAAACATATGTTGGGATCTCTTAAACTTATGAGTATGTGTACTCCTTTGACATGACATTGTTATCAATGTATATAGTTTAGTCTTAACCACCTTTACTTTCTGTTATTAGCACATTCTTTTAATTGCCTTTGTCTTTTGCTATTGCACATTGCTAAATAAATCGATTAGATATTGATAAATAAGTCAATTAGTCCCATTCTAGCCTGTGTCCCTCCTCTTTCTTTTCCTCCGCTCGTCGTTACACACCCTTTCTCAATCAGGTTGTTTGTTATTTTGTTGTTGAGTTGTTGGAGTTCTTTATATATCCTGGATATTTCCCCTTGTTAGATATGTGATTTGCAATATTTTTCTCCCTCTCTGTGGGTTGTCTTTTCTCTGTATTGATAGTATCCTTCAATGGAAAAAAGTTTTTAATTTTGATAAAGTCCCATTTATCTACTTTTCCTTTTGTTGCCAGGGCTTTTGATTTCATATCCAAAAATTCATTGTCAAATCCAATGTCATGTGGCTTGCCTTATGTTTTTGTCCTAAGAGTTTTATAGTTTTAGTTTTTACAGTAGGTCTTTAATCCATTTTGAGTTAATTTTTGCATATAGCATAGGGTAAGAGTCCAACTTCATTCATTTACATATGGATATCCAATTTTCCCAACAATATATGTTGAAAAGACTGTCTTTTCCCCACTGAATGGTCTTGGCACCCATGTTGAAAGTCATTTGACCATATTTGTGATGGTTTATTTCTTGGCTGTCTAATTCATTCCATTGGTTTGTATGCCTGTCTTTATGCCAATGCCACATAGTTTTGATTACCATAACTTTGTAATAAGTTTTGAAATTAGGAAGTATGAGACCTCCAACTTTGTTCTTTTTCAAGATTGTTTGGCCTATTTAGAGTCCCTTGAGATTCAATATAAATTTTAGGATTTATTGGGATTTTTGAAAGGAATTGCATTGAATCTGTAGATAACTTTCGGTAGTATTAACATCTTAACAATATTAAGTTTTCCAATCCACAAAGCACAGGATATCTTTCCATTTATTTGTGTCTTCTTTAATTTCTTTCAGCAATGATTCGTGTTTTTCAATGTGCAAATCTTCTGCCTCTTTGGTTAGGTTTATTCTTAAGTATTTTATTCTTTTTGATGCTACCATAAATAGAATTATTTTCTTACTTTTCTGTTTGGATTATTGATTTCAGGGAATAGAGATGCACCCAATTTGCTTGCAATTTTTAAAGGAATTCTTTTAAATAGGTTAATTCACCCTCTCACCCTCTCCCCTCCATGCCTCCAACCCTGCTATGCCATAAAGAGAACATATAATTGAAAAAGACCCTTAATATAGAAGTGGTTTTTAATGAAATCATGTCATTTTTACGAACTATTTCCTTTTACCAACCCCCATTTCATGTTATGTTTTATTTTTATGCTATTGAAAGAAATGAGAACAAAGACATAAAAATGAACCTTTATGCATTTCTCACCTCATCCTTAGACTACATACAAATGACTTTTTAACAGTATTTCTTATATGGGTTTGGGCTCCATTAAATCATTTTCATTCCCTATACCAGATTCATTTATAAATACTGTTCATATTCCTTTGATGGAAGCCAAGGGTTTTCACTTCACTGGAAACTTTAACATGACAGAACATTTTTCATTTACAGCTGTCATTGGAAACTATTGATTGTTCTTCCAACCCAAGACTAGCCAAGTCTTTGAATGAAGTAGTGTGGCTCTGCTCTGGCATCAAGCTAAAAGGCATCTGGGAATGCTAACCTGAGTACGGGAAATAGTTTGCCATTTTTAAGAGTCCAGAAAGATACTCATACATCTTTGTTTTTGTTTTAATATGATTTCCTTTTGAGCTTAACATATCTACTACAGATAAAATCTTGCAAAATTTGATATTTTCCTTTAGACTATAACCTCTGGGTGACAGTCAATGTTATTGACCGAATGATTCAATACAGGAATATTGCACAAACAGTCTTGTGACATTTTGAGCTGAGTTGTCGTATTTCTAGAATGATTTGTTATTGAACAAATTAGATTTCCCAAGAACATGGCCATTCCTTTTTCTGAAGTAATAAAACACTTGCTTAAATTGTTTTAGGTAGCTTTGCAGATCTTCACTACATTATCTTTGTTTTCTCAAATCTCACAAGTTATTAGTTCTGAGAGCTTGTATGAGAATTCTCTAAAGTAAACTTGAAATCTCCAAGGTCCTAGAGCAGTATCTTTCTGAGAGATGATTTGGCCACATCTGCAGGTGACCCAGGTCTTTGCTGGGTGTTACAATCCTTAAGACCTTTGGTGTCCAGTGGCCATGATAAAGGAGCTCTTGAGTTCCTAAGCAGCACATGGCTTTGGGAAGTCACATCTTTTATGTCAAGGTTCATTGCTACCACTTAGGTAGGAGTATGACTAACAAAAGTAATTGGGAGCTACTGAGTGATTCAGTAAATAACAACTTTGACTTTGACGTAAAACTTGGTCAGAATCAGACTGAAATGTAGGAAACAAAAGAATGACAAGGTAAACTTGTAGACAGGTAAATAATTTATTCTGGGCCCTGCACACAAGGGGTGAAATTGGCCACATAAACAAGCAGATTGCCACCCTCTTTACATCATCAGAGTTTGACCCTACTCCCACATCTCTAATCCTCACACGCAGCAGTTGGGAGAAACCCAGTTTCTAGACACAGTGAGGCAGTGAAGTATACACCACTTTGGCTGCTAAGTGATAAAGGGTGTGGTTTTAGATGACTGACCCTGAGCCTCATTGCTTGTGGTTTTCCTGCACTGTTCTTCCAGGGCCTCATCTGCCTTCAAGGAAGAAAGGCACATGAACATGGAATATGCAACCCATGTGCAGAATGATGTTCCTGGTTCATTTAAAAAATGCAATCTAAAAAAAGTACACTTTAAAAAAACCATATAGAGGTGACGATAAGTTCAGTCATTTTATAAGACAAGTCACTATCTTCAAAAAAATTGTTCTATAGAAATGATCAAATTAGACCCTGTCAGATCATTCCTTAAAACAAATTTAAAAATTAAGTATTATATAAATGAAGTGGAAATCATTTTATAGCTAGAACAATTACTATAAGCTGGCCTATTAAGAACGGCCTTCAGTAACTCGTATTAGGACCAATTTAGTCAATGGGAATTCAGCCATGCCTAAGTGATCAAAAGAAGGATATCCATGTGGAGTTATTTTCTTCTGCACTCTCAGAATTCAAGAATGAAACCATAAGAGCAAGTAATGGGGGAACTTTTGAAGCAACCCTGACCAATTGAAAATATGATTTCCTTGAAGTAGTGACCAATAAAAAAAATTAAGTTTGTACCAATTGTAAATTTGTCTAAAGCAGATAGAGATGTACAAGATAAACGCACAAAAATATAATCAAATGGAACAAAGAGTAGAAGATAGGTAAATTTGGAATAATTCTTGGTTTTGAGTTTTCCCTAAATTGGCCTCATGAGTGCGATAGCAGCTTTTGTTACTTCTAGCTTTTGATATTTTCCAGAAGCAAATATTTCATTTAGCCATTGTTCATAGTAGAGAGGCCATCAGGCAGCAGCAGTCTTGCATTCTCTTTACACAGAGCCTGTGGATCTCCTTCTGGGTCTCTGGAAAACTCCTCAGGAATGTGATTGGACTGAAAAGCCCTGGGTTATGGGCTAGTCTGCTTTTCAATAAAGTAGACCTTATTCCTCAGGATAATTTTGATTGGGAATAGAGCTCCAGGGTTCTTACAATGGGGAGAAAGGTATTTGATACCCCAGGTGGACTTGAACAAAAGACCCAGGCCTGCTGTCGAAGGGGTCCTTGCTCATTTGAACCCGGCACACCACGGACTTAATGTGATTACAAAAACATGCATTCTTCACCCCTTTGCAGACACACCTCTGATACTGGTAAAGTAGTAATGCTGATATCAGAAATATCACTAATGCTCCTCTGGTTGATACAACAATTTAAGATTCTCTCACCATGCCAGACACCATCATAAATACTAGAAACACAAAAATAAATACAATATTTTTTGTGTTTCAGGAAGTCATAGTCTCCTTGGAGAGGTAAACATACAGCACAATAAAGGATGTATTACATGAAGGGTAAAAAGAACAATAATAGAAATAAATAAGAATGAAGGACAGGCGTGATGATGGGGTGGACAGAGAGGAGATGAAAGAAAACATTATAACGGAAGACGTGCTTGAGGTAGGTCTTGAAAAAGGAGTAGAAACTCTTCCAAGCATGTGGGACAAGAAAAGACACCAGAGAGGATGGCTACTTTGAAAAAAATTGAGGAGTTACATGTCGCTGGAGCATAAACTTAGTTGGCCAAGAGGAGAGTGAGGGGCAGGAACCAGAACTCGAAAAGCCTGGTAGGTTGTGCTGAGCAATTTGCACTTATCTTACGTGTGCTAGTGTCATTAAAGGGTCTTAAGCAGGGGAAAAATAGGATATTTGCATTTTTAAAGTTGATAGTGGTGTGGTGTGTGAAAGTCTTATTGGAAACTTATTGGAGTATCTTTAGGGAGGCCAGCTGGGAGACTACAAACAATGACCTATTTAAGCCATAAAGAGGCCTATCATTGTGGGGGTAGAGCTGAGGGGATAAAGGATAAAAGATATCTAGGAAGTATATCACCAAATTTCAGGATCTAAGAGGCCACTGCCACCAATAATACTTTTAGTGGAATGTGAGTGTGGGGGTGAGGAGGGAGTTGGAAGCCAGTGGGCAGAGGAAGAACTGCAAAATGAACTCAGGAAATTACACGTGGCTTTCACACTTCCCACTTGGACCACAGCTGCTCCACTACTTCCCCTCCTCTCAAATTTCAGCCCACTGCTCCCAGGTTGGTCTCCACGTTCACCATTCATCCAAACTGCCTTTGCCAAGGTTATCTAAGGCCTCCTTCTTGCTAAATCAATCATTCCTCATTATGTAGTGCCTCCCACAGCATTTGACACCATTGAAATCTCCCTCCATGAAATATTTTGTTTCCTCAGCTGCCACAACACCCACTCTTCTTATTTCTCCCCGTTTCTCTGGGTGCTTTCTCTAATTCTGTGTAAGCTCCCCTTTCTCTGCCTAGATGCTGAATGTTTACCCTAGGCCTCTTTCTTCTAGTTTTTTTAATTAATTTTTTCCAGCTCTCTTAAGATATAATTGATATACGACATGCAAGTTTAAGGTGTACAATGTGATGATTTGACACACATGTATTGTGAAATGATTGCCACAACAAGGTTAGTTAATATCTCCATCACCTCAATTAATTACCTTTTTTGTGTTTGCTGAAAACATTTAAGAGCTACTCTCTTAGCAACTTTCTAGTATATAATACAGCATTTTTAACTGTAGTCACCATGCTGTACATTACATCCCCAGAATTTATTCATCTGTAACTGGAAGTTTGTATAATTGGACCAACATCTCCCCATTTCTCCCACCCCCTAGCACCTGGTAACCACCACTCTACTCTTTGTTTCTATGAATTTGGCTTTTTTAGATTCCATATATAAGTGAGATCATACAATATTTATCTTTCTTTGTATGACTTATTTCACTTAGCGTAATGCCTTCAAGGTCCATCCATGTTATCACAAATAACAGGATTTACTTATTTTTATGTCTATATATATATACATTTATGTATATATATATATACATTTAGTTTGATGTAGTCTCTTTCTTTGGCTGTGCAGAAGCATTTTAGTTTGATGTAGTCTCACTTATTAATTTTTGCTTTTGTTGCCTTTGCTTTGGTGTAATATCCCAAAAATCATTGCCAAGACTCATGTAAAGGAAATTTTTACCCATGTTTTCTTCTAGCAGTTTTGTAGTTTGAGGTCTAATATTTAAGTTTTTATTCCATTTTGAGTTAATTTATGTGAGTGCTGTAAAATAGTTCAGTTTAATTTTTTTGCATGTGATAATACAATTTTTCCATCACCATTTATTGAAGAGGTTGTCCTATCCCCATTGAGTGTTCTTGGCTGCCTTGTCGAATATTATTTAACCATATATGCAAGGGTTTATTTCTAGGTTCTTTATTCTGTTCCATTAATTTATGTGCCTGTTTTTATGCTAATACCATACTGTTTTAATTATTATAGCTTTGTAGTATATCTTGAAATCATGCCATGTGATGTCTCCACTTTTGTTCTTCTTGTTCAAGATTGCTTTGATTAGTCAGTCTTTTGTGTGTCCATACAAATTGCAAGATTGTTTTTTTCTATTTCTGTGAAAAATGTCATTGGAATTTTAATAGGAATTGCATTGAAACTACATATATGGCTTTGTGTAGTATGGATATTTAAACAATATTAATTCTTCTGATCCATTAACATGAGATATATTTGCATTTATTTGTGTCTCCTCATTCTTTCATCAAACACTTACAGTTTTCAGTATACACGTTTTTCACCTTCTTATTTAGAATTATTCCTACGTATTTTATTGTTTTTGATGATATTATAAATGGAATTTTTTTCTATATTTCTTTTTCAGATACTTTGTAGTTAGTGTATAAAAATGCAATTGATTTTTGTATGTTGATTTTGTGTTCTGCAACTTTACTGGATTAGTTTATTAGTTCTACAAGTTTGTTTTGGTGGAGTCTTTAAGATGTTTTATATATAAGATCATATCATCTGCAAACAGAAACAATTTTGCGTCTTCTTTTCTGATTTAAATGCAGTTTATTTCTTTTTCTTGCCTAATTGTTTAGGCTAGGTCTTCCAGTGCTATGTTGAATAGGAGTGGTAAGAGTGAGCATCTTTGTCTTGTTCCTGATCTTAGAGGAAAACTTTTCAACGTTTCACCATTGAGTGTGATGTTTGCTATGGACTTGTCATATGTGGCCTTTATTATATTGAGTTATGTTCCCTTTATACCCAATTTGTTGAGAATTTTTATCATGTAAGAATGTTGAGTTTTGTCTAAGTTGAGTGTTTTCCTACATCTGTTGAAATGATCATATTGTTTTTATCTTTCATTCTATTATTGTGGTGTATCACACTGAGTGATTTGTGGATGGTGAATCCAACTTGATCATGGTGTATGATACTTTTAATGTACTGTTGGATTTGGTTTGCTAATGTTTTGTTGAGAATTGTCTATATTCATCAGGGACATCAGCCCATAGTTTTCTTTTCTTGTAGTGTCCTTTTCTGGCTCTGGTTTCAGGGTAATGCTGACCTTGCAAAATGAGTGTGGGAGTGTTCCTTCCTCTTCAATTTTTGGGAAGAGTTTGAGAAGGATTGACGTTAATTCCTTTTTTAATATTTGGTAGAATTCACCAGTGAAACCATCTGCTCCTGGGCTTTCTTTGTTGGGAGGTTTTTGATTATGGATTCAGTCTCCTTACTTGTTATTTGTTTGTTCAGATATTTTATTTCTTCGTGACTCACTCTTGGTAGGTTGTACGTTTCTAAGAATTTATCTCTATCTTCTAGGCTATCCAATTTGTTGGTCTATAATTGTTATTAGTAGTCTGTTATGATCCTTTGTATTTCTGTGATATCAGTTGTAATGTCTCTTTTTTCATTTCTGATGTTATTTATTTTAGTCCTTTCTTTTTTCTTAGTCTGGCTTAAAGGTTTGTCGATTTTGTTTCTCTTTTTCAACAACTAGCTCTTAGCTTTACTGATCTTTCCTATTATTTTTCTGGTCTCTGTTTCATTTATTTCTGCTTTGATGTTTATTATTTGCTTCCTTCTGCTAACTTTGTGTTTAGTTTATTCTTTTTCTACTTTCTTGAGGTATAAAGTTAGGTTGTTTAGTTGAGATCTTTCTTTTTTCTTAATGTAGGCATTTATCACTATAAACTTCCTTCTTAGAGCTACTTTTACTGCATTTCATAAGTTTTTGTGTGTTGCATTTCTGTTTTCATTTGTTTTAATAAATTTTTTACTTCTCTTTTGATTGCTCCTTTGACTCATTGTTGATCAGGAGTGTGGTGTTTAATTTCCATGTATTTGTGAGTTTTTTAGTTTTTTCCGTTATTTATTTATAGTATACCATTGTGATAAGAAAAGATACGTGGTATAATTTCAGTCTTCTTAGATTTACTAAGACTTTTCGTGGCTAATATATGATCTATCCTTGAGAATGTTCTTTGCACACTTGAGAAGAATGTTTGTTTTTCTCCTCTTGGTGAAATGTTCTGTATATGTTTATTAGATCTTTTTTTTATCTAAAGTGTAATTCAAATCCACAATTTTCTTGCTGATTTTCTGCTTGGATGACCTGTGCATTGTTGAAAGTGGGTTACCGAAGTCCCCTACTGTTGGGCTCCAGTATTTTTCTCCCTTCATGTCTGTATTTGCTTAATATATTTAGAGACTCTGATGTTTTATGTATATACATTTGCAATTGTTATATTTTCTTGATGAAGTGACCTCTTTATCATTATATAATGACTTTTTTTGTCTCTAGTGACAGCTTTGGAGTTGAAGTCTATTTGCCTAATTTAACTATAGCTACCCCTAACCTCTTTGGTTTTCACTTGTATGGAATATCTTTTTTCAAACCCTCATTTTTAGTCTATCCTTAAAGTTGACATGTGTCTCTTGTAGTCAGCATATAATTGAGTGTGGTTCTTTTATCTAATTAGTCATCCTATGCTTTTTTATTAGAGAGTTTAATGTATTTATATTTAGAGTAATTATTGATAGGTAAGGACTTACTAATGCCACCTTATTGCTTCTTGTTTTCTTTGTAGTTTGCTTGTTCCTTTCTTGCTCTCTCACTATCTTGTTTTGTGAATTGATGATTTTCCATATTAATATGCTTTGATTCCCTTTTCTCTATCTTTTGTGTATTTATTGTAGGTTTTGCTTTGTCAGTACCATGAGGTTTACATAAAATATCTTATACGTATAACGGTCTATTTATGCTGATAACAACTTAATTTTAATAACATATAAAAATAGTACCGTTTTATTCCACACCACCCCCATATTTTGTTTTTGAAGTAAAAGTTTACTGCTTCTTATATTGTATATTTATTAACAAACTTGTAGCTATAGTTATTTCTATTTTTTGTCCTTTGACTTTTTTACTAGAGTTAAGTGATTAACACAACACTGTATTACAGTATTAAAGTATTCTAAATTTGACTGTATACTTACCCTGTTTCCCCGAAAATAAGACCTACCCGGACCATCAGCTCTAACGCGTCTTTTGGAGCAAAAATTAATACAAGACCCGGTATTATATTATATTATATTATATTATATTATATTATATTATATTATATTATACAAGACCCGATCTTATGTTATATTAGTATAATATTAATATAAGACCGGGTCTTATTTCTCCAAAAGACGCAGTAGAGCTGATGGTCTGGCTAGGTCTTATTTTCAGGGAAACAACTGTAGCTTTACCAGTGTGTGGTATATTTTCATATGTTTCATGTTGCTAATTAGCATCCTTTCATTTCTGCTTGAAAAATTCCTTTCAGCATTTCTTGTATGGCAGGTGTAGTGGTGATGAACAACTTTAATCTTTGTTTGTCTAGAAATGAATTTTCTCTCCTTTGTTTGTGAAAGACGAATTTTCTTGATAGCCTTGGCAGGTTTCTTTTTCTTTCAGCACTTTAATTTTTTTTTTTTTTTTTTAAAGATTTTATTGGGGAAGGGGAACAGGACTTTATTGGGGAACAATGGTCAAATTGTTGTCCTTTCAATCTTAGTTGTGGAGGGTTCTGTTCAGCTTCAAGTTGTTGTTCTTTCAGTCTTAGTTGTGGAGGGCGCAGCTCAGCTCCAAGTCCAGTTGCCGTTGCTAGTTGCAGGGGGCACAGCCCACCATCCCTTGCGGGAGTCGAACCGGCAACCTTGTGGTTGAGAGGACACGCTCCAACCAACTGAGCCATCCGGGAGCTCAGCGGCAGCTCAGCTCAAGGTGCCGTGTTCAATTTTAGTTGCAGGGGGCGCTGCCCACCATCCCTTGCGGGAGTCGAAGAATTGAACTGGCAACCTTGTGGTTGAGAGCCCGTGCTCCAACCAACAACTGAGCCATCCGGGAGGCAGCTCAGCTCAAGGTGCTGTGTTCAATCTTAGTTGCAGGGGGCAGAGCCCACCATCCCTTGCGGGACTCGAGGAATTGAACTGGCAACCTTGTGGTTGAGAGCCCACTGGCCCATGTGGGAATCGAACCGGCAGCCTTCGGAGTTAGGAGCACGGAGCTCTAACCGCCTGAGCCACCAGGCCGGCCCTCAGCACTTTAAATATATCATTCCACTCTCTCCTGGCCTGTAAGGTTTCTCCTGATAGCTTCATGAGGGGGTGGGGAGCAGTCACTTTAAAGGGATAAACTTCTTTTCTCTTTCTGCTTTTAAGATTCTCATTATAAGAGAAAAAAAAAACATATATGGTTATAGGAAAAGATATAGAATAATGCATTTGATAAAACTCAACATCCAAGGTCAATACTTTTTGTAAACTACCGATAGATAGGAACTTCATTAATCTAATAAAGAGTACCAAAACCCTATAGTAAACATCATACTTCATGGTAAAAGAAAGATTTCCTTCTGAGATTGGCAACCAGACAAGGTTCCCAATCTTACTACTCTTACCACTTAAACTTAACATTGTAATGTATCCTATCCAGCATAGTAAGGCAATAAATAAGCAAACAAACAAATAAGTGAAATAAAGAAAAGGTATATAATTAGAATGAAAAATTTTAAATGTGATTTGAAGATGACCTAATTATGCATGTGAAAAATAAAAAATACACAGATAAACTATTAGAATTTAGCAAAATGATCACCTATCCAAATATATTCCTCATATCTGCAATAAACAATTAGAAAATATAATTTTAAATTACTTAATTCAAATTAGCATCAAATATATCAGATTTTTAGGAATAAGTCAAATGAAAAATGTGTGAATCATTTTACCAAAAACTAGTTTACCAAAAATAGTTTTGGAATAAATGGAAATGGAAAGATGTAACATATCAATTAATTAAAGACTTGCACAAATAGATTTCAGACTTAGAATTTGCATTAGTGAGGTTAAGGGAGTCAATTCTCCCCAAATTGATCTATAAATTCAATAGAATCCCAATAAAAAACACCAGCAGGTTTCTTTTGCATAAACATTTACAAACTAATTCTAAATTTTATTTGGAAATGTAAGCGACCAAGAATATTGAAGAAAATGTTGAAGAAGAAACAATAAACAGGAGGACTTATTCCAGTAGATAACAAGATGTATTATAAAGCTGCATTAATTAACAGAGTGTTGTTTCTCCGCAAGGATAGCCAAATATACCAGAAGAACAGAGCAGAGACTTACCAGCCCTACAATGATATAGATGACTGATTTATGAAAAAGGTCACAGAAGAGGCCACCTAAATGGCCAACAGACATGAAATGTTGAGTACCATTAATAAAGAGGAAAACACACATTAAAACTATAATTACTATACATTTATACATGCATACATCAGAACAGCTAATTTTTTAAAATTAGGAGTGAAAACCAAGAGAAAGTGTGTCGTGCGGGAGACCCTGCTCGCTGCGCCATTTGTCATGCTCGGAGGCCTTCTCGCCGCGCCATCTTTCAGGTGGGGCAGCCTGTGGGGTCTCTGCTCCTGCTCCCCACACAAGAACGCAGGATATGGTGAGGCCGAAAAGGAACACCGACAGAGCCATAGGTAGGGGAGTCATACCACTATGGTCTCACTGGAGGCTGGGCCCACTGGACGCGCGACCTGCTGTCCGCCTTTCCGCCAACCGACCAACCGACGACTCTCTTCCACTCTCTCCTCTGTTCCTCTCTCTTGGCTCTCCTCTTCCGCTCTCCTCAGCCCTCCGTAGTTGCAGCAGTTATACCAGCGGCCAATCGGCTAACCGGCCACAGCCCACGGCCAATCAGCCACAGCCGACGGCCATTCACCACCCGAGCCAGTACCCCTTCACGTGAGGCCGAGAGCCTGTAAACTACTCTCTGGGGCTCTGTCCCCACAAAGTGTTGGCAAGAATGTGGAGTAATTGGAACTCTCATCAACTACTAAAAGTTGTGTAAAGTGTTATAACTGGAAATCCATTCAGCAGTTTTTATGAAATTTGGAAATTTACATTCATTATGTCCAGCTAATTTACTCCTAGGCATATACTGCACAGAAATGTATATATATGTAAAAATGCAGAAATACATCCAGTATATGAAAAAGAACATACACAGCAATATTACAATAGTCTCAAATTGAAAACCTTATTTAATGTCTTGGTGTAGAATTAACCCCTGGTCATTCACAGAATGTAAAAAGAATTTATGAGACTCCACAAGAGTATCCAAAGAAAAGATTTATTGAAAGTTAAAAATGGAGAAAAAGAGTTCTGTTTGGAACTGGCAGAAGTTTGCCAAGGCAGTCTGAGAGGGAGAGCTGTGGAGACAGAGGGGTAAGAGAGAGATACTGGCAAATACAGTTGTGCCAAGGCAGAGTCTGATGAGGGACAGCTGCACCAATGAGAAGGAGTTCTGGGGTTTTATATTTTTCCATGCAGAATGTAGGGTGTTTGTCAGCTTGCAGCGGGGCTCCTGTTACAATTGTCTTCTCCTGGGAACTGCCCTCTTCCCATCTGTGGTGGATGTCAGCTTGCAGGGGGTTGCTGTTACAATTAGGCACTGTTCTGTTCTCACCTATGATGGATGTAAAGTGCTTGTCAGCTTGCAGGTGCAGTACAAGCCAGGGGAGTTAGAGCCAAGGGGTTAATGTTTAAGATTGTTCCTGTTAGCCCATTAGCTCGCTCCTGTTAACTCTTTGCCTGTCCCATCCTGCCATCTCACAAGCCCACTCCTGTTAACGGCTTACTTGTCTCATCATTTACCAACAACTGAATGCATAAAATATGGAATATTTATATAATGATAAACAAACATCAATGAAAATGAAAGAACTGTTATATTCAATAACATGGTTAAATCTCAGAAACAGTACATTATGTGGTAGAATCTATACAGAAAAGAGTAAGATAGATTAGATAGATGATAGATGGACAGATAAATAATAGATAGATGATAGATAGATATATATATATACACAAACAGACACAATAGAATATATTTCCTTCCATATAGTTTTCAGAATTTGTTCTGGAGTTTCTGAAATTGGTTCTCTAATCTGGTTAAATTTCAAGTGTGGAGACAGAGCCAGGAGTGCAGTTTCCAGGCTCTCGGCCTCACGTGGACAGATGCTGGCTCAGGTAGTAAATGGCCATCAACTGTGATTGCATGGCCATCAGCTGTGGCTACTTGGCCATCAGCTGTAACCAGTGAGCCATTGGCCACTAATATAACTGCTATGGCTATGCTAGCAGCAAATGGGGGCTAGCAAGAAGATGGTGGCTGAGCTAGCAAGCGGCGGAGTGTGGATTGCGGATTGCAGAGAGGCGGATTGCAGCTAGCACGTGAGGTTGGTTGGCAGAGAGAAGTGGACGGCAGGTTGCGGATAGTGTGGCTCCTGCTTCCTGTGTCTCCAACCCAGCCGCCAGCGAAACTATAGTGGTATGACTCCCCTATCTATGGCTCCGTGGGTGTTCCTTTTTGGCCTTACCATGTCCTGCGTTCTTATGTGGGGAGCGGGACCAGAGACCCTGCAGGCCACCCCACACGACAAGGACACACCATAATGTTTTTATTTGACAGAATTACTGTACCAGGAGGGATGTGTGGCACGGAGCCTTTCCATGTATATCTGAGGAAAGTAAAATCACTACCTTGAAGAGATATATACAGACTCATGTTCATTGCAGCATTGCTTACAATAGCCAACCTAAGTTTCCATCAACAAGTGAATGGATAAATGTGAGGCATACCAAGAGCACCATCCTGTGGTTATTTCCCTAGTTCTAGAATGCATAATGTAATAGACATTCTCAGCAACAGGCAGAATTCCCACATTGGTTCCCTGATCTGTGAAGTGAGGGCTATTATGGTGGGAAAGGCCAAGTGAAAGTCTCTAGAACTGTCTCTACCTAGGAAAATAGTACACCAAAAGCAGCATGCCTGAAAGGATTGCAAAGATTAGTGCCACCATCAGAAACTTGAAGGATTCAGGTGTAGTGATTCCCACCACATCCCATTTAACACATCAATTTGGCTTGTGCAAGAAACAGATGGATGTGGGAGAATAACAATGGGTTATTATAAGCTTAACCAGGTGGTGACTCCAATTGCACCTGCTGTACCAGTTGTGATTTCATTGCTTGAGTAAATTAACACATCCCCTGGTATCTGGTATTCAGCTATTTATCTGACAAATGTTTGGGTTTTTTTTCCTCCATACATTTTCTTTCAGCTGGCAAGGCCAGAAACATACCTTAATTGTCTTACCTGAGGGGTATATCAACTCTCAAGCCCTATGTCATAATTTAGTTTGCAAGGATCTTGATTGCCTTCTTCTAAAAGACATCACACTGCTCTATTACATCAATGACATTATACTGTTGGACCTAGTAATCAAGAAGTAGCAATTACTCCAGACTTATTGATAAGACATTTGTGTATCAGAGGGTGAGAAATAAATCTGACAGAAATCCAGGGGTCTTCTAGCTCACTGAAATTTCAAAGGGTCCAGTGATGTGGGACATGTCAGGATATCCCTTCTAAGGTAAAGAATAAGTTGTAGCATCTGGTCTCTTCTACAATAAAAAAGAAGTATAATGCCTAGTGAGCCTCTTTGGATTTTGAAGGCAACATAGTCCTCATTCCTCTGTGTACTCTGGCTGGCTCACTTACCAAGTAACCTGAAAAGCTGATAGTTTTGCATGGGACCCAGGACAAGAGAAGGCTCTCCAACAGGTCCAGGTGGCTGGTCAAGCTGCTCTGCCACTCAGTCCATATGATCCAGCAGATCCAGTGGTGCTTGTAGTGTCAGTGGCAGAGAGGGACACTGTCTGGAGCCTTCAGCAGTCCCCAGTAGGGGGATCATAGTGCAGACCCTAAGGAATGTGTAGCAAAGCCCTGGAATCCTCTGCAGGTAGCTACTCTCCTTTTGAGAAACAACTTTTGTCTTGTTACTGGGCCTTAGTAAAGGCTGAACACTTTAATAACCATGGACCACCAACTTATTGTGCAACCTGTGCTACCCATCATGCACTGGGTGTTGTCTAACCCACCAAGCCACAAAGTTGGGTGTGCACAGCAGCACCCCATCATCAAATGGAGTGGTATATACAAGACTGGTCTCAAGCAGGCTATGGAGGCAGAAGTAAGTTACATGAAGCAGTGGCCTAAATGCCCATAGTTTCACTCCTGCTACACTACTTTCTCCCTCCCATCCTGTACCTGTGACCTCATGAAGAGAGCCCTACAATCAGTTGACAGAAAAAAAGAAAACTTGGGCATGGTTTACATGTGGTTCTGCACAATATGCAGGAACAACCCAAAAAGAGGACAGCTGCAATACTGCACCCCCTTTCTAGAATATGTCTGAAGGACAATGGTGAAGGGAAATCCTCCCAGTGGGCAGAACTTTGAGCAGTGAACCGGCTTGATCGTTTTGCTTAAAAGGAGAAACAGCCATATGTACAATTGTGTATTCTGTACTGAATGTTATGTATTTGTGGGCTGTGGCCAATTATTTGGCTGGATGGTCAAGAATTTGGAAGGAACATGATTGAAAAATTGGTGACAAGGAAGTTTAAGACAGAGATATGTAGATACATCTCTCTGAATGGGTGAAAAATATGAAGATATTTTTGTCCCATGTGAATGTTTCCCCAAGGGTGACCTCAGCAGAAGAGGATTTTAGTGATCAAGTGCACATTAGTGATCAATGACACATTATGTGGATACCAGCTAGTTTCTTTCCCCAGGCCCTCCTGTTATCCACCAATGGGCTCATGAACAAAGTGGCTATGATAGCAGGGATGGAGGCTCTATATGGGGTTAGCAACAGGGACATCCACTCCCCATGGCCTACTTGGCTATAGCCACAGCTGAGTGCACAGTCTACCAGGAGCAGAAACGAAGACCGAGCCCCCTATATGGCACCATTCTCTGGTGTAATCAGCCAGCTACCTGGTGGCAGTTTGATTACATTGGACCGCTTCCATCACAGAAAGAGCAGAATTTTGTTCTTACTGGCATAGATCTTACTCTGCCTACAGCAACCCAATACAAGCTGAACTCCTAATGGCTCAGACCCTTTAGGAAAGAAGGCTTGGTTCACCCAACCAGGCAAAAAGCCACAACCAGCTGAGGTGCTTGCTGAGGACAAAATAAATATGGAATGGGTAGTGAAAGAAACCCTCCCTACATTACTGGCAGGAATGTAAATGGTTCAGCAGCCTTAAAAAAAAAGAAGGAAAAAACAGTTTAGCTGTTCCTTAATAAGAGGTGTAATCAAACAATATGGTGAAGGTTCAAATAAAAACAAAATTTTTAAGTAAAAGACACATTGCCATTAATCCTCCTCAAAATACTCCTCACTTCGAACATACTTATCCCATCATTCTTGCCACTTTCTGAAGCAGTTCTGGAAGTCCTGTTTCATGAGTGTCTTTAGTTGCACTGTCATGGCTGCCTCAATTTCCCAAATTGATTCAAAACATTTACCTTTCATGGTCATTTTGACTTTGGGGAAGAACCAGAAGTCGCACAGTGCCAGATCCGGTGAATAAGGTGGATGAGGACACACCATAATGTTTTCATTTGACAGAAATTTCCGTACCAGAAGTGATTCATGACAGAGTGATCAACATATAATATGGGTAAACCCAGTGATCTGGGCAGAGACCAAATACAGAAGTGTGACAGCTCTGTTCTAGCAGCCTCCATTGCAAGGCAGAAAACAAAGCCATGGAACCTGACTGCTTCCCCCCACCATCCCAGAGCTCGCCTCCCCCTACCCTCCCAGAGCTAGCAGCAGGCCCCAGAATAAACTGTAGCAGTGAGTATCAGGTTAAAGAGCAGAATATAAACAGCCCTAAGAACTGGAGAGACAGCTCCTGAGAGGCAGACTCACGCTGCAAATAATCCCAGTGACAAGAGTGGAGATGTAGAGGCAAGGCAGTTGAGGTCTGGCAGTTGCCATTACAGGAGGAGAACAAAGTCACAAACACAGAGTGGCCTCTCCCAACTCACCCCTCCCTCTCCTGTCTAGGCTGATCCCAGCGGGAGCACAGGGGACACCTCAGGTAGCGCACACTGCATTTGGCTGCAGGGACAGTGTGCTCAAGAGCTCAGAACCCCACGGGGATTTCAGGGGCTCTACCCCATCGCCCACCACATTTTCTCACGAGGTGGTGCTCTGAGACCAAGGCAACCTAATCACAGAGAAGAGGCCCACCTCCCCAGGGAATACAAGGTGTGTTCTACCACCCAGCAGAAATCTGAGAAGCCTGAGCTGTGCAAGAGGAAATAAAACACTTGTGCTTCAGCGCCACCTACTGGAAAACAAAAGAAAAACCACTTCTCATCAACCTGCTAAAGAGGGATCACTCTTTAAAAAAAAGAGCAGAGTTCATTCCCATAAATACCTTGGCAGGAAAATAATCCATCAAATATACTGGACAACCAAGGTAACAAAGCAGCTCAGGAAAAAAAGAAAAATCTCCAGAAAATAAACTTAAAGATGTGACAATATGTGATTTAAATGACAGAGAATTAAAGATTGCAGTTCTGACAAAACTCAACAAGATGCAAGAAAATTAATGAAATTTAATAAAATCAGTGAAAAAAGGGAATATTTTACTAAAGAGATTGAAACTTTAAAAAAGAACCAAATAGAAATTCTGGAGCTGAAGACCACAATAAAAGAGATGAAGAATGAAAAAGCAAGTTTAGGAAATAGAGCTGACCAGATGGAGGAAAGAATTAGTGATGTTGAAGATAGAAATCTGGAAATGACACAGATGGAAGAAAAGAGACTTGAGAGTAAAAAACATAAAAACTGAAAGAACTCTTCAAGAACTATCTAACTCCATCAGAAAGAGCAATGTAAGAATAATGGGTACACCAGAAGGAGAAGAAAAGGAGAAGGAAACAAAGAGTCTAGTCAAACAAATAGTCAACAAGATCTTCCCAAATCTATGGAAAGAACTGGATCCTCAAATCTAAGAAGCAAACAGAATACATAATTATCTCAATTCAAAAAGGCCTTTTCCAAGGTACATTATATTAAAAGTGTCAAAAAATTAATGACAGAAAAAAATTTTAAGGCAGCTAGGGAAAAGAAGATGGTAACCTATAAAGGAAATACTATTAGATTATCATCAAATTTTTCAACAAAAATTCTACAAGCTAGGAGGGAGTGGAATCAAATATCAAAGTGTTGAAAGAGAGAAATTACAGCTAAGAATAACATATCCAGCAAAGTATCCTTTAGCTATGAAGGAGAAATAAAGACCTTTCCAAACAATACAGAAGCTTAGGAAATTTTTCACTACAAGGCCCTCATTACAGGAAATACTAAAGGGAATTATTCTATATGAAACAAAAAGACAAAAGAGTATAAAACTCTGAGTAAACTGGCTAACAGACAGACAGCAGCAGGAAATTACAACCCTTTGAAGAATAGGGAACTATACATTTAAATATAGCATAAAGGATAAAGGAGGTAAAAACATAAAAAATAAAGAGAGAGAAGACGACAATAGCTACTGTAACTTGGAAATGAACTCACAGCATAAATAGGGTAATTTGTGACAACAAAAACATATAAGGGGAGGGAGTAGAGATCTGAATTTTTTAAAAAAATGAATAGAGATAAGATTCATGCAGCAAAAAAAGGATTACGTATATGTGAAACTTGCTTTTATATAGATTTAGTGGTAACCACACACAAAAAATCCCAAACTGAGACATATAACAAAAAAGAATAAACAGGAAAAAAAAAATCATAGAATATCCCCAAACTGAAGTAAGAGACAGCAAAGAAACAATGGAGACACTGAGCTAACAGAAAACAAAAGATAAAATGGTTATAGGGAATCCTCATATATCAATAATCATGCTAAATGTAAGTGGACTGAACTCACTAATAAAAAGGCACAAAGCAGGAGACTGCATCAAAAACCAAAACCCAACTTTATGCTACTTTCAACAGACACATCTTGGCTATAAGGACAAATATAGACTCAAAGTGAAAGGGTGGAAAATGATACTCCAAAAAAATGGCATCCAGAGAAAAGTGGGTGTAGCCATAATGATATCTGATTAAGTAGACTTCAAGATAAAAAGGTAACAAAAGACAAAGATGGACATTTCCTAATGATAAAGAAGACAATACATCAAGAAAACATAACACTTACCAATATATATGCTCCCAATCAGGGAGCACCAAAATATCTAAAGCAACTCACAGAACTAAAGGGAGAAACTGACAAAAACACAATTATAGTAGTGGACCTAAATATTCCATTGACAGCTATGGATAGATCATCCAAACAGAAAATCTATAAGGAAATATCAGCTTTAAATGACACATTAGATCAAATGAACATAATCGACATTAACAGAACTTTTCATCCCAGAACACCAGATTATACATTCTTCTCTAGTGCACATGGAACACTCTCAAGGATAGACCATATGTTGGGACACAAAACTAGCCTCAACAAACTTAAGTAGACTCAAATCATACCAAGCATATTCTCTGATCTCTTTGAAATTAGAGATCAACTGCAGAAATGAAGTGGGGGAAACCCACAAATATGTGGAGATTAAACAACATGCTACTAAAGAATGACTGGGTTAAACTATTGTAATAAAGTTAGCTAATTTATAACAAGCTTGGCATTTAAAGAGAAAAAAAGGAATGACTGGGTCAAAGAAGAAATAAAGGGAGAGATCAAAAGATACATAGAAACAAATGAGAATGAAAATATAACATCAAAACTTTTAGGTTGGGCCAGCCCGGTGGCTCAGGCAGTTAGAGATCCATGCTCCTAACTCCGAAGGCTGCCGGTTCGATTCCCACATGGGCCAGTGGGCTCTCAACCACAAGGTTGCCAGTTCAATTCCTCGAGTCCCACAAGGGATGGTGGGCAGTGTCCCCTGAAACTAAGATTGAACACAGCACCTTGAGCTGAGCTGCCGCTGAGCTCCTGAATGGCTCAGTTGGTTGGAGTGCATCCTCTCAACCACAAGGTTGCCGGTTCAACTCCCACAAGGGATGGTGGGCTGCGCCCCCTACAACTAGCAATGGCAACTGGACCTGGAGCTGAGCTGTACCCTCCACAACTAAGACTGAAAGGACAACAACTTGAAGCTGAACGGCACCCTCCACAACTAAGATTGAAAGGATAACAACTTGACTTGGAAAAAAAGTCCTGGAAGTACACAGTGTTCCCCAATAAAGTCCTGTTCCCCTTCCCCAATTAAAAAAAAAAAAAACTTTTAGGTTATAGTAAAAGCAGTAATAAGAGGGAATTTTATATCATTACAGGCCTATCTCAAAAAACAAGAAAATTTTCAAATAAACAACATAACATCTTTAAGAATTAGAAAAATAATTACAAATGAAGCCCAAAGTCAGCAGAAAGAATGAAATAATAAAAATTAAAGCAAAATTAAATAAAATAGAGAATAAAAAGACAATAGAATAAAATAATGCAACAAACAGCTAATTCTTTGAAAAGATTAATGAAATTAACAAACCCTTGGCTAGACTCACTAAGGAAAAGAGAGAAGACACTAATAAACAAAATCAGAAATGGAAAAGGAAAAGTTACAATGGATACTACAGTAATACAAAGGATCATATGAGAATACTATGAAGGACTATATGCCACTAAATTCAATAGCCTAGAAGAAATTGACAAGTTCTTAGAAACATATTAGCTTCCTAGACTGAATCATGAAGAAATGGAAAATCTAAATAGACTGATCAACAGTAAGGAAATTGAAACAATCATCTGAAAACTTCCCAAAAGCAAAAGTCCAGGACCAGATGCCTTCACTAGTGAATTCTACGAAACATTCAAAGATGATTTAATACCTGTCCTTCTCAAACTCTTCCAAAAAGTTGAATAAGAGGCAGTACTTCATATCTCATTTCATGAGGTCAACGTTGTCCTGATACCAAAACCTGGTAAAAATAACGCACCAAAAAAAGAAAACTACAGACCAATATCTCTGATCAATACAGACAAAAATCCTACACAAAATACTAGCAAATTGGATACAACAATTCATTTAAAAGATTATACATCATGATCAAGTGGGGTTTGTTCCAGGGGCACATGGATGGTTCAATGTATACAAATCAATCAGTGTGATACCCCACATAAACAAAATAAAGGATAAAAATTGTATCATATCAATAGATGCAGAAAAAACATTTGACAAGATACAGCATTCATTTACAATGAAAACACTTAATAAAATGGGTATAGATGGAAAGTACCTCAACATAATAAAAGGCCATATGTGACAAACCCTCTGCTAATATCATACTTATTGGTGAAAAACAGAAAGCTTGTCCCCTAAAATCAGGAACAAGACAAGGAGGCCCTCACTCACCACCATTCAACATAGTATTAGAAGTCCTCGCAAGAACAATCAGGCAAGAGAAAAAAAATAAAAGGCACCCTTTTATTTTTTGGGGAATGAAGAAGTCAAATTGTCACTTTTTACAGATGACATGATTCTTTATATAGAAAAACCTAAAGACTCCACTAAGAACAATTAGAAACAAACAAAAAAAAGTACAGTAAAGTTGCAGGCGACACAATCAATGTACAAAAATCTATTGCGTCCCAATATACTAACAATGAACTTTCAGAAAAATAAGTGAAAAATACAATTCGTTTTACAATTGCACAAGAATAAAATACATAGGAATAAACTTAACAAGGATGTGAAGGTCCTATTCACTGAAAATACAAGACATTTAAAAAAGAAATTGAAGAAGACACAAAGAAATGAAAAGACATTCCATGCTCATGGTTGCAAGAATCAACATAGTTAAAATGGCCATATTACCCAAAGCAATATACAGATTTAATACAATCCCCATCAAAATCCCAATGGCATTTTTTAAAGAAATAGAGAAAAAGAAACCATCAGATGTGTATGGAATCACAAAAGACCCCGACTAGCCAAAGCAATCCTAAGATGAAAGAACAATGCTGGAGGTATCACACTCCCTGACTTCAAATTATTCTACAAAGCGACAATAATCAGAACATCATAGTATTGGCAAAAAAAGAAAGAAAAAAAAAGAACCACAGATTAATGGAACAAAATTGAGAACCCAGAAATAAATCACCATGTATATGAGCAGATAATTTTTAACAAGAGTCAAAAACATACAATGGAGAAAAGAAAGCTTCTTCAATAAATCGTGCTGAGAAAATTGGAAAGCCACATGCAAAAGAATGAAACTAGACTACTATATGTCACCATATACCAAAATTAACTCAAAATGATTGAAGACCTAAATATAAGACCTGAAACAATAAATTGCATAGAAGGAAACATAGGTACTAAACTTATGGACCTTGGGCTTATAGAGGATTTTTATGAATTTGACCTCAAAGGCAAGGGAAATTAAAGCAAAAATAAATGAATGGTACTACAGTGGTACCTCGGTTTTCGAATGTTAACCGTTCTGGAAGACTGTTCGAGTTCTGAAACGTTCAAAAACAGTTGACAGCGGGCCTCAGGATCTTGCACTCAGCAGAAGCCACGTGACATGTTCGACTTCGGAGGTGTGTTCGAAACTGAAGCATTTACTTCCGGGTTTACAGCATTCGTAAACCGAAATGTTCATCAGTGGAGACATTTGTAAACTGAGGTACTACTGTACATCAAACTAAAAAGCTTATGCACAGCAAAAGAAACCATCAACAAAACAAAGAGGCAACACCTCCAACAAGAGGCTAATATCCAAAAATATAAAGAAATCATACAACATACAAACAACAACAACAACAAAATCCAATTTAAAAATGGGCAGAGTACCTGAACAGACACTTCTCCCAAGAAGGCATACCAACAGCCAACAGATATATGAAAAGATGCTCAACTTCACTAGCTATTAGGGAAATGAAGATCAAAACCATAGGGAGATACCACCTTACACCTGTTAACATGTCTATTATCAACAAAACAAGTAATAACAAGTATTGGAGAGGCTGTGGAGAAAAATGAATCCTCATACCCTGCTGCTGGGAATGTAAACTGGTACAGCCACTGTGGAAACCAGTATGGATTTTCCTCAAAAAATTAAGAATAGAATTACCACCGTGTTTCCCCGAAAATAAGATTGGGTCTTATACTGTATTTCCCCGAAAATAAGACCGGATCTTATGTTAATTTTTGCTCCATTAGTGCTTATTTTCAGGGGATGTCTTATTTTTTCATGTACAACAATCTACATTTATTCAAATACAGTCATGTCATCTTCTTCTGGAACATCGTCATAACATACTAAATGTGTCTGTCTGGCTGATGATCTTAATTGGGGCTTATTTTTGGGGTAGGTCTTATTTTCAGGGAAACACAGCATTTGACACAGTAATTCCTGTTCTGGATATCTACTCAAAAAAATTGAAAACATTTATCCATAAAGGTGTATGTACCCCTGTGTTCATTGCAGCATTATTCACGGTAGCCAAGACATAGAAATAACTGAAGTGTCCTTCGATAGATGATTGGATAAAGAAGATTGGTACATATATGCAATGGAATATTACTCAGCCATAAGAAAAGTTGAAATACTGCCGTTTGTGACAACATGCATGGCTCTTGAGATTATTATGCTAAGTGAAATAAGTCAGAAAAAGTTGAGAGAAGTTGATTTCACTCATATGCATGATATAAAACTGAAAACAACAAATGAACAAAACCAACAAGTAAAAACTCATAGATAACAAACAACAGTTTAGTGGTTACCAGAGGGAAAGTGGGGAGGGGGAGGTAGAAAAGGGTAAAGGGGATCAAATACATAGTGATGGAAGATGATTTGACTTTGGGTGATGAACACACAATGCAACAGACAAATGATGTACTGTAGAATTGTACACTTGAAACCTATATAATTTCATTAACCAATGTCACCCCAAGAAATTTAATAAAGGAAAGAAAGAAAGAAAATCAAGAGGCTGTCAACTAAAGCAATGTTTTTCCTAATGAGATACCAAGAGCAGGAGAGAAAATGTTGCCACCTTGCCCTCATATATACTCTAGTCTCATCTTCACTCTGCTTTGTGAAATTCGCCCATTCCTGGTATCTTAGTTTCTAGATTATTGACCTTTTTAATCTTAATTTTCTTACTAAATTCTGCTTCAAAGTATACAAAAGTACACGTGCTTCCTATATGCAAAAACAAGAAAACTCTGGCAAGCTCTGACCTCCATTTTCTCCTCTAACCTGCTCTCATGGACCCAGTTTATTTTTTAAATTTATTTAAGTATAATTGGTATAAAATACTGTACTAGTTATATTAGTTTCAGGTGTACAATATAGTGATTCAACATTTTTATACCTTATAATGTGATCACCCCACTAATCTAGTAATCATCTTTCATGGTGCCAACTTATCACAATATCATTGACTATATTCCCCTTCACTTTTTTCATGCATCTCCCACCCTCCCCTTTGGTCTCTGTTTCTATGAGTCTTTTTGTTTTGTTTTTTCATTTGTTTGGGAGAAGGCAAGTTTGTTTTGCCTCTGACCTTGCTTTTGAGCATTATTGAGTAACTGGGTTGCTCCACGCAGACATGTGCTGCTTGAATTTACCTATTAGCATTTGGAAACCTTTGTCTTTCTGCTGGTTTTCAGCAGACATCAAGGAAGCACAGTGTTAGAATAGAAAAGAAAACTTTATAAGAGAAAAAGCCAGTGATTGTAGTGTGTCTCATGATGGAGAACTTTTAAAATCATTTTCTATTTTTTTTCTATTCACCATGTAATCTTTTCTAAAGTCAATTCCTTTCATCTTACTTTGAATATTTCCCCTTTGATTTTGTTACAAAAAGAAATAGTTATCACTGGAGTTATGGGCTTTGTGAAATGCCAAGGGACTGACTCCTTGCTGATACTGTCACAGGTATTTCAATCATCATCTTCTTGATAGATGATGCACTGAAAATGCATCAATCCTTTTTTGAATTGAATGTAGTCTCAATCTCTCTCAATAGTTATCAGACTAATTCTGAAAACGAAAAGGACCTGCTACCAATTAGAATTATTCTTAAACATGGAGAATACATATTTCAAGTACTTTACTTACGCTTAACTATAATTATATAAGTGATCTCAGGTCATTATTAAAATCATCATTTCATTCATTCCAACAAATGAAAGACATCATTGATGTTACAGATACTCAAGTAGTATGGGTTAGGAGTACTATGAAATACAAATAAGAAAATGACTGTCAGAACTGGATTGACAACAGTGTTCACATGCTTAAATTGGATTAACTTTTTTTTTTTTTTTTTGGACATTTTACTTTACTCAGGATTAGAGTTACCAAGTTCAGCAGATAAAAATACGGGGTGCTCAGTTAAATTTGAGTTTCAGATAAACGGAATAATTTTTAGTGTAAGTATGCACAGTTACACAAATGTATGTGTAGTTATCTGAAATTCAAAGTCACAGGGCTGTCCTGTATTACAGCCTAACAATCCTCCTCAGGGTCTGCTTAACTCTAGCGTGGCATAAAAACTACCTTCATCGCCAGTTGGGTCTTCAGTGTATACTTCTTAAGCAACTCCCCTTCCCGATCCTTGTACTTCTGGGCTCATGTGAAATTATCCTTGGGTAGTTGTCTGCTACACAGGCTAAAGAGAGTGTGGGTTCAGCAGTTTCCACAGCATAAGGATACATGGAGAGTGGCTGGGAAGCGGGAAGGCAGGAAGTAGAGGCACAGCTCTGAAGAAATAAGTCCCGGGCCCCTCAGAGTGCTGTTTGTCCTCTACAAACCCCAGGACTATTGAGATTTCATCAAAGTGTATCCTTTCGATACTCCTTGGATGACCTCTCTCCTTTTAACTCAGCAAATGGGGCTTTAATCTAAATGTATTCCTGACTAGTATTAATGCAAGTGTGGTAAGGCAAGTTCCCAGCCTTCTCCCATCCCCCTCCATATGTTTATTTTATATTCCTGGAGTGGAAGCCAATAACTAAACTCTAAGGGTTTGTTGTTGTTGTTTTTTTCTCGTGAGTGGTGGTTGGTGGGGAAGGGTTGGTCAGGATATTCAAATGAAAGTTACCCAGTGGCAGAATTGAAGATAGTGGGGCTTCCTCAAACTTTAATGTTTGTGGATAGTACCATGGGGACTGGAAGTGGGGTGTGGGGTGGTAGCTTTCTACTTAAGTCCTGCTTTTTGTCCCTGCTCCATCTTAAATAACACCCCTAAGGTCATTTGATTATTCAAGCCTGTCTGCCTGCAACTGCTATGGAGCAGTCAGTCTAGAATTGCAGATCCTATATGTCTAGGAAAATAATTTAATGAACCTCCCACCCCTCTTCCAATCTTTTACGCTTTCTGTGATATGGTTTTGATACTAGCACCAAGTCCTTACCAAGAAGATGATAACACTTAAAATGCTATTATAAGTGTATGTGTATGTATATTCATACACACATATACATATACACATGATACCTTTTAACAGATAAATATAATGCATATTCATTGCAGAAAAGTTAGCAAATGCCAAAAAAGTATTAAAAAGGAAACAAATCACCCGTAATCCAGAGATAACTACTATTGATATTTTGGAATATTTTCTTTCAGTTTTCTCCCCATGCACAATTTTTTTTTTATGTATTTGAGATCACATTTTCTTATTTAATGTGGAATCATCATTTCCTGCCATCAGACCTTTTTTATTTGTTTGCTTTGTTTTGTTTTATAAGGTGATGGGTATGTCCTATGACTCTGTGCAAGATATTTAAAAAGAAGGTATTAAAATTTACCAATCTCTAAGACTCTCTCTAATCATCTTTCCCAAAGAGAACTGCCCTTAGCAGTGATAGCCTGTGCCTTCAAACTTGTAGCCTCAAATTCTCACCAAAAAGTCTCTGTCATTTTTGGAAGACAGTTTTTCATGAGTTTCTAAAACATTTTTTTAAAGGCTTTGTAACACATTTTAAATATTGCACAAAAAGCAGCATTCTCATATAAGTGTCTCTACCACTCCTCCGTCCTTTGTGTATTTAATTCCCTCTATGACTATCAAAGGGAGAATTAAAGCCCAGTTTAAGGAGTCAAACATTGATTTTATCATGACACTCTCTGCTACAGAGGCAGCAATTGCTCTCTGATGTCTTTGCCCCAAGACATCCTGGTCCCACCTCTGCTTCTAACTAGGTATATGATCTTGGGCGAGTCTCTGCTTCTCTGAGTCTGTTTCTTTTTCTATAAAATAGAGGCATGGATTAGATGACCTAAGTAAGGTTATTTTAAACCTTTGACATTCATAATTAGAATCAGAGTCCAAATCAAGAAGAACATTCTTATGTTGTTTTCCCAGGAATGCCCAGGAATCTGGGGCTAGCTGCCCAGAAGGCAGCTCTTCGTGGATATATGTAACCCATATGAAGTCTGGTAGAAATAACCCTGCTGACACTGTAACTGAAGGGGCCATTCTCCCCACCCTAATACATGCCATAATGAAATTGCTCAACAATCGCAGGGATTTCTTAGTTTCAGGTCTATTTTGAAACTACATGGATTCCAATTTACTTGACCTCTCTCCACATCAACTGGAGACACTTTAAAATTTAAAAAATGCCGATTGTAACTTTTGGAAACTAACCAGACTCCAGGAAGCCAGCCAGACACATAATAGGAACTCAATAAATGTTTATTTAATGAATGAATGAATGGTAGACTAACTAAGTATACTTAGGTTCAGTCATCCTTTCAAAGTGAGCCTGTGGCACTGGATTGAAAAAAATCTTTGTATTTCCACAGTTTTCCAAATTAAACTACTTGCATGCATAAATTACGAAGAGCTTTTTACTCCAGTAGGAGATTTTGTATGCTTTAATATAAATTCATCATGCTAGATGATAGATTTTTGGATCAAAAAACTATTATATTTAGAGGATGTGTATTGAATTCATCTTAGCCTCATTTTCCGTTTCTTATTTCCTTGGCCATAATTGCAGTACATTGTAAATATGACATAAGTATGTAACCTAAATTCACGCAGAAGATAGAATCTGATCATATCAAAGGAAAGGAATTCACACTTCTGGGTTACCCTCACTGTACCAGGCACTGTGTATATACTGATTAATTATCATTAAAAACCTCACAGCAATTCATTGAGGAGGTAAATTTTAATTTATCCAGTGTTCTGCTTGGGAGAGATTTTTTTCATGTCTTAGGTCACACAAATGGTAAAAGAATTGAGCTTCAATCCTAGGCTGATAAAATTTCAAAGCTCACACTATTTTCATTGTCTGAGAGAAAAATACGTTAGACAAAAGGGACTCTTTATCACATGGAATTGGTTAAAGGGCTGGAAAAAAACCCTGAGGGGTTACAGACATTAAATAAGAGGTAAAGGATCACTGTGTTTTTGTTTTTTGTTTTTTGTTTTCATAATAGAATCAAACAAAAGGTCACATTTGCTTATCTATCCCAGCAATGATATCCTTTTGTGGATTGTCAAACATTCGGCATCTATTTTCTAACCTTATTTTATCTGATTCCCTTGAGGGATTATAGAATGAGGAGCAATGGTCAGGGAGGCAGAAGATTCTAGCATCAGCATGGCCACTTGTTACCTGTATCACACTGGATGAATCATTTAGCTTCCGACTTTTGGTTTCTCCATTTCTAAAATACTGACTCTCCTCCCAACCTGACAGCATTTTGTACATGTAGGGGACCCAAGTGAAATATACAGAGGGTGACAAAAAATGTATACACATTTTAAGATAACATCTCTTAAAATGTGTATACATTTTCCTGGTATATGTGAATGTTAATTTCATAGCACTGTACAAAAAAAAGTCATTGATGACTACCTGAACTAGAGATTACTGAGACTAATGTTTGTTATTCTAAGACTAGCAAGTTTGAGAAAAGGAAGGTCTTGGGATGCGTAAAGGATTCTAGAGATAATTTAGATTCTAGTTCTATCTGGCAGCTGTAGTGACTGTGATGATTTTGGATAAACGTGATTATTGTCCTTTCTACTCAGCAGGGAAATAAATCATTTTATGAGTCTAGATTGCATTTAACATCTTGACAATAAAAATGAGGTATTTCACATGAAGCGCTGATTTACTTGTGACTAGAGCTATAGCAAAGCTGACCAAGTTACCAAATTTGACAGCAAAAGAAATATAAGCATTCAACAGTGGGTTGTTCCAAGTGAAAAGAACTATGCTGCTTCCAGAAACATTTGGCAAGCAATTTGTGTGGGGAGAAAATAATAACAAAGGCAAAAATGAATAAATGATAACCTAGCCATCACTAAATGCCCTGTGGAGTCACCAAAGCTAAAAGCAAGATTTCCTGCTATGATTTCAGAATCATAATTCCTTCCTCTGACTGCTTACAAATTAAGGAAAGTTGGCTTGATGTGACCATATCAAGGAATTTATGAGTCAGCATAAATAAATTAAAATGCTGACTAGGAGACTAAATAATTGCTTCTATTTACTGTCTAACTGCCTACTCTTGAAGTTCTATCAGAATCATAAATAATGAAATCTGAACAGGATGAATGCATGCTTATTAGATGGATTTGAAGTTCAAAATAAAATCAGCATTCCACATGAAGATTTTTAAAGATCAGTTATCAGATATATTCCATTCCATGGACCTTATGCTGTTAAAGATGGTATCATAACCTCCCTCTTGTCAGCAGATAAAAATAGAAGAGTTATTTCTGGCTTACATCTCAGGTACTGAAATATTACAAGTTCCAGTGATTACCAGGACATTGTAAAGTATATTTGGAAAGTTTTGTCTTTGGGGGATAGAGAATTGTTGGGGTAAGAAAAAAATGTATCTCCTCATTAATTTCAAACATTTTGCAATTTGCTTTCTGTCAAATACAGATATGCTGAAGTCCTTTCCCTTTGAAAACTATGAATCAAATTTTTGCAGATTTTTAAAAAAATATATTAAAAATTGTCAGCTGTTGGACATGAAATGAAGTGACTCTTACAAACCATCATGACTTATATTAGCCATTATTACTGTACTTATTACTGTTAAAGTCTTGATGACTGTCTCTCTTCTAAAATATTACCAGGACCCTACTTAATATTTACTTATGTACTTATTAGTCTACTGGGGATGACTTTATTCATAGCTATCTTTTTTTTTTTCAACAACTGATCTCTTTGCACTGGTATTGTGAAAAAATTTACCTCTACCATCCCAAATTCCCCACCTCCTACCAATACTTAATTATAATGTCCTTGAGAGCAGGATTGCGTCTGTCTTGCTCATGGCTGTACCCCCAATCCTGTATGCATAGTAGGTGCTCAGTATGTACTTGTGGAGTGAGTGACTGGATTGAAGTAGGAGCCTCTTTTCAATGCACTGTGAAGGCAAAAGTGGAAGGGACCAGTGTAAGGAGAAATTTAGCAATTGTACCAACTGTCCCAAGAGAGCAATATTATTTCAGCTCAGCTTGGGAGACTGTCCTCCATGTTGATTACAACAAGTAACATGAAAATCGTATGAATTCTTGAGACAATAAGAACAGTTTAAAGTGTTCTATTCATGGGAGAGAAAATGAAACTAAGATGCAAGGAAATCGACATTTGAGTTAGGACAGTTGGTTAAGAAATCCTGGTTAAGAGATGCTGGAGAGAGAAAACTTGGGTTCAAATGCTTGGCCTGCCATTTGCTAGGTGTATGACATTGGGGAAATTGTTTAATTTTGATGTGTTCCAGTTTCATTACTTGTAAATGGTAGACCTGCTTCATAGGGTGTTGTGAGGATAAATAAGTTAATACTCCCGAAGTGCTTGGAACAGTTTCTGACTCGTGACAAGTGCTTTGTAGATATTCACCATTTGCTTTATTATTTACTCTAATGAAGTCAGCAAGTAGGCCTGGAAGACTAGACAACCAGAAATTATTTCCATGCTCTACCGGTAGCTATCCATGAGTGCTAGTTTTAACATATCTAGGTTTCTATCTTCTTATCTATAAGTGAGGGTGTAGGCCACTGGAAGGGCTTCCGGATTTCAAATCCTTTAACAACCACATTTCCCTAAAAATAAGACTTAGTCCGACCATCAGCTCAAATGCGTCTTTTGGAGCAAAAATTAATATAAGACCCGGTCTTATTTTAATATAACATAAGACTGGGTGCTATACAATATAAGACCAGGTGATATAATATAATATAATATAATATAATATAATATAATATAATATAATATAATATAATATAATATAATATAATATAATATAATATAATATATAATTTAATACCAGCTATAATATAATATAATACCAGGTCTTATATTAATTTTTGCTCCAAAAGATGCATTAGAACTGATTGTCTGGCTAGGTCTTATTTTCGGGAGAACACGGAATTTATCTGGCCAATTTCTCCCCTTCTAAAATGGAAATGTACAGGGATATTGAAACTCTCTATTGAATAATGAATGTGGAAGCATCATACAAAAGTAATGTTGGTTTTTAGTGTTAATATAGGGTATATTTAGTACTATATTCACTATGAAAACATTTTATTAATTTCCAAATCTGGTAAGTCCCAGTTGCTCTGTAGGTACAAAACTAAGTGGTCATAAGAGAAAATAAGGAAAAATCACTTTAATAAAATGGTTTGCCGGCTGATCAACAGTTTCCTCTTCTTTCTCCTCTCCTCTCTTTGCCCATCTATTTCTTCTCAAAATTTCCCTTCTGTTCTCACTCAAGGAATTATAGATTCCTAGAACTAGAAGCATCTTTGTCATTCTTGATGTTCCCATAATTGAATACATTTCTACCCAAGTTTTAAATTGTTTTTTTCATTTGTTTCCTTTTATTCAAAAATATGCTTGGCCTACTGATAGCTTTGCCTCCACTGGGTAAGTTTAGCTAGGGATGGGGATATTTAGTAGATTGGTAAACTCTATCATAAATCTGTCAATGCTAGAGATCCATATAGAGCACATGGCTTGTAGGAAAAGCATCAAGTTAATCTTCTGCAATCTATCTATTTGTTACGTGGTCCTTCCTGCCTGTTTATTACTTGAGTGAAATTATAGACCAAAATTTACAAAACTAGAATATATATATTTAAAGCATATCTATATATACATATATACATATATATACATATATATGTATACATATAAACATATATACTTCTGTATATATGTATATGCATATACATATATACATCTATAGATGTATACATATATACATCTATATACACATATATAGATATGCTTTAAATATATATATTCTATACATATATGCTTTAAAAATATATATTCTAGTTTTGTAAAGCATATATATATATATATATATATATATATATATATATGCTTTAAAAAAATAGCAGGCTCTATACAATATATGATCATAGCATCTTAGAAATGGAAAGGACCCTAGAGCTTATCTAGTCCAAATTTAGTGATGTGATAAGAAGGGCACTTCATCTCTGTGATAGTCTTTCTAAATTCCCACAGCCCTAGTGTAAAACATCAGACAAAACACAGATTGGGGAAACAGTCTACAGGATATCTGGCTTGTACTCCTCAAGATTGCCGCAATCATGAAAAAAAACAAGACCAAGAAGCTGTCACAGACCAGAAGAGACTGGGAGACCCAACTGAATGCATTGGGTCGTGGAGCAGAAAGAGAACATTCCCGGGAAAACTGATGAACTCCAAAAAACTCTGGAGTTCAGTTAATAGTAATGAAACATCAGTTTTTTAGTTTGGATAAATGTACCACAGTAATGCAAGTTGTTAACTATGGGAAAACTAGGTGGAAGGATATACAGGAGCACTGTGTATTATTTTTGCAACTTTTCCATAAATCAAAAATTATTCCAAAATAAAAAGTTTATTAAAAAATAGTTAGAAATGTCTAATGTAAATACTTACCCCTTTTTTGTTGAACACGGCTCTAGTGCTGGCTTACAACATATGAAAAACTAATATATTAATCAAACTAATATATTAGTCAATATATACCATCCGTGGAACGGAAATTTGAAATGTATAGCTCCCTTGGATAGGAAATATGAGCAGACCTAACTGTTCTACTTTTTAAAAGAATTTATTTTTTCTTGCACATTTCCCCAAGCATTCATTTAAATTATTCTAAACACTATTTTTCAAACAGTAGAATGAAGTTTTATAAGTAACTTTTTCAAATTAAATATAATATAGGCATACCTCGGAGATACTGTTCCAGAGCACTGCAACAAAGTGAGTATAGCAATAAAACAATAGCATGATGGAGAGTCTTGAATTCAATTTGTAAAAAATGCAACATCTGTGAAGCACAATAAAATGAGGTACGCCTGCATAGACTTTTCCAAAAAGATATGTTTAGAAAGATAAACAGTTTCGCTGATATTGAAGATACATAATGAAAAACTAGTGACATAATCTGTCTGCGCATTTCCAGTTACTTAAATGGTTTAAATATTATCTTTGAAAAGATCTATGTGTCTGTACAAATTTCTTAGAACTCTTATTAAATTGTTTTTTTTAACTGGAGATTGAGACCATAACTTCTATTAATAGCAGATAAGTATGGGAAAATATATTAGCTTGTTCCCTAATCATAAAGATAGTCATGCAATATTTAGGGTCATCTGTTACTCTTATTATCCTACAGTTTGAATATAGTGGCAGCTAATAAGTTAATTGTCTTAAATTCATGCTTAGCCTATTCATCCCAAAGAAAAACTGGAATTTAGATCCGACTTGCTGGCTTGTTATGCAGACAAAACTGCTTGATTCTCAAATTAATTGTGAGGAGAAAATGAACCTTTACCTATTTACTTTGCCCTCATCTATAGTCTCATTTATAAAGCATGGAACAATATATAAGAAATGGCTAATTTCTAGACAGAATTTTGGGCTGAGCATGGAAAGATGTAGGATTGCTATAAAGATATCATGTTGAATGGAATAAAGAATTCTGCTGAGATGTTCTTATCCATTTAATGTTGATCCCATCCTGCAGAACAATTATTACCTTCTTAGGCCAAAATTTAAGCATTCGAGTCCAAAGAAGGAAGTCAACAGCTGAGTGTGTACAGGAATGGTGTTACTATCTTAAAGGTACCATCTTATGTAAATCTCTCAAATGTCCCATGGTTTTCAACCATGGCTGTGCCTTATAATCACCTGGGGAACTGTTGTAAATGCTGATAACTTGGGCCACACCCCAAAGCAATTAATCAGAACCTCTGAGAGTAGGACTCCAGGGCCAGTACCTTTAAAGCCCCCAAGGTGATTACTACATACAGCCAAGGTTGACAAGAATGGCTATTAGGGATTTACTAGATTCCTGGCCCTCACTGGAGAGCACTGCTCCTTGTAACCCTCTCCAGCATGGCTGTTTGGACTCCTGCCTGGAATGGAGCAAGAGTCCTCCTTCCGTTTTGAAACCTTTCCCCTCCCTTCTCTATAAAAGCCCCTAACTGTGACTCTCAAGTCATCTGACTGTACAAATCCTGCTTCACCCTCACCCCCTCCCCAGCACTGTCACTCCCTTATTCTTTGAAGATTTTAATTCCAGAAATCTCTCAAAGCATGCTAGAATTTGTCCAGAAACATATAAAAGTATTGTTAAATTAGAGTGTTGTGCATTTCATGTTCAACAAACATAAAAACGGTGTCAATAGAAAACCGAAACAAAAACTGCTACACTGTCATCTGTCTAGATTGATGCAGAGGCCATGGGATGTGTCTTCCTACTCCTCTCCTCCACTTCTGTCTCTTCTGTTTCTTCAACATGAAAGGGACACTTCTGCTTCAGGACCTTTGTGCTTGCTGTTCTTTTCTCCTAAGAGGGCTTCTCATATCTTAACTCAACTGGCCCCTCACCTCCTTCAGGTCTTTGCCTAAACGCCACCTTCTCAGTGAGCCTTTCCTGATGGCTTTATTTCAAATTACTCACGCATATTTCCAGCCTACCTATTTTGTGTGTGTGTATTTCAATTATTTTATTTGTTTCTTGCATGCCTCCCAAGTGGGAATATTTGCATGTTTTGTTCACTGCTGTATCCACAGTGCCTACTACACCTAGCACAAAATCGATACTCGTAACTAGGTATTAAGTTAATTAGCCCTATAAGGTAGGTACTATTTTTATTCTGATTATACAGATAAAAAAAAAGTGCCCCTTTAATTCCCCTATTGAGTTCTAGATTGTCACTTATCTGTCAGCCAATATTTACTGAGGGCCTAAAGGGTACTGCATAATGCTGTGTTAAGGCTAGTGACCAGGCAAGGTGCCAGGTCTGGGTCGGGCCTTTCTTTGTGCTTTCCCACCCCTCTCTCCTCCTTCTCTTGGAGTTGCTCTTTTAATTTAGACTCATCCCATGATCCCTATGAAGCAAGGCACAACCAGGAAAAGCCCAGGTGAGCATAAAACATATGAGAGAAGGAAGAGGGTTAATTGATTCAAAACCAAGATGTTAGGAATCTGTTACTTGGGAAGTGCATTCTAGTGCTGGAGAACTCTTCTGAACTATTTTAATTGCATCAGATTAGTCAAATCCCGGGAAGACTTTACCTAGCCATATGCAGTAAGGCTGTCTTTACATAACAGGCAGATAATAAATATATGCAGAAAGGGTATAAACCTTTGCAATTATGCGGTATGGGAGAAGGGGGAGCAGCAGCAGACAATGAAGCATAACTAAGTGCTAGCCATGTCCATACACTGCTAAATGCAATGACAGTTTTATTGCTTGATAACATAACTATGATATAGTACTATTATCCCCCTATAGACGCAAAACATAGACATGATTGAAGTGTAATCTTAAAAGCTATGTAAACAAGAATAAACAAGCTCAGCCATGGTGTCACAGGGAACACGGCCACAAAGGTATGAAGTATGAGCATAAATTTTGTCCATTCTGGTCATGCCTCTGCCACTTGAACCCAGTATCTACCGAGATTGGGCAGGTCATTTAACAATGCTGAGCTAATATTTGGACTAAGCACTTAACTGAGTATTATTTCATTTAATCCTCACAACTGCCCTATTAGATGCTTTCTTTTGTCTCAGAGAATAAGAAGCTGAGGTTTAGTGATGTTAACAATGTACCCACCATGTTTCCCCGAAAATAAGACCTAGCTGGACCATCAGCTCTAATATGTCTTTTGGAGCAAAAATTAATATAAGACCCGGTATTATATTATATTATACCTGGTCTTATATAATACCCAGTATTATGTTATACTAGGTCTTATATTACACAATATTATATAAGACCCGGTGTTACATTAATTAGGTCTTACTTCCAGGGGATACACGGCAATATTTGAACCGGATGTGTCTGACTCTAGACGTCGTCTATTCTATCCTCCTTCGTTCAGTAGACCTACTAACCTCCGTGCTTTTGTGAACATCAAACAAGGTGTATAAAACCACCTTGCAAAACATTGAAACTTATTGTCAGTTAATATTACAAAATCAGCTGAATCCATATGGAAACTCTGTAGAATTTAACAGAGACAATCATGGTATCATCTTAAATGTTTACCCTGTACCTGTTACAAGCATTAGCTCATGAAATGATCACGCAAGCCTAGCAGGAAGGGCCTGATCTAATTTTCAGGAGTTAAAGTACCCGTGTTTTTTACCGAAATCCTGTTAAAACGAGTGCGATAAAGCAGCACAAGCGGCTCTAAGGAGATGCGGTAGTGCAGCTTCCTTTATTTAGGTGAGCAGAAAACGCGGGAGCAGGAGGCACTTCCCCGGTCCAAACGCCCGGCACAGGCCCAGCCACCGCGTCAGAAGGAACGCGACATGGTTCCAACAGCAATGGAACCATTACTTTTGCTGAACCGGAAGGTAAGCGCACTGCTGCGTTATCAGAGCTCTCCGAGGGAGCTGCAAATGAAACCGAGTCCAGGCTCACGACTGCTAGAGATGCGCGGGGGCCTCCAGCCCGCGTGACTTTTCTTTGGGAGTGTCCGGGTAAACGCCGGAGCGTGGGCGCGAGCTTGCCTGGATCCAGAGCTTTAGGGGTGATCCCTGTCTCCTGGGTGACTGGGGTCTCCCCTTTCCCTCCAAATAAAAGATGTCTCTTTTTTCATTTGTTCTGCAAACGTTTATTGAGCGCCTACCATTCCCCTATATACAAAACGCGGCAGCGGTAATAGCCAAGACCCAAGGCCCACGAGCGCGCGTCTCCGTGTCGGTCGGTGTACGTGGAGGGCGACGGTGCCTGAGGCGACCGCCCGGGATCCGAAGGCGAGCCCCGCAGCCTCAAAGCCCAGCTTGCGCGCGCCCGAGAGCGGCACTGCCCCACGCACATGCACACGCACAAGAACGCCGGGCTCCCGAGTCCCCAGCGCTCTCTCGGCGCCGGGCGCGGGCGGGAACTCAGAAGTCGGAACAGGAGGCAGCAGCTCCAGGCAGGGCGGGTGCCCGCGAGCAGTGCTCGTGCATAAGTTACTCAACTCCCAACGCCCCGCCCCTGCCCCGCCCACCCCTTCTCCCGCGCGCGGGCTCCGCGCGCCCCAAGCCGCGCGCGTGCGCGCGCGTGCGCAGGCAAGGGCCCTCCGGGGGCGGCCCCGTAGACTCCATGGAAAGCGTCGCACTGTCCCGGATTAACCCTTTCCCTGCTCGCCAATTTAGAGGCCCGGTCGGGTTCCGTGCCTGCGCAAGCCGGCGGCGCGCCTTCCCCCTAGCCCGCACCGCGCATGCACGGGAAGGGGGGTGCCGAGGGGGTGTTCACGAGCGGCTAGACATTCTGTGCTCGTGCAGGAGGAGGGCTGCTACCATCAGGGACGTGCACGATTCCCCCCACCCCGCCCCCTCCCCAAACTAAAAAAAAAAAAAAAAAAATCCAAAACACACTGCCACTACCGTGCCCCCGTGCCCCGCGTCCATCCCGTCCCCGGCCTGCATACAGCGAGCGCGGGGAGCCCACGGCGAGTGTCTGTGGCTGTGCCAGGCTGCAGGTAAGCGCGGGCCGGGGGTGCGGAAGGGGCTCGGGCCGTCCGCGAGGCGGGCGCGGAGGCGGCCGGCGCAGCGGGGCGGCCCGGAAGAAGCGCGTTCTCGCTGTGCTCTGGAGCACCAGCCAGCTCCAGGATGTGCGGGCGGCCGGTGGCGGCGCGGTGCGAGCGGGGACGGGCGTGGGCCGGGGCTGGGCCGAGCGTGGGGACTGGGAGCTCCAAGAACGGCGCAGGCTGGCGAGCGGGCTCGGACAGCAGCCGGGCGGCGGCGGCGGCGACCCTACGCGCGCGCTCGTCGAGCTTCGGCGGCGGAGTTCATGGCCGTCCTCACTCGCACCGCCGCAGTGCACCGCGGTGAGGGTTGGGACGGCCTCGAGCCTAGCGCTGAGCGCGGCCCGCGGGGCGCCGCCCCTCGGAGCCGCGGGCCCCGCCGCGCCGCCCCCACCTGCCTGCGGAGGAGGGGGCCGGGACCCCCGCGCTCGCACTCCCGGGTGCACCCGCCGAGCTCGGGAAGCCGGCCGCGCGCCGCCCCCGCCCCCGGCCGCGGGAGGGCGGGGGAGGGCCCGGCGCGAGCCGGCCGGGGAGTGCGCGGGGCGCGAGCTCCGGGCTCGCGGGCGGAGCGGGGCGCGGCGCGGCGCGGGGCTGCGGAGCCCGGCCACACGCCTGCTCCCGCTCGCCGCCGCCGGGACCGCCGTGGGCTCTAACTCTCGTTCAGAGTCGCGGCTCGCAGCCTGCGCTGAAAGCCCGGTTATGAAAGGGAAAGTGGCCCTTTCAACTCCCGGCTCCGAGGCCGGGAGCTTTTGTTTGGGAAGAATTGCAAACGGCATTACCCTCTCCCCCCATCTCCCGGGCCGAAAGAAATGAGAGCGTGGCTTGGAGAAGCTCTGAAGGCTCCTTGGGTCTTGCGCTTTCTTTCCTTTCTCCCCATCCCAAAGTTGCGAGCTTAAGACTGGGAAGTCGGGCCGCCGCCATTGTCGTGGCTGTTTGGGGATAGGGGAAGCGGCTGCCACTGCTTATGTAAGTTTGGCTTTGCAGGAGCCCCCTGCTCCTTGCTCTGTGACGGAGGCTGGGCGCACCAGCGATTTGAAGAACCGTAATAAAAGGGCCGCTTTGTTATGGAGGTGTACTTGGGGCTACATCTTTCAAACCACTTACACAGGTACTGGCAACGGGTATCTTCCAATTTGACTCACCTGAACTTAGCAATGGGAATCTCAATAGAAAAAAGAGGTCTCAGAGAACTTGAGAGAGTGGAGGACAACACCCTGGCCTGAAAAACAAAATCACACTAGGGTGTACAGCCACTCCTCTTCCTACTCCATGCACTTTTCTCTAACAAGGGACAGTTACTGACAACAGTAGGAAGTAACGAGATAGGAAGGTTTAGAGTGGCTGTCTTCCTAATAGACCGGGCTGCATTTAGGGAACAGAGTGGGAAGCATCCTGAGAAATAATTTTGCCCAGCCCTCACACTTTGTAGATGAGGAAACCCCCTACTACTTTAGGCAGCCGATTGGTGTGTTCACTTTTCTGATAGTTTTCAGGACTGTGGCCTCTAGGTTCGAGATTTGCATTACAGTTTTGGTAAGACTATTGCATCCCAGTCCGTTGGTCCTAATTGCACTAAAGTTTATTTATGTGGTCACTGTTCAGTAGAGGAAACTTTTTGATGAAGTCCCTCTGTTAAGAGAAAATTCACAAAAAAGCTACAATTGTTTGAGCCTGCCTCTAGTGACAGAGGTGAAAACACCTGGATTTCTCAAATGCACGCTTAAAGTGTAGCTTAAATGATGTGTGCTACATAAGGGTGGAAAGAAGAAAGCTACTATTCCCCTCCTCCAGTGTTAACTCTCTCTCTATATTCTCTGTATTGGCCTAGAGAAAAATGTGGAAGGCTATATACCCAGCAGGAAATGGGTGGCACTTTCTGGCTTTTTCTGTATCTGTAGCTGTGAAGGTCTGTACAAATACGGACATGGGCTTTGTTTGTGAGGAGAAATGCCTTAGTGGTTCTCCAATGCAAACGTCCAATTTCCTCTGCGCATCCCCTTCATGACCCAAATGCTGCAGTCCTTACCTGTTCTCCTTCATGTCTGTTCAGAGCTGGACCTGATGCTGCCAGCCACCCTCCTCTCTGTTCCCAACCTGAAAATGGGTACATGTGCAAGTGGCAAGACAAGAAAGGAAAGTTCATTTTTTAAATCAATTCTTGAAAACATTCTTGTTTAGAATTTGAGATAGACAAAGATCCTACCTTACTCTTGTGTGTCCTTTTCTCTTGTAGGACTGGCGTGCCCCTGATCAGTAATTCTGATCTGAAGAATTCGGTGTCTCAATCATTAAGACAATAGCCTGAGTTGTTCATGGTAACTATAACTTTGAATATTAAATCTTGAAAATATGGTTTGGTATTTGTTTTAAATAATGTGTGTGTGTGTGTGTACATATAGGAAATGTAAAAAAAAAATATGGTGAATGTTTAAATTTAAAAAAATGTGTTACAGTAAAAGACGCATTGCCATTAATCCCCTTCAAAATACTCCACCTTGCTTCGAACACACTTATCCCATCGTTCTTGCCACTTTCTGAAGCAGTTCTGGAAGTCCTCTTTCGTGAATGTCTTTAGTTGTGCTGTTGTGGCTGCCTCAATGTCCTGAATCAATTCAAAATGTTTTCCTTTCATGGTCATTTTGACTTTGGGGAAGAGCCAAGAGTCTCATGGTGCCAGATCCACTGAATAAGGTGGATGAGGACACACCATAATGTTTTTATTTGACAGAAATTGCTGTACCAGAAGTGATGTGTGACATGGATCATTGTCATGATGGAGGATGAAGTAAAGACACTCACGAAAGAGGACTTCCAGAACTGCTTCAGAAAGTAGCAAGAATGATGGGATAAGTGTGTTCAAAGCGAGGGGGAGAATTTTGTGAGGGATTAATGGCAATGTATCTTTTACTGTAATGAATTTTTTTTTTAAACATTTATCGTATCTTTTGATCACACCTCATATATACACATATATATCTCTTTATTAGTCTCAGGTGTACAAAACAACATAGTGATTAGACATTTACACCCTTCAGAAACTGATAAACCCCCAAAGTCTACTACCCCTCTAATATCTTAGCTATTACAGTACCACTGACTATATTCCCTATGCTGTACTTTACATCCCGTGACTATACATATATTTAATATTTGACATTCAGTATTATTCTACATCAGCTTGAGGTGTACAGCACAGTGGTCAGCTATCTACACAATCTGTGAAGTAATCCCCTTGATAAGTCCAGTGCCCATGTGACATGCTACATAATCATTGCAATATTATTGATTATATTTCCCAAACTGTATTTCATATCCCTGTGACTATTTTGTGACTACCAATTTGTACTTTCTAATCCCTTCACCTTCTTCCCCATCCCCCAACCTCCCTCCCATCTACCAACCATCAGTTTTTTCTTTATCTCCGAGTCTATTTGTTTTATTTGCTTGTTTATTCTATTCTTTAAATTCCACATATAAGAGATCATATGGTATTTGTCTTTCTCAGTCTGACTAACACATATATCTCAATTATGTATTAGCACTTCTGTTTCTCTGGGGGATATGTGTATTTTCCTCATTTATACTTTGTTGAATAAAAGGAAAACAATGTTTTTGAAAAGAAAACATATGGAACATGTTATTTTGAAAAGATCAATTTCTTTAACATTGTGACAGATGTCTTCCATGCCAGTTATAAATTCCTTTTGCTTATAAAATACTTGCAGCACTTTTCAAGTACATCAAATCTTGGTGACATTTTTCTTTGGATAGCAGATAGATTGGCATCCAGAGGGAATAAAGCTGCTCACCACTGTCTTCCCAAATGTCATCTGATTCTCTGAGGGTCATATTAAACCTTAGCCCTCATTCAGATGTGACCCAAAACTGGTGTGGAAAAACTAGACGACAGCATCAAATGTAATATTTTGCAATGATATTCCTTTCTAGTCCTGCAATAGTGATTTGTCACTTCTGTCTAGGAAGTAGAACACTGAATGTTGTTAGTTATTTTATTGAATCTTCCTCTTCATGAAATTAGAGTAGACGCAGTAGGACTGGTGGATTCTCAAACCTGTTTCTTAAACCTTGAAGCTGAGTTTCTTGTCATTATTACCTCTAGTCGTCAGGAAGCACAGGTTTTGTAGCTAGATTGGCTGGACTTGAGTCCTAGCTCTCCAGTAAATAACTAGACTATTGGGCAGGTTCCAACCTCATCTATGAAATGGGTTACTAATACCTGTCTCATAAGATTATTTGATCATTACTTTGGGAAGACATGTAAAGCACATAGAACAATACTTGGCATGTATTTTAAGCTGGTTATAAAAGTTGGTTATCATTATAACTAGGCAAATACTTAGTAAACTGAAGATAAATAGATGTAACAATATGGAAATCCCTAAGTTGGGATTAGTCTTTTCTACTCATATTCTTGAGCTGCTCTTATCAATGACTTTCTGAAATTGTTAGGTACCAAAAATTGATCAGAAAATGAAAATCTACCTGTGTTTTCAATTTGGAAAAGTATTGTTCATAATTATCAAACTTTCTTTTTAAAAATTTTTTGTAGGAGTTTTTCATCAGTATGTCTGAAACCATTAAATATAATGACGATGATCATAAAACTCTGTTTCTGAAAACACTAAATGAACAACGCCTGGAAGGAGAATTCTGTGATATTGCTATTGTGGTTGAAGATGTGAAATTCAGAGCACATAGATGTGTTCTTGCCGCCTGCAGCACCTACTTTAAAAAGCTTTTTAAGAAGCTTGAGGTTGATAGCTCCTCAGTAATAGAAATAGATTTTCTTCGTTCTGATATATTTGAAGAGGTCCTGAACTACATGTACACAGCAAAGATTTCTGTGAAAAAAGAAGATGTTAACTTAATGATGTCATCAGGTCAGATTCTTGGTATCCGATTTTTGGATAAACTCTGTTCTCAGAAGCGTGATGTATCTAGTCCTGATGAAAATAATGGCCAGTCAAAAAGTAAGTATTGCCTCAAAATAAATCGTCCCATTGGAGATGCTGCTGACACTCAGGATGACGATGTGGAAGAAATTGGAGATCAGGATGATAGTCCATCTGATGACACTGTAGAAGGCACCCCACCGAGTCAGGAGGACGGCAAGTCACCTACAACTACGCTCAGGGTTCAGGAAGCAATCTTAAAAGAGCTGGGGAGTGAGGAAGTTCGAAAAGTAAATTGCTACGGCCAGGAAGTGGAATCCATGGAGACCCCAGAATCGAAAGATTTGGGTTCCCAGACCCCTCAAGCCTTAACGTTTAATGATGGAATGAGTGAAGTGAAGGATGAACAGACACCAGGCTGGACAACAGCTGCCAGTGACATGAAGTTTGAGTATTTACTTTATGGCCACCATCGGGAGCAGATTGCCTGTCAGGCATGTGGTAAGACATTTTCTGATGAAGGCAGATTGAGGAAGCATGAAAAACTCCACACGGCTGACAGGCCGTTTGTTTGTGAAATGTGTACAAAAGGTTTTACTACACAGGCCCACCTGAAAGAGCACCTAAAAATCCACACGGGATATAAGCCCTACAGTTGTGAGGTGTGTGGAAAATCATTTATTCGCGCTCCAGACCTAAAGAAACACGAGAGAGTTCACAGTAATGAAAGACCGTTTGCATGCCATATGTGTGACAAAGCCTTCAAACACAAGTCCCACCTCAAAGATCATGAGCGAAGACACAGAGGGGAAAAGCCTTTTGTGTGTGGCTCCTGCACCAAGGCATTTGCCAAGGCATCTGATCTGAAAAGGCACGAGAACAATATGCACAGTGAAAGGAAGCAGGTTACCCCCAGTGCCATCCAAAGTGAGACGGAACAGTTGCAGGCAGCAGCAATGGCCGCTGAAGCAGAGCAGCAATTGGAAACTATAGCCTGTAGCTAGGTGATGGGACAGCAACACTTTACCTGAGCCACGGAGACTGAGATTGCATTGTTCGTAATAAGTGAACTCCAGTCCCTGTATTATTTGTGGAAACTTACAGAGCATTGTACTCACTGGACTTAGGGCAGTGCTTGGTTAGGTACTTTTAAAACTTTTCAAGGAAATGATGTTCCTTGCTTCTGACTGAACAGTTTCACTGTCCTATCTGGTGTCTAGTATTAATGTTGCCAGTAAGTCCCCCCTCCTATTTTTTATGATTTTAATTTGAGGACTCCCATGTCCAGTTCAGAAGTGAGAGACTTCTATTCATTTTAATTCCTCTCTACACTTGCTGCACTGGTGAGCACACTGCACAGAATGATAATTGAGTAAATTGATTTTCCTAATCATAACAATTATATGTGACTTATGGTCAAAACAGCATTTTTAATAACTTAATAAAAGTCCTTCATGTAGATGCAGAAAATACAGGTGGATGGTTGACCAAGAACACTGCACAAATATGAAAACAAGGCCTGGAGATGTGGAATAGTCTTAGATTTATACTTGGTTTGCTAATTTTATATCACTTTTTCACAGTTTTTGTGGACAAATAATGATTGCTTTGCTGAAGTGATTCTTCATCCATTTTTGATTGTCCGTACCTAGTAACAAGTCCCGAAGGCTGAGCAAATCCACAGGGATGGTAGTGGTCTGGGGGCTGAGTTCTTTCATTCCTCACATTTGGGGCATTGCCACTAAAACAGATGAGGTTTGTGGAGTGGACCAGTGGTGACAGGATTAGAAAAGGATGAATAGGAACCTAGCTCTTAGAGACAAGGTTTTCACATTTGCAATAATTCCAAGATTTCTTAGATCAAAATAATTCTTAATTGATTTTGAAGTTGGATTTTTGTTTGGGATCAAAATTAGGACAAGGTATGCCTCTTCAGATACATTTGTGTAACTTAACAGAATGTCATCAAGCTTTTGGGCTCTCTGCAGCATATGATTTATACATAAAGGAGATGCAATATCCTAACTTTAATACATTTACAATCTTTTAAGTGTGTAAATAGTATAGAAGTATTGGTCTTACGTATTTCAAGTAAAAGTAGACAGCTGCACTTTTTTTTGCACATTGGATTAAAATAACTTTCATCAGCGAAAAACAGTCTGTTTTTAACCAATATTAAAGATTGTCAGACCAAATGTTTATGTTTTTGAAGTATATTTCATCACTGGTTATACAGTTTTAAGTAGAAGTTGATTGCCTTTTCATAGCCGTAAATAGAATTATAAATGCTGTTCCAGTTTTGGTGTACGAAATTTTTTTAAACCATTTATTTGAGAATATATTGAAATACCAACAATAGTTTGAATTATGTTCTATAATAAAGCATTAGTCAATTATTTTAAAAATGTACAATTTTAGAAAAATGTTTATTTTTAAAATTTATTTTTGGTTGTTAGGATTTTTTTAAAGATACATTAAAGTAATTTCATTTCATAGCTTGTTGCATTAACACCTATAATTACTATTGTGGGAGATATATTCTTTTTTAAATTGGTGTATCTGTTATGCCCAAGATTGTAGGTTTTTAAGCAACTTATTTATTGGTAAAATGTTTAATTTAGTTTAAAATTAATTTAATTTTGTTTCTTAAAATTTGTTTATTCTATCCTAAAGGTAGTCCTGTCACTGTTTATATATTATTAGTAGAAGGGGAACTGACTAGGCTGTTTCTAGGCTGTTTTAACCAAAGCAAAGGAAAAATAATTTGACATTTTGTTGATAGCTACTTCAACAAACCATTTTTGGGGCCTTCATTTTTGTATATAAAAGAAAATGTACTTCTATCATTCCCGTTCATTTTTTTCATAGCTATGTTTCACACATCCAGGTTTCTACTAGTGCATTTTCTATGCTATTGTCATCATGGTTTTACAGTTGCAAGTTAAACATGTGGTGTTAACCCTCATTGAAACCACATAATCACAGAGGTATCCCCCACGCCCCCAAAGCTGAATTTCCAGCCCTTTATTTGTATTATGTAAATATTTATCATTTGTCCTACTTTGAATGAGAAATATATTTGTGTTGTAATTTCTACCACCGGTACTGGGTTCATGTGTGTTAGAGTGTTTGTCTTCTTGGTGGCAGCAAAGTCATGACATGGCAGCTTGCCTGTCTCCTGGTCATTGAGAATGCCTCTCTCACCCAGATGGCTTTAGTAGACCTGTGGATGGTGAAGCCATTTATGGTAGACAGGTCAAAGGTCCTCCAACCACAGGGAGCTGATTCTGAAATGTCCTCACACTGAATCTGCTATGTGAGGGGAAGGAAATTCTAAATGTCAGCGTTACTATATTTTCATTATTTAAAAGTCACCTGCTTTTTTCTGTTTGTACAAAAAGAATATCTGCAAACTTGCTTTGTAGTGGCAATGATTGAGGAAGGGAATTTTAGGAAGTCTGAAGTTTAGGTCATTTGCTAATTAACTTGAGCACAAATTTAAAATTGTTGGGAATTATAGAGCTCGCCATCAAGTGAGCCTGGTACTAATAAATTCCACCTATTTTGTTGGGAAAAAAAGATTGAGATGAAGGAGAATGATGCAAATTTATGTAGTTTCTGATTTAATGGATTATGTTATGTAAGGTTATCTGCAACCAGTCATTGTTAACGTGGAATTCATTTTCCTGAGTAATGCTGTTAGTGGTGATTAGTTCCCAGAGCAGGTGGAAAAGCCCGTGCATGTGTAATAGAATTAGTATAAGGGTTACAGTCTTGAGTTCTGAGTCTTGGGAATTCAGGAGCTGAGCCTTCCAGGAAAAAGAATGGAGAACTGTTCCTTTCCTCTGCCATTTACCTTTAATATCTAGCTCTCTTTCTCCATTACCCAAGCCCACCACCTCCCCACACTCGACAAATGTAGGGGAGACAAGTAAAACGTGGCCAGAGGCAAGGTAATCATTGATAACCATCGCAGTGAGAGATGAGGGCCTAAATTTATTCTGATGCTTCCTTCTAATATGTAACTGAAATCAATGGGCACTTTCAGTGATGGGGAACTCCCTGCCTCCCTGATGCCACACATTGCCATCTTGAGATGGCTCTGACATCCTTGTTCCTCAAATTGTCTCCATTTTTGCATATCCCCTTGTAACTGGGAACTTTCTCCCTCTTGAAACTGTTCTAAATAAAAGTAATCCTGCATCTACTTGACAGCACTTCAGGTATGTAAAGATAGCCTGTAGTTTCATTTATTCTACATGGTGTTGAGCATTGTGTGAGACCCTGGGCTGGATCCTGGAGCTAGAAAGGCAGTATAGATTTGGCCCCCTGGCTAGCAAAGTGTGCTTTCTTTCCCAGATTGTCTTAAGCATTCTTTTTAAAAAGGAGGTTGGCATTTGCCCATCACCTGTTATCCATGATTCCTTTAAGGTCACCATACTGATCTTATCTTAAAAGCCCTGGATATAATTTAGCTGGATTGTGACATTTCATCAGTTGTGTGATTTTCTGGTCTCTAAGAGATATTCTCAATTACCAGTATTCATGTAAATATTTTCACTATAACCAGGGGGGAAGTGTGGTCTAGTGGAAAGACTTTTGTAGTCAAACTTGAATTGGCTCCTGGTTCTGTTTATTCAGTTAACATATAAATTTAGGCAAGCTCTTTACTGCCCTGAGCCTTAATTTTATTCCTAAAATAGTGATGGGGATTTCTATCTTATGATCTGTGACCATTAAAAGTGATAACCAGTGCAAGATATTTAGCCCAGCACCCACTGCTTTTTAGGTGCATCATAAATGTTCCTTCCTAAAGAGCATTCTCAATAGAAAAGCAGAAGCCAAATTGAAGTTGTTTTGATTTTGACGTCTGTCATTTCTATAGTCATCAGCCCCAGGCTGTGGACCTAGAGCTCATTTAGTCTTCTTAACCGAAAATATCTACAGAAGCTGTGTTTATCTTGGCACTTCCATAATCTTAATCCCATTTGCGGCTTTCTTCTCACTAATTGTGTATTCATCTTAACGGTCTCTTTGGTTTTGTAATCTCCCATCATTTAAGTAGGTTGTTGGTGTGTAGTCAAGTGTAAACACTAGCCTCTGGATGGCTCCCTGCTTTTCTTTGGATATCTTTGATGGCAGGGTCAGAATTGCAGTTTTGAGAGCTGACTCTTGAATCTCATGTGAAATGTATTTTGGGGTTTTTGTTTTTTTTTTCACATTTTGCTTCTCTCAAGTTGGATGTATTTCAGACTACACCTAACCTCTCCCTTTCTGGTTGGTATAAATTCCAGGATGATCTGTTACTTTCTTCCGAAAGTGTTTTACACTAGTACCCAAGAATTCTCATTTTCCTTTTAGTTCTAGAATCTGAATTTGCCAAATCACAGCTTGCTCTTTGTTGGAGAACATTTCCATTAATCTTACATAAAAATTCTATAGCATTAAGATTAAAGTGTATCAGTCAACAAATGTTTATTAAATGCCTTGTGTATGCCAGGCATTGGACTAGATGTTAGGGCTGTAACAGTGAGTCAGACTGACAGTATATATTCCTGCCCTGATGGAGCTTACCATCCAGGATGGAGTTAAAATAGTTACCTTTCCAAGTTTTACAAAATTTTACATAGATTTACAAATAATGGAAAGATATGTGCAAAATGTTTGGTTTTTAAAATCTGCGTGGTATGTATTTTTTATCTAGTTCATGGAACATACTTTAGAAAGTAAGAATTTTTAGTACATAGTCATGAAATTTAGCAATACCAAAAGAAACATTCTCAAGTGACTTTTTTGAATGTATACTGAGAAAATATATTTGTTAAATATTACTATTTCCATATAGAATGATTCTCATTTTTCTCTCATTGATAGTGAATTTGAAAAGGGGAATATAACATGAAACTATGGTTTATTTCTTTAAAATAATAGATCCTGGCATCAAGAAAGGATACTGATGTAAAGAAAATTAGAAGAGTAAAAGAACAATAATCTGGGCTTCCAGCAGCTTTAAATGAGGTATATTAATAACTCAGAAGGTTCTAAGGAAGGGAACTCCATGAGCAATACAGGGTATACTCAGCAGCAGCTCTGAAATGACAGTTGAGAGGTCCTAAGAGCCCCAAAGCCTAGCATTTGTTGAGTATTTACCAGCCCCATATACAATCTGTATGTACACTTTGGGACAACTGAGGCACACCTTAATATTGATCAAGACACCAAGACTCAAAGAAGTTAAAAATCCTGCCAATGTCAAGTCCTTTTCAGAGCCAGGATAGAACAGGTCCATCTGCCTTCAGATCCTGTGCTTTTAGGCACCATGTCATATGACCTCAAATGGAAAGGAGCAACTTGGGCCCTGCACACACCTTTACCAGCTAACAGTCCACTGTTAGGAGGTGGAGGAGAGAGAGGCATTTATGCAAACAGTTACCGGTAAGTTTGTATAACAAATTAGTTCCAATATTTTGATTTCTCCAAGATGTTTCTCATGCAAGGGGCTAAATATTAAACCAACATTGTTTTACCTTGCTTCTGGCCTACAGGCTGCCCCCAAATGATACAGAAAACTGCTGATAGAGTGTCATGGATGGATGATTGTGAAATAACAGCTACCAGTTGGCATTCTTCATGTTTTCCATCATGCAGTGAGCCAGGAAATACCCACCAGAGCAAAGGCCATCTAATTTGGTACCAAAACTAACTCTTCATGTTTGTAAAACCGTGTTTCCCTGAAAATAAAACCTAGACAACCATCAGTTCTAGTGCATCTTTTGGAGCAAAAACTAATACAAGACTCGGTCTTATTTTACTCTTATATTAATTTTTGCTCCAAAAGACGGGTTAGAGCTGATGGTCAGCTAGGTCTTATTTTCGGGGAAACACTATGTTAGGAGATCTCACCCACCTCTCTGAAAGTTGCTACAAAATTTGAATTTAACTTCTACTGTTGCTGCCTTCAAGCTGTCACCACCTTGGATTGGTTGCACAATCTTTTAATTTCTTCTGCCAAAATGCAAAAATGGTTATTCTCTGCCCACTTTACCCCACTCTTGCTTATTATTTCAAAAGATAAACTCAGTTTTTATATAAGTAATAGGACATTTAGCTTTAAAATTGTTTTTAAGATCAGATATAATTGATTTAAAATATTACTGACCTCAAATAGGATGATAGATGGAGGTGGTTAAAAGGTAAACAGATGGGGAACTTAAAATTACACTTCATTCTTATACTGTTTACATTTAAGTAAAGAGCATGTGTATGAGTGCTATTTCTCTTAAATCTTGGAATGCTTTTAGCTGGTCTGTTATTTTATGCAACTTTCCAGCCAGTATGAGACAGGAAATATTAACTAGATTGGAAGGATACTGGATCAGTTGGTCTGATGAGTGTAAACAAAGTTATATTTAATAGTCTGTAATAAATGTGGCATTGAGAAAAATGAAAAATGAATGGTAGGTGAATTAATTTTAGATGCTATATAATTTATTATTTTCCTAAACTGTGAATTATGAGATCATAAGAGTTTTCTAATTTTCCCCCTAGTTTTATTGAGAAATAAATGACATACATCACAGTATAAGTTTAAGGTGTACAGCATAATAGTTTGGTTTACATATATTGTGAAATGGTTACCACAATAGGTTTAAGTTAATAACCATTATCTTATATAAATACAAGAAAAAAATATTCTTGTAATGAGAACTGTTAGGATCTACAAGTTTCCTATATACAGAAGGTGCCAAAAAATGTATACACATTTTAAGAAAGGAAAAAACAATTGAAATTGTAATATTCAATATATACTGATAACAAAAGATGAATACAAGTCATATTTGACTTACATAATTACAAGAGGTGCTCAAAGTGTGGTTATCATCAGCATCCAGACACTTCAGTGTATGGCGAACTACTCCTTGAGCAACGTTGACCAAAGTGTCCACTTGTATACTTTTTTTGGCACCCCCTGTATTATACAGCAGTATTAACTATAGTCATCGTGTTGTACATTATATTCCTAGTACTTATTTATCTGGTAACTGGAAGTTTGTATCTTGACCACCTTCCTTCAATTCCCTCCGCCTCCTACCACCTGCCTCTGGTAACCATGAATCTGATCTCTTTTTCTGAGTTTGGTGGCTTTTTAAAATTAGATGCCACAAGTAAGTGAGATCATAGAGTATTTGTCTTTCTCTGACTTATTTCACTTAGCATAATGCTTCCATGTGGCCACAAATGGTACAATTTCCTCATTTTTATGGCTAAATAACATTACATTGTATATATAGGCATACCTCAGGGTTATTGCGGGTTCGGTTCCAGACCACCACAATCAAGCGGGTCATAATGTTTCTGGTAAAGGGCTTGCCTTCAATTTGTAAAAACGCAACATCTGGGAAGCACAATAAAATGAGGTATTTATCCATTCATCCATGGATGGACATTTAGGTTGTTTCTATGTTTGGACTACTGTAACTAATGAACATGGGGGTGCAGATATCTTTTTAAGTAAGTGTTTTCATTTTGTTTGGATATATTCCCAGAAGTAGAATTGCTGGATCATATGATAGCTCTATTTTTAATTTTTTGAGGTGCCAGTAGTACACAGGGTTTCTTGTTCTCTACATCCATATCAGCATTTGTTATCTCTTGTCTTTTTCTTGATGGCCATTCTAACAGACATGAGGTGATAGCTCATTATGGTTTTAGTTTGCATTTCCCTAATGACTAGTGATGAGCATCGTTGCATGTACTTATTGGCCATTTGTGTATCATTGGAAAAATGTCTATGCAGGTCCTTTGCCTATATTTTAATGGGTTATTTATTTTAAAGGAGGTGCTCATATTAGATTGTCTTTAAGGTTATTTCAGGTTCAAGTCTGTTGTTTTGTAATTATTTAGTTGGGATAATATCTTGCAAGCATTTTTAATGTAATTACTTGAAATTTGTTTGTCTTCTAAATCCAAAGGGGCAACTGAAGTGATCACAAGATCCATGTTCCTCAGTATCTATGCGAGGTAGTAGGAGAGGGGTGTTTGGAAGCTGATGACCATCTCTCAAGTTTGTGTCACTGTTTAAAATGAAGGGAATGTGGATGACTCCACCCAAACTGTCACAAGTCCTAGCAAAATAATTTAAACCACACTTGGTGTAATGCATCTAAACCTGGGCTTTCCTGCTTATTTTAAGGACATTGTCAGACTTCGGAGATGTATCTAAAATGAAAATCATACACTAAAAAAGTATTCCTGGATCCCATGCTGATGCTGTCTTCTTTTTTTTATGTTTTTCCTTTCTTTCTTTTTCCTTTTTCTTTTTCTTTTTCTTTCCTTTTTTTTTTCTTTTCTTTGGTAATGTCTGTTTTCTTTTAAAAAATTATTTAAAAATTATTTTATTCAGTTACAGTTGACATTCATATTAATTTATATTACTTTCAGGTGTATAGCATAGTGGTTAGACATTTATATAATGTATGCAATGGTCCCCTCCGGTGTCTTCTTGATTTGTACTCTTGCGTTGGTGGAGGAGCAATTTGAGGAGCAATAGAAGGTGAATTTTTTGAGATCCATTTTATATTCATGCTTATTTATGGCTGGGTTGAATTCTAGGTTGGAAAATAATTTGCCAGGAAGTGAATTTCATGTTTCTGCACAGTTAGAACTTTATGAGCAAACTTTCAATGGCACCTGGGTTGAAAAACTAGCCTTGGAAGGTAAAGGGTAGTTGAATAGCCAGAGACCACCAAAGAGACTTAGATCCTTATCTCCCAATGTGTTTACATTTCAAAGGGGAGTGAGCTGCAGAGCCTGGAGCCAGTCATTTGCATTCCAAAGGATTATTAATGACTAGGAAGCAAAAAGTTTCTCTGCTCCTCAGGAAGGGGAAGGGGCAGTTTTCAGGCCTTTATAAATTCTCAGATCCATAATTTCAGGCAGACCTGCTATATGTATGGTGACATGGCTCTCATCATGTCATCTGTAGGGTGCTGGGTGTTGGGAATTGGTGCTTATAGCTATAAGCAAGACAACTTTGGTTTATGCTACAGAACTCTCACCTCTGCTTTCAGGGTAAGGAATAAATATAGATAATTAAAAACATTATCTTTAAAATTTTGAAAATATCTTGAGAAATCTGAAGCCATTCTGATTTCTGATCCTTTATATATAGCCTATATATTTTTCTTTCTTTAAAGCTTGAGGAATCTTCATCCCCATGTTCTGAAATATGATGTTTCCTGGTGTGGGTCTTTGTACTGAAAATTAGTGGGTTCTTTAAATTTGAAAACTATGTTCTTCAGTTCTGGAAAGTTTTCTTGAATTATTTCATTTATGATTTCCTCATGTTTGTTTTCTCTTTCTCCAGTTTTAATAGATAAGTCCTCTAAATTTCTTGTTCCTTATTTTCCATCTCCTTATCTCCTTGATTTAATTTCTGAGAGAATCCCTTAACTTTGTATTTCCAACATTTATATTAAGATTTAAAAGAAAACTTTTAATTTGAAATAATTATAGATTTATAGAAATGTTGCAAAATGAGTACAGAGTTTCCACATACCCTAATAAATGTCCCCCAGTGTTAACATCTTACATAACCATAACATAATTATCAAAACCAAGAAATTAACATTGGAACAATTCTATCTAACTACAGACTTAATTTTGGATTTCACCAATCTTTTCCCCCTTACTAATGTCCTTTTTCTCTTAATCCAATCCAGGATATTACATTGGCAATTATTTTTTTTTTTTTTTATTGGGGAATATTGGGAACTGTGTGTTTCTCCAGGGCCCATCAGCTCCAGTCATTGTCCTTCAGTCTAGGTGTGGAGGGCGCAGCTCAGCTCTGAGTCCAGTTGTCTTTTTCAATCTTTAGTTGCAGGGGCTGCAGCCCACCATCCCATGTGGGAATTAAACTGGCAACCTTGTTAAGAGCTCGAGCTCTAACCAACTGAGCCCTCTGACGGCCCCTTCAGAAGCTCGGCAGCAGCTTGTTGTCTTCAATCTAGTTGTGGAGGGCGCAACTCACTGGCCCATGTGGGAATCAAACAGGCAGCCCTGTTCAGAGCTCGCGTTCTAACCAACTGAGCCACCTGACCACCCGCTGCAATTATTTTTATATCTGCTTAATTTCCTCCAACCTGTGTTGTGATGATTATTTTTTCCATGTCTTTCATGACCTTGACACTTTTGGATAGTACCAGTGCATTATTTGTGTAGAATGTGTCTCAATTTGAGTTTCTCTAATAATTTTGTTAGGTAGAAGTTAGAAAACAGAAGAGGAGGAGTGGGAAGGGTTTCATAGTGCTTACAGAAAAAGCTCATAAATAGCTTTGATAAACTGCCTCCAACCATGTATCTGTTTTTACAACAGATGACAAGAGGTGGTCTGGAGCAATATAAAGATCTGAGTTAACAGACCTGCACCCATTTTAGGAGGTCACGCCCTCCTATGGAAGAGCATGTACCATCTTTTCCCGCCAAATCAATATGTAACTCTTAATCTACCCAGCAAACTGTAAGTCCTCGGGACAAGGGGCGAGGGGGCCTGTGCCACTGTCTCTCACCTTGGTAAGGCCCCTTCTCTTCCCTGAGAACATATCACCAGTAAACGCTGCTTGCATGTGAATCACCTTGCTGACCTTTGATTCTTCTCTGCTTGGCAAGAAGAACCAAGCCTCCCACAACAATTTCTTAGTATTGCATTGAGGTTGTGCATTTTGGCAAGAATACCACAGAAGTGATCTGCCTTCTCTGTGAATCATATCAGGGGGTTCCTGATGTCGCTGTCTTATTACTGGTGATGTTTACCTTGATCAGTTGAGTAATCTAGGTTTTGCAAGTTTTCTCAACGATAAAGTTGTTATTTTTTCCTTTTTAATGAACATCTTGGAGGTAGTACTTTGAGAATATGTAAACATCCTATAACTCCTCAAATTTTCAGTCACTAATTTTAGCATCCAACTTTGGTAGAAATTGCTTGCAATTGTTATTAGTGTGGTGTTCTAATAGAGATTTTTCTGTTATCCTCATTCTTTCTAGATGTATTAATTGAAAGTCTTTTATAAAGAAGAGATGTCCCTTCTCCCCCAATTATTGGTGTATTCAATTATTTATATCAGAACTTATGAGTATTTTATTCTATGAATTAGTCAATCCTATCATTATTTTGCTACTCAATTTGTTTTGGCTTTGGCCATTGGGCTCCCATAATTTTAGTTTCTAACATCTTTGGTTTGTTTTTCTAATGCCTCCCACGTGCTATGTTTTTCATAGCATCCTGTTTTTGTTTTATGGTGACAAAATCTTCTCTTATTTTTCTGAAAATATTAATGATAGTTTATTTTTAATGTTCTTCTGCCCGCATCGGTCATCTGTTTCCTCCAGATTGCTTTTTTCTATTTATTTGTTTGTTTGCCTTGGTCTCTCTTCATGTTAGACTTTCCTCAGATGATTGGCCATATTTCTTTGTCATCTCATCTCCAAAAGTGGGTTATAAACGCTGATGGGAATCTCTGGACCCATAGGAGAGGCTTCTGTCTCTGGTGATCTGACTGAGATGCTTGTTGGTTATCATCTGGTGTCAGTATCTGTAGATCCTTCCTTCTGAGGTGGTCAGACATAGCAAAGAATGTTTTCAGATCTCCTGTTTGGGTGGGGGAGTTCTGGCTGATAGTGTTCTGGGAATCTAAAAAAGAAGGCTGAAGCGTATCATCATCATCATACACACCGTGTTTCCACTAAAGTAAGACCTAGCAGACCATCAGCTCTAACGCATCTTTTGGAACAAAAGTTAATGTAAGACCTGGTTTTATTTTAATATAATATAAGACCGGGTATAATATAATACCAAGTCTTATATTAATTTTTGCTCCAAAAGACACATTAGAGCTGATGGTCTGGCTAGGTCTTATTTTCAGGGAAACATGGTACTTCCTTTAGTCTCCTTGTTTTCTAAATCCCTGCCTTCAACTGGTGTCCCACAATCTAGACGCTACCTATTTTATCTCCTGTGGAACATTTTTTTAAAAATCCCTTTACTGTCATTTAGTAGCAGTTTGGGGTAGTACAGTAAGTAAATACTTGTGTTCATCTGTCATGTATAGCCATAAGTCCCAGTAACTATTAATACTTCAATATGAAAATTCTTGAGACAGTTAGTTGTAAGAAGATCTTAGTTAGGATTTGGCAGAACTGTTGAGGCCTATCAAGGGTAGCCTGTGCAATCAGTAAATCTGAAGCTCTAGTGCTTTTCCTTTAAACTAGAATTACATGAGAACATTCAAATTTTACACTTTGGTTGTAAATCTTTAATTTGTGAAGTTCGGAAAGAAATTAGCATACAATATTACTGAATTTGTTGTCATGAGGCTTAAATAAGTTATAAAAGTAGTAATGACATTTTTCGTTCCCATGTAAAAATATTTTAGTAGGATCTTTCTAAGTGAGATGGAAAGATATTTATCTTATTGGTAAAAATAACTTACATATGTTTATGTTCACTGGCTTCAGTTCTCTCACTACTTTTTAAACCCCCCTTCTATAGACACTTGTGCTTTATTACAAGCCAGGTCCTGCAGTAAGTGCCAGGGAAGCAGTGAGAATCCTCACAATGGGGGGGGGGGGGGGCGGGGGGAGGGCGGGGTGGGGAGGGAGGGGAGGAAGGGGAGAACGATTCATAAACAACTGCAATTTCCTGCATGGGGAGAGGAGGTGGAGGTGGGGTGGGTGGTGCCTCTCAGGGCAAGAGCCCCTAATTCAAACTTAGGGTGAGGGAGGGAAGTCGTTCCACATACTACATCACATTATCATCTCCATATTGATTTCTCAGTGGCATCTCAAATGTAACATCCAAAACCATACTCCTGACCTGACCCTCAAGTCTGCTCCCCACACAGCCTTTCCTTTCTCACTAAATGAAAACTCCACCCTAGCAGTTGTTGAGGCTGTAAAACCCTTTCTTTTACATACCACATGTCAGCCACCAACACCTCCTATTGGCTCAGCCTTCACAATGTAACTTGAATCTGACTACCCTAGTTCTAAGCTATCTCTTGGCAAGGTATTGCAGTGGCTTCCTGCTGGACTCCCTGTTTCCCTGCAATGGGTGATAGATATCAGGAAGTATAGAGGGACATTTATCATTAGCACCATATGCATGTTGTGAAAGAGTCACTTTTTCAGCAGCCCGTCATCGTTCAGTCTTAAGTCATGTTGTTCATTTGAATTTTGCTGGTTTTGAAATTTGATTCGTATTTAATTTGTAATTTTAATAGTTCTGTGAGAGTTATGAGGATATAACTCTTAAGGATTTATAGTTGACTTAATTTGTATATGTTTAAGTAACAGTCTAATAATTGAAGCCAGCATCAGGGATAGGTGAGAATTGTTTTTCTAATTTTAAAAAGTTATGTGTACAATACTCAAATATGAGAAACACTGCCATATGATCTAGGAATGAATTGATAAGAACTGATATAAAAATGGTATGTATCCATCCCTAAAATATACATACATTTATATTTGCTATTCCACTCCTATCCTCTACCCCCACTTCTGTCTTGCTCAAATTAACTCAGTCAGTCATTAAAGAAACAATCAAGGCTCTGAGGTATAAGTACTTGGAGGGATGGGTGGGTGAAGTGGATACAAAGTTGAATAAAACTTGGTCTGATCTCAAGAAGTCTGGAAGGGGAGAACAATAGATATAATGTAATTAGCCATTTAGTCACAAGTTACTATTTAATAGGTAAGAAGTTAAGTGCCATAAAAAAAGTAGAAATGGCAACTTTAGGACATCCAGAGCATGGTTTGATCCTGCTGCGACTTAGTTTCTGCACAATGAGTTTCAGCATCAAAAATTGTGATTTGTATCTTCAAGAACACTTGATTCTGAACTTCTGTGGACTAAAACCATTATAAAGGGGACAAATTGTTCAATTCTCAGTTGTTATCACTGTTAGTATTTGCCTTTATTATAGCACATTGTGTGCAATTGCACTCTTCTAGAGACATGTAAGTCTGTTAAAAGGAATGTGTATGTGTGTGTGTATAAGTGTCTATGTTTAGTCCTTTTAAGTGTGAAAGCTAGTTATGCTTATATCTCTTGAGGAACTGAGGCTAAATCATAATTTCAAAGTGAAATTGTTACTTAATTTATTAAAAATGAAAACTAAAACTCTCATATTTAGATTTTTTACACATCTAGATGTTCATGTAATAAGAGTACCTGACAGTCTAGTCAAGAAAAGTGTGCACATAAATGTACTTCTGACAAAAGTCAACAATATTAACCCTTCTTCACCATCGTCAGGAAGGAATCTGGCAAGTATCCACGTATCTAACGAAACCTGGTTGTTTCAGAGTAGGTTGGGACCTAGTCTGAGAGACTGATTTGGAAACTAGGCTGGATAGTCAGATATATTGAACAATGGAGTCTGGTCTTGAGGACCAACTCAGAGAAATAGGCAATCAGTGACTTGGGGGCCAGGGTGTTCAGGGCTCTTGATGCAAAATCTCCAGTCATGTGTGGGTCAGAGCTATGCAGACCAGGTCCTAGGAGGAACCCTTCAGGGTATTCAGTTTTAGGAGTTTGGGGAGATAAAAGTTGAGACTGAGTTCTGTCTGTTAAGGCCTTAATGGAAGTAGACAGTGTGTCAGAATCTGATAATTAGTCCTTCGTGGTGATCAGATTACTTTAATGACTTTGCAAGGGCAGGTGAGAGATGTGCAACTTTTACAGCACTAGGAAATTCTTCAGCACCTAAATGGTGGAGAGAAGTGATTATATCTTTTCATTTTCTATATTTTATAAAGTTCCATAGTCAGGTGCCGTTTTATAATAACAATTTAATAATTATATGTGAAATAAAACCCAAATGCAAAATAAGCAAAAAGTCATATTTAAATGCCATAGTTAAATAATGTTACTAATTTTGGGAAGGAACATTAGAAACAAGCCAATTCAAAAACTTGTTCAAAAAGGAGAAAACCTAAACCTAGAGAAGTTAATATTCCTTATGTAGTCACTGACAGATCTAGAACTAAACCTTTCTCATTCTTACTCCAGTGTTCTTTCCCACCTATTGCCAACATTGTATTTCTGATACAGAATTGTATATAAACAATTCCATTGGGAATCATTAAATAATGTCCAAAATGAATCCGATACCAATTCTTCCTAAAAGAAAGTCTGCAAAATCACATATAAATAGATATACATCCTGGGAAGAGGATTAAGTTGCCATTACAATGTTAGGAAGGAGTCTGTTACTGCTATAGTTCTAAATATTTTGTGGGGAAATCCCTAAAAAGAAAATAAAACTGGTATAAATATTTTTGTCAGTTTGAAAATTAAAGAGCGATAATGTAGCACTTACCAAAAATTCTGTTATTCCTGAATAATAGGAATGTTAACATTTTTTTCTATTTTTTAATTATAGTTGACACACAATATTATATTAGTTTCAGGTATACAATATAGTGATTAGACATTTATATACTTTATGAAGTGATGACCACAATAAATCTAGTAAGTAAACATCTGTCACCATACATAGTTATTACAATATTATTGACTATGTTCCTTATGCTAGATCTTACATCCCCATGACTACTTTATATCTGGAAGTTTGTACTTCTTAATCTGCTTCACGTTTTTTGCCCATTTTCCCATCCCCTCTGCTGTGGCAACCATCAGTTTGTTGTCTGCATCTGTGAGTTTTTTGGTTGTTTTTTAATTTTGTTTTTTTAGATTCCACACATAAGTGAAATCATAGGGTATGTGTCTTTCTCTATTTGACTTATTTTCACTTAGCATAATATCCTCTAGGCTCATCCACATTTTTGTAAGTGGCAAGATTTCATTCTTTTTATGGCTCAGTAATATTCCAGTGGTGTGCGTGTATGTGTGTGTGTGTGTGACATCTTTGTCTATTCATCTATCAGTGGACTCCTAGGTTGCTTCCATATCATGGCTATTGTAAATAATTTTGCAATGCACATGAGGGTGCATCTATCTTTTCAAATTAGTATTTTGTTGTTTGTTTTTGTTTTTTAAATACCCAGAAGTGGAATTGCTAAACCATAATTTTTTTGAGAAACTTCCATATTCTTTTCCATAGTATCTGTACCAATTTATATTCCCACCTACAGGGCACAAGGGTTCCTTTTCCTCCACATGCTCACCAACACTTGTTATTTCTTATCTTTTTGGTAATAGCTACTCTAACAGGTGTGGGGTGATAGTTCACTGTGGTTTTTATTTTCATTTCCCTGATGATTAGTGATGTTGAGCATCTTTTCATATTTGTTGGCCATTTGTATATCTTCTTTGGAGAAATGCCTATTCAGGTCCTCTGCCCATTTTTCTGGGTGGGAATTTTTTTTATTTTTTTTTATTTTAATTTTCATTGAAATACAGCTAGCATACAATATTATATTAGTTTCAGGTGTACATCATAGTTATTCAACAGTACCCACCTGGCACTATGCATAGTTATTACAATATTATTGATTATATTCCCTATGCTAAAGAAGTGATCACCGTAAGTCCAGCAACCATCTGACACTGTACCACACTATCACAATATTATTGACTATACTTCTTGTGCTGTATATTACATCCCCAAGACTTATTTGTTTCATACCTACCACTTTGAACCTCATTCCAGTGTCTTCCCCTACCTTTTTAATTTTTCAATTACAGTTGACATTCAATATTATTTTATATTAATTTCAGGTGTACAGCATGGTTAAACATTCACATAATTTACGAAGTGCCTTGGGTATAGCCGAAAGTTGGGGTGGGTGGGGTCTCAGAATCACCAGAGTGTGGTGAACGAATGGCGTCAGCCAGCTTAATGGAGACTCAGATATAGTGCCCACCTGCATCTGCACACGGGGAAGGAGGTGGGCTCAACAAAGAAACAATGGCTTCTGCCAGATCCTTCATCTGGACAAAGCTGCTCCTTCAGCCCTCGTCCTAAAGCCAACTCAGTCCCATACTATATGTCCCTGTCACCTCTCCAGCTGCTGCCCCAGCGCTGGAACACAGAACCAGTAATTTTGATGTGGTCGTGAGACAAGGTAAGCACAGCATTTTCCTACTCCTCCATCTTGACTGGCTTCCTCTGCCCATTTTTTAATTGGATTGTTGAGTTTTTTTGGTGTTGAGTTGTATGAGTTCTTTATATATTTTGGATATTAACTCTTTATTGGATATATCACTTGCAAGTATCTTCTCCCATTGAGTAGATTGCTTTTCCTTTTGTTGATGGTTTCCTTCATGGTATAAACACTTTTTAGAAACTATCAAATTGTTTTCTAAAATGGGTGTATCACTTTAAATTCCCATTAGCATTGTAGAGATCGAATTGCTCCACATCCTTGCCAATACTTGGTATGGTCATTGTTTTCATTTTAGCCATTCTGGTAGATGTGTAAGTGGTATCCCATTGTGATTTTAATTTTCAATTCCCTAGTGACTAATGATTTTGAACGTCTTTTCATGTACTTTTTGGCTATCTGTGCATCTTCCTTCCTTGGTACAAATCTGTTGCTCAGTTTTTTAAGTTGTTTGTCTTCTTACTAATTGGTTTTAAGAATTCTTTGTATATGCCAGATACAAGTTCTTTGCCCCTCCGTTTCTTGTCTCAGTCTAGATCTCCAACCACACATGTGTTAATCTGCTTGATGTTTCATAGATTATTTATTTACTTTTTTTAGATCCATTTATTTTCAGTCTTTTCCCCCCATTGGTTTCATTTTGTGTAGCATCTATCTATTATTCTGTCCTCCTCAAGTTCACTAATTTTTTTTTTTCTGTATTGCCTAATTTGCCAGTAACTATTTAGTGTAATTTTCATCACTAGAAATTTTTTTTGTTGTGCTTTTATCTCTTTTCAGCTTCCTTACATGCTCCACCTTCTGGAACATATGGACTATATTTAAAATAATTGTTTTAAACATCCTTGTCTACTAATTCTATCAGCTGTGCCATTTCTAGGTTTGTTTTTTTGTTTTGTTTTTTTAATTTCTGTTTGTTATAAGTCATATTTTCCTGTTTCCTGGTATACCTGGTAATTTTTAAAATCAGATTCAGGACAATTGTGAACTTTACCTTACTGGATGCTAGACTTCTGTTATTTCTTAAACTGTTTTGGGCTTTGTTCCGGAATGCAGTTAATTTACTTGAAAATAGTTTGATGCTTTAGGCTTGATTTAAAGTTTTGTTAGGTGGGTCCAGGGCAGCCTTATTCTAAGGCTAATGTGGCCCCTCTAGGGAAAAAAATCCCTGTATGGATTCTCCTAGATGCCCCAAGCAGTAGAAACTCTTTCCATTCTGGTGGGTGGTAATACACACTGTCTGTAGCACTCGGTGAGATCTGAGAGCTGTTTTGTTTGCTGCTGCTTCTTCTTCTTTTTTTTTTTTTAACTTTTATTTATTTAAGTGTGTTTTTCCAGGATCCATCAGCTCCAAGTCAAGTAGTTCTTTCAATCTAGTTGTGGAGGGCGCAGCTCACAGTGGCCCATGTGGGGATCGAACCATCAACCTTGTTGTTAAGAGCATCACGCTCTAACCAACTGAGCTCACTGGCTGCCCCTTGCTTGCTTCTTTTGGGTGGTTTTTTCCTACCCTCCATAGTTTTGTCACTCACATATGTGGATTAATATTCAGCTAAAGACCTGAGGAGATCCCTCTGCAGATGTCCATAGCTTGCTTTCTGTGCCGCTCTCTCCTCTGTTACTCTGACCTGTGAATTCTAGATGCCTTGGACTCCACCTATTCTGAATTCAGAGGAATAGCCAGGCTTTGTTTGGGTTCTTCCTCTTCTCTGCCACTGGAAAGTCTCTCCAGGGAGTGAGCTAGGGCAATCATGGAGCTCGTGGATGTTTTATACTGTGGGTTATAATCCAATACTGCGCTTTTTTTTCTTTTTTTCTTTTTCTTTTTTTTTTTTTTTTGCTCAAATTGTTGCAGCTTTAACTAGTGCAAGCTTCTTCAGAACAGGTCTGATGTCCCTTTGACAGGCCTCACCTTCCAGTTTTTTTGGTTTGTTTTGTTTTTAGCATTTCCTTACTTTCTGGCACTACAAGATGCTCCAGGGTCATCTTGTATTTTCTCTACTCCATGTCTAGAATGAGCCATTTCTCCAAGGATCCCTGGTTCCTTTTAGAGAATGGGATAACACACCAAGATCTGGGCACTGGGTATCCATTATCTTTTTAAATGCAAATTTAGAGTTATTAGAGCCTAGATAAAAACTCACAGTAATTTCCTGTTGCTCTACATACTTTAATATGCAATGGTAATATGCATTAGAATGTTATAAATGGCATTATGAAAATACAAGCATTTAAAAGTGACAAAATTGTGCAATTGCGGATGGGTGCACTTAATTATAATTTAATTCAACAATAAGCTAGCTTCCTAAACATCTGGTTACCAGTTTTAATCAGTCATGTATTAGGATGTGAACAGTGTTGATTTTGAAATTTAAAAAAATAGACTTTTAAATGATCATTGAACAATAATAGATTGTAGGTAATTTAAAATAAAAGTTTCAAGTTTTAATTACATTAAGTGAGAGTAATTTCAGAATAGTGTGTTACGAAGTAAAAAAAAGATAATTTGTAGCATAAAATTAACTCTTATACTCAAAAATAATATGCTTCAAAATTGTTTCACGTTTTTCACTTTTCATAGCTTGTTACTGATCTACATCCTTTAGTGCTATTAATGGTCTCAAGCCCCTTGATAGTATTGATAGTTAATAATAATTGGTTCTAGACTCAAGATTATTTCTAACCCCATACTGGTTGACTACCTGTGTGCCGTAATTCTACAAGGAAGACATTCATAGAAAGCATATCAGGAAAACCCAAGCAAAGAGTGATTGAACATTTGCTCGTGTCCAGAGCTTGTTAAAATGGATATCTGAAAGAAAGCTGTCTTCCCCACCCAGCTTCGTTTAACTCAGCCTCACCAAATCTCGAATATTGTTTATGGCTCACTAAGTTTCTTGATTTCAAGGAAGCAAACCCAGTGACATCAGCCCATCCTCTTTTTGATGCCTCAGAGACATTATAATTAGTATCTTCCCTTTTGGATCTTAACTAGAGCCTAATGTAGTACTTTATATCTTCTTATATTACACTTAGTTACCTGATTATTTATTATTCATTTTCCTAACAAATTACTTGAGGCCTATAATTTAAAAAATTCTTTTATCAACCCCAGTTCTTAGACTACTAATGGATAACTGAATATTGAATAAAATTAATATTCAAATATAGGGCTACTTATGACTTAAAAGATATGTGGCTCACAGATTTTGACAAAGATAAACATTGCATTCAATATTTGAGTTAGGAATCATGGTTCCAGTCACTATGATCTTTCCTTGTTCATTTCTTTAAGGCATTATTTACTTTCTGAAATTAAATACTAATTTAAATTCTTTTAAATTTTGGTTTTGGACCCAGTATTAGTTTGCTAGGGCTGCTGTAACGAAGTACCACGAAGTATCTGAGTGACTTAAAAGAACAGAAATATATTGTCTCACAGTTCTAGAGGCCTCAAGTCTGAAATTAAGGTAGGGCCATGCTCCATCTGAGGTTCTAGGGAAGAATCTGTTCTATGCCTCTCTCCTAGCTTCTGGTGTTGCCAACAATCCTTGGCATTCCTAGGCTTGAAGCTACATCACTTGATCCCTGCCTCTGTTGTCCATGTCTTTCTCCCCTGTATGTCTCTGTGTCTCTCTGCATCCTCTCCTCTTCTTATGAGGACACCAGTCATATTGGATCTAGGATTCACCCTAATTCAGTATGACTTTATTTTAACTAATTAAATCTGCAAAGATACTATTTCTACATAAAGTCATATTCTGAGTTTCTGGGTGGGTAAGAATTTAGGGGAGACATTTAACCAAGTATAGACTCCTTTCTGTCCCCCCCCTTTTTTGTTTGTTTTTCTCTTTTCTTCTAGAACTTTAATCAGTTATAAGATAAGCAATGAGCTGGTTATGTCTTCCTTGCTTTTGATGACCTTTTACAAATCATTCCTTGTTATGCTTTTCTCAGCATTCATGAATTATAAGAGGATCAATAACTCGTGAAGATACACTGTTTATTTCAAACATGCTCATTAGTCAAGCTTCATATATTTTCTTGGAGTTTTTGCTTGTCTTCTTTAATTATCCTGCTTTTTTGAGCTTGCTTGAACTTCAAAGGTCAGTCAGTGCATTTTTCATAACTTGTAATGAATTTTTTTGGTTTCATTTTCAATAGGCCTTTCAAAAATGGAAACTATGTCTATCAACCTATTCTTTTCTGATTTTTAAAACAATTGGAGATACTGTGTGGCTTTATTTTTTTGATGCAGATATTTATAGTCACCTGACAAAGGAGTGACTTCAAACAACAAAGCCCACTGAGGTAAATGTGAGATGCATACAATATTATATCATAATAATGGCCGATGCTATCCTTGCGTCCAAGAAAGGAACAAACTTGATTGGATATCCTTCTTACTACTATCTCCATTGTTGTAGGCCAAAAATAGTACTTCATTCTCTTCAGGTAAAGCAAATGAACTACTTTACTTGGAGAAATTAAACAAAAAACCATAAATACCATGACCATGGTTAATGAACAATGGATTGGAAAGGAATGAGAACAGATGTAGTTAGGAGTCTATAGGCATAGTGATATGCTGCAACGTGACCAGCTCGGCTGAGCACAGGAAGTCTGTCTCCAGATCCTATCCACAGGGAAAAGTATGTCTAAAGACTAGTGGGCTCTGGCCGATCACTTTATCCCCTTCTCCTCCCTTGGGAAGGAACAAGAAAGGCGATACAGAAAAATAGAAATGGAACCTCCAATATTCCTGAATGGAGGAAGAAGAAACACTTCCCCCATCTTATTTGTAAGGCGTGTCATTTCTATCTCCAAAACATATCTCAAATCTATCCCCCTCTCTCCACTTCTGTTGCCTCCACCTTAAACTAAAACCCTTTCTTTTCTCATTTGGATGATTGCAGTTCAGCCTTCAGCTGCCTAAAATCCAGAAGAGAAGATGTATGAACTCCCATGTAGTCCCAAGTCTATTAGAAGACCCACATTACAGGGTATTTAACCTAGGAATTAATCAATGATGCCACTTTATTTTCATTTGGCAATATGTTGTTTTGTGTATGTCCCAACAGTAAGAACCTTGGAAGGAAGAGAGTTGAGTCACACCTTGAACCCCAATCAAGCAGATACTGGAATCTGCTCACAGTGCATGACTCCAAACAGTGCTCCCTCCTCCCTAGTCATATGCAATAACTAACTCAGAGCCCACATATCCTGTAGGACTAACAAACACCTTCTCATCTTACTCCATCATTGCAACTTTTTCATCCATCTATAATATATCAATTTGAAAATGCATGTATCATTATCTATTGCTACATAACAATTATCCCAAAACTGTGTGCTTAAAACAAAACTAAACATGTATGATTCCATAGGAATCATGGGTCAGGAATTCAGGAGCAGCTTAGCTAGCTGCTTCTGGCTTAGGATCTTACCTGATGTTTTAGTCAAGATGTTGGTAGGGCAAGATGAAGGCTTGACTGGTACTCGAGGATCTGCTTTCAAGATGGCACCCTCCCATGGCAAGTTTATATTGGCTGTTAGAGGCCTTAGTTCCTCACCACATGGGACTCTTCTCAGGGCTGCTTTAGTGTCTTCTCAATATGGCATCTGACTTTGCCTGGAGCTGAGTCCAAGTGATACTAACATGAAAGCCACTTGCCTTTTATAATCTCGTCTTAGAATCTATACACCATCACTTCAGACACATTCTACTCATTAGAAGCAAATCACTGAGTCTGGCCTACAAATAAGGGAAAGAGAATTAAACTCCACCTTGTGAAGGAAGAATCTGTGGGCATATTTAAAAATCCCCACAATGTGTCTTTTCTTTCTGAATTTTGCCCCTCCTCCCCAATTCAACCCCTTGCCCATTCCAGACCTCATCTCCCCACCCCAACCCCAAACACACAAACAGTTTTTTTTATCTATTTCTGTTATCATTTAGATGTTTATTTGTTATGCATAAAAGGTGTCTGGAAGCAGGCAGTCCAAAGCTGGTAAGGTGGTGTCTTTATCCTCACAGACTGAAGCTCTACCATCCTGTTTATGACCCTCATTCTCATGGTCTGAGGTTTCTGCTAGGGTTCTAGTTATCACAATTGAAAACCAGGTAGCAAAATGGAAGAAAGGAGAAACAAAAAATATGCCAGCTGTCATTTAAAAAGGTTTCCTGGAAGCTACCATACAACATTGCTTGTATCTCAGCCGCGAGTACTTATTTAAATGCAAACATGATATACGACATGGGAGCATTTTACATACGAAGTAATCTGGTGAATGTAGTCTTCATGTACAGATGGCCATATGCACAGCTAAAAATCAGGAGTTTTCTTGCTAAGGAAGACTTGCTTACTCTAGCCTCAGTTTCTCTCTTTCATTTTAAGATTGGCAAGGAGCCAGAAATAGGAACATTCTGGATTTTTTCTACCGTTCTCCCTAATCCTACATTCTTATCTTTGCCTTCCAAGACACAGCACATGGAAAAGTGATCCATTGCTATCTGGTTTTGACCACAGACTCTAACATCAAAGCCCATGCCACCTACTGCCTGACTGTCTCTATTAAGCCAATGCTACATTGTTCAGTTCTTTTAATATTTAGCTTCCCAGTCCCAGCTACCACATTCTTTTTTGAAAACAGGAGAAACACATCATATAGGAGGAATATAAGTCCAGTATTACAGAAGAGGTTGGAGAGCATTCCAATAGGAATTCATTTCAGGGCACTTACAAATAAAACAAAGCGAAAAACAAAGCAAAAAAAGAAAATCCCACAGAAGTTATGTCAAAGTCAAAAAGGTATTCCTTAAACCCTCAAACCAGCATGCTTGATAAAAATTCATACTTTTTTTTATAGCAGATTTCTATGTAGATGATTTGTGAGTATTTTGTTGAGAAAGTGGTGATTATCATGAGTCAGCATCAATTTAATTATAAACATGCCTATCGAGTTAAACTCATTTGTTTCTGTAGAATTACTGGCAAGAGAGATGGGATAGATGCTTAGTGTATCTCAACTTTAAGTAATTTGACCAAGTCACAGGTAAACACATAAGTAAAATGGAGAAATATGACCTAGATAATGGTATAATGAGATGGAATTGCAGTGTTTGAAATTGTTCCCAAGCATAGCAATCTGGTCTCTGCCTACTCTCTAACAGCATCTCTAATCATCATGCCTCCAATTTTGTTGAACTACCTGCACTTCCCTAAATGTATCATATTCTCATACCTCTGGGCTTCACATAAACTGGACCCCTGCCTAGACCACCGTTTTTCTCCCCTTCCCCTCATTCCTACTTATCCTTTGTATTTCAGCTTTGGCAACTCTTAGGAAGCCTCCTCTGACTCCCTGTCTTAGTCAGCTCAGGCTGCTATAACAAATACCATAGAGTGGATGGCTTAAAGGACAAACATCTATTTCTCACAGCTCTAGAGGCTGGGAAGCCCAAGGTCAAGGTGCTGGCAGATCGAGGGTCTGGTGAAGGCTGGCTTCCAGGTTTCCAGAGAACTGTCTTCTTGTAGCATCACGTGGCAGAGAGCAGAGAGAGGAAGCAAGCTCTTTTGTCTCTTCTCATGAGGACTCTAATCCCATTTATGAGGGCTCCAACTTCATGACTTAATTACCGCCCCTGCCCATCCCCCCAAAAAAAATTTCCAATTTCTAATACCAGTACATTGGGGGTCAGGACTTCAACATAGGAATTTTGGAGAGACATAAACATTCAGTCCGTAATATCCTCCTGAGGCTGAGGTGAGGGGCACCCCTCTGTGCTACCACAGGCACCCTCTTCCTAACACCCTACTGCATTGCAGGCTTGCCTTCCCAGTCGTAAGCGACTTGAAAGTCAGGATTGTCTTGCTTATAGTTGTGTCCCTAGTATACCTAGCACGTTACAGGATTTATAGTTTTATGATGACTAATAACGTAAGCACCGCATGTTATAGGGACCCTTGCTGCCTCTTTCCAGACCTTACTAATGGTTTGGAAAATATAAAACAAATTTACCACTTTTGTAGATGATATCAAGTAGGGAGAATGATAGAATTAAAATTCAAAAATTCCAAAAGACTTCAACAGGCTATAAGAATAGGGTGAAACAAACACGGTAAAAGTTCTAGGGAGAAATTTAAAGTTCTACATTTCGTTTCATGCTGTGCAGTCGTTCTCAAAGTGTGGCTCTGGCCAGTGTTGAGGAAATAGACTTAAAAACAAAATCTCTTGTCAACCTAGAAAACATCGCTACAAAGATAACAGAAAGAAAATAGTTTAATTTTGAATAGCTATTAAACAAGAATGTGATGTGTGTCACAGTAAAATCACTAAAGAAAGAGACAGCAAAGACTGAAAGAAATCTCACCCATTTAGCCAGGCAGATGAAACCCATTACATCCATGTTCTCAAGATAAATGGTAACCAATTCTTAAGACGATGAATTGTTTTCATACAAAGGAAAAATAAATTTTGCGTATCTTTATGACAAAAGGTAGGTTTGCAGTTTGGAGCCAGGTGCCTGCTGAAGTTAGGCTCTTAGGAAACTGGGAGATAGGGATGCTATTTTCCTTGATGATTATATTTCAAAGTGAAGGCTCCGGTCCCTTTCAAAGAGAAATTCCTGGATTGTAAAATAGGCTTATTTTGCCTTTAAAAGGGTTTCCATACATTTCAAGAGGCAGAGAGCAAGGCTACAATAAGTTACAATAAATTTTCTAAAATGCGTTTTTTTTTTGCACCAGGAAGAAATATATTTATTTCTAATTTGTTTTACCTGTACACCAACAGCATCGGCATCACTTAGGAACTAGTTAGAAATGCTAATTCTCACCCCACCTAGACCTAGTTAATCAGAAACTCTGGAGATAGGGCCCAGCTATTTGTGTTTTGTATAAGCCCCCTGAGGCAATGCTGATGCTCCCTAAAACTGGAAAATCATTGTAGAGAGGTGTTGACAGCAGGCCATTTTAAAAGGATCTAGGGAAGATGAAGGATTTTATTTTACTTTAATTAATAGTTATGTGAAGTTTGAGTTACATAGGTAGTCATCTGCTCTGCTAGCACATTACCTTCAATTAATTGGCAAGAAGTTAAGATGTCTGAAATAAAAAATTAGATGAATCTTAGTTTAGCCAAGACAGTAAATCTTAACAACTTGTATCATGGAAATAAAAGCAAAAGCGTTATAAAAAAAATTATGTTCATTTGGTTCTAGATTGCAGTCTCTAATTTAATATATGAAAAGTTGCCTGATTTTTCTGGTAAATCACAAAATGCTCAAGTAAAGCCATACAAGCCAAACTGAAGAGAAACTAGAAAATTGTGCAGTTTTTTCACATGGAGTCCTTCTTGTGAATCTACTGGAGAATGAATCTATCCTTTATCACTGCTCCTCAATTTTTATGCAAATTGAATCACTTGAGGATAAAAAGACACCCTTAGGGAAGACTCTTGAGAGCAGTGGGTGAGGAATGGTGGATTCTTCCAGTGGATTCTTCCGGTGGATTCTTCCGGGTGCATCAGTTCACACAAGCAGTCCAGGCAGTGAGCCCCACGCCCTTCTCAGCATGGGCCAGAGCCTGCCATGGACCTCAAACAGATGAGCTTCAGAGCCCCAGCTGCAGTTCTAGGCACTAGGCTGAGATGGATTACTTGGAGCAGTTTGAAACATCCTCCTATGAGTCTACTTTGAGAAAAGTCTTTTGTACGTCACATTTGACACACTACAGAGACACCTAATAAACTGGTTTCTGTGGCCCCGGAGACAAACAGCATTCATAATGCCAAGCCTTCCTGAGGAAGTCCACCTAAAGCAAGGCTGGTGGCATTTGATTTCTTAGGAGTTTTGGATATTCCTGTGATGGACTCTCCCCCAGGTCTCCTCGGTCTGTTGGCCTGCCTCTGTCCATTGATCTCTTTGTGGATGTACTGCAGTTTAGCCAGAAGGACCTGGACATGGCAGTTAAAGCCATGCAAATGGAGAATCTAGAATTGCAAAACCAACATGAGGAGCTTCACGTGAAATGCCTAGAGATGGGGAAATGATACACAGCTTTTTAGAGACTGTACCCCAGGTGATGGAGGAGGCTCAGAAACAGAAGGAGCTTGCCAAAGTTGAAATCTAAGTTTGAAGAAGAAGGATCAACTAATTATATACATGAACGCCATGAATACATTTTTCTCTGATCTTTTCAAGGGATTCGAGGGCATAAAGAGGGGATTGAAGGCAATACCAAGAATGAAGAATGGCTGAAGTGTATTGAGGATTACATACGAATTCAGACAGAAGGTCAAAGACACCAAGCATGAAAGGCCCGAAGAGAAGAGAAACGCAATCTAGCAAATGAGGAAATTGCTCAGGCCCAGAGGAAGGTCCCAGTGGCCTACTGGCCGTGTAGGACCAGATGAAGAAACATTCCCTGGAGGTCACTCAGTAGAAGACTAAAGAAAACAATGAGTCGATCATAACCTGTTATGACTTCATTTTAGATCTGGAAAAATCGGATGTGGAAGTCATTCACCAGTGACCTCTCCACCCCTTTCTCTCCGTGTAAGTCTCCGTGTAAGCAAGCCTCACATACTTTCTTCTCTAATTTTTTCTTTTGGAGATTTAAGTGATCCTCAACAAAAAAGACACAGCTATAGGAAATTAAGTATGAGATATTTTGACTTCTGAGTTGCTTTTTTCATGCTGTATTTAACTTATTAAGTGTTGATACTGACCTTTCATTAGAAAGTTTTTATATCCTATCAAACATGTGCTCTTCTGAGGTTTATTGAAAAAAAATTTGGTGCTATATCCTATAGGTTTTTTTACTGTGGGAAAAATACTGCTTTGAAATTATCAGCCAATAGGCCCAAGATTCAGTTTATTTTGTTAGTACACATGCGCTGCAAAAGTGTGGTATATAAGAGATCACGTTGAGGGGCCGTTTCCTATGAACTACTGTAATGTTAACCAGCAATAATAAAATAATTGCTATAACCTGTCTTTACTCCCATCTTACAAAAATATAATTAGGTTTTTCCTATGGTCCTCAGGTATATAAATTGTCCATGAAGGAGGCAGTAATGAGTTTTCTGAATATGAAGATGTCTAACTGAAAGATACAGCGGTACCTCGGTTTTCTAACGTAATCCATTACGGAACACCATTCCAATTTTGAAACGTTGGAAAACAGCCGACAGCTAGGCCTCTTGCACTCAGCGGAAGCCGCATGACATGTTCGACTTCTGAGGTGTGTTCGAAAACCGAAGCATTGACTTCCGGATTTACGGTGTTCGTAAACCAAAATGTTCGTCAATGGAGACATTGGAAAACCGAGGTATTACTGTATTTCTGTGAGACTATACTACCAGATATGACAAAACCTATGGACTTAAGGAAACGCAGTTGTGGATTTTTCTTCTTAGAGGGTTTCAAAGACCCCTTTGTTTAATAGGCGGGGTCAGATCCTTTAATTCCCCTTCTTTGGCCTCATCAGAGAAGCACAGAATTTTGAACCACATTTTAATGATCAAGTAATGCCTTTCATTACATAAGAAAAACTGAGACCAAGAATGTAAGCTACAAAAAATGAGTGAGCTAAGTCATTTAATATAAAGAAATAAAGCCAAGTTCAAAGAATGCACCATCCCCATTTTTTTGCCACCAGTTACATGCATTTTTAGAAACACCATCTTCACTAAATTCATCAGCAAACATAAAAATTGCTCAAGTGGGTTTTCTGTCTCCTTTGTAAGCTGCATGTTTTCAACATATATTTTAAAACTATGGGGTGAAAAGTTAAAAAATAGCCATGAAAGAAGAATCAAATATGCCATTCATTGCACACAAAAGCATTTTACCAGATATCAGAATATACACTTAATAATTTTTTCTCAAAATAAACTTGTGTTCCTGAGGACACAGACTTTCACTTTATTCATCTTTGTTTGGTAATGTAAGACATATATATGATAATATAAGACATATGTATGTTTAAAATTTATAAATCTTTTTGTCATGTATTGTCCAGTACCTGAATTTCTCTGACCAAAAAGCACAATCTGTGAGATTCTTGTGATTTCAAAACAGAAATGGAGTATGTGGAAAACTGTTCTTGGGGGGAGAAATGTCAAAATTTGGCTGCCAGGCACTCTAACCCTGGAAGCTGTTTCAGGGCCTGAGCTATCCAGATCAGTGTCCAGGGTGTGGGCAAACTCAGGCACTTCCTAGGTTGCTCCGATTTTCAAAGACCGTCAGCAACATCTTCAGAAATGGCAAGTGGTGTGATGCTGGGTGGTTCACTCAATTTCTAACAGGTTCCCAGCCTTTGGCTGGGTTGCTGGGCAGAGCGCAAAGGCAGTGGGGTTGGGTAAGTACAGGCGGCCGCCAAGTTTTCTAGCAAGGGTCAGGGCCCAGCAGCTGAGAACTAGCGAGTTCCTTGTCAATCAAAGCCAAGCAGGACCGGGTTTGTGGGGAGCACAGTGGCTCGCAGTGGTCCCACCCGACACGAGGGGTCCCGGCTGCGTTTTCTACCCATTCCTGCCAAAGGCACGTCTCAGCGCGTCCACAAAGTCCTCATAATGACCTAGGATGGGGCTCTCCCTCTCGATGTAAGGGACTACCCACTCTTCTGCCGCCCCAGAGAAGCGGCTGATTAGAAATGCCACCTTTAGGGTGTCGTTCGAAAACCTGGCCTCGAAGAACCTCATGTACGAGGCCGCTTGGATCAAAAACTCTGGAAGCTGGGCGGAGTCACCTTTAAACGTGTCAGGAAAAGCCACGGGGCAGGCCGGCGGACGCACCTGGGCCAGCAGGTTGGCTTTCTCGCACAGCAGCCGCCGCACCTGGTCCATGAGTTCGTTGTTTTCCCTGCGCAGGGCATGGTTCTGGGTCAAGAGATCCTGCATCATCACTGCCAGCGCGTCCATCACCCGCCGCAGCGCGCCCTGCTCCCCTGGGGGCTGCGTCCCTGCAAAGGCGTCATCGGAAGTGCGTGTGGGGATCGGGGGCGGGCCCGGCGTTGGCGCTGTCGGATCTGCACAGACCAGGCTGGCCTAGCTCCGAGTGCCGGTGGGCAGGGTCGCCGGGACTATTGGCCGGAGAAACGACAGCGGCAGCTCTGAAGCAGGCAGGCGGGAGAGCTGGAAACCTAGACTAGCCGGGGCGCGAAGCTGCGGGACAGAGCGTCGCCATCGGCGGAGGAATCTGACTTCGTGGCGGCGCACACCGACTTCCGGAAGGCTTTCGCCGCGGGGTGGGCCCGCAGGTGCTTAAAGGGAAAGCTGCCGGCCTAGCAGCCTCGCGGGCTTGTGAGGCGGAGGTTAATACCGCTGCTCCCGAAGGCGCCCTATAGTTCTAATGTTTTTGAAGCTCCTTATACTTCGCTGTTCACATGTTGTTGTGTCCAAGGCCTCACAGCTACGAGAAGGCAATTCTAATGACGCCCGCTGTGCCTCGAGAGTAGGCTATTTCGTGGGGCTTCCAACCTGACAGTATGCTAGCTAGGCACCTTAAAGAATCTCATCCACCCCACCGACCCCAGTTCGTGAAGCCCATGTTTTTGTTTTCATAAGGACAAAAGTCACTTCAGAGAGTATGCAGACTTACTCGGGCTACGAAGGCGGTGGAACAGTGGGAGAATGCTTCATAAGTGTCAGGTCTTTGAAGATGAGCTTAAACATCAGGAGATGGGCAGAGTCCTTAGACAGGAAAGGTACTTGTCTAGATTAATGCCGTTTATATTTATATTAATGAAAGGAACAGATAACATCTGGTCACTGCTTCTCTCCTGTAGTAAGGCTCTGCTCTGACCTCCTTCCTACCTAAGTAGTCTCGTTTCTTCCCGTCAGTGTGCTATGCTAGTCGAAGAAGACTTCAGTTGTCTGTGTGTGTGTGTGTGTGTGTGTGTGTGTGTGTGTGTGGCTGCAAACAGCAGTTTGTTAAGTGATCACCAGCGGCATGTTGCCTTACCGAGTGGACGAACCAAGAACCATTGTCAGGCTCTGGGACCTCGGGTCTTTGTTCCACTATCCAAATTTAAGGCACTCAAAGATTGATCCCGTGGACCCTTCCATGTTAAGAACCACCTGAGGTAAATCTGTGGGTAGCAAATATCAGGAGAGGATATTGCTGGGTAATTCAGGGACTAAGAAACTCAACATCTTGATGAGTAGTAGCATTCACTTTAAAGAATATAATTTTCGGCGTTTTAGAGATGAAAACAACTTCTGCCAGCTTTCTTTAGTCATTTACATTGATATGATAGGTTTTGATTGTGACTTTTTAAATTGATTTTATTGATTTACTTTTATTTGGTATTTTACTGTCGGAGGCTACTTTGTATTAATAAAATATCTTTCCTAATGCAACTGCAGGTCATATATTGTGTTAAAAATACTTTCAAAAGCAAAATACCAAACTATTTGCTATCAATTATTTAAAATATATATACCTCAAGAAAAAAAGTTATACAAGAAAAAAGTGTTTATCGTTGGGTGGTAAAATTTTTACTTTATATGTCTTTATTGTAGAACATTTTTGAAGTGACAATTGATTTTATAATTAAGTAAAACAATAAAGTTTATTAAAATTAAAGAAAAAATTTAAGGAAATATAAAAGAAATGCATTCTCTTTTTAGCATATTACTTATCTAAAGGGAATTTCTGAAACTACAAAGGATGAATGTAGAACTTAATCGAAACTGCATTTCAGATCTCAGTCTTAATCTGAAGAATCTTTTTTAGCTAAAAATGATTCATTTTTGGTAAGGAAAAAGATAACATCATATTTAATTCATCAAAAAAGAGAAAGCTATTTACTGAGTCTGTATAATTCAGGGAAGTTCTCGGGAGCTACAGATAGTATCAGAATGTCATTTAAAGTTTCAGAGCCAAAATGAACTCTTGTTCTCAATAGGCAATATAAAATTAACCCAAATACAAGACTGGGCAATCATGCTCAAAACACTCAGGATGTACCTGTTACTAACTCATAATAGCAACATACATTCTTTAGCATATATTACATAATACATTTAAAAATTGCTAGGTATATGATAGATGCTCAGTACATATGTAATGTATATATTTAAATTATGAAACTTTATACTAAACACCTCTGAATCTATGATCCAGATTAAGACTTAGAATGTTAAATTTACCGTGTGGTCCTCCCCAATCTCATCATCCCCAAGTTAAACAGTATCCTGAAATGGCTTTTTAAAAAATATGGTTTTATATCTATACATGTATATGTATTTGCATAGCATTGTTTATTTCTGAGCTTTATAAAAATAGTATCAGACTACTTTATATTTCTGCACCTTCCTTCACTAATTCAATATTATGTTTCTAAAATTTCTTCAAGTTTTGTCATTCATGTAGCATTAGTTCATTTCTTTGTATTGATAATATTCCCACTGTATGAATATATCATAGTTCAGGCCCATTTTCCTGATAATGGACATTTGGATTGTCACCAGCTGTTTGCTGTTGCAAGCAGTAATATGATTATTCTTGTACATGTCCCCTGGTTCACATGTTAAGAATTACTTTAGGGTTTATATATAGTAGAGTAGAGGGCATGAGAATGTTAAACTTTACAAGATAATGCTACATTGTTTTTAAATGGTTGTACAAATTTATACTTTCACAAACACTTGGTATTTTCTTACCTTTTAAATTTGCCAATCTAGTAGGAATAAAATGGTATCTAATTGCTTCTTTTAATTTACATTTTCTTGATTACTAATGTGTTTGAGTACCTTTTCATATATTCTTTTGACCATTTAGGTTTCTGACTCTGTGCCGTGCTTGTTAATGCATTTACCATGTTTGGGGAGGTCATTTTTTTTCCTTACCAATTTATAAAAGTTCTTTATATAGTCTGGACACGATCTTCTTCTTGGTTATATGGATTGAATATGTGTTCTTCAAGATTGCAATTTGCCTTCTTACCTTTTTTGTGTGTCTTTTGATGAGCAGAAGTTATTTAATTTTGTTAAATTTATGCATCTTGTGTTTAACATTTTTAAGTGTCTTTTAAAAAAATCCTCTCTCAATCCCAAAGTCAGAAAAATATTTTCCTATACATTTTTCTAAGTTTTAAAGTTTTACCTTTTCAATTTAAGACTTTATTTGGAATTGAATTTTGTGAGATAGGAATCCAATAGTTTTTTCTTAATTACTGATCATTTGTTTCAACAATATTAAACAGCCTCTCCTTTCCTCACTTATTTACTGTGCCATCTTCCTAATAGATTAAGTTCCTATATATGTTTAATTTATCCATTTGACTGTACTTCCACAAATACCAAGGTGTCTTAATTTATAGAGCTTCATAATAAGTTTTTATATTGGGTAGGATAGGTCCTGTTCAGTCTTACTGGTCTACTTTAGGAGAATCTTGGCTATTCTTGGGTCTTTGCCTTTTGTATATTTTTAGAATCAGTTTATTGAGCTCCTATCAGTCTACTTTACCATTCCGACTTCTTTTAAGAATTTCTCTTTGACTTTGGGGCTGAGGTTTCACTGCAAAGTGTCTATGAAAGGATTTCTTTCTATTTAGTTTATTTAATAAATTTACTGCATCCTGTATCTGTAGATTCCTGACTTTGGTTCTGGAAAATTTCCAGCCATTATATCTTCAAATATTGCTTCTCTTTCATTCTCTTCATTTTCTGCAGCTAGGTCTCATATTAACCGTGTGTTAGACCTTATTACAGCTTCTTTTTCTTATCTCAGCTACCAGATCCTTGTTTCTCTCTGCTACTTTTGGGTAAATTCTTTGAGTTATCTCATTTCACTAATTTTCTTTTCAGTTACGTTAAATCTCCTGTTTAACCTATCCATTGAATTCTTAATTTTGACAATTATGTTTTTTATTTCTAGGTTTCTTTTAAAAAAAATAATTATTTAAAAAATAAGTCTAGCTATTTTGACCATCTGATGTCTTTGGATATAGAAATTATAACAGGCAACAACTCTTAGTTTCCTGGTCCATGTCGGTTATTAGATGGTAGAGCCAGAATTAAATTCAGGTCTGCTCGACCTGACTCCAAGAGCTGTATCTTTCAATTACACTAGTGTTTTCTACACTTCAGTCATATAAGTAGCACTTTCATGGTTTTGACAGGTAAGTAATGTATTTATAATTGGTTAAATAAATGAGTATATGCATTAATATGTTAAAGCCCTTCCTTAGAACAGTGCCTAGCAAATAGCAAATCCTCAATAAATGTCAATTATTATTTTTAATATTTTTATTTAAATCAACTTTATATTTTTTAAACTTTACATTTGCCTTATCCTAAGTAATATTGTTTGTGACGTTATAGTTTTGATGTCTAATTTGTATTTATTTTAATAGTTGAAGTCATATACTTATTAAAAATGTTTACCCACATATGAGGTCTGACAATTAAGTTCACGAACTCATCCTAGAAAAAGTGATACATACCTCATTGCTGAATATCACTACAGTCACCTTCGAAGTACTCCCCGTGGGGAGTTACACACCGACGCCAGCGCCTAGTCCACCCTTAAAAGCAATTTTGGAACTCTTTTTCTGGAATGGCCATCAGAGCTGTTGTTGTATTACCCTTGATGTCCTGACTGTCATCAAAATGTCTTCCTTTCAATATTTCCTTTATCTTTGGGTAAAGAAAGCGGTCATTGGGGGCCAGATCAGGTGAGTAGGGAGGGTGTTCTAACACAGTTATTTGTTTACTGGTTAAAAAATCCCTTACAGACAGTGTGCCGTGTGAGCTGGTGTATTGTCGTGATGCAAGAGCCATGAATTGTTGGCAAAACGTTCAGGTCGTCTAACTTTTTCTTGCAGTCTTTTCAGCACTTCCAAATAGTAAACTTGGTTAACTGTTTGTCCAGTATGTTCAAATTCATAGTGAATAATCCCTCTGACATCAAAAAGAAGTTAGTAACATTATTGCAAAAAATTCATGAACTTAATTGTCTGACTTGTTATATTTCAAAAAAATATTTTGTATCATCATTATTACCTGTACCACATAAAAACGCAAATTTAGCAGGCACTCAATAAACTCTGTTTGAATAAAATTTTCTTTAATTTTGTTGCTATACTAAAGAATAGTTAGTAGCTAAATGTTCATCTCCTGTCTGTGTGACTTAGAGCAATTTAACTTTTTCATACCTCAGTTTTTCTTCTTTAAGTTGAATGTAGTCATGTATACTTAAGTTTAAAGGAGGTATTGTATATAAAACTTTTAACACAATATTTGATATACAGTAAGGGCTCAAAATGTTAAATAGCATTGTTACCTTATTTTAAAGTCTCCCTGAGGAGAAATTCTAAAACTTCAGGACTTAACACTTGAATAATTCTACTGGAAGTTAATAATCTATATAAGAGGTATTACTTCAAGGATCTTTTTTTTTTTAAGACTTTTTTTTGTGGGGGAAGGGGAATGGACTTCATTGGGGAACAGTGTGTATTTCCAGGTCTTTTTCTAAGTCAAGTTTTTGTCCTTTCAATCTTAGCCGTGGAGGGCGCAGCTCAGCTCCAGGTCCAGTTCCTGTTGCTAGTTGCAGGGGGCACAACCCACCATCCCTTGTAGGAGTTTAACCGGCAACCTTGTGGTTGAGAGTCCACTGGCCCATGTGGCAATCAACTGGCAGCCTTCGGCGTTAGGAGCACAGAGCTCCAACCGCCTGAGCCACTGGGCCGGCCCTCAAGGATCTTTTCTTTGTGCATAATTTTTAAAAATTGAGGTGAAATTCAAATAAAATAAAGTTAACCATTTTAAAGTGAACAATTAAGTGGCGTTTAGTACATTCACAATGTTGTACAATTTTATTGCCCCCAGAGGAAACCCTGTGCCCATTAAACAGTTGCTTACCATTCCTCCCTCCTCACTGCTCTGGTTACTACCAATTTGTATTCTGTCTGTGTGGATTTTCCTTTTTGAGGTATTTCTTATAAATGGAATCATACAATATGTGGCTTTTTGTATCTGGCTTCTTTCACGTAGTTTATGTTTTCAAGTTTCACACATTGTGGCATGTATTAGTACTTTGTGCCTTTTTATGGCTGAATAATAATCAATTGTAAGTATATACCACTATTTGTTTATTCATTCTTAGATTGATGAACATTTGGGCTGCTTCCATCTTTTGGCTCTTGTGAATAGTAAGTACTTCTTTGAACATGTGTATATGTGTTCTTGTTTGAGTACCTGTTCTCAGTTCTTTTGGGTATACATAGGTACCTAGTGGTGAAATTCTTTTTTCAATGGTAAATCTATGTTTAACTTTTTGAGGAACCACAAAGCTATTTTCCACAGTGGCTGAACCTTTTTACATTCCCACCAGGAATGTATAAGGTTCTAATTTCTCAACATCCTTGCCAACATTTGTTAGTTTCCATTAAGGAAAAAAGGTATAGCCATTATAGTGGGTGTCAAGTGGTACATCATTTGGTTCTGATTTGCATTTTCCTCATGACTAATTATGTTGAGCATCTTTTCATATAGATGCTTGTTGGCAATCTATATATCTTCCTTGGGGAGATACCCATTCAGATCCTTTGCCTGTTTTTAAGTTGGTTTCTCTGTCTTTTTGTTGTTGAGTTGTAAGAGTTATTTATACATTCTGGGTGTTAGACACTTGTCAGATACATGCTTTGTAAATATTTCCTCCCATTGTGTTGGTTGACTTTTCACTTTCTTGGTAATGTCCTTTGATGCATAAAACTTAAAACTTCGTCCAGTTTATCTATTCTTTTGTTGCTTGTGCTTTTGGTGTCATATCAAAGAATCCATTGCTAAATCCAACATCATTAAGACTTATCCTTATGTTTTCTTTTAAAAGCTTTGTGGTTTTAGCTCTTGTACTTAAGTTGTTCATATATGTTGTTAATTTTTGTCTATGATATGGTGTTAGAGGTCCAAGTTTATTTTTTTCCTTATGGATATTGAGTTGCCTCAGCATCATTTGTTGAAAAGACTATTCTTTGTTGAATAGTCTTGCCATGCTTGAGAACATCAATTGGCCATGGAATTATAGGTGTATTTCTGGACTCTCAAATTTGTTCCATTGAGCTATATCTATTTATATGCCAGTATCACACTGTTTTGATTACTGTAGCTTTGTAGTAACTTTGAAATCAGGAAGTGTGAGTTCTCTAACTTTGTTCTTCTGTTTAAGTATTGTTTTGGATACTTGGGGATCCTTAAAATTCTATATTATCTTGATGATTGACTTTTCCATTTCTGAAAAAAAGGCCATTGGAATTTTTTTTTTTTTTTTTGTACTTAAGCTGTAACTTTATTTCTTTCTCCTTTTTTTAAAATTAAAGTTTATTTGGATGACAATTGTTAGTAAAGTTACATAGGTTTCAGGTGTACAATTCTGTAATACATCATCTATGTATCACATTGTGTGTTCACCATCCAGAGTCAGTTCTCCTTCCATAACCATATATTTGATCCCGTTTACCCTCTTCTACCATCCCTCCCCCCCCCCCTTACCCTCTGGTAACCACTAAACTGTTGTATGTGTCTGTGAGTTTTTGTTTCTTCATTTGTTTGTCTTGTTCCTTTGTTGTTTTCAGTTTTATATACCGCATATCAGTGAAATCATATGGTTCTTGACTTTTTGTGTCTGACTTATTTAGCTTAGCATAATAATCTCAAGATCCATCCACGTTTTCGCAAATGGTACTATTTCATCTTCTCTTATAGCAGAATAGTATTCCATTGGGTATATGTATACCACATCTTCTTTATCCAGTCATCCATTGAAGGACACTGGTTGTTTCCATGTCTTAGCCACCTTTATTTAAGGTGGCCATTGGAATTTTGGTAGAGATTGCATTTAGTCTGTAGATCACTTTGCATAGTCATCTTAACAATATTACATCTTCAGATCCAGAACAAAGCATAGCTTTCCATTTGTTTAGGTCTTCTTTAATTTCTTTCAACAATGTTTTATAATTTTCAGTGTACTGTGTGCTTGATTAAACTTATTCCTAGGCATTTTGTGGTTTGGGATGTTATTATAAATGCAATGTTTTCTTAATTTCCTTTTTGGATTGCTCATTGCTGGTATGTAGAAGTACTGAGTTTTGTGTGTTGATCTTGTACCCTTTAACTTTGCTAAATTGATTATAATAATTGTATGTGTGTGTGTTTGTGTGTGTGTATGTGTGTGTTCTTTGGAGTTTTCTATGTATAGGATCATGTCATATGCGAATAAAGATAGCTTTACTTCTTTTCAATTTGTATGCGTTTTATTTAACTTTCTTCATAATTTTTCTGGCGAGAACTTCCAGTACAATAGAACAAGGGAAAAAAGTCGGCATTCTTGTCTTGTTTCTGATTTGGGGATGAAAACTTTAGTCTTTTGTTTATTGATTTTTTTTTTTTTATTAAATTTATTGAGGTGACAATTGCTAGTAAAATTACATAGATTTCAGGTGTACAATTCTGTATTACATCATCTATAAATCCCATTGTGTGTTCATCACCCAGAGTCAGTTCTCCTTCCATCACCATATATTCGATCCCCCTTACCCTCATCTCCCACCCCCCACCTCCCACCCCCCTTACCCTCTGGCAACCACCAAACCATTGTCTGTGTCTTTGAGTTTCTGTTTCTCATTTGTTTGTCTTGTTCTTTTGTTGCTTTTGTTTTATATACCACATATCAGTGAAATCACATGGTTCTCTGCTTTTTCTGTCTGACTTATTTCGCTCAGCATTACACTCTCAAGATCCATCCATGTTGTCACAAATGTTCCTATATCATCTTTTCTTACCGCCGAATAGTATTCCATTGTGTATATATACCACAACTTCTTCATCCATTCATCTATCGAAGGACATTTTGGTTGTTTCCATGTCTTGGCCACCGTAAACAAAGCTGCAATAAACATTGGAGCACACGTGTCTTTATCTCTAAATGTTTTCAGATTTTTTGGGTAGATACCCAGGAGAGGGATTGCTGGGTCATATGGCAATTCTATTCGTAATTCTTTGAGGAACCTCCACACTGCCTTCCATAACGGCTGCACCAGTCTGCATTCCCACCAACAGTGTATGAGGGTTCCTTTTTCTCCACAGCCTCTCCAACATTTGTTATTATTTGTCTTGTTGATGATAGCCATTCTGACTGGGGTGAGGTGATATCTCATTGTGGTTTTTATTTGCATTTCTCTGATGATTAATGACGTTGAGCATTTTTTCATATGTCTATTTGCCATTTGTATGTCCTCTTTGGAGAAATGTCTCTTCAAGTCCTCTGCCCATTTTTCAATTGGGTTGTTTGTTTTTTTGTTGTTGAGTTGCATGAGTTCCTTGTATATTCTGGATACTAGCCCCTTATCGGAGGCACTGTTTGCAAAAATCTTCTCCCATTCAGTTGGTGGCCTCTTTTTTTTGTCAATGGTTTCTTTTGCTGTGCAGAAGCTTTTAAGTTTCGTATAGTCCCATTCGTTTATTTTAGCTTTTACTTCCATTGCCTTTGGAGTCAAGTTCATAAAATGCTCTTTGAACCTAAGGTCCATAAGTTTAGTACCTATGTTTTCTTCTATGCAGTTTATTGTGTCAGGTCTTATGCTTAAGTCTTTGATCCATTTTGAATTAACTTTGGTAGATGGTGACAAATAGCAGTCCAGTTTCATTCTTTTGCACGTGGCTATCCAATTCTCCCAGCACCATTTATTGAAGAGGCTGTCTTTGCTCCATTGTATGTTTTTAGCTTCTTTGTCAAAAATTATCTGTCTATATTTATGTGGTTTTATTTCTGGGTTCTCAATTCTATTCCATTGGTCTATGTGTCTGTTTTTCTGCCAATACCATGCTGTTTTGATTATTGTAGCCCTGTAGTACAAGCCAAAGTCAGGAAGTGTGATACCTCCATTATTGTTCTTTTTCCTTAAGATTGCTTTGGCTATTCGGGGTCTTTTGTGGTTCCAAACAAATCTGATGATTTTTTGTTCTATTTCTTTAAAATATGCCATTGGGATTTTGATGGGGATTGCATTGAATCTGTATATTGCTTTGGGTAATATGGCCATTTTAACTATGTTGATTCTTCCAATCCATGAGCACGGAATGTCTTTCCATTTCTTTGTGTCTTCTTCAATTTCTTTCAAAAAAGTCTTATAGTTTTCAGCATATAGGTCTTTCACATCCTTGGTTAAGTTTATTCCTAGGTATTTTATTTTTTTTGTTGCAATTGCAAAAGGAATTGTTTTTTGTATTTCTTTTTCTGAGATTTCATTGTTGGTATATAGGAAGGCAATGGACTTTTGTGCGTTGATTTTGTAGCCAGCAACTTTACTGTATTCGTTGATTGTTTCTAATAGCTTTTTGGTGGAGTCTTTAGGGTTTTCTATATATAGCATCATGTCATCTGCAAAGAGTGATAATTTAACTTCTTCATTCCCAATTTGGATGCCTTTTATTTCTTTCTCTTGCCTGATTGCTCTGGCAAGGACTTCCAACATGATGTTCAAAAGCAGAGGTGATAAGGGACATCCCTGTCGTGTTCCTGAACGTAGAGCAAAGGGCTTCAGTTTTTCTCCATTAATTATGAGATTAGCAGAGGGCTTGTCATATATGGCCTTTATTATGTTAAAGTATTTTCCTTCTACACCTATTTTATTAAGTGTTTTAATCATAAATGGATGTTGTATCTTGTCAAATGCTTTTTCTGCATCAATTGATATAATCATATGATTTTTGTCCTTTATTTTATTTATATGATGTATCACATTGATGGATTTGCGTATGTTGAACCATCCTTGTGTCCCGGGGATGAACCCCACTTGGTCATGATGAATAATCTTTTTAATGCACTGTTGTATTCGATTTGCTAGAATTTTATTTAGGATTTTTGCATTAGTATTCATCAGAGATATTGGTCTGTAGTTTTCTTTTTTTGTGCTTTCCTTACCAGGTTTTGGTATCAGGGTAATGTTGGCCTCATAAAATGAGTTGGGGAGTACTGTCTCTTCTTCAATTTTTTGGAAGAGTTTGTGCAGAATTGGTATTAGATCCTCTTTGAAGGTTTGGTAGAATTCACTAGTGAAGCCATTTGGTCCCGGACTTTTGCTTTTGGGAAGGTTTTGGATGACTGATTCAATTTCGTTACTGGTGATCGGTCTGTTTAGATTTTTCAGTTCTTCATGGTTCAGCCTTGGAAGGCTATATGTTTCTAAGAACTTATCCATTTCTTCTAGGTTATTGAATTTGGTGGCATATAGTCCTTCATAGTATTCTTGGATGATCCTTTGTATTTCTGTGGTGTCCGTGATAACTTTCCCTTTTACGTTTCTGATTTTGTTAATCAGTGTCTTCTCTCTTTTTATCTTAGTAAGTCTAGCCAAGGGTTTGTCAATTTTGTTAATCTTTTCAAAGAACCAGCTCTTTGTCATATTAATTTTTTCTATTGTCTTTTTGTTCTCTATTTCATTTATTTCTGCTCTAATTTTTGTTATTTCCTTTCTTCTGCTGACCTTGGGTTTTACTTGTTCTTCTTTTTCTAGTTCTTTAAGGTGTAACATGAGGTTATTTATTTGGGAGTTTTCTTGTTTCTTGAGATAGGCCTGTAATGAGATAAATTTCCCTCTTAAAACTGCTTTCGCTGCATCCCAAAAATTTTGGTAGGATGTATTTTCATTGTCATTTGTTTCTATGTATCTTTTGATCTCTCCTCTAATTTCTTCTTTGACCCAGTCCTTCTTTAAAAGTATGTTGTTTAGTCTCCATGTATTTGTGTTTTTTCCCCGCTTTCTTTTTACAGTTGATATCCAATTTCAAAGCCTTGTGATCAGAGAATATGCATGGTATGATTTCAATCTTTTTAAATTTGTTGAGACTGATTTTATGTCCCAATATATGGTCTATCCTTGAGAATGTTCCATGTACACTAGAAAAGAATGTATAGTCTGATGTTTTAGGATGAAGTGCTCTATAAATGTCAATTATGTCCATTTCATCTAATGTGTCATTTAGGGCTACTATTTCGTTATTTATTTTCTGTTTGGATGATCTATCCATAGCTGTCAATGATGTATTTAAGTCCCCTAGTATAATTGTGTTTTGGTCAATTTCTCCCTTTAGGTCTGTTAGTAGTTGCTTGGTGTGTTTCGGTGCTCCCTGATTGGGGGCATAAATATTGATGACTGTTATGTCTTCTTGTTGTACAGTCCCCTTCACCATTATGAAATGTCCATCTTTGTCTCTTGTTATCTTTTTCACCTTGAAGTCTGTTTCATCTGATATCATTATGCCTACACCTGATTTTCTCTGGGCACCATTTGCTTGGAGTGTCAATTTCCACCCTTTCACTTTGAGTCTATGCTTGTCCTTGTAGCTGAGATGTGTCTCTTGGAGACAGCATATGGTTGGGTTTAGTTTTTTGATCCAATCTGCTACTCTGTGCCTTTTTATTGGTGAGTTCAGTCCATTTACATTTAGGGTGATTATTGATATGTGAGGATTTCCTGTCATTCTATCTTTAGTTTTCTGGTAAGGCTGTGTCTCCATTGTTTCTTTGCCTTTTTGTTGTTGTCTATTATTTCTGTGTGGTGGTATTCTATGATGTTTCCCTCTGTTTCTTCTTTTATTTCAGTATATATTTCAGTTTTGGATTTTTTTTGAGTGGTTACCCTTAAGTTTATGTAAAAGTAAGTTTGATATTTAGAGTATTCCATTATCTTCAGCACGCTTACTTTCTCCATTCCCCTATTCCGGTTCAGGCCTTTACTCTCCCCCTTGTTGAGTTTTGGTTGCCACAAATTGTCCCTGTTGATGGTGGTCGAATAGCCTCCTTTAGTATTTCTTGTAGTGCAGGTCGTGTATTAGAAAATTCCCTCAGCTTCTGTATGTCTGGAAAGGTCTTTATTCCTCCTTCATATCTAAAGGATATCTTTGCTGGATATATTATTCTTGGCTCATGATTTCTCTCTTTCAATAGTTTGAATATTTGGTTCCACTCCCTCCTGGCTTATAGAGTTTCTGCTGAAAAATCTGATGATAATCTAATGGGCTTTCCTTTGTAAGTTACCGTGTTCTTTTCCCTGGCTGCCTTGAGGATTCTTTCTTTGTCGTTGATTTTAGACAGCTTCAATACAATGTGCCTTGGAGAAGGCCTGTTGGGATTGAGGTAACTAGGTGTTCTATTTGCTTCTTGGATTCGAGGGTCCAGTTCTGTCCACAAATTTGGGAAGTTCTCATCGACAATTTGTTTGAATATATTCTCTGTTCCCTTCTCTCTTTCTTCTCCTTCTGGTATGCCCATTATTATTATATTGCTCTTTCTGATGGAGTCTGAAAGTTCTTGTAGAGTTCTTTCATTTCTTTTAAGTCTCAAGTCTCTTTCTTCTTCTATCTGTGTCATTTCCAGGTTTCTATCTTCGATGTCACTGATTCTTTCCTCCATCTGGTCAACTCTACTACCTAAGCTGGTTATTTCATTCTTAATTTCTTCTATTGAGTTCTTAATCTCCATAAATTCTATTTGGTTCTTTTTTAAAATTTCAATCTCTTTTGTAAAATTCTCATGCTGTTCTTTAATTGAGTTTCTGAGTTCATTTAACTGCCTATCTGTGTTTTGTTGTATCTCGTTGAGTTTTTTCAGAACTGCAGTCTTGAATTCTCTGTCATTTAAGTCACATATTTCTGTATCTTTAAGTGCCTTTTCTGGAGATTTTTCACTTTCTTTCTGAGCTATCTTGTTGCCTTGGTTATTCATGGCGATTACTGGTTTACTATTTCTCTTCCTAGACATCTACAGGAGTGACTTCTGCAACAAGTTGATAGGAAGAGGTCTTTCTTTTGTTTTCCAGTACTTGTTGGTAGAAAGTTTTACTTTTTCTCCGACTGCAGGCTTTTTTTGTTTCCTCTCTCACAAGGTAGTGCTATGTTTTCTCTGCACTATTCCAGCTTCTCACACACTGGGGGGATTCTCTGGGAGTTGGGCTTCTCCTCTGTTAATAGTTCGTCTAGGTCACAGGGCGCAGTGTCCCGGTGGGTATGCGGAGAGCTTTTGATGTTCCAAAGCTCTTCCAGCTCCTGATTCAGAGCCCATATGTTTCAGCAGTTCTGTTTACTCCTGCAGGGATCTGCCCAGATCGGTGGGGTCAGGGGCATGGTGAGCTGTGAGAGGTGGCCCAGAGCAATGGCGGTGACCACCACCACAGCCGGTCCTGCTTCCACAGCTCTCTCCCCTTTGACGGAACTAGTTGGGCTGTGAATTTGTGTTTGTGGGCCACAGTTCTCAAATATAGCAAATTTTCTGTTGTTTTGATCTGACACTGCTACTGTTTCGCTTCTAGCACCGGGCAGGTAGGGGCAGGGCGAGCTCTGGGAGGGGTGGGAGGGGGCGGCTAGTCTCAGTGTCTAAGGCTCTGTTCTCTGCTCGGCAGTGCGGGCTTAAACCACCGTTTTCAGCCTTTTTCCCTCAGTCTTTTCTCCTAGGTCTCTGCCGTGAGCGTTGGGTTCAGCCGTGTTATATGCTGTCCCCTCAGCCCTGTGGAGCCCTGGCGGAGCCCTAGCAGTCCGAGTTCTTCCCTCTCCCGCAGCTGCGGTGGTTCTGGGAAGCAGCGAGCTCGGAGCACTGAGCTGGGTCTGAGTCCTGCGCCCTCGCGGCTACGTCTCCGCGCTCTTCTCCCTTTCCTCCTCCCCCCACTCGCGCGAATCTCCCACCTATAGGTGATTTCAGTCGGTAGTGGGCCTCTTCGTCTTGCCTGTCTGCTGTGCAGGGAGTCCTTTGTGGAGTTTTTGTTGTTCGATTCTTTGTAAATTCCAGGGAGCTTTACAGAGGCTCACCTTACTCCGCCATTTTTCCGGAACCTCTGATTTTTTTTAATCATGAAAAAGTATATGATTCTGTCAAATGCCTTTTCTGCATTAACTGAGGTGATCATGTGTTTTTCCCCCTCATTCTATTAATGTGGTTATAAATTGATTTTTATATATTGAACTACTTACAGATTCCTGGGATAAATCCCACTTGTTCATGGTGTACAATCCTTTTAATATGCCGTTGGATTCAGTTTGGTGGTATTTTGCTGAGGATTCTTACATTTGTATTCATAAGAGACATTGGTCTGTAGTTTTTTTGTTTTTGTTTTTGTTTTTCTTGAAGTGTCTTTGGCATTAGGGTAAAACAGACCTCATAAAATGAGTTAGGAAGTGTTCCTTTCTGGTCTATTTTTCAGAAGAGTTTGAGAAAGGTTGGTGTTAATTCTTTAAGTGTTTGGTAAAATTCACCGCTGAAGTCATCTGGTCCTGGACTTTGTGTTTGAAGTCTTTTATTTATTGTTTGCTTTTTTTTGAAACCACTGATTTAATATCTTTGCCTGTTATAGGTCTGTTCAGATTATTCTGTTACTTCTTGAATCAGTTTGGTAATTTGTGTATTTCGATGAATTTGTCTATTTCATCTAATTTATTGGTGGACAATTATTCATAGCATTCTTTCATTTATTTTTTTTATTTCTTTAAAATTGGTTGTAGTGTCCCCATTTTCATTTCTGATTTTAGTTCTTTGCATCTTCTCTCTCTTCCTTTCTCAGACTAGCTAAAGTTTGTCAATTTTCTTGATTTTTTTCTAATAACAAACATTTGTTTTCATTGATTCTCTCTATTGTTTTTTCTATTCTATATTTCATTTATCTCTGCTATAATCTTTATTATTTCCTTCTGCTAGGTTTGGGTTTAATTTTCTCTTTTATTTAGTTCCTTAATGTATGTTATGATTGAATTGTGTTCCCCCTCCCCAAAATCATATTTTGAAATCCTAACACTCAATTTGACTGTTTTTGAAGATAAGGCATTTACGGAGACAATTAAGGTTAAATAAGGTCAGGGTGATTCTGTTTCGCTGGAGAATTCTGACTAATACATTCTTCTTTTATTCATTTCTAAATCTTCTTCAGTCAAAGGTATATTTATTGATATATTCCTATAGGAAATTGTCTTTCAAGTGCGTCCTACCAAAAAATTCCTTATAACAAATAAGAACAAGAACCATGCTTGTTTTTATTTTGTTTTTGTTCTACCAACTTCTCTACATTTAAAAAGACTTAAGGTAAAATACATTGAATGACAGTACATTCCTGCTTTGGACAGGGACAAGGTTGTAGTAGAAAATGTTAAATGTATTAAATTTGTTCAGAGCGGGGGTGATTTTGCTATTGTAGGGATTGACAAGTCTGAAATCTGTAGGGCAGACTGGCAGGCTGAAGATTCAGGTAAGAATTGATGCTGCAGTTCTGAATATAAAGGCTGAAAGAGCAGGCAGAATTTCTGTTCTGTTGGCAAAATTGGTTTTTGGGGAAACTGTTTTTTGCTGTTAAGGCCTTCAACTGATTGAATGAGGCTTACCCACATCATGGAGGGTAATCTGCTCACCTTAAAATCAACTGATTGTAAATATTAATCACATCCAAAAAATAGCTTCATAACAACATGTAAACTAGTGTTTGACCAAACAACTAGTCACCATAGTCTTGCCAAGTTGACACATAAAATCAGCTATGCAGAAATTTGATCATCTTAGAATATTTGAAGATATTAGAAGAGATGACCTAAACAAAAGTTGGCATTTATGAGAACTCATTGAATGTTTTATGAGTTGTTTTTATTTGACTCATAATTCTTTTAGAAAACAGGTCAAATCAGGAATATTTCAAAATAGCTACTTCCTTTAGACAAGGGGCATAACCATGCCCCTATCTATGAGATGTTAATCAGAATATATTTGAAATTGCTAAAAACAATTATGACAAAAGACAGTGTTACTATCAAATAAATGGTTATTTTTGTTGTCCAGGATGCACCCTTTATCACTTGCTCTCTCTCTTTGGAGGACAATTTGCAGTGACACAAACTGTGAGTCAGGAAGTAAGATGTCCCTGATGTCACACTGAAGACTAGCGAGACTCATAAATTACAGGGATGAATGGATGACCTATGGGATTAAGATAGCACTTTAAAATGGACATATTTTTCTGACAGATATCCTTTGAAGATAGTTATCCTGCCTCTTGGAAGGGGCTTTCTTCTGACATAGGCCCTATACTAAGGTCATGGTCCCTCTTGATCATTTGTCAGATGTTTGGAGCCCCAACTACATTCACCAATCCTACAGATTTGTTAGGGGCATTAAATGAATAATGCATGTGAAAGCATTTTGGAAGGAATGAAACATTAAAAAGTTGATACAGGGGCGGCCAGTTAGCTCAGTTGGTTAGAGTGTGTGCTCTTAACAGCAAGGTTGCTGGTTCAATTCCCATATGGGCCAGTGAGCTGCACCCTCCACAACTGGATTGAAGACAACAACTTGAGCTGAGCTGCCGCTGAGCAGCCCATGGGCAACTGGTTAGCTCAGTTGGTTAGAGCGTGTTCTCTTAACAACAGGGTTGCCGGTTCCCGCATGGGATGGTGGGCTGCGACCCCTGTAACTAGATTGAAAATGGTGACTGGACTTGGAGCTGAGCTGCACCCTCCACAACCAAATTGAAGGACAACGACTTGACTTGGAGCTGATGGGTCTTGGAAAAACACACTGTTACCCAATTAAAAAAAAATGATACAGGTAAGACATTGTCTTTACCAAAGAGATTATAAAATGTGTCAGAGAATTCATTAGAGGCCACTTTTTGGTTTTAAAGCTTTGTACAAAATTTAAATATATTTTGGCATTTTAGTTTGGGAGGCAGTTTGAATTTTCGAGCTTTCAGTTTAGGAAGGAAAACATTAAGGAATTAATTGAATACAAGGTTTTAATAATAGCGTCAATAATATGGCTTATATGACTATCAGTTTAACAAGGTTATTTAGTCCTTAAAAAGAGAATTCTAAGACCAACTGTTTTGGTTTATTATAAAAAACATTGTCATGAAAAATTTTGAGAAAGTGTTGTCTTACCTTCTAACACCTCTTTTCTCTGCATTCCTTTAAATGCTGATATTTCCCATCCCAAGACTTCATCTGTTCTTCCTCTATACCCTCTTCCAATGTTATTTCAATCAGGACCAAGGCTTTAGTCACTTGTGTTTCAAAAATTTCCAATCCCATCAGCTCTCTTCTGATTTCTGGACCACTATTTCCAGCTGCCTGGATATGTCAAAAGAATCTGAAATTAAATATGGCCTAAGTTGAAGTCTTTTTCTTTACATCTATCTGTACCAGCTTCTGCTTCTGAATCTCTGTCTTGGCTAATGGCATCACCATTGTTTTAGTTAAGTTAACCCTAGCTGCTGGATAAATCCCAAAATCTTAGTGACTTAGCACAATAGATGTTTCTTTCTTACCAATGCCAAGTCCAATTAGTCATGAGGGGCGATGACTAACAGATGCTCTTCTTTTATCACTCTTTGCACTGGCATCCAGCTGATAGGGGAAGATAATGGAAGATATCTTAGAAGAGATTTTTCTTGATTTTATCCAGATCAAGTGGTAGAAGTGGTTCTCATCATTTCCACTCACATTCCTTTGACCAAAAATTAGTCACATTGCCACACCTAACTGCAAGGGAGACTGAGATATGTAATTTGACTGTGTGCTTAGAAGTAGGAAGGAATGGGTTTGATGGGAATGTAGCAGTATCTTCCATAACTCATCTTCCCATTCAAGTTAAAAACCTTCTCATCTTAGAATTTTCCTCTTTTTTAGCCATTAAGGTAAATAAGTAAATTACATCCCTCAAATCTATCCTATCCTTTCTATTCTTACTGCTACTATCCTATTCTGGACCTTGATGATTTCTTCCTCAGACTTTGGAATAGTTTTCAAAATAACACTCTTGATTGTGATCATTATATCCATCTTTCATGTTGCCAATGTTGTCTTTCTGTAATACCTAAATACTGATGTCACTCTAATGCTTAAACATTAAACATGAAGCCTCAGGATAAAATAAAAACTGGTAGGCTATCATTCAGGTTCCATATCTCATTCTTTGCCTGGTGATGCTCTACTTATTGCTTCTTCTGTGGTGCCTTCCTCTACGGTCCCTAATTCCTAAAAGAAGAATTAGTTGCTTCCTCAGTGGTGCTACATACCTCCAGAATAACTTATAGCACATGTTCACCAGATTATAAGCTCCACAAGGATTTGTTCACTGCTATATTTATAGGGTCTAGAAATCTTGGTACTTAATAAGTATTCAATAAGCACTGGGTGAATTCATTGCATTTTTTTGTGTACATATCTGTTGGCCATATTCAATTATATACCAATTAAATATGAAGAATATGCCTACTAATTTCTGAATCCCCTATGCCTGGCGCATGGTACACACTAAATAAATTGTTACTGAATTGGGTAAAACAGGTCTTGGAACACATGAGATAAAATTAATGAGGATGGTTGGCTTAACACCTAGCAAGATGGTTCTGAAAAAAGAAAGCAGTAGACATACACATGCAAATAACACCATTATTTCGGAAAAAAATTTCTGATTGACTATTATGTGTCAGGATTGTCCTAGGCACTAGGGCCACAACAATGAATAAAAACAAACACATTTGCTGCTATTCCGCAGCTGGTGATCCATAACTAAAGAAAACTGGGCAGCATACTAAGAGATAATTAGCATTGAGAAAGCATGGAAAGAAGGGTTCCCAATTTGCACTGTGGAGTCAGAGAAGTGGTCCTTGAAGAAAGGGCACGTAAGCTGAGATGTAAAGAACAGGAAGGCTTTAACCAGGTAGAAGTGAGGAGATGGGTGATTTTTACAAAGGCAAGAGGCAAAGTCTCTGTGATCAGAGAAAGTGTGGTATATTTGAAGATTTAAAAAAAAATCCCAGCATGTCTAGAGCATAGTGTGAGAGGGAGAGCAGTGCAAAATATGGCTAGAGAAAGAGGTAGGGACTAGATAGTTATGGTACTATGTGGGCCCTGTTACAAATTTTGGTCTTCATCCTACGAGAAATAGAAAGCCATTAAAGTTTTCATTAGTGGGGGACATGATTGTTTGTTTTGAAAAATTATTCTGGCTATAGTTGAGGTCAGAGCATATGTGGGGAGACCAGTTAAAAGGCTATTGCAATTGTCCAAGCAAGGGACGGTGGTATCTTGGATTATCAGAGTAGTAGGTAAGAAAAGAGAAGCAGACAGTGTTGGGAATTCTCTAAAGGGTCAAATGGACAAGATGTAGTGATATATTCCATGCAGTGAAGGAAAAGCTTGGTTTCATTTACTAAGATAGGGAACATTGGAAGAGGATCACAGTTTTATCCTGGACATGTTGAGCCTGCCATTATCAATAACTGTAACCCTCCTAAATCTCCATTCCAGCCACCCTCTTACCACCAGTTCTTATGTTTCCAGGTCATTCTCTTGAATACCTCTACTGCAGTGTTGCTTTTCCACCAACACCTATACTCCATGGATCTCACCATTTCACTGCTTCTCACTCCTTTTGTGAGAACGACCACTTTATTCAATTTATATTCACTCATTGACTGCTTATTGACCACTTCATTCAATTTATCTTTGTTCCATAAATCATGACAATCACTTCTTTGCATACATGCTTGACTCCCTTGACTTCTCTTGCTTCAGTCTATCTGCTTGGAAAAACCACAATCCTACTTAAATTCAATTCTCTACTTGCTCCTCAGCTGCATGCATGCTAGAGAAAAACACAATACCATGCTGAATGTGCTCAATTTAGGTGATCATTAATGTTAAGTGTGCCCAAAATGCTGCCTGGAAATCATACTGGCTTTCACAAGTACTTACTTTTCATTTCTCCTTGATGATTGTGTCATACTGACCACACCTCAGATCTTTCCTCCTCGATCCTCATTCTAAGCTGATGAGCTTGCATTCCTATTGCACTGGTAAATTGAAGCAATTAGAAAAGAACTTCCACAAACTCCCACCACCACATCTACCCACCTACAAGTGTCTGTATCCATTTATTTTGCCTTTTCTCCTCTTACTATAGATGAACTAAACTTACCCTGAGCAAAGACTAACCTCTTCACTTGTGATACCATTTCCTCTTAGGGACCACTCAAGGACAAGGACAATACCCAGGAAATTCTTCCTCTCTTCCCTGAATCATCTCTCCTTCACCAAAGTCCTCACTTCTCCTCTGGCTAATTGTCCATTTTCTTTCTTGTCCTTAAGACTGAAACTCCTCAAAAGAGTTGTTTGTATTCACTCTCTCTATTTTATCTCCTGCAATTCTCTCTTGAACCACTTAAATCAGACTTTCATATTTGTTACTTAACGTATCCTGAATTTATCAAGGTCACTATGACCTCCATGTCATTTTTCAGTCCTTATCTGACCTATTGGTAGCATTTGACATAGGTGATCACTCTTTCCACCTTGTAACTCTTTTTTTCTGTTGGTTTTCAAGTATCACACTCTCTTGGTTTTACTCCCATCTCTCTGGATGCTCCTCTGTCTCATTTGCTGGTTTTTCCTCATCTCCCTGAGTTTTAAATATTGAGTGCCCAGATCTTATTTCTTTTTTCTTTTTTATAAATTTTATTGGGGAATATTGGGGAACAGTGTGTTTCTCCAGAGCCCATCAGCTCCAAGTTGTTGTCCTGAATCTAGTTGTGGAGGGTGCAGCTCACTGGCCCATGTGGGAATCAAATGGGCAATCCTGTTGTTCAGAGCTTGTGTTCTAACCAACTGAGCCACCCGGCCACCCCCAGATCTTATTTCTTGGACCTTTTCTCTATCTTTATTTCTTCAGTAATCTTGTTCTGGCTCATGGACTTAAGTATCATATATAGAACTGAAGACTCCCCAATTTCTATCTCCAGCCTAGACCTTTTCTTGAACTCTAGACTTGTGTATTGAACTAGTTATTTGAGAGCTCCTCTTGGATGTCTAGTGCATGCCTCAAATTGATGATGTCTTTAAGTGAGTTTCTGCTCCTTGTTTCTGAACCTGCTCCTTCTGAAGTTTTCTTCATCTAAAAAAAAAAAGGAAACTTCATTTTTCCAGTTACTCTGGCCAAAAACCTGGGAGTTATCTTAACTTTCCTCTTTCTTCTCAAACCTTATATCCAATCCATCAGTAAATTCTGTTGGCTTCATCTTCAAAATATATTCAGAATTTGATCACTATTCATCAGTTTAACAGCTGATGCTCTGTGCTGACGCACCATAATTGCTCAGCTGCATTACTGCAGTAGCCTCCTAACTGGGCTTCATACTTCTACCTTTACTCCCCATTTGGTCTCCACTCAACCATACCCAGAGCAGCACTTTAAAAACATAAATCAGATCATGCCTTTCCTTTGCTCAAAACCCTCCAATTGTTTTCCATTTTATTCAGAGTAAGAGCAAAAGCCCTTACAATTGCCCACAAGGTGCTATATGATATGGGACCTCCTGTTCATGCTCTGATTTATCTCCCTGTCCCACCTTTATGGTGTTATTGCTGTTCCTTGAAGATGCCATGCACATTGCCACTTACAAGAATTTTCACTTTTTCTTCTGCTCAGATGTCCACTTTCATTGCTTTCTCACCTTTTTCATGTCTTTTCTCAAATGTCACCTTTTCAGTGAAGCCTTATCTGATCACACGTAGTGCTTGACCTATAGGAGGCTGGACAATTAAGTTCGCAAACTCATCCTAGAAAAAGTGCTACATACCTCATTGCTGAATATCATTATGGTCACCTTCAAAGTATTCCCTTTGGGAAGCTATGCATCGATGTCAGCTCCTAGTTAAACCCGTCAAAGCAATTTCGGAACTCTTTTTCTGGAATGGCCATCAGAGTCTGTTGCCCTTGATATCCAAAATGTCATCAAAATGTCTTCTTTTCAATATTTCCTTTATCTTCAGGTAAAGAAAGAAGTCATTGGGGGCCAGATCAGGTGAGTGGAGAGGATGTTCCAATACAGTTATTTGTTTTCAGCCTAAAAACTCCTTCACAGGCAGTCTCGTGTATTGTGATGCAAGAGCCATGAATTGTTGGCAAAAAGTTCAGGTCATCTAACTTTTTCATGCAGCATTTCCAAATAGTAAACTTGATTAATTGTCCAGTTGGCACAAATTCATAATGAATAATCCCTCTGATATCAAAAAAGGTTAGCAACAGTGTTGCAACATGTTCACGAACTTAATTGTCAGATCTCATAATAGATACTCAGTATTTGTTGAATGAATGAACTAATGAATACAAGTGCGTACAGTGAGTAGGCAATTCAATTTGTGAGTCTGGAGCTCAAAGAAGAGGTCTTCACTGGGGAAATAAATTTGGGACTCATTGGCATATAGATAGGGTGACCATATATCCAAGTTGGCCCTGAACAGTCAGGGCATAATTGTAATAGTATCCTTCCTTTATTTCAGCAACAACAACAACAACAAACAACTCTCATTTGAATGATAAATTGTATAGTTCTCTTAAAAATACATGGTAATTGAATCCATAAGACTGGATGGGATTGCCTGGAGAAAGCCTAAAAGTGAAAACAGAAGTGGATATTGGAGATATCCAATATCCAGAAAAGCCCTTAGATTCTCTAACTTTTAAAGGCAAATAGAGGGAGAGGAGTCTGAAAATAAGATTGAGAAGGAGCAATCAGAGATGAAGGAAGAAAACCAGGAGAAAGCACAAAAGCTAAAAGAAAAGAGTAGTACAAAAAGGGAGGAGGATGGTCAATAGAATCCCAGTCTACTGGGAGATTAAAAAAATAAGGACTGGAAGATACCTGTTAGATATCTTGGAAGTCAATGATAGCCTTAGTAATAGAACTTTTGATAGATGATTAGGGCAAATTGATTAAAAAGTGGGAGGAGAAATAAGGAGAGACGGCAAATTAGAAAAAAATTCAAGTATTTTGGTTGTGAATATGAAAGAGAATGGGAACATACTTAATTACCCATTTAGCAGACTGAGTGTGTGTTGAAGGCAAAGCTCCTAGTAAAGCAGGAGCAACAAAGAAAGCAAATTTGGAAAGAAGTTAGTACTTGATAATTTGAAAACAAAGAACTAAAGGAGTCATCATCAAAAACTCATAATTTTATTGAGCTTTCTGTCAGTTATTTTAATGTTTGCATTATGTATGGAAAAGAATACCTTTATACTTAGATCCTCTGAATGAGCTAATCTGGCTCTGAATATGGTTATAGGGAGAAGAGGGTGTGGCATTGAGAGAAAATTGTTTCCAGTTTTTATTTGCAAGAGATTTGAGCTTGTTTAAATGTTGATGGAAAGGATCCAGATGAGAGGGACCAGCAGAATACACAGGAGAGGGAAGAGATAATTGATGGTGGTGTTTTATTGAAGGAGGTCGCAGGGGATTGGATCTGAAGACAGATGGGATGATTGGCCTTAGGTGGGTTGAGGAATACCTCTCTGCTGTAACTGAAAGGATGGAGGAGAGGCTGGGCACATATGTAACAGGGTTTATAGAGTTGGATATGGGAGGGAGAGGAATTGCTATCTGAAGTCTTTCATTTTTCTGAGAAGGAAGGAAGACCATCTGAGAGTGCGGATAGTGTCTGGGGCTTAAAGCAGCTAAAAGAGTAAGAAGGTCACTGACTAAGAAAACAATGTTAAGGGCTCCTGTAAGGTTCATGATCATGAATCATCAGTGGACATTTCTTCAGTTACCTAGGTGATTGCAGGAAAAATAGGCTTTTTCTTTGATCGAGCCATGGTTGTGAGGGAAAAGTATATAAGAGTGGCATTATCTTAAGTGGCTAAATGTTCACTTTTTTTTTTTTTTTTTTTTTTTTTTGCTATATAATGACTCAGTATGCATGTGGGGAAATGGTAACGATAGTTTGGAGAAAACCCTCTGGAAGGCACTCAGTCTTTTTTGGTTTGTTTCTTCTTCAGGAATGAGTGAGATTGAGTAAGACTAAGGTTTTTCTCAGAGAGAAAATTTTCACTGGAGTGGGTGAGAGTCAAAAGACCTGAGTCATAGTTCTGGTTCTGCCACTAGTTATGTTCTCTCTTTGGGTTTTAGTTTTCTCATCAACAAGCTGTGAATAGATGATCCTATTTTCCTTTCACTTCTATATGTAAGTCTATGACCTTCTCTCTCCATCTTGACTGCTTCCAAGTGACAAGCAGGGGTGTAAATCATGGACTTCTTTTTTAGAGTTGGAAGTGTTCTTATAGATCATCTGAGTCTGAATATGTGCTCTGAGACTTTGGCTTGTGAGGGGGCCTGATGAACTTGACCATTCTTGATGCCTGGAATTTTGAACCAATTGAGATAAGACAAAGAAGTGAGGCCGACAGATTAAAACATTGTTTTAATTACGGGTTAATCTGACATTGGAGAATGTGGCTTAGAGTTATAGACAAATGGGCTTTATAATAATGAATTCCCGAATGAGATAGATTTACCCGTCAGAGTCATGGGCAGCACAGAAAACTTCAAGCCTCTATATTGTCCCTGAGGATATTATCACATAAGAAAGCAGGGGAGAACACAGGTTTTCTGCGGGCAGCCCGCTCCCTAAAGGCAAGGAGGGGGAAGGAATGGAGTCATCACTTCTCAGGTTCTCTCCTAAACTTACCAATCAAGTAGGTTACTCCTCCTCAGATTGGGGGGAAAGGGGGGCAGAGAGAGAGCAAGAGGAGAGCGAGAGTGAGAGTGAGTCAGAGAGAGAGAGAGAGAGAGAGAGAAGAGGGTGGGGGAACGGCAGCAGGAGGGGGACAAGAAAAGAGAAAGACAGGCCAAGGGTATGAAGCTACTTCACTGGCTTCTTCTTTTCAACCTCCTGTGCTGGTTTCTCATCACTTCCTGATTTCTAAACATTGGACTGCTTCAAGGTTCAGCTCTTAGAACTCTTAGCTATCCTACTCTCTTCCCATTTTCTTTCCTCCAGTCTCATTGCTCTGTATATACTGAAGATTTCTGGATGCACAGACTGCCTTACTCATAATAGTATTTACAGGGCTTCGTATAGAGATATTCAACAAATGCATTTGAAATGAATGAATTTGGGGGGTTATAGAAAAGAAGGAGGAAAGGAAGTTAGAGGGCAGGAATAGCTCAATCCTGAGGTCAGAGTATCTACGCAGGTGGAAATTCCCAAAAGCGCAGTAGACTGTCACTTTCAGTAACAACTCATGTTTTAAAATTTAGTTAAATTGAAGCCTTAGGTGGACTTGGGCCTAGAGAAGAGATAAGTATTTCAGAGATAGCGTCTCCTTTCTCTTATAAAAGAATTATTATTATTATTAGTAGTAGTTGTATTAATATTATTGCTTATTATTTAACCTCAATAGTAGTTTTGGTAAACAACAAATCTCCTTGATTGGGGGCCAAGATATTTTATAGCTGTAGCAAACTACTGTCCGTGATGGGAATTTGTTTTTTCAAGGGTTCTGGGCAAAAAGAAAGAACTGATGATCTATACAGTCTAATTCCAGGGATCCAGAGAAGTGAGGATATTCAGAGGTTCTGAACAGTGAGACACAGTATCATCAGAGTGGGATTTATGGGAACAGACACTATTTTTTCTGAGGTTTATTGAAGGTGAAGTTTATGGTGGTGTAAATGTGGACTCCAAGCCATTGCTGTTCTCTAACCAGCATGGCAGGGCAATCTTGATAATATGATACATACATTGTAAATGTATATGCATGTGTACAGGATACATACAAATTCAGTGGTCAATAAAGATATGTTGTTCAAAATAAATACATGAAAATACTGGTGGTGGTTAGATTTTCCCTGTGTGTTGGGGCTTTTGTTCATTTAAAATCTCAAATCTCAAGACCAGTTAAATGAGGGCGTTTCCATGGACAGAGGCCCATTTATCTATGGGTATTTGTCTATAAAAGTTAACTTCTACACATTTTTGCCTGTGATTCTCTTATTTTAATTTATATGAAAATTATTTCTGTAAAGTTAGAAGTAATCTGTCCATTGTTTGAACTCTGTGGTCTTTCTTTATACTGTTACGTGGTGTTTAATCTTATTCTGCCTTGCCATGTAGTGATTTATATATATGAGTATGTCACTCTCCTTTATTAGAATGGAACCTTCTTAAGGGCAAGAATCCTATCTTATTTTTATTTATTTTTATTTTTTATTTTATTTTATTTTATTTTTTTTTTTTAAAGATTTTATTGGGGAAGGGGAACAGGACTTTATTGGGGAACAATGGTCAAATTGTTGTCCTTTCAATCTTAGTTGTGGAGGGTTCTGTTCAGCTTCAAGTTGTTGTTCTTTTCAGTCTTAGTTGTGGAGGGCACAGCTCAGCTCCAGGTCCAGTTGCCGTTGCTAGTTGCAGGGGGCACAGCCCACCATCCCTTGCGGGAGTCGAACCGGCAACCTTGTGGTTGAGAGGACACGCTCCAACCAACTGAGCCATCCGGGAGCTCAGCGGCAGCTCAGCTCAAGGTGCCGTGTTCAATTTTAGTTGCAGGGGGCAGAGCCCACCATCCCTTGCGGGACTCGAGGAATTGAACTGGCAACCTTGTGGTTGAGAGCCCACTGGCCCATGTGGGAATCGAACCGGCAGCCTTCAGAGTTAGGAGCACGGAGCTCTAACCGCCTGAGCCACCGGGCCGGCCCCCTATCTTATTTTTATACCTCACACATCAATTAATCCTTGTATATAATATGTATTTAGCAAAGGTATGTCAGATGAATATTTAATGAATAATCTTAAACATTTTTTCATACCATTTTAAAGAGATTTCACATTAATTTATTTTCAACTGATTTCTGTAAGAAGTAGCTTTTTTGCAGAGGAAAGTATTGTCTAAATTTTGGATTTAAGCCAGGTCACAAAAGTTGATATTTAGAACAAAGAGCCTACCTGTTATGGCTACTGCTACTATTGCCTCTATCTAATTGCTGTTCATTTAGCAAGCATTGTACTATATCATTTATTATATCACTTAGTTTTCTTCCAAGCCCTATGTGTTGGGTATTAATTTTTCCATTTTGACATTTAGAAAATAGAGGGTCAGGAATGTGCCTAGATTCTCCTAGCTAGATATTCAAAACCACATCTGCCTTGCTCCTAGCTTTTCTTTCTTCATCCTACATGACTTTTTTCTAGTTTGTCATATGAACTAAAATTGTGTTTTCAATATGCATCCTCCTAATGTGATAAAATGATCAACAAATGCTTATCCAAAATGGAAATAAGGGTATTATCCTAAAGATGGGATAAACCATGAATACTGTTTTCCTTAAGCACAAAATTGCACTCAGAAAGTGGATAAAATATAAATTTATTTAGAAAGTGTATTTTAGAAGGTAATACTAATTTCCTCTTTGGTTTGGCATTTAAGTTTAGATTAAAACCTGATCTTTGGAAGAAATTGTATTAGTTTAAAAGTGAACAAGTATTTCCACAATGCCTAGAATAGGCCCAGAACCACAGTCTCAAAGGAATATGAAAGAAGGTCTGTACAAAGTTTCTAGGCACTTAAGATTTTGCCGTGGAGATGGGATTCAGACCTGAGGAATGTGAGACAAAGCATGAGGTAGTACTTGACTAAGGGCCCAACCCAGCCAGTGTTCCCAGAGCAGTCATATCCTAATCCCTGGCAAGTGGGAGCAGTGTAATCTGTGCGTCTTCAAAGGGAATCTGAGTAACAAATAGGATTATATTCCATTAGTGACTATGACTGCTGTTCTAATTCCTTTTAGTAAGCACTTGCTATGTGTATTTTGTATTTGGTTACATATCCTAGTACCTTATCATTTAGAGTCAGAGATGAGACGATAGATATTTTAGGTAGTTAATTCTTACTTATCCTTCAGATCTCAGATCAACTGTCAATTCTTATGGGAAGTCCTCATTGTCCCCTCTCTCTCTACCCCAGAACTAGACTAAGTGTCTTGTAATAAGCAATTATAGAATCCACTAGTTTTTCTACCACTTAATCATATGTTAGGATGTAAGCATTGGTGCTAGAATCTAAGTTCAAGGAAGGCAGAGATCTTTGTTTTGTTCCCTGATGAATACTAGGTCTGTGCTTGGCACACAGTAGGTACTCAAAAATATTTGTGGAATAGAAAATAAAAGCACTACTTGCACTTTAGATATCCCTTTCTTTTGTATCACTTTTGTCTCAAATTCGTGTGCTTTTATTAATAACTACTCACTTCGGAGTCCTCAGACTAAGAAGAGAAAGAGACAAGGACCTTTTTTGCACACAGGCCTTATGCTAAGAAGACACTCTCGGTTGTGTAAAAGGCCTAGTATTGAAGGTGCTTGGTCCTCAAGCACCTTTTTTTCATCCCTTCTGTACTCATAAGGAACCTAAGCCTCTTAAACAACACCTAGGGGGAAAGCAGATGAAACTAAACAACCGATAGCCCAGGTGAAGCTGAGGATAAGCGGCAGGTCCTTTTTGAAGGAAGAGGATATTGTTGTCCAGGAGAGGAGTAGCTACATAAATTAACGGTGAAGGCTTTCCAAAGCAGGTAGTACAAAGGCAATGGGGTGGAGAAGCCATTCCTTTCACGTCATTCAAGGTGGATGCTGTATGGTTGGGAATGGGCAACTTGAACCTTAATTAAAGACCTATTCTGCACATTCTTCTAAATTCCATGTGTGTGATGGACATCAGCTCACAGAAAAGCTTTGTCCTCAGTAATGGATTATGCCAACACGGCTTTTGAAGTTAAAGTCAAGTAACAGATGAAATGACACAATACTTTGGCTTTAAACATAAACTCCAGTCTACTTGTGTACTTATATCATAGTTTGTCCTATGTCATAGCAGTGCAGTAAGCATCAAAAGGTATTGAACAATCATAACAAAGGAGCCACTTGCCTTGTGTCTGGGAAATGTGTCTAGTAAAGATTTCTTATACAAATTTGAAGAACAAAGGCATTCCAGAGGTTAGAAAGTTTAGGAACTGACCTACCTTGGGAAATTCTCCATCTCTGCACATTACATGTGTGAAGAGCTGGCCAATTCGAAATGCTTGGCTAGTTATGAAATAGAGAGGGAGGTGGAGCTGTTGCAAATGCTGGCTCCCCAGTCATCCCAGAGACTGCTCCTGAGGCCCCAGCTTGCTCTTCAAAGTGCCAGGCTCCTAAGAGTGGTCTGCCAGCTTATTCTACAGAACACACTGTTCCCTGCATCAAGGGCCTAGCCAAACTGCAGAGGTCTTCTGGAGAGAAAATTCTATACCTAGGTCCCAGGGCTCTGGGGGGAAGGGAAAAGTGCACACAATAGGCTCTTCTGACTACTGTGTCCCTGACTTCTGTGTTAAAGGCCTGCGTGTTCAAAGTGTGAAATTTAACCAGCTTTATCTAAATTAGGTAAGAGACTAATGATTTTTGAGAGAGCTAAGATTTTAGCTCTGTACCTTAGACTTAGTCTGAACCCTTCCTGAGTGGAGGGTCGACTCTCCTACCTCTGCTGCTAGAGATGGTGTAGGTGGGAAACACATTCTGTCGATATTATTGACAGGGTTCTTTTCCCATTCTAATCCAACCCTGTCCAAAACTAAGACAGCAAAGTAGTTAATGTACTGAGGAAAAAATGACAAATCAACCCAGAAACCTATCCAGTAAAACTATCTTTCAGGAACAAGGATGAAATAAAGACATTTTTAGATAAACATAATCTAAGAGTTTATTATGAAAAGATCTCACACTACAGGGATGTTTAAAGTGAGATAGCTGTTTGTATAAATGTTGATAAGCAAATATTGATTTATATAAAACAATGAAATCTAATTTTAGGAGAGTGGCTAGAAACAAAATATTAGATACTATTAATGTATATGCATACATCGAGAGGAGTGAGATCAGAGTTCAAGCATTATAAAGACATGTTACTGTTTAGAGGATAAAGAGACTAATTTTGATTATCTTTAGATATGGTGAAGAGTTATTTTTAAAGACATGATAATGATGTGATTATGTTTAAATACTTAATTTTTAGAGATATATGCCTAAATAATTTCAAGTGAAATGATATATTTGAGGTAGGCTTCAAAATAACTGGAGGTAGGAGGGTGGAGGTATATCAGCCTTACTAGTTCTTTATGTGTTTTTTTTTAAAGATTTTATTACAAATATAGTTAGCAAACAATATTAGTTTCAGGTGTACACAATAATTATTCAACATTTATATACCTAAACAAGTGATCGCCATGATAAATCCAGCAACCATCTGACTGTACCACACTATCACAATATTATTGACTATGCTATGTTTCCTATGCTGTACATTACATCCCCATGACTTATTTGTTTTATACCTGGAAATTAGGACCACTTATTGCCCTTTACCTCCCCCCCTTTTTAATTTTTCAGTAACAGTTGACATTCAATATTATTTTATATTAATTTCAGGTGTACAGCATATGGTTAGACATTTATATAATTTAAGAAGTGATCCCCCTGAGTAGCCTAGTACCCACCTGGAACTTTACATAGTTATTATCATATTATTGACTATATTCTGTATGCTATACCCTGCGTCCCCATGACTATTCTGTAACAACCAGTTTGTACTTCTTAATCCCTTCCCCTTCTCCACCCACCACCCCAACCCCCCTCCCATCTGGCAACCACCAAAATGTTCTTTGTATCTGGTTTGTTGCTGTTTTGTTTATTTATTTTGTTCCACATACTATAAGCAAAATCACTGCATCTGTCTTTCTCTGTCAGACACTCCCCTCAGCACAATACTCTCTAGGTCCATTGATGCAGCTGCAGATGGCAAGAACCAATTCCTGTCCATGGCTGAGCAATATTCCATTGTATATATGTACCATCTCCTCTTTATCCATTCATCCATCAACAGACACCCAGGCCACCTTCTACATCTTGGCCATAGTAAACAATGCAACAATGAACATATGGCTGCACATGTTCCCTTGAGAAAGCATTTTGGGTTGCTTCGGATAAATACCCAGTAGTGGGATTGCTGGGTCCTTTTTGTCTTTTGTTACAGCCTTTGTTTTAAAGTCTGTTTTGTTTGGTATAAGTATGGCTCCTCCAGCTTTTTTCATCATTTCCATTTTCATGAAATATCTTTTTCCATCAATTTACTTTCAGTTTCTGTATGTCTTTTGATCTGAAGTGAGTTCTTATAGGCAGCATATGTAAGGGTCTTGTTTTCTTATCCACTCAGGCACGCTATCTTTTGATTGGAGCATTGAATCCATTTACATTTAAAGTAATTGTTGATAAATATGTAGTTATTGCTATTTTATTATTCATATTATTTATTTTTTTCCTTCTTCTTAAAGAAGTCCCTATAACATTTCTTGTAATACTAGTTGGTGTTGATGAACTCCTTTAGCTTATTCTTGTCTGGGAAGCTCTTTATTTGTCTTTTGAGTCTAAATAATAGCTTTGCTGGGAATAATAATCTTGGTTTTGGGTCCTTGCTTTTCATCCCTTTGATTGTTTCGTGCCAGTCACTTCTGGCCTGCAAGTTTCTGTTGAGAACTCAGCTGAAAGTCCTACAATGGATGCTCCCTTGTAGATAACTAACTGCTTGTCTCTTGCTTCTTTCAAGATTCTTTCTTTGTCTTTAATCTTTGGCATTTTAATTATGATGTATCTTGGTGTGGGCCTCTTTGGGTTCCTCGTGTTTAGGACTCTCTGAGCTTCCTTGGCTTGTGTATCTATTTCCTTTGCCAGGTTAGAAAAATTTTCTGTCATTATTTCTTCAAATAGGTTTTCAATTCCTTGATGTCTCTCTTTTCCTTCTGGTACCCCTGTGATGCAAAAGGTCCCTTAACTGTCCTCATTTTTCTTTTCTTTTCTTTCTTTTTGATTCTCTTTTCTTTTGCTGTTCTGATTGGGTGTGTTCTATTACTTTATTTTCTCAGTCGCTGATTTGATCCTCTGTTTCATCTTATCTACTCTTGACTCTTTCTAATGTATTCTTCATTTCAGTTATTGTATTCTTTATTTCTGACTGGTTCTTTTTTATGTTTTCTATCTCTAATTTTATATTTTCTATCTCTTTGTTGAAGTTCTCCCTGAGATCACTGAGCATCCTTATAACCAGTGTTTTGAACTCTGAGTCTGATAGGTTGCTTGTCTGCATTTTGTTTAGTTCTTTTTCTGGAGCTTTGTTTTGTTTTTTCATTTGGGACATGTTTCTTTGTCTCCCACTGCCAGCCTGTATTTGTTTCTATGTATTAGGTAGGGTTGCTGTGTTTCTTGGCCTTATGTAGTAGGTGCCCTGTGGGGCCCATTGGTGCAATCTCCATGGTCACCTAAGCCCAGTGTTCTGAGCTGGTTTGAGTGGGTTGTGTGTACCCTTCCTATCGTAGTTGAGCCTTGGTTGTTGTTTGAATGTCAATAGGAGGGATTGAGTCTGATTGGTTGTGAGGACTGGCCATGAATACGGTGGAGGAGCTGTTGTGCAGAGGCTGACCCTACAGAGTGGGATTTGCTTTAGCAGGGCTCTGGTGCCTGCACAGTTTTCTCTTTGTGTGTTTTATCCTTGTAGGTGGCCAGGAGATGCTCTGGCTCAGTCCAAACGTGGCCACTGATTGTACCTGCCCCGGAGCCTCCTGGGAGGGGCCACGCCAAAGGCCAAGCTAAGCTGCAACCTATTCCCAGTCCAGAGCCACCTGGCATGAGCCACAAAGAAATTTGCTTATGGCTGCCACTCCCACTGGGTTTGGAGGTGCCTTAAGAGGCCAGTCCATGAACCAAGGTTGGTTTCTGCTAGGGCCAGGCTTTGGGCTGATCAGCAAGAGGTACATGACATGCCTAAGCCAGATGCTGCTTGTTTGGATTTTGTGAATCTTTGAGAGATTTGAGGAAAGGCTGCATCATGAGCCAAGACAGGCCATTTGTATGGAAAAGCCACTGGAAGTAGCTTGGGTGGGCCAACAGGTTGGGTGGGGTGGGGTTTCAGGGAATCACCAGGGTGGAGTTAATCAGATTGATGGAGACTCAGATATGGTGGCTGCCTGTGTCTGCATGCCGAGAAGGAGGAGCTCAACAAAGAAACAATGGCTTCTGCTAGCTCCTCCAGTGGGGAGAAAGCTGCCCTTTCAGCCATCACCTTGAGGCCAGACAACTCAATTCCTCTCTGTACAGCCCTGGCACTTTTTGAGCTACTGCTCCAGTGCTGGAGTTCAGAGCAAGTGAGTCCTCAGTGACTAAGTCCATGTACTGGCCCTTTAAGAGGAGTGCCTGGGACTGCAGCCACCCTCTGTCTCACTCAGCCACCATCTCCACTGTTCTGTTTTTCATAGCCAGAAGTCATGGGACATCTCTCCTTGGCACTGGAAACCCTGGGATGGGGAGCCTGGTGAGGTGCTGGAATCCCTTGCTCCTCCCAGGGTTGCCTCCACAGCCAAGATATCCCTCCTGAGTTTAACTACCACTTGCAAGTGTGTCACCAGCCTGTTCCATGTCTCTGTCCCTCCTACCAGTTTCTAGGTGGCTTCTACTGTATGTCCTTAGTTGTAGGACTTTGGTTTAGCTAGACTTCAGGCAGTGCTCAATGATGGTTGTTCTGTAGTTTAGTTGTAATTTTGATGTGGTCATGAAAGGTGGCAAACACCGCATTTACCTACTCTACCGTCTTGACTGGATATAAACTCTTTTTTTAAACCAAACCAATTCATTGTACTCATTCAAACATTTATTTGTTCCATAAACATTTAAAAATGTGTATAGTTTCTACTATGTGCTATGAAAATTCTGGGCGTTGGACTGAAAAGTGAATAAGACATAGAAAAACTTCTGATGAGCATCTCATAGTTACTGAGGGAAATAAGTAGATAATTACAATCCAGTGTAGTACTAACAATGATAAAGATAAACATAGGGATTCTTGTGAGACAAGTGAGGGCAACTAATCCTGTGTGGATTATGGAAAGCTTCCAGATGGAGGCCTGGGTTTTTTTCTGGGAGAATAAGTAGGAATTAGCCAAGTGGAGAGGAAATATGAGAAGGTCCTTCCAGGCATGAGGAAGAACATGAATAAAGATATCAGACTGGGAACATGTGTGTGCAGGAAACTAGATACAGTGTAGTTTTGCAGGAACATTTAGTACAAGGCAGTGAATGGTGAGATACAAAGTTAGACAATAGGTGGAGGTCAGATCAAATGTATAGTACATATTTAGAAGTTATTTGGATCTTTTATCCTGTAGACAATGTGGCATTATCAAAATTTTTAGTTTTTTCTTTGGAGAGGGGTGACATAATTACATAGTTAATGTTGCATTCTCTACAGACAACTCTGGTAAGTATGTGGTAAATAAAGAGTTAATCTAGCCCACCACCTGATTTTGTAAATAAAGTTTTATTGAAACAAATCCACACCTATTTATTTACACTGCCTATGACTGCTTTCCGATTCTGAAGATGAAATTGCATGGCTGTGAAAGAGATGAATATAAAGCAGATTATTAATATAAATAAGCAGATGAATATGAAAACATGGGACCAGTTACAAACGCTATTATAGTAGTTCATATGAAACATAACAAGGGTTTGATTAGGGCAGGGGTAATAGGAATGTAAAGTAGCTGGTAAATTTAAGAAATATTTAGAAGGTAAAGTCAGCCAAGTTAAGGGTCACTTGTAGACTTCTAGCAGAGATGAAAGATGCCGCCACCAGTTGAGAGAGGGTAAGATTACAGGAGAATGTGTAAATGGGAGGAAAGATGACAAAGTTTTGAATGAAGTGTGTCTAAGATCCCCTGCCTTAGCCCACCCCTCACCTCATTCATGAGCCTCAGGATCAGGAAGTTCTAAGGTTTGGGAAAGGGGAAAGGGTAGCTATTGCAGTATGGTAATTAAAAAAAAAAAAAAAAGATCATTCAGTGGTTTGTTTTTTAAGCTATGCTTTTTTATCCCTGAATCAAACATAGCCCCAAATCATCCTTGATCTATGTAGTCTCTCCTCAAGTACACGTCAGGTGACATCTGAAATCTCTATTGTGTTGTCAACAAACTCCTCTACATTCTTGGACTGAATAGTTCCCCCATCCAAGAAGTAGAACCTGTTTTTCGTCCACTTCCTGGTGTCTTGGTTTTGGGTGGGTTCATTGGTCATTGTCCTAGTACCGCAGGGATGGTATGGCCCAGGCCATTTTCTTCTGTGTTTATAAAAAGAGAAAATGTTATGCAGGAGGTAAGAGAATAAGATCTGTAGTCAGTCATACTTAGTTTTTTTTTGTTGTTTTTGTTTTTTCCCTCCCTTTCTACTTGAGTTTAAATCCTGGCTCTACTACTTACTTAGCTGTGTTACTTTTGCAAAGTTACTTTACCTTTCTCTGCCTCATTTTCCTTGTCTTTAGAACCAAAGTAATAGCAGCATCTACCTCGAGATTAAATAAAATAAATTCAGGTAAAGAATTTAGATAGAGCTTGGCATAGCCATTCAACATATGTTTAATGCATGGCTGCATATAGCTAAGACCGTGCTAGGCACTGTGAATATTGTGCTAATGAAACAGACACAGTTTCTGACCTTATGGAAATAATGGGGTATAACAGTGCAGTACTAAACAGGTAATTAACCATTAAACAGGTAAACAGAGAAATAACTATGAAATAGCAAATTGAAGAAAATGACAGGAAGGAAATGAATCTGGGACCCTGGTACAGAATAAATGGTGTGATGGTGTGATGGTGTGATGGTGTGTGTGTGTGTGTCTAGTGGTGGGGGTTGGACGTAATAAGTTTAGATAGAAAAATCCTCTCTGAGGAATAATATTCAAACTTAGATTTGGATGAGAGGGTTAGGGTTAGGGTAAGGAATAGCTTTTCAGGCAGCCAGAACTGCTGTGTGAATGTACCAAACAAGCACTCAAAAATGTTAGTGAGGTTGGTAGAGATTCAAAGGCCACACCCTCAGATAGGGGTGAAAAAGATATTTTTATAACTAATATTAATATTTTTATCATTTTGTCTGAAAGCAGAAAACTTAATTTAGTAACTTCTAGGCAGACTCAGTCAAAATGATTGATTGATTATTCAGTCATTTCAGAAGCCTCTTAGTAAAATTTAAGATTTTAAGTACTGATACAGGATTTTAGTTTGCACCTTTCCCCTGAGGCTGTGTCTAAACTCAAGGAGGTGAGGTATCCAGTTTGCAGATACTTGCTGTGCTTTGGCAGTTACTGATATGTGACTTTGTCTGTTATTTGCTTGGGTAACTTGATCTCTGATCCATCATCTTAGATTGCCACCTCTCACCATGGCCTCTGGTCCCTCTGGCCTTCCTTATTCTAACCTCAAGACTGGTCCTGGCTACATGTCCAAACCCTCCCATGTATATGAGAGTTCTCTGGGGTTTGGAAGGGCCTACTAGAAGGTAGCACTCAAGTTTATCTGACCAGACAACTCACTCTGCTATTGGTATTTTATTCCTCTAGCATTGGCCTGGAAATTTTCATGAGGCTAGAGGTCTTTCTGGGCTATATATACCCTTGGAAATATTGAACAAACTCAAAAGGAATCTGGAGGCTTGGCTAGAAGTAAATGATAGAGATTTATTCAAGTGTCTTGGAGTTTGCAAAGTGGGAACACAGAAAGGAAAAAACCCAGAAGTGTTCTAAAGAAGAAAGAAAAGTTAAAATTCTTATAGTAAAATGTACATTCTTGAGAATTATGAGTCCTGCATTCTTAGCCTTAGGATTGGTCCAGGACAGATGTCAGACAGTCAGGATGATGGATGCCAGGAGGTCTTGTCATATCAGGTGGCTAATGGATAATGAATGTCAGGTGGATGTATATGTGAGTCCTTCATGAGGTAATTAAAGGGTTACCTGGAAGTCTAGATATATATCCAGGCATTGATGCAGGACTGGAAAGTTCAAAAAAGTTTAAGTTCCCAGGCTAGTTAGAACAAACAATGAATCTTTCCTCATGCCGCAACCTTTATCATGTTAGTAATTTTAACAGCTTGGTTAAAATGGATAAAAAGGGTCCACATAGTAAACCTGAGAAGCTTAGGGGAGCCCCACACGGTGGGCCTTACAAATCAGAGACCAAAAGTAACCATATCGGGTGGTCTGAACGTAAAAATTCCTAACTAAAAGTGGGTCATGGTGAGTAGTCATGTGCTAGGCCTGTAGCTTCCTTGACAAAGGTCAGTCTTTACCTTTGAAATTGTCTATTGTCTTTGTACATCAAAGATAACATACCTTTGAAATGTCAGAGTGATTTTGTTTTCCAGACCCCTTGAAGGCACAACCACTAGCATCAGAGCCTGAGACCACATTGTTCTCCTAATTCCACCTACGTACCATCTCTATGTGCTATCCTGTACCATCAACTTAAAAGAAGCACATATCTCCCGTTTTGCATTTTATCCAATCTCAGACATTTCCCTGCTTTGCTTTCTCCCGCCTCCCTAGTCTAACACCAATGAATGTCACCCTCCTTATTTCTCCTTCTTTGATTCTAATGTACAGAATAAGCTGCAAAACTGCCATTTTCTGAAGCATTTTCTTAACCTGTTGAGATTTTACTTCCTGGAAATTGATGTCAGTTTGGCTCAAATAAACTATTACAAGACATTTTCTTAGGATGGACATTCTTTCCTTAACACTATCTCCACTCTTTCCTTAGAAGTCAGATTAAGGTTTTCGATTTCTCCAAATTCATCTGGACTCACAGTCATTTCCCCTTTGAGGCTCCACCTCTCCATGGACTGACCAGGGTTGGGACAAAGCCATTGGACATGGTCTCCTTTTTTGGAGGCCCTGCTAAATCTACTGTTCTCTATTCCTGTTTTAAAAAAGAAAAAAAGAATACCCTTTTCCTCCCAAGTCCAGAATGAGTTTTTCAAGAAAATAAATGCAAAATATTTCTTTTGGGGTGGAAATATAGGCTATGCTTTTTCTGACTTTTGTCACTAACTCATCAATTTAAGCTTGAGGCTAGGACTCGGAAAAACCTTTTTCCCCTCTGCTGTTGGAATTAATCAAAAGCCTTGGCTTTCAATACTTTACTCTCTGCTTTGCATTTCAAAGCTCTAATTTTAAAATTCAAATATGAACATTTAGCCTAATGTCTACTATTGTTTCATAAAGTGGTGTAAAAATCTTTTACTAAGAAAACCATCAGTTTCAATTTCCAAATGTTATTATGCCACTTAAGCATTATTAACTTATTGAAAGCCTTTAAGTTATTTTCTCCTTATATTTACCTGGCAACATCTCAGTATTTCTAACTATTCACCCCCCCCACCCCCCCAACACCACTGACAGAAGCCAAGCTGTGTGGTTGATTATCTTCACCTCTTGGTCCACCCACCATCCAGGATGACTGCTACAGCCCTGGCACTCCACTCTCAGTTCTTTCACTTCCTCTCTGCTAATTGTTAGCAGTCTCTTACAGGAGCACTTTCAAGACCTTGTTGTCCGGAAGGGCTCCACCGCTGAAACCTTACACTCAGAAATCCCGCCTGCAGTTTTGCCAGCTTTCTTCTTTGTGTTTGTGGAGCTAGTCTTTCAACCTCACAACTTCTAGTCCAGAAGGACCTCTTATTTTCTTGCTCCTTAGAGAGTTCCTCATCGCTTAATTTCTTTTCCTCCCCAACTTGGATCCCATTGGTTTAGTGGCATTCTCATCTGTTGAAGGAAAAATCCAGCAGTCATAAATTTTGAAGAGATGTCACTGGCTTTATTCAGTGATTCATGAATAGGGGAGCATACAATCTAACAGACAGAAAGAACCTCTGAAGAACTGTAATGAGTGAGAGATTTTTATAGAACAAAGTGACGGGGAACAAGGGAGTTATAATGGCCATTAAAGCAGGGTTACTTTCCTGGAATGGAGGAGAGGGAAGTCTTGGAGCTGGGTCTGGTAACTTGTGCTGAGCATGCAAACACTGATTGGTTGATCTACGCCTCCCTTTTCTGGGAGAACTGAGCATGGAAACTTAGGTAAGCTTTGGTTTGCTGATGTGGGGGTGCTTAGCAGGAGTGACTCCATCTTGGGCCTCTTTTAGATATTTTAACACATCTATACCCTGATTTCATGTGATCACACCACCTGACACCTCTGTAGATAAATATTTGCAGACCTCAGCTGAGTCTCAGTGTTCTCTCTCTCTTCCTTTCCCCGGCTCCTTTTCCCATCACTTTTTTTTACATTGGACTCTAAGCTAGTTGATAGCATACCTGTGTCATGACTCTGCATCTTCAGTATCTATTACTATTCTTAGTATCGATCCCCTGATCAATAAATGCTTGTTGAATAAATGAATGAAGCAGAGAGTAATGCTTATTTTTAAATAAATTGCAACATTTTATATCTATTTATTCATTCTTCAGTCATTCATATTGGCTAATTACAATAATTCAAAAGTGCTGAATAGAAAATGTAAAATTATTTCAGATATAAAACATTTTTAAAAATTAGGAAAAATTGAGTTAGCATACTTTATAGCTACTTCTAGCTTTCAAAATATCCCATTTTAAGGATATTCTCACTCATATTTCTATTTATTAGAAATATTAAGTTGTTAATGATTTTTAGATCAACTTTATAGCACTATAATTTACATAAAGTAAAATGCACTAATTATAAGTATATAACCACCAATAACAGTAAAGATATAGAACAATGCCATCATCCCAAAAAGTTCACTGGTGTCCCTTTTTAGTCAATCTCAATCTACCTCTCCATATCCCCAAGCTCTAGACAACTGCTGATCTGCTTTCTGTCACTATAGCTTCTTTAGCCTTTTGTAGAATTTCATATAAATTAAATCATACAGTACATACCCTATTGTGTCTGGCTTCTTTTGCTCAATACATTTTTGAGATTTATCTATGTATTGCTTCCATAAGTTACAATTTATGTAGCCATACAATGTTGGTAGGCTTTGAGGGTGTTTACACTTTCTGGCTATGATGAATAAAGCTATTGTCAATGTTCATGCATAAGTCTTTGTGTGGACACAGTTTTCATTTCTCTTGGGTAACCACCAAGGAGTGGAATTGATGGATCTTAGTGTAAATATATGTTTAATGTTATAAGAAACTATCAAACTGTTTTCCAAAATGGTTGTAATATTTTACATTACCACCAGCAATGTATGAGAGTTCCAGTGGTCCTATATCTCATCAACACTTGACACTATCAATCCTGATTTCCCCCATTCTTCTGGGTACGTAATGATACCTCACTGTGGTTTAAATTTATATTTCTCTGAGATTAATGATGCTGAGAAGTCTTCATGTGCTTATAGGCCATTAGGGATACATTCCTCTTGTGAAGTATTTGTTTAAACATTTTGGCAAGTTTTAGTTGGGCTATTGTCTTATTGAGTTGTAAGAATTGTGGCTATATATGTCAAATATACATATTATGAATATTTTCTCCTTGTCTGTCGTTTGCATTTCATTTTCTTAGCAGTGTTTTTCAGATAGCAAAACATTTTAATTTTGATGAAGTCCCATTTATTAATTACTTTCTTTTATGACCCATGCTTTTTGTGTCTTATCTAGGAAATTTTTGCCTACTCTAAGGTTTGAAAGAATCATATGTTACAAGCTGTTATTAATTAATTAATCAATCAATTAATTAATATTAAATTTATTGAGGTGACATTGATTAGTAAAATTACATAGGTTTCAAGTGTACAATTCTGAAACACATCATCTATAGATTGCATTACGTGTTCACCACCCAAAGTCAATTTTCGTTCCATCACCATACATTTGACCCCGTTTACCCTCTTCTACCACCCACCTCCCCCATTGTCCTCTGGCTTTTAAAATAAGCTGAGAAGTAATCAGTGAGTTAGTATTAACTATAAGCTTAGCTACCATGGTCTGAAGAATAATTCTTCTCTGATACCAAAATCCCTGGGTAGTATACTATGACTCTCCTAATTCTGATCTATGCCTCAGAATAGAAATGAAGAGCTTTGAACAATTGTTTAAAAAACTAATAAGTATTTCTAAAGGTAATGATTAAATTTATTCTCAAACATGGGTACAGCTCAAGTGAGCAGGATATGAGAAGAGCACCCAGTTTCTGAGTTTGGACTGTATGGAGGCGCTCCTCTTTGTCATTATACTTAAAAAAGAGTTTGTCATTCTTTTTTCCTTTCTCCATTTGTTAAAAAAGAAAAAGAAAATCTTTTTTGAGTCTCTTAGTATGCCGCGTTTTCTGTCTTTTATATCTTTCTCTCTTTATATGTGCACGTCCTAGAGAGCTCTGTTTCTATTTCCTGACTGTTTTCTTTTTCCATTCCATTATCCTTTCTTATCTTTTTACTTCTTTCTTTAGCTCTTCTCCTGCCAGTCTTTTTCTCATTGATTTTTCTCTTCTGAAGTGACATAGTGTAGAACTTATACATATATAAAAGATAGATTTATGCATTCAGAATTTATTGAATAAAGATTTGCACTGTCTATATTTATACTTCAAAATTTAAGATGAATTGAATGTTGAGTGCTTTATCCTTATCCTTAAAAATTAACCAAGTTGTTTTAATTTGAATGTTGTCCTCAGATGATTCTCCCTCTCCTGTTACATAGTAAAATCAACAATTTTATTTGGTAATTTGGGAGAACATTTTTATTTATTTATTTTACAGAAATGAACATAGATACATAGCTCTTTGGCAGGAAAAAAAGATCTTCAAACAAAGTTAGTTTTTTTTTTTTTTTAAGGAAAATTCACTTTGTACAAACATACTATAAAATATTAACTGCTCTAATGCACTTTTTCCAATAAGGAACTGTTGCTGGTATTCCTGTTCAGAAAATATGGCTATTTCAGAGTCCCTTTTAAAGCATCTTTCAGGATTCATAAACTGTTTCATAAAAGGCATAGCTACAGAGACATTGTCCTGTACTCTTTAAGCCTACAAAAATACTTTTAATATTTCTCATTTCCTTTCTTAATGTAGCATAGTCATTATTTTTATGCGCCCTTACCCTTTATTCCATCTTCTACCTTCATTTTTTAAAAATGTATGTCATTCCCCTCTCACTGTGTATTTTTTTCAAATTTATTTTTTAAATTTATTGGGGTGTGACAATTGTTAGTAAAATTACATAGATTTCAGGTGTACAATTCTGTAATACATCATCTATATATCACATTGTGTGTTCACCACCCAGAGTCAGTTCTCCTTCCATCACCATATATTTGATCCCCCTTACCCTCACTGTGTATTTTTACCTCACTCTCTTTAAGTCTTTACAAATTGGATAGCACAGATATTAGTTTTTCAATGTCTGCTTTCTCATTCAGTTTTTCTATTTTAATGTCTCTTTATACCACATTGTCTCTTTCCTTTTCTTATTTCTGCTTAATTCACCTCTATGCCATTCATTAGGCCCAATTCAATGACTTCTAGCAACTGTTAAGAAAGGAAAGAGTTCATTTTCAGCACTTCGTTTCTGTAATCATTTGAAACCTATAAGCCAAGCCTTTTGGAAACAATTAGGGTTTAATACTTCATAATGAAAATGCTTTTTAAAATGGCTATTATCAAGAAATCAACAAACAACAAATATTGGCGAGGATGTGGAGAAAAGGGAACCTTTGTGTACTGTTGGCGGACTGTAAACTGGTGCAGCCATTGTGGAAAGCCATATGAAGGTTCCTCAAAAAACTAAAAATAGAACTACTATATGACCCCACAATTCTACTTCTGGCTACTTATCCAAAGAAATCCAAAACACTAATTTGAAAAAACATATGCACCCCTATGTTCATTACAGCATTATTTACAATACAGAAAATACGGAAGCAATCTAAGTGTTCATTGACAGATGAGTGGATAAAGAAGAAGCAGTACATATACATACATACATATATATATATATATATATATATATATATATATATATATATATATATATATATATAATGGAATATTACTTGGCCATAAAAAAGAATGAAGTCTTGCCATTTGTGATAACGTGGATGGACCAAGAGGGTGTTGTGCTAAGTGAAATAACTTAGAGAAAGACAAATACCATATTATTTCATTTATATATATGTGGAATTTAAAAAACAAAATAAATGAACAAACAAAACAGAAACAAACTCATAGATACAGAGAACAAATTGATGGTCACTAGATAGGAGGGGTGTTGGGGAGATGGATGAAAAAGATGAAAGAAATTAAGAAGTATAAATTGTCAATTATAAAAATAGTCACGGGGATGTAAAGCACAGGGAATATAGTCAATGATATTGTAATAAGTATATATGGTATTGTATGTGTACGAGGCTTATTGGGATGATCACTTCATAAGGTATATAGATGTCTAATCACTATGTTGTACACTTGAAACTAACATAATACTGTATATCAAGTGTAATTGAAATAAATTTAAAAAAAGAAAAAAATTCCAAAGCAGAACAGTTTGCAAAGATGAACCTGTAAAAAAAAGAAAATGTTCCTTTTTAATCATTTTCAACTGTCCTCAGAGATATTAAAAATTATTTAAAATGTTAGTTGGATAAATAATGCATTTAAAATGAGTATGGAGTGGGAAGTGTCAGCGTGTATGGCTGGAGACAAGGTGAGCTGCAAATAATGGAAAGAGTGGAAATATTTCAGAATGGGTTTTTAAACTTTTCTACTTGTTAAAGCTCTAAAGATAAAGTTGAATAAATGAATGTTAGAGGGAATGGATAGGGACATGAGGAAGTCTGAATTATAGACCTAATCTGCCTATGGTAATTTCTTTGGAGACTCCTATTTAATGTTTATATGTCACTTAAATAACTATTTCATAGTATATCAATGTTCATTTTTGTATAAAATATTCTCCTAATTCTCCAAGGAAATAGTTGGTCCTATCAGGTGACTTCCCCCCCTCCGCCCCATGCCTTCCAGTTCATCCATCACTTTGTTCAAGTATCTGTAGGCATAGGAGTACCCAGGTTGATAAGCTCAGTACAAGAGCAAAATAGTTGGGGCATCTAATCCAACTTGTTTACTATCTTTCTTCCTATCACTATTCCTATCATTGACTAGAAATGAAGGTTCTAGAACAAGGTAGGTGGTGGTGGTGGTGGTTGTGGCTGCCTCTCTGATAGATGGCTATCTCAAAGTGCAATGGACTGTTTGAGTAGAGAGTGAGTTGCCTTGAGTGGAGGTGTTTAAACAGAGATAGAGTGAAACTATATTGGAAACTTAAGCCTCAGCTGTGGGGTAAGACTGCATAAATGATATATCAAAGAATCTAGATCATATGGTAGGATAAAAAGAAATCTTTGCTTTCCTCTGAGGCATTCTGTAACTAAATTGATCATTACATTAAGATATAAAAAAATCTAGTAGCATAATTAGGGCATTTAAATTAAACCAATAACGTAATAACTCCAGTAGAAATAAAAATTGGAGACAATATTGTTAAATATAAAAATTACTGATGAAATAACTAAATAAAAATATTAAAGCACCTTGGCTTTATTAGGAATAAAATTAATTGCTTGTACTAAAATATAAACAAGCAAAAACTTGATTGGGAGTATATTGTCCTCTGGCTGGGTAGCAGTGGTATGTTGGGTAGAGAAAACGAAGAAATGATGGGAGGAAGAAGGGCAGAGAAGAGCTGAGCATGGGGCTGAGAAGAGAGTTTTTTCTTTTGTCCTTGAACAGTTGCATTGGTTTTTACTGGATCATATTACCTCCTATTGCCACAGCAGGATAATCAAAGGAGCTCTGGGACCATTTTTAGTCAAGTTTTCTTCCTACTACCACCTAGGCTTCGGTCTAACTTCGAAGTCTGTGGGAATTCATAACATTTAGAAAGACATGCTCTGAGGTTGGAGGGGATGTAAATAATTTCTTTTTAAATGCTGATGCATCTAATACCTTGCTGCTCTAATACAGTCTGTGGGCCAACAGCACCTGCGGCATGGACATCACCTGGGAGGAGCTTGTCAGAAATGCAGAATTTCAGGCCCCAGCCTGCTCTCCTGAATCATAATCTGTATTATCACGAAATCTCCATGGGACCCACATGCATATTAATATTTAAGAAGTACTGATATAACATATTTAGTTTGCATTCTTATAGGGTGTCATCTACTCCCAGGGTGTCAGTAATTTTCTGGATGGTTTTAACTGAGGTTGTACTCTCTTAATCCATTAATCCATTATCACATTTAATCCTCACAACAAACCTTGGTGCTACATTAACCTTTATATTGCATATGAGACAGTGAAGTAATTTATCCAAGATCACATAACTACTACATGGTGAAGATGTTATACCTGGGTATGACTGGTTTCCAGGTCTTTTTTCTTTTCCTACACTCTATTGCTTTTTCTTGAACTTAATCATGAGTAATTGTTTATGCATTAGGAGAATAAAGCCCATTGAAAAAGATTGTAAAAAAGAGCCTTACTGAGTGTGTTAAAAGAAAGAAGTCTTTCAGTCATTCAAAGATTATTTCAAATAGTGTTTCACACTTCTCATAGTGATAAAGCAAATAAGACAGAATGAAACATCATTGGTCCCTGGCTTTTGGTGTAACTTAGGGAAGTGAGAGGACTGCATCCTGTCATGGCCACACTTCATCCTGCCCATCAGCTGACTCGCATCTTGTTGCTGCTGAGACAGGCCCCATCTGTTCCAGCCTATGTTGAGCCAGGTGCTAAGAGCAGTACTGATTGTGTTATGTTGAGGCTGCCCATATGCCTCCATGCAAACTGTAGTTCAAGAGCTGTAAAACTATTTGCATTTTTCAATCTCTCAGAAGGCTTTGAACAAAACCAGTTCCAATCGGCTATTTGAATACTTTACATTTGCCAAAAGAGTGTAGAATTTATGGCCACCAACCAAATTATTAAGAAATATTGTATTTTCAGAATAGCTACATTTTCCAGAGAGAGGTGCAAAGAAACCCTATAAAACACTGGAGATGACTGTGATCACCCTTTGTTCTTGGAAAACTCCATTCAACTGGAGAAATAGAGGATTAAACAAAAACCAACTGATACCTGCCTTGAGGCTGGAGGATCCTATGCCACTTTAGCTTTGGGGTGTAACCCAGATGGACTTATTTCAAGCTGGGTAACATTTAGTGTGGGCTGTCCACACTGCACAAGCATTTCTTAGGGGAACTAGATAATGCTTTAAAATGAACAGTGGATTAGAAGTATGAAGTTAGTGTGGGGCATGTCTCCGTATCTTAGAGTAGAACCGGGTGTACATCGGTGGGGGGGGCATAATTTTCAGTTGAGTAAACGTAGGGGAAGCACTGTTTCTTGATGAGTTTCAGGTCTGTTCTCATACTTAAAGGGGCCTCTGTTGGCTCATCCTTTCATAGGGTGTGTGAGTTTGTCGGTGGAGACCAGCCTCATCGAGGTCTCTTTCCTCTGCTCTGTCCGGCCCTGCTTTCTCTAAAGTGACGAGCTTGAGGGCCTCCAGGCTTAGGGCGCTTTTAGAGCCGGATTGGCTGCCTGGGAGCCGGGCCTGATAGGGGCGTCCTCCTGACGCCTCCACAGTCACCTTGTCTTTCCCTCCCGCTCTTTCTGACGTTAGCACAAGACTAGCATTCGGAGCGAGAGAGTAGTCCTGGACTTCAAGGGCCGATTAACTTGGAGGTCCCACCCCTCTGTTCAGAGCCAGCCCAACTCGGAGAACTCAGAGTCAGCCTCGAGAGTAAAGCTTTTTGAGTTAAAAAAGGGGGGCGGTTCGCAAACCCATCTTAAATGTCAGCTCAATATCCACAGGGGCGAGCGACAGCAGGTAATTAGTAGCAATTAGCTGTCCCCCTGCCGGGAAGCCGGGCAATTACCTTTTTCTCTCTTCCTCTTCCGTCCTTCCTTCTCTGGTGGAAGCGGTAGAAGTGCTTTGCTCTCTAAGCAGCTACGTACGCTGAGCTGGCATAGGAATGAGGGATGAATTGAGCAAGGATTCCGTCTCCTCCTCCAGCCGCCGCGGTGGCCAGGGGCAGAGCAGTGCATTGTGGAGGCTGAGCGCGCCGCAGCAGCTGGAGCGGCGGCCCCGGGATCGCCTGGCGGAGAGCTGTCCGAGGTGCTGACCACCCCGGGCCGCAGCCGGCGGGCGCCCTGCGTGCGCAACTGCATCGGACCCCCCCAAGTCCTGGCCTTCCTCCCACATTACGTCTGTGTGTCTCTCTTTACCTACGGGCGTAGCGGCTGGAGGAAATCATGGTGTTCGCTCCAGGTACACCTGCACCTTGCTTTTTCACCAGGTGTCTAGGCTGGGAGCGGGGAAGAGAAGGGAGAGAATAGAGAGAAAAGGCCTTTACCTGATGGCCCATCTGCGCGTTTCGGAGTTACTGTCTGTGAGTGAGGGGCGGGAGAGTGCCCTTGTGCCCTTCTCCCCGGTCCCGCCTCATATGTCCTAACAATCTCCAGCCATCGTCCCGCCGCTGCTTTTCCCATCTGGTTCCTCCACATCCCATCGGAGCTCAGGCACCTTGAGAACTGGCACCTTCGCCAGCGGCATAGGCGCCTGTGTGGGCGGGAGGGTGGAGAGATGGGACAAAGAGCATTGGGCTTCGGGCTACCTGGGTGAGAATCTTCTTTACTGCCACTTCCCCCTCCGCAGAAGTGGCAAAGTGACCCGGTTCCTCCTAAGCTCCTGAGAGAAGTGGGCAAAGCCCAAGGTAGTGGGACGAAGGGCAGAAGAGCGATACTCCTTACGGATTTAGACCTGAAACTCTGAAGGCTGCAGCAGAGTGGCTGCTACTGCGGCGCCGCTGGCGGTTGCAGTGTCTGTTTTGGAGCTACTGGTGAAGGACTTTGGTCCCTTTGCTCTATCTGTGGCTACAAGTTGGGGAAGAGTCAGATTTGTCTACGTTTGACCGGCTTACCAGTGTGTGCGTGTGTGTGCAAAGACGTGGATGTGTGTTTCAAATGAGGTCAGGCGGAGTTAGGTAACAGCTAGGAAAGCACGGTCATTGTTAACATACGAAGTTGTCTCCAGGGGTAGATACAAAGTCTTCTTTCTCCTCTCTTTTAAATTCGAGGCTCCGCTTTCATTAAAGACAGTTGTGGAAAAAAAAGGGAGTCGGGGAAAGAGCAGAGGAGCCTAGAACTCTTTAACTGTGTTGCGGTTCTTTAATTTGAAAGGTTGGTTTGCAGTTGCTGTGGCCATGGACCTCAGATAGCTGGGGAGGAAAGATATTTTAAAATTAGACGAATTGAGTCTGGGCTTCAAAATATTCAGTTAGCAAAAGTTGAGTAGAGGAAGTTGTACCCTCCTCCGCCGCCCCCCCCCCCCCGCCCCCACATACACACAACGGGATGCTAGATGGGGAGGCAGGAATGAGTTTCAGTTCTGACACCACAGGCCCAGGAGCCCTTCTACCCCCATCTTAAATAATTTAAGGCAAAAAATTGTTCTGCATAATGAAGGACACACAATCAACGCAGGATCTGTGAAGCTGGAAAACTACAGTTCTTTGTTGTATATATAAACTACTTAACACTTTATAAAGCACTTACATGCCCTTAAGTCATTTGATCTTTAAATTAGCCTATGAGGTAAACAGTATCATGCCTATTTTACCACCCCCAGGGAGGCTGATTCCAGATAGTCTTGCCAGCCTCAGCTGGAGTTTTCTGACCTCTGATTCTTTTTTCCCTATACCTCAGACCCTATCTTCCTGGGGTGTGTGTGTGTGTGGGAATCCCCTCACCAGTTCATGGACAGCTGCTTTTTGGTTCAAGGTCAGATGTATCCAAGGGAAGTGTCCTTCCATTTCCAAGGTTGGGGATGGGCTGTAGTTAGGGTTATTGTGTGATGTTAACCAGGCATTTTCTAAAAGCTTGATTGTGGGTGAAGAAGGATTACGTAGTTAGCAGTGCAGGGATTTGTGGAGTTGACTGACTTGCGTAGGCAGCCCACAGTCTGGACAGAGCTTTACTTTTCCATTTTTCTTCTAAGATTTGTATTAGTTTTTTGTTTTTGTTTTTCCTGTGGGGAAAGTAGAAGTTATTCATTACTGTCAGAGATGGTATAAATTGACCTTGATAGGAAATGTACAGAAACCTGCGATGAAACACTTTGGGTCATTTTTTCAATTTTGAGTACCTCTTGAAAAATCATAAGCATTTTGGGGCAGTAAGAACAGGGTGCTAAAAATATGTCAATTTACCTTCTCATCTACTAACCATATGTCTTCTAACTCATATAGTGATATTATTCTGAAAGAAAATCAGAACAATGAATTGTTTTTTAATTCTGCCAGCTTTTCAGCATTTAACCTCATTTCTAGAACTCTTACTCTTCTAAATCTCTATAATCTGGGGATCCTGATGTTTTGTACTAGTCAAGGGAAAGATTCCCCCACCCCCTTTTCCAGACCAACTAATGCTCAGGAATAGAGGGAACAGAGGAATGTGTTATGGTCATTTCAAAATTAATAAGAATGTGTTTGATAATCCAAGATGAATATAACAATAAATTAACAATAAGCTATTCATAAAATTGGGTCAGTGGGTACTGTGCCCTTCAAAATCCACTGTAGCATTTGGGATTTTAGCAAAGGGAGATGAGAACCCTGAGGTCTCATTCTGGCCTTGCCTCTTTGGATGGGACTGCCTTTGGATGGTTCTGCTGCTTCTTTGCTTACCCAAAAGGCAAAGGTGAAGAGTGACAGAGATTCACAAAGCAAGTTTCAGCCCAGAAGTACAATGAGGTGGGAATTTATGTAACTGTGGTTAGGATTCATGCATAGCACATGATACAAAATATCCCTGCATTCCCTTGCTTCAGTTAGTCTACAGACTGTAAGGAAGAGGGTTTAAATCCGACAGGGTCTTTGGGTGGTTTCTCAGTTTACAGAGGGCAGACAATTCAGTTCTTCACTTTCCTTCTTATACCATTCATAGACTTTGTAATTTAGGAGGTTTTAATTTTGTGCACACCAATTTTTAAGCCCCTTAAAGGTAAGGGATCATAGCTACGAACTAAGGATTCCGTTACCTGAAGCTTATCACTCATTTCTTTTTCCTCTATAGGAATTATACAATATTAACAACAATAAAAAGAGGAATAAAGTATAAATATCTTCTCTGAAAGTAGCATATATCCCTAAATACAGGTTAAACTAAGTGGAGACACATGGCTGATACTAAAGGCCAAAATGAGGCCCCTTGCTTCCTTTTCCTAAATTTATTCCTCCTCCTTCCTTCCCCCAGACTGAAGGTGGAATGTTTCCTTCTGGAGCAATATGAGATTTAGAAGCATACCACCAGGGCCAAAGGAAAGTGGGTGACACAGATGATATGGAAAAATATTTTGGCTTCTGTGGATAATATAAACTGACCGAGATTACTTAGTGTCTGGCTATAGCAAAAGCTTTCACTTGGGAGGAAAGAAAGTTCTGGGAGGAGATATTTGGACTTCCCATGTGGTGCTGTTGGTTTTGTGGGGGAATATCAAGGCATTGTAACTAATTTGTGGACAAAGTCAGAGTGGAAGAAAGAAGAAAGACCTCTGGACGTTGGTGTTGAAAGTGAAAAAGTACACAAGAGAATGTCAGTGCTGTGGTTTCTCCCAAAGAATCCCAGACTCTGAACAATCAGATTAGCAACTCCACCTCCCTTTAGGAAGAGCTAATAAATAAGTAGAGTATGAGATGGAAAGTGTGGACAGAAGTTTCCTTATCCTTTGGCCACACCCCATCCCCCCAATTATTAGTATATAGCATTTCAGGGATTAATGCACCTCTCTGTGGATGGACTTAATATATTTTGACTTGTTTGGATTGCCTTCAGGTATGATGTATTGTCAACAACAAAATCTTTCTTCTCTTGTGTATGAATTAGGCAAGGTATGAAACAAGGATTTCATGGGGATTAAAAATGGCATAATCGTAAGCAATTAGAAAGCCAGCTCCTTGATGTCTAAGATTAGCTTAAAAAACATTTACTAACACTAGTTCTAGAGAGAGCTGTCAAAAAAATTTAAGAAAATATCTTATTTATTACAAGGTAGGTATAGCTTTTATTTATATAAACTTCTTACCAATTCCTGAGAAATCAATGAATAAAATTATATTGCAGACTATCTTAACTGTAAAGTTTATAATCTGCCAACCCCCCAAAATTATTTTCTGTTGACAGATTCTTTAAAAACTTTTATTAATTTACTATTTAAAAATACACGTAAAGTTGAGTTTTTTTGGCATACAATTCTATGAATTTTAACACATGTATTTTTATTTTCCTAATAAAAATTTGCATTTCTCTAATGACTAATGGTTTTAATGATTTTTAAAGAATCATTAAAGAATCATTACATAGAGTTGTGTAATGACCAAAGAACAGTTCCATTGGACCAAAAATTAAATCCTGCTACCCCTTTGTAATCAAACCCTTCCCCCAACCTGTAACCCCCAGTTACCACCGATCTGTTTTTCATCCCTATAGATTTGCCTTGTCCAGAATGTCATACAAATGGAATCATACAGCGTGTAACCTCTTGAGACTCGCTTCTTTCATTCAGTATAATGCCATTGAGATTCACATATGTTGTGTGTGTATCAAAAATTCATTCCTTTTTATTTTTGAGTAGTAGTTCATTGTATGGATGTACCCACAATTTTTTTTAATCCCTTTCCCCATTGAAAGACATTTAGGTTGTTTTCAGTTTTTGGTGATTATAAATAAAGTTATGATAAACATTCCTGTATATGTATATGTGAACATAAGTTTTCATTTGTCTAGGGTAAATACCTAGGCTTGGGAGTACTGGATCTTATAGTTAAGTATATGCTTCACTGTTCTCTAGAAAGGTTGTGCTATTTTGCATTACTACCAGCAATGGATGAGAATTCCAGTTGCTTTGCATCCTTGTCCTTCTGTTAGATGTATAATGATATTCATTGTCATTTTAATTTGCATTTCCCTAATGACTAATGATTGCAATGATTTTTTAAAGGAACTTGTTTGCCATTTGTATTCTCATTTTATTCTTCTTTGGTGAAGTGTCTGTTCAAATCTTTTGTCCATTTTTGGGGGTGAGGAGGTGTTTGTTTCCTTATTGTTTAGTTTTAAGAGTTCTTTATGTATCTGGATACAAATCTGTTGTCGGATATGTGATTTGCCAATATTTTCTTCCAATTTGTAGATTGACTTTGTATTCTTTTACCACTACCGTTTTTCAGCGTTAAAAATTTTAATTTTGATAGTCTAACTTATCAATTTGTTCTTCTACAGATTTTGCTTTTGATCTCATATTTAAGAACCTTTTGTACAACCCAAGGTTAGGAAGATTTTCTTCCAAAAATTTTATAATTTTACATTTAGATCTAATCATGGGATTAGATACCCACCCTCATGATTTCATCTAAACCTAATTATCTCTTAAAAGGCCTTACCTCCAAATACCATCACATTGGAGGTTAGGGCATGAACATGAATTTTGGAGGGACACATTCAGTCCATAACAAGTTGTTTTTTGGATATGGTATGAATTACAGGTCAAGGTTCTTTTCTTTGCATAGGATGTCCAATTGTTCTAATATCATTCGTGGGAAAGATAATAATTCTCCATTTAGTTACTTTTGCAACTTGTTAAAAATTAATTGGCTATGTTTGTGTGGGTCTATTTTATGACTTTATTCTATTTCATTTGTCTACATGTCTATCACTAATACCACACTATCTTTATTACCAAAGCTTTATAGTAATCTAAAAAGTCAAGTAGTAGGAATTCTTCAATTTTGTTCTTCTCTTTCAAAATTATTTTGGCTGTTTTAATCTCTTGGCCTTTCCTTATAAATTTTAGAATCAGCTTGCCTGTATCAGCATAAAACCCTGCCGAGATTTTGAATGGAATTCTGTGAAATCTATAGGTCTGTTTGTGGAGAACTAATATCTTAACTATGTTTAGTCTCCAATACATGAACATACGTCTCTTCATTTATTTAGCTCTTCTTTGATTTTTTTCATCAGTATTTTGTAGTTTTCAGTGTACACATCTTGCATATGTTTTGATACATTTATACTTACATATTTCTTTCGGGAAGATCTACTGTAAGTGGCTGAATTAAAAACAATTCAATTCCCAAACATTCATTGCTAGTATAGAAATATGAATGAGTTTTGTATGTTGACCATGTATCCTATGATCTTGCTTAATTTTTTCATCAGTTGTAGGAGTTAGTTTGTAGATTTATTAGAAGCTTTTATGTAGGCAATCATGTTGTCTGCAAATAGGGACCATTTTATTTCTTTTCCAGTTCCATGTCTTTTAACATTGGCTAGGGCTTCTAGTACAATATTAAATAGAAGTAATGAAAATGGACATTCATGCCATGTTTCCAGTCTTCAGGGAAAGCATGCAGTCTTTCACCATTAGGTATGTTTGTTGTAGGATTTTTTTTGTAGATGTTCTCTATTGGGTTGGAGAAGATCATGTTTATTCTTAGTTTGCTGCTAGTTTTGTCATCAATAGATGTTGAGTGTTGTCAAATATTTTTTTCTCCTTGTAATAATATGATCATGTGGGTTTTCTTCTTTAGGCTGTTAATATGGTGAATTACATTGATTGCTTTTCAAATGTCCAACCACCCTTACATTCCTGAGATAACACTCACTTGGTCACAATGTATTATTCTTCTCATATACTAAAGGAATCAATTTGTTAATAGTTTGTTTAAGTTATTTTGGTCAATGTTCATGAGAGATGTTGGCCTTTTTTATTTTTCAGTTTTCCTGCATAATTTTTGTCAGGTTTTGTTATCAGGGTAATGCTGAACTCATAAATTAGATGGGAAGTGTTTCTTCTTTGATTTTCTGGAAGAGATGGTGTAGACTGGTATAATTTTTCTTTAAATGTTTAGTAGAACTATTTGGGCCTTGAGTTTTCTTTGTAGGGAACTCTTTAAAAATGAATTCAATTTTTTTTTATGAATATAGGACCATTCTGTTTATGTTGGGCAACTTTTGGTAATTTTTTGAGGAATTGGTTCATTTCATTTAATTTATTGAATTTATGAGAATAAATTTGTTTGTAATATTCTCTTATTTTCTGTTTAATATATGTGGAGTCTATAATGATACCTTCTTTTTTGTTCCTGTTACTTGTAATTTGTGTTTTTAATTTGTTTTTGTCAGTTTGGCTACACGTTTGTTAATTTTTTTATCCTTTCGAAGAAATACCTTTTTGGTTTCATTGCTTTTCTATATTGTTTTTCTTGTTTTCAATGTCATTGATTTCTGCTCTTTTTATAATTTCTTTCTTTCTACTTTCTTTAACTTTATTTTGCTCTTCTTATTCTAGATTTAAGATTACATTTAGATTGTTTGTATTAGATCTTTCCTTTTTCTAATATAAGCATTTAATGCTATAAACTCCCATCTAAGCATTGCTTTAATATGTCTTACAGATAATTTTTTTACATTTTTGTTGGGGAATATTGGGGAACAGTGTGTTTTTCCAGGACCCATCAGATTCAATCTAGTTGTGGAGGGCGCAGCTCAGCTCCAGGTCAAGTCATTGTCTTCAGTCTACGCTGTTTCCCTGAAAATAAGACCTAGTGGACAATCAGTTCTAATGCGTCTTTTGGAGCAAAAATTACTATAAGACCCGGTATTATATTATATTATATTATATTATATTATATTATATTTATTATATTATTTAATACTTGGTATTATATTATATTATTTTATACTTGGTATTATATTATATTATATTAGACCTGGTCTTATATTACAGTAAAATAAGACTAGGTCTTATATTAATTTTTGCTCCAAAAGATGCATTAGAGCTGATTGTCTGGCTTGGTCTTATTTTCAGGGAAACACAGTAGTTATTGAGGGCGCAGCTCACTGGTCCATGTGGGAATCAAACTGGTGACCTTGGTTTTATGAGCACTGCGCTCTAACCACTGAGCAACCGGTCTCCCTGTCTTACAATTTTAATGTATTTTTATTTAGTTCAAAATATTTTAAAATTTCCTTTGATACCTCCTTTTTTTCTGATGGATTATTTAGAATATAGTTGTGTGTTTTTTTTTGTTTGTTTTTTAAGGAGGGTACAGCTCACAGTGGCCATGCAGGGATGGAACTGGCAACCTTGGTGTTAACAGCACCACACTCTAACCAACTGAGCTAACTGGGCACCCTTCTGATAGATTATTTAGAACTGTGTTCTTTACTTTCCAGGTATTTGGGGATTCCCTACATATCTTTCTGTTATTGATTTCTAGTTTAATGCCACTATGGTCAGAGAATAAACTTTCTGTGATTTCAACTGTTTTTAATTTGGCAAGGTATGTTTATGAGATAGAATATGGTCTATATTGGTGATGTTTCATGTGCACTAAAAACAATGTGTGTTCTGGTTGTTGTTGTTGTTTTTTTTGAGTGTAGTGCTCTATAAATGTCACTTTGATAGTTAGTTGATAGTGTTGTTGTTTATTTCTTCTATATGCTGGCTCATACTCAGTCGACTTGGTCTATTGATTACTAAAAGAGGAGTGCTGAAGACTCTAGCAAAAACTGTGGATTTTTCCATTTGGTTTATCACTTTTTGCTTCATGTATTATGCAGCTCTCTTATGAAGATTGTTATGTCTTCTTGGTGAATCAACTCTTTTATCATTAAGTAGTGTCCCTCTTTATCTGTGGTAATTTTTCTTGCTCTGACATCTGTTTTGACTGATAACAATATAGCCATGTCAACTTTCTTTTGATTAGTGTTTACATGGTACAGTTGATCCTCATTATTTATGAATTCCATATTTTCAAATTTGCCTACTCACTAAAATCTGTTGTAAAATAGATCAGTCAAAATGAATACTTGCAGATTTCTGGTCAAGATGGCAGAGTAGGTCAATTCTGTGCTTGCCTCTTCTCATAACCACATCAAAACTACAACTAAACTACAGAACAACCATCATTGAGAATGGCCTGAAGTCTAGATGAACAGAAGTCCTATAACTAAGTCCTATACAGAAGAAACCACATTGAGACTGGTAGGAGGGGCAGAAACGCAGAACCAGCTGGTCCCACACCCCCATATCATGGTTAAAAATGGAAACAACTATCTCAGTTGCAGAGGAGTGAGGGGTCCCAGCTGGGATCCTACACCAGGATCCCAAGGCCAGGGTTCCAGCGCTGAGGAGAAAAGTCCCCATAGCAACTTCTGGCTATGAAAACCAGTGGAGATGCTGCCTGTATGAGATGAAGGGCAGATGCAGTCCCAGGCGATCCTCTTAAAGGGCCCACACACAAACTTACTTGCTGATGGATTCTCACTCGCTTTGAGCTCCAGTGCTGGGGCAGCAGCTCAAAAGGTGCCAGGGGCATAGGGGGAGGAACACAGTTGTCTGGCTTTAGGGCAAGGACTGGAAGGGCAGCTTTCTCCTAGACAGAAGTACTGGCAGAATCCATTATTTCTTTGTTGAGCCCTCCCCACTCCCTGCATGCAGACACAAGTGGCTTCCATATCTGAGTCTCCATCAACCTGGATAACTCTCTTCACCCCACCTTGTGATTCCCTGTGACCCTGCCCCACCCAACCTGTGGGCCCACCTAAACTGTTTCCAGTGGCTTTTCCTTACAAACAGCCTATTTTGGCACATGCTGTGGAATTTTCTGAAGTCTCTCAAAGATTCAGAAAACCCAAACAAGCAACATCTGGCTTTGGAAGTCCTCTACCACTTGCTGACAGCCCCCAGCCTAGCACTAGTGGCAGCCAAACTCAGTTCATGGTTTTCCCTCTTGAGGCACCTCCAAGCCCAGTGCAGTTTGTGGCCATCATGGTTCATGCCATGTGGCTTTATGGTTCATGCCAGGTTGCCCTGGGCAGGACACAAGCTGTGGCTGAACTTGACCTTTGGTAGGGCCCCTCCTAGGAGGCCCCAGGGCTGGCATGCCCAGTGGCCAGCTTTGGATCAAGCTGGAACATCTCCTAGCTGCCTCTGAGGATGACATGCCCAAAGCACAGACTGGGCAGGCACCAGAGCCCTGCTAAAGTGAATCCTGCTCCACACATTCAGCCCCTGCACAACAGCTTCTCCACTGTATTCATGGATAGTCCTCACAACTAATCAGCCTCAGGGTCAGTCTCTCCCACTGATGTGCATGTAACAACTAAGGCTCAACTACAACAGGAGGGCACACACAATGCAAACAAGGAACAAACCTGGAGCACCCAGCTTAGATGACTAAGGATACTGTGCCATTGGGAGCCACAGAACACCTACTATATAAGCCCACTCTACTAAGCCTGGGAGACATAGCAGCTCTACCTAGTACATAGAAGCAAACATAGGGAAGCAGCCAAATGGGGAAAAAAGAAACATGTCCCAGTGAAAGAACAGGACAAAGCTCCAGAAAAAGAACCGAAAAGAAAATTGAGGCAAGCAATTTATGAGACACAGAGTTCAAAAAACTGGGGAACTTAGGGGAAAAGTAGATGAACTCAGTGAGAACTTTAAAAAAGAGATAAAAAACATTAAAATGGAGATATAAAACATAAAAAAAGAACCAATCAGAAATAAAATATACAATAACTGTAATAAAGAATACATTAGAGGGATATAGAAGTTAAGGTAGCAGAAAACACCCAATCAGAACAGCAAAAAGAAAAAAGAATCCAAAAAAATGAGGATAGTTTAAGGGGCCTCTGGGACAACATGAAGTGTACTAACATTCATATCATAGAGGTACCAGAAGGAGAGAGAGAGCAAAGAATTGAAAACCTATTTGAAGAAATAATGACGGAAAACTTCCCTAACCAGGTGAAAAAAATAGATATACAAGCCCAGGAAGTGCAGAGGGTCCTAAACAAGATGAACTCAAACAGGCCCACACCAAGACACATCATAATTAAAATGCCAAAGGTTAAAGACAAAGAGAGAATCTTAGAAGCAGCAAGAGAAAACCAGTTAGTTACCTACAAGGGAGCTCCCATAAGACTGTCAGCTGACTTCTCAACAGAAACTTTGCAAAATATTCAAAATGATCAAAAGCAGGGATCTAGAACCAAGATTACTCTACCCAGCTAAGATATCATTTAGAATCAAAGGACAGAGAAAGAGCTTCCTAGACAAGAAAGAAACTAAAGGAGTTCATCACTACCAAACCAGTATTATAAGAAATGTTAGAGGGACTTGAAGAAGAAGAAGAAAGAGTAGGAGAAGGAGGAGGAGTAGGAAGATAGAAAATGTGAAAAAAATGGCAATAACTACAGGTCTATCAACAATTACTTTAAATATAAATGGATTAAGTGCTCCAATCAGAAGATAAGGTGGCCAAATGGATAAGAAAACAAGACCCTTACATATGCTGCCTACAAGAGATGCATTTCAGATAAAAAGACAAACAAAAACTGAAAGATAAGTAAAAAGACATTTCTTGAAAATGAAAAAAAAGAAAAAGGAGAAAAAGCTAGGGTACCAATACTTATACCAAACAAAATACACTTTAAAAGAAAGGCTATAACAAGAGACAAAGAATGACCCAGTAATCCCACTTCTGAGTATTTACCCGGAGAAACCAAACACAGTGCTTTGAAGTGACATTTGCATCCATATGTCAATTGCAGCATTATTTACAATAGCCAAGATTTGGAGGCAACCTGGGTGTTCATCAGTGAATGAATGGGTAAAGAAGAGGTGGTACATATATACAAAAGAATATAACTGAGCCATAAAAATGATGAAATCTTGCCATCTGTAACAACACGGATGAGCCTCGAGGGTATTGTGCTGTACACAAAAGGGGAGTACATCAGAGAAAGACAAATGCCATATGATTTCACTTATGTGTATAATCTAAAGAACAAAATAAAGAAACAAACAAAACAGACCCAGACTCATAGAAACAGAACATTTTGATGGCCAGCTGGGAGGAGGTTGAGGGGTGGACAAAAATGTGGAAGGGATTAAGAAGTACAAATTGATAGCTACAAATTAGTCATGGGGAATATAAAATATAATATAAGAAATATAGTCAATAACATTATAATAAGTATGTATTGTGCCAGATGAGTATTAGATTTATCAGGGTGATCACTTCGTAAATTATATAAATGTCTAATCACTATGTTGTACACCTGAAACTAATATAATATTATATGTCAACTGTAATTGAAAAATAAAACAATTCTTAAAAATTAAAAAAAAAATAATACTTGCAGGACCTTCTCTGTCATTCAAGGATATGCACAGAATAGCAAAAAATTTGAATCGACTGACAGGCATGTTCCCAGATGATGGTGAATAGGGCAGTGTTTTGCCTTCTTGTTTCAGCTCTCATACTGTAAAGTAGTGTGATTTTCATGGTGTATTTGGTTTTTCACACATTTGTGCTTTTTATTGATGTATTCACTGTTTGCTATTGTGCTCAGGGTACTGCTGAGGTGTTGTCTAGTGTTCCTAAGCACAAGAAGGTTGTGACATGCCTTATGGAGGAAACTGTTAGATAAGCTCCAGTCAGGCAAGAGTTATACAGCTGTTGGCTGTGAGGTCAACAACATATATTAAGCTGTGAAGTGTCTTTAAACAGAAACACACATAAAACAAGATTATGTATTGATCAGTTGATAAAAATGTTGTGACTAGAGGCTTGCAGGAACCTAAACTTTCATTTCCCTTGAGAGTAACATTTCCATGTTACTTATTCAATTTTTGTAGCTACTTTATAGAACATAACTACTATGAAAAATGAGGATAGACTGTATATCTTTTCCCATCCTTTTATTTTTAAATTATCTTTATCATTATATTTAATGTGGGTTTCTTATAAGAAGCATATTGTTGGGTCTTGCTTTTTAATCAACTGCATAATTTTAAAGGTGATTTAAGCTAGTTACTAACTGCCTAAATGTCTTTTTTCCATAACAACTGCATTTTGTCATTCCCCATTATTTAAAATTAAATAACATTTCATCATTTGAAAATTTTTGTTATTATTTTAGAAATTTTAGTAAGAATGGATAATAAAAAATCATAATGTTATCCATTAGTAACCCCTGTTAATCTCTTATATATATACATGTAACTTCTTAGACCTTGTCTCTATGAATATCTTTCCCATTTATTTAAACAAAAAATGTTACTATTTTTGCATATTATTTTTGACATGATTGTTTACACAATGTACTGTTATCATTTTTTCATACCATTCAGTTGTTTTCTACGTGTCATTTTAAAAAATAGCGACATAGAGCAAAAGATGTCATTAGTCCTGTTTTTACAGATGATAAAAGTAAGACTCAGAAGCCTGACAATGTTAGGTTGCAGAACCAGGATTTGACATTAGATCCACTTATTTTCTACATACAACATAGTTTTTAAACAAATAGCAAGCAACAAATAATTTGCAAAGTAAAATTACAAACAAAGAAAAAAGTAATAAAGCTTGTCTCCTTTGGAGAAAATCTGTATATTGAGCATTCTTATTCCAAGTTAGCCTATATTTAAGGGGTTCTCTCTACCACACAGAAATGGGCTCTGTCCTTTCACCCTTCCTGGATTCTTCATCTTCTCCAGGCTGCTACTCTTAGTGATGGACAGTGAAAGAAAGGACAGCCAGGATTGTCAAAAGTTAACCAGGATAATAAAAATATCCAAAAAATTATTTGCACAGTGCTTTATAATTTTTAAAGCATTTATGTTAACTCACATAATTTATATCAACTAATGCTGCTATATGTAAGCTATTGCTTGAGTTGAGAATAAATGGCATTGGACTAAGTATAATCTCTCCTCTATACAAATGATGAGGATATTTCAGTTATTCCACAGCAATTCAAATATGAGACAAAGTTGTTTGCTGCAGAATCATGGGTTTGCAGTCAGATAGTCAGATAGGCCTGGGTTCAAACAGCTCACCTCTGCCATGTCCACCCTTAGTGGCATTGGGTAAGTCATCCAGTCTTGCTGATTTGCTCATGTGTAAAATGAAGATCATAATATCTGTTTTCCAGAGAGGTAATGAAGATCAAGTACCTGACCCACAGCATACGAAATGGTAGCTATTACTGATGTTATTGTTTTAAAAGGGAATGACTAATAATGTGTTTTTTATAGACTTACACATGTATATGATTTCAAGATTCGACCATCAATCATAGGGAGGTAGACAGTTATTCTTTCTGGAGAAGAAGACTGACTTACGAGTTGACTATGTTACCTGGGCAGAGGTTATGAAATTCTAAAGCAAAATGCTATGACAAGTTGAATTGATGATAAAACAGATGTCTGAGTGCATCCTGGGATGAATAAGTTATGAATCATGGAAAGTTGCTGTTTAAAGGCTAGCAGCTGCATGTTTGAAAGCAGATGGCCATCTTGCTGATCTGAATAATTCTGATCATGTCTAAATTTAAAAGCTGATGATTTTCTGGTGAGGGTATAATGCATTATGTTTTTAATATTTAATTATTTAGTTAGGGTGCATTTGTATTTTGGGATTTGAGATATTGTTTTACAATCTCTATGCCTTTATTTTTTCTTGGAGACAGAAGTTCCCATTCTGTGATCTTATGTCATAGCCACACACACATTCTTAAATACCATTCTTTGAACATTATCTTTGGTTCTATGCGAATCTTCTTAGAAAGAAAGCTCTTTTTCTTATGAAGAAATTTTGTTGGTGAAACAATCACATAATCACTAACTAGAGCTTAGGAGAGGGGTTGCAGTTTTTCTTCAAAACTTTTCCTGAGTTGCTATGTGATTTCGAGATGCTCAGCTTCCTGTGCCTCTTTCTCAATTATTTTCTAGTTGTGTTCAGCATCTTAGAGGTTTAGCATCTTAGTTCTCAGTACATTTATTGGACAGAGGAGATAAATGTAAGAGAAGGCAAGGGAGCTACATTTGTAAAAACCTGTGTGCGAGGCATGTCACATGTGGGTGTTTTTTTTTTTAAAGTAAGGAACAGCTTTATGACATAAATGCCAAACAAAAACTGTTTTTCTTTAACTTGCAGTTAAAATGCTGTTTCATGTTCCAAATAGTCACAAATGATCTATTTGCTGAAACTAGTAGACAAAATGAAACACCTTTTCCCATCCCTTTAAAAAATTGATTTTTTTTCTTTAAAATAAGAGAAATTGTGCTTATGTTACTCAAGAAATACATTAAAATTATGAATGTAATATCTCTGTTCTGAACACCTCTCATAAACCACACACGATGAGTCTGTCTGGTATTTAGACAGGACTCCATGGAATCCACATCTTGTGTTGTCTGACGGAAGTTGTTCATTGTCATCTCTATGGAATTTATTTCTAACATTCTTGTGTACTCATTTCTGCCTTTCGGTTTTAATTTTGCATTTATCTGGGGATAAGAAATGAAATTATATGTTTATTGCAGTACTGTCGATGAGATTTTGATCACCCCTAACCAGGGAATTTAGAGTGAAGGTCCCTATAGCCTTAACTGCGGTCTGACTCATGCTTCAGAATAGATTATTTCACCACATCATCAGGCCATGCTGTAAAGTCAATAAATAATAGTTGTTTTGCTCTAAAAATAACTACTCTCAAGAAGGACAACATTTAAAGCTTTATTTATCTTGCTATTCTTTCTTGTGCCTACAGAGCAATGCTAGTTGGGTGGAACTGTTGGCCTTTTGACTGGAACTCAGTAAAAAGAATGTGTTATGACCACTCCTCTACCCAACACCTTAGACCAGAGCAGATCTCTTAGTGAAGGTCACGTGCAGCCTGCCCTAGGGAAAGAGATGGTAGCCTTGGTGGGAATGGAGCTTAGGATATTAAGGGGAGGCCATGAATAGGTGAGTGGGGATGGGATATAAACACTTTAGGTATTTTCATTCATTTACTCAACACACATTCGTTGTCTATCTCTTCTGAGCCAGGTGCTCCGCTAGGTGGTAGGCACTAGGACTTTATTATAAAAAGATACACTAAAGGGTTAAAGTTCTGTGATTACAGGGCAGAGAATAAAGGGTAATGGAGAAGAGGGATGGGTCAATTCTGTTAGAGGGGAAGTGACTGTCTTGTCTGGATCTGATTCCTCCTGGGAAGCCTTCCCTGGGAATGGTGAAAGCCTTACTCCAGTAGAGAAACCCTTTTCTACTGACCATTCTTTAGTGCTGCTGGGCCATGCATGGGGCCCTGTTTGTGAGTGCTGGAGTACAGGATGGGAGGCAGGGACTGCAAAGGGTGAAGGAAGAGTCCCTTTTGTCTTATCCTTTAAGGTACATAAATGAACCTTATGAAGAAATTATCTCCATTACCTTTAAATGACAAGAATGATGCCCTCAAGGAAGGACCATATTAAAGACCTGAAAGGAGACTCTCTAAGGGGAGCTGATGTATTTGATCTGGGCCTGATTCTGGCCCCTGAAGTTTATCTTTGACTTGATCATCTCCCTTTAATGACCACTGCCACCACCAGGACAGGGCAAGGGTGTGCTATGCATGCTCCCTTTAAAGAGTTGCTTTGAGCATGGGTGGACATGTCTTTTCCTGTTTCTCCAAGCATAGCTAAGGTGGACTTTTATAAAATACTGGGGAGAACCCAATGAAAATTAGCATACAAATACATTGAAAGGATCAGGATTTTGATCTGATTTTAAATATTTTTCTTATTGGTCCCTGTTCCAGCCCACCCCATTACTGTCTGTGCTTTAGCTCAGGGGTTTTCAGTTGCTGGCTACACATTAAAATCATCTGGGAAACTTTTAAAATATATCACTGCTCTCTAGTGGTGTGCCCTAAACATAAATGTTTATTATAAGCTCTCTAGGCGGTTAACTGTGCATTTGAGCTGAGAACCCTGATCTAATTTCAAAGGGCAAGCACAACAGGCAGGCAGCCTGCATGATTCTTTATAAGGCTGTTCCTCATGTGTCTTCTCTTCTCAGAACAGGGCATATGCAAGTGCTTGGAACATGTTGGATAAACAAATGAATGAATGAGCAAATGGTCACCTTTCTTTTCACCTCATAATCATCCATTAAAGTAAAAACCAAGAGAAAATTTTAACTCTGCTGCCCATATGGGGCCTTTCCACACAGGCCCTGCCCTGGTTTGAGGAAGATACCTCTTCCGGTCATTGGCAGGACTGTAGGATTGTCACTCTAGAAACTAGGAGTGGTTTTGTCCCACCTGTTCATGGTGAGATCTCAATTACTCAATGACCATAGCAGTCATATGACCAGGATTACACACATCAATTAGCTGGAGAGTCTGTATGAGTCCTACTGTTGTTAGGCTAAGGGTGAAAGCCAAGTTAGCACAGTTCTTCAATGCAGGGCAGAAGGCAGGAGCACATGACCCGTAGAGGGACATCAACCAGGGGTTTGCCCTGAGGACCTTGGGGATGGTATCTCTCTTGCCTGGTGGTTTGCCTGCGGGCATGACTCTTAATGAGTCACAGTTGAGGAAGGAATAAGGCAGAACCCAAAATACTTGCCAGGAATTCCTCTCAGCAGTGTCCACTCTCTGTCTTCTCCAATGATGTTCTAGGTAGCTTTTGGTTTTCCTACGATAATCTGAGTCAAATGGAGAAATAGGGACAGTTTTCTTGGTTTCACATTTCAAAAGGGCATATTACTGCAAATTTCAAACACAGAACAAAATAATCAAGGTAAGTATATTAGGTCAGTTTTCCCTTGGGCTTAAGATTTATTTTTGTTATCTAATTTAAGTAAATACAGCTTTATTTAATTTTTAATTTTTTAAAATTTTTTTAAGGAGGGTGCAGCTCACAGTGGCCCATACGGGGATTGAACCAGCAACCTCGGTGTTATTAGCACCACGCTCTAACCAACTGAGCTAACTGGCCACCATTATTTTTGTTATATAATTTAAGTTAGAAGCAATTTACATATGGTAAAATGAGAACAGTACATTTATTATTTATAGAGTAGTACACACAATATTTCAGACTATGCATTAGTCTGAAAACAAACATTCAGGAAAACATTTTAAGTTACAGCTTCTTATCACAGCACTTAGATCCTGCAGTCTACAGAATGCACAGCACTAGGCTTTTGTAGCACAGCCAGTCTTTACTAAACTCACACGCTGAGTCTCACTTTGTTTTGGGAATCCTAGGGTTGAATTGCCTAAATGTTTTGTTATACCAACATAAAAGGTGATTATACACAAGAAAGAATATTTAATCTTTAAAATGATTAGTTAGTGAAAACATTATTTGGCCTGGAATCAGAAACTTGGCTGTAAAACTAGGATTTTCTACACCTGTTGTGTGATCTGGGGAAAGTTACTTAGTCCTTCTGAACCTCAGTTTACCTAATTATAGAGTAGTAATAATCTTTCTTATCATATAGGGTTGGGATAATTTAGAGAAATTACTATAAAATAATTTACAGAGAAATTACTATAAAATGTTTAATAGATCATACATCATACAAATTTGGGTTATAATTTGTATTCAAATATTTTTAACCTTAATTAGAGGCTTACCTTACATGAATCTATAAGAAAAAAGTCCCACGATATCCTTAAGCGTTTTCCACCTTTTCGTGAGCCCCCTGCTGCCCCTGAGCTAATGGAGGTACTCACTGCATTTGGTGCTGGCCTTTCAGAATTGCTGTGTTTTGCTGCCTCCCAAAGACCAACACAACCTGAAGCCCCGGTTGGTCTCTGAGTGGAACTCTATGTTGGAAGTTCATGAAGACTTTCCAAGGGATTATGTGGGTACAACTAGAGTTTTAAGGAAATTGGTTTCTATGTTATTTTAAGTTCACAGTTGACCATTGAATAACACAGGTTTGATCCATGTGAGTCCTATTATATATGCAGCTTTTTTTCAATAAACATATTGAAATTTTTTTCAGATTTCCTTACTATGGTGAGGCAATCCTATCTGTTATACCAGGCTATCATAAATCAATCATATTGTTGCTTCTTTATTATGAATGCATGAATCATTATACCTGTACTTAAATAGGAATTTCTTTTTTAAATTATCTTCTCATTTTTGATGTCTAGTTTTATTAATATGTATAACACCTACAGTGTTTTTGTATCATATAAGACAATATTAATGTAGGCAGAAACAGACAGATGTTTCATCTTATAAACATGACATAAACTTAATCTGTTGATAAATACAGTATAGTAGTGTAAATATATTTTCTCTTCCCCATGATTTTCTTAATAACAGTTCTTTTCTCCAGCTTACTTTATTGTAAGACTACACTATATATATATATATATATATAATATATATAAAATATTATATATATATAATACAAAATATATGTGTTAATCTGCTGTTTATGTTATTGGTAAGGCTTCTGGTTAACAGTAGGCTATTAGTAGTTACTTTTGGGGGAGTCAAAAGTTATGTGTGGATTTTCAACTGTGCAGGGGTTGGAGCCACTAACTTCTGCATTGTTCAGGGGTCAACTGTTTTGTTGTCAGAGTTGATTTGCTTGAGAAACCACCTGTGGTCTGCAGTTTCCCCTATCTAGCCACCACTTTCACAACTGACCCTTTGTCTTTATACAAAAGAAAGAGATATCTCACCCTCCCCTAATCTTACAATGTCCTGAAATGGAGAAACCTGGGAAGTGCCAAACATTCAGGAAAACATTTTAAGTTACAGCTTCTTATCACAGCACTTAGATCCTGCAGTCTACAGAATGCACAGCACTAGGCTTTTGTAGCATAGCCAGTCTTTACTAAACTCACACTGTCTAAGGCTGTATTTCTCAGCCAGAGTTGATTTTTGTCCCCCTTACCCCTCTCCAGGGGGACATTTGCTGTGACTGAGGGGTGGTATTTGCAGGGCCAGCTACATAATTTTCAGGGCACAGTGCAAAATGATAATGCGGGGTCCCTTGTTTAAAAAGCAGGACAAAATGTCATTAAAGGAACTTAAATATAAAGTTTTATCCTCTCTTCTTTGGTGTCTTTTTCTTTCTCCCTGTCCCTCTCCTTCTCTGGCTCCCTTTCCCCTCCACCCCTGATCCGTGACTTGTCATTATGGTTTTAATTTGCTATTTAATGTTTACCTAAGTCAAGAAAAATTAAAAATTTAAATTATCAGAGTGAATTTTACTCTTTGTCTTAATACCATTCAATACTAGTTTTAAATGCCAATATAACTTGTATGCCAAATCAACAAAATTGCACAATTCAAATTTTGTACCTTGTACACTCATGTGTATTTCTTATCGGAACAGTGGAAATGCTACACAGAACTTACTGAACTGTTTTTATTTCACTTCTTGATATGCACATGTTCTACCTTTGGCTTACTGATAAGTCAGGAAGAACTAAAAGTAAAGGAACGAAGGATAACCTTATCTTTTCCTTTTCTTCTACGTCATTGTTTTCAGCATAAGTAATACAGAGAAGTAACAAGAGCAAGAAAGAATATGATAAGGTGCCTTGGTTGTTCATATTTCTTAGCATACAATTGCCTTCTTTCTGTGTTCTAAGTAAGTTACGGTTCTAACGGAAGGCATGGCCTCCTCCAACCCTGCACTCAGTTGTAGACCTAACACATTTACCTTGTACTCACTTTGAGGCGTTGAGCTTCACTGAACTCACATGCATTATGAGTCCACTGGAATTCTGTGCTCATGGCACATGGCTAAAGCTATACGAAAAAGGTCTGACAATTAAGTTCATGAACTCTCCACGGTGTAAGCCCGCGGTAAGCCCACGGTGGAGAGTTTGTGAACTTAATTATCCATCAGATGTATGTCTATGCAAATAGGGTGGCAAGGAATGACATAATGCATGTATCTCCTCTACACAGGCCTATGTCCCATTGTCCCATTGACCTTCACTTACAAAACTCAAGTTGAAAGATACAATTATTAAGAATTTCAGGATGGCAACAGCAGAGCAAAAAAACAAAACAAACAAAAAACTGCCACAAAAAAACAAGCACAGAGTCCTTTCTGACATCTAGATGCTAGCAGTTAGGGATGCTGTTAAACAGCCTGTAATACCCAGCACAGGCCGTGCTCATCAGAGGCCCTGCTGAAGAGGTATTCTCTCTCTGAAGAATATGTGAGGCCTCGGCAAGGCCAGCTCTCCCCTTTTCTGTAGAGTTCTTCCCACGGTGGGTGCTGCTTTGTGTTCCCCGATGGCATGGTCACTCCACCTGAGACAACTGCTTTCCGTTCTTCAAGGGACTGTTTACTCTGCAATGTTCAGGCCCCTTAGTGCTTTATCTGAGGAGGCAGTTTTGCTTACTGCTCTTTGCTGTCAATTTGCTGATGAGGCCAGACAAGGTCTCCAAGGTGGACTTTGACCTCTCCTGGATGTGGCACATGGACCACAGGGTGGTGTCTGCAGGCAGTGCCCCCTAGGAAAGGACTCCTTGTGGGCTTCTCCTGCAGGGCAGAGCATTGGAGAGGCCGCCCTCAGGAGCTTGCACCTCGCTATGCAGTGGTTCCTGTAGTTGTCCTAGCCAGGCTGGATCATCTCCAGCACTAGAGTCCACAGCATTGTTGTAACTTCCCTCCAGCTTTGAAAGTTAAAAAGAAAAGTGTTGGAGAAAATCTGGCTTGGCAGCCAAGAAACCTAGGGTAGGGAGGTGAAGAGCAGGTGTGGAATGAATGCAGGGCAAATGCTGGGAGGGTCTTTCTTTCATTTTGGTCTTCCAGTGCCAGGAAGAATGCTGGGGGGCAGTGAGGAAAGATCCCAGACAGCCGCAATTTAATCCCCCAACCCCACTGTGCTTCTGTACACCCAGAGTTCAAGATTAGTCTTTGAAACTTATCTCTGAATTCTCAGCATCTAACAGAGCTTGGTTCTTACTAATTAAATACTTATTAAGCAAACATTATGCGCTAGTTATAATGGGGTAGTGCTAAACAGGTATGACCCTTGTCTTCAGGGGGTTTAGCGTGATTAGTGCAGAGGCTAGAAAAACAACACCTGCCAGTTATTTTGACTATGTTTTCTCCTCCAAAGGAAAGTACATAATTTTATCCCAACTAGAATATAACAGAAGTCAAACCCTCATTTCTGACTTGGCTCACAGTTGAGTTGCCAGCTGCTTTTGTTGGGCTTTCATGTCACTGATGGCTGTTCTTCTTTTTGGACATGGGGAAATGTCAGTATCTTGAATCAATGATTCGGAAAACAAAAATTGTACCAAAATTTAGAAAGCTGCAAAACATAATACAACATGCACAAAAGACTTCTACAATATCCCAGATTTGATATTTAAAATTTTTGGTTTAATTCTACAATGGGCTTTTGTAATTGTGTTCATTAGTCCTGAGGAAATTCACATGTTTTATGCATCAGTGTTATGGTCAGTAAAAGCAAGTTCCCTCCTGGGAAAGAATCTGAGCATTATAATTAGTGGTAATTAGAACAGTTTATTAAGCTCTTTATTTTGCACATTATTATATCAATTTCCAGGATTTGAATGATTAAATAATTTTTAACCAGTTGTGAAATGAAACATTTCTCACACATTATAACTCAATGTTTAAACAAAAGTTTTTACCAAACCATTTATCTTGCTTTAAAATATCTAATTATGCTATAAACTTTAAAACAAAAAGTGTATAATTTAGGTACCACCCCTATTTTCTTCCATCATAACTTTTCTTCATTGGCAGAAATCTGATCTTTATAGTCTTAATATATTCCTCAGAGGGAATTTTATAGCTACGGTATAAATGAATTGAGTCAGGTCCCTTAGAAATTGCTTCTCCCAGCAGTAAAATTTTAATTTCTTAAATTCCTAGGAACTATAAATAGAAGAGGCCAAGAAAAACTCTTTTCTGATATGAGGTTTTGTTTGTTTTCCCTAAAATGTTGTCAATCATCTTAGCTTTTGGTAACATGATTTCATGGGGGAAAATACATATAATTATATAAAAATTATATAAAATGTATAATATATTAAATAATTTGGTTAGATAAGATTTACTGTGAAATATCACAAAAAATGAGGATAAAACTCTACTAACCTTGTTCTAGTTATCTATTACCACATAACAAACCATCACAAAACTTAGTGGATTAACAACATGACACCGTTTATTTTGGTCATTGTGGGAACAGAGCCCCAGAAAGCAGTTTCCAGGCTCTCGGCCTCACATAGAAAGGTGCTGGCTCAGGTAGTAAATGGCCATCAACTGTGATTGGATGGCCATCAGCTGTGGCTAGTTGGCCGTCAGCTATAACCAGTGAGCCATTGGCCACTAATGTAACTGCTGTGGCAACGCTAGCAGAAAATGGGGGCTAGCAAGAAGATGGTGGCTGAGCTAGCAAGTGGCGGAGTGTGGATTGCGGATTGCAGAGAAGTGGACAGCAGGTTTCAGATAGTGTGGCTCCTGCCTCCTGTGTCTCCAACCCAGCCACCAGCGAGACTACGGTGGTGTGACTCCCCTAGCTATGGCTCCGTGGGTGTTCCTTTTTGGCCTCACCATATCCTGTGTTCTTATGTAGGGAGCGGGAGCAGAGACCCTGCAGGCCGCCCTGCATGACAAATGGCGCAGCGAGCAGGGTCTCCCGCACGACAGTCATAAATCTTCAATTTGGGGTGGGGGCACTAAGCAGGGATAGCTTATCTCTGTTCCGTTTGGCATCAGCTGGGATGGCTTGAATGCTGAGGGCTGGAATCATCTGAAGGTGTGTTCACTTCCATAGCTGCTGCTTGATACTGGCTGTTAGCTAAGATCCTAGCTAGGTGCTGTTGGCTGGAATACCTCCATGTGGCTTGGGGCTCCTTACAGCATAGTGGCTGGGTTCCAAGATGAGCATCCCAAGGGAGGAAAAAGTCAGGTAGAAACTGTATGCCTGTCCTTGGAAGTCATGTCATGTTCCTTCTACCACATTCTATTAGTTGAGGCAGTCACAGATATTCACACAAGTTCAAGGGAAAGGAAAATAGACTCCATCTCTTGAGTGATGGCAATGTACTGAAGACAGGGGGGAACAAGAGATATTATTGTGGTCATTTTTCGGAAATACGAGCTTCTACTTATAGTTTTCATGACAATTAAATGAGTCAGTTCATACATAAAATGTTAGGACATGTTAAGCAGTAAATACAAAGGTCGGACAATTAAGTTCACGAACTTGTTGCAGTGACGTTGCTAACCTTTTTTTTGATATCAGAGGGATTATTCATTATAAATTTGTACCAACTGGACAAACAGTTAACCAAATTTCTTATTTGGAAATGCTGAAAAGGCTGCATGAAAAAGTTAGACGACCTAATCTTTTCACCAATAATTCATGGCTCTTGCATCATGACAATGCACCAGCTCACACAGCACTGTCTGTGAGGGAGTTTTTAGCCAGTAAATAAATGACTACATTGGAACACTACCTACTCATGTGATCTGGCCCCGAATAACTTCTTTCTTTACCCAGAGATAAAGGAAATATTGAAAGAAAGACATTTGGATGACATTCAGGACATCAAGGGTAATACGACAACAGCTCTGATGGCCATTCCAGAAAAGGAGTTCCAAAATTGCTTTGAAGGGTGGACTAGGTGCTGGTGTTGGTGCACAGCTTCCCACGGGGAGTACTTTGAAGGTGACTGTAGTGATATTCAGCAATGAGGTATGCAGCAATTTTTCTAAGATGAGTTCGGGAACTTAATTGTCTGACCTCGATGAGTGTGCTATTGTTATTACTGAACATGGAACATGTGCTGGGAGATGGTATGGTTTCGTTGATTAGCAGACTCAGAATTCTGGAGTTGCCAGTCCAACCTCTAATTTAACCATAAGGACATTGGAGCCCAGAGGTTAACTTGGTCAACCTTCCCGTGTAAGAACTGGGGCTATGAAAACAAAATTGTGAGTGCTTATTCCTTAAGGTCAAACTATGGAGGATGGAAACTTACAGAGCTGACAATTATGGAAATAGACCTGTAAATAGTTAAGTCAAATAACGAATACTCTATTGCCATAGTTTCTTGGAATATGATTTGAATATACACCTGATTATAAAAGGGATAGATCTTTTCGCTAACTTGTAGTATATTTTTGTTCAGTTGTAAAGTTGTTTTTTCTTTTTGCCTTTGTGATTGATATCATCAAATTAAATTCTGCCAAAATTGCTAGTACCATATATTTGCCACACAATGCATAATAAACCTATTTTTTTAAATCAGTTGTTTTTTTAATATCACAAATGTGTGAATTAGTAATACAGAAGGCATGCCAGTCTTATATATAAATATAATTATACCCATTGTAAAATTTCGGATGGTTACAGTTATTAGAACTTTAGGCCAATACAGAACTGAGAAGCTGCAGGGGAAGAGTAAGTATAATTGCTGGGCATTGGTTATAATGGTAGACGGCTAATTCGAGTGCACTCACTTCTTTCATAGACAATCATGTATATAGTTTATTATAAAGCTTTTTGCTCAGAAATATGTTAATTGGGAGAAAGTGCTTTTCTTGCTTTTAGTTTATCTGGATTTTCTAAATCTGTCCATTAGACCCTCTAGGGACTTGAGAGGAGCCTGGAGGAGCCTAGTGAATTGGTGGTGGGCATTGAATGTATCCATGGTAATGGCACTGTTGTGGGGAAGCATGCTACCCACCCTACCTCATAGGCCATGGATGGCTAGTAGATTCCATCTCATATTCAATATTGAACCTAATTTCCTGGAGCTGAGCTGTGTGGAACTCAACTCACTAGAGAAGAGAACCTTGGCTGATGAATGGTGTCTGTCATGGTCTCAGACAGAGGAGGTGCTGTGCCGACATGCTGTGTATTTGTTGTCCCTGCTGTGAATTTCATCCAACTCTCCTGTGATGGTTCATTCTATGTGTCAATTTGTCCAGGCAATGGTGACCAGATTTTGGTCAAACACCAGTCCAGATGTTGCTGGGAAGGTATTTTTCAGATGTGATTAACATTTAAATCACCCTTCATAAGTGAGTGGGAAGGCCTTAAAAGAAAAGACTGAGGTTGCCTGAAGAAGGAATTCTTCATCTAGGGTCAAGGCTGTGACATCAACTCTTCCCCATGTCTCCAGCCTGCTGCCTGCCCTGCAGATTTCAGATTGCCAGCTCCCACAATCATGTGAACCAATTCCTTATAATCTCTATCATCTCTGCCTCTGCCTCTGTCTCTACCTATCTCTCTATCTATACCTCTATCCTATTGGTTCTGTTTCGCTAGAGAACTCTGAGTAGTATCTCTCCTTTAGGTCTCTTATGTCGTCGCCGCTCCCACCACCTTTTTAACAAAGACCTGCCTCATGTGAGGAGACGAGCACGTGTTTATTTTCCATGTCATCCAAATGCCACGTTTCTGGGGAATCGAGATTTGGAGGCAAAAACCACAAGGAAGTGTTCACACTAAAGCAAAGATACAAAAAATTGGTAATAGGTTTCAAGATAAAGTAGCATTTTAAACAATATACGGTATGAAAAATGGAGACAGTGTGGTACCAAGGAGTGGGCATGATGTTTGGAATTGGGCAGCTTAGATTTGAACTGTGATCTGCAACTCACTGGCTGTGTTACCTTTGAAAAGATTCTTAACCTCTCTGAGCTCCTGCTTTCCTCATCTTTAAACAGGAAATGACACCCACGTTTTGGTGGGGAGTCAATAATGTAGGTGCTCAATCAATAGTGGCTACTTTGGCTGTTTTGGTTAGTCAGAAAGGTTATATTAGGGCAATGGCAAAATGAGGAGGTGGATTATGTTTATATTTATTGCTTCCTTCCACTCTGCTAAATAAATTTTTTTCAAGTTAGCCTCCTCCTTTTACTTCATCCAACCCCTCTTGCAGACTATCCATTCTCATCAAGATACAAGAGATAAATAAGAGCTCACATTGTTAATGTGATAGGGCTTAAGAAAAAAGCCAAAGTGACACAATTCTGGCAGCAGCCATAATGCCAGGGAAGCCGGGTTCAGACTGGGTTGGCGGGCAGAGGAAGGAGACAGTGGTGTCCTCCCCTGTCAGCTATGCACGTGCTCCTGCATGCCTGCCTGCATGTAGGGGAAACAGCATGTAGGGCGTTGAGAGGAATAAATGAGATAATTCACGAAATGTGCTTACTGTGCCAGGAACATAGCAAGTTTGCAATAAAGGTTAGCTGGAAACAGTAGCAATGGCAGCAGCAGTCGCAGCAGTAATTTATTACAAAGATTGTCACGGAGCACTTCAGGTGGGATGAACGTCTGAAAGAAAACACATAGGAAAATAAATATATTGTGTATTCTTGTGCCAACTAGACTATAGAAAAAACTTTGCACTGGGGATGAGTGAAAAAATAAAGTATTTAAGGTAAAGCCAGGACAGTGTCATAAAACTGAAAACACTGTTACATAGATATTATTACCACTGTTTGGCAATGGTTTATAAAAATCTGTCCTGTAAAACAGCACTTCTGTTGAAAACACAATTGTTATAAACTCTTAATGGGATGCTCTTACCTGGTATTTCTACAAAGTTAACAACACTGATGCGGCAGTTATTGATGCTTACCTGAACAATAGCAACTCCTCCTTCATCTGTGGAGAGTCCTGATTTTGTCTTGGTATCTACCTTTCACCCACGTGACTCAGATAAATGCTGATTAGTCTAGGTTATAAAGTTGGTCCCATTCCTATTGCCAGTGATTGGTTCAGGAGTGGCCCTGTGGCCAAAGAGATAAGAAAGGAAGCCTGCTGGTTGACGTGTGTGTGGAGGAGGGTGGAAAGAGAGGAAAACATCTAGTAAAAACATTCCTAGCTCTTAGAAACAGTCACAAGGAAGAAATCCATTTTCTGTCTCTAGATGTTGCTTTATGAGGATGTGATGCCTGGATCTATTGCAGCCCTCTTGTGGACAAGAGGGAGAGACTAGCCATCATTTTATTATTACTGTCTTACTTTTGCCTGGGGAGAAGGGTGTACTATCATGTTTTTATGCTGGATGAGGATAGTTTTCATTCTGAAGAAGGAGGATGAATACATGTTACTGTTGCCTTTAACATTCAGCCTATGTTGAATCCTGCTTCTTACTTCTGCCTCCACAATACTGCAGATTCTGATCCCAGAGTCTTCCTGTTCTCTTGGGCTAACTGAGTCCCACTTTCTTGGCAATCCTCTTACAGTATACTCCAGGCTGTGGCTTCTCCCCAACTATTTCCTATGTCTACTCAACCCTATATGCTTTCCTTCTTCCAGAAATTTGTAGAGCTCTCTCTTCATTGGTGCTCTCTGTTCCATTTTCTCTTATTTTAATGATTGTAGGTTGATTCCTTTTTGTATTTCTACACTTTGGAAGGTACACAGGCTAACGCTTGTGCTTAGTTGATCATTATGACTATTAATCTTCTAAATTTTCATTATAAACTCATACTTATATTGGGGTTGTTATCAATTTGAGAGACCTATTTGCATATTAAGAAAACCCCTTTTCACATACATAGCAAATATTTTTCCCAGTTTATTACCTTTTAAAATTATTTGTGTTTTAATTGTTATACTGAAGATTATATTGTAGTATAGTAAAATTTATCAATTTTCCTCTTTGTGATTTCTTTCTTTGTTTTTATTCTTAGGTGGAGTTTTCCTCCCCAAGATCAAATGTATATTCACTATGTAGTTTTTATTCTCCCTTCCTCCCTTTATTCCTGTTTTCTTTCTTTTTGACCTCAAATGTGCTGAATTTAACCAATCACATTCCTTAGTTCATGGCACACCATCATCATTGGTCCATGCAGAACCCCTGTTTGTTATTTTATTATGATTTTTCGTTCTTTCACCCTCCAGCCTCAGTGCCATTTCTCTCTCCAGCCATATACATCTATTCCAGTGTGTCTAGTGCTTGTTCTTCATTTTAAAAAAAACATTCACCATTTTTTACTCCATGTGGAGTTAGAGATTAAAACATTTTTAAGAGATATTTATCCAATTTGCTCAGTACTTTTTCCTGCTTATATGAACTACCATCTTTACCAAATGCAAGGTACCAGCCTTCCTAATTGGTTCCATTTATCCATCTATCTGTTTTGTTGCTAGGATCACACTGCCTTCATTATTATATAATTTTAAAAACATTTTAACATGCAGGAACGAAAATCATATGTAATGCTCTTTCTGTATCATTTAATTCTTTTCTCTTTTTAAATATGCTAAACAAAGGGGGCCATTCTTTAATAATTAACAATTCTCTGTATGTCAGCAGAGCAAATTGCTGGTCACTGTCACCTCAGTCACATGCTATGTTTTGCAGATGGTGAAAAACATAATGGAAGATGTGACTTTAGGAGCAGAAGCATATTTGAAGGAAGTGCCTATAACTGATTGAAAAGCAAACAGATGCTCACATGTTTTTGTGAACTCTGGTTTAAAGTTACTTAAGATGCTTACTGTGACAAACATTCTTGCAAACTTAAATCATGCTCTGTCACCTTGGAAGAAAACAATTTCAAATGTCATTTTGAGCACTGATAAAATAGAAACCAAGAATGAAATCAGGTTCTGACCCTCTTTTTATCCATGTTGAGCAGACTCTTCTATCTGGAATTGGTTTTTATCAACAGCTTGTGTCTTTTTTTTTTTTTTTTTTTTTTTGCATGTTTATCTTGGGATGTGATTTGAATATGGTTCGTCTTCCATGTAATATGTGCAACTATTGTAGTGGTCCTGAGAATCAGATTTTCTGGTTTTGGACCTAGAATGGTGCTTTGTTCCGTGAAGCAGCACTGGACCATGGTTCTGTGTGCCTGAGGTGAGGGAGGAATGAAAGGGAGAAAGCGTATAGTAAAGATGTTTGCTGCGCCTCCTTCAGCAAAACAAGGGGGGAAGTTGGCAGCTCACTAGTGCCTAAAGAGTCGAATTTATTAATTCAGAAAAATAAGAACTCTAGCATTTCATTGTGGCCAAACAGCAAAATCCAAATACATTGCTATAAGACGTCAGCATTTTAATTCCTACTAATAATCAGTAATACAATAATGAATTGGAGGGGGGCTTACACATAGATGACCACATGACACTTAGGTAATTTGTTATTTAGTTCAGGGAACCCTATCACTAATAGATGTTTATCTTTGTTTTAATTAATTTGCTAAAATTCAGATAGTTTAAAAACTATGAAAATAATGCTTATCCTAATAATTGCAAGCACAGAGAATGTTGAATATTAGATGAATTTCTTTTTTTAGAAAAGGAAGCTTGAGGCCAGACAGGTCACGCGAATTGTAGAAGTTACTTGGTAGGTTAGTAGTGAAGTTGGCTGCAAGTCCAGACCTTCATCTAAGCTCAGTGTGGTTCGGCCATCTAGAAACTGCACACAGCGAGGCCCAAGCGGCAAAGGCCACTGGGAGTACTGTGTGGAGACGGTTCCTGAGGGTTAGCCAAGCTCGCTTTGAACAAGTGACATGAACGGTTGACAGTATCTGCCTTAGAAAGAGGAGTGGTGAGACATGAGGCCCGTATCTGCTCTTCCTATGTTACGCCTTTCTTTCACTTAGAGAGACCAGTTTGTAGATATCCTTAGCTTATCTGTGAAGGATTCCACTTAGGCCATATTGTATGTGTGGGCAAAGCTCCCTTTTACCTGATTTAAGGACAGTGTGAAGGCAGAACAAGTGCTCAGATCAGAACACTTAGCATTCTGAGGGGCTTCGAAAACTCTACTTTATCTGAAAACTGGGCGTGGCCTCAGAATGTTGTTATTCTCATCCTGAGTTTAGGGGTTCAAGTGCATACTATAATTACAGAGAGGAGACAGAGCACAGGAAGTGAAGTGCTTTGTCGTGGTTGCGGTTATTTCTTGCACCTTACTCATCATTTCCTATCACCCTTGGAGTGTTGACAGGTGTATTCCAGGCAGGCCATGACACTATCCAGTTGTGAGCAGAGCATGGGATAGAACGAGTAGCCGATGGCCCATTTTATCAGCTTTTACTACCAGTAGACACAAGTTAAAGCCTTGGATGACATCTCCCCTTGATAAGCAGAACACACAGGCTGAAACATTTCAATAGAATACTTTAATGTTTTGCTGGGTTCATTTTTCTTTTGTAATGGGCACATGCACTGATCCGTATTTCCTTCTTTAGTTTGTATGCTCTACAACCTATTTGGCGGGCAGATTGGGGTAAACATAAGAGAAACAAACGCCAGTTGTATACAGCTGGAAATGAAAAGATGAATTGAAAATTATTCAATTAATGGACTAGGAAGGTGGAGATTGATTTAAATCATTATGGACAATGTTACTTATAAATTTTGTTACTTTTAGACATGATGGAATAAAACTTGGTGTTTTTTACTTCAACTCTAATATCCATCCCAAAAGACTAGTGATGTGGCTATTTCCCTTACCATCAACACTGGGAATGCATATTGTACCAAATTGTATGTTTTACGCGGGTGACATAAATGTTTGAGCTGCCCTTTGTATACATTAATGACACTAATGTATTACTTGTAAGGCAGGCACTGTAAATGTTTTTAAATATTGTGATGAAGTTTTGTTTTGCTACTTACCTTCAACCACCCCTTCCCCCATGACCACTGGGGGATACACTGAAGAAAACCTACATGACTGAGAAATGCTGTCTGTATTCCTGGAAGAGTATGGAGCCTTCTGGCTCATCCCAGATTGTATGACCTTGACCTCCTTAGTTCTGTGCAAAACAGTTAAGTTCATTGGATTGGAGATAATAAAGTTGAAGTTAGATACATATTTTTATTGCTTTTCTAGAGGTAATTTTTTTTTTCAGTGAACGAAAAATTCATTTGGTAAAATAAATACAAAATTGTCATATAGCTGCAATCCACCAGTGGCTCTAAATTGTATTACCCTGACCTCAAATCACAAGCAATGAATTGCTTACTCCTTTATTTTATTGAATTCTAGTCTGTTAAAGCAAATGAACTTTGTAATGATAGTGTTTACACACTAAATAGAGTATATTTTTCATCATCATCTTGCTATGAATTAATTCATTGCTCCCCCTGGAACAACATGATTTTGTATCAAATCATTTCCATGTGCATTTTAAATTCAAATACGAGTTGGGTGGTTTTTTTTCCCCACCATCCTTTTTTCACCTTGCTCTAGATTTTCTGCATACAGAGAATATTTTCCAAATACAGGTGCAGTATCTGCCTACCTGCCTATGATATATATTCAGCTATGTAGTGATCTTTTCTGTTCATCTGATAAAATTACAATGTCCCCTCCCAGTTTTCTAAAAAGGGATACTTTTTGTACTATTGGATTTTTTAAAATAAACTGTCCAGTACATTATGTAACTCACAAAAGTATACCAGATGGATCCAAAATCTATTGAGTCATATTGTTCAGCCTTCTGAACACACATATTGATAATATTGTCTGCCAGCATTTCTTTTTCATCATTTGCAATTGTTCTACCTGTTCATGCTTCATGAGATTGGGAAGTGTGTCTTCTAATTGTCTTACTTCCTGGAATTCATTTTAATTCATACCTGTTAACTCCAAACAAGTATTGAAATAAACAGCTTGAAGGCTGCCAAGAAGACAACATGACTTTAACATACAAAGAATTGAAAACATATATATGAGAGGAAAATTTTCCATTGATAAGACCTTCTAATTTGAGGGTGTTTCTGGCCAACAATGCCTTTGGCCTCACAACAAAGTAGAATTTGAATGTTTTCCACTTGATTTATTTCTGTCTTTCCATGATTCAGAAATTATAGAAGCAGGTCTCTTTCCTCTCAACAAAAGATTGTTTCTTATATTGTCCATTAGCCTGAGTCCTTTCACAAATTTAACTATAATGAAAGAGGAAAACCCTGGAAATGATACTCATCTCCATAACCTTGTTTTGAGACCTAGAGAGAGGGGTAAATGAAGTAACAGTCAGAATTTACAATTAATGGCCATAACTTTGTTGAAGTTTAATGACTAATTAGTGTTTCCCAAAGTACAGTACAGATTTAGCAATTAGCTAATTCAGTAATAGAAGAAGGCATACCTTACACTCTGAGGCTTGTATCATCTGCTTGATTGTCCCATTAATTAAATAAACTGTGAACTGGTCACTTAGCCACTGAATTTCCTCATGTTCTGTGGATACAGACTAAAGGAGAGTCTTAAATAACAGGTGGCCCATCTGAAACCTGCATTAGAATTACCTGCAGTCATGGCTAAATCTGCATCTTCTACAGTCTTCATTACAACTATCAGTCGTAAGTGGTTCTTGTGATGCCAGATTTTGAGAACCACGAACCAACCAGATGCTTGATGACCTGCCTGAGGCCCGTCACGAAGATCTGACCTTCCCTGTACAGATCATCCTCTTTATCACTTTTCCCGTTGTTCTCTGCTTTCTACCACCTGTGCCATGATGGGGTGAGCCCTTTCCTCTTTACATCTCTAATAGTACTGATTTGACGTCTTTCTAAGGAAAAATGTGTGCGAAGTGAGAATTTTGACTTCATGGCAAAATTTGAAAGAAGCCCTTATTTTATGTATGTTTGATGCAATGTATATATCATATTCAATTCTTCATATCATTTGAATATTTCTTATAAATTTTTATCTTCATAGTTATCCTATGAGATATACCAGGGAGGGCCTTACTGTTGTGATTTAAAAGATGATTTAAGCTAAGCTGGGGGTTAAGAGGCTTGCTCATAAAACCAGATTATATCCTGTGTCTTCCGTGAACATCTTAGGGACTAGGAAATATGGATTATCTAGATATCTCTAATGCCTAGCACATTGCCTAGGCATAGTAGAGTCTCAATAACTGTTTGAGTGATTCCATGTAGCATTTATCTTCTCTGGCAGACCCAATCCTCCAGGACAAAGACAGAGAGAGCAATCAGAGAAGGGGGTTATCCAGATTGTCCTGAATCCTTATACAGGGGACCAGGAGATGAGATCCACCTGTCACTTTAAAGAGTATATCAGTGTAAACTTTTGCATCTTAAACTGGTTTTAATGTGTCTTGTATTATTGATTTTTATTTACCATGGTTTACTATTTAGAAACTTTTTGAGGCATGGTCTACAATATTAATTAGATACATGCAATTTAATTGTAATCTGCATCCTCAGAGATGTTGTTTCTCATTTCCTCCCTGCCTCCATCTCTCTCTCCCTCCCTTATTTCTTTTTTTCATACCTGATGCTTAGATCAAATGCTCAGTTCATTTGCTGTTCTCTGACTTAGAGTTTTGACGCCACTAGCCAAAGCTCCCTGAGAAACAGGGTGAGACATGAAGTCAGCCTCCTGTCACACAGCTAACAAATAATGCTAAAGTCTGGGTTTATTTTCCTTCAGCTTCTTTTTCCTTCTGAAATACCACTGGAAAAAAAAAGACATAAAACGTCTGATCTTGTTCTTCACTTCCTTTTCCATTTCCAGCCAACTGTTCTCTTTTTCTAATTAACCTCAACATAGTAAAGAAAGCCAAGATTCTCATGGTTATATAAAAAAGGTATAATAAAAGAAAAGACACATATTCTAGAATTTTGCCTGAGGAAAACTCTTGGTTGTGGACAGAGTTTTGTATTTCTTTGTCCAATTTGTACATGAAGCAGTGGTGACTTGTCTTCTCATTCCTCTGCTTCAAAAAACTAATCAGATATGTTTATGTGTGTTATGTGTGAAAGCCAAAGATTGTGCAGGTGAATTCAGAAGGCCCAGAGATGGGAAGCACACTCAAGGTCTCTAGGACAGGGACTGGCTCAGCACAGACTGATGGCCTCCCACAGTTGGTGGGCCCAGATTCATATGCCAGTGTGTGGTGCAGGGTTCAGGGAGTTTATAAACACGTGGAGAGTGTTTTCGTGGCAAAATGGTTGGCCAGTGGAACAAAATCACCAAGGAACATCGCTGGACCAAAGTGAAGGGAGCTTGTTTTCACACTGCCATTGTAACGCAGGGACTTAGCTCCTGCTCCCTGCAGGTGAACGCAGGACATGGTGAGGCCGAAAAGGAACACCAACAGAACTGCAGGTAGGGGGTTCATAGCACTATATTCTCGATGGTGGCCGGTTGAGACATAAGAAGCAAACATCTGCCAATACCCCAACAAAGGGGTCTTCCTGCACCACAGCCTTGCTGGCAGCCAGATGAGACACAGCAAGTAGGATCCACACCATCTGCAATCTGCGCTTGCTAACCACAATACGCACCTGCTAGCGTAGCCACGGCAGTTATATACAAAACAATAATGGCTAATGGCCAACTGGTTACAGCGGATGGCCATCTAATAACCGATCCAGCACCTTTCCACGTGAGGCCGAGAGCCTGGAAACTACTCTCTGGGACTCCGTCCCTACAGCCGTGTTCTGAAAAGAATTTGAAACCAAATGGAGGGAGCTGAAAACTGACTGTTAGAGGGGTTGATAGGGATGCAAAAGGAGAAAACCAGGAAGATAGGAAATGAGAGATATGAACTTAGTACAAATTTTCAAATATGGTAATTGGCCTAGTTATATACCATCTAGAAATTAGAGCAGCCTTTCTGATATTCTTGCTCCAGTGTGCTTTCTGCACTGTTTTTCATGTGGAGGGTCTGAGCTGGTGCCAAGAGCATCTCCTCAGCTGTTTCCTCCTGTGCTGAAACTCTAATTGCAGTGAAGCAGCAAAATGTAGCAAAGGAGGCCAAGGGCAGGAAATTAATGGGGTCGGAGAGAGAGGGGAGGAAAGAGAATGAATTGCAAAATGAAAACTGGAAAACCAGTGCAGCAAACATTCGTTGAACAAATACTGGGTGACCACTGTGAGCTGTGCTGTGCTTGGTACTGGGGACAGAGTATGGTCATGCCTCGGGAGCCGATGCTCTAGTGAGGAAAGACAGACAGTAAGTGCAGGCCATGATGAGATTAGCAGATGGGACATGTTAGGTTCATTTCTGACAGCTGCACATTCATTCCCTCTTGATGTGAGAGCCTCAAAGAGGTGTTACATACGCATGTAAGGCTTTTCTTCTCAATATAATACTAATGTTAGAAAGCTAAATGCAGTATGGCTACAAGTAGTCAAATGCCCCACACAAAGGTTTTGAATTCTAGACAAAGATAGACTGCTTGGAATCCATGTAGATCCAAACTCTTTTTACTTTTATTTATTTAACAGACACTTAGGTACTTCTCACTTTAAGTCATAGTTCTAAGCACTTTACAAATATTCACTTATTGAATCTTCATAACAATATTAGGGAGGTGCTATTATTGTGCCTATTTTATAGGTCAGGAAACTGGATTGCCCAGGGACTGAATGTCTCTACAGACTGAATGTTTGTTTCCTCCAAAAATTTGTATATTAAAATTATATTCCCAAGATAATGGCATTATGAGGTGGGGCTTTTGGAAGGTGAGTAGGTCATAAGGGTAGAGCTCTCATGAATGGAGTTCGTGCCTGTCATGCAGGTGTCATGCAGGGTCTCTGCTCCCGCTCCCACATAAGAACACAGAATATGGTGAGGCCAAAAAGGAACACCCACAGAGCCATGGAGAGGGGAGTCATACCACTATATTCTCACTGGCGGCTGGGTTGGAGACACAGGAAACAGGATCCACATGATCTGCAACCTGAGGTCCATTTCTCTGCCAACCAACCCCACTTGCTAGCTGCAATCCGCCGTGCTAACTGCAATCCGTGCTTGCAGGCTCAGCCACCATCTTCTTGCTAGCCCCCATTTTCTGCTAGCGTAGCCACGGCAATTATATTAGTGGCCAATGGCTCACTGGTTATAGCTGATGGCCAACTAGCCACAGCTGATGGCCATCCAATCACAGTTGATGGTCATTTACTACCTGAGCCAGCACCTTTCCACATGAGGCCGAGAGCCTGGAAACGGCACTCCTGGCTCTGTCCCCACTGTGCCCTTATCAAAGGAACCCCAGCAAAATATCTTAGTGCTTCTATCATGTGAAGATTCAGTGAGAAGTTAGTCATCTGTGAACCAGTGTGAGGACAGAGTCCCAGAGAGCAGTTTCCAGGCTCTCGGCCTCACGTGGAAAGGTGCTGACTTGGAGTGGAGGCAGAGCCCCAGAAAGTAGTTTCCAGGCTCTCAGCCTCACATAGACAGGTGCTGGCTCAGGTAGTAAATGGCCATCAATTGTGATTGCATGGCCATCAGCTGTGGCTAGTTGGCCGTCAGCTGTAACCAGTGAGCCATTGGCCACTAATATAACTGCTGTGGCTACGCTAGAAAAAAGAGAAGAAGAATGGGGGCTAGCAAGAAGATGGCGGCTGGGCTGGCAAGTGTGGATGGCGGTTTGCGGACAGTATGGATCCAGCCTCCAGTGAGAGTATAGTGGCGCCAGAGAGAATATAGTGGTATGACTCCCCTACCTATGGCTCCGTGGGTGTTCCTTTTTGGCTTCACCATATCCTGCGTTCTTGTATGGGGAGCGGGAGCAGACACCCCGCAGGCTTCCCCGCACGACACTTGGGTAGTGGATGGCTGTCAGCTGTGGCTGGTTAGCCAATTGGCCACTGATATAAGTGCCACGGCTGCGCTGGTTGGTGATTCAAGTCAAGTGGAGTCGGTTGGTTGGCAGAAAAGTGGACAGCAGGTCGCACGTCGTGTGAATCCAGCCTCCAGTGAGACTATAGTGGTATGACTCCCCTACCTATGGCTCTGTGGGCGTTCCTTTTTGGCCTCACCACATCCTGCATTCTTATGTGGGGAGTGGGAGCTGAGACCTGCAGGCCGCCCTGCGTGACAACCAGGAATCAGGCTCTCACCAGACACTGAATCTGTTCACTCTCCAGAACTGTGAGAAATAAATACAGTGGTACCTGGGTTTTCAAACGTCTCTGTTGACGAACATTTCGGTTTACGAACGCCGTAAATTTTATGGATCTATGGTATCATTAGATAGTGAAAGTCATGCTAAATTTACAGTTTTAGGGGTTGATTTTAAAGGTCTGGAATGGATTAATCCATTTTGCATTACTTGCTATGGGGAAACCATGCCTCGGTTTTCTAACGTTTCAGAACTCAAATGGTCTTCTGGAACAGATTACATTAGAAAACCGAGGTGCCACTGTATTTGATGTATAAGCCACTCAGCCTGTACTACCCTGAACAGACTAAAACACACAGTAAGTGCTATCAGGTCATTTATACATTCAAAACTAGACATTATGCATGTTGAATTGAGTACAAAGCCAAATAAAAGAAGGAAGAAGGGCGTGAAATGGGACAAAAGACAGGTAGGTACCTGGTCAGCAGGGCCCTGAAGCCATGGTGAGAGGTTGAGCTTTCATTCCAACTGAAATGGGAGGTTAAGGAAGGTTTTGAGCCATTGAGTGACATATTGGATTTCCATTTAAAAAGGTTACTCTGGCTGCTGTCAGGGGAACAAGTGGAAGGACAAATAGTAGATGTAATGACAAGGCAGTGATTTGATATGGAAAAAACAATTAGGAAGCCAGTGAGAGCATACGTTTATGTGTTTTCCATTTTGTGCAGAGAAGGAAATCATCTTTGGGCTCTATTACTAGCTGCCAACTCCTTACCTTCCTGAAGATGAGGCAGCGGTAGGAAGGGGTCATGGAAGGGACTCCAGAGTGTATCGCTCTAATCCCAGATCTGGGACTTACAGTGTGGGCCCCAAAGTGAGTGACTTCATGCAATATTTGGGCCTCCATTTTTCCACTTGAAAAATGGAGAGAATTGATTCTATCTCTGTTAATCTTTTAAAGTCTTAAAATATTTTATGGTACTTAAAACTGTGAGAAATCTTAGGCATAAGATCCTTCCTGAAGGTGAAAATTTGGCCTGTCTTGTGCAAACCTGGCACATTTAGACATTTAATATTATAAATGAGTGATTAGGAGAGGGTAGAATTTGCGGAGAGCTGGTGGAAGGCTTCTAGTTACATACGATGGCCTGGCTTCTACCTACATCCCATCATTGGGAATTAGTTTAAAACATCTGCCTGCTTTTTATTGCTTCTAGTCTCCAGCCTATGTGGGAGCAGGAGAGACCCTGGGAGCCACAGAGCTGTTTCAAGGGGCAGGGGTGCCACATTCGCATCACACACCTGTGGCTGGAATACACAGCCTCACATAACTCCTGCAATGTTCAATTACATGGCTGGCTGTTGTGATTAATACCATTCAAATTCATCTAAAAACATTACTCAATTCATAGCCTCTTTTTGTCATTGTGCCATGAGGGGGATATGTGAAATATTTTGACATTACAAAGGAATCGTCTTCAAAAGTTTGGGAGCTGCTCCTTCACGGAGAGTAGAAAAGATTTTACTTTATGTCAGAGCACAATCTTCCTCTGGTTTTCCTGAGATTCTTGCCATGCATTCAAATCCTCCAGGGACAAAGAATTACTTTTGAAAGACTGTTTAGTTAAATTCTAGACATGTACTTTCTGATGACTTGTCATAGCTGGGAACCTGACTCCTTCTTCAGCAGAAAAATGATGATTGTGAGGATTATGCTGTTCATTTTAGGGAGGACAGTGTGGGAGCGTTTTTGTTTTTTAAGGATTCTTTTAAAATCACTCACAGACCTAATACCAGTTCCTTGTCCCCGCCCTCTCCCCCAACCCCTCCCTTTCCATGATGGGTAGGAAGGAAGAGCACGTGGCTAGTTTTGCCTAGGAACTTGGAATCTTTTGTTAAATATTTAAGTGATCCAGTAATTCGGTCAATTCAAGTTTTCATCTTAATCAAGACGGAAACCTCTGTACTGTATTTTCAGCTGCTTCGGAACTCATGGGAGGAAAAATCTGTAAATGGCTTGCGTGAGTTGTTGTGGTCGGAAAGTACCATGATGTGCCAGTTACTGTGTGTTTGATAAACTAAAACCGCATTCTTGTTTCATGAGTCAAGGATTACACCTGCACTAACACACACATTTGCACACTGACACACCCCACCTTACATTCCCTTCACTCTCTCTCTCAACACACGCGCCAACACACACACACACACACACACACACACACACACACACACACACACACGCTACCCAGGAACCAGGGCAGCTGCCTCCCTGTGGAAGGACATCCAGTCCCTGAGTCTGTGACAACCCTGGGAATGGCCACCAAGAGGCAGCAGAGGCTGCAGAACGGGCAGTGGCGCCGCTGGGAAGGTGGTGGGCTGGCTGCTGCGCCTGTGAAGGTGGAGGTTGTGCGTCGGAGCAAAGACCTGGCTCCCAGGGTGGAGAGAGAGTACGTGATCCTCAGGGTTCCAAGGTTTGTTCTGTTTTCTATTTGGGTCTAGTGTTGTCACTTTCTTTAATACATAAGCTCACATGGTCCCACTTTTTCTGTCGCCGAAATACCTGACTTCCGGTATTCCAGAATGTCCGTCTGGGCTGTGCTGCCCCCACTCACTCTCCGTTTCTGGCACATCCCTGGGCTGGGAACACAGGAGTCAACCTTCTGGGCCAGCCAGGTTTGTTCTGTAGCTGTGGGAGAAGAGGATGGGCCACTTTGGACAAGTGAGCTGGTTAGAGAAGGTGAGAAGACAGGCAATGGCTGTCAAAAGAGTGGCTGAACCCCAACTCCCCCAACTCACCCCCCTGCTCTTTGTTATGGGAAATGTAAAGTGTATTTGGTCGGTCCTGTGTAAAGTGCTATGCACACCCTTGCTTCAGGACAGATTCTTGATTTTCCCTTTCCTCTGGATTGCCATTCCTGAATCTTTTCTTTATGGAAATTCTGGAGCTACTACTGACAACAAGAAACTAGGAACTGGGGAAGAGTTTGATTTCCTGAGTGTGTCTGGGTGAAAGGAATAAAACCTGTAGCTAAATTTCGCAGAAATCTCTGTGGTGGTCAAAACAGCCTTTTGGATCTCTGAATTCATAAACCAGTCTTGATTGAGTTATTTTTTTTATCTAAGTGTTCAGAAAATTAGATACTTAAAGCATTTTCAAGGTGGCATTTTCACAAGCATTACCCCCACCCCCAACTTCCTCTAATGAAAAGCCTTTTTCCACTGTGTGTGTGTGTGTGTGTATCCATGACAAACCCACTTAATTTAATGTAGCCTGACTTTTCCTTTATTGTTGTTGCTTTTTGTGCCCTGTTTAAAAAATCTTTGCCTTCTCCCAGGTCATAAAGATATTTTTAATATTTACCTTTAAAACTTCATAGCTTTTAAAAGACTATTTTCTTTTAGAACAGTATTAGGTTCATAGCAAAATTAACGGGAAGATAGAGATTTCCCACATACCCTTCCAATCCTACACAGACACAGCCTCCCCCAGAGTGAGTGGTACGTTTCTTACAATCCATGAACGTACACTGACACATCATAATGACCCAAAGTGCATAGTTTACATTAAGGTTCATTCTTGGTGCTGTACATTCTATGGATTTGGGCAAATATATAATGACTTGTGCCTACCATTATAATATACAGAATATTTTCACTGTCCTAAAAATCCTCAGTGCTCCAGATTCTTTTGCTTTTCAAATATAGATGTGAAATCTACCCGGAACTGACTTTTTATGTATAGTATGAGGTAGTCAATGTTCCTTAATTTTTTGTGTGTGAATAAATACTTGGCCCAACCTCATAGCTTAAAAATACTGTCCTTTCCCCACTGCACTACACTGTCAGGTTTTTCATAAGTCAAGTGACTGCATGTGTAGGGCTGTTTATGGACTCTTCACTTTACTTCATTGGTCAATTTTTCTATCCCTATATCAATATCACACTTTCTTAATAATAGTCATTTGCCACGTAACGACCTTTTGGTCAATGATGGACAACAGTGGTCCCATAATATTATAATGGAGCTGAAAAATTCCTTTCAGCTGGTGATATTGCAGCTGTCATAACATCCTAGTGCAACACATTACTCACGTGTCCGTGTTGATGCTGGTGTGAACAAACCCACTGCTCTGCCAGTCGTATAAAAGTATAGCACATACTCTGCATAATACTTGATAATAAATGACTCTCACTGGTTTCCATATTTACTATACTATATTTTTATTGTTATTTTAGAGTGTACACTTTCTACTAAAAATAAAAGTTTGCTGTGAAACAATATGCTGTGCTATGACAGCAGCAATATCATACATACGTGTTTACTGTGTCTCTCGATTGCATCATTTTCTCTTGTGCTTGATTTAATATTGTGTTGTTTTGTACAGTAATAACATGCTATACAGGCTTGCAGCCTAGGAGCAATGGGCCGTATCATATAGTCTATGTGTGCGGTAGGCTATACCATCTAGGATATTTAAGTCACTGTGGGGGCAGAGCCCCAGAGAGTAGTTTACAGGCTCTCGGCCTCACATGAAGGGGTGCTGGCTCGGGTGGTGGATCGCCGTCGATTGTGGCTGATTGGCTGTTGACTGTGGCCGGTTAGCCGCCGGTATAACGGCTGCGGCTACGGAGGAGGGCCGAGGAGAGCGGAAGAGGAGAGTGGAAGAGGAGAGCCGAGAGAGAGGAACAGAGTCGAGAGAGTGGAGAAGAGTCGTCAGTCGGTCGGCGGAAAGGCGGACGGCAGGTCACGCGTCCGGTGGGCCCAGCCTCCAGTGAGACCATAGTGCTATGACTCCCCTACCTATGGCTCCGTGGGTGTTCCTTTCCAGCCTCACCATATCCTGTGTTCTTGTGTGGGGAGCGGGAGCAGAGACCCCGCAGGCCGCCCCGCCTGAAAGATGGCGTGGTGAGAAGGCCTCCGCGCACGACAAATGGCGCAGCGAGCAGGGTCTCCCGCACGACAGTCACTCTATTGTGTTCGCACAATGATGAAATTGTCTAATGACACATTTCTAAGAACATATTCCTGTTGTTAAGCAGTACATGACTGTACTACTGCTTTATAATTAGTATTGAAAGCTACTAAATTAGGTCTTCCCTATTTGTTGTTCTTTTTCAAAATTACCTTTGTTCTTCTTGTTCAAAATACTCAAATTTGATTTCTAGATTAAAATTGTCTTTTCCTTCTCAAGTTTTATTGGGACTATTCCTTACAGCTTTCCTAAAAATAATACATTGCAGTCCAGTAATATAGTAAAAGTTGAATTATATTCTAAAGTAATAAAATAGCTCTACAGGGTAAATGCTTTCTAGGACACTGCAAGTCAGTGTGTCACATGTCTGTCCTGCTCTCCCCACCACCAGGGAAAAAATTCCCTTTCTTTTCCCTTTGGCTTTTCCAAATTCCATCAGTCTTTCAAAGCCTGCTCCAAATCCTCTGTTTCTACCTTGATTATGTAACTCTTCTCAGCCTTCGCCAGTTACCCTGTGTGGCACAGATTTGATGATACACTCAGGAAAAGACCCAGCACTTCCCAGCCTCCCAGGCCGGGCACTATCTGGGTGGCCTACACAGTGTCATCTCCAGTACCCAACTCCCCCTCTCAGGCTGCCTCCAGTTCCCCACTGGGCCCTGCTCCTATGCATTTCAGGAATTTCCACCCTGGGTTTGATCTTCCCTTACTGCTTCAACCACCATGCTTTTACTGGTTAATGCCTCATTAGCCCTTAAGTCCCCTGTCCCAGATCCTTCCCTAACTCGCACCCCACCCCCACCCCCACACACACTAGATGGGTTCTGTGGGGACAGAGCCCCAGAAAGCAGTTTCCAGGCTCTCGGCCTCACATAGACAGGTGCTGGCTCAGGTAGTAAATGGCCATCAACTGTGATTGGATGGCCATCAGCTGTGGCTAGTTGGCCGTCAGCTGTAACCAGTGAGCCATTGGCCACTAATATAACTGCTGTTGCTAGGCTAGCAGGAAGAATGGGGGCTAGCAAGAAGATGGCGGCTGGGCTGGCAAGTGTGGATGGCGGTTTGCGGACAGTGTGGATCCAGCCGCCAGAGAGAATATAATGGTATGACTCCCCTACCTATGGCTCCGTGGGTGTTCCTTTTTGGCCTCACCATATCCTGCGTTCTCTTGTGGGGAACGGGAGCAGAGACTCTGCACAACACCCTGCACGACAGGTTCTCCTTGAAATGTGCTCCCTGTGCCTCCTTCATGGCATGTGCCACGACTCAAAATTATAAACCTGTTTGAATATCTGATTAACACCTCTTGTAAGCTCCAATAAGGCAGGATCCATGACTGTGTTGCTCAACATTTTAATCCTTCATACCTAGCCTAGTGCTTGTCATATAGTAAGTGCTGTATAAATCTTTAATGAATTAATGCATGAATGCAACAAACACTTTGACCTAGTGGCCTATGTAAGTCTCCACAGTACCCTGCATGCAGATGCTTAATAAAAATATTTCTGGTTTATCTCACATTGTTCTATAGGATATTTTAATACAGAACTCCATATAGTTTATGAGAGTAGCTTGCCATATTCTGAAATGATAGGCCTGGCCATTGCAGGCAGATTCAAGGGTAATTCTTAAGGCCCTGTACCTGATTTGATAGGGCTGGTAGTAATAGTGGGGCATCACTCATATAACTTAGAACTATTCTATACCTGTCAATACCTTCTTGCCTTCCGTTTCTCAAATCCACCTTTTGGAAACCCTGAAATGCTGCTTCTGATTTGGTTATGGTACCTAGGATGCAGCATGGCTTGGTGGCTTTAGCAGCAAACTGGAAACTCAGATGCGATGACTTTCTGTTGGGAAGTCACAAAGCTTTAGCTTGCTCGGTGTCAAAGCAGGGCAACCAGGACAGCTTCGTTAGCAGTTGGCGTAGATGAGTGAGATCTAACATCTGGTCCTTCAGGAAAAATTCCTGTAGTTACAGAGCTGGAAAATAGACACTCATTCCATTAATAAAGGGACCAGAATTAGTTCTGGTTCTCTGTGTTCTGTAGTTATGATGAATAATAATACGACCTTTATAGTCTCAAGCAATCAGAGAGGAAGATAAAAAATATGCTCCATGGTCACCATCAGCAGCTCTGTGTATTGGAACGAATGTGCAGGCAGGGGAGGCAGAGCCCTATCCTGCCCAGGTAGGGACTTCTGTAATTTGCATATTTAGTAACTCAGTGGGGAGAGGGAAGACATAGACACTGCTCATGAACGACTTCTGCCACACTCTCTGTGTGACTTTCGAGGGAAAGTCACTAATTGGATTCTGTCTCAATACTGGGAATACTGACCTTTTCTAAATCCCACCTTACTGGACTATAATAGGGCTAAGGTAATACAGGCAAATGGCCCATAAGTTCTTAGGGGAAAAAAAATGCAATACAATAAAATAAAATTTTATCAGGAGGATCTTCCTATCATTGTTAGAAGCACAATTTTAATGGATATAAATAAGAAATTAAAACCAATTATTAATTATATAGCAATTGAGTTCCTCAGACACCTTCCACTGGTGCAGGTGAGAATGACCTGTGGAACTGTACGCTCTGAGGGGAGGGAGGAGAGTGCAGAGCTCAGGGAAGTCTGTCTGTGGAAGGCTGGCCCCCATGGGGTGGGCTGAAGTCACAGGGAAGTATGATCACAGGGATGTCTGAGTGTGTGTGTGAGTGTGTGTTTTTGGGGGGGCTGTAGGTGGGTAATTATTGGAGGTGGAAAGACTGAAACACTGAATACAAATCTAGTTACATCACATTCTTGACTTCGATGTATTTTTAAAAAAGATTTTAATTAAAATATAGTTTATGTACAATATCATGTTAGTTTCAGGTGTGCATCAGTTATTCAACATTTAGCTACCTGAAGAAGTGATCACCATGTTAAGTCCAATAACTATCTGACACCATATCACGCTATCGCAATAACTTATTTGTTTTATACCAGGAAAATTAAACCTCTTATTCCTTTTCACCTTCCCCTCTCCTTTTAATTTTTCAAATACAGTTGATAATCAGTATTATTTTATGTTAATTTCATGTGTGAAGCACAGTCGTTATATATTTATATATATAAGAAGTGATTCCCCTAACTAGCACCCACCTGGCACGATATATAGTAATTACCATATTATCGACTATATTCCCTGTGCTTTACTTTATATCCCCATGACTATTTTGTAACTACCAATTTGTACTTCTTAATCCCTTCACATTTTTCACTTTGCCCACCAACACCCTCCCATCTATCATCCAGATAAATCTAGTACACAATAAATCTGACACCATAAATAATTATTACAATATTATTGACTATATTCCTTATGCTGTACCCTATTTGTATTTCTTAACCCCTTCTCCATTTCACCCATCCCCCCAACCACCCTCCTGTCTGACAACCATCAAAATGTTTTCTGTATCTATGAATTTGTTTCTGTTTTGTTTATTTTGTTTCCTAGATTCCACATATAAATGAAATCATATGGTATTTGTCTTTCTCTGACTTACTCCATTCAGCACAATACTCTGCTGCAGATGGCAAGACATTATTCTTTTTTATGGCTGAGTAATATACCATTGTATATATGTACTATCTCTTTACCCATTCATCTATTAATGAACACCCAGGTTGCCTGCATATCTTGGCTATTGTAAATAATGTTGCAATGAATATTTTTGTCCTTCTTTGTCACTTGTTATAGCCTTTGTTTTAAAGTCTATTTTGTCTGGTGTAAGTATTACTATGCTGTCTTTTTTTCTTTTTTGATGTCTGTCTTCATGAAATATCTTTTTCCATCACTTTCAGTCTCTGTATGCCTTTCTATTTGAAGTGAGTCTCTTGTAGGCAGCGTATGTAAGGGTCTTGTGTTCTTATCCATTCAGTGCTCCATTCAGATTGGAGCATTTAATCCATTTACATTTAAAGTAATTGTTGATAGATATGTAGTTATTGCCATTTTATTATTCATATTTTTCTCCTTCCTCTTCTTCTCCTTTCTCTTCCTCTTCTTCTTCTTCCTCCTCTTCTTCTTCTTCTCCTTTTCCTCCTCCTCCTCCTCCTCCTCCTCCTCCTCCTCCTCCTCCTCCTCCTCCTCTTTTTGTTCTTCTTAAAGAAGTCCCTTAATATTCCTTGTAATACCGGTTTGGTGGTGATGAACTCCTTTAGCTTTTTCTTGTCTGGGAAGCTCTTTGTTTGTCCTTTGATTCTAAATGATAGCTTTCCTGGGTAGAGTAATCTTGGTTGTAGTTCCTTGCTTTTCATCACTTTGACTATTTCATGCCAGTCCCTTCTGGCCTGCAAAATCTCTGTTGAGAAATCACCTGACAGTCCTATGGGAGTTCCCTTGTAGGTAACTAACAGCTTTTCCCTTGCTTCTTTTAAGATTCTTTGTCTTTAACCTTTGGCATTTTAATGATATGTCTTGGTGTGGGCCTCTTTGGGTGCATCTTGTTTGAGACTCTCTGCACTTCCTAGGCCTGTGTGTCTACTTCCTACACCAGGTTAGGGAAGTTTTCTGTCATTATTTGTTCAAATAGGTTTTGAAATCCTTGCTGTCTCTCTTCTCTTTCTAGTACCCCAATGATGCAAATGTTGGTATGCTTGATGTCCCAGAGGTCCCTAAACTATCCTTATTTTTTTAGATGCTATTTTTCTTTTTGCTGTTCTGATTGGGTGTTTTCTGCTACCTTATCTCCTAAGTCACTGATTCGATCCTCTACTTCATCTAATCTGCTGTTGATTCCCTCTAATGTATTCTGCATTTTTGACTGGTTGTATTATTTTTGACTTTTTTTTTTATGTTTTCGGTCTCCTTTTTAAGGTTTCCTATTCTTTATTGAAGTTCTCCCTGAGATCATTGAGCATCCTTATAACAAGTGTTTTAACTCTCTGTCTGGTAGATTTCTTGTCTCCATTTTATTTAGTTCTTTTTCTGGACCTTTGTCCTGTTCTTTCATTTGGGACATGTTTCTTTGTCTCCTCATTTTGTCTGCCTCCCTGTGTTTGTTTCTATGTACCAAGTAGGGCTATGCCTCCCTGTCTTGGTATACTGACCTTATATAGTAGGTGTCTAGCGGCACAGTCTCTCTGGTCACTTGTGCCAGGTGCTCCAGGTGTATCCCTTGTGTGGGTTGTGTGTGCCTTCCTGTTGTAGTTGAGCCTTGCTCACTGTTTGTATGTCAATGGGAGGAATTGACAGGATCCTATAGAACAGGATTTGCTTTAGCAGGGCTCTGGTGCTTCCCCAGTCTGCTTTTTTTGGGTGTGTCATTCTTGGAGGCTGCCAGGTGATGCTCTGGCTCAGTCCAAAGATGACCACCAGGAGTGTCAGCTCTGAGGCCACCTGGGAGGGCCCCCACCATAGGTCAAGATCAGCTGCAGCCTGTGCTGTGCCCAGGGCCACCTGGCATGAGCCACAGAGCAATGCACAAATGGCAGTCACCCCCTCTGGGCTTGTCGGTCATTGAGAGGCCAAGCCACAAACTGGGGCCAGCTGCCCCTAGTGCCAGGCTTAAGACTGCTTAGCAAGAGGTATGAGACATGCCAAAGCCAGATGTTGCTTGTTTCGGTTTGTGAATCTTTGAGAGATTTTAGGAAAGTTCAAAGCATGAACCAAAACAGACCATTTGTGTGAAAAAGCCACTGAAGCAGTTCTGGTGTATGCAAAAGTTGGGGGGGTCAGGGTCTCAGGGAATCACCAGGGTGGGGTGGATGAATGGTGTTAGCCATGTTGATGGAGACTCAAATATAGTAGCCACCTATGTCTGTATGCCAGAAGTGGGGAGAGCTCAATAAAGAAACAATGGATTTTGCCAGCACTTCTGTCTGGTAGAAAGCTGCACCTTCATCCCCTGCCCTCACGCCAGACAACTCAGTTCCTCCCCATATGTCCCTGATGCTTCTTGAGCTGCTGCTGCCCCAGCACCGGAGCTCAGAGTGAGTGAGTCCATCAGTGAGTAAGTCCATGCACAGGCCCTTTAAGAGGAATGCGTGTGACTTCAGCTGTCTTTCATCTCACTCAGCAACAATCTTTGCTGGTTTTCACAGCCAGAAATTATGGGGACATCTCTCCCCAGAACTGTAACCCTTGGCTGGGGAGCCTGGTGTGGAGCTAGGACTCCTCAATCCTCCCGGGGGAACTTCCACAGCCAAGATAACCCTCCCAAATTTTAATGGTCACATGCAGGTGTGGGACCAGCCTGTTCTGCATATTTGCCCTTTTTATCAGTTTTGAGGTGGCTTCTTCTGTTTGTCCTTATCTGTAGGGCTTTGGTTTAGCTAGACTTCAGGCAATTCTCAATGATGATTGTTCTGTAGTTTAGTTGTAATTTTGATTTGTTTGTGAGAGGAGGCAAGTATAACATTTAACTTCTCTGCCATCTCGACTGGAAGTCCCCAACTTTGATGTATTTACATTGGGCATTGAGAGTTTAAAGCTAATTAAATTGATTGATCTTTTGTGAAATACCAAAATGATCTTGTAAATGCTCGTTAGGCTAGAGGACATTTGTATCATTTAAAACTTAGCAACTGGCCACCTACAACATGTAGGTGATTTATTAATTTCAAACAAATGTAGTATGTATAAGTGAATGGCAACACTCAGGATTTATGTGCCTGCCTTCTGTTGGGCTGTAATGCACTTCTGCACACTGTATTTATTTTAAGGATATCCACTAGGATGTTCTCAAATACCCTTTCCTTTCAAATGAATGCCATTAGGAGCACCAGTTGCTTGTTATAGTGGATGAAGCCAATCCTGTGAATGCCTTCTCTGCCCACAGTGCTTGCCAAAGCAGAGGGACTTGGTGGTTTCTTCCTCCTGAGTAGATGTGTTCTTACCTCTTGAGTCAACCTCTTGGGCTACAGCTAATTGGGCCAGAATGAGCCATGGGCATTCAATCTATGGCTGGCCTAAGAGATGACTTGGCATGAAAATGCTGTTTTTCAGGGTTAATGGTGGTATCTTGAGTCTTTCAGGTTCTCAGGAATTTAAACTGAAGATATAGCAAGAGTCAGGAAGTTGCAAACAGAACTTTAGTTGAAATGCTCAGAGAGAAAGCAGAATGTAAAATTATGAAGCAGTACATGTCATGAATAAATAGAAAGAAGGGTAAGTAAATGCATGAAGTTGGGGAGATCCCAGAAGAAGGGGAGAGTTGTTAGATGGTTGCCACTTATGGAAAGTTGGAACTCTCTAATAGTAGAGAATAATGTAGATAATCTAGTTACTGGGGCTATATTAGATTATTTCAATTTCCGAATTGTAATGTGAGACTCAGCCAGATATTTCCATGATGTCTGGCTATGCCAGATGTATCCTCATAGTAACTGCATCTGCCCCCCCCCCCCAAAAAAGCTTGAGAGAGTATCTTTCCTTGTATGCCAAAAAGCCTAACACACAGTAGTATCTGTGGTTTACATATTTTTTCTTTCAGTCTTATTGAGATACTCATATATAGCGACATACATCACTATAAAAGTTTAAGGTGTACAGCTTAGTGACTTGCTTACATATATTGTGAAGTGATCACCACAGTAAGTTTAGTTAATACCCATCATCTCATGTAGATACAAGAGAAACAAAATATTTTTCTTGTAGTGAGAACTTTTTTTTACACAGCAATGCTAACTATAGTCATCATGTTGTACATTAAATCCCCAGTACTTATCTTACAAGCAGAAGTTTGTACCTTTTGACCACCTTCATTCAATTCCCCTATTTCCTATCGCCCACCTCTGGTAACCACAAATTTTATCTTTTTATCTGACTTTTTTGTTTGCTTAGATTTCACATTTTGTGAGATCATACAGTATTTGTCTTTTTCTGCCTACTTACTTCACTTAACATAATGTCCTCAACGTTCATCCATGTTGTCTCAAATGGCAGGATTTCCTTCTTTTTATGGCTGGATAGTATTCCATTGTATATTTTATACCACATTTTCTTTATCCATTGACTTATTGATGGACACTTAGGTTGTATCCACGTCTTGGCTATTGTAAATAATACTGCAATGAACATGGGGTGTAGATACTGTTCAAGATAGTTATTTTGTTTCCTTCAGCTATACACCCAGAATGGGATTGCTGGTTCATATAGTAGTTCTATTTTTAACTTTGGGAGGGAACATCCCTACTGTTTTCCATAGTGGCTGCATCAATTTATAATCCTACCAACAGTGCATCAGGGTTCCTTTTTCTCCACATCTTCCCTGGCATTTATCTCGTCTTCCCCCCCCCCCCCCTTTCTTCCGCCTCCACCCCGCCCCCCCCCTCCAGTTCAAGCCATTGTTTCTCAGTCTAGTTGTATAGGACACAGCTCCCTGGTCCATGCTGGTATTATGAGCCTTGCGCTCCACTCATGCTGGCTGTTGGCCGCTCATGGAAGCCCGCGGTAGCCCACAGCAGCCCACAGCAGCCCACAGCAGCTCACGCTGGCTGCCGGCCACTCATAGTGGCACACAGCAGCCCATGGCAGTACACAGCAGCCCACAGCAGCTCACACTGGCTGCTGGCCACTCACGCTGGCCACCGGCTGTTGATGGCGGCACACTAGCCCATGGCAGCACACAGCAGTCCCATGGCAGCAGTCAGCAGCCCACACCAACCTTTGGCTGCTCATGGCAGCCCAGCTCCAGGGAGAGCCATTGTTCACAATCTTAACTGTAGAGGGCGCAGCTCACCGAGCCATATGGGAATTGAACCGGTGACCTAGGCATTAGGAGCACGGCGCTCCAACCACCTGAGCCACCAGCTGGCCCTGTCTCTTATCTTCTAAAAAGCATGAGGTGATATCTCACTGTGGTTTTGATTTACATTTCCCTAATAATCAATAATGTTGAGCACCTTTTCCTGTACCTGTTGGCCATTTGTATGTTTTCTTTGGAAAAATGTCTATTCAGGTCCTTTGCCCATTTTTCAATTGGATTATGTGTTTTTCTATTATTGAGTTATATAAGTTCTTCATATATTTTGGATAGTAAACATTTTCAAATATATGATTTACAAATAATTTCACCCATTCTTTAGGTTTCCTTTTTATTTTGCTGATCATTCCTTATTAAGTGCAGAAGCTTTTTAGTTTGATGTAGTCCCACTTGTTTATTTTTCATTTTCTTGTTTATGCTTTACATGTCATATCCAAAAAACTGTTGCTGAGACCTATGTCATGGAGCTTTTTCTTATGTTTTCTTGTAGGTGTTTTATGGTATCATGTCCTAATATTTAAGTTTTTAATCCATTTTGAGTTGATTTTTGTGAGTGGTATAAGATATGAGTTCAGTTTCATTTTTTAACACGTGATTATCCAATTTTCCCAGCACCGTTTATTGAAGAGACTGCCTTTTCTCTAGTGAGTATTCTTGGCTCTCTTGTCAAATATTAGTTAATTGTATATGCTTTTGTTTATTTCTGGGCTCTTAATTCTGTTCCATTGCTTTATACAATTAAAAATTGCTTTATACAATTAAAAATTGTTTTATTTTTCAATTACAGTTGACATGAAATATTATATTAGTTTCAGGTGTACAACATAGTGATTAGACATTTATATAACTTAAGAATTGATCACTCCAATAAATCTATTATTACCCATCTGATACCATACATAGTTACTATAATATTATTGACTATATTCCTTATGGTATATCCTACATCCCCATGACTACTGTGTAACAACTAATTTGTACTTCTGAACCCTTTCCCCGTTTTCAACCGCCCTCCAACCCTCTCTCAGCTGCCATCCATTGAAATGTTCTCTATCCATGAGTTTGTTTTGTTTTGTTCTTTAAATTACACATATAAGTGAAATCATTTGGCATTTGTCTTTCTCTGTCTGACTTACTCCACTTAGCATAGCACCCTTTAGGTACATTCATGTTATTGAAGATGGCAAGATTTCATTCTTTTTCATGTCTGAGTGATATTCCATTTTATATATGAGGTCAGACAATTATGTTCGTGAACTCATCCTAGAAAAAGTGCTACATACCTCATTGCTGAATATAACTATAGTCACCTTTGAAATACTCCCCTTGGGAAGCTATACACCAATGCCAGTGCCTAGTCCACCCTTCAAAGCAATTTTGGAACTCTTTTTCTGAAATGGCCATCAGAGCTGTCATCATATTACCCTTGATGTCCTGAATGTCATCCAAATGTCTTCCTCTCAATATTTCCTTTATCTTTGGGTAAAGAAAGAGGTCACTGGGGGCCAAATCAGATGAGTGGGAGGGTGTTCCAATACAGTTATTTGTTTACTGGCTAAAAACTCCCTCACAAACAGTGCCATGTGAGCTGGTGCATTGTTGTGATGCAAGAGCCAAGAATTGTTGGAAAAAGTTCAGGTCGTCTAACTTTTTCATGCAGTCTTTTCAGCATTTCCAAATAGTAAACTTGATCAACTATTTGTCCAGTTAGTACAAATTCATAATGAATAATCCCTCTGATATCAAAAAAAGGTTAGCAACATCGTTGCAGCAACTTCACGAACTTAATTGTCTGACCTCATATGTACCACCTCTTCTCTATACATTCCTCCATAAGTTGCCTCCATATCTTGGCCATTATAAAGGAGTTCATCAACATCAAACCAGTATTACTAGAAATGTTAGAGGGACTTGTTGAAGAAGGAGAAGGAGAAAGAGAGGGAGAGAAAAAGGGAGAGGGAGAGGGAGAAGGAGAAAAACAGATAAAAATATGAATAATAAAATGGTAATAATTACATATCTATCAACAATTACTTTAAATATAAATGGATTAAGTGCTCCATTCAAAAGATAGGGTGGCTGAATGGATAAGAACACAAGACCCTTACATATGATGCCTACAGGAGACTCACTTCAGATCGAAAGACATACAGAGACTGAAAGTAAAGTGATGGAAAGAGCTATTTCATGAAAATGTACATGAAGAAAGAAAAAAAGTTGGGATAGCAATATTTATACCAGACAAAACAGACTTTAAAACAAATGCTATATCAAGAGACAGAAAAGGATGCAGTAATCCCGCTTATGCGTATTTGTCTGATGAAACCCAAAACACAACTTCAAGGGGTCATGTGTAGTCATATGTTCATTGCAGCATTATTTACAGTACCATATTGTTTTGATTACTGTTGCTTTATAATGTCACTTGAAATCAGCAAGTGTGATGCCTCCTGCTTTATTCTTTTTTTCTCAGAATTGCTTTGGTTAGTTGAGGTCTTTTATGGCTCTATGTATAACTTTTTGTTTCGCTTTTATTTTTTAAATGCTCTGAGTGGCTTTTACCCCCATCTTCACTTCTTCCTTTCTCTGTTCCAGCCACTTGCTACTCTTTTTGTCCCATACCTTCCACTGCATATAGATATTCATAACCCAGAGCAAAGTGGTAATGAGAACAGTGAGGGTTAAATCAACCTTGCAAGTCACCAAAGGGATCCTTCTGAAACAGCTTGGCACAGACTGTCTTTGACTTTTTAACCAATTTATCTTCATAATGGTTGAAAAATGACACGACAATTTACCTCAAATATTAGGTCACAGCTAAATTTAGTACAGATTTTCTTTTCTCTCTATCTCTATTATTAAGAAATCAGCTCACTCTCATTCCTAGATTCTTCCTTCCTCCTTCCTAAGACAGAAAAATAACTGCACCACAGGGACATTTTGTAGTTAACATATATCTGGCTTGGCTAAGATACTCTTTCCAGGAGCAACCATGGATGTTTTGGGTGTTTATTTTGTCCACACACTTATGTTATCCAATGGTACACCTTGAGGATCAGGTTTGATCCGCTGCAAGTACACACTCTCCCTTTTCAATTGAGCCTTGGCCCTTGCGTGGAAGTAATTTAAAAAAAATCCTTAATCACTCCCTTTTGGCATAAAAGCCACCCTAGTAGGGCATATGGCTGCCCAACTTGAGACTATATTTCCTAGCTTCTTGTGTGGTTAGGTGCAGACTGTGACTCAGTTTCCCCCAGTAGAGAGTGAGCAGAATGATGTTTGCAACTTCTATGACAATTCTTTAAAGGGACATTGCTTGCCCTCCATTTTGTCTTTGATTACCTTCCAGCCCCAGATGGGATATCGTCTAATCAGTTGAAGGCTATATAGTAGGAAATGGCAGAGCAATAAGATGAAAGGAAGTAAGAGTCCTTAGATAACACTGGTGGCGCACAGTTACCTACACACTGGGGTGTCTCTGAGCTGTTATGTGAGAGAGCAATAAATATCTCTCCCGTGTGTGAGCTGCTCTAGGTTTGAGTTTCTCTGTTATAATAGTCTAATCTATACCCCAACCAACACACAATGGTGGACCTAAGTGCTCAGGAAATACACTAATTGCTGAATAGTTTTTATGTCATTTAGTTCTCTAGCAACCATCCTAAAATAGGTACTACTTGCCCATTTTACAGATGTGTAAACAGGCTTAGAGAAGCAAGGTGACTTGCCCAAGATCACATGGCTATAAGTGGCAGAAAAGACTTGAACTCAACTCTAAAGTTCTTAAAAATGCACATTCTTAATTGCTGTGCCCTTGCATCTCTTAATATTACTGTGCACTCATTTAATATAGATAATATCTAAAGTATTCTTCTCTGCCACTTTAAAGTTTCAGTCTGTTGCACACTGTAGCTCTGGACTCCTTCTCTGCTTGGTGTGGTATAGATTTCTCATTTCATCCTGCTTTTTTGGAGGGGAGGGGGACAAGTATTGTTCTTTAGTCTTGAATAGATTCATCTTGGCTTGTTTGTTAGATTGTAAATCCCTCAGGAGATGGTATTAGTGACACAAATGTTGAATAAATGACAACTATATGTCTAAAGGGATAAGAGCTGTCTGGTCTTCAGAATGACTCAGTATTCTTTTATGTGATAATGTTCTCACGGATATATAAATTCTGTTGTTAATGAATCAATCCTGGTGAAAACCACTCTTCCCTTGATTTAAAATACATTTTTATGGTACCAGCATATTTAAATGGAGGAAACATCTGAAAAGATTATTTTGAACAAGGAATGATGCCCATTCTATTTGTCACTATAAATATAAGCAGGTGGAATTTAAAATTTTCACGATTGCACTTTATTCAAATGTTAGATTCATGCTCATCCTGCTGTGTATGAGTTAGTAATAAGCTTGTTGCATAGTAAAAGAAAATTCAAAATGACACTGCCTTCAATAAGACATATTATGTTTTTCTAACATGAAAGATGCCTGGAGTTGGTCAGCCAAGGACTGATATGGTGGCTTCTTGGTCACTGGGATCTCAGGCTCCTTCTAACTTTTTTCTTTCAAATGGTTTCCATTCTAAAGGGACCCTTCTGGTTAGTAAGAGCCCCTGTAATGACAACCATTGTGTCAGAGATGTAAGCAGTAGGATGGGGAGAAAATCATGGATCTTTATCTGCCTAGTCCTTTTTAAAGACCTTTCCCAGAATTTTGACTACACAAACTTCTACCCCATTGGTCAGAACTTAACTATATGCAGTTGCATAGCTGACCAAATAAAATCATTTTGTCTTGTTTTTAACTAAGGAAGAAGGGTAGGTTGCCTTACCTTCTAATTATAAAATTCCCACTGCTCTAGATCAGGGGTTGGCAAACTATGGTGCATGGGCCAAATGTTGCCTAAAGCCTGATTTTTTTTTTTTGGTAAGTAAAGAGTTACTGGAATAAAGCCATATGCATTCACTGATATATTGTCTATAGCTGATTTCATGATATAACAGCAGAGTTGAGTGGTTGTTATAGAGATGATATGGCCCACAGCCTGAAATATTTCCTATGTGATCCTGTGTAGAAAAAATTCGCCAACCCGTTCTAGATTATGGAGGACAGGTTCTGATGAATGAATGGCTTCATTTTTTGGTATACTATTATAAGAGCAGGGTTGAGTTTAATATGGATTCAGTAATAATCTATTCTTCTTCAGCCCCAGTGAATTTATATCTAGTAGGCATATGTTTGGCTGCAAACAACATAAAACCTGACTAATGGTTGATTAAACAAAAAGAAGTTTATTTATCTCACATATAAGGAAATCCAGAGTACACGGTCCAGGGCTGGTGCAGATGCTCAATGATGCCTTCAAAACTGGACTCTTTATTTCTTCCCCACTATGCCCAGAATGGCTCTCATCTCCATGTTTATTGTCAGATGGCTGCAGCACCTAAAGCATTATGTCTGCATCCCATGTAGGAAGAAGGGAAAGGTACCAAAGGCCAAAGGGGGCATGAGTCTCTCTGTTTCTAAAAATTTTCCCAGAGGCCCTCATTGGCCAAGACTATGTCTCATGACCACAGCTAGCAGCAGAGGATTCTGGAATGGTAAGAATATATAAATTGGGCACATTACTGGGGCAATTGAATAGATATTGTATTGGAAAGGGAGAAGGGGAGACAGAGAAGTATGTGCTACAGAGGGCAAATCACAATTTACTGGGCCACTCTAGCATGTTCTTACACTTTCACCTTCCCTTTCACCTTTCCTACCTGCCCCTTCCTATCACAGTTCCCGAAATTAATTTTGTTCTTTTCACCTCCCTTGCATGTTTTCGGCTAGGTGAGAAACCTGGGAATGAGCCTGAAGAGGTGAAGCTGCAGAATGCCAGCAAGCAGATTGTGCAGAATGCCATCCGGCAGGCTGTGCGTCAAGTCTCTCAGGAGAGTCGGCAGAGGGAGGAGAGCACCAGTGACAACCGGGGCACCTTCCAGCTAGGCGTGGGGGAGTTAACCAAGAAGCATGAAAAGAAGTAACACATGGATTTGGCTCTTGTCACACGCTTGGCTTCCAGCCTTCTTCTTAGTATAGGATGCGTCGCCAAAATGTTGCCAGGAAAGCAAACCAAAATGTCATCGGCACCTAGCAGTAGAATGAATTCTCACTAGCCCTTGGCCGAGAAGCACTGTTTTGAAAAAAGTGTGTTAGATGATCTTGTTTATATTAATGCAGTGCCTCTGAAACATAGTGGGGCCAAATATGACACTATAATTGCAAAAGTAGTTTTGCAGCACAATTTATTTTTAAAGTTCTTTTTAAGAAAAACAATTCTGTCTTCTTCTGCCTTTTATGTATTCTTTCTGTGAATTTAACCAGCAGTCCTTTTTGCTGAAATATTGAGTGCAGCACTGTGTTCATTGGATTTTTAAAAGACTTGCTGGAAAGGGGAAGGGATGATGTTTCAGTCACCTTCAGATATGGAATTGAAGGCTCTTCTAAAGTGAGTTCAGGTCCAAGAACCAATTCAGCCAACGCGAATTCTAAGACTGAGTGCCTCAGGATCTTAGCAACGCATATATTTACATTACTTTTAAAAAAGGAGTTTAGCATTTCAAGAACTCAGTCTTTTAGTCTCATTTATTTGATAGTTGGTGTTTACTCTCTGTGCAGAAATCCTTTAGAAATATTATGGATTTCTTTATTCATCTCAAAATTAAAATAAGTCAAGTACATCTATATGCATGAGTTGAAATGACTCAGTTCTTTGGCAGCCTCATGAAGAGCAACTTAAATTATAGATTCCTTCCTGGAGATATGCTAGGGTCTGATTCTGGGGTGCAGTGTCCTTGAAAGGAGCTCTGGGGCCTTATAAATGCTGTGTTGCCATCAGCCTATTTATTTGCACTAGTACCTTGCTACTAAGAACTTCTCTTTTACCCATCAATGAATAAGAATTATTTTTTGAGATTATGAAAATCAGACATATCAGGAATGAAAAATACTTAAAATGAGAAAAACATTTTTTCTAAATCCCTCTGAAGCATGAAAATACAGTGGGAACAAAAAAGTGACAGTGTTGTGAATGTAGTTACAGAGATATATGCGTTTGTATAAATAAAGCCATCTCTATTGCAACAGGATGACTTCTGCTTCATTCCCATGTGGATAATGCACATCTCTCTGGAGTCCTTTGAGTTTCATTTCCTGGGCTTCACAAAAGTTATTGAGTTGGTGCTATTGGGAACTGGGGAAGAATTCACCTTTGTTAAAAACCTTTTGGCTTCAGAGTATCAATGTCTACATTTGATAGTTTTTTAAAAAGCCAAGTATTTACATATAAAGTATGACTGGTATTAAGATATACTTGGAAAATTCCAATATGTTACACTGGATACTATAGTTACAATGGATACTACTGATAATAGTAAATGAATGAAAATGATCTCTTATCAGCTCTGCTAGACAATCTCATGCAATGCAAAGATGGAATAAATTCACAGGGAGAATGGCTGTGGGAGGGAGCAGAAGGCTTAAAATTTAAATATGGTTTATTTTTAAATGTTTCAACAGAACTCGTGGCAATTGAAGAATGATTTTAAGTTGACCTGAAGGCATATGGTTGATGGGATATAATTGCACAGAGTAGATAGTGCGAATGAAGGTATTAAGAGAAATCATATAAATAAAATATAAAAATATGAACCCAATGTTTGTAGATTACTTAATCTGGCACTATGTCTACTAAGATATCTGGACATAACCAACCTTGGATCTTGCAGTCATAAGGCAGAAACACATTAACATGCTACCTTTCCTCTCTTGTGTGTCTGTGCTAATACATTGGAGATCTTTGGGAACATCTGATTAACCTCTGTATCTAAATGTTATTTGTAAATAAAATATATCCAACTTTGAAGTATGTTGTCATTTTAAGCAAAGTTTTCTACATCCTACTGTTATAGTTCATTTTACATGTGGACCTGACTGTCATATGGCACCACGAGGCATCCCAGGGCTGTTTTCCAAATCCCTAGACATCATGACCCAGTAAAGTACTTGTTTAATGGGCCTTCACTGTAACTGTCTGAGGAAAGCTATGGCATGATAGTTCCTGAGACTTGGACAGAAAAGGATGTGTGCTAAGAAGTGGCCTTTTGATCTCAGGAAGTAACGATTAATGGATCTGGAAAGTTGAGTATCTTTCATGATCTTTCTGAGATGGAAAGTCTACAGTGAGAAACAGGTATGGATAAATTCTTGGAAAGAGACAAGCAAATTAAGAAGCCCCTGCACTCAAGGTAGGTACCACATTGGCAGAATCCTAAGAAAGCTCTGCCATAAAAATGAGTGCATCTGCTAAACGTTTACTTGCATCTCAGTATAAAGTTATTGGACGTAGGATCAAGGGCTTCCACTGGTTATTATCATAAACCAGCACACAGCTTTTGGTTTTAGGAATTAGTGGGAACAACTTATTTAATGTCCTTTAGCTTCCTAATTTATGACATGGTAAAGCCTCCATGGGCCTCCTATGTCTGTGTTCAGTTGTCCATCTTTCACTTTGCTTGTCTCTGCGGTAGAACTAAAGAAATATCCTTTTATTTTAATTTGCTTTTCTGTAATCATCTATCCAGAGTCAACAGTATTGTAAATACACACAAAACAGCTTACTGCTTCCTGGGCTTCATTCCTTTTTTTTTTTTTTTTTCCTTTTTTCTCTTTTTTAGCTGCTTAGTCTTCCCTTACGGTGTGATTTCAGGTTATAAATAAATGAATCAATCATTTTTAAAACATCATTGAAGTTATGCCATTTGAGTTATTTTCAAGATTTTAAGGGAAAAAATACAAAAAAGAGGGAATTTTTAATTTATCCACTGTAACAACTATTCTAATAAAATACAATAGAGAATGAAGTCTGAAAAATCTGGTAACTAGTTTAGCCATTTTACTACCCAAATAGTTGTAAAGACTAAACATTTGAGCAAATGGTTCAGTCCATGTAAGGAGAAAGTAGAAACTACAATAATAATATTGTCTCTCTCGAGGTTGAGAAAGTTTTCTGAAATATATTACTACACATGACCTCATTCGTCTCATTGCTGCTACCTCACAATAAGGTGTAGCCAGGAAGATCTTATTCTCCTTTGCAGATGAAGTCACACTGAGTGACAGAGTGGATAAGTATATTCAAAATGGTAAAAAACCAGTATTATTGGACACAAGAATCCATGAATCACTGATCTTGAACTTTGTGAGCATTTAAATTAGCTAGAGAGTTTAAGAAAATAAATTCTAGGAATATATTAAGATGGAAGAATAAAATTGCCTTACAGAATACCTTTTTGAGTAAGAAATTTAACAAAAATAGTAAAGGGCCAACAAAAATACAATGATACCTTGGTTTTCTAACATTATCCATTCCGGAAGACCGTTCGAGTTCTGAAGCGTGTGAAAACCAAGGCATGGTTTCCCCATAGAAAGTAATGCAAAATGGATTAATTTGTTCCAGACCTTTAAAATCAACCCCTAAAACTGCAAATTTCGCATGAATTTTACTATCATTAGTTTCATTTTACTAATGATACCATAGATCCATAAAATTTACGGCGTTTGTAAACCGAAATGTTCGTCAACTAAGATGTTGGAAAACCGAGGTACCACTGTAATCATCATCAATAGAAAAAGCTCAATCCATTACCCTCACAAAGTGGGTACTAAGGAAAGAAACAGGAAACTACAGAGGGAACAAAATGGAAGATTACAACACAGCATGGCATGCTCAACTTTTCTTTCCTCTATTCAGAAGCCACTGTGGGAAGTCCACAGAATTTTGACCCAGGTGTGGAGAAAGATGAATGGGTGGGTGACTTTATCATTTGTCTTCTGGCTACAGTATAATGGAAATGGCTATTGGGAAGAAATAGGTGCAATAGGAAAAGGACTTCTAGAAGTGACAGCCTCATTTTACAGAAATGAAAAAAGAAATTAGAGAGAAAGGAAAGCAAGCACATATTAAAAAATCCCCTCATCGTATTTTAGGAAAATAGATAACAAAATGCTCAACAGTAGTACTTCCAGAATAAAAGAAAATTTCTTGAAACTTCTAGGCTGAGAGCAATTCATTTACAAAGGTAAAACTTCAGGCTGGCATCAGATTATTTCATAGCAACACCCAATACGCTAACATAAGGAAGAAAAGATTATAAAGTAGCTCTGAAGGAAGGAAAGTGTGAAGTAAGGGTATTATTCCCAGTCAAGGTGTCACCTAAGAATAAAGGCAAGCATAAAAAAATATCTTAAGGGTTACCAGTACTCAAGGGCTCTTCTTGAAAAAACTGCTTGACCATGAACTTCAGCACACTTGAAGATAAATCAAAATAAACACTCTAGAAATGCGGGAGCTGCAGCAAAAGGACTGATGAGGAGCAGTGTCTTCACTTAAATATAAAGAATACTACATAATTGTGAAAATTAGGCTAAAGGAAAGAATGTAAATTGTTATATGCTGAGAATATAAAAATATAACTACCAAAATATAACTAACAAAAATGAGGAGGTGGAGCAAGGGAAATGAAAAATGGTAATGACTTCATCTGTTAGAGAAAAGAGAAATTGTATGATCTTAAGATGAATGACCTAGTTAAAAAACCCCAAGGATACTAATCTCTTAATCGATTTCATGATTCCTTTTTATAACCTTAGGGGAGTATTTTAGAAAATAATATGATAAAAAATATTTATTTAAAGTTTAGCAATTCCTTTAGTTTCCATTTAGTTTTTTTCTTTCATTTAATTAAAAATAAATTAAGTGACATTACCAATATACAGTTTATACATTGGTAATATATACAAAATACCTTGGTATCATACATGACCACTATTCACCTATTCTTCTGCTGAAGCCGACCAGGAAGACTTGCAGCATGTGAAGACCTCTGGTGGTCTTCCCATTGAGAAAAAGAATTCCTTTGATCATTAGGCTTGGGCCACAAAGGGTCCATAGTCCAAGTAGTAAGTGAAGAAAAGAATAGCTTTATTGCTATAGTGCTTTTCAATTTTTAAAGCAAGTTACTATTGTTCAGTCACTCCTCTCTTAGTTGATTTCTACTTCACCAATTAATCAATGCTTTCCCCACATGCTTGACCCTGGTTTCTAAGAATTGACTCTCTTGCACGCCCTTGCACTAAGGAGTTATATGCTATGTGCCTTCAGCATTTGCCACTCCCCTGTACACTGATGCCTTCTTAATGCAAATAGCTGTCATTTTTGCCTGTGGGCTTTTTCTACCTACAGCTGTGTGCTCAGCTCACATAAAGGGCAGGCTGGAAACACCAGGTCGCTGAGGCCCCAGGATCAGCCTGCTAATGATGGATGGGAGCTGGTGCATAAGTACCCCAGCCTCCTCGGCTGTCAGGTGGGCCATCGCTGAGACGTAGTCTACAGTCTCCTAATGGTAACCAGCCTGGTGAGTGTGCACAGCCCTTTCCTTCTCTTCCTCACTTTACCATCTTCCCACCGGTGCTTCCTAAGGTGAGCTCCCAAATGAACTACTTTCACTCAAATCCTGTCTCAGGGTCTACTTCTCAGGGAACCAAACTTAAGACAGTGGTATTACAGTTGTTTCTTATCAAAGAAAACTGAAGTTACTTAATGACTGTGTTTTTTCGCAAGAAAATTGGATCAGCCCTTTCTGCAGAGGAAATTTGCCCCAGCCAGGTAATGAGCAGTAGCAGGCGTTTTTCAAAACAAATCCCTGAAGTAATAGACTGTGAGTTGGTTAAGAAATCAGATGTGTTGTGTGTTTTAATTTTATTATGGATATGTTAGTTGTCTTGAGATTGATTTTTCTCAGTTTTGTTTTCTAAGCTGGCTAATTTATAACCACCAGATCTTCATAAATATCAAATAAACAGGCATCCGAGGCTGCTCTGTTAACTGAAAGTGGTTGAGAGCCTATTGTCAGGCCATATAACTCATGAATCTGAAGAACAGAGATTTAACTAACAGGGAACAAATATCAAGTGCAATAATTTTAGCAGTGACCTCCCTACTGAAATTGAGTCTTTTTTGGCAAGTCTTGGGAGTCATCATTTTAAATTTATTTATCATTTTACTTATGCTTTACAATTAAAGGTTGCTTTTTGAAAACTGGGGAAACAAATTCATGCAGGGTTATAATTTGCTTCTAGTTTTTTAAAAGTTCAAAGTTTATGGAAAAGGCAGTGTTGTGGAGTCAGGAGAGTACTACCCTGTCAGCTAGGTGAGCTAAGTTCCAGCTCCAGATGCAATCACTAAAAACACCCCATGGCGGTCCTTCACAACATTTATCACAATATGCAATTGTATATTTAATTATTAGGTGATTTGTTTACGTTCTATTTCTACAGCAAAATCATAGGCTTATGAAAGCGGGTAATGTGTCTGTCTTGTTTAATCTGCATCGTAATATGTTCTTAGCAAAGAGCAAGGACCCAGTCATTACTTGAACCAATAAATTACCTGCATGACATTAACAAGCTTCTTAATTTTTCTGAACCTTGGTTTCCTCACCTATACAAGAAGTTGGCTGAAGTGAGCACTAAGCTTCTTTCTAGTTCTAAAATGAAATGATTCTATTTTGTTGTATTTTTATTAAGGTTTCACATAAGCGTACCGCTTGATGAATTTTTCTATATGTATATAGCCAAGTGAGTGCCATCAGATTGAAATAGAACATTCCCAGCTCCCCAGCACATTTCCTTATGCCCCTGACAGTTGATACCTTCCCAAAGTTAACTACCATTCTGACCTATATAATCATAGGTTCATTTCCCTCAATTTTTAATCTACATATAAATGTCATCATGCAGTATATACTTTTTTTCGTTAACATTTTATCTGTGAGATTCACTCATGTTGGTGCAAATAGTAGTAATTTGTTCTTTTATTTGCTGTGTATTATATTGTATAAATATACCTACTTACTTATCAATTCTGCTAAGGTTTCCCCTCAGTTTTGGCTATTACAAACAAAGCTGCTCTAAATATTCTTGTACATATCTTTGAGTAGGCATATGCCATCTTCCTTGGGTAAATACCCAGGAGTAGAATTGCTGGGTCACCATGTACACATATTTACCTTACTAGATTCTGCTAAAGAGGACTACAATGGGTTAGTGCTGATTTATCCTTCTCCCAGTAATATATGAGAGTTCTAATTACTTCATATGTTTGAGGCAGACCCCATCCCTCTAAAAGGACTTTGTTTGTTAAGCATCATGACAGTATGGGAAATTTTACTTTGTCTTTCAAATTTGTTGGTTCCCCAAACTCCTACTTGTAATGATAGAGTTCAGTAAGAGCCCTTGGGGGGTGGGGCAGGTGTGGGAAAACTGGCCTCATTTGGGGTAACAGTCCATCTGACTGTTAAAATCCTTGCTGATTTCATTTCCCTCTAGTCCTCACACAGAATCAGCCAGACTCCACTCCCCTCCCCCTCATAAGGAAACAGTTGGTGATAGGCCGCTCACCCTGGAAAGACTTCCCTTAATCTGGAATTTCAGTTCATCTAACTCCCATTGCAACCTCGCCACTCTGCTTTATTTAAAATATGTTTTTAAATAATTTATTCACTTTTAAAAATTTACTTTTTATTAAAGTATAGTTGACATACAATATTATATTAGTTTCAGGTGTACAACATGGTTATTTGACATTTATATTCCTTATGATGTAATCACCACAATAAGTTTACTAAGAATTTGTCAACATACAAAGTTATTATGATAAGATTGACTATTTTCTCTATGCTGCACATTACATCCCTGTGACTTACTTTGTATTTTAAAAATAACTGGAGGGTTGTTATCTTTTATTCTCCTTTACCTTTTTCACCCTCCCTCCCCCGGCAATCGTCAGTTTGTTCTCTGTATCTGTGAGTCAGTTTCTGTTTTATTTGTTCATTTGTTTTGTTTTGTTTTTGATTCCATATATAAGTGAAATGATATGGCATTTATCTTTCCCTGTCTGACTTATTTCACTGAGCATAACACCCTCTAGGTCCGTTTGTTGCAAATGGCAAGATTTCATTCTTTTTTATGGTCAAGTAATATTCCATTATATATATATATATATATCTTTTCGAATGAGTGTTTACGTTTTCTTTGGATACATATCCAGATGTGGAATTGATGGGTCTTACGGTAGTTCTATTCTTAATTTTTTGAGGAACCTCCATACTCTTTTTCATAGTGGCTGCACGAATTTAGAATGCCACCAATAGTGCACAAGTGTTCCCTTTGCTCAACAGCCTTGCCAATACTTGTTATTTGTTGACTTTTTGACAATAGCCATTCTGACAGGTATGAGGTAATATCTCATTGTGGTTTTAATTTGCATTTCCCTTATGATTAGTGATGTTGAGCATCTTTTCAAATAGTTGTTGGCCATCTCTTTTGAGAAATGTCTGTTCAGGTCCTCTGCTCATTTGTAAGTTGGATTTTTTTTTTTTTTTTCTGTTGAGTTGTATCTCTTTATCTAGTTGCTGCAGTGGGAGCATTGGGCTATCTCCTTCCCAGAAGCAGAAATCCTCTGATTCTATGAATTATTAATCCCAACATGTTTGTACCAGTAACATCATATGTATTACAGATCACATTTATGATATTGGGATCAAATATAAGGATGAAAACCAAATTTTCACTTTGATATGTTTTAGAATCACAACATTAGAAGTGACATTGAATAACTACTGACTCAGCTGATGTATTTTCTGATAAGCAACGCTTTGCAGTGAGGAAATTTTGATAGGATTATAGTTACTCAAGATTTTGCTTGAGGTGGGTAATAAAGGAATCCAGTGCTATTAAATAACAACTCTTTTCATCTCTTGTCTTTTTTGTCCAACATTCTGTAAATCCTGTTGCGTCCCTCTACAATAACATCTTCCCTGTCTCCTCTAAGCTTCTGCTTCACCATCATGCCTTAACTGTTTTTAATCTATAAAAGGAGAAGAGGTGTGTGTGTGTGTGTGTGTGTGTGTGTGTGTGTGTGTGTGTGAAAGAGAGAGAGAGAGAGAGAGAGAGTAAAAGAGAGAAAGAAGACTAAAATGAACCAGGAAAGGGGTAAGCTTTATATTCAGTGTAGAAATGTGCATTCCCACATGTACATAAATGTGTGCAGGTGTATGCTTATGTGTATTAGGGTGGATTTGTGTCATAAGTCCACACATGTATCTTTAGGATAAAATTAAGACAAATTTTTTGGTCTTGGTTCTAAACCAAAAGTAGTCCTATTTTATAACAACAATTCACATAAGTATTAAACAAATAATTTGCATAAGAAGTAGGTACATAGACTTTCACTGTTTTCAGAGACTGAAACTCTGTGGTATCAGGACATTTAGAAGTGGTCCGAAGACATATGACCTCCTGATTTCCTGAAAACTTGACAGCCAAACTTCCAAAGAGAATTCTTTCATTTGAATTGAATGATGAACTCAGAGTCTTGCTATTGTTTTGGAAAAACAAAACAAAGCATAACAAAAACCCTACAGAACAAAAATACTCATCATCTTTGTAAAATAGTTTTCCTTTTGGAGTAGCATAATATCCTAACTTGTCTCAAATAACTTATTTTTATTTTTATTAAATTAAAAGTTTATTGAAAATTAGAGTTCATATTGAAATAATATAATTATTCAACTACTAGAAATCATTCTTCTGCTGATATTTGTTCAAAAGTAATTAGATTTGTGACCTTCAGCAAATGAGTTTGTCTTTCTGGTGCTTGTTTTCATTATTTCTGAGAGAGAGAATCATTATACCAGTTCCACTTATTATTAGTCATGTTGGTATGTGGTCAGTGTCCGAATGTCAGTGTCATTAAATTCAGTCCCTTGGGGGATCACAAGAACTAAATGAATGGAAAGCTCTTGAGGCATGTCCATCCCTAATACTCGCTGGACAACAGCGCCAAAACTGCTATGTGGTTTCTTAACCTGGTGACACAGGCAGGATAAAACTTTTTACCTAGAGCAGTATTATGCCTATCTTGCTGTGTACCTGTTTTTTGTGGTTTCCCCCCGCCCCCCAAGTCATCCTTTGTACTTTCTTGGCATCCAAGGATAGGGATAATCCTTGGCAAGGTCCTTTCATATGTGCATGAGAAGATATGAACCATCAAAAGGCTGATGCAAGCAGAAAAGAATTCCAAGTAAATAATTTTTTTTCTCCAATCCAGTGCTGTTTATACTACCTATAAAAGCTACACCCAGTCTCTTAGAAGCTATATCCCATGGTTAATTGTCTAGTGTTGTCACACAGCAGCCTACCCGTCTGTCCCCTCGTACCTGCCCCTAAAGAAAGGAGCGTCTGTGAGACTAATCCTTTCAGGGACTTTGCTTCACCTTTGTGCTTACACCTTATGTCTCCCTGTTTGGCCCCAGGGGAAACTTGACAGCCAAACTTTTTTACCAATGAGGGTAAAATTCCCCACAGAGGGAGCAACCCAAGCCAGGTGTAGCCGCGTGGGTGGGGACCAACAGGAGAACTGACAGGGTTGCTAGAGGTGGGCATAGACCCCCACCTTGCCCTGGTTAAGGAGAGATTCTGCCTTTGTGGCTGCATTCCTTCCCACAACCTGCTTGGGAAGAGGTTCAACGATGTGATAACATCAGTTCTCCATCTAATCATATCAGTAAGTTTCAGCATATAGGTTTTGTCCCTTGGGGAGGTACATCCTGAAACTGACAGTTCCGCTGCTTACAGGCAAGGGTAATTAGTTTGAATCAGTTTCCTAGTGTAATGTGTGACATTCACAGACCGTGGCGAAAACAGTGTTACTTTCTTGTGTGTGCATCAATAAAAGCCACAAGGCGCCCTATTTGGGGCTCTCAGTCCTTTGAGGCTGTGAGACCCTTGTCCCCCTGTTTCATAACTTTCTTGATTTCTATTTCTTTCTTAACCCTTCGCCGCCCCTTCTCCTTCGCTCACTGCCTGTGTTGTGCTAGATGCGACAGTCTGGTTATGTTTCTATGAAGATTTCCTTTTGTCCTTGACACACAAGAAAACAATTCTCTAAAGAATTCTCTACAGGTGAAGTGAAAGTAAGTCCCTTGCGCTCCCTCTATAGGGAAAAGTGCACTAAAGTCTCTATAGGGAAAAGAGCGCTATTAACGTTACTTCAGATAATTAGTTAAGGAAAATGTATGAATGTTAGAAAAGTTCAAAGTATCACACAAATTCATTCAGTTAAGAACCTATGATACCAGGCACTGTGTGAAAATCCTAGTTTGTAAGATAATTTTAAGGTGTTGGAAAGGGAAGGGAGGTAAAATATTATTTACGTAAATGCGTAATATATAAAGTAGAAGCTAACAAGAATTTACAGTGGGGAAAAGGCAGCTATTCAATAAATGGTGCTGGGAAACCTGGACAAACACATGCAAAAAAATGAAGCTGGACCACCTACTTACACCATATACAAGAATAAATTCAAAATGGATTAAAGACTTAAATGTAAGATCTGAAACCATGAAACTCCTAGAAGAAAACATAGGAAGAAAGTTTACAGACATTACCTAGAGTAAGATTTTTACTGATATATCCCCTTAGGCAGGGAAGTAAGAGAAAAAATAAACATGTGGGATTACATCAAACTAAAAAGTTCTTTCACAGCAAAGGAAACCATCAATAAAACAAAAAGGGATCCCACTGAATGGGAGAACATATTTTCCAGTGATATATCCAATAAGGGGTTAATATCCCAAATTTATTAAAAACTCACTCAATTCAACTCCAAAAAAACAAACAACCCAAGACATTTTTCTAAAAAGGACATACAGATGGCAAACAGACATATGAAAAAATGCTCAACCTCACTAATCATTAGAGAAATGCAAATAAAAACCCACAATGAGATACCACCTCACCCCAGTCAAAATGGCTATCATCAATAAATCAACAAAGAAGTGCTGGCGCGGATGTGGAGAAAAGGGAACCCTTGTGCACTGTTGGTGGGATTGCAGATTGGTGTAGCCTCTATGGAAAACAATAAGGAGGTATCTCAAAAAACTGAAAATGGAACTACCTTCTGACCCAGCAATTCCATTCCTAGGTATTTATCCAGAGAAATCCAAAACTCTAATTCAAAAAAAAAATTATGCACCCTTATGTTTATTGCAGCACTGTGGGGGCAGAGCCCCAGAGAGTAGTTTACAGGCTCTCGGCCTCACGTGGAGGAGTGCTGGCTCGGGTGGTGGATGGCCATCAGCTGTGGCTGATTGGCCGTTGACTGTGGCCGGTTGGCCAATTAGCCACTAATATAACTGCTGTGGCTACGCTAGCAGAGGAGAAGGAGAAGAGGGAGAGAGAATGGGGGCTAGCAAGAAGATGGCGGCTGGGCTGGCAAGTGTGGATGGCGGTTTGCGGACAGAGTGGATCCAGCCTCCAGTGAGAGTATAGTGCCGCCAGAGAGAATATAGTGGTATGACTCCCCTACCTATGGCTCTGTGGGTGTTCCTTTTTGGCCTCACCATATCCTGCGTTATGTGGGGAGCGGGACCAGAGACCCCGCTGGGTCTCCCGCAGGACAAATGGCGCAGCGAGCAGGGTATGGTGCCGGCCAAAGCTCTCCGAAGGGCGGTGGAGCAGTTTGTGTGTATGAACACTCAGTCTCTGGAGGACCAGGAGGAGCAGCTGCCGGAGAGCTGGACCCCCGTGGAGGGGTGGGAGGACGTGGACGTTTCTCCCACCAGCACAGGAAAAGCCATGCAGCTGCTGCCGAGATGGAGCCCCGTGGAGAGGTGGAAAGATGTGGACGGTTCCCCAACCAGCACAGGCCGGAGAAAGCGAAGGTCGTTGCAGCCCTGTGGGCCGGGAAGTTCCTGCTCAGGCAGCCCCGATGCAGGACTTATAGTCCCAGGAGGTAACACTGGCTGAGTCCTCCATGGGAGATAAGGGTGAGGTCAAGGTCATCCCTCACCCCCAGGACAGCCCTGGCAAATGACTATGGACTATGGGGAATTGCCTTCCATCCCTAATTTAATGGACCGCTTGACTGTTTGTTTGGGAACTGTTGTTAGTGGAACTGGGGGATATTTGCTTTTGTCTCTTGACTGGCCGCCAGTGAGAATATGTAAGCACCTTGATTGTGAGTCGCTGTTGTTCCAGCAGGGTACCCTGAGAGGCACAGAGAGAGTGGCAGTGCCCTGAGAGCCCTGGCTGTGTCCAGGAAGTGTGGCTGTGTCCACAGAGAGTGGCAGTGCCCTGAGAAATCCTAGCTGTGCCCGGGGAAACTAGTGGTACCCTAAGAAGTCCAGGAAGTCTGGCCGTGCCCAGAAGCACTGGTGGTGCCCTGAGAAACCCTGGCTGTGCCCAGAGAGCCTAGTTGTGTCCAGGATATTGCGTTCACCCCCAGGCTCCTCGCACAGGGCCCTTCGCGGAAGATGCTTGTCGCGTAGATTGTGAGGCGAGAGCCTGTAGGGGTGGAGTGTGGTGGCAGAGCCCCAGAGAGTAGTTTACAGGCTCTCGGCCTCACGTGGAGGAGTGCTGGCTCGGGTGGTGGATGGCCATCAGCTGTGGCTGATTGGCCGTTGGCTGTGGCTGGTTGGCCAATTAGCCACTAATATAACTGCTGTGGCTACGCTAGCAGAGGAGAAGGAGAAGAAGGAGAATGGGGGCTAGCAAGAAGATGGCGGCTGGGCTGGCAAGTGTGGATGGCGGTTTGCGGACAGAGTGGATCCAGCCTCCAGTGAGAGTGTAGTGCCGCCAGAGAGAATATAGTGGTATGACTCCCCTACCTATGGCTCTGTGGGTGTTCCTTTTTGGCCTCACCATATCCTGCGTTCTTGTATGGGGAGCGGGAGCAGAGACCCTGCCGGGTCTCCCGCAGGACAAGCACTATTAACAATAGCCAAGACATGGGAAGAACTGAAATGCCCATCAGTAGGCGACTGAATTAAGAAACTGTGGTACATTTATACAATGGAGTATTACACAGCCATAAAGAAGCATGAAATCTTACCATTTGCAACAACATGGATGGACCTAGAAACATTATGCTAAGTGAAATAAGTCAGACAGAGAAAGACAAATTCCATATGATCTCACTTACGTGTGGAATCTAAAGAAAAGAATAAATGAATGAACTAATCAGAAACAATCTCAGAGACAGAGGAAAAACTGAGGGTTGCTAGATGGGGGGGGTTGGGGATTGTGACGGGCCAGCCGCCACAAGTCGATCGGTTCCCGAATGGGGGAGTGGGAATGAATAAAAGACACTCACACAAATGATGATGGCGATCGCAGACTCCAGTGATGCTGAAGCCGTCTGAGTTTATTTTACTGCACCAATATAAGCAGTTTGAGTACGTGCAACTGTCGTGCGGGGAAGCCTGCGGGGTCTCTGCTCCCGCTCCCCATACAGGAATGCAGGATATGGTGAGGCCAAAAAGGAACACCCACGGAGCCATAGGCAGGGGAGTCATACCACTACGGCCTCACTGGAGGCTGGGTTCACTGGACGTGCGACCTGCTGTCCCTTTTGTCTGCAACCCACCGGCGACTCTCTTTCACGCTCCTCCCCTCTCCTCCGTAGCCGCAGCCGTTATATTAGCGGCTAATTGGCTAACTGGCTACAGCTGACGGCCAATCAGCCACAGCTGACGGCCATCTACTACCCGAGCCAGCACTCCTCCACGTGAGGCCGAGAGCCTGTAAACTACTCTCTGGGGCTCTGTCCCCACACTCCACCCCTACAGGTTCTCGCCTCACAATTTAGGTGACAAGCATCTTCCGCGAGGGTCCCTGTGTCATATTAGCCTACTGACACCTATGGACGAAAAGAAATGGTAGTCTTAGGAACCAACAATGGCAAATCCCTTCCATCTGGGAGGATACATGCCAGCTTCTTGTCCTGGGACAGGAGGGTTGCTGCCACTGGCACCTTTCCCGGTTTGTGGTACCAAACCTTTATGGCAGTGCTTGGGGTCCCTTGCATAGTTTCAACATGTAACAGAACAGGGGACCCCATAATAGGCCATAGTGAGAGCACATAGTTTCCTCGCAAAATCATCCCGGTATCGGGACCTCTGTATACTACAGTCACTTGAGGTGGCCACTCAGCCACCACCCCTGGCGTCACTTGCAAATCATGAGTCAAACCGGCCCCCCATGGGGCTATCAGACCCACCACCGACAGTGGGGGCTTTTGACCTGCCAGGGCCAAGTCCATTGCTGCCGTTCCCCTGCTTTCAAGCATGTGGGTGCTGGCAGCAAAATGTTCCCATTTCTGCCGTAGCCTGGCTTTAACAGAGTCTCACTTGTGGTAACTTGTAATTGAATGGGAGCGGCCGTTCGATGTAGCAGAGCTTCTACTGGCGCAGGCCCTCCCTTCCGTGGTCTCTCATTCAGGACTCTCAGGACGTCCCATAGACGCGAGGCCCAGTCACGCATCGTGGGAGGGTGTTTTGACACCCGGAGACCTTGCTTCAAAAGACCATTATAACGTTCAATCATGCCAGCTGCTTGCGGATTGTACGGGGTGTGAAACAGCCATTGCACGTCCATCCTGGCAGCCCAGCGCTGCACTTCTTGCCCCGTAAAATGGGTACCCCTGTCACTTTCAATGACTTGGGGGCGCCCATAGAGGGCGCACAGCCGTGTAAGGGCGACCACTGTATGCCGCTGATCCGCAGCGGGACAGGGCCAAGCAAACATCAACCCCGTAGCAGTGTCCACTGCTGTAAATGCATATATCGCATTGCGGGCCTTAGGCAGGGGTCCAATGTAATCCACTTGCCAGCGAGTGAGGAGCACCCTCCCTCGTGTAATTTGCTGTGTCTCCCAGGGGAGCCTCCGCCTTTGGGGGCTGTCCTGGGCACAGACGGCACAGTCATAGCAGGCATCTGCTATCTCCTGCCATTTCAAAGGCAGGCCCCAGCGTCTGCTCACCTGCCACATGGTTCGGCTTCCAGCGTGCTGTAATTTCCTATGCAGCCAATGGGCCACATCAGTGGCAGGAGCCTGCTCTAACCATCGTACCCGTGCTAGGGCGTCTGCTTCATCGTTACCTGGGGACACTAAGGGGGAGTGACCTGTGACATGCATTAAGGTCACCTCCTTTCTCTGCCCTAGGTCCCAGAGGTCCTGCCACATGGCTTGACCCCACAGTGGACGGTGTCCCACCAACCAGTTTTGGTGTTTCCATGTAGGGAGCCACAACGTTAGGCCCCGAAACACCGCCCAGCTGTCAGTGCAAATAACTAGGGGCCCAGGCTCGTGGCTGATCACCATCCACACAGCCCGTAATTCAGCCCACTGGCTACTCTGGCCCGTCCCAGTGTCAAACCAAATGGTGTCTGTTTTGGGCTGCACACCAATAGCCGTCCAAACAGCTGCAGCCCCTCGGCTAGAACCATCGGTAAACCAGGCATCCTCAGGTACGGGGGACTGTCCTTCTTTGTAGGGCGAGGGCTCCAAGTCCTCCCCTCTAGGCAGAGCACTTGGCTCAGCCTGGGCTACAAGCTCCACAGGCCCCAGGACCTGTTGTAGCTCTGTGCTCAAAGGACTTGAACTAAGGGTGCTACGTTGCTCCAAGTAGGCACCCCACTTGGCGAGGGTAGTGGTCTGTGCCACCCCCGTTTTGGGTCCCTGGGTCCACGTACGGACCCACCCCTGGACAGGATACGTTGTTCTAACCAACACGCGTGCTGTTCCTGTGATGGCTTCTGTGGCCACTAGGGCTGCATACACAGCAGCCAGCTGTTTCTCTATTAGAGAGTAGCGGATCTCCGCTCCTTTCCATAATTGGGACCAAAATCCCACTGGCAACCGGAGACGCTCCTGCCGTTGCCAGAGGCCCCATCCGTACCCCTCTTGGGTTACATGAACATCAAGTTCAAATGGGCGGCCTGGGTCCACTACTTGCAGAGCCTGTGCCTGCTGCACTGCCCGTTTTGTGGCAATGAAGGCTTGCTCTATAGCCTCTGTCCAATCCCATGAGGCCCCCTTTTTTATCATATTGTACAAGGGCCTTGCCATTTGTGCTAAATGGGGTACAAACGCCTGCCAATATCCTAGCAAACCCAAATACGTCTGCAGTTGGGAGACCTTGGTCGGCCGGGGAAAGGCTTGTATTTTGTCAATGATTGCCTCAGGTATAACCTTTGTCTTACCCGACCACACAACACCCAAAAACTTGACGGATAAGCCAGGGCCTTGGACCTTTTCCTCATTCACCGCCCAGCCGCGTGACTTCAGGTGGCGAGGAAGAGAGGGAGCTGCTTGCTCTAAATCAGAAAGAGAATCTGAGGTTAACAGAATGTCATCAACATAATGGAACAAGGCCACAGAGGATGGGTGATCCCACTGTGCCAAATCCTGGGCCACAAGCCCGTGGCAGATAGTGGGGCTGTGCAAGTATCCTTGCGGAAGGACTTGAAAAGTCCACTGACGCCCATCCCACGTAAAAGCAAACTGCTCTTGACACTCGGGTGCAATGTCAATGGAGAAAAAAGCATTGGCCAAGTCCACTACATAGTGATATGTCCCCAGGCGGACAGTCAGACGATCCATTAAATCATGAATTGAAGGCACTGCAGCGTGCAAGGGTGGCGTCACCTTATTTAACTCCCTATAGTCCACAGTCATTCACCAGGTCCCATCTGGCTTCTTGACAGGCCATACTGGGGAGTTAAAGGGACTGTGCGTTGGCCTCACAATATGTGCCTTCTCCAATTCCAATATTGTACGACCGATCTCCTCCTGTCCTCCTGGCAGGCGGTACTGTCGCACTGTAACCACGCGCCAGGGCTGTGGCAACGCTTGAGGAGGGTGGTGAGCATGCCCGCGTGTCACCGCTTTCACCACCCGGATCCGGAGACGGAACTCTCCTACCGACGTCTGTAAGCTGAGGCCATGTAGCACGTCCACCCCTAGAATATACTCCGGAACGGGGGAGACATAAACCTTGTAGGTACGAGGAGGGAGCCTTCCTATACCCAGTGGTAAGGAAACGGCTTTCACAGTCACAGTTTTTCCCCCGTAGCCATCAATGCAGACTGCTGGTCCGGGGAACAGTTCTGGGCTCCCATAAACGAGACTGCAGTCAGCACCAGTGTCAACTAGAGCCAAAACCCTCTGTACATTCGAAGGGGACCAATGTATGGACAGTTCCACGTGGGGCCTCCGGTCCCTGCTTGTCCCCTCTGACCGGGTACCTTGGCCCCACCCCTAATCAAGCTGCAAGGAGTCGGCCTCAAGCGGCTGCATGAAGTCCTGAAGGGACACGGGTCGCGCTTTGCCAGACTCCTCCTTTATGCTTCTCCGGAATTGTTGTTCCGGACGCAACTGTTTCCAAAGTTCAAGCAGGAGTGCGTTGGGTTGCTGGTCTATTTTTTCCTGATCAACCCCTGCTGCCACGAGATCATGCCACATCTGTGCGCGTGTTACTCTCTGAGGCCCGCGACCTCGCCCCTTTACCTTTGGTGTGGGCTTCCAGGTCTCAACTGTGCGGACCTCCTGTCTTAACTTCCTTCGCCTCCGGCTTTCAACATCCCCTAGGCTGGCCATGGCAGTTGTAACTTCATGGATCCGTCGCCCTACATACGGTGTAAGAATAGCAACCAAGGATCCAAAAGCACTCGCAGGCGCAGTGTCCAAAACCAGATCTCTCATGCTGGCAGTAAAAAGCTCGTCATCTGGGCCCTGCATGTTGAGGTTAAAAATAGCATGTCTCATACCCATTTCACGGATTATTTGCGTAAGTTCTGTATATGACTGCCATTGACTCACAGTGTCTGGCAGCTCGCCAGCCTGTTCCCATACGGTGCGTACCGCAGCCATGAGCCACGCCATTAGAGAATGGTTGCCCTGGTTGTTGGCCAACCTATGGCAGTTTTGTAACCTTTGTCGCAGGGACGGATGCACTGTCACGAAGGCTAGCTTTTCCATCTCGCCTGGGGAGCAGAGAATGCTGTCTGCTCCCTCATCCCATAAACGTAACAGCCAAGCCGAGACTGGCTCTCCAGGGCGCTGTCTGTACCGCCTCCCCAGCTCCTGCAACTCAGTGGGAGTGTATGGGCTGTAGGTAGTGAACTCAGTCACATCTGGGTTGCCGGCAGCAACGCCCCCGGGGCCCAAAGGTTGCTCATGCTTTACCTTGTGCTTCATGATGGGCCGGGCTTGGGGGTTGGGAGGTACATTTTCTCCACTTGCTTCCTCTGCCTCAGAGTCTCCACCTTGGGGCCCCTGTTCTAACAGGCGGACCCGGGCTTCCAGCGCGTCCAACCGGGACACCTGGTCAGGCACCTGGGCCCTTTCATTAAGCACATTTTCCGTGTTGAGACTCAAAGCTGTGAGGAACATCCAGCCCGCGCGGCCGGCTGTAGCCCTCTCCTCCTCCGGCAACTGCTCAGCCAGAGCCTGTAGTGCCCTCTCCACACTGGCTGGAGAGCCATCCATCTCCTCCCACCCCTCCTTGGGGGTCCAACTCTTGAGAACAGTGGCCACCGAACACCATATACTGTGTGGGGGCCATACATCCTCCTGCCCAGAGTCAGACGCCATTCCTACCTGGTCGGAATCTTGCTCACCGTGGCAGGTGTCTGAGTGGGTGGAGGCCTCCTTGTAAGCTATCCACAAGCTTCGGATCCTAAGGCCGCAGCAGACCAACAAAAGGAGGACACCGCCTTTTATGCCCAAGAAGGTGGTGTGCCAGCTGGAGGCTCGAGTCTCCCAGGCAGACCGCGCCTCCCGTTCCCGGTGTCGCTCCTCATGGGCGTCCCGAAGCTGGGCTCTCACACGAACAAACCGCTCCACCATGCTTTGGTAGGTTTTGGCCTGCACCACACTCTGCTTACGAAGCTGAGCTTTTATACGTGTAAACTGCTCCAGTACATTCCGGAGTGTTTCATCCGACACCATACCCTGCTCGCTGCGCCATTTGTCGTGCGGGGAGGCCTGCGGGGTCTCTGCTCCCGCTCCCCATACAAGAACGCAGGATATGGTGAGGCCAAAAAGGAACACCCACGGAGCCATAGGTAGGGGAGTCATACCACTACGGTCTCACTGGAGGCTGGGTTCACTGGACGTGCGACCTGCTGTTCGTTTTGTCTGCAACCCACCGACGACTCTCTTTCACTCTCCTCCACTCTCCTCGGCTCTCCTTCGTAGCCGCAGCAGTTATATTAGTGGCCAACGGCTCAATGGCTACAGCTGACGGCCAATCAGCCACAGCTGACGGCCATCTACTACCCGAGCCAGCACTCCTCCACGTGAGGCCGAGAGCCTGTAAACTACTCTCTGGGGCTCTGTCCCCACAGCAACTTAGCAATGAAAGTATGCATTATCTTAGCAAATGTAAATTCTTTAACTTTCACATAGAGGATACAAAATTCACTGAAACTCTCAAAAGTAATTATCCTATCAATTGCCCTGATAGGCATCAGCCTTCTGTGTCCGGGAACTGGCCGCTCCCACCACATTCCTCAGCAGCTTGCAAGCACCCTCCAGGTGCAGGCAGAAACAATTGCCTCAGGGGGAGGAAACAGGTTAAGCATAAACGGCTTGGAGTTAGCTGTAACCATGGCTCCCCACAGGGGATAAGGAGGAAGGTGAGGGGATTAGAAAGCACAATCAGTAACCACAAGATTGCCACAGGGTTACGAAAGTCAATTTGGGGAATGTAATCAGTAATGTTATAAAGATTTTGTAGGGTATCCGATGACACTTGTCTCATTAGGGAGACCACCTCAGGGATGATGTTGATGCCTGATCACTGCACTGTACACCTGAAGCTGAAGCTGAACAATAATGAAAGAAAAATAATGTAGAAGCTAACAGGTTTATTAAGATAGCTACAAAATAGTGGAGAGCAGGAATGGTTCCATAGAGGAAAGAATATTTCAGTGGAAATTTTTATGAACTAGAGATATGGAAAAAAAAAGGAAAGAAAGTCATTGTTTTAAATAAGTTTCCTAAATTACTATACTTTTTTCAGATTTTAAAATTTATTTTTCATATAAAAAATACATTGTAAATTGTGTCCTTTCTCTACCTGTTTAGCTTCATCTCCTGTCACTTTCTACCTAACACTTTATGCTCTAGGTACTGGATACATTCTAAAATGCTTGCAGTTTTTTTTTGATTTCACTCTTTTATGTCTGTGATCATGCAGTCTCTTCTGCCCAAAACACTCTCCCCAACCTCTTTTATCTTGGAATCTTTTGTTTACTTTTAAGAATCATCTCAAACATCTTACTTTCCTGAGAGTTTCTTTCACACCTCTACACTTTCATTCATTCAACCAATGAGAATAGTCTAAACACGGCCTTCCATGTGCCCAAAACTCTTAGGCTGTTTTAGTGTCTACCACATATTCTTGCAATTGTATACTGAAGTGCTTGTCTGCCCTGATAGATTATAAATCCTTCTTGGATTTATATGTGATGCACATGTGATGAAATGGGTGAAGGAATATTATTACCTCTAATTATGATGATTTTTGGCAGCTACTAAGAGGTATGTGAGGACTAAGATTTACATTATCTTGGGACAGAAATTACTATGTCAAAGAAGTATTCAATAGCAGCCCATACATCAAATCGATGCATCAGAGAACTCTCAGGCAAAATGCCAATGTTTACGCATGATGTAAAGAAAATAAACACTTTTTTGTATTATTACAGTTGAGAGTATTCTGACTCTAATTCAAAGGCCACATATGGAGGTTTAAAGAGATCCTCAGATCTTACAAGGACTCTACTTCTTTGTATCATCTCCAGTAATGTCAGCCCTCCCTGTACTGCTCATATCTATCCCCATTTCTTCTGCTATCATTAAAAATCACCCTTCAAGTGTACTGAAAACATTAGCAAACAAAGGGAAGAATATCACTGCTGAGCAAAAGGTGAAACGTGCTCAGGACAGAGAGTCTCAATTGTGATTTATAGTAAGACCCCTCAAGACAGGAATCAAATAAAGGTTGAATTAAAATGAGCTTGTTTGTCCTTCAGAAAAACTATATCTGAACGTCCAAGACCCAAAGACTATTTAGGATTTCCACAGGATATTTCCTCAAACTTTTAGATGTCCCTTGAATTTATTTTTTCTCTAATTAAGAACTTAAGATAGTGGTTTAAGTAAATAAGTTATTCTTTAAACCTGAGTGGCATGATAGAAATTATGTTACCAAGAAATGAGTTTGAAGAGATGAATGGAAGTTTTGGAAAACAGAGGTATTGGTACTATTAGAAAAGTATAAATAAGCTTAATTTTTCTGATGTATTACTATTATTTTAAACTACTTTGGCCTACCTAGATATATTTCACCCCCCTATCATGGCATACTACTCTTGCTTCTATTTTATTCCTTAGTCTTCAGCTTTCTGGTCTCTTCATCTGTTAAGTGCTCATGTAATAATTTATAATAAGTATAATAAAATAGCTACACAATCCATGAGGGAAGTGATTGTGACTCCTAGCCTGGCACAGAGTGGGTGCTCAGTATTTTTTTTTGATAAATAAACAAATAAAGTAATTAATAGAACCTTTAATGAATTAGTAAATCACTAGTATTTATTATGTAACAAAATTTATGGTTTGTTTCTTACATACCCTAACCAATTTAATCCTATTTCTCTATAAAATGTGTATCACGGTATGCCCATTTTTCAGTTTGGGAAACTGAGATGTAGAGAGGTTAAGTAATTTGCCCAAAGCCATTCTCTAATAAATGGTGAGGTCAGAATTTAAAGAAAATCACCTTGCTATTTACAAGTTGTGACCACAGCCTATTGTAGAGCTATGTGGTGAGTAGGAAGTACCATGGGAGGAGCCAAAAAGCAAGGTCCTAATTCTTCCTTCTATTGGGCATCTGACCTTACCCAGATGAGTGTCCTCACGTGTAAAGGTGGAGGGTAATAACCTCTTTCCTGTCTTTTTGTCAGATTATTGTGAGGGTCAGATTTAGACGTAGGTGGTTATAAAACGTCTGGCATAGAAGTATATTTTTGAAATGCTAGGTAAACAGAGATGTAGAAGTTGGGAGTTTAGGGCAGGCTGAACTCCCTCTCGCAGAGTTTACTGAAGAAACTGAGGGCTCTGGAAGCTGAAGATTTCCTTGGAAATCTTGATCAGAGTCAAGGGCCCTGGGAGTAGGATGTGGGAAGAAAGGGAATCCTTTTGTTTTTTTAAATAGATTGGTGTTTGCAGACTCTATAGACCATACATATATAGACCATAAGTGTTAATTGGCCTTAGAAGGTCTTTGATCAATACTATAAAGTATTTTGTTAATGAGACTTAAAATGCATATTAATAATTTAAATGTGATTAGAGGACGTTTTTTAGTTACAGAATGATATGTTTGCTAAAGCTTATTCCTTTTGTGCTGTATCTGGAACATATCTCAGGTTTCCTTTCAAATATAGGATAAAGTTTAAAGGTTTTTCTGATTTAATTAAGGATGCAAGATAACCTAACTGAATTATAAACGAGCTTCTCTCTCTCTACCCCCAACCCCTTATCCTTCTGCTTTTTTTAAATAAGTGAATTAACTTGCAATTTAAATGGAATGAATTATAGCCCTTCAGGAGATATACTTTAATAGCTCCTGGAGCAAAAACAAATAGGAAAATAAGCTTAGCTGAATCTCAAGTTGCCTTAAAATTTAGTTTGAAATTGGGTATTGAATCACTTAATGTATAAGTTCCAGAGTTCAAAACTATGCAGTATTTTAGTTTTATTGTTTTTGTGTTATTTGGTGAAAATTTGAAACAGCATTTCTAAACTATGGGGTTTAATTGTAGCAGTAGTAATTATACTGACTTTAATAGTTTATAATTAACCATGTGTAGTCATAAAATACTAGAACTGAAGGGGATTTTCAGAATAGCATTTCTCAGAGTTCTTCAGAAGCCTGGTCTGTAAGATGCTTTGGAACAACATACCACTCTCTGTGCAATCAAGTGGGGAAATACTGCACAGCATAGCTCACTCTCAGAAACCGACAATGCACATGAATTTATTAAAGACTGAGAATTTCTGCAATAACAGAACTTAGTGATTTTGTTGAACCAACTGCTTCTGCAGTATATTTCACCATGGAACTTTTCTAGTCAAATAGCTATTAGTGACTTATAGGGAAAATAACTTTGGGATGTTTAATCCAGATCAAGTGACTTGCCCACAACCACACAAATTCACGGATTTTGATTCCTAATCTATTACAGCTAGCTGATATCCTTACCAAAAAAGTAAAGAAGATGTAGTTGTTATGGTCTATTTTTAGAAAACATGTTTACTCTCTAGTAATTGCTTTATTTTCATGTTCATAAACCCTCTGTTTAATAAACTGTTCTAATATATTGCTGGTTATTGATATCAAGTTCATCAATCTATTCATCGATGACTAATTTTGGAAACATCTTCCAATTTTATTCTTGGTATTTTTCCCATTTATTTTGATTTCCTCAAGTTTGTTAATAATGGTTTTGTAAACACATATTCAAATCTCATGGTATGATTCTTCTGTTTTAGATACTTAAAATCCTTGGAAGCAACAAGTTACTCTAATACAATTACTGTATCGATCTTGGTTTCTTTTCCCCTTTAATACTTGTTTTGTCTTTTCAATTTTTCTCCTTCTTAAAGGAAACAAATGAAATACTAGTTTTATTTCTGTTTATGACCAGTTCTATAAAACCATATTAATGGTGTGTAATTTAATCTAATATGTAATACTTATATACTGGCTTTTGGAGCCTTAGATAAAAACATTAAGTATTTAACTATTTTTGCTCATGATATGCCCATAAGTTGAATTTAACCCTGTAGTACTTCTAGACTTTACCCTGAAAAATTAATTCATACATTTGGATTAATGTCTGATTCATTTAATATGCTAGTGTTTTCACTCCACAACAAAAAGGAAAATTACTATAATGCTGAATATCACCAGGGTTAAAAACAGAGAATATCCCTTGTACACATAGTAATAGGTTCATCATACCTGGGATACTTGTGAAATTCTTAAGGCAAATCTTCCTGAAAGACACACCAGAGCTGAGAGAGTCCACAGGCTGGCAATATATAATAAGAGAATTTGGAGATGCCAGCCTTACATGCTGTTTATTAGTGAGAAGCTTGGAGGGAAATACCATTCAAGTCAGATTTGAGTAGGTACACTATGTATAACAAGTCCAGAATGTTCCCCCTGAGTGTGAAACTGTTACTATACTAATTACTAATTGATGGTTGACCATCAGGAAAACTTTTCTTTGAGAAAAGTTAAGAGCTTGATGATATGGAAAGTTCTGTTCTGTGTGAAATGATGAGGCATAGACGTGAAGGAGCCTGGTAAACCTGAGAAAGAAGCTGGTGGAAAAGTGGGGCAGGTAAGAGGTGTGGGATGCAGACCCAGGTTTCAAGCAGGAATTGTTTGAGACTTACTTAGTATGAGGCAAGATACAAGGCACAGCAGGGACTCCAGGTGGCATGGCTACACAATAGTAAACAACACTTCCCAAGCTTCTGCGTTTGCAAGTATTTTCAAAATATAATTTCGTTTAATCCTCAGCACAGTCCAATTAAATATTATCATTATTCTCGTTGTACAGATTTGAAAGCTAACCCTTAAGAAGGTTAAGGAATTTGTTGAAGATCCTAGAAAGTGGCAGGATGAGAATCTAGGGCTGGGTCTGCTGCCTCTTGAGTCCAAGTTCTTGGCCAGGTTCTGGCTATACTGTCAACTGATAAAAGTGTCCAGGCAAGCAGTTGACCCTGACTGCCCAGGATATCTGAACAAAATGAGTACAGCAGTAGGGACATTAGACAATAGATTCATTAGCTACTATGTTCTGAACTGTAAGGTATGGTGCTAAGCACCAGGACTGTAATGAATTAAACTTAACACTTTCTTTAGGGAGGTCTCAGTTTAATGCCTGAAGCAAGTACCTTCAGAGCATTTGGACAGCAGGAAGAAGGATGTTAAAGCATTTGATTTTGCACGCTTTCTGATGAAGCATGCATTTCTCAGATCCCAAAGCCTCTATCACTTCCTACTGTGATATGATTCACCCATTTTCAATATGCTTCCAACCCCTAAGACATTTGAGTTGGCAACTTGGACCCAAAATTTACTGCACAGGGGAATGGAGAGGCAGTGTTTGAATAGATCCCGTTGTAGTGAGATGATGAATATATGAGTAGGAAATAGACGTATTTTATAAATTTGATATTTATTAATAGTCTTACCCAATTTTATGTATAATTTCCCCTCGATTTTAGCAAAAATCAATCATGCTTTTGTTTATCTAATTTATGACCATTTAGCCTCTCCTAGTTTTCTTCTTATTTAGATTTTTGACTTTGGTAAAAAAAACGTAAATTGTATTTTTATTGCAATAGCAATGCATATTTATAAACAAGAGAAAAGAATAGAATCACCCTTAATCCTACTGCCCAAGGGCAAACACTGTTACTGTTAACTTCTGGGGTTTTATATACAGATATATACAGATTTTAAATTTTTTAACAAAATTGGGACATTATGCTATTTTGTAACTCACTTTCCCCCACTTTGCAGATATCATAAATGTTTCCCCATACCATTAAACATTTTAACGTTTGAGTTACAATGAGTTTTGTTGAAAGTATATGTCATAATTTAATCAATCTTCTACTGAAGGACATTTCTTGACCTTTATATTAATGACCTTTATCTACTATTAACCTAAGTTTGCAAGTAAATATCCAGTGTGCATTGTCGGATTAAGAGAGTTAAGTTTCTCCATGATTCTTAACATTGTCAGTGCTGGTGGCTTGAACAGCTCTACCTACAACCTCCTGTTAATGTTTCTGAATGAAAAGAGCCAAAGAGGGTTCATTTTAACTAACCTTTGGCAGAAGGATGTGAAGCAAGTGAACAAACCTTCAGGTGACTCTACATAAACTTGAAAACTGGCTCACTTCTCTTGCTCCACACTAGGTGTCACTTTAGCTGTTGAAAAGCAGTATCTTTTGAAAGGGAAATTATTCAGCATAGACATTTAGGCTTAATTTCTGCTTAATCTTTTCAGGGATGATTACTTAACATTCTTTCTACTTTGTTTTTTGAGTTTACTCTGCTATGACTACCCTATAGCAGCACCATTCGGCTGGCTTAATCAGATAAGCAGCTTTCTGTCTTATTTTGCCTACTTAAAAAAAAAACACCACAAAACAAACCTCTGAAATATTAGTTTTACTTTCCCTCTTACCTTGTTAGTTCAAACTAAAAAGCAAAGCAAAGCAGAACAAAACAAAAACAAAAACCCCCAAATAAACAAATGAAAACCAATCAAACCAACCAAAGGAACCAAAAAACATTGAAAGTGTCATAGGACCTTTAAGTTTGAGGAGTCTCAATTCAGTTAAATTAATAGCCTAAATAAATAAATAATTTTTTTTTTTTAGTTTTCTATTAAATAATGAACATGAACCATACTTATCAATTATCCACGTGTTGATAATTTCTGGCCCAGGGTTGAATCCACTTCAATTGTTTTGTTGTTATCTTGTCAAGTACTATACTTCCTCCTGGGGTGTATGTTTGTATATATGGAGAAGAAAGCTTCCTTTGGGGATACAATAAGAAGGCACATGCTACATTAAATCCCTTTTGATTGCCACAAGTGGTTAATTTCTTGGATTATCTGATGATTAGAATGATGGTGTTGAGTCTCCTTTACAAAAGGGCAGATCATTAGGAGTTGACCTATATGTTAGTTAGGTTAAGTTTGGCCTTGATGGGTCTACCAGTTCCCCAACCAGCTTGCTTGCCTCTTCTGTTGGAACAACTAGATTAATTCCAATTGTTTAGGGAAATGAGTGTCTTTGTGCTTAAAATTTTATTTTCTTTTATTCTGATTTAACTTATTTCCTGAGGATAAAATCCTATGAGTGGAATTACCAGGTCAAAAGATACGCACATTTTTAAAGATCTTAGTACATATTACCAAATTGATTTTGAAACAGATCAAATGATTCTTAATGTAGAAGAACCATAAATTTGTTCTCCCATGATAGCTTCTTAATTTAATTGTAGTTCAATTGCTCATGGCACAACCATTTTAGAAATGCTTAAAAGTTTTTCTCTTTCAGTGCAGATTTATGGGATTTTCTTTTATTTTCAGAGAAAAATAGACCTCTCTTTTTTTTTGCAACTTACCATATTATAGTCAATGTGATTGTTTGCAAAATATTATAAGGCTTTGGTAGACCTGCTTGCTAGTTCCCTGTGATCTTGGGATTTGTGCCATATGAACTTGCTGATATAATGGTTATATCACATTTTCCAAACATTCTTATAGATCTTATTTTTTTTTCTTTTTGCAAGTTTTGTTCAGTCTTGTCTTCTATGAGTCAAAAGTAGACTTGAAATATTAGCTAGAGGACAAATCTTTGAATTAATTGAGTCTGTTTTCTTTCCTTATTTGATTTATAGATGTTGAGACTCAGACATTATTCTTGGCTTTTTTATAATCCTGGATAAACTCTGGAGGTGGTGTTTATGATACCTGAAAAAAATCTTACCTCTGTAAAGAACTGGGGGAGTAGGATGGCTCAGACAGCTCCTTAGTCTCTCTGAATGATATACCAGGACTCTCTCACTTGTAGTCAATGTTATGTGACTGTCCCCTGTCTTATTGGGAAAATCTGGTTTATTCCTTTGATGTCTTTGAGCCAATTTTAAAAGACATACTAAGAGGATACCATATAATAGAAGTAAGAAAAAGATGCAGTACACTAGTTAGAATACTTCAACAGTCGGTAAACTCTAACCAGAATTTTAGACTTATCTATATAGTTATCTTAAAAAACAAGTTATTAATATCTGATTACAAAAACATTATATATTCATAATACAAATTTGGCAAGTGAAAGAAGTACAAAAAGATGCATTAGTCAGAAGTATTTTATCAGGTGACAGAAATCATCCAAATTAATATGAACACAAGGAGAAATATATTGCTCATATAAATATAAAATCCAGAGGTTGATGAAGTTTTAGAAAAATCTGGATCTAATGATATTTTCTCTAGAAAGAATATTTCTTGAGAGAATGTCTCTCTCTTTCTCTTTTTCTCTCTCCCTATTTTGTTTCTGCTTTCCTATGCCTTGACTACATGTCAGAAAGCTATCTTAATGAGGTAGCAAAGCCGCAACAAGAAGTAAAGGTCACACTGCCAGCTCTAGTTAACAGTGGCTTTTCCAGCTGATAGTGTTCCCAGAGAGAAGAGAGGGCATCTTTACTGATGGCTCCAGGAAAGGTGCTGATGGGCCAAGTCAGAGCCTGTGCACATCCTTGAACTAACTATTGTGGCCAATGATTTACCAGCATCTTCTGGCTGGACCTGGGTCACATGCCTTCCTCTGCACTCAGTGATGAGGTCATGCTACCTAAAGTTCATAGAAGAGTTACCCATAAGATAGAGTGATTGTGTTATAAAAAAAGAGTGGAAAAGGGATATATTCTGGGTAGAGAGAACAATAGCTACTTAGTTATGTACAGAAGAAAATAAAATTTACGACACTATTTAGAGATAATCACCAGTCATATTTTTATGTATATATTTCCAGTTTACAAAAAGTTAGGCTTATCTTATATTATATGTGACATTTCATTATGACTTCTTTTTAATTAACAACTTATTGCCAACTTTACCAGTATCACTTACTTGTACATTCAAATGCTTTTAACACCACCTAATTCATCCAAGGGTTGTTCTTTCCTTCTTCCACATCTTGAAGTGAAGAAGCTGTTAGATCCCTACTCTATGGTTTAACATTCAATGAGCATATATGTTTCAGGCTTCAAAACTACGTCACAAACATTCCAAGTTGGAGTTTTCCAATGTTGTCTCCTGTTTTCTATGCATCAAATTCTCGTCGTTACAACTGGCCTTGTGTGGCTATTGACAGGGTCATTTCTTAGAGTCGCTCTGGTTTCTTCATCAATCCCACTTCCTTCCCTGTTCCACAAAAGGGACAGGGTAGGACTAGGGTGAGGATAGGGAGTTACTTGTGTTTGCCCCCAAATTTAGGGGGGTACCAAACAAACTCAGTCATCAAAATAAATAACGTTTTAATAAAATAGTTTCAAAATAAAAATTAATGCGAAACTCGATGATGAACAAAATAAAATTTTAAAGGCAGGATCAGTATTACTGATTTGTCATTTTGCCTCCAATATGGCTCGCGACAACAGCTGATCTTGACTATCGTTGCTCCCAAGTTCCTGTTCAATTCGTCTCCCTCCTACCTACGCAGTGCACTTGGGGTTCCTCCCCTATGCTGATCACGCTGAGGGAGGGAGTTCCTATATTACCCACGGTTAATTTTTGTACACATAATTCATGTTTTTGATATAATAATTAGAAAATTCACACAAGAAAAATGTAAAAGAAAAAGCACATATGATACTAACATCAGAAATAATTATTGTTTGCATATGGAATACTCTTCCAGACTTTTTCCTGTGTACACAGAAAACATATTTATATCTATCAATATTATCTATATCTATATAATCTATATTTATATCTGAATACATATATACATATAAAGAATATGTACATGTATAGAAGAATACCACATGTACCAATACATACTTCTTTATTTATAAATATGTAGCAAACACCTTTCTATGTTAATAAATACATAGCTACATCATCATTTTTAATTCTCTTTTATTCTCATAACCCTGCCTTTATCTACCCCCCTCCTGTCAATGTAGAGCTTTTTGTAACATAGGTTGTCCTCATCCTAATTTCAATCCCAGCAAAGACCAGTTGTTTGTGGGAGGAGGTCAGAGGACTGCAATGAGAAGGTACATTTTTGCAAAGGCAGAGAATGTTTCAACTTTAAAGGCCGAGAGCCTGTCTGGGTTATATGTCACAAAGGGGGCAAAAGGGAGAAAATGATTCTTTAGGTTCAAGCCACTCACCCATTCTTTCCCACCCTCATCCATTTTATAGGCCCTTAACTCATACTGTTTTCTTCAGTCATGGCATGTGGTAGATTGCATCTCCTGGCTAATCTGTGGCTAGGTGGAGCCATGTGACATGTTCTGGTCATTGGAATATGGGTGGAGGTTGTAGGGAATCACTTCTGGACTGCGAAAGTATAAATCTCTGCACAATCCTCTACTCTTTCTTCCTGAGTAGGGAAAAAAGTCCTATCAAGAGAACAAAAATCACAAAAGTAGTGTAGTCTTTACAGCTGAGAACTTGAAAAGTATGAGAAACACACATGTTTTGGGTTTTGTGGGTGGTGTTTATCACAGCGTAGTCTATCCTATTGTGAAAGCATTCCTCACCTTGATGGTGTCATATTGAGTGACTGCTGCTCTTGTTTCTTAAGGAAAATCAACTCCAAAGCTAATTTTTGGAAATGACTAGTCTAGCAGCTCAGGGAGACTTTTCGTAGATCCATAGCTTTTTTCAGGTTCAAGGCCAGCTTGGAAAAACCTTTCCTGATAAGATTCTACAATTTTGAAACCCATGAGGAGAAAACAAGAAGTCTAGGAATATTGGTTTCTTCAGGCAACTTCCGTATGTGGTAGGGAAAGGAGCTTGAAGAGGGATAGGCATCTCAACACAAGAACACACTATTCCTCATGAAGCGTCTGGAATATGTTAATGGGAAGTTGTGGGAGCAGGTTGTCTTTGATTGCAGGTCTCAGGCATGGAAACAGGCAAACAGTGATAAGATGTGACTAGTAAACATGCCCTGGTCTCCAGCTCCCTCGCCATTAATCTTTTCTCTGAAAGACCAAGGATCTAATTTTAGGGAAGAAGAACAAGAAGTTCTGCATTGTTGAAGGAGCTTTAAGTCTCAAAATACATAATGTAGCTGAATCCGGACAAAAAAAATGGGAAGCCTCTGATCCCTTTAGCTTTCACTCCCATTTTGACATATTACATTGATCATTTTATGGGCATCTAGGACATGAGAAAATAAAGAAAAATATTTACCTTTTTCTGATCCACATCATAGATGTGTCTAAAACGTTTTGCCATGATTAGGCCATGAGTTTCTTCAGGGAGGGGACATAGATATCTTTTTTGTTGTTGTGTTTATGCAACATTTGACAGAATGACTGGCACATTATTGGTGTACTTTAAACAATTGGATGAATTCTTGCTTGATACCTGCCACAGAAGGATCTCAAACATCAACTGTTCCTCAAAGATTTATGGCCCACAGATGTGCATGCTGTTTTCAGCAAGGACACAACTTCCTGTTGCATAAAATCTCAGGCATTCCTCTGTAACTCCAACTTGGACTACACCAGGAGAAGCAATGTTCCAGAAACAGAAGGTGGAATGTCACCTGCTTCCCCCTCCCAACCAATAGGAATTTCGCTTATTTTAGTGGATAGATAATCTGGGTGATATTTTTGCTCTGGACTTAGTAATGGACCATCTGCTGATGCAGATTTCAATTTTGGTGATGTGTTCATGGGTAGGAGAGAGTTTTAGAGTGGAAGTAAGAGAAGCGTGCAGTGGGCACATGGGTAGGTGAAGGAAAGATTGAAGGATGGAAGGGAGGTGAGAAGGAAAGAAAAAAGAGGGATCTTGTATATTATAGATAGATGTACATATTAGCTTGTGTGTATATATCATTAGCAATGTGGTTGATATTTTCAATAATTTCTAGAATTTTTATCTGGATTTTAATGACCCAGTTGGTGGGAGAGGGAGCAAACTTAAAATAATAACGACTCCAAAATATAATCTTTACTGAAGCCCTTATTGCTTTGATAAGTAAAGTGGTTTGCAAAATATTGTCATTTTCCTGCCCAGACTTAAAAGCATAAGTGTGCTCTGGTTTGTGAAATTTGTACTCAATTAGTCACAGAAGACAGAATGAGTCATCACTTAGAAAAAAGGCTCTTCTTTTTGAGCACTGAATGGTGTTTTGTGTTTAAGCCTGTGAAGATTTTGAAGTTGTTTAAGCTTTAAAGCCAGGAACCAATTCTCAGGAGTTGGATTTCTGGTTGCAATAAAAAAGATAATTTTTACTTGAGTATTCCTATATTAATATCTTGCAAGACAGCAAATCTCATTATAGGCTGATCTGTGGGCTACTAACTCAGGTGTAGCTACTGTGGATATTATGTTTTGAATAGGGCATAAACACATGGGAATTATATAATGTATAAAACACATGCTTAAGCTTATAATCTACCACAGCAGCTATTTCTCTCTAATTATTTCAATTGATTTTGGCTTACATAGTAACAAAACTGTATGAAAAATGTGTTTTCTTGGTTTGCAACACACACCACAGGCAAGCTCATGCAGGACTGCACACTTCCTGCAAAGTCACTTCAGGGATTTCTGAGAGTCCCCAGATGGTGTCCAGGTCCTCGCCCACAGGACAGGTCATTACCACAAAGGGACCCCGGGTGACCCACTGTTGGCACCAAGCATCATGGCGTCTCTTGGGCATTGCAGCTGCCATCTATTTCAGTATTTCCTTAGTATATCCAGCTTAATCCTGAATCTAAATTACCAAGGATTAAAAAATGTAGGATCTGTTTTTGTAGATACCAGACTTTAAATGAACTATCCAGTGCTGAACCCTAGTGTTTTATCATTTCTATCATTTTGGGCTGCAGGCATATCCCCCAGTTTCACGCCAAGACTTCATGTTTAGAGCCTGACCAGTGAATGAACTGCTCTCTTATGTTCTGTAAAGAAAACCCTCTATTGATGTTCCTAATTCTTCCCTGTCCAGGTCAATTCTATGAAAGACTTTTTTTCTTAATCTTTTAGTTTTATGAAATTATATGATTTTAAATTCCTTCTAGTCACTTTCCTTTTTATTACATTAACCCTTGTGTCAAGCTTGCTAGAGTAACAGATCCAATAGGGGAAGGAGGGGGGTGGAAAGAAAGAGAGGGAGAGAGATATTTGTTTTTAAGGAATTGGCTCATGTAATTATGGGGACCAGCAAGTCTGAAAAATGTAGGGCAGATTGGCAGGATGGAAGCTTGGGAATAATTTTTATATTACAGTCTCATAGTAGAATTCCTTCTCAGGGAAACCTCAGGCTTTAATCTTAAGGACTTCTACTGATTGGATGAGGCCCACCCACATTACTAAGGATAATACATGTAAAGTCAATTGATGGTACATGTAGATCACATCCACAAAATGCCTTCACAGAAGCATCTAGACTGGTGTTTGAACAAACAGCTGAGCACTGGAGTCTAGTTAGGTGACACATAGACTGAACCATCACAATCTACTTCTAATATCCTTTCCTAAGCAGGACGCCCACCAGACAATCCTCTCAAGCACATATTTATTTGCTTTGTTCAGGTTTTGTCCTTATTATTGTGTCAATCAATACCTAAACTCTCATGAAATTAACAATCTCAAATACACATTTTTATCAACTTCCTTCAGATAACTTGTGTCATCCATGGAAAAAAAGAATACTTCAATATATTGCTAAAAATGTACCATTTTCATGAGAGGTACATGTAGAGGACAGAATGAAGTTCAGAGATGAAGGGCTGTAGTTACAGTTCCCATTGCCAATGGATTTTAAAGGCTGGTTGTGATTACTTTTTGAAGCTTTATTTTTTAAAAAAGAAATGGTGGTTAGTTATCTAGCATATAAGAAAATTTGTAGTTCATAATACTGTATTTTGCTGTGTATATTTCACACTTTTTTGCTCAAATTTGTGAGGGAAAAATAAGGATGTGCATTATACATGGGTAGTACTAATTCCTTATCTATATAAGCTTTTAAATTCTTTTATTTATGCTTATAAGTTAAAAGTGTAACTCTAGAAATCAATAACAATATCCATATGCAAATGACACCCTGGAATATGGTAATCAGTTTTGTTGCACTTAGGATGAACTTGCAGCAACGAAGAAATCTTGGCCTTCTATGATGCGTAAATATCGTAAATTTGTTACCGGTACATAAAATTTCTTGTACCTTGTATCTGTTCTTGTGTTTTTTAATTATTTGTTAACATAAAATTTCTTGTACCATATTATGTTAAAAAATAAATGCTGGGAGTGACATTATAGGAATGGTGGCAGTGAGGTGGGCTTCTTGATTTCTCCTCTGGAACTTACCACAAATTGAACATCTATCTATAACACATCAAAGAATTCTCTGCTCATCACACAGAACAGCTAAGAGACTTGCCCGAGGATTACCTGAAGGTGGGCAAACTGGGTGAGCAGGGGAAGAGGGAAGGGAGCGGTGTGGAGACATGGGGACCCCAGGACGCAGACCGGAGATTGCAGCAGCCAGGTGTGGGCTCCCTACCTGCGCCCCACAGCTGAGTTCTCCTGCTGAGAGGTCAGTGTATCCAGAGTTTGAGGCGGTAACCTCAGCTGAGATCTCCAGCTAGGCCCTAGGTCAGACAAAAAGCAAACTCCATACCTGGCTCCTCCCCTCGACTCTCCCACAGCAATCCTACCCTGGCCCTTCCAGAGTCTTAAGCTGGTCCCAGAACTGAGAAGTAGTGTCAGATTACAGAGGATCTATAGTGCTCAGGATCTGGAAAAAGCAGGTTTGTGGCTGTGACCTAGGGAAGAAGCCAGGCAGGGAGACAGAATACACCTCCCTTCCCAGCCCCCACCTTTTCTGGGCTGCTTGAGGCAGGGTAATTACAGCTGAGGAGACACACACAGGGGTTAGCAGCGGGTGGCAGAGGCAGCTCTGGGCTTTCAGCAGCTCAGAAATCTCACGCCCTCCACACCTCCTGATGGAAGAAGTGTCCTAAGACCCAGAAGACCTGTGCATGTGGAAGAAGCTCACCTCCTGGTGGCTGGCTATGGTACTCTCAGCGTGTGTTTGTGCAGGCGAGAATAGAAACTGCACTGACTTTGTAAAAACTACTAACCACACCCGATAGCCCCACTCATCTAGAACTGCATTGTCAGGGTCGCTCTGGACACCAGGTGGCCGGCTCTGCCTCCACAAAATGCAGAGAAGTCTTTGTACAACAGAGGACAACCTGGAGATAGCTTGGTGGGCTTACGCCAAGACTGGCGCTGCTTTTTTTTTTTCTTAAAATTTAGCATTATTTTCATTTTTAGCATATATAGATATATTTTCCCCTTTCTCTCTCTCTTCTTTTCCTTGCTCTACTTTTCCTCCCTCTTTCCGTTTTTCTGTATTGATTTTTTTTTTTTTTTTGGTGTTGCTATTTTTTGTTTTGTTTCTTTAGTTTTTTTTTTTTTTTGTATTTTTGACATTTTTGCCTGTGTTGAGTGTTGGTTATCAGTTATTTTTACATAGGAGTGTATTGGGTTTTTTCTTTGTTGTTGTGCTTGTTGATTTGTTTTGTTCTCAAATTGCCCTACACCAGGGCCTAGCCCAAGAGGCATGAGATTCAAAACACCCAGAGGCCAACCCCAGACCAAACCATAGTATTACCGGGTTTGACCTACAAGTGACACACCCAGAGGGAATTCTCTACAGGCATAAGAGCCCATATGGACCAAGCCTCATCTGAGGGGTCAACCCTCACACAGCAGCTCATCCACTGTGGGTATAGCCAATTCTCACAACTAATCAGCCTAAGAATCAATCCCACCTACTGACAAGCCAAAAGCAATTAAAGCTCAACTTTAACAGGAGAATACAAACAACACAAGGGTCACCTCTGGAGCACATGCACAGGAAAATAGGGAAGCGACACAATTCAAATATAAAGGACACATACTACATAAGACCAGCCAGCAAAGACTAAGAACCCTAGGAGATCTACCTAATACATCGAATCAAACACAGAGAGTCAGCCAGAATGGGGAAAAAAAGAAACATCTCACAAATAAAAGAACAGAAAAAACCTCCAGAATTGGAACTAATGGAATAGAAGTAACCAACCTATCAGAGACACAATTTAGAACACTAATGATAAGAATGCTTAAGGAGCTTAGTCACGACATAAAGAAGGATAGAGAAATCATAAAGAACAACCAGTTAGAACTAAAGAATACAATAACTGAAATAAAGAACACACTTGAGGGAATTACCAGCAGATTAGATGAGGCAGAGGATCGAATCAGCAATTTAGAAGACAAGTTAGCAGAGATCACCCAAGCAGAACAACAAAAAGAAAAAAGAATGAAAATGGTTTAAGAGACCTTTGGGATAATATCAAGTGCAGCAACATGAGCATCACAGGAATACCAGAAGGTGAAGAGAGGGAGCAAGGGATCGAGAACATATTTGGCATAATAATGACTGAAATCTTCCCTAACCTGGTGAAGGAAATCGACATACAAACCCAGAAAGTGCAGAGAGTTCCAACCAAAGGAACTCCCATAAGACTATCAAATGACTTTTCTACAGAAACTGTGGGCCAGGAGGGAATGGCAGGACCTCCCTTTTTCATCAAAGTGATGAAAAACAAAGGCCTATAACCTAGATTACATGTAGGCCAAAAAACAAGTCTCAATAAATTTAAGAAAATTGAAATCATATCAAGCGTCTTCTCTGACCATAGTGCTATGAAATTAGAAATCAATTACAAGAAAAGAACTGGAAGACACACACATGCATGGACGCTGAATAACATGTTATTAAATAATAAATGGGTCAACAATGAGATCAAGGAAGAAATCAAAAGATGCCTGGAGACAAACAAAAATAAAAACACAATGACCCAAAATCTATGGGATGCAGCAAAAGCAGTGCTAAGAGGGAAATTCATAGCAATGCAGGCCTACCTAAAGAAACAAGAGAAATCTCAAATGAACAGTTTATACTTACACCTAAGGGATCTGGAAACAGCACAGAAAAATAAGCCCAAAGGGAGTACAAAGGAGATAATAAAGATCAGAACAGAAATAAATGAAATTGAGACCAAACAAACAATACAAAAGATCAATCAAACTAAGAGCTGTTTTTTTGAGAAGATAAACAAAATTGACAAAACTTAGCCAGACTCATAAAAAAAAAAGAGAGAGGACCCAAATTAATAAAATCAGAAATGAAAGAGGAGAAGTGACAACAGACACCACAGAAATACAAAAATTTTTTACAAGATTTCTATGAGCAACTATCCGCCAACAAATTAGACAATCTGGAAGAAATGGATAATTTTCTAGAAGCATACAGCCTTCCAAGGCTAAGTCAAGAAGAATGGAAAACCTGAATAGGCTGATTGCTACCAGGGCAATTGAATCAGTAATCAACAATCTCCCAACAAACAAAAGCACTGGACCAGATGGCTTTACAGGTGAATTTTACAAAACATTCAAAAAAGAATTATCACCTATTCTCCTCAAACTATTCCAAAAAATTCAGAAGGAGGGAAGGTTTCCAAACACTTTTTATGAGGCCACTGTCACCCTGATGCCAAAATCAGACAAAGACATTACAAAAAAAGAAAACTATAGGCCGATATCCCCAATAAACATAGGTGCAAAAATCTTCAGCAAAATATTAGCAATCAGAATTCAGCAATACATTAAAAAGATCATACACCATGATCAAGTGGGATTCACTCCTGGTATGCAAGATTGGTTCAATATCCGCAAATCAATTAATGTGATGCACCACATTAACAAAATGAAAAGTAAAAATCACATGGTCATAGCAATGGATGCAGAAAAAGCATTTGAGAAAATCCAGCAGCCATTTATGATAAAAACTCTTTGCAAAGTGGGAGTAGAGGGATCATATCTTAACATAATGCCCTTATGATAAACCCACAGCTAACATCTTACTCAATGGGGAAAAGCTAAAACCATTCCCCTTAAGATTAGGAACAAAGCAAAGTTGCCTACTTTCTCCACTTCTATTCAACATAGTTCTGGAAGTTCTAGCCATAGCAATCAGACAAGAAAAAGAAATAAAAGGCAACCAAATTGGTAAGAAGGAAGTAAAATTGTCATTATATGCAGATGACATGATACTATATATATAGAACCTCAAAGACTCCACCAAAAAACTATTAGACTGATAAATGAATCTAGTAAAGTAGCAGGATAGAAAATTAATATTCAGAAATCAGTTCCATTTGTATATACCAATAATAAACTATCAGAAGGAGAAATTACAGGAACAGTCCCATTTACAATTACTTCAATTACTTCAAAGATATAAAAAACTTAGGAATAAAGTTAACCAAAGAAGTAAAAGACCTGTATTCAGAAAATTGTAAGATACTGAAGAGAAAAATTAAAGAAGATGCAAATAAATGGAAACACATACAATGCTCAGGGATACGAAGAATTAATATAGTTAAAATGTCCATATTGCCTAAGGCAATATACAGATTGAACACAAATCCTATCAAACTACCAAGGACATTTTTCACAGAAATGGAACATATAATCCTAAAATTTATATGGAACCATAAAACACCCCGGATAGCCACGCCAGCTTGAGATTAAGGAAAAAGTGGGAGGTAGCATGATACCTGACATCAAATTATATGACAAGTCTATAGTAATCAAAACAGCATGGTACTGGCATAAAAACAGACACATAGATCAATGGAACAGAATAGAGAGCCCAGAAATAAATCCATGCCTATATGGTCATTTAATCAACGACAATGGAACAAGAATTTACATTAGGGTAAACACAGTATAGTCAATAAATGGTGCTGTGAAACCTGGACAGACAAAAAAATGCAAAAAAAATGAAGCTGGACCACCTATTTACACCATATACAAGAATAAATTCAAAATGGCTTAAATACTTAAATGTAAGATCTGAAACCATAAGACTCTTAGAAGAAAATGTAGGAAGAAAGGTCGTAGACATTATTACCTGTAGTGATATTTTTACTGATATATCCTCTTGGGCAAGGGAAGTAAGAGAAAAAATAAACATGTGGGATTACATTAAACTAAAAAGTTTTTTCACAGCAAAGGAAACCATTGATAAAACAAAAAGGCATCCTACTGAATGGGAGAAGGTATTTGTCAATGATATATCTGATAAGGGGTTAATATCCAAAATTTATTAAAAATCTCATTCAACTCAACACCAAAAAACAAAGCAAAACAAACAAAAAACAACAACAGTCTGATTAAAAAATGGGCAGAGGACCTGAAGAGACTTTTTTCTAAGCAGACAAACAGATAGCAAACAGACATATGAAAAAATGCTCAGCTTCACTAATCATTAGTGAAATGCAAATAAAAACCACAATAGATACCACCTCACCCCAGGAAAAATGGTTATCATCAATAAATCTACAAACAAAATGTGCTGGTGAGGATATAGAGAAAAGGGATTCTTTGTGCACTGCTGGTGGGGTTGCAGATTGGTGCAACCACTATGGAAATCAGTATGGAAGTATCCAAAAAACTGGAAGTGGAATTACTTTATGACCCAGCAATTCCAATCCTAGGTATCTATCCAGAGAAATCCAAAACACTAATTCGAAACAAATTTATGCACTCCTATGCTTATTGCAACACTATACACAATAGCCAAGACATGGAAACAACAGAAATGCCCATCGGTAGATGACTGGATCAAGAAACTGTGGTACATTTATAAAATGGAGTATTACTTGGCCATAAAGAAGAATGAAATCTTACCATTTGCAATGATATGGATGGACCTAGAGAACATTATGCTAAGTGAAATAGGTCAGACGGAGGAAGATAAATACCATATGATCTCACTTACATGTGGAATCTAAAGAAAAGAATGAATGAATGAACGAATCAGAAACAGTCTCAGAGATATAGAGGAAAAACTGAAGGGTGCTTGATGGGAGGGGGCATGGGGATGAGGGAGAAAGTGAGGGGATTAGAAAGCACAATTGGTAACCATAAAATTGCCATGGGAATAAAAAAGACAGTTTGGGGAATATAATCAATAATGTTGCAAAGATTTTGTAGGGTATCTGATGGACACGTTTTATTAGGGAGAGCACTTCATGGACAGTGTTGGTGCCTGACCACTGAACTGTACACCTGAAGCTGAAGCTGAATAATACTGAATGTCAACTATAATTTAATATATATTTAGTCACAGGATGTGGAGTACAGCATAGGGAATAGAGACAGTGGAAATGTGATGGCTGTGTGCGATGTCAGAGGGGTAGTAGATTGGGGGAAAGGGGTTATCACTTTGTGAGGGGTATAAATGTCTAACTATTACATTGTTTTGTACACCTGAAACTAATAAAAAAAAATACCGCAGTTCGGTCTATTTTCTAACAGAATCTTTAGTGAAATGAGAATACAAATATTGGCAACAATATAATGAAGTAACTCCATATTATGAAGCTAGACTCAGCTGTTCATTTTTAAAAGGATTAGTCCCTCATATACTAAAATCATTGGGGTCTTTGTTCTTTACTTTTCAGATAGTGAATCATATTCTGAATGAAATACTTTTTTGAAATGCTCCATGTATTACAGAATTGTACACCTGAAATCTATGTAACTTTGCTAACAATTGTCATCCCAATAAACTTTAAAAACAAAAAACAAAAAAAATGCTAAAATTCCTTCATAATACAAAAAACAAGTACCTAAATGTTAACAAATAAAAATTTGAATTAAAAAATTGAAACAAAAGATTTTTTTCCCCTGAAAGTTTGGGCCAAAAACGGGCACTCATTATACATGGAATACATTATACATGGCAAAATACAGTATGTGTGATATATTGTTCTAATGGTTCAAGAGACTACATCCACATATATAATAATGTTTCAATAAACAAATATATTTGGAATGTCTATCTTGAGATATTTATACATGTGAACATGATCTGTGGCAGATAAACCGAGGCAGCAGGGTTGAGGCATCCAGAGACCACATTGAGGAACAGAGGGTCTGTAGCTCCTGCCAACATCTCATTTTCAAGATCACCCTCTACCCTTGAATAAGCCCATAGTCTTTTTGAGGAAATAAAATATACTAAATAACAGAGAGGTAAAATGCTTTCACCTAAGCATTTTACGTACATACACACATTTTTAGAATATGACCCAGGGGCATACAAATCTAAGTAGGAACAATAATCCTATGATGAGACTTAAAATAAGTCCTTCTATAACAGAACACCAAAGTTGAGTTTGAGACCTGGAATCTGGAAAGTTCTACATTCATCCCATATTTTGCTTGTTTTGGGCGGTGGGGCTCCTTCACTTCATGTTCACTCTCTTGTCCTATTTTGTGTACATGTTTCTCTCTTCCTTTTTGATATAAGCCCTGTTGAAGCTAGGATTGAAATGTATTTGCTTTATTCAGAACAGTTTCTAGGATGGTGCTTTCTTAATAAATGTTAAATGCAAAATTTGAAATAGACCTTTAAGTAAAAGAAAAACACTTATAGGTGATGAGCAGAACTTGATAACTGCCTACTCAACAGCCATCCCTCTGATTTTCCTTGATGATAGAACTTCAGTTTTTTAAGGGTTTGGATACTAATGGGTTCAGGAAAGACAGGCTCATCTTCAGGAATACATTGTGATTAGTTTAAACCAGTATTGTCAATCCCATTCTTTGTGAGTTACTGATTTTGTGATTTTGGGTGCCATCTGATCCAATTCTGGTCAATGAAACATAACGTGAAGACATCTGGGAATTCTGGAAAGGCCTTTCCTCCTATCAAAAATTGAAGCAAAGGAGGATAAATCTTTTTTCATTCTTGTCTTCGGATGTCCTCTTGTGAAGATGTGACTGCTTGGAGCTGTGGCAATTATTTTGTGACCATGAGGAGAAAGCCAAGAGAAAATCACAGAAGCCCAGTTAGAATCCTAACATCATTGAGCTGCTGAACTCCTACTTCTGAATTTCTTACGTGAGATAATACACTGGCATTGCTTAAGTTGCTCTCAGTCTAGGTTCTATAACTTGCACCCCAAAGAATTCAAACTGATACAGAAAAGCATTTAAATACAGTTTATGATACAAAAACACAAATATTTCCTAGAACAGTTTCCTGTAGGGAGCATTCAAAAATACCCCTGGGAAATTCTAAGTGCATTTACCCTAGAAACGTTATCATCACTGCTTATTCACTTGGCAATACCCGCCCGCTAGATTGTGAACTTCAGGAAGAAGCTTCCTACCTGATAAGATGGGAGGATCTCAGAAGTAGGAAGAAGCAAAAATCTGAACAGTATGCAGACACTTTTAGAATCACCTAATGCTTTTCCTGGTGAAATATAATTTCAGATGTCTTGGTTTTAGTTTTCCAGTTAGTTTCCTTAATAGGCAGCCAGGAATAAGGTATCTAGTGAAAACAAGTTTTTATAAACAATGCCTCTGTACTCTAAAACAACCTTCAGTGCTTAAGATGGAAAAAAGGCATACTCCAGATTTGGCTTCTTCACCAGTACTATTTTTTTTTTTTTTTTTTTTAAACATAGTGATTTGAAGAGTTACTCTCCAAATCAATTTAGAAAATGGAAAAGTTGAATCTCTAAACCTGGGTCTTCACTTGCTTCTCTTTAACCACTTTTAGCTTTGATTCTTTTCTCTGGCACTTAAGTGCAGCAACTCTGACTGATGGGTTCAATTATTTCTTACCCCTTTACTGCTAAATGTAATGCATCTTTTACTCCATTAGGTTTTATGCTTGCCATTACACACTTGCTGAAGTCCCCATTTTCTTACTATTTTGAATCTCTGCGTGTCTAGGGGCACACAGTACCCCTAGAATCTTGCCCACTTTTCTCATCCAATCCTTAAATCAGTTCCAGAAGAGACAAGAATGGATATAATGTATTTAGGGACACATACTCTGGACAGGCTCACTAACCTTTGAAGCAGCCTTGAAAGTGGATCTTTTTCTTTTCTTCCTATTGGTAGAAATTAATAAACTGAATGCCCTTTGAGCCACTACAGAATGGTTTTCAAGCTTTTTTCCATAGTTAAAAAGAAGCAAATCATAAGAACTCTAACACTACATGTTTTAACTGTACTATCATAGATATGTCATCAATTCTTGTGCCTCAGTTTCCTATGGTCATGGGAGCATTTCTTTCTATGTTTCTTTCTCTGCACCAATAGCATCACTGACAAGAAATTAAGCTTTTTTATTCCCTGACCATGGCTAAAGACAGCTTAGCTCAGGTATATATATATTATATTATATTATATTATATTATATTATATTATATTATATTATATTATATTATATTATATTATATTATATTATATATATATCATATACGTGATATATATCAATCACCTAATTTCCTGAGCTTTGTGGCATACATATATTACTAATTTTTCCACTCATAACATCATGCTCTGAGTTCTTCCCCAGATGTTCCCCAGAGTGGAGGTAGCATGCACAACTTGTTGCTTTGCCTTTAATGCCTTTATTTATATTAGCCTTTGCTTCTCACAATTATCATCAGGGTATGGGGCTCATTCTGGAGTAATGGGAGGAATGGTGTGTAAGGTTACTCCTTACAAAGAACTCAACTCTGTTGTTCAGAATTCACTTGTGATCTAGACTGGCCTCAATTTTATCATCACAAGAGTGCAAACTATTCTGAGTTTTCCCTCTCTCCATTGTGCCTGTTTCTCCATGAGGTCTCATTGACCTATACAATTTTTAAAAATACATTTACCAACTTAATTATATTTCTACTAATTTACCTTTCCTGTTTCCAATGCAATAGATTCCATTTCCGATACAAATTACCCTCTCTATAGAAGCAATGATATTTTCTCTGTGTGCCTAAGGATATTAATAAAGATTTATATGGATGACATATGTGAATAGCACCTGCTCAATAGCTTTATACTTTTTCATAGATAAAAATTGTATTAAGTATAATATTAGTTGTGACCTACTATCCAGATCTATTTTTTGTTTCTTTTATCAACCTTCAGTAGTTGATTGTCTACGTCAGCATTTTTGTTTGTGGTGTATTTGGATAAGAGCATAGAATTTGGAGTCAGAAGAGCCCTGGGGGTGGGATGGGGGGCTGATATTGCCAAGTGAACAAGCAGTGATGATAATGTTTCTAGGGTAAATGCACTTAGAGTTTCCCATGGGGGCTTTTGAAATGCTCCCTACAGGAAAACTGTTCTAGGAAATATTGGTGTTTTTGTATCACAGACTGTACTTAAATGCTTTTGTGTAGTAGTTTGAATTCTTTGGGGTGTGAGTTGTGGAATCTAGACTGAGAGAGACTTAGAAAATGGTGTTGTATTATCTCAAGTGAGAAATGCAGAAGTAGGATTTTATTTGTCACCTTGCCATTTACTAGCTGTATGACCTTGGACAAGTTAGTCAATCATTTAGAAGCTCTCCGAAAAATGAGAATATGATTGCTTGTGTTGGAATTAAAAACAATAAACAGTAACATAGAATTCAATGTGCTCAATGTAATCCCTGTCTTATTTCACAGGTAGGTATTACAAATACCTTGTGAGTTTCTTTTTTAAGCCAACATTTTACTTTTCTTTTGTCGTGGTAGATGTTTAGTCTCTCTTCCAACAGATTGAAAATAATTATCTACACAGCTCAGATGACTCTCCTCCATTTCCTCACTGTAAAAGTGAATTCCTTTTTGTGCTTAATTTTGATAAATTCAACTGTATCTGTCTGGATAGACTGGTGTGAAACCTGAGGCACATTTGACTCAGCCCTTTGTTTCAACCTGAAATTACTTAGCAAGTTCTACTGATCATAGCTTTCTCTCATCTCTGGTGTTCGCCGTTGCCATCCCTGGTTTAAGACCTTAGTATACCACATGCTTAAAGTATTTTATTGCTCTCCTTTTCTATAGTTGGTCTCCCTTTTAATCTACTTTTCACAATTACCAAAGCAGTATTTTTGCCACATCTCTGCTCAAAAGCTGTGACTTGCTATGGCCTGTGGAATAAAGTCTCAATTCCTTAAGGTATTTCTCTGAGCAATTGGAAAACTGAGCACCATTTTACATACTTTTTTTTTTTTTTTGCCACTGTTCTGCATGAGCCCACTGCTATCACCAGAATATTTCACTCCCTCTCTTTCCCAAATCTAAATCTGCTTATAAAATCCTGACCCCACTAGGAAGGTTTCCCAGAGAGCTCTCGCCCATAATCACCTTCCCTTCTCTAAACTCAAGCCCATATTGCTGAGCGTTACTGAGTTGATGATGAACACATACGTGTTTCTTGCACTTGTCTCACTCAGTAGGTATTGAATCAGGCCCTCATTGCAGCACTTTTCTCCATGCCTTTATTGTCTTCCCATCTATGAGCCCTTTTTCCTTAGCCAGCCTGGAACTTACAATTAATCATATAAACAACACTTCCATCAATACATCAATTCTTTACATACTTTTCTTTTCCCATCTTCCTAGTAAAATTTAAACTAAGAATTTACCTTACTTTTTATACCCTGCACCCAGACAGCTGAGCACAAGTGAAGGGAAATCTGCAACCATGCAGATTGGTTCAGCTGTATATTAACACCTTCAAATGCATCAGGAAACTTCAGTACCTTATGTTACATCTTATAGTTGTCCTCGGTCATCTTTCTCTCCCATCTCCACCAGCTTCCATTCCATATTTGTTTTATTCTCAAGCATCCTTCTCTACTCCAAGCCCTCCCTCACAGAAGATGAGCTTGCTTCCAACTTCTTAGAAAACATGGAGGCCATCAGGTATGACCTTCTTTGATTTTCTCTTCCCATTCCAATACAGTATATACAAATATAAATTCACCCATCATTACCTGCTTTCCTCTAGTCTTAGCAGACCAGGTGTCTCTATTCTGGCTGAGGCCAGCTGCTTCAAAGGGTCCTAGATCTGATCCCGACCTATCGTTCCTTCTTCAATGATTCCTTCTCTATAGTACCTCTACTTCCCTTCTGATTTCTTCTTCATAGACTGATCAAGATTTTATATCTGGCTAATGATGGTATGTAATAAGACCACTAGGGCACTACCTCAGGGCAGACCAGCACCCAGGAAGATGGTTCTTTGAAGAAATCAAACTGTTTATCTTTTTTTTTTCTTATTTCTCCTCCAAAGCGTTCCTTTAGACAGAGATAAATTCTGGACTTCAAGGATTTTCCACCCTTTAAAAATGGGGGGGGGGGTTTCCTCCCCCCCATCCCCATTATGCAGGGGTTAGAACCACAAGCATTAAGGGTCTAGGGATCTGCTTGGTGGCCTTGTGGGTTTCTGTCAAGTGCTGCGACTTCTAAAAGCCTATGATCTCTCTTGCCTGGGACCCTAAGGCTCTGGAGTGCTATGGAAACCTGTAGGAAGAGCACCTCACAACAGGCAAGGTCAGATGGGCTGCATGAATGATTAGTTAACTCTTATTCTTTCTTCTTTTGACAGTTCTTTATACTTTTGCATCTTTGTTGCTCAGTAGGATCTTGTAGGTTGTGACCTGAACAGAAGTGGCCAAATGGCCATCCCTTAAAATTCTGGTCTTTTTAAACTGTGGCCAATAATTCTTTCTCAGATTGAGATTGAAAAATTCAACATTGTCTTTCTACTGGCAGGACATTTTTCCTCTCATTTGCCCCAAACTTTTATAACTGTGGTGCTGAATGTCCTATTTATTTTGGGACAGAGGCCAAAGTGAATTGCTTCTCCATCAGTTATACTAAGCAGTGTATAATGGGGGTAAGTTGATACAACAGTCACAGCAGGGATGTGATTCCATTTTCAGAAAATGATATACTCCTTGAACCAAAGGATTGCCTTCTTTGGAAGTCAGACATGCTAACAAGTCCCTGCTAGCCTGCAGCCTGGCCCCGTTTACACCACACGCACACTTTGGCGTGGGTAATATTACCAGTCATGCCAAGGCCCTAGCTAGCAGCAGGCTTGCCCTTGAGCTGGCAGAGTCCTCTTAGACAATCCCTGCGAATCCACAGTGTGGACCCACTCAGAACAATTAAAGCTGCTTGTGTTGGCTTAACTGCGGGTACATTTGCACAGAGTGCAAATGAAACAGAAAGAATGCTTCCCTCACAAATCCACCCACTGTTCATCAGGAGAAAAACACAGGGCAAGACTGGGAAATGCAGGCTCATTTCCTGTAAGTAGAACACACAGAATCACCACTGTGATGTTCAGGGAAGTGGAGCAGAAGATGGGTCAGGCCACTGCCTCCAGCCAGAAAGCCAGCTACGTGGCAGAAGTAGCACTCCAAGCTGTCTGAAGGACTGGGGCCTGGAGAGAAACAATTTTTAAAGGAACCTACTTTATTTTTTTAGAGCACTTTTAGGTTCATAGCAAAATTCAGAGGGAGGTACAGAGATTTCCCATATATTCCTCTGTTCCACACATGCACCCACTTCCTCATTACCAGCAACCCCCACCAGCATGATACATTTGTTACACTTGATAAACCTACATTGACCGTCATAATCTCCCCCCTTCTTTTTAATGGACTCTTTTTTTGCCATTCTTTAGTGACTTGGATTTCTTTAGATTTGGGGATGGAAAACTAGGATCAGTTTTTTTCCTCCGATTTTATTCTTGATGAGTTTTGCTGCCCTTTCAAAACCACAACTAGCCTTTACTGAAGTGCTCATGGCAGACTTAGTTGGACTGCTCCCCTGAACTCCAATATAACTTAAAGGTCTGCTGCTTCTTGCAGCACATCTAGAATGCTTGCTGCTGTTTCACGTGCATTAGTTTTAGCTTTTAAAATAGAATGTGAGCTCTTCGAGGACAGAGACCATTTCTCAGAGCTGAGCTTATGTGCTCTCAATAAAATACAGGAGTCTATGCAGAAGTTTGTTTATTTGGGTCGATAGATACCAGAGGCATCCAAAACTGAGATACTTCTGGAAGAATTTTTATTATGATCATTTTGTAATCCCACTACCACAATAATGGAAGCACAGCCTGCTTTAGGGCCCAACAATAGTGTAATATGCCAGGCTGCGGAATTAGGGGGAATATGTCCCTGTGGCCCAAGCTACATGATCCAGACAGTGTGATGGAGTTTGTAACAGACATATGAAAGATGACCCCGTCAAAAGTTGTTCGATGTTGTGAAAATCTTACAAATTACATGGAACAAAGGTCATTTACTGCACAACAAGAGACATTCCAGGTGTGTAGATAGACAAGCAGAATTTATAAAGGAAGATGTAACTACAGCAAGCAGAGGACACTGATGGATCTTTTCAAAGATCACTTCTGATGGAGAGTGATTTTTGCCATACTTCTACCTACAGCTCAGTAAAAGTTTCCAGAAAAACAAAATTTCCATGCATATTTTACAGTTTTGTTTGCCATTTTAAAAGCAAATGAAAATATAATGCTAATTTTAATTTTTTTGTGCATGTAAAAATTATATTAAATGCGTTCACTGTGTTTATGGTATTCAGTGTTCAGAATATTATATGATTTTAATTCATTTGTAGATAAAGTTAGGTAGTTTTAATTGATACAAATTGATTATAGATACTCAATACATTCTTCAAATGATTTATACTAAACAAAAGACTTTGCAAATTTTACTGAATTCTCACTACACTTTATATACCTTTTTTTTTTTTTTATACCAGTGGCTTATGCCTAAAATATTGTGTTATTTTGAAGTTAAGATTTCTAAACTTCAGAAATATCATTAATCTGGAAGCAGTCAGTTCTCCGGCATGAGTAAACCCTCTACTATAATTCTGTGTTTATCAATAAACTTAAGAATCATCTTAAAAATCATGGAGACTCGAGTCATCATCTTTCATAGTATGTTTTACACTATCAATTTAATTAGGTAAACTAAAGCCAGAAACTTAGGGCTTGTTCTTCAAACATTCTTTTCAACTCCATGTCCCATTGCTGAGTCCTCCCAATCCGAAATCCTAAATATCCCTCTTGCCTTCTTAGCTCTCTTCTTTTTATGGACCCATGTGCACACAGCTTCCTGGATATTTCCTTCAGAGTACGAACTGCAGCCTTTAACCTCCATGTGAGTGGGCACTGGGTTTGCTCACAAATTTATTCTTCATCCCTAGCAGAGTGCCAGACAAATACTAGATGTTGAATGAAAATTTGATGAATGAATGAAGGAAAGCCCTATGTAGTTTGAATTGTCAAGAATTCTGAATTAGTAAATTGTCATGTGTGAGGTTCAATTAAACATTATAGACAATTTATACTATCTAGGGCCTGTCTAGGTTGTAAGCAAATCTCTAAGAATTGTTTTATGTGCCTGATTACCTGCTTTATAGACTCAATATGCACTCTTCCATTATAATTGTGCAGCGTGTGTAACCTGAAACAAAGTAACATGTTGGCTTAAAATGACTATCATGCCAAGGGGTGGGTAAATGATATTTTCTCTAAAAAGGTGATCAGAGAGTGACAATTAATATCTATTTTGAAAACCAGAAAATGAATAATGACATAACAGCTGTATTATCTTTAATCCAGGAGAAGTAATAATAAACTAAACATGGGTGTTCTAGGTCATGAAAATATATCCTGTAGGTCAAGTCAAGCTAAGGACATAATCAAGGAGGTCTATGGAGGTCATAGAAATTTTTTTTTTTTTTTAATTAAATTTATTGGGGTGACAATTGTTAGTAAAATTACATAGATTTCAGGTGTACAATTCTGTATTACATCATCTATAAATCCCATTGTGTGTTCATCACCCAGAGTCACTTCTTCCATCACCATATATTCGATCCCCCTTACCCTCACCTCCACCCCCACCCCCCTTACCCTCTGGCAACCACTAAACTATTGTCCGTGTCTATGAGTTTCTGTTTCTCATTTGTTTGTCTTGTTCTTTTGTTGTTTTTGGTTTATATACCACATATCAGTGAAATCACATGGTTCTCTGCTTTTTCTGTCTGACTTGTTTCGCTCAGCATTACTCTCTCAAGATCCATCCATGTTGTCACAAATGTTCCTATATCATCTTTTCTCACTGCCGAAGAAGGTCATAGAAATTTGAGATTTTTTTTTTTTTTTTAAGATTTTATTGGGGAAGGGGAACAGGATTTTATTAGGGAACAGTGTGTACTTCTGGGACTTTTCCAAGTCAAGTTGTTGTCCTTTCAATCTTAGCTGTGGAGGGCGCAGCTCAACTCCAGGTCCAGTTGCCATTGTTAGTTGTTAGTTGCAGGGGATGCAGTCCACCATCCTTTGCGGGAGTTGAGGAGTCGCACCAGCAACCTTGTGGTTGAGAGCCGGCACTCCAACCAACTGAAGCATCTGGCCACCTGGGAGCTGAGTGGCAACTCATTGACTTCATTCTAGTTGCGGAAGGCACAGCTTGCTGGCCCATGTGGGAACCAAGCCAGCAGCCCAGTTGCCCAGAGCTCACGTTCTAATCAACTGAGTCACCCATCCGCGCCGGAAGTTTGAAATCTTGTTTGCCTCCTGCACTTCTCAATCCTATGGAGGGATTTTTTTTTTTCTTTTTAGTTTGGAGAGAATTTTAAAATGCAAAGGGCAGGTATCCCTCTTTCCTAGTGACAAATAAACACATAAATTGTTCTACTGTGTGGGGTATATATTTGGGGTTTAAAAGGAGCCCTGGAGATGTTAGAAATAATACGCCACTATCATTTGTAATTTTATTTCTTCTTTAAATAGCTTCCCTATATATTTTATTTAATTTTTTGGGTGAGTGTTATGTTGTTTCTTCCTGAGATCCCTCATTGAAATGAAATCTGAGATTGTGACATGATGGCTTTGCTCCGTGGCTATTTATGGGTGGAGTAAAATTTTCTCTCCCTGTTTAATAATGCTCCTTGTGTCACTACACACATGTTCCTTATCTTCCATGTGTGGTCACCTAACATTTTGCAGTGACAGGAAATGCTTTTAAGGTTTTATTTCCCTTATAATTACAGAAATTCTGCAGTTCAGAGGCTACATTCACAGTGGGAATTTTTACACAGCATAAATCTTGGGTTGGGTTTCTCCTGAGTCGCTGTGGGTGGGTACAGCCTGTTAACTGTAACAAGGATGAGGTGGGTGCTGCAAGGGCTGCAGCATCTACATACCCAGTGTTCAGGCTGATATGCAGGTGAGAGGGTCCCTTAAATCCTAATTTCTGATGAGGGAATTGCCCAGAAATGGAGGTTTTAGGGTCTAGAATTAATTGAAAACATAGAAAGAATAAACTTGGTATTTGAACAGAAGAAGTGATCTCTGTAGTCCAAAATGTTCTATAGTAGGTAGGAAGTCTTGGATCTTTTAAGAGAGAGGCTTGAGAATCTAGGTCAAGTAAAAAGTGTTTTCACAGTTTTGTCTGCATAAGGCTGAAAAAGCTCCTCAGTTTGAAATAATGAGCCAACATTTTTTATTAGAAAACTAGTATGTTTCTGAAAGGACCACTCATGAATATCCAAGAAGATGCACGTTGTTTATAATTCCCTTGTTTGACTCCAACCAACCAGGTAAAGATAGACTACGGTTTCTATAAACCTTAAGTAGTAAAAGTACGGAGGGTGCCAAAAAAATGTATACACATTTTAAGAAAGGAAAAAACTGTATTAAAATTGTAATACTCATAAATGAATGGGACTATATCAAACTAAGAAGCTTCTGTACAGCAAAAGAAACCATCGACAAAATAGAGAGGTAACCAACCGAATGGGAGAACATTTTTGCAAACAATACCTCCGATCAGGGGCTAATATCCAAAATATATAAGGAACTCATACAACTCAACAACAACAACAAAAACAGTCCAATTAAAAAATAGGCAGAGGCCCTGAAGAGACATTTCTCTAAAGAGAATATACAAATGGCCAATAGACATATGAAAAAATGCTCAACATCACTAATCATCAGAGAAATGCAAATAAAAACCACAATGAGATGTTCATCTCACACCAGTTAGAATGGCTATCATCAACAAGACAAATAGTAACAAGTGGAGAGGCTGTGGAGAAAAAGGAAACTTCATACACTGTTGGTGCGGATGCAGACTGGTGCAGCCGTTATGGAAGACAATGTGATGTTTCTCAAAAAATTAAGAATAGAATTACCATATGACCCAGCAATCCCTCTCCTGGGTATCTACCCAAAAAATCTGAAAACATTTATCCATAAAGACATACATGCTCCAATATTCATTGCAGCTTTATTTATGGTGGCCAAGAAATGGAAACAACCAAAGTGTCCTTCGATAGATGAATGGATAAAGAAGTTGTGGTATATATACACAATGGAATACTATTTGGCCATAAGAAAAGTGAAATGATACCATTTGCAACAACATGGATGGATCTTGAGATTATAATGCTAAGTGAAATAAGTCAGACAGAAAAAGTAGAGAACCATATGATTTCACTGATATGTGTTATATAAAACTAAAAACAACAAACAAATAAGACAAACAAATGAAGAAACAAAAACTCATAGACACAGACAATAGTTTAGTGGTTACCAGAGGGTAAGGCGGGAGAGGGGTGGTAAATGCGGGTAAAGAGGATCAAATATATGGTGACGGAAAGAGAACTGATTCTGGGTGGTGAACACACAATGTGATATATAGATGATGTAATACAGAATTGTACAACTGAAATCTGTGTAACTTTACTAACAATTATCACCCCAATAAACTTTAATTAAAAAAATTGTAATACTCAATAGTATATACCCATAACAAAAGATGAATACAAGTCACGTTTGACTTCTGCAATTACAAGAGGTGCTCAAAGTGGTTACCATCAGTGTAATTTTAATACAGTTTTTTCCTTTCTTAAAATGTCTATACATTTTTTTGGCATCCTCTGTATTTCTATACTCAACCCAACATACGTAAATTAAGATGAAATCAGTTTTACATGGTAAAGTAAGTATAGGGAAGTCAAAGAAATTCTGAAGTTTTTTCCAGACGACTATTTTCAAGTGTTCATTTTTTAATTTGAAAGATCAAGTTATTTAAAAATAAAGGAGAGAAGGATGGGGAAGTTGTAGGCAGGATGCCTCTAGGAGAAAGATATTTATTTTCATAATAGGCATGTGAGCAAAGTTACATGGTGGCAAACTATGTCACTTAAGATTATGTTACAATGAAGTACAATGCTGTCACCTGGTGACCACATTCTGAAATTACAGTAATATCAACCTCCAGGGCTCCTGCCTTCTGCTTCCCGCACCCTCTTCCTAGTTAGGTGACCTCACAGGCTTTTAGAGCTAGAGCAACATTACAACTAATCACATGCAAATTCTCCAGTTTACATATGTGAAATCAAGACCTTAGGAAGTTAAAGTGACACATAAAGGGTGACCCTGGATATATGCCTAATTAATGGTGCACTTAGTGGTAAAAGTAGGGAGTTGGCCAGCCAAGTTGGGTTTAAATGGCAGGCCTATGATTTACTAGCTGTCAGTTCTTGGGCATATTATCAAACATTGCTGAACCTCAGTTTCTTCATATGTAAAATGAGAATTCCATTAGAATATACCTCATAGAGTTACTGGGAAGATTAAATGACATAATATATGTAATTTGCCTGCTACATAATATACGTAATTTGCATACAGATTGAGACATGCCTAGCAGAGGACAGAATATTGTCAGAGTAAATGTGATAACGGACTCAAGAGTGCTTTTAAATTTTACAGAACTCTACAAATATAGGATGATTTGATTCATGGCCAGTTGAAATCAAATGATGTAGAATTAAAAAAAATAACACCATCTCCCCATTTTCTTCTTCCCCTTTGAGAAGATACAAAATTGCTCTTGATTCATTTGATTACTTTATACTACTATCTCTCTTCTAAGCTCTAAAGCTGTGCTTTGCTGAATTTCTTGTAGTCTCAACCCTTCACAGTAACTGGGGCATGTGTAATTATTGCCTAAACAGAAATTCTTGTGAATTATTTTGCTTTGAATCCTGAAGTGCCAAGACAGAGTTAACTTGGCGAGCTTGGTGAAGCTCACGCAGCCATGTTAGCATAACAAATACAACCAGGCATAGTCTGACAACTTGCTTTAAGTTTCTTCTCCATTTTGTGAGCTTGTGCAAATGTAGCCTGGAGAGGTCAAATATGGAAAATCTAATCTAACCATCTGAGCTTGACATGCAATGAGTTTCCGTTTTTGTCCTGTTGACTCAAAAGTGGGCCAGGCAAATGATCTAACGTGCTTGGTCCCTTTTCTACTTGTCAAGGCACCATGGAGTATGACAGGACTATTTTTTTCTTTTTAAAGAAAAACAATCCACCAAAACCTTGTGTTCCTTTTTGTAGTTATTGCCAATGCCTGAAAATGAAAACTGTTTCACTCTATAATAAATACCTGTAAAATTCAAGTTTATAGGGGAATGCAGCATGCATCATGGTTGATTCTGATTTAACTACATTTATTGAACACCTGCTACACATTAGACATGGGCTAGGTGTATAGCACCTGTTACCTGGAGGCAGATAGGGCAGGTGATGGGGCTGATACAGCTGTATTGAGACTACTTGAGGAAGAAAGAGTATCTTAGTTTGTGTCCCCCAGAAGCATACCCTGAGAAAAAGATTTGATTGCAAGTCATTTATGTAGGAGGTGATCTCAGGAAACGGCAGGAGGGGAGTGGAGCATTTAGACAGAGGGGAGAATGAAGCTAATACAGGGTGTATAATCAAGCAAGTTTCTACTGTGGGCAAATGGAGCTTCATTGTGCTGGGAGGCTCTGAAACAACATGTACTTCAGGATTATCTCACCATCCACCAGTCATGGCTCTATGGTGGCTGCTCCCAGGCCTCTTGATTCCCTCAATTTTGTCCTTGGACCAAGCTTACACATGCTGGCTGTTTAAATTCATCCAGCATGTGTGAAAATAATGAGTGCCAAGGTGATATGGTTAGAGTTGTGACACTGTGTCTTACAAAGAGGGAGAAGACCAGACCACACTCTTTGGGGATTCCCCAACAATCTCATCTAAAAATCCAGATTTGCAGAGAGAAGGGTATACAAAAATTCTGGCAAAGAGTTAGATGACAGCCACTGTTTCTGTATTTGTTGTCTTTACCTGAGTCTCTTAAGCAGGTCTAATGTATTGCCTGGATGACCTCCTTGTGCAGATCAATTTTAGAGGTGAAAAGGTAATGTTGGACTGGGCTAAGAGCTCTGAATCCTGGACCACAGGTCCCTGAGGAAGATGGGCAGAGGAAATGTCCAAGCAACATTAGTTTTTAGTGTACAAAACTTTTGCCCTATACCTAACAGCATCTTCTGATGATCCAGGAGGAATGACGTGGAGGGGGAAGACACCCAGGTGAGATGTCCTCACTAAAAATAAACCATGGACTTCCAAGATCCTCTTCCTAATGCCAAGCCATAGATTTTATATCAGCCCCACACCAGGCCCCCCAGTCCAGGGGTCCAGTGCTGAGGAGAGATGTCCCCATAATTTCTGGTTGTGAAAACCAGCAGAGATTGTGGCTGAGGAAGATGAGGGCAGCTGTAGTCCCAGGAGCTCCTCTTAAAGGGCCCAGGCACAAACTTACTTAATGACAGACTCATTTGTTCTGAGTTTTAGTGCCAGGGCAGCAGCTTGAAAGGTGCCAGGGAAATGTGGGAAGGGAGTGAGTCATTTGGCTTCAAGTTGAGGTCTGGAGGAGCAGTTTTCTCCCAGACAGAGTTACTGGCAGAATCCATTGTTTCTTTGTTTAGCCCTCCTCCACTCCCAGTATGCACACATGGACACCACAATACCTGAGTCTCCATTAACTGGGCTAGCACCATTTGTTCACCCCACCCTGGTGATTTCCTGAGAACTTGCCCCATTCAACTTGCGTGCACATCCAAGCCACTTCCAGTGGCTTTTCCATACAAATGGCCTGTCTTGGTTCAAACTGAGGACTTTCCTAAAATCTATCTAAGCTTCATAAATCCCAAACAAGCAGCATCTGGCTTCAGCATGTCCTGTAACTCTTGCTGAGCAGCCCCAAGCCTGGCACTAGTGGCATCTGGCCTCAGTTTGTGGCTTGGCAAGGGAACTCCAAGCCTAGCACAGGTGGTAGCCATCTTCACATGGCTTTGTGGCTCATGCCAGGTGACCCCAGAAGGGCACAGGCTGCAGCTGAACTTGATCTTCGGCTGAGCTCCTCTCAGGAGGCCCCAGGTCTGACATGCCTGGTGGGCAGCTTTGGACGGAGTTGGATCATCACCCAGTCATCTCCGAGAACAGCAAACCCATAGGGCAGACTGGGAAGACACCAGAGCCCTGCTAAAGTGAATCCTACTCTATAGGGTCAGCCCCTGCACAACAGTTCCTCCACTGTAGTCACAGCCAGTCCTCATAACCAATCAGCCTGAGGGTCAATTCCTCCCATTGATGTACAAACAGTGATCAGTGCTCAACTACAATAGAAAGGCACACACAACCCACATAAGGGACACTCCTAGAGCACCTGGCTCAGGTGATAAGGGTGACTATGCCACTGGGCTCCACAGGACACCAACTGTATAAGGCTGCTCTACCAAAATGGGCAAATGTAGCAAATCTACCTAATATGTAGAAACAAGCACAGGGAAGCACCTAAAATGGGGAGACAAAGAAACATGTTCTAAATGAAAGAACAGAACAAAGCTCCAGGAAAAAAAAACCCACAAAAAACTAAACAAACTAGAGAGAAACTATCTACCAGACACAGCGTTCAAAACACTGATTGTAAGGAAGCTCAATGATCTCAGTGAGAACTTCAACAAAGAGACAGAAAAAATAAAAATTGACATATAAAACAAAAAAGAAACAGTCAGAAACGAAGAATACAATAACTGAAATGAAGAATATATTAGAGGAAATCAATAGTAGATTAGCTGAAGCAGAGGGTTAAATCAGAGATTTGGAAGATAAGGCAACAGAAAACACCCAATCAGAACAGCCAAAAGAAAAAAAGAATCCAGAAAATGAAGATAGTTTAAGAGGCCATTGGGGCAACATCAAGAATACCAACATTCACATCATAGGTGTAACAAAAGGATAAGAGAGACAGCAAAGAATTGAAAACCTCTTTGAATAAATAATGATGGAAACTTCCATAACGTGGCAAAGAAAATAGACACACAAGTTCAGAAAGTGCAGAGTCCATACAAAATGAACCCAAAGAGACTCACACCAAGACACATTGTAATTAAAACACCAAAGGTTAAAGACAAAGAGACAATCTTAAAAGCAGCAAGAGAAAACAGTTACTTACCTACAAGGGAGCTCCCATAAGACTGTCAGATAATTTCTCAACAGAAACTTTGCAGGCCAGCAGGAATTGGCACAAAATATTCAAAATGATGAAAAGCAAGGACCTACAAACAAGATTACTCTACCCAGCAAATCTATCATTTAGAATTGTATAACAGATAAAGCTCTTCTCAGACATGAAAAAGCTAAAGGCATTCATCACCACCAAACCAGTATCAAAAGGAATGTTAGAAGGACTTCTTTAATATGAAAAAAGAAAAAAGACAATATATGAATAATAAAACAACGATAACTACATATCTATCAACAATTACTTTCAATGTAAATGCATTCAATGATTCAATCAAAAGATAAGGTGGCTGAATGGATAAGAAAACAAGACCCTTATATATGCTGCCTACAAGAAACTCACTTCATATCAAAAGACACACAGAGACTGAAAGTTAAAGGAAAGAAAAAGATACTTCATGAAAACGGAAACAAACAAACAAAAAGCTGGGGTAGCAATACTTTACCAGACAAAATAGACTTTAAAACAAAGGCTATAACAAGAGACAAAGAAGGACCCAGGGATCCCTTTTTTGGGTATTTATCCAAAGAAACCCAAAATGCTACTTTGAGGGGACATGTGCATCCATAGGTTCATTGCAGCATTGTTTACAATAGCCAAGATGTGAAGCCTGGATGTCTGTCGATGGATGGATGGATAAAGAATAGGTGGTAAATATATACAGTGGGATATTGCTCAGCCATGCGAGGGAATGGGTTCTTGCCATCTGCGGTGGCACGGATGGAAGTGGAGAGTATTGTGCTGAGTGGAGTATGTCAGACAGAGAAAGACAGATGTAATTTGATTTCCCTTATATGTAGAATCTAAACAACAGAATAAACAAACAAACAAACAAAACAGAAACAAACTCATAGATACTGAGAACATTTTGATGGTTGCCAGACTGGAGGGCATTAGTGGGAGTGGGTGAAAAATGGAAAGGGATTAAGAAGTACAAATTCATGTTACAAAGTAGTCATGGGGATGTAGGATATAGCATAAGGAATATAGTCAATAATATTGTAATGACTATGTATGTTGTCAAATGGGTACTAGATTTATCGGGGTGATAGATGGGTGGGGCATTGGGGAACAGGGTAACAAAGGTGAAGGGATTAAGAAGTACAAATTCTTTGGTAGTTAGAAAATAATCATGGGGATATAAAGTAAATCATAAGGAAAATAGTCAATAATATGGTAATAACTATGTATAGTGCCAGGTGGGTATTAGATGAGTCAGGGGGATCACTTCTTAAATGATATAAATGTCACCCAAGATTAATATAAAATAGTACTGAATGTTAACTGTAATTGAAAAATTTGAAAATAGTGAAAAAAGGTGAAGGGAAATAAGAGGTTCAAATTTCCATATACAAAACAAATAAGTCATGGCGATGTAATGTACAGCATAGAGAGTATAGTCAATAATATTATGATAGTATGGTACAGTGCCAGATGGTTGCTGGATTTATCATAATAATCACTTATTTAGGTACATAAATGTTGAATAACTATGTTGTACACCTGAAACTAATATAATACTGCATGTTAGCTATATTTTAATAAAAATCTTTAAAAAGAAATAAAAGCAATAAATTCACTTCTGATTTAAAAAACAAGATAAACGAAGAAACATGTATTCAACTATTATTGATAAGTTAGCTTCTTTAAAGCTGGAAAAGTTAAAGGGTAAGAAATTGTATTTTAGGTATAAAAAATATTGAAATAAAAATAATGCCCCGATATTGAAAAAAAAAAAAAAAGCCTTCTGGGATTAAATCTATTGGTAGGCAGAATTCTGGTATTCAAGTTGAAATTGAGATAAGTTACCTTCAAGTTAATTATAGGTCCATGGTTAGAATAGCTATATTTGAAAACTTTTAGAAATTTATTAAGTGCTTGTGAAAAGCATGGTGCTAAGTGCTCTGCAGGATACAGGGTGTTATATGAGATGTTTACGAAAGTCGTACCACAATGCCTCCACCAGGGACAGCATTAGAAGAGACCCAGAACTCCCATCTGGAACAATCAGTTAAGGTGTTGTGATTCTGGCAGTATTTAAGTTACCTTGTTTTCCATGAAGGGAACAAAGACTTTTGGTCTTTAGGTAGGTGAGTCCAGTCCCTGTGTAGCTACTATCTAAGTCCACAAGATGGCAGACATAACCATGAAGAGCCTGCAGGAGCCACTAATGATGTCATTCTCAGGCTTTACCAACTAGTGAGGTCTCTAGACCTAGAGGTTAGTGGGTGATGGCTGGGAGACTGGGATTTCACAATAGCTCTTCCTGTGAGTAGGCAGTAAGATCAGATCGGAGGACAATTAAGTAGTTCAGAGGCAGTCATGGAAAGGGGAATAAAGAGATAATCAAATTTAAGCAAAAGTTATGGAGGCATATAGATACATAGATATAGAGTTGAGGCATAGTGGATAAGCCACATGGACAGGAGGAAGGTCAGAGGAGCCAGAACATTAGGTAAAGAAGTGACAAGCTGTGAGATAAGCCAGGCAGCAAAATTGATTTGAAGGAGGCAGAGAGAGTAGTTACAAAGCTATGAAAATAATTTAAGGTACAGAATTAAGAGTTCAACATGGGAGACGTCATCAAAATGGCAGCGTGAGGTGAGCCTCTGTAAATCTCCCCTGGAATTTACAACTAATTGAACAACTATAACTCCACAAAGGACTCCCTGCACAGCAGACAGGCAAGATGAAGTAGCCCACTACTGAATTCACCTAAAGGTGGGAGAATCGCGCGAGTGGGAGAGGACGGAAGGGAGAAGTACGGAGACAGAGCCGCGCAGGTGCAGGATGCAGACCTAGCTCAGTGCTCCGAGCTCCCTGCATCTTGGAACTACCACAGCTGCAGGAGAGGGAAGAACTCGGACTGCTAGGGCTCCGATTATGGCCCACAGGGCTAAGGGCACAGCCTATAACATGGCTGAACCCAACACTCACGGCAGAGACCTCAGAGAAAGTTGAGGGAAGAAGGCTGAAAACAGTGGTTTAAGCCCTCACTGCCGCAGAGAATGGAAGCCTTAGGCACTGAGACTAGCCGCCCCCTCCTTACCCTCCCAGAGCTCGCCCCACCCCCACTTGCTGGTGCTAGAAGTGGAACAGTAGCAGTGTCAGATCAAAAGAACGGAATATTTGCTGTTTTGAGAACTGTGGACCACAGACACAGATTTGCAGCCCAACTAGTTCTGGTAAAGGGGAGGGAGATGTGGAAGCAGGACCAGCTGTGGTGGTGGTCGCCACCATTGCTCTGGGCCACCTCTCACAACTCACCCCGCCCTGGCCCCACCTAACTGGGCGGATCCCTGCAGGAGTAAATAGAACTGCTGAAACACAGCGGCTCTGAATCTGGTGCAGGAAGATCTTTGGAACTTCAAAAGCTCTCTGCGTACCCACAAGGATACTGAGCCCTGTGACCCAGGTGAACTATTAACAGAGGAGAAGCCCATCTCCCGGGGAATCCCCCCCATTGTATGAGAAGCTAGAATAGTGCAGAGAAAACATAACACTACCGTGTGAGAGAGAAAAAAAGTCTGCAGTCGGAGAGAAAATAAAATATTCTACAAACAAGTACTGGAAAACAAAAACAGACCTCTTCCTATCAACCTGTTGCAGAAGTCACTCCTGTAGATGTCTAGGAAGAGAAATAATAAATCAGTAATTGCCATGAATAACCAAGGCAACAAGGCAGCTCCAAAAAAAAAGTGAAAAGTCTCCAGAAAAGGAACTTGATATGGAAATACGTGACTTAAAAGACAGAGAATTCAAGATTGCAGTTCTGAAAAAACTCAACGAGATGCAAGAAAACACATAAAGGCAGTTTCATGAACTCAGAAACACAATCAAAGAACAACCTGAGCATATTATGAAAGAGATTGAAATTTTAAAAAAGAACCAAATAGAATTTCTGGAGATTAAGAACTCAATAGAAGAAATGAAGAATGAAATAGCCAGCTTAGGTAGTGGAGTTGACCAGATGGAGGAAAGACTCAGTGACATCGAAGATAGAAACCTGGAAATTACACAGATGGAAGAAGAAAGAGATTTGAGACTTAAAAGAAATGAAAGAACTCTACAAGAACTTTCTGACTCCATCAGAAAGAGCAATATAAGAATAATGGGCATACCAAAAAGGAGAAGAAAGAGAGAAGGGAACAGAAAATATATTCAAACAAATTCTTGATGAGAACTTCCCAAACTTGTGGACAGAACTGGATCCTTGAATCCAAGTAGCAAATAGAACACCTAATTACCTCAATCCCAACAGGCCTTCTCCAAGGCACATTGTATTGAATCTATGAAAAATCAATGACAAAGAAAGAATCCTCAAGGCAGCCAGGAAAAAGAGGACGGTAACCTACAAAGGAAAGCCCATTAGATTATCATCAGATTTTTCAGCAGAAACTCTACAAACCAGGAGAGAGTGGAACCACATATTCAAACTATTGAAAGAGAGAAATTATGAGCCAAGAATAATATATCCAGCATAGAAATCCTTTAGATGTGAAGGAGGAATAAAGACCTTTCCAGACATACAGAAGCTGAGGGAATTTTCTAATACACGACCTGCACTACAAGGAATACTAAAGGAGGCTATTCGACCACCATCAACAGGGACAATTTGTGGCAACCAAAACATACAAAGTGGGGAGTAAAAGCCTGAACCGGAATATGGGAATGGAGAAAGTAAGCGTGCTGAAGAAAATGGAATACTCTAAATATCAAACTGTCTTTTACATAAACTTAAGGGCAACCACTCAAAAAACATCCAGAACTGAAATGTGTACTGTAATAAAAAAGGAAATAGAGGGAAACATCATAGAATACCACTACACAGAAATAATAGACAACAACAAAAAGGCAAAGAAACAATGGAGACACATCCTTACCAGAAAACTAAAGATAGAATGACAGGACATCCTCACATATCAATAATCACCCTAAATGTAAATGGACTGAAATCATCAATAAAATGGCACAGAGTAGCAGATTGGATCAAAAAACTTAACCCAACCATATGCTGTCTCCAAGAGACACATCTCAGCTACAAGGACAAGCATAGACTCAAAGTGAAAGGGTGGAAATTGACACTCCAAGCAAATGGTGTCCAGAGAAAATCAGGTGTAGCCATACTGATATCAGATGAAACAGACTTCAGGGTGAAAAAGGTAACAAAAGACAAAGATGGACATTTCATAATGGTAAAGGGGACTATACAACAAGAAGACATACCAGTTATCAATATTTATGCCTCCAATCAGGGAGCACCGAAATATACCAAGCAACTACTAACAGAACTAAAGGGAGCAAAACACAATTATACTATGGGACCTAAATACATCATTGACACCTATGGATAGATCCTCCAAACAGAAAATAAATAACGAAATATCAGCCCTAAATGACACATTCGATGAAATAGACATAATTGACATTTATAGAGCACTTTATCCTAAAACATCAGACTACATTTTTTTCTAGTATACGTGGAACATTCTCAAGGATAGACCATACATTGGGACATAAAACTAACCTCAGCAAATTTAAGAAGATTGAAATCATACTAAGCATGTTCTCTGATCACAAGGCTTTGAAATTGGATATCAACTGCAAAAAGAAAGCAGGAAAGAACATAAATACATGGAGATTAAACAACATACTTTTAAAGAATGACTGGGTCAAAGAAGAAATTAGAGGAGAGATCAAAAGATACATAGAAACAAATGACAATGAAAATATGTCCTACCAAAATTTTTGGGATGCAGCCAAAGCAGTTTTAAGAGGGAAATTTATATCATTACAGGCCTATCTCAAGAAACAAGAAAAATCCCAAATAAATAACCTCATGTTACACCTTAAAGAACTAAAAAAGAAGAACAAATGAAACCCAAGGTCAGCAAAGGAAAGGAAATAATAAAAATCAGAGCTGAACTAAATGAAATAGAGAACAAACAGACAATAGAAAAAATTAATGTGACAAAGAGCTGGTTCTTTGAAAAGATTAACAAAATTGACAAACCCTTGGCAAGGCTCACTAAGATAAAAAGAGAGAAGACACTAATTAACAGACACCAATTAAATCAGAAATGAACAAGGGGAAGTTATCACAGACACCACAGAAATGCAAAGGATCATCCAAGACTACTATGAAGGGCTATATGCCACCAAATTCAATAACCTAGAAGAAATGGACAAGTTCTTAGAAACATATAGCCTTCCTAGGCTGAACCATGAAGAACTGGAAAATCTTAACAGATTGATCACCAGTAACGAAATTGAATCAGTCATCCAAAACCTTCCCAAAGGCAAAAGTCCTGGACCAGATGGCTTCACTGGTGAATTCTACCAAACCATCAAAGAGGATATACTACTAATCCTGCTCAAACTCTTCCAAAAAATTGAAGAAGAGACAGTACTCCCTAACTCATTTTATGAGGCCACCATTACCCTGATACCAAAACCTGGTAAGGACAACACAAAAAAAGAAAACTACAGACCAATATCTCTGATGAATACTGATGCAAAAATCCTAAGCAAAATTATAGCAAATCGAATACAACAATGAATTAAAATTATTATTCATCATGACCAAGTGGAGTTCAACCCCGTGGCACAAGGATGGTTCAACATCTGCAAATCAATCAATGTGATACATCACATAAACAAAATAAAGGACAAAAATCATATGATTATATCAATTGATGCAGAAAAAGCATTTGACAAGATACAACATACATTTATGATTAAAACACTAAATAAAATAGGTATAGAAGGAAAATACCTTAACATAATAAAGGCCATGTATGACAAACCCTCAGCTAATCTCATAATGAATGGTGAAAAACTGAAGCCCTTTGCTCTACATTCAGGAACACAACAGGGCTGTCCCCTATCACCTCTGCTTTTCAACATAGTGTTGGAAGTCCTTACCAGAGCAATCAGGCAAGAGAAAGAAATAAAAGGCATCCAAATTGGGAATGAAGAAGTTAAATGGTCACTCTTTGCAGATGACATGATGCTATATATAGAAAACCCTAAAGACTCTACCAAAAAGCTATTAGAAACAATCAATGAATACAGTAAAGTTGCTGGCTACAAAATCAACATAAAAATGTCCATTGCATTCCTAGATACTAACAATGAAATCTCAGAAAAAGAAATAAAAAAACAACAACACACTTCCTTTTGCAATTGCAGCAAAAAGAATAAAATATCTAGGAATAAACTTAACCAAGGATGTGAATGACCTATATGCTGAAAACTATAAGACATTTTTAAAAGAAATTGAGAAGACAAAAAGAAGTGGAAAGACATTCCATGCTCATGGATTGGAAAAATCAACATAGTTAAAATGGCAGTGTTATCAAAGCAATATACAGATTTAATGCAATCCCATCAAAATCCCAATGGCATTTTTTAAAGAAATAGAACAAAAAATCATCAGATTTGTTTGGAACCACAAAAGACCCCAAATAACAAAAGCAATCTTAAGAAAAAAGAACAGTGCTGGAGGTATCACACTCCCTGACTTTAACTTGTACTACAGGGCAACAATAATTAAAACAGCATGGTATTGGCAGAAAAACAGACACATAGACCAATGGAATAGAATTGAGAACCCAGAAATAAAACCACATAAATATGGACAGATAATTGTTTACAAAGAAGCAAAAAACACACAATGGAGAAAAGACATCCTCTTCAATAAATGGTGCTGGCAGAATTGGAAAGCCACGTGCAAAAGAATGAAACTGGACTGCTATCTGTCACTATGTGCCAAAATTAATTCAAAATGGGTCAAAGACTTAAGCATAAGACCTGAAACAGTAAACTGCATAGAAGAAAACATAGGTACTAAACTTTTGGACCTTGGTTTCAAAGAGCATTTCATGAATTTGACTCCAAAGGCAAGGGAAGTAAAAGCTAAAATAAATGAATGGCATATATCAAACTAAAAAGCTTCTGCACAGCAAAAGAAACCATCGACAAAATAAAGAGGCAGCCAACTGAATGGGAGAAGATTTTTGCAAACAGTGCCTCTGATAAGGGGCTAGTATCCAAAATATAAAAGGAACTCATGAAACTCAACAACAAAAAAACAAACAACCCAATTGAAAAATAGGCAGACAACCTGAAGAGACATTTCTCCAAAGAGGACATACAAATGGCAAATACACATATATGAAAAAGTGCTCAGCATCACTAATCATCAGAGAAATGCAAATAAAAACCACAATGAGATATCACCTCACCCCAGTCAGAAAGGCTATCATCAACTAGACAAATCGTAACAAGTGTTGGATAGGCTGTGGAGAAAAAGGAAACCTCATACATTGTTGGTGGGAATGTAGACTGGTGCAGCCATTATGGAAGGCAGTGTGGAGGTTCCTCAAAATTTACGAATAGAATTACCATATGACCCAGCAATCCCTCTCGTGGGCATCTACCCAAAAAAATCTGAAAGCATTTATCTATAAAGACACGTGTGCTCCAATGTTCATTGCAGCTTTGTTTACGGTGGCCAAGACATGGAAACAACCAAAATGTCCTTCAATAGATGAATGGATAAAGAAGTTGTGGTATATATGCACAATGGAATACTATTCGGCGGTAAGAAAAGATGATATAGGAACATTTGTGACAACATGGATGGATCTTGAGAGTATAATGCTTAGCGAAATAAGTCAGACAGAAAAAGCAGAGAACCATATGATTTCACTGATATGTGGTATGTAAACCAAAAACAACAAAAGAACAAGACAAACAAATGAGAAACAAAAACTCATAGACACAGACAATAGTTTAGTGGTTACCAGAGGGTAAGAGGGGTGGGGGTGGGAGATGAGGGTAAGGGGGATCAAATATATGGTGAAGGAAGGAGAACTGACACTGGGTGGTTAACACACAATGGGATTTATAGATGATGCAATACAGAATTGTACACCTGAAATCTATGTAATTTTACTAACAATTGTCACCTCAATAAATTAAAATAAATAAATAAATAAATTAATTAATGGGAAAAAAAGAATTCAACATGGGAATGATATTTGAAAGGAAAAAGTAGGTATATATACCCATACATTATATATACACATTTTATATATGTCATATATATATATATATATATATATATATATATATATATATATATATATATATATATCTCACTAGACTATATAAATTTAGAGAATTTAAAAATATTAACACCTAGACACATTTGGATATTTTGCTTTTATTTAACTGTTTTCTGCATTTTCTATTTTCTCTGAGGCATGAACATAACTATACAGTCTGTCATGCAGGGTGTCATGCGGGGGTCTCTGGTCCCTTTCCCCACATCAGAATGCCTGATATGGTGAGGCCAAAAAGGAACACCCACGAAGCCAGAGTCAGGGGAGTCATACCACTATATTCTCGCTGGCAGCCGCTGGAGACACACGCAGTAAGATCCACACAATCACAGTCCGCCATTCACCTTTCTCTGCCTGCCAACCAATCAACTCAGTCCCGGCAGTTACATCAGTAGCCAATTGGCTAACAGGTTACAGCTAATGGCTAACCAATCACAGCTGATGGTCATTCACCCCACCCCCCACCTCCAGCCAGCAGCTACCCATACTAGGCTGAGAGTCTGGAAACTGCTTTCCAGGACTCTGTCCCCATACAGTCCCAAATGTTTTACATTATAACCAAACCTTTAGGAATGTATGCGTGACTTTGGATTTCTTTCTTTCTCTCTCTCTTTCCCTTCCTTCCTTCCTTCCTTCCTTCCTTCCTTCCTTCCTTCCTTCCTTCCTTCCTTCCTTCTTTCCTTCCTTCCTTCTTTCTCATTTTTTGACATTACAAGTCATCCCCCAGTGTTATTAATACATAATTGGCATATATCATTGTATAAGTTTAAGATGTACAGCACGATGGTTTGATTTACATATATTGTGAAATTATTACTACAATAGGCTCATCTAACATTGATCTTCTCATAAGCTTTGAATTTGTTTGGAGTTTCAATGTAGTTTAGAGGTGTTTGTATCATTAGCATTTCCCAGTGACTGTACTTATCCCTGATACAAATAGATGCAAAAGAGTCTATCCCAACACTGATGTTAAATCTCTAATGCATCTTTGAAATAATCTAGTGCAGTGCAGTTCCTCACAAATGCTCTGGCTTACCGAAGGGTGCACATTTATTGGGTGGGAGAGTTGGATGTGATGGCAATCTGGGTTTGATATTCATCTTGCCATGATAAATGAACATGTTCCAAAATGAGTACTGTTATTTGGCAGTGGATATAAACAATAAGAGCACAGGTATATTGGGGTGTCATGCAGGGTCTCAGCTTCCGCTCCCCTCATAAGAATGCAGGACATGGTGAGGCCAAAGAGGAACACCCACGGAGCCATAGATAGGGGAGTCACACGACCATAGTTTCATTGATGACTGACTATAGGAAGACACAGGAAGCAGGAGCCACATGATCTGCAACCTGCAGACCGCTTTTCTGCCAACCAACCAACCCCACTTGTTAGCTACAATCCGCCGTGCTAACTGCAATTCGTGCTTGCTAGCTCAGCCACCGTCTTCTTGCTAGCCCCCCATCTTCTGCTAGCGTAGCCACGGCAGTTATATTAGGAGCTAATGGCTCACTGGTTATAGCTGACAGCCAGCTAGCCACAACTGATGGCTGTCCAATAACAGTTGATGGCCATTTACTACCTGAGTTAGCACCCTTCCATGTGAGGATGAGAGCCTGGAAACTGCACTCCTGGCTCTGTCCCCACATGGGGATTTAAAAAAGTTGGTTAATTAATCAAATTTATTATTTATGTATTACTTATTTTTTAAATCAGTAAACATGGTTTATTACTTTGTCTGTAAAACTGGTTTCAATAAAGTACATTTTAGACTACATTGGGCTGTTCCTGATTCAGTCTTGGCAAATGCTCAGTAGTTTGGTTTGGTGTCCTCCACAATTCAATTGTGTATACACAGACTGGCCCCTACAGAAGCAGGGGTAACCTGACGTCAGTGTTTGTCCTTGATTGCCCAGGAGCACAGTGATACCTCTCATACATTTGTTAGGTTACAGACAATTTGTACAACTCACAATCCAATTGATAAATAACAAAATGGAATATGGCTACTATTTCCCAGGTTCAATTTGTATTCAAAGAGGACTCATTTGGACATAGCCAATGAAGTTGTTAAAACACATCTTAAGAAAAATAAATATTCTTCACAATGTGTTTATAAGAATTGATTATCTTGTCTCTTGTCCTAAATTAGCACCCCAACTGGGAGACTACAATTTGACAATTAAGAAGCATTTTCTTGGCCATTAGTGTCAGTTCAGCACATAATGTAGTGCTGAAAATCCAAAATATTTTTTTGAACCATACTTGTAAATATACAAAGTTGTATATTTTAATATGCTTCGAGAAAAAAAAATTAAAGAGGGAAGTAGAAATGATTTTACTTGGGTTTCTTGACACTCTTCAAAGATGAAATTATACAATACATTCCTACCCTATAGCTGCTGAGGGAAAATTTTTCATGTACTTTCTTGTTCACTTCATATTGTAGCCCCCAATTTGAAGCTATATACTTGAGTAAGAGTTTGAAACACCCATTGTTGAATGTGCTGAGATTTTTAAATTATGATGGAAATTCTTTTTTGTATCAGTGGAAAATATTTTTTCTTTCAGAAATTGAGCTCCACCTTCATGATTCTAAGTCTGCTTCATCCTTAGTGTCACCACTGCTTGATGTTTTCTTTTGTTAGCTTTTAAAATTACTGCCTCATCCTTGCCATTACATTAGCATGTGTGTATTTATACCAGTCCGCTGAACTAAGGGCTGCAATTTATTCTGATCTTTTTCTTCTCAAAGCTTTTCATTTCTTGTTTGATATCTAATACCATGGATTATGTTTGTGATTTTTTTGTCTGTTAGCATAAGGGATCCTTCACTTTCCCTGCAATCACTGTCAGAGTAAAGATATACTGTAATATCTGTTTTGAAGTTAAAAAAAAGAAAGTAACTAGAAAAGCTTAGCTGGAGACCTAGTTTGGAATTGGCCCAAGAGAGCTATGGGGTCTGACAATTAAGTTTGGGAACTAATCCTAGAAAAAGTGCCACATACCTCATTGCTTAATATCACTATGGTCACCTTCAAAGTACTCCCCTTTGGAAACTACCTAGTCCACCCTTCAAAGCAATTTTGGACTCTTTCTGGAATAGCCATCAGAGCTGTCATTGTATTACCCTCGATGTCATAAATGTCATCAAAATGTTTTCCTTTCAATATTTCCTTTATCTTCAGGTGAAGAAAGAACTCATTGGGGGGGCAGATCAGGTGAGTAGGGAGGGTGTTCCAATATAGTTATTTGTTTACTGGTTGAAAACTCCCTCACAGACAGTGTCATGTGAGCTTGTATATTGTCATGCTGCAAGAGCCATGAATGGAAGGCAAAAAGTTCAGGTCATTTTCATCTTTTTCTCCCAGTCTTGTCTACACTTCTGAATAGTAAGCGTGATTAGCTATTTGTGCAGTTGGTACAAATTTATAATAAATAATCCCACTGATATCAAAAAAGTTTAGCAACATCATTTTGACTCTTGATTTGGACTGACGGAACATTTTTGGTCATGGAGAATTTGCTGACTTCCACTGTGCACATTGATGCTTTGTTTCAGGGTCATATTGGTACACCCATGTTTCATCACCAGTGATAACACAGCCCAAAACATTGTCGTGTCTCTCCAAAAGGTCTTGGCAAACTTCAACTCTGCTTTGCTTTTGTTCATCTGTTGGTGAGCTCCTTTGGGACCATTTTTGCACACACCCTTGCCATGCCAAGATTTTCAGTTAAGATTTTATTGTTTTGCTATCAATATCTACTTGGTCTGCTATGCTTTTCACAGTCAGTCGACAATTTTGACTCATAATTTGACAAATTTTTGCAATGTATTCATCAGTTCTAATCATTACAGGCTGCTCTGAACGCTCTTCATCAATGATGCATTCTCTCCCCTCCGAAAAATGTTTCATCCATTTGTACACTGTCACTTTCTTCATGGCTTTATCCCCATAAACTTGGACTAACATGTCCCTAATTTCACTTTCACTCTTGCCAAGTTTAACAAGAAATTTAATGTTTATTTGTTGCTTTGATTCAAGCTCAGATATTCTTGCCATGGCACACAAAAACACAATAATAAATGCCACTCAGCAAGACATTGCCACATGTTGACACGAACACAGCTGTGAGACACTGGTATACCAAGGTTATGAAACTTTACGAAACTGTACAGTGTTGCCAATGTAAGCGCATAGTAGCAAGTTTGCAAAACTAATTGTCAGACCTTGTATGGTTTTTCCCATTTTCTTTTTGAAGTTGATCTCTTATTTCAAAGCATTGTGGTTGGAGAATATGCTTTGTATGATTTCCCCATTAAATTTCCAATGGCATTTTTAAAAGAAATAGAACAAAAATCATCAGATTTGTATGGAATCACGAAAGACCTTGAAAAGCCAACGCAATCCTGAGAAAAAAGAACAAGGCAGGAGGTAGCACTGACTTCAGATTGTACTACAAAGTGACCATAATCAAAACAGGATGGTATTGGCAGAAAAACAGACACACCGACGAATGGAACAGAATTGAGAACCCATAAACATATACACACACACACACACACACACACACACACACACACATATATATATATATATATAAAACCAAAAAATGTATACACATTTTAAGAAAGGAAAAAACTGTATTTAAATTGTAATATTCAATATATACCAATAACAAAAGATGGATACAAGTCATGTGTATACATTTTTTTGGATCCCCGGTATTTATATACCAGAGAGAGAGAGAGAGAGAGAGAGAGAGAGAGAGAGAGAGAGAGAGAGAGAGAAAATTTTTGACAAAGGAGCCAAATCATACAATGGAGAAAAGAAACCCTCTTCAATAAATGGTTCTGGGAGCATTGGAAAGCCACATGCAAAAGAATGAAACTAGACTGCTATCTGTCACCATGTACCAAAATGAACTCAGCATGGATCAAAGACCTAAATATAAGACCTCAAACAATAAATATCATAGAAGAAAACATAGGTACTAAACTTATGGACCTTGGTCTTAGAAATTTATGAATTTGACTTCAAAGGCAAGGGAAGTAAAAGCAAAAGTAAGTGAATGGAACTATATCGAACTAAAAAGATTCTGCATAATAAAAGAAACCATTGACAAAACAAAGATACAACCAATGAAATGGGAGAAGATATTTGCAAACAACACCTCCAATAAGGGGCTATTATCTAAAATGTGTAAAGAACACATACAACTCAACAAGAAAAAAGCAAACAATCCAATTAACAAATGGGCATAGGACCTGAACAGACACTTCTCCCAAGAAGGCATACAAATGGCCAACAGATATAGGAAAAGATGTTCAACTTCACTAGCTATTAGGGAAATGCAAATCAAAACCACAGTGAGATACCACCTTATACCTGTTAGAATGGCTATTATCAAGAGGACAGGTAATAACCAGTGTTGGAGAAACTGGGGACAAGGAACCTTATACACTGCTGGTGGGAATGTCAATTGGCACAGCCACTATGGAAAACAGTGACCCAGCAATTCCTCTTCTGGGTATCTACCGCCGCAAATTGAAAACTTTTATCCGTAAAGATATATGTACCCTTATGTTCACTGCAGCATTATTCACAACGGTCCTTGGATAGATGATTGGATAAGGAAGATATAGCTCATATATACAATGGAATATTACTCAGCCATAAAAAATGATGAAATACTGTCATTTGCAACAACATGGATGGATCTTGAGATTATCATGCTAAGTGAAATAAGTCAGACAATAAAAGTCGAGAACCATGTAATTTCACTCATATGTGAGATATAAAGGTGAAAGCAGCTAACGAACAAGACAAACAAACAAAAACTCACAAACACAGACAAAAGTTTAGTGGTTGCTGGAAGGAAAGGGAAGAGGAGGGTATAAAAGGATCAAGGGTGTCAAGTATATGGTGATGGAAGGAGATTTGACCTTGGGTGGTAAACACAATACAATATACACATGATGTATATTACAGAATTGTACTCTTGAAAATTATAACTTTATTAACCAATGTCACCCCCCAATAAATTTAATAAAATAAATCTTTAAAAACATTATATATACTTATATTTAATAATATATATATATATTTACCTTAAGGAACTGGATCACACAATTGTGGAAGTATAGGTCCAAAATTTGCAAGGCAAGTTGGCAAGTTGCAGACATAGGAATAGCTGATGATGCATTTCAAGTACAAAGCATGTCTGTTAGCAGAATTCCTTTTTACTGAGGGAGATTATTCTTTGTTTTATTCGGGCCTTCAACTGATTGGATGGAGTCCACCCACACTCTGAAAGGCAATCTGCTTCACTTAAAGTCCACTGATAAATCTTAATTTTTTTTTTTTATATAAATCTTAACCTTAATCTAAAAGCATTTTCACAGAAACATCCAGAAAATGTTTGACCAAATATCTAGGCCACATGACTCAACCAAGTTGACACAAAATTAATCATCACAGGAATAATATTGAAACATTTATGTTGTTGTCGCTGTGACTTTTAATCTACCTGATTCTATCAGAAGCAGGTTATAATCTCTGACAGCCCCTTTGAGATAGGTGTCAAGATGAAAAACAGGATGGTAAAGTCTGTAAACATGGATGGGTCTTCAACCAATTTTCTTCTGACTGTGAAGCTAGCATGAGACACATGTGAGATGTGGGCACAACAGACTGACCAGGCTGATACTGAGCTAAGACCAATGACTAGAGACAGATCTGGGGTCAGTAATTATTGCTCGAATGTGCTGAGGTGAAATTTCAAATAATAGAGCAATGGGACCAATTTTTACATTGGTACTTTTCTCCCTGATATTTTACTAAAGGAAATAAATAGTTTTTGTGGCTTAATTAGTTTGGCTTTTAGGGCACTGCTTCTGCTTTAATAGACTACTTATTCAGACACTCATTTAGAAGTTGTACTAAGATTAGTACATATGAGGTGTGATAAAAATACAGTGAATGTTTAAAATAAAATAAAAAAATTACAGTAAAAGACACCTTGCCATTAATCCCCCCTCAAGATACTCTCCCTTGCTTTAAACACACTTATCCCATTGTTCTTGCCACTTTCTGAAGAAGTTCTGGAAGTCCTCTTTTGTGAGTGTCTTTAGTTGTGCTGTCATGGCTGCCTTGATGTCCTGAATTAATTCAAAACGTTTATCTTTCACAGTCATTTTGACTTTGGGAAAGACCCAGAAGTCACATGGGGCCAGATCCAATAAATAAGGTGCATTAAGACACAACATAATGTTTTTATCTGACAGAAACTGCCATATCAGAAGCGATGTGTGAAACGGAGCCTTTCTGTTGTGATCAACAAATATGGTGAATGCTGCTGCTGAATGCCATCCAAGAGAAAGGCAAGGATCTTCAATACTGGAAGTGGTGCGTCAAACCTTAGTAACAGTGTATGACAACTTTCAACTTGTTTGGTGCAGTCAGCTGGGTGTAAGCTACAGTTGAGAGAAGGTGTGTTTTAAAGTGTGTCATAAATCATCCTCCATCATGACAATGCTCAGTGTCATATATTGCTTCTGGTATACAGTAGTGTCTGTAAAATTAAAAGATTGTAGTGTATCCCCACCCACCTTATTTACCATATCTGGCACCAAGAGACTTCTGGCTCTTTCCCAAAGTCATACTGATTCAGGACATTGAAGAATCCATGATAGCGCAACTAAAGACACTCACAAAAGAGGACTTCCTGAACTGCTTCATAAAGTGGCAAGTACAAAGGGATAAGTGTGTTTGAAACGAGGGGGTGTATTTTGAGGAAGATTAATGGCAATATGTCTTCTACTATAATACTTTTTTTTATTTAAACACTCACTGTATTGTTTGATCACACCTCATACAATCTGTCCTCTTTCAAACGAATTTAGATGCTCTGGGCTAAATGTTGTATGGGCTTAATAATCAGAAATGCTAAGTATAGCCATAAAGAGCTGAAAGCTAGCACTTGATTCTGTTAGGTGTCTGCTGTCCAAAGTAGTGATTTGCAGTAGTACTTTTCAGTTTGTCAAACTACTGATGAAAACTCCACCATATTTTCTACTTTTAGGGAGCTTGGTTTGGAAAGACTGGGTGGGATGTGCACAACGATTTATTAAATGAACAATTTATCATATTGCTTTCATATTGAGTCTCATGAATGCCTATTAATCTCAGTTCCCTTTTTGCTATTTATGTTTCTGATTTGACTTTGAGTCTTCTGTTGAAAACAAATATATATATATATATATATATATATATATATATATATATATATATATATATATATATTGCTCATTTGCCATATTACATGGTGTTGACATTAATGGACAGTCCCAATCTAATGACTTGACAGAAGATACATAATAATTAAATAAAAGTCACCTTTTACATAGCAAAAAGTTTGTCAGAACACAGATGGAATACTGACATCATGTTCCAAATTAAAGTCCAGATCTACAGTGGTTTACTCAGAGTTCATAATCCTAGGTCTTTTCACACTTATTTTTTTGATATTATTATAATTAATAGGCACTAGTTATATGTGTGTTATAGTCAAAGTCATATTTTACATGTTGATTTCCTGAACATCACAAATAGAGCAATAATAAAGATTTGCCACAAGACAACATGAGGGTCATATTCAAACATGGATGCTGAACTGCAGATGATTGAAAAAGCCATAGTACATGCCACAAAATATGACATTAGAATGTCTGTAATTTATTTTAAAAAGCTTCAGCAGGGAAAGTATAACTTAAACAAGTGCATTAGTCAATTTTAACTGACCATTCCAGTAATTGAGCATTTTGTTAGAAAGGCCACACTCCAGAGGTAACTACTGCAACTGTTTGAGCTTTTATCTACATCAGCAGTAGAGGTTTTTCTTAGTAAAATAATGCTAGAAATAAATTTTCATCATTGCAGTAAGTGTGTTGTTAATTAGCATAATGGATGATAGAAATAGGCTTCCCTTGCTATTCTAGATTATGTGACTTAGTTAAATTATTATGAAGATACTCCTTACCCCTCGCGTTAGCTGGATTCAACACTATGTTGAGGCTTCATCCAAGTGTCTCTCCTTATATGGACCTGACTCCAGTTGCTGGGAGGAATCAAGTGGCCTGATGCTGAATGTGAGGCCAGCAGAGCATTTCCTATAGAACATGTGGCACCTCCCTTGAGTCAATCAGTATGGCTGGATCACCTAAAGCAATATTTGTTGAGCTTACAAAACATGTTATAAATGTTTTAGTAAGTTTCGGAATGTGTGCTCTGAGGCTGGTTTGCATAATAACCTACTAGCAAGTAGGGAAGGAGCTGACCCTCACCCACATCCAACCCTTGGGGGCAATTGTTATCTATAAAACCTGCCTAAGATATTTGTTCAAGGTAGGCTTGACTTGTCATCACCCGAAGTGATAATTAACTGTAAACTTCAGACCCAGTTAGTCACATGTCACTACTGTTCCTGCTGATAGCATAACCTCTAAGAATTTTGTTCTTAGAGAACCCAACGGGATCATATCCTCAAGGGGAACATTCCTAATGCAGAGACCAGAAGGGTCCTTAGAAGTGCTTAATTAAACATGTCAGAACTCAGACAGACACAGAAAATGATGAGATAGCATTAAATTTAACACAAGTACTTCTGCCCCAACCATTTGTGGGGCGTGTGTACCATGTGTCTGAATATTTACAATTTGTAAACTGAGCTAACAACGTTTTAAATAAAATATTTATATATGTTCCTACCTTGACCAATTGACCTTCAAAACAACAGGACAGCCAGGTTCTAATTTGGAATTCTGGACTCCGTGGAGCTCTGTGCCAAGGTGGGGTACTGGGGGAGGGCTGTCCTGCTGCCTGGCCCCTTCTCTGCCACCCTGGCTCCATCCCTCAACCGCACAGAGTCTTATATGAGAATGGACACCCAGCTCACACATTGCAGCCCCATCCACTCCCTGTCACAATCAGGCACCACTTGACCACCCTTGTGCCTGGGAATGTGCATGCAGGCCCCAGCCCTCTAGACTGTTTGGGCTAGTGTTACAGCTTGGGTTCCCCAGGAGCCTTGAGATGGACCTGAGCATGCATGAGGTTTACTGGGAACTGTTTTGGAGATCACCACCTGTGTAAATGAAGGGGGCTAAGCAAGGTTGAGCACAAGGAGAAGGTGGCTTGTAGGGAAGTCTCAGTTCAGGTCTCAGCTGACCCCAAGGGAAGCTCTGGAGCTGGGGATAGCTCTTCAGAGTTGTCTCAAGTTGGGTGGAAGAGGCTGAGCCTTCATATTCCTGAGGTGACCAGTCACTGGATGTGGGCTGCTCCAGGAAGGGGCATGACCTTTGGTGAGGTGATTTTTTTTTTTCAGTAGAGGTGATTCCAAAAGGAGTTGAGAGCTGAAGTCTGTCTGCTGGCAAGACTCAAAGTGGCTGGAGAAATGAGTCTTCAGACCAAAGTGGGTGTGGGTGGTGAATAATAGCAACTACATGGCAAGAATCTTTGGAGCCTTCAGGACCTGGAGTATGGCCCATAGGGGTAGTAAAGGTTCTGGTTGGGCATTGACCTCTTGTCCCCGAAGCCTGTTTGTGCTAAGGGAAGGGGCACAGATGGAGAAAATCAGAGCAGGGTTTTTCTAAAGAGTGGGGCTGCTTTGCTCAGCTCAGGCTGCCATAGCAAAATACCATAGACTGTGTGGCTTAAACAACACAACTCTATTTTCTCATAGTTCTAGAGGCTGAAAGTCCAAGATTAGAATGCCAGCACAACTCGTTTCTTGTGAGAGTTCTCTTCCTGGTTTGCAGATGGTCGTGTTCTTGCTGCGTGCTCACATGACTTCTTTGTGTGCAAGAGCCTGTGGAAAGAGACAGCTCAAGTTGTGTCTCTTCTTGTAAGGGCACTAACCCCATCAGTGCAGAATCCCACTCTCATGACCTATGTAATCCATAATTACCTCCCAAATGCCCCACCTCCAAATACCATTACATTAGGGGATATGGCTTCAACATATAAATTTGGGAGGGACACAAACATTCAGTCCATAGCAGGGGGCTCTGGGCAGGGTCCTGTTGCTCATGTCTAAAGATGATACTGTACACATCAGAGGGATGTTACGAGAAGCAGCCTTTTGAAATATATTGCAGTTTCACTATAGAAAAGATGTAGAAGATGTTGTATAGTGCTCTCTTTATGAGACCTGATGGGAGAAATTTCTTCCTTGGTGTCATTTTCAAGATAACAGTTGCTCCTAGGCAATTGGCTTATTTGCATTGTACGACCACTGTGACTCACATATCTGACTCTCTTTCCATTTCTGGTTGGCTGCTAGAAAAACCCAGTCCAAATTGGTGGAACATGTCTAGAAAGTACATAGAAACTCAGGAGATATCTTTAGCTTATCAACTTCTCTCCTAGCTTCATGTTATTTATCCAGTCTTCTGTTTACCTTTGTCCTGATTTCTCCATATGATTATATATAATTATTATTATTGTGTACATCTGTATGTATATTGCAAGTATTTATGAAGGCAAATAAATAATTTCTGGGATAAGGTGGAAATCTGAACAGGCATAACACATATTTTTTCTTCAAATATTTTTTTCTGTAACAATCTTTTTTTCTGGTTGAGACTTCAATGACATGAAAGTTACACATTTTGATGTTGTATTATTGATCCATGAAACTATGTTTATTTTATCCCAATCATTTTTCACCTCATTCTTCTAGTTGAAGAATTTCTACTGATTTATCTTTAAGTTCAATGATTCTTCTGCCATCTCCATTCTGCCCACTTTACCAAGTTTTTCACTTTAAGTATTACTTTCTTTTTCTTTAAAAAATTTCCATTTGGTTCTTTATTATAGTTCCCATTTTTCTGTGAGGACACCTTTCATTTAAGGTAGTTTACCTCATGGAGCATAGTTATAATATCCTCTTTGGTGTCTTGTCTAATAATTCTAACATTTGGGCTATTTAAGGTTGCCATAAATTGTATTTCCACTTGTGAATTTTTTATGTTTCTTTGGGTCTTTATGAGGTATGATAAAAAGTTACGGTGAATATTTAAATTAAAAAATATTACAGTAAAAGACATTGCCATTAATTTCCCTCAAAATACTACCCCTCATTTTGAACACACTTATCTCATCGTTTTTGCCACTTTCTGAAGCAGTTCTGGAAGTCTTCTTTCATGAATGTCTTTAGTTGCACTGTTGTGGCTGCCTTGATGTCCTGAACTGATTTAAAATATTTTTCTTTCATGGTCATTTTGACTTTGGGGAAGAGGCAGAAGTCGCATGGTTCCAGAACCAGTGAATAAAGTGAATGAATACACTCTGTAATGTTTCTATTTGACAGGAATTGCCATACCAGAAGCAATGTGTGACATGGAGTGTTGTCATGATAGAGGATGAAGTAAAGCACTTATGAAAAAAGACTTCCAACTGCTTCAGAAAGTGGCAAGAATGATGGGATAAGTGTGTTCGAAGTGAGGGAGAGTACTTTGAGGGGGATTAATAAAAAATTGTCACTTACTGTAAAAATTTTTTTAAATTAAAGTTTATCGGAGTGAAAATTGTTAGTAAGTTACATAGATTTCAGGTGTACAATTCTGTATTACATCATCTATAAATCACGTTTTGTGTTCAACACCCAGACTCAGTTCTCCTTCCATCACCATACATTTGATCCCCTTTACCCTCATCCACCATCCTTCCTCCCCGCTTATCCTCTGGTAACCACTAAACTATTGTCTGTGTCTATGAGTTTTTTATTTATTTATTTTTTTTTAATAGTTGATTTTTTTCTAATTTATTGGGGTGACAATTTTTAGTAAAATTACATAGATTTCAGGTGTACAATTCTGTATTACATCATCTATAAATCCCATTGTGTGTTCACCACCCAGAGACAGTTCTCCTTCCATCACCATATATTTGATCCCCCTTACCCTCATCTCCCACCCCCCACCCCCCTTACCCTCTGGTAACCACTAAACTATTGTCTGTGTCTATGAGTTTTTGTTTCTCATTTGTTTGTCTTGTTCTTTTGTTGTTTTTGGTTTACATACCACATATCAGTGAAATCATATGGTTCCCTGCTTTTTCTGTCTGACTTATTTTGCTTAGCATTATACTCTCAAGATCCATCCATGTTGTCACAAATGGTCCTATTTCATCTTTTCTTACCGCCGAATAGTATTCCATTGTGTATATATACCACAACTTCTTTATCCATTCATCTATCGAAGGACATTTTGGTTGTTTCCATGTTTGGCCACCGTAAACAAAGCTGCAATGAACATTGGAGCACACATGTTTTTATGGATAAATGTTTTCAGATTTTTTGAGTAGATACCCAGGAGAGGGATTGCTGGGTCATACGGTAATTCTATTTGTAATTTTTTGAGGAACCTCCACACTGTCTTCCATAGCAGATGCACCAGTCTGCATTCCCACCAACAGTGTATGAGGGTTCCTTTTTCTTCACAGCCTCTCCAACACTTGTTACTATTTGTCTTGTTGATGATAGCCATTCTACCTGGGGTGAGGTGATATCTCATTATGGTTTTTATTTGCATTTCTCGGTGATTAGTGATGTTGAGCATTTTTTCATATGTCTATTTGCCATTTGTATGTCCTCTTTGGAGAAATGTGTCTTCAGGTCATCTGCCCATTTTCCAATTGGGTTGTTTGTTTTTTTGTTGTTGAATTGTATGAGTTCCTTGTAATATTTTGGATATTAGCTCCTTATAGGAGGCACTGTTTGCAAAAATTTTCTCCCATTTAGTTGATTGCCTCTTTATTTTGTCGATGGTTTCTTTTGCTGTGCAGAAACTTTTAAGTTTGATATAGTCCCATTCATTTATTTTAGCTTTTATTTCCCTTGCCTTTGGAGTCAAATTCATGAAATGCTCTTTGAACCCAAGGTCCATAAGTTTAGTACCTATGTTTTCTTCTATGCAGTTTATTGTTTCAGGTCTTACGCTTAAGTCTTTGATCCATTTTGAATTAATTTTGGTACGCGGTGATAGATAGCAGTCCAGTTTCATTCTTTTGCACGTGGCTTTCCAATTCTGTCAGCACCATCTATTGAAGAGGCTGTCTTTTCTCCATTGTATGTTTTCTGCTTCTTTGTCAAAAATTATCCGTCCATATTTATGTGGTTTTATTTCTGGGTTCTCAATTCTATTCCATTGGTCTATGTATCTGTTTTTCTGCCAATACCATGCTGTTTTAATTATTGTTGCCCTGTAGTACAAGCTAAAGTCAGGGAGTGTGATACCTCCAGCACTGTTCTTTTTTCTTATTGCTTTGGTTATTTGGGGTCTTTTGTGGTTCCAAACAAATCTGATGATTTTTTGTTCTATTTCTTTAAAAAATGCCATTGGGATTTTGATGGGGATTGCATTAAATCTGTATATTGCTTTGGGTAATATAGCCATTTTAACTACATTGATTCTTCCAATCCATGAGCACGGAATGTCTTTCCATTCCTTTGTGTCTTCTTCAATTTCTTTTAAAAATGTCTTATAGTTTTCAGCATATAGGTCTCTCAGATCCTTGGTTAAGTTCTTCCTAGGTATTTTATTCTTTTTGCTGCAATTGCAAAAGCAATTTTTTAAAATTTCATTTTCTGAGATTTCATTGTCAGTATATAGGAATGCAATGGACTTTCATATGTTGATTTTGTAGCCAGCAACTTTACTGTATTCGTTGACTGTTTCTAATAGTTTTTTGGTGGAGTCTTTAGGGTTTTCTATATATAGCATCATGTCATCTGCAAAGAGTGACAATTTAACTTCTTAATTCCCAATTTGGATGCCTTTTATTTCTTTCTCTTGCCTGAGTGCTCTGGTGAGGACTTCCAACACTATGTGGAAAGCAGAGGTGATGGGGACAGCCCTGTTCTGTTCCTGAATGTAGAGCAAATGGCTTCAGGTTTTCACCGTTAATTATAAGATTAGGTGAGGGTTTGTCATATATTGTGGCGGGCCAGCCGCCACGAGTCGATCGGTTCCCGAATAGGGGAGTGGGAATGAATAAAAGACACTCTCACATATGATGATGGCGATCGCGGACCCCAATGATCCTGGAGACACTAAGTTTATTTTACTGCACCCATATAAGCAGTTTGAGCACGTGCAAGTATGTATTAACATAACAAATGTAAATTCTTTAACTTTCACATAGAGGATACAAAATTCACTGAAACTCCCAAAAGTAATTATCTTATCAATTACCCTGGTAGGCATCAGCTTCTGTGTCAGGGAACTGGCCTTCCCACCACATTCCTCAGCAGCTTACAAGCTCAAGCTCCCCTCAGGTGCAGGCAGAGACAATTGCCTCAGGGGGAGGAAACAGGTAGCATAAACCGAGCCATTCTGTAAAGCTCAGAGTTTCCTGTAACCATGGCTCCCCACAATATATGGCCTTTATTATGTTGTTATTTTCTTTCTATACCTATTTTATTAAGTGTTTTAATCATAAATGAATGTTATATCTTGTCAAATGCTTTTTCTGCATCAATTGATAAAATCATATGATTTTTGTCCTTTAATTTGTTTATGTGATGTATAACATTGATTGATTTGTGGATGTTGAACCATCCTTGTGCCACGGGGATGAACTCCACTTGGTCATGATGAATAATCTTTTTAATGCATTGTTGCATTCGATTTGCTAGAATTTTGTTTAGGATTTTTGCATCTGTATTCATCAGAGATATTCGTCTGTAATTTTCTTTTTTTGTGTTGTCCTTACCAGGTTTTGGTATCAGGGTAATGGTGGCCTCATAAAATGAGTTAGGGATTACTGTCTCTTCTTCAACTTTTTGGACGTTTGAGCAGGATTGGTAGTATATCCTCTTTGAAGGTTTGGTAGAATTCACTAGTGAAGCCATCTGGTCCTGGATTTTTGCTTTTGGGAAGGTTTTGGATGATTGATTCAATTTCGTTACTGGTGATCGGTCTGTTTAGAATTTCCTGTTCTTCATGGTTCAGCCTAGGAAGGCTATATGTTTCTAAGAACTTGTCCATTTCTTCTATGGACATTTGGTGTCTATAGAATTTGGTGGCATATAGTCCTTCATAGTATTCTTGGATTATCCTTTGTATTTCTGTGGCATCCGTGTTAACTTCCCCTTTTTCATTTCTGATTTTGTTAATTAGTGTCTTCTCTCTTTTTATCTTAGTGAGCGTAGTCAAGGGTTTGTCAATTTTGTTAATCTTTTCAAAGAACCAGCTCTTTGTCACATTAATTTTTTCTATTGTCTGTTTGTTCTCTATTTCATTTAGTTCAGCTCTGATTTTTATTATTTCCTTTCTTCTGCTGACCTTGGGTTTCATTTGTTCTTCCTTTTCTAGTTCTTTAAGGTGTAACGTGAGGTTATTTATTTGGGATTTTTCTTATTTCTTGAGATAGGCCTGCAATCATATAATTTTCCCTCTTAAAACTGCTTTCGCTGCATCTTCAAAATTTTGGTAGGATGTATTTTCATTGTCATTTGTTTCTATGTATCTTTTGATCTCTCCTCTAATTTCTTCTTTGACCCAGTCATTCTTTAAAAGTATGTTGTTTAGTCTCCATGTATTTGTGTTTTTTTCTGCTTTCTTTTTGCAGTTGATATCCAATTTCAAAGCCTTGTGATCAGAGAATATGCTTAGTATGATTTCAATCTTAAATTTGCTGAGGTTAGTTTTATGTCCCAATATATGGTTTATCCTTGAGAATATTCCATGTACACTAGAAAAAAATGTATAGTCTGATGTTTTAGGATGAAGAGCTCTATGAATGTCAGTTATGTCCATTTCATCTAATGTGTCATTTAGGGCTGCTATTTCATTATTTATTTTCTGTTTGGATGATCTATCCATAGCTGTCAATGATGTATTTAGATCCCCTAGTATTATTGTGTTTTGGTCAATTTCTCCCCTTAGTTCTGTTAGTAGTTGCTTGGTATATATTGGTGCTCCCTGACTGGGGACATAAATATTGATGACTGTTATGTCTTACTGTTATATAGTCTCCTTTACCATTATTAAATGTCCATCTTTGTCTCTTGTTACCTTTTCACCCTGAAGTCTGTTTCATCTGATATCAGTATAGCTACACCTGTTTTTCTCTGGATACCATTTGCGTGGAGTGTCAATTTTCACTTTGAGTCTATGCTTGTCCTTGTAGCTGAGATGTGTCAAGGACAGCATACAGTTACGTTTAGTTTTTGGAGACAGTATACGGTTAGGTTTAGTTTTTTGATCCAATCTGCTGCTCTGTGCCTTTTTATTGGTGAGTTCAGTACATTTACATTTAGGGTGATTATTGATATGTGAGGATTTACTATCATTCTATTTTTAGTTTTCTGGTAAGACTGTGTTTTCATTGTTTCTTTGCCTTTGTGTTGTTGTCTATTATTTCGGTGTGGTTGTATTTTATGATGTTTCCCTTTGTTTCTTCTTTCATCACAGTATATATTTCAGTTCTGATTTTTTTTGAGTGGTTACCCTTAAGTTTATATAAAAGAAAGTTTTATATTTAGAGTATTCCATTTTCTTCAGCATGCCTACTTTCTCCATTCCCATATTCCGGTTCAAGCCTTTACTCTCCCCCTTTTTATGTTTTGGTTTCCACAAATTGTCCCTGTTGATGGTGGTTGAATAGCCTTCTTTAGTATTTCTTATAGTGCAGGTTGTGTATTACAAAATTCCCTCAGCTTCTGTATGTCTGGAAAGGTCTTTATTCCTCCTTCATATCTAAAGGATATCTTTGCTGGATATATTATTCTTGGCTTATAATTTCTCTCTTTCAATAGTTTGAATATTTTGTTCCACTCCCTCCTGGCTTGTAGAGTTTCTGCTGAAAAATCTGGTCATAATCTAATGGGCTTTCCTTTGTAGGTTACCGTCTTCTTTTTCCTGGCTGCCTTGAGGATTCTTTCTTTGTCGTTGATTTTAGACAGCTTCAATGCAATGTGTCTTGGAGAAGGCCTGTTGGGATTATTCTATTCACTTCTTGGATTCGAGGATCCAGTTCTTTCCACAAGTTTGGGAAGTTCTCAACTATGTATTTGAATATGCTCTCTGTTTCCTTCTTCCTTTCTTCTCCTTCTGGTATGCCCATTATTCTTATATTGCTCTTTCTGATGGAGCCAGAAAGTTCTTGTAGAGTTCTTTCATTTCTTTTAAGTCGCAAGCCTCTTTCTTCTTCCATCCATGTCATTTTCAGGTTTCTATCTTCTATGTCACTGATTCTTTCCTCCATCTGGTCAACTCTACTACCTAAGCTGGCTATTTCATTCTTCATTTCTTCTATTGAGTTTTTAATCTCCAGAAATTCCGTTTGGTTCTTTTTAAAAATTTCAATCTCTTTGGTAAACTGTTCATGTTGTTCCTTGATTTTTTTTTCTGAGTTCATTAAACTGCCTTTCTGTGTTTTCTTGCATCTCATTGATTTTTTTTCAGATCTGCAATCTTGAATCTCTGTCATTTAAGTCACATATTTCCGTATCTTTATGTTCATTTTCTGGAGACCTTTCACTTTCTTTCTGAGGTGTCTTGTTGCCTTGGTCATTCATGGCAATTACTGATTTATTATTTCTCTTCCTAGACACCTACAGGAGTGGCTTCTGCAACAGGTTGATAGGAAGAGGTCTTTCTTTTGTTTTCCAATATGTGTTGGTAGACTGTTATATTTTCTCTCTGACTGCAGCCTTTTTTCCTCTCTCACACTGTAGTGCTATATTTTCTCTGTACGTTTCCAGCTTCTCACACAGTGGGAGGATTCCCTGGAAGGCGGGCTTCTCCTTTGTTAACAGTTCTCTTGGTCATAGGGCGCCGCTTCCATGTGTGCATGAGGAGAGCTTTTGAAGTTCCAAAGCTCTTCCTGCACCAGATTCAGAGCCCGTGTGTTTCAGCAGTTCTGTGTACTTCTGCAGAGATCTGCCCAGATAGGTGGGGCCAGGGGCAGGTTGGTTGTGAGAGGTGGCCCAGAGCAATGGTGGTGACCACCACCATAGCCGGTCCTGCTACCACAGCTCCCTCCCCTTTGCCGGAATTTGTTGGGCTGCGAATCTGTGTCTGCGGACCACAGTTCTCAGAACTGCAAATATTCTTTTCTTTTGATCTGACACTGCTACTGTTCCGCTTCTAGCACTGGGCAGGTGGGGGCGGGGCGATTTCTGGGAGGGTCCGGATGGGGTGGCTAGTCTCAGTACCTGAGGCTTCCATTCTCTGTGGCAGTGAGGGCTTAAACCACCACTTTCAGCCTTCTTCTCTCAGTGTTTGCTCAGAGGTCTCTGCCATGAGCGTTGGGTTTAGCCGCGTTATATGCTGTCCCCTGAGCCCTGCGGGCCATAAGTGGAGCCCTAGCAGCTCGAGTTCTTTCCTCTCCCGCAGCTGCGGTAGTTCCGGGATGCAGCGAGCTCGGAGCTGCGTGGCTCTGTCTCCCTTCCCCCCTCTCCTCTTCACACAATTTGCCCACCTTTAGGTGAATTCAGTAGTGAGACTCTTCTGTCTTGCCTGTCTGCTGTGCAGGGAGACCTTTATGGAGTTATAGTTGTTTGGTTTGTTGTAAATTCCAGGGGAGGGTTCCAGAGGCTTACCTCATGCTGTCATTTTGATAACGTCACTTCCAATAAATTTTTTAAAATTTAAACATTCACCATATCTTTTGATCACACCTTGTATATGTTGAGTGATTTTGGATCATCCTGGACATTTTTAATATTGTGTTCCAAAGCTCAGAATCCCGTTAAAATCCCCTGAAAATTTTGAATTTTGTTGTTTTAGCAGGGAATCAAACCAGTTAGGTTTAAACGACATGTTCTATCTACCCTTCTGTGGGTGGTAGTTCCAGTGTCAGTTTAGATTTCTAAGCCTTTGCTATGAATGCTTGGGCCAATAAAGGGGTGGCCTTGACTTGGGTAGTGGTTTGCTTGTTTATTTATTCATTTAAATTTAGTTTTTGAACATTTTTGAGGAATAATCAACATATATAATTTTTGTATATTTAAAGTGTACAAAGTGATGAGTTGAGTTGATATACACTGTGAAATGATTACCAAGATCAAAATGATTAACACATACATTGCTTCACATAATTAACCCATTTTTGTGTCTGTGGTGATAATGCCTACTCCCAGAAACATTTAAGCACATAATACTGCATCATTAACTATAATCATCATACTATAATTGGGTCTTCAGAACTTATTCTTCTTATAGCTGAAAATCCGTGACGCTTGATCTCCAACTCCTCAGTTGTCTCTCCCCTTCAGCCCCTGGAAATCACCATTCTACTTGGTTTATATAAAATTGGTTTTTTAAGAAAATTTTTTAGACTCCACATGTGACTGATACCATGTGATATTTGTCTTTTCTGTCTGGCTTATTGCCTTTAGCATAGGTTTATCTGTGTTGCTGCAAATGGCAGAATTTCCTTCTTTTTTAGGGCCAAATATTATTCTGTGTATATACATACACAACATCTATTTTTATATTCTTTTTTTAAAATAATGTTTGATTTTTCATTTACAGTTGACATACAATATTATATTAGTTTCAATGTGCAACATAGTGATTAGACATTTATATAACTTATGAAGTGATCACCTGATAAATCTAGTACCTATCTGACCCCATACATAGTTATTATAATATTATTGACTATATACCTTATGTTATACTTTACATCCCCATGATTATTTTGTAACTACCGATTTGTACCTCTTAATCTCTTGCCACCTTTACCCTCCCCTCAACCCCCCTCTCATCTTGTAATCATCAAAATGTTTTCTGTATCTATGAGTTTCCTTCTGCTTTGTTTGTTTATTTTATTTTTTTTCAGATCCCACATATAAGTGAAATCCTATGGTATTTGACTTTCTTGACTTATTTTACATTGCATAATACCCTCAAGGTCCATCCATGTTGTTGCAGATGCAAGATTTCATTCTTTTTTTATGGCTGAGTAATATTCCATTGTATATATGTACCACATCTTTATTTTATTTATCTATTGATGGGCACCTAGGTTGCTTCCATATTTTGCTGATTGTAAATAATGCTGCAATAAACATGATGCACATGTCTCTTTGAAGTAGTGTTTTGGGTTTCTTTGAATAAATACTCAGAAGTGGAATTACTGGCTCCTTCTTTGTTTCTTGTTATTATAGCCTTTATTTTAAAGTCTATTTTGTCTGGTGTATGTATTGCTACTCCAGCTTTTTTTGTTGCTTCCATTTGCATGAAATATCTTTCTTTCCATCCTTTTACATTCAGTCTGTGTGTATCTTTGTATCTGAATTGAGTCTTTTGTAGGCAACATATGTAAGGGTAATGTTTTTTTATCCATTCTGCCACACCATGTCTTTTGATTGGAAGATTTAATCCATTTATATTTAAAGTAATTGTTGATAGATATATAGTTATTGCTAATTTATTATTCATGTTTTGTTTTGTTTTTTCTTTTTCCTTTTAAAGAAATCCCTCTAAGATTCCTTGTAATACTGCTTTGGTGGTGATGAAGTTTTTTAGCTTTTTCTTTTCTGGGAAGCTATTTGTCCTTCGATTCTAAATGATAGGTTTGCTGGGTAGAGTAATCTTGGTTGTAGGTCCTTGCTTTCAACACTTTGAATATTTTGTGCCAGTTCCTTCTGGTCTGCAAAATTTCTGTTGAGAAATCAGCTGACAGTCTTGTGGGAGGTCCCTTATAGGTAATTTACTGCTTTTTTCTTGCTGCTTTTAAGATTCTTTCTTTGTCTTTAACCTTTGGCATTTTAATTATGATATGTTGGCATGGGCCTCTTTGGGGTCATTTTGTTTGGGACTCTCTGTACTTCCTGGACTTGTGTGTCTATTTTCTTTTCCAGGTTATGGAAGTTTTCCATTATTATTTCTTCAAATAGGTTTTCAATTCCTTGTGCTCTCTCTTCTCCTGCTGGTACGCCTATGATGTGAATGTTGGTATGCTTGATGCAGCCCCAAAGGCCTCTTAAACTGTCTTCATTGTTTGAACTCTTTTTTTCTTTTGGCTGTTGTGACTGGGTGTTCTTTGTGATCTTATCTTCGAAATCTCTGATTCGATCTTCTGCTTCTTCTAATCTACTATTGATTGCCTCTAATGTATTCTTTATTTTAATTATTGTATTTTTTATTCTTGACTTTTTTTTCTTATGTTTTCTATGTCAATTTTTATGTTTTCCATTTTTTTGTTGAAGTTATCACTGAGATCATTCAGCTTTCTTATAACCAGTGTTTTGAAGTCTTCATCTGGTGAAGATTTTTGTGTTCATTTTGTTTAGTTCTTTTTCTGGAGCTTTGTCCTGTCCTTTGATTTGGAACATGTTTTCCCCACTTGTGTCTGGGAGAAGCTAATCTTTGAACTCAGGCCACTGCCACTAATGCCTGGCTTGGGTCTGCTTAGCAAGTGGTACTGGGCATGCTGAGGCCAGATGCTACTTGTTTGGGATTTGTGAACAATTGATAAATTTTAGGAAAGCCTGTAGCTATAGCCAAGACAGGCCATTTTATGGAAAAGCCACTGGAAGTAGATTGGGTGTGCCTTTAATTCAATGGGGCAGGGTCTCAGAGAATTACCAGGACACAATGATCCACGTTAGCTAGGTTAATGGAGACTGAGATATGGTGCCCACCTGGGTGTGTGGAGGGCTTAACAAAGGAACAATGGCTTCAGCCAGTACTTCTGTCAGGGATAACATTGCCACTCCAGCCATTACCCTGAAGCCAGGTAATTCAGGTCCTTAATGTGTGCCCTTGGCATTTTTTGAGCTGCTGCTCCAGCACTAGAGCTCAGAACAAATGAATCTGTCAGTGAGTAAGTCTGTGTGTGGGCCTTTTAAGAGGAGTGACTGGGACTCCAGCAGCCCTCTGTTTTACTCAGCCACAATCTTCAATATTTTTCCCAGTCAGAAGTTATGGGGACTCCTCTTCCTGGCAATGAAATCTTGGGCTGTGGGACCGAATGTGGGGCTGGGACCCCTCACTCCTCAGGGGGCACCTCCACACCTGAGATATCTCTCCTGATTTTTAACCATCACACGTGGATTTGGGAACAATCTGTTCCACCGTTCCACCCTTCCTACCAGTCTTAATGTGACTTCTTCTGTATATCCTTAGTTATAGGACTTCTGTTCAGCTAGACTTCAGGAGATTCTCTGTGAGGATTTTTCTGTTGTTACAGTTTCAGTGTGGTTGTGGGAGGATGTGAGCACGCAGTTTACCTACTCTGCCATCTTGACCAGAAGCCCTACACCACATTTTCTTTATCTATTCATCCATTGAAAGGCATTTAGGTAGTTTCCATGTCTTGGATATTGTGCATAGTACTGCAATGAACAGGGGTGTGCAGGTATCTCTTCAAGATACTGATTTTCAGTTCCTTCAGATATATACCCAAGAGTGGAATTGCTGTGGTTTATATTGTGGTTATATTCTCTTTGCTGTGCTAGTTTTTGTGTTTTTCCATACATCTGTATCTCAGCAGTGAGTCCTGGACTTGTCCCAGTTTGTGCATGAAATTAAGGGCTGTATTTCTCCAGTTCTTTCTGGGATTACTCCCACAATCTTTGGCTCTAGATGGTCCTTTCTCCTAGTTCCCTTGCCAGGAAGTCAGAGTTTCCCTGAGTTTAGGCTGCCCACACTACTTTTTGCAGTTTAGTGTAATTGGAGTCACCCTTCACACAAAGTGGCAACAGAATATCAATTTTCCTTACACTATTTAGGCCATAGGGTCTCCTTTTCCTTGTTCTCCAGACCAGAAGATGGACTGAAAGTTTGGCTGATGCCTCCTTTGTGCCCATGGCTGGGGCCACCCTCTCTTCAAAGTTCCGTGGAGAGACCAAAAAACTCGTCCACATATGCATTGCTTTTTCACATTTTGACTCCCTCCTTTAATCTGCCTACTATTAGTTACTTTCCTGAATCCTTATGTTGTTGAATTTTCTGTTTTGTCCAGAGGTTTAAGTTGTAATTAATAGGTGTTGTGGGCTTACTCTGCCTTGGCTGCCATCCAATATCCCCAGTAGAATGCTGATGTTGGTCACTATTAGGAATATCAGGGGAATCCTATTAATATCTTGATTGTTGGGACCAAGAAGTTCTTTTAGATGAATATATTATTTAGTAAAACACAGATACAAATTTGAGGACTGAGTTCAATTTTTATTTTCATGTTTGCAACAAAAACCATTCATTACTGAACTGACTCCCAGCCTAAAGGATACACTGGGTTCAAAGGCAAAACTGCAAAGGTACAGTGAGTCTGCTTATTGTTCTCTTTGCTGCAAAAACATAGTTCGTTGTGGTACAAGTCAACAATAGATTTATTTTCCCTAGGGAGTAATAAACTTGCAGGAAATGAGCCTAAATTCTCTTGTATTTCAAAGACTAGGGTAATGCAGAAATATTGGTCAATAAAAAATAGATTTGGGGCAGCCAGGGGGCTCAGTAGGTTAGAGCGTGAGCTCTGAACAACAGGGTTGCCAGTTCACTTCTCACATGGGCCAGTGAGCTGTGCCCTCCACAACTAGATTGAAGGACAATGACTTGGAGCTGATGGGCTCTGGAGAAACACACTGTTCTGCAATATTCCCCAATAGAATTAAAAAGAAAAAAGATAAATATTTTTTAAAAAGTTTCCTGTTTATCATGCTTTATCTTGAAATCCATTTCTTTCAGTATATGCCATTGATACTGTGTCGCTATCATGGTGATGCAGTTAAAGGCTAGAGGCAACGTTTTCTTCTGAGAATAAAGGAATTGCAGAACTTTGGCAGAAAGAAAATGCTTTCAAGAATGTTTTGTACAAACTCATTTTAGAACTTTGAATATTGTGAAACAAAATTGGTGCTAAGCAACAGGAAAATAATATTTAGAAATAAAATGGGAGGAAACATTTATTGAGCTATTACCATGTTCCAAGTGCTGTTCTAGGTACTATACACGCTTACAGTAATCACGTGAGGTGCATATTATCACTGTCATTGTATAGCCGTGGAAACAGCCATAAAGACATTTTGAGTTATTCAAGTTCTTATAGCTGATAAGTGTCAGACCTGAAATCTGAAAATAGACAGTCTGATATAAGAGCCTGTGCTTTTAACTGCTCTACTATATTCAAGTGTAAATATTGTCATATGAATATAAAGTCAAAGTCAGTGTGCTATAATGGCATCTAGGAATCAAGACATAGATTTGGCCTTGTTACTAATTAGGCATGTGACCTTGAAGAAGTCATGTGATCCTTTTGATATTCAGTTTTCTTGTTTGGATGATCTCTAAGATACCTTCCCACTGCAAGAAAATATAGAATAGTGTCACGTCTTGGGAGGGATAATAAGTTTAAGCATGAAAAAATTCACTCGTCCAACACTTAATATGTGTTATATGCTTTTTTGAGAACTGAAGATACAGAATGAACAAAACTGATAAAATTGCTGATCTCATGGCAATTTCATTTAAGTACAGAAGACAAACATAAATACACAATCGATATATAATATAATGTTAGGTAGGGATAAATGCCATGATTGAAAACAAAGTAGTAGAGAATAGAGAGTAGTGGTTATATTTTAGACAGGGTTTCTCTGACAGAGTAACATTTAAACTGAGAAATAGATAAAGTGAGAGAGTAAGCCATGTTGATACTTGACAAGAGCATTCTAAGTGAAGAGAATAAGTATCCCAGTGTACAAGTGTCTTGCACACATATTTCAGTATATCTCAGCAAGAATTTCTGTAACATAGATCTAGAAGTTGAATTATATTTATGAATATAAAACTGAAAGCAACAAAGGAACAAGACAAACAAATAGAGAAACAAAAACTCAGACACAGACAATAGTTTAGTGGTTACCAGAGGGTAAAGCGGGAGGGGTATAGAAGTTTACACTTCAAATCTATGTAATTTTACTAACCGTTGTCACCCTAATAAACTTTTATTAAAAAAAAGAAAATAATAAATTCTAATACAAATTAGTGGGTTTCTGAAAAAAAATTGAAAAAAATTCAAAGTAATTTATTTCATTACTTCCAAACATTTCGTTAGGCAAGAATTTCAAAGTTGTCTTGTATTTCAAATATTCTAAAAAGACTGGAACTGTTAGTTCCAGGTCAGAATTATTTGTTCTTACTTTCTGCCAAAACTGATGGAACTAGGAAGTTTGCCATCAGAGTGGGAACCATCCAGCCTCCAGTTTCTGAATGAAATTGAGAAGAGAAATAGATTGGGAAAACAAAATATATTTCATTCAGAAAAAAATGAATTCACGTCTTGAATGATTGATGTAAACTGACATAAAGTTATTGAATACAACAACAGGACTTTGAAATATATAAACCAAATAAATAATATTCTTTTTTAAAGTCAAAATAAAGAAAAGCCTAAACAGTAAATTGTATCCTGTTATATTCAACTCTGATTTATTCAAAACTGAATTTAGGAGTGGTATTTGCCTGTTAATTTATGAGAAATATTCACTCCAGAAAGGAGAATTGGGAATTCCTATGGAATGGTGAGCAGAAAATGTTCCATAATTATTGGTTCTTATTGGGCACATACAGAATGTTTGGGAAGAGGCAGTGGTGAAAGCAGGTTTCTATGTTCCTGGCGTTTTTGCTACTTAAACTCTTGTTAGGACACATTCTCATAGGCTGCTTTGAAACCTCCAGGGTTTCATGGACAATTTATTAAGAATACCATATAATATAGCAATTTCTAGACATCGTATCTTGTACTAATATATTTGTGTTTTTCCTTATGTTGTCTATGTAAATAATATGTTTCCTATACAAACTTTCATGTACAAAATAGCTCTTTCATATCAAGTACTTCCACATGCTTTATCTCATTTGACATACAAAACTCTCTTTAATTTCCATGTGATAATAAAAAAAACATTTATTAAATGCATTATCTCACTTTATCTTTATTATTGTTCCAATTTTATAGCTGAGGAAACAGTCTTAGCAAAGTTAAGTAACTCTCAAATGGTTTTGGACAATTGGAGTGAGTGACAAAATACTCCGTGGTTATGTTACTAATGTAATCAGATATGAAACTCTTTCTGTATCAGGTTCAGTTTTGTGGTTTTTAAGTACCCACAGGTTAAGTAGCTCCCCCCAAAATATGTCCAAAGTCAAGACTGAGAAGACAGACCAATATTAGTTAGCACTGTTGATCATTCATTTTTAGGTAAAAACAGTACAAGTCGAAGAGACTGGCAGAGGACTCTCTTAGGAGGAAATGTTGGGTAACAGTAGCATTCCCTCTATCTATTTGTTATGGGGGAGTGAATTGTTTTTTCTCATTTCAAGCCAGGTGAGAGGGGCTTCAAGGAAATCACCCAGAAAGTTTGATATGTGTCCCCTGTAGTTTGGAGGACACAGAGGAACTGAATTTTGACATATGGCTTAAAATATGCAAACCCACGTGGTTCTGATAACTGGCCTGAGAAGCAGAAAGAGAGAAAGATGGGATATATTATGAACAACTTATATGTGGGTCCAAATGTGCTCCCATGGACCAGGTATGACCAGCCAGTCCCCTAAAGAACTCTGCCCAAGAGGACTGCCTGGAGGGGTGAAGAGTCGAAGAGGAAGTCAGACTGCCAAAAGCCAGGGGTTAGGGAATCAAAAGCAACCAGCTAGAAAAGGGACGTTGCTTGCATCTTGGGAGGTAGGGCTATCTCTGAGGATCTTGTGAAAGTACCCTGTGTGAGAAAGAACCATTTTCTGGAAATTTCCACATCCAGAGGACAAACAATTTATGATTGCAACAATTGCAGCTAAGTATGAACTTTCCTATTTGGTATTAGTTAAGGTAGAATTGTTTAGGTTTCCATAATAAATTAACTGCAAATGACATCAGCTTAACATAATGAAAGCTCTTTCCTCGCCCTTATAAAAATAGATAGGGTTTGTGTGCCCTGCTCCACCTTGTTGCTATATCATCTGGAATATGTGGTCTTCAAGGCTGCTGCAGCAGGGAGCTTGAGAGAGATGGAGGAGGCACTTACCTGCCTTGGTCTGGAGGTGATATTTCATTAACCAAAGCTAGTTACGTGACTCAAAATTAACTGCCAAGGAAGCAGGGAAATGTAGTCTACCTCTATGCCAAGGAAGTGAAAACAGTATAGTAAACAGTTAGCTGTATCTTTGACAACTGTTCCTTTCCTCTTTTTCCAATTCCCCTAGAGGAGATAGAGCCAGTCTAGTGAGTGGAAGGAGGAACAGAAAACCAAGGTAGGCTAAGAAAGAAGAAACTATTTGTGACTTCTTCCTCACTATAGGCTTCAAAGTCTAAATCATGCCAGATCTAAAGAAGTGTTTTTAATTATATAAGATTATTTAACATAAGATTAGACATTTTGATGACTGAAGTGAATTGCTTCTTGTGGCTGAAAAAGACCAGAAAAAATTTATTCAGCCATAGAATTTATGGAAACTGCATAAGATTTTATGCAAGTGTTAGGAAAGTGTGAAACTATAGTTTGGACTAAAAGGGACAGTTGTGTAGAAGCAATAAGTTTACTAATAGAATGGTTAATTCAGAAGATGCTGAGACAGAGGACTGGTGATACTGGGTGCAGGACTCACTGATACTATAAGCTTTTCAGTCCTCCATTGAAGAAAGGCTATCCATGGTCGCCTGCCAGACTCCCTCTGTTGTGTTGGACCTGCTTGGGAAGGACAGGCTGCCACTGCTGTGGCAGATGATCTATTGTTATGGACTGAAGGTTTGTGTCCCCTGCCTCCCTTTCGGATGTTGAAGCTTAATCCCCAGTATGATAGTTTGGAGGTAGGGCTTTTATGAAGTGATTAAGTCGTGAGGATGAAATGCTCATAGTGGGAATAGATAATACATTTTTGTTTTTTTTAAAGATTTAATTAATTGATTGATTAATTAATTAATTTGTTTTTGAGGTATAATTGACATATACCATTATATTAGTTTCAGGTGTACAATACAATGATTCAATATGTATATATATATATTGTAAAATGATCACGACAATAAGCCTAGTTAACATCCATTACCATACGTTACAACTTTTTTGTGATTAGAACTTCTAAGATTTAATCTCTTAGCAAATTTCAAATAGGTCATACAATCTTATTAATTATGTTCACCATTCTGTACATTATATCCTCAAGACTGATTTATTTTAAAACTGGAAATTTGTACATTTTGATTCTCTTCATTTTGCCCATTTTCCATCCCCCACCTTCGGCAACTACCAATCTGTTCTCTGTCTATGGCTTTTTTTTTTATTTTGTTTTTGTTTTAAGAATCTACATATAAGATCACATAGTATTTATCTTTCTCTGTCTGAATTATTTTACTTAGCATAATGCCCTCAAGGTTTATCCATGTTGTCTCAAATGGCAAGATTGTATCCTTTTTTGTGAATAATATTCCATTGTTTATACATGTTTATGTATATGTATATGTATATCTATATATACATAGATATAGATATAGATATAGATATATATCTCACATCTTTATCCACTCATCTATGGATGGACACTTAAGTTGTTTCCATATCTTGGCTATTGTAAATATGCACCAATGAACATAGGGTGCATTTATCTTTTCAAATTAATGTTTCCATTTTCTTCAGATAAATACCCAGAAGTGAAATTCCTGTATTATATGACAGCTCTATTTGTATGTTTTGGAGGAATAGCTGTACTGTTTTCAATAGTAGCTGTATCAATTTACATTCCCACTAACAGTGCATAAGAGTTCCCATTTCTCCATACTCTTGCCAACATTTATTTCTTGCCCTTTTGACATTAGCCATTCTAACAGGTGTGAGGTGATATATCACTGTGTTTTGATTTGCATTTCCTTCTGAATAGTAATGTTGGGAACTTTTTTATACCTGTTGGCCTTGTGTATGTCTTCTTTGGGAAAATGTTTATTCAGATATTCTGCTCATTTTTTAATTGGATTGTTTGGGTTTTTTTGCTATTGAGTCATATGAATTCTTTATATATTTTGGATATTTGCAAATACATTCTCCCATTTGGTAGGTTGCCTTTTCATTTGTTGATAGTTTCCTTTGATGGGCAGAAGCCCTTTTTTATGAGGTAGACCCACTGTATTATTTTTGCTTTTGTCATCTTTACTTTTGCTGTCAGATCCAAAAAATCATTGCCAAGAACATTTTCAAAGAGTTTACCACTTGTGTTTTCTTCTAGGAGTCCTATGGTATCAGGTCTTACATTCAAGTCTGTAATCCATTTTGTGTTAGTATTTTTTGTATGGTATAAGATAGTGTTCCATTTTTTTTTTTTTTTTTGCATGTAGCTGTCCAGTTTTCACAACACCATTTATGGAAGAGACTGTTTTTTTTCTCTGTTGTATATTCTTGTCTCCTTTGTCATAAATTAATTGACCATTTATGTGTGTGTTTATTTCTGGTCTTTCTATTCTGTTTCATTGATCTATGTGTCTGTTTTTATACCAATATCATGCTGTTTTGATTATTATAGACCTTGTAATATAGTTTGAAATGAGGGAGCATGATGCCTCCAGCTTTGTTCTTCTTTCTCAAGATTGCTTTCACTATTTGGGTGTTTTTTTGTGTGGTTCCATACAAATTTTAAAATTGTTTTATTTCTGTGAAAAATACCATTGGAATTTTGAGAGGGATTGCATTGGATCTATAGATTGCTTTAGGTAGTATAGACATTATAACAATACAAATTCTTCCAATTCATGAGCATAAAATATCTTTTCATTTGTGCCATCTTCAATTTATTTCATCAATGTCCTATAGTTTTCATTATACAGGTCTTTACCTCCTTGGTTACATTTATTCCTAGGTATTTTACTCTTTTTGGTGCAACTGTAAATGGGATTATTTTCTTAATTTCTCTTGCTGATAGTTTGTTATCAGTGTATAGAAACACAATAGGCTTTATATATATTTTGTATCTTTCAACTTTACTAATTCATTTATTTAGTTCTAACCGTATTTTTGGTGGAGTCTTTAGGGTTTTCTATATATAATGTCATGTCATCTGCAAATAGTGACTTCCTTTCTAATTTGGGTAACTTTTATTTTTTTTCTTGCCTAATTGCCCTGGCTAAGACTTCCAATAGCATATTGAATAAAAGTGGTGAGAGCAGACATTCTTTTCTTGTTCCTGATTAAAGGAACATCTTTCAGCTGTTCACTATTGAGTATGATGTTAGCTGTGGATTTGTCATATATGGCCTTTATTATATAGAGGTATGTTCCCTCTATACCCACTTTGTTGAGAGTTTTTATCATAAATGGATGTTGAATTTTGTCACATTGTATTTCTGCATCTATTGATATGATCATGTGATTTTTATTCTTCATTTTGTTAATGTTTTGTATCATATTGATTGGTTTGTGGATGTTGAATCACCCTTGCATTCCTGGAATAAACCAATTTTAGCATGGTGATGACTATTTTAATGTGAGCATGTTTATGACTATTATTTTGAACTCTTTATTAGGTGACTCACTTACCTCCATTTCATTAAGGACTTTTTTTCTGAGTTTTTGTCTTTTTCTTTTTTTGGGAACATTTTCTTTGTTTCATTATTTCCCTTAATGCTCTGTGTTGGTTTCTATGCCCTAGATAAAATAGCCATCTCTCCCAGTTTTGCAGAACTGGCCTCATTATTTAACTGTGCCTTAGCACTTGGTTGTTTCTCAAACATTTGTGATTATCCAAGTAGACTCTTTTATTTTCAGTGGTTCCCAGTTGTTGAGGGTGTGCCAAGACCTGTCAGTGCCCAAAGGAGAGGATTTCAGGCAGCATCTAGATTCAGGCTGATTAGAAGACAGACATTCAGGCAGCAGCTTTTAAAGTGTGCAAATATAGTCCCCCAGGACTGTAAACATAAGTCCCACTGGCCACCAGAGCCAGGTGATCTAGAGGTGTCCCCTGGGTGACAGTCACAAAAATCAGGGTGCCAGATGAGTGTATAGTTCTTTTCCAGGAAATGCTGGTGATCTGGAGAGAGGCAGAGAGAGAAAGCACAGAGTTGGTGTCCACTAGTCTCCATCCCCAGAGAGCACCTCAGTAGGCTCCTAGATGTGTGTCAAACAAGTTTTGGTGTGTCTGTGGGAGGAGGAGCAAGATCTTCTTATGTCACCATCTTGAATCAGAACTCAAATTTCTGTTATTTAAACCTCCCAGTCTATGGTATTTTTGCTATAGCAGCCTAAATTAAGACATCCAGTGTTCTCTGCTAGAGCCACTTTATCACTTTAGTTTAAATTGAAACTGGAGGGCAACTGAATCTGGGGCTTGTGCTGTCTGCGTTAGGCAGCCAATAGACTGACATAGGATTTGAGCTATTGAGAATAAGCATTTACTGTCAGAACACTGGTGATCTGAGAAGGCAGCAGTTTAAGACTTTCAAAAATTCCCTTAAGATTCCCAGCCTGGCTCAGTGTACTTAAGGGAAAAATATGGGCATTCCCCCAGAGGCTACGTGAAGGTTCCAGGGGGTCTGTTCTGCTTCCTGGAGCCTTCCCTCTAGCAACATGGCTCTCCAGCATTATCAACAACCGAGGAACAATGATGGGAATAGCCTGGAAAGAATGCTAGGCCATAGAGATTGTGATCAATAAGCATAAGGGTATTAATCATAAGTTTCAGAGTAATTTTCTAAAGCAGGGAACTGGGACAGGGGACACTTCAAGCTCAAGCCACAGGGGCATAATCTATTATTAAGCTATAGGTCAAGGAAAGGTGAGGTCGGGGATGTGAAGAGGCCTCTACTATGGGAGTCCCAATCAGGCCCTGCTTCAACATTACCTCTTGGGGTGACCTCTTCCCCACAAGTGGTTTTGATGGGATTGATATAATTCCCCTTTGTGTGAACATTTTCCTTTTGAGATATCCTTGATAAATAACAGTGCAAGATTACATGAGCTGCAGAGGCATTTTCTTTCTACAGTCCCTTTTGTTCAACTCTTCTCAATCCAATAAGTATTTGAGATGGCTGTGCTGGAAAATATGTCTTGCAGGTCTTTTGAAGAAACTTACTCCAGGTCACTCACACTGTGATGTAGCATAACCAGGACTCAAACCCAGCTCTCTCTAACTCCAAAGCTGATGCTCTTCACCTCTATACTAAGATACTTTAGTTATGTCAAAGTGCACGGATATTGTGACTTTCTCAGTGTTACATAGTGAATGGTGGAGGTGACAGAAATACAGATTATGGAATCTTAGCCCAATGTACTGTCTTTCATAACCATGTAAACTCTTGATTGCATTGTTAAAAACAAACTGAAGAGCTTAAAATGAAGATGAGTTGTTACCTTGGGTGGTTTGATTTTTGTTGATTGCCTTCAATTCATGCTCATCAAAGGCTATGGTCCCTGAATCTGTTTAGATCTTCCCAGGGTCTGTATGTCTTCAGACAATGAGAATGTGCTTGTCCTAGAAGGCACTGATGGTGCCTGCTGCTAATTTTGATTGAAGTTATTACAGAAGCACTTCCTTGATTTTCATTTTTCAGGTGTGATTTCAAAGCACTTGGAGTCCTAACTGCACATCTCCCAGCACCGCATGATCCTCAGCAGCCTGCTAAGAGTTCTTGCCCTTGTCAGCTTCCACTTTGTGTATAAATGAGTCAGAAGCATGCCAGCTACATGTCAGCTGCAGATTACCTCGGCACACTTGTGGTCAGTCGGCCTCCCGCATAATGATTAAATTTCCTTCCAGAAATCTCTCTCCTTGCCCTTGTCCCTCTACTTTCTCTTTATTGATAAAGACCTTCAGCTTAAAAATATTAATTTAAGTGAACGAGGGAGAAGGAGAGGAAGAGGACACACACACCACATATGGATACATATTAAACACCTAAGATGGAATCTTCTTGGAAGCCATTAGGAGAGTACTTCTCACATTTTAATGTGCATGCAAATCACCAGACAGTAGTATTATTAATATGAAGATTCTGATATTCAGGATGTCTGGGATAGGCCCTGAGATTCTGCATATCTAAGAAGCTCCCAGCTGCTAAGAAGCTTCCAGCTGCTGCCAGTGCTGTATACACATTACTTACTATATACTTTGAGTAGCAAGACCTTAGGATATATGGGTCTATATCTTTTAACGTCAAGACCAGCTCACCCTAACTTGAATTTTCCAGATGAGTAAACTGATACTCAGTGAGATTAAATAACCTCCAAGAGGACTTGAGCTACCATGTTTCCCTGAAAATAGGACCTAGTTGGATAATCAGCTCTAATGTGTCTTTTGGAGCAAAAATTAATATAAGACCTGGTATTATATTATATTATATTATATTAATTATATTATATTATATTATATTATATTATATTATATTATATTATATTATATTATATTATATCCGGTCTTATAATAAAATAAGACCGGGTCTTATATTAATTTTTGCTCCAAAAGATTCATTAGAGCTGATTGTCCAGCTAGGTCTTATTTTTGGGGAAACAGGGTACTAAGTTACCATTTTGAATCCATGTCTGTGTGGCTCACTCACTGACATTCCCAGTGGAACTCACTTAAAGAGATGAGGTTAAATTAACACTAGAGAGGGAAAATTAACCCTCTCGCTTGTCTTCCTTTGTTACTTGTGAATTCCCCTCCCCACAAAAGGTGAAAGTGCTGTATAGAGATTATTCAGTCTTTTAAACAGGCAGGCTTTATTTCAGTTATTAGAGTGCAGTCTCCAAAGTTTCAAAAATGTAAGAAAACCCTTATTCCTGATATTTAATACAAATTAATCATGTTTACTTAGAAAATCAAAGGAACTTTTGCCTTTCTGAATTAACCCTAAAACGAACCTTTCTTTCTCATGGGATGGTTTATGATTTAATTAATTCAGCTTAGAAATTAGGGTTAACCATTATTACTAGGTTGAGAAAAAAAAAAAAAATATATATATATATATATATTCATCTTAAATGGTTCAAAGTTTGGATGCCTTGTTTTCATTATATCTGGTTTTTATAGGTACTCATTCATTTTTGGACTATAGGATGATTTTCTTTTTCAGAAAATAAATTTCCTTGTCACAGGAGATGTTTACATGAATCATTTGTGATTACTTTGAGTTGTAATTGTGTCACAAAAAATCAATAGATATTTTAAAAAGAAAGACCCTGAGGAACAGGATATAAATTTACATTTTTATATAGAATTAGCTCTAAATTGAATATACAAAGGAGTGCTTGAAAGGGGTGGCAGTGTTGCAGAAAAACTAGTTAGAAAACTAAGATGACAATACTCTCCAAAGTGGTCTACAGATTCAATGAAATCACTATGAAAATCCCAATGGCTTTTTTTTCTTTTGAATGGAAAGCTGATCCTGCAATTCATAAGGAATTGCAAAGGCCCCATATAACCAAAATAATCTTGAAAAATAAAGACAAATTTGGAGGACTTATACTTCTTGATTTCAAAAGTTGCTATGCAGCTACAGTAATCCAAACAGTATGATACTGGCATACAGATAGATATACAGATTAAAAAAGTAGAATTTAGAGTCTAAGAAATAAACAGTTGATTTTCAACAAGGGTGCCATTCAGATAGGGAAAAAAAATAGTTTCTTCAACAAATGGTCCTGGGACAAGTGTATATCTACATATAAAAGAATGAAGTTGGACCCTTACTTTACACCATTTATAAAAATGAACTGAAAATGGTTTCAAGACCTAAATGTAAGAGCTAAAACTTAAAACTCAAAGCAGAAAATGAAGTGAATTTTTATAACCTTGGATTTGGCTTGGAATAGTTTCTTAGATAGGACATCAAAGCACTAGCAACAAAATAAAAAATAGTTATGTAGGAGTCCATCAAAATTAAAAAATTTTGTATCACACGACACTACCAAGAGAGTGAAAAGACAACGTACAGAATGGGACAAATCATATTTGCAAGGCATATGCATATATTTGCATGTAATGCAAATCACATATCTGATAAGGGTTTAATGTGCAGAATGTATAAAGAACTCTACAACTAAACAACAGTAAGACAACCAACCCAAATTAAAAATGAGCAAAAGACTTAAATAGATATTTCTCCAAAAAGATATATTACTGGACAACAAGCATGTGAAACAATGCTAAAGATGACTAACAATTTGGGAAATAAGAATCACAACTACAATGAGATCCACACATACCTATTAGGATGGCTATAATAAACAAAAAAAAAGAAAAAGAAATGTTTGTGAAGATGTGGACAAATTGGGAACCATTGTATGTTGCTGGTGGTGCAGTATCTGTAGAAAACAATTTGATGGTTCTTCAAAAGGTACATACAGAACTGTCATACGACCCTGACCCAGCAATTTCACACCTAGGTATACATATACCCCAAGAGATGAAAGTATGTGTTCAAACAAAAATTGTATAAGAATGTTCAAAGCAGCCCTATTTTTTTAATAGCCAAAAAAAGGGAACAATTCCAACATCAATCAACTGATGAGTGGATAAACAAACTGTGGTGTTATCCATACAATGGACTATCACTCTTCTTAAAAAGAATGAAGCAACAATACATGTTACAACTGGATGAACTTTGAAAACATTGTTAAATACAAGACTTTATATTTAAACAAAAGAGCACTTTATAATATTCCACTTATATAAACTATTCAGAATAGGCAATTTCATAGAGACCAGAAGCAGGTTAGTGACTGCCTGGGACTGGGGGGAGAGAAAATGGGTTGATGGGAGGCTGCTTAATGCCTATGGGGTTTCTGCTTGGAATGAAGAAAATGTTCTGGAACTAGATAGTGGCAATGATTGCCCACCATTGTAAATAAATGTACGTAAGGCTACTGAATTATACACTTTAAAATGGTTAAAAGAGTAAATTGTATGTTATGTGTATTTTACCATAATCAAAGAAAAAAGTCTGGGAAGTCTTCCTCTGCAGGATTGATCCCTGTGTTTCCCTGTGAACTAGATTTAGGATAAGCAGGATAATACTCCCCACCCCTGCGTAAAAGCACTGGGCATTCTCAACTGGCCCTGCTTTCCTATGAGTTTAAAAACAGGGGATTGGCAAGCAGAGTATGGGTAAAAAAAAAAAAAAAAAAAAAAATGTATACAAAATTCCTGAGAAGAAACCAGCCACCTCAACAGACACCCATGCCTGTTATCTGGGGTGGGAGATAGGGAGGGGCCATGGGGAGTCTGTTTTCCGGTGAGTAGCATGTTTCAGTGCCAAACAAGGGCTTTCTGTTGCACCATCAAAATTTGGACAAATACCAAGACCTTGATTGCAAATACCGATCTTAAATGGAACCACGGGTACTTTGAGGAGAAATGTCTTATTCCAGAGCTAGGGCAGGGAAAGCACAAGAATGAACTTGGATTATCTAATTGGGTTAGAAAATAAGTAAGTGCTCAAAAAAGTATGGGGACATTTCAGAAGGACACAGAAAACCAGCTTGAAGAGGCTCCAACGGGCCAAATCTAGGTCACTTTGAATACCAAAATAATCATGATAGGAATCCATAGTCCATGTATAATAATGTAACATTTATTAAGAATAAATAAACAAAATTTGAAAACAAACAGACCAACACATAACTAATGGATCAAGGGAAACTCTTTTTTAGAGTAGAATACCAACCAAAAGAATCCCACCATTTGCAACCAGCACAGACATAATTGATTCTGGCGAATATCATCAATAGATACTAAAACTTTTGGGTAGATTCATAGGGACTGAAATATTTATAGTCTCAAAGTATACCCCACATATTAATTATTATTGTCAAGGGGAAAAGTGGAAATTTTGCACTGGAGAAACCCAGCAGGTACTACTTTAACAAATGAACAAAGTTTACCCAATAAATTATGGGGCAAACGGACATTAAGTGCTGCCTCCTGATTGATGAATTGAGAAGGGCATATCAGAAAGGTATAACCCAAGTCTACCCACATGGAAATATGAGACAGTTCCAAACTGAAGAGCATTATACTTTTCAAATATGTCAATATGGTGAAAGACAAAGTAAGGTAGAGAAATTGACATGCCCACCACATACAATATGTGATCCTCAATTAAATCATGGAGGACAAATGCTATAAAGGATGTTTCTGAAAAAACTTGGATGTGAGTGATAATAGTAGTATGTCAATGTTATAGTTTTTGAGTTTGATTAATTTTATTGTAGCTATGTAAGATAATGCCCTTGTTCTTAGAAGATACATACTGAAATATTTAGGAATTATTAGGGGGAAAATGTCATGTTGTTTGCAACTTTCAATTAGTGTTATAATAATAATTACATACGTATTGCTTATACATATCTATGATAAAGCAAACACAGCAAAATGTTAGCAGTTGCTAAATCTAGATAAGAGATATATTAGCTGTACTTGTAACTTTCCTGGAAGTTTGAAGGTTTTCCAAATAATGTTAAAAAAAAATACACCCAACATAAAAGTACCACATCTAGAATTCATTCCTGCAAAGACACAGCAGGGTGAATAAATGACGAGATCATCTCTAAAGTATCTTCCAACTGTATGATTTTTGATTTCCATGAGCCTGCATTTCCCCACAAGGATAAGATCAGTCCTGATCAAAGAAAACAACAAACCCTCAAATGGGGAGTCTTCAATCACCATATATAGACACATTAGGAGATTCTTCCTGCCAGACATTTCAAGAAGATTGATAGGTTGGATCAAAGAAACAGTTTTGAGGGAGATTGGTGTTTGTGGAGACATTTTGTCACCTTTAATTCGAGGTAGTTGGTCGCATTCTAGAATGCATGTCTGGGGCCTGCTCAGCTAAACTTACAGTGACTACACAGCCTGAAGGAGCAGAAAAACTAGAAAGATGAAACAACTTGGTGGCAGTTCTCACAGTTGTGGCTGACATCTCATGACATATCTGTCACTAGCATTGTCAGGTGCTGCAAACCAAATGAGCAGGAAATAATTTCCTGGTATAGCCAACCTCTTACATGTTGGAAGGTACCACTCGGTGCAGCTTATTACTGAGACCGAAGATATATTACCAAGAGTTTCTGTGAAAACACAAATTCAAACAGGAGATTGATGAAATTTGCCTGGCTGTGTATATTCTTTATCCACTGTCAGTTTTATTTCAGCTGCCCAAATTTATGTCAAGGAAAGCCAAATTCAATTAACATTTAGAATAGATTTGCTCTTAAAAAATATGAAAGTCTCAAAACAGATTACTGTTTTTTAAACGAGAGATTTATATTTTATGTGATTTCCTTTATTTGGGGGGAATTCATTCTTCTTTGACACATGAGGTAAGAGAGTAGAAAACAAGAGAATTATGCTGAGAGTGGGAAATTAAATAATTAGACCAAACCACCCAGCTTCCCAAATTCTACTTCAGTAGACATTGACGTTCCCTTTTTCTTTCAGTGTAATGTGGATTCAAAGTATATGAGTAACTTTAAATAATAATTATAATTGTTATGGAAGTATTGATTTGCTCCTTGGACTCTGCTGTTTTTTTCCAGCTCACGGTTGAAATGACTCTTTATTGTTTTCTGCTTAATCTGAGTTTACAGCAAGCATGTGGTAGTGTGTGTTTGGTAGCAGGATGACATACAGGCGCACGCACATGCACACACACACACACACACACACGTTCAACTTACAAATGGAAAAATTAAGCTGAGTGACTTTGTTGTTCATGGATGCTAAAGTAAACATTCAGAGGTGATACACCATATATGCCATAGTCATCAAATCAAATCAAATCAAATCAAATCAAATCAAATCAAATCAAATATCATCAAACATGAGAAGTGATGAGAGGTCATGCAGGCAAAGCATACACTTCTTTCTTATTGTTAGATAAATTACCCAAGCCTCATTTGTTCTTTTTTTTTAAATTAAAATCTATTGGGGTGACAATGGTTAAAAAACTACATAGGTTTCAAGTGTACCGTTCGTTTTTATTATGAATAAGTCTGGCATTTTTTGAGCTGCCTTTCCACCCCTGCTGGTTGTTTAAAACACAGAGGGTTTCTGTAGGTCAGTCCTTCCAAACACCATTGGAGAAAGAAACTAGCAGATGAACAATTGTTCACTCAAAAAGAGCTATCACTCAGCAAGAGGGAGCCAAGTCTGGTGGTGCTTGGTGACCACATCTGGAAAGGCTTTCCTGGGAAGAGCCCTGCAGAGGTAGGTGGTTTACCCCTGGATGGCCTCCAGTTGTAGAGTTCAATTATCCAGACATTGTTCCAGTATGACCTTTAGGCCAGGATAGCTGAGTGCAGAGAGACTTCTGATCTCAACCACATATTGGACAAGAATCAATTCTGCTTTTCCACACCCTCCTGCTCTTTTTTAAAACAAATATTTTTAAAAATTTGTGATAAAATCTATATAACACAAAACTTACCATTTTAGCCGTTTTTGAGTATACAGTTTAGAGGCATTACACTCTTAGTTTCTTATGTTGAGCTAGGATATATGTTTTTAAAAGCTACAAGTTTATAATGGTATCGACATTTCCAATTCAAATTTAATATTTAGTACATTCAGTGGTTTCCTTATGTGCCTTACTTTGCAGCATATATTTAAACATTTGAAAATTGAAATTTTAATATGACTTTTAACAGTACAAGTACTGAGTGAAGGTTAGGAAAGCAGAAAACCTAGGTCTGACGTTGTTACACACAAACCAAATCAAACCCAAACACGTTTTCTTCGTGTTTTCCTTCTGTGTACTCTGCCTAATCTCCCTCAGGGTTATCTTGCAGCAACATCTACCCATAGACATAAGGTCCATAATGCTTTTTTCTTTTATCATCATGTCATTACACACAAGGTTTGGTTCGGTGTCTCAGCCTCCTCTGTCTGGTGCCGTGGCAGGCTTTGCCTGGTGGTAACCATAATGCTAATTTTCTTCCAAGTGTACGTGTATGCATGTCATGCTATGCTTATATGTTTGAAGCCATGTAAGAATGAGATAATTATATCTCACTGATGTCAGTTAGTGTAGACGGACGAGTCTGTTTTTCACTTTTCATATATTTTTTTCTCTCTGGCAGAGACCTGCTTATCTTCACTTCTGTTTATAGGTATGTTTCTAGAGCACTGTGAAACCTGTTTTATATCTTAATTTAATCTCTATCCCTTTTCAAAAATAAATTTATTTACCTCTGGTTTAGCAATATTTAATAAATGTTGAACAAACACTTCCTCAGGAATTTAATCATAGACAACTTTATTTTTGGCTTCCACTGTCCTTCGTTCCCGTTTTGTTCAGGATTGATGTAAGGCGTGTTTGCTAAGTATTCTGGTTTTTCCCAGCAAATGTAAATGTCTTCATTCCAGTGATTAAGATGTCCAATTCTACATACTACAGACAACTGTACCCTCCATTTCGAGGTGAGTCTTCTCCCTCCCCCCAGCCTGCACCTATTGCATGTGCAAGGTCTCTGGTTGGGTAGGGAGCCTTGGTGGACATCTTCTCTCTTTTCCCACTTCTTTTCCTACTCCATTGAGGTTGCATGCAAGGAGAAAGTTGAGGAAAGACAGTTAAGGAAGTTCTTATTTGACTGTTATCTCATGACCTGGCATCAGCACCCTGTGTCCTTGGCAGAATTTCAAAGCCGAGTCAGCAGCCCTCATGGACTGGACTCAACATTGGTTCTCCCATGAGCATCCACATCTGATGTACCCCAAAACTCAAACACTCACACATTCTTTGCACTGAAAACCCAGTAATTTTTCTTTGACTCTGCCATCAAAACTTATCTCTTACACCTTAAATCTTTCAAGCTGGAAAAAGACACCAGTTAACCATGTACATACTATAACTTAGGGGCCACGTAAAGCCCTGTTCTCATGATTTAAGGTGAAAAGGAAATACATCCATTCTCTTCATTCTTGGGGGTGATCTCCCTCCAAAAATCCTCTCTCTCCAATAAAAAAAAATGTTTGTTCAATATCCAACATTCATTTTTTTAATGCAATTAATGTGACTGGGGGAATGAGGCTTATAAACTGTTCCCAGACATCGTCTTTATGAATTCTGCATATGGTCTAGTACTTTCTTTGGAAGGCAGTATCTGTTGTCCCTTGGGTCCTTGGGTGAAACTTGCACTTAACATCCTGTTACATGAAGAGGATGACAGATGCTATTACGTTCTTGTTACTTAATATGAATAATTTTAATTTGCATGTTTCAGTCTATACAAAAAATTAGCATGATTGTTCACGATCAATGGTTCATTACTAATCAGTTCTATATGTGAATTCAAATCTACCCGTTATTAAATTTGAGTGCATTTCTTTTTGTGTTATTTGAAGGTATCACTTTAACTTTAAAACTTCAGTTCAATTCAACTAAGTCAAAATCTAGTTTCAGGAGTCTGTTTAGAGGTAATATTTTGTAAATATTATAATAGCAATGCCATGCTCTCTTGGGGGGATTTTAGTTGTTTCTACAGATAAATACTATTTAGAACTAAAAACGTAGACCTGGGGAGAATGCTAGCTAAGAATTTAAAATTTTAAATGAGATGACTAAAAACAGTGACATTGTAGGATGAGATTTTCAGGAAGGAGAATGAAATTAGAATAGGAGAAAAAGTGTACGTATAAATTAAAAAAGGAACAAAGATAATAAGAATTAGTTTGAAGTCCAAACCCTGGACTCCATGGAATACCTGAGGGGTCAGTTTTAGGCTTAAGGAGTCTGTGGACATCCTGAATTGCTGCAAATATTTATGTCTATGTGCTAATGTGGATTTTTCAGCAGAGAGAATTTTACCAGTTTCTCAAAGGGAGCCCAGTGACTCCCAAATAGAAGGAACCCTAGTTTATTACCAATAGCATTGCATTTTGGACTTCTGAAATCTGGACTACATAAATCATTTTATCACTAGCCAGGCACACAATTGAGCAAGTCACTTAACCTATTTGGGCAACAGTGTTTTCAGTATTCCATGGTGTGAGCTTTAACTGATGTGGTCCCATGCCATTCACAGGGCTGGGGCTTAGGGAGAAAACAAAGAAACATTATTCTTCCTTTCCAGAATTTGGAATCACATGAAAGTAAAACATGTGAGTAAAACATATGAAGACCAAACTTGAATTTTATAAAAAATTGGGTTGGAGAATATGGTTTAGATCTGCAGCCAAATGTATCTCCTTACATTTCATTATACTGCTTTTCTGCTTGGTACATTGATGAATTCACCAGAACAGCAAATTTATGCCTCTATAAAGTTACTGTCAGGAGAAGCAGAGAATATATGCATCCCGAGGGCACACTTTTCCAAAAAGAGTATCCAGAAGGTATTGAACCAAGTGTCCATGGTTCCTTTTCTGAATTGTACTGCAAAGGTAAATGAAAGAGTTCATAGAGACCATTCCCTTCTAGGGGAGTAAACTAACGGTTTCTTGCTTAATGAAGCAGAATGGAGATGCAGGAAGGAGCAGAAAAGCACTACCCTATATATAGATGCAACTTATTCATACAAGACAGAAAGGCTGTTTTATAAAATAGCTTGAAAACTGTTTTAGGGTCAGTGGATGTCGAACATTTTATCTAACACTAAGAAAGTTTAATTTGATCAAACAGAACATGGTTATTTACTTTTTGAAACAAATATGATATAACCAAAAGTATTTGGACAAAGTGTGTTGGTTATTATGCAATATATTAGAGTAGTAAAAATGGAAAGCTAGAAACATAACCAGAAAGCTATTATACAAATCATGGTGTTAGGTGATAATTTCCTGACCTGTTGGTAGTAGGAATTAAGATAAACAACTGTGATGATGATTCACTGAATGCTGGGAACAGAAAGACTATGGAATGAGAAGAATCATGTGAAACTCTAAAGCTTAGGTCTTTGGGGGATGAGGATTGAATAAATGAGGAAGGAAGCTTTTGGGGTTGTGACCAACAGTGGGTTTTACTTTTTGCCCATTTTCATTTGCTAAATTCAATTGGTGAATTGGGTAGGTAGTGCATATTTTGCAATTAAGAAAATTGTAAATAATATTAATTATTACCTATTCCAGATTATACCTTAATTGGTACTTTTCAAGTTATCTCAGGACTTTGTAATTGACATTGGTGTTATTACTCATAGGTAAATTTAATTGAGTTTTGTAATGCTTTACTATGCTTTATGCCAATTATCAGTTTATTGTCTCTCAGCTACATATTTACCCTTCATTACCTTCTCTGCTGTAGTGAAACATTTCTGCTTTGCAGCAAGTGTAATATCAAGCCTTGCCAGTGGAGGGAGCTGGAGGGGCTTCCTAGTTCTGCTAAAGCCGCCGGCTTGCTTCTTTTTCATGAATTTAGCAGCAGTATGTTTGTGTGTGGGCAGGGATGAGTGGGGCAGTATCCAGTGGCACTCTGCCCTCGCTATGTGCCCAGAGTACACAGTCATTTTGAAAAGTCTCAGCCCTAATTCTGACCTGGTGTCATCGTGGGCATCATGCACAGGGACCTCCTGATGCCCTGTGAGTGGGCTTTTCACCATGACACGCTTTGTACACTCACCTGCCGGCCTTAGCCAGTATCTCCAGCGTGCAGTTTTTCCAGGGCAATACTCGGGCAGAATGTGCTTTCTCCAGGGCTCACCTGCAGCAGCCTAGTTTTCTGTTACCCTGGGTTATTTCAGGATGCACTTTCTTCAGTACTCAACTATTGGAATGGCACAGCTTTCTCTAGTTCAGAGATCCTGCAGCCATCGCTTTTTCTTGCACTGGGCTCCCAGAGAGAAGGCTGCCTCCAGCTCCCAATTCCAGTAGCGTCCAGAGGCCAACAGATTCCCTTAGTGCCCGAGGGAGCAGATTTTCAGCAAGTCCCACTAATGAGGCACCATTTCAACTTCCCCATCATCCACAGAGCCCTTTTCAATAAGGATCGGATTTCCTCATTGGAAAGGAGGGCCCTTCTGTGGCTTATCATATTTCAGCCTTAGGAATACTGGTTGCTCAGTATATCTGCTACTCCTGTGTTCTTAAGAATTCTCTTCAAATCTTATTAGCCAATCCTCTATTATTCAAATTTTATGCTAATAAAAATTTTATGCTAATAACTCCTTATGTTAAACTTTTCTTACATTACTCTGTCTCCTGACTGGACCCTAACGGATAAAGACATTAATCTTGCCACCTCAGTCATCTTATCTCATCTTTCATCAGTGGCCATTCTGTTTTTCTGTATGAAACTGATTCTACTCTATAATGCCTCCTTCTTATGTCTAAATAGTCCTGCCCACTTGAAAAAGACCCCAGGTAAAGCAGCTTTATTCTTAATTATGTACATCTTGGAGATCTAACTCATTTATGGAGAATAATTTCTAGTTGCTTACTTGAGTAGAAATCTTAATGAAAAAGAAAGAGTATGGGTCCTGAAAGCAGGAATCTGACTACCTTTTCCTTTGTTAGCAGGCAAATGGCATAATAGCTTATTTGCTTCTTTTATTGATTTTCTCCTTTCTCACTTTTATCCCTGAGTAGGCAGGAACTGAAATGATAATATAGGATTGGAATTAGACTATACAGAACTAGGGAGGCTGGAATAAATTATGGCAAACAGCACACTGTGATTTTTCAAGCAACTTCAAAGTACTCTAATGAAGATTTAGTAAGAGAAACCTGCAGTGAGATTGCCCACAAATAAATGCTGGCGACTTACTTGGGAACCTAGGAAGACTTCTCTCCTTTTCTCTTTCTATTTCTATATATATACTACCCCATCACCAGGCACCCAGTGCCCATCTTGTGGGACATGCGGCAAGGTTTTCAACCCCAGTAGGGTCTTCTCTACTCCTCCCTTCTGAAGTGATTCATTTCCATGATTGCTTTTCCTTTTTCTTTTCACTTTAATAAAACCTCCCAACTATTGCTCAATCTAAATATCTCTTCCTTCTTCATCATGCCCATGCTAGATTTCTGAGGAAAAAAGAAATCCATGAAAAGTATTGGTAATTAGCTTGTAGCTGCATGCCATTCAAGTCTTAGTAGTTACTTCTACAAATGCTGCTATATTCCCTTGGGACCACGTAAGACCAGAGGATCATGCTTGGACTGGCAAAGTAAACTCTAGAAATTATGGATTTCTCGGTCATCTTTTGAGGTATGCATTTACTTCTGATAAACATTGCTTCTGCTAATCTCATTTCTCCTGCAAAATTGGCAGGTCCAAGTATTTGTTTGTCTCAGCTTTACAAAATGAAGTAGTCAAAGAGTTAACTAAGTTATTCAAGGCCATGGTCCATCTAGGCATCAAAATGATTAGAATCTTGAGTGTCTCCACTTGATCATACTGCTTTCTTTCAGGGAATTTGACTTTGAATTTTTCAAATCCCTGACCCATTTTAAACTTACAGTTTGGACTTGTGAACTAAGGAAAATGATAATTTGCAAGGGAGAGATTTCAAATTCCTATTGATAGGAAGAACCACCTAAAGTGGCATTAAAGATCTCAAGAGTTTTCAAAGTCACTTCACAAGGCTTTTTGAGTCCTCTAAACATCAAGTTGTTCTCACAAAAAGAACGTACTTTTAATGTGAAGGTTAAAGAAAAGAGGGTGAAAGGCAAGAACTATTGGCAGGGATTGTTCTAAAAATGTAGAAGGACACATGAGCTGAAGAATGGATTAGTATAAAATATTTTAACCTATATTTTAGCATAATTGTGTGTCAATTTCTCTCCATATATTGATTTGAAATATCCAAATTAACTAGTAATTGGTTTTGTAATTTTATACTTATGGTTTAAAAGAATAGAGTATATTGAAAAATCAAGAAAAAAAATTCTAGCTCCTTATACATTTGGATTTGCTAAGGTAACCCTAACCCTGGAAGCTTTTTTTTTTCCTCCCTCTTAATTCCTCTTGTTGAAGCAGTGTAGCATAAATGATCAGCTAAGCTTTTTTCAGGCACAGATAAATATTTAAAAAAATCATTCACTACTCACTCATTTATTCATGTATTCTGGAAATATCCCATATATGTAGAAAAAAAGTGACCACATAATTAAATTCCATCAGGCTTCTTATTTCTTTCTTTTCTTAATTATATGTTAATTATATTTCTTAATTATATATGTGTATATATGTATGTGCATATGTGTATGTTTTAACTGTAAGAGTTGTAGAGGTCCAGGAAAATTTGCATTTTTAAACTTAGCAGGAGTGTTATGCCAAGGTTAGGGCCCTGATTTGGCAGAAATAGAACATTAACACTTGGGATCCACACATTTGAGTTGATGCACTCAAATATCTTTTCCTGGACACTCTGAGCCTACAGAAGTAAGAGCCATTACTTTTTCCAATTGAAGGCTGTTTCTCCCATCTTGCTTGAAGACAGTATAGAAACTTCTGCCTTGCACAATTACCCATATCCCTTCGGAATCTATTTGCACTTTCCCTGCTAGTCACCAGTGACAAGAAACACTCAGAAACATTGAATTTCCAAGTTTCTGTGAACTTCTCCTAATTAAAGGTTAATGCTCCCACTTTGTTTAAAAATGTTACCGAAGGCTTTGGACTTGCAAGACAAATCATGTTCCTTTAAGATCTATCTTAACTTTCCCTTATAATAACCAGACCAACAGCTGGGGTCAAAATACAGCATAATCCAGCTGGGGAAGTGCTGGACCTGCTAGGAGCAGAAATAGGCTATTGACCAAAAAAACTTCAGTGATCAACATATACTGGTAAGACCTGGAACAGTATATTTGGGACTGGATCACTAGGAATTTGAACCAAGGGGAACAGAACATAAATTGTGTAAGAGAGATTTTATCAACATGCTCCAGTAATACTGGATTTACTGTCTTGGCAAGGACTCCTGGATGTGGTGCTTCACCTTCTAGGTTGATCTTAGAGGCTTGGAACAGGTAATTGCCCACACTACATAAAATGGGAAAACCAGATATGCTATCGTAAATATGGAAGAAGGGATCAAAAGTCCCAAAGAAGTAGGCACACTAGAGTGGATACACTACATAATGCCAGAAAATCCACCAGTTAGCTGCTTTTCATGAGAAGAACCAGAAGACATTCCATTCGCTAAAGCAATAATAAATGTGCTGGTAAGAGGTATACTGACATGATTACTAAGTTCGTGTTGGTTTTGCTTTTTAGACCAAGGCTGACATAGGAGATATTAAAGAATTGATATCCCTGATAGAAATGTACGAGCATATTTGATAGATCCCAAAGTAAAAGAGGCTAAGTGTCAGTGTTTAAAGATGAGAAGCAAGGTGGCACAATTATAATGACCAAAATATCTGGAGTGATAGCTAGGGATTTGAACTACAGAGAGCTATTAAATATTCCCAGGGACAAGATAGATGGACAACCAAGAGTATTTCTCTTTATAAAAAAACCAAAATTTTTGAATGGATGATAAGTTTCATAAGTGGTACTATTTTTCTAGAGCAGATTATCACAGCCTTGGGTATATGCCATGTGGACATTGATCTGGCAAATGCAGTCTTTTCCATCTCTGTCAAGAATGGGGGACTAGAAGCAGTTCACATTTACATGGAAGGGATAACAGTACACATTGCTGGTCTTGTCCCAGGGCTATGCTAATTCTCCTGTCTGTCAGAGTGTAGTCTCAGAAGACCTAGACCAGAGAGTCTGGACATTTTTCAGAATATCGCATTTATTGATGACATTATGTTAATCATATCAGATTTACAGTAAGTGTTAAATACTTTGGAGGGTTTGTTTTCCATAGAGTGAGGGACAAACCTAACAAAGATTTAGGGCTCAACACATCACTGAAAGTTTTAGGGATCCAGTGGTCTGGAGCATAGCAAGAAATCCCCTTCTAGACTAAAAGACAAATTGTTTCAGTTTGCACCCCCCACCACTAAGAAGGACTAGTAGGATTTTTCTCCCCATTCTGGAGGAAGCATATTCCTCACTTTGAAATATGGCTTTGATTAATTTACCAAGCCACAAGGAAGGCTTCTAGCTTTAAGTAGTGTGAAAAAAAGGGGGGGTCTGCACAAGGTCCAAGCTGCAATGCCAATAGTGCTACTGTTTACGCCTTACGATCTGGCATTAGAGGTATCTGTGGTGGAACAAGGACATTGTATGGAGTTCATAGAAAATACCAAACAGGAGAATGTTGATGTATACCCCTTTAGTTCTGGAGCAATCCATGCTACTTGCATCAGAGTTTCATAGCAGTTGGTACACAGCTTGCAGAGTGCTATTTGGCCATCTCAAAGAGGAATATGGAGGGCTTGACCTTGGGACAAATGACCATAGATACAGAGCTTTCCATCATGAACTGAGTTCTTTCAGTCCCACCAAGTCATAAAGCCAGGCATGCTTCACAGCAAATTCATTACTGGATGAAAGTGGTACCACTGGGATCTGGCATGAGCAGTATCTGAGTGAACATGAAACTCTATTTGGTTGAAGTGGATAATTTTCTTAATGGCAGAACTGAGAAAATGCTGTTGGGTGCATAAGATTTTTTAAATTGCAAATCCAAGGAGATCAAGGATTATACTAAAGTGATTTGTTTAGATCCTTTTTATTGACTGAGGCACTTCTTGCTGGTTCTTGTGTTGGCGTTACATTATCTTTGAATGTTTTATATAATATAAGAATTATCTTTTCCTGAAAGCTTGGATGAACTTACAAGTAAACTAATGTGGGATTAGAGAAAAGTTGGCATATGTACTAAATAGAAGAAATCACTTGAAAACTACCCCCACAATATAAAATAATTTTATGTATTAAAAAAACCACCATAAATCCAGTGGGAAAGGAAAAAATTTGTTCCACAAATTGGAAAAATTTGCTACTTAGAACAAAATCAAACCTCACTTGAAAACTCTATATGTAATATATTTTCTTAGTCAAATTTGATAATGTATTTTCCATTTTTTTGTTTGTTGAAGTTCTAATAATTAATAGAGATTAATATATTCTATACTAATTCTAAATATTGTTTATACCACTTGTGTCTTATTTCTAATGATACTTATGTGGGTGTGGTTTTGTTTTCCCTTGGTCAGATTTGCTAATGTTTGGTCTGCTTTATTATCTCCCACCCTATTTCCCTCTACCTCACACACCTACTCCAGTGATCCTGCTCTTGATTTATTAATTACTATAATTTTCTCCTTTCTAGTTTATTAATTAACATTTTATCTTTCTTTGGGTAATCAGAATGATTACTTACTCTGTGCGAAACATTGTACAAAAGATTTTACTTTAGCACATTAGTTCATTTCTATCTACTGATTTCATTGTTTGTTTGTTTTTTTTGAAATCTAGAGTTGTATATTTAATTTATTTAAAATGACCTTTCCCATAAAATGTTATTTTTCAATAAAATTACATTATGTAACCATCAAGAGTGACTCATGGATTACAGACTTTAAATGGAAAATATTATTTAGAACAATATTTAAAACATATCTGGGTCTGGGAGCACTTTAGAGCTAGCTAGAGTGGAAATGCTAATTTAATATTGAAAAGCATTTTTTAAACTAAAAATTTATTCAAAAAAAATTTCAAATGTCATTTTATCCTCAAAGTTATGAGAGTATTTCTCTTTGACTGAAGCTAACGTGAAGGATTCAGAGCTCTGGCAAAAGTTCTCTGATTTTTATTTTACCATTTTCATTGTAAAGGCAACTCCATGGGAACTTACCGCTTCTTGAGACATAGTATGAGTTCTTTTACCCTTTTTATTGTACAAATGTAATAAAGACACGGGGAATCAAAGGTTTCTTCTTGTTAAGTGTTAATTGCTACATATCCTTGTTTAATCTGATTTCAGCTTTCCATATTCTCTATTTCCCAGTATGTAATCCTTTTGTCAAAATATTTTAGGAGCTTTTAGATAGCTTTTGTTGTCTGGTTTAGGGATGTTAGAGAAGTTATTATGGCAAATATTTCTTAGAAATTCCTTAAGATTTTGCTTATAATTCCTCAAAGAGATAGCATCAATTTCACATTTAGAACCCAGAATATTCTTTTTCATGCTTTCTACTCTGACTTCAAAACAATATCCTGTTCCCACAAAAAATTAGTGACTACAGCTCCCACACGCATTTGCATATAGGAAGAGGGCCATTCAATAACCATCAAGTGGTCATTGTTATCACCACCATGGTAGTAATTTATATATTAGCTGGAGTCCTATGTGGTCCAGTCTCTGTACAGAGTCACATTACAATAAACACTGAACAGCAACCCAAAGTAATTAAAAGGAACTATCAATATCATTAAAGGCATCAATCCATAACCCACAGCAACACAAATCTAAACATATCTCAAAAGCCCCTTTCCTCTCCTAAAATATCCAATACCACACCTGCATGGTGTCTCTCTCACATTGCCTCTCAGTCTCCCTGAAGTCTGTGCAGGGTTTATCTGTTTATTTCTCTACCACTTCCCTCTGTCTCTATTACTCCTTTCCTACCACTGGCCCCACCACTATTCTGAATTTGTATCTCAAAAGCCTGAGAATGGGATCTGCAAAAACAGAATTCTTTCAAGGCCAAGTGAGGAAAGAAAATAAAAGAAAAAAGAAAGAAAGAAAAGAAAAAAATTCCTAAACTTTTCCTAAAGAAAAGAAAAAAAGACAAATCCCCTTCTTTTATAAAGGACTGGGTGGAAGGAAGCATTGGGAGAAATCATGCAAGAATACACTTTTGTCTTTGTCACTTAGGTAGTGAAATGTGCACTAGCTCATTCAGTCCTCATGGTAACTGTATGAGGTAAACAATGTTATTACAATTTCTATTTTGTTTGTCAGGGTAACTAGGACTAGAGAGATAAAGTAATGTCTTCCAATCACCTCGCTCATGAGACAGAACAGGGTCCCTGCTTATAAGCAATTTGCTGTACTATTGTACAGAGTTTCATAAAACTCAATAATGGTTATTCTCCAATTAGAATATGTATTTTTTTTTCTCTGGCCCATTTTTTTTTCTCTCCAAATCTGAGCCCTTAGAAGTGAATATTTGCTTAAAATAAATCCATATTATGTGGATTTATCTCCAATCTGCTAACTTCTTAGTTTTGGAAACTGGCGTCTGTCAAAACTTTGCTTTAGTTATTCTCAAAATTTAAAACACATTTTTACAGAATAGTAGAACTAATTCTTCATGCAACCATTAGGATATTTTTGATTGATTCTGGTGAATTAGATAGAATGGGTTTTTAGCAGATGGGATTAGTAGTGAGAGGTCCTGGAGGTGCATCCGCCAGCACGAGAGCATATGAACTTGCCTTTGTAATACTTATATTGACACTGGAGTCTTGAGAGATAAAGTCAATGCTTGGAAGGGAAGAAACAAAGATGCTATCTTGCCCCGGTAGGAGATAAGACAAATATAATTTTCTAAAGGGAGGAAATTGTAACCATAATCTGGCTGGAAGGAGGAAGAAACAATTATTGTGGACATTTGAGCAACAACAAAGGGTTCTTTGGGGTAGGCACCACTCTGTTGATTGTCATATTTGTGTTGTACATTATTATAATTCAGCACATGGTCTATCCCTTGGTTTGTGGATTAAGGAAGGTCTGTGTATATATACATTAGATGCAGAGGATATGAAAATAAATAGGTGCTTGCTTCAGTCTGAGTCTCCTGAGTCTCCCAGATATTCATGATGAAATCTGCCTTGGAGAATGGACAGAATAGCAAACACTCACTATCCCAACCAATTTCTTATCCAACTTCATAACAAAAACGGAATGAAACACTCCATGAATGTGGGCAGGGAAACTGGAAAATATTTTTTGAAAGGAACTACAACCAAGATTACCCAGTAAAGCTATAATTTAGAATTGAAGGACAGATAAAGAGCTTCCCAGACAAGAAAAAGGAGTTTATCACCACCAAACTAGTATTACAAGAAATATAAGTGGGACGTCTTTAAGATGATAAAAGAAATCAAAAATATTAATTATAAAATGGCAATAACCACATATCTATCAACAATTATCTATCAACTTTATATCTTTCTATCAATTTTAAATGTAAATAGATTCAAGGCTCCAATAAAAAACATAGGGTGGCTGAATGCATAAGAAAACAAGGCCCTTACACATGCTGCCTACAAGAGATTCACTTCAGATCAAAAGACACACAAAGACTGAAAGTAAAGGGATGGCAAAATATATTTTATTAAAATGGAAATTTAAAAAGAAACAGATGGTATGGCAATACATATTCTAGAAAAATAGACTTTAAAACAAAGGCTATAATGAGACACAAAGGACCCAGTAATCCCACGTCTGGGTATTTATCCAAAGAAACCCAAAATGTTACTTCGAGGGGATGTGTGCATCCATATGTTCATTACAGCATTGTTCACAATGGCCAAGGTGTGGAAGCAGCGTCGGTGTTCATGGATGCATGAGTGGATAAAGAGGAGGTGGTACATATATACAATGGAATATTACTCGACCATGGAAGGGAATGGGTTCTTGCCATTTGTGGTGGCGTGGATGGACCTGGAGGGTATTGTGCTGAGTGGAGTATGTCAGACAGAAAAAGACAAGTGAAATATGATTTCATTTATATGGGGAATCTAAAGAACAAAACAAACAAACAAAACAGGAACAAACTCATCGATACAGAGAACATTTTGATGGTTGCCAGATGGATGGGTGTTGGGAGGGTGAGCAAAAAAGGGAAAGGGATTAAGAAGTGCAAATAGAAGTGCAAATAGAAGTTGCACAGTATTCATAGGGATGTAGGATATAGCGTAAGGAATATAGTCAATAATATTGTAATAACCATGAGTGGCATCAGATGGGTACTTGGTTTATTGAGGTGATATATAGGAGGATGGTTGGGGTGCTTGTATGAAAAAGGTGAAGGGATTAAGAAGTACAAATTGGTAGTTACGTAATAGTCATGGGGATGTAAAGTAAAGCATAGGGAATATAGTCAATAATATGGTAATTACTATGTATAGTGCCAGGTGGGTAGTTAAGGGGATCACTTCTTAAATTACATAAATGCCTAACCATGTCAACTGCAACTGAAAAATTTTAAAAGGGTGGAAAAGGTGAAAGGGAATAAGAGGTTCCAATTTCCAGGTATAAAATAAATAACTCATGGGGATGTAAAATACAGCATAGGTAATATTGTCAACAGTATGGTGATAGTGAGGTATGGTGTCAGATGGTTGCTGGACTTAACATGGTGATCACTTCTTTAGGTATATAAATGTTGAATGACTATGGTGTATACCTGAAACTAATATAATATTGTATGTTAACTACATTTTAATACAAAATCTTTAAAAAAGAGTTCGTGTAAGATAAAGAGTTTGTGTATTCTAAGCGATTGTATAAGTTTGTGTAAATTTGTCTTTTTGCTTCCTCAAACATTTGATAGAATCCATTAGTGATGCCATCTAGGGGTGGAATTTTCTTTGTGAGAAGGTTTTAATTATGAATTCAATTATTTACCACACATAGGGTTAATCATATTGTCTATCGCTCCTCATGCCAATTTTGATAAGTTGCAATTGGCAAGAAGTTTGTCCATTTCATCTAAGTTGTTGAATTTATTGGCATGATGTTTAAAAATTTTCTTTATTATAATTTTTGTTTGTGTTATCAGTGGTGATATTTCCTCTTTCACCCTTGACACTGTAATTCTTGATTTTACCCTTTTTCTTGGTTAGTCATATTAGCATATTATCATTTTATCAATCTTTTCGAAGACCCCAACCTTTAAATATGTTAATTTTCTCTCTTATTTGTCCATTTCTTTTTGTTTCATTATTTCTGCTCTTGTCTCTGTTACTTTAAGTTTAATATTCTTTCCTTTTCTAATTTCTGAAGGTGGGAAATTAGGTCATCTGACTTTAAAACTTCTTTTCTTCCAAGAGCATGTGGCTATAACTCATGATAAAATGACAGATAATTCAGAGTTTATATAGAGTGGATGTAATTATAATTGGGGGAAAGAAGGATTTTATGAAACTCTAATAAGCAAGAATGGTGTGGAGGATCAAAGGACCACATACCCCCTTAGAAAGAAGCCAAGTCTCCACAAGAGCAGTCTTCCAAGTTGCCTATCACGTTGAGGGGCTTATTTGTTTTATCTCACTCAAGTCTTAAAAGAACATAGTGAGAACACCTAGTGCCTAGATCTTGCTTTCTAATAATACCCCAATTAAGGGAGCCTGGGATCCTTGGAAAATGGCTGATAGGACTGGGACAGGAAAAGTACAACGTGAACCGAGAACATCTTGTGGCACCAGAAAGTAAGGAAGTGCTAATAACAGGAAACTGGATAAGGAGTTTATGGAAACTGCACTACACAATTTTTCTGTGAATTTAAAAGTGTTTAAAAAAGTTTGCTTAAAAAGCATAGTTAAGGAGGTGAATTTCCCCATATTTCAGTTGAGAAAACAGTTTCATGGAGTTTAACTAACTTGCTCAAAGTCAGGTTATCAAAGTAAGTGGTGAATTATAGCATTTGACCTACATCTTTGGACTGAATGGCTTGTCTCATCACCTCACATCACCTCTTATGGACGGCCAACAATCCATTTCAGTGTCTTCTACGCCACTATCAAAATTTCCATTCCTTCTCACATCCAGGGCTTCCAATGTTTTCATGTACCTCAGTAGGAACACAAGAAAATATATGGATCCATTTGTCTTAATTTGGATTGCCTCAAAGTAGTCTTCAAAACAAGAGCATTAAGTGCAAGCAGTTGATTTGGGAAGTAATTTCAGGAAGCACAAGGGAAGAGTGAGATAGGGATAGGAAAAATGCCAATACGTTATTTGTAATCAACAGATTATGCGTTAGCCAGCTGGGACTCAATTCCACTGGGATCCTTTGAAAAACCATGTGGAGCATATCTCAGAATCATCTCTCTGGAGACAGGGAGGCTGTCATTTATCCACTGACTCTCATCTTGCCATGGTTGAAGGTTGCTCTGAAGGGGTTAAAAACCCCATACATGGGTTTTACAGTTCTGGAGAAAACCTTCATTCAGGGAAGAAGAGAGATTCATGCTCTTAAAGTAAAATGCTATCACCAGGCCAACAACTGAAGTAGATATAAGAAAACTCAGGCTGAAGGGATAGGGGGCAGAGTCTGCTATACACATTAAGGAATTTTTGAGAGTGTGTAATTCCTTACAGACATAGTTACCTTCTAATGAAAAAGACACTTTTAAACGCAAAGGTGTAGATAACTAATTTAGAATTCAAGACAATGTAGGGCAGGTGTTAGCAAACTATGGATGGTGGGCCGAATCTTGCTCACTGTCAGGCTTTGTAAATATAGTTTATTGTAACACAGCCATGCTCATTTGTTTCCATATTGTCTCTGACTGCTCTTGCACTACAATGGCAAGTTAAGTAGTTGTGATAGAGACTATATGACCCACAAAATCTAAACTATTTACTATCTGGCCCTTAATGCAACAAATTTGCTGACTTTACATAGGAAGACTTCTGCTATACTGAGTTTTCTTCTGTAGGTGATGATGACTTGCCCCCTTTTCAGGTTACCCACTATTCTGTGAGGTCATTTGAACTCTTTGAAAACTGGTGTCATCTATTATATTGTTGGTAGAAAATTCCCTACTGGAGTTCAGGCAGTTTCCCCTGAAATGATAATAGGGTAAAGATCTCTTGAGGTCCTTTCCAGTTTATGCTCTGGTTTTGGGAAAATCACAGTGCTGGCAAAGTGAAATGAAAGCACATTTTAAAAATATTAGCTACTGATCTATATACTTCTTTATATTAGATACTCCAATCTATAGGGAGAAAAAAAAATCCCACTTTATCCAGGTTGGAGTGTCATTTGAGAGTTGAAGAATCTGTTTTGCTCATATGGAGATTTCAAAAGAACTTGTTATAGATAATAGACCACAATTTGTGGGCATTTCTTCCATATATCACCACAAAGGGACAATTTCTAACACTACCAGTTCTCGTTATCTTCAATTTACTGGAGAGGCCGGAAGTGCTGTGCAAATATGTCAGAACATCATTTAACAGGATGATATATTTATAGAAATGCTAAGTTATTGAGGAACTCCCACGATATCAGCTAAATTCAGCCCAGTTCAATTGATGCAAAGCAGAGATATTAAATCCACATTTTCCAAATTAGGAAACATTCTGCTTCCTAAATTGTCAAAGCAAAACAGAAAGTTCAAACAGCAGCCACATTATGGCAAGCAGAACTAATGGAGACTCTTCTGTAAAAAAAAGTCTGACTCTTTAGAAGTACAGTACAAATATACAGTCAGAGATACAGGAAGACTAAAGGGAAAAAAGTAATTCGCTAAGGTTTCAGGCTCATGCAATAGTTTAGAAATTATGACTGAGCCATCAACATATACACAGAATGAAATTTCAAAGTGAAAGTTCACACCAATATACAGTTTCTCAGAGGACCTGTTCAGGAATGTGCTTCATGACTTTTGACATTATACTGATAGTAAATGCGTGAAAAGGTAGGCTAATTTAATACTGGCAGAAGATTTAGTGATGAAGATTTAAGAGAAAGCTGTTGATTAATAGAGACAGGAAGTAGAATGGTGATTGTCAGGGCCTGGGGGGAGAGGGTTATGAGAGTTATTGTTTAATGAGTGCAGAGTTTCAGTTTGGGAGGATGTAAAAGTTCTGGAAATGGATCATGGTGATGGTTGCACAACACTGAATGTAATAAACGTCACTGAGCTATACACTTAAAAATGGTTAAAATGGCTTTGTTACATATATATTTACCACAAGTTTCAAAACGTAAAAGCTATTCTTATTCTGTGAGTACCACCCCTCTAAAAGAAAGAACTCAGGGTGTGTTTCCCTCATCTCAAGCACAGTGAGAGGATATTCAAAAGAACCATTTGAGCTTGATGTTTATCCCCCCACTCAGATATGGTGCCTGATTTATATCTCAGAAAGATAAACAGTGTTTGGAAATAAGAAAGGGCTTTGTAGTAGAGTAAATACTGTGAACTACAATGAAGGTAAGCATTCATGCATCCTGCATGTAATGCAGAGCAAATGCAACTCTCGTATACTAATTGTTGAAGTATAAATTCACAGTCACAGTGAAAAATACTTTGGCAGTACGTACTACAGCTGAACATATGCATAGCCAGTAATTCAGAAATCCTACTCTTAGGTGCATAGCTAACAGCACTGAGTTTGTAAGTGCACCTGAAGACATATACAATAATGTTCATAGAAGCTCAATGGTCCTGAAACGGAGACATAAAAAATGGCAAACTAGCATAAAAAGTAAATTGTGGTATTTTTAGACAGTGACATACCTCAATGAGATTAATTCACTATGCCATACACAGCACCATGTATTAATTCCTCCCAAAAAAAATATTGAACAAAAAGAGAAAGATATAAAGGAGTATTTACTGTAAGAATTCATTAAATATTTTCTTATTCTTTTAATGTCTGTAGGAACAATAGCCTTGTCCTTTCTTTTATTCTTGGTATGAGTAATGTGGATCTTCTTTCTCTTTTTGTGGTCAGTCTGCTTTAAAATTTTCAATTTTATTGATCTTAAAAAGATCCAGATTTTAGATTATTCAATTCTCTCTCTCTCTCTGTTGTTGACTTAAAATTCAATTTTTGCTCTGATATTTTTTATTCCTTTCCTTCTGATTGCTTTGGGTTTGATTTACTCTTCTGTTCCTGCCCCCCATCTTTTTAAGACATAAGGTTAGATAATTTATTTAAGGGGGGCGGGGGGTGGGGGGTGGGAGATGAGGGTAAGGGGGATCGAATATATGGTGATGGAAGAACTGACTCTGGGTGATGAACACACAATGGGATTTATAGATGATGTAATACAGAATTGTACACCTGAAATCTATGTAATTTTACTAACAATTGTCACCCCAATAAATTTAATTAAAAAAAAAAAGATATATGAAAAAAAAAAAGTACTAGGTGTTTGTGATATGTATTAGTTTGTGGTACTTATCGGCTTTAAAAATTTTTGTATTTTGTTGCAATTTCTTTTCTTATTATAAATAAATGCCCATGTTCATATGAAAAAAAAAAAAGAATTTCTTCTGTAATCTAAACACTTATTGTTATAAATTTCCTTCTAAGCACGACTTTAGCTGCATTTCACAAATTTTGATATATTGTGTTTTCATTTTCATTCTATTCCAAATATTTTCTAACTTCTTTTGTGACTTTTGATTTGACTTAATTATTTGGAAATATTTTGGTTGATTTTCAAATATCTGGGAAGTTTTCAGATATCTTTCTTGTTATTGATTTCTAGTTTGATTCTACATAATCAGAGAACATATTGTTTGATTTCAATTCTTTTAAATTTCTTGAGACCAGATCTTGGATATGGTCTATCTTGGTGAATGTTCTATGTGCACTTGAAAATAATTTACATTCTTTTGTTGTGTGGAACATTCTAGAAACATCAATTAGGTTAAATTGATTAATAATGTTATTCAGGTCTTTCATATTCTTACCTATTTTCTGTCTACTTGTTCTGTTGTTTACTGATAGAGGATTGTTGGATCTTCAACTTTAGTTGTGGGTTTGTCTATTTTCATTTTCAGGTCTCTCAGATTTTGCTTCATTTTTTGAAGTTCTGTTGTTGAGTGCATACAAATTTAGGTATAGGATTGTTATTTCTTCTTAATGAATTGACTCCTTTATTATTATGTAATGCCTTTTTCTTCTTTCTTTTTTTTTAATGCCCTTTTTATTCCTTGAAATATTTATTCTTATGATGTCTACTTCTTATGATATTATAGCCACTTCAGCTTTCTTTTAATTAGTGTTTGCATGATATATCTTTCCATCCTTTTAGAGATAAAAGGATGTTTAGAGATAAACATCGTGCCTACTTCCTTCCATGAACACCTTAAAATTACAACTAAATTATAGAAAAATCAACTTGGAGAGCCATCTGAAATCTAGCTGAACATAAGTTTTATAACTAAGAATATAAAGAAGAAGTGACATCACAACTGGTAGAAGGGGCAGAGATGTGAAATGCACTGGCCCCAAACCTCCATGTGGCACTTGAGAATTAGGAGGTATAACTTGGCTGTAGAATTCCCCTCTGCAGAGGGACCCCAGCCCCACACTAGGCTTCCCAACTCGGAGTACCAGTGCTGGGAAAAGGAGCCCCCACAACATCTGGCTATGAAAAACAGAGGGTATTCTGACCATCCGGGTGGAACAGAGATAGCGGGAAACCCAGATGTCCTCTTAAAGGGTCCACACACAGACTCACTCAGTTGCAAGCATTCACCCTGGGCTTTGGTGGAGGGGCTGTGACTCAGGGGGTATCAGAGGCATATGGGGGGCAGACTAAGGAGTGTGGCTTTGAACAAGGGCTGGAGGACAGTCGCTATTTTTCCTGTATGGGGTCTGCTTCCCATGCAGCCAGCAGGCAAGGGCTGCTGTGTTGAGTCCTCCTCTATGCCCATGGCCAAATTTGAATCTGAACTTGTCTGGTGAGCTCCACTAGGACCCCACCCCATCTAACTCCCCCAACGCTGGAGGCACTTTCATGGTGAGTAGCCAGCTCTGCCCACATTGCACTCTTTCTTGGAAAACTGTCAGAGTCTGTGGACCCCAGGTAGGTGGTGACTGGTTTCCCTGTGCTCTGAGACTTTTGCTGAGTAGCTCCAGGCTCTGCACTGGCACCAAACCAGTATCTACGTAAAACTGGTTACCTCAACTCTTCCCACTCGAGTGACTCCCTGAGACCTGCCTCACCCAACTTGTATACTGCACTAGGCTTTATCAGTGGCTGAACCTTAAGGGAGCTGGCAGGTGGCAGCAGGCCTCAGGGTGTCCTGGATTTTTGGAGATACCCCAGCCCCTGTACTGGTTGCAGCCACCCTCAGTTCACAGTGTGGCCTCTCCCACATGCCTCCAGGTCCAGCAGAGGCAATGAACAACCATGGATCACTTTGTATTTCCCAACAGGTAGACCCTGGCTGGTCACAGGCAGTGGGTGACCTGGGCCTGCACCTGAGACCGTCTCAAGAGGCACCGGAACCAACATACTTGTAGGTTAGACTCAGACCACCACAGAGTACTGCCCAATTAGCCCTACAGGAGGCACACAAAAAGTGCAGTCTCAACAGGCACCAGAGCAAGCTGGGTGAATCCCACTCAGTGGAGTAAACCCCCCACATAGCAGCCCATAAACTGGACATGGCCAAACCCCACAGCCAATCAGCCTGTGGGTCAATCTCACCCACCAAAATGCCAATAGCAATCAAGGCTTAACTATAATAGGAGAACACACACAACACACACAAGGGACACTCTTGGAGCACCTAGAGAACATGACCAGGGAGACTGTGCCACTAGGTCCTACAGGGCGGCTACTATATATTGCCACCTGGCCAAGCCTGGGAGACATAGCAGATCTACCTAATACGTAGAAACAAACACAGAGAGGCAGCCAAAATGAGGAAACAAAGAAATACACCCCAAATGAAAGGATGGGAAAAAACTCCAGAAAATAAACTAAATGAAATGGTGGAAAGCAATCTACCAGAGACAGAGTTCAAAACAATGGTTAAAAGGATGCTCAAAGAACTCAATGAGAACTTCAACAGACATAAAAAAGGACATAGAAACCACAAAAAAGAACCAGTCAAAAGTGAAAGATACAATTGAAATGAAAAAATGCATTAGAAGGACTCACCAGCAGACTAGGTGAAGCAGAGAATCAAATCAGCAATTTGGAAAACAAGGTAGCAAAATATACCCAATAGGAAAAGCAAAAAGAAAAAAAAATGATTCAAGAAAACGAAAATAGTTTCCTCTGGGACAACATCAAACACTGCAACATTCACATCATAGGGGTATCAGAATGAGAAGTGAGAATGCATGGGACCAAGAACCTAGTTGAAGAAATGACTGAAAACTTTCCTAATCTGGCAAAAGAAATAGGTATACAAGTCCAGGAAGTGCAGAGAGTCCCAAACAAGATGAACCCAAACAGGTTCACACCAAGACCCATTATAATTAAAATGGCAAAGGTTAAAGACAAAGAGAGAACTCTGAAAGAAGCAAGAGAAAGCAGTTATTATTTACAAAGGGGCTCCCATAAGAGTGTCAGTTGATTTCTCGACAGAAGCTTTGCACACCAGAAGGATTTGCCATGAAATATTTAAAGTGATGAAAAGCAAGGATTTACAACCATGAGTACACTACACAGCAAGGCTATCATTTAAAATCTAAGGACAGATAAAGAGCTTCCCAGACAATAAAAATCTAAATGAGTTCATCACCACCAAACCAGTGTTACAAAGAATGTTAATGGGACATCTTTAAGACAGAAAAAAAAAGATAAAAATTATGAATAATAAAATGGCAATAGCTACATATCTATCAATAATACTTTCAAAGTAAATGGATTAAATTCTCCAATCAAAAGACATAGGAGGGCTGAATGGATAAGAAAACAAAACCCTTACATATGTTGCCTACAAGAGACTCACTTCAGATTGAAAGACACACAGAGACAGAAAATAAAAGAATGGAAAAAGATATTTCATGAAAATGACAACAAACAAATAATCAAAAACAACTGGGGTAGCAAAACTTATACCACACAAAATAAACTTTAAACAAAGAGACAAAGAAGGACCCAGTAATCCCACTTGTGAGTATTTATCTGAAGAATCCAAAACACTACTTCAAGGAGACTTGTGCATCCCTATGTTTATTGCAGCATTGTTTACCATGACCAGAATGTAGAGACTTTGTTTGTCCATCAATGGATGAGTGGATAAAGAGTAGGTGGTACATGTATACAATGGAATATTGCTCGGCCATGGAAAGGAATGGGTTCTTGCCATCTGCGGTGGCATAGATGTACCCGGAGGGTATTGTGCTGAGTGGAGCATGTCAGATAGACAAAGACAGATGGAATATGATTTGTTTACATGTGGAATCTAAAGAAAAAAAACAAACAAAACAGAAACAAATACATAAATACAGAAAACATTTTTTTGGTTGCCAAATAGGAGAGGGCTTGGGAATATGAGTGAAAAAAGGGGAAGAGGCTAAGAAGCACAAATTGGTTGTTACAGTGTTGTTATTGAGATGTAGGGTATGGCGTAAGGAATATAGTCAATAATATTGTAATAACTATATATGGTGTCACATGGGTGCTAGATTTTTGGTGTGTTAAATGGGAGGAGTTTGGGGGGGCAGGGTGAAAAAAGTTAAGGGATTAAATAGTACAAATTGGTAGTTATAACATAGTCATGGGGATGTAAAATCATAGGAAATACAGTCAATTATATGCCAATAACTATGTATAGTGCCAGATGGGTACTAGATTAGTCAGGGTGTCACTTCTTAAATAATAAATGTCTAATCCCTATGCTGTACACTGGAAATTAATATAAAATAATATTAAAAGTCAACTGTAATTGAAAAATTGAAAAATGGGGAAAAGGTGAAGGGGAATAAGAAGTTCAAATTTCTAGGTATAAAACAAATAAGTTGGGGATATAATACACAGCATAGGGAATATAGTCAATAATTTTGTGATAGGGTAGTGCAGTATCAAATGGTTGCTTGACTTACCATGATGGTGACTTTTTTAGGTATATAAATATGAAATAATTGTTGTATATGCCTGAGACTAATATAATACTGTATGTTAGCTATATTTTTAATAAAAATTAAAAAAAACCAAAAACCCAGAAATGAAACTCGAGGGTCACTTCTCAGTCCCAGACTGTGCTTTACACAATTTCCTTTTTTTTTTTTTTTTTCCTGGATAAGTATTAGGCTTGCTGGTCATTGTATGTTACATTTGTGATTTCCCACTCAAGTTCCCAAAGTTCTCTCTCCCCAGGCTTTGCTTTCTGTTTGTTTATTTTTATTTTTTGAAATTAATTTCAGGTGTTCAAAACAATGTAATAGTTAGACATTTACACCCCTCACGAAGTGCTAACTCCACCCCCACAATCTACTATCCTCTGACATCGTATATAGAGACAATTCGATTGAATCTATTCCCTATGCTGTACTACATACCCTGTGACTAAATATATGTTAAATTATAGTTGACATTCAGTATTATTCAACTTCAGCGTCAGGTGTACTCTGCAGTGGTCAGGCATCTACACTGTCCATAAAGTGGTCTCTCTAATAAGACAAATGTCCTTCAGATACCCTACCAAATCTTTACAACATTGTTGATTATATTCCCCAAACTGTCTTTCATATCCCTGTGGCAATCTTGTGGTTACCAATTTATGCTTTCTAATCCCCTCACCTTATCCCTCATCCCCACCCACCTCCCACTTAGCAACCCTCAGCTTTTCCTCTACATCTCTCAGACTGTTTCTGACTAGTTTGCTCATTTATTTTATTCTTTAGATTTCATATATAAGTGAGATCATATGGTATTTGTCTTTCTCCGTCTGACTAATTTCACTTAGCATAATGTTCTCTAGGTCCATCCATATCATTGCAAATGGTAAGATTTCATTCTTCTTTATGGCCGAGTATTACTCCCTTGTATAAATGTACCACAGTTTCTGAATCCAATCATCTACTGATGGGCATTTTTGTTGTTTCCATGTCTTGGCTATTGTGAATATCACTGTAATAAACATAGGGGTGCATATAGTTTTTTGAATTAGCATTTTTTATTTCTCTGGATAGATACCTAAGAGTGGAGTTGCTGGGTCATAAGGTAGTTCCATTTCCAGTTTTTTGAGATATCTCCATATTGATTTCCATTGTGGCTGCACCGATCTGCAATCTCACCAACAGTGCACTAGGGATCCTTTTTTTCCACATCTTCACCAGCACTTGTTGTTTGTTGATTTATTGATGACAGCCATTCCAACTGGAGTGAGGTGGTATCTCACTGTGGTTTTTATTTGCATTTCTCTAATGATTAGTTAGGATGACCAATTTTTCATGTGTTTTGGCCATCTGTATGGCCTCTTTAGAGAAAGGTCTCTTCATGTCCTCTGCCCATCTTTTAATTGGGTTGTTTGTTGTTGTTTTTTTGGTGGTGGTTAAATGAGTTGTTCTTTTTTCATAAATTTTGGATATCAACGCCTTATCAGATGTATCATTCACAAGTATCTTATCCCATTTAGTAGGATGCCTTTTTGTTTTATTGATGGTTTCCTTTGCTGTGAAAAAACTTTTTAGTTTGATGTAATCCCATATGTTTATTTTTTTCTTTTATTTTCCTTGACCAAGAGGATATATCAGTAAAAATACGGCTAAGGGTAGTGTCTGCAAATTTACTTCCTATATTTTCTTCTAGAAGTTTTATGGTATCAGATCTTACATTGAAGTCTTTAATTCATTTTTTTGCATGTGTCTGTCAGATTTCCCAGCACCATTTATCTTTACCCCAATGTAAATTCTTGCTTCCATTGTTGTAGATTAAATGACAATACAGGCATGGATTTATTTCTGGGTTCTCTCTTCTGTTCCATTGATCTATGTGTCTGTTTTTATGCCAGTACCATGTTTTGATTACTATAGCCTCATAGTATGATTTGATATCAGTTATTGGGATACCTCCCACATTGTTCTTATTTCTCAAGATTGCCATGGCTATTCAGGGTCTTTTATGGTTACATATGAATTTTAGGATTATGTGTTCTATATCTGTGAAAAATTTCACAGTTGGTTTGACAGGAATTGTGTTGAATCTATATATCACCTTGGGCAGTATGGACATTTTAACTATACTAATTCTTCCTATCCCTGAGCATGGTATGCGTTTCCATTTATTTGTATCTTCTTTAATTTTTCTCTTCAGTATCTTTCAATCTTCTGCGTACAGGTCTTTTTCATTTTGGGTCAAATTTATTCCTAAGTATTTTATAGTTTTTGAGCAATTTTAAATGGGACTGTTTCCTTAATTTCTCCTTCTGATAGTTTATTATTGGTATACAAATGCAACTGATTTCTGAATATTAATTTTGTATCCTCCTACTTTACTAAATTCATTTATCAGTTCTAATAGTTTTTTGGTGGAGTCTTCGGCGTTCTCTCTATGTAATATCATGTCACCTGCATATAATGACAATTTTACTTCCTCCTTACCAATTTGGATGCCTTTTATTTCTTTTTTTTGGTCTGATTGCTGTGGCTAGAACTTCTAGAACTATGTTGAATAAAAGTGGAGATAATAGGTAACCTTGTCTTGTTCCTGATCTTAAGGGAAATGGTTTTAGCTTTCCCCCAGCATATGATGTTAGCTGTGGGCTTATCATAAGGGCCTTTATTATATTGAGATATGATCCCTCTATTTCCACTTTGCAAAGAACTTTTTATTATAGATGGCTGCTGGATTTTCTCAAATGCTTTTTCTGCATCTATTGATATGACTGTATGATTTTTATTTTTCATTTTGTTAGTGTGATGTATCACATTAATTGATTTTTGGATATTGAACCCACCTTGCATACCAGGAATGAATCCCATTTGATCGTAGTGTATGATCTTTTTAATGTATTGAATTAAATAGAATTCTGTTTGCTAATATTTTGTTGAGGATTTTTGCATCTATGTTCATTAGGGATATTGGCCTGTAGTTTCTTTTTTTGTCATGCCTTTGTCTGATTTCGGCATCAGGGTGATAGTGGCCTCATAAAAAGAATTTGGAAGCTTTCCCTTCTTCTGAATTTTTTGGAATAGTTTGAGGAGAATAGGTGATAATTCTTTTTTGAATGTTTTGTAAAATTAACCTGTAAAGCCATCTGGTCCAGGACTTTTGTTTGTTGGGAGCTCACTGATTATTGATTCAATTGCCCTGGTATTAATCAGTCTATTCAGGTTTTTTCCATTTCTTCTTGAGTTAGCCTTGGAAGTTTGTATGCTTCTATAAAATATTCATTTCTTTCAGATTGTCTGATATGTTGGCATATAGTTGCTTGTAGTATTTTCTTAAAATTTTTTGTATTTATGTGGTGTCTGTTGTCACTTCTCTTTCATTTCTGATTTTATTAACTTGAGTCCTCTCTCTCTTTTTTGTGATGAGTCTGGCTAAAGGTTTATTGATTTTTTTCGTCTTTTCAAAAAACCAGCTCTTGGTTTTATTGATTTTTTTATATATTTTTTTGTGTGTCTCAATTTCATTTATTTCTGCTCTGATTTTTATTTCCTTCTTTGTACTCCCTTTGGGCTAATTTTGCTGTTCTTTTATCAGTTCCTATAGGGGTAAGGATAGACTGTTGATTTGAGATTTTTCTTGTTTCTTTATGTAGGCTTGCATTGCTATGAATTTCCCTCTTAGGACTGCTTTTGTTGCATCCCATAGATTTTGGGTCATTGTGTTTTCATTTTTGTTTGTCTTGAGTTATCTTTTGATTTCTTCCTTAATCCCATTGTTGACCTTTTATTATTTAGTAACATGTTATTCAGCCTCATGTATGTGTGTGTTTTCCTGTGTTTTTTTTTCCTTATAATTCATTTCTAATTTCATAGCATTGTGATCAGAGAAGACACTTGATATGATTTCAATTTTCTTAAATTTACTGAGACTTGTTTTGTGGCCTAACATGTGGTCTATCTTGGAAAATGTTCCATGTGCACTTGAGAAGAATGTGTATTCTGCAGCTTTGGGGTAAAATGTTCTAACTATATGAAGTAAATCCAACTGGTCTAATGTGTCATTTAAGGCCACTGTTTCCATATTGATTTTGTCTGGAGGAGCTGTTCCTTGGTGTCAGTGCTTTGTTGAAGTTCTCTACTATGATAGTGTTACTGTTGATCTCTGTATTTATGTTGGTCAATATCTGTTTTTATGTATTTAGGTGCTCTTATGTTGGGTGCATAGATGTTCACTAGGGTTATGTTCTCTTGTTGGCTCTATCCCTTTATTATTATGTAATGCCCTTCTTTACCTTTTATTATATTCTTCATTTTAAAGTCTGTTTTGTCTGATATAAGTATTGCTACTCCATATTTTTCTCAGTTTCATTTGCATGAATGTCTTACTCCATCCCTTTACTTTCAGCCCGTCTGTGTCTTTGATCTGAAGTGAGTCTCTTGTATAGATATGTATGGGTCTTGTTTTCTTATACACTTAGCCACCCTATGTATTTTGATTGGAGCATTTAATCTATTTACACTTAAAGTGATTATTGATATGTACATAATTGTTGCCATTTTGTTATTTGTATTTCTGGTTTTCATTACTTAGATTATTTTCATCTTTCTTCTGCTTAAAGAAGCCCTTTTAACATTTTCTGCAGTGCTGGCTTGGTGGTAATGAATTCCTTTAGCTTATTCTTTTTTGAGAAGCTCTTTTTCTCTCCTTCCATTTTAAATGATAACCTTGCTGTGTAAAGCAATCTAGGTTGTAGGCCTTTGTTTTTCATCACTTTAAATATCTCCTGCCACTCCCATCTGGCCCGCAACATTTCTGTAGAAAAGTCAGCTGATAGTCTTATGGGGGCACCCTTGAAAGTAACTCACTGTCTCTCTCTTGTTGATTTTAGGATTCTCTCTTTGTCTTTAATCTTTGCCATTTTAACTATAATGTGTCTTGGTGTGGGCCTATTTGGGTTTATCTTTCATCTTGGTTCATACTCTCTGCACTTCCTGGGCTTGCATGTTGATTTCCTTCACCAGATTAGGGAAGTTTCCAGTCATTATTTCTTCAAATATGTTCTCAATCTCTTGTTCCCTTTCTTCCCCTTCAGGTATTCCTATGATATACATGTTGTTGCACTTGATGTTATCTCACAAGTCTCTTAAACTATTTTCATTGTTTTTTATTCTTTTTTCCTTTTGTTGTTCTGATTGGGTGATTTCTGCTATCTTGTCTTCTAAATCACTGATTCGATCCTCTGCTTCATCTAATCTGCTGGTAATTCTTTCGAGCGTGTTCTTTATTTCTGTGATTGTATTCTTTAATTCTGACTGTTATTTTTTGTGATTTCTGTATCCTTCTTTATGTTTGCAATCTCATTGTTGAGATTCTTACTAAGTTCCTTAAACATTCTTATAATTAGTGATCTAAACCCTGTCTCTGATAGGTTGGTTACCTCTGTTTCATTTAATTCCAATTCTGGAGGTTTCTTCTGTTCTTTAATTTGGGACATGTTTCTTTGTTTCCTCATTCTGGCTGTCTCTCTGTGTTTGCTTCAATGTATTAGGTAGATTCCCTAGGTCTCTCAGTCTTTGCGGGGTGGTCTTATGTAGTATGTGTCCTTTATAGTTGAACTGCCAAGTCTCCCTATTCTCCTGTGCGTGTGTTCCAGAGGTATAGCTTGTGTTGTGTTTATTCTCCTGTTGAAGTTGAACTTTACTTGCTTTTGGCTTGTAGGTGGTGGGCTGACTAGCTGTGAGAATTGGCTATGCCCATAGTGTATGAGCTGCTGTGTAAGGGTTGACCCCCCATATGAGACTTAACCCCTTATGGGCTCTTGTGTCTTTTGAGAATTTCCTTTAGGTGTGTCACTTGTAGGTCAAACCCAGTAATGCTCTTGTTTGATCTGTAGTTGGCCTCTGAATGTGTTGATTCTTGTGCCTCTTGGTCTGGACCCTTGTGCAGGGTGATTTCAGAACAAAACAAACCAACAAGCACAGCAACAACAATAAAGAAATAAATATACTCATACATAAAAGCAACCAACAACCAACACTCAACACAAACAAAAATATCAAAAACACACAAAAAAAAACCAAAACAAAAAATAGCAACACACACACACAAATCAATACAGAAAAACAGAAAGAAGGAGAAAAAGTAGAGCAAGAAAAAGAAAAAAGAAAAGAGACTGAAGGGGGGAAATAAGAAAGAAAAATATGTATATATAACTAAAAATGATAATAATAAAATAATTTAGAAAAAGCACCAGTCTTGCCTTAAGTCCACCAAGCTATCTCCAGATTGTCCTCTGTTGTAGAAAATCTCCTCTGCATCTTGTTGAGGTGCAGCCGCCACCTGGTGCCCAGAGTGACCCTGGAAATGTAGTTCTAGGTGGGAGGGGCTATGGGGTGTGGTTGGTAGGTTTTACAAAGTCAGTGCAGTTCCCTCTCTTGCCTGCACAAACGCACTCTGAGAACACCATAGCCAGCCACCAGGGAGGTGAGCTTCTTCCCTGTGTGCAGGTCTCCTGGGTCTTAGGGCACGTCTTCCATTGAGGGGTGTGGAAGGCGTGAGATTTCTGAGGTTCTGAAAGCCCAGGGCTGCCTCTGCAAGCTGATGCTAACAACTGCGTGTGTCTCAGCAGCCCTAATTTTTCTGAAGGAAGCCTCCCAGCAAAGGTGGGGGCTGGGTAGGCTGTCTTTGATTCCCTGGCCAGTCCAACACTGTCACACTCGTCCCAGCCTCTTCCCTAGGTCACAGCTGCAAACTGGCTTTTTTCAGTTATTGAGGACTGCATCTCCTCTGTAATCTGATACTACTCCTTTCTGTTCTGGGGCCTGCTTAAAACTAGGAGAGCTGTGGGAGAGTGGGGTGAGGGGTCCAAGCACCCTGCTTTCTCTGCTCTCTGCCGGACTGTGAGAGCCCAGCCGCAGTCTCACCTGAGGTCTCTACCTCAAATGCACTGCCGTCATATATGTTGATCCCTCTGCAGGACTGTGGGGTGTAGGGAGAGAACCCACAGCCTAGCTGTCAGCCTGGCTGTTGTGATCTCCAGGCTGCATTCTGGGGCCCATGTCTCCGTGATTGCGGGCTGTGTCTCCACACTTCCCCCTTCATTCTTCCCCTGCTCTCCTGGTTTGCCTACCTTCAGGTAATTGTCATGTGTGTCTCTTAGCTGGTCTGTTTGACAAGCAGAGAATCCTTCGATGAGTTATAGAAGTTAAATTTGTGGTAACTTCCAGGGGAGAACTCAAGAAGCCCACCTCACGCCACCATTTCTATGACGTCACTCCTCTACTAGTTTTGTTTTGCTTTTAGAGACTTGAGTCTACTTTTTGTTTTCCCCAATATCTAATCATTATAGATACCAACAATTAATGATAACTCAAAGAGTTATCAGTGATCTTAGTAAGTCCTGAAACCATAATCCCCAACTCTTTTTCTTATAAGCATTAGTTGGCATTGGAGAGCAACAGAAAATAATTTTGAATTGCATAGTGAACTGCTGAAGGTGAATTCAAAGGTCTGGGTGGTCTCTCTTGAGAATTAATCTGGGACGTTTGGCATGCCTGCTCTACTTCTGCCAGATTGGTCCTTCTGGTATCTCTGGGTGAGGATGGTACTTCAATTTTACCTGCCTTCGTTGGCTATGCAGTTATTTATTTCTTTTACCTTTATTGGCCAGCTTTTTCCCCCCTTTTCTTTTTTTTGGCCTAGGTATCTAGGCCCTTCCCGGGAAATACCAAAAGCAGAACATACACAAATTCTTACTAATATCATGCAATTTTGCAAAATAACTTTGGCAATAGTTTTAAAAAAATCCAATTATATATTTACTTATTCATTCACACATCCATTCATCCATCATTTAATAAACATTTAATATGTGTCGAACACCATTCTATATGCAAGAGGGGCTGGACAATCAATGATTCAAAAGGAGAAGGAGATATGGAACCTGCTCTAGAGAAGATTACACATTTTTTTTTTAAAGCTGCTTCTCTCCTTCTCTTTCTCATTTTATTTTTCTCAGATGTGCATATCCCAAAATTAGCTATCATATGGAGTGGCTTAACCTGGAATATTCCTTAGTAAAATAAAAGCCAGTTGGTGATTTAATAGAAGAAATCGCAAATTGGATTGATAGAATTTAACATAGATTTCCTGGAGGTGGTAAAATGTGTTTAGCACTTTGCAGGGAAAACTGAAAACATGGGAAGCAAAGTGTATGTTTTAGATCCTCATTAGAAGAGTCTGCTTCTTTTTAGACAGCAAAGTGAAAACACTTTCAGACTTTCAAAGATTAGCAGAACCACACAGGGTTGAAAGTAAAGTAGACCTTGGAGATAGCCTAGTTTACGCTCCTGCCTTACAGAGAACGGAATTGAACCCAGGAGAGATTAAATAGTTGAGTCTGAATTATAACTCAGCTTCACCAGTTGTTCAGTCGGATGTAATTTTGCTGATGCCTCATCTTGGTGCTGCTCTTTAGGACAGTGAAAAGATGTTAAACCTGACTATGAAAACTGAGTCCCAGTCTGTGCCAGTTATTAGGCGAGATACAAAGATGAATCATTCCTATTCCTTTGGACCTAGAAGGTATTATGCTAAATGAAATAAGTCAGACAGAGAAAGAAAAATACCATATGATTTAACTTGTATGTGGAATCTAAAAAACAAAGTAAACAAAGCAGAAACAAACTCATAAAGATAAATAATTGATAGTTGCTAAATGGGAGAGCAATTGGGAGGCAGGGTAAAAAAATGAAGGGATTAAGAAATACAAAGAGGCAAATAGTCACTGGGATATAAAGTACAGCCTAGGGAATACAGTCAATAATATTGTAATAACTACGTATAGTGCCAGGTGGGTACTAGACTTACCAGGAGGATCACCTCGTAAGGTATATAAATGGCTAACCACTATGCCATACACCTGAAACGAATATAATATTGAATGTCAATTGTAAGTGAAAAATAAAATTAAAAAAGAAGAAAACAAAGCAAAAATGACATTTCCTTTGCCATCGTGAAGTTTGAGTCTGGAAGGAAAGACAGACATATAGGTGCGTAATTATGCAATAGGCAGAAAGAGTTAAGTGTCAACAGTTTAGGACAGAGAAAGGGGATAAATGAACTCTTGTTTCTGTGGTGGGCTCCAGAAGCAAGTTTTGACAATAAATCACATTTGAGTTGGAAGCTAAGTAGTTTCCAAAATGTGGCTGTATTTTGCTTAGTTTCTTCCAGAAAAATGATGTGGCAAGGACTTTCCAGTTTCTCTCTACTTGGCTGGCTCAGCTAAAAAGATTCTCAAATGGTCCTTGTGGGCACGTGCCCAGTAATGAGCTAAGAGACCTAAGCCAAGTTGTTATAGTGGCTGCTCCATACTGTCATCCATGTGATAATGAGAGTTCTTCTTTGCTCTTTCTGGCATGCGCAAGTCTTGTGTATCAAACAAGTATGCTGAGTTTCTCTAAGGGCTATGAAATGGCATGGGAGGAAACCATCACAGACAATAATCATTTTTGTCATCTAGAGTTAAAATGTCCTCCCTCCCACCTCCCCTCCTTCCCGTTCTTTCTTTTGACAAAATTTGTAATATTTCACACTCAGGATGCATCAAAAGTAATGAACTGACAATGTGTATTAATAAATATTGAAGTGGTATACATGCTTTGTTCATCAGCCTTTTTTTCTTTTTTTACCTGACATTTTATTCAGTTCATAAGTGTGAGGTAAAATCATTGTGATTGGTCTCTGTAGTCAACCTCATTGAACTAAGTATTCTTTCTGTTGTTGTTGCTTTTTAAAATTATTAATGGAATAGGGCTCTGATAAAGGAAGAGACTGATCTTGAGAGGTCACAGACTTCACTCCTCTGCCTTAATTAGTTTATATTTAAACCTTTTCTAGTGTTTCCATCTATGATGAGCTAATACTACTGTCTTGGTTTTGGTAGAACTATGAGCCACTTATTTTCTTCTTCACTGTTAGTAAATATAAACAATATCATATTTAGGTAACATGTTAAATATTTTGACTTTTCTTTACCTGTGTATTCAAATATGGCTTCTGTACCAGATTTTATCTATTGCTCCCATGTGTTGGCAACTGTGTGAAGCATTTGGGATAAAAATAATAGTAGATAACAGTGAATGAGCATGTGATTGCCACGATTTGAGAGACCGAAATGACATGATAAAAATGTGCAGGAATGTCTGCTGACCATCTCCTCTGCAGAAACCCATGTTGTTTTCTGGTGTTGCTTCTAGTGACTTGAATGGTCACTCCAGGAAGCTGTGGCACAAGGCTCCAAGATTCTGCATATTTCTTGTGTGCAAGAAAAGGATACTAAAGTATATGAAAGCCATCTGTCTTAGCTCTGTCCCCTAGAAATATGATGTGAGCCATATATGTATAATTTAAAATTTTTTAGTACTTCATAGAAACAAATGATAACATAAGACATAGATGAAATTAATTTGAATAGTGTATTTTTACTCAACGCATTCAAAATGTTATCATGAAGAAACATATACATAAAGTTATTAATGAGATATTTTACATTTTTTGTACTCAGTCTTTGACATTTCATGTGTATTTTACACGTATAACACATCTACGTTCAGACTGGCCACTTTTCAGGTGCTGCTCGGAGGGAGGAGTGTGGGAACTTGCTGGGGGTTGAGTGAGGCCCCTAATGTGAGGATAAAAAACCAGAGGGGATGGCAATACATGGTAATAAGTGTCCTGTTTTTTTTTTTTTTTGCTTTCACTTTTTCACAGTTATTAATAGTTTGGCCAAATTGAACATGGCTGTTCTTAGTTACTTACCAACTTCTTTGCCTTTCCAGTTTTCAGTTCTGGCCATCTCTATCTTTGGCAAAGTCAGTGGTGCTGGAATTTGATTGATTTGAGTCAAATCACCAACAAATCTACAAATGCTGTGAACTTAGTCAAATTATTTACCCTTTGTCCTGCATCAGTTTCCTTGCCTGTAAAATTGAGCTAATAATAACTCCTACCTCCTTTAGAGAGTTGAGGATTAGATGCAAAATGTGAAAAGCACATATCACAGTGCCTGATACATAATAGGTGTTCAATTAACAAGAGTTATTGTTACTACATTTGGTATAAGAAAGTTATGTCACAAATAGGCTGTTATGAAGTTTACTTGGAGAGATTCTTATACCTAGGAAGAGGTTCCCAATCTTATCAGACAAAGCCTCCTTTTCATAGCAAATATTTTATAACACTACCCTTTACTGTCCTGAAAGAAAATTTACAGATGATTTAGCTTACACACATAAAAATATTTTTAAAAAATCAATAAAATATTCTAATGTGAAGTAAAGGGGAAAATCCAAGGAGATACAGTCACAATAAAAGGTGTATTTTAATATGCAAATACATAGGTACTACCACTCTAGAAAGCATAGTGAAGTAGTCAGATACTGTTCCCCACACATAGAATCATTGTGAGAGGGACAGTTCCAAGGAGAGATAGAGTTGATTCAAATATCAGAAGTGGCACAATTAATGGTGATACAAATTTATGATAAAATGAGCAACTCTTGTTAGAGTTTCCAACAAATTTAGTAACAGTTCCTTATTTTACTTCGTAGTTACATCCCTGCATAATTCAGGACACTAAATTCAATATATTAAAACTGCAAAAAAACCCCTTTATATTTGAATATAAAATGGACTTATGTTCTATAGTCAGAAATTTATAAACAGATTTTTCACTTATAATTGTTCTGGGGAACATTCAAGAGTAATGCAGGACATGGGACAACTTTTCATTGTACAAGAGTGTTCCTAACATTACAGATCATAGAGAATCCTCTTCTTTCCATCCATATTCACCACTAAAGGCCAATAATGGCCTCTGACTTTTGTGATAATCAAAGGCAGCCCCACAAATTCCCAAAATATTTGTTTGGAGGTGGTAAACACCAGTTGAAAACCACTGCCCTATGAGGAGGGAGTTTCACTATCTCCTACTTTTTTAGGAAGATCTCCCTGGTCCTGGGACATACCTGAGGAAGGCAGCACTAGCTCATTCATTGGAACTATGCCAGGCTTGGTGGTCACCCAGCTGCTTACACTAAATGGAAATACAACTCTTCCTCAGTATACTAAGAGAAATGGAATGTTCCTGCTTAAGTCAAGCCCCAGGATTATTTCAAAGAGCTTGTAGAGTCAAAGTCACTACCACATAGCACCCAGACAAATTAAAATCTTCCTTCAGATTCACACAGACTTTCAATTTCAGTGTTAAAGTGGGTGGATGTCAAAAATGGAGAGGCTGTCGTCAGTGCTGGACTGAGTTAGAGAAGTGCCATTGCACATAGAGCAGATCCACCCACAGGAAAAGCATCTAATAAACCGTGTCAATATGAAAAGATGAAAAAAACTCTGCTTGTCACAAAAGCAGCACAAAACCAATTTTGAAATTTTAGTAAGAAAACTACATCCAGGCTGGTGAATTAGAGTAAGAGGATAAAAAGAGAGATGTGTACAGTCAGGTTTTTCTTATCCCTTAGTGACAGCTAAAAGTCACGTTGCCTTCAGCTACTGAGGGGATGATGAGGGTTATTACCCAGGCTCAGAGAAAACAGCAAGTTTAAAAGTTATCTATTTGGGATATAACCTCTGACCTAATCCTTTCAATTTACCTAGCACTCTGGCCCACCAAGGAGAGTGAATGTAGGTTAGGCTGAGGGGAGTTCATAGCTATGCTGCTGAGCATATCAGAAGAGGAGGGAATACTAAGCACAGTTGGCCAGATCAGCCATATTAGGCAAATCCCATTGCGAGGCTTCAAAATTAATCAGAAGAGCAAAAAGTTATTAGCTGCTATAGTAACCAAGGGAGACCTTGGTTAGAATGGATGTCCTAAAGGATTGTGTAAAGGAAAATCAAAGAAAATATGTCAGAAAATGTAGAAGCATTGAGATTGCACATCAGGTTAGAGGCCAACATGAACCTAAATTGCTTGGCACAGTTCCATACAGATTGTTTGTGCCAGGCAGGAATATACTGACTAGCATTAAGAGGGCTGCATGCTATAAAAGAGATCACAAGGTCAGTAAACAGAAGAAATACCAAAGGGAATATTTTAATACTTGTGTACTCATCTGGAAATATTTTGTGAAGAATAATTGTGAGAAAACTTGTTATTTTTAAAATGCCTATTCATTGTACAGTTTTCATATATTGAAATTTTATTTGCCATAAAATTATTTTCAGATCTGTTTGGGTTAGTTAGGTCAGGGGATCTTAAGTAGGTATGTATATCAGAAACACCTAGGGAGATTTAAAAAGCATAGATAATTGGTATTAAACCCAGACCCTTGAATCAGAGACTTCAAGAAGTGAGGCCTGGAGATCTTTGATAAGCTCTAAAAAATCCTTGGGTGGCTCCAGTGTAACATTGGCTTTGGAAAGTACGACCTCATAACATTCCTGTTAGAGCCCAGCACAGTTTTATTCCTCATGGACGAGTGTTGGCTTCTTCCACTCTTGCCCTTGAGTACACTTTCAAAGGAGCAAGAATTCCATAGAGGCTACAACTGTATTTAATCCCACTAACAGTGCATGAGGGTTCCCTTTCTCCATATTCTCACTGACATTTATTTGTTGATTTATTGATGAAAGCCATACGGACAAGTGTGAGGTGATTTTTCATTGTGGTTTTGATTTGCATTTCTCTGATGATTAGTGATGAGCATCTTTTCATATGTCTCTTGGCCATCTGTATGTCTTTTTGGGGGAAAGAGTATGGAGATTCCTTAAAAAACTAAATATAGACATACCATATGACCCAGCAATTACACTTCTGGTTATTTATCTAAAGAAAACGAGAACACTAATTTGAAAAGACATGTGCACCTTTTTATCCGTTGCAGCATTATTTACAACAGCTAAGATATGGAAGCACCCTAGCTCATTTCATGAAGCCAACATTACCCTGATACCAAAACCTGGTAAGGATAACAATAACAAAAAAAGAAAATTACAGACTAATACCTCTGATGAATACAGATGCAAAAATTCTAAACAAAATTCTAGCAAATCGAATACAACTATGCATTAAAAAGATTATTCATCACGACCAAGTGGGGTTCATCCCAGGGACACAATGCTGGTTCAACATATGCAAATTATCAATGTGATATACCACATAAACAAAATACAGGACAAAAATCATATGATTATATCAATAGATGCAGAAAAAGCATTTGACAAGATACAATATCCATTTATGATTAAAACACTTAATAAAATGGGTATAGGAGGAATATACTTTAACATAATAAATACCTTAACATATATGACAAACCCTCAGCTAATATCATAATTAGTGGTGAAAAACTGAAGCCCTTCGCTCTATATTCAGGAACACAACAGGGTTGTCCCCTATCACCTCTGCTTTTCAATATAGTATTGGAAGTCCTAGTGAGAGCAATCAGGCAAGAGGAAAAAAATGCATCTGAATTGGGAATGAAGAAGTTGAATTGTCACTTTTGGCAGGTGATTGATACTTTATATAGACAATCTTAAAGACTCCACCAAAAAGCTATTAGAAACTATAAACAAATACCGTAAAGTAGCTGGTTACAAAATCAATGTACAAAAATCCATTGCATTCCTATATACTAACAATGAACTCTCAGAAAAAGAAATAAACAAAACAAAACAAAACAAAAACAATTCTTTGCAATTGCAACAACAACAACAACAAAACCTAGGAATAAACTTAACCAGGATGTGAAAGACCTATACACTGAAAACTATAAGATATTTTTAAAAGAAATTGAAGAAGACATAAAGAAATAGAAACACATTCCATGTTCATGGATTGGAAGAATTAGCATAGTTAAAATGACCATATTACCCAAAGCAATATAAAGATTTAATGCAATCCCCATCAAAATCCCAATGGCATTTTTTTTTATAAAGAAATAGAACAAAAGATCATCAGATTTGTATGGAACCACAAAAGACCCTGAATCACCAAAGCAATCCTATCCTAAGAAAAAAAGAATAACGCTGGAGGTATCACACTCCCTGACTTCCGCTTACACTACAGAGCAACGATAATCAAAGCAGGTATGGTATTGGCAGAAAACCAGACACACAGGCCGGTGGAATAGAATTGACAACCCAGAAATAAACCCACATAAATACGGACAGATAATTGTCAACAAAGGAGCCAAAAACATACAATGGAGAAAAGACAGCCTCTTCAATAAATGGTGCTGGGAGAATTGGAAAGCCACGTGCAAAAGAATGAAACCGGACTGCTATCTGTCACCATGTACCAAAATTAACTCAAAATGGATCAAAGACCTAAACATAAGACCTGAAACAATAAACTGCATAGAATAAAGCATAAGTACTAAACATATGGACCTTGGGTTCAAAGAGGATTTTACGAATGGGACCTCAAAGGCAAGGGAAGTAAAAGCTAAAATAAATGAATGGGACTATATCAAACAAAAAAGCTTCTGCACAGCAAAGTAAACCATTGACAAAATAAAGATGCAACCAACGGAATGGGAGAAGATATTTGCAAACAAAGCCTCTGATAATGGGCTAATATCCAAAATATATAAGGAACTTGTATAACTCAACAACAACAAAATCAATCCGATTAAAAACTGAACAGAGGCCCTGAACAGACATTTCTCCAAAGAGGACATAAGGATGGCCAATAGACATATGAAAAAATGCTCAACATCATTAAACATCAGAGAAATGCAAATAAAAACCACAATGAAATATCACCTCATACTAGTTAGAATGGCTATCATCAAAAAGACAAATAATATCAAGTGTTGGAGAGGCTGTGGAGAAAAAGGAACCCTCATACACTGTTGGTGGGTATGCAGATTGGTGCAGCTGCTATGGAAGGTAGTGTGGAGGTTCCTCAAAAAATTAAGAATAGAATCACCGTATATGACCCAGCAATCCCTCTTCTGGGTATTTACCCCCAAAATTCTGAAAACATTTATCCGTAAAGATATATGCTTTCTGATGTTCATTACAGCTTTATTTATAGTTACCAAGACATAGAAACAACCAAAGTGTCCATCGATAGATGACTAGATAAAGAAGATGTGGTACATATACACAATGGAATGCTATTCTGCCACAAGAAAAGATGAAAGAGTCCCATTTGCGACAACATGGATGGATCTTGAGATTATTATGATAAGAGAAATAAGTCAGATAGAAAAAGTCGAGAACCATATGATTTCACTGATATGTGGGATTTAAAAATGAAAGTAAGGGGGTGGGGGGTGGGAGATGAGGGTAAGGGGGATCAAATATATGGTGATAGAAGGAGAACTGACTCTGGGTGGTGAACACACAATGGGATTTATAGATGATGTAATACAGAATTGTACACCTGAAATCTATGTAATTTTACTAACAATTGTCACCCCAATAAATTGAAAAAAAAAAAAAAGAATTGCAAACTGGAAACCTATATAATTTTACTAACAAATGCCACCTCAATAAATTTAATAAATTAAAAAAGAAAATTGATTATAGCCTTTTAATGTCACACAAAATATACTTAAGAGACAGAAGTATTACAAGAATTAATGTCACTTCATAATGATAATTCTAAAGTTGTATGTATCCAACAACAAAGACTGGAAACATGTAAAGCGAAAAATAACAAAACTATAAGGGAAAATAAACCCATCATGAAGATGGGTATTTAAAAATAGGTAGATCAATATCTGATAGAAGAAGCAGAAGAAAAAAAATCAGCAATAGTACAGATTTGTTAAAAACAGATAAATAAATGTCATGTAATGGGTATGTGTTATTATGTTCGGCAGCTGCAGAACACACATTTTCAAAGAGGGAAACACAGAAAATTGACCAAATATTAGGCACAAAGCATGCCTTAACACATCTCACATTATAAAACACATCTCACATTATATAACACATCTCACATTATAAAACTCACATTATCTTAGCATTATGCACATGTTCTCAAAATAAAAATCACTAACTAAAAATCAATAAAGACATACATAAAAATGTATGGGTCTAAGACATAATAAATATTAGAAAATATTAATAACTGAATGGTAAGTATATACTACATAACACATTTGAAATATGGAATTTTGACAGAAATATAAAGGCTAAAATCTTATATTTGTAAAGAAGAAAGGCTGAGCTAAGGATCATCTTTCCTAAGCAGTTAAAAAAAGACTGCAGTGTAAACTTAAGGAAGAGGAAAATTACCCGTTATTACAGAACTGCTTATTAAGATTCCTAAATCCTTCAGTTTTTAGGATAATTGAGAAAAAAATACAGAATGGAGTGAACACGATCTTAACAAGCAGTTCTGAAGTGAGAGGTGATAAAGATCCTCCAGCAAGTAAAAAAAATCAGCGGGTTTCAGAGGCTTCATAGTAATCTTTGGCAACAATACACACTTCAGTAAGCTTAGAACTTCAGGAAAATTTTTTATTTAGGTGAACTATAAATTGCATCATATAAACATGTCTTCTACTGTGGTTAAAATGTCAGGGAAATGTAATTGAAGAATATTTCTGTCCTTCTAAATCTTTTCTCCTCACCAGTACAGATATTGTTTTGCTTTTCCAGCTTGAGGCTACCTCATCTATATCCCTGGACAAAATAAAACTGCTTTTGTCTGATACTGGGTTTTATAAGCTAAAGTGATGACTCCCACAGTTTTGAATTTCATAGCACAATATACATGTATATCTTAAGATGAAGATTAGGGCAAGTACGCACATATGTTATTTTTCTAGTAAAGAACATCATTTCATTTAAAAAGGTTTTTTTTTTAAATTAAAAATATAGAGAAAGAACAGTTATCACCCTAACATTGACAAGAAATGCTGCCTTGTCCTTTTCCTGTAATTTGTCATTGCTTGCTGGTAATTTTATTTTGGCGGTATACCACCGTGTTTCCCTGAAAATAAGACCTAGACGGACCATCAGCTTTAATGCGTCTTTTGGAGCAAAAATTAATGTAAGATCTGGTCTTATTTTACTGTAAGACCGGGTCAATATAATATAATATAATATAATATAATATAATATAATATAATATAATATAATATAATATAATATAATATAATATAATATAATATAATAATATAAATACCAGGTCTTATATTAATTTTTGCTTCAAAAGATGCATTAGAGCTGATGGTCCGGCTAGGTCTTATTTTTGGGGAAACACGGCACTCGCCAGACCAGTGTTTCAGAAACACTGGAGAAGGGGAGTTAATATCTATTTACTGATGTTTGAATTACCCTAAGAGAACATCAACAAACACTGGGAAATTCCAATACTTTCATAGAGGACATCAATAACCTTCCAATAACAATTCTTGGTCTCATCATCCTTGACTTATCACAGCATTTGACACAGTTGATTTCTTCATCCTTCTTGGTATAGTTTCTTTCCTTTCCTCCAGATACCATATGCTCTCACTCTCCAGGTTTGTTTTTTACTGGTTACTGTTAAGCTTCGTTAACTGATTTCTTCTTTTCTCCCCGATGTCTTAATTTTGGAGTGTCACAAAGTTTAGTTTTTCTATTCTCTCTCTGTCTCTTTCTATCTCTTTCTCTTTCCATATGCTCACTCGGTCATGATCTTTTCCTGTTCCATGGCTATACATACCACCTATATGCTGACAATTCCTAATTTATAGCTCCATTCCAGACTTCCCTCTTTAACTCCAGTGTTGAACATCCCTTCTGTCTACCTGATCTCGCACTTGAATGTCCAATCTCAAACTTAATGTGTCCATAGGTGAACTTCTGCTTTACATTGTGTAGGAGATATCTCTGATTTCAACTTTAGCTGTTATGGACAATTTTATGTGAGCTCAAACTCACTTTGCATTGACAGTACCTTTTCCAGTGTAAGAGGAACTTGTTTATTCTGTGCTCTGGAGCATCCTAGAACTGAGCCATCCTAGAGACAACTCTCAACTAGCAGAGACTGGGAGCTGGTAGATAAATACTCACATATTTCAAACAAAAGTTCTGAGAAGCATTCTCTATTACCTGTGTCACTCTCTACTCCCTCACTCCTGCTTCCTGGGATCACCTGTCATGTAAAGATCTTTTCTTTGTCTCGGGATCAGCTTTGGGGGATCCCAGTGAAGACAGACTTGCACTGCCTGCAGCCTTCTTCATCTCAGTTCACAACTCCATCCTTTACTATGTTTAGATCACAATACATGGATTAATTCTCAAATCATCTCACACTCAAAATCTAATCTCTCAGCAAATACTGTTTGTCCTACCTTTAAAATATTTTTTAAAACCTGCCAATTCTAACCACTGCTACTGCTAACCATTAGGCTCAATTATGCCACAGCTGGGAACATGTCTCCTTATTTCTGTTCTTCTTCACCATAGCCCATTCTCAACAAAGCAATAAGAATGATCTTTTTAAAAGTTAAGTCAGATCAAAACCTTTCCTCATTTTACACTGCCTCACCCGTTGTCTCTCTGACCTGCTTTTTGTATTAATTATATTTGAAACATATTTTTTGATGTTCTGGTTTCTTGGGCCTTGATGACCAGGGAGAGACTGCCCCTCTTAGGACTAGAAAATGAGATAGCAAATGATTCATTTGTGAGCACATCTTCCACGTACAAACTAGCCACCCCAGAACCCACACCCCAACCGCCTACCTTATTGGGCTCTCCCACACCAGGCTACTATACATATATCCTAATCAGACCAACGACAGGTACCAGAAAACTTGGGACAGCCTGTACACTCCAAAGTTAACTGAAATTTTTCAAACGAGCCAATCCTGGGCTTGCTTCCCCTTTCTCGCCTTTTCCTTTCCTCGGAAACCACAATAAGGGCCCTTGCCTATGCTTTCCTCCCATTCTTTTTGCCTTCTGACTGTCCCTGGTGCTTCCTGTGTGGCCCTGCATAGTGTAACATGCCCCCTCCTCTTGGAAACTGTGAGTAACAAACTATATTTTCAATGGCAGTCATCTCCTGGTCTGTTGGCCTCACCATACTTGAACTATAATAAAACCTTCATTTTAAAACACTCTCCTACTTCTCCTACCTTGTTCCTTTCTTGCCACACTAGTCTCCATATTGTTCCTCAAATGCATCATCACACTCCTGTTATAGGACTTTTGCTTTAAAAGTTCTGTATGCCTGAAAATTTAGGCCAGATTTTTTTCTTTGTTAAATTTCTAATCTCCTTCCACTGATGCTCACAGCTCACTTTCTCAACAAGGCCTAAACTCACAGACCACCATTCCCCCTGTTGTTTCTTTTTCCTTTTATATAACCTAGTACATGATATGATTTTCTTTTTTATTATAGAAATTATTTTTACCTGTTTCCTTCATTCTAAAATGTAAGTTCCCTAAGGGCAGGAATCTCGGGTTATATTCATAGATGTATTCAAGAACCTAGGTCAGTTCCTGGCAAATAGATATTACATAGACAACTGTTGAATGAACAAATGAAGTCATCGTTAATGACCACTTTGGAATAAACCAAGACTTCCTACTTCATGAATAAAGTGGCTTGGATATTAAATTTAGAGTTATGTTTTTTTTTTTTTTTTAATTCTATGTGGCTTTAAATCAGATTTATTGAGATGTAGTTTACATAAATTCCCAAGAAAATTCACCCCTTTAAAGTGTATACTTTGATCAATTTTGACACTTCTCAGAGTCATGTAACCACTACTACATTCAAGGTGTAGATATTTGGTAACATCAAAAGATTCCTCCTACTCATTCACAGTCATTTTTTATTTTAATTAAAGTTTATTGGGGTGACAATTGTTCGTAAAGTTACATAGATTTCAGATGTACAATTCTGTATTACATCCTCTATAAATCCCATAGTGTGTTCACCACCCAGAGTCAGCTCTCCTCCCATAACCATGTATTTGATCCCCCTTACCCTCATCTCCCACCCCCACCCCCTTTAACCTCTAGTAACCACTAAACTATTGTCTGTGTCTATGAGTTTTTGATTCTCATTTGTTTGTCTTGTTCTTTTGTTGTTTTTGGTTTATATACCACATATCTGTGAAATCATATGGTTCTCTGCTTTTTCTGTCTGACTTATTTTGCTTAGCATCATACTCTCAAGATCCATCCATGTTGTCACAAAAGGTCCTATTTCATCTTTTCTTCCCGCCGAATAGTATTCCATTGTGTATATATACCACAACTTCTTTATCCATTCATCTATTGAAGGACATTTTGGTTGTTTCCATGTCGTGGCCACCGTAAACAAAGCTGCAATGAACATTGGAGCACACATGTTTTTATGGATAAATGTTTTCAGATTTTTTGGGTAGATACCCAGGAGAGGGATTGCTGGGTCATACGGCAATTCTATTTGTAATTTTTTGAGGAACCTCCACACTGCCTTCCATAGCGGCTGAACCAGTCTGCATTCCCACCAACAGTGTATGAGGGTTCCTTTTTCTCCACAGCCTCTCCAACATTTGTTATTATTTGTCTTGTTGATGATAGCCATTCTGACCGGGGTGAGGTGATATCTCATTGTGGTTTTGATTTGCATTTCTCTGATGATTAGTGATGCTGAGCATTTTTTCATATGTCTATTTGCCATTTGTATGTCCTTTTTGGAGAAATGTCTCTTCAGGTCGTCTGCCCATTTTTCAATTGGGTTGTTTGTTGTTTTTTTTTGTTGAATTGCATAAGTTCCTTGAATATTTTGGATATTAGCCCCTTATCAGAGGCACTGTTTGCAAAAGTCTTCTCCCACTCAGTTGGTTGCCTCTTTATTTGGCTAATGGTTTCTTTTGCTGTGCAGAAGCTTTTAAGTTTGATATAGTCCCATTCATTTATTTTAGCTTTTACTTCCTTTACTTCCCTTAGCTTTTTGAACCCAAGGTCCATAAGTTTAGTACCTTTGTTTTCTTCTATGCAGTTTATTGTTTCAGTTCTTATGTTTAAGTCTTTGATCCATTTTGAATTAATTTTCGTACATGGTGATAGATAGCAGTCCAGTTTCATTCTTTTGCACATGGCTTTCCAATTCTTCCAGCACCTTTATTGAAGAGGCTGTCTTTTCTTCATATTATGTTTTCTGCTTCTTTGTCAAAAATTATCTGTCCATATTTATGTGGTTTAATTTCTGGGTTCTCAATTCTATTCCATTGGTCTATGTGTCTGTTTTTCTGCCAATACCATGCTGTTTGGATTATTGTTGCCCTGTAATACAAGCTGAAGTCAGGGAGTGTGATACCTCCAGCACTGTTCTTTTTCCTTAAGATTGCTTTGGCTATTCGGTGTCTTTTGTGGTTCCAAACAAATCTGATGATTTTTTTGTTCTATTTTTTTAAAAAATTCCATTGGGATTTTAATGGGGATTGCATTAAATCTGTATATTGCTTTGATAACATGGCCATTTTAACTATGTTGATTCTTCCAATCCATGAGCACAGAATATCTTTCCATTTCTTTGTGTTTTCTTCAATTTCTTTTAAAAATATCTTGTAGTTTTCTGCAAATAGGTCTTTCACATCCTTGCTTAAGTTTATTCCTAGGTATTTTATTCTTTTTGCTGCAATTGCAAAAGGAATTGTTTTTCTTATTTCTTTTTCTGATATTTCATTGTCAGTATATAGGAATGCAATGGACTTTTGTACGTTGATTTTGTATCTGGCAACTTTACCATATTTGTTGATTGTTTCTAATAGCTTTTTGGTGGAATCTTTAGGGTTTTCTATATATAGCATCATATCATCTGCAAAGAGTGACAATTTAACTTCTTCATTCCCAATTTGGATGCCTTTTATTTCTTTCCATTGCCTGATTGCTCTGGTGAGGACTTCCAACACTATGTTGAAAAGCAGAGGTGGTAGGGGACAGCCCTGTCGTGTTCCTGAACATAGAGCAAATGACCTCAGTTTTTCACCATTAATTATGAGATTAGCTGAGGGTTTGTCATATATGGTCTTGATTATGTTAAAGTATTTTCATTCTATACTTATTTTAAGTGTTTTAATCATAAATGGATGTTGTAGCTTGTCAAATGCTTTTTTGGCATCAATTGATATAATCATATGGTTTTGTCCTTTATTTTGTTTATGTGATGTATCACATTGATGGATTTGCAGATGTTGAACCATCCTTGTTCCCCTGGGATGAACCCCACTTGGTCGTGATGAATAATCTTTTTAATGCATTGTTGTATTTGATTTGCTAGAATTTTGTTTAGGATTTTGCATCTGTATTCATCAGAGATATTGGTCTGTAGTTTTCTTTTTTTGTGCTGTCCTTACCAGGTTTTGGTATCAGGGTAATGCTGGCCTCATAAAATAAGTTAGGGAGTTCTGTCTTTGGTATTAGATCCTCTTTGCAGGTTTGGTAGAATTCACTAGTGAAGCCATCTGGTCCCGGAATTTTGCTTTTGGGAAGGTTTTGGATGACTGATTAGATTTGGTTACTGGTGATCGGTCTGTTTAGATTTTCCAGTTCTTCATTGTTCAGCCTAGGAAGGCAATATGTTTCTCAGAACTTGTCTATTTCTCTAGGTTATTGACTTTGGTGGCATATAGTCCTTCATAGTAGTCTTGGATAATGCTTTGTATTTCTGTGGCATCCATGATCACTTCTCCTTTTTCATTTCTGATTTTGTTTATTAGTGTCTTCTCTCTTTTTATCTTAGTGAGCCTAGCCAAGGGTTTGTCAATTTTGTTAATCTTTTCGAAGAACCAGCTCTTTGTCACATTAATTTTTTCTATTGTCTTTTTGTTCTCTATTTCATTTAGTTCTGCTCTGATTTTTGTTATTTCCTTTCCTCTACTGACCTTGGGTTTCATTGGTACTTTTTCTAATTCTTTAAGGTGTAATGTGAGGTTATTTATTTGGGATTTTTCTTGTTTCTTGAGATAGGCCTGTAATTATATAAATTTCTCTCTTAAAACTGTTTTCGCTGCATCCCAAAAGTTTTGGTAGGATGTATTTTCATTCTCGTTTGTTTCTATGTATCTTTTTGTTATCTCCTCTAATTTCTTCTTTGACCCGGTCGTTCTTTAAAAGTATGTTGTTTAATCTCCATGTATTTGCGGTTTTTCCTGCTTTCTTTTTGCAGTTGATATCCAATTTCAAAGCCTTGTGATCAGAGAATATGCTTAGTATGATTTCAATCTTCTTAAATTTGCTGAGGTTAGTTTTATGTCCCAATGTATGGTCTATCCTTGAGAATGTTTCATGTATACTAGAAAAAAATGTACAGTCTGATGTTTTAGGATAAAGTGCTCTATAAATGTCAATTATGTCTATTTCATCTAATGTGTCATTTAGGGCTGCTATTTCGTTATTTATTTTCTGTTTGGATGATCTATCCATAGCTGTCAATGATGTATTTAGGTCCCATAGTATAATTGTGTTTTGGTAAATTTCTCCCTTTAGTTCTGTTAGTAGTTGCTTGGTATATTTCGGTGCTCCCTGATTGGGGGCACACTTATTGATGACTGTTATGTCTTCTTGTTGTATAGTTCCCTTTACCATCATGAAATGTCCATCTGTGTCTCTTGTTACCTTTTTCACCCTGAAGTCTGTTTCATCTGATATCAGTATAGCTACACCTGGTTTTCTGTGGATACCATTTGTTTGGAGTGTCAATTTCCACCCTTTCACTTTGAGTCTATGCTGGTCGTTGTAGCTGAGATTCATCTCTTGGAGACAGAAAACGGTTAGGTTTTTTTTTTTTTTATCCAATCTGCTGCACTGTGTCCCTTTTATCGGTGAGTTCAGTCCATTACATTTAGGGTGATTATTGATATGTGAGGATTTACTATCATTTTATCTTTAGTTTTCTCATAAGACTGTGTCTCCATTGTTTCTTTATCTTTTTGTTGTTGTCTATTATTTCTGTGTGGTGGTATTCTATGATGTTTCCCTTTGTTTCTTCTTTTATTACAGTATATATTTCAGTTCTGGGTTTTTATTTTTGAGTGGTTACCCTTAAGTTTATGTAAAAGAAAGTTTGATATTTAGAGTATTCCATTTTCTTCAACATGCCTACTTTCTCCATTCCCATATTCCAGTTCAGGCCTTTACTCTCCCCCTTTTTATATTTTGGTTGCCACAAATTGTCCCGTTGATGGTGGTTGAATAGCCTCCTTTAGTATTTCTTGTAGTGCTGGTCGTGTCTTAGAAAATTCCCTCAGCTTCTTTATGTCCGGAAAGGTCTTTATTCCTCCTTCATATCTAAAGGATATCTTTGCTGGGTATATTATTATTGGCTTATAATTTCTCTCTTTCAATAGTTTGAATATTTGGTTCCATTCCTTCCTGGCTTGTAGAGTTCCTGATGAGAAATCTGATGATAATCTAGTGAGCTTTCTTTTGTATGTTACCGTCTTCTTTTCCCTGGCTTCCTTGAGGATTCTTTCTTTGTCATTGATTTTTGATAGCTTCAATACAATGTGCTTTGGAGAAGGCCTGCTGGGGTTGAGGTAATTAGGTGTTCTATTTGCTTCTTGGATTCGAGGATCCAGTTCTTTCCACAAGTTTGGGAAGTTCTCATCAACAATTTGTTTAAATATACTCTCTGTTCCCTGATCTCTTTCTTCTCCTTCTGGTATGCCCATTATTCTTATATTGCTCTTTCTGATGGAGTCAGAAAGTTCTTGTAGAGTTCTTTCATTTCTTTCAAGTCTCAAGTCTCTTTCTTCTTCCATCTGTGTAATTTCCAGGTTTCTATCTTCGATGTCACTGATTCTTTCCTCCATCTGGTCAACTCTACTACCTAAGCTGGCTATTTCATTCTTCATTTCTTCTATTGAGTTCTTAATCTCCAGAAATTCTATTTGGTTCTTTTTTAAAATTTCAATCTCTTTCGTAAAATGCTCATGCTGTTCTTTCATTGTGTTTCTGAGTTCATTAAACTGCCTTTCTGTGTTTTCTTGCATCTCATTGAGTTTTTTCAGTACTGCAATCTTGAATTCTCTGTCTTTTAAGTCACATATTTCTGTATCTTTAAGTTCCTTTTCTGGAGACTTTTCATTTTCTTTGTGAGCTGTCTTGTTGCCTTGGTTCATCATGGCAATTAATGACATATTATTTCTCTTCCTAGAGATTTAAAGGAGTGGCTTCTGCAACAGGTTGATAGGAAGAGGTATTTCTTTTCTTTTCCAGTACGTGTTGGTATAGTGTTTTATTTTCTCTCCAACTGCAGCCTCTTTTTCTCTCTCGCACTGTAGTGTTATGTTTTCTCTGCACTATTCCAGCTTCTCACACAATGGTGGTATTCCCTGGAAGGCGGGCTTCTCCTCTGTTAACAGTTTGCCTGGGTCATAGGGCACTGCGTCCCTGTGGGAATGTGGAGAGCTTTTGAAGATCCAAAGTTCTTTCTGCACCAGATTCAGAGCCCGTGTGTTTCAGCAGTTCTGTTTACTCCTGCAGGGATCCACCCAGATAGGTGGGGACAGGGGCGGGGTGAGTTGTGAGTATTGACCCAGAGCAATGGCAGCGACCACCACCACAGCCTGTCCTGCTTCCACAACTCCCTCCCTGTGGGGACAGAGCCCCAGATAGCAGTTTCTAGGCTCTCAGCCTCAGATGGAGCGGTGCTGGCTCGGGTAGTAGATGACCGTCAGCTGTGGCTAGTTGACCGTCAGCTGAAACCAGTTAGCCAATTAGCCACTGATATAACTGCTGCGGCTGCATTGCTTGGAGGGTTGGTCGTTTGGCAGGCAGAAAAGTGGACAGCAGGTCGCATGTCGTGTGGCTCTAGCCTCCATTGAGACTATAGTGGTATGACTCCCCTACCTTTGGCTCCGTGGGTGTTCCCTTTTGGCCAGCCACATCCTGCGTTCTTATGTGGGGATCGGGACCAGAGACCCCACAGGTTGCCCTGCATGACACATGGTGCAGCGAGCAGGGTCTTCCGCAGGACACTCCCCTTTGCCGGAACTAGTTGGGCTGCGAATCTGTGTCTGCTGTCCACAATTCTCGGAACAGCAAATATTCTGTTCTTTTGATCTGACACTGCTACTGTTCTGCTTCTAGCACCAGGAAGGTGGGGGCAGGGCGAGTTCTGGGAGGGTAGGGAGGAGGCGGCTAGTCTCAGTGCCTAAGGCTTCCGTTCTCTGCTCGGCAGTGAGGGTCTAAACCACCGTTTTCAGCCTTCTTCCCTCAGTCTTTTCTCCGAGGTCTCTGCCGTGAGCGTTGGGTTCAGCCATGTTATATGCTGCCCCCTCAGCCCTGTGGGCCATAAGCGGAGCCCTAGCAGTCTGAGTTCTTCCCTCTCCCACAGCTGTGGTAGTTCTGGGATGCAGGGAGCTCAGAGCACTGAGCTAGGTCTGCATCCTGCGCCTGAGCGGCTCCATCTCTGCACTTCTCCCTTCCCTCCTCCCCCACTCGTGCGATTCACCCACCTGTAGGTGAATTCAGTAGTGGGCCTCTTCGTCTGCCTGTCTGCTGTGCAGGGAGTCCTTTGTGGAGTTATAGTTGTTCGATTAGTTGTAAATTTCAGTGGAGCGTTACAGAGGCTCACCTCACACTGCCATTTTGATGACATCACTCTGCCTATGTTTTCTTTTAGAAGTTTTATGGATTTTGGTTTTATATTTAAATCTTTAAATAATTTTGAGTTTATATTCTTATATATGGTGTAAGAAAGTGGTCTAGTCTCTTTCTTCCTTTCTCTCTCTCTCACGCTCTCTTTTTCTTTTGCATTCATCTGTTCAGTTTTCTCAACACCTTTTATTGAAGAGATTGTCTTTACCCCACTGCATATTCTTGCCTCCTTTATCAGATTAAGGACCACATAGGTGTTGGTTTATTTCTCGGCACTCTACTCTGTTCCTTTGATCTATATGTCTATTTTGATGCCAGTATCATGCCGTTTTGAATGCTATAGTCTTGTAGTATAGTTTGATATCAGGTAGTGTAATACCTCCAACTTTGTTCTTTCTCAAGATTGTTTTGGCTATTTAGGTTCTTTTGTTGTTCCATATGAATTTTAGGATTATTTGTTTTAGTTCTGTGAAAAATGTCATTGGTATTTTGATAAGGATTGCATTGAATCTATAGATTACTTTAGGTAGTGTGGACATTTTAATGATGTAAATTCTCCAAATACATGAGCATGTTATATGCTTCCATTTTTTTGTATCTTCAGTTTTCTTTCTTTAATGTCTTATAATTTTCCAAGAACAGGTCTTGGTTAAGTTTATTCCTAGTTATTTTTTATGTTTTTTGATGGAATTGTAATGGGATTATTTTCTTAATTTCTCTTTCTGATATTTCTTTGTTGGTATATAAAAATGCATTTGATTTCTGAATATTTATTTTGTATGCTGATACTTTACTGAATTCATTTTTCAGTTCTAATAGTTTTTTTGGTGGAACTGTTTGGGTTCTCTATGTATAGTATCACGTCATCTGCAAATAATGACAGTTTTACTTCTTCCTTCCAATTTGGATCCTTTCATTTCTTTCTCTTGTCTGACTGTTGTGACTAAGATAGTTTTTAATTTGTTTAGTAATTCCTTTGAAAGATTGAAATTTGGATTGACAATTTGTCACCTTTTCTTTTGTAATTTGTGCTGTCCTATCTATTACGTAAGCCAAAGTCATAAATATTTTTTCATTTTTTTCTAAAAGTTCTATAGTGTAGCTCTTATATTTGGTCCATGATTGATTTCAAATTAGGTTTTGCATATGATAAAATGTAAGGAACAAGGTGTGTTTTTTATTTTTTTTTGCATATATCAAGTTATTCTGGTAAAGTTTATTGAAAAGAGTACATTTTTTTTCCTTTCTAATGAATTATATTTGCCTCTTTGTTAAAATTCAATTGATTATATACATGTGGACCTATTTCTGTACTGTTTTTTTTCTATTGATCTATCCTTTTGCCAATCAACTGTTTCATACTGCAAATATAGAGCAAGTCCTGAAATCAGATAGCATATATCCACCAACTTGTTTTTCAATGATGCTTATCTTATTCTAGGTCCTTTACATTTCCATATTAATTTTCTTGTCAGCTTGTCAATTTCTGCCAAAAATCAAACTGAAAATTGTTTGGGATTTTGTTGAATCTACAGATCAATAGATGAATTGGAAGAGGTTTAGTATCTTAACAATATTGAGCCTTCTGACATATGAACATAGTATATTTATCCTTTTTCTCAGGTTTTTTTGTTTTTTTCTCAGCAATGTTCAGTGGTTTTCAATATACAGATCTTACATACTTCTTGTTATCTTTATTCATATATACTTTAAAAAGTTACTGTAATATAGTATTATTGAAATTTCAAGTTCTAATTACTCATCTCAACATACAGAAATATTTCATATGCATGTGTATTTTTTGTATAGTGACCTTGTATTTTGTGACTTTGCTAAACTCATTTACAAGGTCTGACAATGAAGATTGTGAACTTATTGCAGCAATGTTGCTAACCTTTTCTGATATCAGAGGGATTATTCATTATGAATTCATAACAACTGTACAAACAGTTAACCAAGTTTACTATTTGGAAGTGCTGAAAAGACTGAGTGAAAAAGTTAGATGTCCTGAACTTTTCATCAGCAATTCATGGCTCTTGCATCACGACAATGCACCAGCTCACTGAGCACTGTCTGTGAGGGAGTTTTTAGCCAGTAAACAAATAACTTTATTGGAACACCCTCCCCACTCACCCGATTTGGCCCCCAATGACTTCTTTCTTTACCTAAAGATAAAAGAAACATTAAAAAGAAGACATTTTGATGGCATTCAGGATATCAAGGGTAATATGATGACAGCTCTGATGACCATTCCAGAAAAAGAGTTCCAAAATTGCTTTGAAGGGTGGACTAAGTGCTGGCATCAGTGCATAGCTTCCCAAGGGGAGTTCTTTAAAGGTGACTGTAATGATATTCAGCAATGAGGTATGTAGCACTTTTTTTAGGATTAGTTTGTGAACTTAATCGTGTGACCCTTCAATCTGTGTGCCTTTTATTTACCTAGTATATTGTTTTAGCATCATTTTTGTAGATTCACCTAGTTTTTCTACATAAAAATTGCTCATACCATCTGTGAACGAAGATTATTTTACCTTGTATTTTATAATCTGTATGCCTTTTATTTATTTTCCTCATCTTTGTGAACTGGTGAACAGACTGGAACTGTACTATACTGTTGAAAATAAGTAGTGAATTCAGACATCTTTACCTTGTTCCTGATTTTAGGGGAACAACTTACATTATTTCACCATGAAATATAATGCTATATGGAAAATTTTCATGCATACTCTTCATCATGGTAAGGGGTCTCTTCTATGCCTAGTTTACTGAGAGCTGTGGTTCAGAATGGATATTATTTTTTCTCTAATGCTTTTGCAGCATTTCCTCCAATTTTATTGAGACATCACTCTATATGTTTAATGTGTGCAACATCATGGTTTGATTTACATATATTATGATTTGATTACCACAATAGGTTAAGCTAACATCTATCTTCTCATTTAGATACACTGAAAAAAATAAAAAAATATTTCTCCTTGTGGTGAAAACTCTTGGGATCTATTCTCTTAACAACTTTCCTATGTATCATACAGTAGTGTTAACTATAGTCATTATGTACATTATTGTAGCATTTCTTGAGATAATCATAATAACTTTCTATTGTCTATTGATATGTGAATTACATTAATTTATGAATATTAGAACAATTTGCATTTCTAGGATTAAGTTTATTTGGTCATGATGTATCATTCTTTGTATATATTGCTGGATTTTTTTTTTTTTTGCTAAATATTTTGTTGATCTTTTTGTGTGCGTGTCTAATTTCATGAGGGATATTGTAGATTATTTTGTGTTTTTTACCCCTTATAATGTCTTTGGATGGTTTTAGTATAAGGATAATTCTGCCATCGCAAAATAAGTTGGGAAGTATTTTATCTTCTCTATTCCTTGGAAGAGTATATAGATTTGATATTATTACTTTCTTAAATGTTTGGCAGAGTTCACCAGTTAAGTCATATTAGCCTGCAATTTTCTCTGTTGGAAGGCTTCTAATTGCAAAATAATTTTCTTTAAGTAGCTACAAAGATATTCAGGTTCTCTGTGCTTATTGAGTGAGATTTGGTAACTTATGTTGTCTGAGAATTATTTACATTTCATCTAAGTTGACAAATTTATTGGTAAATTTTTAAATCACATATATTTATTATCCTGTAGGGATGGTCAGCTTTTCACTTCTGAAATTGGTTCTTATTGTTTTGTCTTTTCTCCTTTTATTTATTTATCTAGTTTTAATCATTCTGACTAGAAGTGTACCAATTTTATTCATCTTTTCAAAGGATCAAAGTTTTTTTTAAAAAATTTTTTCTCCATTTAATTTTTTAAATAACTTTTCTCCATTTAATACTTTTTCTCCATAATATATATATTTAAGATTCTTATTACAATGTAGTAAACATATAATATTATATTAGTTTCAGCTGTACATCATAGTTATTCAACATTACCCATCTGGCACTATATAGAATTGTTACAGCATTATTGATAATATTCCCTATGCTAAAAAAGTAATCATGATAAGTCCTGCAACCATGTGACACTGTACCACATTATCACAACATTGTTGACTATATTTCTGTGCTGTATATTATGTTCCTAAGACTTATTTGTTTTGTATCTGGAAATTAGAAACTCTTATTCTTTTTTTTATCTCTCCCCCTTTCCAATTTTTCAACTAGATTTGGCATTCAATATTATTATATATTAATTCAGGTGTACAGAATAGTGGTTAGACATTTATATAATTCAGGAAGGGGTCCCTCTGACTATTACCCATTTAGCACTATACATAGTTGTTACCACATTATTGATTATATTCCCTATACTTTACATCCCATGACTATTTTGTAACTACCAATTTGAATTTCTTAATTCCTTCATCTTTTTTACCCTTACCCCAACCTTCCTCCCATATCACCCCAATAGATCTAGTACCCATCTGACAACATACATAGTTATTACAATAATATTGACTATATTCCTTATGCTGTACCCTACATCCCCATCACTACTGTGTAACAACCAATTTGTACTTAATTCCTTCCTCTTTTCACCTACCCCCAAGTGGGATTACTAAGTCCTTCTTTGTTTCTTGTTATAGTCTTTGTTTTAAAGTTTATTTTGTCTGGTGTAAGTATTGCTTTTTGTTTGCTTGTTTGTTTCCATTTTCATGAAATATCTTTTTTTTATCTCTTTACTTTCAAGCTTTGTGTGTTTTTCAATCTGAAGTGAATCTCTTGTAGACAGCTTCTGTAAGAGTCTTGTTTTCTTATCTATTCAGCTCCCCTATCTTTTGATTGTTGCATTACGTTTATTTCCATTGAAAGTAATTGTTGATGATGTGTAGCTATTGCCATTTTATTATTCATATTTTTGATTTTTTTTTTATCTTAAAGAAGTCTCTCTAAGATTCCTTATAATACTGGTTTGGTGGTGATGAACTCCTTTAGCTTTTTCTTGTCTGGGAAGATCTTTATCTGTCCTTAGATTTTAAATGATAGCCTTGCTGGGTAGAGTAATCTTGGTTGTACATCCTGCTTTTCATCACTTTGAATATTCCATGCCAATTCCTTCTGGCCTGCAAAGTTTCTGTTGAGATATCAGCTGACAGCCTTATGGGATCCCTCGTAAGTAACTAACTGCGTTTCTCTTGCTGCTTCTAAGATTCTCTCTTTGTCTTTAAACTTTGGCATTTTAATTATGTGTGTCTTGGTGTTGGCCTGTTTGGATTCATCTTGTTTGGGACTCTCTGTTCTTCCTGGACTTGTCTATCGACTTTCTTTACCAGGGTAAGGAAGTTTTCTGTCAGTATTTCTTCAGATAGGTTTCCAATTTCTTGCTCTCTCTCTCTGCTCCTTCTGCTACCTCTATAATGTGAATGTTGGTATGCTTGATATTGCCACAGAGGCTCCTTTAACTTTCCTCAATTGTTTTTTTTCTGTTCTGATTGGGTGTTTCCTTATCTTCTAAATTGCTGATTTGATCCTCTGCTTCATCTCATCTATTGATTTCCTATAATATCTTCTTCATTTCTGTTATTGTATTCTTTATTTCTGTCTGGTTCTTAATTATGTTTTCTATCTCCATTTGTATGTTTCTCTTTGTTGAAGTTCTCCCTGAGATCATTGAGCATCTTTATAATGAGTGTTTGGAACTCTGTGTCTGGTAGACTACTTGTCTCCATTTTGTTTGGTTCTTTGTCTGGAGCTTTATTTTGTTCTTTTATTTGGGACATTTTTATTGGTCTCTCCATTTTGGCTGCCTCCCTATGTTCGTTTCTATATATTAGGTAGGGCTGCTATGTCTCCTGGTTGTAGTAGAGTGGTCTTATATAGTAGGTGTGCTGTGGGGCTCAGTGGTGCAATCTTTCTGGTCATTCAGCTGTGCACTCCAGGTGTGTCCATTGTGTGGGTTGTGTGTGTTCTCCTCTTGTAGTTGAGCCTCCCTTGCTTTTTGCGCATCAATGGGAGGGACTGACCCCCTGGGCTTACTGGTTGTGAGGAGTGGCTTTGACTACAGTGGAGAAGTTGTGGTGTAGGGGCTGATCCTACACAGCAGGATCTGCCTCAGCAGGGCACTGGTGCCTGCCCAATCTGCCCCTTGAGTGTGTCATCCTTGGAGGTGGCTGGGTGATGGTCCAGCTCATTTCAAAGCTGGCCATTGGGGGTGCCATCCCGAGGACCACCTGGGAGGGAACCCGCTGCATGTCAAGTTCAGGTGCAGCCTGTGCCCCACCTTGGGCCTCCTGGCAGGAGTAACAAAGAAATCAGCAGATGGCCACAATCTATGCCATGCTTGGAAATCCCTTGAGAGGCCAAGCCATGAACCAAGGCTGGCTGCCACTAGTGCCAGACTTAGGGCTGCTCAACCAGAGGTACAAGACATGCTCAAGTCAGATGCTACTTGTCTGGGTTCCATGAACATTGAGGGACCCTAGGCAAATCTGCAACTGAGCTAAGGCATGTGGTTTGTATAAAAAAGCCTCTGGAAGTGGCTTCGATGTGCCCGAAAGTTGGGTGAGGTGGGGTCTTGAATCACCAGGGTGTGGCAAATGAGTGAGGGAATAATAGCAAATCAGATATGGCAGCTGCCTGTGTCTGCATGCTGGGAAGTGGGAGCACTCACCAGTAAAACAATGGCCTCTGCCATATCTTCTGTCCTGGAGAAAGCTGCCCCTCCAGCCCCTGTCCTAAAGTCAGTTTACTCAGTTTCCCCCCATATGTCACTGTAGCCTCTCCAGCTGCTGCCCCACTGCTGGAGGTCAGAGCCAGTGATTCTGTTGGTAAGTCCTTGTACAGCCCTTTAAGAAGAATGGCTGTAGCTCCAGCCACCCTCTGTCTCACTCAGTCACAATCTCCACTGGTTTTCATAGCCAGAAATTATGGGGACTTCTCCCCCCAGGGCTGGAACCCTGGGCTGGGACCCCTCACTCCTCAGGGGTGGCAGGGAACCTCCTCCCCTGAGATATCCCTCCCAATTTTTAATGGTCATGCACGGGTGTGAGACCAGCCCGTTCAACTTCTCTGTCTCTCATGCCAGTCTCAAGGTGTTTCTTCTGCCTGTCCTAAGTTGTAAGGCTTTGGTTCGGCAAATTTTAGGTGATTATCAATGATGGCTCTTTTGTAGTTTAGTTGTTATTTTGATGTGGTCATTGTATAAGGTAAGCACAGTTTTTACCTACTTACTGTGCCATCTTGGCGGGAATCTCCATTGCTTTTGTATTTTCTATTTTCTTGCTTTTATCTCTATAATTTCCTTCTGTCTATTTCCTTTATGTTAACTTTGGTCTTATTTTTCTTGTTTCTTAAGTGGGAAGTAGGTTATTATTTTGAAATCTTTCTTTAAAATATATCATCTCTATGTCATCTTCTATAGCTATAGCATGTCTGACAATCTTATCACTTATTATCTATCTATCTATCATCTATCTATCTATCTATCTATCTATCTATCTATCTATCTATCTATCTATCTATCTGTATTTAAAAAGCCAACCTGAAAATCCCTGCCTTTTATTAGATTTCTAGATCATTTACTTAATGTAGTTATTGATATAGTTAGGATAATATCTACTTTTTGCTCTTTATTTTCTGTGCTTCATCTATTCTTTGCTTTATTCTTATTTTTCTTTCTTCCTTTGGATTAATTATTTCTTAATAATTACATTTCATTACTGCTAGTGGTTTATTATACTTCTTTGTTTTATTTTTCACTAGTTTTTCTAGATTTTACAATATAAACATTTAAGTTATTAAAATCTACTTTAAAAATATATTATACCACTTCATGCATAGTGAAAAAACTTTAAAACTGTATATTTTTATTTTTATTGCACCTCCTGTCTTATGTTTTCATATATTTTACTTCTAATATATTATGAACCCCAAAATATAGTTATATTTGTGTTTTTGTCTGCCATTTATATTTTCTGTGTGTTTAATTTTATTTTCATTTCTTGGTTTTGTACTTTTTCATTTTTTCTCGTATTTTAAGGAGACCAAGATAAGAAATTTACTTTTATATATACCCCAAATTTTACTATTTTTATTAATCTTCATTTATTTGAATAGATAAAATTTTCATGTGTACATACTTCTGTCTGAAGAAATTTGTTTAACTTTTCTTACAGTGCAGGTTTGCAAGACATGATAATTCCAGTATCTGTGTCATCTCTCTGTCTAATTCTAGTACTTATTTTATTTTTTGACTATGGTTTTAGTAAAAATTCTAGTAAAAGAATACTAGAGACTGAGGCAAATTATAACTTTTCCCAGAAATGGGCATGCTTCTTCATGTCTCAGGCCATTAATGTAGGAATTATGACAATGTAGTCAGTTGTTGAACTGGGATTATATTTTGTTCTTACTATTGTTATTTTCAATGCACCACAGGTTTCAAATTCCTTCAATAGTGGACTGCCTCTGCCTTTTAACTATTGTGAAGCCTGTGATAAAATATAGTTTTCCTGATTTTCCATCCTAATTTGCAATTTTTAAACCTCTATGAATCACTTCTTCAATCCTAAATATTTTCCTAATTACTAATTAACAATCTATGACAATGTACATACATTTTTATGTGAATGGTGTATTCTGGATTTTTGCAAGCTGGTGGACTTTCTAAGAGGACTGGTTGATATAGTATTTGGCTAAGCTTGGCCATTCATGATACCTCACCTTTCTTGTCAAAAATATGGTCAGGATGAGTATGTGGTCCACACAGGACAAAAATCCTGCTGAAATTTTCTAAATGAGAGTTGTGTAGATGAACTTTCCTTCTTCTCTAATATTAAGACTGTAAGGGAGTAATTCTCAAGTGGGGACACATTTTCCCCCTAGGAGATATTTGGCCATGTCTAGTTTAGGTTTTCACAGCTGGAGAGGTGGTGCTACTTGCATCTAGTGGGCAGAGGTCAGCTAGGCTGCTAAATATCCTACGTTGCAGAGAGCAGATCCCCCAAAGAATTATTCGCCTAAGATGTCAATAGTCCTGAAATTGAGGAACCTGCTCTAAAAGTATTAACTCAGAACTGCCTGTGATCATGATTCCAGCCTTGAAAGAACAGCAAATGTAAAACAATGTAGAAGAGCAGAGATAAGAGGTGAATGAATAAAAGGTGAAGAAATGGGTGCCTAATATCTTGGATCCAGTCCTTCCAGAACCTAACTTCACTTGTACCCTTTCCTGAACCCTTTTTTTTTTTAAAGATTTTATTGGGGAGGAGGAACAGGATTTTATTGGGGAACAGTATGTACTTGCAGAACTTTTTTCCAAGTCAAGTTGTAGTCCTTTCAGTCTTAGTTGTGGAGGGCACAGCTCAGCTCCAGGTCCAGTTGCTGTTGCTAGTTGCAGCGGGCACAGCCCACCATCCCTTGCTGGACTCCAGGAATCGAACTGGCAACCTTGTGGTTGAGAGGACACGCTCCAACCAACTGAGCCATCCAGGAGGCAGCTCAGCTCAAGGTGCCGTGTTCAATCTTAGTTGCAGGGGGTACTGCCCACCATCCCTTGCGTGACTCAAGGAATTGAACTGACAACCTTGTGGCTGAGAGCCCACTGGCCCATGTGGGAATCGAACCGGCAGCCTTCGGAGTTAGGAGCATGGAGCTCCAACCACCTGAGCCACCGGGCTGACCCCATGAACCCTTTTAAAATTATGCAGTTTTGTGTTGAGTTCTGTCACTTGCAACTTAACTGTTACATAAAATATACAGTTTTTGTAGTAGGTGCTGGATAGGGCTAGAAATAGGAAGATGAAGCAGCTGCCATTCTTATCAAACCTTTTAAATTGGTAAGCATTTTCTTACATATCTCCTTACAGGTACATATCGTTTTAAACTGAGATTGGATAATACACTATTTTATCAATATTGCCTGCATTTTTAGGCCTTTCTCCTTCAATCAAGCTGTCCTGGCAGCTTGGATTAATTCTATTTCTCCTTTTTATTTGCTGAAAATACTCCTTCCCTCAAGTTTGACTCAAAAATATATCTCCTTCATGAGGCCTTTTCTGATCTTAATCCTCAGACTCAATATTCCTTCCTCCAGGTTTCCACATGTTTCTTGTGAGAACACTTATGTTACTCTCACTGGGCTATATAGTTCAGGCTTAACTTCTCTGGTTAGATGCTAAGTGCAGTGAGGCAGAAACTTGATCTTCATCTCCTCATTTTCCTTCCTTCTGTCATATTCATCACTGACTTGGAAGTTGTCTGGGAATGATATTCTTTGTTTTGGAGTGGATAAACAAAGAGCATGAGGCCAAGGTTTATTTAGCTTAAAGTATAGGGAACCAATCTACATAAAATGTATAAAAAATTATCACTAGTGATTTCAAAGAGAGTTATAATTGGCTGCTTCTCAAAAGTGAAGAACAATTTGTGTTGTATAAGTGGCAAAGAAAACTCATTTATTTTATTTTTTTTCATACTGCTTAAGGTCAGATAGATGAGCTAAGAGCAAAACCTATGTCTGACAATTCCATAACTGGAATGTTTATTTGTAATTGACAAATACGTGTTTATACTTATATATTACTTAAAGATTTATCTGTGGAATGGAATGACTAAGAATTATATGCCATATCAAAATGTAAAAACTGCATTTCCCTAATAGGTAGTGAAGTTGAGCATTCTTTCATATATCTGTTGGCCATTTGTACATTTTCTTGGGAAAAGTGTCTGTTCAGGTCCTCTGCCTGTTTTTTAATTGGATTTTTGTTGTTGTTGAGTTATATGAATTCTTTATATATGTTGGATATTAACACCGTGTCAGAGATTATCATGCTAAGCAAAATAATTCAGACAGTTAAAAGTAAAGAATCACATGGATTCACTCATATGTGGGATATAAAACTGAAAGCAACAAAGGAACAAGGCATACACAAAGAAACAAAAACTCATGGACTCAGACAACAGTTTCGTGGTTACCAGAGAATAAAAATGGTGGCAGGAGAGGGAAAAGGGTGTCAAATATATGGTGATGGAAGGAGAACTGACTCTGGGTGGTGAACAAACAATTCAATATATAAATGATATACTATAAAAATGTATATCTGAAAACTATATAATTTTGTTAACCAATGTCATCCCAATAAATTCAATAAAATGTTTAATGGTTTCAGAAGAAATTTCATATTCTCCCATACTGGAGTAGGAGCTCCAAACTCTCTGTGATATATCTTGATTTATAGAGTTGTTGGAGGTGCATGTTACTAATTATTTTGACCTGCTAACTCAGCAGAAAGTCCCTCAAACTATATACACCAATTTATCTTGAATTGTATGTTTTAAAGCTTTGCTCCAAGGATATTTGAGTAACTTCTTTCCTCAAGTGCTGTAGACACTTCTTGGATATTGAATTTCAAAAACGCAAACTCAAATTCAAATCATTTGAGTTACATTTACAATATACTTACTATATAATTTGCAGTCACTTTAAGGAATTTCTCCTCAGAATGGTGGCTGGGCTATTGTCTCCTTCATGTGTAAAAGAAACAAATAAAAATAATTAGAACATTAAACAAAGCTCATTAGTACCCTTTTCTTTATATTAGTATGTGCCCCATGAAGGAGGGGGTGAACTTGCCTAAATGAAAAGCTGAGTAAAAGAATGGCTTGTGTACCAGAGTAACATAGCAATTTTCAGAACTTAATTTCAAGCTAAGTAACTCACTGGACAGAAACAGAAACCCCAGCCTCTTTTTATACCCTTCCCTCAGGGTATAATGCTTCCCTTAAGTTTTTTTCTTCCAGCTGAATTTCTATTTAAACTTTAAGACCTGCCTCAAATGTCACCTTTTGACAAGTCTTCATGGAGACCTCCATAACTAGTTACTCACACATCTATATTCCATTAAAAAGATTTATTTTCTCCTTCACTGCTTCCACCAAACCTTGTGTACCTTCTCAGAGTTAGCCCAGCCACAGATGAATTTATTCCAGCTTAATGTGAAGAATACATTTTTTATGGTCATGATCCAGTAATCCCAGATCCTAACATCATTCTGGGCAACTCACCTGTCCAAGCCACTGTAGCCACTGTAGACTCAAAGTTTCTTGACTTTCTAAGCTTTACCTTCTAAGTTCTAACCTCGTGGCACTACAGCCACCATCTCCTATGCTTCTCTGAAATATTAAGCCTTGTCTCTCTTGCTAACAAAAATTCTCTTCTTTTCACTCTTTTCCCCTTTATTTCCAATACATCCATTCCTTGGCATCTTTAGAATTTACAGTCTTTGCTTACTCAATCAAATCATCACTCCTCTACTGGTATCACTTCCTTAAGCAATAAAAATCCTACGGTAAATTACTACTCATTCTGGTCCCCAAAACTTCTGTGCCTTCTTGTCCTTGATTCATTCCCAATGAGTTCACCTCCTAACCACTTGCTTACTGGAGGTCATACCAAGGTTGCTAGCTAATTATGGGGAAAATTCTCTACAAATTAATAAGCACTAAACCTGGCTCGGCCCTTAGCATGAGTAAGTAATTACTGAATATATTACTGGTTACTCCATTTCCTGTTCCCCTAAAGTTATCTCTATTCTTTTTGATCTGTTTCCATTTTGTCCAACATGTGACCCTTTCTCTTCCATAGAAAAAATTTCTTTTCAAGATCTTTATTAAAAAATATAGCTAATATACAACATTACATCAAATTCAGGTATATACCATAAGTGTTCAACATTTATATACCTAAAGAAGTGATCACCATAAGTCCAGCAACCTTATTGACTATCTTCCCCATGCTGTACATTACATCCCATGACTTATTTGTTTTAAACCTGGAAATTTGAAACTTTTATTCCCTTTCCCCTTTTCCCCTTTTTAGTTTTTCAATTACAGTTAACATTCAATATTAATTTGTATTAATTTCAGTTGTACAGCATAGTGGTTAGACATTTGTATAATTTAAAAAGTGATAACCCTGAATAGTCTAGTGCTTACCTGTCACATAGATATTACCATATTTTGTACTATATTCCCTATGCTTTACTTTACATCCCTGGGACTATTTTGTACTACCAATTTATCCTTATTAATCCCTTCACCTTTTTTTGCTCTGTCCCCCAAACCCCCTCGCATCTATCACCATGATAAATCTAGTACCTATCTAACACCACACATAGTTATTACAATATTATTGACGATGTTCCTTATGTTATAACCTACATCCTCATGACTACTTTGTAACAACCTATTTGTACTTCTTAATCCCTTCCCGTTTTTTCACCCACCCCCTCAACTCCCCTGGCAACCATCAACATGTTCTCTGTATCTGTGAGTGTGTTTCTGTTTTGTTTGTTCATTTTGTTCTTTAGATTCCACATATAAATGAAATCATGTTGCATCTGTTTTTCTGGGAAGAACCCATTCCCTTCCATGGCCAAGCAATATTCCACTGTATATATATACCACCTATGCTTTATCCACTCACCCGTTGATGGACACTCAGGCTGCCTCCGCATCCTAGTCATGGTAAACAATGCTGCAGTGAACATAGGGATGCATGGGTCCCCTTGAAGTCATGTTCTGGGTTATTTGGATAAATACTCACAAGTGGGATTACTGGGTCCTTCGTCTCTTGCTATAGTCTTTGCTTTAAAATCTGTTTGATCTGGCATAAATATTGCTACTTCAGATTTGTTTCCATTTTCATGAAATATCTTTCGCCTTATACTTTCAGTGAGTGTGTCTTTTGATCTGAATGAAATGAGTCTCTTGGAGGCAGCATATGTGAGGGTATTGTTTTCTTATCCATTCAGCCACCCTATCTTTTGATTGAAGCATTGAAAGCATTTACATTGCAAGTAATTGTTGAAAGATATGTAGTTATTGCCATTTTATTATTCATAGTTTTGATCTTTTTTTTTTTTTCTTTTCTATCTTAAATGAGTCCCTCTAAGATTCCTTGTAATACTAATTTGGTGGTGATAAACTCCTTTAGCTTTTTTTTTTGTCTGGGAAGTTCTTTATCGGTCCTTAGATTTTAGATGATAGCCTTGTTGGGTAGTGAATCTGTGGTTGTAGATCCTTGCTTTCCATCACTTTAAATATTTCTTGCCAATCCCTTCTGGCTTGCAAAGTTTCTGTTGAGAAATCAGCTGACAATCTTATGGGAGCTCCCTTTTAAGTTATCTTCCTCTTGCTGTTTTTAGGATTCTCTCTTTGTCTTTAACCTTTGCCATTTTGATTATAATGTGTCTTGGTATGAGCCTGCTTGGGTTCATCTTGTTTGGGACTCTCATGCACATCCTGGGCTTGTATATCTATTTCCTTCACTAGGTTAGGAAAGTTTTCAGTCATTATTTCTTCAAATAGGTTCTCAATCCCTTGCTTTCTCTCTTCTTTTTTTGGTAACCCTATGATGTGAATGTTGTTACACTTCATGTTGTCCCAGATGTCTCTTAAACTACCCTCATGTTTTTTCATTCTTTTTTCCTTTTGCTGTTCCAGTTGGAAGTTTAGTACTACCTTGTCTTCCAAATCATTGATTTGACCCACTGCTTTATCTAGTCCGCTGGTGATTCTTTCTAATGTATTCTTCATTTCATTGATAGTATTCTTCACTTCTGACTGGTTCTTTTTTATGATTTTTATGTTTTGTTTTGTTTTTAATTTTTTTATGCTTGCTATCTCTTTGCTTAAGTTCTCACTAAATTTCTTGAGTATCCTTATAACCAGTGTTTTGAACTCTGTATCTGGTAGGTTGCTTGCCTCCATTTCATTTAGTTCTTTTTCTGGAGTTTTCTACTGCTCTATTATTTGGGATATATTTCTTTGTTTCCTCATTTTGGTGTCTCTCTGTGTTTGTTTTTATGTAGTAGGTAGATCTGCTATGTCTCCAAGTCTTGCCAGATGGCTTTATGTAGTAGCTGCCCTGTAGGGCCCAGTGGCACAGTTTCCCTGGTCATCTGTGCTAGGTGCTCCAGGAGTGTCCCTTGTATGTGTTGTGTGTACTCTCCTATTACAGTTGAGCCTTGATTGCTATTGGCATGTCAGTGGATGAGATTGATCCACTTACTGTTTGGCTGTGGAGATTGGCCATGTTCACAGCTTATGGGCTGCTGTGCAGGGGGGCTTATCACACAAAACAGGATTTGCCCCAGTGAACTCTGATGACTGTTGAGATAGCCCTTGGGGTATGCCACTTGTGGGGCTAATTGGGCAGTGCTCTGATATGGTCTGAGGGCATCCTCCATGTGTATTGGTTCTGGGGACTCCTGGGTGGGGCTCTGGTGTAGGCCCAGGTCAGCCAATGCCTGTGACTAGTAGAGTACTATCTCATAGGTGCTACAAAGCAATCCCCAGATAGTGGTTGCCTGTGCTGAATCTGGAGGCCCGTGGGAGTGCTCATACTGTGAAGTTAGTTTGGCTCCCATTAATACTGGGTCTGGGGTAGGTCTGCAAAAAGGCAGGGCACACTGAGGCCTGCTGCCACCTGCTGGCTCCTGTAAGATTCAGCTGCCAATAAAGCCTTGTGTGGTTCGGAGTTGTGTGTGGCAGGGTCTCATTAAGTTAGCAGGCTCGAGCAAGTGGAGCTCACCAGGCCAATCAGATTCAGATTTGGCCATGGGTGTCGGGGAGGGCTCAACATAGGACAGATGGCACCTGCTTACCAGCTACATGGTAGAAGGACCCTACACAGGGAGAATGGGGACTATCTTCCAGCTCTTGCCTGTAGCCACACACCTCAGTCTGCCACCCATATGTCTCCAACATCTTCTGTGTCACTGACCCTCTGCTGGAGTCCAGGGTGAGTGCCTGCAAGTGAGTGAGTCTGTGTGCAGTCCTTTTAAGAGGAAGTCTGTTTTTCCTGCAGCCTGCCATCCCACTCAGATCCCTACTGTTTTTCACAGTCAGATATTGTGGGGGCTCCTTTTCCTGGTACCAGTACTCTCGTTGGGGAGTCTGGTGTGGGCAGGGGGTACCTTGCTCCTCCAGGAGAAACATCTGTGGCCAAGATATCCCTCCCAAGTTTCATCCACCACCCGGAGGTTTGAGGTCAGCCTGTTTCGTGTCTCTGCCCCTCCTACCAGTTTTGACGTCCCTTCTTTGTAACCCTAGTTATAAAACTCATGTTCAGCTAGACTTCAGATGATTCTCCAGGTCAATTGGTCTATAATTTAGTTATAATTTTGATGAGGTCACAGGATGAGGTAAACACAGCATTTATCAACTCTGCCACCTTGATCCTCCCTGTCTCTTCCATAGAAAATTTATTTTTATGATATCACAGAAGTAAAATTACTGAGAAATATCATTTATACTTTATTAGTTTTTATATGAAAAATATGTGATAAAATATTAAATGACACAAATGCAGACTCCTGTCCACCTCAGATGAGCATTGTTCTTTCCCCAGGCAAACCAATGTTAAGTTTCTTGTGATCTTCTCAAATATATTTTATGCATATATAAGCATAAATGTGTATATATTCCTTCTTCATCTAATGTCAGTTCCTTTATAACATCCTGAAATCCAGACACATAGAACTGCTTGCAGTTCTCCACTGTGTCTTAGAGTTAAAGCCTCTGTGTCTTTGCACTTGATGTTCTCACTGGAATATTTTGCCTTGTCATCTTCTCCACCCCATCTTTTCCTTGGGAAATATGACTTTATCATGACAGCCTCACTGTTTAGCACATTATCTAGCATATAAAAAGCATTCAATACATGTTAGGCTGTTTTTTGAATTATTATTTATAAAGGACTGGTATTTTCTATCTCAGGTTCTTCACTAGTAAAATTTAAGCTTTCTTTTTTTCTTTTTTTTTTTTAGCAAACAACTGCTCTTGGGGCTATAAAGAATAACAGTTAAGAATTTTCCAAAAATATTATATAAATATGGAAAAAATGATACAAGATTATTTTGCACAGTTTAGGTGGGAAAGTGTATGAAAAAAGAGGTAGAACTCTTGGAAACAATGTGTAACTCATCTAACTGAAAAGAGGTCCTAATTTAGGACATATTGCTGAGCTCTGAGTTGATCAGATTGAAACTCAGCTGTGTTTTGCTCCTGAATTTTCTGGTGAGATTTCAATACTTTTCCTTTATAGACAGGACCTTGCCCTCTTCTGTTTCCATATATAATTGGCATGATGTTAGACAATGAGAAATTATATTTCTGGGTTAGCTCTGGATAAGTACTTAGGAGGTTAGTGGCAATTTGATTGGCAGTGAGGGCAACAAGTCTTGCTCAATGTAACATTTGGATAGGAAATATATTTTATCTACTTTTTAGGGAAGTTTTTGGAAGCTAATGACTTCACATTTCTACTTTTCCTTTAGAGCTACCCTGTTGTCCAAAAACAAGCCACAAAAATCTATTCCTCAGGTAAGTTCTGAATTTTTTGTTCTATGTCAATATCTTACTGAAATGTATTTCCTAAAATAGTAATTAAGCTATCTAGAACAGGAAGAAAAGTTCTGGGGGCATGATAACCTGAGGAAAAAAGTTGCCTTCACTCGCTTATATTACCTTGTTTAGAATATAAGTATGATATAACTCATTACTTCTTTTTCAATTTTTTTGTCATTATAGACAGAAGGCAATGTTTATGAACTAGGCTGAATAAGTGTGCCTTTCTCCTCACATGAACACATGGAGTTTGTGAGATTTAGGGTCTACAATTTATGTTCATCTGTCCAAGATGCATCTGTGGTACGACTAATGGCTTTATTAATAATGAAAGCCATGAATCACTTTGGTTGCAAAGCAAATTAAAGAGTAGAACACCTTTGGGATTTCTGTCCATGAATGTCAAGGTCAAGAGCAGCAGCTGCTATAGAAAAATTCTTTCCCCACATGATAGACGTCCAGACACCTGATTTCCAGAAGTACTTGGTAACTCTGCTTCTGACACTGCATGAAATGCCCAACCAATTAAGAACTTCTTATTTTAGGTCAATAAATATATTCACAGATAAAATACAGTAATTAAAGACATGCCTAGCAACAAACAAACAAACAAATTTTCCAACCCAAAAGTAAAACATTGGAAGCAAATAAAAATAGTGAAAACTGCTTGAAATCATTTTATTTCCTGAATAGTTTTTTGACATGTATACTTAAATGCTATTTGGACAAAAGGCCAAGCACAAAATAATCCTATCTTCAGCCATTTCTCATTTATTAAATGTAGTTTTTTTCTACAGTTGGAGTACTAGATTTTTCTAAGGGACCAGAATTTTGAGAGCTCTGATTGCCATTCATTCTCTCTCTCTCTCTCTCTCTCTCTCTCTCTCTCTCTCTCTCTCTCTCTCTCTCTCTCTCTCTCTTCTCTCTCTCTCTTCTCTCTCTCTCTTCTCTCCTCTCCTCTCCTCTCCTCTCCTCTCCTCTCCTCTCCTCTCCTCTCCTCTCTCTCTCCACTATTTTTTTTCCCAACGAAAATGCCAAAGCATTTGAACTGTTTTAATTGCCAGAATATTTGCACTGGCTTCTCCTAGGGATTGTCATTTAGGATGTTTATAAAATGCTTGTGTGCCTCTACAGACCCAAATAAATTTTATTAATAAAAGAAAAACCCACATAGAATTGGCTTTAGTAATACTAAACAGAGTTCTTTTTCTATTAGAAGCAAATATTTTCATTGTTAAACATAATAATTTGTTTAGCTCATTGTTAAACATAATAATTTGTTTAGCTCACATAATTTACCACCTTGAATGTTACACATGGTCATAAAAAAGGCACCAGAACTATAGGTTTTTGGGAATAATGCCATCAGCTGAGATTGGGGTTCTCAAAATATAGCCTATATGAGGCTGGTTAATTTCCTTCAGATTCCAGCCCAGGCAGTTTTGTCTTCAGACTTCATCACCTTAGCAGCCTTTTTTTGAGTTATCATTTGAGTCTCAGATGCCTGGGTGAGCTGAGCTTCATGGGATAAGGGCATGGAGTAAACTGGGTGGAACTTATAGTTCACTTTTATTACTGTTTATTTTCTATTAATTATAATTGTTAATGTTAATTTGTAATTGAACAATATATTTTTTAAAAGGCTGATGAACATAAGAGCAATAATCTTTAATATTATCAATTTCTGTTTACTCTAAGTAATTTAAATGTAGCCTGGGTAGGACTCAACAGGTCAACCTAAGGAAATAAATATATAGAAGTTTGTGTACTAGAACAAGCTTTAGGAATCTCCTAATCTGACATCGATTTTCAATCTGTGCCTGAGAGTCCTAGTGGTAAACTAGTTGCTTCTCCAACCCTCACAAAACTAGAAAAAAATCTACTTTTATTTATTTTACAAATTGCGTCTTTGAGTAAAATTTCATTTACGAATAGTATGTTTTTGTAGCTGAAAAAAGTTTAGAGCCATTGCTCTTGTCTAACCCCTCCATTAGTCTTATTTATTTAATATATATTATGGTAATTACCCTTAAAGAACTTAAAGTTCTTTGTCATTTTACAGATGGCGAAATGGAAACACAAAGAGCTTAAATTATTGTCTTGAGTTTGCTCAGCTAATATGTGGCAGCACTGAGATTTCAACCTGAGCTTTGGCCTTCAGCATTCATAGCCTAAGCCACTTTTTGTCTGTTTGAGTTTTACTTTTCTGGGGTTTATTGGTATCTTTCAACAGCTTCATAAACTATTAAGTCACTATGATACTTTATTTCTTTCAAAACTTTTTACTATGATTTTATTGACCCTAGTAAGAGAGTTCTCAGTCTGATTTCCTGCTATTCCCGGGAAAAATCTTAGAAGACTTTTTTATATATCTTTCTTCCTACCTGCATCCAAGCTTTGAGCACTCAAGGATTCGATATACTTCTTATCAAGAGCAGAACAGCTTTACACACCCTACATTTTCCATTTGACTCCTCAGGGACTCTCCTGTCTCCAGTCAGGAGAATCCTTTTCCTCCATCTGCTTGACTCCTCATCTTAGCTCTTTGACCTTCAGAATCTGGAGCCAAGGTGATTTCTCATTGCCATCCACTGCTGGTGCCTGCTCATTACACACACACAGCCTGGCTTGGAACAAAAATAGCAATTCTCAAAGGAATTTTATTGCCTTTTCCAGAATGCAGCATTTTATTAATTTTTTCCATTAAAATTTAATTTTTAAATGACCCTTTATTGAATAGGTAATGCAGTCACATGATTTGGATTTAATGGATACGAAGAGGATGTAGAGGGTCTTCGTCCCACTTCTCTTCCCAGCTTCTCAGTTTACCATCCAGAGACAGCCAAATAGATGTGCATAAATCTCCAGTTCCCTTTTAACTTCTATATCAATTGATTCCACCTTCTCTCCATAACTTCTGATTGTTTATGTACCCATGTCAGGCCTTGCCTTTCTTTGATTTTTTTCAAGACTTATTTTGTTCATTGAATGGAACTGTTCAAGTAAGCAATGTGTTCATTTGCAAAAGCAGAGTACTGCAATAATAAAAGACACTTGTAAAAACATTTGGGAATTCAGTGTGTCAGAGGAAAGTTTAATTAATGAGAATGACTCATTCAGATGAAGTTGAAATAAAGTACCCAAATTGCAAAATAATTTTCAACGCTGTATAAAGAATATTCTTGTCCTTCTCCTCATCCCAACTCATTGTCTCACTTCCCTTCCTAATTATCAGCCTGAATATAAGAACTTTGATAAAGATGAAAAACCAAAGACTGGGCTTCTCTTTCTTGGCTTGTCATTTACTTGCTATTTACCACTCTAGTTTTCACAGTTGTCAAATAACAGACCTTTTGCTATGGTCCTAATGAGGACACTGAGCAAATTAGCTCATTAACAGCAGTACATGTTTTGGGGCATACAACAAAGAATTAGAAACCTAAGTTCAAATTCCACTTTTTACATATTAGTTATATGACTCCGGACAAGTTGTTTCACCTCTTGAAATGCCAGTTTACTTATTTAGGCGTGATGATATGAGGGCTGAAGGAGACAATGTGGAAGGCCAGGCGCATACTAGGTACTCAATATGTGGTAGTTTCCTCTTCATGCAGTAATTTCTAATTTTATTAGTGGTATTTGTTGGTAGCAAAACTATGAGTGCTTTTTTCTTTTAATGAAAGTTTATTGGGGTGACAATTGTTAGTAAAGTTACATAAATTTCAGGTGTACAATTCTGTAATACATTATCTATATCTCACATTGTATGTACCCCACCCAGAGTCAGTTCTCTTCAGATCACCATATATTAGACCCCGTTAACCCTCTTCTAGAACCCCCCTTCCTCCTTACCCTCTGGTAACCCCTGAACTATTGTCTGTGTTTATGAGTTTTAGTTCCTTCATTTGTTTGTCTTGTTTTTTGTTGGTTTCAGTTTTATATATCGCATATCAGTGAAATCATATGGTTCTCCACCTTTTCTATCCTCCTTATTTTGCTTAGCATTAGAATCTCAAGATCCATCCATGTTGTCACAAATGGTACTATTTCATCTTTTCTTACTGCCAAATATGATTCCATCATGTATATATACCACAACTTCTTTATCCATTCATCTATCGAAGGACATTTTGGTTGTTTCCATGTCTTGGCGACCATAAATAAAGCTGCAATGAACATTGGAGCACACATGTCTTTATGGATAAATGTTTTCAGAATTTTTGGTAGATACCCAGGAGAGGATTGCTGGGTCATATGGAAATTCTATTCGTAATTTTTTGAGGAACCTCCACACTGCCTTCCATAACGGCTGCACCAGTCTGCATTCCCACCAACAGTGTATGAGGGTTCCTTTTTCTCCACAGCCTCACCAACACTTGTTACTATTTGTCTTGTTGATGATAGCCATTCTGACTGGGGTGACGTGATATCTCATTGTAGTTTTTATTTGCATTTCTCTGATGATTAGTGATGTTGAGCATTTTTTCGTATGTCTATTTGACATTTGTATGTCCTCTTTGGAGAAATGTCTCTTCAGGTCCTCTGCCAATTTTTCAATTGGGTTGTTTGTTCTTTTGTTGTTAAATTGCATGAGTGCTTTTAAATTGAGGTATAATCCACATAACATAAAATTCCCTTTTAAAATATATGATCCAAAGGTTTTAGTATACTCACAAAGTTGTATGACCATTGACACCAACTAATCCAGAACATTTCATTATGCCCAAAGACCTCTATATCCTTTAAGCAGACATTCTCCATTCCCCACCCCTGCACCAATCAGCCTTTGGTGACCACTAATCTGGTTTCTGTCTCTATGGACTTACTTATTCTAGATATTTCACATAAATGGTCATATAATATGTGACCATTGTGTCTGGCTTCTTTCATTTAACAATGTTTTGAGGTTCATCCATGATGTAGCAATCTGTACTTCATTCCTTTTTATGGCTGGATAATATTCCATTATGGATATACCATGATTTATCCATTTGTCAACCAATGGACATTTGAGTTATTTCAATTTTTTATTATTATTAATAATGCTAATATACATTCATATACAAGTTTTTGTATGGACATTGTTTTAAATTTCTTTTGGGTAAATACTTAGGAGTGGAATTATTGTGTAACATGTAACTATGCCCAACTTTTTGAGGGACTGCCAAACTGTTTTCCAGAGCTGCTGCATTATTTTACATTCCCATCACCAATATATGAGTATTGTAATCTATCTATATCCTCACACACTTATTTTCTGTCTTTTTTTTATTATAGCCATCCTAGTGGGTGTGAATTGGTATGTCATTGTGGTTGATTTACTTTTCTTTAATGACTGGTGATGTTGAGCATCTCTTTACTGACTGTATCATCTTACTGCCTTCTGGCTTCCCTGGTTTCTGATGTAAAATCACTTGTTATTCATTTTGAGGATTTCTTGTACAGGACAAGTCACTTCTTTTGCTGCTTTCAATACCCTCTCTTTGTCGTTCAATAGTTTACTTATGGTATAGGTCTTTTTGAGTTTATACCTTGTGGTGTTGATTGAACTTTTTGGATGTGTACATTAAAGTTTTTCATCAAATTTGGGAAATTTAAGGTCATTATCTCTTCAAATATTATTTCTGCCCCTTTATCTGTCTCCTTTCCTATTGGAACACTCATTATGCAGATGCTGGTGTGCTTCATAGTTTCCCACAGGTCTCTCAGGCTCTGTTTCTTTGTTTTTCATTCTATTTTTATGTATTCTTCAGGCAGAATAATCTTAATTGATACATTTTAAAGTTTGATAATTTTTTATTCTGCCAGTGCAGCTCTTCTCACATGAGCATTTCGTGTTTAATATCTCATAGCCACTAATTTCTCTTGGAGTAAAGCATTGCTTTTTATTTCAAACACTTCTGTATTTTTTTCTTTTTAATATTATGACAAGTGTGTTTCTTTGGGAGTTAAAGGCAACAGTTAAAAAATAAAATGCAAAAATGTGTTTCAAATGTTGAGTTTGCTTAGTAGAAAGGTACTCAAGCTAGTATGAAAGAATGTAATTTTTTTTACAAATGGTGTCGAATGTACTTTTAAAAATGTCAGATGGCAAGTAGTATTTATTACTCAATTTAGAAATTTGTTTTTTACTCATATGCCATGTGTAGATTCCAGATATAAATGTCATAAATTCTGATTTCAGAAGAAGTGAGTGATATAGGTAGTATGATTCTGATGATTTCACAGTAAGTGAAAAGGAACGTACTCTGCAGGCAGCAGCAGTGAAAGAAGCATCATGATATTTCTTTCCTTTTATCCAAAGATGATGAATCTTTTCTATATCATTTTTATAATACTTGTGATTTCTCTCTTCTGTGATTGTATCACTTTCTACATTGTTGTATAGGTATTTGAGTGTATTCTTTTCTTCAAAGCTGGCCTTGGAATTAAGCATGAGCTAGAATTATCTATTATTTTTCTTTGCATTTCATCACTTAGAATAGGCCTGGTAGGTCAAACAGTGCACCAGAAGATGGTGAGTTTTATACAAAAAGGCCATTCTCAGGGTTGCTTTTGTTTGTTTATTTGTTTGTGTTTTAATTCATGTTTATTCTGCCTTGGGGAAGAGGTTATATCGCAAGGTAGAACAAGTATTGATTCATTTAATTTAGACTTTTTATGAATATTTGTGATATAATAATAAGAGCTCTGGACTATAATTTATTTTTACAATTACTTTTTACTTGTGTTTGATCAAAGATAATTCACTTTAACTTTCTTTCAATTAAATAGTTTAAATTTGCTTCCAGCAAGCTTATGTGTTACTATAACCCTTCAATTCCAATTCCCCCTTTATTTTTCTGCTTTTTAATACATCATAAAATTTAGAGGTAAATTGAGTTTCCTAAGCAACAATGTTAGTATGTCTGCTGTTTTAACCAATCTTTCATAAATTTTTCTTGGCAGAAAAACTAGTTAGTAAAATGAACTTTGTCTTGTTTTCCTGTTGGCTAACATTTATGAAAAAAATTCAGAAAACAAATGAAATATTTGTATTTTCCTAATGCCCAAGCAGGAACCAGGCTTGGTGGCCTCCAGTTTATTGGCTGTGAGGGCAAGGAGAACAGAGCTCTGCCTTCTATTGCCCCAACAGAATTGTAAAATGCCCAGCTTAGTGGTCACCTTGGAAAACACCAGGACTTCTCAATTTTTGTGATTGTTTAGGACTGGGACTTTTTTATAACAAAAGTTAAGAGAGAACCTCCCAAGGAATCATTGATGTTGAATACCTTTCCATGTTTAACGAGTGGAAACATGGGCCCAGATTTTACTTGATGGAGAAAACAGAAGTTTTGTAAATATATTTTAGCAAATGTATACATTGTGCAATGGTAAATTATTTCCACCTGTACAACTGTAGTAGCTTTATTTCCCCCCCAACCTAAGGAGGGAATGTGTGGCAAATTGGTACAAGGTGAGAAAAAGCATCCTCAGTGTAAGAGTGGTTGGTATGGAGCAGAATGATGAATAAATAAATAAATAAAAATGATGAAAAAATAAAATAAAGGAGTTTTCATAAGCCCAATTCAAGAGCATTAAGGAGAAGTACTTATGTAAAACAATTAATTCTTTAATTCATGAATTCAAAATCTTCTGAAATTTTATTATGGGCTAGGCATTCTTCTTTGTATAGTCGTTCTGCAAATGCTGGCTTCAGAGGGAGACAGTAGTATAAATAAAGTGAGGATGTAGTAGATTTGCAAACTGCAGGTAGATGCAAAGGATTGTCAGGAAATTTTCATGTAGAAGTCAGTTTCTGAAGTGAATCTTGAAAGCTGAGTAGGTCTTTGCAAGTAGAAAAGGTTTCAATGGATATTTCAGGAAGAAGGAACACATAAGAATATTAATCATAAAGGTTAACTGCTATCACAAACAACCCCCAAAATTCAGAAGGGTAAGACAATAAAAGTTATTTCTTATTTACATATCAATTCTACACAGTGTTCCTGGCTGAATTACTATCCTGGTTAGTTTTTCTCTAGGGCTAATAATTTGGAGATCCAGGTTCCTTCCATATCATGGCTCTATCCTCAGCATTCTCTAGAATTCTCTCCATTGACCTCAAAGAATCATACCGGATGTTGTTAAGGGATCAAGCCTGGCAGAGATATGTATCACTTCTGCCCACTCTCTGCTGTCCAGAACTCAATCATGTAGCATTATGTAATTGCAAGGAAGTCTGGGAGAGATAGGTTAGTTGTATGCCCAACAGAAAATAGAAGGAAAATTTTGTGAGCACATATTATGACCTATAGTGAGAAAAGGAAGGGGTTGTGAAGACCAGCTGAGCAGGCTAATTCAAGGAAGTCATTTAGCTGGTGCATGGCATGCATGAGATGGTAAGATGACAGATGGACTCAGTAGGTGGAAAGGACTCATTCAAGAGGTTAAATATGGATTGGAATATAGGTAGGTCTGAGTTCCTAAGTATTGAAACTAGAAGTAGAAGGCTTAAATTTCACATAGGATGAGTATGATGATTGTGTACCCTCTCCATGCTAGGCATGTAAGCAGGAAATAGAGTCCAAAGACATTTCTGATCTTTGAATAGTCTATGACAAAGATGGATTAGTCGATCAACAGTTATATCACAGCAGGATAAGGACTGTCTTGGAGCAAACCCAGAGATCAAGGACAGTATCTGATATAATCATTCCAGGGTAAAGATAACATTGAGGGGAACCAAGGTTCTCTTGATTATGAAATTTTGACCTGGTCACTCCTCTCCCAAGGATTCAAATTCTTTATTTACGAGAGGACGGATTAAAAAAACTTTATGTTGCCTCCAAATCTAACCGTCTTAATCCATGAAAATATGGCAAGCAGAGGAATACACATCAGTAATACCACTATCAGTAATAAGTATTGTTGACACTTGCCTAGGAATTTGAGCAGAAAGAATTGAAGAGGCAAACTTCAGAGTGACTATCCATCTCAGCCTTTCTTTTTTCAAATCAAGACAATATATAGGAATTCAAGTTTTCCCTAGACTTGTGTTTTCACATTTAACATTCTGTTTTGAGTTCATTTTGCTTTAGATATTTTCTCTCATTTATCTTATTGTATTCTGGGCAATATCTATGGGTAATTTTTCCTGTCTGTTTTTGAATAGTACTGATCTCCTCCTTTTTATAACCTGCCTTTCTTCTTCTATCCCTATTTGCAAGAGACACCAGACAGCTTTCTGAGCAAAGAGGAAACTTGATCTAGACTGATGGTGAGAAAGAATCACTGGGTTTTCCTTTGAGTTGTTAAATCTTTTTTTCATGGCAATAATGATACTTCCAATGCAGTCATTATTTCATTCACTTAATAAATATTTACCTTGAGCAAAGTTAGATATTTTGCATGACATCTTTCTTCAGAAAGCAGTAAAATGTTACAAAATAATTTATTTTTTCTGCCTAAGTCATACTAACCTAATTCCATTTACAGTGATTCTCTAATGGGATATAGGTTACAGGCTAATGTATTGTCTTGTGATTTCAAGATAAAAAGCTGGGAACTAGACCCAGTTGAGCTGCTTTAGAAAATAATATCATGAGGCAAATGTGGGCCATATAGGGCTGAGGAGTAAAGAAATATTATGCAACACATTTACATGAAAGGAGCAATTAAACTTATATAAAATTATTTAGAGGTAATTGATAATACTGAAATGCTTTTCCTCAAAATATTACTCTTGAACATTGAACAGACTCACTGGATCTCTAAAATCACTCAACAATTATCCCTTGCCTCAGAGTAGAACTTTTATTTCTGGGATTTTGAAAGAATGAGTATTTAGGAAATTTCATTGAAATGTGGTTTTTGTTATTTTTTTTATAGAGGGAAAAAATGAGAAAAAGAAAGACAGATATTAAAATTGGCTGTTTTGTCAATCTGTTCATTTGCAATCTTCCCAGGAGATTTCTGAATATTGTCTGAAATTGGCCCAGTATGCAGAGGGCAGGGAAAGATTGAAGAAAAAGGGAGACCATTTCAGATAGGTGGGTGGCAGGCTTAGTAAACAAAAGAACTTATGAGGCTTGTCTTGGTTGGCTGCAAAATGAATAGTAGATTTCTGCACCCATCCACCAATAATTAAAAAAGTTTACGTAGAGGTCTTAACAAGGTTCAGTCATATACCCAATATAGTTAGTCTCATCACCATGTTTCTGTCTCAATGTTGTGTTCTTGGGCAGCTTCTAGCCTGGGAAAGGCAAGAGTAGCATAAATTCTAAGCACAGGGGAGAGAGAGAGAGAGGAGATGCTAATTACCTGGGCCCAGCTTGTGGGTCAACCTGGTGGTCTCTTTTCTTGGTCTCCCCCAACACAACAACACAATCTAGAAGGAAATAAAAGACTGCCTAAATAAAAATATAAGAAGCCATGTTATTGCATACATGTAATTTTGTAAACAGTTTCAGGATCATGTGGTGTGTGTGTTTGTGTGTGTGTAAAGGAGGGCAGGAAGGGAAAAGACTACAAAGAAGAAATGTGAAGTGATGATTTTGTTACTCTACTTTTCTAATAACCCTCTTATCTTCGAAGAGTTTAAAAGAGACTATCTGAAAGCTGGACCTAACTTGATGTGTGATCTGCCACCTATTCCCACCTCCCCACCCTGTGCTCCCTCCCACTCAAGCTGTCTTAAATGTGACATGATTTGTAATCATAGCTGAGTACCTTTGGGCCGATATCAATGTAAGTAGACATATTTGAGTCCTCTTAGCCACTAATTTCTAATTAGATTCTGGCTGACACTCTGAAACAGGAGTGTCATTGTTTTTGCTTTTGTGCTGTCCAATTTAATTAATGAACAGACTCTTTCATAAGTAGATTAATAAAAGTCATCTCATTACCCAAAGTTATTTCAGGCATGGCTATATTGCACCTCATTAGAAAATCATCAACTAAGGTAGTTTTCAGTTAGAAGAAAAAGTGCGTTAGGGTGGGCCTCATTATTTTTAGAATAATTTATTTGTTTTCCTCATGTTTCTTAGGATTCTTAGAGGATTCTTAGCTTTCATTCCTCTACCTGTATTCTTATCCAGACTGAAAGAGCTTTTAAATAAAATTGGTGCTGATTTTCTACTGGATTTATAATCAGGTCTTGTGCAGCCTTAGATCTGTCACTTAATAAGTGTGTAATCTTAGTAAATTTACTTAGAAGTTTCTAAGCATCTCTTTTCTTTATTTGCAAAATTGTAAATAGTATCTTGATACCTTACATACCTTACAGCACTGAAAGAATATGAAAAAAAGTAGTTAAAAATCCCCAGTGTCCTCCTCTTCCTCACATGTAGGAGGTGTGATCAATGAATACAGTGAATGTTTAAATAAAAATAATTATTACAGTAAAAGACACGTTGCCATTAATCTCCCTCAAAATTTTCCCCCTCACTTCAAACACACTTATCTCATCATTCTTGCCATTTTCTGAAGCAGTTCTAGAAGTCCTCTTTTGTCAGTGTCTTTAGTTGTGCTGTTGTGGCTGCCTCAATGTCCTAAATCGATTCAAAACAGTTTCCTTTCATGGTCATTTTGACTTTGTGGAAGAGCTAGAAGTCCCATGGTGCCAGATTCAGTGACTAAGGTGAATGAGAACACACTGTAATGTTTTTATTTGATGGAAATTGCTATTACCAGAAGTGATGTGTGACATTCTGTTGTCATGATGGAAGATGAAACAGTTTGCCCATTTCTCAGGCCATTTTCTATGCACATCATTTCTTAAATGGTCTAATAAGCCCTTAGAATATTCAGAGTTCACTGTTGTGTTCTTGCATTCAAACTCAGCTTGCACAATTCCATCAAGGTCAAAAACTCAATTAACATCATCTTGATGTTAGATCTTCATTGACTGCTTTTTTCACACAAGGAGAACTGGGTGATTTCCATTGAGAACTCTGAACCTTGGCTTCAGGATCATAACCATAGACCCAAGTTTCATCTACCATGATAACATGTCTTAAACAGCTGGAATTTGAAGCGGCATGATCATGCAACTCCAACAAAATTGACAAACGCTGTTGCTTTTGTTCAGCAGTCAAAATTCATGTGGAACAAATTTCGCGCTCACTTGCCTCATGTTCAAATCTGTTATTAAAATGCTTTGACTGGAACCACAAGAGATGTTCAGATTCTCAGAAACTTTCCTAATAATCGGTTGCCTGTTTGATCAAATAATTTTACTTATTCTTTCAACATTCTCTTGGATTTTTGATGTTGAAGGACGTCCCGATCTCTCTTCATGTTGAATCAATTCACAACCATTATGAAATTGCTTGAACCACTTATAAACCATCTTCATGGTCACTGCAGCATCACCATAAACTAATTTTAACATTTCATGTTTTTCTTTAGCACTTCTTTGCAGTTTGAAACAAAATTTCATGTTAATGCATTGTTCATGATCCATGATTCATGGCACACTTTAAAACACATCTTTTCCAAACCGTAGCTCATACCTGACTGACTGCACTGAACAAGTTGAAACTTGTCACACACTGTTACTAAGATTCAATGTGCTACTTCCCATATTGAAGATCTCTGCCTTTCTGTTAGATGGCACTCGGCAGTAGCATTCACCATATTGTTTAATCACATCTCGTACTTTCTATCTTCTTGGTACTCCCTATGGAATGGAGAAAATATTTGCAAACCAATATATTTGACAAAGGGTTAATATCCAAAATATATAAGGAATGCCTACAACTCAACAGCAAACAAACAAACACAAAAACAAACAAACAAAACCCCTAATAACCTGATTAAAAAATCGGCCAAGGACTTAAATAGACATTTCTTTAATGAAAACGGAAATCAAACAGGTATATGAAAAATGCTCCACTTCACTAATCATCAGGGAAATGAAAATAAAAACCACAGCAAGATATCACCTCATACTTGTCAAGATAACTATTACCAAAAAAAAAAAAAAAAGGGGAAGAAAGAAGAAAGACAGATAACATGTGTTGACTAAGTTGTGAAGAAATTAGAATGCTTGTACACTATTAGTAGGAATGCCAAATGGTATAGCTGCTATGAAAAACAGTATGGAGGTTACTAAAAAAATTTAAAAATAGAACTATGATATGATCCAGCAATTCCACTACTGAGTATATATCCAGAGAAATTGAAATCAGGACTCTGAAAAGATATTGGCACTCCTATGTTCGACGCAGCACTATTTGCAATAGCCAAGATGTGGAACCAACATAAATGTCCATTGACAAATGAATGCACAAGGAAAATGTGGCATATATATATAATGGAATACTATTCAGCCTTAAAAAGAAGGAAATTCTACAGTATGCCGCAACATTGATGAACTGGGAAGTCATTATAGTAAGTAAAAGAAGCAGTCACAGAAAGAAATATGGCATGATTCCACTTGTATGAGGTATCTAAAATAATCAAATTCATAGAATCAAGAGTGGAATGGTGGTTCCCTGGGGCTGGTGGAAAGGGGAAAAAGGGGAATTATTTAAAAATGGTCATAAAATTTCAGTTGAGAAAAATGAATAATCTCTAAAGATCAAGATATCTGGTCGAGATGACAGAGTAGGTAAATGGTGTGCTTGCCTCCTCTCACGAGCACATCAAAATTACAACTAAACTACAGAACAACTATCATTGGGAAATGCCTGAAGTCTGGCTGAACTGAACTCCTACCTCTGAGAACATACAGAAGAAGCTACCTGGAGACTTGTAGGAGGGGCAGAGACATGGAACAGGCTGGTCCAACACCCGTGTGTGAACATTAAAAACAGGTAGGGGTATTTTGGCAGTGGAGGTCCCTCTGGAGGAGTGAGGGGTCCCAGCCCCATACCAGGCTCCTCAGTCCAGGGTTCCAGTGCTGGGGAGACATGTCCCTATAACTTCTAGCTGTGAAAACCAGAAAAGATTGTGGTTGGGTAAGACAGAGGGCAATTGCAGTCCCAGGCCCTCCTCTTAAAGGGTCTGTACACAGACTTACTTGCTGATGGACTCACTCACTCTGAGCTTCAGTGCTGGGGCAGCAGCTCAAAAAGCACCAGGGACGTACGGGGAGGAACTCAGATGTCTAGCTCCAGGGCAAGGGCTGGAGGGGCAGCTTTCTCCCAGACAGAAGTGCTGGTAGAATACAATGTTTCTTTGTTGATCCCTCCACCCTCCCAGCGAGCAGACTCAGATGGCTGCCATACTGAGTCTCCATTAACCTAATGAATGGTGATCGTCCTCCCACCCTGGTGATTCACTGAGACCCCACCCACCCAAATTTCAAGTACACCCAACCCTCTTTCAGAGGCTTTTCCATATAAATGACCTACCTTGGCTCATGCTGTGGAATTTCCTAAAATTTCTCAAAGGTTCTCAAAATTCAAACAAGCAGTATTTGGCTTCAGTGTGTACCATACATCTTGCTGAGCAGCCCCAACCCCAGCACTAGCAGCAGCCAGCCTCAGTTTGCGGCTTGGATTCTTAAGGGACCTCCAAGTCCAGCATGGGTTGTGGCCATCTTTGAATTGCTTTGTGGCTCATGCCATGTGGCCCAGGGCAGGGCATAGGCTGAGGCTGAACTTGGCCTTCTCCAGGGCCCCTCTCGGGAAGCCCTGGGGCTGGCATTCTTGGTGGCCAGCTTTGGACAGAGCCAGAGCCTCTTTGGGCTACCTCCAAAGACAGAACAACCAAAGGACAGACTGGGAAGGCACCAGAGACCTGTTAAAGTGAATCCTGCTCTATAAGGTCAGTCCCTGAACAATACCTCCTCCACTGTAGTCATGGCTGGTCTTCACAACCAACCAGCTCAAGGATAAATCCCTCCCACTGACATTCAAACAGCAACCAGCTCATCTACAACAGGAGAGCACACAACCCACACACAAGGGACATACCTACAGCACCTGGCTAAGGTTACCAGGTTGACTGTGCCACTAGGCCCCACCAGCTACCTACTACACAAGGCAGCTCTACTAAGACCAGGAAACATAGCAGCCTACCTAATACATAGAAACAAACACAGGGAGGCAGCCAAAATGGGGAGTCAAATAAACATATCCCAAATGAAAGAACAAAACAAAGCTCCAGAAAAAGAACTAAACAAAATGGAGACAAGCAATCTACCAGGCACAGAATCAAAACACTGGTTATGAGGATGCTCGATGATCACAGAGAGAACTTTAACAAAGAGATAGGAAACAAAAATGCAAATAGAAAACATAAAAAAAGAACTAGTTAGAAAGAAAGAATACAATAACTGAAGTAAAGACTATATTAGAGAGGATCAACAACAGATTAGATGAAGCAGAGGATTGAATCAGTGATTTAGAAGATAAGATAGACGGAAACACCCAGTCAGAACAGCAAAAAGATTTTTAAAAACAAAGGTAGTTTAAGGGGCCTCTGGGACAATATCAAGCATATCAACACTCATATCATAGGGGTTCCAGAAGGAGAAGAGAGACAGAGCAAGGATTGAAAACTTATTCAAAGAAATAATGGTGGAAAACTTTCCTAACCTGGTGAGAAAACTAGATGTACAAGCCCAGGAAGCACAGAGAGTCCCAGTGAAGAGGAACACAAAGAGGTTCACACTGAGACACATTGTAATTAAAATGCCAAAGTTTAAGACAAAGAACCTTAAAAGCAACAAGAGAAAGGCAGTTACATATCTACAACAGAGCTCCCATAACACTGTCAGCTGCTTTCTTAGCAGAAACTTTGCAGGCCTAAGAGATTTATATGAAATATTCAAAGTGATGAAACAAGAACCTACAACCAAGATTCCTTTCTCCAGGAAAGCCATCATTTAGAATTGAAGAACAAAGAAAGAGATTCTCAGACAAGAGAAAGCTAAAGGAGTTCATCACCACCCAACCAGTATTACAAGGAATGTTGGAAGAAGAAAAAGGTGAAGAAGGAGAAGGAGAAGGAGAAGAAGAGGAAGAAAAATATGAATAATAAAATGGCAATAACTATATATCTATCAATAATTAACTTTAAATGTAAATGAATGCTCCAATCAAAAGATAGGGTGGCTGAATGGGTAAGAAAACAAGAACTTTATATCTTCTGCCTACAAGAGACTCACTTCAGATCAAAAGACATACAGACTGAAAGTAATGAAAAAGAAATATTTCATGAAAATGGAAAAAACAAAACAAAAAAAACTGGCATAGTTATACGTATACCAGGCAAAATAGACTTTAAAACAAAGGCTATAACAAGGGACAAAGTAGACCCAGTAATATCACTTCTGGGTATTTATCCAAAGAAACCAAAATGCTACTTAAAGGGGACTTGTGCATTCTTATGTCCATTGCAGCATAGTTTACCATCACCAGGATGTGGAGACAGCCTGGGTGTCTGTCTATGGATAAAGAGTAGGTAGTATATATACACAATGGAATATTGCTTGGCAATGGAAAGGAATGGGTTCTTGCCATCTGCAGTGGCATAGATGGGCCTGGAAGGTATTGTGCTGAGTGAAGTATGTCAGACAGAGAAAGACAGATGCAATGTGATTTTACTTATATGTGGAATCTAAAGAACAAAATGAACAAACAAAACAGAAATACACTCACAGATTCGAAGAATATTTTGATGGTTGCCAGATGGGAGGGGTCAGAAAGGGTGGGTGGAAAAGACAGGAAGGGATTAAGAAGTACAAATAGGTTGTTACAGAGTAGTTATGAGGATGCAGGTTTAGCATAAGGAATATCGTCAATAATATTGTAATAACTATGTATGGTGTCAAATGGGTACTTGATGTATCAGGCTGATAAACGGGAAGTGGTTGGGGGCAGGGCAAAAAAGGAGAAGGGATTAGGAAATACAAATTTGTAGTTTCAAAATGGTCAAGGGGATGGAAAGTAAAGAATAGGGAATATAGTCAATAGTATGATAATAACGATGTATAGTGCCGGGTGGGTACTAGAGTATTGGGGGATCATTTCTTATATAAATGTCTAACTATTATGCTATACACCTGAAATTAATACAAAATAATATTGAATGTTAACTGTAATTGAAAATTTTAAAAATGGGGGGAAGGTGAAGTGGAATAAGAAATTCAAGATTTCAGGTATAAAACAAATAAGTCATGGGGATGTAATCTACAGCATGGAGAATATAATCAATAATATTGTGATAGCGTGGTACGGTGTCAGATCATTGGTGGACTTATCATGGTGATCACTCTTTAGGTATATAAATGTTGAATAACTATGGTGTACACCTGAAACTAATATAATATTGTATGTTAACTATGTTTTAATAAAAATGTTTAAAAAATAATCTCTAAAGTTCTGATGTACAACATTGTACCTCTAGACATCAACAATGTATTGTATATTTAAAAAGTTGTTAAAAGAGTAGAATTTAAATGAAGTATTCTGATCACAAAATAAAAATTTTGAAAGAAACTGAGTGTTATCTCTTGCTGGTGGTGGAAGAGGAAGTCAGAAAGATTCAAAGCATTAGAAGGGTTCAATATCCTAGCTTGAAGATGAAGGGGGCTATGGGACAAGGCATATTTTATCTCTAGAAGCTGAGAGTAGACCCAGGTGACAGCTAACAAGGTCCCACAACCCAAAGGAAATGAATTCTGCCAACAAACAGTGGGCTTGAAAGAGGACCTTGAGTCCCAGATGAGAGCCACAGGCCTCCTTAAAGACTTGATTTCAGTCCAGTGAGACCCTGAGCAGGGAATCCAGTTGCAGCATTCCTATACTTCTAATCTAAGAACTATGAACTCATAAACGGGTACTGTTTTAAGCCATTAATTTTGTGGTAATTTATTACAGCAACAGTAGGAAACTAATAAAGAGTTACAACAACAACAACAACAACAACAACAACAACAATAATAATAATAATAAAAGCAAGTTCTTTGCTTTCACCAACTCTTCTGCTCAAAGCAAACACTTTTCACTTTTCTAAGCATCAGTTCTCACACATTTACTCCTGGAATGTTTTATTTTATCCTAAGAACATACTTAAAGTACTATTTCTGAATTTATCCAATTTATACATTATCTTTTGAGTTGGCTGTGATTTTTGGGAATTAGCTCAGATAATCTCTACTTTCCCTTCTCTCTCCTCTAAATAGGCATATATTTATTTTTAGGTTTGTTTTTTTCTTATATGTCTAACTATGAATAATGTATTGAAATGTCAGCTGAAGACTATATTTCTCTTGCATCTCATCACAATGTGACAGTATTAAAGAACGTAACCTATCCTCCTCCATTTCCCAGATTTTGAAGACTATTTTTTATTGTCAAACTTATAACATTGACATACTGTTTTTGGTAACTGTAATTAAATATTTGTTGATTTTTTTCATTAACAATTTTGAAGATCAATAAACAAAATTTTATGATTTGGATAAGCAGTGAACTAGATCAAATGGGAGTCCTCCTTCTTCAATCACCCAGAACTATAACATAAAATATAAAACACACTAACCTTTAAAATGCATAAGTAGGCTCTCAAAGAAATAAGGGAAATCTTCAGGAGTAATAAAAATAATGGAGACAAAAATAAGTGTGCAAACTGATATTGTCCCTGCCCCAGGTATGTTTTGGGCAGAGTTTGGTTTTGAAGCCCATTTAGGGAGAGGAGTTGAAACCTTGGGCCTATTCAAGGCAAGATGTTTTATTTGCAATCAATGTAAAAAACCCCAGAAATCTCAAAGGGCTACACATTGATGGAAAAATCTGCTTACCTGCTAGGATGAATAGTGAGAATCTTGATTGTCTTGGTCTGGGCTGAAGGGGCAAATATAGTGTCCCCTAGGAATTTCTAGTGAAGGTCCTGTGGCATAGCACATGATTGCAAGATCTGGGAGCTAGTAAATGAACAAATTAACAATCTGGATAGTCCAATGTTGGCAATGCAGGGTCTCTGGGTAGAGGCAAATACAAAGCCTCTCTGTAATATTATAGTCTTAACTCCATCTATAGAATTCTAATCAATTAGGTGCCAAAGAAAATGAATTTATTATCCTAAATTATCAAAGGCATGAAATGGCATGAGCCAGAGTTAATAATGTAATGACAAATATGCTTAAACCCCACAAAAGTTCAGAGAGAGGCTAGGAAATACGTATTAATTAACAATTAAAAACATAAAAAAGAATAAAAAACCTGAATCCAACAGACACTATGAAAATGGCAGATTAGAAAATAATACTCCAAAAGAACTTCCATAAATAACAAAATATAGTTAACCAAACAAAAACTTCTGTGGATGGGTTAATTAGATCAGCAACACTTGAAGAGAGTATTGGTAAACTGGAACATAAAACCAAGGAAATTACCCACAATGCACCACACAAATTAAGACATGGAAAAAACGTGAAGGTAGTTAATGGAAAGAGTGATGAATTCCAACATAAATCTTGTAAGAGTTCCAGAAGGAGAAAAAAATTGTGAAAGAGATAATATGTAAGGTATGAATTTTTCAGAATTAACAAAAAACATGAATCCTCAGATTCAAAAAATGCTACATATTAAAATCAGGATCCAAAAATTCTCTACATTGGATTGGTTTTTAAGTTTTTGTCTCTTTTGTACCATTACACACAACCTCTTATTTTCTTTTTCTTTCGTTCTTTCATTTATAAAAATGCCATTGCTTCACTGGAGAAACCTATTTAGCCCACATCTAGGATTGGCTAATTGCTTCCTTGTAGTGTTACTTAACTTGTTCCTCTGTCCTCCATATTTCTTATAAATTGATAGTTACATCTAATGGTGTTATGAGATTCATGTTTAATTTTTTAGGCTGAAATATTTCATAGGTAGTGGTGTGTACTTCCTAGAATATTATGTTGTAAAGCACATAATGTCTGGCTTTCCCATTTTATTGCTATTGATCAAGAAATCTAAGTGGTGGCAACCCGAGTTGTCTGAAAGATTAATTATAATTTATATAAATATTAAAGAAAATAGTAATACATTATTTTTATATCTCATACTATAGAAACCACATTTTAATACATAACATTTTATTTTATGCTATCAATTAACATGTATTTAACATAATAAAGATGTTTTATCAAATGTTACTGTTCTCTTACAGTAGGAGGTTATTTCTAAGATCATTTTCAAAGTCATATCAATTCAGTGAATTAAAGATACAATAATATATTTCATGCATTTCAATATTGTTCATTGCATACTTGTATATTGTGTAGTATGTTTCTTGAAGGTGTTCAGTGCTCAGCACTTTCAGTGCTCAATAATAAAAAAACTTATTGAAGTTGTTTAAATTGTTAGTAATGCAGTACTTGGCACAAAATAGACTGAAATAATGAATAAAACTATTATTAAAAATTTTTTAATAATATCTCAATGATAGTTTTTAATAGTTAATGAAATATTTTAAAATTTATACTTAGATTTAAGTATTCCCGAGTTTTCTGTTACTTTCATTGTTAAAGATATTTATAGCTAGATCTTCTTGTAATATTCCATGGACATTCACCCTGTAAAATCTACTTCTGGCTGCACAGATTTGTTTTTGTTACTATTTTCTACTTGATAGTGTGTATTCTGGTATTCTCATATTTTTTTTCCTACCATTTTTCTCTCTAGTTCTTCTCAGTAGCTGTGACACTAAACAACAAACTTGGAATCATGTGCTCTGAACATGTATTGCTTTATTGCTTAGTTACTGTTGGATTTTGAAAAACCCTTTTAATCTCTCAGCTTCCTTTACCTCATGTGTAAAAACCATGTTAGTGATCTCTAAGTCATAGTACGTTGAGAGGATTAAAATAAATTTTCTCTAAGAAACTCCTTGGACATTTCCTGGCACATCATTGGCTTTCAAAAAATGCTGGTGTAATACTTTTTAAAAAATCAGCTGTTTCTTCACTATCCACATCATTCAAGCTCTCAATTTATATTGTCATTTATCCTTTTCCTGGTCCAACTTTTAAAAACAATCTTTAAATAATAGCATTTTTTTGAGAATCTATTTAATATTATGAACAATTTTAAAAGAAATAGATTCTTATAACATTTTAAATATAAATCAGGGGTTCATGGACACCCTTTAGGGATTCACTGACCCCAGGTTAATAATCCTTCTCTGTGGATCACGTTGTTCACTCCCACAAACTCAATCATGATTTATGGATATATTGTTATCTCTGTCTGGTCATAAGCTTCTGTCCTCTAATCACAATTCCCATTGGACATATTTGTCTAGGTAAATATCCAGCTTATGCTTTTCACTTAGCATACTTTAAATAAGTCTTTTTTTTTTTTTGTCCTAAATCGTCTCTTAACAGCTTTCTTTTGTTCATTAAGATATCTTTGTTTTCAAGCACCCAAGTTTGAATCATTACAGTATGAAATGATGACAAGTGCCATTTAGAATGTGGTAAGTTTCGAGAATAGTCTGGATAAGAAATTAAACATCGTCATCCTGTTGAAAAAAATTTCCATAATATTATCCTGTTTCTTCCACTATCATAACAACAAACATTCTTTAACAATTATTTAGGATCTTATCAGAAGAGATAAGAAAGTGAGTAAAGTGGATTGTCAAATAAATCTAATTAGCAGGGAAAAAATTTATTCTAGAGTACTCAAGTAAACACACACACACACACACACACACGAGTTTCTTTTGAACTTAGTACAAATATATCACAAATTTTGTGACTTGGAAAAGGATCCAAAATGATCTAAAGTCATTTCTCAGCATAGTAGCCTCAAATGTATTGATTTAATTCTCTAAATAGTCTCTCCTATGTCTAATATCAATTGTTGGATAAATACCCATTATCACACTATTTATCCATGTCAAATAATAGAAATGTGAAGGATTACAACTTTATTATTATAAATTTTTTAAGCTGAAACCACATGCAAGTTACCACCAAATTATAATGTCTTAATAAACAAATAGAATAAATCTGTAAGAGTTCTTTATCTGGATGATAAAATAAAGTACTTGAAATATGCACTAATTTCACATTGGTGCTTTAAAAATCATTTATTTATTTTTTTCAGTTACAGTTGACATTCAATATTATTTTATATTAGTTTCAGGTGTACAGCATAGTGATTAAGCATTTATATAATTTATGAAGTATTCCTCCTAATTAGTCTAGTACCAACCTGCCACTATACATACTTCTTTTTTTTTTTTTTTTTTTTTTTTTTTTATTAATTAGTTTCAGGTGCACAAGACAAAGCAAAACTTAGACATTTATCATTTATATCCCTCACACTGTGTGAACCCCCCTCCCCCCATCCACTATCCCTCTGTACGTTCCCAAAACCTCTCACCTTCCCCTTATCCCCACCCCCCCGCCCCTCTAGCAACCCTCTGTTTTTCCCTCCATGTTTCCAAAACTGTCTCTGATTAGTTCATTCACTTATTCTTTTCTTTAGATTCCGCATATAAGTGAGATCATATGGTATTTGTCTTTCTCTTTCTGACTTATTTCACTTAACATAATGTTCTCTAGGTCCATCCATGTTGTTGCAAATGGTAAGATTTCTTTCTTCTTTATGGCTGCGTAATACTCCATTGTATAAATGTACCACAGTTTCTTAATCCAGTCATCTACTGATGGGCATTTCGGTTGTTTCCAGGTCTTGGCTATTGTATATAGTGCTGCAATAAACATAGGAGTGCATAAAGATTTTTGAATTGGAGTTTTGGATTTCTCCGGATAGATACCTAGGAGTGGGATTGCTGGATCATAAGGTAGTTCCATTTTCAGATTTTTGAGATATCTCCAAACTGTTTTCCATAGTGGCTGCACCAATCTGCATTCCCACCAACAGTGCACCAGCGTTCCCTTTTCTCTGCATCCACGCCAGCACTTGTTGTTTGTTGATTTATTGATGATAGCCATCCTGACTGGGGTGAGGTGGTATCTCATTGTGGTTTTTATTTGCATTTCTCTAATGGTTAGTGAGGTTGAACATTTCTTCATATGTCTGTTTGCCATCTGTGTGTCCTTTTTAGAAAAATGTCTCTTCATGTCCTCTGCCCATTTTTTAATTGGGTTGTTTGTTTTTTTGGAGTTGAGTTGAGTGAGTTTTTTATAAATTTGTGATATTAACCCCTTATCAGATATATCATTGGCAAATATCTTTTCCCAATCAGTAGGATCCCTTTTTGTTTTATTGATGGTTTCCTTTGCTGTGAAAAAGCTTTTTAGTTTGATGTAATCCCACATGTTTATTTTTCCTCTTACTTCCCTCGCGCGAGGGGATATATCAGTAAAAATCTTACTCCGGGTAATGTCTGTGAAGTTTCTTCCTATATTTTCTTCTAGGAATTTTATGGTTTCAGATCTTACATTTAAAGCTTTAAGCCATTTTGAATTTATTTTTGTATGTGGTGTAAGGAGGTGATCCAGCTTCATCTTTTTGCATGTGTCTGTCCAAGTTTCCCAGCACCATTTATTGAATAGACTGTCTTTACCCCACCGTACATTCTTGCTTCCATTGTCATAGATTAAGTGGCCATATAGGCATGGATTTATTTCTGGACTCTCTATTCTGTTCCATTGATCTATGGGTCTGTTTTTATGCCAGTACCATGCTGTTTTGATTACTGTAGCCTTGTAGTATAATTTGAAGTCAGGTATTGTTATACCTCCCACTTTGTTCTTATTTCTCAAGATTGTTGAAGATATCCGGGGTCTTTTGTTATCCCATATAAATTTTAGGATTATATGTTCTATTTCTGTGAAAAATGTCGTTGGTAGTTTGATAGGAATTGCGTTGAATATATATATTGCCTTAGGCAGTATGGACATTTTAACTATATTAATTCTTCCTATCCATGAACATGGTATGTGTTTCCATCTATTTGTATCTTCTTTCATTTCTTTCTTCAGTGTCTTATAATTTTCTGAGTACAGATCTTTTACTTCTTTGGTTAAATTTATTCCCAGGTATTTTATAGTCTTTGGAGCAATTGTAAACGGAATTGCTTTTTTAATTTCTCCTTCTGATGTTGAATCAGTAATCAACAATCTCCCAACAAACAAAAGCCCTGGACCAGATGGCTTTACAGGTGAATTTTACAGAGCGTTCCAAAAGGAATTGTCACCTATTCTCCTCAAACTCTTCCAAAAAATCCAGAGGGAGGGAAGACTCCCAAACACTTTTTACGAAGCCACTATCACCCTGATCCCAAAATCAGACAAAGACACCACAAAAAAAGAAAACTACAGGCCGATATCGCTAATGAACATAGATGCAAAAATCCTCAACAAAATACTAGCAAACAGAATTCAGCAATATATTAAAAAGATTATACACCATGATCAAGTGGGATTCATCCCTGGTATGCAAGGGTGGTTCAACATCCGCAAATCAATTAATGTGATACACCACATTAACAAAATGAAAAATAAAAATCATATGATCATATCAATTGACGCAGAAAAAGCATTTGATAAAATTCAGCAGCCATTCATGATAAAAACCCTTAAGAAAGTGGGAATAGAGGGATCATATCTCAACATAATAAAGGCCATATATGATAGACCCACAGCTAACATCATACTCAATGGGGAAAAACTAAAACCATTCCCCTTAAAATCAGGAACAAGGCAAGGCTGCCCACTTTCTCCACTTCTATTCAACATAGTGCTGGAAGTTCTAGCCACAGCAATCAGACAAGAAAAAGAAATAAAAGGCATCCAAATCGGTAAGGAGGAAGTAAAACTGTCATTATATGCAGATGATATGATACTATATTTAGAGAACCCTAAAGACTCCACCAAGAAACTATTAGAGCTGATAGATGAATTTAGTAAAGTAGCAGGATACAAAATTAATATTCAGAAATCAGTTGCATTTGTATATACCAATAATAAAACATCAGAAGGAGAAATTAAAAAAGCAATTCCGTTTACAATTGCTCCAAAGACTATAAAATACCTGGGAATAAATTTAACCAAAGAAGTAAAAGATCTGTACTCAGAAAATTATAAGACACTGAAGAAAGAAATGAAAGAAGATACAAATAGATGGAAACACATACCATGTTCATGGATAGGAAGAATTAATATAGTTAAAATGTCCATACTGCCTAAGGCAATATATATATTCAATGCAATTCCTATACATACTTCTTGAAACATTATTGACTATATTATCTATGCTGTATGTTACATCCTTATGACTATTTTGTAAATACCAATTTGTATTTCTTAATCCCAACTTTTTCACCCAGCTCCCCAAGTCCCTTCCCTTCTGTCAACCATCAGTTTTTTTCTCTGTATCTGTGAATCTGTTCTTTGTTTTGTTTGTTCACTTATTTTGTTCTTTAGATTCCACATGTAATTAAGATCATATGGTATTTGTCTTTCTCAGCCTGACTTATTTCACTTAGCATTATACCCTCTAGGTCCACCCATATTGTCACAAATAGTAAGATTTCAATTTTATGTATGGCTGAGCAATATTCCATTGCATGTATGTATCACAATTTCTTTACTTAAATCACCTTTTGATAAGCATTTGTGTTGCTTCCATACCTCTAGGTCCATCCATATTGTCACAAATGGTAAGATTTCATTCTTTTTTATGTCTGAGCAATATTCCATTGTATGTATGGACCAAAATTTCTTTACTTAATCACCTTTTGATGGGGATTTGGGTTGCTTCCATATCTTGACTATTGAAAACATAGGAGTGCACATATCTTTCAAATTAGTGTTTTGGATTTCTTTGGGTAAATACCCAGATGTGGAATTGCAGGATCATAAAGTAGCTCTATTTTTAAGTTTTTGATGAGCTTCCATAGTGTTTTCCATAGTGGCTGCACCAATTTGCAATCCCACTGACAGTGTAGAAGGGTTTACTTTTCTCAGCATATTCTCCAAAACTTGTTTGTTGATTTATTGATGATGGCCATTCTGATATCTCATTGTGGTTTTAATTTGCATTTCACTGATGATTAGTGACACTTAACATCTTATCATATGTCTATTGGCCATCTATATGTCCTCTTTGGAGAAATGTCTATTCAGGCCGTCTGCCCATTTTTTACTTCGGTTTTTGGATTTTTGCTGTTGAGTTTTTTATAAATTTTGGATAGTAACCCATTATCAGATGTATCATTGGTGAACACCTTTTCACGTTCAATAGACTATCTTTTTGCTTTGTCAGTGGTTTCCTTTGCTGTGCAAAAACTTTTTAGTTTGATGTAGTCCATCTGTTTATTTTTCCTTTTGTTTCCCTTGACCGAGGAGATAGATCAGTAAAAATATTACTAAGAAAAATATCAGAGAATTCACTGCCTATGTTTTCTTCTAGAGGCTTTATGGTTTTGGGTTTTATATTTAAGTGTTTAATCCATTTTGAGTTAATTTTTGTATATGATTTAAGGAGGTGGTCCAGTTTCATTTTTTTGCATGTATCTTTCCAGCTTTCCCAACATCATTTATTGAATAGACAATCTTTACCCCAATGTAAATTTTTGCTTCCTTTGTTATAAATTAAATAGCCATACAGGCATGGGTTAATTTCTGGGCTCTCTATTCTGTTTCATTGGTCTACATGCCTGTTTTCATGCCAGTACCATTCTGTTTTGATTACTATAACCTTGTAGCATAATTTGTTTCAGGTATTGTGATACCTCCAATTTCTTTTTTCCTTAAGACTCCTGTGGCTATTTGAGTTTTTTTAATATAAAATTTAAAATTATTTGTTCTAGCTCTGTGAAAAATACTATTGGTATTTTGATAAGGATTACATTGAATCTATAGATTGCTTTGGGTAGTATGATAATTTTAATGATGTCAATTCTTCCCATCCATGAGCACGGCATATGTTTCTATTTATTTGTATCTTCAATTTCTTTCTTTAGTGTCTTAAAATTTTCCAAGTACAAGTCTTTTACTTTTTTGGTTAAATTTATTCCTAGGTATTTTAAATGTAATTTTACATGGGGTTGTTTTCTTCATTTTTCTTTCTGAGAGTTTATTATTAGTGTATAAAAATACAGCTGATTTCTGAATATTAATTTTGTATCTTGCTACTTTACTGAATTCATTTATCCGTTCTAATAGATTTTTGTGTGGAATATTTAGGGTTCTATATATGTAGTATCATTCATCTGCAAATAATGACAGTTTTATTTTTTCCTTTCCAATTTGAATGCCTATGTTATTATTTTTTTAATATGATTTCTGTCACTAGGTCTTCAAATACTATGTTAAGTAAAGTGGTAAAAGTGGGCATTTTTGTCTTGTTCCTGATCTTAAGGTGAATACTTTGTGCTTTTCCCCATTGAGTATGATGTTAGCTGTGGGCTTGTAGTATATGACCTTTATTTTGTTGAGTTATGTTACCTCTATTTCCACTTTGCTGACAGTTTTTTGTCATAAATAGATGCTGGGTTTTGTCAAATGCTTTTTCTGCATCTATTTGTATGATTATATAATTTTTATCTTTCATTTTTCTAATGTGATGTATCACATTAATTGATTTGTGGATATTAAACCTAATTTTCATTCTAAGAATGAGTCCCATTAGATCATAGTGTGTAACATTTTTAATGTATAGCTGAATTCAGCTTGCTAATATTATGTTGAGAATTTTACAACTTTGTTCATCAGGGATATTGGCCTATAATTTTCTTTTTGTGTAATGTCTTTGTCTGGTTTTGGAATCAGCATAGTGGTGGCCTTGTCAAATAAGCTTGAAGGCTTTTCCTCCTCTTGAAATTTTTGGAATAGTTTGAGAAGAATAGGTGTTAATTCTCTTTTTTTGAATGTTTGATAAAATTCACCTGTGAAGCCATCTGTTCCAGGACTTTTAGTTTTTGGGAGTTTTTTGATTCACTTTTTGTAGAAGTAATCAGTTGGCTCAGATTTTCTATTTCTTCTTGATTCAGTCTAGGAAGATTGTATGTTTCTAAAAATTTATCTCTTTCTTCCAGATTGTCCAATTTATTAGTATACAATTGTTCGTAATGTTTTCTTATAATCCTTAGTTTTTGTGGTGTCTGTTGTCACTTCTCTTTCATTTCTGATTTTATTTATTTGGGTCCTCTCTCTTTTTTTCTTGAGGAGTCTGGTTAAAGGTTTATCAATTTTGTTTATTTTTTTTTGAAGAAACAGCTCTTGGTTTCATTGATCTTTTGTATTTTTTTTTTTAGACTCTATTTGATTTATTTCTGCTCTGATGTTTATTATTTCCTTATTTATATTCACTTTAGGGTTTTCTGTTTCTTTTCTAGTTCCTTTAAGTGTAAGGTTAGGTTGTTTATTTAAGATTTTTCTTATTTCTTGAGGTAGGCTTGTATTGCTATGAATTTCTCTCTTAAAACGGTTTTCACCATATCATATAGATTTTGGGTTGTTGTGTTTTCTTTTTCATTTGTCTCAAGGTATTTTTTGATTTTGGCCTTGATCTTGTTGTTGACCCATTCATTGTTTAGTAGCATATTATTTAGCCTCCATGTGTTCATGTGTTTTTCAGTTTTTTCTTGTAATTGATTTCTAGTTTCATAACATTGTAGTCAGAGAAGATGATTTTAATATTCTTAAATTTATTGAGACTTGTTTTGTGGCCTAACATATGGTCTATCTTAGAAAATGTTCCATGTGCTCTTGAAAAGAATGTATATTCTGTTGCTTTGGGGTAAATGCTCTAAAAATAGTCATTAATGCCGTGTTGTTCAGTGTGTCATTTAAAGCTGCTGTTTTCTTGTTGATTTTCTGTCTGGAAGATCATTGGTTTCAATGGTATGTTAAAGTCCCCTATCATGATTGTATTTCTATCAATCTCTCCCTTTTGATCAGTCTATACTTGCTTTATATATTTTGGTGCTCCTATGTTGGGTTCATAAACGTTTACAAGGGTTATGTCCTCTTGTTGGATTGATCCCTTTATTATTATGTAATGTCTCTCTTCATCTCTTATTATAGCCTTTATTTTAAAGTCTATTTTGCTTGATACAGATATTGCTACCCCAGCTTTTTTTCTCATTTCCATTTGTGTGAAATATCTTTTTCCATCTCTTTACTTCCAGTCCATATGTGTATTTCAATCTGAGGTGGGTATCTTGTACACAGCAGATGTATGGGTCTTGTTTTCTTATCTGTTCAGCTACCCTATGTCTTTTGATTGGAGCATTTAATCCATTTATATTTAAAGAGATTGTTGATAGATACATAGTGATTGCCATTTATTATTCATATTTATGTTCTCCTCCCACATCTTCTTCTTTAAGTCCCTTTAACATTTCTTGTAATACTGGTTTGGTAGTGATAAAATCTTTTAGCTTTTTCTTGTCTTGGAAGCTCTTTGTCTCCTTTAATTTTAAATATTAGTGTTGCTGTGTAGAGTAGTATTGGTTATAGTTCCTTGCTTTTCATCACTTTAAATATTTCCTGCCACTACTTTCTGGCCTGCAAATCTTCTGTTGAGAAATCAGGTGATGGTCTGCTGAGAAATCCCTTGTAAGTAACTAGTTGCTTTCCCTTGCTGCTTTTAGGATTCTCTCTTTGTCTTTAACTTTGGAATTTTAATTATGATGTGTCTTTGTGTGGGTCTCTTGGGTTCATCTTGTTTGGAACTCTGTGCTTCCTGGATTTGTATGTTTATTTCCTTCACCGGATTAGGAATGTTTTCAGTCATATTTCTTCAATTACCATATTTTGCCATGTATAATGTGCACTATTTTGTTCAAAATTTTTTTTAAAAGATTTTATTGGGGAGGGGGGAGAGGACTTTATTGGGGAACAGTGTGTACTTTCCAGGACTTTTTTCCAAGTCAAGTTGTTGTCCTTTTCAATCTTAGTTGTGGAGGGTGCCATGCAGCTTCAAGTTGTTGTCCCTTCAGTCTTAGTTGTGGAGAGCGCAGCTCAGCTCCAGGTCCAGTTGTCGTTGTTAGTTACAGGGGTCACAGCCCACCATCCCTTCTGGGATTTGAGGAATCAAACTGGCAACCTTGTGGTTGAGAGCCCATGCTCCAACCAATTGAGACATCCAGGAGGCAGCTCAGCTCAAGGTGCTGTGTTCAATCTTAGTTGCAGGGGATGGAGCCCACCATCCCTTGAAGGACTAGAGGAATTGAATCGACAACCTTGTGGTTGAGAGCCCACTGGCCCATGTGGGAATCCAACCGGCAGCCTTCAGAGTTAGGAGCACGGAGTTCCAACCACCTGAGCCACCGGGCTTGCCCTTGTTCAAATTTTTGAGGGAAAAATAAGGATGCACATTATACATGGGTAGTACTAATTCTGTATCTATATGAATGTTTTAAATTCTTTTATTTATGCTTATGAGTTAAAAGTGTAACTCTAGAAATCAATAATGATATCCATATGCAAAATAATATTCTGGAATATGACAATCAGTTTTGTTGAATTTATGATGAACTTGGAACAAAAGTAATTTCGGCCAATGATTCAATGAAATGAAATGAAGAGCAACATATTGTTGTCCACAAAGTGACTCAGTTGATAAGATAGGTGATGCCAACTTTATTACCTTAGTGTGAACAGCGTGACATTTCCTTCGTACACTTGAGGCAGGAGCTAGCAATCTATCTGACATTTTTACAAAAATTATTGGAAAATCCCTTGGAAAATTAAAATGAAAGATTTTTTTCCCCTGAAATTTGGGTCAAAAACATGGGTGTGTATTATACACGGGAGCACATTATGCATTGCAAAATATGGTAGGTTCTCAATCCCTTGCTGTCTCTCTTCTCTTTCTTGCACCCCTCTGATGCAAATGTTGTTATTCTTGATGTTGTACCAGAAGTCTCTTAAACTACCCTTATTTTTTAAATTATTTTTTCTTTTTACTGTTCTGGTTGGGTATTTCATACTACCTTGTCTTTGAAATTGCTGATTTGATCCTCTGCTTCATCTAGTCTGCTAGTGATTATATCTAGTACATTTTTCATTTCTGATTTTCATTATGTCTAGTACATTTTTCATTTCTAAAAACCATTTTTTAAAATGGTTTCTATATGCTTTTTAATGCTTGCTATCTCTTTGTTGAAGTTCTTACTAAGTTTCTTGAGCATCCTTATAACCATTATTTTGAACTTGATCTGGTAGGTTATTTGCCTCCATTTTATTAAGTTATTTTCCTGAAGTTTTCTCTTGTTCTTTCATTTGGGACATATTTCTTTGTGTCTTTGTTTTGGCTGCCTCTCTGTGTTTGTTTATATGTTTTAGGTAGATCTGCTACATCTCCTACTCTTAGCCAGGTGGACTTATGCAGTAGATGCGCTGTGGGGTCCAGTGGTGCAGTCTCCCTGGTCACATGCACTGGGTGCTCCAGGGATGTCCCTTGTGTGGGTCATATGTGCCTTCCTGTTATAGTTGAGCCTTGATTGTTATTGGCATGTCATTGGGTGGGATGACCCTTAGTGTGACTGGTTGCGGGGTTTGGCCACATCCACAGCTTATAGGCTACTGTGTGGGGGGCTTAACCTATGGAGTGAGATTTTCCCCATCAGGCTTTGGTGCCTGCTGTGTGCCACTTATGGGGTTAAGTGGCCCTCTGCTGTTGTCTGAAGCTGACCTCCAGGTATATTCATTCTGGGGCCTCTTGGGGCGGGGGCCAAGGGGTGGGTCTTGTGAAGGCGCAGGTCAGCCTCTGCCTTTGACCAACTGGAGACTACCTGGTAAGAGTTCAAAGCAATCCATGGTTGGACACTTTATGTGCTTGACCTGGAGTCATGTGAGAGTGGCCACACTGTAAACTGAGGATGGCTGCCACAAGTACCAGGGTCTGAGGTAGTTCCACAAAAAATCTAGGGGATCCTGAGGTCTGCTGTTGCCTGCTGGCTCCTGTAAGGCTCAGACCCTGATATAGCCTCATGCTGTATGCAATTTTGGTGAGGTGGGATCTCAGGAAGTCACCAGGGTGGGACGAGGGTTGATGTAGATTCTGGTTTGTAGCCACGCTGAGATTGATGCCACCTGCCTGGGGCCCACAGATCTCTGAGAGTTGTCCAAGAAAGAGTACAGTGTGGGTGGGGCTGGCTGCTGTGCAAAAATGTGCCTCCATCATTGCACAAGTTGGGTGGGGCAAGGTCTGTTGTAGTCACTGGGGTAGAGTGACCTTCACCAGGCCAATGCAGATTCAGATTTGGCCATGTGGAAGAGAGCTCAACACAGGAAAGATGGCGCCGACCTGCTGACTGCAGAGGAGGAAGATTCTACACAGGATAAATGGTGATAGTCCCTCTAGTTTTTGTCCTGCAGCCACACAACTCAGTCTTTCCCTGTATGTCTCTGACACCTCCCAAGTCACTGTCTCTCCATTGAAGTCCAGGGTGAGTGCCTGTGAATGAGTGAGTCTGTCATGGGCCCTTTTAGAGGATGTCTGAGTTTCCTGCAGCATTTTGTTTCACCTGAATTGTTGGAATCCCACTGTTTTTCACAGCCAGATGTTGTGGGGGTTTCTCTCCCTAGCACCAGTTCTACATGCTGGTGACCCCAATGTGGGGCTGTGGTCCCTCGCTTCTCCAGGGTGACCTCCATGGCTGAGATATCCCTCCCGATTCTCAACCAACACAAGCAGGTGTGGGGCCAACCATTTCGCATCTCCACCCCTCCTTCCAGTCTCTATGTGGCTTCTTGTTTATATCTTTGGTTATAGAACTTCTGTTCAGCTAGACTTCAGATGGTTCTCCAGGTTGATTGTTCTATAATTTATTTGTAATTTTAATTAGATCACAGGAAGAGGCAAGCACAGTGTTTACCTACTCTGCCATCTTGGTCCCCTATCCTCAAATCTATGCCTTTTAACCTAAGTATCCCATATAACTTACCTGAATTCTAAATCAGCAATCATCTTCTTAAGCATTAACTTGACCTAAAATATTTTCATCATGTTATCATTTATTCGCTTCTTGAGGAAATGTTGCTGTGTAATCTTCATGATGATCTGTAACACCTAGAATAGCATAATCTGGGTCATGATGTCAGTGTCCTGTATAGCACATGACAGTTATAGGTCCTGAAACCAACCCCTTTCTTTATAGAGACTTCTGAATAGAATACTTCTGAATACTGCAAACAACCAGTCACGTGATTGCAAATTGAAATAAATCCTAAAGTTACACAGTGTAGACCCGATCAAATGTCCCAACTCTTATCTTCCAGCCTCACATAACTGCTTTTGTCTTAATATTCACTACAATATTTTTTAACATCACAAAAACCAAGTGGGCTATACTCCAATTTTCACATATATAAACAGCAGCTATTGCTAATGAATGCTAAGAAAGTAACCACAGTGAAACAGGCATGGACTGTAATTAACAAGTAACCATTAATGTGGCATTTAAAAAGCATTTTGGTTTTATATCTCAAAGACAATAATTAACAATAATAATTGGTTTTATACTAATAAAAAGACAGAAGTCAAGTAACTCAATTTGGATAAATGAGTTGAAACAAAATGTTTCCGGACCAATTACCATCTATTAAGAGTTGTAGATTTATTTGATTGGACTTTTAAATAAAGACAACAACAAAAACAGTGTTGAGTTTAATCTTTTAAGTTTTGCTAGTAGTAACTTTCTGGAATTTACTGATTTTTCTGATATTGTCAGCAAAAATTGTAAAATATTTATTGGTATACTGTGAAATGTAGTATCACATTGAGATTTTTAGAAAAACATCCTGAAGATTAGACAAGGACCTTCACTAGAGAGTTAGTGATCTAATAGGAAGGGAAATTAAATTACTTTTTAAAATATGAATACATCTGTCAAAACAGTTTAGTATTAGACATGAATCACTCAGCTATTTTACACATTTTCTAAACATAACATGGTTTCAACTTCTAAAAATGTCAATATGGTGTACATTATGATGTACATCTGAAACTAATATAAAATAATATTGAATGCCAACAGTAATAGAAAAAAAGAATTAATTTTTTTTAACAAAACATAAAGAAAACAAATCAGGGTGCCAAAAAAATGTTGTCAAAATACTTGAAGTAATAAGAAAAATGATAAGTGAAGAATTAAAAAGTAATAAGAGTGGGATCTCTTGTGAGAAAAGAGAAAAGTCAATGAATAGAACTTCTCATGGTGACTTGATATTCAGAACATTTTTGGGGGGCATTCTCCTATACACACACATTCATTGATGTCTCCCAAAACACCCTTCTGTAGAATGAGGATGTATTATCACAGAAGTACAGTCATCAGAGTAGTCACGTATTCCCTAAAGAACCTGGTGGCAGCCATTAGCCCTTTGTCCAGTAATTTGTCTAGATGCACATACACATACACTTTGCATATGATTAACTACATTTACCAGTCTGGTTTCCCACTGGCTCTACAGTCAACAGGAACACCTCTGCACTTGGAAATCTTGAGAACTTCGTATGGAAAATAAGAATTTTATGATCATGAAAACATGAACTTAACAACTCAGTTCACAAACCTGTTTCATTCAAACAAAGACATAACCAGGAGGAACCACCTGCCTATGCCACCTGCCTAATGAACCACTTCAAGAATGCCAGCTGTGGCATCAATGTCATATGTAGGGCCCCATAAATATTTACTGATGGTGATTAATGAAGACTTGCTCCCTCTGGAAGTAGTATTTAGACTTGACTTTGTAGATACTGGACAAATCTGGGCAGAGGAGACCAAATTATCTCTAATTGACTCATCATTTTTGACCTCTTCACAGGCCTTTTAAAATGTAAACCTAGCTTCAGCACATTAATCAAATGTGAAACACTCATCTGCAAGAAACATTCATCAAAAGCCATTTTTTTCATACTTCTAAAAATTACATAAATTAGGATGTTCAGATACATTTACATTCATTAGTTGCACAGTTTATAAAAATGTTTACATATTATCTCCTTATATTATAATACTATATTATTATAATAGTTCTGTAAATAATGTACTGGGGACCCATTTATCTCTTGCCATAAAAAGAAAACAAAGACACAGAGATGTCAAATAATCTGTCCAAGGTCATACAGCTCTGCATGAGGCACAGCTGAGACAATTATTCAGATGTTCCTTTTCTTTGTCTCAGACATCAAGTTCATTGTGCATATTGAGGCAAGGAGCCACAGTGATATATGAGGTCGAACAATTAAGTTCGCAAACTCATCCTAGAAAAAGTGCTACGTACCTCATTGCTGAATATCACTATGGTCGCCTTCGAAGTACTTCCCTTGGGAAGCTATGCACTGATGCCAGCGCCTACTCCACCCTTCAAAGCAATTTTGGAACTCTTTTTCTGGAATGGCCATCAGAGCTGTGGTTGTGTTACCCTTGATGTCCTGAATGTCATCAAAATGTCTTCCTTTCAATATTTCTTTTATCTTTGGGTAAAGAAAGAAGTTATTGGGGGCTAGATCAGGTGAGTAGGGATGGTGTTCCAATACTGTTATTTGTTTACTGGCTAAAAACTCCCTCACAAACAGTGCTGTGTGAGCTGGTGCATTGTTGTGATGCAAGAGCCATGAATTGTTGGTAAAAATTTCAGGTTGTTTTCATCTAACTTTTTCACTCAGCCTTTTCAGCACTTCCATATAATAAACCTGGATAACTGTTTGTCCAGTTGGTACAAATTCTTAACGAATAATCCCTTTGATATCAGAAAAGGTTAGCAACATTGTTGCAACAAGTTAGTGAATGTAATTGTGAGACCTTGTGCATTAGGTAGCAATAAAACTATTAGAAAATATCTACACTAATAAAAGCAAGTTTGCATGTTGTTTATGTGGTTTTCCTCCCACGTATTTGAGAAATGCCTTTATTATGATAAACACATATGATTAAACATGTAAGATAATATCAGTGTGAACTCAGTTTTCTGAATTTGCTTCTTACAGATGGTATCTGACTGTAATGGAAAAGAAATGAATGGTGATTTTACAAAAATATGTTGTGTGTTCTATCAGTGAAGATTATTGTAGGTTCATGGAAAAATTTCCAAGAATTCTTAATCCCCGTGGAAGACTTTATGCTTATTATAAATTACATTTTAGGCCTCTATGAGATTTTTCTATTGCATTCATAGCTTATCAGGTTATGCAATGCAAAATTCCATTTTATAAATTGTATTTACTTCTTATAAGGAGGCTCCATCAACGAGAAAATGAGTTTGTTCAGAAAGCATGGAATAAGAATTCAGACAGTTATGAAAGCTAAGTACTTTCCTCTATTTTCTTTTAACTTTATAGATCTGTTCAAGCAGAACTATGACAATGATTCACGGCAAAATTCCTTTGTCCAGCATTTCTCAAAGTGCTGTTTTTTTTTTTTTTTTTTCCTTTTTAATAGAAATATGCATTCACTTAGTACCCAATCTATCAAGAATTATTTGAAAAGACCTTTATGTTTGGCATATTTTAGGTGTGATATGTATTAGGGGAACAGAGTTTCCTAAACAAGTACAAAGTATAAGTCATTCCTGAAGGATCATCTGAGCTTGTTTAGAAGAAAGCGAAATGTGCCTTTCCAAAACCAGATCTTGAGGTAGCCTTCTAAGAATGGGTAGCTTATGATGTTGGGGACAAAGGCATAACATCCCATAAGAAATAAAACAGTGGGTCACAATGTGGTTAGAGCAGTGGGTGTGAACTACATCAGCCAACAATAGAGCAGGACCCAGGTCATCTGTAATGCAGTGAAAGTTTGGCCTGATGGAATGAACTGAAAGAACACTTTGGATTTTAAATTATGTTGAGCTTTAAAATTTTAAAACATATGCTGAAGTTTAGAATGGGTATTATATTCTCTTTTCAAACATTCTTTGCTTGAGACAACCTTTGAATTACTTCAGAGAAAGTCATTTTATTAATTTATACACATTACGTGTTGAGCACTGACTATGTGCAGGCACTCTTGTGGTCATTGCTGGTGGATAGGATACAAAGAGGGCTAGCATGTTTCTTGTTCTTCAGGAGTGTAATATGTCATGGCAAAAAGAAGTATGTACACATTAATTACAGTAAAATTTGATAGGTGTTATCACAGTGGCATAGCTAAAGGTGCTATAGGCACACAGAAGACTAAAAAATGCTCAGGAGATGTGTGTCGAGGAAAGCTTGGTTTGAAAATATGAATAGTATTTGTCAGCAGAAAATATGAGGAAGGGTTTGGTGGGGAGAAAGAGGGAATATCATATGCAAAGGCACAGAGGCATGAGAAAACCTGCTATATTTGGGGAAGAATACATTCATACTCATGGATAATAAAGTGTCTTGGGTACAATAGCAGAATGTTTTCAAAGTAAACAGAGGAAAGATGATGAAGAGCCTGGTATGCTACACTAAGTTAGGAATTCAACCCATAGGCAATGGAAACTGAGGAAATTTGATCAGGAAACATATCACATGGTTCTGTCTGAGACTGGAGGAAAACAATGAATTCTGCTCGAGGATGGAAGATGAATTGGCAAGGGAAAATATGTAGGTAAGTAATTTGGACAGAATGTATTTGAATCATTCACCAAAGCTGTGAAGGGCTTTGTCAAAGGTATCCCAATAAAACTGTTAAAAGATAAAGGCAAAAATTAATAATGGCTAATTAAGAAAAACAAACAAACCAATATTAGCAGTGGAGGAGAGGCAAATATTTCAGAGAAATGTGATCGCTAACTAGACTTAGAAACGAAAAAATACCTACAGACATTATACTCGAATTTTGTCACTAACATGGCAATTGGCAATAGCTAGTTTCACTTGAATTATTCAAACAGCCAAAATTTTAAATTTAAAACTAGCAATAAGTGAATTGTTATGTCACTACTAACCACCATATAGGCTATTAACATGACTAACATATAAAGTTAATCAAAGTCAAACTTTATCTCTTGGTATTTTTAAGGGGATAAAACCTATTTTAACGTTAGAATAATATAAAAATTGATTATCTCTGGAAGTTTCATTATTCAGAAGTGGTTTATCATTTCTAATTACCTGTAAATCATCCTAGCATTTACAAATATAAGAGGTTATTTTATTATTTCCTCTGACAAGATGCAGCATTTTTTTTTTATAACATACTATGTATCTTGCTGTCAATCTATGAGCAGCTGTAAATTCTTATGAGGACTTTGCAAATGGTTCATTTTTGCAGGGTTTGGGGGATGGGTATTTAGACTCTTCATCCAACAAACACTCTGAAATATGAATCTTATTTGTGTGTATTCTCCATAAAATTAGGATTCAATTTTTCTTGATAGAGGTCCAAATTTATGGTTTCATAGATTATTATTTTATTTATTTTTTAAATTAAAGATTATTAGCGTGAAAATTGCTAGTAAAGCCACATAGATTCCAAGTGTAGAATTCTGCAACACATCATCTACACATCACATTGTGTGCTCACCACCCAGTCAGTTCTTTTTCCATCACCATACATTGGATCCCTTTTACCCTCATCTACCACCCCCCTCCTCCTTTACCCTCTGGTAACCACTAAATTATTGTCTGTGTCTATGAGTTTTTGTTTCTTCATTTGTCTTTTTTTTGTTGTTTTCAGTTTTATATACCACATATCAGTGAAATCATATGGTTCTCAACTTTTTCTGTCTGATTTATTTCACTCAGCATAATAATCTCAAGATCCATCCATGTTGTCACAAATGTTCCTATATCATCTTTTCTAACCGCCGAATAGTATTCCATTGTGTATATATACCACAACTTCTTTATCCAGTCATCTATAGGAGGACACTTTTGTTGTTTTCATGTCTTGGACACCATAAATAAAGCTGCAATGAACACTGGAGCACATACATCTTTAGAGATAAATGGTTTCAGATTTTTTGGGTAGATACCTAGGAGAGGGATTGATTTTGTTAAAGACAGTAGGAAAAATTATAATCATTTGAAGACCATTACTTATGTGAAAGATATTAATGCTACCCTACTGTTAGTATAATTATATGCTAATGGGAGAATATTAGCTATAGAAAATTCATGGTATATTATCACTGCAGAAATAATATGCAATAAAAGATATTTAAGAAAGATACAAATGTAAAGTTGTAAATTTGATGAATGACTTTTCTTTGATATTGATTAAAAAAAACTATATTGGAGGGTACATAATTAAAATATCATTATCCTAAGTATCCTGTGGTGTCAATTTGTGATAATTGCCATATTATCCATAACAATTTATATTTAATTGCACAAAATTAGAATATGGTTCAAAATTATTCAATCAAGCCTAGCTTTAACTTTCAAGATTTTTTTCTCATTTTGAATCAGTGGATATATTAGTCAGCATTCTCCAGGGAAACATAACCAATAGGATAAACACAAAAATAACTAGCTCACATAATTGAGGATGTTGATAAGTCTAAAATCTGTAGAACTGGCTGTCAGGTTGGAAATTCAGGTAAGAGTTGATGTTTGAGTCTTCAGTCCAAAATCTGAAGGCTGGATACTTAGGTGGGGTTTCCATGTTACAGTTTTGAGGCAGAATTGCTTCTTCTTGTTTTTCTCCATCTTTATTTGACATATAATTAACATATGATTACCACAATAAGGTTAGCTATCACTCATCACCTCATATAGTTACAATTTTTGTGTGTGTGGTGAGAACTTTCAAAAACCTACTGTCTAAGCAACTTTCAAATATATAATACAGTATTAACTATAGTTACCATGTTGTACATTATTTCCCCAGAACTTATTCATTTTATAACTGGAAGTTTGTACCCTTGACTACTTTCACCCATTTCCACCACCTCCTACCCCTTACCCTTGGCAACCACCAATCTGTTCTTTGTCTCTGTGATTTTTTTTTTTTTAAGGTTTCACATTCCACTTCTGGGCATATATTCTAAGGAAATGAAAAAATGATCTCAAAGAGATATGTGCACACCTATGTTCATTGCAGTATTATTTAAAGAATTGTGTCTTCTTTCTGAAACCTCAGTGTTTACTCTTAAAGACTTCAGTTCAGTGGATGAGACCCACCCATATTATGGAGTGTCATCTACTTTACTCAATCTACTGACTTAAATGTTAGTCACAGATGAAAAATATCTTCATAACAACATCTAGACAGGCATTAGAACAAAAGACTGGACAATATAGCCTGAGTCAAGTTGACACATCAAATTAACCATCACAGTAGACGTGATTAAAAACAAAAGAATTCTTATTTGGTATATGAAAAAGAACATTTTGTTTGAAATCTCATCATAAGGATTTGTGAGTTTTAGTTTTCTATAGGAACATTGTATTTGAATGTTCTATTTGAATTCTGTTTGAATTTGAATCATTAAAATTTGAGTTGAAAGAAAAAATTTAAATTTATTTCTAAAATGAGAAAAAATAACATTAGTAGAGACTCTTAGGTATTTACCTAACTTTAACAGTGAAAATATGATGGCTCTCAGATACAGTAAGTAAGGTGGATGAGGACAAACCATAATGTGTTTATTTGATAGAAATTGCCATCTACCAGAAGCTATGTATGACATGGAATGTTGTTATGATGGAGGATGATTTATGGCACACTTTAAAACACATCTCTCAACTGTAGCTCACACCCAACTGACTGAACCAAACAAGTTGAAACTTGTCACACACTGTTACTAAGGTTCGACATGCCACTGACACTTCCTGTATTGAAGATCCTTGCCTTTCCGTTGGATGGCACTCAGCAGCAGTATTCACCATATTCATTGATCAAAACAGAAAGCCTACATGTCACACATCACTTCTGATATGATCATTTCTGTCAAATAAAAACATTACGATGTGTCCTCATCTGTTGCCACGCAGCAGCCTACCTATTTGTCCCCTCATACCTGCTCCTAAAGAAAGGAGAGTCTGTGAGATGGATCCTTTCATGGACTTTGCCTCACTTTTGTGCTTACACCTTATGTCTCCCTGTTTGGCCCCAAAGGATGGCTGGTTAGTCAATGATGGATAAGATTCCTCTAGGAAGGAACAACCTAAGCCAGGCACAGTCATATGGGGGCCATCTGGAGAACTCACGGGGTTGATGGAGGTGGGCACAGACCCCCATCTTCCCGCGGCTAAGGAGAGCTTCTGCCTCTGTGGCTACATTCCTTCCCACATCCTGCTTGGGAAGAAATTCAATGATGTGATAACATCAGCTCTCCATCTATTCATATGCATAAATGTTTTGTCCCTTGGGGAGGTACATACATCCTGAGACTTACGGTTCCATCTGTCTTCAAGCAAGGGTCATTGGTGTGAATCAGTTTCCTAGTATAATGTGTGAGATTCACAGATCTTGAGATTAACAAGCTTTACTTCCTCATTTGTTAATCAATAAAAGCTATGGGTTGGCCCGATTAGGGGCTCAGTCCTTTGAGGCTAGAGTCCCTTGGCCCTGCTTGCATTCTATTCTTGAATACTGTATTTCTTAACCCTGCACTGCCCTCCTCGCTTCCCACAACTTTTGTCATGCAGAACGTGACATCTGGCACCCAACGTGGATCCTGATTCTGGGGCCTGATTTTGGGACTCACTTGTGGGGCTTGAGAAGGAAGGTCGATTTCGAGTTGGAATTCAAAGAGGTTTCAAAGAGGTTCCATGGCGTGGGGACCCAGGAGAGGTCACGACAACTACTGGAAGAAAGTAGGGTAACTCCCAGAGAATTTAACCAAGGTAAAAGAGGAATTTTCTCTTTCTATGTGCAAGGGTGTGAACATGTGAGTGTGTGCTTATAGCTCCCTGGTCTCGGCTATGGAGCTTGTGTGGGCCCTAATCTGCGGTTCCGTGGTCTAAGTCATTGTGGGGACAGAGCCAGGAGTGCAGTTTCCAGGTTCTCGGCCTCACGTGGAAAGGTGCTGGCTCAGGTAGTAAATGGCCATCAACTGTGATTGGATGGCCATCAGCTGTGGCTAGGTGGCCGTCAGCTATAACCAGTGAGCCATTGGCCACTAATATAACTGCCGTGGCTACACTAGCAGGAAATGGGGGCTAGCGAGAAGATGGTGGTTGAATATCAAGAGCGCATTGCAGTCAGCACGGTGGATTGCAGCTAGCAAGAGAGGTTGGTTGGTGGAGAGAAGTGGATAGCAGGTTGTGGGTAGTGTGGCTCCTGCTTCCTGTGTCTCCAACCCAGCCGCCAGCGAGAATATAGTGGTACGATTCCCCTATCTATGTCTCCGTGGGTGTTCCTTTTTGGTCTCGCCATATCCTGCGTTCTTGTGCTGGGAGCGGGAGCTGAGACCCCACATGACACCCTGTATGACAGTCATAAGGCAAAATGGTGACTTAACACCTGACAGCATTAACCAGGCCTGGGGTTTATACAGGAGCGCTATAGCCAAGACAGACCTTAAAGTCCTGCAAGGGATGCAGCCAGATAGGCATCTGAATTCATTCTGAGTGAAAGTCTTCCTCTCTATGTTTTTCTCTATACATAATGGAAAATGTTAATAGCCAATATAGGTCTTACAGTTGTTTGCTTAAACACCTTCTTGAGGCTGGAGAAGCTCAAGTGTCAGATCAGAAACTAGAGGAGCGTCTCAAAGTAATTGAAACTTATTGTCCTTGGTTCTCAAATTTAGGGACGTTAGATTTAAAAACATGGGAAAAACTTGGTACAGAACTCTGCGGATTATATCATAAAGGAGTTTCTCTCCCAGTAACCATCTGGGATATGTGGAAATTTGTAGGAGCCTGACTCAGAGAAACTATGCTATCCGGCAGCACATGACCTAATTCCTGGAACCATCAGTTTGCCCTTAGAAGGTCACGTCTCTGATAAGTAAAGCCCCTTCCTCATTCCGCTCTCTCCTTCCTCATTCACTCCCCACCCAGTTTACCCTAACCCATATAATCTTGTAGCTGCAATAAAAAATTTGAGGCTTGATCAGAACTTTGTCTTGCCTCCATTTCTTCGCGCCTCCTATTTTCTCTTTTCAGGGTGTCTCCCTTCGGTCCCTGTTGAATGCCCCGCTGGTCGGGGCATTTCTGGCGCCCAACGTGGGGCCCGAAGATCCCAGACCCCTTGAAAAACTGTCTGCCTTAAGTCCGGCCGGACGCGTTGCTGAGTCTCCGCGCGATTTTACCGTGCGAGCCTGACTCGTTTCCTGATCTCCGCGGATACAAGCCGATCCGTGAGCCTGATCTGATAGAGGTAAGCAGACAGACGAAAATAGATGTTTTGGGATGAATTTAGATGTAATATTACCCCTCGGTCGAATGAATGTGTGAATGAGTGATAGTTCCACGACTTCTCGTCACGGAGCTTGCTTGGGCCCTAATCTGTGGTTCTGGTTCTGTCATACGGCATAACGGCGACTGGACTCCGGTCCACCAGTTCGGGGATTTATACCGAAGCGCCTTAGCTAAGACAGATTTAGTCCCGCGAGGGTCACGGCCAGATGGGCATCTGATTGTTTCGCTTGTTGATTGAAGGGCCGAGAAGGGGACCATGGGTCAGACATTAAGTTCTCATGAACTGTTCATTTCTGGGTTAAAGCGTTCCCTCAAGGTGCGTGGAATTAAGGCTAGAAAAAAGGATCTCCGTGAATTTTTCGAGTTTCTGACAGATATTTGTCCCTGGTTCCCCCAAGAAGGAACGATTGATATTAGAATTTGGAAGCGCGTCGGCGATGCGTTCCAAGATTTTTATAAAGCCTTTGGGCCTGAAAAGGTCCCCGTTTCTACTTTTACTTACTGGAATCTCATAAATGACGTCCTCAGGGTTCACTCCCATGACCCGGATGTTAGAGAAGTTATAAAAAAGGGGGAGAGCCTCTTAAAGGAATCGTCCCGTCCCCCATCAGAAAATGACTCCGTGTCTATAGATATCCCTATTACTGACCCTAAGCCCAAGCCCTGTCTCGAGGAAGGCCCTACCCAAAATTCGGCTGAACCCCCTAGTCATCCCTCATTAAGACTTTATCCCTGCCTCAAAAACCTTCCCCAAGATTCAGACACAACCCTCCCTCCCGAGGACCAGGCTACCCTTGAGGATGCGGCCGCTCGTTACCATCAGGAGGACCCCTCTGTATCGTCTCCTCCACCCTTCCGGCCACCTCCTTATATCATCCCTCAACGCCCTCCATTCCTCACTCCCATCGTCCACGGTCCCCCTTCTACTATTCCTCACTCCAATCCCCCTACTCAAACAGCCGCTTCCCTAACACAACAGATTGCCTCTCTTTGAGAGGCCCTCCAGGAAAAACGCCAACACATTAGTCTTCTCAAAGAACTCCGTGCCCTTGAGGCTGAACTCGCTGCACTCTCTGGGCTGCCCCTTTTCCCCCGTCTACCCCTAAAACGAGCTCCTAAACAAAAACCTGTCCTCGCCTTTCTGGTCACTTGCAGACAGGCTGCAGAGGTAGGTCCCGATACTCAGACCCCTGAGGACCCCCAAGAGGAGGATACCGCAGAGGGGTCCGATAATGAGGCTGAGGAACAAGATAACCCCCCCTCAGAGGAAGAAACGGAACCCCCAAGAGACAGACAGCGCTACCGCCCTTTAAACATTAAATATTTAAAAGACTTAAAGGCTGCGGTCCACACTTATGGCCCTGTGGCTCCCTTCACGGTAGCCTTGCTGGAAAGCCTCACCGACCGTTGGCTAACGCCAAATGATTGGTTCACTTTAGCTCACGCCGCCCTGTCTGGCAGTGATTTTGTTTTATGGCGCACAGAGTATGCGGAAAATGCACGAAAAATGGCTGAACGAAATACTCAGAGCCAGTCCTCCCGCTCCTGGACTAGAGATCGCCTTCTCGGCCGACCGCCCTATAACACCAATGAGACTCAGGCCGCCTTCCCCCCAGGCTTGTTAGCTCAGGTCCAAAATGCCGGCCTCAAGGCCTGGCGTAAACTCTCACCCAAAGGGCCCGCCAGCACCTCCTTGGCCAAAATCCATCAAGGGCCTGACGAATCCTATTGCAATTTCATCAGCCGCCTAACTGAGGCTGCCGAGCGCTTAATTGGAAAAGAAGAGTCAGATAGCGCCTTTATTAAACATCTTGCATTTGAAAATTCCAATGCCACATGCCAAAACGCCATCCGCCCCCATCGCAATGGCTCCCTCTCAGACTATATTAAACTTTGTTCTGGTGTCGGGGCGTCTCACGCCATCGGTCTAGCCATTGGAGCCGCACTAAAAAGCTTCACACAGGACAATCAAAAATCCTGTTACAATTGTTAATTCCACTGCTCCTGCCTGCCCCGCTCCTAATCATGTTTTCATCTGCGGCAACGGCCTGGCCTTCACGGCCCTCCCCACCAATTGGACTGGCCTCTGTGCACTGGCTTTTCTCTTGCCAGATATAGATATTCTACCCGGAGATCAGTCACTTCCTATACCAGCCCTTGATCTTTTCCCTGGACGACAGAAACGGGCCCTCGCATTTATTCCCCTTATGGCAGGACTAGGTATAACCGCCGCTATGGCCACAGGTGCTGCCGGGGTAGGCGTGTCCGTAGACACTTATCAACGGCTCTCTCTCCAACTTATTGATGATGTTACCACACTATCAGATACTATTAATGACCTTCAAGACCAGGTCGATTCCTTAGCAGAAGTAGTACTCCAAAACAGACGAGGGCTTGATCTTCTAACAGCAGAACAAGGGGGGATCTGTTTAGCTTTACAGGAACGATGCTGCTTCTATGCCAACAAATCCGGCATACTGCGAGACAAGGTCAAGAGACTCCAAGAAGATCTTCTTCAACGCAAAAAACAACTTCTTGACAACCCCTTTCTAACCAGTTTTAATGGTCTCTTGCCTGTCCTCCTCCCCATCCTTGGCCCCATTCTAGAATTACTCCTACTTGTCTCCCTCGGACCTTGGGCATTTAATAAACTGACAGGATTCATCAAACAACAAATAGATAACATTCTGGCCAAACCTATCCATATTCATTATCAACGCCTGGCCACGATGGACCATCCGGAAGGTAATTACAACCAGTTACAAACAGGCTCCAGCTATATAAACATATAGCAGACACGGTGGCTGAAAACGTGTCGGCCCGATCTAAAGGGCTTGAGCACCAGACGGCTGCAGCGACTGGGTACTGCAAGGGAGGGTCCCGATTGACCCAATTTCAGCTCTCCCTGAACTCATGTCCAGACTACATAGGGGTTGGTGCCTAAGTCAAAACAATTGCCTCACCCCTGGTCCAAAAAAGACACCAGAAGCTACGCCTTGCGCGTTACTCGGGCCGTCTGAGACCCCTGAGTTCCCGTCTTGGTTAAGGCTCACTCTCTTAAAAAGATAAAGAGAGAGGAGATGTAGGAGCCTGACTCAGAGAAACTATGCTATCCGGCAGCACGTGACCTAATTCCTGGAACCATCAGTTTGCCCTTAGAAGGTCACGTCTCTGATAAGTAAAGCCCCTTCCTCATTCCGCTCTCTCCTTCCTCATTCACTCCCCACCCAGTTTACCCTAACCCATATAATCTTGTAGCTGCAATAAAAAATTTGAGGCTTGATCAGAACTTTGTCTTGCCTCCATTTCTTCGCGCCTCCTATTTTCTCTTTTCAGGGTGTCTCCCTTCGGTTCCTGTTGAATGCCCCGCTGGTCGGGGCAGAAATTAATCCAGTAAGTTTTAGAACCTTTACAAACTGATAAGAAAGATAAAGGAGAAAAAGAAGTACAGGAATCTGAGGAAAAAGAGAAAGGGTCTCTGGAGGCTCCCACCATAATTCCCAACTTTTTGGAGCCCTCAGCTCCCTTCCCTGATCTGCCGCTGTCACCAGCTTTTACAGCCTCTGAATGGGATTCACCAGTGTAGCAGGAAAAGGAAAACGTTAATCCTTTTCTTTCCGTCACTCGCGCACCTCCCCCTCCACCGGGAGGCTCTCCCGCAGCTCTCTCTGCCGTGGAGAAGGATATAAGGCAGGCTAGACTGGAAGGGGACATCAGGCATTTGCCTTTCCTATTGTTATTCGTTAGTGTGTTACTCCTAACACGGATCCAAACCACCCTAATATTATTCAGGAATTTTTACACGAACCATTTTCGTTTAAACTTTTAAAGGAACTTAACAAGCAGTAACACAGTAAGGCCCAACTTCTCCTTACACCATGGGTCTTATACGGAGTGCAGTTGATGGCAATCAATTAATTCCCACAGATTGGAATACCCTGGCCAAGACTTGTCTTTCCTTTTGCAATTTAAAACTTGATGGATTGATGGTGCAGAAACCCAAGCTAGACATAATCAGGCTCACCATATAGCTATTGTCAAAGATCAATTGCTAGGGAGTGGCCATTGGGAAACATTGAAGATCAATTAGGAATGAATGAACAGGCTGTTGACCAATTAAAAAGAATTTGCCTAATGGCATGGGAAAAAATAGAAACTAAGGGTAAAGCCCTGATATCATTTCAAAAAGTCTTACAAGGTCCTCAAGAACCGTACTCTGAATTTGTTGCCAGGTTACAGGATGCTATCAGCAAACAGGTAGCCAATTCACAGGCAAATTATGATAATACTAATGATGACTGCAAAAAGGCTATCGGGACCATGAAAGGAAAAACAGACACTATGGGATACATCCGTTTGTGTCAAGGAGTAGGAACTGAGCTATTTAAAACTGCTATGTTAGCTCGAGCCATGACTGGATTCAAAATAGGTCAAAATAAATTTCCTGGTACCTGCTATAATTGTGGGAAGCCAGGCCATATCAGAAAAGAATGCAGAAAGAAAACTGAAAACAGTTCCGTTTGCCTAATGCTAATACTGTTACGGGACCTAAACCACCTGGATTGTGCCCTAAATGCCAAAAAGGAAATCATTGGGCTTCTGAATGCAGATCAGTTTTTCATAAAAATAGGACCACTATTTAGGGAAATGGGAGGTGGGGCCAGCCCCAGGCCCCAATGACAAAAACCGGGGCTTATTAAATCAGACTGCTTTTCAGAATTATCAGGCAATATCTACCCCCGACTTTCAATTCAGCAATTAAGTCCTGCTATGGAAGAGAGTGCCACTATAGATCTCTGTGCAGCACAAAATATTTTATTACTTCCTGGAGAATCTCTTTTACATGTGCCCACTGGACTTTTTAGACTGATTCCCCCAGGTACTGTTGGACTTCTCTTTGGTCATTCTAGGTTAACATCCAAGGGAGTTACAGTTCATACTGGTGTTGTTGATTCTGACTATAAAGGAGAAATTCAAATTATAATGTCCTCATCTGTTCCCTGGACAGCTAAAAAGGGAGAGCGACTGCACAATTACGTTTGTTCCCATACATTCTCCCGGGGAAAAAAGGGAACTCATAAAAGAGAAACTGGAGGTTTTAAAAACACCGGACAGACAGGAATTTTTCTAGCAGAAAAGATATCAGGAATTCATCCAGTTTGTCAAATTGAAATACAGGGTGAAAGGTTTATGGGTGTTTTAGACACAGGAGCAGATATTTCCATAATCAGCTCTCAGCACTTTATTTGGTCTTTTGCGGGGCCCCCCTCCACCGGGTAGCCCCCGCACCCTAACTTCTCAAGCCAATAAAGAGTTAGACATTCTGAATCTTGGCAAATTGCTAAAACTAATTGGATTTTACCTAAGAAACTCAGACAACCTCCTATTTCTCAAGGTTTTACAGTTTTTACACATGGATCTAATAATGGTAAAACAGTAATTGTGTTAAAACAGACAATCGCCCTGCATATACCAGTGCCAAGTTTGCAAAATTCTGTGCTGAATGGCACATTACTCACACCACTGGTATTGCTTACAACCCACAGGGTCAAGCCATTGTTGAACGTGCTAATGCCACTTTGAAAAAACATTTACAAAAACAAAAAGGAGGAGAAATAGGGGACCCCCCCACAGATACAATTAGCAAGATCTATGTTTACTTTAATTTTTTTGAATTCATCTGGCTCAGATACCAAGGCTCACCTTGCACGCACTGCAGCTGGGAGACATTTTAATAGTCTCCAGAGTCCAAAACCTTTGAAAAATGTGCCTATTTGGTGGAAGGACAATCAAACTAATCAATGGCATCTAGGAACTTTATTAAGATGGGGACAAGGCTTTGCTTGTATTTCTCCAGGTCCTGAAGAATGACCTTTGTGGATACCTGGTCGATGTGTCAAACCATACCATGAGTGACAGCCCACGGAAGAGAAGACGTTTATGGATACCCGTCCAAGCCCCTAGGGCATGGAAAAGCTCCCCAACTGTTCATGTTGTCTTACAACTTCTTCATAAGATTTTACATAGGACTGAAAGGTTTATTAAAATTTTGATTGCAAGAATAATGGGAATTGTAGTAATAGCCACCGTGGCTGCAGTCTCTAGAGTAGCGTTACATCAGACTGTACAGACAACCTAATTTGTACAAAAATCGCATGAAAATACAAGTAAGACTTAAAATCAACAAACTAAAATTGACCAAAAATTAGTGTTAGATTAGCTGATTTAGAGACAACGGTTGTTTCTCTTGGAGATCAATTAAAAAATCTCCATATCTTAATTACTTTAAAATGTGATTGGAATGTGACTCCTTTCTCTTACAACCAAACTAGGACCCCGTGGTCGGAGGTATGAGCTCACCTCCGGGGACATGCTCCCAACATTACTATAGATATTCTACAGCGACAACAAAAAATAGATCAGATGTCTAGTGCCACTCTCTCACTCCTTCCAGGAGAGGAGACACTTTCCGCAGCTGCAGAAGAACTTTCTCATTTGAATCCACTCACTTGGGTGAAAACCCTAGGTGGAGGATTTGTGGGTGCAATTGTACTTCTGTTAATTATTCTTATTCTATTTTGTTTAGTCCTCAGGTGTGGAGAACAAGCCTTCCGATGGGCCATAAATAAATGAAAAATCTACAAGGTCTGTGTTTCTCATGCTTCAAAAACAAAAAGGGGGAGATGTTGCCACGCAGCAGCCTACCTGTCTGTCCCCTGGTACCTGCCCCTAAAGAAAGGAGAGTCTGTGAGACGGATCCTTTCATGGACTTTGCTTCATCTTTGTGCTTGCACTTTATGTCTCCCTGTTTGGGCCCAAAAAGATGGCTGGTTAGTCAATAATGGATAAGATTCCTCAAGGAAGGAACAACCTAAGCCGGGCACAGTCACATGGGGGCCATCTGGAGAACTCATGGGGTTGATAGAGGTGGGCACAGACCCCCATCTTCCCCCAGCTAAGGAGAGCTTCTGCCTCTGTGGCTACATTCCTTCCCAGATCCTGCTTGGGAAGAAATTCAATGATGTGATAACATCAGCTCTCCATCTATTCATATGCATAAATGTTTTGTCCCTTGGGGAGGTACATACATCCTGAGACTTACGTTCCATCTGTCTGCAGGCAAGGGTGATTGGTTTAAATCAGTTTCCTAGTATAATGTGTGAGATTCACAGATCTTGAGATTAACAAGCTTTACTTCCTCATTTGTTAATCGATAAAAGCTATGGGTTGGCCGATTAGGGGCTCAGTCCTTTGAGGCTGGAGTCCCTTGGCCCTGCTTGCACTCTATTCTTGAATACTGTATTTCTTAACCCTGCGCTGCCCTCCTCGCTTCCCACAACTTTTGTCGTGCAGGACACAACACTCATCCACCTTATTCACTGGAGCTGGCACCGTGTGACTTCTGGCTCTTCCCCAAAGTCAAATTGATTCAGGACATCGATGCAGCCCTAACAGTGCAACTAAAGACACACATGAAAGAGAACTTCCAAAACTGTTTCAGAAACTGGCAAGAACGATGGGAGTAGTGTGTTCAAAGTGAGGGGGAGTATTTTGAGGGGGATTAATAGCAATGTGTCCTTTACTGTAATAATTTTTTTTAAATTTAAACATTCACCATATGTTTTGATCACACCTCATATTGCATATAATAATTTTGTGATAATGTAGTGTGTTGATGGGTCAATATAATCACCTCACACATAGGATATATAATCACCTCACACATAGCATATGTGACATTCGCCTTCTTCAAAGTTTATGTCGTGTTTATAAATGGTAGTACTACAAAGCAATCTTGCCAAGGACATCCTTCACAACTGAAAGAGAAGAAAGAGGAATATAATTTACTGTGGGGTCACCTATATGTAGGTCCTCTACATATACTTACTTAAATCTTAAATCTCATGACAATATCCCCATCTTAAAGATGGAAAAATGGAATGTAATCGACCTAAAATTTGTTTTCATATACAATTTAGTGTAGAGATTCTCATTTTATTCCCTTCTTACATGCGGATAATCTATTGTGCAGTATTATTTAAAAATTTCCTCTTTTTTCCATGATCTACCATGATAGCACTGAAATGGAATAGGTTTTAATTTGTACATGGATCTAATGTTAGACTCTTTTCTGTATAGTTGGGTCATTTGTCTAGTTCTGAACTTATACCACAATGTGTTATAAAAAGCCTCAATCTGTTGTAGGACAAACGTCTCATTTCATTATTTTTTAGGAGTGTTTTCATACTTCATGATCCTTTACTCTTTCATATACATCTTAGGAACAGCTTGTCAAATTGCATTAAATACCCTATTGAGGTTTTATTTGAAAATGCTTTGAATTTATAGGTTAATTGGAGAAGTCTATATTATTGTAGTATTGAATCTTCTTGTCCATGAAAATAGTGTATCTTAACATTTATCTATGGATTTTTTTTGGTGTGTTTCATTGACATTTTTATAATTTTTACTCTAATATTTCTAGGTGTGGTTTTGTTTGTATCTAGCTTGCTTAAGGTCTGTAGGGATTCTTAATCCTATAGCTTCATATCTCCAGTCAGTTTTGAAAAATTCTGGGAAATTATCTCTTCAAGTATTGTTTCTGTCCTGTTTACTCTCTGCTTCACTTCTGGAACTCCATTTGCATGTATATTAGAACTTTTTGCCATGTTCTATATGACTTTTATGCTCTTTGCTGTATTTTCTATGCTTTTTGCTTTCCGTGCTTCAACTTGGATGTTGTCTTACTGACTTCCCTATCAGTTCATTAATTCTCTCTTATGCTGTCCAATCTGATGGTAATACCAACTACTTCTTAATTTCAGTTATTGCATTTTTCAAATCTAAAACTTCTACTTCATTCTTTTTTTTTGTAAATTCCAGTGCTCTGGTGAAATTTTAAAGTTGTAATCTATTTTGACTATATTAATCATAGCTATTAAACTCTTTCTGTCTGATAATTCAAGTAACTGAGTCTTCCGTATGTGCTTTTGTTGCCTGACTTTTCACATTGCTTCTAAATAGTGTTATAATTTATGACTGGATAATGGACACTGTCTGTGATAAATTGTAAAGGATCTAGGTCCTTTAAATAATGTCTAGGGAATACTATATTCTTCCAAAGAGAGTTCACCACAGATTACTTCAATATGATCAGGACTTCACCTGAGTCAAGTGTGTTCTAGTGTGCAATTTTTGTAAGGCTTGGTTAACCAATGGTACATCTTTGGTATTAGGTTCCCCAGTTTTTGAAACTGGGATCTGGGCTTGCTTATTAGAACTATTCCTCCTTGGATGACTTAATTTTTGTCTCTTTTGTGGAAAACACCTCTCAGCCATTCAGCAGTTTCCTTCATTTCTTCTTATCTTTCTGCTTTGAGCAATTCAAGAATTTGGAAGCATTAGCATGTCAGGCTCACTTACTTGCATACTTCTTCCACTAGAGTCCTACACCTTCTGTGGCTGCTAATTCAGCCCTGATTTTCATCTCTCTGGCAAATTGGAATTGCCAAAATTTCTGCTGATACCTGCCTCTTATCAGTGATCCCTGACTGGAATCTGTGATTGAGTTCATGCTAAGAATTGGCAAATACTCTGAAAAAATGGCTGCGGAATGTCAGCACATTTTTATATGGTTTCTTTCTCTACATTATGTTGGCCCATGAAGTCCTATTTGCCTTGGACATTCTCTAATGCTTATAAGCAGTAGTCAGTTTTTTTTTGCTTTTGTTTTTGTCTTGTCTAGTTTTCTTAGTTGTTCATTGTGGTGATGCTGGTTTTCTGCAAGACATTTAATTGTACTCTGAAATATAATTTGCAGTTGATTTTTAAAATCTTATTTTAAAATAAAATATAAACACAGAAAAAACACACTAAAATTAAAATGTATAGCTTAGAGGATTATAAGGTAAACGTGTAACATTATATAAAAAATAGAACTTTTCCATGTACCTGAGTATGTACTCCATAGGACTCATCCCAATCACAGCCTTCTCAATCCCTCCTCCAAAATACCCATTATTCTAAATTATACTTCGTTTCTTTAGGATTTTTTTTCACACAAGTGTAAAACATTTGATGTTGTAGTTTAGTCTTGTCTGTTTTATGCACCATGTCTTAAGTATCTTTGAACCTACCAGTTCTGTCTCTGTTCTTCTTTTTCCCCTTGCAGTATGAGTATATTTATTGAAGGTTTTGAGCTGTTTGAGCCTTACTGTTTTCTGAAGTCTGGATATTGTTGGACAATTGTTATTTAAATTGGACAGATGTTATTTAAATACAGTTAGTTGCAGGTGTTGCTCAGTTCTTCTATGTATTTGCTGAATCTCTGTCTAGTGATTCTATTACTGAGAAAGGAATCTTAAAGTCTCCAACAATAATTGATGCCTTATTTATTTCTACTTTAGTTTTGTAAGATTTGGCTTCACAGATTTGGTCTCCGTTATTAGGTATATACATATTTAGATTTGCTATGTTTTCTTAGCAAACATACACCCTTTTATCCTTACGTAAGTTTCCTCTTTAACATTTGTATTGCTCTTTACATTAAAGTTTACTTGTTGTTAATAATATGTAACAGACAAGTAAAAAGGAACACTGAGTATTCCTTTTCCTCCCTTTTTATTTTTTGGTGGTAAAACATACATAATATAAAATTTACCATTTTAACCATTTTATGTGTACAATTCAGTGCCATTAAGTACATTCATATTGTGCAAGTACCACCACTATCCATCTGCAGAACTTGTCTATATCCTAAACAGTTTCATATCTGAAACTCTGCATCAATTAAACAATAACTCCCCATTCTTCTCTCCCTTCAGTCCCTGGTAACCTCTATTTTACATTCTGTCTTTATGAATTTGACTACTCTAGGTACCTCATATAAGTGGAATTATATGGTATTTGTCCTTTTATGTGTGGCTTGTTTCACTTAGCATAAGATTTATTCATGTTACAACATGTATCAGAATTCCATTCTTCTTTAAGGTTGACAAATATTCCATCGTTTGTGTGTATCACAGACCATATTTTATTTATTCCTTTATCTGTTAGTGGACATTTGGGTTGTCTCCACATTTTGTCTACTTCAAATAATGCTGTAATGAACATAAATGCACAATTGGTAGAGCTGCTGATTCAATTCTTTTGGTATATGTGTAGAGGTGGAATTACTGATCATAAGGGAATTGTATGCTTCATTTTTTGAGCAACCACTATACACGTACTGTTTTCCATATTGGTTACATCATTTTACTGTCCCACAGCAATGCACAAAGATTTTAATTTCTTCACATCATCCCAATACTAGTTGTTTTCTGTTTTTCAGCCTAAGTCAGGGGTAACTGGTAACTCACTGTTGTTTTGATTTGCATTTTCCTAATACCTAGTGATATTAAACATCTTTTCATGTGTTCATTAGCCATTTGTGTAGCCTTTTTGAACAAATACTTATTTAAGTCCTTTGACTGTTTTTAATGGAGTTTTTTTTCTCTGCTTTATGAGTTCCTTATAAATTCTGGATATTAATCCCCTATCACATATATGGCTTACAAATAGTTTCTGTCATTCCATGGATTGCCTTTTCACTCAATAGTGGCATTTAAGTCACATTTTTTATTTTGATGAAGTGCAATTTATCTATTTTCTTTTGTTAGCTGTTTTTGGTGTTATATCTAAAAAAATAATCATTGAGAAATTCAATGTCATGAAGATTTTCCCCCATGTTTTCTTTTAAGAGTTTTAGCTCTTACATTTAGATATTTGATCCATTTTGAGTTAATTTTGTATATGGTGCAATGAAAGGGTCCAATTTCATTCTTTTGCATGTGGACATACAGTTTTCCCTGAACCATTTATTAAAAAGACTGTTCTTTCCTCCATTGAATGGCCTAGCATTCTTGTCAAAAATCAGTTGACCATACATGCAAAGGTTTATTTTGGGGGGCTCTCTATTCTATTCCATTGGTCTATATATCTGTCTCTATGCCAGTACCATAGTGTTTTGGTTATTGTAGATTTACAGTGAGTTTTGAAATCAGAATATGAATTCTCCAAATTTGTTCTTTTGCAAAATTGTTTTGGCTATTTGGGGTCCTTTGAGATGCCATGTAAGTTTTAGGTTGGGTGTTTTTTTATTTATGCAAAAATAACTGTTAAGATTTTGGAAAGGATTGTGATGAATCTGTAGATTCCTTTGAATGGTGTTTTCTTCTTAACATATTAAGTCTTGTAATTCATGAATGTAGGATGTCTTCTCATTTATTCATATTGTCTTTAATTTCTTTCAGCAGTGTTTTGTTGTTTTCAGGATATGAATACTTTTTATACATGATTAAATGTATTTTCCTTCGTTAAATTTATTCCTAAATATTTCTGATGATTTTGTAAATGGAATTGTTTTCTTAGTTTCTTTTGGGATTACACATTGTTAGTACATAGAGATATGATATTTGTATGTAGATTTTGTATCCTGCAACTTTGCTGAATTAGCTCTTTTCAGTTTAGATGTCTTTTATTTATTTTTTCTTGCTTAACAGTGCTTGCTAGAATTTCCAATACTATATTGAATGTTAATAGAAGTGATGAAAACATGCATCCTTGTCTTGTTCCTGATCTTAGAGGAGGAGTTTTCAGTCTTTTTCCATTGAGCATGATATTAGCTGTGGGTTTGTCATGTATGGCCTTTATTGTCTTGGACATTTTCTTGTATTCCTAGTTTATTGAGTGTTTTTCTTTAATCAAAGGAGTATTGAATTTTGCCAAATGCTTTTTCTGTATCAGATATCATCAAGTGTTTCTTCCCCTTCATTCTGTTAATGTGGTGTGTTTTGATTACTTTTTGTATATTGAACCATCTTTTCATTTAAAAAATAAGTTCCATTTGGTCATGGTGTACAATACTTTTAATAAATTGATAAATTCAGTTTGCTGATATTTTGTTGAGCATTTTTGTCCCAATATTCATACAGGATATTTGTAGTTTTCTTGTAGTACCTTTGTCTGGCTTTGGTATCAGAGAAATAATGGGCTCATAAAATGAGTTAGAAAGTGTTCCCTGCTATTCAACTTTTTGGAAGAGTTTGAAAAGAATTAGTGTTCATTCTTCTTTAAATGTCTAGTAGAATTCACCAGTGAAACCATCTGGTCCTTTATTTCAGCCTGACACGTTCTTTTTAGCATTTCTAGGAGAACAGTTCTAGAACTCCCTCAGCTTTTGTATATCTGGGGATGTCTTAATTTCTCCCTCATTTTTGAGGATAGTTTTGTTAGATACAGAATTTTCAGTTGATAGGTTCTTTTCTCAATAATTTAAATATCTTCCACTTCATTCTGGCATCTGATTCTGATAAGAAATCAGTTGATAATCTTTTTGAGCATCCCTTGTATGTTATGAGTTGCTTTTCTCTTTCTGCTTTTTCTTTTAACAATTCCATTACAATATGGCTGTATGCAGGTGTCTTTAGATTATCCTGGTTGGAGTTTTTTGTTGTGCTTCTTGTATTTATATTCTAATTTTTTCATGTATTATTTTCCTAATTTCCTTTAGTTCTCTGTCCATGTTTTCCTTTAACTCTTTTTTTTAAAATTTATTGGGGTGACAATTGTTAGTAAAATTACATAGATTTCAGGTGTACAATTCTGTATTACATCATCTATAAATCCCATTGTGTGTTCACCACCCAGAGTCAGTTCTCCTTCCATCACCATATATTTGATCCCCCTTACCCTCATCTCCCACCCCCCAACCCCCTTACCCTCTGGTAACCACTAAACTATTGTCTGTGTCTATGAGTTTCTGTTTCTCATTTGTTTGTCTTGTTCTTTTGTTGTTTTTGGTTTATATACCACATATCAGTGAAATCACACGGTTCTCTGCTTTTTCTGACTTATTTCGCTCAGCATTACACTCTCAAGATCCATCCATGTTGTCACAAATGTTCCTATTTCATCTTTTCTTACCGCCAAATAGTATTCCATTGTGTATATATAACACAACTTCTTAATCCATTCATCTATCAAAGGCCATTTTGGTTGTTTCCATGTCTTGGCCACCGTAAACAAAGCTGCAATGAACATTGGAGCACATGTGTCTTTATGTATAAGTGTTTTCAGATATTTTGGGTAGATACCCAGGAGAGGGATTGCTGGGTCATCTGGCAATTCTATTCGTAATTTTTTGAGGAACCTCCACACTTCCATAGCACACCTTCCATAGCGGCTGCACCAGTCTGCATTCCCAACAACAGTGTATGAGGGTTCCTTTTTCTCCACAGCCTCTCCAACACTTGTTACTATTTGTCTTGTTGACGATAGCCATTCTGACTGGGGTGAGGTGATATCTCATTGTGGTTTTTATTTGCACTTCTCTGATGATTAGTGATGTTGAGCATTTTTTCATATGTCTATTTGCCATTTGTATGTCCTCTTTGGAGAAATGTCTCTTCAAGTTTTCTGCCCATTTTTCAATTGGGTTGTTTGTTTTTTTTGTTGTTGAGTTGCATGAGTTCCTTGTATATTCTGGATATTAGCCTCTTATCGGAGGCATTATTTGCAAAAATCTTCTCCCATTCAGTTGGTGGCCTCTTTATTTTGTTGATGGTTTCTTTTGCTGTGCAGAAGCTTTTAAGTTTCATATAGTCCCATTCGTTTATTTTAGCTTTTACTTCCATTGCCTTTGGAGTCAAATTCATAAAATGCTCTTTGAACCCAACGTCCATAAGTTTAGTACCTATGTTTTCTTCTATGCAGTTTATTGTGTCAGGTCTTATGCTTAAGTCTTTGATCCATTTTGAATTAACTTTGGTACATGGTGACAAATAGCAGTCCAGTTTCATTCTTTTGCACGTGGCTATCCAATTCTCCCAGCACCATTTATTGAACAGGCTGTCTTTCCTCCATTGTATGTTTTTGGCTTCTTTGTCAAAAATTATCTGTCCGTATTTATGTGGTTTTATTTCTGGGTTCTCAATTCTATTCCATTGGTCTATGTGTCTGTTTTTCTGCCAATACCATGCTGTTTTGATTATTGTAGCCCTGTAATACAAGCCAAAATCAGGAAGTGTGATACCTCCATTATTGTTCTTTTTTCTTAAGATTGCTTTAGCTATTCGGGGTCTTTTGTGGTTCCAAACAAATCTGATGATTTTTTGTTCTATTTCTTTAAAAAATGCCATTGGGATTTTGATGGGGATTGCATTAAATCTGTATATTGCTTTGGGTAATATGGCCATTTTAACTATGTTGATTCTTCCAATCCATGAGCACGGAATGTCTTTCCATTTCTTTGTGTCTTCTTCAATTTCCTTCAAAAATGTCTTATAATTTTCAGCATATAGGTCTTTCACATCCTTGGTTAAGTTTATTCGTAGGTATTTTATTCTTTTTGCTGCAATTGCAAAAGGAAATGTTTTTTGTATTTCTTTTTCTGAGATTTCATTGTTAGTATATAGGAAGGCAATGGACTTTTGTACGTTGATTTTGTAGCCAGCAACTTTACTGTATTCGTTGATTGTTTCTAATAGCTTTTTGGTGGAGTCTTTAGGCTTTCCTATATATAGCATCATGTCATCTGCAAAGAGTGACAATTTAACTTCTTCATTCCCAATTTTGATGCCTTTTATTTCTTTCTCTTGCCTGATTGCTCTGGCAAGGACTTCCAACACTATGTTGAAAAGCAGAGGTGATAGGGGACAGCCCTGTCGTATTCCTGAACGTAGAGCAAAGGGCTTCAGTTTTTCACCATTAATTATGAGATTAGCAGAGGGCTTGTCATATATGGCCTTTATTATGTTAAGGTATTTTCATTCTATTCCTATTTTATTAAGTGTTTTAATCATAAATGGATGTTGTATCTTGTCAAATGCTTTTTCTGCATCAATTGATATAATCATATGATTTTTGTCCTTTATTTTGTTTATGTGATGTATCACATTGATGAATTTGCGCATGTTGAACGATCCTTGTGCCCCGGGGATGAACCCCACTTGGTCGTGATGAATAATCTTTTTAATGCATTGTTGTATTTGATTTGCTAGAATTTTGTTTAGGATTTTTGCATCGGTATTCATCAGAGATATTCGTCTGTAGTTTTCTTTTTTTGTGCTGTCCTTACCAGGTTTTAGTATCAGGGTAATGTTGGCCTCATTAAATGAGTTAGGGAGTATTGTCTCTTCTTCAATTTTTTTGGAAGAGTTTGAGCAGGATTGGTATTAGCTCCTCTTTGAAGGTTTGGTAGAATTCACAAGTGAAGCCATCTGGTCCTGGACTTTTGCTTTTGGATGACTGATTCAATTTCGTTACTGGTGATTGGTCTGTTTAGATTTTCCAGTTCTTCATGGTTCAGCCTTGGAAGGCTATATGTTTCTAAGAACTTATCCATTTCTTCTAGGTTATTGAACTTGGGGGCATATAGTCCTTCATAGTATTCTTGGATGATCCTTTGTATTTCTGTGTTGTCCGTGATAACTTCCCCTCTTTCCTTTCTGATTTTGTTAATTAGTGTCTTCTCTCTTTTTATCTTAGTGAGTCTAGCCAAGGGTTTGTCAATTTTGTTAATCTTTTCAAAGAACCAGCTCTTTGTCACATTAATTTTTCCTATTGTCTTTTTGTTCTGTATTTCATTTAGTTCTGCTCTAATTTTTGTTATTTCCTTTCTTCTGCTGACCTTGGGTTTCACTTGTTCTTCTTTTTCTAGTTCTTTAAGGTGTAACGTAAGGTTATTTATTTGGGAGTTTTCTTGTTTCTTGAGATAGGCCTGTAATGAGACAGATTTCCCTCTTAAAACTGCTTTTGCTGCATCCCAAAAATTTTGGTAAGATGTATTTTCATTGTCATTTGTTTCTATGTATCTTTTGATCTCTCCTCTAACTTCTTCTTGATCCAGTCGTTCTTTAAAAGTATGTTGTTTAATCTCCATGTATTTGTGTTTTTTCCCTCTTTCTTTTTGCAGTTGATATCCAGTTTCAAAGCCTTGTGATCAGAGAATATGCTTGGTATGATTTCAATCTTCTTAAATTTGCTGAGGCTGATTTTATGTCCCAATATATGTTCTATCCTTGAGAATGTTCTGCGTACACTAGAAAAGAATGTATAGTCTGATGTTTTAGGATGAAGTGCTCTATATATGTCAATTATGTCCATTGCATCTAATGTGTCATTTAGGGCTGCTATTTCATTATTTATTTTCTGTTTGGATGATCTATCCATAGCTGTCAATGATGTATTTAAGTCTCCTAGTATAATTGTGTTTTGGTCAATTTCTCCCTTTAGTTCTGTTATTAGTTGCTTGGTATCTTTCGGTGCTCCCTGATTGGGGGCATAAATATTGATGACTGTTATGTCTTGTTGTACAGTCCCCTTCACCATTATGAAATGTCCATCTTTGTCTCTTGTTATCTTTTTCACCTTGAAGTCTGTTTCATCTGATATCATTATGGCTACACCTGATTTTCTCTGGGTACCATTTGCTTGGAGTGTCAATTTCCACCCTTTCACTTTGAGTCTATGCTTGTCCTTGTAGCTGAGATGTGTCTCTTGGAGACAGCATATGGTTGGGTTTAGTTTTTTGATCCAATCTGCTACTCTGTGCCTTTTTATTGGTGAGTTTAGTCAATTTACATTTAGGGTGATTATTGATATGTGAGGATTTCCTGTCATTCTATCTTTAGTTTTCTGGTAAGGCTGTGTCTCCATTGTTTCTTTGCCTTTTTGTTGTTGTCTATTATTTCTGTGTGGTGGTATTCTATGATGATTCCCTCTGTTTCTTCTTTTATTACAGTATATATTTCAGTTCTGGGTTTTTATTTTTGAGTGGTTACCCTTAAGTTTATGTAAAAGAAAGTTTGATATTTAGAGTATTCTGTTTTCTTCAGCACGCTTACTTTCTCCATTCCCGTATTCCAGTTCAGGCCTTTACTCTCCCCCTTCTTGAGTTTTGGTTGCCACAAATTGTCCCTGTTGATGGTGGTCGAATAGCCTCCTTTAGTATTTCTTGTAGTGCAGGTTGTATATTAGAAAATTCCCTCAGCTTCTGTATGTTTGGAAAGGTCTTTATTCCTCTTTCATATCTAAAGGATATCTTTGCTGGATATATTATTCTTGGCTCATGATTTCTCTCTTTCAATAGTTTGAATATTTGGTTCCACTCCCTCCTGGCTTGTAGAGTTTCTGCTGAAAAATCTGATGATAATCTAATGGGCTTTCCTTTGTAAGTTACTGTCTTCTTTTCCCTGGATGCCTTGAGGATTCTTTCTTTGTCATTGATTTTAGACAGCTTCAATACAATGTGTCTTGGAGAAGGCCTGTTGAGGTTTTGGTAATTAGGTGTTCTATTTGCTTCTTGGATTCAAGGGTCCAGTTCTGTCCACAAGTTTGGGAAGTTTTCATCGACAATTTGTTTGAATATATACTCTGTTCCCTTCTCTCTTTCTTCTCCTTCTGGTATGCCCATTATTTTTATATTGCTCTTTCTGATGGCGTCAGAAAGTTCTTGTAGAGTTCTTTCATTTCTTTTAAGTCTCAAGTCTCTTTCTTCTTCTATCTGTGGCATTTCCAGGTTTCTATCTTCAATGTCACTGATTCTTTCCTCCATCTGGTCAACTCTACTACCTAAGCTGGTTATTTCATTCTTAATTTCTTCTATTGAGTTCTTAATCTCCAGAAATTCTATTTGGTTCTTTTTTAAAATTTCAATCTCTTTCGTAAAATGCTCATGCTGTTCTTTGATTGTGTTTCTGAGTTCATTAAACAGCTTTTCTGTGTTTTCTTGCATCTCGTTGAGTTTTTTCAGAACTGCAATCTTGAATTCTCTGTCTTTTAAGTCACATATTTCCATATCTTTAAGTTCCTTTTCTGGAGACTTTTCACTTTCTTTCTGAGCTGTCTTGCTGCCTTGGTTATTCATGGCAATTAACGTTTTATTATTTCTCTTCCTAGACATCTACAGTTGTGCGTTCTGCAACAGTTTGATAGGAAGAGGTATTTCTTTTCTTTTCCAGTACGTGTTGGTAGAATGTTTTATTTTCTCTCCAACTGCAGCTCTTTTTCTCTCTCACACTGTAGTGTTATGTTTTCTGTGCACTATTCCAGCTTCTCACACAATGGTGGTATTCGCTGGAAGGCGGGCTTCTCTGTTAACAGTTTGCCTGGGTTATAGGGCACTGCGTCCCTATGGGGATGTGGAGAGCTTTTGAAGATCCAAAGTTCTTCCTGCACCAGATTCAAAGCCCATGTATTTCAGCAGTTCTGTTTACTTCTGCAGGGATAGCCCAGATAGATGGGGACAGGGGCGAGGTGAGTTGTGAGTATTAGTCCAGAGCAATGGTGGTGACCAAAACCACAGCCTGTCCTGCTTCCACAACTCCTTCCCTGTGGGGAGAGAGCCCCAGATAGCAGTTTCTAGGCTTTCAGCCTCAGATGGAGGGGTGCTGCCTTGGGTAGTAAATGGCCATCAGCTGTGGCTAGTTGGCCATCAGGTAAAACCACTTAGCCAATTAGCCACTGATGTAACTGCCGCGGCTGCATTGCTTGGAGGGTTGGTCGGTTGGCAGGCAGAAAAGCGGACAGCAGGTCGCATGTCGTGTGGCTCCAGCCTCCATTGAGACTATAGTGGTATGACTCCCCTACCTTTAGCTTCGTGGGTGTTCCTTTTTGGCCTAGCCATATCCTGCGTTCTTATGTGGGGATCGGGACCAGAGACCCCACAGGTTGCCCTGGATGGTGCAGCGAGCAGGGTCTCCCGCATGACACTCCCCTTTGCAGGAACCAGTTGGGCTGCGAATTTGTGTCTGTGGTCCACAGTTCTCAGAACAGCAAATATTCTATTTTTTTGATCTGACACTGCTACTGTTCTGTATCTATCACCGGGCAGGTGGGGGCGGGGTGAGCTCTGGGAGGGTCGGGAGGGGGCGGCTAGTCTCAGTGCCTAAGGCTTCCGTTCTCTGCTTGGCAGTGAGGGCCTAAACCACCATTTTCCGCCTTCTTCCCTCAGTCTTTTCTCCGAGGTCTCTGCCGTGAGCGTTGGTTCATCCGTGTTATATGCTGTCCCCTCAGCCCTGTGGAGCCCTGGTGGAGCCCTAGCAGTCCGAGTTCTTCCCCCTCCCGCAACTGCGGTAGTTCTGGGAAGCAGTGAGCTCGGAGCACTGAGCTAGGTCTGCGTCCTGTGCCCGCAGGGCTCCGTCTCCGTACTTCTCCCTTTCCTCCTCCCCACTCTCGCGCAAATCTCCCACCTGTAGGTGATTTTGGTAGTGGGCTTTTTGTCTTGCCTGTCTGCTGTGCAGGGAGTCCTTTGTGGAGTTTTTGTTGTTCGATTCATTGTAAATTCCAGGGGAGCTTTACAGAGGCTCACCTCACACCGCCATTTTTCCTTGCCTTCCTCCTTTAACCCTTTAAGCATATTTAAGAAAGTTGTTTTAAAGTTCTTGTGTAGTACGTTTCATGTCTAAAATTTCTCAGGGATGGTTTCTGTTGATTTATTTTGTGTTTTTGAATTTGCTGTTTTTCTGTTTCTTTGTATGTCTTGTGATATTATTTTGGTGTGAAAATTGGACATTTGACTATTATAATGTGGTAAACTGGAAATCACATTCTCCTTTTCCCCCAGGGTTTGATTTTTTTGTTTTTTATTGTTTAAGGCTGTAGTAGTCCATTTGAATTGAGACTTTTCCTTTTCTTTTTTCTTTTTTTTATATTTTATTAAATTTATTGGGGTGACAATTGTTAGTAAAATTACATAGATTTCAGGTGTACAATTCTGTATTACATCATCTATAAATCCCACTGTGTGTTCATCACCCAGAATCAGTAGTGCTGAGCGAATTGAGACTTTTCTTAACTGTTTTTTGTACAGACTATTACATGTAATGTGTAATTACTAAAGATTTATTCTTTTAGCTTGTGTTCAACTAACACTTTGAAAGAAGTTTACTTGAATGCTAAGAAATAACAAATAAACATAGAAAAAAGAAAAGGAAAAAGGGAAAATAATCACCTCTCCCAGTCTTTGGTTTGGCTTTGTGCTGGGAAACTCCATCATCACTTAGGTAGGCTTGTTCAAAGCCCAGAGATCAGCCTGAGGTGAATGTTGAAGGTCATCTCAAGACTTTTCTGAGCATTTACCTTGCCTAGGTATATGTGTAGCTTTTAAAATTTCCTGTATATCCAGCTGCTTTTGAATGTTCTAATTTCAAGAGTCTCACTTCAGATTCTTCTCCAGGTCTTAGATGACCTGTTGTTTTCTTTCCCTGTAAACTTTTGCATCTGAAGGTTTATAGTTTGACTTGCAATTTTTATGAGTAGTTCCTGCCACTTTTCCTACCGCTGTTCCTAATTATGCATAATGAATGCCTTGCATCCATGTTTTAGGTATACCTATGACAGGTTAGAAAAGATGTACACAATAACTTACCAATAAGATCTGTTCTATACCGTCTGGGATTTTTGGAGGGGGATAGTGAGCAGTGTTCTGGAAATTGGGATGCTTCCTGTACCAGATCAAATCCACCATCATGCTAGGTTGAGTGTGGGACAAGGGTGAATAAGAACACCACAAAACTTTCCTTCCATTTTGAAGATGGCCTTTTCTTTATTGAGTATTTTCTTGATTGTGATAAACATTTGACTGTTTTTCAGGAATCCTACAAAGTTGGTTTAGATAGCTTCTAATTCTTTCAGTTTTTGTGCAGAAGCAAGAATTTGGAGCTTCCTAGTTCACCATTTTGTGGATGTCACTCTTGCAAGTCTCATTTAATTAGTGCTTGCATGGTATATGGTATTTCATATTTGAAGTTAGTTTTATACACATAAAATAATTGGGTTATGTTTTTAAAATGTACTCTCACTATGTTTTTAAGTTGGTGTATTTACACTTCATGAAATTATTAATACATTTGGATTCAGGATTACCATTTTATTATTTCTCTATTGTTTGTACCATTTCTTTTCTTTGTTTCTTAATTTTCCATTTCCTGCTTCTTTTGGTTAGTTAAACATTTTTATGTATTTTATTTTACTATAGCTATTGTAATTTTGACTATACCTTTCTGGTTAGCATGGTGGTTGTTCTAGGGTTTACAACATAAATGTTTAACTTTTCATAGTCTATTTAGAATCAATAGCTTACCACTTCAGTGGGATTTAGAAACATTATCACACGTAGTTCCCTTTACTCTCTTCACTTTATGCTATAGCTGTCATATGTTTTGCTTATACACACTAAAACTACAACTTACAGTATTATATTTTTTGATTCAACTATCAAATATATTTTAAAGAACTAAAGAGGAGAAGACTAGTCTCTTAAATTTACCCAGATATTTATGACTTCTGCTGGTCATCTTTTATTCCTGATATCCCAAGTTTCTTTCTGGTGTTATTTAACTTTTGTCTGAAAAACTCTTTTAGCAATACTTTTAGAGCAGATCTAGCAATTAATTCTAGTAATTTTTCTTTCTAGGGGATTGTCTTTGTTAAGGGTTGATTTGTGTCTCCCACCCGTCTCACTTCCCAATCAAAAGATACATTAGAATCTAACCTCCAGTATATCACAATGTTTCTTTAATTGAAGATAGTGTCTTTACAGAGATAATCAAGTTAAAATGTGGTCATTAATCCAATATGACTGAGGTTCTTATAAAAATGGGAAATTTGGATATAGAGGCAGATACACATAGAGGGACAATGATGTGTAGAGTAATAGGGAGAACATGGTCATCTATACAACAAAGGGAGAGGCCTGGAACAGATCCTTTTCTCATAAGGAATCCACCCTGCTGGCATCTTGATTTCAGACTGCTAGCCCCCAGAACTGAAAGATAGTAAATTTCTGTTGTTCAAGTCACCCAGTTTGTGGAACATTGTTACAGCAGCCCTAGCAAACTAATGCAGTCATTTCTGAAAGGTATTTTCAATGGAAATAAAATTCTGAGTTGACAATTTTCTTTCAGAATTAAAAATAAAATGTGTCAACCCTCTGGCCTCAATAGTTTCTTATGAGAAATCCACAAATTGTTGCTTTTTTTTTTTTTTTTTTAAGGTAATGCATTGTTTGTTTCTGTCTTCTTTCAATGTTTTTAAGACGTTTCTAGTTTTGGCAGTTTGATTATTATTTGTCTTGGCATGGATTTCTTTAGTATTATCCTGTTTGGAGTCCACTGAGTTTCTTGAATCTGCAGGGTTTTGTCCTGCTTCACTTATGGATGTTTTCAGTTATTATTTGTTTATATATTTTTCAGCACCACAGTTTTTCTCCTTTGATGGCTTGAATATTAGACAAGAATATTACTGTCTTATGGGTCCCTCAGGTTCTGTTCATTTTTAAATCATTTTTTCTTTGGTTTAGGTTGAATAATTTCTATTGATCTATCTTCAATACTTCACTGACTTTATTCTATCATTTTCAATCTTCTATTGAACCAAGCCAATGGACATTTTAGTTTGATTTTTTTTGTATTTTTGGGTTATTAAGCTTTCATTTGTTTTTGTTATTTTTCTATATCTTCTGTTTGTTTCCTGAGACTATTTTTCTACTTATTCTAAGAGTATTTATGATTGATTGTTGGAGCATTTGTGTGGTAGCTGCTGTAAAATCTTTGCTAGATAATTCCAACATCTGTGTCATTTCAACGTTGGTATTTGTTATTTTTCTTTTCCCATGTGAATTGAAATTTTTTTTCCTGGTTCTTTGTATGCTGATTTAACCTTAGACTCTTTGAATTTATGTTATGAAATTATAGTTCTTATTTGAAACCTATGGAGCATGATAATATTTAATGCAATATCAACCTGGTTAGATTTATGCCACAGGTTTGTGCCTTCTCTGCGCTATGATTCAATGTCAGTTTTCCAAACATTCACTGTAATGCCAGTGAATCTGTCTCACATGTGTACCATACAGTGGCTATTATGAAAACTTAGATGGTATTCTATCTGTTGATTCAGTTCTCAAAGACTTTGGTATGCTGAGTAGGATCAGATGCATTTATTCATAGCTTGTGGGTGAGACTGGGAGTTCATAAATAACCTTGTGGTATTGCTTTTAAGAAGTGCCCCCTTTCCATTATCTCTTTAATATTTTCTGGTTATCTGCTGGGTTTCCCTTTTCAGTTATCTACCAGAAAGCTGGGAATTTTGTTATCCTGCTCTGCCATGAAATTTTGTGACTGTTCCCAAGTGGCATGGGCAAAAACAATGGGAGCACAGAGAGATTAAAAAAAAAAAAAAAGAAAAATAAGCAGTGGTGGTTTGTTCCACCATCTTAGGATCATTGTTCAACCTATCACAGAAGAAGTTTGATCTCTCTCACAGTTTTGTTTTTTTCTGCAGACCCCTTTTGGGGACTCTGCTACCACAACCAGAGTATCGCTGGGGGTTGGGTTGTGAAGGAATGAAGGAAAACAATCTGAGGATTTCCCCATTCTGTCAGAATTAGGAGTTCCCTTTCTTGTTTTTTGAGCCAGAACTAGAGGGTCTCTCCTTGATCTACTTTTATTCAGCAAATTCCTACTTCCAAGTTTCAGGCTGTGATGCAGTCAGGCTTGAGGATACCAGAAAGTAAATGGTAAACTCACTGTTGGTTCAGTGGTACTTCAAATTCTGGTCTTCTTCCCATATTTAATTTAATTTTCTAATATTTAACTTTCAGAGTCCTCAAATTGCTGCTCCATACAGGTTAGTTTTTATAATTGCATTCAGCAGTAATGACTGAATGTAACTATAGTGCTTACTCCATTTTAATCAGAACTGGAATTATGTGAAATCTTTATTGATTGATGGACTTTCTTTTATTCCTGGTGTTGTTAAGTCTCTCTCTCTCTCTCTCTCTCTCTCTCTCTCTCTCTCTCTCTCTCTCTCTATCTATCTTTTCTCTCTTTTTTTCTCTCTTTAATCTCTCTTTCTGTCCATCTCTCAGTCTAGCTAGAGATTAACCAATTTTACCAAATCTTTGAGGTAATCAGCTTTTTGTTTAATTGATTTTCTTTATTTTTGTTTGCTTTCCTATTTCATTGATTTCTGTTTTTTTCTTTATTACTTTCATTCTTCTTCTTTTTTTATGTTTAATCTGTTATTCTTCTAGTTTTATAAGATGGATGCTTAATCGATTGATGTTTGAAAAATTGTGTCACAGTAAAGTTTTAATTTTTCACTTCATTCCTATATTTACTGCTATCATTTCTCTCTTAGAAATACTTTTTCTGCTTTCCACATATTTTGATATAATCATTTTTATTATATTTAAAATATTTTCTACACTGCTATATGATTTCTTCTTTAAACTATGAGTTACTTAGAAAATATTGTTTACTATTCAATATTTTGACATTTTTAGGTATCTTTATTTTTGTTGTATTAATTTAAGTTATTTTCTATCTGAAAACATATTCTATATTACCTCAATCCTTTTAAATTGATTTATTTTTTCTTTATGTTTAATTTTTTGCATTTTTTGTTATACACATGTCACTTATAAATAGGACTTATGCTGAATTATATATTTTTTAAGTCAGTGCAACAAGTCTTTTAAAATAGAATTCCTTTGAATATACAATGCAGTTATATAATTAAAAAATATTACAACTACATTTTCATTTTTATATTTACAATTTCTCCCTTCTTTTTCCCAATTATTTTTTTTCTATCACTCCTGACTGTTTTTCTCTGCAAAGTATAACAATTATTATAATTGTCTTGAGTATTCTTCCAGATTTTCTTCATGCATAACAAATAGGAAAATACAAGGTCAGACAATTAAGTTTGCAAACTCATCATTGCTGAATATCACTATGGCCGCCTTCAAAGTACTCCCCTGGGGAAGCTATGCACCCATGTTAGCACCTAGTCCATTCTTCAAAGCAATTTTGAAACTCTTTTTCTGGAATGACCACCAAAGCTGTCATTGTATTACCCTTGATGTCCTGAATGTCATCAAAATGTCTTCCTTTCAATATTTCCTTCATCTTCAGGTAAAGAAAGAAGTCACTGGTGGCCAGATCAGGTGAGAAGGAGGGTGTTCCAATACAGTTATTTGTTTACGGGCTAAAAACACCCTTGTAGACAGTGCCATGTGAGCTGGTGCATTGTCATGATGCAAGAACCATGAATTGTTGGCGAAAAGTTTAGGTTGTCTAGCTTTTTCACTCACTTCCAAATTTCAGCACTTCCAAATAATAAACTTGGTTAACTGTTTGTCCTGTTGGTACAAATTCGTAATGAATAATCCCTCTGATATCAAAAAAAGGTTAGCAACATCTTTGCAACAAGTTTGCAAACTTAATTGTCAGATCTCATATATTCTTAATTTTATTCCTTTTATAGCACAAGGTTGTGCTATAATTTAATATATATATTATTATATGTTTATGTATATGATACATATACATATGTATCATATACATATACATGTGTGTATATAATAATAATTTACATATTATTGTATTTTGTTTTGCAACAAAAATCTTTGAATACTTCCTGTATCAGTGCATAGAGAATTTCGTTTATTTTACTGCTGCGTATTTTATTCTATAAATTCCATTTAACCTGACATCTATTTATAGATATCCCATTTCTCCCATCTTTTTGTCATTAAGATAATGCTGAAATAAAAAATATTATGCTTGTTTGTTTCACACATGTGCAAATATTATTTCAAAAATAAAGTCCCAAAATAGTAGCAAAGGTTTATAAGCCATATATCTTTTAAATACTGATAACTTTGCCAAATTTTTCTCAACAGAAGTAGTACATTTCCATAAGCAATCAATGAGAATGCTGGTTTTTGCCTAAACTGGTCAAGAGAGGAGCGTAACAAACCTTTACCTTTTTTTTAATCAAATGACTAAAAAATCGTGTCATGATATAGTTCTAATTTTGTATTTTCTTTATTGTTGGAGTACTTGAACATTTCTCACATTGAAGGACTATTTATTCCTTTCCGGTTAACTAACTTTTCATATCCTTAGTCTAATTTTCAGTTGGATTGTTCATCTTTTTCTCATTGAGTCCTAAAATTTTTTTAACATATTAGGAAGTTTTCCCCCCTTCCATCTTCAATATGTGTTGCACATATATTTTCTTAATATTTTTTCTTTTGACATTTTAAAAAAATATGCTGCATTTTATATTTATGGGGTTCAATTCATCAGATCTTCTTTTTTCTTTTTTCTTTTTTAATGGTTTCTGGGTTTGGGATCACGGGTAGAAAGTTCTTTCCTATCCTGAGATTAGAAAGCAGTGTCTACGTTTTCTACTAGCATTTTCAAGGTTTCATTTTGTATATTTAAATATTTGAGCTACTTGGAATTTATTTTGTGTGAGAATTCACTCCTGTATTTCTCAATCATTTCTAATTGTCTCAACACTATTCATTTAATAGCCCATTTTCTGTCCATTTTTGAGATACCACACTATATTACATGCTAAATTCATTTATGTAATTGGGTTTATTTCTAGACATTATATTCTACTTATTATTTTGCCTATTTATGTGCTGTTACCACACATCATTATTGTTAATAAGATAATATAATAACATAAGAACCTAGAATACTTTATCTCTGATCATGCCTGCCTCCAGAATACATGTTATTGTTGTCTAGGACGTAATTTCTAACTTGTATTTTTAAAGACTCTTGAACACTGACATAATTCCTATTGTTTTTCCCATCAAAAGTGTTTAGATTTACCATATATTCAGATATTTCTTGGATCACAATTTCTTTTTGCATTTAGATCTTTCTGGGATTTTTTTTTTCATTTCCGAAAGTATGTAATTTGGAATTTCTTTTTGTGATGAGCTGTTAATAATGAAGATATTTCCATATAAGTAAAACATACTTTAGGTATGCTATTTTGGATTTGTAGCAATATTCTTTCTGCACTCTGAAGAATATTTTTGCATTGTTTTCCTTTTACTATTGTTTTTGACAAAATAAAATAAAGTTTTTGTTTCTTTGTAGGTAATTGGAATTATTTCTTGCCTGTCACTCATTTTTATGAGATGTATATTAGACCTCTCACTCTATTCTTCCTATTGGATCATCTTAGTCCCTGTTGTTCTTCATATTTCCCATCTCTTTAATATCCGTGCTCCATTCTAGACGACATCTTTAGGTTAATCACCTGATATACTAGATCTCTCTTCATCAATTTCTAATCTACCAATTAACTATTCCATTTTTAAAAAATTTTAATTATTATTATTTTGTTATTTCTAGAAATTCTATTTGGTTCTTTTTTAAATACACCTTCTTGTGTTTGATAGCCTTTTCCTTGTTCTTGTTTTGGCACACTTTTTATTTCCTTAAAAATGTTTAAAATGCACTTAAGTGATGTTTTGTATTTTAGGATAAACAATTATCACTGTTTGCCCAGTATTGTCCTGATTTTAGCACCTAAAGTTAAATGTCCTGGAAAATTCCTCAGTCCTGGGCACCTGAGACAGTTGGTCACCCTAATATTTCATGCTTTAACAAATCTTATTTTGCTAGTTGTTGTTTCTGCTGCTTTTCCCTTTTGATGACTTGTTTCCTAATTTTTAAAAATAATTATTGTGATGGTGCTCTCATGTTCTTTGAAACTTTATCTGTGAGAGTCTATGAGAGTTGATTTAAGAGATGATTCAGTACAAAGAATTAGTCTCCTTCAGTCATTCATGTGGGGATGCTACCAATTCAGGAACACTTAGTTGTTTTTCACTTTTTAGTTTGAAATAATTTCAAATTTACAGAAATGTTTCAAAAGTAGTACAAAGAATTCCTATATACCCATCACCCAGACCACCAATCTTAACATTCCCCCTATTTACTTTATTATTTTTATTTTCTGAACCATTTGAGGTAGATTGCATCCATTATGCCCCTTAATTCTTAAGTATTTCAGCATGTTTTCCCAAGAACAAGAACATTTTAGTCTATTACCAAATGCAGGGAATTTATCATTGATACAATTAATATCTAATAGGGAGTCCATATTCATTTTTTGCCAGTAGTTTCAATAATGTTCTTTTCAACAGGAAAATGTTTCTGATTTTGCATTAATTTTCATGCCTCTTTAGTGTCCTTTAATTCTGAACAGTTTTATTTCATTGATATTTTTGAAGAGCGCAAACAACTTTTTGAATATTCCCCCGTCTGGGTTTGTCTGATGTTTTTTTATGATTCATTTCAGGTTACCTGTTGAAACCATATAAATGAAGTTTTTTCTTCTTCAGTAGATGACCACCTTATAGGTATGTAATTCCCCATTCTGGAATTTTTTTGTATCATGCAGCAATATGCATTTTACCTGCACTTCAGTGTGTGGGCTGGCTGGGGCTACTAATAGTGAAGAAAAAAACTTCTCCCTGTCACAATCAGTGCTAAGTCAAACAGGTTTTCTTCCCATCTCCTTCTTCAAGGGAAGATTTTTGTTGTCGTTGTTTTCTAATTCACCCTCTTTCAAAGAACGATTCTTTGCAGTTCCCTGCTTTATGAGGAGTTCCTCATTCCCACACTGCTCCTTATGCCCACAGAATATCTGTTTCCCTATAAGTATTAAAACCCAAAGCCCCTGGTGTCCTGGAAGCAGCAGTGCCCTTCAGGGATGTAATCAGCTTCAGCTCTTGCTTTTTAATCTGGATTTGTGTTCCTGCTTACTTGGAGAACTCTGAGTTTCTCCTGACATGCTTATAAACTTAGTTATACATTTAGAAGCATAATTTACATTGAATTTTAAGTGTTTTTTTCACGTAGGGTTTTCAGAGTATTTTGTCTGCCATATTGCCAACAGGTACTGAAGACATATAGTTTTGATCTTTATTTTAAAACTCATTCATTGATTCTTTATGTCTCCACTTATTCATTCAGAAAATACTTACTGAAGGATTTTGCCAGACATTAGGAACCCAAACTTAAGCCTGTCTTCCATTTTCTCTCTACCCCATATTCCTTCCCTTTTAAATTAAACCTGGAAATTACATCTAGAGCAGGTGAGTTACAACAAAAAGACATATATCTTGGTCACAAAAAAATCTGCCCCTATTCTCAGCTCCCACAGCACTTTATAGAATTCATTTCTCATTCTTCTTTCAATAAACATGTATTGAGCACTTACTGTGTGCCAGACATTGTGCTACATTGTGGATAATCACTACCCTGCCTTAAGGAAGTTGAAGAATGATGGAGAGACCAAACACATAAATTGCAGCTGCAAGGATAAACTATCTGCTATTTTAAATAACAACAACAATAATACTAGCAAATATTTATCTGTCATTTCTAGGTTTCAGGCACAGTTCTAAATACCGTACATGTGCTAGCTCATTTAGTTAGCCCTATGCCTAAGATATTATTTTCTATCCATATTTTACATAAGAGATAACAGAAGCACAGATAATTTGGTAAAAACTAGGAAGCTGCAAAGCAAATTTCCAAGATGGGAACCAAGGCAGTTGGACTCATAGGTTTATGTTCTTGGTCCACATACTGAACTGCAATGGGAAAAGTATGTACAAGGTGTAGTTATCTGCAGGACTCATGTATTTATGCAGGTACCTTGAAGAGAGTCTTTAGGCTTCTCATATTTGTACCCCTATAACATCTAGCACATTGCCTATTCCTAGTAGATGTCAAATGCTTGCTTATTGAATTAAATTTTCTTGGCGTGCCTCATGGGAGTGGGATTTAAAGGGCACTGACAGAGATAGGCATTTTGTTGATATCAACCAATAATGGTCATCTGTTTTTATTAAACAGACAAGGTGAGGTGGAAAGGTAGTTTCCACTATTCTCTTTGGTTGTTTGCTGAACAGGAAAGACTGAGCATTTTTCTATGCAAAAAGTCCAAAGGTGCAGCTGCTCATCTGATTCTGATTGGCCTTTAAAGATAGAGAAAGGCCCTCTGTTCCTTGGTGTCTATTGCAGCTTCTCCAAAGGGCCTAGAATTCCAGCATTTTTCATTCAATTAGCTGGAGATATTCCAGGCTCTTATGAAAATGTTGCTCTGTCTGGAAGGCTAGACAATAACAACTTTTCTCTAATTAATTTCTTTCTTTTCTTTTTTTTAAAAAAAATAGATGAATAGTTTATTAAACCAGATAGGGAGCCTAAGAGGAACAGACTTGGTTTAGTAGATATCTTTTACCTTTTAAATAGGCCTCAAAGACAGCGGAGTAAAAACTGACACTAGTATGGACATGGCAGTAGCATTTTCTAATTCCTCAAGGAATTAGAAGGAAGTTGCTCACTGTCTGTTCAAAAGGCTTCAGGCACAGAATATTGATTTGTTTAGTGAGATTTAACTGTACCATGTGTAATTTGTTTCACTCACTATTTCTAGCTTATTAATTTTAAATATATAACTTATTTAGATGATTACAAATCTCTATTTTAAGGTTTTATAGTTTTAATTGTAAGGCTTCCTCAAATGAACTTTGATGGACTCTTTTCCCAGTTTATGAGACAGAAATATGAATAGAAAAAATATTGTACAAAACCAAAAACCTTTCTAGGCTTAATGAGTTTCTCAAGTGTAAAACTCTCAGTAACTAGCTTGTATTGTACAATAAACTATAAGATATAAAGATCGTTTGCCCACAGTGGACTTGCTCCTTTTCCTTTATCTGAAGCCTTTTGTAAACATAAGAGTTTACATTCTATTTCTGATTTCTCTAGGTATAAACAGATATTACAACTACGGTGACACCAATGCCAGTGTTACATTCTTGAAAGGTCTAGTGTAAAATAACCAAAATGTATCTACTAAAAATCAATCCAAATGACTCTACTAATATAAGTAAAGAAGTACAGATAGATTTCCTCCTTCTCTTATGAAAAGGACACCATTCTTTTTCAACTTTAAATTTCCCCCTTTTTCTTGTCTTCTCATTAACCAAATCTTATCTTTACATTTCTATACAGGAATATAATGTTGGATACATTTGCTTTAAGGGCACATGTAATTTTTCTACAACAATGTGGTCCAGGATATAAGCTGGCAAGTCCCACAAGCTGGCAAAAAAAAAAAAAAAAAGCAAACTAAAACAAACAAACAGAAAACCATAAAACGCTAAAATAACATCAAAAGGACTCTATTCACATTCTTAAAACAAGAAAATAACGAAAGCATAACAACCAAAGGAACCATCCCAGAAGAATATATTTTAGCCTAAAGATTAATCAAATTAAGGACACTTATTCCACATAGCCCCATGAGGTATGTTAAAATTTAATCATTACAAAATGTCAGGAATCAAAAAGGCAGGGGGTAGGGGGATGGGAAGAACCAAGGCTTTAATGTCCTTTTTGGTATAAAGTATCAATATTTTTAATGGCTCTTTTCCAACAATACTATCAGGCACAATGCATGTCCCAGAATAGTTCATGTCCCACTATAGCTCAACTGCTTATAAAATTTGCAAGAATTTTCAGTAGTCACTTTTAAGTTATATGCCTGCTATTAGAGAGATCTCAACTGGAGTTCTCTGACTTATATAAATGCACACAAACAAATGCCAATTCCAGCAAAGGAATGACAAGGCTGTCCTCAACATTTCTTTGGACACACAGTCTCTGCGAATCAATGACCAAAGCTTAAACCACTTTAAAGGGAACCAAGAAAAATTTCAGGCTGCCTCACTTTGCTATAGCTAATAAAGTACATTTATTTTTCTAATTAATTCTTAAGGAGGCTGTTTTATCAAACCTTCATTATGTGTAATTCGATAGAAAAATATGGAGGGGAAACATAACTATATAAGATCAACATATGTCTTGACTAGCAGGAAGGCATGTTTTCCCACTGCTGAGCCCTGAGGGGAACATGCTTAGAGATAATGGTGTGTAGAATGGTGACAAAGACTTCACCAATGATATGCGTCTTTACTTCCATTTTGAATAAGCCTCTGCTTTTCTTTATACTTATTTCAGCTGCTTTAGTCCTATTAAAAACCCATCTGCCACTGAAGATTTATAATTTTACATTGGAGAAGATTATGGGTTTATAAAGCAATTAATGATTCCTACTAATCCACAGCCATTTTTTAAACTGTGATATGCACTAGAGCTAATTACTTTTATTGAACAAGATATCCCATTATAATTTAGTATATGTTACATTTAAAATGTAATAGTTTTACCTAACCATAACGTATTAGTTCGAGCAGCTATAACAAATTACTATAGACTGGGTGGCTTAAATAACATATTATCTCTCACAGTTCTGGGGCCTGGGAAGTCTAAGGTCAAGGTGCTGGCAGATTTGGTTCTTGGTGCAAGCCATCTTATGGGTTTGCTGACAGCTGTCTTCTCATTATATCCTCACATGGCAGAGAGCAGAAAAAAAAAAAATCTCTCATGTCTCTTCTTATAAGAGCATAATCCCATCATGAGAGCTCTACTCTCATGATCTAGTTACACCCCAAATGCCCCATCTCCTAATACCATCACATTGGGGATTGTAGTTTCAACATATGAATTTGGGAGGGGGGACACAAACATATAGTCTGTAACACAGACTATTTTATAATAAATAGCTGTATATAAGAAATTCCAGACTTTGTAATAGGAAGAAAATGGCACTATTTAAACAAATATTAAACTTTGTTAAATTTTTCTTTCCTTGATCAAAGTCTTAATCTTTCTAGTTTTCACTGGCAATGTTGTTTCCTTGAATTAGTGACCCATCAGAATTTAGTCCTCAGTTTTTACTAAACCTAACTTTCAGCATCAATCATTCTGGCTGCATCCTTGTTATATGTGTGTGCCATGTTCCCACCTTTCACCATTGTATTCTCAGGGCTTAGAAGACTGACTATCATTTAGGTTTCTATTGCATAGCAGCTCAAAGTCTCTAAGTACTGGGGGTATTTTGTTCACCATGCATACCGAGTCTACTACAGATGCCCAAAGGATATTTGTGATTTCCTCTTGCTTGAACAACCCTCTACTGACCCTACCTCACATGTAAATCACACCCATTCTTTAATATCCAGGCTAAAATTTGACCTTCTTTATGAAAACTTCCTCATCTCAACTTGTTCCCAAAATGTGTTCACAGAAACATGACTTATGGGAGATGTTAATTAGACATTACAGACAAAAAGCAAAATATTTTATTAAATAGGATCCTATCTACAGAATTTCCCAGAATTTTTTATATTGATGGGTATTTTGAGTCTTCAACAAATGAATAGAGAATAAAACATTTTCTAAGAACCCTAATGAGAGAACTGTTTTTCCCATAGACTACCACTTTCATAAGAGGGTTCTCTGAACATATATTGACAAGCTTGCTGATTGTTTGATTTCTCATACCTCTGAGTATCTATAGAAATTATAGTCTGTAGTAAACTAATATTTAGCACTCATATATTTAGTTATTAAATATGTTTCCCTATTTATTTCCCAAGGGATGTGTGATACCTTATTGATAAAATCAAAGTACAAGATAAAAAATTTAATATGGATTTAAATCAAGTAAAAATAAAAGAAATAAGAATTTTTAGTAACTAGAATCAAACAGATTATAATATAATACTTGGATAATATAATTGTCTTTAGTTTCCTGGGAATACATGTAAAAATTAATCTCTTACAGAGCTATTAGTTTTTCATGAAAATATAAAGTAATTTTAAAATACTTTTTCCTAAAACAAAATCCAAGCAAGAATATGACACAAGTATTCTTGTGTAAGGGACATTGAGAAATAAATCATAGAATATATTTACTCACCATTTTTCAAGTTTGGAGAAGCACTATTTAAATGAATATGTCTTAGAAAAAAAATAATGGAGGAAATAGTATTAAATAATACAGTGAAGAAATTTTGGTGAGAAGTTGAAATAATAACCAGAATATTAGAATATGCTCATCCTGCAGAAAATAGAAACTCAAGGTAGATTTTCTTCCAAATAAATAAAATCTTTATTTACCTTTTACCTGGTGGCCTAGAGGTACAAAGCTGGCACGCAGGGCTGGTACCCAAGTTCTGTTCCCTGAGGTTGTCCATGGACCATGATTCTTTCTATCTTGCTTCCCATATCTGAGCTGTGGCCCTTGTTTTCACCATGGTCATTACTGAAGAAGATGGCTCAGTCCCACACCCTCAATCTGGCCAGTGGAATGAGGAGAGAAGTATGGAGAAGTAGCACATTTAACTTTTGCTTCCAATCCCAAAGGCCTATATATCCTTTTATGGCCAGACTTGGTCGCAATGGAGATGAAGAGATGTGTTTTTTTATCCTGGGTGGTCATGTAGCTGGTAAAATAAGGAGTCTTTGATAAAAAAGGGACAGTGAATATTGGAAAAAAATGAGTAATCTCTGCCATAGCAGTCTCCAGATTTCTTTCTTGTTGGTTAAATTAACAAGGAGGGAATACATGTGTACATTAAAGTAGTCCTTGATATACCCTCAATGAGCTCTGGACAAACACTATATTTATTTTAAGTTGAACTCGTAAAATATATAGTGAATATGAATATTTTATATTGCTTGTTAAAGGAAGGCCCTCAACATTAGATTCCAGATGTGAGGGAGAGAGAGTGGATTCTCTCTGTGGAAATGACACAAATGCCTTTCTTTCCCCTGCAGAATGTCAAGCCATACTGGTATTGGCACAATAGAAGGGAAGGCTCAGAACTGTTCTAGTAAGAAGAGACGATTAGTCTCAAGCTTTTTTTTTTTTTTTCCTAATTTAGAGACTAAGATCCACTAATTCTATGCCATATAGACAACTGAAATAAGGCCACTTTGGCCTTAGCATCAGTTAACCATTGCTATAATAATGCTGTATTATAAGCCACTTCAAAAGTTAATGGCTTAAAACAACAACCACTTTTTATCTCACAGTTCTGTGAGTCAAATATGTTGGGTGGGATCAGCTGGGCTCTATCATGCCTCAGCAGTCAGATATGGATTGAGTAGGCTTTTTTGATTAGGCTTGCTCCCAGGCCTGGGTCTTGGCTGGGAGAAGTGAGTGATTTGGCTCTGCTCTCCATGGGCTCTCACTCTCTAGCAAGTGAGCCAGGCAGAGGCAAGGGTTCAGGTGAGAGAGAGGATGCCTACAAGGGCTGAAATGGGCATACGGTAAAGTCTGGAATGGTCTATGGGTCAAAGTGAGTCATAAGCCCAGTCAAGAGTTAAGCTGTAGGAAAATAGACTCCACCTCTTGGTTGGAAGAGCTACAAAGTCACATTGCAAAGATGTGGATACAAGAAGGAACAGAGTATGTGGACATTTGGTTATCTATCTACCACCATTATTTAGTTTGAGATGTTGTAGTTCTAGTTAAAGTATAATATCTTGGGAAGGTTAAAAGTCATTGTGCCTCAGAATGAATAATTTTCTAGCTCTTTCCAGAAAGTATGAGGACTCTAGGTAAGAAGGGATGTTTACTGCCTCCTCTAGATTACATTGAAAATATAATGGGACAACTATTGTTACTTAAGATATAATTTTTAGCCTTCCAATTTTTGCTTTAGATCACCTGCATTGAAAATATGCGGTATAGGTTACCAGAGAAACCAAGTTCTACTAACATTATTGGTGATGTGTATATCCCTTTAAGCTGTGAAAAAAGCATTATATTATTGTGGGTAAAGCTTGGGATCTGAAATGAAAATACTTGAATTTAAATCCTCACTCTCTGCTCATTGTGGAAAATTACACAGTTAAAAAGATTATGACACTTGAAAAACGTCTAACCTCTAAGACCTAGTTTCTTTATCTGAGAAATGCAGATAATAATTGTACCAATATCTTAGGGTTGTTTTGAGAATTAAATAAGATAATGAATGTAAAGTTCTTAAGACAGTACATGGCACGTAGTAGTACTCACAACAATAGCTCTTTTTATTATTATCACCAATATCATTAAACTGAAGTGTAATAGTTTGACTTTCTGTGAATCCAGATATATGTGAAATTCAAAAGAAACATTAAGACTTTCAACAGAGCAGGGCAGATTAAATACACATGTTTACTGTCACTTTCTCCTTTAACAATAAGGAATATCAACAGGAAAAAGAGTGGCATTAGTTTGGAAACCAAGTAGCAGATGGAAAAGTGAAGGGAATTCTTTCATGACATTGGTTTTTGCAATGATTTCTTGGATGTACAAAAAGTACAGGCAACAAAAGCAAAAGTAAACAAGTGGGACTACATCACACTAAAAACTTCTGTACAGCAAAGGAAACAATCAACAGAGTGAAAGGCAACCTATGGAATGGGAGAAAATACCTGCAAACCATATAGCTGATAAGAGGATATCCAAAATATAAATATACAAGAAACTTCTACAGCTCAATAGCAATAATAATAATAATAATAATAATACCTGATTAAAACTGGGATAATAAATTGAATAGACATTTTTCCAAAGAAGACATGCAAATGGCCAACAGATATATATATATATATATATATAATATATATATATATATATATATATATATAAAATTCCCAACATAACTAATCATGAAGGAAATGCAAATCAAAATAACAATGAGATATCAACTTATTATATCTGTCAGTGTGGCTATTATAAAAAAAATGATAACAATGTTGGAGATGATGTGGAAAAATTGAAATTTTTGATACTGTTGGTGGAATGCAAAATGATACAGTCACTATAGAAAATAGTGTGGAGGTTCCTCAAAATATTAAAAATAGAACTACCATATGATCTAGCAATCGTACTTCTGGGTATTTATCCAAAATAATTGAAAGCAGGATCTTGAAGAGATATTTGCACCGCCATGTTCATTGCAGCATTATTTATAATAACCACAATATAGAAACAACTTAAATGCCCATTAATGGATGAATATATAAGGAAAATGTATAAGGAAATTGTATATATATATATATATATATATATATATATATATATGTATATATATATATATATATATATATATATATATATATATATATGTATATGTATATATCAGGGGTACCAAACAAGTATGCAAGTGTACACTTTGGTCAACATTGCTCAGCAGTAGTTTGCCATAATCAAAGTGTCTGAACGCTGATGGTAACCACTTTGACCACCTCTTGTAATGGCAGAAGTCGAACGTGACTTGTATGAATCTTTTGTTATAAGTATATGAGTTGAGTATTACAATTTTAATACAGTTTTCCTTTGTTAAAATGTGTATACATTTTTTTGGCACCCTCTGTATATATTCTGCAATATGCAACAACATGGATGAACCTGAACGACATCATGCTAAGTGCAATAAGCCAGTCACAGAAAGACAAATACTGAATGACTCTACTTGCATGATGTGATAGTTATTTTATGTGTCAACTTGACTGGGCTAAGGGGTACCTAGATATCTGGTAAAATATTATTTCTAGGTTTGTCTGTGAGAATGTTTCTGGAAGACATTGGCATTTGATTCAGTAAACTGAGTGAAGAGATCTGCTATCACCAGTGTGGGTGGGCATGAACCAATCCTTTGAAGTCTTACATGGAATCAAAAATGTGAATGAAGGGTGAATTCATTCTCTTCTTGAGCTGAGATGTCCATTTTTTTCTGCCCTCAGACATAGGAGGTCCAGGTTCTCAGGCCTGCAGACTCTAGGACTTACACCAGCAGCCTCTTGGTTCTCAGGCCTTTAAAATTTGACTGGGTTATACCACTGGCTTTCCTAGTTCTACAACTTACATATGGCAAATTTTGTACTGCTCAATCTCCATAACTAAATCTATCTATCATCTATCTCTTTATATACGGTATCTCCAATTGGTTCTGTTTCTCTGGAACACCCTGACTAATGCATATGAATATCTAAAATGGCAGAGTAGAATAGTAGTTGCCAGGAGCTGGGAGGAGGGAGAAATGGGGAATTCCTGTTCAATAGGTATAGTTTCAGTTATGCGAGATGAATAAATTCTAGAGATTTGCTGTACTAGATTGTGCCTATAGTTAACAATACTCTATTGTGCACTTAAAATTTTTGTTAAAAGGGTAGATACATGTCAAATGTTCATACAACAACACAAAGTGAATAACTGCCTTTGTTTGCAGAGAAAGCTAAAGCCTATGGTGCAAGTGCAGGAGGCCTGGAGCAGGCTGATTAGGAATCAGATACATGGGCTCCTTCTGAAAGTGCTAGTACAGAGGACAAAGTGACTGGTAGTCTAGAAGCTTAGAGAAACTCCCTCCTTGCCAAGTCAGGGGGCTGTCCAGGCCTGCATAGGAACGGGCCAAAATCAGCAAGCAAAGTAGATTTGCCAAACCAGAATCCAAGTCGTGGCAAACATCAGGACTACCTTATAAAATACTTCAGGAACTTGGCAGAATTTGGGATTTTCAGTGTCATGTAAGCATAAGGGTTAAGAGTGTATACTTTGAAGCACGATAGATCTCTGTTTGAATCTGGGCACCTTCCCTTACTAGCTGTATGACTTTGGGCAAGTTGATTGAAGTCTTCAAATCTCAGTTTAAGAATTGTTTTGAAACCATGTCTAAAACATTTAGGACAGAGTTTAGAATATAGCAGGTGATTAGTAAATGACAGTTATTTTTACAGTCATTATCATCATTTACTTAACATTAATTGGGTTTGATAACTGTTGATGTTTTAAATAGAGTTAAAGTTTAGATATCCGTTTTCTTAAAGAGGAATCATATTGGTATTTATTTCATGAGGTTATGAGTATTAAATGCGCTAATGTTTGCAGTGTTCATATTACTTTTGTAAATAGTGATGCAACAACATCACTATTACTTAAATCATTAAGAATAATGTTTTTGGCTATTTTTTTGCCCAGCCTTTCAGTTGCAGATCAATTAAACATTTTTGGCCACTAGCTGGTGGTCTCTTTTTCAGAGCAGTCAGGTACTTGTAGCCTATTTGGTAGCCAAGCGTATAAGCTCCTTGTCAACAACAGAATATAATGAAAATAGTCCTTTTACAGTCATACATGTTTTTATTAGTGGGAGCTAATTATTATTATAAAAATTATGACAACAGTCCATTAAATCTGAACTATAAATATAGAAAGAAAAAATCATTTATCATTAAAAATCATTATCATTTCAAAAAACAATCTCACCACCTGAGTATAAGCACATTACTGATATAATGTTTCCAGGATATACATGTCTGAATTTTTTCCTAGGGTGATTATCATATCATGGGAATATTTTTATATTTGAAACATTATTTCTAATACCTGCGTAATAAGGGCCATAGTTTATTACTTTTTCTGTTGTCAGTAGTTTATTTTTATTTACATTTCTCTGTGCCTTATAATTTATGATTAAAAACTAGGCAATTTATATAGAACAGTGGTGGAAATGGGCAGAGCTTTTTTTTTCCTGTCAAGTTCTTGGTATGGGAAGTTGAGTCCATCATGTAAGCTGGGTTTGGTTTTTTTTCTGTTTCTATAGTTACCTTCAGTGCACCCTGGAATTCAAATCCTCCATCTGGAGGACAGGCAGGTATTTTTTTAGACTTGTACTTTGCCCTCAGCTTTCCAGGGAGATCTCTCTCAACACTCATGCCCTTCTTCCAGGAGTGACTTGTTATTCAGTGCTCAGCTCATTTTGGGGCCAGAGAGATCCTTGGTTTTCCTGGTCCAGCTCCAGTCTTAGGCAGGCTCTGTGCAGCTAAATGTGGGAGTGGATAGGGGGGAGCTTTTGCAGCATGCTTGCCCCCACGCCATGGCAACCAAACTCTGCTTTATATCTTTGGGGGTCTTGGGTGGGAGAGAGTTCCCTGTGCTTCATCCAACAACAGCAACCACTGCTTTGCACAGTTGCAGGACCCTGGGAATGAGAAGGCTTCCTACTCTTTCCCCAGAGGTAGGAGTTTTTACTTCTACCTTTCCCTCAGAAGTAGTAGATCTTTGTCTGGGACCTGGGAAGGGGAATATTTCCTACATCTTCTCCAATGGCTTCAGGCTTTTACTTTCTATAAGTGAGAGGTCTGGGAAGTGAGCAGGCTTTCATGTGCCCCACTGAGAGGAGCTCTTTTTCTTCTGCTCCACTTCCTGTCTTTTTCATGAGCATCAAGCATTGGCCTGCATAAAAGCGCTTGAATGAGTGAACACTACCTCATGTCAGAGGCTGTCAGGTGTGTTGAACTGTCATGTTAGCCCATACTTGGCCTTTAAGAACTGGTTTAAATTTCAGCTGCTTTTTCCTTGCCTAATTGTAAGATGGCCATCTCTTTTGCCATTGCTTTCAAAGGTGAATCAGATCATGTGTCCCAACTCCCTTTTTCATTCTTTACAATTTTGTTTATTTGTTTGCCTTGAAAATTCAGGTCTCTGATAGATTCAAGAAAGTTATGATTAGAGTGAGAGGGACATTCTCTTGAAGTTTCTACATCCTAAGCAGAAGCAGAGCCCCACAACTTTTCTTAGAGATGGGCTTTCTATAAGACATGTAAGTTGTTTCCATTTTTTTGCTACTGTGAATGATTCTGTGAAGGTCATCATCTATATACACAATTCTTAACTGTTTTCCTAAGTATACAATCTTCAAAGTGGAATTGCTGATGCAGATGGTGAGTACCATTAAATCCCTTAAAACATATCGCCACATTGCATTCTAAAGTGGTCACACTCTTACTGACACCAGTAATAGATGAGAAAAAAAACATGTGTTTAAATCTTTTCTAAAAAAAAAATCTTTTCTGACATCACTTATTATTAAAAATATTTGTCAGCATGACAAGTGAGAATGCTAAAGACATAACTGTGTTAAAATTTAGATTTTTTGTGAGGTGAAATATTTTACCAAACTGTTGGTCACTTGTTTCCTTCTTGTGTCTTTCTATTGCTTAGTTTATCATTGCTGTGTGCTTCCTTGTTGATTTACTATTAATAAATAACAGGTATACTAAGAAGCTATCATGAATTTAACTTCAGAGAAATGTGGTTTTAAAAAATGAGCAAGAAGAATATCACATATCTAATTTATCTATAAAACTGTGTGTCACGCACCCTTCAGGTGCTTATGAAGTGGCTACTCTCTAGGTTAGGCCTCGGTCAGGTGTGTGGAGTGTCAATGCCCAGGTCTTGGTTTTTTGTATCTCTTCCCTCTGGCCCTAAGATTCTTTCTGAAGGACCCCAAACCAGAGCTGATTGCTAGCTAATGTGTGTCTTCCTGTGAGTTTGGTTGATTTCAGTTTAAATGGGATAAAATAAGTCATTTGTTTCTCTCCTCTCATCCTAATTCAGCTAAATATTCCAAATAACATTGAAACTTGCTGTGTGTCCTTTCTGACTCCATTCGACTTTAGACTCCACCTAACAAAGTTTTCACCCTGTCCTTGGTTCCTTTGCTCCTGGGACAAGGCTGGGTTAGATTAAATATTCCAAACCATGTTTTTAATGTCTTTCCTTTTGGTCCTGATGGATAACCATGTGAACAAGAAGCACAGACAATTCTTATAAGCAGCATCCACATGGTATAAAATGTTCATTATGACAATATTTTCAATAGTATATTTGAATACACTTCACTACAGTGTTTTTTTCTCATAGTTCATTTATACATTCAGTGCAGAAATTGAGCCTGGAAAAAGTTAAGACAAAGTTTGATAAAAGTTTTATCAAGAGAACATTTCAATATAAATGATTATTGTCATTTTTTAGTACCTCCTGTATTCTTATGAGAGATTGTTCTTCTTCATTTTTTATATTTATATTCATATTCCATTACTTTTTATATGGTACATAAGTCTCAAATAAAAATATCATTAACAAAATAATATGTAGCAATATATAGTAATATTCTATTATAATAAGAAGAATAAAAAAGAACAATAGTTTCATTATAGTATTAGTTGTAAAATTATAATATATTTATTTAGATCACATCAAGCATAGGGATACAAACAGATGGGAAATCTTTTCCGGTCTTATTGTCATTAAAAGGCCATGTGAGAACACAGACAGAAGGCCTTCCAGAAACTTTCAAACAAAAGTTAACTTATTACTTTTTCATGAACATTACTTTGATAATCTAAATCTCTCCTTTGTATTTTAAGAACCATTTTACAAACATAACAGGAATTCAGGAAAATATATTTCATGTGGGTGATTTCATATTATTTGCTTTTTTTGCATTGAAATTATTAATGAAATGTTAAGCTAATGCTTTTATATTCAATTTCTTTAGAGGTTTATTTTTAAATCACAAGGTGGGAAGAACGGAATCTGTACATAGCTATCCACCTCTGCAGCAATGCAGCAGTGTGAAACCACAGCTACATAACTATCAAGGGTTCTCTTTTTAAAACCTATAGTCAGTGGAATAATTACGTAATTCAAAATGGGAGTCTCAAGTTTCACGGAAAGTCTCCTGTCCAAAACACTTGCATAATACAATTTTTAAAATGTCCCCTTAAGAACCTCATATGACTATTGTTACCTATGGCATAGCTGTAGAAACTAGCTAAACTTTAAAGTAAAACCTCATTGCAAATACATCAGTGTATGAATTTGAGTGTTAGAGTTTATTAAATCTTGTCAAAGGACTCCAGCAACAAAAGTGAGAGAAACTATTGACTGAGGAAAAAGTGATTTTCATTAAATATTTTATATTTAGGACATTTGAGATACAGTAAAGTTATATGAGTTCATTCTGTGTTTTGCTCAAAACAAAACAAAAACAAAAACAAAATAACAAAAGAAAAGAAAACAAACTCCATGGCTGAGATTAATTAAAGAACTCAATCAGGAAATAGTTGTTTTCATAATTTCTCAGGACTAACTTGGATTTAATGGGAGTTGATATCACTATAGGATTTGCTTCAGGACAAATGTATATATAACTCTATTTTTGTTTTGAGAATTATGAATATGGCTGTATCATTTGGAGATTGTATTCAATACATTTGTATTCGGTTGATTTTTTTTCCTTTTTTAAATTAGTTTCAGGTGTACAAAGCAACGTAGTGATTATACATTTATATAACTCACAAAATGATAGCCCCAATAAGTCTATTACCAATCTGACACTGTACATAGTTAATACAATGCCAAATGAAATAAGTCAGACTGAGAAAGACAAATACCACATAATCTCACTTACATGTGAAAAAAGAACAAAATAAATAAACAAACAAAACAGAAACAGACTCAGATACAGAGAATAAACTGATGATTATTAGACAGGAGGGGGCTTGGAGGGCTGGGTGAGAAAAGTGAAGGGATTAAGAAGTACAAATTGTATTCAGTTGGTTTTATTCATTGAAGGTATTAGTTCCTTTGAAGTACTGACCATTTCTGTCACTATGGAAACTGCAGTACTTATCCACAGTGGGTAACTAATTGGCAAAGAATTCTTTCTGATAGGCAGCAAAATGGACCTATTAGTTCAGTTCTCCCCTAACGTTTTAACTTTATAAAAATTGAATGATATAGAAATCTAGTACTTTAGACTAGTAGGAATTTATATCTTATTATTTTAACATATTTACACTTACTGCTACATGTTTGTGTCCCTCCAAAGTTAATTAAATCCCAACTCCAGTACCTTATAATATAACCATATTTGGTGCTATGGTCTTTAAAAGGTAATTAAGTTAAAAGGATGCTGTTAAGGTGGGCCATAATCAATATGACTGGTGTCCTTATAAGAAGAAGAAGAGACATCAGGGATGGCAGCACAGAGAGAAACGGCCATGTGAGAACACAGCCAGAAAGCATCTGTCAGCAAGCCAAGGAGGGAGGCCTCCTTGGAAGAGAAACCAACCCTGCTGACACCTTGATCTTGAACTTCAGAATTATAAGAAACTCAATTTCCTTTGTGCAAGCCACTGAGTCTGTGGTATTGTGCAGCTCTAGTAAACTACTACACTACATAATATACTAGTCATGTATATTTCTGATATCCTTTTAGCAAACGGATATGAATGGGATCTCAGTTCAAAGGAGGTTTTTAGAATCTGGTATCTTTTGATAAAGGCTATTTGATTCCTTAAGAAAAGTGCTGCATATTCTCTAATCTAGAAAAAAAGAAAGAGAAAGAATCTGAGGCACTTAACATATTTTTTTAATGTGAATAATACCTTAAAAAAGAAAAATAAATCTCCAAAGGATCAAGGATCCACAGAACTTCTTGAAAAATTGATACGTGATATGTCTCTTAGTTCTTGTTTTGATATAAATAAAATGCATAATACAGAAGATCGGTGGCACTTAGCCTAGAATGAGGAGAATGCAAACGTACTTCTGACTTCTACCCTCTCTTTTGATGCTGCACCCCAATTTTTCTTGGTCCCTATTGACATTCTAACTTTTTTTGCTTTTTAGAGTACCTGTTGTGAGGGATCGCTTTTTTTTTCTGAAGGTAAGGGCTAATGTCATGATGCTGTCTGAGTTCCATCTATGAGCCAGAAGAGGTTTTACCTTTTTAAAGTGAAGCTTCTGGCATTTGGTTTGATGATATATACCCCAATTCAGTTTCTCCATCCTGTGGTGAGAGGCTGTAGCCAAGGGTGATTGCACATCCCTCCCAGTGTCTTCCATTCTGTGCAGTTAGGTTACTGCTGTTCTGCCTGGATCCCTGTTATTCTGCTCAGAGGCATAATCACAAAAAGCTCCCAAAACACCTAAGCAGTCAGAGAGAAACCACAGACAAAAATGGAAAAGAACTGCTTTGCAAAGATTGGGTTTATGGTGGTTCCTTCTTCCTGTTGCTTCAGGGGATCATTTATCTGCCAGGCTTTTGGAAGCCTAGAGTAATGATGCACAAGTTCCCAGTTCCTCGGTTTTTTCATATTTGTTGTAATGGAGTTGAGGAAGGGAAAGGGAGGAGGAAGAAACTCCAGGGAGGAAATTCTTAATTCCTCTTTAAGGCATAGGTCATGGACTACCATGTCCACAGCTGGAAGTATTTACTTTCCTCCTCTGGTCTCCCATAGCCTTCAAAATGTAGACTCTCATATAGTTTTTATCACTGGGTTTTGCATTGCAGCAACCTGTAGTGCCACTTAGATAGCCATTGTCTCTCACCTCCAAATTCATCCTACAGCTGTCTGCTTTGAGACAATGCTAGCATCCCTGTGAGATGCAGTGCTCCTTGCTCCTTGGCCAGCTACTCCCATTAGGCTATGTAGAGAACAATGGCAGGAGACAGAAAAGCCAGCTGTGGGAGAAGAGATTGCTGTGTCCTCTTAGCCTCCTTCTTTTCGTTTTTTTTATAGCTGTGAGCTACAGGCAGTGGAAGCTCAGTCTCATTGCAGCAAACGGATTCAGTTTATAGTTTTCCCCAAATTTGCAAAACTAGCCTCATGATGCCCACTGAGAGACACTAGCCAAGCAGCATTCTCTTCTCAGAGGTCTGACTTCTGGTTTCACAGGCCTCCTCCAAGCTTCTAAATTTTAATAATTCCAACCTCTTCTCTCTTCCTCACAGCTGTTGTCCTGCTTCCTGCAGCTACTAACTCTGGGGTTCTCTGGTGCTCTATTTTTGCCGTTTTTGTTCTCACGTACCTATTTAATAACTCTTTTTAGCAAATGTCTTATTTTTGGACACTGAGTGATTTAGCCATGTTCATGTTTTCTTCCCTACTTACCTGTGCGTTCAGTAGCAGTGCAAAATAATAAAGCAAATACGTAATCCTGTCATTGTGTACGGAGCTATTATTATATGCCTTGCTCTATGCTAAATCTTTACATGTGGTCTCCTTTATTTTTCACAACTTTATACAACATGTTTTATAAGCCCCGCCACAGATAAGCAAACCAAGACCCAGAGTTAAGGATAAAGGGAGTTAAGTTCCTGCCTGATGTCAGAATCAGGACTTGACCCTGACCCCAAAGTCTAAGCTCTTAAGCATTTATTAACTTGTGCATTTTATATTTTATTTGTACCCTAATTCTTTGTTCACTGTTCCTATTAGATGGCTAGTATACTGCCTTTTTAGAGTAGGCACAATGGGAATGATTGTTAAATAATGAGTACATTAACTAATTAAACCAGCTAGGCTTATGACGCATTCACCTAAGAAAATAAAGCTTTCACCTACTTGTAATAAATTAACTCTGTGTATAGAAGACCTTAAGCCAGTAAGAAGAGTTTGATGCCAGATCAACAACAAACCCATTCATTGCCTTGAACCTTGGTACTGTAACCTGTCTAAATAGGATTTGGATTACAGAATCTTTGAGGTCTCTCTAGATCTACTGTTTTATTTTATTTTTCTGTCAGTCTGGGAGTGGAAAGAGGAGGAATTCTGTCAATTAGACATATGCAAACAATTTAAAAGAATCTAGTTTCAAATCATGGATCACAAAATATTCTATGAAACATGAAATTGGCTGGAATGAAATGTCCATGTTTGATCACTTTGCTATCTTCAGCACCAATGCTTCCCAAACTTTAATGTGTACATAGATTGCTTGAGGCTCTTAAGAAACTGAAGACCCTGATTCAGAAATTCTAGGGCAAAGCCTAAGAGTCTGCCTTCCCATAAAGCTCCATATCACTATCATTTGAGTAGTAACAATAGCAACACCATTTACTGGTTGCTTATTATGTGCCAGTGATTTCATCTCTAATCCTCACAAGAATCCAGAAGGTTATTATCAATTTTTAAAATAAAGAAACCAAGACTGGAACAAGATCAGTAATTCAGTGACAGTCTCACAGTTGGAAAGTTGTAGGATTCAAATTCAAATCCATGTCTTCTGACTGTAAATCTTTTGCTATTTGCTCATCAATCATGCATCATTGCAACCAGCAAAATAGTTAAAAATAGGACATGAAGTTTAAATCTGTAAGATTAATACTGTAAAATATCAGAGCACTTATTTTTATTAAATGCTTTGATACTTTGAAGTCAGTCTTGTTTGAAGTGCTTTGCAGAATTCATTATTTAAATTTTAAACTCTTGTTTATACCTTATCTAAAAATATCACAACCATTTTAGTAGCATTACATAGTCTGGATATTCATTATAACTGAGCAGTTCATGAGAACAAAACTGTGATGTAGATAAAGGGTAGATGTATTTCTCTGTCAAACTAAAAAAAAAAAGAAAAAGGAAATTCAGTTGGGAATTGAGTGTGAGCATTAGTGTGACCCGTTAACTAAAGGGTAAATTCAAATTAGCACCAGGGATTTTTAACTGCTCCATCATTCATGGTTCACAGATTGAAGCAAGATTTACAGAAAAAAAAAATTTCACCTGCAGCCGCCAAAGATTTCACCTATATATGTAGATAATAAGCATTGCCATGGATACAGGATAATTATATCACCTGAATAGACTCTAAGGGAATTAGAAAACAAAGAGACAAAGAAATAAGCCTAATTATTCAATTTTTTCAAAAATCTCTACAGGCAATTTAACAGTAAAGTAGGATGACTAAGGAACACATACACATTTCATGCCCATATGCCACAGAAGTAAGTAGTTAGGCACAATGTGCCAGCACTAATTATAGACATGATTGCTGGGAGAAGGACGTCTGAATATAGAGTAGCTGGCAACTTGATGGTCCTCTTGCTATGTAGAGTGTGCTGAATGTTGCAACAGCCTGATTGGTTATCTTTTTTTGCATGAGAATTGAATTGAAAGTGGTTTACATTTTTTTTTCTTTTTTAAATTTCTGACAACTTCCTGATTACTGAAGAGGATGCTGAGGCAAAGACAGTAGGTTAAGCCACTGAGAATGGAGAAAAGAGGAAAAACAATATGCAGAAAAGAGAGAAAAAAAATCTCTCCAAAAACACTGTCTGAAATTGCATCAGGAAATCATTTTAAGTTAATGAGATGTCTTTGAAGATAAAGGTTATCAAGACAAGCTGTAGTATTCATACTTTAGTCTGGATTGAATAAATTGTGTTCCCAAACCTGGCTGAGGGAAAAGAAGCTGTTGTGAGTGGGGAGTATGTGGTGGGCAGGATTCTGAGACACTCCCCAAGATTTCCTGCTTCCCTGGTGCATACACCCTGCATAACTAGCAAGAATGTGAATATAATGAATTTTACTCCCATGTTTATATTAGCCAGTTGACCTTAAATTAATGAGATCATCTGGCGGGCTTGACCTAATCTGGACCCTTAAATCGAAACGATAGGTCAGAGGTGGAGGAAGTCAGAGATTCAAAGCGTGGGAAGAATGTGATGTGCGCTTGCTGGCCTGAAGATGGAGGGGCCGTGTGGAAAAGATTCCGTTGGTCTCCAGGAGCCGAGGGGCCCCTGGCCCACAGGCAAGCCGGCAATGGTGACCTCAGTCTTACATCCAAAGGGGACTGAATTCTGTCGATAAGAATGAACTCGGAAGTGAACTTTTTCTCAGAGCCTTCAGATAAGATCCGCCAGGCTGACACCTGGGTTTCGGCCTCATGTCGCCCTGAGCGGGGAACCCAATCATGCCATGCTAGACCTTCAATCTCCAGGACTGTGCTGTTTTAAGGCACTAAGTTTGTGGCAATTTATTACACTGCATGAAAAAACTAATACAGGACTGTGGAAAAGGAAGGAGCCAGAGGGGCCTTTGAGTTTTAGATTGGGAGCGGACAGGTGGGTTGCAGCGTAGTCAGGGGCTAGCCAGAGGACAGCATGAGCTTGTCTGGTGGTAGAGTCAAGGGCCCTTAGGCAGGCAGGGAGTGCAGGCAGCCAGTTAGAGGGCTTACAACCTCTGAGTCCCTTTGGACTTCTCCCTCTGTGACTCCCATACTCAATTAGTCCACAAGGCCAATTACTTATACTGTCATAAGGCTTCTTCCACCCATTTTCTTTTCATTTTAAGATTTTAAGCCCTTACTATCTCCTTTTTGGAAGTAGAATCTTAAATTAGGTTCTGGTTCTGATTATTACCATTATTAGTTAATTGAACTTGGATGAATAACTGTACCCATGTAGGCCTTAGTTTTTTGTTGTTTTTTTATTTATTTATTTATTTTTTAAATTAGTTTCAGGTTTTTTTAATTTGTAAAATAAACAGATGAACTAGTAGGGATCTTGAGTCCTTTCCAGCAGTAACCTTTTTAAATCCGAGACTTTCATCATTGTCCTAGACTGGCCTTCCTGCTTCTAGTCTCTCTTTCAGTTTATCTTCCGGATCTGATTGCATCACTCTCTTGCTGAAAAGCTCTAAGATTTAAACTCTTTTAAATGCCATTCAAAAATCCTTTGTGAACTGACATCAAGGTGGCCTTTTAGTGTCAGAGACCACTACTCACCCTCAAAGCACTCCAAGTTCTAGGCAATGTGGGCATTTCGCTATTCCCAGACAAGTCCCGGTTTCCTTCCTTCATGCTTCACTCAGTTCTTTTGGGACGAAATACTGCTTCATCGGAGTGTGGTGATCAAGCTCAACTAGTCCATTCAAATACAGTTCAAACAATACACCTCTTCCAAGAAGCATTTCTTTATCCCTCCAACTGGGGATAATAGCTACCTTCTTTGATCCATAATCCTAATTATGTTCCAAATCATTTGATTTGGTTCATAACTTTTTTTTTAGCATTCATCCTTTATGATAGTATTTAATAGTAAACATGTATATATATGTATATATATATGTGTGTATGTACTTATATATACTGCATCTATGTGTGTTTTTATTTGATCATCTCTAATTGATGAAAAACTCCGTGAATACTGGAAACATACTTATTTACCTAATCTCTGTAATTTCAACAGTATTTGGCAACAGGGCCTTGCCCAGCCAAGGGCTGAATCAAATAAGAAATACTAATCTTTTGTACCTATGTTGCATCTGAACTGATATTCTGCCTGTGACAGTGAACTTGAAGGTTATTTTGTGAAAGAACTTTTTGATCTTTTGATGTCGACCTTTGAAATTAGAGATTTGCCCAAGTAGCTTGGATGTCTCCTCTCTACATATGTGTGTGTGTGTGTGTGTGTGTGTGTGTGTGTGTTTGTGTATATTCACATATTTAATACATCTCTATATATATATATTAATACACATATCTGTCTCTTAGAATTCAATTTCTATCGTGTCTTGGATATTTTAGATAATAGAAATCTTAGGTTTATTACCATTGTGCAAAGACAGACTACATTTTATTTATTCTTTTTTTAAAAATTTTTTATTGGGGAATGTTGGGAAACAGTGTGTTTTTCCAAGGTCCATCATCTCCAAGTCAAGTCATTGTCCTTCAATCTAGTTGTGGAGGGCGCAGCTCAGCTCCAGTCCAGTCGCTGTTTGCAATCTTTAGTTGCAGAGGGTGCAGCCCACCATCCCATGTGGGAATTGAGCCAGCAACCTTGTTGTTGGGAGCTCACACTCTAACCAACTGAGACATTCGGCCACCCCACCGGCCGCTCAGCAGCAACTTGTTGTCTTCAATCTAGTTGTGGAGGGCGCAGCTCACTGACCCATGTGGGAATCGAACCGGTAACCCTCTTGTTCAGAGCTCGCCCTCTAACCAACTGAGCCATCCGGCTGCCCCTTAATTTATTCTTTATTTATTATTATTTATTTATTCTTCTTTTACATCTTAAATAGTAAGACCCATAATCCCAGCACACTCCTTCTATCACAAACTTTATGAGAATACAAACTTAAATTATATATCTTTACCTCCATCATTGCACACTTACGTGCAGATCTTCTCAGTCCGTACTCACAGAGTGATCCTTCTTTCCATTTGACCATTTCATTTTCCTTTTTCTGATCCTTTTCTAGTTCCATCTGTAGCTTGCCTGAGAGATGTCACTGGTGTAATATTTTTCTCAAGATACCCATTCATAATTATGAAACTGCCCTGTTGTCAGGGTCAGTAGAGTCATTGAATAAATGCTTGTTGAACATCTTGTAAGAATGACAAGATATTGAATAAACATTTCAGAGAAACACAAAAATGTCCAATTGTCAGGAGATCCAGTCAGTCCATCAATAACATCTCCATGTAACACACCAATAAACAGCTTGAAAGCTGGCAACACAGCTGTCTGTAGTGGGTGCCAAAGAAACAGATGGTGGTAATGCAGGAAGAATGCTTTCCATCACTTGGCATTAGGCTCTTTTGATTATGCACCAAAAATGGAGAAGGAATTGACAGGCACCAGAGTGACTAAAGGAGGCTCTCCTGCCACCACTTGTCACCTGGAATATTTTAAACACACATTGATGAAGAACCCTTTGGTTTCACTCTATTTTCTCCCAGGTTTTCAAATGACTTGAGTAGACAAAAATTGCCTGAGTGATGGATGGAAAAACTAAGGTCTTGAAGGAAATATAACAGCAGATAGTCATCTAGATCATATGTTGAACCATTTCCAAGATCAGGTTTCTAGAAGCTGAAATTTCTGTGTCCAATTCCAAAACTTTTATGGAGACAGCTACAAGGCTGACACAATATCATATGTTCCCTCTTGTACTTGTTGGACCAATGTTGCATGCTTTGTCTTATTTTATTTTTTTGAGACAAACTGCAGAAGAATACAGCAGTAGAGATAGCAGATGTTAAGAGAGGGAGGCTTGTTCTTTAGGGTTTAAAAGTCAGCCTGTCATTGCTTCCAAACTGTTTTAATGCATCTGAGCCAGTCAGTTATCTCCTCAACTAAGTGAGCTGCAAAAGGAAGCAGGTGCTATTACAAGGAGGTGAATTCATAGTAAAATATTTGCTTGCAGCACCAGAGTTTTCTGCACCTTAATACCTCCTATGTGGGATATAGTGTGTGTCTAAAATTGACCCTGAGCCTTATAACTGGAGAATTGAGGCCAAAAGGGAATCTCATTTTGATTGATTTTGTATCCTAAGGTTCATAATCTGTAATGACTCTAACGATAATGAAAACAACAGGGCTAAATTATTGTTATTAGTCCTGGAGCAGTTTTAAGTAAGGAAGGAAGACTAGTGGGTGTGCTAGTCTTTATTTGTGATCTCTCAGTAACAAAACTGACCCTTCTGTACTCTTCTCTGTGATGCTGAGCCTGACCCTCTGCAAACTCTGTTTCCCAGACACCCCGGCTAGCTAACTTCCGGTTAAGTCCTGCTAATAGAAGGCACAAGAGGGAAACTGGAAGGTGGAAGGAGTGGAGAATGGGCTTCCTTCTTCATTTTTCCTGTTCCTATCAGCATCATTCTTTCAGTGGCAGTTGCTTCTGGCACCCAATTGGTTTTAGCACTACCAGAATCAGCCTCGTACCTTGCTCTAAGAAGTGCTGGTACAACTCCTCATGGTCTGGGCAATGGCAACCTGCTACTTCTTGTTTCCCAGCTCTCTTTAATAGCCATATAACCAATTCACCATATGAAATAGCTGCATCCTTGCATAAATCCTGACTGTGACAGTGGCAGAGGACTAATTAATTTGGAACAGGATTTCAACAGGCCAATTTGGGCTCGATATAAGTGGGGAATGACTTTCTAACTGTGAGAGTTGTCTCTTAATGGGTGAAAAAATGATCTGTGACTGAAAGCATTCTGCAAGAACTACATGGCTTCTGTCAGAAATACTATAGCAAAAACAATTAGGGATATTTTGCCTATAAGACTGGCATAGATGTAAAATATTGGTGATATGTGTAGTGCAGAGATTAACATGTACACACTGCTGGAATATAAATGGGTACAGCTTTCTTGAAGGGGAATTTGGCTATACTTGTTCAATCACCATTTAATTCTAGAAAGGGGTACAGCAAAAAATGTGACATGAATATGTCATATGCCAGAGATATTATTGATAAGCACTAATAAGAAAAACAAGCAAGGAAAATGGAATAGAGTGTGGAAGTTGCCATTTTAGGTGGGGTAGGTGAGGAAAGCTGTTCTGGAGCCCCTGCCTTTGAGTAGAGATGTGAATAGCAAGTCATGTGGTATTCTGGGAGAGGAATGTTGCAGGGAGAGGAAAGGGCAAGCGTTCTGGGGAGGAAAGGGCTTGCCTCAAGGAAGCTCAGAAAATGCAGGAAATGGAAGGAGGTAATATCACAGAGGTGTCAGTGACCATGTTGTGAAGGGTATCATGGTCAAGAATGAAAACATTCAATTTTTTTCTGAATAACATCAGAAGTCATTGACCATATTTTAACAAAGCAAAGCCATAGACTGCCATATGTTGTCTATGAAAGTCTAAAAATTATGTTCAGTCTTTGACCTAGCAACTCCACTTTTGGGTATTTTCTTTAAGGAAGTGTATACAAGGGTGTTTACTAAGAGCAGATAACTTTCGGGCACTTACTGTAAGCTAGACATTATTTCAAGCACATTTCATGTAATTATTCATTTAATCTTAACTTTTCCATGAGAGAGATATTATTTGTATTTTACAGATGGGGAAACTGAAGCATAGAGAGGTTAAATATCTTGCCCACACTATTATGTGAAAGAGCCTGGATTTCAATCTAGAAAGTTCAGCTCCAGAATTTACACTTTTAATCACTTTATTAGAAATGGAAATATGTTCACAATTATAATACTAGTGTAAAAAGACAGACTTTCTGTGTGTAATGCTTTCATTATAAAAAAATAAAAACATACCTTTAGAATTACATATGCATATAACCAAGGGTGGATACTGGATATTTCTTTTTTTTTATTCCCAGCATTCCCTCTTTAATTTGGGAATAAATAAATGGGGGCGTCCCATCCCCCACTTTACCTTGCAGCTCTGAGTGGGGCTGAGTTCCAAGAGGAGCACCCAGCAGGGGCTCTTGATCCACTGTGTACAGTGGTGGGCTGTGACCCTGGTGGGCACTTCCTCTCTTCACGACTGTCAATCACACTGTCTTCCAGCCTGAGCTGATTCATCCAAAGAGCATCTGGCAAACACTAGCCAAATCAAACTCTTTGTGTCAGAAACTGAAACTGAAAGCCAATTTAGAACATGAAAGTTGTTGGAATTGAGCCATGTTCACTGTGGCCCGTAGAGATTTCGTATTGTCTCACCGCCCAGACCAAACTGTGTGGATGCCTGCTTCTCTGAAGCCTGGCAGCTCAGCATTTTCTTTGATTCTCTGAATGATTCCAGCACCTGTCTATTACATCCTTGGGTGTGTTTACATAAGCAAGGATTGTTGCTACTGCTTGCAAACCAAAACTCTTTATCTAATATTGTCTAGAATAATGCATGTCAAAATGTCAACAGTGAGTGAAGGAATTTTGCAACTTTTGTCTGCTTTACAAATGACAAACCCTCAAATGTCAGGTTAAGAATACCTACATTGATCTTGCTGCCTATTTGTTCAAAGTGGGGCATAAAGCTATCTGAGGTCTACTTGTAGCCAAAGTGCCCAGAGCACCCACAAGCCCAGACTTCAGAGAAAAAGAGGCTATGGCGGATGTAATAAAAAGACATTGAATGATGATGAAACATGAATTATGGAAATATCTCAAAGTGAGATTGAAACTTGGAAAGTTTCAGACCAGAAGATAAAACAGATAGTGGATAGTGGAGGTGGATGTGGGAAGGGGACTCATGACAAATCATATTTCAAAATCCTGGTATTACCATTTGAGCTATGACTGCTGTAATAAGCACTCACGGAACTTTGTGATATAATTACCTAAAACTCATTATTAAAATCAATTAGCTTTCATGATTTGTTGGAGACACAGCAAGTTTGCTGTACTTTGCCCGTGTTGGAACAACATTGTTCTCTTGGGTGCCCAGATTTTAAAGGGTTTGCATATGAATGAAACTGACAAACCTGTAATGTAAATGGGTCATGAATAAAATAAGTGTTAGTTTATGGAAATCAAATCAGCAAAAATATATATTTCAGCCATTTCTAGGTAATGGCCTATTACAATTAATTGCCTATTTAGTTAGGCATTCAGCAAAATCCTAAACTCCATTTATAGCACTTATTTCTGCTAAGTTTCCCCAGACCTTCTTGAATCAATTTCACAAACAATTGGAGTGCTCACCCTATATCAGGCATAGTACCTGGCAGTGGAAACACAGAGTCAATTAAACAGTTGGTCTCTGTCCCAGATTGTTCACACTGGGGCAGAAGAGACATGGGAGACAAATTTCAATGCATATAAATCAAACTTTAAATGCTTAAGCATAGGACTATATAACAGTCATAATTACGTTTATCGATTTTTTTTTTTTACTATGCTCAGGCCCTGTAGCAGTGCTGTTATTACATCTTCATTTTACTAATAAGGAAATTGGGCTCAGTGAGTTGTGTAAGTTGTCCAAGGTTACAACACTCAAATGTGGTGGACTCAGGATTACAAACACACACACACACACACACACAAACACACACACACACACACACACACACAATATTGTGGAACTCCAGAACTGTAACTTTTAACCACTGCCACTCTATAGCTCAATTAGGGTACATTAACTCTATCTGAAGGGATCAAAAATCAGGATCTGTTATGGACTGAATGTCACACCTCTCCCCAATTTATGTGTTGAAGCTCTAACCCCCAATGTTATGGTATTTGGAGATGGAGCCTTTGGGAGGTAATTGAGTTTAGATGAGGTCGTAAGGTGGGACCCTCATCATGGGATTAATGTCTGTATAAGGGGATACATCAGAGAGCTTGCTTCTTTTCTCTCTCTCCACACACACACCCTAGGAAAGGCCATATGAGGACAGAGTACAAGGTGGCTGTCTGGCAAGCCAAGAAGAGAGCTCTCACCAGGAACTGATCAGACGGCTACCCTAATCTCTGGCTTGCAGTCTCCGGAATGGTGAGAAATAAATATCAGTTGTTTAATCACCCAGTACATACTATTTTGTTATAGCAGCCTGAGCAGACCAAGACAGAGTCACTTTCTGAAAAGAGGCAGTAGGGCATGGAAGCTCCTGGTTATTGAACCCTTATATCTATAGAGCTGGTTCATTCTCTAGGATGCAGGAGATTTACTGGGGAGTACCCTTGCTTTTCACATGTGTAGGGGAGTGTGGAAGCAGGACTGGGCATGGGAATAGGCTACACAGACATACACTTGCTCCAAAGGCCTCAAATGATTCTCTGTGGAACTCTGGAGCTGGAATGACCCTCCATTAAGGTGAGGGATGGGGACCTTTATAATCCTGTATAGGCCAATCCTTGGCAGCTGCCCATGGGAGGGGACGTGACCTGGAAGAAGGCAGTTCTCTTGGGCCAGGTGTAAGCCCCAAAGTGTTAGCTGAGTGCTAGGTCTGTCAACATTGCCAGAGGCTGGAGGAGTGAGGGCTCCTATCCTGGAGGTGGTGTGGGCAGAACACCACAGCATCCACTATACCTCTTTCTTCACTCTCTCAGGTACCCTATGTTCTCATGTCTTAAGGTCCAAATACAATCTAAAGTAGTATCTGTGAGCACCTTCATGAGTGATATGAACACTCAAGTTTTAGAGTAAAATTTAAAGTAACCTTACAAAGTATTTAAATATGCATAGAAAATCATGCTCATTTAAGACCCATGTTGTCACTACTGCCTTCTCAACTTAAACTTTCAGGAGGAAAAATAATATTGGAATCTCTGACTGCCACTATCATAGTGAGAACAATCTGGAACTTCCAAAATTTTGGTTAAGCTGGTACCTATAAACTCAAGGCAGGATTTTCAGGACTATGTATAATAAATGGTGAATAAAAGGTGCCAATGTTCATTCAGTTACACTACTGTACAAATTAGGTCTCTGCCTTTTTTGCTTTTTTAACACTGCGATGTATCTTCCTGACATTTAGCACCAGAGAAGCATTCTTCTGACAACTTTTCTAACATCATTGAAATTCATGTTGATGAGACTTAGAGAGGGTTTTTTTCAACCCGTTTCCTCTTAGTTGGGACCAGAATCACTCAAAAAATATTTATAGCACTTATAAATTTGGTATGCTTATTTCAGATGCTGAATTGGGATTGAAATTCTAGATCCTACTCTTAAGAGAAAGGCATTTGGAGAAAACACTAAATAACAATGCAAAAAATCAAAGACCAATACAATTTTTGATAACCCGGTAGCAATGTCAAAGTTTGAAGTAGAGGCCTCATGCAGGAATGTTCAGAAAGTTTCTTCCAGAGTGATGTATCTCTACGGGATCATCATAGGGGCACAGGAGGGGCAGTCTGTACACATTACCTGGCTGAGCAATCATGAAGTGGCCTAGAACTCACCTACATTGCATATCAATGCAAATCTCCTGTTGAGACTTTAGTGGGTCTTCTCTTGCTGGTGCAGAAAAGAATATTATCAGGGTTCAAGCTCACATTTGGTAGTCTTGGTCATCATGGTTTAGAGTCTGAAAATTGGGAACTTCAGGCTTGTTTCTGTTTCCAGTTGGCCAGAATCACCATATCAAAACGTACAGAGTCTAGAATAGAAATAAGCATCCCAATCTATTCATTTAAAGTGAGAAACAAAATTGCCAAGTAGTGTAGAACGTCAGGTTGACTTATCCCAACATGCTTATAGGTGAATATACCATCATAATCTAACATTGTTCTGAACAGTAAACTGATACTAGTATAGCCTGGTGTCCATCACTTCCTTAGTTTATACCTAACAAAGAGATTCAGAGTCTATGTCAGCCAATCAGTGTTAGTGGTGACGAGGCACAAAGACCAGGTCTTTGCTATTTGACTCATCCAGTTTAGTCTCCATTTGAAACATCTTTCTATTCCCCAAATATTTTGTAAAATAGATTAGAAGGCAGTTTATATGGCTATTGTCTCTTTTTACTTTCCAAACTGTTCTAAAATTATACCAAAAACCAAAAAAACAAAAAAGAAAAGAAAAGAAAGAAACCAACAAGAAAAAAGAAGAGTTCTAACTGCAATCCAAAGAATAATAGGCTTATGTTTAACTCTTGCTATTTTGCCAGGAGAATAATAAATAGTGTGACCTTGGTGCATTAGCTGTAGGAAGAAATTTGTTTGACATCTCTTTATAATATAAAATGAAATTTTTGCTAAGGAGTCTACAATGCTTGTTTGGACATCTCTAAACCATAAAAGAAACTATGACATAGTATCATTATGCAATAACTTCACAATGATAATCATGGTAATTAGTAGAAAGTTATCTTAAAACAGGATAAGTAATGCCAGCTTACAGTTATTGGAAGACTCATGAGATGATTTTAGATGATGTCTAATACATAATGCCTAGCTATGTGGCAAGCTCACATTAGGTACTCATTAAATGTCTTAATAGGTAACTAAATGGATAAATTAAAGAAGATATGGCTGAAGGTCACAAAGCACCCCTACTGAAATTTTTAGTCCTAGATGGGCATGCCTTAGCTCACATTGTCCCCCTGGAGTCTAAGGATTTTCTTGCATTTTAATCTTTGTGCATATCCATGTTGGAAACTTAGAGCATCTGGGAAGGTGTACTTGATGAGCAACCCTGTGTGTGAGGCTTGCTGACTAAAGTGCTGATCTGGCACACATCTTCCGCCCAAGTGATGCCAGAAATATCACAAAAACAGAAGGGCAAGTGCTGCCTGTTGCCAAGTTCATTTTATATTTTCTGCGTGTTAAAAATGAAAACCTACGCAACCAAGACATGTATTATTTATTTATTTATTTATTTATTTATTTATTTATTTATTTATCTCGATAGGAAGTAATTAGGAAGGAAGGGGTTTGTGTCTGGGAACAAAATATTTTAAATTCTAAGAAGGGCCAGGAAATATGCAAATTTTAGCATCATCTTTAGACCTGGCACAAGAAATGTCTGCCTTGAACCTTGGTTTTAGGGGACCCCACTCTGTCTCATTAGCAGGTATAATACTTCCCATGGGGTGAAGAATCTTGTAGAGCCATGGGTTGTTTCCAAAAGAAGTCTTTGTTCCCTTCCTTCTACACTACACCATGGATATCCAGGAACCTGACGTTCTCTGCACAGACAGCGTGAAGCTCACTTCCAAGGCCTGCTCAGTATCTCCCAGGATCCATCCTCTTAAGGGATTTGATGCAGTGGTGTGTACGTCTAGGTCTGAGGGGTGACCAAGGCTGGTTGTTTGCAGTGGTATGAATTGAGAGTAGATAAGCCAGCTGGCTGTCCATGTCTGCCTACGAGGTCCCTTGTCCTCGGGAGACCAGGGGTAATGCAGTAGGTATAGCATAACAACAAAGTGGGAAGAGAAGCCAAGTCATCTGTTGGCTGACTCTCCTAACACTGCCATATTCCCGAGTAGGATTCCAGGAACCCTTAGAATTTAGGACATGACCCTCCAGGTTACTGTGAAGATATTATTTTTGTCATGGTAAGAGCATAGAATATATTTTATTTAACAGTTTGATAGCTTGGCTAATAACTTTTAAATATTTATACAACTGGGATGAAGGCTCCCATATATCCTTTCCTCAGACTTCAAAAACAGTACCAGGACTGGAAATATAGACCTGAACTATTTATGAATTGAAAAATATTTTTAACCTTCTTTCTTACTTTCCTTTTCAGGAAAGGTGCTCGGGTCATAAGCGACTATCCATTAGGACATGGTATTCCTTATTTGTTTTAGAGAGCAGAAATGAAGAATTTGACAAGATATGTTTATAATTTTTAAAAAGAGCAAAAAAACTATTAAAGGCAGGTTTAAGCAATTAGATCTACTACCCAGGGATTATGTTCGTGATCAGCATTCTAGCAGAGAAGCCTAACTGGTTTCACCTCTAAACAGACCTGGGTGCAACACAGCCAATTTTTTGAGTAAACTTTTGTGAGCTATGTTGGCCACAGAGTTCCAAACTTTTTCTATTCACAGTGTGTTCCATCATTTTTCTGGATCTCTTAGACCAAAAGAAATATCTGACAGTTCCACTTACTAATTAGTTAGATTCAATAACTTAGTAAGTTTTTATATACTGATACCTTAGTAGCCATTTGAAAACAAATTTGAAAGCAAGAATAAACTTAAAAAAGTTCTTAAATGACTACAATTACTTAATATTGGTATATTGTTTACCTGCTGGGCACTGCACAATTTCTCAAATCTTGGATCAAATTGGATACCACCACCCTCCCTTTCCATTCCACAATGATCTGTGTGTAGCACCAGATTTCTATCACAGCGATTGCCAAAAATCTAGTTTGACAAAGATGGATGTATATCAAAGGCATGTAGTATGATCTTATTGAAACTGTGAACTACCTTGAACTAGTAGTTTGCATGGAGTCCAACAGTTGTCGAGTATTGCTGTGTTCCTCTCAAAAATGTAGAATACCCCACAACACCACCGTGATTTCACTGTAACACCTTGAGTGCCTTGGTTTAGTTTGGGAACCACAAATGTAGACACTTGCAGAGTCAAGAGTACATAATAGTTTGAAAATGATGGGTGATCATTTTCCCTGTCCACTGGAGAAGCCATGCCAAACTATTTACTCTTCATTACTGATTTTTGTAAATATTAAGTGTTTCATAAAGAAATTTTAAAATACTTATTTTAATGGTGGCATATTTTTGGAAAAATTACTTTTAAAATTCATATATAATAATTATGACTATCTGATACTTATATAGTACAGGAGGTTTCCAAAGCCTCTTGCTATATTTTGCTTATATATTTGCTTATAATATATTTGCTTATATATATTATAGTATGGAGAATGAGCCTAAAGAGAGAATGTGTTCTTTAAGCCTTTTGCAAACCTACACACACATCGAGGCATGCCTCAAATACTGCCATAAACTTTGCCTTATATACACTTGATTGCACTCTGTTCGTTTCTAAATATCTACAGTTGTTTGCTTGTAATCTCCCTGAGAAACTTTCCATATTCTCTGCCTTGGGTTTCAGCAAACTTTGTTACTTTATTTAATCACTTCTTGGGACATAAGGGTTTTGTTGTCACAAGTCACGTCTAATTTTCACCAATTTCCTCAAAAGCTCCTTGATCTAGAGCATCATTATCTCAAAAACCTATTTGTTGAGTAAGTGAATGAACAGTTGAAGGAATAACGAATTGTTCTAGGCCTTTCATCCAAAGGATATATATTTGCACAAATCTGGGCTGAGATGAGAAATCGTTTTGTCACTTTTAGATCTATGTTCCAAGGGCTACTTAATCTATTTTAGAAGAAATAGAAGAAGAGGAGGAGGAGGAGGAGGAGGAGGAGGAGGAGGAGGAGGAGGAGGAGGAGGAGGAGGAGGAAGAGGAGGAGGAGGAGGAGGAAGAAGGAGAAGGAGAAGGAGAAGGAGAAGGAGAAGGAGAAGGAGAAGGAGAAGGAGAAGGAGAAGGAGAAGGAGAAGGAGAAGAAAACCCCACTAAAAACATTTGTTATTTCAGTGAAAATAAACCTGTAGCTTTCGCAAGCCCACAAAACCACCAGGAGTGTTTTTAAGGCAATGACAGTTTCATGATAAATGTGAGGGAAGGAGAGTCAGTGGGAAAGCATATTTTCACCATTACAAACTTAAAGTGGAGAACCGGGCTCACTATTCCCTAAACACTCAAAAGGCTTCTTAGCTATTTTGAAAATAATAAGGTGTGCATGCATAAACTTTATGGATTGGGAAGCTAAGTCACCAAGAGAATAAAACTTTTGGCCCTAATCACACAATTTTCAAATCCAAGAATCAAAACCAGGCTTTCCATCATTCAATGCAGTTCACAGACCAGTGTGAATTAACATAAAACAAATATTACTTTAAAATTTCTATTAATATAGTCCAGCAGAGCGTAATTCCTAACGTAGCCAAAATTCAATGTTTTATATCTATGTTTACACCATAATACAATCAATTGTCTAGTGAGAAGACTTTTAAATCAAAACATTTAATTATTACCCCCAACCAAGCAGTGTATCAGTCTCAAAGGTAAATCTCTGCTGATACCGCATGTTGGTCTAGAAGATGGATGGCCGGGAATTTGGATTGAGTATCCATTTGGAATGAATACTGAACAGGCAATTACAAGGAGCATTTTTCTTTTTAGTTTTTACTGAATGACTGGTTTATTATTTGGATTGTTTTGGTATGGATTTCTGAAATATTAGACAAATTAATATGAAAATATATTTTAAAATATATTCCAAAATAAATGATTTCTATCTTTTTTTCTTAGAGCACCAATTTATTATTTATTTCTCCCAGTACTGTGTGTGAGATGATGTATCTTCATGGTTTTGATTTGCATTTCCTTGATGATTAGTGATGTTGAGTATTTTTTTTACGTAGCTGTTGGGAATACGAAGGTATGACAATTAAGTTTGTAAACTTGCCACCGTGCCCATACATTGACAGCACTGTACAAACAGCTCAGTAAGGTTTCATAACCTTGGTATACCAGTGTCTCACAGCTGTGTTTATGTTGATGTGTGGCGGTGTCTTGCTGAGTGGTGTTCATTATTGTTGCATGTTTTTGTGTGCTATTGTGAGAATGTCTGAGTTTGAATGACAGCAACAAAAAAACGTTAAGTTTCTTGTTAAACTTGGCAAGAGTGGACGTGAAATCAGTGGCATGTTAGTCCTAATATATGGGGATAATGCCATGAAGAAAATGGCAGTGTACAAATGGATTAAACGTTTTTCTGATGGGAGAGAACACGTCACTGATGAAGAGAAGTCAGGGTGGCCAGTAATGAGCAGAACTGATGAAAACATTGCAAAAATTCATCAAATTGTACGTCAAAATCGTTGGCTGACTATGAGAAGCATAGCAGACCAAGTAAACATTGATAGAGAAATAGTTAGGAAAATCTTAACTAAAAATCTTGGCATGAGAAAGGTGTGTGCAATAATTGTCCAGAATGAGTTCTTGCATCACAACAATGCACCAGCTCACACGACACTGTCTATGAGGGAGTTTTTAGTCAGTAAACAAACAAGTGTATTGAAACACCCTCACTATTCACCTGATCTGGCTTCCAATGACTTCTTTCTTTACCCAAAGATAAAGGAAATATTGAAAGGAAGACATTCTGATGAAATTCAGGACATCAGGGGTAATACAACCACAACTCTGATGGCCATTCCAGAAAGAGTTCCAAAATTGCTTTGAAGGGTGCACTAGGCACTGGTGTTGGTGCATAGCTTCCCAAGGGGAGTACTTCGAAGGTGACTGTAATGATATTTAGCAATGAGGTATGTAGCACTTTTTCTAGGATGAGTTCGCGAACTTAATTGTCAGATCTTGTATATATGTCTTCTTTAGAAAAATATTTATTTTGATCTTTTGCCCAGTTTTTAATCAGATTGCTTGATTTTTTGATATTGAGTTAAATGAGTTCTTTATATGTTTTGAATATTAACCCCTTATCAGATTTTTGACTTGTGAGTATCTTCTCTCACTTAATATTATACATTGCCTTTTCATTTTGTTTATGATTTCCTTTGCTGTGCAGAAGTTTTTTAGTTTGATATAATGCCACTTGTTTATTTTTGCTTTTGTTGCCTTTGCTTTTGGTGATCCAAAAATAAAAAAATATCACCAAGAAAGATGTCTAGGACCTTACTACCTATGTTTTCTTCTAGGAGTTTTATAGTTTCAGGTCTCACATTCAAGTCTTTTGTGTATGTCCCAAGGTAGTGGTCTAGTTTTATTTTCTTGCATATGCACATCTAGTCTAATGTGTCATTTAAGGTTAATGTTTCTTCATTGATTTTCTGTCTGGATGTTTTGTCCATTGATGTAAATGATGATTTAGATTGTTGGCTTCTCAAAAATCCTAGCAGGAAATAGAATTCACCCCAGATATTACAACAAAGAATCTTTAATGAAAGGACTGCTTTCAGAGGTGTAGGCAGGGTGAATGGATGTTGAAGCACATAGAAAATAGCCAGAGCAAGAAGCTTCTTCAACAAGAACTGGAAATGGATACAGGTGCTTCCTGATGCTGCTGGAGGGAGGCAGCCGCTGGCAAATATGAAGCACCAAACAGGGTGAGAATTTGGGGAAAAACACTCATTACCTCTTTATAGGATTTCCACCTCTTGCTGCTGTTGCCTCTCCTGGCCTACTCTAACTGTAGACTGTCTGACAAGGGAACTCTGAAGATATGATCTACAGAACTTACCGCCAGACACAGAGAAAGGTATCCAGTGGGGATGAGAATTCTCATAATCTTCTTTTCTTTCCACAGGTCACCAGCATACCGAATTTAAAATCATAGAATAATAGAGCTTAAAGTATATTAAAGGTCAATAAGTTCTCCGACAGTTTTTAAATAGATGAGGAAACTAAGATCCAGAAGATTAAAATGATTTGTGCTTACAAACTATTGTATTTCACCTCAGCTCATATTTCCTATTGGTGATATACAGAAAATGAACAGAAACAGAGGTTTATGAAAATGATGTCAGTTAACATATTTGCATGTAGATATACGCATGCTCACGTGAGAGTGTATAAGCTTCTGTTTGTCATTGAAAAGCATTACATAATTTTCCTAAAGAGCCATTTCTAGGCCATAAAAGTTGAGACACGTGGGGCTATATGTCTCCCTGTAGAGAGTATATTGACATTCCAAAAGGTAAGGGTCAGAGCCAAGGATTCTTTCTATCCTGTCTTTCAAGAAAAAAGTTTTCTCTCCCTCCTTTTATATCCTTTCCTGTATATACATAAAGAGAAGAAATTGTTCTCCATCCCTTATGCACAAGGCATAACTTGCCACTTGAATAGAAAATTTCCATTGGTTCTTAAGCTATCACCTTTGATTCTAGGTGTGGGGACTAATATTAATCAGGCTAATTTTCTAGTTGTGAATATCACAAAGAATTCATTTTCCTGACATCATAGGTATTGCTTCATTTTTCATCCATCCAACTATTTATTTTCCTCCTCCTCCTCTGTTGTACAGAACTGTTCAAGTGGAATAACATCTCAGGCCCATCACTGTTCTTAATAAAACTCACATAAACATGCACTATTATAGGTTTGCTTTTTGATGAGGTTTGGCAATTATATGCACCCATGCATGGCATCACAATCTCATATATATATAATATTTTCATCACCTCAAAATATTTCTTCATGCACCTTTACAATAAATCCTTTTCCCCACGTTGCAGGCCATCACAGATCAGTTTTCTGTTATTATAGACTCATTTTGCTATTCTGTACATGGAATCACACAGGATATACTCTTTGTGTCTGGCTTCCTTTGCTTAGCATAATGTTTTAGAGACTCATCCATGCCATTTTTATATCAGTAGTTATTGCTTTTAATTGCCAAGTATTAGTCCATTGTACCTATACACCAGCATTTTTTTAAATCTATTTATCTCTAGTTGACTATATAGATTGCTCTTAGGTTTTGGCTACTAGGAAAAGGTTTCTATGAATTTTTTGTAAAATTTTTATGTGGAAATATGCTTTTGTTTGTCTTAGTAAACACCTAGGATTAGAATTATTCAGTTAGATGGTAAGTGTATGTTCAAATTTAACTTTATAAGAGGCTGCCAAACTGTTTTCCAAAGTGGTTTTCCTCAGTTTATACTTCAGCTGGCAATGAATCAAAGTTCCATTTGCTCCACATCCTTACCAACATTTGTTGACGTCAGCCTTTTTGGTTTAAGCTTTTCTAATCATTATGCCATTGCAGTATTAACTTGAAATTCCTTGACAACTATGATGAGAACCTTTTCTATTTCTTATTGAAGGTTCGCAGATCTTCTCTTGTGATTTGTTTTTTCAAATTCTTTGCCCATTTTTAATCGACGTGTTTGCATTTTTATGACTGAATTGTAAGTGTTCTTTAAATATTATGGACAAAAATTTTTGTTAGGTAGATTGGCTAAAAATATTTTCCATCACTCTATGGCTTCTATTTTCATTATCTTAATAGTGTCACTTGAAAAGCAGAAGTTTTAATTTTGAATAACCCAATTTTATCAGTTTTTAAAATTTTTATATTGAGTATGGGGTTTCCTTTAAGAACTCTTGTATAATTCAGGGTCATAAAGCTTTGTTTTATATTTTCTTCTGGAAATTTTATAGTTTTAGCTATAAAACTATAGCTTATTATGATTAACTTATGATTAATCTTCAGTTAATTTTTTTACTACCCAAATAATTTATTAGCATTGATTCACAAATAAATTCTAAGTCAATAGTGACCTGTTCCATAATTGAGATAATGTATGTGCTAAAATTAACTAGCCAACATCTTTTTTTACTAGTCAAAAATGCTGTAAAATTTTACTACGTATTATCCAATATTTTGCAACAAAATTATACATATATGTGCACACATGAATACACTCATATATTGAAATGATCATATAAATTTCCTCTTTGGATGTCTTCCCATGAGAGCAGTTTTATACAATACCCATTGGTGTTGGCTGCGAATTTACTACTAGACAATATATATTTTTTCCAGATTTTTAAAAATATAAAATATTATTAAATATTATTAAACTATAGTTAACATACAATACTATATTATTTTCAAGTATACACCATAGTTATTCAACATTTATATACTTCATGAAATGATCACCGTAAGTCTAGAACCATCTGACACCGTACTATGCTATCACGATATTATTGACTGTGTTCCCTGTGCTGTAGCTTAAACCCCCATGACTTATTTGTTTTATACCTGGAAATTTGAACCTTATTCCCCTTCCCTCCCCCTCTCCAACTTTTAAAATTTTTTAATTATAGTTCACATTCAGTATTATTTTATATAAGTTCAGGTGTACAGCATAGTGACTAGACATTTATATAATTTATGAAGTGATCCCCCTGATTAGTCTAGTACCTGCCTAACACTATACATAATTATTACCATATTAATGACTATATTTTCTATGCTTTACATACCCATGACTATTTCATAACTATCAACTTCTACTTTTTAACTATCATTTCATCTTTTTCACCTTGTCTTCCAACCCCTTCCCATTTGGCAACCATCAGCTTGTTCCCTGCATTTGTGAGTTTGTTTTTGTTTTGTTTGTTCATTTATTTTGCTCTTTAGTTTCCACATGTGAGATCATATAGTATTTATCTTTGTCTGACTTATTTCACTCAGCATAGTACCTTCAAGGTCCATTCATGATGTTGCAAGTGGTAAGTTTTCACTCTTTTTTGTGGCTGAATAATAATCCATCATATATAAGTAACACTTCTTTCTCCAAACATTTATTGATGGGCACTTAGGTTGCTTCCGTAACTTGGGTATTGTAAATAACGCTGTAATGAACAATTGGGTGTATATATCTTTTCGAATTAGTGTTTTACGTTTCTTTGGATAAATACCCAGGAGTGGAATTGCTGGCCATAAGGTAGTTCTATTTTTAAATTTTTAAGGTACCTCCATACTGTTTTCCATAGTGGCTACGTCAGTTTGCAATCCCAACAAAGTGTATGAGGATTCCCTTTTCTCCACATCCTCACCAACACTTGTTTATTGATTTATTGATGATGGCCATTGAAAAAGGTGTGAGGTGTGAGGTTTTCATTTGCATTTCTGATGATTAGTGATATTGAGCATCTTTTCATATGTCTGTTGGCCCTCTGTATGTATGTCCTCTTTGGAGAAATGTCTGTTCAGGTCCTCTGCCGTTTTTTAATTGAATTGTTTGTTCTTTTGATGTCAAGTTGCATGAGTTCTTTATAAATTTTGGATTAAACCTGTATTGGATATAAGATTGGCAAATATCTTCTCCCACCCGTAGGCTGTCTTTCCATTTTGTTGATGGTTTCCTTTGCTGTACAAAAACGTTTCAGTTTGATGTTGTCCAATTTGTTTATTTTTTCTTTTGTTTTCTTTGCCTGAGGCTACATGTCAGAAAAAACGTTAGTAAGAGCAATGCATATGTTTTCTTCTAGGAGTTTTATGGTTTGGGGTCCTACTTTTAAGCTTTTGATACATTTTGAGCTTATTCTTGTATATGGTATAAGAAGGTGGTCTAGTATCATTTTTTTTTGGTTTTGTTTTGGCATGAATCTTTCCAGTTTTCCCAACACCGTTTATTAAATAGACTGTATTTACCTGATTGTATATTCTTGCCTTCTTTGTCATAAATAAATTAATCATATAAGCATGGGTTTATTTCTGGGCCCTCTATTCTGTTCTATTGATCTATGTGTCTGTTTTTAGGCCAGTACCATGGTGTTTTGATTACTATAGCCCTGTAGTATAGTTTGGTATCAGGTATTGTGATTGCTCAAACTTTGTTCAAGATTTCTGTGGCTATTTGGGGTCTTTTATGATTACATATAAATTTTAGGATTATTTGTTCAAGTTCTGTGAAAAATGCCATTGATATTTTGATAGGGATTGCGTTGAATCTATAGATTGCATTAAGTAGCATGGACATTTTAACTATATCAATTCTTCCTATCTATGAGCATAGTATATGTTTCCATTTATTGGTGTTTTCTTCAATTTCTTTCTTTAGTGTCTTATAATTTTCAAGTACAAGTCTTTTACCTTTTAAGTTAAACTTATTCATAGGTTGTTTTAAATGCAATTTTACGTGGGATTGTTTTCTTAATTTCTCTTTCTGATATTTCATTATTGGCACATAAAAATGCAAGCAATTTCTGATTATTAATTTTGTATCCTGCAACACTACTGAATTCATTTATCAGTTCTAATAGTTTTTTGTAGAATCTTTAGGGTTCTCTCTATATAGTATCATGTATCTGCAAATAATGACAGTTTTACTTCTTTGTTTCCAATTTGGATGCATTTTATTTCTTTTTCTTATTTGATGGCTGTGGTTAGGATTTCTAATGCTATATTAAATAAAAGTGGTAGAAGTGGACATCTTTGTCTTAGTCCTGACTTTAAGGAAAATGCTTTGCCCTTTTCCCCATTTAGTGTCATATTAGCAGTGGCTTTGTTATATATTCCTTTAATATTGAGTTATGTTCCCTTTATTCTCACTTTGCTGAGAGTTTTTATCATAAATGGATGCTGGATTTTGTCAAATGCTTTTTCTGCATTTATTGGTATGATCATATGACTTTTATCCTTCATTTTGTTTATGTGATGTATCACATTAATTGATTTGTAATATTAAACCAATCTTGCATCCCAGGAATAAATCCCACTTGGTCATGGTGTATGATCTTTTTAATATATTGCTGAATTCGGTTTGTTAACATTATGTTGGGGATTTTTACATCTATGTTCATCAGGCATATCAGCCTACAATTTTCTTTTTTTGTAATGTCTTTGTTTGATTTTAGAATCAGGGTAATGTTGGCCTTGTAAAATGAAGTTTGGAGTTTTCTATTCCTTTAATTTTTTGGAGTAGCTTGGGAAAGATAAGTGTTAATTCTTTGAATATTTGGTATAATTCATCTGTGAAGCCATCTGGTTCAGTACTTTTGTTTGTTGGGAGTTTTTTGATTACTGATTTGATTTTATTAGTACTAATTAGTCTGTTTAGATTTTCTGTTTCTTCTTGATTCAGTCTTCGAAGATTGTAAGTTTTTAGGAATTTATCCATTTCTTCCAGATTGTCGAATTTGTCGGCATATAATTGTGCATGGTATTTTCTTATAATCCTTTCTATTTCTGTGGTGTCCATTGTCACTTCTCTTTTATTTTTGATCTTATTTATTTGGCTTCTTTTTTTTTTTTTTCCTTTCTAAGGCTGATTAAGGATTTATCAATTTAGTTTATCTTTTCAAAGAACCACCTTTTGGTTTCTTTGATTTTCTGTATTGATTTTTTAGACTCTACTTCATTTATTTACCCTCTTATCTTTATTATTTCCCTTTTTCTATACATGTTGGGTTTTGTTTGCTTATCTCTTTCTAGTTCCTTTAGGTGTAAGGCTGGATTTTTTATTTGAGATTTTTCTTGTTTCTTAAGGTAGACCTATATTGCTGTAAATTTCCCTCTTAGGACTTCATTTATTGTAACCCGTAGATTTGGGGTCATTTTGTTTTAGTTTTTGTTTGTCTCAATATATCTTTTGATGTCTTACTTATTCTCACTGTTAACCCATTCATTGTTTAGTAAGATGCAATTTACCTCTATGTGTTCATGTATTTTCCAGTTGTTTTTTATTCTTGTAATTGATTTTTAGTTTCATGTCATTTTGGTCAGAGAAGATAATTGATATGATTTCAGTCTTTTTAAATTTATTGAGACTTGTTCTGTGGCCTAACGTGCTCTATCTTGGAAAATATTCCATGTGCACTTGAAAAGAATGTATATGTCGCTGCTTTAGGGTGAAATGCTCTAAAAATATCAATTAAATCTATCTGATATAACGCGTCATTTAAGGCCACTGTTTCTTGTTGATTTTCTATCTGGAATATCAATCCCTTGATGTCAATGAGATGTTAAAGTCCCCTAGTATGACTGTATTACTGTCAATCTCTCCTATTTTGTTGAGTAATATTTGCTTTATGTATTTAAGTGTTCCTATGTTGGGTGTATAAATGTTTACAAGGGTTATATCCTCTTGTTTGATCAATCCCCTTATCATTGTGAAATGCTCTTCTCAGTTTCTAATTATAGTCTTTGTTTTAAAGTCTATTTTGTCTGATATATGTATGGCTACCTCAGCTTTTTTTCCTTTGGATGAAATATCTTCTTCAATCTCTTTTCTTTCAGTCTGTGTGTGTCTTTTGATCTGTAGTGAGTCTTTGTAGACAGTATATGTATGGGTTTTGTTTTCTTATCCATTCAGCTACCCTATGTCTTTTGGGTGGAGCATTTAATCCATTTACATTTAAAGCAATTATTGATAGGTATGTATTTATTGCCATTTTATTACTCAAACTTATGTTCTTTTTTATTTTTCCCCTTCTTTTTAAAAAATAAGACCCTTTAACATTTCTTGTGATACTGGTTTGGAGATAATAAACTTCTTTAGCTTTTTCTTGTTTGGGAAGCTCTTTATCTCTCCTTCAACTTTAAATGATAGGCTTGATGGGTAGAGTAGTCTCGGTTATAGTTCCTTGTTTTCATCACTTTGAGTATTTCCTGCCAGTCCCTTCTTGCCTGCAAAGGTTGTTGAGAAATCAGCTGACAGTCTTATGGGAGCTTCGTTGTAGGTGACTAACTGCTTTTCTCTTGCTGCTTTTGAGATTCTCTCTTTGTCTTTAACCTTTGGCATTTGAATTATGATGTGTCTTGGTGTGGGCCTGTTTGGGACTCTGTGCTTCGTGGGCTTGTATGTCTATTTCCTTTACCAGGTGAGGAAAGTTTTCAGTTATTATTTCTTCAAACAGGTTCTCAATCCCTTGTTTTCTTCTGGTACCCCTATGATGCAAATGCTATTATGATTGATGTTTTCCCAGAGGTCCCTTAAACTATTTTTTTTTTCTTTTTTCTTTTTGCTCTTCTGATTGGGTGTTTTCTGATGCCTTGTACTCTAAATTGCTTATTCAGTCCTCTCCTTCTTCTAATCTGCTGTTAATTCCTTCTATTGTGTTCTTCATTTTAGTTACTGTAATCTTCATTTCTGACTGGTTCTTTTTTATTGTTTTTATGTTGAGTTTTCTGTTTCCTATTTCTTTTTTGAAGTTCTTACTAAGCTCATTAAACATCTTTGTAACCAGTATTTTGAACTCTATATATGATAGTTTGCTTGCCTCCATTTTGTTTAGTGATTTTTCTGGAGTTGCCTCCTGTTCTTTCATTTGGGACTTTTTTTTTTTCCGTTTGTTTCCTTATTTTGGCTGCCTATCTGTGTATGTTCCCATGGATTAGATAGATCTGGTACATCTCCAAGTCTTGGCAGGGTGGTCTTATGTAGTATCTGTCCTATGGGGCCCATTGGTGCAGTGTCTCTGGTAACCTGAGCTGGATGCTCCAGGTACCTGGTACATCTCCAAGTCTTGGCAGGGTGGTCTTATGTAGTATCTGTCCTATGGGGCCCATTGGTGCAGTGTCTCTGGTAACCTGAGCTGGATGCTCCAGGAGTGTACCTTGTGTGTGTTGTGTGTTCTTTCCTGTTGTAGTTGAGTCTTGATTGCTGTTGGCATGTCAATAGATGGGATTAACCCTCAGGCTTACGGGCTGTAAGAATTGGCCAAGACCACAGCATATGAGCTGCTGTATGGGGGCTAACCCTATTTTGCAGGAATCGCCCCAGTGGGCTCTGGTGCCTGCGGAGACCACCCTTTAGATGTGCCACTTGTATGGCTAATTGAGTGGTGTTCTGTTGTGGTTTGAACCTGGCCACTGTGTGTTCTAGTTCTGGGGCCTTTTGGAACAGGCTCCTGTGCAGATCAAGGCCAGCTGCTGTCTGTGACTTGTCCAGGGCTGCCTTGTAGAGACTACACAGCAATCTGCAGTTGGTTGCTCCCTGTGCTGGACCTGGAGGTGCATGGGAGAGATCACACTGTGAACAAAAGCCTGCCTCCACCTACCAGTTACCCATAAGTCTCAGTTATGGAAAGAACCTTGGGTGGTATGGGAGTTGGGTGGGACAGGGTTTTAGGATGTAATCAGCATGGGTCAAGTGGTGTTAATGGGTTAATGCAGAATCAGACTTGACATCAGTTCTGAGCCTGGGGTCACTCTGCAAAAGGCTCAGAGCACATGGAGGCCAGCTGTTGCCTGTGTTTGGCCTATAGACCCCAGAAAGTTGCCTAAGAAAGACTGCAGTGGGGGCCAGCACTTGTTGCCTGCAGGCCACTGAAACAGTCTCTGGTGGTACACTATTTGGGTAGGGTGGGTTGTCAGGGAATCACCAGCATGGGGCAAGCGGTGTTCAATAGGTTAATGCAGATTTATATTTGACCCAAGTTCTGGGCCTGGGTCCATTTTGCAGAAGTCTCAGAGCACACAGAAGCTATCCACTGCCTGCCTGGGGTCCGAGGACCCCTGAAAGTTGTCTATGAAAGACTGCAATATAGGCCAACGCCGGCTGCCTGCCAGCTGTGGAAAAGCCTCTGTCATTGCACAAGTTTTGTGGGGTAGAGTCTCAGGTAGTCATCACAGTGGAGTGAGTGGAGTTCTCTAGGCCAATGAATATTCATATTTGGCTATGTGAGGGGAGAGATTAACACAGGAAAGATGGTGTACACCTACTGGCTACACAGGAGGGAAAATAGTGGTTTCCCCTCCTGTCCTCACCCTGAAGCCACATGGCTCAGTTTCTCTTTGTATGCCTCTAGCACCTCTTAAGCCTCAGTCCTTTTCCAGAGCCCAGGTTGAGTGCTTGGGAGTGAGAGAGTCTGTGTGCAGGCCCTTCAAGAGGACACCTTTGTTTCTAGCCACCTTTCGTTACAACCAGATGGGTGGAATCCTTGCTGATTTTTACAGCCAGATGTTTTGGGGGCTCCTTTTCCTGGCACTTGTGCTCCAGGCTGGGTATCCTGGTGTTGGGCTGGGACCCCTTGCCCTTCCAGTAGGACCTCTGCAGCCGAGATATCCCTCCTAATTCTCAACTGCCACACATGGGTGTGAAACCAGACCATTTTTCATCTCTGCCCCTTCTACCAATTTCAAGTGGCTCCTTCTCTATCTCCTTAGTTATAGGACCTCTGCTCAGGCAGTCTTTGGATGGCTTCTTAGGGTGATCTATAATTTAGTTGTAATTTTAATATGGTCACAGGAGGCAGCAAGCACAGAGTTTACCTGCACTACCATCTTGACCAAAAGTCCTTATTATTTATCATCTTAACTGTAGGTTTTTAAATAGACTTTTTGAAAAAGAAATCAAGTTGATAAAGTTCTTTCAATTTAGTATTTGCATGAATCACGAATGGGTGTTTAATTTCGTTAAATTATTTTTCTGCATCTATTTAGATGATTTTTAAAAATTATTTTCAAATCCGTTAATTTAGAAAATTACATTGAATTATTTTTCACATATTAAGCTAACTTTTCATTAAAATAAAGCTATCTGATCATTATTTGCTATTATTTACATATTGCTTGTTTTGACCTACTAATATCCTGTTAAGGAATTTCATGTCTCTATTCATGAGAGAAATTCACCTGCAGTTTTCTCTCCTTGTAATATATTTTTCCAGATAATGCTGGCCTCATACACTCTTTTGGGAAGTATTTATTTTTCATTTGACATTTTGTGAAAGACTTTGTATAAGATTGGCTTTAGGTATTTCTTTAATACTTGGTAGAATTCATGAGTGAAGGTATCTAAGCCTCCAGTCTTCCTGGCTAGGAGGTTAAACATCATGATTTGGACTTTTTAAATAGATTAAATTGTAATTTTTTTGTATTTATCCAGACAATTTCTGGCCAAGTGTATTGTCCATCTCTATACATATTCCGAGAGCATTTAGAAGAAATGTTTATTCTGTCATCCTTGAGTATCAATTCCATAAATTTCAATTAAATTGGTTAATGATGCTATTTAAGTTTTTTATATCCTTACTGATTTTTTGACTACTCATTCTATCAATTACCAAGAGAAGAAGGTTGGCATCTCCAAATGTAATTATGGTAAACTTCTTGAGTGCCTTTGAGTGTTATTGTACTTAAGTATTTTTGCACAGATTTTGTATATGTTATAAATGCGAATAAGTTAGTAAGACATAAGCTACTTTGCTATTATCAAAATCAGAATTCCTGTGTAGATCACTTTTAGTATTTTGTAAAGAAAATAGCCACCATCATGTGTGTTTAGCAGAGACTAGAAGATGGTATTGACTGCCCTGGTCTAGAACCATACTGAAAAAGTCAGAGAAGAGATTCATTACAGAGAAGCAAGTGGCTTGAGGCAGAATTGGTGATAAGATAGTATTTGGGTTACGTACTGCTGGGAAGTAAGGAATAACAAATTTGTTGCTCGCCCTGATGTATAGGGAAAATCTGAGATTTTTTTTATCTGTTTGGTTTTTATATGGGCAGGATAGCAGTGTTACAGTGCTGGTACAGGGTATATACCTTGCATATAAGGCTTTCAATTATAGGTTTGAGCTCTTTCTTTGCTCTGGCTTCAAAGGATATTGGGAAAGTTTAGGCAACAGTAGGATCTATGTGAATTTTAATGGACTCTGTTAAAATTATTTTTCCCATGCCAGTGTAATTTTAGCCCATACAGTGTCAAATATGGTGTCAAGATCTGAATCTGGCATATGCATCAGAAGTAACAGAGAAGAAAATAGTATATCCAGATTACATAAAATATGATTTTGACTATAGGAATCTTTTGGAACCACAAGAAATTGTTTCTCTGTTGTACATATAATATTAGATTTCCATTTGCAAAATAAGTCTCTATTGTATTTTTATAAATGATATCTTGGAGCAGGGAGAAATGTTTGTAGTTAAGTGTCCAAGGGTTACAGGTAAGTGCTAGGAGATAGGGAAGATATATGGGTCATTTGAAATACCTGTCACCTGTTGTATGTTTGCTATGAGAAGGATAAAGATATTGAGCAAAGGTGGCAATGTTTAATGCAGAAAGGGTACTTCTTGTATCTACTAGGAATTGATGAAGGTAGCTATCTATATTTATAGTGAAGTCACCTTTAGTATTTAAGGGTAAGGCAGAATATTGGGTGCCTTTTCCCTCCTCAGATCACCCTCATTGATACGAATTGTGGGATAGTTCTGTGTCTTGTTTTTTCTTTTGTAAGATAGGACAATCTCTTTTTTATTGTCCACTCTGTTTACATTATCTACAAATTACCTTGTCAAAAGGTTGTCAGTTGGAAAGTGGATTTGATCTGCAGGGCAATGAGTTTATTTGGGGAACTGTTTAATTTTGTTCTAAAACTCTTTCAAAATGCTCTACTGTGAGAACAGAGCCCCAGAAAGCAGTTTCCAGGCTCTCGGCCTCACATAGAAAGGTGCTGGCTCAGGTAGTAAATGGCCATCAACTGTGATTGCATGGCCATCAGCTGTGGCTTGTTGGCCGTCAGCTGTAACCAGTGAGCCATTGGCCACTGATATAACTGCTGTGGCTATGCTAGCAGAAAAAAATGGGGGCTAGCAAGAAGATGGTGGCTGAGCTAACAAGAGCGGATTGCAGAGAGGCGGACGCCGCCAGAGAGAATATAGTGATATGACTCCCCTACTTATGGCTCCGTGGGTCTTCCTTTTTGTCCTCACCATACCCTGCGTTCTCTTGTGGGGAGCGGGAGCAGAGACCCCGCCTGGTACCCCGCACGACACATGACGCAGCGAGCAGGGTCTCCCACACGACATCCACTAAAAGTTATAACCAAGGTAAAGACCCTATTTTTCATTTTAATTTTGGTTTTTGAATTAGATCTCCAATTTCAAGTTCAACTCCACTGACAAAATAAGATGAAAGTGCTGCTATTACACTGATACCTTCTTTCATTTCCAAATGTTATAAGGCATTCATTGGCTGTCCATTACAAAAGTCTTCTGTAGTTTTATCTTGTCTCTATTTGCAGAGAAAATTATGGTACAACTAATTTTTATTGAAATTATTTTGGGTACAGTTTTTTAGGAGACTTTGTCCTGCTTTTCAGGTCCTCTTTTGACTCTCAGGTTTATTGTGGAGTAAAGGAACCTGTAGGTCTCTTTCCAGATGACTCTAATAACTTTTTGCCATCCAGCAATTTAGCACTTAAGCTTTCAATCAACATGTATACAAGTTGATATAGGTCGGTAACCCTGGGCTATTTATTTGGGGGTACTAGGAGAGTTGTTGGGGGAAAAGTAAGGGATCTGGACTAGGGGGAAAACAAAGAGGAGATAACAAAAGAAGAGAGATCAGAAAGATAAGGGGTGAAGGAACAACTGGATGTAGAGAGGCAAGTGAATGGCAAGAAGGGGGAATATTCAACAGGAAAATGAGTCTACTTGGTTCTTGCTTAAGTTTGTCAATTGGCTCATTTGCTTTGGCCAAAGAACCTTGTTTATTGAAACAAGGTTTTAGTCAGAATTTCCTTTGGAGTTGTGGGGAAAGAGCCAGGACTACAATTTCCAGGCTCTCACCCTCACATGGAAAGGTGCTCACTCAGGTAGTAAATGGCCATCAACTGTGATTGGATGGCCATCAGCTGTGGCTAGTTGGCCATTAGCTGTAACCAGTGAGCCATTGGTCACTAATATAATTGCTGTAGCTACTCTAGCAGGAAATGGGGACTACCAAGAAGATGGTGGCTGAGCCTGCAAGCAGTGCAGTGAGGGTTGTGGATCATGTGACTCCTGTTTCCTGTGTCTCCAACCCAGCTGCCAGCGAGACTATAGTGGTGTGACTCCCCCATCTATGGCTCTGTGGGTGTTCCTTTTTGGCCTCACCATATCCTGCGTTCTTATGTGGGGAACGGGACTAGAGACCGTGCCTGACACCCTGCGTGACAAATGGCGCAGTGAGCAGGGTCTCCTGTATGACAGCTAGCAAGAGCAGATTGCAGTTAGCATGGCAGAGTGTGGATTGTGGATTGCAGAGAGGCGGATTGCAGTTAGCAAGTGAGGTTGGTTCGCAGAGACAAGTGGATTGGCAGGTTGCGGATAGTGTGGCTCCTGCTTCCTGTGTCTCCAACCCAGCCACCAGCGAGAATATAGTAGTATGACTCCCCTAGCTATGGCTCCGTGTGTGTTCCTTTTTGGGCTCACCACGTCCTGTGTTCTTATGCAGGGAGCGGGAACAGAGACCCCACATGAGTCCCTGCATGACAGGAGTCCTCTGCCTATCAATCAAAAGATGCTGCTCATTGGGCTTGTGAAATCTTATTTCCTTTTTTTCTAAGGTGACTCTCAAATGAACAAATTTGTTTAAATGAAATGTTCCCTAGAGTGTCACAGTTATGACATTTAGAAAGATAGGCACAAGAATTTGGATTATAATAAGCATACATACAAAAGGCAAGGGTATTTATAGGTGGAGGAGATTATATAGACTTAGGTGACCCCATGAGTCCTGGCCATGTTAGGTAGGACTGTAATGTAATGCTTGTGCACCTCCTGTCTCAGGATCCCAAGCCGATGCTCGGCTGCCTCTGAGCACAGACCTGACAATCTGCACCCGTACCCCTACCCCTAGCAAGTGGAAAACAAGAGAGAATGCTCTCTTAGATCCACGCCAGTTCTCAGGAGACAAAAAATCAAGAAAGGAAATAACCTCATCCAGTTTTATTGGTGACTCACAGCAAAGTTTGTCCAAGAGGACACAGATTCATTGAGAACCACAATCTCAGCAGTCTGTGAGGCCAGCTGGAGCAATAGGCTTATAGGGTGTAGGGACAGAGTCCCAGAGAGCAGTTTCCAGGCTCTTGACCCCATATGGAAAGGTGCTGGCTTGCGTCGTAGATGGCCATCAGCTGCAACTAGTTGGCCATCAACTGTAACCAGTTATCCATTAGCCACTAATATAATTGCCGTGGCTGTGCTAGCAAGCGCCAATGGCGGCTAGCAAGTGCGGTTAGCAAGCTGATGGCAGATTGCGGATTGTGTGGATCCTACTTCCTGTGTCTCGCCTGGCTACCAGGCAGACTGGGGTGCAGGAAGGCCACTCGTTGGGATACTGGCAGATGTTTGCTTTTGTGTTTCAACCAGCCGCCAGCGAGAATATAGTGGTATGACTCCCCTATTTACGACTCCGTTGTTTTTTGTTTTTGGCCTCACCATATCCTGCGTTCTTGTGCGGGGGAGCAGGAGCTGAGACCCTGCATTACATAGGGTCTATGCCTGGGTTCTACCCTGTGATTCTCCTGCTTATAATGAATAACACACTTAAACAGCACAACACAGGACAGTCGCACAAAAGAGCAAAAACACTATGAAAAGGAGTGCTTCATTCTACCAAGGATGCCAAACAAACAAGAATCAATAAGAAAACCCTGTTACCAAACTGAGAATAAATAATACTCAAGGAGCACAGTGGAAAGGGAGTGGAGTTCAGACCTGGTGCTAATTTACAACTTTGGAATGGCCTCCATAACTGACAGCAGCAAATGACAAAGAGATACTATGGGTACTGCACCTTGTCAAAGACCGGGGTCTGCAGCGGTGGGTAAAGCAGATTTTCTGGGTAAAAACTTCAGGACACTGGAAATAAGCAAAGACAACCTATGCTAGAACAAATAGTTTCTTTCTATAGGAAGCTCTATTAGAGCTTCCTATAGAAAGAAAGTCAGCCACTGTCACTTGTGTTTGGCAGAGACTCAAAGGCAGGCAGAAGAATGGCAAAATTTTATAGTGGGGAAAAAAAGGAAGGCTCCGGTATGCTCTGGAGATTGTTGGCTAGAAAAGCTGGAGGTGGGCTAACTAACTAGAACTGGGCCTCTTTAGAGATGGTTTGAGGTACTATATGCTTTCTCTGGTTGTGAGTTTCTCTGGTTGTGAAGCGGGACACAAAATAGGGAAGCTGGCAGTGGTTGATAAAGTACTGATTGTCTGGGCCTATTGCTGCAGAAGTCGTGGGTCAGTTTTTTTATCCCATATGGTCTCGCCATTGTCCAACTTGTATATTCAGTCTCTTACAATTATGTGCAGATCTCTAAAATACCATTTTATTTTTCTTGTAATGTTACAAGGTACATTTTGGTGTCATGATTAAATACATGACCACAATGACAAACCTATTTGCTTTATATAGATAGCAAACTATATAAAATATTTTAGCTAAAAGTTTACTCATTTAACACAATAAAGAAAAAAACCAAACAAATATTCAGCCTGAAAATAATGATCTCAAAGAAGCTCTTAAAGGAAAAACCCATTTTTATCTCCCTAAAATATCCTAGGACACCTTCTCCTCAATGTCACTGCCATTTATCCTTGATGCTCTTTTAAAATGAGTATGCGTTTTTTCACCAGGTGAGAACTGAACCTCTTCACAGAGAGAAGGATGACCTATTTTAAACTTTTACACCCTTGATAAGTGTTGTACTGTGTGATTAAGAAGCATGGAAACCCAGAAGGCTCAAACTAGAAGAAACCTTTGGAATAGTCACTGTTTCTTTGCAGCCAGTAAATGGAATTTTTAAATTGTGTGAGATCTTAGCACCCTCAGTAGGCTGGCTGACAACGTGTAGTCTCTTAAGCTGAGTGCCAACAGCAGCTTGCCTATTAGAGTGACAATGCATTGAGGAACATGCTGTACTACTTCAGTTGTTACTTTCAGCAATCTCTGCCCTCCTTCCTCCACCTCTTGCTAGTCTTTCATGCACACCTCCTCTAACACCTCCATTTTCATTAAATATCTTGAGGGTAATGCAAATCAAGACTTTTCCCCCCAGAGCTTGACATGGGAAAAAATAATTCACCTTCTCTTGCTCAGAGCCTACAGTGACTGACTAGTTTTAGATTATGATTTCATGCCTTTGACTTACTCAGAATCCTAATTTCATCTTTAAAAAAAAAAAGAAAACCAAGTTTTGTTTTCTGAAAGTGCATTTTAAGCACTAAATAAGTACAAAGCATTATTGAATCAGTTGAATTTTATATGTGACTTGGAACAGCACTTGTTTTTACCAAAGAAATATGGGAGATTGAACCCTAAGGAGAGAAATGTGGTGTTCATATCATTTTCACTCATAAGTATGCACATTCAAAAATGTCCTGTGATCGCTTCTCGGCCTTTTGGCTAAGATCAAGTGTAAAAATGTCCTGTTTACAGTTGGAAATGTAAGAAGGGCATACCAAAGGCACATACAGTTATTGTGGTCAGCTTCAGGTTCCAGGTCCTCTATGACTTACTCATATGCGGAAGGCATGTAGCTTCTGATGATCTGGTTGCATCATTAGAAAATTAGAAATCATTAGAAAATGTTCATCACTGTAAACAATTAAATACCATGGTCACCAGAGAAAGATTAGTGCAATAGAAAAAGTTAAAAACTCCCACTTAATTTATGCATGACATAACATGATCTCTGGTAGTGGCTTTAAAATACTGCAGCAAAGAAAATAGGAAAGAAGAAGAAAGATAGCCAAAATGTTGATGATTATTGAATTGAGTGATAAAATGTTCATTTTATGATTTCTCCTACTTTGAGTATGTTTAACATTTTTCACAATTAAGGTTAAAATACACCTCCCCACTGGAAAAGGGTAGTATGGAAAACAAAAACAGGGTCATTTGTCATTTGTCCAACGTGATATCACATTGGACAAAATTAGCAAGGACTTCCTGCCCTGGCAAAGGTTGGAAACTCCAACTTTTACCAAGGAGTCAAGTGCCTGGCTCTTCTTGGTTCTAAAATCAGATAAGCTTCCTTTCAAAAAAGCAATGCATTTATTGCATTTGCATAGACCCCCTCCTCCAAAGCATTCAGAATTTAAGATTTATTAAGCTTTGGAGCTGGTTGAGCTCTTTGAGCTCTGAGGGCTGCTGAGGCTCAGAAGCAAAACGTGAAGAGCTGCTATTCATTTTTGTTGAGTTCCCTGACTATGAAGTGGGGAATGAAACAGCCTTGTTAAAACACTTTAAATTCCTTGGCTACAATTGATATCTAATCATAAACTATTACTTTGCTTCCCCCCCACCCCATTATTTTCAGAGTAGCTTTAGTCCAATGGCATAAATCACCACTAAAGGGGTAAAGAAATGAAATCTGCGCTTGGATGAGTATATGATTCTGTTTTACTGCTTCTGCTATAAAGCCTTATAGTGCCCTCATTGCAGATTGTTTCTCATTTTCCCAGCTTAGAGCTTCTGCTGCTATGGCAAATGAAAATCAGTTGAAACAACAACAACAAAAACCCGAGGGATTGGGTTTTAATAATCATATATCGTAAATGAGCTTATCATTGTGTGAACACAGATCTGAGCAATTTGGTACATCATTTGTATATCCTCTAAATTAGTACAGTGCTTATCTTGTAGGGGCTAAAATGCACCATGTGTCTCATCTGGCTTCATGTTACAGAACGGGGATGGTGATGGGAGGTGGGGGGAAGCAGAGTTGTCCCAGAATAGTGACTAGACAAAGCATTTACTCCCTCTTCCTGCTTAAGTTAGTAGTATGAGGCTCACGGAGAGGTAATGCAGTGCAGTGGAGAGAGCAGTGGCTTTGATTCCAAAGGCCCAGCTAACTCTCATCTCAGCCTGTGTATGCTGGGTGAGACTGTGCAAACATAAACTCCTATGATAGTTCCATCCTTTATAAAATGAGGGTCAGGATACCTTTTTTTGTGGAGATGTGAGAAGGATTAAATTAAATGAGGTACCCTTGACTCAGTATCTTTCCATGGCACCTGGTTATCAACGCCTACTTTGAGGTCAACCCAATAGTCTAACTTCTCAAGGCTTGCACCCTGCTAATGAGACATACTAGAAAAGACTCACTCAGAAGCCCACATTTTGATGCCTCTGTCAATACACGTATTCACGCACTCTAATTTTAGTTGGGTCTCCAGGACTGCCAGGCAATCCTTTTGTTTTTGTAATCAATTCTCTCCTTTCTCTGCCCATGCTATTTTTTTAATCTAATTTTTCTTTGAACACACTATGCTATGACTTAATCTCAATTCTCAGCAAATGACTTTGACTGTACTGCACTGAGAAAAGAGAGAAAGAGGAAAAGAAAAATATAGTAGGACTTCTCACAACTTTCTATAACTCTACGCTTAAGGTTATCAGCATTCCTAGTCATCCTTTCCCCCTTCTTTGTTCTCACTCTGGAATAATGAGCCCCCCTCTTCAAGACTAATCCTCACTCTTGTCTGATTTCTTCCAATTACCCATCCTGAAGACCTAGTCTATTAATCATCCACTGTCTTCATTCTATGTTCTCATTTCCCTCTATAATGGCATCTGTGCTGGGACACCTAATTACATTCAATATTTTCATCTTAACAAAAGAAACCCTCCCTAGATCTGGGTTCTAGGTTGACATGTCTGGCAGCCTATGTTCTTCCTTCCCTTCCCTTTACCACCAAACTTCTCAGAAGAACTCTGTTTTCTGCTTCACTTTTATTCACTCTTCAACCCACTGTAATCTGACTACCACTCTACAGCTTAACGGAAATGATTTTTGCCAAGATCATCTATGATTATCTTGTTTTAAAACCCAGTCGTCACTTCTAGACCTTTGTTTAACTTCTCTGAAATACTTGTATTCAAAAGTACTGCTTTCTATTTAAAATATTCTTTTTCTATTTTTTGAGATTTCACATTCTGTTTGATTTTCCTCTTATATCTTAGCTTACCTAGTCTCAGCATCCTTTGCCAGTTTCTCTTCCTAGTTACATTTCTAGAATTTGGTAATTCTCAGGTTTCTAGCCTGGGATTTCATCTTTTCTCAATCCTACACCATCTCCCTGGGTAAATGTAATTACTTCTGAGGTTTCGATTAGGAATAATAAGCCTGAAGCTATGACTCCTGTCCAGCTTTCACTCTTGAATTCTAAGCCTTGAAAATTTTGCCCACTAGATAACTTTCCTTAAATGTCTCCTCAGCTTTTCAAGCTCAATGTCTTTGCATATAAAAGTTTCATCTTCTCCCACACCATTTTCTTCCCATTTCTACCCTGTCCCAATGAAGGGGCCTACCCTTTACTCAGTTGCCAAAACATTAAAACCAGATGTGGACTTAGAATATTCCCCTTCCTGCAGAATACGCACTATCAACATATTAGCCAACATCTGAATCCCAGAACTCTCACCTTTTCATATCTCTCACTAATTCTGTCTGGCATCTCTCACTGAGACTGCTGCCACACCTGCCTCTGATCTGTCTTCCTTGCCTCAGACCTGGCCACTCTCCAATCCATGTCTCTTTAGAACTCGCAGCAATCTTTCTACAACACAAACACCAATATGAACATTTCTTTTCCTTGGTTAAAACTCTTTAATTATTCCTTATTGCTTTATTGATACATACAAGGCACACCATAATCTTCCCTCTGCTAAACTTTGTAGATTAATATTCTTTTATTTCCTCATCCTGAAATGCTGACATTTAGACAAACTGAACAATGGAATGCTCTGTAAATGCATCATGCTTATTGGCATATATTTTTGTATATGCATTTCCTTCTTCCAGGAGCACCTTCCCACTCTCTCTTCCCAAATTCATCTCACTAACTTTTACCCACTAGATGCCAACTTCCACCTCACCTCCTCTAGGAAGCCTTCATTGGCTCTTTTCCTCTCTCCTTGCACTGACCCATAGGGGAGCTTTCTAGTGCCTGCCATAAATTTGGTCTTCAATTTTGATTACTACTTCTACTACTACTACTGTTAATAGAACTAGACCTGGAACTAAAGATTTTGGATTCCAAGTCCAGTATTATTTTCATAATGGACTATATCATTGCTATGCTTACCTACCCACTTTTCATGAAAAGCCTTGGTTGCTATAAATGATAATTATGAGCTTTAAGAGGTCCCCAGTTGTATATCAGACTCTTTGATCCCCTAGGTGCTGAAAATTAATCTTAATTCTATAAGGAGTGAACAAAGACATTGCCTTGGCAAGATGAATGTCAATTATAATGAGTTAATATTCACCTTCACTGTTAATCCATGAAAACTGAAGATGTGTGCCCATATGGCCATTAACAGTAGTGTTGGTATAATAATGTTCACAATTCCCCTTTGGCAATTAAAATAAATGCTCCTGAAGTGGAAGGGTAAGTCAAATGCTAAGTCAGAAACCACCCAAACTCAAATCCTACAAACAATTGGAGTTACTCTAGCTTTCAGGACTCAATATTCACGAAAATAAAAAATTAACAAAGTATATGCCTTTGAGTTGGCTCACATATTGGGGTGACCTTGATTTGTATGAAATGTGTTTTCTCTATTTTTATAGTTAAATGTTTGTGGTTTCTAATTTTTACCTAAAATCTGTATCTTGTGCTTGTGAGAAGAATGTGAAACTCTTCATTTGATTATCGCTACATAATATGCTTTTCAAGTTGTCAGGATTATAAATATTCAAATGAAAAAAGTCATTGTGCTTTAGTAGCATGTAAACCCTTTGTTCTGGATAATAAGAAAAACTATAAAAGCTTAATTATCACTGCTGTTTTACACTCCATGGAGTGTTGATAGAGTGTTGGACACCCTATAGAGTGTAGAAAAAATATAGTCTCTGACCTGAATGAAGATTGGTAGTGCTTTAAAAAAATTGATTTTTAGCTGATCACGAAGTATGTCATTATATTTACTAAATTTTTTAAAGAATAATTCTCTTCATTATTTTTATTATCATTCATGATAATTAATAGATGAGATAGAATGAATAAGGTCAGATTAGTCTTAATTGTTAAAACATAAAAACAGACACTATTTATAAAGTGTATTTAAATAATTTATTTTGTAGATAGACATATGTGACCAATTTGATAGGTTGGAAAATACCATCTTCTGAACTGCTGCCAAAGCAATGTTTGATCTGGCTCTATAAGAAGCACTTGCATGTCTGATACTCTGCTAGATTCTAGTTTTGCAGAGATATTATGGCCTGGTGTTTGTCTCACCACTCTTACCATAAGGCATGCAAGTTATCCATGTATAATAACAGAACCAAGTACAAGGTCAAAGGAAGTTCCAAGACCAGTGTGAACAGCTGACAGAGAACAGGTGGCCCCAGTGCTACAGAAGACTTAGAAAGAGGAAAAGGTGTTAACCAGATGGGCAGCAAAAGAAGTGGGTGGAAACTTAATTATGAAAGACGTCTTATCAAAGTTATCTTATAATTTATTGTCCAAGTTGGGGCACTTTTGAAAGTGAGTTATTTAATAATTATGCTGAAACAATAGCCAGTATTGGGTAAACAGGGTTAAATGATTGCCCTACTTGTATACCATGCCCATGTGATGGAGAGTAGCTGAATGGTTTTAAGGTTGGGGAGTGACATCATAAATTTTCATTCTTAAAGGCCATTTTTGGTGCCCCTGTGTTAGATAATTAGGAAGAGAGAGTGTGTGGACACAGAGATCATTCAGTTGACTAAGACATCCAGTTCCCCTGGTGAGAGTGCTAAGAGCCTCATCTGAAGCAAGGACCACGAGAAAACAGAAAGGGAAATAGATTTGAAAAATATTTAGAAGTCAGAATCAGTAGGACTGGTGACTAGATTTGGACTATTAAGAGGAGGAAATATTTTAGGATAACTATAGAGTTTCTGGGTTGGGCGACTATGTTAATGATGGTACAACCAATTAAAATAAAGATCAAGAGAAGACAGTAGGTGTTGGTTGAGGGAGAGCATAATATTAGCGCTGGCAGGCTGAGCTTGTGTGTTTGTGGGACACAGTGTGATAGAAATGTCTAGTAGCTGTTTGAAAAGATGGACGGATGTTCAGAGGAAAAGTCAAAGCTTTAAATGAACACAGGAAACTATTGTAATTACGAAAGTACTTGGCTTCAATTAAATGTTTCTCACTGTCAGTACTTGCTTGAATTCCTGGAAGGGCATCTTTGGCTTTCCAGTATTAATTCTTTCAATGTTAATGTGTCTACTGAAATGGGACTCTAATAACACTTTTTAATGCATTCTTGTCTTACAACAAATGTTTTCTCTATCTAATTGGAGAATATTTATTTGTTTATTTCTATAGCTCTATTTCGGAGGAACATTTTGCACAGGTTTTTTCCAAAGCAATCACAATATGAAATTTGTAGGATTTTGGTAGCCCATTGGCAGACATTGAATAATGTCATTTAGCAAAAGTATGCTTGAGGGTATGACCCACACCCCACATTCCATTCTATTGTTTCATTTGTCATTGTCACTGAGGCACATTTCAGCATATTGTAATGAAACAATCCAAATAGAAACACTACCATAAACTCAAACATGCAGACACTCATTCATTTACTATCCAGTTGGTAAGGCCCTACTGTGTTCTTGGTGCTTTTAAAGGTGGGAGGGTTTAGTAAGCAGTAGATGCTCTCCTAACCCTAACTGTAATTATAGTTATAATATTCATCTTGGTTGAGCTAATATAAAGTTGTTTTGTACAGTTCTGCATTTCCACCTCTGACCTCTCTATGACCCCAGTTTTCCATTTTTTCCCCGGTGTCACAGCCTTCCCAAGTTTAAGAAGTATAAAGCTTGATTAGTGGACAAAACTTTAAATAAGAAATATTTAATTTTGTAGTAAATTTGATCATGTCACTCCCACTTAAGTTTATTCAATGTCTCTCAATGCCTCTAGGATAAAACCTAAACTCTTTGGCATGTCATATAAGGTCATTCATGACATGTTTTGGGCCTGTCTTTCTAAATTGCTTGATCTTCACCTTCTTTTACACATCTTTCTACCCAGTCATATGGGTCTCTTTACTTACATTATCCATAAACATTCCTTTTATCTCTCATTCATATCAAAGTTTTTATGCTTTGTTCCTTCTTCTTACTTCACTCTTTCATGTCCTTCAAGATTCCTCTTAGGTATCACTTCCTCTGAGAAACATTCATTGTTTCCCAAACTGGATTAAGGGACCTTCCTACTTGCTCTTATAGCACTCTGTATTTATTTCTATCCCAGCACCTACCATGCTCTATATTAAATATCTGGGATTAATTTGTCACTTTCCAACAGACAATTCCTTGAGGCTCAGAACCATGTGTTCATCTTAATATCCCCAGCACCAGGCTCAATATCCAGCACATGAGAGTTCAACAAATGTTTGTTGAGTGAAATGAATGAGTGAGAGAATAAACATGCTCCATATGGCATCGTGCTCTTCAGGATTCTAGTATTTTCTCCTCATTCTCTCAGAACTTTCTTCCCAAGGCCATGAACATTGTCCTTCCTCTACCTTCTCAAAGCCATATGCTTATGCAAGGTTATAGCAGCTCTGAGCTCCTGTGACCCATTTTTCCATACGTTTGTCTCTGGACTATGAAATGCTCCCTTCGGATTTCACTCTCCAATGCTAGCGACAAGCAAAGACTCTCCCTTGCTTGTTTCTTATTTTTACACTTCCAAAGTAACATATTTTCAGCCTGTCAATAAATAAAAATGATTATCTAGCTGCTTGTTTATGTCTGAGCTGTGCTGGGTTTCACATATACACAGCCCTGGAAAATCTAACGTGTCCTTATTCACATGCAGCATTTTACTTTTATACTTTGTGACCCACATTATTTGATTTTTTAAAAGTTTGTCCTCACAGTAACCTATGAGGTAGATAGGGCAAATTTCAGTTTTCCATATTTTAAATACAGAGAAAATGAGGTTGTGAGAAGGGAAATAATTGGCTGATAAAAAGCAGGTGACACTCAAACACATGCCTTTGACTCTAGATTTAGTTTACCTTTTCCTAAACCAAGCTGGCAAATGTCTTCCATCATCCCTGTGATAGAGTCATCCTTTCAGTACATCCTCGTTCAGGAGAGGCATGTGTGCTTTAGCATTAGCATCTCCCCAGCTCACTTTTTTCTAACTCCTTCCTAGAAGAATATGCTTTACTGCATCCCTATGTTCCTAAGCAGGAAGAATAATGGGAGATGCAAATCGTATATGAGTTCCTGCATTGCTTCAGAGGTGATCACGGAGCGTTAGAGAGCTTCCACCATCTAGATATCTATCAAAAATCTTAATATAAACCAAAAGCAACAAAAGAACAAGACAAACAAATGAGAAACAGAAACTCATAGACACAGGCAATGGTTTGGTGGTTGCCAGAGGGTAAGGGGGGTGGGGGTTGGGGGGTGGGAGATGAGGGTAAGGGGGATCGAATATATGGTGATGGAAGGAGAACTGACTCTGGGTGATGAACACACAATGGGGTTTATAGATGACGTAATACAGAATTGTACACCTGAAATCTATGTAATTTTACTAACAATTGTCACCCCAATAAATTAAAAAAAAAAATCTTAATAGTCATAAGACAAGCTTTTCACTGGCCTACCTTCCTGACAGCTGACTCTCTCAGGGAATGGAAGAGACATGGCTCCTAAGAAATGGCTACTTGGGGCACAATATCCACCCAAAAAGAAATTTAATATTTGCGAATGAGGACAAAATAGAAAGCTGAGGAAACATGGCCATGTTATCTTAAAGCAATGAGACTCTATCTTTAGGTGGAAAAAGAGCATCAGCAGTTTGTTTAAAATACACATTGCTGGTTTTCCCCTCCTGGAAATCCTTGGGGTCTGAGGTGGTGTCTCAAATTCTGCAATATCAAGCACTCCATGCGATTATCATAGGATAGACTGATTCTGACTGATATGGTATAAGAAACACTTGCTAGGGTCTCTGAGGGAATGTCAAGAAGGTATTTTGGGGTTGACTATGTTGGGTTTATCTATTTCTATTACTTACTTCCTTGGAAAACATCCTTAAATCCTAAGGCCTTTAGTTTCTTCATCTGTAAATCAAGGGCCATTTCAGAAACAGGACTTTAGTTTCCCATCTCATGAGGTAATTTAGAGGCTCTAATGTTTATAAGGGGACTTTATAAAATATTATACCCAGTAAAGTGATAGTGGGCATTTGAATGCTCTATATTTTGAATTGTCCTCACAACAATCCTACATGGTAAGTTTTCCAAAATTTTAGAGAAAAATATACTTGTTTGTATGCCACAAAACTCCAAAGGGAAAAGAGAATTTAAGAGTGTCAGCTTTCAAACATTAAATGTTGCTTGTGTCACTGCTGTTAACCTCAGCAAGGAAGAAAAAGGCATGAGACCTAAAGAACCCACCAAACCTGGTGAGTCAGGGAGTTCCCCAATGAGCACAATATTTTAATCGTATGTATAATAGAAAAAAAGGAAGCAAAATAACCAATGACAAAACTTATGTCAAGAAGAATCTGTAGCAAAAATAGCTAAGGTTTGCAAAGAAGTCCAATATTAATCCTAAAGGGCAATTGTATTTATGTTCAGTGTATCAGTTTTATATGACTAGACAAAAACGTATTTTAAACACCATTTATTACCTTGTAGTTTCCATGTGTTAGGAGTCTGGGCATGACTTAGCTGGGTCCTCTGCTCAGGGTATCACAAAACTGCAATCAAGGTGTTGGCTGGGATGTGATCTCATCTGAGGCTGAGGTCTTCTTCCAAACTCACGTGATTTTTGGAAAAGTTCACTTCCTTTCAGCTGTGGAACTCATGGTGGTTTGCTTTTTCAGGACCAGTGGGAGAGAGAGAGTTTCTATGGGGTGTGATTAACAAATACAGTGAATGTTTAAATTAAAAAAAAAACTTACTCCAGTAAAAGACACATTGCCATTAATCCCCCTCAAGATACTCTCCCTCGCTTTAAACACACTTATCCCATTTTTCTTGCCACTTTCTGAAGCAGTTCTGGAAGTCCTCCTTCGTGAGTGTCTTTAGTTTTGCTGTTGTGACTGACTTGATGTCCTGAATTGATTCAAAACATTTACCTTTCATGGTCATTTTGACATTAGGGAAGAACCAGAAGTCGCACGGTGCCAGATCTGGTGAATAAGGTGGATAAAGACACACTGTAATGTTTTTATTTGACAGAAATTGCCATCCCAGAACTGATGTGTGACATGGAGCCTTCTGTTGTAATCACAAAATACACTGCATGCAGCTGCCATCCAACTGAAAGTCAGGGATCTTCAATATGGGAAGCGGGGCGACGAACCTTAGTAACAGTGTGTGACAAGTTTCAACTTCTTCGGTGCAGTCATTTGGGTGTGAGCTATGGTTGAGAGAAGGTGTGTTTTACAGTGGCCGTATATCATCCTCCATCATGACAATGCTCCATGTCACACGTCGCTTCTATTATACAGAAATTTCTGTCAAATAAAAACATTACAGTGTGTCCTTATCCACCTTATTCACCGGATCTGGCACCATGTGACTTCTGACTCCTCCCCAAAGTCAAAATGACTATGAAAGGTAAATGTTTTGAATCGATTTAGGACATCGAGGCAGCCATAACAGCACAACTAAAGACGCTCATGGAAGAGGATTTCCAGAACTGCTTCAGAAAGTGGCAAGAACAATGGAATAAGTGTGTTTAAAGTGAGGGGTAGTATTTTAAGGGAGATTAATGACAGTGTATCTTTTACTGTAATATTTTTTTATTTATTTAAACATTCACCATATTGTTTGATCACAACTTATATTTCTACAAGTTTCTGATCTCAAAGAAAACCTAAACTTCTTTTAAAGGGCTTCATGGATTAGGTGAGGCCTATCCGGAGTAATCTATATTTTGATTAACTCAAAGTCAACTGATTAGGGACCTTAAGTGTCAACTGATTATTGACAATTAAGTTTGTGAACTCATCCTAGAAAAAGTGCTACATACCTCATTGCTGAATATCGATAAGGTCACCTTCGAAGTACTTCCCTTGGGAAGCTATGCACCAATGCCAGTGCCTAATCCACCCTTCAAAGCAAGGTTGGAACTCTTTTTCTGGAATGGCCATCAGAGCTGTCGTTGTATTATCCTCAATGTCCTGAATAACATCAAAATGTCTTCCTTTCAATATTTCCTTTTTCTTTGGATAAATAAAGAAGTCATTGGGGGGCCAGATCAAGTGAGTAGGGAAAGTATTCCACTACAGTTATTTGTTTTCTGGTTAAAAACTACCTTATAGACAAGTCCCTTGTGAGCTTGTGTGTTGTCGTGATGCAAGAGCCATGAATTGTTGGTGAAAAGTTCAGATTGTCTAACTTTTCCACTCAGCTTTTTCAGCACTTCCAAAAAGTAAACATGTTAACTGTTTGTCTAGTTGGTACAAATTCATAGTGAATAACCCGTCTGATATCAAAAAAGGTTAGCAACATCATCGCAACAAGTTTGTAAACTTAATTGTTAGACTTAATTCTGATTTTTTTGTACCTCTGAAAAATCCCTTGTGTTTGCACTATGAGATTACACAGTCATGTTTCTATTAGTTAGAACTATGTCACAGGTCCCATCCACTTTCAGAGGGTGAAATTACACAAGGATGTGACTTGCTGGTGGTCATCCATGATGTCTTTGCTATATTTGGAGACAGAAGACCTAGTTCTGTTCAGTGAAATATTTATTAAGTAAGTACACAAGATGTACCAGGTACAGTGTTAGGATACCGAGATGAGTAGGTCACTTTCTCAGCCTGCTTTTAGATAGCTTGTAGTGTAGTGCAAAGGATAGGCCAGCAGTTTGGGACCAATGAAGAGAAAAAAAGAAATATCTATTTCTTGTTTTACTTCTAACTTCTTATGAAAATACTGTGAAGGGGAATGATCTTCAACCTGAATAAACAGACATGGAGGGGAGAATGTAGAGCCTAGGCAGACAAAGGAATAATATAACAGCACTTAACTATCCTCAATGCATCAATGACAATTTGCCTGATAACTATCTTTGATGGTAGAAAGAAAATTCATAAATAAGGATACTGAAGTGCTTTCTTTCAGTGGTCTTTGGGCAATCAAGGAGAGAAGTGCTGAAACACTGACATAAGAAAAATATTCTAATGAAAATTTATGCAATAACTATTGTTTGGAAGACTCTATGTGCAGACATCATGCTCAAAATCTATGATTGTCTTGGACAGTCCAGAAAATCCATAGGGCTCATTTGTTATGCCAGCTTTGCAGACCTGGGCATGCCATATAAGGGTTGATTCCATTATTTCTCAAATCCTGAGGAGATGTAAATATTATGTGGAAGAATATGGCTATACTTCTCTTTGCTGCTTAAAATATTGAGCATAGTCAGAAATGAAATTAGGTTCCAAAAACCTGAATCATTTCATTGAGGCTTATTATATAAACTAGTGAAACTTCTTCCTTTCTCACCTTCTTTCTTTCACCTGGCTTTGATGCTAGGAAAGAAAAGGGTGGGGGAGGTGAGGAGAAAGAGAGAGATATTAAAAGCTGAGAAGCTGATGTGTAGGACCAATCGATGGAAACAGATCTTATGCCCTGCTGTCTTCCTAAGTGGTATACATTTTCAGACCCTGCATTGCAGGGTTAGCATTTTCCCAAGAATAACCTAATAGAGCACTCAAGATAATTCCTCAAAGACCAAGGACCTAAAATATCTGCTGCATGTCCATCTATCTCTATTCCCCAAGCAATCAGGGGTCATTTCTTGGTGTAAGGAAGAATGTTTTCTTTGTTACTGCTTTGCAGACAATACAAGTGCACACAGCTGTGCCCACACACAGCCTCTATGCTGATCCCCTAACTTCTTGCCTGACAGAGAGCTCCTGTGCACTCCTGTCCCAGAATTGACAGAATTTGATTCAATTGGTGGAATTTGCAGCAGTGTCCCTCGAGTGTCCTTGTCCAGAATAATTTTTGTCCTCATGTAGCCTCTCTGAGTCAGGTCTCTTTGGATTTGAAATGGAAGATGATGCACACAGCCTTGGAATGCAATTATGCCCAGAGGGAACGTGCACATCAGAGGCGTGCCAGAGGGGAAGCTGCTTTAGGCCAGGCATTGACCTCCTGGGATTCAGAACATCTGAGCTCCATCCCAAGCCATGCATTCCCCCTTGCCACTGAAAACCACCATAAATTTAAGTGAAAAAAATAAATTAAAAAACCTACAGACCTTTCAGATTCTTCTGCATCTGGAGGTGTCTGATTCCTTATCATGGCAGAACTGAACTCAGATAAAGCCTGAATTCCTTGTCACAGCATGAAAGACCCTAAGATTTAAACCCTGTTCACCTGTCAGCTTCATCTTCTATGATCTCCTCAAACAGAGCTGGAGATCTTCAGAACTTCTTGAAGACCCCAAATATATTCTGTTCCTTTAGGTCTCGGGTAAAGTTCCCAATTTTCTGAGCCAGAAACATCATTCCCTGCGTGCTTCCCCTAAGCTTTTGTTCATGTCTCCAAACTGGCTTCAATTTCGACATCATTGGTGACCTTTCCTCTTCCCCTCTGAACAACCCCAGCTATCACGCATTTTGTCTTCTCTCTGCTCTAGCACTTTTCATATTGGATTGTAATGATTTATTTTCCTGTTTGTCTTTTCCACTATATCTAAGCTCAGTGAGAAATGGACCATGTTTTATTATGGTACCCTAATCCATTAGTATGGTGCTTTTATGTAACAAATATTTGTTAAATGAATGGGGAATGATGTTGACCACATGTAAAGAGATATAGTGGCAAGGCATAGGGGATAGAAAGCCAACAATCTTAAAGTGTTTTTTTTGCAGGATATCTACAATAAGATGAACCACTTACACTGATGAATGTTATGTTTAGAAAAGCAAACTTGAAAGAACTTATTTTAACAGTGGTATCCCTAAGACCTTGGTATGCTGCTGAGGCATGAGACAGATATTACTACTTTAAAAGATACATACTGTAAATTTGTGGGATAAGTGATTCATTCATGAGTTATGATTATGAAAAGCACTGAGAATCAAGCAGATGAGTTTATAATTGACACAGTGGAAAACTTGGAGTTAGGTAAGGTACAGTAAAAAGGAACTGATAGTGAAAGTTGAGTTTGTGGCAAATTAATCAGAAAACAGCTTTGCAATGTGGAAATTCCTTCTATTTCCTCACTTGTACATGACTTTTTAGCCCCTTTAAACAATTCTAGTGACTAGTTTAGGATTTCATAACCAATAGACAGTTCTGATCGCAGATATGTTCTTTATTATATGCAACTGGACTCTGTCTACCTACAACTTCTTTCTATTTTGCTGTAATTTTGAATTTCTGGGACTAAAAACATTAATTTGCCTCACATGTTGGGGGTAATTGGCTTTATTTTAAAAGTCTTCTTCCTTTCTGGCAAAATATCCTGGTTAACTTGTGAGGACTGTCCTCATAGACTGTCACTAATTTGTTGAAGTCTACTTTAAAAACCTACAACTGAACTCTTTACCTGGGATACAGTCTAAACTGCGCAGGATAAAATATAGCCCTCATTACTTTTAATCTAAGTTTATATTATTTCTTGAAGCTACACGTGAAGTTTACCTATACATTTTGGTTGCATTTATTGTTCCGATGGCACATGAAAAAGTCAATAATTACAATTTGAACTGCAGCCCAACCAGGACTTGTCAGACCCACATTTTTGCATTTCTATATTTAAAATTTAGAGGCATAATTTTATCTCCCTTAATATCCATTTGTTAGTTTCACTGTAGTTATTCTATCAAAATAATTCTGAAACTTGATTCTGTCAACCTTCATATTACTGTGTTTCCCTGACAATAAGACCGGGTCTTATATTAATTTTTGCTCCAAAAGATGCATTAGGGTTTATGTTAAGGGGATGTCATTCTGAAAATCATGCTGGGGCTTATTTTCTGGTTAAGTCTTATTTTTGGGGAAACATAGTAGCTATGCATTATAGCTTTGTTTGGTATATAAATTTGACAAATCTTTCTTCTAATTATATATCAAAATCTAATTACATTCAATAAACATTTTCAAACAGTCGACACGTTCTGGACATGGAAGAGATGAAGATTAAGTGAATGGGAAAGGCCAAGTGAATTTTGCTCACAAGGAGTCTGATATGTCCCAGAGGAAATAGTAATTTACATACATAACTATAACTCAATGTGTTGTACAGACTCCTGGGTAGAGCATGAACAAGGTCTGTGGGAGTGCAGAAAAGGGAGAGTTTCATTCCTCCCTGGGATGATGGAAGGTGTAATGGAGAAGGTGACAGTTGAAACTAAAGGTCATAAATGCTGAGTGGAATTTCATAAATGTAGAATTACAATGTAAATGATATTATAGGCCAAGGGAAAAACATATAACAAAGATGCAGTGGTGGATATGTTCAGGGCATTTTAGGGAGGGCACAAAGAGGTACAAGGCAGTTTAGGACCCAGAGATAGTACTAGATGCCAAAATGTGGGGGTCCTGAATGTATGACAAGGAGTTTAGGATTATTCTAAAGAACCAAGAATCAAAGGCTGTAGTGCAGGGAAGTGATATGATTCAATTTAGGTTTTAGAAAGAAAGAACTATTGACTGTCTGGCATACACTGGAGCAGGTAGAAAAAGTAAGAGAGAGAAGTTTAGGGCCTATTCCAATTATAATAGTAATTATAAGAAATACTGGAATGACATTTACAATTTATATGGTGTTTGTATGTGTTTTATCATTTCACATCAAGGTTCATGTGAACTAGAACTGCACTAACAGACATAAAAAGGAGAGCATGGATTTGATGTCATGAAAGGGTAGAACCAACAGAGCTAGACAACAGTTATATGTGGCATGCAAAGAAGAAAGGAAATTGACATTACTTTAGGGTTTTTTGAAAAAGTAGGCTTGGAGAACAATTGCATCAGTTGGGGTTCCTGGCAGGAGGTAGTTGGCAGACTTAAATGGAATATCTGAGAAGAGTTTAATGAAGGAACTTTTTACAAAAATCAGGGCAGGGATAAGGGGCGTTACAAAGGATAGCGTTGTTCACTAGCCTAACAAGAGAGGGTACCAAAAACATTACCATTACTGGGCCAATAGGGGAAAGGCAGAACAGTTACCTGGGCAAGTATCAGCCCCTGACAGGAACTGTGCTTCTCAGTAGAGGAGTACAGCCAGCCTAGGTTCACCCCGCAGGCAGGTATGTGGGGAAATGGATACCCTGATCCCAATCTTGTTCTGCAGTTGCCATTTATTGACTATCTCAACTTAGAAGCCAGGGGGAGGGAAACCCATTGATTACTCCATTAAAGTTCAGCTTCCTAGGGCTCAGTGTGATGTGAAGAGAGACAGAAAACTGTGGTTAGTAAATCTGGAGGGCCAAGTAGGAAACCTCCACGTGATTGTATTGCTACCATTCATTTTATCAAAATTGTTAATAAAATATTATGTACTAAGACAGGGGGCCTTGTGAAAGGACCAGACACTCCTCACTTGATATTGATTTGCTTATCAAAATTGTATATGTAATTTTGTCACAAGCTGAGACTCCCATAACTGCATTTTGTCCTTTCTCCAATAGTACTTTGTCACATAATTTGTTGAAATCAACATGACAGGAGGCATATTATCCATGAAGTTCCTAAAACCAAGTATATTTATGAAAAAAATCAAAACATTTAATCTAACAAAATGTAACCTTAGTGAATGCTTTTGTATTCTGACTGTTTATTCCTGACATTTTCAATGCTCATAGCCACCTATTTAATTGTACAATTTAATAGGTTTTTGAGGACCAATGTCAAACCTGTCATTTTACAGTTTTCTGTATCTTTTCATTGGTTAGATATAGAAACACACACATACTACACATGCACGAGCACACATACACAGAAAGAGAGTCTGTAAAAATTGATGTTCAAATAATGTAAATTGGACTAGGACATCTGTATTTCAGACTATTTATTGGTCCATTCATTATTCCAGTCAATTTAAAAACCACTAAATTTAATTAGTGCCATATACAGTTTCAACTCCCATAAACATTGCCTGCTGTCTCATGCTCTTTCTGAAACTTATGCTACATACTTTCTGCTGTACAATCACCATTCCTTATAAAACTTCCAAATAAAAGTACTGGTGTGAGTACTGTATTTAATATTGCCTTTTCTTGTCTATGGCCCTAACAGTTTCCCCATCTACATTTTAGAATCTTTGTAAAAATAGACCCATCTGCTGGTTACTTCAGTTGGTGTTTAGTAAATGATTGTTGAGCAGGTGAATGAATGAATGAATGAATGAATGAACAGATGAAAGAATAGAGGAAGTGATCAAGCAGTGGAGGAAATTGTGAAAAATGGTATCAGCTTTTTTCTCTGTGTATCCTTAAAACTAATTTCCCTCTTCCATTTATAATAATGTATACACTTTCATCTGTCATTCACATCTTTTCATAGATACTCTGTGGTAAATGAGATTTTTGTAGAGGCCATAAAACAGTTCAAATCTGCAATTTTATTAGGCATTCAACTTCCACCATAAAACTTAATGACTAAGCAGATGAACATGGAGATGATTTTGTAAGAATAAAGTGCACAGGCATACACATTATAATTGCAAATCTACTGTACAGCTTAAGCAATTCAGAGAAGCCAGCTGCTCTGAAAAGAAAACAAGCTGCCTTCCTGACAGCCTTTATTGCTGAATTGTGCTCACAGCTCTCTTTCAATGCATACTTGATTTTGATTGGGATATTATGAATATATCATGTGGTAAAATCACGTGGCCCCGTAGCAGTCCATCTTTTCAAAAGCACTATGCTTGTTGATTAGTCCAATTATATTTCTCCTTTTCCAACTCTCAAATTTACCTCCATTTCACAGATGGAGAAACAAAGGCAAAGTCAACTTAAGTCATAGAACAAGTTGTCATCACAACTAGAATTACATTTGATAAAAGAAATGTGTTTACATTATATCCTGGTTAAACACTGATAATTAAAGTTATATAATGTGATAATTATTCTTGTGAAATGTCATATGACAGGTACCCACATACATTGTTGATGGAAATATAAATTAGTACAATCTTTCTGAAAAACCACTTGTCAATATTAATTGAAAGTAACAAAAATGTTCATATGCATTGTCAGTGCAATTAGATTCTAGTAATCCATACTGAGGTAAGAATCAAAGATGTGTTGAAAGATTCATGTACAAAGATGGTATTAATAATCACTATTTATTGAGTACATAACACAATGTCAGGCATATAGTACTGACATCATTTCATTTAGTTTACATACCTCCTATATGAGAAAGGAGTTATTCTCCCATTATTCAGATTAAGCAACAGAGGCTTAAGAAGACATGAAGTAATAACAATAGAAAAGATGAAGTAACAAGTAAGTCCATGGCCACTTGGCTGGTAGAAACAATTGAAGTCTAATATCATTTGTTGCACAAAATTTAGAAACTGCCTAAATTCTTGATATTAAGAATAGACATGGAAATTTTAAGGTTACATATAATAGAAAGTTATACTCAAAATAATTTTAATGGTATTTATTTGTGATTTATACCTAAAACAAATATTTATTGAGGACCTATCATTTGATGGGCATTTTCTAGGTCCTTGAAATACACATATATGAATCTGGACACTAGGCAAGACGTCAGAGCTAGAGGTAAAATAGGAGGTCTGACAATTATGTTCGCGAACTCATCCTAGAAAAAGTGCTAAATATCACAAAGTTCACCTTCAAAGTACTCCCCTTGGGAAGCTATGCACCAAGGTCAGCACCTAGTCCATCCTTCAAAACAATTTTAGAACTTTTTTTCTGGAATGGCCATCAGAGCTGTCATTGTATTGCCCTCGATGTCCTGAATATCATCAAAATGTCTTCCTTTCAATATTTCCTTTATCTTTGGGTGAAGAAATACGTCATCGGGAGGGGGGCACATCAGGTGAGTAGGGGGTGGTGTTCCAATACAGTTATTTGTTTACTGGCTAAAAAATCCCTCACAGACAGTGCCATGTGAGCTGGTGCATTGTCATGATGCAAAGGTCATGAATTGTTGGTGAAAAGTTCAGGTTGTTTTCATCTAACTTTTTACACAACCTTTTCAGCACTTCCAAATAGTAAACTTGGTTGTTTGTCCAGTTGGTACAAATTCATAATAAATAATCCCTCTGATATCAAAAAGGGTTAGCAACATTGTTTTAAATCTTGATTTGGACTGACAGAACTTTTTTGGTCATGGAGAATTGGCTGACGTCTGTTGTGCACTTAGATGCTTTGTTTCAGGCTCGTGTTGGTACATCCATGTTTCATCACCAGTGATAACATGACCTAAAGCATCGTCTTACCTCTCCAAAAGGTCTTGGCAAATTTCAACTCTCCTTTGCTTTTGTTCATCAGTGAGCTCCTTCAGGACCATTTTTCACACACCTTTCTCATGCCAAGATTTTCAGTTCAGATTTTCCCACCTGTTCCTCTATCAATGTTTACTTGGTCTGCTATGCTTCCCACAGTCAGCTGACCATTTTGACGCACAATTCTCTGAATTTTTGCAATGTTTTCATCAGTTACGACATCTCTTCATCAGTGACGCATTCTCTCCCCTCAGAAAAACATTTAATCCATTTGTACACTGCTGTTTTCTTCATGGCATTATTCCCATAAACTTGGACATGCAGGTCCCGGATTTGACTTCCACTCTTGCCAAGTTTAACAAGAAATTTGATGTTTATTTGTTGCTCTAATTCAAGCTCAGACATTCTCGCGGCAGCACACAAAAACACACAACAATAATGAATGCCGCTCAGCAAGATACCGCTGCACATTGACATGAACACAGCTGTGAGACACTGATATACCAAGGTTATGAAACATTACCAAGCTCTTTGTACAGTGCTGCTAGTGTAAGGGCACGGTGGCAAGTTTGCTAACTTAATTGTCATACCTTGTACTTAGAAGTCTTCAACATCGTATATAAAGCTGTTGAAGGCAATCAATGAGTGAGTGAATGGGGTAAATAAAAAAGCTCAATAGTTGACCCTTGCAACCTTATTAGTTAAGAGGTTAGGGCAAAGCAGACAGAGAAGTTACAGCTGCTGCGGTGGGAGGACAGTGTGGAGGCAGGGGATTCAAGCCAAGAAAATATTTGAAAGAGGAGGACATGCTTCACTGGGTCAAATGCTGTTGAGAAGTTGAGTTTTTACTGGGTTGAGATTTTAATTTGTCAATGTAAGATCACTGTTGACCTTATAACTGCTTTCTTAGGTAGTGATTATTACAAAACCTGATTGGAGTGGCTTGGGGAGGAAAGACAAATTGGAAAAAAAACTGAAGAAAAAAATTAAAAATAACTCTTTCTCTGAGTTTTCATATAAAAGAGATCAGTGGATGGAAGGTAATGATAGGTCAAAGGAAGAAATTTTTATTTAAGGAAAAAGACATTGCAGCATGTTAGGAGATAGAGCGGTAATTGCAAAAGTGATGTCCTTGAGTAGGTGACAGGAGATGGACATAGCCTTGGAGTTGACCTTAAATTGGGTCCTGGATAGTTAACCTATTACAAAAGAAGGAAACATAGAGTACAAGCATTCATATGGTTGGTAAAGTTTAAGATGGGAAAATAATGAATATCTTTTCTCATTGTTTCTATTTCCTCATGAGGTGAGAAATAAGGTTGTCAGCTGAGTGTCTGAAGAGGAAAAGGGCGTTAGAGATTTGAGAAAAGATGTTACATAGTTTTCTGAAGAGTGGGAATATGACAATTGAGCAGATAGGATGATCAGGCAGTATTTAGGGTCTCTTTGGTCAATAGACAACTGAGGTACAGAGGGATGGAGTGGCAGGAGAATTTAATGGCAAAACCCTCAAAGGAGGTGACATTTTATTTTAGGAAACAAACAGAGAAAATGATCTAGATGTGGCTATAAAACCCTGGAAATCCTGTATCATGTGGGATAGGGCAGAAAAAAATAGCCCCGACTTAAAAGTGATGCAGGAGGGAAGTAATGTGCTCAGAGGTGAGGCCAGGTTGAATTAATGCAAGCATGTTAGGAGAACATCCAGAGAAAAGAAAGAGGATGTGAAGGATTTGGGTGATGACAAACTTGATTTCCAAAACTGATGGGAAAATATTTGAAGTCAAGTGAGGACAGTGTCCAGAAATGAAGCTTAAACATCTTGAAATGTTGAGGTTAGTAGTGACACTGGGAATGCTGTGATATGCTCTGTGGGTTTCTCATAGAAATGTATGTATTCCTTTTATAGTCCATTTAATGGGGCCACATTCCTGATCAACTGATTTTATTGTATTTGAGAATATATAAAGGGGAATGGAGTGATAATCTCACTCGCATTGTGTGGAGCACTTTGAATCACTGCTTTCTGTAATTTTTTGTCAATGTCTACATGAACAAAGAATGGCACAGTGATGAAGAAAATACTTATGGGATAATATTGATTCTTGTAATTTAATAGTAAATATTACAGCAGAAATTAAAACTGAATAATAAGAATGAATCATGTAAAATGCAAATAACACTTATTTTAGATGCAATATTGTACTGATATTGTATGCATTATTGTTTCTTTTATTTAATTTTATTTATTAGTTTCAGGTGTACAAAACAACATAATGATTAGATATTTACACACCTCACAAAGTGATAACCCCAACAAGTCTACTACCCATCTGATACTCACATAGCTATTACAATACCTTTGACTATCTCCCCATGCTGTACTTTACAACTACATATATGTATTTATAGCTGACATTCAATATTATTTTATATTAGTTACAGTTGTACAGTGCAGTGGTTAGGAATTTATATAATTTATGAAGTGATTCCCCCTGATACGTCTAGTACCCAGCTGACTCCTTACATAGTTTTTACAACATTGTTAACTGTATTCCCCAAACTGTATTTCACATCCCTGTGACTATTTTGTGACTACCAACTTGTACTTCCTGATACCATCAACTTTCATCCCTATCCCCCCAACCCCACGACCATCTAGCAAGCATCAGTTTGTTCTCTGTATCTATGAGTCTATTTCTGTTTTTTTGTTCACTTATTCTGTTCTTTAGATTCCACATATAAGTGAGATCAAATGGCATTAGTCTTTCTCAGTCTCACTTATTTTACTTAGCATTATATCCTCTAGATTCACCCACGTTGTTGCAAATGGTAAGATTTCATTCTTTTTTATGGCAGAGTAGCACCCCATTGTATAAATGTACCACAATTTCTTTATCCAATTGTCTATTGATGGGCATTTTAGTTGTTTCTATATCTTGGCTATTGTGACTAGAGCTGCAGTAAACATAGGGGTGCATATATTTTTTCAAATTAGTGTTTTGGATTTCTTTGGATAAATATCCAAGAGTGGAACAAATTGCTGGGTCATAAAGTGGTTCTATTTTTAAGTTTTTGAGGAACCTCCATACTGTTTTCCATAGTGGCTATACCAATTTGCAGTCCCACCAATAGTGCACGAGGGTTCCCTTTTCTCCACATCCTCATCAACACTTGTTTGTTGATTTATTGATGATGGCCGTTCTGACAGGAGTGAAGTGGTATCTCATTGTGTTTTTTATTTACATTTCTCTGATGATTGGCGACATTGATCATCTTTGTGTATGTCTATTGACCATCTGTATGTCCTCTTTGGAGAAATGTCAGTTCAGGTCTTCTGCCCATTTTTTAATTGGGTTGTTTGGGGTTTTTTGTTTGTTTTGTTTGTTTGGTGTTGAGTTGTATGAGCTTTTTATAAATTTTGGATATTAACTCCTTATCAGATATATCATTGGCAAATATCTTCTCCCATTCAGTAGGATACCTTTCTGTTTTGTTATTGGTTTTCTTTGCTGTGAATAAACTATAGTTTGATGTTGTCCCATTTGTTTATTTTTTCTTTTGTTTCTCTTGCCCGAGGCAACGTATCAGAAACAATATTACTAAGGTTAATGTCTGACATTACCTGTGTTTTCTTCTAGGAGTTTTATGGTTTCGGGTCTTACGTGTAGGTCTTTAATCCATTTTGATTGTACATGGCATAAGATGGTTGTCCAGTTTCATTTTTTTCATGTATCTGTCCAGTTTTCCCAGCACCATTTATTGAATAGACTGTCTTTACCCCAGTGTAAATTCTTGCTTCCTTTGTCATAGATTAAATGATCATATTAAGATGGATTTATTTCTGGGCTCTTTTTTCTGTTCCATTGATCTATGTGTTTGTTTTTATGTCAAATCCATGCTGTTTTGATTACTATGGACTTGTATAATTTGATATTAAAGTAGCATGATACCACCAGCTTCGTTCTTCTTTCTCATGATTGCTGTGGCTATTAAGGGTCTTTTATAGTTCCATATAAATTTTAGTATTATTCTCGCTCTGTGAAAAAGGCCATTGGTATTTGATAGGGATTGCATTGAATTTATATATTGCTTTGGGTAGTATGGACATTTTAAGTATATTCTTCCTATCTATAAGCATGGTATATGCTTCCATTTAATTGCATCTTTGATTTCTCTCTTTAATGTCATAATTTTCTGAGTACATGTCTTTTACTTCCTTGATTAAATTTATTCCTAAGTATTTTATTTATTTTTGATGCAATTGTAAATGGATGTTTTCTCTTTCTGATAGTTTGTTATTGTTGTTTTAAAATACAACCAATTTCTGAATATACTACCTTACTAAAATCATTTATCAGTTCTAACATTTTTTTGGTGAAATCTTTTGGTTTCTCTATGTATGGTATTATGTCATCTACAAATAATGACAGTTTTACTTCTTTCTTCCCAAATTGGATGCATTTTATTTCTTTCTCTTGTCTGGCTAAGACTTCCAGAACTATGTTGAATAAAACTCGTGAAAATTGACATCCTTGTGTTCTTATTTATCTTCAGAAGAATGCTTTTAGTTATTCCTCATTAACTTTGATATTAGTTGTGAGTTTGTCATATATGGCCTTTATTATGTTGAGATATGTTTCCTATATTACAAATTTGATTAGAATTTTTAATCATAAATGGCGCTGGATTTTGCCAAATGCTTTTTCTGCATTTATTGATATAACCATATGATATTTATTTTTCATTTTGTTTATGTGGTGTATTATGTTAATTGGTTTGTGACTATCGAACAAACCTTGCATACCAAGAATAAATCCCACTTGATCGTGGTGTATGATCTTTTTAATATATTGCTGAATTTGATTTGCTAATACTTCGTTGAGGATTTTTGCATCTATGTTCATCAGGGATATTGGCCTATAGTTTTCTTTCATTGTCTGGTTTGGGAATCAGGGTGATGGTGGCCTTGTAAAATGAGCTTGAGAGCCTTCCCTCCTCTTACATTTTTTGGAATAGTTTGAGAAGCATAGGTATTAGTTCTTTTTGAATGTTTGGTAAAATTCACTTGTGAAACCATGTCATCCAGGACTTGTTTTTTGGGAGCTTGTTGATTACCGATTCAATTCATTAGTTGTAATCAGTCTGTTCAGATTTTCTGTTTCTTCTTGATTAACCTTGAATGATTGTGTGGTTCTAGGAATTTATCCATTTCTTCCAGATTGTCCAATTTGTTGGCATATAGTTGCTCATGGTATTTTCTTATTTTTTTTTTAATATTTCTGTGGTGTCCATTGTCATTTGTCCTCTTTCATTTCTGATTTTATTTATTTGGGTCCTCTATCTTTTATTCTTGATGAGTCTGGTTAAAAGTTTACCAATTTTGTTTATCTTTTCAAAGAACCTGCTCTTGGTTTCATGAAATTTTGTATTTTTTTACTCTATTTCATCTATCTTTATTCTGATCTTTATTATTTCCTTCCTTCTACTCACTTTGGGCTTTGTTTGCTGTTATTTCTCTAGTTCCTTTACATGTGGGGTTAAATTGTTTATGTGAGATTTTACTTGCTTCTTGAGGTAGGCCTGTATTGCTATAAATTTCTCTCTCCTTAGGGCAGCTTTTGCTGGGTCCCATAGATTTTTGGTTGTTGTGTTTTCATTTTCATTTGTCTCAAGGTATGTTTTGGTTTCTTACTTGATCTCATTGTTAACCTATTCATTATTTAGTAGATGTTATTTAGCTTCTATGTGTGTGTGTTTTTCAGTTGTTTTCTTGTGATTGATATGATTTCAATCGTCTTAAATTTATTAAGACTTGTTTTGTGGCCTAACATGTTGTCTACATTGGAAAATGTTTCATGTGCACTTAAAAAGAATGTATATGCTGCTGGTTTGTGTTGAAATGCTCTAAAAATATCAATTAAATCCATCTGGTCTAGTGTGTCAATTAAGGCTGCTGTTTCCGTGTTGATTTTCTGTCTGGAAGATCTGTCCATTGATATCCGTGGGATGTTAAAGTCCCCTACTATGATTGTGTTACTGTTGATCTCTTCCTGTTTTTCAATTAATATTTGTTTTATATGCTTAGGAGCTCCTATGTTGTGCATAAATATTTACTAGGGCTATGTCCTCTTGTTGGATTGATTCCTTTATTATTACGTAATATCCTTCTTTGTCTTTTTTTATAGTCTTCATTTTAAAGTCTATTTTGTCCAATATAAAAATATCTTTTTCCATCCCTTTACTTTCAGTTTGTGTGTGTCTTTAGATCTGAGCTTGGGTCTCTTGTAGACAGCATATTCATGGGTCTTGTTTGCTTATCCATTCAGCTACCCTATGTCTTTTGATTGGAGCATTTAAACCATTTACATTTAAAGTGATTATTGATAGGTATGTAGTCATTACTATTTTGTATTTGTATTTTGATCTTTGTTTGTTTTCTTCTTTCTTCTGCTTAAAGGAGTAGGTTTTTTTTTTTTTTCTTTTTCTTTTTTAACATTTCCTGTAATACTGGCTTGCTGGTAAAGAATTCCTTTAGCTTTTTCTTGTCTGGGAAGCTCTTTATCTGTTCTTCAATCTTAAATGATAGCCTTGCTGTATAGCATAGTCTTGGTTATAGTCCCTTGTTTTTTTCATTGCTTTGAATATTTCCTGCCACTCCCTGCTGACCTGCAATGTTTCTGTTGAGAAATCCTCTGATAGTCTTACGGGAGCTCCCTTGTAAATAACTAATTGTCTTTCTCTTGTTGCTTTTAGGATTCTCTTTGTCTTTGACAATTGCCATTTTAATTATGATGTGCTTGGTGTGGGACTGTTTGGGTTCAGGTTGTTTGGGACTCTCTGTACTTTCTGGGCTTGTATGACTATTTCCTTCACCTGGTTAAGGAAGTTTTCACTCATTGCTTCTTCAAATAGGTTCTCAATCCCTGCCTCCTTCTCTTCTTCTTCGGGTACTCCTATTATGTGAATGATGTTAGGCTTAATGTTGTCCCAAAGGTCCCTTGAACTACCACTTATTTGTTTATTTTTTATTTATTTATTCTTTTTTTCTTTTTGCTGTTCCTTTTTTTAAAATTTATTGGAGTTGAAAATGGTTAGTAAAATTACACAGGTTTCAAGTGTACAATTCTATAATACACCATCTATATATCACATTGTATGCTCACCACCCAGAGTCAGTTCTCCGTTTATCACCATATATTTGACCCCCTTTACCCTCTTCTACCATCCACCCACCCACCCCCCCTTAACCTCTGGTAACCACTGAACTGTTGTCTGTATCTACGAGTTTTGTTTCTTTCTTTGTTTGTCTTCTTCTTTTGTTGCCTTCAGTTTTATATCCCACATTTGAGTGAAGTCATATGGTTCCCGAATTTTTCTGTCTGATTTATTTCACTTAGCGTTATAATTTCAAGGTCCATCCATGTTGTCGCAAATGGCAGGATTTCATTTTTTTCTTATGGCAGAACAGTTTTCCACTGTGTATAGTGCCACATCTTCTTTATCCAGTCATCTATTGAAGGAAACTGTAGATGTTTCCATGTCTTGACCATCATAAATAAAGCTGCAGTGAACATGGGAGTACATATATCTTTAGGATAAATGCTTTCAGATTTTTTGTGGAGCTACCCAGGGAGGGATTGCTAGATCATATGGTAATTCTATTCTTAATTTTTTGAGAAACCTCCACACTACCTTCCATAGTGTTTGCACCAATCTACATTCACATTAACATTGTATGAGGGTTCTTTTTTTCCACAGCCTTCCAACACTTGTTATTATTTGCCTTGTTATTGATTACCGTTCCAGCAGGTGTGAGGGGATATCTCATAGTGATTTTGATTTGCATTTCCCCATAGCTAGTGAAGTCAGCATTTTTTCATATATCTGTTGGCCATTTGTATGTCTTCTTGGGAGAAGTTTCTCTTCATGTCTTCTGCCCATTTTTAAAATTGGATTGTTTGGTTTTTTTTTGTTGAGTTGTCTGAGTTCCTTACATATTTTGGATATTAGCCTCTTATTGGAGATGTTGTTTGCAAATGTCTTCTCCCAGTTGATTGGTTGCCTCTTTGTTTTGTTGGTGGTTACTTTTGCTGTGCAAAAACTTTTTGGTTTGTTGTAGTCCATTCATTTATTTTTGCTTTTACTTCCCATGGCTTTGAGGTGAAATTCATAAAATCCTTTTTGAACCCAAGGTTCATAAGTTTAGTACCTATGGTTTCTTCTATGCAGTTTATTGTTTCAGGTCTTATGTTTACGTCTTTGATCCATTTTGAGTTAATTTTGGTGTACGGTGACAGATAGCAGTCCAGTTTCATTCTTTTGCATGTGGCTTTCCATTTTTGAAAGCACTATTTATTGAAGAGGATATTTTTTCTCCATTGTATGTTTTTGACTTGTTTGTAAAAAATTACCTGTCCATATTTATGTGGGTTTATGTCTGGTTTTTCAATTCGATTCCATTGATCTCTGTGTCTTTTTTTCTGCCAATGCAATGTTTTATTATTATCGTGGATTTTTAATATAAATTGAATGCCAGGAGTGTGATATCTCCAGCCTTATTCTTTTTCTTAGGATTGCTTTAGCTATTGGAGGGTCTTTTGTGATTCCATACAAATCTTATGAGTTTCTGTTCTATTTCTTTAAAAAATGCCATTGGGATTTTTTATGAGGATTGCATTAAATCTGTATATTGCTTTGGGTAATATGGCCATTTAACTATGTTGATTCTTCCAATCCATGAACATGGAATGTCTTTCCATTTCTTTGTGGCTTCTTCAATTTCTTTTAAAAATGTCTGATAGTTTTCAGTGTATAGGTTCCTCACATCATTTGTTATGTTTATTCCTAAGTATTTTATTCTTTTAGTTGCAATTGCAAAATAAATTTTTTTTAAATTTCTTTTTCTGAGATTTCATTGTTAGTATATAGGAATGCAATGGATTTTTGTATGTTGATTTTGTAACTGGGAACTTTACTGTATTTTTTTTATTGTTTCTAACAGCTTTTTGGTGGAGTCTTTAGGATTTCTATATAAAGAATCGTATCATCTGCAAAAAATGACAATTTAATTTCTTCATTCCCAATTCGAATGCCTTTTGTTTCTTTCTCTTGCCTGATTTCTCTGGTTAGGACTTCTGATACTATGTTGAATAACAGTGGTGATAGGGGGCAACCCTGTCTTATTCTTGAACATAGAACAAAAGGCTTCAGTTTTTCACCATTAATTATGACATTAGCTGAGGGTTTGTCACATATGGGCTTTATTATGTTAATGTATTTTCCTTCTATACCTTTATTAAGTGTTTTAATCATTAATGGATGTTGTATCTTGTCAAAAACTTTTTCTGCGTCTATTGATATAATCGTATGCTTTTTATCTTTTATTTTGTTTATTTGGTGTATCATATTGATTCATTTGCATATGTTGAACCATCCTCGTTCCCCTGGGATGAACCCACCTGATTGTGATGAATAACCTTCTTAATGCACTATTGTATTTGATTTGCTAGAATTTTGTATAGGATATTTGCATCTGTATTCATCAGAGATATTGGTCTGTAATTTTCTTTTTTTGTATTATGCTTACCAGATTTTGATATCAGGCTAAGCTTGGCCAGATAAAATGAATTATGAAGTACTGCCTCTTCTTCAATTTTTTTGAAGAGTTTGAGGGGGACAGGTGTTAGACCCTCTTTGAATGTTTGGTAGAATTCACTAGTGAAGCCATCTGGTCCTGGACTTCTGCTTTGGGGAAGGTTTTCAATGGCTGATCCATTTCCTTACTGTTGATTGGAGTAGGGTATTTAGATTTTCAATTCTCATGATTCAGTCTAGGAAGGCTATTATGTTTCCGAAAACTTTTCCATATGTTCTAGGTTATTGAATTTGGTAGCATATAGTCCTCCATAGTATTCTTGTATGATCCTTTGTATTTCTGTTGTACCCATGGTAATTTTTCCTCTTGCATTTCTGATTTTGTTTATTTGTGTCTTTTCTCATTTTATCTTAGTGAGTCTAGCCAAGGGTTTGTCAATTTTATTAATTTTTCAAAGAACCAGCTCTTTGTTGCATTAATTTCTTTCTATTGTCTTTAATTCTCTATTTCATTTAGTTCTGCTCTGATTTTTATTATTTCCTTCTGTCTGCTGACTTTGGGTTTCATTTGTTCTTTTTTTTTTTTTTTTAGTTTTTTTAAGGTGTAATGTTAGGTTGTTTATCTGAGATTTTTCTTCTTTCTTGAGAAAGGCCTGTAATGGTATAAATTTCCCTCTTATTACTGCTTTCACTGCATCCCAATAATTTTGATATAATGTATTTTCATTCTCATTTGTTTCTATGTATCTTTTGATCTCCTCTTATTTCTTCTTTGGCTCAGTCATTCTTTAAAAATATGTTTATGGTTTTCCCTGCTTTCTTTTTGCAGTTGACATCCAATTTCAAAGCCTTGTGATCATCTGCTTGGTGTTATTTCAATTTTCTTAAGTTTACTGATGGTAGTTTTATGTCCCAACATATGGTCTATTTTTGAGAATATTTCATGTATATTAGAAAAGAATTTATAGTCTGGTGTTCTTGGATGAAGAGCTCTATAAATGTCAATCACATCCATTTGGTCTAATGTGTCCTTTAAGGCTGATGTTTTCTTATTGATTTTCTGTTTGGATGATCTATCCATAGCTGTCAATGGAGTATTTAGATCCCCTATTGTAATTGTGTTTTTGTCAGTTTCTCCCTTTAGTTCTGTCAATATTTGCTTTATATATTTTTGATTAGGGGCATATATATTGATAGGTATTATGTTTTTTTTTTGTTTTATTATCTTTGTCATTGTGAAATGTCCATCTTTGTCTCTTGTTAGTTGTTTTATCCTGAAATCTGTTTTATCTGATATAAGTATGATTACACCTTCTTTTCTCTGGATAACATTTGCTTGGAGTACTGATTTCCACCCTTTCACTTTGAGTCTATATTTGTCCTTGTAGCTTAGATGTGTCTCTTGGAGGTAGCATATGGTTGGGATTTGTTTTTTGATCCAATATTCTCCTCTATGCCTTTTTATTAGTTAGTTCAGTCCATTTACATTTAGAGTGATTCTTGATACATGAGGACTTCCTATATCTATTTTATCTATTATTTTCTGGTATCTAATTGTCTCTAGTCTTTCTTTGCCTTTTTGTTGCCGTCTGTTTTTTTAGTATGGTGGTAGTCTTATGATTTTTCCCCTCTGTTTCTACTTTATTATGTTACATATCTCTGTTCTGGATTTTTCATTTTTTGAGTGGTTACCATTAAGTTTGTGTAAAAGAAAGTTTCATATATACAGTAGTCCTTTTTCTTCAGCATGCTTCTTATCCCTTAGTTTTTTTTCTTTTATCCTTTATGTTATGTTTAAGTGTATAGTGCCGAATTTTATGTAGGGTTGCAATTTCCTGCTTCTGTATGTCGGTTTGTAATATTGCTCATGGTTTTGTATTCTTTGCTTTTTTTGTTTCAGGTCAAATAGCCTCCTTCAGTATTTCCTGTAATGCAGGTTATGTTAGAAAATTCCTTCAGCTTCTGTATGTCTGGAAATGTCTTTATTCCTCTTTCATATCTAAAGGATATCTTTGCTGGATATATTATTCTTGACTGATAATGTCTCTTTTTTAATAGTTTAAATAATTGATTCCACTCCCCCCTGGCTTGTAGAATTTCCGCTGAAAAGTCTGAGGATAGTCTACTGGGCTTTCCCTTATAGGTTACTGCTTTCCCCCTTCCTTGCTGCCTTGAGAATTCTTTTTTTGTCATCAATTTTTGACAGCTTCAGTGTAATGTGCTTTGGAGAAGGCCTGTTGGGATTGAGGTAATTAGGTGTTCTGTTTGCCTTTTGGATTCAATGATCCACTTCTTTCCACAGGTTTAGGAAGTTCTCATTTGACTATTTATTTGAATATACTCTCTGTTCCCTTCTCCCTCTTTTCCTTCTGGTATATCCATTATTCTTATGTTGGTCTTTTTGATGGAGTCAGAAAGTTCTTATAGAGTTCTTTCATTTCTGTTAATGATCAAGTCTTTCTCTTTTTCCAACTATGTCATTTCCAGATTTCTATTTTTGATATCACTATCATTTGGTCAACTCTATTTGCTAAGTTGGCTAGTTCATTCTTCATTTCTTTTATTGAGTTCTTCATCTGCAGAATTTCTATTTGGCTCTTTTTAAAAATTTTAATCTCTTTGGTAAAATATCCATTTTGTTTTTTGATTGTGTTTCTGAGTTCATTAAACAGCCATTTTTTGTTTTCTTGCATCTCACTGAGATTTTTCAGATATACAATCTTGAATTCTCTGCCATTTAAGTCACATATTTCCATGTCTTTACGTATATTTTATGGAGATTTTTTCTTTTTTTTTCTGAGCTGCCTTGTTACCTTGATTATTCATGGCAATTAATGAATTATTGTTTCTCTTCCTGGGCATATACAGGAGTGGGTTCTTTAGCTGGTTGATATGAAGAGGTCTTTCTTTTGTTTTCCACTAGGTGTTGCTGGAATATTTTATTTTGTTTACTGCTGCAGCCTCTTATTTTCTCTCATGTGTAACATTTTATTTTCTCTTGTGCTGTTCCAGCTTGTCACGCAATGGGGGTTTTCTGGAAGGTAGGCTTCTCCTCTGAGCAGGTCGCCTGGGTGTCAGGGGGTGATAGAGTTCTGAGTTTCTGAAGCCTAGTGCTGCCCCTGCAGTCCAATGCAGAGTATATGTGTCTCAGTGGCTCTGGCTGCCTCCGCAGGGACCCCCCAGAAGGGTGGGGGCAAGGTGGGCTGTTAGGGGTAGCTGGTGCATTTGTGGCTCCAACCAATGGCGACTTCCGGCCCATAGGTATCTCATCCCTACAGTTCTTTCCCTATTGCTGGAGTTAGTCATGCTATATGTCTGCAGCTGCAGGATCATCTGTCTAGTTCTCTGGGTTGTAGATATACTGTTCTTTAGTTTGACACTGCTACACTTTTTTCTGGAGCATGCTTCTAACTCTGGGAGGTGAGGGGGAGTCAGCCAGTCTCCGTGTCTTTGTTTTCTGTTTTCTGCCTGGCAGTGGGGGCTTAAACCGCAGGTTTTACCTTTCTGTATTTGGTGTTTGTTCCGAGGGCTCTTCCCTAAGTACTGGGTTCAGCCTTATTATATGCTGATCTCACAGGCAGGACTGTGGGCCACAGGGAATGTGCCTGCAGCCTGAATCCTTCCCTCTCCTGAGACCACAGTGAGCTCTGGGCTGTGTCCTGAGCCCACACCTATGTCTCTACACTTTACCCTTCCCTGTTCCCCTGCTCGCCCGACTTGCCCATCTTTAGGTGATTTGATGTGCCTATCTCTCAGATGTGCTTGTGTGTTGTTTAGGTCATCCTTTTTTGAATTATAGCTGTTTAATTTGTTGTAACTTCCAGGGGAGATTAATTTGTTGTAACTTCCAGAAGCATTCCTCATGCTACCATTTCTGTGATGTAAACCTCTCTTTTTGTTGTTCTGATTGGGTGTTTTCTCCTATTTTGTCTTGTAAATCACTGTTTTGATCCTCTGCTTCATGTAATCTGCTGTTGATTCCTTTTAGTATATTCTTCACTTCCATTATTGTATTTTTTATTTCTTACTGGTTCTTTTTTATGGTTTCTATGTCCTTCTTTATGCTTACTATCTCTGTTGAAATTCTTACTAAGTTCCTTAAAAATTCTAATAACAAGTGCTTTAAACACTGTCTGGTAGGTTGGTTGCCTTTCATTTAGTTCTTTTTCTGGAGGTTTCTCCTGTTCTCTTTTTTTGGATATGTTTCTTTCCTCAGCCTGGCTGACTCTTTGTGTTTGCTTCTATGTCTCCTATGTCTCTCAGTCTTTGCTGGGTGGCATTATGTGTTATGTGTTCTGTGTAGTCCAATCTTGCAGTCTCCCTGATTTTTTATGCGTGAGTTCCAGGAGTGTCCCTTGTGTGTTTTGTGTGTATTTTTCTGTTATAGTTGAGCCTAGATTGCTTTTGATGTGTCAGTGGGTGGGTTTGACTTCCAGGCTGACTGACTGTGAAGACTGGCAATTCTAACAGTGTATGGGCTGCTGTTTGTGGGCTGACCCCTCCAAGTCTCTTGTGTCTGTTGAGTCCATCCTTTGGGTGCCACTTGTGCTAACCAGGTAATGCTCTGGTGTGTTCTGAAGCTGACCTCTGGGTTGTTGTCTCTCGTGTCTCTTGGGAGAGGCTCCCATGCAGGCCCATTTCAGACTTCCCTGTGACTTGCCTGAGGCTACGCTGTAGGAGCTACACAGTTATATGTGGCTGGTTGCTGCCTATGCATGACCTGGAGTCATGTGGTGGTGGCCTCATTATGAACTGAGTATGGCTGCCACCAGTATTATGCCTGAGGGAACTTAGCAAAAGGCCCAGTGGCCCCTATGCCTATTGAGACTTGATAGCTGCCCATAAGACTAAACCATTGAAAGAGTCTTTTTAGGTGCACAGGCCAGACTGTTCAACTTGGTATTGAGAGTGCCTTAGGCAATTCAGCTCTGTGTGGGCAGGGCAGGTTTCCAGGAAGTTACAGAATATGGACAGTGGTTTTTATAATTTTAATGCAGTTTGGGTTCTTGCCTCAGTGCCAGTCTTGTGACCCTGAAAACAAAATCATCCTGAGAACACTTTGGCTAGTGACCACTAACCTCAGGCCTTCAGGTTCCCGAGAATTGCCATGGTTGGCTCTGGTGAAGGTGGTGGTTCGCTACTCACCACCAAAACCTGGCCAGGCCTCCACAGGTCATTTGCTCTTTTAAAGCCTTCTTCAGCTCATGGGGTAGGGCCTGTAGCTCAGTAGCCAACAGTGCGCCCAGCAATGCAGCCCTAGATAGGTGGGGTCAGGTTCCAGGATGTTACAGGGTATTGGTGGTAGCTTTTACAAAGTTAATGCAGTTTCAGTTTTTGCACTGGTGCCGACTGTGACCACTTTGCAAAAATGCCCTAAGATCACCAAAGCCAGCCGCCACTCACCTCAGGCCTGCAGGTCCCCTAGAACTGCCCATGAGAGGCTGCATTGCAGGGTGTAGACCATAGCTCACCACCAAAAGTTGCCATGCCACCACAGGCTGTCCACTGCTGTAAAAGGCTTCTGCAGCTCATGGGGTAGGGCCAACCACTCAGTAGCCAAGAGTGCCTCTGACGATGCAATAATACCTTGTGGGGTGGGGACCCATGGCATCACCAAGGTGGTGCACATGCATGGATTTAATCAAACCAATGCAGTCTTAGATTTGGCCCTTTGGGTAAGGGTTCAACATAAGAAAGATAGCACCCTCCTGTAGGCTACATGTGAGGCAGGCTCCACACAGGGACAATGGCTTGTCCCTCCAGCCCACGCCCTGAGGCCACCCAACTGTCATTCCCTGTATGTCTCTGGTGCCTCTCAAGATGCTGCCTTTCCACTGGAGACCAGGTGAGGGTTTGTAAGTGATGAGTCTTTGTGTGGTCCCTGTAAGAGGATGTCTGGGTTTCCAGCCACCTTCCCTCTCACCAGGACGAACAGACAGAGTCCTCGCTGGTTTTTTATGAAATGGCAGTATTTCATCTTTTCTTATGGCAAAGAGGTATTCCATTGTGTATATACACCACATCTTCTTTATCCAATCATCTATCAAAGGACACTAGTTATTTCTATGTCTTAGCCACTATAAATAAAGCTGCAATACACATTGGAGCACATATATCTTTACGGATAAATGTTTTCAGGTTTTTTGGGTAGATACTCAGGAGCGGGATTGCTCGGTTATATGGTAATTCCATTCTTAGTACAACAATAATCAAAACAGCATGGTATTGGTAGAAAAACAGACACACAGACCAATGAAATAGAACTGCAAATCTAGAAATAAACCCACATAAATATGGACAGATAATTTTTGACAAAGAAGCCAAAAACATACAATAGAGAAAAGACAGCCTCTTCAATAAATGGTGCTGGGAGAATTGAAAGCCATGTGCAAAAGAATGAAACTAGACTGCTATCTGTCATTGTGTGGCAAAATGAACTCAAAATGGATCAAAGACCTAAACATAAGACCCGAAACAATAAACTGCATAGAAGAAAACATATATACTCAACTTATGGAACTTGGGTTCAAATAATATTTTATGAATTTGACCTCAAAGGCAAGGGAAGTAAAAGCTAAAATAAGTGAATGTGACTATATCAAACAAAAAAGCTTCTGCACAGCAAAAGAAACCATCAACAAAACAAAGAGTCAACCAATCGAATGGGAGAAGATTTTTGCAAACATTGCCACTGAAAAGGGGCTAATATCCAAAATATATAAGGAACTCATACAACTCAACAACAAAAAATAAACAATCCAATTAGAAAATGGGCAGAGGAACTGAATAGACATTTCTCCAAAGAGGACATACAAATTGCCAATAGTCATATGAAAAAATGCTCAACATCACTAATCATCAGAGAAATGCAAATAAAAACCACAATGAGATATCACCTCACCCCAGTTAGAATGGCTATCATCAACAAGACAAATAGTAACAAGTATTAGAGAGTGTGTGGAGAAAAAGGAACTCTCATACACTGTTGGTGGATATGCAGCTTGGTGAGCTTGTTTTTTTTTTGTTTGTTTGTTTGTATTAGACTCCACATGTAAATGAGATAATATAGTATTCATCTTTCTCTGTCTGACTTATTTCACTTTGCATAATACTCTCAAGGTCCATCCATGTTGCCACAAAGGAAACATGGTTAACTAATTGTTATGGCTAAATAATATCCTTTATAAAGCCCTCAATTACACATATTTATAGAAAAATGTGTTTGTGTGTATCCTGAACTAAGTTTTCAATGTTAACTTGCAATGTCATTAGCATATTTAGTCTCTAAATAGACCTTCTTTGTTAGTACTATCATTCTAATTTAAAGATATGGAGACCAAAGTCAGAAAGCTTAAGTTAACCTTGAGTTAGTTAAATTTGTGTCCATCATTAAAGATTAATCTCTTCTTTCTACTTTGTATTTGGTAAATTTTCTTCTTTAATAAATACACACACACACACACACACACACACACACACACATCACATCACATTTTCTTTATTCATTCATCCGTCGATGGACAACTCAAGTTGCTTCCTTCCATGTCTTGACTACTGTAAGTAATAATGCAACAAACATGGGTGTGCATATTTCTACTTTTTCATTTTCTTAACAGTACTTTTCAAAACAACTTTTTTTACTCATGGTGAAATATCATTTATTTATTTATTTTCTTTTAAACTTCGTTTCTTTTGTACTAAGAAATCTTTGCCAAACCTAAGGTCATTAGGATGTTATCATATGTTTTCTTCTAGAAGTTTCATAGTTTTATCTCTTACATTACAGTCTATGATTGATTTTGAATTAATTTTTGTAGGTGTTGTTAGATGAGATTCAAGCTTCATTTTATTTTATTTTATTACATATGACAGTTCAATTGTTATAACACCATTTGTTGAAAAGATGATAATCATTTCCTATTTAATTTCACTGACACCTTTGTGAAAAATCAGACCGTCTCTGTGTCAGCATATTTCTGGACTATCTGTTCTGTTCAATTTTTTTATTTATCTATCTATATGTGAGTACCACAATGTCTTGATTACAATAGTTTTATATTAAGTCTTGTAATAATGTCATATATAAGTCCTCCAACTTCAGTCTTTTTTTTTCTTCAAAGTTTATTTTGGCTATCTTAGGTCTTTTGCATTTCTGTATAAATTTTGGAATCACATTGTCAATGTCTACCAAAAAACTACTGCTGGGATTTTCCTTGGGATTGTATTATATCTATAGGTCATTTTGGGACAAAGCAACTTCTTAAAAATATTGACTCTTCAGATTCATGGATATGGTATATCTCTCTATTTAGATATTCTTTAATTTCTTTCAGTGATGTTTTATAGTTTTCACTGTACAGATATTGCACATCTTTTATCAGAGTATTAGACTTGGCCCTAAGTATTTAATATTTGGGGTGCTACTATAAATGGTAGTGTTTGAAACTGTTCTCAGCCCTGTATGTGTTTTAGAACTTATTTTCTCTATTTCCTTTGGGTGGCTTCTTCCATGGCCTCAGGTAGATACACACATGTGCTAATTAGTGCTCAGCTAATGATTCCTGGGAATTCTCTGCAGATCTTTGGAACTCTGTCTTTACGGGACTCTCTCCTTTCTGGTAATTTCTGTGATGCATAGTAGCCGTGGCTTCTCTACTCACAACTCCTTCTTATCAACTGAGGGACATCTCTGGACTTCCCTGAGTTTTCCTTCCAGGAGCTGCAAGCTGGACACTGTCTCCAAGAAGTACGCTGGGGAAATCTTAATGCTCACATTATTTTCTCACTCTCAGGGATCTCTGCCCTGTGATGCCTAGTATCCATATAGTTGCCTAAAAACCATATATTTTGTCATTTGTTGTTGTTTTAGCTGAAAGTGGAAAAGCAGTGCCTCCATCTTGGTAGGTTACTCATTCTTTAATAAGCCATTTGAGTGTCACCCTATCTGTGAAGAACAATTTGGTAACCATTGTGGTAGGCAAAAATAATATCCCCACTGGTGTCCATGCTCTGATCCTCAGAACCTGTAAATATGTTACTTTGCATAGGAAAAGGGATTTTGCAGATGTGATCAAGGAGAACTTTGAAAGGGGTGATTATCTTATATAATCCAGGGGAGCTCAATCAAATCACAAATGTTTAAAAGTGAAGGATTTTTTCACTTGGCATAATACCTTCTAGGTCCATCCATGTTGTAACAAATGGTAAAATTTCATTCTTTTTTATGACCAAGTAATATTCTATAGCACATATGACCACTTGTTCTTTATCTAGTTACTTGTTGATGGGCACTTGTGTTGCTTCCATATCTTGGCTATTGTAAATAGTGCTGCAATGAATATAGAGGTGCATATATCTTTTCAAATTAGTGTTTTGGATTTCTTCAGACAATTACACAGAAGTAGAATTGCTGAATCATAAGGTAGTTCTATTTTTAATTTTTTGAGGAGTCTTCAAACCATTTTCCATAGTGGCTGCACCAATTTGTAATCCCAACAGCATATGTAAATGTTCCCTTTTCTCCACATCCTTGCCAACACTTGTTATTTGTTGATTTATTGACGATAGCCACCCTGACAGGTGTGAGGTAATATTTCATTGTGGCTTTAATTTGCATTTCTCTAATGATTAGTGATGTTGAGCATTTTTCATGTGTCTATTGGCCATCTGTATAAGAAAGACAAATACCATATGATCTCATTCATGTGTGGAATCTAAAGAACAGCAACAACAACAAAACCGAACAAACAAAATAGAAAAAGACTGATAGATACAGAAAACAAACTGATAGTTATCAGGGGGTAGGGAGGATGGGAAGCTGGGAGAAAAAGGTGAAGGGATTAAGAAATACAAATTGGTAGTTATAAAATAGTCCTGGGGATGTAAAGTACAGCATAGAGAATATAGTCAATAATGTTGCAACAACTATGTATAGTGCCAGGTGGTTACTAGACTAACCAAGGGGATCACTGCTTAAATTATATAAATGCCTAACCACTATGCTGTACACCTGAAACTAATATAAAATAATATTTGTGGACGAAAAAGGGGCCACATACTAAACCTAACAAGCTCAAGGGGAAGCCTGCAAGGCAGGCCATACAAACTCAGATACCAAAATTAACCACATAGGATGGTCTGAACATAAAAATTCCTAATGAAAAGCGGGTCATGGCTGGTAGTCACATCCTTGGCCTATAACTTCCTTGACAAAGGTCAATTTTACCTTAAGTGAGCCTGCCTGTTGTGTATTTTGAATCTAATATAACATACTCTTGGAATGTCAGAGTATTCCCTTTTTCTGAACCCCCCCAGAGCACAACCCACCACACCAGAGCAGGAAATTACAGAATCTCTCACTGGTGTTCTTGTCCTCTTATTAACATCTCTATGTGCTGTAAAATGTTAACTTTTAATTATCCTGTACTCACCAATGTAAAAGAAGCATCTGTCTCTCCAGTGTAGTTTTTATCCAATCCCAGAGATTCCCTGCTTTGCTTTGTCCCACCCCCTTAATTGAACACCAGTGGATTTCATGTAACCCTCCTCTTTTGATTGTAATATATCACCATATTCTGGTGTATTTTCTCAACCCATTGAGATTTTGCTTCCTGGCAATTGTCATCAGTTTGGCTCAAACTCTTACAAGCTTTCTCTTAGGCTACATAATTTTTCATTGACATATTGAATGCTAACTGTCTGAAAATAAATAAATAACTAAATTAAAAAAAAAAAAAAGTTAAGGACTTTTCTAGCTGCAAAGACGAAAGAGATGGCTGAGTGAGAGGGCTTGATCTTCTGTTGCTGGCTCTGGCTTTGAAGATGGAAGAAGGGTGCCACATGCCCAAAAATGGAGGTGCCCTCTAGAATATAGAAAAGGCAATTCTCTGGAGACTTCAGAAAGGAACACAGCCATGTGACCATTTGACTAAGCCAGTGAGACTCATGTCAAACTTCTGAACTATAGAACTGTAAGATGATAAGTTTCTATTACTGTAAGGCTCTAAGTCTATGATATTTGTTACAACAACAACAGAAAACAAATATATTTGCAGGAAATTTTAAATTTTAAAATGGTTAAACTTCAAAAATAGATAATAAACAAGCTATATTTTTCTCTGTGAGTAATCCATAGGATATATTGCTACTATTTTAGTACCTATTTGTTAAAATATTCTCTGAAGTTTTTTTCCACTGAGGCTTCTAAAACTCTAGTTCTATGGCTGACATTTTGTAGATGGTGTTCTAGTTTCATTAGTTTTTCAGCCATTTGTCATATATTTCCTAGTCACTAGTCATCCTATTTCCTTGGTGACATCTTCAGTGTATGAGATATTATTCTGTCCCTTGCACTTTATCACCATGACAATAGTTTTTACTTAGCAGGAAAGTTTGTGTCAAAAATAGCGAGACTGATTTAGAAATCAGCATTTCAGGAGCACAGTCCTGGTTTTATTATTGTATCACTTTGGGCAGTTTCACTCTATAAAATAGAGTTCATGTTGGTCTGTCTTACAGGCAGCAGCATTCACTCTTGCTGAGGAGCCCTACAGCAGGTAGAGATAGAGAAAGGATTCAACATCCTTTTGTTGTTGGACTTTTTGTTGTTGTTCATTTTAAGAATGAAGAATTAATAGTGGAGAGTATTTTACTTAGACACCAAGGATTTTAATGTAGTCAGCATACAAAATAAGAATATATGTTCAGAATACTTTTTAAATTGAGACAAATTTACAAACAGCGAAATGTCAGATTAAAGTATACAATTTTATTGAGTTCTATTAACTGTGTACGCCTCTGTAACTACCACTTGAATCAAGATTTAGAACAGCCTCATGCCCAAAGGAAGTCCCCTTGTGTCCCTTACAATTTATCCCCACCTCTCTATAGGGCAAACATTGTTCTGACTTTCATCACAGTAGTTTAATTTTGCCCGTTTTTGAACTTTATCTTTATATGGAATTATACAGTATGTACTCTTGTGTGTATGGCTTCTTTTATACAACATAATATTTTGGAGATTCATCAACATTCATAATGTTGTTGTGATGCCAGAAAAAGAAAAAAATCATAACAGAAAGGAATTCCAGGATGTAACAAATGAGTCACGTGAACAAAGCCAAGTAAGCAGTGGATTTATTAAAGTAAAGAAAAAGTATATTCCCAAAATAATGGGAGAGAGCAAGCTAGGAGGAGGGCAACTGTGCTGAAGAACAAAGAGGCTTAGGATTTTACTTGAATGAGGGCACAAAATATTCAAGTTTTAGGGGTGGCATCACAGCCATTCCCAGGACAAATCCCTGCTGTCCTAGCTGACCACGCCTTCCCATCAGGGGGTGGGATTCTCTTGTTCTTACTTGGCCCTTGTTGGAACTACATGGTGGTGATACAGAAGAGTTAGCATATCCCTAGGTCGACAGGGAGGTCCCTGGTGGAATAAACAAAAGGCAGCCATATCCTAAAACTTCAGGTTTTGAAATCACTCCTTTGCTCCAGGACATAATGTAACAAGGTCTTGAGGTTAATCATAAAATTCATTTTGGCCTGACAAATGGAGCAGATCTGATAGATAAGAGTGGGTTACTTTGCTAATTCCTCCAGGATGGGCAAGCAGAACAAACCTGGTAGACAAATTTCATTAGAAGGCGCCAGTTCCCTTCTTCAAACAAGTTCCCTTCTCCAAACAGCTCCCCTTCCCCAAGCAGGCAAGGGAAGGTTAAAAGTAAGAGCTTTTGCCTCAGTCAAGGGACAACCCCCATTCGGGACCCCCTGCTGCTAGGGAGCTGCAACCTCTTCTCCTGCCTCTAATAAACTATCCTCTTTTTAAAACTCTTTGCCTCTCCCTGGTCCGTGTTTCCATTCTTTGGCTTCACGAGACAGGATCCCGGCCCACACTCAGAAACTGCCAGCAGATCCAACATCACCTACCTCAGTGACACAGGGGGTAGAGATTTTTCCCTGCCTGAAATGCTAATAGTGTCCTAATCCATTACAATTAGCTGTAGCTGCACTATTTCTTAAGAATGATCTCATCTCCTTTCTTTTCTTTGTCTTCCCTCACGTCCTTCTTCTTTTCTTCCCGCTTCTCTCCCTGTGGCCCTGTTTTTATTCCCTGCATAACAGTTACATGAATCAATAGTTCTTTTTTTTTTTTTAATTCTTATCAAACAACTTTACTACAGGCTATATAATGTGGGGAAATAAAGTTTCCCCGAATTTCTCAGTGCTCCTGTAAAAAAAAGGAGACATAGAAATGAGACATAGAAATGCATATAATAGAAAGATAGGTAATATTTGTTGATGAGATGGGATTGTAATGGTGGCACTAAATCTTCTATTTTGAGATTTGGATCTCTGGTATAATTCAAATTAATAAGTGTAATTTTACTTGGGACTTTTTGAAAGCTTTCTTTTCTTTCTTCCTCTTAATGGTTCTGCTTCCAATACATTACACCAGTTTCAATGTTTCTATTTACTTCAGCCCAGTGCTGGCCCCATGACTTGGGAGAGGTTTTGCACCTGTATGGGATCCACTTCTTGCTGCAACTTAAGTCTATATAACATTTGCAAAGGTTATGATAACCAGCTTAACAACACCTTCCCCCACCCCCAACTACAGGCTAAAGCAATTTACATCCTGCTTAGAAAATACAAAACTTGAGACCAAACTAAGACTCAGACACAGTAGTTGGCAATAGTTCCAGCAGACTCTGCCCTGGTGACCCTTCTCTTACTTTAATAAATCTTCCTTCTATATTTCTACCTGACTTGTGAACTCTTTCATGGCCTGTGAGCGAGCAAACACAACATTTGTTTTCCTGTCCCCTAGAAACGTTTTACTCTTCCCATATCCTGAGAAGAGTTATGCAGCCATTTTTCTAGTTAACTACTCTATCTAAAAAGACACTGCACAACTTTTCTTATCTCCCTGAGAGAGCCAAAAGCTTAAAGCTCCAATGAAGGTCTAAAGCCCCCAAGGTGCCAGGAAACCTGGAGTGCCATCTCCTCAGGTATTTATATGTCAGAAGGGATGAAAAAGAAAGTTTAAGTAATTCAAAGATACATTGTAAGTAATTTAATGACAACTTAATCATTTGTTTTAAAAAAACTGATGTTTTGGCACCACCCCAAATATTTTTCAGCAATTAACACTGGAAACATTTTAAAAATATGGTTATAGCACACAATAATGAAAAGATTGCAGTAAAATTGCAGTAGACACAAACAATGCTGAAAGGATATCAATTGGTAAGAGACTTTGATTAATTCCCACTGGTAACTAAACTCTAGATAGTAATTCAAAATATGTGTAACATGTAACTGAGATGGAAAAACCATAGGCAGTCAGGGACATAGCCATGATGAAGGGGATTAAGGCGGAGACCATAGGAAGCCAGAGGAAATAACTTTAATAGCTAACAAAGCCATTCAAGCTGTACAGCCCACCAAAACTATCACCTCATGTGTAGTGGGGTAAGAACCATTTAGCTTGTAACAAAGCCCGCCAAAGTTAACAGCCCAAGTACAGGAGACCAATCAGCTCTGACTCAGACATTGTAGTTCCTAGCATAGCCCTGTTGAGGGCAGGAGGGGGAGGGGGAGGGGGCATTCCATTTTCAGATCACCCCTCTCTCCAGAGGGCTTCTTCTCTTGTGCTTTACAGTAACACTGTACTGCTTAACCCTTGCCTCTCTGGTCTGCGTTCTCATTCTTCGGGTATGTGAGACCATGAATCCCAGAAACACACCAGACACCAGATTCCTATATCATTACCCTGCATGGATATGGCCATATGGATAAGACATGTATCACCTTCCCTTATTTGTCTTTTGTATGCTAGAGAATTTGGTACATTCCCCAACTGGAGTTCAGCTATGAACATACATTTCTAACAAACTATGAGGGCACAATTTGTCTTATATATTAGTGAGAACTTAGAAAAGACAAAATACAAAATTGAAAATTATGCTTCCTGAGATAACTATCTTTTATTAAGAAATTCATCGTCAAAGCTGGTTAGCACATGCAGTGATAATTCCAAATTCAGTGATAATTCCAAATTGAGATCTGTGTATGACTCCAATATCCCTAAAAAAATTCTGTGATCTATAAGAGAAAGTTATTATATAAATAAGATAATTATATTAAAAGCCTAAACAAAAATCCTAAAACTTTAAGCATTCTTTTAATCCTCTGAAATGTTTGGGTATGGAAAAAAATAAACCCAAACATTAGTTAAGCCAATAAGGTGAGAGGATAAAACAATTTAGACTTATTTCTAGACATATTATTTAAAATGTGTTATATATACCAAAATATCTGTTGTGACATTATCTATATTGATAGATATTAATAACAATATTCTATAATGATTTAATAAAATATGGTACATAGAATCCTTCCTTTATGTTCTCATGTATTTTTCCATTCTAGAATTTTTTTATTTTTTTTTTAGCTACATAATTGTTTCTTATCTTTTCCCTCACCAGACTGTGAGCCCTCTGGGAACAACAGTATGTCACAAATAAACATCATCAAATTACTCCCTTGAATAACCACCCATTCCAATTCCTTTGTTCCTCTATCACTATGTAATCCTAACTTGTCAAAACCACAATGCTGGTTAAAGCTAATTTTGAACTAACTTCACAGCTTCATTTATGTAAGTAAAAATGGCCGGAGGAAAAAAGTCACAACCACCCTAACTGATGTCATTTTTAATGATCACAAACTTCTAATGGGACTTTCATCCTCACAACACTCAAACAATACTTCCCTGACCAATTCACTGGTCTACACCATTGTTCTGTACCTTCTCTTTTCCTCAAACTTTCATCACCTGCTCCAACATTTGACTTTTCACTGATCACTTTGCTTTCTACTTTTCTACAGTTATTAAGAAAACTGAAACAATTAGAGGACGTCTCTCACACTCTCCAACCAACACATCTACATACCTTCCAGTCTGTCCCATATATTCTGCCTCTGCCTGCCCTGTACACTAAATTCTTTCCCTCATTAACCCCAGGGTATCCAGCAAAGCTCTCTCTCCTACATCAATTTTCCTCTTTCTACCACATCACTCTTATGAGGATGAGCATACAAGTATGTATCTTTTCCTTGAAATAAAAATAAAAATAAATAAAAATAAATAAAACCTAAAACCTCCTCTTGACCCATTTCCTTTCTCATCCATTTCTATATCACTTATTTATTCAATATTATTCATATAAATTTAATGAAGCTTTGATTTTCTGGTGGTTCTGTAGTGCTTAGCACATGACCACTCAATAAGTATTTTAAAAGACCTAATTATGTAGTTGTACAAAATGATAGCTGAAAATACTATCTAGTGATTTAAGAAAAAAGGATGTGATATTCTGAGTAAAAGATAATCAGCAAACAAATATATGTGCACCATTTATATAAAATGTGAACATATTTTGACAAAGAACAAAAGATATTAACACAAAAATGAGTCAGTTATTTCATATTAGAAAAGTTAATGATGATTAACCCTTTACTATGGAAAGTCCTTCATTGTTCTTTACATACTCAAAGTTAAGCAAAAGGAAACAGGGCTTCCATTCTGGCCAGTTTTTAAGAATGAACCGGGACTATGTGCAGTGGGAGTCAGGATACCTGAGTTCAGGCCAAATAGCCACAGCTCACGACCTCAGGCTTGACCCAGCACTGGCTGAAACTTCACCTCAATCTACTTTTGAAGAGTTACGTATTGAGTTCCTGTTAAATGACACATACCATGTTAGGTGTTGGAGATATACTGGTAAACATAAATATCCATAACATTATATAGGTACATTGAAAAGTCTTCAGTTGGACTGGGAAGGGTGAGGGTGCACGGCTTCCTTGAGGAAGTTGTCCTTGAGCTATAAGCTAAAGGATGAAATGAAATTAACTGGGTGATGTTGCAGGGTGAGGGTGAAACATTCTCATTTCAGAGAGAGATCTGCATACACAACGTCTATGATTGAAGGGAGCATGATGCTTTTAAGGAAATGAAAGAAGCCAAGGTAATTAGAGTGCAAAGAGTGAGAAGAGAACAAGCATAAGATAACTAGAGAAAGAAGCATGGGCAAGGCCTGGAGTCCATTCTGTATCTTACCCTTCATTCTAGGTGTGCTGTGAAGCCATTATGCAGATGAGTTTATGGTCAGATGTGCTTTGTTTAAAGCTAATTTAACTATCAATTAGAGCCCTGCTTTCCCAAATTATCCATGTTATGACACACATACAGAATGATATTTTTTACATGCCTGGTGCAATTAAGAGGGAATTTAGGGGTATTTAAATGAGATTTGATGAAAAATAATTAATTACATGTTCTTTATATAATTTTAATAAGTCAAATGAAATACAAAGCACTAGGATGTATATTAGAAATTGAATTTGTAAAAAATGTGCAATATAATGCTGAGGCTCTAATTTGTGAAATGCACTTGCATACATGATGTTTAGAATAGTCATGTTGGACTTTACTTGGATATTGATAAAATTACACATCAGAAGTAAACACCAGTTTATTTGACACAGAGATTTAGGGTATGTCTTGAGCTGAACATACAGAAGCTTTAATCTGGCTTATTTTGTAGGTCCCAGAGGTCAGACGTTGGGTTGCACACATTGCTTCTTGGGCACTGGTATATGCCTTTGCTGGGGATGTCTGGGTCTAATAATGGGTTAGAGAAAAAACAAAGGGGTTGTCCAAGGGGAGTAATTAATAAGCCATTTTCACTGTATAGCCAAAGAAGAATAACAAATTGGATTAGCATGGTAAGCATATAGATGCACAGAGTATATGGATTTGATAGATATTTTGAAGGTAAAATTGATAAAATTAATGGTTTGAATATGGGGTATGGGGAGAAAGTGTCAAATATGATTTCTAGGAGTCTGGCTTGCTGAATGGATGGTGTTAACATTATTCTAGGTAGAAGAGCATCAGGTGGGATGAGAGCATCATGAAATCAGTCTTATTATATGCTAGGACTCTGTTAAGCACATTATGGTTTAACCCCCATTTTTTATCACCATATCCTTTAGAATAGATTCTGTTATTAAATCTTTTTAAAGTGAGGGAATTGAGACCTGGAGTGACCAAGTAAATTGCCATGGTCATAGCCAGAGAGTGGTAGAGCTTGATTTTAGGCCCAGGTAGTCTATTTTGAAAGTCAAATATTCTATACTATTCATTTCTCTATGATTAATGCCAGCCTGGTCTTCACCTTAGTGTCAGCGCTACCTTCTGTACACACCACGATCTCTCTCTCTCTCTCTCTCTCTCTCTCTCTCTCTCTCTCTCTCTCTCTCTTTTTCTCTCTCTCTCTCACACACACACGTACACCTCCCGGACTGATCTCTCAGGGTTCTCCATAGATGACACTCCTGAGTGTCCCCTCAAAATACCCAGATTTTCTTTCTTTACTCTGAGTTTTATGTATTCCCTAGGTCTACCCAGGGACTCCTACTTTAAGTACATTCTCAGGTTGTCTTGCACTGAGCTCCCCAGCAACTACTAGTGTGCTCTCTGAGTGGGTACCCTCACTGCCAACTTTCCTGGCTTCCCAGAGAACACTGACTCCAGCTAGGGACATCTGGGCTTATGGCTGACCAGGACCTTGAGTCACAGAAGACCAGCAGGCTGGCCCATCTAAACTTGTAGATCTGTGATGAAAAGATCCAAAGCTGAAGCTTCCATGAGCTCATGGAATGTCCCCCTTGGGGACTTTGACTCACAGAGAAATATTTTATCCCACATCTAGTTTTGGAGTAAAAAATATGTTGTTTCATTTAACAACACAAGGGAACTCTTGCCAGATTCAACTTCATTTATTCTCTTTTCATTCTTCTGGACCACTCTGCTGCATTGGACATTGTTCCATACGTATTCCTCTCAATTTCCCAACTCCTGGTTCAAGGGCATAAATCTCCCCTGGATTTCATTTTTTTGTTTTTTTGGTTTTTTAAATGTGACCATGTCATATTTCTCTTCTTCCTTACTCTCCCCTGTGCTTCTCTATTTCCAGTGTTAGGTTCTTGTCTTTTCCCTCCTGTCTTTGTATGCTCTTTCTCTCAAGGGTTTACCTATTCTCTCAATTTTTAATTACAAATTTACAGGAGAAAATTATTAACTCAGACCCTGTACCTTTTCTTACAAGGTTCATTCCAGTTTTTGATCCCATATATCGTACTTTCTGCAAGTTAATTCCACTTAGAGGAGTTATTTCTTATATAAGGTATGAGTTTCATATGACATCTGATGTATTCTCCCTTGCAAAGGTACCAACCACTTCCAGAACAACACCATAGGCACATGTCACTTTCCCGGGCAGTGCCAGTCCCTCCCTTTGGAGGTCATTCCTGGTTGACCAGCTTTATGCCTGCAATTTTTGTCTCCCACACACCATGTCAGATCTTGAATGAAACCCCACACTTCCAGTTATGGCTCTGGCATCCTAAGTGCCTACCTAAGGGCCAGATGATGAGAGAGTGAATGCTCTTTGGAGTGAATATTTACTAATGAGAAACAAGAGTCTGAGGGAGCCAAGGAGATTGATTTCCCTCTTCCTCTCACCCACAGATTAAACTCAAGCACAGTTTTTCCTTCCAGCCTGTATGGAAAGTACCGTGAGCTGAGAGAAACCCTCAGTAAGCCACCATCTGTGTCTCTTGGTAAGCCACTGTCTGGGTCTCTCCTTGTGAAGCCCATCTGTGGATCCTTGTGAAAGGGTGACCAGTCCAGGGAAGCATCACTCTATGTTTCACATCTTTCTTCATCTCACTTCCCTGTATCTTGACCCTCATTGCTCAGGGTGTGTACCTGCAAATAATGCATCAGCACATTAATCATCGCATCAGGTTGTTTTCTGAAGAATCCAGGTTAAGAGAGCTCTTCAAATTCAATGTTTTTAAAAAGAAAAGGAATAGTTTTTTTAAAAAACTCAATTTAGCTCCTATGTCTGTCAAAAATAACACTATTATCCTATCACTCAAGATGTAAACTCTGTGGTCATTTACCACTGCTCATTCTATCTTTTATTGATAAAATTCAGACTCTCAAAAGCCCTGTTCATTCTTCTTTCACATTAGAGAGGCATCGCCTCCCTAATTCATGCCACCAGTACTAACCTTGTCCATGTTCCCACCACCAATCATACCTCTATTACTGCACAGATGTCTGCTTTCTTAACTGGATTCTCTGAACTCAAGTCTCTCCTTCCAGCACATCCATCTTGCATATTCTACCTGGCTACAAGACTGATCTTCCTTAAACATCACCTTCATTTCATTCTCCAGAAACACATGCACACAAATATACACAACAAAATCCTCAGTGATGCTTCATGGCCTACTATAAATACATGGAACTCTTTCTTGATTTGTAATATTTTCAATTATCCAACACTCCAATCTATTCCTTGCTTTCTGGTGTAGACACAGGTCAGTTCATTTTTAACCTCTGCACCTTTGCTCATTACTTCTTTGGCCTGAGGCATCTTTTCCTCCTCTTACAGGATTCGTCTCTGCTTTCCAATCTCCAGCTTACCACAATCCCTTTCATGAGGTTTAACATAAAAACTCTAGAACAGGGTCAAATGGTAGAGTAGGTAAATGCAATGCTTGCCTCCTCCCATGACAACATCAACATTACAACTGAATTATAGAACAATCACCCTTAAGAACCACCTGAAGAATAGCTGAATATACCTCCTATAACTAAGGATATAAAGAAGAAGCCACATCAAGACTGATCGAAGGAAGGGAAACAAGAAACAGGTTGGTCCTACACCCATGTGTGGCAGTTAAAATTGGGAGGGATATCTTGGCTAGGGAGGTCCCCACTGAGGAGTGACAGGTGCCAGCCCCACACTGGGCTCCCCCACCCAGAGCACCAGTGCCAGTAAGAAGAGTCCCCATGACAGCTGGCTAAGAAAAATCATCAGGGACTCAGCAGGCATTGTCTTAAAGGACCCGAGCACTCACTCCCAAATGCTCTCCACAAGCTCCAGTAAAGAGAGAGCAGCTCAAAACTGTCAGGAACATATGTGGAAGAACTGAATTGTCTGGCTTCAGCATGAGGGCAGGAGGGACAGCTCTCTTGGAACTAAACTGCAGACAGGCACCATTGTACCTTTGTTGAGCCCCCCCCCACACACACACACACAGCCTGTAGGTGGATGTGGCCTCCAACTCTCAGTCTTTATTAACCAGGCTAACACTTCTCTTGTTCCACTGGTGATTCTCCTAGACCCTGCCCCACTCAATTCATGAGTTCAGCTGAAAACTCTTTCAGAGGCTAATGCACACTATTTGCCTACCTGGGCCCATGCTGTGGACTTTCCTGAAACCTCTCAAAGGTCCCAAAACACCAAACAAATAGCAGCTGGCTTTGGTATGCTCTATACCTCTTGCTAAGCATCTCCAAGCCCAGTACTAGTAGCAGTCAGCTTTAGTCCACAGTATAACAACTCCTAGGTGCCTCTAAGCCCAGCACAGGCAGCTACCAACTGCAGATAATCTTGTAGCTCCTACCAGGTGGCCCCAGGCTGGCACAAGCAGTGGCTGAACTTGGCCTGAACCAGAGACCCTCCCAAGAGACCCCAGAACCAACCACCTGGTGGCTGGCTTCAGACCACACTAGAGCATCAGTCAATTAGCACCAAAAAGGGTGGACTTGGCAGGCACCACAGCCCTGCTAAAGCAAATCCCATTCAGTGGGGTCAGTATTCACACAGTACCTGGTCTGCTGTAGTCATGGGCAGTCCTAACAGCCAGCTAGCCTGAGGGTCAATCTCACCCATTGATGTGCCTATAACGATCAAGGATCAACTACAATAGGAGAGCACACACAATCCACTGGAACATCCAACTCAGATGAATAAGAAGACTATGCCACTTAGCTCCACAGGAAACCTACTACATAAGGACAATCCATCACGTTTGGGAGATGTAGTAGATCTAACCAATACATAGAAACTCACACAACGAGGCAGCAAAAATGAGGAGTCAAAGAAACATGTCCCAAATGAAAGAACAAAACAAAACTTCAGAAAAAGAACTAAATAAAATGGAGGCAAGCAATCTACCATATGCAGAGTTCAAAACACTGTTTATAAGGATGCTCAATGAATTGGGGGAAGAATAGATTATCTTAGTGAGAACTTCAACAAAAAGATAGGAAACGTAAAAAAGGAAATGAAAAAAATTAAAAAGAACTGATCACAAATGAAGAATTAAATAACTGAAATGAAGAATACAATATATAGAATCAACAGCAGATTAGATGAAGCAGAGGATCGAATCAGCAATTTGGAAGACAAGTTAGCAGAAAACACCCAAACAGAATAGTGAAAAACAAAACAAAACTGAGGATAGTTTAAGGGACCTCTGGGACAACATTAAGCATACCAACATTTGCATCATAGGGGTACCAGAAGAAGAAGAAGAGAGAGCAAGGAATTGAAAACCTATCTGAAGAAATAATGACTGTAAACTTCCCTAACCCTGTAAAGGAAATAGATATAAAAGCCACGGAAGCATAGAGAGTCCCAAACAAGATGAACCTAAAGAGGCTCGCACCTAGACACATCATAATTAAAATGCCAAAGGTTAAAGACAAAGAGAGAATCTTAAAAGCAGCAAGAGAAAAGCAGTTAGTTACCTACAAGTGAGCTCCCATAAGACTGTCAGCTGATTTCTCAATAGAAACTTTGCAGGCCAAAGTTGGCATGAAATATTGGGATTGGCACGAAATATTCAAAGTGATGAAAAGTAGGCCCGAGAACTAATGTTACTCTACCCAGCAAAGCTATCGTTTAGAATTGAAGGACATATAAAGAGCTTCCCAGACAAGAAAAAGCTGAAGGAGTTTATCAACACCAAACCAGTATTTCAACAAATGTTGAAGAGACTTCTTGAAGAAGAACAAGAAGAAAATAAAAATATGAAGAAGCAAATATCACAAAGAAAAAAATTCTCACTGACAAAGGCAAACACTTAGCAAATGTAGTGGATCAACCAGCACTAAAGCTCGTACAAAGGTTAAAAGGCAAAAGTAGGACGATGATATGTAATTACAACAGTAAATTAAGGGATACACATAATCAAACACATAAAGGAAGTAAAAAATAAGGACAAAAACTTAAACCTGGGGGTGGGGGGTGAGAAAAATTGTAGTGATTTTAGAATGTGTTCAAACTTAAGCAACTATAAACTTAAAATAGACTGTTATAAACATAATTTGGTATGTATGAAGCACATGGTCACCACAAACCAAAAACCTGCAAGAGATATACAAGAAATAAAGAAAAAGGAATCCAAATACAACACTAGAAAGTTACCAACATACAAGCAAAGAGAGCAAGAGAATAAGAAAGGAACAAAGCATTACAAAACCAAGCAGAAAACAACAAATAAAATGGCAATAAATACATACCTGTCAATAATTATTTTAAATATAAGTGGATTTAATGCTCTAATCAGAATACAAATGTATAAAGAAGAAGTGATATATATATATATGTATATATATATATATATATATATATATATATATATATATATATATATGCAATGGAATATTTCTTGTCCATAAAAAAGAATGAAGTCTTACCATTTGCAACAACATAGATGGACCTAGAGGGTATTGTGCTAAGTGAAATAGGTTGGAGAAAGACCATATGATTTCACTTATATGCAGAATCTAAAAAAACAAAATAAACAAACTAGCAAGAGAGATACAAATTCATAGATACAGAGAACAAACTGATGGTTGCCATATGGGAGGGGGGTAGGGGTGGCAGGGTGAAAAAGGTGAAAAGATTAAGAAGTACAAATTGACAGGTACAAAATAGTCATGTGGCTATTAAAGCACACCTTAGGGGATATAGTCAGTGATATTCTGTTAACTATACATGGTGTCAAGTGGGTGCAAGACTTTTCAGGGGATCACTCTTTAAGGTATATAAATGTCCAATCACTATGCTGTACACCTGAAACAAGTATAGTATTGACTGTCAACTGTAATTTAAAAATTTTAAGAATAAAAAGCAAACAAAGAAAAGACTCTAGAACACACTACCTTTAAATTCCTTTAGCATGAATCACTGTAAAGTCTAATTGCTTCATTGCATATTGCTTTACGCTGATCATAAATCATGTAATATTTTAGTTCTGTTTTCTAAACTAGATCACATTTTTTGACCATAGAAAATGTGTTATTCTTTTTATTTGGTCTTAATTATACAGGCCACAAAATAGGTGCCTAAAACATTTCTTTAGTGACTGTGTCTTTGAAAATGAATAGCCTGTGTACTATAACTAGGAATGTCTTGGTTATTTCAAGGCTCGGTAGCACTGCCTGATAACAATGATCAGCAATAGGAACATTTTGATTTAATGAACAAGATGATATCAGATGTCCATCACATATACTTGTGAATGCCACTCTCCAGGTGATCCGCTGATTGAGACTAAGTATGTATAGCTCATTGCTGTGACAGAAACAGCTGTACTCTTCCTTCCAGTCTGAGTGATCCTGCCCCTGCTACGTAACAATTACATTTGGATAGGCAGTCGTGGCATTAGGGAAGCAATTTGCATCATAACATTTTCTGTCCAATGACATATCAGACCCAGATCAAACTTTTATTGGCTGAAGTACAAGAATGCCCAAGCAAAATGCATGGTAGACAGTTACAAGGTCAGTGTGGCTAAAGTGTGAACTGCGGTGTGATGAGTGATGGATATATACTCTGGCTATAAAGGGTAGAAGTTCATGTTAAGGAGTTTAGATTTCATCCTATAGTTGATGGTGCGCCACCAAAGTTTTTTTAAATAGAAATCTGATCACACCTGTGTTTTAGAAAGATAATTCTTGTAGCAGTATGGTAGATGAAATGAGTGGAGGTGGGAAGCTGGTTTGTTTATGCCTGGTTTTCAGACTGTCGTAAGGAACACTGCAAATCCCTTACAGATGCCTCATGGGCCACCTCAGTGGACAAGGAGGGTGAGTGGGTGGGAACCTGGGTCTCCAGTCCAATGTCAACCTGACAATATTTGCTTATATCTATTGCAACTAGGCTTCTAAGCATAGTTTTGTTAAAAGAAAATATTTTGTATCTTAAAAAACGGAGAGCTCACTATCCTTAAGCAGACTACATGGGAATTATTGGAGAGATTTCAGAAATATTGTATCTTGAGGTAGAGTCAGTCATACTTGCTTATCAATAACACCTGAGGCTTAAAAAAATGAGAAGTTAAAGATCACTGGGTGACTACACAGAAGTGATCTCATTAACCAAAGGAGAGATTACTCCAGCTGGAGGAGATTTACAAAGAAGAAGATTTTCATCCACTGTGTATGAGGTTCTTCTGGGCAAGGGTTTGCCTAAGAGGTGATTAGAGATTGGGATCTGGAGCTCAGGAGTAAGGTCAGATATAAGTTTGGGAGTCCTAAACATTAGATGAGCTTTGAGGCCAAGGAGGTGGATGATGTTATCCAGCAAGAAAGCAGAGACCTGAAGAACTGAGGTAACAAACTGAAGAACAGATGATGTCTAGACCACGAGTATCATCTGTTTGTCTATATGGATTCTTCAGCCTTTTGAGTGTTTCAAATTTATTTTCAACTTTTAAAATTTGTTATTTCTGACTTCCCTGGACAAATGAGAGGGTCTGATAATACTGGGTTCCCATTCCCTCACTGACACAACAGGCCAGGGGTATCGTTGAGTGGCACCTGTGCAGATGGCACAAGCTCTGCAGGTGAAAACTGCCCACCTGACCAGGCTGTGTCAGCTGTGTGCAGTTAGTTCGGTTCCTCCAGGTATTTGAATCTTCAACCACTGAGAAAGAACCCTGACAATAGGACCCCAGGATGCTAGTATTTATTATGAAGTAGAGACAGCAAATGGGTTTATTGTTGTTTTGATTATTTGCTTGTTTTTCTTTTAAGGTATAAGCCGAATAGGTAATTAGAAGTTATGTCATTAGAGTTAGGGAAGAAAATAGGGGTCCTTCAGCCTAATGAAACTGACTTATAATTACTGTTTCTGACTCTTAGTACTACCATCATATAAAATGTAACATCAAGTAATGTAACATGGTGTGATCATATATTGTTATCATATGGGTAAAACGTAATATGAGTATATTAGACTATAACATAACCTGATCTAATATAATAAAGTGTATATTAGATTGGAGTTGGATTGGACAGCAATGTCAAGGTTAAGGGCATGGACTCTGAAGTCAGACAACCTGGGTTCAAATTGTCATCCTGTTGGCTATCACCTGTATGACCTTGTGTAAGTTATTATTTGTAGTTTGGTTTCCTCACCTGTATAAGGCATTTATGAAGATTAAATGTGCTATCACAAGGAAAGCTCTTAGGACATCTCTGGTGTAAAATAAGTGAACAGTAAATGTTAATTGTTGGTGTTATTTTATCCAAAGTGGTTCACTCCTTACCATCGACAGACCTAATACATCTATTGAGTTTTTATGAATCCATAACTAAGCAAACAGGAACTAATGAGAAGTTAGTAGCTAACATTTAAATATGATGTGTTATTATTGCAACCACAAACCTTAAATTTCTATTAGAAATGACTGGACACCTTGAGGGTTAAATGTCTATTGTTCTGAACATAAGGACATTGACATATTTTTCTATTTCCTAAGGGGAAGGACATTTATTTCTATTCTGGAACTGTTAATGAATTCTCTAACATATTAGCTATTCTTTAAATTTGTATTTTGTGTGATTAATTCAGGATGAAACAATGAGTCAGTATTTAGATTACCAGCTCCATCAAGATTTACAGTCAGAAGATTATGTGGAATTTATAGGAAAAGAAATGTTTGTACAGAGGATTTTCTCCTTTGTAAGGAGCGCTAAGTGATTCAATTATACACTCCTGTACATTTTTATTCAGAAGCTGAATTTGCTTTCTAGCTTCACTTTCGAATCAATCTCAAAATCCCAGCGTTTAATTTTGGGATCCAAACCTTATGCATATTTATCTTTAGGAAACTGATAGAGATGTTTAGACATTAGCAATGAGATAACTAATTGAGTTTAAAGGAGGCTTGAGATTAAAAATTTTAAAAGCTTACTTAAAAGTGTTTGTCCAGATAGTCTTTGAATTTCTGAGAGACTGAGATTTGTTGGAACAAAATGAAGAGAATTTGGGAGGCTTTTAGGACCAAGTCTCCTATTTAGATGGGTGCATCTAAGGAAAGTCCTGAGGAGAACACATTAAATTATATTTCTCTTCTTTTTACTATTTAATAAAAAATGTTTTTGTCTGAGGAATCCTCAGATTAGAATGATAGGGTTTTAGAGCTAGAGGAGCCCAGAGTGATAATTTAGAGTAACCCTTCATTTTCTATAAAGGAAACCGAAGCATATTGATTTGGTTAACGTAAGGAGAATAATTTATATATCATTCATTAAAAACAACATATTTTAATTTTTCAAAGAAAAGCAAAATACAGTGGTTAGTTAAAATTTGCTAGAAAGACAAAATTTATATTAACCAGTTACATACAAATTAGCTACTCATTCAGATATTGGCCCAGAATCTGGCAGACTGTTTGGCATGCAGTGGAAAACATTTAAATAGTCAAATATTTTTCTATTCATTAAACAACCTTATTCTTTTGTCAATCTTATTTGAATAAATAGAGCTGGAGTGGAATGCTTGCATATGGATGGATATAAAGGCATACCTCAGGGATGTTGGGGGTTTAATTCTAGACAACCATCATAAAACAAGTATCACAATAAAGTGAGTAGTCATCTTTCTGCTGGTGGAGGGTCTTTCCTTCAATTTGTAAAAATGCAACATCTATGAAGCAGAAGCACAATAAATTGCAGTGCAATAAAACGAAGTATGCCTATATTTGCCTGTCTATTCTCTCTTCCTTATGCAAAGGCAGCCAGCAAAAACACAAATAAGTAGAGAAGGCTAACATATCAGAAACATGGAAAAATTATCAGTAGAGAAATACAAGGAAGAGTAAAAACAAAGAATAGAAATAAGAGAAAAAATAGGCAGAGATTACTTCCATCCAACAGATAAGGGGGCTGAAGCACAAGGATGCTAAGTAATTTGTCACCTAGTAAGTGGCAGAGTCAGAAATCTAAGCCAATTTTCCAGTTTCTTAGCCTGTCCACAGAGCCATGCCATGCTTCTCAAGCTGAAATGTTCAGTATACCTGACGACCTTATTAAAATGCACGTTCTGACTCCATGGGTGTGAGGCAGCGTCAGGGATTCTCATTTATGACAACCTGCAGTGACAACGATGCTGCTGGTGTGGGGCTCACACTCTTAGCAGCAAGTGGCTATATTTTACATCCTGAATGTGGACATAACAACAACAACAACAAAATTCAAAACAACTTATTGTCTAGGAAATGATTTTCTTCTTGAGAATGCTTACCCGCAGCTCTCAAGAAAATGCAAGGCTCCAATTTGGAGAGTTGTGAGGCGGGACAAGTTTAATTTCAGTGCCTTAAACTTCACGTTTTGTTTCATTCACTTGTGGCCCAGCATATTCCTAAGGGACCCAGTTTTGGTCTTGCTTTTTCCCTGTTAAGAGTAGGAAAAGTCAAGAATTATTTTATACAAACGAATGAATGCCTGATACTAACTTAATACTTTTCTTGGAGTATTTGAATTTTATCAAAACTCAAAGTATCCTAGTTGTAGAATATTTTATCAGTGCTTGGGTGATAAATGTCCATTTTGGGGTACTGGGGGATGCTCTCTCCAGTGGTGACCTTGATGTCCTTTCACACCAGGGAATTTTTACGTATTTAGTTTCCGTACTACAAGTTCCCATACTGTGTTTCTCTACAGCTCTAAGAGAGATTTACTCCTTTGTTTTCTGCTCCTCCTCATTAAAGACTAACCTAGGAATCTCAGAGATCTGAGGATTTTTCAAAGGCTAGATGAATCACATTTTCTACAATTGACTTGTTGAGATGTAGGAAATGTCTGTTGGGTTTACCCTGCCTTGGAAACCAGACACATGAGAGTCTTGCATGGAGAGCAAGGATCAAAGCAATTTAGAATCTGGGTAAAGAAAGGAGATTTATGCAAGACCAGTGCCCTAGCAAGGAACCTTGTATCAAACATGAACTTGGAGCAGAACAAGAACTCAGAATAGTACACAAGAAAGCCTCCATTGAATGATGATTAATTGAATGAATGAGAGAATTAATGAATAAATTATTCTGTAGCTGAGGAGAAAGGGGCTAAGTTGTAGTAATTCCACATAATACTTTCATTTGTTTTATAATATTTGATGCAATCACAAATGTGGTAGCAAGAAAATCCAGTAGATTAGAGACAATAATGGAGAGAAGTCAGAGAGGAGGAAGCATAGTTCGCCCTCATTTTTCTCCTCTTGCCTTCTTCTACCTATCCAGACACATATCATTTCCTAGTCTTATTTTTTTCTACAACTTTATCTGCAAGACTAGTTTTATCTTCTTATATTTGGGTCTCTAAAGCATTTCTTTCTTTTTGTATATTTAGGAGCCTGTACATTTCACTGGAGAACAAATGGATCCCTCTTTTTTTGCTGGTATAAAGTCCATGTGCTGGTATGAGCATGAAATGTACAAAGAACATTGGCATGCAATATCTCTTGAAAGATTGGGATAATTTTCCTGCTCAGAAACAAAAAATGTGTTTGAACTGGAAGACTCTCTGTAGTGTGTTGCTACTCTCTTGAGCCAAAAGCAATTCTGCCTATCCCTGGATTCATGACTTTGGTTTCAGAAAAGCACATTCAACATTGAATCAGACATGCAAGAGGTTACTGGAGGAATACTTGTGAAGGACAAGGGGGAAAGCAGGAGTGTACAGGGAGAATCTTTCACCTGATGCATATAAAATGAGGGGAGAAAGGAAGGTGGTTGGTATAGAAAGAATCTCAGACTGCAGTGCAGTTCTAAGAAAGTTTCAACCAGGCTAATGGAGAGTCCTGAAGGCAAAGTCATCCATCAGAGGGGTTCCATGTCCTAGAAGTCAATACCTAAAAAAACACCTATTCCTGTGAGGATGAACTAACTGCTGGCCCTTCCAGGCTGGAAGGGAAATCGTGTAGTCAAATTGCCACCATGTGTTGGTTGGTCTTCTCGTGGAAGAGAGCCATATCAAGAGCTGAGCACTGGTCTCTGTTGTTGGCACGCTGAATCTTCAGAGGCAGTAGTCACTAGATCTGTCTTGATAAGTAGAACTTCATTCTTGGGTCCTATATACAGTCTCCATCTCTGCCACTGTGGACATTCCATTCATGTGCCTATCATGATGGTGACTAAGTTTAGTTAATGTCAACTGGCTGATTAATTTTGTTTCTACGTGGTTGGTTGTTCAGCACCTCTTTTATTTTGAATGGCTTCCGATGGTGCTCTGGATTTCTGAGTATTAAGACCCTTGTCCAGCAGTCCTCGTTAGATCTGAGTATTTCCCTTTTCCCAGTATAACCACCCAAGTAATGGTCATTTTTTTCCTTTCCAAAAGGAAAAATGGGGGAATCATTGCTGAAATTTTGCAAATTTCTTCTTTCCAGTCAGTGAATGATGGGTCTGAACAAGTGATTGTGACATTTTATTGGGACAACTGCCCTCAGCCTCTTGCTCCTTGATTCTACTCTGCTCCACACATTAAGCAGCATCCTTGTTGGTGTGTTTTGCCCTAGGGATTCCATGTTCTATTCACCATCTCCACAACTCTGTGTGAGCCAATTCACACTGACTTCCCCTCTGACTTTTCCACCCGGCTTCTGATGGGTAAACATCACCAGTGCTGGTGATGGTTCTGGTGGTCCTAACTACCTCAGTCTTCATCAGCCCATGGGAATTAATGAACCCAGCTCTGGGACAGCCTCCCTTGCTATCAGCATTTGCCTCAGAGGAGAACCACCACTGCTATTCTTGGTGATGCTGGTGGCCTCTCACCAGCTGCCTTCCATGCACCCTCCGAAACCATTCCCAGGGGCGCTGCCTTGGCTATTGCTGCTACATGCAAGTTAATTCTTGCATGTCTTTTAATATATAATCTCTTTACTGCTTTCTCTGTTCCAAAATATTTCCAATTGGGTTATAACTCTAGTTATCAGCCTGGCACCCAGGAGACTATGTGGGAACAACTCTCGAGGGAGGTATTATGTGTCTTGTGTGGGAGAGGGCTTTGCAACATCTTGCAGCATGGAAGAAGCACTGTCAAGGCTCAGTTTCCTCTGGACTGCTCCTAGTAGAAAGGAGTGGGCCATATCTGCAAGCTCTGAGGGTTAGGGCCACAGAGCCAAACTCCACTGGAACACCCATCCACATGTCATATCCTATGCTTCAGGGTCCCAGGGTTTCTCAATCAGGGCACCAAACTTAGTAAACAGACTGCCTTGGCTGAACATGTAAACTTCTCATGTTTCTATCAACTGAGTCTGTTCCTCAGCTGAGTTATAGCTCTCATTATGGGATGGTATGGGCCTCTTTGAAAGTAACTGGAAAAGGCTCTCTGGTTCTCTCTCTTGTCTTTAATTGTTTGTTCATGGCCTTCACTTTCTTATTATGCTCCTGCAGGATCTCAGTGCAACCTAGTAATAACCAGCCATCTCTGCTGTCCTTGTAGCAATTACTCCCTTATATCTTTTAAGCACCTCAACTATTGCCCTTGCGGGGGCAACCCTTCTCCCAGGATGTTTTTCCAGGTCAACAAAGCACTCTGCAGCAATGGACCACAGCTTACATCAGAGTCTGTGTGTACCACACATCACTTAGGATGGTATCCTCCTATCCTCCAGGCAATTAGCAAGACAGCCCCCAGGCTTTTTTTCAATCCCTGTTTCCTTGGCCCAACCCTGGCACCCCTGTGTTAGTTTGAATCCTCTGAAAAGCAGACACCAGAGCACGATCAGACATGGAGGACAGTTATTAAAGGAATGGCAGGGAATAATTAGGAATGGGCAGGGAGAGGCTTGTCCTGACACCTGTGAAAGGAGATAGGTTCAGAGGCAATAGAGGATGGGGTAGTAAGAGAATCAAACCACCAGGTAGTGCTAGGAAATATTCTGCTTCACTAAAGCAGAGTCCTCATGGCAAAGGAGGATGTTAGAGAAGTCCCCTGTCTAGAAACATCCCCCACTGCCCAGTCATTAGCTGGGAGCAGTCCAGAGGAAACTGTGCCTTGACATTCGCACACTAGGGTACAGAAGGGCAGTTACCAAGAGTGGAGGTCAACCGTGTACCCCACAGCAGGCTAGTGGCACCTTCCTGTTGCCACCAACAAGGACTGTAATTGCTTCCTGATTAATAGTTAATATTTATTAAACATTTGTTATATGCCAGGCACTTTGTAAAAGCTTTTAAACACATCTTTCCATTTAGTCTTCCTAACAAGTGAAGATTTTTCCTCATTTTTCAAAATCTAACTGAGGCTTAGAGAGATTATGCAATTTGCCATAGGTCATAAGGAGTTGGTCCCTTTAACAACAATTCTATACAACTTCCCATTAAAGCAATTTTGCATTTATTGACAAAGCACATATTCTGTTTCTGAAGATTCACTAAGTTTTTGAAATATAACGGTGAACCAGGCAGCACAGGCCCTACCCTCGAAGGATTTAAATCTAATAGGGGAAATTGATGTTCAAATATGCAATTATCATATGGCTTGTCAGCCCTTAATGTCATGTAAGACTTCCTGGAGGACGTAATATTAAACTACGACTGAAGGATGGGCAGCATTTAGCCAGGTGACAAAAGGTCAGTGAAATAAAGTACCAAGTAGAGGAAACACTATATGCAAATAACTATGGGCCAAAGAAAGCATGGGACCCCCGAGATACTCAGTGATAATGGACATCATAGCATGTGGGAAGGCTCCAAACTGTTAGTAATTTTAAAGTGCGTTCTTTACACATATGCACAGAAGCAGGGTGACAAGTAGAAAAAATAGGGTCTCATATTTTTAAAAAGGATGTATTAAATACAATGAAAGTTGCATTATAGAGGATAAATAAAACATTCTTTAAAAAACCAACTATGGAATTGAATTGTGTAGCATTTAATTGACTTAAGATTTTTGAAAAAATCTTCCAATTTGATTAATATATGAGTGTCCTGGTTGAAATCTCTGCCCTCCAGCTGTTCCAATGCTACCATCTCTCAAGTGTCACATAGGTTGTTTCTCTCCTAAACTCAGTTTCCTACTGATTCTAAGAAAATTAAGCTTTGCTTCCTGACCTTCAAGGTACTTCAGAAGATGACAGACTTCTGGTTAGAGTAGCAGGAAAGGGTTGGTGATTCCTTTATATAAAACTGTTTAAAATTGTAAAAAAAAAAATAATAATAATTTCTGGGTATTGGAAATTGGCCAAAGGAAGAACAAATTGAAGCATTTATTCTTGAAAAACTGATAGACTTTCAGGTAAGAACAAGTGACCTTGTTGCCTAGGGCACTTCTGACCCCCTAATCTTTTTAGGATAGGAAGGGTAGTTTTAAAAGATGTGGCTGGCCACACAATCAGCAGCTTTGCTGCGATGAGGGATACAATCCATTGGGGTTAGAGGCAAAAACCTGTGGATTTGCAGAATAAAGACACAAATTTTTACTTATGTGGGAAATAATCCAATCACCAATTGTTGAATTGATACAATATAGTATATGCATATAGTGGAACACTACATAGTGATATAAAGGAATAAACTACTGATGCATTCTGCAACTTGAAAACACTTGAAAAATATTATGCAAGATGAAATATGCCAGTCACAAAAGAACATATATGATTCTATTTATGTGACATCAGAAAAGGCAAAGCCACAGAGACAGAAAACAGGTCACTTGGTTGCATGGGGTGGAGATCAAGAACTGACAGCAAACAGGCATGAGGGCACATTTTAGGGGTAATGAAAGTGTTACGAAACTGGGTGGTGGGAATACTTGCACAACTATATAAATATACTAAAACTGACCAAATCTACACTCAAAATAGGTGCATTTAATAGAATGAAATTATACCTCACTGGAGGTGTTAAAAATATTCTCCCAAATCTTGCCCAATTGCACCCATGCAAACTTATTTCCTATATTGTCCATAGTCGCTGTGTAACAGAGCCTTTGTCCAACGTGACTCCTCACTGTTATGTCTGCTTCTCCCCTCTAGTACTTGCAGCCACACACTCTGTAAGCAGGGCTGTCCAGCCAGAGGCTGCACTGCAAGCGGAGCTGAGCACAGGTAAGAGCTGATAACCTAGTAACTGCCACTTTGACTGCAAGAAACCCTCTGTTCACCCAGTGGGCTGAGGAGATATTATCTTTTTTTTTTTTTTTTTTTACATTTTCCCCTCTTGTAAAAACTAGGAAGTGTGGTCCACATTCCATTTTCTTCACTAAGCCTTCTCTGACCATTCTAGTTCTAGTTCTTAGTAATGTGCAGTTTAATAATTAGTTGTTCTCCAATCATTGAATTAAATGGTCTTTCAGCAAATTTTGTTGAAAGTGTACTATGTGCTGGATATTATTAACATACTGGAGAAAGACAAAGTTCTTACTCCATGAAACCTATATTTGAGGAATTATATATGGTTCTGTACCCATGTAATTAAATCTATGTTAGTTTTGCTACCTTTGCTATAATTCATTCTTTGAGGGTAGGGAGTCTCTTAAAGCTCTTTTCATAATCTCTAACACCATTCTTAATGCAGTTAGGCAATTTAATGAAAAGAATGTGCTGTCTCTTTCAAGAATATTTGCATTTAAGCCTTAATTTTATTTATAGGAAGAAAGACCTGGGAACAGCAAGCTAGGAATTTTTAATAAGAGAGTGGGTAGAGATTTATTTGTATCAACTAAGGGAGAAAGGGAGATTATTTCTCTGCCCTTCTGAAATTAAAACATTCAATGCGATTAAGAAAAATTCTGGATTTGTGCCAAAGTTCAATCTATACTTGTTACTTTGAAGTATGTTAAAAGTTTGATTTTTTAGGATAGGTAAAACTACCCTAATGCTGTAATACTAACTTCTGAAATTCAATAGCTTAGTAGAAATTAATTTCTTATGTATGTCAAGTTTAATATGTACTTGCTAGGTGGTCTACCTCATGGTCATTCCAGGACCGAGGTTTATAGCTCTTTCCATTCATCTGGCAGAAGAATAGAGATTATACAAACAAGACATCCTCTTCTTAACCACTTCCAACTGGAATTGACGTGTATCCATTCCAGTCATGTTCTATTGGCTAGAACTCAGGCATATGACCATATCTAAATGCAAAAGGGTGTAGAAGGTATAGTTTTGCTACATATTCAGGAGGAAAAGGAAGAAAGCTTTTTTTGAACATCTAGCAATTTCTGCCTCAGAATTTGTACCCTTTGTTCTAGAATATCTCAGTAACCTTGGATATTTCTGACAAATGCTTATGAATAATTCACTTTGACACAGTGGAGAAATGCCATATGCTGGCTATATTTGTGCTGTCTTCAATTTTCATCTAGGTTACTTATTTTTTATAGTAAAAAACAACTTAGATTATTTCACATCCGTTAAATAAAATTACATTTTATCAACAATTGGCATAGTATGAAGCCATTTTTTGTGAAATGGGAGTGTGTGCACAAAACCTGGATGGAAATATATCAAAATGTTAGTAGTGGTTATCCTTTTCGAAATAGAAACAATTTTCTCTGTTGTTTTTGTTTGTTTGTTTGTTTTTGTATTTTCTGAAAAGTTTTAGAATAAGCAAATATAATTTTATAATCAGAAAGATAAAACAACCCTATTTAAAATAATAGGGACTGACTTATCTAGGGTTTAGCTGATAGTATAGGTACTTTTGCACGCTTTATTTTATTGCTGTTATGGGGTAGTAAGGCCGGCATTAGTAGTATTACGCTCACTGTACAGATGGAGAAACTGAAGTGCAGATACACCAAGTGACTTGCTCAATAGCACACTAGCCAGAAGTAGTCAGTTTGGAAATTGACTCTAGATCATATCCTTTGAAAGTCTGTATTTTTCCATAATATGAAATTGGATTCAGGAGACCAGAAGTGAAATATTGTGTTATTGAATTTCTACTTTTTAGTTATTAAAAAAGAAAAACACAGAGAGACTTGTGTAGGGATTCTCCTAGAGCTCTTCTTGGAAAGATACCAGAGAACTTTCACTGTGACTTTTCCATAAAAGGGACACAGAACTAGGGAAAGGGAAGTGTTGAGTGCTTTGAGATGTTTTCAAGTGAAGGCTTTTGACAGAGAAATTATAGTGTACAATCACTTTTATCACCTCTATCCACTTGGACAGAGTTTGCTTTCTGGCTCTTGGCAGCTCTCTCTTTATAACAAGGACTGGAAAAGTTTCCAGGCTGTCTTGTCTCTGCCACATCTGATCCAGATGGCTTTGCACACTCCAATTTTAGTTCCTATTTTGTTTTCACCTCTCAGGGTAAAAAAGAACAGCCTGAACATTGGTGTGGAGAAATTTTGGGAGCAAACACTGCACTGTGACTGCATAGGAAAGGCAAGGTTGTCACCACTCTGGTGTACTAATTGGCCTCTCATAATTGTCACAGGAATTAGAGTTCCCAGACTGCAGGGTTTTAGGCAGTGGTTTATGTCAGCGGCATCTGGTAGGAACCAGAGAGGATGATTGGCATGTAGACTGTTATAGGTGTGCCACGAGGCTGGAAGTCTTATTAAGACAGCTTGCACACATGCTGAAGGGCAGAGAGAAGGAGAGAACCCCTTTCTAAAAACCAGTGTTTGGAGTGGCTAAAATAATTATTATGTTACCCAAATGGCATGTTTAATTTGAAACTAGTGACAGGTAAGGTTATCACCAAATAAACAACTCTAAGGATACTACAGCTTTTAATTCAGCTACCCCAAAATCCCACCCCATCCCTTTAACCTACCTCTTACCACCGCTGCATTTGGTGTTCTCCTTCAGTCTTTCCAACAGAGCAAGTTTGAAAGAACTGTTATGGTAGTGTTGGTGGTGGTACGATGTTATTTTAGGTGGCAGAATCATTTTGATCATGAGAGAGCTTTCTCTACTGTTTTAGCAGAGCTTTGTGTGAACCTTGACATCATGTACAAAGGTGAGGAAATCAGAGCTTGACTTTCATCTGCTCAAATGCTGTGGCTGAGCATACAGTTGAGGGGTAAGTTCACTAGGTCATAGGGCATGTGTCGGCGTGCCACAAAGAGCAAGTAGGGCATACGTCATCTTCACCAGATAAGACACAATGTTTCTGACCCTATTATTGAAACTGAGCTTGAAAATTGTTGAAGATACTCCAAAATTTTGTCTCCTAGCCAATTAATTGTCAAAAACTTGAGTCATAAGAGAAACTATTCTCCAAAGAGAAAATGAAGTAAAACACACACATACAAGCTAAGAATGTTTCAAACTCTGTCACACTAGCCTCTTGAAGTGTTGTATAATTTGTTTCCTTAATAATTTGCAGATCTGTTATTCAGTCAGAATTTGAAGGAGAGAGGAGCTATGAAGTGCTCTAATTTCTAGAAGAGAAATTTAAGGCAGATGTGCACACCGGATGTTATGGAATGGTGGAAGTTTCTATGCATACCTATGTAAGACTAAGTTTTGTTATTACAACGCTTCTGTTTATAGAATAAAGAGGATGTGACCTGAGCTTGAAAGAGAGAACAAAATTGGAGAGTGAAACTTGTGCTGAGGTAGGACAGAACTTGCATATATGGAAACAGTAATGAACTTTTGTTCTTAATCTTTATTTTTGAAGAGGCATAAAGAAGATCAGAGATTTCCTAATCTGGTTTCACCTCCTGGCAGTTAGCTGGCATTTGTAATGAGAGGGCACCCCGAGATGAATCAAAGCATCAGACATGGTGAGGAAGGGTAGCTCAAGCACATACTGAGTCCTTGGAAGACCTAGAAGGTGGTGTTCCCACAGGTGACAGTGTCACGGACAGGAATCCAGACTTCTGGGAATCTGGTTCCATAACATAAGAACTGTACGATTCTGGGTTATCCTGTCTAAACCTCATCTCTTTACACTAAACATGGGCATAGCAGAGTAACGCCTTATGCATTGTTATTAAACCTCATTCAATCTATATACATTAAATGAAAATTTCTAATGCAGGAAATATTCAGTAACATTAAAAATGGAGAGAAATCCCAGATTCTTAGAATTCTCCTAGGAAAATATTGCATGCCCACCTCTGTGACTACAGCTGCCATTTGGACAATTATTTTTCTTTACAATGTGAGAAAGATCAATTCAGAGGTTCAAAGAAAATGAATTTCTAACATGTGCTCCCTAAAGAAGTATATGTAGATACCAAAATGCTCAGGATTGCCTTACTGTGTGGTGTTGTCACATAGTGGCTTATATGGTATTACTTCAAACGATCTAATTTTATTTTTCCCTATTGATTCTCATGTTGTATAAAGTGTCATCATTCAAGGTCATTCCTAAACACTAGCACATACAGAGAGCTTTTAACCTAAAGAGTTAAAAGCATTTAGCTCACAGTATATTTGCTCATATCCTGCTGCCCTCCTGCTATCTTACTGAGACCAAGGCCTTGTATGGGGAGGGATGGAGGGAAAAACAAACTTCATGGAGTTTTTCTGGGTGTTAGCAGAGTGCTCTACATAGGAGTAAAATGGTACAAAGATTTGAGGGTTTAAGAGAGAAGGAAGATAGGAAGCTTGGAAGGAAAGGTGGAGGAGTTATGGATTGAGATGCAAAATTAAATTTGCCTATTTTTGTGGAGCCTGGAACTACAGTAATCCATTTTTATTCCATTTCTGAATTAATTAGTGTCTCTAATCATGCCTTAAGATTTCGAGGCTGGCGTGTTTCCTTGACCTCTAATTGACCTCACCAATTTTTATGCGCAACTTTTGTTTTTCTAACTTGTGCATTCAGATAATTCATTAACACCCATTTGCCCTTGACTCATTCATCATTACACTTTCAACTCTGTGATAATTTTCTTTTTAAATTGCCACTTATTCTGTTTCTTTTCTCAGAAAAAGTTTACTATTTGGATGTAACAGCGAATGGGACTATTTCCACATTAGTTGAGAACACCTTCAGCACCTGGAGATGTGGAAAGCTTTTTGGATTGTGAAAATCAACTTTGCCTTGACTAAACTCCTTCCTCATAATCCCCACTTTCCTCTTTTCCATAGTTTAGGGGAATTTATTATAGGTCTTGTGACCCCCCCCCCCCCCCCCAGTACTTGACCAATTCTTCCTGTACATCTGATCTGTAAGGCTTTATTTATGTTCTCTCTGCTTCAATTTCATTCTCCTGAAAGCGTTCTCTTTACAAACCCACTGCCCAACATTTTCCCAAGAGAAGTAGGCCATGCTGGTAGTGGTAGCTTCTCAGCAACTCTTTGCGCTGCTGTGGAATGCTGAAGCAGGCTCACCCCCAGGCTCATCTATGAGGTTATTCGATAACAGCGAGTAGGTATTCAGTGCTTACCATGTGCCTGACACTGTTCTCAGTATTTTACATACACTCAAGACAGATGACAGCCTTCTGAAGTAGATATCTTTACATTTTAAACATAAGGAAACTGAAGTCCAAAGGGCATAAGGAACTTCCCCAAGACGTAGAGCATGTAGGTAGCACTGTTGGGATATGAATGTTATTGATTGGCTCTAAAATCAGAACTTTTAACTCTTCCATTTTTATGTATTATGTTTAAATCTTCTGCTCTTGTTGCTTGTCTCCAGAGTAGATCTCAGTTTGCATACGATGTTGATCTGGTCCTGCTATTTCATGAAAGCTTATCTTGATTTACCATTACTTACTAAACAGTACAAGAATAAAATGTTTTGCAAACAGAAGAAGACAGAGAAAATATCAATAACTGAAAGTAGAGCTACTTATTTAATGGGAGAGTTGAGGTCTTAGAAAATAAACTAGACATACATGTAAAGGAGATGGTCTTGATCTTAACTTATAAAAATAGAACTAGAAAGTCAGGAGATGGAGTGTCATGAGATCATACAGACTGACCTGGTAACAAACAAATCTAACAAAAGAAGATATGCGGTAATTCATATAGCAAACTTAATTACACTCTATTTGTTCATTCATTTAACAACATTCTGTGCCAGAAGAAAACAGGACTGGGGAAAAGCAGTGAGCAAAATGGGCAAAAATCCCTGCCTTCAGTTAATTTACATTTTAGGGGAAATGCAGAAAATATAAATAAGGCAAGTCCATATAGCATAGAATACATCAGGTGGCAATAAATACTATGGAGGAAAAAAAATAAGGAATAATAATGGGGTTGCAGCTTAAAGAGGAGGTGAGAGAAACCTCCCTGAAAATGTGACATTTGACATAAGACCTACTTAAATGAAGGGAGAAAGTGAGACTGCCAGAGTTGCTGGAAATTGATTGGGGGAGGGGAGGATGGGTCCTAGAAAGGAGAGAACCACGAGGGGCAAGCTTCCATAAGTTTACATAAACTTCTCTTAAATCCTTGCTGACTCATGATTTGGGTAAGACAAGATAACAAGGATCCCAGGGGAGGAAATAGCTGGAGAGTTAAGAGAGTTGCACCCATATTTCAGCAATTGCCAACCACACAGGTACAAGAATATCTGAGTCCTAGCAAGATAAAGAGACTTAGAAAATACCTTGAGATTTGCACTAAACCCACAAGGGACCATCCTTGGGAGTAAAGACCATATACTGGGGCTAACAGATTCACCCTAGGTGAATTTATTATGATTTGATCAGAGCTATAGGGATGTCCTGAGGAAGGGAATGACATAAAAATATTTGGTAACATCACTCTGCCTCCTGTATGGAGACTGGGCTACAGGAGTCAAAAGGGAAAGCAAAACATATTGTAATAGTCCCAGGGAAAGATGATGGTGGTTAAGACTGGGATAGTAGCTGTGGGAGATGGAGAAGAGGGGTAGCATTTGGTACATGCCTGGAAGATTGACAGAACTTACTGTTGAGTTGAAGATGGATGTGAGAGAGAAAAGTCAAGGATTGTTCTTGACATGCTGTGGCTTGGAAATGTTCACTCCATCATTTTAAGGCAGATTACAAAAGGTAAAAGCACATAATCCATTAATCTCCCTAAAACAGGGAAAGCACTAGTAGATGGTCCACAATATACATAAGGAAAAAATGCTCAATCAGACCAGTTAGTGTGGTACCCAAAATACGGCCACAGGCTGCAGCCCAGGCAAGCTGTCAGTTATATCAGGGAGGTCAAACAACAGATAACAGAGCATTGCAATTGGTGACTGGGGCCTGGCTCCTGAGAATCATGACACAGACAACATTCAGAAAAGTGTGGCAGCAGCTAGAAATAAGGTCAGGGCCCGAGTTCTTTGGGGCAGCTGACAGGAGGAAGAGAGGGCCTGCATTAGAGGGTCTTGGATATAGGCAAGGGAGCACTCAAAGGTAGCAGCCAGAAATGACTTGCCCAGTTAGGAACAGAAAATGGGAGATTTGTCCTAGGGAAGGAAAATGTCTAATTATTGGATCTGAGACATCTGATCAGACTAAAATGATTAATAATAAGTGCTTTGGTTTGGATTAACTCAGTATTGAACTAGCGTTCTTTAAATGCTCTGTCAAAGGAACCCGGCAGGCCCCAATGTTTGCAGTAGCGCCACCTGCAGGTCAAGCCAAGCCCTTGCAGTTGCCTACTGTGGGAGTCACAGCCATAGATAGGAAGGATAAGAACTCAAGGAAGCTATTATACCCCAGTGACTCCCTGTTAGAAAAAAATGAAAGGAAAGAAGCAGAGCCAAAGCAGACGGAGAGGTCAGTCGTCTGTTGCTGGAAAATGGAGATTATGCTCCCTCCTCTCCTTGGAACTTGACACCTCACTTCTGTTATTTCCTTATTCACAAAGGCCTCTGGCCTCTTTCACCTGTGAATGCATGCAGTGGCCTAAAACGCTTGAAAATGTGCCTTTCCTACTGTGACTTAGTCACACTGTACTGAAGAATTTTATTCAAAATGTACAATGCTCTGTCTCTGTCTGTCTCTCTGTCTCCATCTCTCTGTCTGTCTGTCTGTCTGTCTGTCTGTCTGTCTCTCTCTCTCCCCCCCCCCTCCAGAATAATTTATGCAGCTGGACTAGCACACTATCTCTGATTTAAGACTTGCCATAAAACAGTAAACTAAATGGTATTTTGGAATTCTCCAAAGTAAAATCTATAGAATGATTGGGAATTTGGTCAATGGTGAATTTTGGGGAGCAACTTTTAACTGAAAGATTGCTTATGTGAGGTTTCATTTACTTAAAAGAATTCCTACAATTTAGTGAATTTGAGTTTCCTTCTTCACTGATCTATAAGACAGGATTTTTTATCGTGTTTATATTTCCTCTCACATAATAAAGTAACTGAATATGATTGATCAATAGATATTCCCTGAATTGAAATTAACATTGATATATTGAAGTACACTTTGGTTGTTTCTATGTCTTGGTCACGGTGAATAATCCTGCAATGAACATTGGAGTACATATATCTTTAGGATAAATATTTTCAGATTTTTTTGGTAGATACCCAGGAGAGAGATTGCTGGGTCATATGGTAATTCTATTCTTAATTTTTTGAGGAACCTCCACACTGCCTTTCATAGCGGCTGCACCAGTCTGCATTCCCACCAATAGTGTATGAGGGTTCCTTTTTCTCCACAGCCTCTCCAACACTTGTTACTATTTGTCTTGTTGATGATAGCCATTCTGACTGGGGTGAGGTGATATCTCATTGTGGTTTTGATTTGAATTTCCATAATAGCTAGTGAAGTTGAGCATCTTTTCATATATCTGTTGCCCATTTGTACATCTTCTTGGGAGAAGTGTCTGTTGATTTCTTTAGACCATTTTTTAATTGGATTGTTTGTCTTTTTGTTGTTGAGTTGTATGAGTTCCTTATATTCTTATATTTTGGATATTAGCCCCTTATCAGAGGCATTGTTTGCAAATGTCTTCTCCCATTCGGTTGGTTGCCTGTTTTGCTGATTTTTTTTGCTCTGTGGAAGCTTTTTAGTTTGATATAGTCCCAATCATTTATTTTAGCTTCTGCTTCCCTTGCCTTTGAGGTCACATTCATAACATCCTCTTCGAACCCAAGGTCCATAAGTTTAGTACCTATGCTTTCTTCTATGCAGTTTATTGTTTAGGTCTTTGATCCATTTTGAGTTAATTTTGGTATACGGTGACAGATAGCAATCTAGTTTCATTCTTTTGCATGTGGTTTTCCAATTCTCCCAGCACCATTTATTGAAAAGTCTTTCTTTTCTCCATTATATGTTTTTGGCTCCTTTGTCGAAGATTATCTGTCTATATTTATGTGGGTTTATTTCTGGGGCTTCAATTTGATAGATGATTAGATAAAAAAGAAGTGGTATATATACATAATGGAATACTACTCAGCCATAAGAAAAAATGAAATACTTCCATTGGTGACAACATGGATGGACCTTGAGGTTATTATGCTAAGTGAAATAAGTCAGAAAAAGTTGAGAACCATATGACTTCACTCGTATGTGGGATATAAGACTGAAAGCAATAAAGGAACAAGATAAACAAATAAAAAAATAAAAACTCATAGACGTAGAGTACAGTTTAGTGGTTACCAGAGGGTAAAGGGGGGGTTGGTAGAAGTGAGTAAAGGGGCTTAAACATATGGTGATGGAAGGAGAACTGACTCTGGGTGGTGAACACACAATCGAATGTATAGATAATGTATTATAGAATTTACGCTTGAAATCCATGTAATTTTACTGACCTTTAATGCCCCAATAAATTTAATTAAAAAAAATTCGCATTCATAGCTTTTTAGTTTTCTTAATTTCTTGTAGTTTGTTTTGAAATAGTATTTATAGTTTCAATTTTTCTCTTTAACCATATATTTCATGATTTCTAAGAACCATTGTGGGGACAGAGCCCTAGAAAGTAGTTTCCAGGCTCTCAGCCTCACGTGGAGGAGTGCTGGCTCGGGTAGTAGATGGCCATCAGCTGTGGCTGATTGGCCATCAGCTGTAGCCAGTTAGCCAATTAGCCGCTAATATAACTGCTGCGGCTACGGAGGAGAGTGGAGGAGAGTGAAAGAGAGTCGTCGGTAGGTTGCAGACAAAACGGACAGCAGGTCGCACGTCCAGTGAACCCAGCCTCCAGTGAGACCGTAGTGGTATGACTCCCCTACCTATGGCTCCGTGGGTGTTCCTTTTTGGCCTCACCATATCCTGCGTTATGTGGGGAGCGGGACCAGAGACCCTGCAGGCCTCCCCGCACGACAAATGGCGCAGCGAGCAGGGTCTCCCGCACGACAACCATATTTTTCATTGCCTCTTTTTCTTTGTTCTTAGAGTAACTTTGGATGAGATTTGACCTCAATACTTTTTTTGTTTCTTATTTTTATGTAAATTTAGTTTCCCTTAATGTTTAGAAGAAGATTGGGTTCAGAGAGCTCTTACAGCTACACACAAATCTCTCCCTCTCTTATATTATTTTTGTGTAGCATTAGCTTAAGGCAGCTTGCTTTCTGAAATATGCTGACCTGGTCCATCTCCTTCTTTCTATATGGATAATCCTTTTCCTTTTCTCTCTATTTTGTCTGTCCTGCTAAGTTTGGATTTCATTCCTAATAGCTTCTCTTTAGTATGGAGCCTGCAAGGGAGCCCTTGTGTGTTAGTTTGAGGCACCGGTGGGGATGGGGAGGCTTGCATTCACCTGCTATTAAAAGGAGCAGCACTGCTCCCAGCTTCAGGTGTTGTTCTCAAATTAGCCCGCCACACTTTCCAGTGAGACTCTGCAGCTATTGTCAGGTTCTGCTGATCTCAGGTCCTTCAGACATCCCTTTGGCTCCCTCTAATTTCTCTGGCACAGACACCAATACACACAGCTGTGCATATAACACAGAGGCATGTCTATTGTTGATTTGTCCCACCTGCTTGTGTTTCGGGATTGGTAGGGACACCCTATCTATTACTTTTGTTATTGTAAATGTGTCTGTGGATTTTGGTTTTGCTACCTCATTACCTTTTGCGGGGAGAGGGGTATTTGTGGGTCAGTAGGGAGTGAGGAGGGCGGTTTGTGAAGATCCCAAACCTATGTTGCCACCACAGTCACTATCCCCCCAGGATCTCCTTGAAGAGGCTTGTAAATCAAATAAACACACATCCAGGAAAACTAACGTTCTAGTTTATGCGTGGAGGTATTTCAGCAGGATTTGAATCAACCTAAACAAAGGAAAGCAGCTGTAGCAAAAATAAAGAGCAAGTGTGGCTTTTGCTCCGACTAGAACAGCAACTGAACTCCTTGTTCCTTCCACCCTATCCATGGCCTTCACACTGTTTCTCACTTTAGCTAAGTGTCATGCAGGGTGTCATGCGGGGTCTCTGGTCCCGCTCCCCACATAAGAACGCAGGATATGGCTAGGCCAAAAAGGAACACCCATGGAGCCATAGGTAGGGGAGTCATACCACTATATTCTCGCTGGCAGCTGGATTGGAGACACAGGAAACAAGAGCCACACTATCCGCAACCTGCAGTCCACTTCTCTCTGCCAACCAACCTCACTTGCTAACTGCAATCTGCTCTTGCTAGCTCAGCCACCATCTTCTTGCTAGCCCCCATTTGCTGCTAGTGTAGCCACGGCAGTTATATTAGTGGCCAATGGCTCACTGGTTACAGCTGATGGCCAACTAGCCACAGCTGATGGCCATCCAATCACAGTTGATGGCCATTTACTACCTGAGAGAGCAACTTTCCACGTGAGGGCGAGAGCATGGAAACTGCACTCCTGGCTCTGTCCCCACACTAAGTGAGAAGGAAAAGCTCAGGGCTGGCTCAGTGCACAGTCATCACAGAGTTTTGAGAGAGGAAGATGGAACTAACAGTCCAATTTAAGCCAAAGGTACAAAAGGAGTCCTCCATGTGGAATGAAGTGCTTTTCACTTCCCCTGCTGGACCATGCAGCATCACGACTCAACACTGTGTCTTCATCTGGTCAGACATCCTCCTGGGAGGGATTGCAGGTGAGCAGTGAGGACTAAAGAGTGCCACCAAGGTTCCCCAACACCTTTGTTCCTTTTTTTTCTTCATCTAGGCCTGTGGCATTGCTCAGGGGTATTACCCTTGCTGTCTCTCTCAAGGGAACATCACCAATAAGTGTCAGAAAAGATCTACAGGCATCTCAGTGAAGCTGCTTCTCCTATCCTCACTTGTGTATCATGTCTCCTTGACATTGGCCTAAGAAGCCACTTCCATGGGTTATTAACATTTAGGTAGTTACTCTTACTAGCAGGGTACCTTCACCTGGAGGTCACACTATATACACAACTGCCCCCCTGCCCACATTTTATACCTCATCTTATGTTACAGTTGACCATGCTGTCCAGTCAAGTGTGCACCAGAATTGTACATTTTACACTAGATAAAAATGATCTCAATTTCTTTTTTACCTTCTAAGACATTAAAAAGCCATCCTCATTTCAAATCAGTTTCTCTTCCCTCATCTAAGATCCAAATGAATGAGGTTCATTTCTCTTTTTTGCACATGTGATGGTTAATTTTATGTGTCAACTTGGCTGGACCACAGTGCCCAGATAGCTGGTCAAACATTACTCTGGATTTTTATGTGAGGGTGTTTTTTGATGAGATTAACATTTAAATTGGTGGACTGTGAGTAAAGTAAATTATGCTGTATAATATGGGGGGGCCACATCCAATCAGCTGAATGCCTAATTAGAACAGAAGACTGACCTACGAGTTAAAAAGGAATTCTGCCAGCAGATGGTCTGTGGGCTTCATCTGCCTGGTCTCCAAACCTTCCTGGTCTCCAAACTGACTGCCTTCTGACTCCAACTGCAACTTTTTCCTGAGTCTCCATCCTGCTGGCCTCCCCCAGCATATTTTGATCTCACTGAGTCTCTGTAATTGTATAAGCTACTTTTTTGGAGAACCCTGATTAATATACCACATAAAAATGAAAACCCTCAAATGTGTATAAAACATCTTCAGAATCATTTTTATGTTTTCTGCTTTAGCCGCTGCTTTCTCATGCTGTAGCATGACTGGAATGTGTTTCTTCGAGCAGCTCCTGAGGGAGAAATCTTTCCCTACAACCAGGACTCCCCCTCCCCCCCTGCCCCCATTTTCCCAAAGTTTCTGAAAAGCAACGGGACACAAAATAATGTTATAACATTTTTCTGGCATGTAAAAATTCATGAAAGCATCGAACCACAGAATTGTAGCACTTGAAAGTTTAGCACCAATTTCCTTCTACCATAATATATCTCACATGAGGAATTTTTCCCCCCAGAGGCCAAAAGATCTTATATTCTAGTCCCATATTGTTATTGATAACTATAGAGCACAGCAGAATGTAAGTATTATCTGGAGGATAATAGACAGACTTGATGATAACAGCTTTGTCACAATGCCAGTTAAATGGTGCCTTTAGTTCAAAGTCAACTTTTGAACCAAACACTCAGCCAGGAGAAATGTTCCATGAAGAGGTTCATAGCGATATTAAAAGTTTTATATCCTGGTGAGGAGAAAGTTGGGTTTGCTTTTCAAGCTTCCAGATTGCCTTTCCTTCTGGAAAATAGCATCCAAAACATTTCTATCTTATGCGAATTTTTAGAAATGTGTTTAGGAGACACCTCCAGCTCCCATGCCTTACCTACAGCCCACCTGCCTTTCAGAATTTTTCCTATAAGCTCTCATTATTTTACTTAACACCCCACATTAGGGCCTGTGAATCTGGTACTTCTGGGTTGAGTATAGTATGGGCATTATCCTGAAGCTCAGCAATACGCCACATTAATACCAGATACCTTTCAAAATAAAGTACATCCTTGTACCCCTCCACCCCTCATTCTTGCATTCTCCACAGCCCAAACATCCCTCTCCTGTACTTCCTCCATACAAAGCTACATCAACCCCCTCATGCTGTGGTTTTAGTGCTTCTCCACCTCAAGGTCAGTTACATTAGGAAGAACTGTGGCTTTTGCTCCTTTCCAAACCTTTGCCTCTCCTCAGCTTCTGAATTACTTGGGCCTTGGAAACATGTACTTTTCTGATAACAATTTAAAACAACTCCTTTGTCATTTCTATTCCTCTGGAATAAAATGCTACCAGCAGAAAGTCAACACAGAAACAAGAAAAAGAGGAAAAGAAAGCCTGGGGTATTAGACAGCGTGCTATTGCCCAAAGGTAGCACCCCAAAGTCAAAGGCTTGCCGTCCTTCACTTGTCTGTTTAGAAGTGAGCATGTACCAGGCGTGGAGATGAATGTGCCTGACCACCAAGAAAAATCGTATTCCCCTGGGAGGACATGCAGGTGTGTTTACCACTGAGCCCAACCTGGTCCCGAAATGAAGCTGGACTACTCTGGAGCACTATGAAAACAAATCCACTAACAACATCTTACCTAAAAGCCTAAGTGCTCCTGTTTTGATTTGCTTGTCTTCACATTGCGTGCTGTAGTCTGGACACAACAGTATCCAAAAGGAAACCAGAGCATAATACAGGAGAGAGGGCAACTCGACAAAAAGTAACAGGGAGTTAAACTGACAATCAAAATTCTAGTGAATTGGCTTTTTATTTGAAAAGCCAATTTTCAAATAAAAATTTCTATTTTCTCCTTAATTTGAAAATAGAAATGTTATAATGTGAATAAATATAATTTTCAGATAATATACTTTTCCATGAAGTTCACTCATTTATTCATTTATAAACTCAAGTTGCTGCAATTAGGTCTTAGATTTGACCCCTGTACTTATAGAGCTTGTAATTCATTCCAGCAAATGTGCAAGTGCCTCTATATAATGAAGATGGTGAAGTAAGATATTAGTAAGAAGATGATATAAATATGGTGTGGCCACATAAGCAAATCCAATTCTAATCCAACACAGCTTTCCCAGAGGTAAAATGAAAGGGGAAAGGAGAGGGAAGAAGGGTATGATTAAGGAAAGTCTCATAGGTATGATGAAGGCAGCGTGATGGAAAGTGAAGCAGCATTGGAACAGAAGTAGAATTTCTTCAGGGAAAAGACCGTGCCTTATATTGCACTTCAGAGTTGCCTAATATCTGGAGGTTGCTGAAAAGATATTTGTTGGCTAGAATTGGAAAGTCTTGAGTGAAGGGGTCCTCTACCTTCAATGACAATTATAACCCTCATAACAATGAATGTATTATAGTAGATGTATAGTGTTATCAACACAATTAGGAGTGAAAATTTACCGTATAACCGCCCCCAAAATATTCTGATTTCATTTGCTTCAAACATTAATGCTTTACTAAAATTCATGCAATGTTGCTAAAAGCAGACCATTTTTCTATCTATTACAATCTGTTTAGAAGGTATTTTCAGTTTTTTGAATTCTAATTTGGTGATCCTATTTTTAAAAAATTTACCATATTATAATAATGCCCAATTTGTTTTCTGGAATTTTTTTCAACCTTCTAAATTTCAGGTAATTGCTATTTTCCCACACAGTGAAATTCTCTGTAGATGGTTGTATGAGTTAGTTATTTGATAGCCTTGTTTGTATAATCTATAAAATTAGTTATCAATTATGGTAAAGGGTAAGAAATTTCCTCTGTTTCTATAGCAATAGAAACCCTAGAGATGTTTTTCAGCAATTCTGTCTCCTAAATTATTCCCTGGTTGTGACTTAGGAAGCTAAGGAAGATCCATTGGTTCAATTACTTTACCAAGAAGTCATTTAGTGCACTGATGGAAAAAGATAACTGAAACTCTGTAATGCAGCATCCCCAGGGTTGGAATTTAACAACTCTTTATTGTGTGAATGATATGTGAAAGACACTGCACTAGACTCCTTGAGAAATGGCAGATGAATTATACAAGGGTCCTATTCTTTTCAAGGAACTTACAGTTCAGAGGGAAATGCTGAAAGGAAAGGAATGTAGAAAGGAAGTGAATGTAGCAGTGAGTAGCACAAATTCGGGGCAGGTGGGGAATAAGATAAGTGTGTTCAGACACATAAAGACCTAATGTATTTTTAGCAAAGAGGAAGAGTACTTTACTAATTTTTATTAACTCTAGGATCTTAAAAGTAATACAACATAATGAAAAAAATTCCCATACTTAAATCTCATTTAGCAGTGCCTTCAGATGCTGGTTTAGGGTTGGAACCCAGATATCTCTAATTTAGTAAAGTTCTCCCAACTTATTTTGCTAGGTTGTCAAGTTGAGAACCACTACTATATCATCCTCGCTAAAAAACAGATTCTCCCCTGGCAGAGAACTCACTACCTTGCCAGGCAGCATATTCCTTCCTTGGATAACTGCAGTATGGAGTATTCTTTATGACTTTTGAATGGAAATTTTTCCATGAAATTTTAATTTCTTGATCCTTGTTCTACATTTGAAGCCAGGCAATGCAAGTTCAATTCTCATTTTCTCCTATGTTATCTTCTAAAAGATTTTTAGTTCTATGCTTTACATTTAAGTCTATGATACAGTTTCAGTTAATTTTTGTGACAAGTGTACAGTCTGTCTTGATTCATTTATTTTTTACACATAGAAGTACAGTTATTCTAGCACCAGTTTTTGAAAAGATTGTGCTTTCTCCATTGTATTACCTTTGTTCTTTTGTCAAAGATCAGTTGACTTTATGGGGGTGTGTTTCTGGGTTCCCTATTCCATTCCATTGATCTATTTATCTATTATTTTGCCAATTTCACACTGTTTTTATTCTTGTAGCTTTATAGTAAGCTTTGAAGTCAAGTAGTGTCAGTCCTTCAACTTTGTTATTCTCCTTCAATATTTGTCGGCTATTTTGGGTCTTTTACCTCTCAATATAAATTTAGAATCAGTTTGTCAATATCCACAAAATAACTTACCGCTATTTTGATTGGAATTGCATTGAATCTATAGATCAAATTGGGAAAAACTGACATCTTGATAATACAGATTCTTCTTATCCATGAATATAAAATATCTCTCTATTTAGTTCTTTGAGTTCTTTTATCAGAGCTTTGTAGTTTTCCTCAATTATAAATCTTGTACATATATTTTTTATACCTAACTATTTCAATTTGGGGGGTGCAAATATATATCGTATTGTGTTTTTAACTTCAAAGTTCACTTGTTTATTGCTGGTAAAGAGGAAAATGATTGTCTTTTATATACGAATCTTATGTCCTGCAAACTTGCTATAGTTACTTATTAATTCCAAGAGGTTTTTAGTTGATTTTTTCAGGTTTCTTACATAGATGATTATGTTATCTGTGAAAAAAGACAGTTTTATTTTTTACTTCCTAATTTGTATACCACTTATTTTCTTTCTTATCTTTTTGTATTAACTAGGACTTACAGTACAATACTAAAAAAGAATTGCTGAGAGAGAACATTTTTCCCTTGTCCTGATACTCCTGATTCTACCCAAGTACGTATGATGTTAGCTGTAGGTTTTTTGTAGATATTCTTTACTGAGTTGAGAAACTTGTCTTTTATTTCTACTTTGCTGAGAGTTTCTATCATGAATGACCTTTTGGGTGTTGTCAAATGCTTTTTCTGTTTCTATGGATATGATCATGTGATTTGTATTCTTTAGCCTACTGATGTGAGAGATTACATTCATTGAACCAGCCTTGCATATTTGCAATATATCTTATTTGGTTGTGGTGTACAATTCTTTTTAACATTGTTGATTTTGATTTGCTAAAATTTTATTGAGGAGTTTGCATTTTTGTTTATGAGCAATATTGGTCTGTAGCTTCCTTTTTTTGTGATGTCTTTGTCTGGTTTTGGTATTAGGGGAATTCTGGTCTGGTAGATTGAATTAGGAAGTATTTTTTTCTGCTTCTAACTTTTGGCAGAAATTGTAGAGAACTGGTATCATTTCTTCCTTAAATATTTGGTAGAGTTCATCAGTGGACCAATATGGGTCTAGTGCTTTCTGTTTTAGATTGTCTATTTAGACTTACTTTTAAAAAACAATTTTGTCTTGTCACTGACGTACCTAACATCTTTTAATGACTCCTGATTGCTCTTAGGATAAAATCCCAAGCCCTTAAGATGGACAGTAACTTATATGATCTTGGCCTTCATTCCTCTACAGCCTCTGTCTCACATTTTCTTTCTAGATTACAATGACATAGACCTTTTTCAGTTCCTTGAAGGAAGGTTTTGCCCTTGGCCCTTCTCTGCCCACAGTACACTTCTCTCAGATTCCTTTACCGAGGGAATAAAAAAGACACTGGCTTATCCTTCAGATCTCTACTATACTTTCTTTGTGTGTCACTGCAATAGTACCTACCAAAATGGAATTCAATTTTTATTTATTTACTGCTTATCTTCCCTACTAGACTCTAAGTTTAATGAAGACTATTTGTCTTGTTCACTCTTGCATTACCATACAATTGAACAAATGACCATAATATATTAATCATGTAACAAATATTTTTTGAAAGAATATTTTTCACACAGTTGCTATGGAGAAGGTACTTATATTATCTTTCTTATATGGATGAGGAAACTGAGGCATGGAGAGAGCAGTTGCATTACCAGTAAGTTGCATTACCAGTAAGTTAGATGGACAGGTTGAAAGCCATGTCCATGACTCTGGCCCAGAAGTTATCAAAAACTGTCCTAGAACTGGACTGTTAGTTGGAGTTTCATGTACACTCAGGACACAGTGACCCTCGGGATATTTGAAATCCTTAAATTTATTTATAAATTATTTTAGATAGATGGATTTGTAGAAAATTGAGGATTCATAAATGTTATTCATTTCTTTTTGAATATTCTGATTCACAAATAATTTTAAGAATCATTTTTATGGAGCATCATCTTAGAGTGTCATCATTTGTTTTTCAACCTGTATAGACAAGGCTTGTCAGTACTGTGTTTGGCACATAAGAGAAATGAAATCTTAATAAGAAATATCATAATGATGGTTTTGACTTTTTGAGAAGAGTAGTACTACAATCATTTATTTTGCTTAAAAATTTAATCTTATATGCTGCTTTCAGAGAGGATTTCCCTTAGAAAATTGTCAGTAGTGCTTCAAATTAACTGACATTAACTAGCTATTTAAACCACATAAAGAACTTCAAGAGGAGACTTGCTGAGGGTTTTAAAAAATCTATTTTCCCTACTTAATAAATAAGGAAGGCTTGGTGTTTGTTAGAACTGACATTTTATATAGAGAGAGTTCAAAGAGAGCTATGTCTGCTCAGCGGTTTAAATGCATAAACATTTTAAGCAGTAATACTGAACGATTAAGTAATTGCCTTATAATGTTTGACCCTGGTCTTTTTGTATAAACTCCAGAAGAAACATAGCTAGAAGGGAAAGAGTTTGGTGATCACAATCTTTAGACCAAGCTCAGGGTTAAATCTCTCAAGAATCAGGGAGTGCATTGTGAGGAAATGGATTCCTGGGTCTCTGAAAAAGAACCAGAGACAATGAAAGCTGATATTACTTTGCTGATGGTTAAATTGCACCAAGAACCATTAGGGCCTTACATGCATCAACATTCCCTCAAAAGGAAACACAGATATTGGGATTTATTTAGTCTTTCAAATGGAAATAGAAACCCCAGGCATAAAAGTTCCGTTGTATAACAAGAGTTTGGTGATTTCCTAGTTCTGGCAGGACCTTGTACTGAAAGTATTCTTGAATTTGTCCTATTAGGGCAAAGCCATGCTGCATTAGCTCCTGTACTAGGTAGCTTCCTCTTTTTAAAATTCTGCAAACTTGACAAAATAAATCCAACAGAGCGATGTGTGTGTTATCTCTTTTCACTATGCGTAACCCATGTGAAATCCTACAGAAGCCAAAGTTCAAAATGGGATTCCGTGTCTCTCTCTCCTCATCTCTTCTGGTTGTTGTTCAACAAGTGCATACATAGCTAGAGACATAATTCCAAGTCGCACCTGGTATATACCTAAACTGGTTGCACTACTACAACTCTTCCCTGTGGTCTCTTGTGATTATTACAATGGGACAAAATGATTTGGAGTGGTAATATGTTTTTCCAAATTCCATCTGGGGACTATATTTATCCTTTAATAAAGAAATATTGGCTAGAATGAACTTCATATCCAGTAGGGAGGAAACTATTTACAACATAAGTTAATACATCTGTCTGTGCTTTATAGGGGTTGAAGTTCTGCAATTGAAGTTTCTAATCATCTACTTATATCATAGTTTACAACTATGGTACCATAGTTTACACCTCAGAATATTTAATGAATGAAGAATGATACTAGAAAGGCTACAATATGGGGCATGTATGGTTTCACAAATCCTAATACTACAGAGATGACCTAGAAGAATCAGATGTAGGGTGGGCAGTGCCAGTATGGGTAGGCAGCAAAATGCTCCTGAGAAGCAGGAACCAAATAGAACAGACACGTTAAAATAATAAAAAGTTGACCTGTATGCATGACTGGTGAGACAAAGACCTACGCAAAATGTATTCCTGCCCAAACACTGAAAACAATATCCATTAATTACTTAATGTGTATAACATTATGGTAAGTGCTCAGGTCAGAAAACAAGAGGATTTTAAGGAAAAGTCAGGACTTCAACAATTTTAAATAATCACTAAAAGAACACCATAAATTGTTCAATTTTTTGCATCCATCTTTTTTTTGGGAGGGAAATTAATTTTTAAAATTATTATCATTGGTTCTCTAAGGTGAATTGTTAGACTTGAGCTCTTCTTTCACTTATTGTCCTTAATATTACAAGAATACAAGATGAAAGATGCCAGCAAAACAAGCTTAAGCAAAGACATAACATGACAGTAAGAAGTGTATATGCTGATATACCTCCATTAACTAATTAATAAAGTTGTTTCTACTTTTCGATCTCTAGAGGCTATGTTGTTAAGCCTTGCTAAACATGAAAGATAAGTCAACCTTATAATTTATACAAGAAGAGAAAACATTCCCATCTGATTAATGCTCATAATTTATCGCAAATGATGTGAAACGTGTTAGAGAATTCTTTTTCAGTCACTGAAATATAATCCAATTTTTAAAAACAATGAACAACTTAATTTAGATGTTTCATTCACCGCATATTCATATTAATAAATAGATAATGTTGTGTCCTTCTCAGGATATCACATCTAGAGGTACACAATGTTTATCTGTTTCTCAATATTGCCATAAATTGGTCAAAGTATGGTCTGATTTCTGCACTGTACAATTACACTTTTTTCTCCCTTATAGTTCATAAGTGATCAGTGGAAAGACACTTTTTGATCATGTAAATATCCTGCTGCCTGTTACAAGTTCTCCCTAGATTTAGCTTCCTTTGAGGGTCCTGATCAGATCCAATCTTTACCACGATAGTGTAAAGTGATGGTTTTCCAACTCCAGCACTTCCTCCACAATAACCCATCAACTCTTAGCATTCTACTGTAAACAATGTATATAATATTATAGCATTCGACATGTAAACAATGCTATCCCAATACATTTAGCAATAAAAAAGAAAAAAGATCCTCCTTATCTAATATTGATATGAACTCACAAAATTTAGAACTATTACTGTATATGCTATCAAAGAAAAATAACTTAAAAATATAAATATTATTGATTCTATTTTTCCTATAACTAATTGTTCCAAATCTTTAGTATCCATTTTAACAAACCATCACTCCTCTCACTTCAAGGTTATCTGACTTTCCACTTAGTCAATGAAACTGGAAACATCAGCTATGAATGACTCAACATTTCTTCTCTCACCTTGGACATAAAAATGTATTTACATCTACACCTATTCTTGCCGCTTTAGCCAAGTCACAGAAAATAAAGTAGCTTCCCTCAGGATTAAAGCCAAATGCTTTATCTATGGTTATTTTTTCACCTCCCATTTTCTCTGTTCTTCTATTGGAAATCTGATGTACAGAATTTGATTAATTTTATCTTTGGTTAACGAAACACGGTGCATTATTTCATGCCTGGCTTCTTTTTATCTATCTCTAAATCTCTGTCTTCTTTCCTTCCTCCCTCCCTCCCTCCCTTCCTTCCTTTCTTCCTTCCTCCCTCCCTCCCACGTTTCCTTCCTTCCTTCCTCCCTCCCTCCCTCGTTTCCTTCCTTCCTTCCTTCCTTCCTTCCTTCCTTCCTTCCTTCCTTCCTTCCTTCCTTCCTTCTTTCCTTCATTTCTCTCTCTCTGTCTCATTTCTATCATCTATCTATCTATCTATCTATCTATCTATCTATCTATCTATCTATCTATCTATCTATCATCTATCTATCTATCATCTATCCATCTATCTATCATCTATTTATCAATCAATCTATCATCATCATCATCATCATCATCATCATCATCATCATCATCATTTATCTCTCTATCATCTGACCTAAATTAAAGTTATGAGCTCCTGTGGACCAACCACGTTTTCTTATAAGGTGACCAACCATATTGAATTACAGCCCTCACAGTGAACTCATTTAAACTTAATTACCTCTTTAAAGGACCTATCTCTACTGTCACATTGTGAGGTACTAGGGATTAGGATTTTGACATATGAGTTTTGGGGGTACACAATTCTCATTCTATTTAGCATCTCACATGAGCTTTTCAATTGACCTCCTTGCTGGCAGTCTGGCCTATCTGAAGTCCACCAGTGCCCACAGTGTTCTCTAACTAACCTACAAAACAGATGAGGAACAATTTGTATATTATAAATATTCACTACCTTCTATTTCCATCTGATCTCTAGCAGTATCACTCCTGTAAAAATTGTGGTCTTGGTGGATCAAGAAAGGCTATAAAAAGTTACATCGTTTGTATACATTTTGAATACTGTGCACCAAATTCCTTTTCAACTGTATTCTTTATTACTTTTAAAGTTGATACATGTTTTATTTTCAGTTATTCTATTGATCATGTGTACAGTTAGGAGCAACCTCAACTCAGACCACAGATTACTGTAAACTTCTTTTTTCATTCATGAACTAGCATGAGGATGGTCATTGAACCAATATATGTTATGCTCACATATCTTATTCAGTTCAGCGCCCATCTATGAAACGTTTCCTCTGTTCTAGCACTCAGTATTCAAAGATGAATTAGACATGATTCCTGGCCTCTAGGAGCTTAAGTCTATATGTGGAAGAATATAATAAGAAAATAAATTATAGTTTGGTATGACGAATGAAGATAATGGATGTTTCAGCAACTTTTTTGGTAAATCAGATCTGGCACTTCCAATCATAAGCCTTTTTACCTCTCTTTTAAAACTGTATTAATTTAAAACCTCTTCCCATGTTATTGGTCATTTTCTTATTCTCACATAAACCATTGGAAAAAGCACCAAAAGACTGCACACTCTTACTTAAAATTCCTATATTAAATTCAGATATGGATCCTCACATCTAAGAAAAAGCACACTGCTCACATTTCAATATTGACGCTTTCTGTTAAGTTGTGCATCTTCTTGGTCTTTTCTTTGGAATTTCACCTTTGACATTTACCTTTTTTTTCCTTTTAAAATAGTTACATAAATAATTTTTTATTAAACATATTTCCTATTTTGGTACCATCTCTTTATTGCATTATTAAAACTACCACCAAACATGTTTCTCTCCTTCTTCTTGTTTATCCTTTCATCATTTACACTTTGTCTAGTCAGAATTAAATCTCTTACTCATTGATTTTCGTCCAACTCCAGCTGAAAATCTTTTTCTTCTTTCTATAAATTTTCTTCCTTATAAACATCTGACTAGAAATAATACTTTCATTTTTCACTGTCATTGGTATTACTTTTTCCTTTATATAATCATCTTAACATTTTCTGTCATCTTTAAAGGAAGTAGAGCTTTCATTATTTCTTATGTAGTGTTTAATCTTATAAGAATTTCCTCCCGTTTCCTACGCTGATGCCAAATTTTCATTCTTTTGAGAAAGTAATTCCACTTTTGAACAGTTTCATTCATTTCACAGCTTCATTATTTCTTACCTGATTTACTGGCTAATTTTGTTTTCTTTTTACTTTTTTCTTTTTTCAGATTTTTATGCTACAGTTTAAATAAGAATTTTTGGAGCATCTATTTAAGTGTTTATTAAAGTCAACATTATTAATGTTTATTGTCTCTAATTCACAACACATTGCCACACGTTCTGAGCACTTTTATCCCTCAAGTGCCCAATTTTTGGTGTGGTAAACATAGAAATACACACTTATGTAAGGAAATTTTCCTCTGTTGACTTGTGTGAAAGTTTGAATCAGTTCATTTGTTAATATTTTTTATATTGTTTGAAAGTAAATTCATTATTTATCTTCAAAAATATGCTTGTATACTTACAAGATTGGACAATTAAGTTCGCAAACTTATCCTAGAAAAAGTGCTACATACCTCATTGCTGAATATCACTATGGTAACCTTTGAAGTACTACCCTTTGGAAACTATGCACTGATGCCAGTGTCTAGCACATCCTTCAAAGCGATTTTGGAACTCTTTTTCTGGAATGGCCATCGGAGCTGTCGTTATCTTACGCTTGATGTCCTGAATGTCATCAAAATGTCTTCCTTTGAATATTTCCTTTATCTTCAGGTAAAGAAAAGTCATTGGGGGCCAGATCAGTTGAGCAGGGAGGGTGTTCCAATACAGTTATTGTTTCCTGGCTAAAAACTCCCTCATAGACAGTGCCATGTGAGCTAGTGCATTGTCGTAATGCAAGAGACATAATTGTTGGAGAAAAGTTCAAGTCGTTTTAATCTAACTTTTTCACACAGCTTTTTCAGCACTTCCAAGTAGTAAACTTGGTTAACTCTTTGTCCATTTGGTACTAATTCATAATGAATAATCCCTCTGATATCAGAAAAGGTTAGCAACATCTTTTTGACTCTTGATTTGGACAGATGGAAATTTTTGGTCATGGAGTATTGGTTGACTTCCATTGTGCACTTTGACGTTTTGTTTCAGGGTCATATTGGTACACCTATGTTTCATCCCCAGTGATAACACGACCTAAAGCATTGTCTTGCCTCTCCAAAAGGTCTCGGCAAATTTCAACTCTCCTTTGCTTTTGTTCATTGGTGAGCTCCTTTGGGATCATTTTTTGCACATAACTTTCTCATGCCAAGATTTTCAGTTAAGATTTTTCTATTCCTCTATCGATGTTTACTTGGTCTGCTATGCTTCTCACAGTCAGCTGATGATTCTGACACATAATTCAATGAATTTTTGCAATGTTTTTGTCAGTTCTGCTTGTTACTGGTCACACTGACATCTCTTTATCAGTGATGCATTCTCTCGCCTCAGAAAAACATTTAATCCATTTGTACACTGCCGTTTTATTCATGGCATTATCCCCATAAACTTGGACTAACATGTCCCTGATTTCACTTCCACACTTGCCAAGTTTAAGAAGAAATTTATTGTTTGTTCATTGCTTTATTTCAAGCTTAGACATTCTTGTGACGGCACTCAAAAACACACAATAACAATAATAAATGCCACTCAGCAAGACACTGCCACATGTTGACAAGAACACAGCTGTGAGACACTGATATACCAAGGCTATGAAACCTTACCAAGCTGTTTGTACAGTGCTGCCAATATAAGCATATGGTGGCAAGTTTGCGAATGCAATTTCAGACCTTGTGCACTGTTGGTGGGAATGCAGACTGGTGCAGCCATTATGGAAGGCAGTGTGGAGTTTCCTGAAAAAAAATTAAGAATATAATTACCATATGACCCAGCAATCCCTCTCCTGGGTATATACACCCAAATCTGAAAACATTTATCCGTAAAAATATATGTGCTCCACATTCATTGCAGCTTTATTTATGGTGGCTAAGACATGGAAACAACCAAAGTGTCTTTTGATAGATGATTGGATAAAGAAGATGTGGTATATGTGCACAATGGAATACTACTCTGCCATAAAAATAGATGAAATATTGCCATTTGCGACAAAATGGATGGATCTTGAGATTATTATATAAGCAAAATAAGTCAGACAGAAAAAGTCAAGAGCCATATAATTTCACTGATATGTGGGATATAAAACTGAAAACAACAAAGAAACAAGGAAAACAAATAGAACAACAAAACGCATAGACACAGACAATAGTTTAGTGGTTACCAGAAGGTAAGGGGGGAAGGGAGTGGTGATGAGGGTAAACAGGATGAAATATATGGTTATGGAAGGAGAACTGACTCTATGTGGTGAACTCACAATGTGATATATAGATGATGTATTACAGAATTGTACGCTTAAAACCTATGTAATTGTACTAACCATTATCACCCCAATAAATTTTAATGAAAAAATAGATACTAATGATACTTTAATTTCATCTATATCATCTTTCCTCTTATTTTGAACTTTCAAGATGTCCTTGCTGTATCCAGTAACACTGTGATTAGTACTGTAATAGATTTGTGATTTTAGAAACGACACCTTCCATTTTTTTAATGCAATATAGTGCTCTTTTGCTCCACACTAGAATGCTTTCATGTCTAGATATTAATCAGGAGTGATTTTTTTGAGCCATATCTGCAGCAGTTTCTTTGTCTGTTTTATGAACTGCAATTTTTCTATCCTAATTGAAGGTGATTTCATATGTGTTAAAAACAATACTTCCAGGGCTCTAGTTCTATTTTAAATTTATGGCAATCTGTTCAAACACAAACCTATGTGCTAACTATACTGGAACTGATCATTTGTCATGGCAGAGTATATGCAAGGGTGAAGATTAATCTATAGCTACCACTTCAATTCTGTTGAAATCAACATTAATGTCTTCTTATAGTTCTTTTTAAAATTTCTGTCAGACAGTCTAAAGTTCATTAAGTAAATGAGTATCTTAGGATATAGCAGAAAACCAAACAAAACCTCTGCTTTCATTGAGCTTACATTCTAGTGAGAGACAGAGGAAAAGAATGAACAACAAACATGATAAATGATACAGTATACTAGAAATATGCATGTTATTGCCATCGATAAAATGAGCAAGTTAATAGAGATTGGGGGATCTGGTGCCTAGAATTTTAAATAAGATAATCATAAAATGACATTTGACCAAGATTTGAAGGAAGTGATGAACTTAGACATATGCATATCTGGTGGAAAACTGGTTCAGATGGAGGAAAGAGTTCATGGGAAAGCCCAAAGGTGAGAGCATGGCTCATGTGTTGAAGGATGATGAAGGAGGCCCTGTGTGGCTAGAGTGGATTGAGTGATAGGAAATAGATGGAATAGAAGATGAGGTCAGGTAGGTAATGTGAAACATATTGTATAGGGCCCCTGAGAGGACTTAGGGCTTTACTCTGAGTGAATTAAGACCATTGGAGCCTCCTGAGAAGAAAAATGACATATTCTGACACAGCTTGGAACAGATTACACTGGCTGCTCTATTTGGAATAGAATATCTAATTTTACTCTTCTCACGATATATGCTTTTTTAAAAACAGAAAAACAAACAAACAAAAACCCTCAAATGCTATCCTTGTATCTGTATCAATTTTAGTAATCAATTTCTCTACTATTTTACATCCTGTTGAAAAGTCAAACAGAAGACTTTTAAGAGGTGGTGGTGGGAAACAGGGTAGTAAAATTCTCCTCGTTCTTGTTCTTAATAATTAAAGAATATAATGCTGAAAGTGGTTTTGGAAAAACAAAGTAATTCAGTAAAAAATATTCAAAGGATATATTCTTTTTAAATCAAGAAAAAAATAGCAACAGCCAAGTCAATATAGAAGAAACAACAGAAAAAAAATGTATAAATAATTTTCTGGTCAAGATGGTGGACTAGGTAAATGCTGCGCATACGTCCTCTCATGACCACATCAAAAGTACAATTAAACTACAGAAAAAAAATCATTGAGAGCTGACTGAAGTCTAGCTGAACACTAAGGACATACAGAAGAAGCCACCTCAAGAAGGAGAGTCAGAGATGTGGAATGAGTGGTCCCACCCACATGAGTGACCATTAAAAATTGGGAGGGATATCTCAGTTGCATAGGCCCTGCCCCACCCTCAGAGGAGTGAGGGGTTTCCAGCTCCACATCATGCTCTCCAGCCCAAGTTTCCAGTGCTGGAGAGAGAAGTCCCCAAAACTTTTGGCTGTGAAAAACAGTGGAGATTGTGGCTGCGTGAAATGAAAGCGGCTGCAACCCCAGGCATTCCTCTTAAAGGGTCTGAGCATGGATTTACTTGCTGACAGGCTCACTTGCTCTGAGATCCAGTGTGGGGGCAGCAGCTTGAAAGGTGCCAGGGACATACATACAGAAAGGAACTGAGTTGTCGGGCTGGAGGAGCTGGTGGAAGCCACTGTTTCTTTGTTGAGCTCTCCCCACCTCCCGACATGCAGATGCAGGTGGCTGTAATATTTGAGTCTCCATCAACCTGGCTAATACCATTCATTTGGCCCACTCTAGTGGTTCCCTGAGCGTCCTTCCCACCTATCTTGCAGACACACCTAAACCACTTCTAGTGGCTTTTCCATACAAATAGCCAGTGTTAGCTCATGCTATAGACTTTCATAAAATCTCTAAAAGGTTAACAAAAACCCAAAAAGTATCATCTGGCTTCAATATGTCCTGTACCTCTGGCTGAGCAGCCTTAAGACCAGCACTAGCACCAGTCAGCTTTGGATTGTGGCTTGGCCTCTTGAGGCACCTCCATGCCCAGTGTGGGTGGTGATCATCTGCAAATTGCTTTGTGGGTCATGCCAGGTGATCCCAGGCAGGACATAGGCTGCAGCTGAACTTGGCCTGGAATGGATACCCTCATAGAAGGCCCTGGGACTGGCACCTCAGTGGCCACCTTTGGACCAAGCTGGAGCATCACCCCACCACCTTCAAGGATGAAACACCCAAAGGGCATACTGGGCAGGCACCAGAACCCTGCTAAAGCAAATCCTGTTATATAGGGACAACTCCTGCATAGCAGCTCATACACTATAGTCATGACCAGTACTCAAAACAAATCAACCTGTGGGTCAGTCCTTCCCATTGATGTGCAAACAGCAACCAAGATTCAACTATAAAAGAAGGGCCCACACAACCCACACAAGTGGCACACCTGGATCACTGGCTGTGGTGACCAGAGAGACTGCACCACTGGGCCCCACATCACACCTGCTAAATAAGGCCACTCTACTAAGACCAGGAGGCATAGTAGCTCTACTAATACATAGAAACAAACACAGGGAGGCAGCCAAAATGGGGAGACAAAGAAACATGTCCCAAATAAAAGAACAGAATAATGCTCCAGAAAAAGAACTAAACAAAATGGAGACAAGCAATATACCAGATGGAGAGTTCAAAACACTGGTTATAAGGTTGCTCAGTGAACTCAGGGAGAAGTTCAACAAAGAGATAGGAAACATAAAGATGGAGATAAAAAGCATAAAAAAGAACCAGTCAGAAATGGAGAATACAATAACTGAAATAAAGAATATATTAGAAGACATCAACAGTAGATTAGATGAAGCAGGAGATCAAATCACTGACTTAGAAGATAAGGTAGCAGAAAACACCCAATCAGAACAGCAAAAAGGAAAAAAAAAAAAGAGGATATTTTAAGGTGCCTCTGGGACAACATCAAGCATACCAACATTTGCTTCATATCGGGTACAAGAAGGAGAAGAGAGAGAACATGGAATTGAAAACCTATTTGAAAAAATAATGATGTAAAATTTTTCTGATCTGGCAAAGGAAACAGATATACAAGCCCAGGAAGCACAGAGTCCCAAACAAGATGAATCCAAAGAGGCCCACACCGAGATACATAATAATTAAAATGCCAAAGGTTAAAGACAAAGAGAGAATCTTAAAAGCAACAAGAGAAAAGCAGTTAGTTACCTATAAGGGAGCACCCATAAGACCACCCACTGAAGGGATTAAGACGTGCAAATTCTAGTATGTATTTAATTTATTTATTTAATTCAAATGAGTGCTTACTGCACTGTTCATAAAAATTGGAGGCTGAGGCTTTCAAATTTTATGATGTTCTGAATAAACTACTTTAACGACCTGGATGACTTTTAATTTGGACTTTGTTTTTCTCACAAATAACATTTTCCTATGCAAATAAAAGATGGAATTGCGAAGTGCAGAAAAATATTTCCTTTAACCATACAGTCTACATCATCCCTTATGAGAACATTTAAATCATTATGCTACTAATAGTACTACACTTTTTGGCAAATGTTACCAGACTGAGAAAGATATAAACATATTGAGAAACTGTGACCCAATTAACACAGTACCCTTACATCTAATACAATTATGTTTCTTGCTATTTTTCAAATAAAAAATATTGAATTATAAAAAAACATGTACAAATTTATTATTACACAAGTCATGGGGATATAGGGAATATAGCACAACAAATATAGTCAATAATATTATGACAATTATGTATGACGTTGAATGGATACTAGATTTATCAGGGTGATAGATAGGAGGAGGGATGGAGGCAGGATGAAAAAAAAGAAGGGATTAAGAAGTACAAATTGGTAGTTACAAAATAGTCATAGGATGTAAAGTAAAGCATAGGGAATATAGCCAATAATATGACAATAACTACGTGTCGTGCTAGGTGGGTACTAGACTAGTCAGGGGAATCATTTCATAAATTATATAAATGTCTAACCACTGTGCTGTACACCTGAAATTAATATAAAATAATATTGAATGTCAACTGTAATTGATAAATTTTAAAAGGGGGAATAAAAGGTGAGGAGGAATAACAGGTTCAAATTTCCAGGTATAAAACAAATAAGTCATGGGGATGTAATGTACAGCATGGGGAATACAGTAAGTAATATTGTGATAGCATGGTACAGTGTCAGATGGTTGCTGGTCTTTTCATGGTGACAACCTCTTTAGGTATATAAATGTTGAATAACTATGGTATATGCCTGAAAGTAATATAATGTTTTATAGTAGCTATATTTTAATAAAAATCTTTTTTTAATGAATAAAACGATCCAGGGAAACTTAACACAGTGCCTAGAACATAGCCATCGTTCTTTAACAAAGGGAAATTTGCACAGAATTGGGTGAGGAGACATGACTTCCATTTTTCATCATGTGTCTTTAGCTAAAATGTTTCACCTCTTGAGTGTCTGCATTCTAATTTCTAAAATTAAAATTCTATAGAAGAAAAATTATATATAAGCATAAAATAGAAAGAAAAATGGCAAAATAGAAATAGGCCAAATTATATTACTACAATTGCCTAATACAATCAAATTGAACTTATATCAAACATATCCATATGTCACACTTAAAAGGATACACATACAATAAAAGAAAGAAATAAATATTACATGGAAAAATTATTGGGCAATGTATAAAGAGAAAGAAAAATCAGAAGAATGAAAGAAAGAAAAGAAAAAAGGGAAGGAAGGAGCAGTAAAAATCCATCAGTCAATAAATATTTATTGAGTATTTAAGTGTTAGTCACTTAAAATATAGTACTTTATTGATCTTTCATATTTAGGACTGATAGCTGAACAACACTTAATTACTTTTGTTATTGTTGCTCTGAAACAAGACAAGCAACATGATATGATACAAATCATGAGCTTTGGAATATGGCTAACCAAGATTTCAATTTCAACTCCACTGTTTACTGACTTTGTGACTTTCGGTAAATTTCCTAAACTTGCTAAGCCTAAGGGTCTTTTTCGCTAAATTAATGATACTATATAGAGTGGCTTTGGCAAATTGGGGGAGGGGGCAGGAATAAATCAAATAATAAGTACAATGCCTGGCACATAATAGGTATTCAACCCATATCTGGTGAAAGCAAACATAATTAATAGAGAAAATGACACTGTTATACAATAGTTTAAGTTTCTCAGGTGATAGCTCATATTGCGTGGAGTCAGGATTCAAATTCAGCTCCCACTTTCAGATCTCTCTTCTCTGTATGATACTATATAAACATCTATGTTATAGATAACAAAATAGACACACCAGCAAGTGGCACCTAATTTTTGTATTTCCCACTTCCTTTTTCTTTTCCTACTTCCTTTTCCTTCTGTTCATTTTTTCTTATTTTCTTATTCAACTTCCAACCTTGCTTCTGTCCCAAATCACCAGTATGTTTTTTTTCTCTTCTGACTGGGTCATTAGCTGCTAGATACACACTACCTAGTTAACTCAAGAGGAGCAAACTCCAGGCTCAGCTCATTTGAGCCAACCTGATGTTTTCCCTTGCTTTTTGCTACAAAAGTTACTTTTCTCAGTCTGATTTTCCAAATTCTATGTCTACAATATTTCTAATAATGTGGTACATTGAAAGCAATATGAAGAAAAGAATCACTTAATTAAATAAATTCATCTTTTAGACCTCAGATTGCTTACCTCTCCAATAAAAAAGTCTGGCTAGCGTTATTGCTAGGCTTCTTCACCATTCTAGCAAAGAATAAAAGGTCACGTTTCCATGGTGCTTTATTACAGCAGCATATTTAGTTCTTGTAACAATCCTGCAAAAGTTCCCCCTTCTGTTGTATTTTTTGCGTAAAGTAAGTTTTTTCCGTCAGTGTAAAAACAAATTCTGTCCAGTATAAAATATTTTGAAAAAGCAAATAAACAAACAAAAACACACATAATTGAAATCATCCATATTTTCATTTTGAAGATTGTCTAAGGTCCACATTTATCTACATGGGACAGATGGATCTCTATGCTAGGTCTCCATACATTCTACACTTATTTCTCTCCAACAGGCGGCCAGTCTGAGAATAGTGCTAAAAGTCTGTAGATTTGAGAGACCTTCTCTTAGTCTTCAGGCTTGAACTCAACACTATTATATTCTGGGTTCTCTCCCCACACTTCCCTCACTTCCAATGTTTCTGACATCCTCCCAATATACACCGTTTACATGGAAGCTCATTTAAGCTTTTAAATGACCCTGAAAAACAAAGTAGGGATAGTATATGCTCTCATTTATGATTAGATAACTGAGGTTCAGAGATATTAACATTTGTCTAAGACAAGCCTTCTGAAATTAGAGTTTTCATACTTTTAATAGGCATAAAGTCATTTCTTACTGAATAATATTGGTAAGATAATAGACCAGAAGGTACGTGTTTGACATACTATTTCCCACCTAGAAAATCAACAATCAATAGGTTTGTCAAGTATACTCTTTTTTTGTTTATACTGTCTCAATTTAAATTTTATAAAGTATTCAAAATTTTTGGCTGGTAGTATATTTTAAAATGTTGTTTCCAGAAATACAGAATTTCACAGAAGAAATACAATGGAGGCTTCTCAAAAGAAACTATACTCAGGGTAATAATATTGAATTACATCATCTCTCTCATTTTCAACGTACTTCCAAGCTATTTAAATCGCACCAGGAATGTGAAACACATTAGAGTTTTCCAAAACAGCACACAAAAGTTCCCTGAAATTAACTGCAGAAGTTGAATTCATCATGTCCATGCAGTGGACAAATTCAATAAGTATTCTCAGGCTGGAATGGACCTTTCAAGCATTCAATTATAGTTCAGCTTTTCCTACTCAATAGCAATATTTATTTGTTTGTTTATTTATTCATTTATTATTTTAAGATGTTTATTAAAATACATTAAATATATTAAATATTAAAAATATAGCTAACATACAATATTATATCGGTTTCAGGGGTACATCACAGTTATTCAACATTTATATACCAAAGAAGTGACCACCATGATAAGTCCAGTAACAATCTGACACTATACTATGCTATCACAATACTATTGGCTATATTCCATATGCTGTACATTACATCCTCATGACTTATTTGTTTTATACCTGAAAATTTGGTCCTCTTATTCCCCTTCAACTTTCCCCTTTTAAAATTTTTCAATTACAGTTTACATTCAATATTGTTTTATATTAATTTCAGGTGTACAGTATAGTGGTTAGACATTTAAATAATTTAAGAAGCCGTACCTCGACTAAGTCTACTGCCCGCCTAGCACTACACATAGTTATTACTACATCACTTACTATATTCCCTATGCTTTATTTTACATCCCATGACTATTTTGTAACTACCAATTTGTACTTCTTAATCTCTTCACCTTTCACCCTGCCCCCCACCCCTCCCATCCATTACCCTAACAAATCTAGTATGCATCTGACACTATATATAGCTATTACAATATTACTGACAATATTCCTTATGCTATATTCTACATCCCCATAACTACTTTGTAACAATCCATTTGTATTTCTTAATCCCTTCCACTTTTTTCACCCACATCCCCAACCCCCCTCCCATCTGGCAACTATCAAAATATTCTCTGTATCTATGAGTCTGTTTCTATTTTGTTTGTTAATTTGGTTCTTAGATTCCACATATAAGTGAAATCACACTGCATGTGTGTTTCTCTGTCTGATATACTTCACTCAGCACAAAAGCCTCTAGGTTCATCCATGCTATTGCAGATGGCAAGAGCCCATTCCCTTTCACGGTCAAGCAATATTCCATTGTACATATGTATCACCTCTTGTTTATCCATTCATCCATTGGTGGACACCCAGGCTGCCTCCACTTCTTGGCCATTGTAAACAATGCTACAATGAATATATGGATGCACATGGCCCCTCAAAGTAGTGTTTTGGGTGTTTTAACATAGATATCCTGAAGTGGGGTTACTGGGTCCTTCATTGTCTCTTGTTATAGCGATTGTTTTAAAGTCTATTTTGTCTGGTATAAGTATTGCTACACCAGATTTTTGTTTGTGTTTTGCTTTTGTTTCCATTTTGATGAACTATCTTTTCCCATCTTCTTACTTTCTGTCTGTGTGTCTTTCAATCTGAAGTGAGTCTCTTGTAGGCAGCATATGTAAGGGTTTTGTATTCTTATCACTTCAGCCACTCTACATTTTTTGATTGAAGCATTTAATCCATTTACATTGAAAGAAATTGTTAATAGATATGAGGCTATTGCTTTTTTATCATTCATAATTTTGATATTTTTTTCCATCTTAAAGAAATCCCTCTAAGATTCCTTGCAATACTGGTTTGGTGGTGATAAACTTCTTTAGCTTTTTCTTGTATGGGAATCCCTTTATCTGTCCTTTGATTTTAAATGATAGCCTTGCTGGGTAGAATCATCTTGGTTGTAGGTCTTTGCTTTTCATCACATTGAATATTTCATGACAATCCCTTCAGGCCTGCAAAGTTTCTGTTGAGAAATCAGCTGGCAATCTTATGAGAGCTCCCTTTTAAGTTACTACTTAGTTGCCTTTCTCTTGCTACTATTAGGATTCTCTCTTTGTCTTTAAGCTTTGTCATTTTATTTATAATCTGTCTAAGTGTGGGTATGTTTGGGTACATCCTCTTTGGGACTCTGCTTCCTGGGCTTGTATGTCTATTTCCTTCACCAGGTTAGAAAAGTTTTCAGTCATTATTTCTTCAAATAGGTTCTCAATCTCTTGCTTTCTCTCTTCCTCTTCTGGTACCCCTATGATGTAAATGTTGTTACACTTGATGTTGTCCCAGATGTCTCTTAAACTCTCCTCTTTTTTTGGATTCTTTTTTTTTTTCTTTTTGCTGTTCCAATTGGGTGTTTTCCGCCACCTTGTCTTCCAAATCATTGATTTGATACTTTGCTTCATCTAGTCTGGTGGTGTTTCCTTCTAGTGCATTCTTCATTTCAGTTACTGTATTCCTCACTTCTGACTGTTTATTTTTTATGGTATCTATGTCCTTTTTATGTTTGCTATTTCTTTGCTGAACTTCTAACTAAGTTCCTTGAGCATCCTTATAACCATTGTTTTGAAGTCTGTATCTGGTAGTTGGCTTACCTCCATTTCATTTAGTTCTTTTTTTGGATTTTTCTCCTGTTCCTTCATTTGGGACACATTTCTTTGTTTCCTCATTTTGGCTGCCTCTCTGTTTCCATGTATTAGGTAGATCTGCTACGTCTCCCAGTCTTGGCCAAGTGGCCTTAAGTAGTAGGTTTCCTGTGGGGCCCAGTGTCCTAGTCTCCCTGGTCACCTGTTCCAAGTGCTCCAGAAGTATCCCTTGTTTGGGTTGTGTGTGCCCTCCTGTTATAGCTGAAACTTGATTGAGCTTGGCACATCAGTGGGTGGGATTTACCCTCAGGCTGACTGGTTGTGGGGTTTGGCTATGTCCACAGCTTATGGGCTGCTGTGGGGCGGGGGGAGAGGGGCTTACACCACTGAGTTGGATTTGTCCCAGCAGACTCTGGTGACTGTTGAGACCACCCTTTGTGTGTGCTGCTTGTGGGGTTATTTGCGTGGTACTCTGTTGTGGTCTGAAGCCAACCTTCAAGTATGTTTGTTCTGGGGCCTCTTGGGAGGGGCTCTGTTGCAGGCCCAGGTCATCCACTGCCTGTCACCATTCAAGGACTACCTGGTAGGAGTTACAAAGTGAGCCGCAGTTGTTCACTGCCTGTGCTAAACCTGGAGATGAATGGGAAAGGCCATGCTACCAACCAAGGTCTGGGGTAGCTCTGCAAAAAGTCAGGACACCCGGAGGCCTGCTGTTACCTACCGGAGCCTAACTTTCATCTGCTGATAAAGCCTCATGCAAATTGAGTGAGACAAGGTTTCAGGGGATCACTAGAGTGGGACAAGTTGTGGTCACCAGGTTAATGTAAATTATGGTTTGGTGCCAGTGCTGAGCCTGGAGTTACTCAGCAAAAGTCTCAGAGCACACAGGGGCCTATCACTGCCCACTGGTGGCCTACCAGACTCTGATAATTTTCCAAAAAAAGAGAGCAATGTTGGTGTGGCTGGCTGCACAAGGAGAAAGTACCTCCAGCATTAGGGGAGTTAGGTAAGGTGGGGTCCCAGTGGGACAGCAGGGTGGAGCAGTGGAGCTCACTAGTCCAATCAGATTTGGATTTGGCCATGATGGGGGCAGGTTCAACACAGGAACAATGACACTTGCCTACTGGATGCAAGAGAGCAGGACCTCATACAGGGAAAATGCTGAAGGTCATCCAGTCTTCTCCCTTGAAGCCACATACCTCATTCTGTGCCCTGTACGTCTCCAACGCTTCATTAGTCATTGTCCCTCTGCTGGAGCCCAAGGTGAGTGCCTGCGAACGAGTGGGTCTATGTGCAGGCCGTTTAAGAGGATGTCTGGGTTTCCTACCTTCCAGCCCACCTCGGTGGTTGGAATCGCCACTGATTTTCACAGCCAGATGTGGAGACCCTCCTCTTCCTGGCACCTGCTCTGGGCTGAGGAGCCTTGCTTCTCCAGGAGGCATCTCCATGGCCAAGATATCCTTCCTGATTCTTAACCACCCCACTGAGGTTTGGGGACTGTTCTGCATCTTTGCCCCTCCTACCAGTTTTTACGTGGCTTCTTTATATTTTTAGTCATAGAGCGTCTGTTCAGCTAAACTTCAGATGGTTCTCCAGGTTAATTGTTCTATAATTTAGTTGTAATTTTAATGAGTTCATGGAAGTACGTACACACAGTATTTATCTACTCTGCCATCTTGAATCTCTCCCAATATGCCATGTTTTTTTGTTTTGTTTTGTTTTTTAAATTATTTTCAGATGTAGAAAACAATGTAATAGACATTTCACCCCTCACAAAGTGATAACCTCCTTCCCCCAATCTATTGCACCTCTGATGTCATATAAATCTATATTACAATTCCATTCACTCTATTCCCTATGCTGTACCACATATCCTGTGACAGTGACTATATATATATATATATATATATATATATATATATATATATATATATATATATTCACTATAATGTAAAATTATAGTTGACATAAAATATTATTCAGCTTCAGCTTCAGGTGTACAATGTAGTGGTCAGGATCTACACCATCCATGAAGTGGTCTCCCACTTAAGTGGTCTCCCTAATAAGACATGTGCCCATCTGACACCATACAAAATCTTTACAACATTATTACTTATATTCCCCAAACTCTTTCATGTCCCCATGGCAATATTGTAGTTACCAATTTATGCTTTCTAATTCCCTCCCCTTCCCTGTCATCCCCAATCCCCCTCCCATCTAGCAACCATCAGTCTTTCCTCTACATCTCTGAGACTATTTCTGTTTACTTTGCTCATTTATTCAGTTCTTTAGATTCCACATATAAGTGAGATCATATAGTATTTGTCTTTGACTTATTTCACTTAGCCAATATGTCATCTTTTTGTTATTTGAGCTTTGTGTTAAGAATGTTAGTCTCAAAGTTGCCATCTATATCTAAAGAATGTTTGAAACTCCTAAACATGTTTTGCATCTTCTATTACTAATTTTGCAAGTTATTTCAAATTTTAAAATATGCATCCTTTTAGTGGAAAAATTCATCAGGATACTGACAAAATTAACCACAGTATACAATATAACCAACTAATATAGTATTTTTAAAAGCTTCTTATCAGATATTCACCTTCCTCTAGAAAGAAAAATGAATAATGAAAAACGAATGGTGTTTGAAAATTACACAGATAATCTTATTGGAAAATATATAAAGTTACCAGATTTTATTGAAAAGGAAATGTAGTTATTTATGTATGTATTTTATCTTACTTTCTTCAACCCTCAAGTCATCAGTATCAAATTTTGCATTTTTGTATTGATGTTTTAATATTACTTGAAGCAAAATAAAAACCTTCCTTTATTACACTGAAAACATATTTTTGAAGTATTTCTTTAGAGTTTGAGAAGAAATTGATAAGTCCTTTGAGAACAGAACCTAGGTTATCTTCCTTCACTCTAGCGATTTTTTTCAATGAATGTAGGTGGACACTGAGATATCAAAAAATAAATTATGGAATGACATTAGGGAAAATTAATTTATAATAGCAAATAGTTAAATTATATTATAGTGGATATAACCAAAATATTACAGTTATTGCAAAGAATAATTTTCATGAAAGTCATTCTGTAAATCCTAAGTTAATATTGTTTTCATTACTTTAAGAAAACATTTCCTGGACAGTCTCTTTGTCTAACAAGGAAACAATAATTTTAAATTGTGATTGTTTTTTAAAATTCAAATTTTAGGAATCTGTTTCAAAGAAAATAAAGTATCCAAGAGCTAAGTAAAATTTTAGCTTAATAAATAATAGGAGAAAGTGTTTATTTTAAAATATTATGGTCCAATTCTACAGGCATGCCCACAGGAAAAAGGGGCAAAGGATGGGAGATATATATCATGAAAATGCAATTTAAAATAGAACACCTAAGGACTCAAACAAAACAATGTTCAGGATACTGTTATGTTTTTAAGCAAAAGAAAAGCATATTTTAAAATTACTATACTCTTAGGATTCAAAGGCTCTGTGAATTAATAGAATTGAATAAAGTTATGTGAAGACATTAATAGAGCAAATCAGGGCAAAGCCTGGTGGAGGCCAAAAGACTCACATGTTCTGAGGTGTAAAACGGGTTTTACTCTTAGGACAATGGAGGTAAAAAATAGATGACCTCGCCATTCTGAGAATTATTTGAATCAAACCAATCCATTCCTACTTTCAACATTTTTCCTCTAAGAGATAGTCTAATTGTGTCTCAAAATAGTTTTTCTGTGTAGTCATCTCTCTGTCCTTTTAATGCCATTTCTTTCCCAAACCAATTGTCGTGCAGGGTAGCCTGCAGGGTCTCTTGTCCCGCTCCCCACATAAGAACGCAGGACGTGGTGAGGCCAAAAAGAACACACACAGAGCCATAGATAGGGGAGTCATACCACTATATTCTTGCTGGTGGCTGGGTTGGAGACACAGGAGGCAGGAGCCACACTATCCGCAACCCGCCATCCACTTGTCTCTGCCAAACAATCTCACTTGCTAGCAATCTGCTTCTCTGCAATCTACAATCCACACTCCACCACTTGCTAGCTCAGCCACTATCTTCTTGCTAGCCCCCATTTATCTGCTAGCGTAGCCACAGCAGTTGTATTAGTGGCCAATGGCTCACTGGTTACAGCTGATGGCCAACTAGCCACAGCTGATGGCCATCTAATCACAGTTGATGGCCATTTACTACCTTAGCCAGCACCTTTCTATGTGAGGCTGAGAGCTTGGAAACTGCTTTCTGGGGCTCTGTCCCCACACCAATGCTAAACCTTCCTTTGTTATGTAGGCTAACTAGAGAATCTTCAGTTCAGATGTCTATAATTTATGGCAGAGAAGCTTTATGCAATTGAGTCTATATAATTCACTCATTCAATTAATGTTTCCTGAATGTCTACTAAATGCCAGGAACTATTCAGCAGATACACGAGTGAACATGACAGTTTCTGCTTTCATGTATAAATTGCAGTATAAATAGGTGCAGAAGCATATAGTGAGGGAAAGGAGAGAGTGGATGAAAGGAAGGGGCTCACACACTTTCCACTGGCCTAGAAATGTCTGATGGGTAAAATATCACGAGCCAATTTCTTGGTTTATATTCATAGAACTGCCATTTGTATGTTTAGACCTTAGAAGCAGTATTTATTTGCACCTCAATTTAAATTATTAACAAGTAATTGGCAAACCTGCTTTAATTTCACAGTTATTCCCATAGTCCCCCACCTGTGACTAAAATTCCTGGAAACTTGTTTGCCAGTGCGGGTCAGGTGATTACTAAGTCTTTCAAACTTGCAGATAAAGGAGGTTGAATGGACTGCACTATCTTCAAAGTGAGGGATAAAGATGTAGAGTGTGCTTAGAATAGGCCTCTAAATTGCTGTAGAAGTGGCCCGCTTCAAGGAAGAGCTATTGGTGATTGAGAGTTAAACGCTCTATTGGCTATTGGAAGTGTCTGGGAGGAATATAAAACATTTGTAATTGCGGAATTCATGATTCTAGTTCAAACCCAAATGCCAAGAGAAAAAAAGGGAAAGGTTCCCCTATGGTTCCCTGAGGACTGTTGTAGTACATCATCCAACAAGATGCAATGCAGTTTGGCTTGTCAAATCAGTAACACCTGAATCCAGTTAGTGTTGCGCAATTTTATAGCCAAGCATTATTGAACAAACCTGGGCACCACCACTAACTCAAGAGCATACATAAGTTCCTGCTTTTGTGAAGATAACCACAGAACTGAAGAAGAGTGACACAATTTTGGGACATACTGAAGCTCAGGGAACAAATCTGACATGCACAGCTCAGAGTCAACATGTCAAAAGGACTGTGAAGATCTGGAAATGAGGTAAGTTGTCTCAGCCTGGCATTCTGATGTCAGACACATGATAGCCTGGACATCAGTGGGTGAAGAAAGCCTTTAATGGGCAAGCAAAACATTTAAATTTTACCTAGACACATTTACTATATTTTTCTTTGTGTTTTCTTTCACTTCTCATATGCTTGGGAACTCTTTGCCGATCCAAAAATCAGTTAAATATATGTGTGTTTTTTTTTACTTTTTAATTTTTTACATTTAACTCTTTATGTTAGAGTATAAAATGAGTCTTGAATTTGATTATTGTTTCCCCCAAAACTCTTCTTGAATAATCTAGCCCCATTGTTTTGTGATGGTCCTTTTTAACTTGTGTCCTATTACTGTCTGTGTTAGCTATGTTTCAGAATATCTACCCTGTTTTGCTCTTCTGCCACATTTTATGCCAATTCCGCACCATTTTATTTGTGTTAGTTTTATGTTTTATTTTTTGTGGACAACTTACTATAACATCAATGCTGTTTGAGACTTTAAAAAATATGTTGTATTTGTTTCTCCAAATAATTTTGTCAAGGCCACAACAATATCATCATGATTGGATTAAGCCATTTATTAATATACTATATTCTTTTTTAAAAATGTTCAGCAAATATTCAAATTACTGGATTTTATACTGGTTCATTGAGTGGCTGTAGAGTTCATATCATCTTTGTGATCATGTTCCCTCCATTACCAAAAATGTGCATTTTATTTCAGTTATACTTTAAATGTTTAAGAAATCTAAATGATGATGTGTCTCTTTTGCATCATAACTGATATAGGTGGCCCATTATTGCTTTAATCATAATTAGTTGTGCATTCTAGATGCACTGCCTGAGATAATTATAGAATTTAAGGAACAACATGGGTCTGCACTTGGACTTCCTTTAAAAATAAAAAAGCTCCATAAACTCTTATAAAGCCCTTGACTTCCTTCTCCAGTTCATTCCTTTTAGAAGTTTCTAGCAGGTGCTGGCTTTGATTAAGAGTCTCTAAACACAGTCTTTTAAAACTACCCTCTACTTATAAAATTATGTTTCATTTTAGTGCTAGTTGTCATATTACAGTTGCATAGCAACAGTATTGGAAAAACCATTATCTCTTCTTTTTCCTGCAAATGAATTTCTCAGTGCTGATCAAACTCCTCCTTTAAGACTGTAAAAACTTTAATTAAATCATTGGGTGAATTGAGCTAGGTAATGGGTGTAGTATTCAGAAATCGATGCACTGAGGTCAATTGTACAGGAAGTAAATAGGTCAAGAGAAGAGGAAAAACCATACAGAAATTAGGGAGATATAAGGACAATTTACACAATGGAAGACTATTTTCAATATGGTGTGGGGGAGATTACAGTTTTTTGGGCTTGTAGGTTGGTGGAATTTAAGTCAGATCAGAACTTAAATTGAGAAGCAACTGGGACAGTACCATATAGATAGGAAACCCATTTCCTTTAACTTCAGATTTTTAAAAAATAAAATAAAACTTTATGATATAGCTAAAACCTTAAGTTGTACCTCCTAAATAAAACATGAGCTCTGTTTTCTAGAAAACTTAAGAATGAACAACCACAACAAGGGAAATACTACATACTAGGCAGTGTAAGAAATAAAAAAGATGAACTATAATTAGATACTAACTTCAAGGAGTCTCAGTCTAATAGATGTTTATTGTTAGTGTTTCAATTAATTTAAAAACCTTTTCTTACAAGTTTATATCCAAAGGCTCTCTATGAGCTAGGCTTTTATTTTTCTTCTGCCTTATTCTCCCCCTAAACTCTCCTCCTCCCTCCCTGCCGCTCTTCTTCCCCACAGAATTTCAAGCCATTGTCTGTTACAACTCAACCACAAAAAAGCATTTACTTATTGCTTTGGATTTTTGCTATTTTACTCCTCTGTAGTAACTTACAAATGATTATCTTTTACATAACTTATCCATTTAATCATGGCAAACCCTCAGTTGGACAAGTAGGATATTCTCCTATGTCAAGTTACAGTTTTTAGAGTTGCAGAGCAGCCAGTAAGGAACAGAGCCTTACTGAAAACATTGTTTTGCCTCCAACTGAGAGCTCTTCCCCCTAGGCCATATTGCCTTTTATGAAAGGGTATCATAGTTATGTGACTCAAATTGTAAATGTTAGCTCGGGAAATAGTTCAGAAATGAATACCTATTTGTGAGCATTGTCTGCCATAGACTTCTAGAACGGTGTTTCCCAGAAAATAAGACCTAGCCAGACCATCAGCTCTAATGCATCTTTTGGTGCAAAAATTAAGATAAGACCCGGTATTATATTATATTATACCTGGTCTTATACTAAAATAATACCAGGTCTTATATTAAGTTTTGCTCCAAAAGACACATTAGAAGTGATGGCCTCGCTAGGTCTTATTTTCGGGGAAACAGAAAAAAGGAATAAATTTGTTCAATTCACTACATGTTATCACCAAGAATCAAACAATTAGGCATTTAGCAAAAGCTACAAATATATAGTCTCCAGAGTCACAATCATTCAGGGTATCATCACACTTTTTATCTCTTTATATAAATATGATTATTTTGTAGACTTCCAATAGTAGTAGTGCAATAAATTGCGGCAGTTGTTAGGCGATCGATTTTATAATATAATCTTCATTTTGAAACAAATCCTGTAAATAGCCGTCACCTTTTATCTATTGATTGTGCTTTCATATAACAGCATTACAAATAAGGGTTTACAATGGGAGTAAAAAAAAAGCATTTAACTTATATTCCTTTTATTTTTCATTAAAGTTTATTGGGGTGACAATTGTTAGTAAAAGTACATACATTTCAGGTGTACAATTCTGTATTACATCATCTATAAATTCCACTGTGTGTTCACCATTCAGAGTCAGTTCTCCTTCCATCACCATGTATTTGATCCCCTTTACCCTCATCTCCCACCCCCCACCCCCCTTACGCTCTGGTAACCACTAAACTATTGTCTGTGTCTATGAGTTTTTGTTTCTCATTTGTTTGTCTTGTTCTTTTCTTGTTTTTGGTTTATATACCACATATCAGTGAAATCATATAGTTCTCTGCTTTTTCTGTCTGTCTTATTTCACTTAGCATTATAATCTCAAGATCCATCCATGTTATCAAACATGGTCGTATTTCATATTTTCTAACCTCTGAATAGTATTCCATTGTGTATATATAACACAACGTCTTTACCAGTCATCTATTGAAGGACATTTTGGTTGTTTCCATGTCTTGGCTACCGTAAACAAAGCTGCAATGAACATTGGAGCACACATGTTTTTATGAATAAATGTTTTCAGATTTTTGGGGTAGAAAACCAGAGAGGGATTGCTGGGTCATATGGCAATTCTATTCGTAATTTTTTGAGGAACCTCCACACTGCCTTCCATAACGGCTGCACCAGTCTGCATTCCCACCAACAGTGTATGAGGGTTCCTTTTTCTCCACAGCCTCTCCAACACTTGTTACTATTTGTCTTGTTGATGATAGCCATTCTAACTGGGGTGAGATGATATCTCATTGTGGTTTTTATTTGCATTTCTCTGATGATTAGTGATATTGAGCATTTTTTCATATGTCTATTTGCCATTTGTATGTCCTCTTTGGAGAAATGTGTCTTCAGGTCCTCAGCCCACTTTTCAATTGGGTTGTTTGTTTTTTTGTTGTTGAGTTGCATGAGTTCCTTGTATATTTTGGATATTAGCCCCTTATTGGAGGCACTGTTTACAAAAATCTTCTCCCATTCAGTTGGTTGCCTCTTTATTTTGTCAATGGTTTCTTTTGCTGTGCAGAAGCTTTTAAGTTTGATATAGTCCCTTTCATTTATTTTAGCTTTTACTTCCCTTGCCTTTGGAGTCAAATTCATAAAACGCTCTTTGAACCCAAGGTCCATAAATTTAGTACCTATATTTTCTTCTACGCAGTTTATTGTTTCAGGTCTTATGCTTAAGTCTTTGATCCATTTTGAATTAATTTTGGTACATGGTGACAGATAGCAGTCCAGTTTCATTCTATTGCACGTGGATTTCAATTCTCCCAGCACTATTTATTGAAGAGGCTGTCTTTTCCCCATTGTATGTTTTTTGCTTCTTTGTCAAAAATTATCTGTCCATATTTATGTGGTTTTATTTCTGAGTTCTCAGTTCTATTCCATTGGTTTATGTGTCTGTTTTTCTGCCAATACTATGCTGTTTTGATTATTGTTGCCCTGTAGTACAAGCTGAAGTCAGGGAGTGTGATACCTCCAGCACTGTTATTTTTCTTAAGATTGTATTGGGTAATCGGGGTCTTTTGTGGTTCCAAACAAATCTGATGGTGTTTTTGTTCTATTTCTTTAAAAAATGCCATTGGGATTTTGATGGGTGTTGCATTAAAAATGTATATTGCTTTGGGTAATATGGCTATTTTAACTATGTTGCTACTTCCAATCCATGAGCATGGAATGTCTTTCCATTTCATTGTGTCTTCTTCAATTTCTTTCAAAAATGTCTTGTAGTTTTCAGCATATAGGTCTTTCACATCCATGGTTAAGTTCATTCCTAGGTATTTTATTCTTTTAGCTGCAACTGCAAAGGAATAGTTTTTTTTTTTCTTCTGAGATTTCATTGTTAATATATAGGAATGCAAAGGATTTTCGTATTTTGATTTGGTAGCCGGCTACTTGACAGTATTCGTTTATTGTTTCTAATAGCGTTTTGGGGAAGTCTTTAGGGTTTTCTATATATAGCATCATGTCATCTGCAAAGAGTGACATTCCCAATTTGGATGGCTTTTATTTCTTTCTCTTGCCTGATTGCCCTGGCAAGGACTTCCAACACTATGTTGAAAAGCAGAGGTGAAAGGGGACAGCCCTGTTGTGTTCCTGAACATAGAGCAAAGGGCTTTAGTTTTTCACCATTAATTATGAGATTAGCTGAGGGCTTGTCATATATGGCCTTTATTAGGTTAAGATATTTTCCTTCTACATCTATTTTATTGAGTGTTTTAATCATAAATGGATGTTCTGTCTTGTCAAAAGCCTTTTTCTGCATCAATTGATATAATCATATGATTTTGTCCTTTATTTTGTTTATGTGATGTATCACATTGATGGATTTGAGTATGTTGCACAATTTGTACCCCTGGGATGAACCCCACTTGGTCGTGATGAATAATCTTTTCAATGCATTGTTGCATTCGATTTGCTAGAATTTTGTTTAGGATTTTTGCATCTGTATTCATCAGATATATTGGTCTGTAGTTCTCTTTTTTTGTGTTGTCCTTACCAGGTTTTGGTATCAGGGTAATGTTGGCCTCATAAAATGAGTTAGGGTGTACTGTCTCTTCTTCAATTTTTTTGAAATAGTTTGAGCAGGACTGGTATTAGATGCTCTTTAAAGGTTTGGTAGAATTCACTAGTGAAGCCAACTGGTCCCAGACTTTTGCTTTTGGGAAGGTTTTGGATGACTGATTCAATTTTGTTACTGGTGGTCGGTCTGTTTAAATTTTCCAATTCTTCATGGTTCAGACTAGGAAGGTTATATGTTTCTAAGAACTTGTCCATTTCTTCTAGGTTATTGAATTTGGTGGCATATGGTCCTTCATAGAATAGTTGGATGATCCTTTGTATTTCTGATCCTTTGGCATCTGTGATAACGTCCCCTTTTTCATTTCTGATTTTGTTTGTTAGTGTCTTCTTTTTATCTTAGTGAGCCTAGCCAAGGTTTTGTCAATTTTGTTAATCTTTTCAAAGAACCAGCTTTTTGTCACATTATCTTTTTGTATTGTCTTTTTGTTCTCTATTTCATTTAGAAATCTTGGGTTTCATTTGTTCTTCTTTTCCTACTTCTTTAAGGTGTAACGTGCGGTTATTTACTTGGGATTTTTCTAATTTCTTGAGATAGTCCTATAAAATGATACAAATCTCTCTCTCAAAACTGCTTTCTATGCATCCCAAAAATTTTGGTAGGGTGTATTTTCATTCTCCTTTGTTTCTGTGTATCTTTTGATCTCTCATCTAATTTCTCCTTTGACCCAGTCATTCTTTAACATTATGTTGATTAATCTCCATGTAATTGTAGTTTTTCCTGCTTTCTTTTTGCAGTAGATAACCAATTTCAAAGCCTTCTGGTGAGAGAATATGCTTGGCATGATTTCAGTCTTCTTAAATTTGCTTAGGTTAGTTTTATGTCCCAATATATGATCTATCCTTGAGAATCTTCCATGCACACTAGAAGAAAATGTATTGTCTTATGTTTTAGGATGAAGTGCTCTATAAATGTCAATTATGTCCATTTCATCTAATGTGTCATTTAGGGCTGCTATTTCATTATTTATTTTCTCTTTGGGTGCTCTACCCATAGCTGTCAATGATGTATTTAAGTCCCCTAGTATAATTGCATTTTGGTCAATTTCTACCTTTAGTTCTGTTAGTAGTTGCTTGGTATATTTCGGTGTTCCCTGAGTGGGGGCATCAATATTGATGACTATTATGTCTTCTTGTTGTAGAGTCCCCTTTACCATTATGAAATGTCCATCTTGTCTCTTTTTACCTTTATTACCTTGAAGTCTGTTTCATCTGATATCAGTATAGCTACAGCTGATTTTCTCTGGATACCATTTGCTTGGAGTGTCAATTTCCACCCTTTCACTTTGAGTCTATGCTTGTCCTTGTAGCTGAGATGTGTCTCTTGGAGACAGCATATGGTTGGGTTTAGTTTTTTGATCCAATCTGCTACTCTGTGCCTTTTTATTGGTGAGTTCAGTCCATTTACATTTAGGGTGATTAGTGATATGTGAGGATTTCCTATCATTCTATCTTTAGTTTTCTGGTAAGGCTGTGTCTCCATTGTTTCTTTGCCTTTTTGTTGTTGTCTATTATTTCTGTGTGGTGGTATTCTATGACGTCTACCTCGGTTTCTTCTTTTATTACAGTATATATTTTAGTTCTGGATTTTTTTTTTTTAGTGTTTACCCTTAAGTTTATGTAAAGGAAAGTTTGATATTTAGAGTATTCCATTTTCTTCAGCATGCCTACTTTCTCCATTCCCATATTCTGGTTCAGGCCTTTACTCTCCCCCTTTTTATGTTTTGGTTGCCACAAATTGTCCTTGTTGATGATGGTCAAATAGCCTCCTTTAGTATTTCTTGTAGTGCAGGTAGTGTATTAGAAAATTCCCTCAGCTTCTGTGTATCTGGAAAGGTGTTTATTCCTCCTTCATTTCTAAATGATATCTTTGCTGGGTATATTATTTTGGCTCATAATTTCTCTCTTTCAATAGTTTGAATATTTGGTTCCACTTCCTCTTGGCTTGTAGAGTTTCTGCCGAGTAATCTGATGATAATCTAATGGGCTTTTCTTTGTAGATTACCGTCTTCTTTTCCCTGGCTGCCTTGAGCATTCTTTCTTTGTCGTTGATTTTAGAGAGCTTCAATACAATGTTCCTTGGAGAATGCCTGTTGGGGTTGAGGTAATTAGGTGTTCTATTTGCTTCTTGGATTCGAGGATCCAGTCTTTCCACAAGTTTGGGAAGTTCTCACTGACTATTTGTTTGAATATGCTGTCTGTTCCCTCCTCTCTTTCTTCTCCTCCTGGTATGCCCATTATTCTTATATTGCTCTTTCTGATGGAGTCAGAAAGTTCTTGTAGAGTTCTTTCATTTCTTTTAAGTCTCAAGTCTCTTTCTTCTTCCTTCCATGTCATTTCCAGGTTTCTATCTTCGATGTCACTGATTCTTTCCTCCATCTGGTCAACTCTACTACCTAAACTGGTTGTTTCATTCTAAATTTCTTCTATTGAGTTCTTAATCTCCAGAAATTCTTTTTTGGTTCTTTTGTAAAATTTCAATCTCTTTCGTAAAATGCTCATGTTGTTCTTTGATTGTGTTTTTGAGTTCATTAAACTGCCTGTCTGTGTTTTCTTGCATCTCGTTGAGTTTTTTCAGAACTGCAATCTTGAATTCTCTGTCATTTAGTCACATATTTCCTTATCTTTAAGTTAATTTTCTGGAGCCTTTTCACTTTCTTTCTGAGCTGTTTTGTTGTCTTGGTTCATCATGGCAATGAATGATTTATTATTTCTCTTCCTAAACATCTACAGGAGTGGGTTCTGCAACAGGTTGATAGGAAGAGGTCTTTCTTTTGTTTTCCAGTACGTGTTTGTAGAATGTTTTATTTTCTCTCTGACTACAGTCTTTCTCTCTCACACCGTAGTGTTATGTTTTCTCTGCAGTATTCCAGCTTCCCACACAATGGGGGGATTCCCTGGAAGGTGGGCTTCTCCTCTGTTAACAGTTCTCCTGGGTGATAGGGCACTGTGTCCCTGTGGGGATGTGGAGAGCTTTTGAAGTTCCAAGGCTCTTCCTGCACCAGATTCAGAGTCCATGTGTTTCAGCAGTTCTGTTTACTCCTGCAGGGATCTGCCCAGATAGGTGGGGTCAGGGACAGGGTGAGCTGAGAATTGGCCCTGAGCAATGGTGGCGACCACCACCACAGCCAGTCCTGCTTCCACAATTCTCTCCCCTTTACCGGAACTAGTTGGGCTGCGAATCTATGTCTTAGGTCCACAGTTCTCAGAACTACAAATATTCTGTTCTTTTGATCTGACACTGCTACTGTTCCGCTCTTAGCACTGAGCAGGTTGGGGCGGGGTGAGCTCTGGGAGGGTACGGAAGGGGTGGCCAGTCTCAGTGACTAAGGCTTCTGTTCTGTGTTGCAGTGAGGACTTAAACCTCCGTTTTCAGCCTTCTTCTCTCAGTCTTTGCTCCGAGGTCTCTTCCGTGAGCGTTGAGTTCAGCCATGTTATATACTGTCTCCTCAGCCCTGTGGGCCATAAGTGGAGCACTAGCAGTCCGAGTTCTTTCCTCTCCTGCAGCTGCAGTACTTCCAGGATGCAGTGAGCTCAGAGCACTGACCTAGGTCTGCGTCCTTTGCCCACAAGGCTCGTCTCCCTTCCCTCTTCTCCTGCTCGCACAATTTGCCCACCTTTAGGTGAATTCTGTACTGAGACTCTTTGTCTTGCCTGTCTGCTATGCAGGGAGTCCTTTTTGAAGTTATAGTTTTTTAATTTGTTGTAAATTCCAGGGGAGATTTCCAGAGGCTCACCTCACGCACCCATTTTGATGATGCCAGATGAGCCATCGTTAATTTATATTCTTAATACAAGGAGTATGTTATACACCATGGACCAGAATGAATTATAAGATGAGCAAATTCTATGCCATTGATTACTTTTTCCTTTACAGTTAATGAATGAACTTTAAGTTTTGTAATATATTGTATGTATCAAGAAAGAGGGAATACTATTTCCTGGGTGGCGTTTTGTCGAGAAATATTTATATATATATATATATATATATATATATATATATATATATATATATATATATATATATGTGTGTGTGTTTAAATATATATATACACATCCTATTATGTATGCGTGTGTGTATATATATATATATATATATATATACACACACACACATGCATACATAATAGGAAAGCCTTGTATTGCAAACAATAGGACAGCATTTCTTCCTCTTGTATTCAAATGAAGATAATTCAGGTTTTTTCTTTTTAATTAAAGTTTATTGGGGTAACAATGGTTAGTAAAGTTACATAGATTTCAAGTGTACAATTCTGTAATATATCATGTTGTGTGTTCACCACCCAGAGTCAGTTCTCCTTTCCTCACCACATATTTGACCCTGTTGACTCTCTTCTATCACCCCCTCCCTCCTTACCCTCTGGTAATCATGAAACTATTGTCTATGCCTGTGAGTTTTTGTTTCTTTGTTTGTTTGTTTTGTTCCTTTGTTGCTTTCAGTTTTATATCCCACATATCAGTGAAATCATATAGATCTCGACTTTTTTCTGTCTGACTTGTTTTGCTTAGCATAATAATCTCAAGATCCACCCATTTAGTCACAAATTGCACTGTTTCATCTTTTCTTATTGACATAGCAGTATTCCATTATGTTTATATACTACATCTTCTTTATCCAATCATCTATCGAAGGACACTTTGGTTGTTTCCATGTCTTGGCCACCATAAATAATGCTGCAATGAACATTGAAACACATATATCTTTACAGAGAAATGTTTTCAGATTTTTTGGGTATATACCCAGGAGAGCTATTGCTGGGTCATATGGTAATTCTATTCTTAATTTTTCGAGGAACCTCCACACTGACTTCCATAGTGGCTGCATCCCTACAAACAGTGTACAAGGGTTCTTTTTTCTCACAGCCTCTCCAACACTTATTATTATTTATCTTGATGATAACCATTCTAACTGGTGTGAGATGATATCGCATGGTGATTTTGATTTGCATTTTTCTGATGATTAGTGATGTTGAACATCTTTTCATGTCTATTGGTCATCTGTATGTCCTCTTTGGAGAAATGTCTATTCAGGGTTTTTCTGTATTTACATTCACTTTGCATTCTGATAGAGGTTGTTTGTGGTGTAGTGGACGTAAACTCCTGATCAAGAGAAATGATGTTGGATACTATCCTATTTCTATCAACAGTTATCTATCAGAGTGTTAATTTTTTTTTTTCAGTGAAGGCTTTCACAGTGAACTTGTTAGTTAATCAGAAATGATAATATGAATGAATCAAACCATGGCTTGTTTATTACTGTGTTTAAGTGTATCCATTAAAAATGCTATGAGGTTACTATCTAAATTATCTTCTCTGTTAGATCCTATAAATGATGATTTCAAGAACATTGAAGTATACTTTTTAAAAATCAATCTTATGTCCTACTAATGGGGGTAAGTTCTGATTTCTGATTACTTGTAACCTCTCTCTAAGGCATTCATGCTTTTCCCTTAACCTCGATTATCTCTAAAGGATGACTAATTTTGGCAATTGAGTAGCTTTCTTATCCTATTTCTTGCTCATAGCATGGTAGGAGCCCAGAGACCTTATTACTGTTTGAACACTCAGTCCCTTTTAATCTAGACTTGGTGATCTTTTGGCAATAGAATTTACGTAAAAATTCTGGGGCCATCCTAATAGCTGATTATATTCTACTCCAAGTACCATACCCAAAATTGTTTTTGAGATATGCCTCCTTCAAGATAGAATTACTGCTATGTTGGTAGTAGTCTTCTACGGAACTATGCCCGGAAGGTATTTCCTAGAATACCTTTTGTCCAGCTGATAAGGCCTACCAGAAAAACCGTAATTCTTTCAGAGGTCTTTATAAAGGGTCTTACAGCCACACTATTGATTTGATCTTAGATTCTTCAGGCCCATTTTACATTGAGAAATTATACTAACTGAGAAGACTGGAAATGAAAAGCATATCTATTTTCCAACCCTGTAATATATAGAAACCCCCTATATTTCTTCTAGATTATACTGTACAATGGCTAGTTTTCTTTTATTTTCTTTTTAAAGGATAAAATCTAAGCTCTTTTTTTAAAATTAAAGTGTATCGGGATGACAATTGTTAGTAAAGTTACATAGGCTTCAGGTATACAATTCTGTAACACATCATCTATATATCACATTGTGTGTTTAACACCCAGAGTCAGTTCTCCTTCCATCACCATATATTTGATCCCTATTACCCTCATCTACCACCCGCCTCTCCTCTACCCTCTGATAAAACTATTGTCTGTGTCTATGAGTTTTTAGCTCATCTCTTTTTTTTTTTTTTTTTCCAGTTCTGTATCGTACTTGTACCCAGCTAAGGGCAATCAGCTGACACTTCTGTTATTCTGCCTGGATATAATTTTAGCTGATTTTAAAAGCTTGCAATGCATACTTTCTTACCTTGAAGTCTACAAAGATTTGCTTGTAGGTCTTCTAGTTCACTTTAGACAGACTCATTCATGGATCCTTAGTCAGTGATAAAATACGTAATCTGCTTTGATGGTCTTGACTGGACTATCACATGTTTGGAGGTCAGCTGCTCTTGATTTGCCTAAGGTGCCCTTAACTGAGACAACTTGGCTTTCCTCTACATGAACTCTCATCTGCCAGCAGGCAAGATTTTCCATATACAGAGGGTGCCAAAAATATGTATACATATTTTAAGAAAGGAAAAAATTATTACAATTGTAATACTCAATATATACTTATAACAAAAGACGAATACAAGTCACTTCTGAAATTACAAGAGGTGCTCAACGTGGTTACCATCAGTTTCCAGACACTTCTGATTATGGTGAACTACTGCTTGAGCAACGTTGACCAAAGTGTCCACTTATATACATTTTTTGGCACCCCTGGTACAAAGAGTTGAAAGAAAGAGTGGAATCACATAAGACTTCTTGAAGCCTAGGCTCAGAAAAGACACAGACAATTTTACTGCATTTTGTTGGCCAAAGCAATTCAAGAGGCCATCCTATTTTTTTTAAATGGGTAAAGGAATTTCTTCTCTGGATGGGAATCTCTTCAAAGCCATATTACAAAATGCATGCATACAGGGAGGGGGGAAAATTGCAGCAATTTTTATAATACGTCTACTACAGAGCCTTATTTCTTCAAACATTGCATCTACCCCATTCTTACTCCCTTTCCTTCTGAAACTAATGAATATCATTTCCATGTCCTGTAACTTTTCCTGTTTTTCCATGTCTTTTTCTCTGAGAAAACCATCCTAAGTAACTTCTTTTTGGCATATTTCAAGTTTACTATTTATATCTTCAGCTGTGTCTAATGTGCTATTCAAATTCTCCATTGACATTTTAATTTTATTACAATTTTAAAACCTAAAAATTGTATTATTTTTCAGATAAGTTTGGTGATTATTGATCATTTCTTTTCTTTTTAAATGAAAGTTTATTGGGGTGACAATGATTAGTAAAGTTACATAGGTTTCAGGTGTACAATTCTGTAATACATCATCTATATATCACACTCTGTGTTCACCCAGAGTCAGTTCTCCTTCCATCACCGTATATTTGATTCCTTTTACATTCATCTACCCGCCTTCTTCCCCCTTACCCTCTGGTGGCCACTGAACTATTGTCTGTGTCTATGAGTTTTTGTTTCTTTATTTGTTTGTCTTTTTCCTTTGTTGTTTTCAGTTTTATATACCACATATCAGTGAAACCATACTACTCAACACCAAAAAAAGATAATTTCTTCTCTTTGCATGTGTTTTTAAGTTGCTTTATTACATATAATAAGCATAGTAATTTTATAATCTGAGTCTGATTATTCAAAATCTCTTTCATAGCTTGCTTTCTTCAGTCTGTTGGTTACCACTCGTGTACTTGCTTCCTTGTGTGCTTGGTGAATTTTTTACTGTGAGATGTTCATTTTCCATTGAAAGTGTTTTAGAGAGTTCTCTGAGTATAGGATAACTCATTTATATTTTTTTTTGTCAGGTGCCTGGGAAGGTATTATTGAGGAACAGTTTTGAAATGGACTCGTTGCTTAACGTTTATTTATTGCAAGCACATTTGGGCTGAATACATATATATATATATATATATATATATACATATATATATATACATATATATATATATATATATATATATATATATATATATATATATATTCATATATACATATTGTAAACTTAAGCATATATATATGTTTATATATGCTAAGTTTCATATATGTGTATATATATATATATGCTTAAGTTTATAATTCTCAAGGAAATTTCTGCCGTTATTCTGTTCAGGGCCAAAACAAATTTCCTTTCAGCTTCATACGAGTTTGGAGGATAGAGCACATTTACTGCTGGATCATTTTTTTAAAAACTTTATTGAGTATATTTTGCACATCATATATTTCACCCAGTTCAAGAGCACTGTTTTTATTTTTCACTTAGCAATATGTTTTTGAGGTTCATTCATATTGTATCACACATGAATAGTTTGTTCCTTTTTGTTGTTGAATAGTATTCCATTACATTAATTTACCACATTTTGTCTATTCACTGGTTGTTCCTTTTTTTTGGCTATTACAATTAATGCTGATAAAAACGTTTGCATATAAGTCTTTTTGTGGATATGTTTTTTCATTATTCTTGGGTATATACCCAAGAATGGAACTGCTGGTTCTTATGTTGAATTTATGTTTAACTTTTAAAGAAACTTCAAAATTGACTGAACTATTTTATTTTCCCAACAATATTGTACCAAATTTTTTTGTTTCTCCACATCTTCACCAGCTTATATTGTTGTGTACCTTTTTTTTTAATAGCCATTCTAGTGGTTTTAGTTTTATTTCCCTAATGATAAATGATGTTGAGCATCTTTCATGTGTTTATTAGCCATTCATATATATTCTTTGGTGAAATGTATATTAAAATACTTTCCAATTTTTTTGTTGTTTATCATCTTATTAAGATATAGGACTTTGTATATTTTAGACACAGTCCTGTATAAGATATGTGTTTTATGAACACTTTTTCCTAATTTCTTACTTGTCTTTTCATTTTCTTAGAGGTACTTTTGAAGGTCAAAAGTTTTTATTTTTAGTGAGGTCCAGTTTATCAATTTTATGCCACATAGATCATGCTGTTAGTGTCATATAAAATAAATATTTGCCTAACCCAAAGTCTCAGAGATTTTCTGCTCTGTTATCTTCTATAATTCTTACTGTTTTACTTCTTACATTTAAATCTATAATCCATTTTGAGTTAATTTTTTGTGTTTTGTGTGAGATAATGGCCTTTCATCATCTTCCATGTGGATATTCAATTGTCCAACCATCATTTGTTGAAAAGGCTATCCATTCCCAAATGATTTTAATTGGCACCTTTGACAAAAATCAAATGACTATAAATAAAAGGATTTCTTTATAGACTCTCAGTTTTATTCTATTAACATATATATCTGTGTTAATGCGAGTGGAACATGCTGACTTAGTAATTGTAGTTTAGAGTAAATATTGATTTAGGAGGTGAAAGTTCTCTGACTTTGCTGTCTTTCAAAATAGTTTCGATTATTCTTGGTCTTTTGCAGTTCCATTTAATTTTCTTAATCCTCTTGCAAATTCCTACAGAAAGTCTACTAGATTGAATTAAATCCATACACAAAATTGAGAAGAATTTTCATCTTAACAGTGTGAGTCTTCCAATCCATGAATATGAACTATATCTTTATTTATTTGGATCTGTCAGAATTTCTTTCATCAATGTCTTAAACATTTTTATGTTCAAGTATTGTATTTTGTTAAATTGGTTGATAAGTATTTTATTCTGTTTGATGCTATTGTTAATAAAATCTTTTTCTTTACTTATTATTCAGATTTTTCATTGGTAATATATAAAAAGTTTGATTTTTGAATATTGGTCTTGTGTCCTGCAACCATGATGAACTTGTTTATTAGTTGCAGTCGTTTTTAGTGGATTCTTTTTAGTGGATTCTTTAAGATTTTCTATATACAAGATCATACTGTCTGAGAATAACTACAATATTATTTCTTCCTTTCCAATCTAGATCTCTTTCATTTCTTTGTCTTGCCTGATTACAGTGACTAAATTCTCACATACAATATTTTTAAAAAAAGGCAAGTGTAGGTATACTTGCTTTGCTCTCATTCTTAGAACAAAAGTCTTCATTCTTTCACCATTAAGTATGAAGATAACAAGATTTGTTAATGCCCTTTATCAACTGATGAAGTTTTCCTCTATTCAAAGTTTGTTGAGAGATTTTATTATGAATAGGTGTTAGATTTTTTCAATTGCTTTTATGCATTTATTCATATAATTGTTTTTTGTCCTTTATTTTATTAATATTATATATTAATTGCTTTTAAATATTGAACCTACTTTACACTGCTAGAATAAATTACACTTTTGTGTAATTTGTTTTTGTATTATTGAATTCAGTTTGCTAACCTTTTGTTGTGCACTTTTATATGCATGCCTAGTATTGGTCTATAATGTTATTTTCTTGTGCTTCCTTTGACTTTGATATTGGAGTAATACCTCAGAGAAGGAGCTGGGATACATTTCGCCTCTATTTTCTGGGGGAGTTTGTGAAGTATTTGTATTATTTCTTTTTAAAATATCTGATGGAATTCATCTGTGATGCCATTTAGGCCAGGGCTTTTCTATATAGAAAGATTTTAAACACCTAATTGAATTTCTTTATTTGTTTTATTTCTATTAAGATTTTTTTCTTCCCAAATGTCGCAAGTGCCTGTGAAGGACAGTTGCTGCATTTTCAGTCTATTCCTGAAAGTCAAGGGGACAATTAACCCCTCAGCAGGGCCTTATGTCCCTGCGTGGTACTCGTGACACGAGTGGGGTACAAAGTCCTGGCACACAGGTTCAAATGAGTGAGTAACACAGCTTTATTTGAGAACCAATGTCCCTTCAGAGGCCAATGCTCTGGTAAGCACAGAAGGTTATACAGAATAGAATAGAATTTAATAACGAACCAAGTCCCAGAGTCAATCAAGGTGGTGAAGGTTCCTGGTCTGGGTGAGGCGACTGGGCCCACGAGGGGTCTGAGGCAAGCTGGTCTTGCAAGGAAGAACTTTGGAGAGTCCCAGAGTATCGTGGTTTGCCCCTTGCAGATGACTCTGCCAGATAGTGTCTCACCCAGAGTCTCATGGAGGGTCTTAGCCGAGTGCCCAGTGAGACTGCTCACAGCATTGCTCTGGAGTTTTGCTTTTATCCTCTTTTCCTTGGACTTGTTTACTTCTTAGATGATAGCCAGAAGTTGTTTTTCAGGAGTTTTTTTACCTCTTAGATGATAACCAAATGTTGTTTGCCAGGAGTTTTTTTACCTCTTAGATGATAACCAGAAGTTGCTTGGTGAAGGTGTTTATCATTCAATTTTGTTATGCTCAGTTTCACACAAAAACATGTTTTTTACTTCACTCTTATCCATCTCAAGCACATGTGGCCATAGTCCTGTCCCTATTAGTTAACCACTTGTTTTGCAAACCTCAATCCAACATATATAATACATTTTATATTCTCTATACACCAAGTCAGTTTTGATTATCTATTAATTTGTCAGTTTTCTATAAGTAGAAAATTATGGGCATCAAACTGTATTATAGTAGTCCCTTATAATCATTTTAATGTCTGAAGAGTCAGTGGTGATGTATCATCTTTCACTCCTAATTTTGGTAATCTGTGCCTATTCTTTTTTCTTCTTGGTTAATCTAGCTAATGGTTTGCCAATTTTGTTGCTATTTTCAGAGAACTAAGTTTGATTTTATTGATTTTCTCTTTTTTTTGTTATTTTGTTTTCTATTTCATTGGTTTCTGCCCTAACCTTTATCATTTTCTCCTTGCCTTGGGTTGAGTTTACATTTATTGTTTTTCAAATACTTAAGGTAAAAATTTAGGTTATTGATTTGAGATATTTCTCATTTCTAACTATAAGTATAAACAGCTCTATATTTTCTTATATGAAGTGCTTTAACTGCATTCTAAAATTTTGATGCATTTTCATTTTTCCAGCTTTATTGAAATATAATTGAAAAATAAATATTATCTATATTTATATATTTAAGGTGTACAATGTGATCTTTTATATATGTACACATTGAAATGATTACCACAATGAAAAAATCATTACCTAATGTAGTTAACTTGTGTGTGTGTGCATGTGCACAGGCACACATGTGCAGTGTGATCCACTGTCAGCAAATTTCTAGTATATAACACATAAACTATAGTCACCGTGCTATACATTAAGTCTCACCAGAACTTATCATCTTATAACAGAAAGTATGTACCCATTAATCAATCTCTCTTCTGCCCTACACCCAGCCTCTGGTAACCACTATTCTACTCTACTTTCTGTTAATATGAGTTCAACTTTTATTTTTTTAGATTCCACATATAAGTGAGATCATGTGCTATTTATCTTTGTGTGTCTGGTTTATTTCACTTGACATAATATCCTCCAGATTCAACTATATTGTTGCAAATGTTAAGATTTCCTTTTCTAAAGCTGAATAATATTCCATTGTGTATATCTATATCTCTATATCTATATCTATATCTATATCTATATCTATATCTATATCTATATCTATGCCACATTTTCTTTATCCATTTGTTGAGGAACACATAGGTTGTTTTCATATTTTGGCTACTGTGAATAATGTTGCAATGAATATGGGGCTATAGATCTGGCTTCAGATCAGTTAAGATTTGATTTATAAATTTAGATGCTCCTATGTTGGGTGTCCATATATTTGTAATTGTTATTTCCCTTGATGAATTGACCCCTTTGTCAATACATAATAACCTTATTTGTTTCTTATTACAATTTTTGACTTAAAGTCCATTTTGTCTGATATAAATATAACTACTCTTGCCCTCTGTTGGTTTTCATTTGCATGGAATACCTTTTCTCACCCCTTCACATTCAGCTATTCCATGTCTTTTGATTACAGAATTTAGTCCATTTACATTTAAAGTAATTATCAATAGGTAAGGCCATACTATTACCATTTTGCTAATTGTTGTCTGGGTATTTTGCAAATGCTTTGCTCTGTTCTTCCTCTCTTAATATCTTCCTTTTTGATTAAATGATTTTTTATAGTGATATGCTTTGATTTCTTTCTCTTTACTTTTTAAAAATCTACTGTAGATTCCTGCTTTGTAGGCTCCTGCTTTGTAGTTACAGTAAAGCTTACATAAAACTTCTTATAGTTATAACAGTGTATTTTAAGCTGATAACAACTTCAATCACATACAAAAGCTCTACACTTTTATTCCCTCCTATATTTCATGTTTTTGATGTCACAGTTTACATTTGTTATATTGCGTAACCATTAACAAATTATTGTAGTCATAGTTATTTTTCATATCTTTGTCTCTTAAAGTTTATGCTAGAGTTATAATTGTTTATACACCACCAATATAATATTAGTTTTCTGAGTTTAACTACATATTTATCTTTACCAGTGAGTTTTATAGTTTAATATATTTTCATTTTACTAGTCAGCATCCTTTTCTTTCAGCTTGGAAAACACCATTTAACATTTATTTTAAAACAATCTAGGGATCAATAACTCCTTCAGCTTTTCTTTTTCCAGAAATGTCTTTATCTCTCCTTCAGTTCTGAAGGATAGCTTTGCCAGGTAAAGTATTCTTATTTGGCAGTTTGTTTGTTTTGTGTTTGTTTGTTTGTTTATTTTTAAATTTCAGCACATTAAATATATCATCCCATTCTCTCCTGAACAGCAGTTTTTGCTGAGAAATTCACAGATAGCCTATGGAAGTTCCCTTGTATATGACAAAACTCATTTCTCTTGCTGCTTCCAAGACTCCCTCTGTCTTTAATTTTTGATAATTTGAGTACAAAGTGTCTCTCTGAATTTTTCTTTGTGTTAAACCTGATGGGAGATAGTTGAGTTCATATCCTTTTCCAGATTTGAAAAATTTTTAGCCATTATTTCTTTAGATAAGTTTTATACCCCTTCTGGGAATTGCATAATTATGATGTTTGCTCTCTTGATACTGTTCCATAAATCCTAGACTTTCTTTATTCCTTTCCACTTTTCTTCCCTCTTCTGCTTGGATAATTTCAAGGGACTTATTTTTCAGTTTGCTTATTATTTCTTCTGCTTGATTGAGTCTGCTGTTGAAGCTTCCTATTGCAGTTTTTTAGTTCAGTCATTGTATTATTTAGCTTGAAAATTTTTGTTTGAATCATTCTGTTTTTATCTCTTGGTTGAACTTCTTATTTTGTTCTTTTAAAATTGTTTTTCTGATTTTTAAATATTGCTTTCCTTTGTTCTCTTGTAGTTCTCTTCTTGAACAATTATTCTGAATTTTTTGTAAGGCAAATCATGGATCTTCATTTCTTTGAGGTTGGTTACTGGAAGTTTATTGTGCTCCTTTGGTGGTGTCATGTTTTCCTGATTTTTTGTGATCCTTGTAGCCTTGTATAGATGTCTGAGCATTTGAAGAAGCAGTCATATCTTCCAGACTTTATGGACTAGCTGTGGTATGGCAAGAACTTCACCTTCACCTTCAAGGGGAGGTGGATCATATTGTGGCACTGGATCTATGGGCACAGGACGCAAAGTATGGGGACATAGGGCAGCTCTGAGTCCAGGGGGCACAGTGTCTCATTGGCTCAGGCGTCTGCGGCCTGCAACACCAAGAAATGCATGATCTTTGGCAGCTAGAGCTGCAGGGGTTCATGGAGGATGTAAGCAATATTTTGGGCCTTAGTGGGGCTTCTAGGTCCAGTGGGGCAGGCAGCAGTGGTGGCCAGGACACGTGGTGTGCATATTCTTAGGCAGGTGTCACCGCAGGTGTGTGTGTGTGGCAATAGTGGCCAGCTACAAGCACATGTATGATGGCAAGGGCCAGGGCCAGCAGCAGCTGCTGGGGTCAGAGCTGATGGTGTGCTGGTGCATGGCTACAGGGGCCAGCCATAGGTACACATGTGGTGGGGCTCAGTGACAGGGGTCAGGGCCAGTTGCATGCATAGTGGCCAAGCTGGGTCCAGAACTGGCTCAGGCAGGTCTAGTGAAGGGAAGAAGGGATTCAGGCAGTTGAAGTATGCAAAGATAAAAACCTGAGGGGGCCCAGAGTGAAAGCTACAGAGGGTCTGCAGTGGCTGTGCTGTTTGTTGGTTTCCTTTGCAGTGAAATCTGCCAGGGTTCTCTGCAGAGCAGGATGTTGGAGTCCACAAGAGCAAACACCACAGGTCCTCAATAGTAAAAACTTTGGGGAGTTCATGGCATCCATGAGGGCTGTTCCATTCCTCAGTGGCAAAGGTTGCTGGGGTCTTCTGTAGAGCAGGCTACTGGGACCACTGTTGCTCCTGACATATGTTGATAATTGGTAGCCTCTGCCCTTCTTTGTTCCTAGCCATCTCTAGACATCTCAGCAATGCTGGTCTCCCCAGTGACCTGGGTGGGGTGAAACTGAAGCAGGTCCTTTGTGAAGTATCCCCCAAATTTGGGGAATTTGGTTGTTCAACGTTCTCTCTCATGCTGGAGAGTTCCCTCTTGGTAGTGAGCCAGCCTAGGGGATGGGATGATGCAGGCAAAAATGAAACAGTTCTTTGTACTCTTTTTGTGCAGCTATTCTTGAGATTCTGCTCCACTGTGTTGCTGCAGCTTCTTACCTGGACTCCTGAGCTCTCCCAGTGCCATTTTTATTTGTGGATAACTCTGTAATTATTGTTGTTGTTGTTGTTGTTGTTGTTGGGAGGATATGGAGAGTAGGGTTTCCTATTCTGCCATCCTGCTGACACCCATTTTTATTCCTGCAGTTAAAAATACTTCCGAGGTGTTTTTGTTTTGTTTTGTTCTGTCTTTGACCTATGGGTTATTTAGAACTTTTTGTTTAATTTCCAAATATTTGTGGAGTTCCAAGTTTCCTTCTGTTGTTGAAATCTAATTAAACTTCATTGTGACCAGAGAACATACTTTCTATGATTTTAATCTTTTAAAATTTATTCAGATATATTTTTTTTTTTTTATGGTCTAGTAAGTATATGCTCCATCCTGGAGAACTTTCCATGTGTGCTTGAAAATCATGTGGATTCTGCTGTTTTAAGGTTCAGTGGTCTATAGATATCTGTTGGGTCATATTGACTTATAGTGTTGTTGAAGTCTTGTATATCCTTGGTGATATCCTATTTAGTAGGTCTGTCCATTATGAAGAGTGGAGTATAGCCGTCTCCAACTGTTATTGTTGGATTGTCTATTTCTCCTTTCAAATTTATCAGTTTTTGCTTAATTTATTTTTCAGGCTATATTACTTGGTGCATATATGTTACCTCTTCCTGCTGAATTTACCCTTCTGTCATTATAAAATTTCTCTTTTTGTCTTTGATAATATATATTTTTTAAATCTTAATGTCTATTTTGTTTGATATTAGTGTAGTTCCCCAGCCCTCTTGATGTTAGTTTGCATGATCTATCTTTCTCCATCTTTTTACTTAAAACATTTTGTGTCTGACAGTCTAAAGTGTGTCTCTTTCAATCATAAAACATATAGTTGAAATGTTGTCTTTTTATCCAGCCTGATAGCCTCTGCTTTTCAACTGGAATGTTTAATCCCTTTGACATTTAATGTAATTTTTGATATGGTAGTATTTATGACATCTGTGATTTTGTTTGTGTCTGTGTCTTTTGTTCCTCTGTTCCTCTGTATACTTTCTAGTGTACCACTTAAAATTATTTAATTTTCTTTTTGTTATACTTTTGAGTTATTTTCTTAGTGGCTGCTCTGGAAATTATAAAATGTACCTTAATTTAATGAAATCTACTCTGGATTACTGCTAATTTAATTTCAATAGTACACAAAAGCTTTGCTCCAGCGTAGTTCTCCCCCTTCCTTTGTGCTACTATTGTCATAAAAATGAAGTCTTTTACATAATAAGTCTATCAGTTCATTTTCGCAATTATTGTTTTATGTAATTGTTATTTAATCAGAAGAAGAAAAGAATATTAAAATGTTTACTGTCTTTGATATTTACCCATGTAAATACTTTTGCCAGTGTTTTTTCCTTCTTTATGTGGATCTGAGTTACTATCTAGGTCCTTTTTTATCAGTCTGAAATACTATATTTTTGGTATGTGATGAGTCATTTTTTCTTGGTGCTTTCAAAACTTTCTTTTTGTCTTTGACTTTCAACCGTTTGATTATGATGTATCTAGGTGGGTATATTTCAGTTTATCTTATTTGGAATTGTTCAGCCACTTAGATGTGTAGATTAATGATTTTCATAAGTTTTGAAAAAAATTTCCCAATTATTCAAATACTTTTTCTGCCCCTTTCTCTCACCCTCTCTTTCTGGGACTCTCATTATGCAAATTTTTGTTTACCTACTTGTGTCCTATAACTCTTTGATGATGTTCTGTTTTCTTTTCCTTTTTTGTTCCTCAGATTGGATATGGACCTATCCTCAAACTTGCTGATTCTTTCTTCTACCATCTCAACTCTATTGTTGAGTCCGTCTGGTGAACTTTTTAGTTATTTTACTTTTAACTCCAAAGTTTATATTTGAATATTTTTTAAAAAAATATTTCTATGTCTTTATTAATGTTATTTGGTAAGACATAGTTGCCATGGTTTACTTTTATTCTTTCCAGTAGTGTCTTGTAGTTCTTGGAACATATTTACAAAACCTGATTTAAAGTCTACTAAGTCCAACATCTGGACCCCCTCAGAGGCATTTTTTATTGACTGTTTACCCATCTTGTATGGACCATACTTTCCCATATTTTTGCATGTCTCATAACTTTGTTGAAAATGAAAATATTTAAAAATATATGAAGTAACTTTGGAATCAAATTCCTCTGTCCCAGTATTTTTAGCTGCTCTTGGATAATGTATTCCCTTTATTGTGTAGCCACTGAATTCTTTGCCTGCTCATTTTTATTTTTTTCACTTTTAAGCCTGGATTCCAAGAGTTCCTCCCTCAATCATCATTGTTTAATGGTCCAGTGATGATCATTGAAAACATTTCTTTAAATATATTCACCTAGTTTGTCTTCAACGTTTTGCCAAGGAGATTTCTGTGTGAAAATATACCCTCACATTTTAGGCATTTCAAAAGTCAGGTTTAGCTTTCATTTCCTGGTTCTGTAGGGCCTCAAAATCACCCAGGAGAGAGTAACTGAGGCCCACTCTTTCCCAGTTCTTTCTGGGCATAATGAGATTTCTGTGCATATGCACAGCCTTCTAGATATTCATAAAGATGTCAGAAATTTATAAAGTAAATTATAGTCAACTTGTTCCTAGGTTTTTATTTTAAATATTTGCCAGTCTCTTGTTTGACCCAACTGAAATCAGACTTATGTAGCTGTGACATTAACAGTTCCAGTGGGTTGCTATTGTTTTTTGTAATGCCTTGGGGCTACGGTTTTTTCTGCAGAGCTGAACTCTGAGTCAGATTGAATAAGGACCAATACTCTGGGATCAGGGATTTTCTAGTGGGCTGCAAGCTTGGTCAAAATATTGACTGTGCTCTGGAGATGGGACTTTTAACAACATTCTAAACAGATCAGTCTTCTTTATTGGATGTAATGATGTCAGTTCCATGGCTTCTGCTTCATGGATCTAGGGAGGGGACATAAAATCAGCTATAGCCCTGAGGTAGCCACAGACATGACTGTTCTTACCAGATTCAGTAGTCTTTCTTGAATAAACATTTTCCATTTTTTTCTGTGCCTTTTACTATTCATAAAGTTCTAAAGTTACTGGTATTGATAAATTTACCATTATTTTTGTTGATTTTCTTAGGGAAACAGATTCACTGAGATTCTTACTTTATCATTGTAGAAGTTTACCTGCCAGTTCTTTTTACCATTAAGGATTAAAGAACTTTTGTGGTTCCTTTATTGAAGAGGCAGTTAAATAAAAGACCCATTTCTTGACTCATGTGGAAAAAAATGAAGAAATGCTATTTAAAGCATAGTTCTAAATAAAATTATAACTTTACCCAATCTGGTGGTACTTTTCAGTATCTTAAATGTAATACCTGTTATTAAATCTCTGATAATTTGTGAAAACTCTTGGAAGAGTTACATTGATAGCAGGGATGTGGTCTTTTAAAAAGAAATTAACAAAGCTTAGGGTTATATTGAAAAAATGTAAGTGACTTAACCTTCAGAGTGTTAACTCAAATTATGAAAAAGTAGTACTTTACATTAGCACTTTTCTCAAGGAAATGTTGTGACAAATATAGGAATAAGGTATTCATGAAAACAAAATATATTACACATTGAATCTATATTTGTCGGACTGCTAGGGCTACGTTTATGGGCCACAAGACTCAGGGGACAGCATATAACATGGCTGAACCCAACAATCATGGCAGAGACCTCCGAGCAAAGACTAAGGGAAGAAGGTTGAAAAAAGTGGTTTAGGCCCTCACTGCCGCAGAGAATGGAAGACTTAGGCACTGAGACTAGCCATCCCCTCCCAATCCTCCCAGAGCTCGGTCCTCCCCAACCTGCCCAGTGTTAGAAAAAGAACAGTAGCACTGTCAGATCAAAACAACAGAATATTTGTAGTTCTGACAACTGTGGACCACAGACACAGATTAGCAGCCCAACTAGTTCCGGCAAAAGGGAGGGAGCTGTGGAAGCAGGACCAGCTGTGGTGGTGGTTGCCACCATTACACTAGGCCACCTATCACAACCCACTTTCCCCTGTCCCCTCCTATCTGGGTGGATCCCTGCAGGAGTAAACAGAACTGCTGAAACATACAGGCTCTGAATCTGGTGCAGAAACAGCCTTGGAATTTCAAAATCTCTCTGCATCCCCACAGAGAAACGGTGACTTATGACCCAGGGGAACTATTAACAGAGGGGAAGCCCGCCTTCCAGGGAATCCTGCATTGTGTGAGAAGCTGGAATAGTGCAGAGAAAACATAACACTACGGTGTGAGAAAGAAAGAAAGGCTGCAGTCGGAAAGAAAATAAAACATCCTATGAACACGTACTGGAAAACAAAAGAAAGACTTCTTCCTATAAACCTGTTGCAGAACCCACTCCAGTAGATGTCTAGGAAGAGAAATAATAAATCTTTAATTACCATGAATAACCAACGCAACAAGACAGCTCAGAAAGGAAGTATAAAGTCTCCAGAAAATTAAAGATATGGAAATGTGTTACTTAAATGACAGAGAATCCAAGATTACAGTTCTGAAAAAACTCAAGAGATGCAAGAAAACACAGAAAGGCAGTTTAATGAATTCAGAAACACAATCAAAGAACAATATGAGCATTTTACGAAAGAGATTGAAATTTTAAAAAAGAACCGAAAAGAATTTCTGGAGATTAAGAACTCAACAGAAGAAATGAAAAATGAAATAGCCAGCTTAGGTAGTAGAGTTGACCAGATGGAGGAAAGAATCAGTGACGTCGAAGACAGAAACCTGGAAATGACACGGAAGGAAGAAGAGAGAGACTTGAGACTTAAACGAAATGAAAGAACTCTACAAGAACTTTCTGACTCCATCAGAAAGAGCAATATAAGAATAATGGGCATACCAGGAGGAGAAGAAGAGAGAAGGGAACAGACAGCATATTCAAACACATTGTCGATGAGAACTTCCCAAACTTGTGGAAAGAACTGGATCCTCCAATCTAAGAAGCAAATAGAACACCTAATTACCTCAACCCCAACAGGCCTTCTCCAAGACATATTATATTGAAGCTGTCAAAAATCAACAACAAAGAAAGAATGCCCAAAGCAGCCAGGAAAAAGAAGACGGTAACCTACAAAGGAAAGTCCATTAGATTGTCATCAGATTTCTCAGCAGAAATTCTACAAGCAAGGAGGGAATGGAACCAACTATTCAAACTACTAAAAGAGAGAAATTATGAGCTAAGAATAATATACCCAGCAAAGATATCATTTAGATATGAAGGAGGAATAAAGACCTTTCCAGATATACAGAAGCTGAGGGAATTTTCTAATACACGACCTGCACTACAAGAAACACTAAAGGAGGCTATTTGACCACCATCAACAGGAACAATTTGTGGCAACCAAAACATAAGAAGGGGGAGAGTAAAGGCCTGAACCGGAATATGGGAGTGGAGAAAGTAGGCGTGCCGAAGAAAATGGAATACTCTAAATATCAAACTTTCCTTTACATAAACTTAAGAGTAACCACTCAAAAAAAAAAAAAAAAAAAATCCAGAACTGAAATATATATTGTAATAAAAGAAGAAACAGAGGGAGACATCATAGAATACCACCACACAGAAATAACAGATAACAACAAAAAGGTAAAGAAACAATGGAATCTGGGTGAAGAACACGCAATGGGGTTTGTAGATGATGTGATGCAGAGTTGTGCACCTGAAATCTATGTGATTTTGCTGACAGTTGTCACCGCAATAAATTTAATTAAAAAAAAAAAAAAAAAAAAAAGAAACAATGGAGACACAGCCTTACCAGAAAACTAAAGATAGAATGACAGGAAATTCTCACATATCAATATTCACCCTAAATGTAAATGGACTGAACTCACCAATAAAAAGGCACAGAGTAGCAGATTGGATCAAAAAACTAAACCCAACCATATGCTGTCTCCAAGAGACACATCTCAGCTACAAGGACAAGCATAGACTCAAAGTGAAAGGGTGGAAATTGAGACTCCAAGCAAATGGTACCCAGAGAAAATCAGGTGTAGCTGTACTGATATCAGATGAAACAGACTTCAGGGTAATAAAGGTAAAAAGAGACAAAGATGGACATTTCATAATGGTAAAGGGGACTACACAACAAGAAGACATAACAGTCATCAATATTTATGCCCCAAATCAGGGAGCACCGAAATATACCAATCAACTTCTAACAGAACTAACGGTAGAAATTGACCAAAACACAATTATACTAGGGGACCTAAATACATCATTGACAGCTATCAATAGATCATCCAAGAAAAAATAAATGCTGAAATAGCAGCCGTAAATGACACATTAGATGAAATGGACATAATTGACATTTACAGAGCACTTCATCCTAAACCATCAGACTACATTTTTTTCTAGTGTACATGGAACATTCTCAAGGATAGACCATATATTGGGACATAAAGCTAACCTCAGCAAATTTAAGAAGACTGAAATCATACCAAGCATATTCTCTCATCACAAGACTCTGAAATTGGATATCAACTGCAAAAAGAAAGCAGGAAAAAACATAAATACATGGAGATTAAACAACATAATGTTAAAGAATGACCGGGTCAAAGAAGAAATTAGAGGAGAGATCAAAAGATACATAGAAACAAATGACAATGAAAATACATCCTACCAAAATTTTGGGGATGCAGTGAAAGCAGTTGTAACAGTGAAAATTATATCACTACAGGCATATCTCAAGAAACAAGAAAATTCCCAAATAAATAACCTCATGTTACACTTTAAAGAAGTAAAAAAAGAAGAACAAATGAAACCCAAAGTCAGCAGAAGAAAGGAAATAACAAAAATCAGAGCAGAACTAAATGAAATAGAGAACAAAAAGACAATAGAAAAAATTAATGTGACAAAGAGTTGGTTCTTTGAGAGGATTAACAAAATTGAAAAACCCTTGGCTAGGCTCACTACGATAAAAAGAGAGAAGACACTAATTAACAAAATCAGAAACAAAAAATGAGACATTATCACGGATGCCACAGAAATACAAAGGATCATCCATGAATATTATGAAGGACCATATGTCACCAAATTCAATAACCTAGAAGAAATGGTCAAGTTCTGAGAAACATACAGTCTTCCTAGGCTGAATCATGAAGAACTGGAAAATCTAAACAGACCGATCACCAGTAACAAAATTGAATCAATCATCCAAAACCTTCCCAAAAGCAAAAGTCTTGGACAGATGGCTTCACTAGTGAATTCTACCAAACCTTCAAAGAGGATCTAATACCAATCCTACTCAAACTCTTCCAAATAATTGAAGAAGAGACAGTACTTCCTAACTCATTTTATGAGGCCAACATTACCCTGATACCAAAACCTGGTAAGGACAACACAAAAAAAGAGAACTGCGGACCAATATCTCTCATGAATACAGATTTAAAAATCCTAAACAAAATTCTAGCAAATCGAATACAAAAATGCATTAAAAAGATTGTTCATCACGACCAAGTGGGGTTCATCCCAGGGGCACAAATGGTTCAACATATACAAATCCATCAATGTGATACATCACATAAACAAAATAAAGGACAAAAACCAAATGATTATATCAATTGATGCAGAAAAAGCATTTGACAAGACACAACATCCATTTATCATTAAAACACTTAATTAAATAGGCATAAAAGGAAAATACCTTAACATAATAAAGTCCATATATGACAAACCCTCAGCTAATCTCATAATTAACAGTTAAAAACTAAAGCACTTTGCTCTACATTCAGGAACAGGACAGGGCTGTCTCCTATCACCTCTGCTTTTCAACATATTGTTGGAAGTCCTCGCCATAGCAGTCAGGCAAGAGAAAGAAATAAAAGGCATCCAAATTGGGAATGAAGAAGTTAAACTGTCACTCTTTGAAGATGACATGATGCTATATATAGAAAACCCTAAAGACTCCACCAAAAAGCTATTAGAAACAATCACCGAATACAGTAAAGTTGCTGGCTAAAAAATCAATGTACGAAAGTCCATTGCATTCCTATATACTAACAATGAAATCTCAGAAAAAGAAATTTAAAAAAAATTCCTTTTCCAGTTGCAGCAAAAAGAATAAAATACCTAGGAATAAACTAACCAAGGATGTGAAAGACCTATATGCTGAAAACTGCAAGACATTTTTAAAAGAAATTGAAGAAGACACAAAGAAATGGAAAGACATTCCGTGCTCATGGATTGGAAGAATCAACATAGTTAAAATGGCCATATTACCCAAAGCAATATACAGATTCAATGCAATCCCCATCAAAATCCCAATGGCATATTTTAAAGAAATAGAACAAAAAATCATCAGATTTGTTTGGAACCACAAAAGACCCCTAATAGCCAAAGCAATCTTAAGAAAAAAGAACAATACTGGATGTGTCACACTTCCTGACTTTAGCTTGTACTACAGGGCAACAATAATCAAAACAGCATGGTATTGGCAGAAAAACAGACATGTAGACAAATGGAATAGAATTGAGAACCCAGAAATTAAACCACATAAATATGGACAGACAATTTTTCACAAAGAAGCTAAAAACATACAATGGAGGAAAGACAGCCTCTTCAATAAATGGTGCTGGCAGAATTGGATAGCCACATGCAAAAGAATGAAACTGGACTGGTATCTGTCACCATGTACCAAAATTAATTCAAAATGGATCAAAGACTTAAGCATAAGACTTGACACAATAAACTGCATAGAAGAAAACATAAGTACTAAACTTATGGACCTTGGGTTCAAAGAGCATCTTATGAATTTGACTCCAAAAGCAAGTGAAGTAAAAGCTAAAATAAACAAATGGGACTATATGACACTTAAAATCTTCTGCACAGCAAAAGAAACCATCAACAAAATAAAGAGGCAACCAACTGAATGGGAGAAGATTTTTGCAAACAGTGCCTCCGATAAGGGGCTAGTATCCAAAATATACAAGGAACTCATGCAACTCAACAACAAAAAAACAAACAACCCAATTGAAAAGTGGGCTGAGGACCTGAAGACACATTTCTCCAAAGAGGACACACAAATGGCAAATAGACATATGAAAAAATGCTCAATATCACTAATCATCAGAGAAATGCAAATAAAAACCACAATGAGATATCACCTCACCCCAGTTAGAATGGCTATCATCAACAAGACAAATAGTAACAAGTGTTGGAGAGGCTGTGGAGAAAAAGGAACCCTCATACACTGATGGTGGGAATGCAGACTGGTGCAGCCGCTATGGAAGGCCAGTGTGGAGGTTCTTCAAAAAATTACGAATAGAATTACCATATGACCCAGCAATCCCTCTCTCTCTGCCCAAAAAATCTGAAAACATTTATACATAAAGATACGTGTGATCCAATGTTCATTGCAGCTTTATTTACGGTGGCCAAGACATGGAAACAACCAAAATGTCCTTCAATAGATGAATGGATAAAGAAGTTGTGGTATATACACACAATGGAATACTATTCGGCGGGAAGAAAAGGTGATATAGGAACATTTGTAACAACATGGATGGATCTTGAGAGTATAATGCTAAGCGAAATAAGTCAGACAGAAAAAGCAGAGAACCATATGATTTTACTGATAATGTGGTATGTAAACCAAAAACAACAAAAGAACAAGACAAACAAATGAGAAACAAAAACTCATAGACACAGACAATAGTTTAGTGGTTACCAGAGGGTAAAGGGGGAGTGGGTTGGTAGATGAGGGTAAAGGGGATCAAATATATGGTGATGGAAGGAGAACTGACTCTGGGTGGTGAACACATAATGGGATTTATAGATGATGTAATACAAAATAGTACAACTGAAATCTATGTAACTTTACTAACAATTGTCACCCCAATAAAATTTAATTGTAAACTTATATATCAGTTTATAATCAAAATTGTTGTATACTAATTTGCCTATTGGGAGCAGAATCAACAGTATATTTTGGTTAGAAAATTATAAACATTATTTTAGTGCTTTTTATTTGAATAAAGAAAATTGTCTTTCTTACTCTATAGTTCTTGCATGTTTTCTTCATTGTGGAAGAACTCTTGTAAAGTTTTTCACTTAAGAATTCAAAGTTGATCATTAATGATGATCAACAGAAAAAGTTTGGCATAGTGATGAACACACAATGGGATTTATAGATGATGTAATATAGAATTGTACACCTGAAATCTATGTAATTCTACTAACAATTGTCACCCCAATAAATTTAATTTAAAAAAATCAGTAGGAGATTGTGTAACTCCTTCCTCTTTCAATCTCAAACCCTCCCAGCTGTATGGAACTTCCTCCGTAAATCCAGTTCTATCCACTTGAGTGAAAAGAGATTTCTTTACATTGAAATTGCCAAAAATGTAAATAGCATACAGAATGCATGATACACTTGATTAGTTTTAATTTTATCATATTATATTATCTTCAAGGATTTAAACAAGTAAAATGAGTTAATAAAGACCACAGAACATGGAGTTGGTCAGGGCCAGAGTCTGACACCATTGTGCCCTGTGATCTTGTGTATATTGCTAACTGGAAATGAGGTCTTGAGCATGTCACTTTGCAGCTCTAAGACTTGGTTACCTCATCTATTAAATGCACAGAATTATACCTCACAGAGTAGTCATTAATCAATTAGATAAAGTAGTAAAGTACCTGGCAAATTCATCATACATGCATTCTGAATAACAGGTGCCATAGTAGCTTTGCCCTCCGAAGAAGTTTCTAGGCTTTAAAAGAAATAAACAGTTGTAGCCTATGAGCTTTTTATATCAGCAGTCAGAAGAGCGTTAAAAGTAACAAGAAATATCAGCTGACAGAAAGAGGAATTAGAATTGAATACATTGTAACTGAATGAACACAGTTTAAGGACAAGTAGGCTTTGTCCCGTCATTCTTTTCTGAAGATATTTTTCTATTGTCAAATAGAGAATTATTTTTAATGATGGCCACTGGTCAAGAAAAAAGGTTTAAATCTACATCCTCTCCCCATGAGGACTGTATACTCCTTGAAGATGGATGTTTCTTCTGTATTCTCCAAAGTATCGTTATCTAGCAAGCACTCAGTAATCATATTTGTTGAAAATCAATCCAGATAACATGTTTTGGAAAATGGTAATTAAAATTAGAATGCACCTAAGGAATAGCAAAGTGAGACCCAGTAATGCTGGAAGTTACATTGGAAGTCTCACTTGGAAAATATAAGCTTTAGTTTAATTTTTAAAAATTGCCCTGGCTCTGACCTGTTTTGGCAATGAGACTAAAGCAATTCATTAATGTGGTGTCAGTGATATATGTGAAACAAAGTACATATGATTATAACAAAACATACTGATGTAAAATACTTTTTATTTCAAAAATAACAATTATTAAATATGTTACAAAAAATTAGAAATACAGCAGATTACTCTGTGCAAGAAAGAAAAGTCAACTTAAATGAGTGCACCTAAAACTTCTTTATTACTTTTAACATCAGATTTCTCCCTGATGACTCATAAACAGTCTTATAATTATTAGTCTAAATTCACTGGGCAGCAGCAATAAATAAGTTATAATAATAAAAAAAAGAGTTTTAATCCCCAGCATTAAATTTAATGGAATCCATACCCAATGGACTTACAGTATGTTCTTTTTTAAAATGGCATGCCAAATGCTTAATAATTACAAAAATAATAATCTAAATGATTAGTGAATTTTCTTTTCAGAATCAAATTTAAAAGTAGGTATAGAAAAATCATACTGGGAGAACATAATAATCTTTATTCAGTAGAGAGACATTGAATGGCCCTTTAATTTATTTTAGAAAGAAAGCTGCTGGACAAAGGAAGATCTGCACATGAAGACCATTCTTTGGAAAGGCAGGCACTTGTACCAGTAGTAATAATGGTGCTTTCCACTCTGTATACCTAGATATTTTTAAAAAGTATTTTACCTGCCTCCATGGAGTAGCTTTTTTAAAAGCCATTCAAAGCTTGATGAAAAGTCAAGTGTAGGAACTGATGCTTTTCTTTTCTACACTTTTCAGTGTAGATATTTCAGCATTCATCAAAACCCAACATTCAAGAACTGTGAAAGAAATTGGCAATTTTCCATCCACTGATGCTATAGGGACACATGTAGGAGTGGTCTCAGTGAAAGCAGCTGCACATGGAAAGTTATTACTTAGCTTATTTAATTCTGGGAGAGATTTGTGGTGTACATTCAATATACATATAATGTATAATTGTCATATATGTGTAAATGTATGTAAATGCATATGAGTGTGTGTATGAACCTTCACACAGATGCACATATATATATTCTATCTCATTTGTACAATGGAAATCCTTCTAACTACGCAAATCAAACAGAGAGTCAGTCTTCAAAGGTATGGAAAGTTAGAATACTCCACCTTCTTTACTGGAGATCAGACCCAAAAGAATGTGCTTGTTTAGACTTAGGAAACAAATACCAGCTAATATGTTTCATACTCTGCTAATTTCCTGGCTCCCAAATGTTGCCTGACAACTCTGTCTGCTGCAGAACTTGACCTCTGAGTCCAGCCTGCCCCTCCTCCTTTACTAGATTGTCTGCCTGTTTCATAAGCAGCCTTTACCTTGTCCTCTCATTCATACATGACTCAGTTCCCTTACCCATTAGGTTTTCATTTCCTTAACCTTTTGTCCCTGTGTCTGGCATTTTTATTGTAACAGAGAACTGATTTGTGTCTTTTTATGTCTTGATTACATTTGTCAGCAAACAATAGATTTATTGAACAAGCCAGATCATACTCACTGAGGTGAAAAGCTTTGAGATTAAAATATTCTGTAGAAATTAAAACATTTTTATCTATTCAGTGGAAGAAAATGTAATTATCAAATATATAATAATACTAGCTACCATGTATTGAAGTTCTATATGGGAAGTACTTTATATGCTTTACCTCCTTTCATCTTTACAAAACCACATCAGTTACTGTTGTCGTTTTCATGCAATTTACAGAAAGCCAAGGATCACACAGAGCATGTAGCTATCAAGTAATAAGGAAGGGATTCCATCTCAGATTTCTTTTCTGTCTCAAAGGTACTCTCCATAAAACTTATGGATCTAGAAAACAACTACCAGGCTATTTCATAGAGTACAAACCTTGTCAGTAAAATAAGGTAGAAGGTAAAAAAAAAAACTTCAATTTTACGACCAAACGTGGGCTTTATGAACATGGTTAGTAAAGTCACTCTTTATAGTTAACTATACAGCTTTGTCCTTCCCACGGATCAATCTGAGATCAACAGTCCACGAAGTTCATAAGAATTTAAGGAATACAAATTATCTTTGCCCCTTTCGTGCTGCCAGTGCCGGTCACCCCGGGAAACTCCCATTGCCCCAGCTGTCCCTGCACCCCCGTCCAGTAGTACATCTAGAGCAATGCGGCCACATCACGTTGGGCATGATCAGGAACTCGCTGTTCGGAAGCACAGAGACATGGACTTGGCAGGTCCTGAGCAATGGGGGCAAGCAAGAGGTGTCCAGTAAGGAAAGGGGCTGTGAAGGTGGCAGGTTTGCCACAGTAGAAATGACAGATAAGTCTGTGCATGAGACTGTATAGGAAGAGATGCCCAAAGTCTCGAAGTATGTGGGAGGCACCAATGACAAAGGAACTGGGATCTGGATGACAGTTCCTGTTTTCTTTGCCGTGTTCCCCAGTGAAGATGGCTCTCTAAAGAGGAAACTGAGAGTCTGGTTCCAGATTCCAAACTAGTTTCAGAGCAACCTGCCAGTTCCCAGTGATGACAGCATTAAGATGGACGAGAGGGAAAGCATCACTATCTATTCCATGCAGTTCAGGGGTTATGCCAAGGAAGCTGCTGTACTCTCATATAGCTCAAACTGCTCACTGCCCTGGAGAGCACAGCCATCTACCAGACTGACATCTACTTCTGCACTGGGTATGACCCTCCGGTAAAGCGCTATGGACATCACAATGATGTCTGGCTGGTGAAGACATGAGTCATACACTGAGCCAGCACTTTTGGGATGTGTGCTGCTATGTCCAGTTACTGGGGCAGGCAGGAGGAAGCAGTGCTTCCAACTATGACTCCAGCTTAACCAACTTTCCTTCAAAGCTAGTTACTGCCAATTTTCTGAAATAAGCATGTTCTGTTAAACAAGGCTCTTCTTACGGTGGGAAATAATGCCGCTGAGATAGGCAGCATCCCTCTAATTGATTTAGGACATTCTGTGATATGCGTAGACCAGAAAAACCCCGTCAGCATTTTTCCAGCTACATTACTCATTCATCAGTCTCAAACAACTGATTTTTTAAAATTACTAAATCTGTAATTTTTGTTTTTGAGGGAAAAATGTGATTTGTGTCTGAGCTTTCATCTCTGATTCTTTTAAGAGCTTTGTCTAAAAAGAAACCCAAAATAAAGTTCTTTGACAAAAAAATCATCGTTGACTCTTCCCTCTTCTCTACCATCTACCTCTATTGTATATGTTTTCTCTTGACCACTTCATAAACTCCAGTTCACCCTTCAAGGAAGTACCTCGAGCTCCTTCATCTTTATGCCCCTCTCCCAAATACACTCACAGATGGTGAGGTCTTCTAGGTTGTGCTCTCATTGCATTGATTCCATATTTCTATCATACTTATTGTATGTAATTCTCTCCCCCTCATTATTTGGTAAGCTTGAGAGCAAGCATTTTCTTTTTCCTGTGTGTATTCCCAGTGCCTAGGATATAGTCAAAACCAGGCATACATGAATAACTGAAAGCTTTGAAGAGGAGCAACCTATCAATTAATTAAGTAATAAAAACCGTTCAGATGGAATGAGTTCCCTAAGTTGCAAACTTCAAAACCTAATTTCCTCCTTTCCACTGCCAATTTCAGGGGAATTCCCAAATAAAATTTACAGCACCAATGTATTTTAAAGTTTCATTGAGATATAATCCACATACTATACAATTCACCCATTTAAAGAGAACAAAAACTCATTTTTTAAAATTCATTGGGGTGACAATTGTTAGTAAAATTACATAGATTTCAGGTGTACAATTCTGTATTACATCATCTATAAATCCTATTGTGTGTTCACCACCCACAGTCAGTTCTCCTTCCATCACCTTATATTTGATTTCCCTTTCCCTCATCTCCAAGCCCCCACCACCCTTACGCTCTGGTAACCACTAAACTATTGTTTGTGTCTATGAGTTTTTGTTTCTCATTTGTTTGTCTTGTTCTTTTGTTATTTTTGGTTTATGTGGTTCTCTGCTTTTTCTGTCTGACTGCTTTTTCTGTCTGACTTATTTCTGTCTTTTTCTGTCTGACTTATTTCGCTTAGCATTATACTCTCAAGATCCATCCATGTTGTCACAAACAACATTCCTATATCATCTTTTCTTCCTGCCAAATAGTATTCCATTGTGTATATATACCACAACTTCTATATCCATTCATCTATCGAAGGACATTTTTGTTGTTTCCTTGTTTTGGCCACCATACACAAAGCTGCAATCAACATTGGAGCACACGAGTCTTTAGAGATAAATGTTTTCAGATTTTTTGGGTACATACCCAGGAGAGGGATTGCTGGGTCATATGGTAATTCTATTCCTAATTTTTTGAGGAACCTCCACACTGCCTTCCATAACAGCTGCACCAGTCTGCATTCCCACCAACAGTATATGAGGGTTCCTTTTTCTCCACAGCCTCTCCAACATTTGTTACTATTTGTCTTGTTGATGATAGCCATTCTGACTGGGGTGAGGCGATATCTCATTGTGGTTTTTATTTGCATTTTTCTGATGATTAGTGATGTTGAGCATTTTTTCATATGTCTATTTGCCATTTGTATGTCCTCTTTGGAGAAGTGTCTCTTCAGGTCCTCTGCCCATTTTTCAATTGGGTTGTTTGTTTTTTTGTTGTTGAGTTTCATGAGTTCTTTGTATATTTTGGATATTAGCCTCTTATCAGAGGCACTGTTTGCAAAAATCTTCTCTTTCAGTTGGTTGCCTCTTTATTTTGTTGATGGTTTCTTTTGCTGTGCAGAAGCTTTTAAGTTTCATATAGTACTATTCGTTTATTTTAGCTTTTACTTCCTTTGCCTTTGGAGTCAAATTCATAAGATGCTCTTTGAACCCAAGGTCCATAAGTTTAGTACCTATGTTTTCTTCTATGCAGTTTATTTTGTCAGGTCTTATGCTTAAGTCTTTGATCCATTTTGAATTAATTTTGGGACATGGTGACAGATAGCAGTCCAGTTTCATTCTTTTACATGTGACTTTCCAATTCTGCCAGCACCATTTATTGAAGAGGCTGTCTTTCCTCCATTGTATGTTTTTAGCTTCTTTGTCAAAAATTATCTGTCCATATTTATGTGGTTTTATTTCTGGGTTCTCAATTCTATTCTATTTGTCTGAAGTCTGTTTCACCTGATATCAGTATGGTTACATCTGATTTTCTCTGGATACCATTTTCTTGGAGTGTCAATTTCCACCGTTTCACTTTGAGTCTATGCTTGTCCTTGTAGCTGAGATGTGTCTCTTGGAGACAGCATATGGTTGGGTTTAGATTTTTGATCCAATCTGCTACTCTGTGCTTTTTATTGGTGAATTCAGTCCATTTATATTTAGGGTGATTATTGATATGTGAGGATTTCCTGTCATTCTCTCTTTAGTTTTCTGGTAAGGCTGTGTCTTCATTGTTTCTTTGCCTTTTTGTGTTGTCTATTATTTATGTGTGGTGGTATTCTATGATGTTTCAGTCTGTTTCTTCTTTTATTACAGTATATTTTTCAGTTCTGGATTTTTTTGAGTGGTTACCCTTAAGTTTATGTAAAAGCAAGTTTGATATTTAGAGTATTCCAATTTCTTCAGCACGCTTACTTTCTCATATGCCCATGTTCCGATTCAGGCCTTAACTCTCCCCCTTCTTTATGTTTTGTTTGCCACAAATTGTCCCTGTTGATGGTGGTTGAATAACCTCCTTTAGTATTTCTTGTAGTGCAGGTCGTGTATTAGAAAATTCCCTCAGCTTCTGTATGTCTGGAAAGGTTTTTAATCTTCCTTCATATCTAAAGGATGTCTTTGCTGGATATATTATTCTTGGCTCATAATTTCTCTCTTTCAATAGTTTGAATATTTGGTTCCACTCCCTCCTGGCTTGTAGAGTTTCTGCTGAAAAATCTGATGATAATCTAATGGGCTTTCCTTTGTAGGTTACCATCTTCTTTTCCCTGACTGCCTTGAGGATTCTTTCTTTGTTGTTGATTTTAGACAGCTTCAATACAATGTGCCTTGGAGAATGCCTGTTGGGATTGAGGTAATTAGGTGTTCTATTTGCTTCTTGGATTCGAGAATCCAGTTCTGTCCACAAGTTTGGGAAGTTCTCATCAACAATTTGTTTCAATATATTCTCTGTTCCCTTCTCTCTTTCTTCTCCTCCTGGTATGCCCATTATTCTTATATTGCTCTTTCTGATGGAGTCAGAAAGTTCTTGTAGAGTTCTTTCATTTCTTTTAAGTCTCAAGTCTCTCTCTTCTTCCTTCCGTGTCATTTCCAGGTTTCTGTCTTCGACGTCACTGATTCTTTCCTCCATCTGGTCAACTCTACTACCTAAACTGGCTATTTCATTCTTCATTTCTTCTATTGAGTTCTTAATCTCCAGAAATTCTATTATGTTCATTTTTAAAATTTCAATGTCTTTTGTAAAATGCTCATGCTGTTCTTTGATTGTGTCTGAGTTCATTAAACTGCCTTTCTGTGTTCTCTTGCCTCTCATTGAGTTTTTTCAGAACTGAAATCTTGAATTCTCTGTTACTTAAGTCACATATTTCCATATCTTTAAGTTCATTTTCTGGAGATTTTTCACTTTCTTTCTGAGCTATCTTGTTTCCTTGGTTATTCATGGCAATTAATGATTTATTATTTCTCTTCCTAGACATCTACTCGAGTGGGTTCTGCAACAGGTTTTTAGGAAGAGGTCTTTCTTTTGTTTTCCAGTACTTGTTGGTACAATGTTTTATTTTCTCTCCGACTGCAGCCTGTTTTTCTCTCACAAACGGTAGTGCTGTTTTCTCTGAACTATTCCAGCTTCTCACACAATGGGGGGATTCCCTGGAAGACGGGCTTCTCCTCTGTTAATAGTTCGCCTGGGTATAGGGCGCAGTGTCCATGTGGGTATGTGGAGAGCTTTAGAAGTTCCAAGGCTCTTCCTGCACCAGATTCAGAGCCTGTATGTTTCAGCAGTTCTGTTTATTCCTGCAGGGATCCACCCAGATAGAAGGGGACAGGGGCAGGTGGGTTGTGATAGGTGGCCCAGAGCAATGGTGGCAACCACCACCACAGCCTGTCCTGCTTCCACAGTTTCCTCTCCTTTTCCAGAACTAGTTGGGCTGCGAATCTGTGTCTGAGGTCCACAGTTCTCAGAACTGCAAATATTCTGTTCTTTTGATCTGACACTGCTGCTGTTCTGCACCTAACACCGGGCAGGTGGGGGCAGGGCGAGCTCTGAGAGGGTAGGAAAGAGGCGGCTAATCTCAGTGCCTAAGGCTTCCGTTCTCTGCTTGGCAGTGAGGGCTTAAGCCACCGTTTTCAGCCTTCTTCCCTCAGTCTTTTTCCGAGGTCTCTGCCTTGAGCATTGGATTCAACTGTTATATGCTGTCCCCTCAGCCCTGTGGGCCATAAACGGAGGCCTAGCAGTCTGAGTTCTTCTCTCTCCTGCAGCTGTGGTAGTTCCGGGATGCAGCAAGCTCGGAGCACTGAGCTAGTTCAGCATCCTGCACCCGCTTGGTTCCATCTCCGCACTTTTCCCGTCCCTCCTCCCCAGGTCGTGTGATTCGCCCACCTTTAGGTGAATTTAGTAGTGGGCCTCTTCGTCTTGCCTGTCTGCTGAACAGGGAGTCCTTTGTGGAGTTATAGTTGTTCAATTAGTTGAAATTTCCAGGGGAGATTTACAGAGGCTCACCTCACGCCGCCATTTTGATGACATGAAAACCCATTTTCTGAAAAACAATTTATTGTTTTTAAATATTTTTACACTTGCACAATCATCAACACAATCTAATTTTGGAACAATTTCATCACCTTAAAAAAAAAAAGTCACTCTCCTTTACCCCACCTCCCTCCTACTCTAACCCTAGAAAATCATTCATATACCTTCTGTCTCTATAGATCTGCCAGTCCTGAGCATCTCATATAAATGTAATCATACAGTATGCGATTTTCCATGACTCGCTTCTTTCACTCAGTTTAATGTTTTCAAAGTTCTTTCATGCATCAGTAATTCATTCCTTTTGTTGACTGAATAATATTCCATTGCATGGGTATACCACATTTGTTTATCATTTGACCAGTTGATAGACATTTGCATTGTTTCTGCCTTTTGCCTACTATGGATAATGCTGCTATGAACATAAATGTACGCATTTTTGTGTGGACATATATTTTCATTTCTCTCAGGTATAAACATACAAGTGGAATTGATTAGCCGTATGGTAACTCTCTTGAACTCACTGAAGGAACCACTAAACTGTTTCCTGTGGCAGCTGTACCACTTTACATTCCCACCAGCAACATGTGAGAATTCCAAATTCCCCACAACTTTGCTAACACTTGTTTGCATATGACTTCTTTATTCAAGCCATTGTAGTGGGTGTAAAGTGGAATATCGATGTGGTTTTAATTTGCATTTCCCTGACAGCTAATGATGCTGTATATCTTTTTATGTGCTTGTTGGACTCCTGTATATCTTCTTCCGAGAAATACCTATTTATATCCTTTGCTTAGTTTTAATTTGCTTCCTTTGAGGGTGGCTGGTTAGCTCAGTTGGTTAGAGCGTGGTACTGCTAGCACCAAGGTTGCCAGTTCATTCCCCGCAGGGGCCACTGTGAGCTAAGCCCTACTTTAAAAAAAAAAAAAAAAAAAAAAAAGGATCCTTTGCCTTTTTATTATTGGAATATAAGATTTTTTTATGTTCTGGATACAAGTCATTTATCCAACACATGATTTGCAAATGTTTTCTTTCATTTTGTATTTTTACTTTTCCTGATGGTGTCTTTGACGCACAATAGTTTCTAATTTTGATGAAGTTCAATTTACCTAGTTTTTTTATTTGTTTTGTTTTGTCATTGTTCTTTCTAAGAAGGTTTTGCCCAACTCAAGATCTTAAAGATTTACTTCTAAGAGTAAGGTTTTCTTCTAAACAGCGATCCATTTCGAGTTAATTTTTTTATAGTGTTAGGTAGAGGTTAGACTTTATTGTTTCACATGTGGATATCTACTTATTTCAGTATCATTTGTTGAAAAGATCTGAATTTCAATCCAGTTGAATTGTCTCAGCACTCTAGCACCTATATAATTTAATAAACACAGAATATATTCATTAAAACTAGCAAAAAGTTATTCTTGACCTGAGCAATGACATCAAACTTCTAATTCCTTTCTCTTTTTTCCATTATTACTGTTATAAAACTAGGACATTAAAATCCAAAATGTGAATTGCTTTTTTAATAAATATTTTTGGAATGAAGCTATAAAGTACCAAAAAGTATTACTGGTCTTTTATACTTTTATCTTTGCTCTTGAATCCAAAATTCAGGCAGCCCCTCATTTAGCAGTTTAAATAGTCTGAAACATAAGCACTCAAGTGTTTGAGTCTATAATATTATCTCCATAATTTAGTTTCATTATGTCCACATTAACTGAATACAGAATAAACATGATGAATGACTTCTCAGATATTCTGCTTTAATAGATGGGACTCATTTATCACAGCTACTTAATTCACAGTGACTTGATACAGTTTATATATTGTTGTAAAACACATATATTTGCAAAGAGAATTATCCATGAGGAATATAATGAACTAAAGTCCAGTGTATCAATTTATTTTTTTCTGAGCCTTTTGGCTACCTAATATATAACACTCCCACAAATAAATATTTTTAAAATTAGTATTGGGATGAATGCATATTCTTTTTAGCATCACTGAGACTAAGTGTTAGAGTGCGAATTAAAATTCCCTAGGGATTTTGATTCTTTGGATCAAAACTTAAAAGAGAGTATCTCTAAAAAGCAAGCCAATTAAAAAAATAATTCAACTTCTAGAAGAAAACATTGTGCAAAAGCTTTATGACATTGGGCTTGACAATGATTTCTTTGATACAACACCAAAAGCACAGACCACAAAAGAAAAAAATAGATAAATCAAACATCAAAATTAAACACTTTTGTGCATCAAAGGACATTACAGAGTGAAGAGGAAACCCATGAAAAAGGATAAAATATTTGCAAATCATACATCTACTGGGATATTAATATTCAGAATATATAAAGAACTACAACTCAACAAAACCAATAAACAACAAACAACGCTATTAAAAATGTGCAAAGGATCTGAATACAGGCATACCTCGTTTTATTGTACTTCACTTTATTGTGCTTAATAGCTGTTACATTTTTTACAAATTGAAGGCAAGACACTCCACCAGCAAAAAAGATTACAACTCGCTTTAGAGCAAGATTGCTTTATTATGGTGATCAGGAACTAAACCTGCAGTATCTCTGAGATATGCCTGTTGACATTACTCTAAAGACATACAAATGACCAATAGGCACATGAAAAGATGTTCGGCAATCCTATTAGGAAAGTGCAAATCAAAACCACAATGAGATGCCACTTTACACCCTTTAGGATAGGATGGCGATTATTAAAAACAACAACAACAACAACAACAACAAACCATTCTGTGTATTTACCACATCTTCTTGATCCAATCAGCTATCAAAGCACACTCGTTTGTTGTTTCCATGTCTTGGCCACCATGAATAATGTTGCAATGAACATAGAGGTATATATACTTTGCGAATGTTATCACATTTTTCAGGCAGATACCCAAAAGAGGGACTGCTGAGTCATATGATAATTCTATTCTTAATTTTTTGAGGAACCTCCATACTGTTTTCCATAGCAGCTGCACCCATTTACATTCCCGCAAGCAATGTGTGAGGGTTCCTTTTCTTCACAACTTGTCCAACATTTGTTTTTACTTCTCTTGTTGATGATAGCCATTCTAGCAGATGTAAGGATGTATCTCATTGTGGTTTTGATTTGCATTTCCCTAATGGCTAGTGAAGTTGAGCATTTTTTTCATATAGATATATGGCCATTTGTATGTCTTCTTGGGAGAAGTGTCTGTTGATGTCCTCTGCCATTTTTTAATTGGATTGTTTGTCTTTTTGTTGTTGAGTTGTACGGCTCTTTATATATTTTTGATATTAGCCTTTTATCGGAGGCATTGTTTGCAAGTAACTTCTTTCATTTGGTTGGTTGCCTCCTTTTTTATTGTTGTTGATGATTTCTTTTGCTGTGCAGAAGCTTTGTAATTTGATATAGTCCAATTCATTTATTTTTTACTTCCCTTGCCTTTGACATCAAATTCATAAAATCCTCTTTCAACCCAAGGTCCATAAGTTTAGTACCTATGTTTTCTTCTATGTATTTTATTGTTTAAAGTATTATATTTAGGTCTTTGATACATTTTGAGTTAATTTTGGTATGGTGACAAATAGCAGTCTAGTTTCACTCTAATTGCTTGTGGCTTTCCAATTTTCCCAGCATCATTTATTGAAGAGGCTTTCTTTTCTCCATTCTATGTTTTTGGCTCCTTTGTCAAAATTTATCTGCCCATATATATAAGTGAGTTTATTTCTGGGTTCTCAATTCTGTTTCATTTGTCTGTGTGTCTGTATTTCTGACAATGCCATGCTGTTTTGATTATTGTCACTTTGTAATATAATTTGAAGTCAGTGATATCTCTGGACTTGTCCTTTTTTCTCAGGATTGCTTTTGTTATTCAGGTTCTTTTGAGATTCCACACAAATTTGATTATTCTTTTTCCATTTTATTAAAAAATACCATTGGGATTTTCATGGGGAATGCATTAAATTTATATATTACTTTGGCTAATGTGGCCATTTAAACTATGTTGATTTTTCTAATCAATGAACATGGAATACCCTTCCATTTCTTTGTGCCTCCTCCAATTTCTTTTAGTAGTCTTGTAGTTTCCAGTATATATTAATAGATCCTTCACATTCTTTGTTAATTTTATTCCTAGGTATTTTATTCTTTCTGTTGCCAAATCAAAAGCAATTGTTTTCTTCATTTCTTTTTCTTAATTTTCATTGTTACTATCTAGGAATGCAGTGGATTTTTGTATATTGTATCCTGCAACTTTATCTCTTTGTTTATTGTTTCTAATAGTTTTTTTTGGTAGTCTTTAGGGTTTTCTTTTCTTTTGTTTTCTTTTTGGTATAATTGAAAATTACTTTTTTTTAAAATTAGTTTCAGGTGTACAAAATAATGTAATACTTACACATTTATACCCCTCACAAGGTGATAAACCCCCTCCCTCTCTCTGCTACCCCTTTGACATCGTCTATAGTTGTTACAATTCCACTGACTCTATTCCTTATGCTGTACTGCACATCCTGTGAATAAATAAATATGTATATTCATTATATATATTCATTATATTAAATATAATATAATGAATATATATATTCATTATATATATTCATTATATATAATGAATATATATATTCATTATACATATATATAATATATATAATTACAGTTGACATTCATTATTATTCAGCTTCAGCTTCAGGTGTACACTGCAGTGGTCAGGCACCTACATTGTCCCTGAAGTGGTCTCCCTAATAAGACAAGTGCCGATCTGATAACCTACAAAATCTTTACAACATTATTCCCCAAACTATCTTTCGTATTCCCATGGCAATTTTGTGGTTACCAATTGTGCTTTCTAATCTCCTTACTTTCTCCCTCATCCTCACCCCCTCCCATCTAGCAACACTCAGTTTATTCTCTATATCTCTGAAGCTGTTTCTGATTAGTTTGTTCATTTATTCTATTCTTTAGATTCCACATATAATGTATTCCACATATGGTATTTGTCTTTCTTCATCTGACTTATTTCACTTAGCATAATGTTCTCCAGGTCCGTCCATATCATTGCAAATGGTAAGATTTCATTCTTCTTTATGGCCAAGTAATACTCCATGGTATAAATGTACCACAGTTTTTTAGTCTAGTCATCTACCAATGGGCATTTCGGTTGTTTTTATGTCTTGGCTATTGTAACTAGTGCTGTAATAAACATAGGAGTGCATAAATTTTTTGAAATTAGCGTTTTGTATTTCTCTGGATAGATACCTAAGAGTGGAATGTTGGATTATAAGGTAGTTCCATTTCCAGTTTTTTTAGATACTTCCATACTGATTTCCATAGTGGCTTCACCAATTTGGAATCCCACCAGCAGTGCACTAGAGATCCCTTTTCTCCACATCCTTGCCAACACTTCTTGTTTGTTGATTTATTGGTGATAGACATTCTGATCAGAGTGAGATGGCATCTCATTGTGTTTTTATTTGCATTTCTCTAATGATTAGTGAGGTTGAGCATTTTTTCATATGTCTGTTGGCCATCTGTATGTTTTCTTTAGAGAAATATCTCTGCATGTCCTCTGCCCATTTTTTAAATTGTATTGTTTGTTTTTTTGGTGTTGAGTTGAATGAAGTTTTTATAAATTTTGGATATTAACGCCTTATCAGATGTATCATTGACAAATATCTTTTCCCATTCAGTAAGCTTTTTGTTTTATTGATGGTTTCCTTGGCTGTGAAAAAACTTTTTAGTTTGTTGTGATCCCATAAGTGTATTTTTTCTCTTACTTCCCTTGCCCAAGGGGATATATCAGTAAAAATATTACTACAGGTAATGTCTGCAAATTTACTTCCTATGTTTTCTTCTAGGAGTTTTATGGTTTCAGGTCTTACATTTAAGTCTATAATCCATTTCGAGTTTATTGTTGAATATGGCATAAGGAGGTGGTCCAACTTCATTTTTTTGCATGTGTCTGTCCAGGTGTCCCAGCACCATTTGTTGAATAGACTGTCTTTCCCCCAATGTAAATTCTTGCTTCCATTGTTGTAGATGAAATGATCATATAGGCATGGATTTATTTCTGGGTTCTGTATTCTGTTCCATTGATCTATGTGTCTGTTTTTATTGGTCATGCTGTTTTGATTACTATAGCCTTGCAGTATGATTTTATGTCAGGTATCGTGATACCTCCTACTTTGTTCTTATTTCTCAAGATTTCCGTGGCTACTCAGGGTCTTTTATCGACCCATATAAATTTTAGGATTATATGTTCTGTTTCTGTGAAAAATTTCACTGGTAGTTTGATAGGAATTGTGTTGAATCTATATATTGCCTTAGGCAGTATGGACATTTTAACTATATTAATTCTTCCTATCCATGAGCATGGTATGCGTTTCCATTTATTTGTATCTTCTTTAATTTCTCTCCTCAGTGTCTTGTAATTTTCTGAGTACATATCTTTTACTTCTTTGGTTAAATTTATTCATAAGTATTTTGCAGTTTTGAAGCAGTTGTAAATGGGACTGTTTTCTTAATTTCTCCTTCTGATAGTTTATTATTGGTTTATACAAATGCAACTGATTTCCGGATTTTAGTTTTGTTTCCTGCTACTTTACTAAATTCATTTATCAGTTCTAATAGTTTCTTTGTGGAGTCTTTGGGGTTCTCTCTATATATATCATGTCATCTGCATACAATGACAATTTTTTACTTCCTCCTTACCAATTTGGATGTCTTTTATTTCTTTTTCTTGTCTGATTGCTGTGGATAGAACTTCCAGAACTATGTTGAATAAAAGTGGAGAAAGTGGGCAACCTTGTTTTTTTCTTGACCTTAAGGGGAATAGTTTTAGCTTTTCCCCATTGAGTATGATGTGGATTTATCTGTGGGTTTATCATATATGGCCTTTATTATGTTGAGATATGATCCCTCTATTCCCACTTTGCTAAGAGTTTTTATCATAAATGGCTGCTGGATTTTGTCAAATACTTTTCTTGCATCTATTGATATGACCATATGATTTTTATTTTTTATTTTGTTAATATGGTGTATCACATTAATTGATTTACGGATATTGAACCAACCTTGCATACCAGGAATGAATCCCTCTTGATCATAGTGTATATCTTCTTAATGTATTACTGAATTCTGTTTGCTAATATTTTGTTGAGGATTTTTGCGTCTATGTTCATTAGGGATATCAGCCTGTTGTTTACTTTTTCTGTAACTTCTTTGTCTGATTTTGGGATCACAGTGATCGTGGCCTCATAAAAAGAGTTTGGGAGCTGTCCTTCCTTCTGGATTTTTTGGAATAGTTTGAGGAGAATAGATGATAGTTGTTTTTTTAATGTTGGGTAAAATTTGCCTGTAAAGCCATCTGGTCCAGGGCTTTTGTTTGTTGGGAGCTTGTTGATTACTGATTCAATTTTACTGGTAGTGATCACTCTAGTCAGGTTTTCCATTTCTTCTCGACCTAGCCATGGAAGATTGTATCCTTATAGAAAATTATCCATTTCTTCCATATTGTCTAATTTGTTGGTGTATAGTTGCTCATAGTATTTTTTTAAATTTTTTTGTATTTCTGTGGTGTCTGTGTCACTACTCCTCTTTCATTTCTGATTTTATTAATTTGGGTCCTCTTTTTTTTTTTTTAAGAATCTGGCTGAAGGTTTTTCAATTTTGTTTATCTTCTCAAAAAACCAGCTCTTGGTTGCATTGATCTTTTGTATTATTTTTTTGGTCTCTATTTCATTTATTTCTGCTGTGATCTTTATTATTTCCTTCCTTATACTCCCTTTGGACTTATTTTGCTGTTCTTCCAGATCTCTTAGTGTAACAATAAACTATTGATTTGAGATTTTTCTTGTTTATTTAGGTAGGCCTTCATTTCTATAAATTTCCCTCTTAGGACTGCTTTCGCTGCATCCCATAGATTTTGTGTTGTGTTTTCATTTTCGTTTGTCTCGCGGTATCTTTTGATTTCTTCTTTGGTATCTTTTTATTTCTTCCTTGATCTCATTGTTGACCCATTCATTATTTAGTAACATGTTATTCAGCCTCCATGTATGTATGTGTTTTCAGTTTTTTTCATGTAATTTATTTCTAATTTCATAGCACTATGGTCAGAGAAGATGCTTGATATCATTTCAGTTTTTTAAAATTTATTGAGACTTGTTTTGTGGCCTAAAATATGGTCTATCTTGGAAAATGTTCCATGTGCGCTCGAGAAGAATGTATATTCTGTAGCTTTGGGGTGAAATGCTCTAAAAATATTTGTTAAATCCAACTGGTCTAATGTGTCATTTAAGGCCACTGTTTCCATATTGATTTTCTGTCTGGAGGATCTGTCCCTTGTTGTCAGTAGTGTGTTAAAGTTCCCTACTATGATAGTGTTACTGTTGATCTCTGTCTTTATATCAGTCAATATGTGTTTTATATATTTAGGTGCTCCTATGTTGGATGGATAGATTTTTACTAGTGTTATGTACTCTTGGTGGATCGATTCCTCTATTATTATGTAGTGCCCTTTTTGTCTTTTGTTATATTCTTCATTTTAAAGTCTATTTTGTCAGATATAAGTATTGCAACTCCAGCTTCTTTCTCATTTCCATTTGCATGAAATATCTTACTCCATCCCTTTACTTTCAGCCTCTGTGTCTTTTGATCTGAGGTGAGTCTCTTGTATGCAACATATGCAAGGGTCTTGTTTTCTTATCCACTCAGCCACCCTAAGTCTTTTGATTGGAGCATTTACTCCATTTACATTTAAAGTGATTATTGATAGGTAACCATAGTTATTGCCATTTTGTTATTTGTATTTCTGGTCTTCATTAGTTAGATTTTTTTCATCTTTCTTCTGCTTACGGAAGCCCTTTTCCTACAATACAATACTGGCTTGGTGGTAACAAATTCCTTTAGCTAATTCTTTTCTGGGAAGCTCTTTATCTCTTCTTTAATTTTAAATGACAGCCTTGCTGGATAAAGCAATCTAGGTTGTAGGCCTTTGTTTTTCATCACTCTGAATATCTCTTGCCACTCCATTCTGGTCTGCAACATTTCTGTAGAAAAGTCAGATGATAGTCTTTTGGGAGCATCTGTGTAAGTTACTGACTGTCTCTTGCTGCTTTTAGGATTTTCTCTCTGTCTTTAACCTTTGCCATTTTAACTATAATGTATCTTGTTGTGGGCCTGTTTGGAGTCATCTTGGTTGGAACTCTCTGCACTTCCTGGGCTTGTATGTCAATTTCCTTCAGCAGGTTAGGGAAGTTTTCAGTCATTATTTCTTCAAATATATCCTCAATCCCTTGTTCCCTCTCTTCTCCTTCTGGTATTCCTGTAATGTGCATATTGTTTCACTTGATGTGATCCCACAGGTCTCTTAAACTATTTTCTTTGTTTTTTGTTCTTTTCTTTTTTCTTTTTGTTGTTCTGATTGGGTGATCTCTGTCATCTTGTCTTCTAAATCACTGATCTGATCCTCTGCTTCATCTAATCTGCTGGTAATTTTTTTGAGTGTGTTGTTTATTTCAGTTATTGTATTCTTTAGTTCTGTTTTTTATTTTTGTTTTTTTTGTTTGTTTGTTTGTTTGTTTTTTATGATTTCTCTGTCCTTCTTTATGTCCTCACTAAGTTCCTTCAACATTCTTATCAGTGTTCTAAACTCTGTCTCTGATTGGTTAGTTACATCAATTTCATTTAGTTCCAGTTCTGGAGGATTCTTCTGTTCTTTTATTTGGGACGTGTTTCTTTGTTTCCTCATTATGGCTGCTTCTCTGTGTTTGCTTCGATGTATTAGGTCCCCTAGGTCACTCAGTCTTTGTTGGGTGGACTTATGTAGTATGTGTTCTTTATATTTGAATTTTACAGTCTCCTTATTCTCCTGTGGGTGTGTTTCAGAGGTATCCCTTGTGTTGTGTGTACTCTCCTGTTGAAGTTGAGCTTTTCTAGCTTTTGGCTTCTCAGTGGGTGGAATTGACTCCTGGGCTGATTAGCTGTGAGAATTGGCTATGACCACAGTGTATGAGCTGTTGTGTGAGGGTTCACACCTCAGATGAGGTTTGGCTCCTATGGGCTCTTGTGCCTGTAGAGAATTCCTTTTGGGTGTGTCACTTGTAGGTCAAACCCGGTAATGCTCTCGTTTGGTCTGGAGTTGGCTCTTCAGGTGTGTTGATTCTCGTGCACTTGGGTTGTGCCCTGGTGCAGGGCAATTTCAGAACAAAACAAACCGACATGCACAACAACAACAAAAACAACAAACAAATACACTCACACGTAAGAACAACTGATGACCAACACTCAACACAAACAAAAATATCAAAATTACCAAAAAAAACAAAACAATAGAAATAAAACAAAAAATAGCAACGCCCCCTAAAAAAAAAATCAATACGGAAAAATGGAAAGAAGAAGGAAAAGTAAAGCAAGGAAAAGAAAACAGAAGAGAGAGAGAAAGATGGTAAAAATATCTATCTAAAAATGATAATAATAATAAAAGAAACAAACAAAAACAAAACAAACACGAAAGAAACAGCAGCAGTTTTGGCTTAAGTCCACCAAGTTATCTCCAGGTTGTCCTCTGCTGTACAAAAACGTCTCTGTGTCTTGTGGAGGTTTAGTAGGCTACCTGGTGCACAGGGTGCCCCTGGCAAGCAGTTCTAGATGGGTGGGGCTTTAGGGTGTGGTTGGTAGTTTTTACAAAGTCAGTGCAGTTTCTGCTGTTGCCTGCATAAATATGCACTGAGAGCACCACAGCCAGCCACTGGGATGTGGGCTTCTTCCATGTGCAGAGGTCTTCTGGGTCTTAGGGCACTTCTTCCGTTGCGGGGGTGTGGAGGGTGTGAGATTTCTGATCTTCTGAAAGCCCAGGGCTGCCTATGCCACCTGCTGCTGACCACTGTCTCAGCAGCTGTAAATGCCCTGCTGGGAGTCGCCCAGAAAAGGTGGCGTCTGCGTAGGCAGGTGACTTTGACTCCCTGGTCAGCCCAGCAGTGTCAAACTCTTCCCAGCCTCTTCCCTAGATCCCAACTGCAAACCAGCTTTTTCCCATTTTGGGGGCTGCAGCTCCTCTGTAATCTGACACTACTCCTTTCCGTGCAGAAACCAGCTTAAGGCTCTGTAAGGGTGAGGGTGAGAGAGCTGTGGGAGAGTAGGGATAGGGGCCCAAGTATGGAGTTTTCTCTGTTTTCTGTCTGACTGAGAGAGCCCAGCTGCAGTTCTCAGCTGAGGTCTGTGCCTTGAAAGCTGGTCACCACCGTCCTATATGCTGATCTCTCAGCAGGACTGTGGGGAGCAGGGTGAGAGCCGCAGCCTGGCTGTTGCGATCTCCGGTCGGCATTCTGGGGCCCCGCATCGCCACAACTGAGGCTGTGGGCTGCGTCTCTGCACATCTCCCTTCCCTCTTCCCCCTCTCACCTGGTTTGCCCCCCTTCAGTTAATCCTTGTTCAAGTCTCTTAGCTGTTCTGTGTGATGAGCAGAGAATGCTGATGAGTTATAGATGTTCAATTTGTGGTAACATCCAGGAGAGAACTCAAGAAGTCCATTTCACTGCTGCCATTTTTCTTTTTAGGGTTTTCTATATAAAGAATCATGTTATCTATAAAAAGTGACAGTTTGACTCCATTTCTGATTTGGATGCCTTTTACTTCTTTCTCTTGCCTGATTGCTCTGGCTAAGACTTCTACTACAATTTGAATAACAGTGGTTAGAGTGACTACTCTGTCTTGTTCCTGATCTTAGAGATTTCTCTAAGATCAGTTTTTCATCATTGAGTATAATATCAGCTGAAGGTTTGTCATATATTGCCTTTATTATGTTCAGGTACTTTCTTCTATACCTATTTTATTGATTGTCTTAATGATAAATGGATATCGTATCTCGTGAAATGCTTTCTGTGCATCTATTAATATGGTCATATGATTTTTATCCTTTATTTTATTCATGTAGTGTATCACATTGATCATTTTGCATACGTTGAATCATCCTTGCATTCCTGGAATAAACCCCACTTGATTGTGATGTATTATCTTTTTAATGCATTGTTGTATTCAGTTTGCTAGTATTTTTGCATCTGTGTTCATCGTAGATATTGGTTTATAGTTTTTTTGTGTGTGTTATCCTTGCCAGGTAGTGGTATCAGGTAATGTTGGCCTTATAAAATGAGTTAGGAAGTATTGCCACTTCTTTAATGTTTTGGAAGAGTTTGAGAAAGACAGGTATTAAATCTTCTTTGAATGTTTGGTAAATTTCACTCATGAAGCCATCTGATCCTGAACTTTTACCACCGGGAAGTTTTTGATGATTGTTTAAATTTCCTTACACTTGTTCAATCTATTTAGATTTTCCAGTTCTTTGTGATTCAGTCTAGGAAGGTTATATATATTTTTCTTTGTGATTCAGTCTAGGAAGGTTATATATATTTAAGAACTTGTTCATTTCTCCTGGTTTATTGAATTTGGTGGCATATAGTCTTTCATAGCATTCTGATGGTCCTTTGTATTTCTGTGGTGTCTGTCATAACTTCTCTTTCATTTCTGATTTTGTTTATTTGATGATTGGATAAAGAAGATGTGGTATGTACATACAACAGAATACTACTCAACCATAAGAAAAGATTAAATACTGTCATTTGTGACAACATGGATGGGTCTTGAAAATATCGTGCTAAGTGAAATAATTCAGACAGAAAAATTTGAGACCCATATGATTTCACTACAGATACAGGATATAAAACTGAAAGCAACAAATGAACAAGAGAAACGAAAAAAACAAAAACTCATAGACACAAACAACAGTATGGTTGCCAGAGGGAAAAGGGGATGGGAGGAGGTAGAAAAGGACAAAGGAGTCAAATATATGTTGACAGATAGGGATTTGACTTTGAGTGGTAAACACACAATGTGATATATAGATGATATATTATATATATAGATGATATATTATAGAATTATACACATGAAGCCCATATAACTTTATTAACGTCACCCCAATACATTTAATAAATTGAAAACAAAACAAACAAACAAAAAAACCCCAAAATAACATATGTTGGCAAGGATGTGGAGAAATTGGAACCCTTATGTTTTACTAGTAGCAATGTAAAATGGAGTAACCACTGTGGAAAAGGTATAATGTTTCTTCAAAAGATTAAACAGAATTACCATATGATCTTGCAATTCTACTTCTTGGTATATATCCCCAAGAATTGAAAGCAGAGATCTGAATAGATATTTGTACACCTATGTGCATAGGAGCATTATTCACAATAGCCAAAAGATGGAAGCAACACACATGTTCATTGATGGGTAAATGGATAAACAAAATACATTCCATAAATACAGCAGAATATTTTCAGCTTTAAAAAGGAAGGAAATTCTGATATATGTTACTACATGTATGAACCTTAAAGACATTATACAAAATGAAATAAGTTAGATATAAAAGAATAAATATTACATGAGGTACCTGGAATAGTCAAATTTATAGAAACAGAATAAAACTTACATGAGGTACCTGGAATAGTCAAATTTATAGAAACAGAAAGTAGAATTGTGGTTATCAGGGGATGGGTGTACGGGGAATGGGGAGCTAGTGTTTAATGGTTACAGAGTTTCAGTTTAGAATGATAAAAAAGTTCCGGAGATGGATAGAGATGATAGCTGAACAATAATGTGAATGTATTTAATGTATTCCCTCCTCCCTCCCTTCCTTTTTTCCTTTTTCCTTCCTTCCTTCTTTCCTTCCTTCCTTTCCTTCTTTCCTTCCTTCCTTCCTTCCTTCCTTCCTTCCTTCCTTCCTTCCTTCCTTCCTTCCTTCTTCCGTGTTTCCCCCAAAATAAGACCTAGCCAGACAATCAGCTGTAATGCGTCTTTTGGAGCAAAAATTAATATAAGACCCAGTATTATATTATATTACATTATATTACATTATATTATTATTATATTATATTATATTATATTATATTATATTATATTATATTAATTATATTATATTATATTATATTATATTATATAGACCCAGTCTTATATTATAGTAAAATAAGACCAGATCTTACATTAATTTTTGCTCCAAAAGACGCATTAGAGCTGATTGTCCAGCTAGGTCTTATTTTCGGGGAAACACGGTTTTTTCATCTTTCCTTCCTATTTATATACCTACCTATCATCTTTTCACATACTTTCCTACCTGTTATCTGTCTATTATATATCTAATTCTGGTACTTCCAACTTTGGGATTTTTTCTTCATGTCATTTACAATTACAATTATAATTACTAATCATAATTGGTAATAGTTATAGTTATTTATTTCTTTACTATTAATTATTTATGTTATTTTTTCAATAATGCTGTGAGGACCATGCATATACATAAATTTTTATGTACATGTACATTTATTTAACAAATAAATATTCATTTGATACTATGTATATGTATGAAGTGCTTAACAATCTTACCTCATTTCAGACTTATAAAACTTTGAGGCAGGTCCTATTAAGATTCATATTTTACAGTTGAAGAGACTGAGGAAGAGAGATAGTAAGTAACTTGCCTAAGGTCATACAGAAGTTAGATTTAAATGCTAGCTATCCAATACCAGCAATCATGTTAACCATGATGCTAGCCTGCCTTGTTATTTATTCAAATAACTTTCCAGAAGTTGAATTTTTGAAGAATGTAAAAATTTTAAACTTTTCTTTGTAACTTTTATCCAAATTATTTCAGGGTATTTGGTTCAACTTACAAACTCACCAAAAGATGTCACTTTGCCTTGCCAACTATGGAGTTTTTTAAATTATAAACCTAATGTTTTAAATTCATATCTTAAATCACCAGTTGTTATGGACACTTCTTTGCATATATTTAATAGTCACTTGAAGATATTTTGTGAATTTTTCTTTTCCCATTCTATTCTTACTAGGTTCTGATTTATTGAATATGCTAATTATTTTTTTTTAAATAATAACACAAATTGTTTTCAGAAGGAATAATTTTATTGCTCTAGCTACATATTTCTATATCACTTTACATAATAACTCTACAAATTTATGTGCAACAGTGTGTGAAACATGAAAAAGCAACACAACCTGCTGCCCAGGACCTTCATCATGTCTAATTTGGATAATTGAATAGCCTCCCAATTATTCTTTCCTTCTCCTATTTTGCTTCTTGTTATCCAGTCTATCTCTTCTAAAAAGAATGAACTTTTAGAATGAAATGTTTAATATGCTTAAATTTTTTCATGTTTCTAAATGGTGGAAAAATTTAACTTAAAATTGTTAGCAAAGGCTGTGAAGTCTGTTATGACATTTTCCCATTTTTTCTAGCTGCATCTTGTCTCACCTCCCCATGCCATCACCAGCTCTGCCTCTGCCTTCCATATAATCACTCAGCCATACTGAACTACATGCATTTCCAATTTTGCCAGACTGTTACTTACTGCTGTGCTTCTGCTTGTCTGCTGCCTATCTCCTGTGCCACACTGCTCAGGCCTACAAGGTAAATATCTACTCATCATTATGACTTACCTCACCTATGAACTTTTGCTCCTCCCCGCCCTTCACAGAGAGAGGAATTATTAGTTTTGTGGCTCTGTGTAAGTGCATTAATCCCTCTGAGCTGATGCTTCCTAATCCACTAAAAGAATAAAATTATATAAACCATAAATTGATTCATAGGGTTGTTTTGGACTTTATATAGAATAATATTTATGGTGTCATTTTATATTTATTCAGTAAATATTTCATACAGTCACATTCTGTAGGGAGTCTAAATTTGGGTATTTATGTTCTGCTTTTCTAAGATTTAAAAAAAAAAAAACTATACATTTTTCCCCTTCAATATTCTTTATTTTTTACTGAATATGAAAGAAGTATACCTTCTTTTTCCTATATTCAAACTGTAAGAAATTTATTTAAGTAAAGAATTTGTATCATGTATTACTATGAAAATAATTGTCCTCATTTAATGTATTATCAAATGGAATAGAGATGAATTCATTAATCCTGGTCTTTCATAACAGAACTATATATATATATATATATATATGTGTGTGTGTATATATATATATATATATATATATGAATTATAATATATATATACACACATATATTATAAAATTTATAATACATTATATATAAAATACATATATTTCAAGATGCTGATAATTAAATAATATATGGCTTCTTTAAACCTGCCTTTGACACAAAGGTTATGAGACTCTTTGGTTTTCTTTCACATTGGTTTGCTGCCTAGAGGATTACTATCCATTGCACCGGAATTTCTACCAAATATGGGTATAAAACACCCCTTTCTATTTTGCTACCTTGTGCGTGATAATGATTTCTGATGTCCTAAGATTTACCCCTCCTCAGAGAGGCCTCAGTATGGAGCCTGCTCATCCTAGAGCGCGGTATCATTTAGTTCCACTTGGACCTTCAGGATCTGAATTAAGCAGTTACCTCTAAGTGCTGGCCATCTAGATGTATAGAAGAAATTTTCCCGCTTGTAGTTTGCGTATGCCTAACAAAAATCCTCTATAGCTTATTCACAACACTGAAAACATTTTCATGGAGGCTAAATGAAAGTTATCACTAGGGAAACATTCTCGAGAGAAGGTACACAGCACTAACATTATTAAGAATAAAATGCTAACTGAATTAGTGAAATCAGCCTGCTTTAAACCAAATACGGGCACCAGTCTGGGCTATGTTAAAAGACAAAACCTAATTATGAAATATTTTGATTATTGCCTTCCTCATCAAAATTTTTCTTTCTACCATAGTTATTGAGAATTAGCAATTTTTTCATGTTTACCTTCTAATAAAATACCAACAGCATGAGAGCCAATGCTATTCCCCATACCATGCTGTTGCTAACAACATATCAACTACTCTGGAATTTCACTCCATCCAGCCATTAAAACAAAAATGATGCATATCAGAGTTCTCAGCAGTATGTTCTGTGATCTAGCACAGCATTACTGTCAACTATTCTTATTAAGATGATTAAATAAATTCTTTCAATTATTAATCATCTCTAGATTCCCTAGCAAGTCGACGGAAGTCAGTAAAAGAATAATTCAGTGAATATCCAGAAGCTTATAAAAATGCTGTAGCAATGGTTTCCAGAAGCAGAAATCCAACAGCAGGAGGTACAGGGAACTAAAACAACAATACTTGGGAATTTGGAAGTACTAAGAAAAATTTTCTCTTCTCATCATATGTGCTTATTTTTTCCCCCTGAGTTGTTAACTATTTGAGGGAAGTAAGGCACTAATGATACTTTGCTTGAACCACTTCTCTGGCCTCTTCTCCCTGCTCTGATTCTTTACCTGGATAATTCTCCCCATGCTTTACATCACCTCCTTGGGGGGACTTCTCTGACTTCCAAATTATGTTAAGGACCCATTACACATGTCCCCTCATTTACAGTAATAACTTTCATTGTAGTAAATTTGTAGAATATCTGTCTTTCCATCTCAACAGTAAGTTCCATTGCAACACGATAAGCAATCGCTGTGTGCTTGGTACCATGCTGAGGTCCGGCTGCCAGCCACTTGAAAAAGTTAAAAATCGAGAGACAATGTTGGTGGAAAGAAAAACAGGTTTATTCAGAATGTCAGCATTCTGGGAGGATGGCGGATTCCTGTGCAAAGGCCTTCTCCTCATTCCTAGACCAGTCACAAGGTGATATAGGTACACAAGAAAAAGAACAAAGGAAAGGGGTAGTTGGTCAGGCAGGTCCTGGGACTGACATCACTTCCTGGGGTCTGGTCTGTTTTAAGATGTTATCTTCGGACTCCAGACTCAGACTCACCCACCCAGGCCTGGGGCTTTATGCACCACCAGTAAAAACTGCAAGGAAGTTGCAAAGTGGATTCTGGTGTCCCAGTGTCTGAGGATTAAGTAATTGCCCTTTCCGGTTTAGGATTCTGCTGATTAGTGGATTAACGAGGTATGTGTGGATTTAGGAAAGGGACCAAAACAGAGTTCTTAAAGTCAATTAGAGAGGGGAGAAACAAAGAGAAACAACTAAATATCGGGGTGGATCAAGCTGCAAACTAGCTAAGCCTAACTATGTTATTGATTCTCCGAGTTTCACCCTAACATGCTCAGTGAACTTTGAGGGCCTGACACATACTAGTAGACAGTCAATAAACTTTCATTTAATAAGTGAATAAATAAGTGTTGTGCTCCTGGGGAGCAAAATTGCCTCCAGTTGAGAAACACTGCTTTAAATCAATGATGCATGGTGTCGTGCAGGAGACCCTGCTCGCTGCGCCATTTGTCATGCGGGGCGGCCTAGGGGGTCTCTGCTCCCGCTCCCCACACAAGAACGCAGGATATGGTGAGGCCAAAAAGGAACACCCACGGAGCCATAGGTAGGGGAGTCATACCACTATATTCTCTCTGGCAGCTCTATACTTTCACTGGAGGCTGGATCCACACTGTCCGCAAACCGCCATCCGTGCTTGCCAGCCCAGCTGCCATCTTCTTGCTAGCCCCCATTTTTTTTCTTTCTCTGCTAGCGTAGCCACAGCAGTTTTATTAGTGGCCAATGGCTCACTGGTTACAGCTGATGGCCAACTAGCCACAGCTGATGGCCATCCAATCACATTGATGGCCATTTACTACCTGCGCCAGCACCTGTCTATGTGAGGCTGAGAGCCTGGAAACTGCAATCCTGGCTCTGTCCCCATATCTGTATATTTAAGATTGATTTCTTTAGAACCTAATTCTAAAATTAATGTTTGAAGGAGAATTTTTTGTCCTGAATAGAATTTTCCATCCTTTTCCACAATGAACTATACAGTTTTAACAATGATTTTTATGAATTTAACATTGAAACAGGAGAAACAAACATTCTCCTGGTCTTTGTTACATGATATCACTTTGAACATTTTCTCAATTCCTAATACTTTAAGACTCTGTCTTTTTCAGAAGCAAAGGTCCTAACCTTGCGGTGAATACAGTGTACCCAGGTGTTTTTCATTGCTTCCTAGGAAAGCTGTAAGAATAACTGAAGTTATTTTTAGTCCAAATAACTTTTAAAGGCATGCTTCATCTGTCGCAGTCATTCACATTTGTCATTTATTTCCGTTTCTTTTACATTAGCGTCTTTCTGTTACAATTTAGATGAGTAAGGACAAAGTAGCATGGGCAAAGGTGAGGAAAAGTTAAAAGGAATGTCATTTAAATAGCCTTTCTTTATCTACTGCTTGAGGAAAAGCCTCCTTTCACTGAGTACAATGTTGCTATTATGTACCATTTACATTTCAGTCAGGGACTAAAATAACAGTGCAGAGATCCCAGAATCTTGCAAACCAGGTTTTTGAAATGCCTTGGCATAATTTTTCAGATACCCTAGGATATGGCTTTACGGATATATTTGAGGTCTGCGATGGCAGGAACCAGATAGAGATGCAAGCCTTTCATACTTAGCAAAATTGATTTCTTTGCCTAAGGAAATCCCTGAGAGGTACAATAAGCACAACCAGGTGCAGTGCCCAATGACACGACAGTAGTAGTGTACATATCCTGAAGGCTTGACTTCCTATGTAGAAGCACCGCCAGCATCAGCTCAGCAGAACAGGAGACTCAGAGTGTAGCAATCTGAAACATAATAGCAGTTTCCTTGGCCATTCTGTTCTTAGGACAGGGCGACAGCCCCAAAACAAGCTGTATTTATTGCTGTTGGCATTAGTGTACATCTCCAGGGCTGACTTATGTGTACTCTAACATTCTTTACTAGGGGATAACAGCTGCAGAAGCAGAGGGTCAATTAGCTAACCCTTGTTTTTCTATCATGATGGTGGAGATAAGTGTCATGGAGTACCGAAATGAGCATTGGGGAGCTCCCCTTCTTAAGATGTCTCCTCCAGACCTTATACCAATTGTATTCATTTGACAAATAAGCAGCTTTGAAAAAGGTACTGGTATTGTTGGATGGAAGATCAGAATACTCTTACAGATCATCCAGCTGAATCTCTCACGTTATGGGTTATATCAATAGCATTTGAGTATCTTGGCCAAATCTACGCGACTTACTCTGGGTCATTTGACTCCATAAGTGAAAAAATTTTATACCACAGATTTCTTATGCTTTAATGTGATTTTGGGTGACATGGGCAGATGGGATTTCTTAGTTTGGGCTGCTGTAACAAAGTACCATAGACTGGGTAGATTAAACAACAGGAATTTCTTAAAGTTCTGGAGATGCAAGTCCAAGATAAAGATGCCAGTAGAGTAAGGTTCTCTGCTTAGATTGCAGATGCTGTCTTCTCACTATGTCTTCACTTGGCCTTTTCCCTGTGCATGAATGGAGAGAGAGTGAGAGCAAGAGCAAGAAGAGGGGGAGGGGGAGAGAGAGGGAGAAGGAGAAGAAGAGGGAAGAGGGAGAGACCGAGAGAGATCTCTTTGGTGTCTCTTCTTGTAAGGGCACTAATCCCATCATGTTCCATCCTCTTGGCTTCATCTAAACCTAATTACCCTCCAAAGGTCTCATCTCCCAATACTGTCACATTGTGCCTTAGGGCTTCAACATATGAATTTGGAGGGAAGCATAAATCAGTCCATATCAGGGGAAGAGGAACAGTTTTGGATCATGGGCCTTTTGCAAATGGACAGACCTCAGAATAAGGCTCTATGGATATTACAAAGTGGTGTCAGGGGCTGCCAACAAGGGAGAAAGCAGCCAAGGCAGCTTGCCAATGTGTAAGCAAAATTTACATTGTGATTTTGGGCCTACTAGTAACCACTGTTCCATCTAAAAGGTAATATCATGCCACATGAGCTTCTGATGTCTGTTTATGCTGGTACCTCCCTGTGGTCACAACTTTTCAGTGGCATTTAAATCGCGATGCTCTTCTTCCTTCATCCTGCTGTGCTTCCCAGTATAGGTTAAATTTAATTAAAATAAATACTATCAAATATATGGTGATGGAAGGAGATTTGATTTTGGGTGGTAAACACACAATGCAATATATAGATGATGTATTATAGAATTGTACATTTGAAACCAATACAATTTTATTAACCAATGTAGCCCAATAAATTTAATTAAAAAATAATACTTCCTTCTCACTATAATAACATATTTCCATCTTATTTTTGTCACCTTTTTTCCAACTCACTATCTACTGGGGGTGCCAAAAAAATGTATACGCATGACTTGTATTCAATTTTTGTTATCCGTATATATTATTACAATTTTAATACAGTTTTTTCCTTTCTTAAAATGTGTATCCATTTTTTTGGTATTCTCTGTATATGAAATGCTTTCTTTTCAGAGCTGTGCTGAATTATCACTGGAGGACAGCAACCAGTTCCCTGTGCTTTGGGAGGGGTTGTACCAGCCGGAAAGTTGCTCAGTGAGGCACCTGGCAGCTACAGTGCAATTAGCATCAGATGGGAGGTCCCCTCGGGCTCCACTCCACCCTTTAATCCTTCTCCGGTTCCTGTCAGCAGCTTTTTTGGGTATATCTTTGTTCCCTTTCTGCCCTATTTCTTTTCTTATACTTTGCAGTAGATGTCAGTATGCTCTTATTTCCATTATTTGAAGCTGCCCAAGCATTCATCCCTGGATTTGAGATGGTGTTTAGGAGAAACATAATTGCGTCAAAAGTCATGTTTATCAGCCAAATGTGTCAGGAACTTTTTAAGACCAAGTACTCCGCAAATACACTTGTAGTTATTTGTAGAAAGTATCAATGAAAAGCATACTCTAAACTTCTGTGCTTCTCTGGCTATTTGTGGCTTTTATGTTATTACTCATAATTCAGATTTATTCTGTTAGCACATAAGAATTAAGAAAATAATTGTCATTGGTTTTAAGTTGTCTTGACTCTAATTCTATATACTTTACTATTGTATAAACACTGGCTTACAAATTTGTTCTTTTTGTGTCACTAAGTTCTGTTCAGTGACTCACCATGAAATCCCCTCAAAATAATCCAATTTTGGCTTATGTTTCCTTTTTTAGTTAAATAATTACCTAGGTTACTGCAAGTCTCTAGTAATTATACTCAAGAGTATCTGTTCTTCAGTCAGTTAAGGCTTTTCCCAATTTGGCAAATGACCCCTCTCCTCAGGCTGCGTCTCTTGCATGGAAAAGAAATCAGCTGATGCAAAGCATCATTACCTTTCAACAATTAAGGATTGCCTGTGGTTGAGCTCTTTCTTGGGGGGTACAAATAAATGGTTTAAATGCAGATAAACATTGACCAGTGAAGAACTACGATAGAATTTTGGCTAGCAAACCAAATAAGACTCTGCTTGGAAAATGACCAATATAGACTTTGCAGAGTAACAAACTGAGGCAATATAAAAAGAAACTAATTTTAAAGCATATTTTTTAAAGAGTATAGTAATAAGGATAATGTGAGGTCTGCATTTATTCATTTAATTAATATTTACTGAGTGCCCATTATATACCAGACAGTGTGTTAGTGCGTTAGATGTTAGTGATAAAGTTGTAAGTAAACTAAAGAAAAATTCCAAAGAGCAATGGATACCTTTTGGGGGCTGGCTTTCAGTACCAACTATTATATTTGTGTTGAAATACACTCTAGAAACTTCAAAGGCAAAGTAGCAAAGTGGAGAAAATCACAGGTAGCTCTACTTCAAGCTCTGTCATTTATTATAGGTGTATTTTAAGGCCTCATTTTCCTCATTTGTAAAATAAGGATATTAATTGTGTGTACCTCATATACTTGTCTCATAATTAAATTAGTACAAGTTAACAGTTAAAATAGTGCCTGGCATATAATAAGCATTCAATAAAGTCAGATAAAGTCAGTTTAACGGGAAAGAGTTTTATGCTTGATTACTAATGCCTGTGATAAGTGTAAGAATGGAGTGGTGGCATCTGCATTGTCCCTTACTTGGCAAAAAAAGAAGCTGAAACACAGAATGATTAAGACATATAACTAAGATGGTATACCTAGTTAGGAACAAAGTTAAAATTATTACTATGCCTCATGCTATTTTTTTTAGCCCTACAAATCATTTATTATGTGTAAAGAAATTATTTTCAGACCATGTTATACAAGGAGTTTCTCAAATGAAGAAGAGAAAATCTTTATAAAATATCTATAAGTCAGAAAGAGCCAGAGGAACTAAGTAGAGAACAGTTTACCTGACTTGCTGGATTTACACATTTTACAGCTGAATTCAAGGAGTTAATTGTTGAGTTGGTTCTTCATAAATTGCATTGTTTTTTTTTTTGCTTTGCTTTACCAGGGGCTTTTAAACCTAACTGGTTACATTCAGGCTAAAGTCATTTTTGTCCACTTTTCCATAACATTATGAAAGGTTTCTCAAATCACAGGCATAAGAATTTCTGTAGCCATGACAAACTGGTTGGTTCTAACACATGGACTTCTATAGCTGGCAGACTTGAAACTACATATATATATATATATGTATACATATATATACACACATATATATATTTGTATATATATATATGAATGTATATATTTGTATATGTATGTGTGTATATATATATATATATATATATATATATATATATATATATATATATTTGTGTGTGTGTGCAAATTACAACTTATTTAGTAATAGAGCTAGGTAGGAAATTAAATGGACCCATTAAACTTACCCATTGAATCTTTATGTACTCTTGTGTTTACAAAAGGAATAGTTTCTTCTTTCTCTGCAGTTAGGGAAATTAAGACACAGAAAAGTGAATTTTCTGTGAAACAAACCAAGAAAAGTAGAAATAAACCCATGGGACTGGCTTCTCCTCCAGTGTACTGACTGTGCAGCCTCTTCCCAATTGCCCTACATTCTGTTATTGCCAGAAAACATGGGGAACTCATGGGAGAACATCTTTAAGACAGGAGGATTATGTCTCTTTGTTTTGGAGACAAAAAAGTATAATATAGTGCTGTCAACAAGTGGAGCTCAAGCTTTTTAACCTGTAGTGTGTTAAAAGAGCTGATGTTATGCCAGCTACACATTGGGTGCCAATGAATTATTATAAAATTCAGGAGTACTACTGGGTGTAAAAAATGAACAAACACCCAACCATTTTTACTTTAAGAAGTAGTGAACAGCAAAGCACCCAGTACTGAGACCAATGGGATTTAGGATTTATTAACTCATTTAGGGATGGATATTTGGTGAAAACAGAGAGAGAGAGAGAGAGAGAGAGAGAGAGGGAGGGAGGGAGGGAGGGAGGGAGGGAGGGAGGGAGGGAGGGAGGGAGGTGTGCTGCATCATAGATTTTTCATATAAAATAAAATCTTACTAATGAGTAGAGATGTGAAATTTTTAATAATTGAAAAAACTAACAAAAGTAGATGTATTAAATAGATTTTCATTGCTCATAACTTCAAAAGGGACAAAAGCATAAACACTCACAACAACAACAACAAAATACTCCAAGTCATAAATAGCTAGGGTGACTTGTTTTGGTTTGATTTTTTTTTTGCTTTCATTCCAGACATTTCCAGACATCCTCCCCAGTTTACTTTTGGAGCATTATCTTTCTCAACATTGTGTGCAGTTTTGAAGGCAGGCTCATTCCAGATGTCCACTCCCCATGGTGAAATGAGGACACCATAGGGTTAGCATGTAACATCATAAGCTGAGCCAATCAGATTCCCTCTCCTGAGCTGCTGGATCTGCAGCAGCACTTGTGTTAATGGTGGCTTGTACTGTCTGCTGGCTTTGAAATACCCGTTTCTGCTTCCTGCTTCTTGTTCATTTATCCAGTTCCAAGACAAATCTCTGCCAGCTTCCTTCATTTTAATAACATCTTTACTGAGGTATGATAAATATACAGTACAGTACTCATATTGAAATATACAATTTTTATAAGTTTTGACATATGTAAATACCCATGAAACCATCACTGCAGTCAATAGTTATCTCCCCCAATAGTTTTCTTGTGCCCCATAGTCATCCCTACCTCCTACTCCTCCATATCACCTGGTCCTCAGGCAAGCACTGATCTCTCTGCCACTTTTGATTAGTTTGCATATTCTGAAATTTTATGTAAATTTCACACAAATGCATCATACAAAATGAATATATTTTTATCTGTCTTCTTTCATTCAGCAGAAGTATTTTGAAATTCATTCAGTTGTAGCACATATCAATAGTTTATTCCTTTATATTGCTCAGTAGTTTATGCCATTGTATAGACATATAACAGTTAAATCATCTTTTGATGGAAATTTGGGTTACTTCAAGTTTTAGGGTGAAAACTTTCATTTTAGCAATGAAATTGCTATGAACATTCATGTACTATATTTTGTATGAACATACACTTTCATTTCTCTTAAGTGAATGCCTATGAATGGAATGACTACATCATATGGTAGGTGTACATTTTCAAAATAAATTCTAAAATGGTTGTGTCCTTTTATTTTCTCACCAGAAGTATATGAGAGTTCCAGTTCTTCCACAGCTTCACCAACACTCAGTGTGGTCAATCTTATTAATTTTCACCAATGTGGTAAGTATGTAGTGCCATCTCATGTGGTTTCAATTAGAATTCCCCTAATGACTACTACTAATATTTTTCATGTGCTTATTTTCAATCCACATATCATCCTTGGTGTAGTATCTGTTCAAATCATTTGCCCAATTTATTGGATTTTTTTTTTCTTATTGAGTTTTGAGAGTTCTGTATATATTTTGGACATAGGGTTTTTTGTTTGGTTGGTTGGTTGGTTGTTTTTTAAATCGGATATATGAATCTCTTTATAAAGTGATTTTTTACTTTTGATGAAATCCAGTTTAGAAAATATTCTTTTAATGACTTGTGCTTTTGGTGTCATACCTAAAAATCTTAGCTTAACTCAAAGTTTTTTCCTATTTTTTTTTTTTGTAAAGTATATAGTTTTAGGTTTTGCATTTGGGTCTGACTTTCTTTTAGTCAATTTTTGTCTAATTTTCTTTATATTTTTCTCAATTTTTGTTTTATGTATTTTAAAACTATTATTAGTATATGACAATTGAGGATTGTTGTATAATTTTGATAAATTAAACCTATCATTATGATTGTTTTATACTTTGTAATACTTTTTGCTCTGAAATCTACTTTGTCTGATATTAATAAAGCCACTCTAACTTTCTTTTGAGTACTTTTGGCATATCTTTTTTCATCTTTTTACTTTAAACTTTTATGTGTCTTTATATTTAAATTGTCTTATCTGTATTGTTCAGCCTTAAAATCTCTGTTTCTAGGCCATTGACATTTAATATAATCATTGATATAATTAGGGTTTAAAACCATCATCTAGCTATTTATTTTCTGTTTATAACATCTATTCTTTATCATCTTTTTCCTTTTTTATTCCACTTTGCTTTCTCTATTGGCGTATTAATTATAACTCTGTTAATTTAGTAGTTGTTTTAGGACTTAATAGTAACATATTTGCTTTATCACAGTCTACTTTAAAGTGATAGTGCATCATTTAATGTATAAGCAACTTACATTTGTATTTCCTCTTTCCTGGCTATACTATTTTCATGCATTTTACTTTCACATGTTCCATAACCCCACACTATGTTGTTTTTATTTTTGTATAGTCAGTGACATTTAATTGTTTTTTTTTGGTGTGAGTTTTTTTTTTTTTTTAAGAAATCTTATATATTTGCCTGTAGAGCTATTTTTCCTGTATAGCTACTGTGCATTTCTTTATGTAGGTTTGTATTTCATTCTGGACTCATTTTCTTTTAGGCTGAAGAACTTCTTTTCACATTTCTTATAGTGTGGATCTGCTGGTGGTGAAAGTCTTTAATTCACCTTCATTTTTGACAAATAATTTCATTAGATACAGAATTCTAAGTTAACTGCTTTTCCTTTCAGCACTTTATAATTATTGCTCTTCATGTTTCCTTTATTGCCAATGAGACCAATATTCATTTGTTTGCAACATTTTTTTTTCTTTGGCTGCTCTTAATGTTCTCTTTATTACTGGCTTTGAGCATTTTGATTATTATATTCCTTGGTGTAGTTTTTGTTGTGTTTCTTGTGATTAGGGTTCTTTGAGCTTCTGGAATCTGTGGTTTAATTGTTTTCATCAAATTTGACATTTTTTCACCAATTAGTTCTTCAAGTATTTTTTCTTTCCCATTCTTTCTCATCTCCTTTGGGGACTCCAAGGACATGTTATTAGGTGCATTAAAGTTGTCCCACAACTTGGTAATGCCACCCTCCCCACCTCATTTCTCACCGTATTTCATTTTGGAAGTTTTCTCTTGCCATGGCTTCAAATTTACTAATATTTTCTTCTGTCATGTCTAATTTGTCTTCAATCATTTTTAGTTTTTATGTTTTATCTCAGATGTTCAGTGCAGTTTTCTATCTAGAAGTTCAATTCAGGTTTTTTAAAAAACGCCTTCCTTATGCTCTGGTAACCACTAAACTGCTGTCTGTGTCCATGACTTTTTGTTTCTTTGTCTCATTCCTTTGTTGCTTTCAGTTTTATGTCTCATACATGAGTATGGAGGGGTGGTGTCAGAAGAGGGTAAATGGGATCAAATATATGGTGATGGAAGAATTGACTCTGGGTGGTAAGCACACAATGTGATATATTGATGATGTATTATAGAGATACACACTTGAAACCTATGTAACTTTACTAACCATTGTCACCCCAGTAAAGAAAGAAAATATGTTGTATGCACTCTTAACCTTTAATACTAGTTTCAAATCCATACAATTTATTGAGTGCTCACAGCGATGATGATGACGATGGTGAAAAAAACAATGCCTTCCATGTTGAGTATGTAGAATATAGTATAATGACACATTTAATGCGATTGTCTGATAATTCTAACTTCTTTAATGTCCTTGTCTGAGAATGTGAGTTCTAGGTCAATTTTTATTAATTTCTCTCTCCACATTATAGGTTCTATTTTTCCTATTTCTTTGTCTGACTTGCCATCTTTTGTTGGATGGTAGACTTTGTAAAGTTTAGCATGCTGAGTTTTGAATATTTATTTATATACTTAGTTATTCATATAAATATTCTCAAGCTTCACTCTATGAGATAGTTAAGTTGCTTGGGAGGATTGATCCTTTTGAGCAGGTATTAGCTAATACCTCCTATAAAGAGTCAAATTGTATATATCTTAGGCATTGTGGGCCATATACTATCTCTATGGAATATTCTTTATATTTTCTTTTCATACAACTCTTGAATAATGTAAAAAAAAAAAAATTCTCAGCTTGCAGGACATTCAAAAATAGGCCACAAGCTGGATTTGGCCCACAGGTCTTAATTTTCTTACATCTGCTTTTGAGTCTTACTTTTATGAACTGTTAGGTAAAATAAGCACAATTCATTCTAGAACTTATTATTGTTTTTCACTATTGAGGCAAAACCCTTCCATGGATGGATTCTACTAATAAGGTTCCAGTCAGAAGAGGCACTACTCTTGGCTTAGGTATTCATTATTATCTCTTATCCTTTCTGTTGTTGGTTTTTTTCTCCAGCCTTGAATAGTCTCCTCACAATGCATGCCATCATCAGCACTCAGCTGCATATTTGGGACCCTGCACAGATGTCTGGGTTTATCTTGGGCAGCTCTCTCTTGTCCTGCACTTTGTCCTATGAATTTTTGCTGCCTTATTTCCCCTGGAGTCTGTGCTCTGTCTCCTCAATCTAGATTCTACCTGGGTTCCCCCTTTCTTATACCATGGCCTAGAAACTCTTTCCAGAGTACAAACTGTGAGACTCACAGGATTCATGTAATTTATTTTCTGTCTCTCAGGAGTCACTGTCCTTCACTGTCTCTTGTCCAAGGTCTTGAAATTTATGGTTTCATATATTTTTAACATTTTGTGAGAATTTCTGGTGGGGTGGTAAATCTGGTCCCTGTTACTCCATCTTGGTTGAAAGCAGAAGTCATTCCAGTGTCTTTTGGATTCTCTCTTTCCTCTACCAATTCTACAAGGCCGAATGATTTCTTTATGCTAAGTTTGCCAATATGCCAATAAATTTCTTTATGCTAATTTGAATAGAGTGATTTCTGTAGCTTGCAAACAAAACCTAAGCAGATACATTATATCAACGGTGTCTGATTAAAATAATTTGGTTGTACTCTGTAGGGAAAAGAAAAGTGGTATATTAGTCTCCTGCTGCCCTACAGAAATTGAGGGCTTTGTTTTGGTTTGGATTTTTGTTTTGTTTTACTTGTGAGAATGTAACTGTGGTTTTTAAAAGATTATCATGTACAGTTCTTCTATATGAAACATTTAAAATTTACACAGATTTTATGCAAATATATTTGTGTGAAAACACATATTATAACTATTTCTAAACATGCACCAAATATTATATCTACTCAATGAAGTGATAAAAATCCATTAGCAATCTTGCTGGTTCTCTTCGTAATGACTTTAGAAAGTCACAGAAGTTCAAGGACTGCAACAGCCTGAAGAACATGATTTTTGCTCTTTCAGGGCCACAGTCATTTAAGGAAACAACCTCCGAGCTATTAATATGTAACAGCTCATATATATTTTTAAAGAGATAAAAACTGGAACCTCTTTTTCTTTTCCATTATATTTACATATTCAGAAGCAAACTAGTTAAAGTCAAAGTTTTAGGCTAGGATTTAGAAAGGGGAAGAGAAATTTTAATAGTAAGTTATGCCCTTCAATTGTTGAGGGCATCTGACAGATTATGAAAATAAGTGTCTGGAGCTAGAGAGATTCAAAGAAGAGGGTTAAAACTATAACTGTGCTTATATGAAGCCATGATAACCTTGACTTATCAATGAAAAATAGAATAAAATAAAGAATGGAAGATCAGAAACCTATAGTTAAAAGATTCCTCTAACATATGGGTAACCAGCTGCACCAATTCCTCCACTGAGAGTACCAGGCTGTTGCCAGATGCCATGTTAACCCCTGCTGCTATAGTTCACTGTCCTGAGCATGCAATGGGCAGTCTGTTGTTTTGAGGAGTGCCATGCTCTTGGAGCATATCTTAGTTCAATGTTGGCTTCAATGAAACACCTACTGGTGCTGTTCATGTCCCATGGACAGTATTCTGTCACCACGAGGAGGCTTTGGGATGCTTGGAACTCCTTATTGAGTTGCTGCTGGTTTTGTACCACCTCTGCTTGAGTGAGACTCTGGAAGGCAGCTGTTTTCACTTCTCAGACCTTATGGTAACTTGCTGACCCAGTAGCCACTGGCATCATGGCATTTTGTTGCTGAACTTCCTGCTGCTATCAGGCAATATCCAACCAAAATTAAGACTACGGCTGGGCCCAGTAGGAAAAACCTCCAAGTACAGTCAATGAGACTGCACTAGGAGAGAAGAGCTGTGCATCTTTGCTCAATCCAGTTGTCAAACAACAGACATAGTTAAACTCAAAGATCCTGCTCTATGTCCAGATTCTTGTTATCAACACAGACAGACAGAATTGGAGTCATGAATTTATTGCCTACCTGACAAGTTTTCCTGCTTTCTTTTTGAATGTTCCTCCTCCTATGGAAAGATGTATGTGCATGTGTACACATTTTCAGTCCTCATCTCACGTAGCAGTAAAAACATCCAATATTCTTACTATACAAAATAAAATTAGAAAATATTTTATCAGGAAAGGAAAGGAAAATTCTTTATAATTTCATCATTCCAAGAAAATAATTTTAATAACTCTGTATGTATGTGTGTGTGTATATATATATATATATATATATATATATATACACACACACACACATATACATATATTATGCCTTTTCCATATATATAATCTATATAATGTATATGTATATATACTTTATACATATATAATTAACTTGCTTTTTCCTAGTTTCTTGTAAAATACACATAACATGAAATTACCATCTTAATCATTTTAAGTATATGGTTCTATGAGATTAAGTACATTCCTAATGTTCTGCAACCGTCTTCAACATCCAGCTCCCTAATTCTTTTCAATTTATAAAACTGAAAATCTATACCCATTAAACAATAACTCCTTATTTCCCGTTCCCTATGCCCCTGGCAGCCACCATTCTACTTTCTGTCTCTATGATTTTGACTACTCTAGGTACTTCATGTAAATGGAAACATACAGTGATTTTTGTGTGTGTGTGACTGGCTATTTCACTTTGTATAATATCCATAAAGTTCATCCATGTTATAGCATGTGTCAGAACTCCCTTTCTTTTTAAGGCTAAATTGTTCTGTCTAACACATTTGGCTTACTCATTCATCTATCCATGGATACTTGGATTGCTTCCACATTTTAGCTACTGTGAATACTGCTACGAGTGAACACTGGTGTACAAATACCTCTTCAAGACCTGGATTTCAATTCTTTCAGGTATATACCTAGAAGTTGAATTGCTGAATCATATGGTAATTATTTTTTTAATTTTTTTGAGGAACCACCACACTATTTTCCACAATAGGTGTGTCATTTTATGTCCCTACAAACAGTGCACAAGTGTTCCAATTTCTCCATATCTTTTCCCAAATGTGGTATTTTTTTTGTTTTATTTTGTTTTGTTTTTGTGTTTTTCATAGTAACCATTCTAGTGGGTGTCAGGTGGTATCTCACTGTAGGTTTGATTTGCATTTTCCTAATGATTATTGTTAGGTCTCTGAATGTTAGAGACTTTGACTTAATGTTAGGTCTCTGAATGTTAGGTCTCAAAGACCTTGACATACAGACAGAGCCATGTCTGCAAGAAAATAACAAAATGTCTGTTGGTCTGCACCTGCAGACAGAGCCAAACTTGTGACAACAGAAAACACCACAAAACAGCTACTGGCTTACAGACAATCAACATTTTCTGTTCAAACAATGCTACCCTGTCAGCACAGCCCCTATAAAACCCTTCCCTCGGGGGCTACAATCTTCTCTAGATTCAGTCCAGGCTGTAGCCATCTTTTGCTCAGCGCAATATACTTTTCTCTCTTACAACAAAAACTTTCTTAACTTGCCTGACCATGCACGTTCCTTTACTGGCCGACCTATCAATTATAATACTAGCATCTTTTCATGTACTTATCAAATATTTATATATCTTCTTTGGCGAAATATATATTAAGGTTTTTGTTATTGAATCAAGTTGTTTTTATTGTTGTTGAGTGTCAGGAAGTCTCTATATATTCTGGATATTAATCCCTATCAGACAAATGATTTGCAAATATCTTTTTCCCATTGTTTGGGTTGCTATTTTACTCTGTTGATATTGTCTTCTGATGCATAAAAATTTTTAATTGGCATGTAATGTGATTTGTTTACTTTTTCTGCTGTTGCCTGTGCCTTTGGTGTCATATCCAAGAAATCATTGCCAAATCCAATGTTGTGAAGCTCTTGCCCTATGTTTTTTTCTAAAGGTTTTATAATTAGGTCTTGCATTATAGTTACATAAATATAGTCTTACATTTAAGTATTTGATCCCTTTTGAGTTAATTTTTATATGTGGTGTTAGGTAAGAATCCAACTGGATTCTTTTGCATATGGATATCCAGTTTTCCCAGCAACATTTATGGAAAAGACTGTTCTTTTCCTGTTGAATGGTCTTGGCACCTTTTCTTTTTATCAAAAAGCATATACATAAGGATTGATTTCTAACCTCTCTGTTCTATTCCATTGGTCGGTCTGTCTTTATGCCAGTACCACCCTGTCTTGACTATTGTTACTTTGGAGTAAGTTTTAAAATCAGGAAGTGTGAGTCCTCTAGTTTTGTTTTTGTTTTTAAAGATTATTTGGCTATTTGGGGGCTATTGAGATTCCATATAAATTTTAGAATGGATTTTTCTATTTCTGTGAAAATATCACTGGGTTTTGATAAGGATTGCGTTGAATCTGTAGATCACTTTGGGTAGTATTGACATCTTAACAATATTATGCCTTTCAACCCATGAACATGGGATGTGTTTCTACTTATTTATAACTTTTAAAAATTTCTTTCAGCAATGTTTTGTAGTTTTCATTGAGTCTTTCATCTTTTTAGTTAAGTTTGAAAATGTTTGCATTAATGTTGATAAGAGATATCTGACTGTAGTTTTCTTATAGTGTCTTTTTTATGGCATTGTATGGTTTCATGCTAATGCTGGCCTCAGAATGAGTTAGAAATGTTCCCTTCTCTTCAATATTTTGGAAAAGTTTGGGAAGATCTAGAGTTGGATCCTCTGTAAATGTTTGGTAGAATTTGCTAGTAAAGCTAGCAGGTCCAGGGCTTTTCTTTGTTGAGAGAATTTTAATTGCTGATTCAATCTCCTTACTGGTTTAGTTATAGGTCTATTCATATTTTCTATTTCTTTGCAATTTAGTCTTCATAGGTTTCATGTTTGTAGTTATTTGTCCATTTCATCTAAGTTATCCAATGTGTTGGTGTACAATTGTTTATAGTACCCTTTTATAATCCTTTTTATTTCTGTAGAATTAGTAGTAATGTCTCCACTTTCATTTCTGATTTTAGTAATTTGAATCTTCTCTTTTTTTCTTAATACACTTAGCTAAAGATTTGTCAATTTTGATGATGTCTTCATTCTCTATTTTGTTTATCTCTGTTCTAATCTTTATTTACTTCCTTCATCTAGCTTTTGTTTTTAATCTTCTTTTTTCCCCCTCAAATTGAGAGGTTAAATTGTTGGTTTGAGATCTTTCTTATTTTTTAATGTAAAGCATTGACAGTTATAAACTTCTATCTTAGCACACTTTAACTACATCCCATAAGTATTGGTATGTTGTGTTTTTGTTTCCTTTCATCTCTAAGTATTTTCTAATTTCCTATGTGATTTCTTCTTCAACCACTTGATTGTTTAAGAGTGTGTTTTTAATTTCTACACATTTTGAATTTTCCAGTTTTACTCCTGTTATTGATTTTGGACTTTATCCTGTTTTGGTTGGAGAAACTACTTTGTATGATCTCTTCTTCTTAAATTTACTGAAACTTAATTTCTGTCCTAACATATGTTCTAGTCTGGAAAATGTGCCATAAGTACTTGAGAGGAATGTCTATGCTGTTGTTAGGTAGAATGATCTGTATATGTCTGTTAGGTCTATAGTAGTTGGTATATTTTGTTATTTAAGTCCTAAATTTTCTTATTTACCTTGTCTCTGGGTTTTCTATCAATTATTGAGAATAGGGTATTGAAGTATCGCACTATTATTGTAGACTGTCTATTTCTCCCTTCAGTTCTGTCAGGTTTTGCTTCAAATATTTTGGTACTGTTATTTAGTATACAGATGTTTATAATTGTTATAACTTCTTACTGTCTTGAACTGTTTTAAAAATGTGTTTTGTCTCTTATAAACTTTTTCGATTAAAGTCTATTTTGTATAATTTTAATATAGCCATACCTGCTTTCTTTTCAATAGTATTTGCATGAAATATCTTTTTTCACGGTTTCACTTTCAATCTTTTTTTGTCTTTGGAGCTATAGTGAGTCTGTTGTAGATGGTATATAGTTGGATAGTGAATTTTATCCATTCTGCCAAGCTCTGTCTTTTGATTGTAGAGTTTAATTCATTTACATTTAAGGTAATTACTGTGAAGAAGGGACTTACTTCTGTCATTTTGCTATTTATTTTCTATATACTTGATATCTTTTTCACCCTCATTTCTTGCATTACTATCTTCTCTTGTGTTTGTTGATTATTATATAAAATATTTAAATTATTTTCTCATTTCTTTTTGTATATATTCTATAGCTATTTTTTCTTTGTGGCTACCATAGGGATTACATTTAACATCCTGAAGTTATAACACTGTAATTTGAATTTATACCAGCTTAACATCAATAACATATAAAAACTCTGCTCCTTTATCAGCTTCATCCCCACCACTTTCAATTGTTGATGTTACAAAATTACATCTTTAAACTTTGTGTACACCAAAATATGAACTAATAATTCTCTTAAATGCATTAATCTCTGAAAATATTTAGAAAACAAAATATAGACTGATAAACTAAAATTACAATAAAACTAGCTTTTATACTAATACTTGTTTTCTAAAAAATGTATTAGTTTCTAAAGTCATGTCAAAAATAAAAAGTAGAGTTACAAACCATTATTACAATAATATTACACTATTACTTTTATAATTGCCCATGTTTTTATCTTTATTTGGAGCTCTGTTTCTTCATATGGTTTTGAGTTACTGTCTAATGTCCCTTCATTTCATCCCACAGGACTCCCTTGAACATTTCTTGCAGGAATGTCTAGTGGTCATGAACTTTTTCAGGTTTTGTTTATCTGAAAATGTCTTAATTTCTCTCTCATTTTTTGAAAGATTACCAGTAGAGAATTCTTGATTAACAGTTATCTTTTTTTAGTAATTTGAATATTTTGTCCCATTACCTTCTGGTCTCCAAACTTTCTGATGATAAACTGCTAATCCCTTATAGGTGACAAGTCTCTTCTCTCTTGCTGCTCTAAAGATTCTCTCTCGCATGGCTTTTGGCTTTCAAAGATTTGATTATAATGTGTCTTATTATGGGTCTCTTTTAGTTCATCTTACTTGGAGTTCATTGAGCTCCTCAGATGTTAGTATTTATGTATTTCATTAAACTTTTGAAGTTTTCAGCCATTATTTTTTTCAAATATTTTCTGTGCCCTTTTCTATTTTTCTCTTCTCCATCTGGGACTCCTATAATGTGTATATTGACCTGATTACTGATGTCAAAAAGGTCCATTAGGCTCTGTTCATTTTTCTTCAATTTTTTCTCTTTTTGTTCCTCAGACTCAATCATTTCCATTGGCCAAACTTCACTTTATCAAGTCTTTCTTCTGCCTGCTTAAATCTGCCTTTACATTTTTTTATTTCAGTTTTATTTTTTTAGCTCCCGAATTTCATTTTTGGTTTCTTTTCAGGTTTTCTGTTTCTTTACTGATATTTCCATTTCGCTCATACATTGTTTTCTCGACATTCTCCACATCTTCCTTTAGTTCTTTAAGCATCTTTAAGATAGTTGTTTAACATTCTTTGTCTAGTAGATATTCCATCAGGTCTTTCTCAGGGACAGTTTATGTTGATTTTTTTTCCTTTAAATGGGCTGTGCCTGCCTGTCTTTGTTTGTTTGTTTTTTAATTGGGGAAGGGGAACAGGACTTTATTGGGGAACAGTGTGTAATTCTGGGACTTTTCCAAGTCAAGTTGTTGTCCTTTCAATCTTAGTTGTGGAAGGCACAGCTCAGCTCCAGATCCAGTTGCCGTTGTTGCAGGGGGGCGGCCCCCTCTTGTGGGAATCAAACCAGCAACCTTGTGGTTGAGAGGACGTGCTCCAACAATCTGAGTCATCCGGGAGCTCAGTGGCAACTCAGTTCAAGGTGCCGTGTTCAATCTTAGTTGCAGGGGTGCAGCCCACCATCCCTTGCAGGAGTCGAACCAGCAACCTTGTAGTTGAGAGCGCGTTCTCCAACCAACTGAGCCATCTGGTCACCCAGGAGCTGAGCAGCAGCTCATTGACTTCATTCTAGTTGCGGAGGGCGCAGCCTGCTGGCCCATGTGGCAATCAAACAGGCAGCCCTGTTGCCCAGAGCTCCCACTCTAACCAACTGAGCCACCCTTCTGCCCTTGTTTTGTTTTTGTATGTCTTGTGACTCTTCCTTGAAAACTAGATATTTGAATCTAATAACGTAGTAACTCTAGAAATCAGATTCTCCCCTTTCCCAAAGTTTGCTGTTTTTTAAAATTATTATTATTGTTTTTGTTTGTTTATTTTTTTGGTAGGATGTCTCTCTGGCAAGGACCAGCGTAAGGTGTAAACCTAAGGTCTTCTCCAACCTTTTCTGAACCTGCAGTTATTTTCTGATTTCCCCCATACATACAATTGCTTTTTAATGTCCTGGTCTTTAATGTCTAGCTCCCAAAAGGAGAAAAAAAGAAAAATTAATGGGTGGGAAGAGTACTGACTCTTTAAATACACTGGAAATCTCTTCAATCAGAGGAAGAAGTTGCAACAACAATGGCCACCTACCTCTTTGTCTGTACTTATACGGTCAGGGGCAGCAATAAGTGATCAGAACACAGATCCTCCACATTTGGAAGGCAGGGTTCTTTTTGTCTATCTTGGCTGCTATAAACTGTGAGCAGGTTGCTCTTGGAACACATGTTCTGCTGCCTGCCCCATGGCTGGGGGTGAGAGATGGGTAGCTGCTACCATGCTAAAAGCTAAAATTGACCAAAATTAATGGCAACATTTTACTGCTGAAGCCTATTCTGGAAGTTATAAGTGTTCAATAGGTGTCAGAGTTCCCAGATAGATTCTGCCAATGCAATTGTTGTCTGGGTTGGGAAACAGATTCTTGGTGCTTCCTACTTAATTATCTTCATAGATTCCTTTAACTTGTATTTTAAGCTTAATACACTGTGACATCATTTCATTTAAAAAGTATATGTCTACATTGTCACGTTTGATGACTACATAGCATTCAGTTTTCCAGATCAGGGGTTGGCAAATTTCTCCTGTAAAGGGCCAAATAGCAAATATTTTAGGCTCTGCAGGCACATATGGTCTCTATTGAAGGTGATGCTGCCACTATGGCTTCTTTTTCTTCCGTTTTTATTTTTTTCTTCCTTTTCTTACACAACTTTAAAAATATAAAGCCATTCTTAGCTCTAGGGCCATTGTCTTAGGCAAACTGTAAGTTATAGGCTAAATAAGAAAATTTTCCATGTTATTTGCTACTACGTATAAACATCATAATATAAAGGTAAAAAAGATCATTGTTATAGTTTATATATAGTTTGCCTATATAGTTTATAGATTAACTTAATTTTTTCAATCTTCTGCTTGCAGCCTTCACATTATTTTACTGATGGTTAGAATTTCCTCACTAGGTGATCAGACTTGTTTCTCTGCTCTCTCTAACAAATTTGTTAACAATGCAAAAACGACACATCAGAGTCTTTGAACTATTAATTCAACACACATTTACTTTGAACCCATTAAGTGCATTGCAACTTATTGATTGTCAGTTTGATTAGTGGTTTTAGCAGAATGAGCCCTCAATTCAAAAGAGAAGATTAGTGGTGTCATTTAAGTTGTCATTGTACTGCATTTTGCAGGATGACTTTAGCATAGGGTACATCTTCAGTTGTTAGCACTATAAACTTTGAGGAAATGATATTAAAAAAATTAGGTACATGAATGAAAAGTACAATTTAACGTGTTGATATCCTAAATAACTTCTCTGTTCTTAACTTAAAGTTACTTTCTGCTATGAAAATATCCCATTTTTTCCCTTCTACATTATTTTAAATGATGTTCCTGTAGAACCTGGTTCACAGGATTAATTTTTTACAACAGTGCCATGCTGTTAAAAGAAAATGTTAAGAAGTTAGACTTGCTGAGTAGTTGCAGATGCTGACAGACTAGTTTCAAAAATATGTTTTTAAAAATATGTACTGAATAAAATAAACCAAGGCTGCTTAAATCCGAATAGACTGGCATCAATGACATATAGTAAAGTTTAAGGTAAAAACAATTAAAAATGGCAAGTGGCATTTTTATTATCTATTTGATTAATGGTTATGTCTTAGAAAATAACTTGATGGTAGAGTATGGACATGAAGTTGTACTTAGTGTCAAACACCTTGGTCAGAGAATGGACTAAGAGGCAAAATGTGTCTGGAAAGCAAATGTCACAGAGGCTATACTTGGATGTGTGCATAAACTGCCAATACAGGCATGCTTCTTTAAACTTTTATATACAACCTAGAGTTTATTTATTTACTTTTTGTTGTTTAAAAAGAAACTTGAAATTATTTTTTCTAGGTTCCAAATTCTTTAGGAACAAAACTCTAAACTATAAAGAAATAATGGCATTTAAGAACATAACAGATGTTATTTCCTACATTTTTAATTAATATCCACAGATCTGAAATATTTGGAAACTATTTAAGTGACTCCTCTTTGTCAGGTATTATTCTGGGTGCTGTGGATATATTGGTGGACAAAAGAAAAAGACAAAAACCTGCCATTGTCATGGGCTTACATTATAATGGAGGAAGACCACAAATTGAAAATGCATAAGTAATTTCCAGTCAAAAGGATGGAGTTGGTAAACACTGTGTTTGCCTCCTCTCATGATCACATCAAAATTACAAGTATACCAGAGAACAACCATCATTGAGAATTGCCTGAATTATTGCTGAAATGAAGCCCTACAACTAAAGATATACAGAAGAAGCCACCTCAAGCCTGGTAGGAGGGGCAGAGACACAGAATGGGCTGGTTCAACATCAGTGTGTGACCATTAAAAATTGGGAGACATATTTTGGCTGTGGAGATTGTCTGGAAAAGCCCAGGGTCCCAGCTCTACACCGGGTTCCACAGCCCAGGGTTCCACTGCTGGGGAGAGAAGTCCCCACAATTTCTGGCTGTGAAAACCATTGGAGGTGAGGGCAGGTGCAGTCCCAGGCGCACCTCTTAAAGGGACCACACACGAATTTACTCACTGATGGACTCACTCAGAGCAAGGGCAACAGCTTGAAAGGTGCCTGGAACATATGGGGAGGATCTGAGCTGTCTGACTTCAGGGTGAGGGCTGGAGGGGCAGCTTTCTCCCTAATGGAGGAGCTAGTGGAAGACACTGTTTATTTGTTGAGCCCTCCCTACTCATGGCATTCAGATCCAGGCAAACACCATATCTGAGTCTCCATCAACCTGGCTAACACCATTCCTTTGTCCTGCTCCGGTGATTTCCTGAGACCCCACCCCACCCAACTTTCAAGCACACCCAAGCTACTTGCAGTGGCTCTACCATACAAATGACCAATGTTGGCTCATGTTGCACACTTCATAAAATCTCTCAAAGGTTCACAAAACCTAAACAACCAACATCTGACCTCAGCATGCCCTGTTCCTCTTGCTGAGCAGTCCTAAGCCTGGCACTAGCAGCAGCCAGCCTCAGTTTGCAGCTTGGCCTGTCCCAAGCACCTCCAAGCCCAGAGCAGGTGGCAGCCATCTGTGGAATGCTCTGTGGTTCATGCCAAGTGACTCCTGGCAGGGCACAGGCTGCAACTAAACTTTGCCTACAGCAGGGACTCTCCCAGTAGGCCCCAGAGTTGGCATGCCCATTTGCCAGCTTTGGACAGAAATGGAGCACCACATGGCTGACTCTGTAGATGACACAACTGAAAGGCAGACTAGGCAGGCACCAGAGCCTTGTTAAAGTGAATCCTGCTCCATAGAGTCATTCCCTGCACAACAACTCCTTCACTGTAGTCAAGGCCAGTTATCACAACAAATCAGCACAAGGGTCATTTTCTCCCACTGACATGCAAACAGCAACCAAGGCTCAATGACAACAGGCGGGTACACACAATCCACACAGTGGACACTCCTGGAGCACCTGGCTCAGGTAACCAGGGATATTGTGCCTTGGGCCTCACAGGACACCTACTACATAAGGCCACTCTACTAAGACCAGCAGACATAGCAGCTCTACCTAATACATAGAAACAAACACAGGGAGGTAGCCAAAATGGGGAGACAAAGAAACATGTCCCAAATGGAATAACAAAACAAAGCTCCAGAAAAAGAACTAAAGAAAATGGAGACAGGCACTCTACCAGATACAGAATTCAAAACACTATGATAAGGATGCCCAATGATCTCACTGAGAACTTCAACGAAGAGATAGGAAACATAATAAAGGAGATAGAAAACATAAAAAAGAACCAGTCAAAAATAAAGAAAACAATAACGGTAATAAAAAATACAATATATTAGAGGGAGTGAACAGTAGATTAGATGAAACATAAGGTCAATCAAAGAATTGGAAAATAAGGTAGCAGAAAAAATCCAATCTGAACAGCAAAAGAAAAAAGAATCCATAAAATAGAGGACAGTTTAAGGGGCCTCTGGGACAACATCAAGCATACCAACATTCACATCAGAGGAGTACCAGAAGGAGACGAGAGAGAGCAAGGAATTCAAAACCTATTTGAACAAATAATGACTGCAAACTTCCCTAATGTGGTAAAGGAAACATACATAGGAGCCCAGGAAGCTCAGAGAGTCCCAAAGAAGATGAATTAAGAGAGGCCAACACCAAGACACATCATAATTAAAATGCCAAACTTAATTACAAACACAGACTCTTAAAAGCAGCAAAAAAAAAAAAAAAGCAGTTAGTTACCTATGAGGGGGCTCCCATAAGACTGTCAGCTGATTTCTCAACAGAAATTTTGTAGGCCAGAAGGGAAATATTTGAAGTGATGAAAAACAAGGATGTATAATCAAGATTACTGTACTCAGCAAAGCTATCACTTAAAATCGAAGGATGGATAAAGAGCTTCTCAGAGAAGAAAAAAGCTGAAAAAAAAATTCATCACCACCAAACTTTCAGTATTACAATGAATCTTAGAGGGACTTCTTTAAAAAGAAGAAGAAAAAATGAACAGTTAAATGGGGGGAAAAGTACATATCTATCAAAAATTATTTTAATAGTAAATGGATTAAATGCTGTAATCAAAATACATCTGGTAGCTGAATATATAAGAAAACGAGGCTCCTACATATGCTGCCTACAAAAGATTCACTATAGATGTTAAAAAAAAGATACAGACTGAACATAAAGGGATGGAAAAAGATAGTTCATGAAAATAGAAATGAAAAAACAAGCTGGAGTAGCAATACTTACACCAGACAAAATAGACTTTAAAACAAAGTCTATAACAAGAGACAAAGAAGGATGCAGCAGTTCCACTTTCTGAGTATTAATCTGAAGAAACACAAACACTAATTTGAAAAGATAGATGTATCCATGTATTCATTCGAGTATTATTTACAATATCCAAGATATGGAAGCAACCTAAGTGCCATTCAATAGATGAATGGATAGTGGTACATATACACAGTAGAATATTACTCAGCCATAAAAAAGAATGAAATCTTGCCATCTGCAACATGGATGGACCTAGAGGATATTATGCTAAGTGAAATAAGTTGGACAGAGAAATTCAAATACAATATGATTTCACTTATATGTGGAATATACAAATAAAATAAATGAACAAACAAAACAGAAACAAACACATAGATACAGAGAACATTTTGATGGTTGCCAGATGGAAGGGGAGTTTTGGAGATGGGTAAAAAGAGAAGGGATTAAGAAGTACAAATTGGTACCATAGTTGCAAAATAGTCATGGGGATGTAGAGTATAACAGGGAATATAGACAATAATATTGTAATAACTATGCATGGTGTCAGATGGGTATTAGACCTGTTGGGGTGATCACTTCATAAATTTTATAAATGACTAATCACTATGTGTACAACTGAAATTAATGTAACATCGTATGTCAACTGCAATTGAAAAATTTTAAAAAATTAAAAAAAAAACTACTGAATCAGAATCTTTGTGTGTTGGGCCCAGGAATCTCATTTTATGAAGTACTCTGTGATGTGCCCCACATTGGTTTCCATGAACAAGTTGCAAATAAAATGGTGGTCCCATAGCATTGTAATGGAACTGAAACATTCCTAGTACCTAGTAAGTTTGTAGCCATCCTAATGTCACAGCACAATGCATTACTCAGGTGTTTGTGCTGATGGTGGTGTAAACAAACCTGCGGTTCCAGTCCTATGAAACTATCACACAACTATAGACAGTACATAATACTTGATAATAAACGACTGTGTTACTAGTTTATGTATTTACTAACAATGCTTTTATTGTTATTTTAGAGTGTATTCTTTCTACTTATAAAAGAAGTTTGCTGTAAAGCAGTATGGTATGTTATGCAAGCAGCAGTCTCATACATCTCGTATTTACTGAGTCTCTTGATTGCATAATTTTTCTCTTGTGCTTGATTTACTCTCATGTTGTTTTGTACAGTACAGTAACATGCTGTACAGGCTTGTAGCCTAGGAGCAGTAGGCTATGCCACATAGCCTAGGTGTGTAGTAGGCTTTGCCATATAGGTTTGTGTAAGTGACTCCATGATATTCACACAATGAAATCACCTAAGGACACATTTCTCAGACCATATCCCCATCAAGTGGTGCATGACTGTACTTCAGAGATGATTCTAAAGCACAATGGAGTTTAAAAATGACTGCAATGAATCACACTTAACTTTCCTCAAGAGGAAATAACTCCAATAATCCATCCCCCTCTAAAAGTACATCTTTCTCTTTATTCCCGGAAGGAAAGTTATTTGACAGTTTAAAAAAAAAAAAAAAAAAAGGTGAAGTGCGAGCCTGAGGTAAAAAATGAAACAGAACAGCAAGAAAATCAGATAGTGTGCTGGGATCACATATTAAGAGTTTGCATCTAGCATGAGGCTCTCTTCTCCTATCAGCCTTTGAATATAGTGTGGTATTTCTGAGTCACACGAGGAAGCTGATTACTTACAAATTTCATATTTGTTTTTTTTTAATATACCCCCTAGGTAGTTAATAAAGTCTCTGAGTATTACAATTTCTCTCAATTATTCTGAAGGTAACCACAGAAAGAAGTATCAAGGGATAAAAACTAAAACAAGAAGGTTCTTAAACATTGTCTTCCTTCCTCCCATGGAAAAAGACTCCAGCTTGGTTCTCTGTCTTCTCCTCCCTTCCTTTCAGTGATGGGGCTGCTTTACAAGACAGATTGTGCACATATATGTTAGGTGTCTGCGCCTGTGATGTAGAATCTAGAGGAAAGACAGTGGAAGGGGAGATGAAAAAGCATAGTATAGAACTGGAGGTGAATCATTTGCAAGCAGTATGGAAGCAGATGAAATGCATATATGTATGGATGAAAGAGATCCAAGATGAATTCAAGAAAAGTAAGTGAAGAATTCAAGATGATTTGAATATACTTTTGGGTTCAGTTTCTGTAATCACAGCACCATTCAGAGTCTAGGCCATGGGGGGCACAGCTTTATCAGCAAAGTGGAGCCAGAGCTTGAAAGGGTAATCAGGGCTCCCTAGAGGACAGTGCAGTGCTCTGGTGGCACCAATAATTTGTGAGAGAACACCAACACAAAGGTGAAAATCAGGGGTGCAGGGCTGTGACTGCTGGGTCAACTGCCCTCTCCTCCCTTGCACCTACAGATACTGTAGCCCACGTTTAGTCCAGCTGTTCTATGGATTGAAGTAATGTTTGGTGTGACTTTCTGAGTCTGTGAACTGTTAGGCTTTATATTGGAAAGCACATCAACAATGTGCTTTGGAAAGCACATCAACAGTGTACTGGAAAGCACATCAACAAAAGATAACAATTTTGAATTATAGAAATACTGCTTTTACTAAACCACCTTTGTAGAAGCATCCTTTCACAGTGACCAAATTATGTCTTATTTTAGGTAACTATAATAGCATATGCTGGATATTGTGCTCACAAAAAAAGAACAGAACATTTTTTCTTTTTTTCCAGAACATGGATACAAAATGCAAGCAAGAGTTTGAATTTTACATTTTTAGATGTAGCCTGCATATTTATTCAAAGAGGACCATATTCTGTTTATTGGCTTTTTTTTTTTTTTTTTTTTTTACACAGACAATTATTTAAGACCTTTATTAACAGGTGCTTGCAGTTTGTTGACTTTTTTGAAAAAATCAAGTTGTAAACTTTTATTACAAATTAAAAAAGAAGTTCTTAAAAATCTCAGCTTGACCAGATATGAAACAATTTAAAAACCTTTAAAGGTGTATTGAGAAAAAACAGGCTTTTTTTTTTTTTTTTATTAAAAAACACGTTTGTCATTACCAAAAAGAGACGTCTTTAGGTAAAAATAATAAAAATCCCATGCTGCATAGATAATGCAGATAGTTCTAGTTATCTGGTCAATGGGCAAAAAGCAAGCACTTAAGGTCTTTAGCTCCAATCTTTTATTTCTTATTGCTGGAATTTCATATTCATTTCTTCTTGGATGACTAAGCCGGATGATGGTAGAGATGGTAAGCCGGCATTTACTCAGCCCCGCCCTGCTCAGCCTCGGGAGCAGACGAATTCTCAGCTGGTGGATCAGCTGCTTTTGTCTCTTTGCCATCTTGTGGTTTAGGGTTTTCTGGGCGTCTGCGTCGGTAATTAAAGTTACCGCGGTACCGACGTTGAGGTGGCTGCTGACCTTGGGTCTCATCTCCTTGGTTTTCTTTATCTTCTTCATTGCCGTCCTCTCTAGGCTGTCTTTGGCGAGGAGGGCCCCTGCGGAATCGTGGTCTATAGCCTCGATACATATTCTGTCTCACTGGTCTACCTTGTTCTCCTGCACCCTGGTTGTCAGCACCCTCCATCACTTCTCCCTGCACTGGAGGGTTGGAATACTGTGGTCGACGCCCATAGGGTCTCCGCATGTAGTAAGGTGGGAACCGTCGCCTGCGGTAGGGCCGGCGCTGTTGGGCCTGGCCTTCGGGAGCGCTCTCCGATCCCTCATTCTTTTCCCCACTCTCACTGTTCTGGTAATTCTGCTGGTAATTGCGTGGAGGACCCCTGCGACGTGGATAGCGCCTATAATGGTTACGGTCTGCTGCATATTTACTGCCTTGCACTGGAACTCCACCAGGGCCTGTAACATTTGCTGCCTCCGCACCCTTTTCTCCTTCAACAACATCAAACTCCACAGTCTCTCCATCTCCTACACTGCGAAGGCACTTCCTGGGGTTATTCTTCTTTATGGCAGTCTGGTGTACAAATACGTCTTCCTTGGTGTCATTCCTGTTGATGAAACCATATCCGTTTCTTACATTGAACCATTTTACTGTTCCCAAAACCTTCGTTGCGATGACCTTCTTGTCCCCGCCGGCAGGCGCCGCCGATGTAAGGCCGCCCGGGCCGCCGCTCCCTGCGCCGCTGCCCGTGGTGCCGGGCTTGGTGTCGGCAGCGCTGAGGGCGGGGGCGGCGGGGGGGGGGGGGGCGGCGGGCGGCTGCTGGGTCTCGGCCTCGCTGCTCATGGTTGCGGTGATGGTGACTGGGGCCGGCTGCGGCAGCTGCGGCTCTTCCCGGGGTGTGATGGTAACTAGGCCGGCGGCGGCGGTGGGGCTGCTCAGGGCTCTCTGGGGTTGGCTCTCCGCTCCCGCTACCGATCGAACTTTATTGGCTTTTTTCGAGAAGCAAAGTTAACATATATTATATTCTTCTCCAATCTGAAAATGATTCAGGATTAAAAATAATATACTTAACATTTGTACAGCACTTTCTACTTTACAAAATTTGTCATAAGTAATTTTCATATATAAACCCCTTCTCAATCCTGTGAGGTAGGGTTTATTATTCTCACACTATACTCAGGAAAACCTGAGTGCAAGGCTTGAAGTGACTTGGCTGAGATCACTCGAGTAGGCTATGACTGAGTTGGGTAAGAACCAGGTCTCTCATTCTAGCTCCTCAGTGCCTTTAGCTTCATTAGAGCTACCTGCACACACACACACACACACACACACACACACACACACACACACACACAGAGCTATTATTCAGAGACATGACATTGAGTGTTCTCTTCAATGCCTGCTACTTATCTTAGCATTTGGTTGATTGAAATAATAACCAACCTAGAAACAAAAACGTCAACTAGCCCTGGCATTTTAAAATGACCAGGCAGAATGATTCGGACATTGTTGACTTCTTAAAACTAGAACTGCCTTAAAGCAAAATTACTATCTCAAATATGATGGAGGACCACCATAATCTTTTCCTTAACTTGATATAAGGTCACCATAAGAAAGGTCATCACCAGCTTTTGTATTTCTTACACCACCTACCACTGCTAGGTGTGGTAAAGTGGATAGGTTTGGCAGACCAGGGTTCAGGTTCTGGTCCAGACACAAGTTATGTTTCCTCCTCAGAGGAACACAACTTCTCTGAGGCCATGTTTCCCAACCTGTGAAATGGAGGAAATAGCATCTATTCTGCATATTCACTGGAGTATTGTATAAAACAAATTAGATGAATTATGCAGGAAATATGAGACTATTTTTCAATTGTAATGCATTTTACAATATGAAGCATTATCAAGCATGAAAAGCATTCTGGATGATTAGATGTGTCCAGTTGTATTCCATCATGTATATTTTAATGTAGGTATAAGGACTCTTTTAAATATCTAAAAAAATAGATCATGGGATGAGCAGGCTATTTCGAATTAACATAAAATTTCCTTTTATAACTGAAATAAGGAAACTAAATCAGTGGCTCTTTATGAATTTTAAAGGCAAATATAAAATTGAGATCTGCAATAGACGTATGAATTCACTTTGAATGACAGTAGAAAGCTGAAATTTTTATAAAAGTAGAATTAGATCCTACTCATATAGATTAATATTACTAAAACAATGTTGTTGCTGTTATTAAATGCCCACCAACTATCTGGTAATCAATAACAATATAATCTTGTTTGTTTTCAAAAACAGAGGTTTTGATTATTTTTTCAGTAACAAAAATACAGAAACTGCAGATGATACAGCTAAAATGGCATAATCTCACTTCTGAAATGTGTGAATTGTGATGATCCTTGAGTGAATCACATGATAATTTCTTTCCCTCACTGACAAATCTGTAAGAAAGAAAGAGAATAGAAAGGCTGAATTAGCTCTGCACAGTATAATATACCCAGTAACGATAAAGTGCTCAAAAGAGACTTTTTGTTTTGTTTTGTTTTTAGTTAAAGTTTATTGGGGTGACAATTGTTAGTCAAGTTACATAGATTTCAGGTGTACAATTCTGTATTACATCATCTATAAATCCTATTGTGTGTTCACCACTCAGAGTCAGTCCTCATTCCATCACCATATATTAGAACCCATTTACCCTCTTCTAAAGCCCCCTGCCCCCTTTACTCTTTGGTAACCCCTAAACTACTGTCTATGTCTATGAGATTTTGTTCCTTCATTTGTTTGTCTTGTTCTTTTGTTGTTTTCAGTTTTATATACCACATTTCAGTGAAATCATATGGTTCTCTACTTTTTCTGTCTGATTTATTTTGCTTAGCATTATAATCTCAAGATCCATCCATGTTGTCACAAAGGTACTATTTCATCTTTTTTGATCACCAAATAGTATTCCATTGTGTATGTATACCACAACTTCTTTATCCATCCATCTATCGAAGGACATTTTGGTTGTTTTCATATCTTGGCCACTGTAAAAACAAGCTGCAATGAACATTGGAGCACATATGTCTTTATGGATAAATGTTTTCAGATTTTTTTGGTAGATACCCAAGAGAGAGATTGCTGGGTCATACAGTAATTCTATTCTTAATTTTTTGAGGAACCTCCACACTACCTTCCATAATGGTTGCACCAATCTGCATTCCCACCAGCAGTGTATAAGGGTTCCTTTTTCTCCATAGCCTCTCCAACACTTGCTCTTATTTGTCTTGTTGATGATAGCCATTCTAACTGGGGTGGGGTGATATCTCATTGTGGTTTTTATTTGCATTTCTCTGATGATTAGTGATGTTGAACATTTTTTCATAAGTCTATTTGCTATTTGTATATCCTCTTTGGAGAAATGTCTCTTCAGTCCTCTGCCCATTTTTCAATTGAGTTGTTTGATTTTTTGTTGTTGAGTTGTATGAGTTCCTTGTATATTTTGGATCTTAGCCCCTTATCAGAGGCGCTGTTTGCAAAAATCTTCTCCCATTCAGTTGGTCACCTCTTTATTTTGTTGATGGCTTCTTTTGTTGTGCAGAAGCTTTTAAGTTTGATATAATGCCATTCATTTATTTTAGCTTTTACTTCCCTTGCCTTTGGAGTCAAATTCATAAAATGCTCTTTGAACCCGAGGTCCTTAAGTTTAGTACCTATGTTTTCGTCTATGCAGTTTATTGTTTCAGGTCTTATGTTTAGGTCTTTGATCCATTTTGAATTAATTTTGGTATGTGGTGGCAGATAGCAGTCCAGTTTCATTCTTTTGCACGTGGCTTTCCAATTCTCCCAGTACCATTTATTGGAGAGGCTGTCTTTTCTCCACTGTATGTTTTTTGCTTCTTTGTCAAAAATTATCTGTCCATATTCTTGTGGGTTTATTTCTTGGTTATCAATTCTATTCCATTGGTCTATGTGTCTGTTTTTCTGCCAATACCATGCCATTTTGATTATTGTTGCCCTGTAGTACAAGCTAAAGTCAGGGAGTGTGATACCTCCAACATTGCTCTTTTTTCTTAGGTTTGCTTTTGTTATTCGGGGTCTTTTGTGGTTCCATACAACTCTGATGATATTTTGTTCTATTTCTTTAAAAAATGCCATTGGGATTTTGATGGGGATTGCATTAAATCTGTATATTGATTTGGGTAATATGGCCATTTTAACTATGTTGATTCTTCCAATCCATGAGCATGGAATGTCTTTACCCTGATACCAAAACCTGGTAAGGATAACACAAAGAAAGAAAACTACAGACCAATATGTCTGATGAATACAGATGCAAAAATCCTAAACAAAATTCTAGCAACTCAAATGCAACAATGCATTAAAAAGATTATTCATCACGACTAAGTGGGGTTCATCCCAGGGGCACAAGGATGGTTTAATACATCACATAAACAAAATAAAGGACAAAAATCATATGATTTTATCAATTGATGCAGAAAAAGCATTCGACAAGATACAACATCCATTTATGATTAAAACACTTAATAAAATAGGTATAGAAGGAAAATACCTTAACATAACAAAGGCCATATATGACAAACCCTCAGCTAATATCATAATTAACGGTTCAAAGCTGAAGCTGTTTGTTCTGCATTCAGGAACACGACAGGGCTGTCTCCTATCACCTCTGCTTTTCAACATAGTGTTGGAGGTCCTAGCCAGAGCAATCAGGCAAGAGAAAGAAATAAAAGACATCCAAATGGGGAATGAAGAAATTAAATTGTCACTCTTTGCAGATGACATGGTGCTACATATAGAAAACCCTGAAGACTCCACCAAAAAGCTATTAGAAACAATAAATACAGTCAAGTTGCCGGCTACAAAATCAACACACAAAAATCCATTGCATTGCTATATACTAACAATGAAATCTAAGAAAAGAAATAAAAAAAAAAAACAAAAAAACACCCACAATTCCTTTTCCAATTGCAGCAAAAAGAATGAAATACCTAGGAATAAACTTAATCAAGGAGGTGAAAGACCTATATGCTGAAAACTATAAGACATTTTTAAAAGAAATTGAAGAGGCTTTTTTTTTTAACAGAATAAAAGACTACTGTGGTTACGGATAATTATAATAAGAAATGAAAAGATTTTCAACTGTACTTTGTTTTCTGTGTAGTCCTACATCTGAGAGGGTATCTCTACACTGAAAACAACCTGCTAATTGGAAGTTAAGTCAGGTAAATTGGTCTACAGATAAAACCAGGCAGTGACAGGGTCTGTATATAACATTGTTGGGTTTTTTTTGCCACCTCAAACAATAGCACATGGCCCCTGCTTTTTGCTACTATTCACAACTCAAGGATGTATAATGACTGTGGGAATAGTGATACATTCAGGCACAACAGCTTCTCTGATGCAATTTCATATTGGTCAGAGTCTTTCAATACCTATTTCAGGTTTCTGTATCATTCTGTTGAATAGTAAATCTAGTGACTTGGAAGATAGAACTACTTATCAAAAGCATAGTTTATAAAACCTGGAAGCATGTAAATTAATTAGGTAGCAGATCAATACACAGGATAAAGTTGATAGTCTAGAATTATGATATGAAATAAATTTGACAGTAATAAAAAATAAACTCTTCTACCCACGTTATAAAAATTAACTGCATGGAATAGGATGGGAAAGCCTGGTTTAACTACAGTTTTAGAGGGGAAATACCTTTCTTTTTGCTTCAGATTTCCATATGAAGAGACCTCTAATACAATTAATTTCCTGGTCCTTTATTCCATGATTTACCTCTAAGATGGGTGATAATTATTAATGAATTTGGTGGAGCTACTTAACTAAATGTTAAGTACTGGAAGTCATTCTTACCTCTCCATCAGGACATTGCAAGACAGTAATTAAGGATAAGTACATATATTCTACAAAGCCAAATTCTTCATGATTGCACTGTCCTGATACCCAGGTTCACAGGAGCCAGATATAAGTCATAACAAACCTATTTTGTCCCACTCTTAAGCCACATACTGCAATTTATTTTGTATCTTTAATAAGTTTCCATTTATGTGGCTCTGTGTCTATCTTTCAATTTGTCCAAAGCCCAAACAGTATTTCTTGTGTTCCCTCAAACTCAGGTAAACATGTAACATGAGACAACTTGAAAGTATTAATAGTTAACCCAGAATATAAAATATTTAAAGGTAGGGAGTAATAGTGGTTTTCAAATATGTGAAGAACTCTCTTTTAGGTCAGGGATAACTATGTGTAGCCACAGAGGGAAACAGATCTTCATTAAATACAGAGAAAACATTTCTAGACATTCAAACAGGGACAAACGAATCTATTCAAGAATCTGCCAGGAGACAGAGTACAAGGTACTGAAGATACAGCAGTGAGCATGCCCAGAACGATCAGTTTCCTCATGGAGCTTGTTATTTAGCGGGAATTATAACACAGTGCAATGAGTATCATTTTAGTATAAGATGTTACTAACCCAGTCTAGAGCATATGAGGTGGATTACCAGAGGAAGTAATGTTAAATGACAACTAAACCTAACTAAGATGATTGATTCAAGTGCAGAAAGGGAGAACAGTGTTCCATGAAGAAGAAACCATGTAGAAAAAACTCAGAGAAGAGCAAAGGTGTAAGGAGCTTGGACTCTATCCTAAAGATAATGGGGAATCACTGGCAGTAAAAGTGTATCAAAATCAAATTTGTAATTTTAAAAAGATTACACTAACTGCTCTATGAAGAAGAGAGGGTGGCATAAGGATACAGCTACTACAAATTGAGTGTATTGGGATTCGTAGAGGGGGAAAGATACAGAATATACTTAAGACAATGAGATGAATGACTTATGAGTGGTGAGCTCCCAATCACTTGAAAGGTATAAATGAAGAAGATGCTGAATGACCATGTAGATATTCAAGGCATTATATATAAGCTTTATATTTTAACTAAGCCTATAATAATCTCTAAGGGCATTGCTACACCTAGATTTCTTCACTGCCCTAGTTAGCCAAGTTGCACAGAACTGGGCAAAGGTCATTACTCATTGAGATTGGACATGTTAGTGAATATTTGGCCAAATAAAGCACGACAACTCTGTTTTCTTCATCTAACCGCCCAAATCTTTGGTGAATTTCTGATTTGGAGGTGACCAGGACTGAGTTCGATGTGACTGGATGAATTTTTTTTGATGTATTTATTTTCATAAAGATATCATGATGTAGAATTTAACATTCCCTAGAGAACATTTAGAGACAGGATTAGTATTATTAGGGGCTATTAGAGATTAAGTGGAAGCTATCTGCCTAAATTATAGCTACTGATTTTTACTTAAGTATATATATATTTCTAAAAAGTTTGTTCATGATTATAATACAATATTGTTTATATTCACCAGTGTGTGCATTAGAGCTCCAGGACTTATTTTTAAGGGGAAGAGACTGAGTGTCCTTCATGGTCAATCTAGTAATAAAACAGGTTGACTTATTCCCCAATTGAACACAGTGGACCAAGGCCTGTACCTGGCTGCTCACTCACAGTGCTGCGAAGGGCTGTAGTAGACTATAGGGAACAAGATTCAGCTCTGTGGAGTGTTAGGTAAGCCACCAACATTTTTTGGCATTGGGGATTTGATCAGGATTTTGATAATGAAGCTAAAACAGGAACATCTGAGGCTGGACTATTATATAGTTCTTTAAAAACTCAAACCCCATCGACTAGATCTTAATTATTTCCACCACACACACAAAAAAGCTAATTACATGATACAATAGGGGTGTTAACTACTGGTACAATGGCAATCATATTATCCATATAAATATATCAAATCAACATGTTGCATACCTTAAATTTACACAATGTTATATGTCAAATATATTTCAATAAAAAGCAGTATCTTCTGGATTGAAAAACTTTGTTCTTTAGATTTTCAACTCTTATAAAGAAATATAAGCATATAGCTTAACAAATTAGGTTAAACCAAAGTATTTACAATGAAAACCATTAGCCTCCTTGCCATCCTACCCAAACCTCAAGTCCTGTTCCTTAGAGGCATTCACTTTTAGTTCTTTCTGCTATTTCTTCTGGCATTTTCTCTAATATTCTATTTATTACATATATCTATCAGATGTATTTATCTACTGGCTTCAGTTATAATAAATATAAATCTAAACTTATTTTTCTTTCCCAGCTTTAATTTCATCTTCTATAAAACGTAAGACAAAAGTAAGCATTAAACCCTACATCACCATGAGGCTCAAATGAGATAACCTCATTTGAGTCCTGTCACTTCCACTCTATGGAATCTCCCTTTAATACACAGAACAATTCTCCATCCTCCATTTAGCCATAGAAACTCACCAAGTTTTAATAGGGCGCATGGCTGCCCAGTTTACATTACAACTAGGACTGGCCATATGACTGTTTTTGCCAATGGAATATGAATGGAAATAATTAGTGCCACTTCCTTAAAAGGAAATGTTACCATTCCAAATCTTTCCTTCCATCCTTCCTAAAAGCTGGAAAGTAAATATATGGACCCAGAACAAAAACAACACCTTAAAACACAAGGCAGCTGGATAGAAGTATCCTTAGTCCTTGGATGATCTCACATCCAAGGAAGCAAAATTGTCCTCAACACCTCACATCAGCAGTTCCCCACTGACTTGGGTAGCTAATGGAAAAAACACATCTTTATTTTTCTATCATATACTTCTCTAATCTCTACGTTGTATATACAGGTATCTCCGGCTTTTTGAAAGTTTGTATTGGGCCACTTTGCTTTATGAAAGACCTATGTTAGTACATGTTTTTGCTAACCAAAAGAAATCCAAAAAGGATTTTCACATTTATAAAAAGCAAAAAGAGAAAATAGCACTTAGCGTTTGTTTTGCAGTGAGCCTTTATTAGAGGCAGTGTACCCTGAGCAGTAAGAATGACCCAACAAAGCTCCTTCCCCAGGACCTGAACTCAGCATCTCAGCATCAAGCTGCCATAGCTTCAAACTGTGTCTGTGAGCATGTATGCTTTATCTTGATGTACAATTGGTCTTTGAACAACTCAGGGGTTAGGGCACCCTACCCCTATGCATTTGAAAATCCTTGACCAGAAGCCTTAACAATAACATAAAAAGTAAATTAACATACATTTTGTATGTTATATGTATATGTATCATATTCTTGCAATAAAGTAAGATAGAAAATGTTGTTATTAAGAAAATCATAAGGGAGAGAAAATACATTTACAGTATTTATTGTAAAAAAATCACAGGGTCAAATATATGGTGATAAAAGGAAAACTGACTCTGGGTGGTGGACACACAATGTGATGTATAGATGATGTATTACAGAATTGTACACTTGAAACGTGTAATTTTCCTATCCATTGTCACCCCAATAAATTTTCATTACAAAAAAAATAAAAAATAAAATAAAAAAGACGCATGTATAAGTGGACCTGCACAATTCAAACCTGTGCTTTTCAAGGGTCAATTGTATTTTGTGCATCTGTTAGCAAGATATGTCCTACAGTATCAGAAAAGCCTAAGAAATCTTGGAAGGGTGTTATGCTTAACATGAAACTGGAGATAATTAAGCCTTTCAATCATGGTGAATGAAATAAAGACATTGTTCATGCATTGAATTTTGAGTCTGAGAACGCTCAAAAATTTTCCATGTAAATTAGTGATAATTGCTTTATACCATTTTGGCTTATAAAAGGTTTCATACCTTCAGATAGTGAGGATAACCTGTATGACTATATTTCAAAGTATCTTTGTTACAATACCTCAGCCTTTATAATAACTATTGCAAACATTTAGAAAACTATCATGTTCTATATAACGTTCAGTTATACTAGTTTGGCCCATTCACATATAGTCATTCACAATATCTTTGCTCATTCACTGTGCCCTACTAATTTCCCATCCCAACTAAAAATTAAAGCAAGTCAGCCATGTAAATGAGCACAGAACTAGCAATTTACTAAATAGATCCCTCAAGATTTTAAAGAGTTAATATAGCTTCTAAAAGCACCTAACCAAGCCTGCTCAAAACTTAAGTCCTGGATTTGCCTGGCTCATTATAAACTAGTACTTTCAAGTTTTAAGATTTTGAGAGTAGTTTTATAACAGTCAGCTATTTGAGTGAGAACTAAGGAATTCAAAGACAACTGATTGTTCAATTTAGCAAACATTAATTGAATAACAGAAATACATACAGCACTGATGGTAAACTTCTTGCCTAGAAGTGGATGCAGTTCTCTCCTGGGTGAAATTAAGAAATGGAGACTTTTTGGAAACAGTTGGCTGTCAAGGCCTAAATTAACTAGGAGGCTTTGTAGAATATAGAGAATAATGGCACTTAAAAAGCCATCTAGGAATATACACTTTTCATCCCCATTCTTGAACCAAAGGGAATATTTAGGGGGGAAATTCCAGAAAACGAGCTGGTGGAAATCAACTTTGGAGGAAGTCTCGGACAGTGACGGTACTTCAGAACTAAGTGATAACAGCCTGGCATATGGCATATTTGATGCCATTACAGCACAGACCTCTAGTATACTTGATTGAGCTTCTCAAAGAAACTTCTAAAATGAAATAACTGACTTGTATTACTTCATTAATCCAACTCAATGATCAGATAGATAGATAGATAGATAGATAGATAGATAGATAGAGCTAAATCTGTAGCAGTTTGCATTTCTGAATTCCAACATCCAATTCCTCTGTGCAAACAGAGTGATCATATTCTACAAGTGAAAATTTTGAACATGCAGCTTGATGGGTATGGATATATGTAGACAGTGAAAAGAGTTATTTGAAATTGAGAAAGTGCCAGAAAAATCTGCATGTATAATTATTATTACAATTTTCAACTTATGCTAGAATCAAGCTATATAAAACCTAAGTAAGAATAAGACAAATCACTCTGGAATTAGAATTAATACATGTATTGCTTATCTTATTTTTAAAGCTGGAACTTAACCTCTTGGGTATTTTGTAAATCAAATTTTATAAAGATAAGTGGTTTATTAAGAGCCTCGATAAGAGCTATGTCTTTCTGACAAACAGTATACAAGAAAGGGAATATTCTTTTATATACTAGTGTAACCCACATACTATCTGACCCCTGGCTTTTGTGAGAGATATTTAATGTTGTGGCAAAGAAGTATATATTTCATAACACAAGTTCTGCAATACCTTGAAGTATTTACCTCTTTATTCTGAAGTGTCACAATAATATGATTGGAGTATGATTCTGCACCAGTGCCCTTTAGGCTTTTGGATTCATATAAAAAACTATGCTAAATACAATCATGGGTTGCAACCAGTTAGATGGGCTAATGACATACCTTCTGGAGTTCCTTTTCTTAAATTTTATTTGGAAATAATTCACATCCTCCTACAACTCACCCATTTAATGTATAGAATTCAGTGATTTTTAGTATATTTTCAGAAATGTGCTATCATCACTACCATCAATTGTAGACCATTTCATCACCCTCAAAGGAAAGTCCATACTTTTAACTACCATTCACATAAATTCCCATCCTCTGCAGTGCTAAGCAACCATTAATCAACATTCTATCTGAATAGATTTCTCTATTCAGGTGATTTCATATGAATGGAATTGGGCAATATGTGATTGGTTTCTTTCATTTAGTGTAATGTTTTCAAGATTCATTCATGTTTTTGCATTTATTATAATAGAACCTTGTTCCTTTTTATGTTTGTATAATTTATTTTATGGGTATACCACATTTTGTTTATTGATTGATCAGTTGATGGACATTGAGTTGTTTCCAATTGTTGGCTATCAAGAATAATGCTGCTATGAATATTCATATTCAAGTTTTTCTGTGGACATACATTTTTATTTCTCTTGGGTACATACCTATCAGTGGAATTTCTGGGTCATAAGATAACTCTGTTTCATCATTTGAGGAACTACCAGAGTGTTTTCCAAAACAGAGACATCATTTTACATTTCCACCAGGAATCAATAAGGGTTCCATTTCTCCAAACCCTTGCCAACACTTGTTATTATTTGACTTTTTGATTCCAGCCATCCTATTGTGGTATGAAGTGGTATCTTATTCTGGTTTTGATTTGTGTTTCCCTGGTAACTAACGCTGTTGAGCACCTTTTCATGGGCTTATTGCCCACTCATATATACTCAGATCCTTTGTCCATTTTTCAATTGGGTTATTTGTATTTTCACTTCCTCAAATGTTCTTTAATTCCATCTGATATTCCATGGATAATCAGCTTCTCTTTCTCTTCACTAAAAAGTAGCTGAATTGTTTTTCTTCAAAGGTTAAAGTCTTTTTAGAACATCTTTTTCCATGTGGTAAGCTACTTCTTTTCTGGGGAGCATCAGAGATGTGTATTGCCTTTCTTTAGTCTCCATGACATGACTAAATAAACCCAACACAATTCTTTTCTGCACTAGTAGTTAGAGTTTTTCAACCAGAACTTGTATTAATCCCTAGGAGACAGCTAACAGAATGACAAGTTGGAGAGCAAGGTAAACTAGAGGATTACCCTTTAGAGGATTACAAAATTTTATTATTCTTTCAGATTTTTCCAATTACAGTGACTTTTTGATATTGACTTTCAAATTTTGCTTTGTATTTCTGAATTCAGACAAAAAGCAATGTATTCATAGACCTTACAAAGTTAATTTAATTATGGTTAAACATTGATTTTCCTGTCATTTGTGTGCTCTTGGCATTTTAATAAAAACTACCATTCATAATAAACATATATTTTTCATGGAGCTTTTATGTACCAGATAAATTACATAAATATGAATTAAAACTATAAGAAATTGATAAAGCCAACAGTAATGATAGTCTCCAATGTAGATTTTTAAGTCTTTGGTTAGTAAACAAAACATAGATAAACAAAAAATATAAAACAATATGAATAAAATAATCATAGGAATACAATAGAATAAATAATCAAAAGCTAGCTATCAAGCAAGCATTAAAAAGTCAAGAGTAGTCCCTTCATCAAGAGTCTTTTTAAAAAGTTAATCTAATAATTTTACTCTCATTTAAAACCCTCAAAAGCTTTTCCATTGCTCTTAGCATAGAATTATAAATATTTCATGTAGTATAAGAAGGAGGCCTTTCACAATTTGGGCCACATGATCCCTTAAGCCTCATTTTCACCATTTTCTTCCCCAACTCACTCAATTCCATCCATAATAGCGTTCATCCAATTTTTATTCAAATACATGGAAGTTCTTTCACATTAAAAACCCTTATACATAATGCTTATGAGAACTTACAGTGAATTTGTATTTATATTAAATGATGTAAGGACAGGGAACCTAGGAATAAACAAATCCTACAGAGATTCTTTGTCATGAGGTTCCCAAGGAAGATATTTAATAGAGAATAAATAATAACACAGGAACACAAAAGAATTACAGCACTCATGCAGGTTTTGGCCTCATCTAACGTGAACTCTGGTTAGGTGGGCTAGAATATGTGGAGTGTGCTAGTGGACTAACTAGCCTCCTTATTTCTTAAGAGTGAACCACAAACATTGATTTATCATACACAAACCAGTGACAGCAAGTCAGCTTGCTATTTTCTAAAGGTTGCTCTAGGTCAGGTAAACATTTAAGACAAATGAGTAGAAAAAGAAGAAGAGACTCCACCAAGGAAAAGCATCAACATCAAGCTGTGAGACCCTGCCCAGGAGTCAAAAGGTACCTTCATTGTCTAGGATGCCAACAGAGCAGGCTCTGACACCTCTTGGGAGGGGTCAGAGCAAGTTGTTGGTAATGTTAGAGAAACTGAAAATCTATCCCTGATGTTAACATTATACCCTTCTCTGATTTTACTTAAAGCTTTCCATTAAAAAAATATAAATTATAGGAACAGGCTTTAAAAAAAGGGCAGGAAATCACAAATTATCATAATGGGGAAAAGTCACAAAACTAATTTTTCCCAAGTAACATATAGAAGAGGCTAAACCCAGACTGATTTACATCTATAACTAGATGTCATTTCCCTTCCTCTACAGAATTATGTTAGGCTTCAACAGTGAAAAGTAATAGAACCACATGTGCTTCAACAATGCCTATTCTAGTCGTGGTGTGCTAATGGTCCATGCAAAAACACTGTTTGACCAGCACATCTCTAATTTGTAGTCCTCACAGCAAGTAAGGATGTATGCTAAAGATACTGCCTAAGAAAACAAAATAGAATGCAGAAAAGAAATAAAATGTGTACTAGATACACAAGTGCAAGTAGCTAAATTTGGGTAATTTATTATTATTCCATATAGATGAGCTAAGACTATATCTAATTCTATGAGCAATAATATCCTTCCTAATTTTCTAAGGCCTACTAGAGGAAAGCTGGCAAAAATCTCAGATTATTAGGAGTCATGGAAAAACATCACATTTTAAAAGTCACAAACAAATTTTTGCATGGATTTTAACATCACACAGACTTTACTAGCAGAACCATTATTTTAAAACCTACAAGGTTTCTGCCCATTTCCAAGGTTTTATGAGTGCCTTCTGCAAGAAAGAAGGATAATGAAACTTCAAGGGTTGTTAGAGGGGACTATAATAAAAATGTTCAATGGAGTTTGTAAGCAGTAATGAAAAAAGACGTCACAAAATCTCTTATCTGAAGCTCATTTTATAGATATGGCAAAAATCATCCATTGTCTAAGATGGCTCTGGAATTTTCTATGTTGAATTCTAAATTATATATAGCAATCAATGTTAGGTAGATAAATGCCAGGGGTGCCAAAAAATGTATGCACATGACTTGTATTCATCTTTTGTTAACAGTATATATTGAGTATTACAATTTTAGTATAGTTTTTTTCCTTTCTTCAAATGTGTATACATTTTTTTGGCACCCTCTGTACATAGTATTACTTGGAGTAACTCTATGATAGGATAATTTAAGAAAATTTGTCGCATATCTTAGATATTGGTGGAAGCTCTTGGAAAGACTATTCCATTTGGCAATACCATCAAATAGATTATCTGGGGTAGGTTTCTCAAATCTGGATTCTATAGAATTGGAAATGTATGCTAACTACCATTCTGAAATACCTCCATACATTAGGGATTAGATTTCAATATATAAAGTTTGAGGGGACACAAAGATTTAGTCCATAACAAATATAAAGTTGTTGGGGTTTTTTTTTTTCATCAATTTATATACGGAAAACACTCTTTAGGAAAATCAGATAAAGGGAAATGACCTGATTTTAGTGTCAAATTGTCTTGACATTGACTACCTATCATCCTGAAAATAATTAGAAGTACCACAATGTTTTAGGCTCCAGCAGACTACTGTGACTGGTACCCTCCAGCAGCTGACCCATGAGGTAAATAGTGTACACAAAAATGCAGAGTCTCATTAGTCAAGGTTCAAAATACACATCCTATTCTCTTATCTGTTGGAACAAAGAACATAAGCAGAGACCCTAAATTATTTCTGAAAAGATGTCATGAAGTGATTATCCATCCTAGATCCAGTTTGTGAATGCTAGAAACCATTTACGGACTCTATCTTAAAAAGGAAACGCAAAACTGGATCAAATCCATGGAGTAGCTGAATCAAAACAGGGTGTCTATAGTCTATCTCAAATGTTCCTTGCTAAGGCAAAGTGGGATTTCTCCTTTGGCTGTGGTCTTAATAGGGAAATGTGGATAAAATTAATTAATGAAAAGTCAGGATAAAATCATCTGAGAGAGTACTTAATGGCACTCTCAGAAACAAAAATGGCACACAGTAAATTTATTGACGGTGGCAAATTTTCGAAGGCCTACAGGAGGAACAAAGAAACAAAGAAACTGTTTCTATAATTGTAACTTACATGTGATAGAGTGAAAAATCATAGCTAATCATGCCTCACAAGGTCAGCTTAAAATCCTGAGAACATTTGGCCTCTTATTTTTATGCTAGTACAGCCTGTTTGAGATTGATTTTGAAGTAGACATTTTATATCAAAACCCACCCTCCAAAATCAATATATGTATGTGTGTGTGTGTGTGTGTGTGTGTGTGTGTGTGTGTGTGTCTGTGTGTCTGTGTGTCATATTTTGTGTCTTTTTTACTAGTTCTTTCAGACTTTGCCAAGTTAGCAACTTCTGCCTCCTTTCCTTTTTAACATACACTATTCTACCCTAAATGCCAGACTTAGCTTTGAAATCCTTATGTTGGAAAGAGTTTCAGGATCTATGACTGAGCTCTTTTTAATTGGCATCAAGTCAACTTAGTTTGACTCTGACTTTGTGCTGGTTCTGACAGCTGGGCTTCTGTCTTGTTCCTGAAGGTTGTTCCCACTCTGTATTTGGTTTTAGCCAATGAATATGCAAGTGCACACACGTGCGTATGCATGTGTGTCTTTCTGTTTTTATGTTTCTGCCTTACTCATAGCTTAGATTCTGTGTTAGATGTGAGAGAAGGGTGGTCCTGTCTTGCTTTTACCAGTACGACCTTAATGTTTGGTGTGCTTCTGATGACATTGTTGAAGTGAACCCAAAATTTTTTTGCCAGTTTTGATTTCTGAAAATTAATTGAAGGCCTGCATTATACAGTATTTGCTTTCTCCCTTTTGATCAGTTACCTCTGGGTAAAATTTCTCTCTTTAAATATTGACATAAAATCATTACTCTTGTGTTAGAAAAAGAGGCTTACACATGTGAATCTAAGAAATGTGCTATGTACTGCGTGGCAGTGTTTTGAAGAGGATCATAATTTACTTTTACATTATGAAACCTGCAAAGCGGGGAGGGGGTAGAGAACAATATACACTTCTGTTTGTAAGAAGAAATGTCTCATTTGTTCATTACTGATTTCTTTGATTAATATTGAAATGCCTTGACTGTGCAATAATGTGGTTGAATACCTTTTACTTATTGTAGTAATTTGTAATCATTTATAAGGTTGCTGAGCAATAATTTTATTATTGTTGTGATGAGTCTATTAGGAAACAGCTATTGCCAAAAGTTTATCCCTTATAGCACCATGTAAAGAGAATTATGATACCAATCACTGTTTTCCATGAAACACTGGTCTTTAATTGGTGATACTGGAGTATAATAACCGCTAACAGAGAACTGCTTAAAGGTGTGTTTTTCTCCACAGATGGTCATAAAGGGACCATCATCTTCCTACAACCTAAGTAGCACTTAAGGCATGCATTTTGTCTTCTGTAAGATTTCGAACATTTTCATTTCCTCTTTTTGTTTTGGCTTACTCCTTTTCTGGCATCATCTTTTGGAAAAATCTATCAATCTATTTATTTTGCTTATCGTACATAAGCAGTTCATAAATTTAGACCACCATTTAGGTTTTATGTTAACATATTTTTTTTTCCTTCACTCAGAAAGTACATAAGTGATTTCAGCTCGGAAATGTAGAGAGCTACAAAAAGAGCAGCATGCCTACACTTAGAACAAGAAAAAGGCTGCACAAACCACAAATTAATGACTTTTGTTAAGTTCATCAGAGAACTGAGGAAGCAGGGCCAGACCCCAAAGGATACATATTATATGATTTATTTATATGACATCTGGAAAAAGCAAAACTGTAGAGAAGGTAAATAGATGAGTGGTAGCAAAGGGTTGAGGTTTGGGGAAGGGATTGAGTACAAAGGGATTGCAGATACAGAGGGGAAATATAAGATGATAGAAGTATGGTGACTGACTGACTACTCATCTTAGTTTGCCCAAGACTATTCCAGCGTTAAAACTAAAAGCCCAGTATGTTAGGATTCCCTCTTACTTCCAGGCACACCAGAATTGTTGGTGACCCGAGGTGGAAGTACTTTGTGTGGCACTGGCTTGGTAGATACATGCTCTATGCCTTTGTCACAACCCACAGAACAGGACATTGAAACAGGTGAATTTTATTGTGTGGAAAAAAAAAATTTAAACTCAACTAATATGTCATCATAGAAGAGTGTTACAGGCAAGAAATAGTTATATAATAGAAAAACAAGTATAAAAAAACTGAGTAATTTTTTTTTTAATCTGACCTTGGGTCAGGCCCTTTTTACCCTGGGGCTTCGATACTCTTGCTGTATTAAACACATAGTAGAATTAAAGAGCCAGAACACTTTCTTCAAATCTATTGCTACAAATCTATAGAAAGCTACCACAGACAGTTGCACAATTAATGATCTGTTAAGACAGTAAGCAAGGACTTCTGGTTTCTGGTTTCATGTGTAAGGAGCTTGAAAGTTGCCACTCCAACCAGCTTTTTCACTTGTCTGACAAGTAAAAAGCTGAACAGACTGAAAAATCAACTATTGCTTAATTCATAAGAGAGGGGCGGACTCAGGGCATATGGCTTCCCCCAGAACTGGAGAAACAGTCAGGCAAACACAGGTCATTGTAGGTTACCAGAGACTCAGTACCTTTGGCCTAAGAGCTGTTCTAGTGTGAGAGCCTTGGTCAGAGCCTGCTTTCGCTCTGAGATCTGCTCCCAAATAAGCTTCAGTTTCCCTCTTTGCAGTACTGTAGGGTCACTGACAAATTCATTTCTCTTCTTTTTTTTCCCTAGAATTTTTAAAAAGTAAAGTTTCTCTTAGGTAGAGTTTCTCTGTTGTTCATATATATATATATATATATATATATATATATATATATATATATATAATCTAGTCTTCAAGATTAACCTATGAAGTTATGTTAATTTCAGTGAAAGTTGGCTATATATTTTTGACCTTCACTTGATCTTCACTGTCAGTGTTTTCTCTTCCATTGATTTTAGATCTGTAGACACCACTGGCTAGTTAGTTCACCTTGGTATACTCAGGGGAAGGAAGGAGGATAGGATTTAGTGTTTCACATAGAGCTTCTTGGTGTGGAAAATGTCTTGATAACATTAGTCCCTTGGTTAATTGGCTATAAGTCATAGATTTTTGAAGTTTTAGAAAATGGCAGTATTTTATTCTGATTCATCAGCCCCATTACTCTTTTGCTTTAAAAAAAACCCCAAAGTTCCTGTATTTTACTAAACTTAGCTGTATTATTTATGCAGAATATAACAAACATCCTATGATCTAACTTACAGTTCTTACCAATGGCTAAAATATTCTAATGTTCAGTAGAAGTTGCATTAAAGGACTAACTAACAGGGTAATGGTACTGGTGAATTGATCTATTTGAAGATAATAGATTAATCTGCTGCCCACAATTTGTAAAACACAACAGGATTATCACTATATATTAGTGATATTTTATTACTCAAGTAACTAGCAGTTTCTGGCACATAATAAGAGCCAAAATTTTTTTTACATTTAAATGTTTATACATGCATAATAAATGTATAGACAAATTTTATACATTTGAAAAGAGTATACTGAGTAATTTTTGTATAAACTACACATTGTTGTTCCCTTAGGTTTAAAGAAATTATTTATGTTAGGAGTTCTTTTACCATGTTTCCCCAAAAATAATACCTAGCCAGACCATTAGCTCTAATGCATCTTTTGGAGCAAAAATTAATATAAGATCCAGTCTTATTTTAATATAAAAAAGGATATAATATAGTATAATATAAGACTGGGTATAATATAATATAATATAATAAATATAATATAATGTAATACTGGGTCTTATATTAATTTTTGCTCCAAAAAACGCATTGGAGCAGATGGTCCAGTTAGGTCTTATTTTCGGGGAAACATGGTAGGTAGATAGGGATGAAAAAACAAGTACTTTCTACAACCAATAGACCTTTTTCATCTTGAGTATATTTCTCCTTTATAAGAGGTATGTTCAAAGCTTTTTCTCCAACACTGTATATAAAAAAGCTTTGTAGGCCTACTGCTATACCTACCAATTTGCTGTTTCTATTGATTCTAATTTCAGTAGCTGAAATATTATTCACAAATCATTTCCTACAACCTTAACAGAAAAAAAATTAAAGGTTATCCAACTTAATTATTAAAATAACAATAAGGCATATGAAGATGACTTATCTCAGCGAATAGAAAGATAAAGACATTCAAAGAAAAAAATGCATGAATCAACTAATAAAGATCTTCAGAGAATTTATCTTCTTGTTATTAAGATAATCTGATTCATTCTCATTTCAAATTTTAATGTACATTGATTAAAAATGAGAGCTAAATCATAATAGGACACCTGAAGTGGTAAACTAGTAAAAGATTCTCATAAATATGAGAAACAAAAACGTGTGTATTTATATACTTTGAAAAATAGCATCAGTTCAAGAAAAATAATATTAAACATTTATGAAAGTGATTATATTTATTACTATATTTAAATCTGCTTTTACATTTGTTTAATTTCTTCACAATGAAACTGCCTACCTGTGTCAGAAGTTCACAGTTTACTCACAGCTAAATAAAGAGCTGCTTATTATATTGTCATGCACCTCTCTTTCTTCAGGTCCACATCACTCATTTAGGTACAAACCTTTAGGTGGAAACATTTCCTAGGGAGGCTACAGAACTTGCAACTTGTACTCTGGGAACAGAGCGATGCATTTAAATCTTAATTTGACCACTTGAGTCGGTTACCTTAATGTCACTGGACTCCAATTTTCTCATGTGAATTATAGAAATGACAGCAAGATTATTGCCTTGAGAGGCAAATAAAATAATACATTTAAAGTTCTTAGTATGGTATAGGACATAGTGAGTTATCAGTCATAGAATAATAATTATTATTAACATATTACATCAGTAGAATCTTATAGACTATGAGGCAGTCATATTTTCTGTTTTCTGAAAATTTTTACGAAAAAATTGGATTATGAATTTCTAAGTGCAATAAAATAAAAGAGTTAGAGACTCAATCATATTTTCCCTTTCTATTTTGGAAAACTCCAAACACATAGAAAAGGTTCCAGAATAGTAAAACAAACACTGATATTTACCAACTTTTCACTTTTTGACACATTAGCTGTATCTCTCCTTCATGTTTCAATACATCTGCATAAATCTCCTTAAAACAAGAACATTCTCCTACATACCCTCAGTATAAGGATCACATTCAGGAAGTTCAACATTGTGAAAAAAAGCCCCTGTGAAAATTAATACAGGAAACCTCAACTAAGATTGGAGTCTGGAGTACCGGTGGGGCACTTTCATACTCTACCACTCATTCTTGCATCTCCAACAGGAGGCTGTTTTCTACTTACCATCCTACTAGGAGAGAGAAAGATTTTCTCCTCCTCCAGCAATGACCCAGCTAAAGAGAGACAGTCACGATTCAGCCAATGAAAAGCCACTACTACACTTTGAACTCCCAGTTTCCTCCAATGGACTCTTTGCTTATAGTAGCTCCTCCCAACCTTCCCCGTCCCATGAAAGAATGTTCCTCTCCTTTGTTCTCTGGACTTACCTGTGGTTTTGCAGAGGCTCCTGTGTCCTGGGTTACCGATCTTTGCTGTTCCTGAATGAACATATTTTCTTGCTTTATTGTTTTTTTTAAAGTTTAACATTGATATACTACTATTATGTAATAATATATAGTTCATTTTCAAATTCCTTCTGTTGTCCAAGTAATGTTCTTTATAACTTTTATTTTTATTTTCATTTTGATCCAGGACATTATTCTTTTGTCTTTCTTAATCTAGAAAATCCCCAGTGTTTTCTTCTTGTCTTTCATGGTATTATTTGATTTGAAGAGTATAGATCAGTTGTTTCACAGTTGTTTCAAATCTTGTCTGTTTTCCCAGTCCTATATTTAGATTCACCTTCTTGGTTGGATGCTACCATAGCTGGTGCTGTGTCCTTCTCAGTGCCTCGCAGCAGGAGGCTCATGACTTCTCATTCTGTGTGATTTTTAAGTTGATCTTTTGGAGTGTTCACCAGATTTCATAATTTATAAAGGCTCCTCTGTTCATTTTCTAATTGACAAATAATCCATGACTGATATTTTGAGAATGGATAGATCCAGTTCCCCAACAAATTTTCACCTATTGATTTTTACTATGGAAATGTGATTTTAGCCTGAATCAGTTACTACAATAATGGTTGCAAAGTGATGACTTTTCTAATCATACCATTTCTTCTGTATTTATAAGTTGGCATTCTTCCATAAGGAAGAAACCTCCCGTCATTTAAAAAGTATATAGGCCCATGGATTTTTAAAATTATGATTAAACATTTTAGAGCACATTCAATACATGCAAGATAAGTGTGTCAACTATTTTTTCAGGTCGAGAAGATCAGAGCTGTGCATTGTCCCTGTTGAGGATGATCTGGGATTCAAAGCTTGTTGGAAAATGCCAGGTGTTAGATTCTTTATAGGGAAGGATTTCTACAGTTGATGTCGTTGTAAAGATATATTTATGCTTTGTTGATAACATGTTGGGGTATTTGTAGTGATGCTGCTCTCAATATTGATAGATGTGTGACACAATTTGTTTTTCAATATAAATTTCTATCCATTATAATACTATTTAGGATATAAAACACTTTATTTATAGGAGTGCTGAACACAGAGTAGTATGACTAATGTTAGAGCAAAAAGCTTTCCATTTGTCTGTCCTAAACATATAAAATGGCATATTAAGTAAAACTTTATTCTATGCTTCAAGATTTTTCCTTGGAATAATTATTTGTTCTGGTCAGAAATAAATAGGTTTTTGACCCAAGGGGAGAGATCTGTATTGAGTTTTCATTTGCACAACTATTCGACTTAGAATTACTGCCCTAGAAAAGTTCCCAATTCTACTGATTTTCCCAATCTCATATTTTAACATGAAGCGTTATTAAGTCTGTTGCCTAACAAATCACTCTTTTTGTAAGCAACCCATTTTTTTCTACCTGATTAATTTTAAGATACTTTTTGTTTGCTTTGTTGTTCTAAAATTTTACTATGATGTACAGGTAACCCCCATATAATATGGTTGTTAGGTTCCCAAAAAAATGCCGTGTTATATAATCCGTGTTATACGAAACAAAGAACTAGTACAAAAAAGGGGGTTAGGTTCCAAAAATTAAGAAAACATATTGTTATACTTTTATAATTAAGAAAAATATCTTTATTAAAGCAATTTTCACCAAAATTATAACATATGAATATGTACTAAATAATTTTTTCTTCCTCATCACTACTACGCACCATTAACCGAGGGCGGGTTTTTTTAACAAGATATCTTCATCCTCTGAACTGAGTACTCCATGAAAAAAATGGATTTAAAATTCTAATAAATTTTAAAATTCTGCAGTCAAATCTGATATGACATCCAGGCTCAAATGAAAAATTCCAAATGAGATATCTTTTGCTTTTAAAAGCTTTTATTACATTCCGTGTTATTTGGGGATCTCCCTAATTCCAAATAAGATATTTTTTGCCCTTAAAATCTCTTATTACGCTCCGTGTTGTTGGGGGTTTTCCCCAATTTTCGAACCATGTTAGAGCAAAACTGTGTTACAGAAGTGCCGTGTTATATGGGGGAGAGGGGTACCTGTATGTAATTATGAAATTATTTTTATTTATCCTTTTATTTAAATATTGCTTCTTTCCCATTCTCTCTATTTTTTCTTGGAAACATTTTTGCTGTATGTGGGATCTTTTCATTTTATCATCTGTGTCACTCATTCCCCTATAATATCTCTCTCTTCACCACTCTGTGTAACTTTTTCTATCTCCATACTTATCTCTTTATCTGTATCTAACTATATTTTCTTCATTTGTTTTTCAATTTAGATCTTTTCAAATGTCATTCTTTTTTTAGTACCTTGTTTTCTTAGTATTTTTTTCTTTTACATAAAATTTCAATTCCTTCTTTTATGTCCATAATTATTTCTAAATTATTTCCTTTATTTTCTTTCTTTAGATTATTGTAACTTTTCCTTATATTCTTGGGGTTTTTTTTTCTAATCAAAGTAGATAATTTTCATAAACATTATACAACTTTATAATTGTGAGTTCATCTTTAAATGGACTGGTTTTCCTATGGTAATCCACTGATCAGGTTGTAGAGTATCTCTTCAGAACAGTTTGCTTTTGTTTTGTTCACCATCCCAGGTTTATCACAATAACATAATTATGTTAATTTCTTGGCTTTTATTTTATTGAACCAAATTTTGTACCTTAAATGAGGCCGAGATCAAAATCTCCGGAGAAACTTTTTTTCCATTAAAAAAAAATCAAAAGAAGCAGCACCTTTCTTATTATTTTCCCCTGAAGTGGAGGATGTCTTCCTGCCACTCTTTTATTGGGAGGACCACTACTTGAGGGTCCTATCTTTTTTATTTTTTTTTATTTTTTTTAAATTGGGGAATATTGAGGGGAATATTGGGGAATAGTGTTTTTCTCCAGGACCCATCACCTCCAAGTCGATGTCCTTCAATCTAGTTGTGGAGGGCGCAGCTCAGCTCCAAGCCCTGTCGCTGTTTCCATCCCATGCAGGAATTGAACCAGCAACCTTGTTGTTAAGAGCTCCTGCTCTAGACAACTGAGCCATCCGGCCGCCCCTCCCGCAGCTCAGCGGTAGCTCAGCGGCAGCTCGTTGTGTTCAATCTAGTTGTGGAGGATGCAGTACTGACCCCATGTGGGAATCAAACTGGCAACCCTGTTGTTCAGAGCGCATGCTCTAAACAACTGAGCTATCTGGCCGCCCCTTGAGGGTCCTATTTTAATGTGGGGTGTCAATTCTCACTCCTGGCGGTAGGCAGCACAAGGTCTATGCCCTCTCCTCACATGTGAACTCAAGCACACATCTCTGTATAATGAAAGCTGAACTACCTCCACCCTATCCCCATCCCACTGAGCATCAACATTCACTTACTGCTCCAATTTTTGGGTCCATCTTCATGTCAGCACCCTAGGGGTATCTCTTTCCTTCTCAAGAGTGTAGCTTTGTATATAACAGAATGCTTCTTATTTGGTTTTCACAGAATTTCTAGATAGAATTTCTAAAAGAGGACTTTTAAGTTACCAACTCAGACATATTGTTACATGTGGAAGTCTAATCCCATACCTTATAACTAATCTTTACTGCACCTTAAAATGTACATTAAAAGTATTTGTTGTGGCATAATTATGCCATGTAACCTTGTTCAGGACTAATAAATGTAAATGGAATTCTACTGGGGGAAGCTTCCTACACTTTCCTAGCAAGAAAAAGATAAACATTCCTTTTCTTCCTGCCTGGAACTTTAATCAATGCCTGCAGGTTGAATAGCCATCTGGTAGCCAGAACAATGAACGCAACATTCTAAAGATGGTCAAATAGGAAGGCAGAGAAACCTGGTTCCTAGACCATGTACCCCAGATCAGACCTCTGACAATGGGATTCTTTGCTGCATGGCAAAATAAACCAGTTTTCAGACTCTGGTAAATGCAGCAAAATGCAATTCAGATGGATACTGTAAAGGGTAGTTTCAAATAAATAAATTTATAAATACATTTTTTAAAAATATGCAGCTTCAAATCTTTTGTATCTAAATTGCAAAGGCAAAAATGTGAGACTAGCTAATGCACTTAGCAGCATTAGAATAAACAAATTGCACATTTAGGACTTGGAACACGTCATGCTTCTTCCTGGCACATGAAAAAAATAATCTCTGAAAACACTGTGCTTTTTCATGTCCTCATGCTTTTTCACCTGCTGTCCTCCAAACTAAACTGTTATATCACCAGCACTTAAAACAGTCTCTCATATCCCTTATTAAGTCATTTCTTTATTAATTCTTTAAATGAACAAATATTGTAGTAGATCACTGATAATCTACTAAGTGCCAGACACTCTTCTTGATGCTGGTGACATAGCAATAAGCAAAACAGACACAAATCTTGGCTGCTGTGAAGTTGGTAATTATGCTCTGTCAATCTTGGTTACATAACAAAGTATACATACTGAAATCTTTCCATATTTGTAAATACACAGAAACATAGTGGAATAATATTGGAAAGAAACCTATGACAAGTAATTTTTCTCAGGATATGATTTGGTTCTCTTATTTCACTTTTCATATTGCCTGGAGAATATTTATTGACACATATCACTTTTAGCACATGCTTATGAATCCAAAGCAATTATTTTCAGCACAGAACTTTCTCTTGAGATTCACAGTCATATCTTTAGCTTTCTTATACATAATTTAAATTAGGTAGCACAAAGATAAGATGCCTTTCTCTCCATCCCAATAGATATTCCTCTTCGTATATGACCTGCCTCACAAAAATACCTTCACCTACTCATTCATGCCATTTAAAATTGATCGTGTCATCCTTCTCCTTCACAAGAGTCCTGTGATTTTCCTCATGAAGTCCAGATCCTTAGCACAACATAAAAACGTGGCCCCTTAAAAGTCTCCAGCTGCAACTCCAGCTACTCCTCCGGATGTACCCTTCAATCCCACCATAAAGGATTATATTTTTACTAGCAATTGCACAAATGCACCACTCCCTTTTTCCTCTTTGCTTTTGCTCATGTTCTTTTTCTAGAATGCTCTTCCCCTTCACACCTAACTAACTCCTACTCAAGTGTCACTTCCACTTAAAACCTGCCTCTCACTATTCCAAAGTCCAATCCTCAGTTGCCCCCAACTCTGTGTTTTCTTAGGCACTGTGCTTACCTCTATTACAACAGGTAGAAAATTATTTTTTAAATGCTTATATTTCCAAAGGTCTTCTTATTCTATTAGTTTAATGGTAGTATACAATGATTCTGAATAAACAACAGAACACACAAACAAAAAAACTCTGCCTTTTCTTTCCAAAAAAGTTTCTTTTTGTTTTATAAAAATGTTAGATATTTCTCATTTTCAAGTTTTTAATCTAACCTTGTGAAACTAGCAAAAGCTAGGAAGTTCTAAATTTCATGAAAACAAATAGCTTATGGTGTATTTAGAATAAAAACTCATGTTTAAAAATAAATTAATTTAGTAAATTTTAAATTATTTTCCAGGTAATATTTGATTTTATGTTTAGTAAACTAAACATAGTAATAAAATTAGCAGGTTGAATTGTATAAGTTGTATTTTCATATTCCTGTAGTGTTATAAGTTATGGAAGCACCCAAAACAAGTCAGCTTTCATAAAAAACTACATTTTAGAAAATCACATAATTTCCTTATTATACAAATACAAATGCTACAATACTATAGAAAACAGGGATCCCAAAAGAAAATTGCCACTTTAAGATTGTACCACAACATCTCCTGTCAAATTTAACTGTTTTTAAAGTTATGTTCAGTTTTGAAGTTAATTCAGTTTTAGAAAAAGAAAAAATTCTCGATTAAAAAGATTTTTTGGCAATATCCATTGAATCTCATTTATATTTTTTCTTCATGTATATCAAAAAATACTCTTAATATTTAGGATCCTAAATCGTAAATGTGTAATCAAGTAGAAGTCCTTTAACTTCTCCCTCATCCTCTGTAATAGTAGCTGGAAATTTTGCACAAGCTTGATCACTCTCTCCTAAGTTTTCCCTTACTTCTAATTCTTATATTTATCTCTCTGTGATTTTTTTTTAAATTATACTATATCTTGAACACTCATATTTTGTGACATCCCCAGTAGCAGTTGATTCAGTGTGATGTACATGAAGCCTGAATGGTCCTTAATTTTGCTCTTCCTAGAGAGACCTTAGAACTCCACCAATCATGGATGACTGTGGAGTGAGCTGGAAAACAGGATTAAGTGGTTCTATTGTAAGAGACTAACCATGGTTTCCAAAGATGTTGGCTTCTCTCCACACAGACTGGGAGCATCAGAGCATCATAAGGATAGAAATTGTGTGTGTGTGTGTGTGTGTGTGTGTGTGTGTGTACGTACCTCTCTGTCTATCTCTATCTCTATCTCTCTCTCTATCATCTATATCTATCTATATTCATCTATATCTGTATCTATGTCTAAATCATAATATATTCTTATAGCCAGCTCCTCAGAGCATATGTGCCTAAAACATTTTGGGATGAGCAACCAGAAACATGTACTATTTTAAATAGGACAGCTTATGCAAAGTGTGTTCCTTAGCAATAGTGAGCTTTGTTTATATCACCTGGATAGGTTCTAGCTATGCATGGCCTTGTTAGAAAGTCAGGAGAATATAAGTTAACTTCATAACAAAATCCTGTCTTCATTGTTTTTCCTAATTTTGGCTGAGGCCCTCTCAAGGCTTCTTTATAGTTTTGGTTTTTAAACGAGTTTAAGGGAGGTGGCAAGTAGTATTGCAGCTAATGTCCACTAACTGTGTCCTGAAAAAGAAGCTGCCTTAGAGTGTCAATGGCAATGATGTTTTCTTTAGTCCAAGGAAACTGTCCCTCTAAGAATCCATCTTTTTATTACTGGTAAGAGCCTTTCTATAGGAGTAAAATCTTCTAAAATTATACAACTGCACCCAATTTTTCCTCATTTTGTTGTCTTATAAGACTAATACATTTCCTTAGAGAGTTAGTAAATTCTAGCAACCACCATATCTTGTTTTTCCAGTCCTCAAAGTGTTAAGAATTTGTTACCTCCCATCCAAGTAGTGGGTGTCAACTCATGTGATATCCCAATTGTGTCAAAATGTTCAATTAATGAGTTCAGCTACTTTTACAACAACTGTCAAAATGAACATTGTGTCACCTGCTTTTTGGGGGTGGAGAGTGTTACAACTGACTTCAAGGGAGAGAAGAATAGCAGCTCATGCCAAGAAAGGTCATGGATTTACTGGAGCCATGAGTCTATTGACTCATCTCTGTGTCAAAAGGGGAAGTCACAGTAGAGAGCAGTTCTACAGAAACAGATCAGCCCAGAACGGGGGCCAAGTGGATTTCTAGAAATTCTGTGAGACACTGTGATATTAGCAGTAACTGAGCAGTGGTTATGGCTGACAAGTTTTATATTGTTTTGAATCATTTCATTTCTTTGAGCCCCTGCCATTATTTCTAGGATTAAACTCCAAAAAGTTGAGAACCACTGCATGTATAAATAAAGCCATTTGAAAAGAAGCCTATTATTTACTTCTATGTAACAGAAAACAACTAACTCTGGCTAGGGATTGTTATACTAATAAAGAGTTTAACAGTTTGGGATGTCTATGTTGCATAACAAACCACCCAAAATTTAGTGGACGAAAGCAATCACAACATTTATTTTGCTCATGAACCTGTAACTTGGGCAGGCCGTACTGGGTACAGCTTATCCCTCCCATTGGTATCTACTGGAACTGCTCAAAGGCTAGAGGCTGGAATCATTTGAAAGCTAATTCTGTCACATATCTGGTTCTTGATACTGAGATGTAGGCTGAGACCTTAGCTGGAAACATCAGTCACAACACCCATTCATAGCTTCTCCATTTAATCTATTTCCTTAAGACGTGGTATTAGTTCCATGAGCAAGTGTCTCTAGAGACAGAGCCAGATGGAAGCTTGTCACTTTCTGGACCCAGCATTAAAAGTCATGCAATATCTTGTCTACCACATTCTATTTGTCAAAGTAGTCACATAAACTTACCTAACTTTCAGAGAAAGGGGAATGGATTCCATTTCTTGGTAAGGGATTGATAAAGTTCCACAAGAGCATGTCAAAGCAGAAATACTGCTGTGGATATTTTAGGAAAATACAAAATGCTATAGTCTGCCCTTTGGTCATAATAATTCACATCCCTCCCACACACAAAATACATTTTAGTGAATATTCTATTTGTCCTACATTTTCTATGATTTTGTTACTTCTTTGCCTTTTTTAAATTAATGGGATTTTCTTTTTTAAATTCCACTTTTGCTCTATTGTTTTGAAGTCATGCTTCTGAAAAGTTATAAAGAATGATACTCTTTATGATTTTAAAATGTATATATTAGATATTTTGACACATATACAAACCTAACAGATTTTAAAAATAATCAGTAGCTCTGTGTTTGTCCTAAGCAATGCAAGTATCTTACCACACTTTAACTCTGACTATCCCCTGTCAGCTTGATATGTGTTTCAATCAGCTTGGACTGCTATAGCAAAATATAATAGACTGGGTGCTTAAATTACAGACATTTATTTCTCACAGTTTGGTGAAAGTCCAAGACCAAGGTGCCAGCAGATTTGGTATCTGGTGAGGGACTACTTCCTGGTTTGCAGATGGCTGCCTTTTTGCTGTGTCCTCACATGGAGTGGAGAGAAAGGGCTGTGGTCTCTTCTTATAAGGGCCTAATCTTATCACGGGGCTCTAGTCTCATGACCTCATCTAAACCTAATTACCTCCCAAAGGTTTTATTTATTTTCCAAATACCATCACATTGGGAGTTAGGGTTTAAACATGTGAATTTGAGGGAGACAAACATTCATTCCATAACAATGTACTATTACTTTCTAATATTTTAGATTTGGCCAGTTTCCCACCAAAAGTTAGGTATTCTTATATTTGCTTTAAGAAGTTAGAAAAAAAGTACAGTTGACTGTTGTTATATTAACCCATATTTTTTACCAATTTTTTTCTCACCACTTCTTTATTCATTGGGATATAATTCACATATGATAAAATTCACCAGTTTAAAGTGTACAATTTAGTGTTTTTTTAGTACATCCACAATGTTGTGTAACCATCACCAATATCTTAAAACATTTAATCCCCCCCAATCAAAACCCATACTCGAAATGTGGAGAGTTACTCCCCATTTCCCACTCCCCCAGCTCCTGACAACCTCTAATCTACTTTCTGTTTCTAGAATTTGTCTGTTCTGGACATTTACTCTAAATAGGATCATACAATATGTGGCCTTTTATGTTTGGTTTATTTCACGTAGCATAATGTTTCAAGTTTCTTCCATGTTGTAGTGTGCGTTAATACCTCATTCCTATTTGTAGCTGAGAAGTATTTTACTGTATGGATATATCTCATTTGGTTTATCCATTCATCAGTTGATGGACATTTTGATTGTTGCTTCCAATTTCTGGCCATTATGAATAATGCTGTGAATACCAGAGTTTTCCATAATGGTGATACCATTTGCATTTCCACCAGCAATCTCTGAAAGTTTCAATTTCTCCACATTCTGACCATCACTTGTTATTTTCTGTTTTCTGTTTTTGTTTGTTTTCTTTTTGATTATGGAAATCCTAGTGGGTATGAAATACTATCTCCTTTTGGTTTTCATTTGTTTATGCCAGTTGACTAATGACATTGAATATCTTTTCATGTGCTTATTGTCCATTTACGTATCTACCTTAGAGAACTGTCTGTTCAAATATTTTGCCCATTTTTAATTGGGTTATTTGTCTTTCTTTATTATTGGGATATAAGAGTTCTTTACATATTTTGGATACTAGACCCTTATCAAATATATGATATGCAAATATATTCCCTCTTTCTTTGGGCTGTCTTTTCAGTTTCTTGATAGTATCCTTTGAAACACAGAAATTCTTAACTTTAACGAAGGCTAATTTATCTGTTTTTTCATAGGTTGCTTAAGTTTTTGGTGTCATATTTAAGAAACTGCTACCTTGGGGTGGCCAGTTAGTTGAGTTGGTTAGAGCACTGTGTTCTTAACAAGATTGCCAGTTCGATCCCCACATGGGCCACTGTGAGCTGTGCCCTCCACAACTAGATTGAAACAATTAATTGACTTGGAACTGATGGGTCCTGGAAAAACACACTTAAATTAAAATAAAAAGAAAAGAAAAGAAACTATTGCCTAATATCAAGTATAAAGATTTATACCTTTGTTTTCTTCTAAGGGTTTTACATTTTTATCTTTTACATTTAAATCTTTGATCTTTTTAAAATTAATTTTTGTTTATGGTATGAAGTAAGGGATCTAACTTCATTCTTTTGTACATAGCTGTCCAGTTGTCTCAGCACCATTTGTTGAAAAGATTATTTTTCTCTCATTGAATGGTGTTGCATCCTTATAAAAATCAATTGACTATATATATTTTGTTTTATTTCTAGACTGTTCTATTTTATTGATCTGTTTATCCTTGTGCCAGTACACATCGTTTTGGTGACTGTTGCTTTGTAGTAGGTTTTGAGACGAGGAAGTGTGAGTCCTCCAACCTTGTTCTTTTCAAAGATTGTTTTTCCTATTCTTGTTTTCTTGTATTTCCATATGGATTTTAAGATCAACTTGTCATTTCTGTAAATAAGGAAGTTGAAATTTGATAGGAATTGCATTGAATCTGCAGATCAACTTGGGGAATACCACCATCATAAAAATTACAAGTCTGTCAATCTATAAACACAAAATAGCTTTTAATTTTAAAATCTCTTTCAACAATGGTTTGTAGTTTCGTTGTGCAAGTCCTCATCACTTCATTCATCTTGGCTGTTCCATCTGGGATTCTTTTCCTTTGGTTTAAAGAATATCTTTTAGAATTTTCTTTCCTGAGAAAATTCTCTCAGTTTTTCCTTGTTGGAAAATGTCTTTATTTTTGCTCTCATTATTGAAAGAGTTTTTTCCTTGTTGTTAAATTCTAAGTTGACAGTTATTTTCTCTTAGCGTACTGAAGATAGTATTTCATAGTATTTTTCTTTCATTATTGCTGCCGTTGTCAGTCTAATTGTCATTCTTTCTATGTGAGGTTGAACCATCACCTTTTCCTATACAATTTAGAATCAACTTTTTAAGATAAAACTGTACCTTTTTGGAATATAGTGTAAAGCTGCAATAATTTATTCAGCTTGGAGAAAAGAAGCATGTTTACAATATTAAGTTTTCCTTTCAATGATATCAAATATTGGTCCTTAATATCTTTTATTAAAGTTTTATAATTATCTACATATTGCCCTTGCTCATTCTTTGTTAGATTTGTCCTCAGATATTTATGTTTTGATGCTATTATAAAATGATATGGATATATATCTGTATCATATTAGAAAGTGAAATAGATATATATGCTATCTATTTTTAAATTTCATTTTCTAATTTTTGCTGATACATGGAAGTACAATTCACTTTTTAATATTTCTCTTATATTCAGCAACTTGCTATACTCTCTTCTTCTTCTCATTTCTGAATATTTATCTGTATGCCTTGAGAGGAGTTTCTATACGTTCCCCCACATCATCTGAAAATAACAATGCTTTTCTTTACTGCTGTCCGTATTCATTCATTTTTGTCATTTTTCTTGTGTTTGTTAGAAACTTCAGTGTAATATTAAACAGAACTGGCAAAATTAAACATTTTTGTCTTTTATCTGAGTTTAAAGAACTGCTTTTAACATTTCTTATTTAAGTTGATGTTTTTGGTAGCATTATTTAACCTTAATTTTGTGTACAAAAGATGTTGTGGCAGAAAAAAGGATAAACAGATTATTCTATTTCACTGTTTCATGTTGGAATTGGGAATAGGATCTGAAATTTTGAAGTAGTGCCTTCATGAATCACATTATATTTAGCCTGAAAATGTTTAATCTCATCAACATTTTCTTGTCTATGAAAAGCTAAACATTTTTTTCCCGATGTATAATAAATACTGTGGGCCTGGGATGAATTTAATGATTTTCAAGATTATTAGGTAAGTCAGACTGTAAATATTTCAAGATCATTATTAGCAAAAAAAAGTGATATTTATCTTCTCTTTGGAGAATTAAAAGAGTGCTCTTTTTTATTAGGGAATTTTTGGAAATTTCCTCACTTTATTATCACTTTAGCAAGATGCTAGGTGAATATCATTAATATTTTTAAGGCATAACTTAAAAATGTAATTGAATCTGAATTAACAATGGTATTCCTAGAAAAAAATAAACCCAATCTGTTTAAATGGAAGTTAATTTTATAATAAATGGGGACTTAGGAATATGTAATCAGCATATGAATATTTTCCTCATGCAAACCTTGCTTAAACATAAAATACCATAACAAAACTAAAAGGCTTAATTTATTATAGTGGCATGACTTGGTAAAATTTTAAATTAATATTTTCTGCTTTCAAGTACAAAGCCTAGTAACAGATTTTTTCATCAGCTATATAGTTGTATGTCTCCGCTAACTTATTTTCCATATGCATGCAAGCAGCTATAACAAGGTATGCTAAAACTTTGAGACAATCTTTTATAGACCCCCAAGGTCTCTGTAACCCAAAGTCTTAGATAGCAACCCAGTTTGCCGATAGCCTCCTGGCTTTGGATCAAGTCCACTTGGAAAATTGTGGAGAACTTCAATTAATGCATTTCTTGAATATGCTTAGCTATTACTGTAATTTTTGGATTAACTTCCTATACTTCATTGTTTTCAATTGTCACATTTGCACAGTTGCAGAGCTGGCTGTGTCTATGAAAGCAAATGATATATTTTGCCAAATGAGGGATAACACTTACCTTCAACTGAAGAATTGAAAGAATGAAGTCATGTTCTCAGCTACTGAGAGCTATTCCTAAGAGACATTGTGGAGAATGGTTGGTGCTTAGGTCAAGTCTATTCTAAGGAAGGGATTTAATTTGTAGTTTACCTGGAGTTCCATTTTTTTTCATATTCTTTCAGAATATTTGGAACTAGTAATAAAAAAATATTTGTTCTGTCAACACATTTAGGTAGGTGAGAATTGTTATTCAATGCTGATTTTAATCTGGCACATGTCACTAATAGCCTACTGGGCACCAGCAATTCTTACTTCAAATAACACAGTGTGACAAGCATTGAGACAAAGGACTCCTCTATACTCGTGGTGACCTAATGGATGGGAAGACAGAAAAGTTCAGATTGGATGTCCTATCATGAAATTACTCTGTTAAATAGGATGCATACCTAAGACAGTGTCTGCTTCTCTCATGTTTCGGAAGACCCTAAATTACTGAAGATAATAACATTTTCTGCCATCTTATGATATCTATCCAGCATAAATTATTAATCACTTTCCCTACAAGGTATTGCTTTGAGCAGTTTCTAGCCTAGGACAGTCTTCATTAATGACCTCCTCCTGGTATCAGAATGGATGCCATTTCCATGCATGTACATCATCTATTATATTTGCCCTAAGTACTCTGTGATTATGCATCCTGGGGTCAGCCTCAAGGAGGCACATCTCACAAACTCAGTGTACTTGCTCTGTTTTGGCATGTATGTGAGACATGAACAATGTCTACTTCAAAGACTGGATTCTGAACTTTAGAAAATATAATTTCAAAGTTTTGCTGGTATTGACATTAGTTAGGCAGTCTAGATAGAAGGGACTGCTTTATGCTTATTTGAATGACATATTATGATTTAATAACCATGGCTTCATATTCTCTAGAAATTAACCTATTATAAAAATAGTTCTTTCTTTTATACGTGATTCTTTATAACCCTGACTGACTGGGATGAGAGATAATGAGTACAAAGAAAGAGATGGGGAACATTCATATACAATGTGGCCCATCATAAGAATGCAGAGAAACCTCTGAACAAATGCACTCACTATTGCTCTTTTTAGTATTGATGAATGGTTCTAAGTAAAAGAAGAAAGAAGGAGCACTGTAGTTGAGAAAAAGATGTCTAATTTCAAAATAAAAGACTTCTGGGCTGAAACAAAGATCAAAGGAGGAATCAATAACTATAACAACAGAAACTACTGTTAAAGATGTAATTATTAACTGCAGGATTCACATAGAGAACAAATTACAAACAAGGATATCTGTGTTATTGATGGTCAGACTATTAATATTTTTAGATCGTGGCTTTTCAAAATATTGTTAAAGTGCAAAGGATGCATAGGAAGAATGTGCTTTGTAAGCATTTTATTTGGCATGTTGTTGGTGTTAGAGTTAGTCTGAAAGTGTTCAGTATGGCTTCTTTTGTTGCCAGTATAGGGGCAGTTGATCAATCAAGTTGTTGGGTTGACACTGAGAAGCTAGGACCCTGTGTAGCACAGCGTAGCCTGCTCTCTTGATATGGAGAGCTAAATTCATATGTTGAAACCTAATGTCCAGCCTAATAGAGATGGGGCCTTTGGTAGGTGATTAGGTTGTGAAGTTGGAAGTCTCATGAATGGAATTAGTGCTCTTATAAAAGAGACCCTGCAGAGCTCCGTGAGCCTCTTCCATACAGCAAGAAGTTGGCAATCTGCAACTCGGCAGAGGGCCTTCACCAGAACTGGACCATGCTGGCATTCTGACTTTGGACTTCCAGACAACAGAACTGTAATAGTGTGTTTCCCTGAAAATAAGACCTAGCTGGACAACCAGCTCGAATGCGGCTTTTGGATCAATGATATGATATGATATTATGATTATAATATAATATAATATAATATAATGTAATATAATGTAATAATACCGGGTCTTATTTTACTATAATATAAGACTGGGTCTATAATATAATGTAATGTAATATAATATAATACTGGGTCTTATATTAATTTTTCTCCAAAAGAAAGACATTAGAGCTGATTGTGGGGCTAGGTCTTATTTTTGGGGTAACACTGTATATAAATCTCTATTGTTAATAAGCCATCCTGGCAATGGCATATTGTTATAGCAGCCTGAACAAACTAAGACAGGACTGGTGTCTATAATATATTAAGAAGTATCAAAACTCAACCTTAAAAAATCCAGTTAGAAAACGCACATAAAAAATGAACAGACGTTTTACTGAACAGGATATACAGACAGTACATGAACTCAGAAAAATGTGTTCAACATCATTAGCTATTAGAGAATGAAATGAGAACCACAAGGAGCTATCACTACCCAGTGTCCCCACCCATCAGAATGGCTAAGATAAAATATAATGGGCAACACCAAATGCTGCTGAAGATGCAGAGAAGCTGGATCTTTCATACATTAGTGGTGGGAATGTAAATGATTCAGCCATTCTACGGACTAGTTTGTCAGTTTCTTTTAAAACTAAAAAGGCACCACACAAGCCTGTAATTGCACTCTTGCACATTTATTACAGAAAAATGAAAACTCATGGCCAAGCAAAAACTGTATACAAAAGTCATAGAAGCTCTATTCATAGCCCTCCCTAAAACTAGACGGGGCCCAAATATGCTTCAGTGGGTGAATGGTTTAAAAAACTGTGGTTTATCCATGTTATGAAATACTACTCAGTGGTAAAAGGTAAAGTAGTAATGCATGCAACAATTTAAATGGATTTCAAAAGAATTATTTTTATGAAAAGAGTCTATCTCAAAAGTTTACATATTGTATGATTCCATTACATAATATTATTGAAATAGCAGATCTATAGAGACAGAGAATAAATTATTCATTTCCTGGGTTTAGGGATTGAGAGAGGAGGGGGGAAAGGCATAAAGGAAAATAGTATGAGGGAACCCTGTGGCAATAGAACAGTTCAGTATCTTGACTGTGATAGTGGTTACACAAAGTTACATGTGATAAAATTGTATAGAATTATATACACAATTATGTGCTTGTAAAACTGATAAAATCTGAATAAATTCCGTGGACTGTATCCATGTTAATTCCCTGGTGGATAGTATACTACTATAATTATGCAAGATGTTGTCAAACACCTCCCTATACTTTTGTATTTGTTTTGCAACTGTATTGACTTCTGACACCAACTACCCAGAGTCAGACCAAACTTCACTGGTAAGGATACTGTCCTCCATAAGACTGCCCTCACTTTAGACCCCAGCTGCAAGTTAAGGGGTCTCCAGGTCACCCTCACTCCTAAAAAGCTGGCTGCAAATTTGGCCATTCTCAATATCTTTTCAGGTTCAATAATTTGATAGAATGATTCACAGGACTCGGGGAAACACTGTACTTCAATTACAGTGTTAGCAAAGGGTTGAAAATCAGAACCAACTATAGGTAGATGATGATAGATAGATGATAGATAGATAGATAGATGATAGATAGATAGATAGATAGATAGATAGATAGATAGATAGATAGATAGATAGATAGATGATAGATAGATGATAGATAGATAGATAGATAGATAGATAGATAGATAGATAGATAGATGATAAATATAGATAGTAGATGGATGAATAATAAATTGCAACTAATGGTAGAAGATTTTGGAGTGAGAGTCTGTGAACCATGAAACAATCCAGGCACCCTGAAAAAAAAGATTGCCAGAACTGACAATACATACAAAATTAAAACACAAAAATATGTAAGACATGTATAGTAAAGTAGTAAAAGATTGGTAATTGTGATATATAAGGAGTTCCTATACATCAGCAGGAAAATAAAACCCAAGAGAACTACTAACAGGGATATTAATAGAAAAAAATCAGGAGAAATGATTTTTTCCAATAAACATATACCAAGAGTCTCAGTATCACCAAAGAAACGCGAAGTAAAATATTGAGACATCACATCTCAATGATCAGATTGCCAAAAGTTTACATGCTTGAAAGTGACTAGAGTATTAGTGATGGAAAGTGTCCTCACACACTGTGGTAATGTAAACAGTTTAGGTTTTTTCTGAGTAAAGCACATTAAAAAGCATACTAACATAAGAGACTCTCTTTATTTTATGTTCTTTCCCTTTACTAATCTTAATGGGCACATATTAGTGCACATTTACTTCACTTATTAACAAAAATATTTTTAAAAAACACAGAATTTCCATGAAGCAAATCAAGTTTTCTGAAAATAATAATTTGGGAAAGATATTTTTGAAAGTGTACTTTGTTGTCAAAATTGCTTTAAAGGTTTTATGTGAAACAGACTCATACAAAAAGTGAATTCAAATAAGTGTATTTGAATTCCCTAAAAACCCAATGCTTAAATATTCTATCTGGTTACATTACTGTGATGCATAAAGACTAACATATGATGAACATCAAGGCGCAACTTTGGTCATTTTTTATAGATAGATAAGTGGAGATCCTTGAGGGTACATGTAAATCTCTACCCTCGTTTGTCAGGGGGGAATCAGTGTATGTGTGGTCTTCTGGGAATCCTTTGCATTTACACTGCTATGGTGTCGTTAAGTGTATTTTAGCCAGAGATATGAAAGGATATAAAAAATTCAAGGAAACTAATGGGAAGAGGCAATGCATTGCCATCTGTTACTCTAAAGAAAACTATCTTTTAATACACTGGTAATTCTTTTCTTTAACATTTCAAAAAGAAATCCACCATTCCAATGGTTAAGGAAAACCCGAAATCTCATTGAGCTATGAATCATTCTGTATTGAAATATACAAATTTTTTTTTTAAATTCTTAGAAATTCTGTCCCTAGGTAACTATTTACTTTTTGCCAGTGGAACGCTTTGTTAGGGAAACTGAGAATTCAATAATAAAAGTAAGTGAAAATTTTATCATATGGCACAAATTGCTATTAAATATTGTTCAGGGTATCAATGATATAATTAGAAATACTAAATTTCAAAAGACTAATTCAACCCAATTATGCATTTGGGTTCAATATTACAAACAGAGCAGGCCTTCTCATTTAACCCCTCCTTAGCATCTCTCCTGAACATACCATGTTTTTGAACTGGTGATATACCTGAAAGTACTCCACTTTCAGGTGTGGAATATTAAGACAGTAGTCTGAGTTGGAAGGTGGATGTTAGTGTCAGGAGATAAGAGCTTAGTTGGGGACTTAGCATTGCTGGGGCAATTTTCATCTTCCATTTCAGATTGCACATTGGAACAAAGAATGGGGAATGAGGCAATTTCTTGCTTAGAGTGAACCCATTCATATTTTAGAAAACACATCTGGTTAATAATGCTGTCACAAATTTCCAGAGCTCACAGTAATAGTGAAAATTGGCTTTATTTTCATTCAAAAGGAGATGGTCATGGAAAATATCTTTAAAAGTATGCTCCAAATTTTCAGTTCACTTTAGAAATTGTTTGTGGCCAAGGACCAGAAAAATTTATTTAAAATATAGTTATATACAACATTGTATTAGTTTCAGGCACATACTATAGTTATTCACCATTATATACCTAAAGAAGTGATCACCACTGTAAGTCCAGCAACCATCTGACACCATACCACGCTGTCACAATATTATTGACAATATTAGCTATGCTGTACATTACACCCCCATGACTAATTTGTTTTATAACTGGAAATTAGGACCACTTATTTCCCTTAACGTCCCCCTTCTCAATTTTTCAGTTACAGTTAACATTCAATATTATTTTATATTAATTTCAGGTGCACAGCGTATGTGTAGACAATTATGTATTTTAAGAAGTGATTCCCCCTGAGTAGTACTACCTGGTACTATGTGTAATTATTACCATATTATTGACTGTATTCCCTATGCTTTACATCCCGATGATAGTTTTGTAGCTACCAATGTGTAATTATTAATCCCTTCATCTTGTTTTCTGTCCCAGAAACACCCCATCTACCACCCCATTAAATCTAGTACCAATCTAACACCACTCAGTTATTACAGTATTATTGACTAGTTCCCCATGACTACTTTGTAACACGCAATTTGTACTTTTTAATCTGTTCCCCCTTTCACCCATCATGCCAAACCCCCTCCCACTTGCAAGCATCAAAATGCTCTCTGTATCTATGAGTCTGTTTCTGTTTTGTTTGTTTATTTTGTTCTTTAGATTTTACATACAAGCAAAATCACATTGCACCTGTTTTTCACTGTCTGACATACTTCACTCAGCACAGTATCCTCCAGGTCCATCCATGCCACTGCAGACAGCAAGATCCCATTCCCTTTCCTGACTGAGCAATATTATATATATATATATATATATACACACACACATACACACACACACACACACACACACACACACATATAGTAGAACAATTAAGTTCACGAACTTATCTTAGAAAAAGTGCTACATACCTCATTGCTGAATATCACTACAGTCACCTTTGAAGTACTCCCCTTGGGAAGCTATGCACCGACACCAGTACCTAGAACACCCTTCAAAGCAATTTTGGAACTATTTTCCTGGAATGGCCATCAGAGCTGTGGTCATATTACCCTGATGTCCTGAATGTCATTAAAATGTCTTCCTTTCAATAATTCTTTTATCTTTGGGTAAAGAAAGTAGTCATTGGGGGCCAGATCAGATACAATACAGTTGTTTGTTTACTGGCTAAAAACTCCCTCTCTGACAGTACCTTGTGAGCTAGTTCATTGTTGTGAGGGAAGAGCCATGAAATGTCAGCGAAAAATTTAGGTCATCTAACTTTTTCATGCAGGCTTTTCAGCACTTCCAAATAGTGAACTTGGTTAACTGTTTGTGTAGTTGGTACAAATTCATAATGAATAATCCCTCTGATATCAAAAGAACATTAACAACATCGTTGCAAGTTCAATGTCAAAAATATATATATACACATATATACACATATATATACATATAAATATATACACACATAAATATATATATATATGTGTGTATATGCATATATATATATATATATATATATATATATATATATATATATATACCAAATCTTAGCCATTGTAAACAATTCTGCAGTGAACATATGGATGCACACATTCCCTCAAAGTAACCTTTTGGTTTCTTTGTATAAATACCAGGAAGTGGGTTTACTGGGTCCTTATTTGTCTATTGTTATAGCCTTTATTTTAAAGTCTATTTTGTCTGGTATAAGTATTGCTACCTCAGATTTTTGTGTGTTTTTTTTCCATTTTAATGAAATATCTGTTTCCATCCCTCTACTTTCAGTCTGTGTGTGTCTTTCAATCTGGTGTGAGTCTCTTGTAGGCAGCATATGTAAGGGTTTTGTGTTCCTATCCATTCAGCCACCCTATCTTTTGATTAAAGCATTTAATTCATTTACATTAAAAGCAATTGTTGATAGATACGGTGACCTAACTGGAAAATAAGCCCTAGCATGATTTTTCAGGATGGCATCCCCTGAACTTAAGTGCTAATGAGTCTTTTAGAGTAAAACTTAATATAAGACCCAGTCTTATTTTTGGGGAAACACGGTAGGTAGTTTTTGCTATTTTATTGTTCATATTTAAAATTTTTTATCCATCATAAAGAAGTACCTCTAACATTTCTTATAATACTGGTTTGGTGGTCATGAACTCCTTTAGCTTTTTCTCATCCAGGAAGCTCTTTATCTGTCCTTAGATTTTAAATGATAGCCTTGCTAGGTAGAGTAGTCTTGGTTGTAAAGCCTTGCTTTTCATCATTTTGAATATTTCCTGCCAATCCTGTCTGGTGCAAATTTTCTGTTGAGAAATCAGCTGACAATTATATGGGAGTTCTTTTATAATTTGCTAGTTGCCTTTCTCTTGCTGCTTTTAGGATTCTCTCTTTGTCTTTAATTTTTGCCATTTTAATTATAATGTGTCTGGGTTTTGGCCTGTTTGGGTTCATCTTGTTTGGGACTCTGTGCTTCCTAGGTTTGTCTATCTATTTCCTTTGCCAAGTTAGGGAAGTTTTGTGTCCTTATTTTCAAATAGGTTTTCAAACCCTTGCTCTGTCTCTTCTACTTCTGGCACCCCTATGATGTGAATATTGTTACACTTGATGCTGTTCCAGAGGTCTCTTGAACTATCCTCAGTTTTGGGGATTCTTTTTGCTTTTTGCTGCTCAAATTGGGTGTTTTCTGCTACCTTGCCTTCCAAATTGCTGATTTGATCCTCTGCTTCATCTAGTCTGCTGGTGCATTTGTCATTTCAGTTATTGTAGTCTTCATTTCTGACTGGTTGCAATTTATGCTCTCTATGTCCTTTTTAATGCTTGCTATCTCTTTGTTGAAGTTCTTACTAAGGTCCTCGAGCATTCTTATAACCATTATTTTGAGCTCTGTATCTGGTAGGTTTGCTTTTCTCCATTTTGTTTAGTTCTTTTTCTGGCGTTTTCTCCTGTTCTTTCATTTTTGATGTATTTTTTTGTTTTCTCCTTATGGCTGTGTTTGTTTCTATGTATTAGATAGGGCTGCTGTGTCTCCCAGTCTTGCCAGGTGGCCTTATGCAGTAGGGGTCTTGTGGGGTCCCATTACGCAGTCTCCCTGGTCACCTGAGTTGGGTGCTCCAGGAATGTCCCTTGTGTGTCTTGTGTGCGCCCTTCTGTTCTAGTTGAACTTTGATTGCTGATGGCATGTCAGTAGTTGGAATTGACCCTCATGCTGACTGGCTGTAGGGTGTGGCCATGCCCACAGCTTGTGAGCTGCTGTGCAGGGGGCTTCCCTATGTAGGGGAATTTGCCCCAGAGGGTTTTGGTTCCTGTTGAGACTGCCTTTTTTGTGTGTGTTTTTTATAGGGCTAATTGGGTGGTGCTCTGTTGTGGTCTGAAGCCAACCTCCAAATGTGTTGTTCTGGGCCTCTTGGGAGAGGTTCTAGTACATACCCAGGTCACCCACTGCCTCTGACAGGTCAGGGAGTACCTGGTAGGAGCTACAAAACAATCCATGTTTGGTTATGGCCTGTGCTATACCTGGAGGCACATGGGAAAGGCCATCGTGCAGACAGAAGATGTTTGCCACCAGTACTGGGTCTCTGGTAGCTTCACAGAAAGCCAGGACACTCCGAGGCCTGCTACTACCTGCCAGCTCTTGTAAGGTTCAGCCACTGATAAAGCCTCTGGAGAGAAGCAAGTCCGGTGAGGAAGGGTCTCAGTGAATCAGCAGGGTAGAGCAGCAGAGCTCACCAGGCCAATCAGAATCAGATTTGGCCTGTGGGGGTAGGCTCAACACAGGAAAGATGGCACCCACCTGCTGGCTGCTGGAGAGAAGTGCCCCATACAGGTAAAATGGGAATTGTCCCTCCAGTCCTCACCCTGAAGTTAGACAACTCAGTTTCCCCATACGTCTCTGATACCCTCAATGTCACTATCCCTCCACTGGAGCCAAGAGTGAGTCCCTGTGTGGGCCCTTTATGTGGATCTCTGAGTTTATCACAGCCTTTTCTCCCACCAAGATGGTCAGAAACCACACTGTTTTTCACAGCCAAATGTTGGGGGGCTCCTCTTCCCAGCACCAGTACTCGGGCTGGGGAGGCTGGTGTAGGACAGGGTCCATTGCTCCTCTGTGGGGAACCTCTGAGGCTTAGATATCTCTCTCAATTTCCATCCACTACAAAGAGGTTTAGAACAGGCCCATTTCACATCTCCACCCCTCCTACCAGTCTCAACGTGGCTCCTTCTTTATATCCATAGTTATAAAACTTTTGTCCAGCTAGACTTCAGAGGGTTCTTCATGTTGATTTTTCTATAATTTAGTTATAATTTTGATGTGTCCATGGGGTGAGGCAAATGCAGCGTTTATCTACTCTGATATCTTGGATCATCTCGGGCATGATCCAATTCTAATAAAACTTTTTTTTTTAAGTTTATTGGGGTGACAATTGTTAGTAAAATTACATAGATTTCAGGTGTACAATTCTGTATTACATCATCTATAAATCACATTGTGTGTTCACCACCCAGAGTCACTTCTCCTTCCATCACCATATATTTGATCCCCCTTACCCTCATCTCCCACCCGCCTCCCCACTTACCCTCTGGTAACCCCTAAACTATTGTCTGTGTCTATGAGTTTTTTTTCTCTCATTTGTTTGTCTTGTTCTTTTGTTGTTTTTGGTTTAAATACCACATATCAGTGAAATCATATGGTTCTCTGCTTTTTCTGTCTGACTTATTTCGCTTAGCATTATACTCTCAAAATCCATCCATGTTGTCACAAATGGTCCTATTTCATCATTTCTTACCGCCGAATAGTATTCCATTGTATATATATACCACAACATCTTTATCCATTTATCTATCGAAGGACATTTTGGTTGTTTCCATGTCTTGGCCACCGTAAACAAAGCTGCAATGAACATTGGAGCACACGTGTCTTTAGAGATACAAGTTTTCAGATTTTTTGGGTAGATAGCCAGGAGAGGGATGACTGGATCATGTAGTAATTCAATTTGTAATTTTTTGAGGAACCTCTAGACTGCCTTCCATAATGGCTGCACCAGTCTGCATTCCCACCAACAGTGTATAAGGGTTCCTTTTTCTTCACAGCCTCTCCAACACTTGTTCTTATTTGTCTTGTTGATGATAGTCATTCTGACTGGGGTGAGGTGATATCTCATTGTGGTTTTTATTTGCATTTCTCTGATGATTAGTGATGTTGAACATTTTTTTCATATGTCTATTTGATATTTGTATGTCCTCTTTGGAGAAATGTCTCTTCAGGTCGTCTGCCTATTTTTCAATTGGGTTGTTTGTTTTGCTGTTGTTGAGTTGCATGAGTTCCTTGTATATTTTTGATATTAGCCCCCTATCGGAGGCACTGTTTGCAGAAATCTTCTCCCGTTCAGTTGGTTGCCTCTTTATTTTGTCGATGGTTTCTTTTGCTGTGCGGAAGCTTTTAAGTTTCATATAGTCCCATTCGTTTATTTTAGCTTTTACTTCCCTTGCCTTTGGAGTCAAATTCATAAAATGATCTTTGAACCCAAGGTCCATAAGTTTAGTACCTATGTTTTCTTCTATACAGTTTATTGTTTCAAGTCTTATGTTTAGGTCTTTGATCCATTTTGAGTTAATTTTGATACATGGTGACAGACAGCAGTCCAGTTTCATTCTTTTGCACGTGGCTATCCAATTCTCCCAGCACAATTTATTGAAGAGGCTGTCTTTTCTCCATTTTATGTGTTTTGCTTCTTTGTCAAAAATTATCTGTCCATATTTATATGGTTTAATTACTGCATTATCAATTCTAATCCATTGGTCTATGTATCTGTTTTTCTGCCAATACCATGCCATTTTGATTATTGTTGCCCTGTAGTACAAGCTAAAGTCAGGGAGTGTGATACCTCCAGTATTGTTCTTTTTTCTTAAGATTGCTTTTGCTCTTCAGGGTCTTTTGTGGTTCCAAAGAAATCTGATGATTTTTTGTTCTATTTCTTTAAAAAATGCCATTGCGATTTTGATGGGGATTGCAATAAATTTGTATATTGCTTTGGGTAATATGGCTATTTTAACTATGTTGATTCTTCCAATCCATGAGCATGGAATGTCTTTCCATTTCTTTGTGTCTTCTTCAATTTCTTTTAAAAATATCTTACAGTTTTCAGCATATAGGTCTTTCACATCCTTGGTTAAGTTTATTCCTAGGTATTTTATTCTTTCTGCTGCAATTGCAAAAGGAATTGTTTTCTGTATTTCTTTTTCTGAGATTTCATTGTTAGTATATAGGAATGCAATGGACTTTTGTACGTTGATTTTGTAGCCAGCAACTTTACTGTATTCGTTGATTGTTTCTAATAGCTTTTTGGTAGAGTCTATAGGGTTTTCTATATATAGCATCATGTCATCTGCAAAGAATGACAATTTAACTTCCTCATTCCCAATTTGGATGCCTTTTATTTCTTTCTCTTGCCTGATTGCTCTGGCAAGGACTTCCAACACTATGTTGAAAAGTAGAGGTGATAGGGGACAATCCTGTCATGCTCCTGAACATAGAGCAAAGGGCTTCAGTTTTTCACCATTAATTATGAGATTAGCTGAGGGTTTGTCACATATGGCCTTTACTATGTTAAGGTATTTTCCTTCTATACCTATTTTATTAAGTGTTTTAATCATAAATGGATGTTGTATTTGTCAAATTCTTTTCTACATCAATTGATACAATCATGATTTTTGTCCTTTGTTTTGTTCATGTGATGTATCACATTGATGGATTTGCAGATGTTGAACCATCCTTGTGCCCCTGGGATGAACCCTACTTGCTCGTGATGAATAATCTTTTTAATGCATTGTTGTATTTTATTTGCTAGAGTTTTGTTTAGGATTTTTGCATCTGTATTCATCAGAGATATTGGTCTGTAGGTTTCTTTTCTTGTGTTGTCCTTACCAGGTTTTGGTATCAGGATAAAGTTGGCCTCATGAAAAGAGTTAGAGAGTACTGTCCCTTCTTCAATTTTTTGGAAGAGTTTGAGCAGGATTGGTATTAGATCTTCTTTGAAGGTTTGGTAGAATTCACTAGTGAAGACATCTGGTCCAGGACTTTTGCTTTGGGGAAGGTTTTAGATGACTGATTCAATTTCGTTACTGGTGATTGGTCTGTTTAGATTTTCCAGTTCTTCATGGTTCAGCCTAGGAAGGGTATGTATTTCTAAGAACTTGTCCATTTCTTCTAGGTTATTGAATTTGGTGGCATATAGTTCTTCATAGTATTCTTGGATCATCTTTGTATTTCTGCGGTGTCCGTGATAACTTCCCCTTTTTCATTTCTGATTTTGTTAGCGTCTTCTCTCTTTTTATCTTAGTGAGTATAGACAAGGGTTTGTCAATTTTGTTAATCTTTTCAAAGAACCAGCTCTTTGTCACATTAATTTTTTCTATTTTTTTTTTTTGTTCTCTATTTCATTTAGTTCTGCTCTGATTTTTGTTATTTCCTTTCTTCTGCTGACCTTGGGTTTCATTTTTTCCTCTTTCTCTAGTTCTTTAAGGTGTAACATGAGGTTATTTATTTGAGATTTTTCTTGTTTCTTGAGATAGGCCTGTAATGATTTAAATCTCCATCTTAAAACTGCTTTCGCTACATACCAAAAATTTTGGTAGGATGTATTTTCATTGTCATTTGTTTCTATGTATCTTTTGATGTCTCCTGTAATTTCTTCTTTGACCCGGTCGTTCTTTAAAAGTATGTTGTTTAATCTCCACGTGTTCGTGTTTTTCCTGCTTTCTTTTTGCAGTTGATATCCAATTTCAAAGCCTTGTGATAAGAGAATATGCTTGGTATGATTTCAATCTTCTTAAATTTGCTGAGGCTGATTTTATGTCCCAATATATGGTCTATGCTTGAGAATGCTCCATGTACACTAGAAAAAAATGTATAGCCTGATGTTTTAGGACGAAGTGCTCTATATATGTCAATTATGTCCATTTCATCTGATGTGTCATTTAGGACTTCTATTTCGTTATTTATTTTCTGTTTGGATGATCTATCTATAGCTGTGAATGATGTATTTATGTCCCCTAGTATAATTGTGTTCTGGTCAATTTCTCCCTTTTGTTCTGTTAGTAGTTGCTTGGTATATTTCAGTGCTGCCTGATTGGGGCATAAATATTGATGACTGTTATGTCTTCTTGTTGTATAGTCCCCTTTACCATTATGAAATGATCATCTTTGTCTCTTGTTACCTTTTTGACTCTGAAGTCTGTTTCATCTGATATCAGTATAGTTACATCTGATTTTCTCTGGATACCATTTGCTTGCAGTGTCAATTTCCACCCTTTCACTTTGAGTCTATGCTTGTCCTTGTAGCTGAATTGTGTCTCTTGGAGACAGCATATGGTTGGGTTTAGTTTTTTGATCCAATCTGCTACTCTGTGCCTTTTTATTGGTGAGTTCAGTCCATTTACATTTAGGGTGATTATTGATATGTGAGGATTTCCTGTCATTCTATCTTTAGTTCTCTGGTAAGGCTATGTCTCCATTGTTTCTTTGCTTTTTTGTTGTTGTCTATTATTTCTGTGTGGTGGTATTCTATGATGTTTCCCTCTGTTTCTTCTTTTATTACAGTATATATTTCACCTTTGGATTTTTTTGAGTGGTTACACTTAAGTTTATATAAAAGAAAGTTTGATATTTAGAGTATTTCAATTTCTTCAGCATGCTTACTTTCTCCATTCCCATATTCCGGTTCAGGCCTTACTCTCCCCCTTTTTATGTTTTGGTTGCCACAAATTGTCCCTGTTGATGGTGGTTGAATAGCCTCCTTTAGTATTTCTTGTAATGTAGGTCCTGTATTAGAAAATTCCCTCAGCTTCTGTATGTCTGGAAAGGTCTTTAACCGTCCTTCATAGCTAAAGGATGTCTTTGCTGGATACATTGTTTTTGGCTCGTAATTTCTCTCTTTCAATAGTTTGAATATGTGGTTCCACTCCCTCCTGGTTTATAGAGTTTCTGCTGAAAAATCTGATGATAATCTAATGGGCTTTCCTTTGTATGTTACCATCTTCTTTTTCCTGCCTGCCTTGAGGATTCTTTCTTTGTCGTTGATTTTAGACAGCTTCAATACAATGTGCCTTGGAGAAGGCCTGTTGGGATTGAGGTAATTAGGTGTTATATTCACTTCTTGGATTCGAGGATCCAGTTCTGTCTACAAGTTTGGGAAGTTCTCATCGACATTTTGTTTGAATATATTCTCTGTTTCCTTCTCTGTTTCTTTTCCTTCTGGTATGCCCATTATTCTTATATTGCTCTTCCTAATGGAGGCAGAAAGTTCTTGTAGAGTTCTTTCATTTCTTTTAAGTCTCAAGTCTCTTTCTTCTTCCATCCATGTAATTTCCAGATTTTTATATTCGATGTCATTGATTCTTTCCTCCATCTGGTCACCTCTACTACCTAAGCTGGCTATTTCATTCTTAATTTCTTCTATTGAGTTCTTAATCTCCAGAAATTCTATTTGGTTCTTTTTTAAAATTTCAATCTCTTTCGTAAAATGCTCATGTAGTTCTTTGATTGTGTTTCTGAGTTCATTAAACTGCCTTTCTGTGTTTTTTTGCATCTCTTGAGTTTTTTCAGAACTGCAATCTTGAATTCTCTGTCATTTAAGTGACACATTTCCATATCTTTAAGTTCCTTTTCTGGAGACTTTTCACTTTCTCTCTGAGCTGTCTTGTTGCCTTGGTTATTCATGGCAATTACTGATTTATTATTTCTTTTCCTGGACATCTACAGGAGTGGCTTCTGCAACAGGTTGATAGGAAGAGGTCTTTCTTTTGTTTTCCAGTACTTGTTGGTAGAATGTTTTATTATTTCTCCAACTGCAATTTATTTTTCTTCTCCCACACGGTAGTGCTGTTTTCTCTGCACTACTCCTACTTCTCACACAATGGGGGGATTCCTTGGGAGACGGGCTTCTCCTCTGTTAATAGTTCGTCTAGGTCACAGGGCGCAGTGTCCCGGTGGGTATGCGGAGAACTTTTGAAGTTCTAAAGCTCTTCCTGCACCATATTCAGAACCCATATGTTTCAGCAATTCTGTTTACTCCTGCAGGGATCTGTCCAGATAGGGGGGGCAGGGGTGGGGTGAGTTGTGAGAGGTGGCCCAGAGCAATGGCGGGGACCACCAGCACAGCTGGTCCTGCTTCCACAGCTACCTTCCCTTTGCCGGAACTAGTTGGGCTGCGATCTGTGTCTGAGGTCCACAGTTCTCAGAACAGCAAATATTCTGTTGTTTTGATCTGACACTGCTACTCTTCCGCTTCTAGCACCGGGCAGGTGGGGGCGGGGCGAGCTCTGGGAGGGTAGGGAGAGGGTGGCTAGTCTCAGTGCCTAAGGCTTTCATTCTCTACTCTGCAGTGAGGGCTTAAACCACTGTTTTCAGCCTTCTTCCCTCAGTCTTTTCTCCGAGGTCTCTGCCAGGAGCGTTGGGTTCAGCCATGTTATATGCTGACCCGTCAGCCCTGTGGGCCATAAATGGAAACATAGCAGTCCGAGTTCTTCCCTCTCCCACAGCTGCAGTAGTTCCGGGATACAGCAAGCTGGGAGCAGTGAGCTAGGTCTGCGTCCTGCACCTGCTCAGATCTGTCTCCTTGCTTCTCCCTTCCCTCCTCCCTCACTCGTGCGATTCGCCCACCTTTAGGTGAATTCAGTAGTGGGCCTCTTCGTCTTGCCTGTCTGCTGTGTAGGGAGTCCTTTGTGGAGTTATAGTTGTTCCATTTGTTGTAAATTCCAGGAGAGATTTACAGAGGCTCACCTCACGCTGCCACTTTGATGACGTCTCCTAATAAAACATTTAAGAGCAGTAAAAATGAATAAACTTAAGCTACATGAAACAATATAGGCAAACCTGTAAAAGCCCTATTGATTAGGATAAAAAACAAGTCAAAAAGGATGATTCAATTTACATACAGTTCAAATATTATGTATTGATTATAGGTGCAAAAATATGTAAATATGTAGGATAATTTAGAAGACCAAATTAATTTAACCACTGCAGTTTGCCACTGTATCATAATATAACAATGTACAGAAGCTCCTGTTGAACATTTTGAATACTTAAATTTTTACTATTATAAATAGTACTACAAAATTATTTTTACAGATGCCTGCCTGTACAGGTGTGTGAGTGTCCCTAAAAAAAAAAATTTATATATATATATATATATATATATATATATATATATATATATATATATATATAATATTCAATGGCATCTACTGTATTAATGATATTAAACATTGTTCTGTGATGTGACTTGCAATTAATTTTTTTCAGATTTTCATTTTTCTTTTCACCTTATATTGTTGTTTGATATGCAGATATATTTACATTTTTTTATCTAGTTGACTTTGTTCGTTCTTTCATTTAGGAATTTGGGGTTTAAAATATAATTAAGAAAACATTCTTTGCCCTAATTACAAGAAAGTCCCCCCACTGCCCCCTTTTTTAAATTTTAATGTTTTGCATTTTTTGTCAACCTTCTGACTGATTTTGCTTTCAATGTTTCTCCTTTAAGTATCACAGGGTGGCAGTGAGGAGTTAAACAGAATTTGTCTTTCAGTATCTGCATAACTCATATAGTTATTACAATTTTTGAAATATTTGGACTTATTTTAATCTTTTTTAAAATTCACCATCTTTAATTTTACTTTGAATCTAATTTTCCCTTTCTGACTTCTATTATATTAACTTTTTAAAAATACTATTTTCACTACCCTGCTTCTAGTATAAAAGTTATAAATAACATCGAACACTTTTACCTCATATTATTTCTTTAAAATATCTAAACTTATTCAGTATTCTTTTCCCCATTTCCCAAACTTGAAATGATGAAACTCTTTAATTACTAAATTAGGACACCTTACTGACCTTGTCATTACTGTATAGGCTATTAGCTTTAAATCCTTATTTAAAAATAAAAGTATTTAATGTTTACAGTCAAAGTCCTACAACTTCACCACTAAATGTCTATGCATTCATCTATTTTAATTTATTCTGCTGAGTACTTGGCCTATACTTTTGATCTGGAAGGTTTCAGCAATTAGCTCAAATTTCATTGCTCTCAATTTCTTCCATTCTGCTTTTATTGAACTCCTTTTTCATGAATGTGGGAGCCTCAATATGTGTTCATACGTTTCTTTTATTTTTGTTTCTTTTGTTTTACAGTGATTTCTCTGTGATACATTCTGAGTGACTTCTCCAATACTGTTTTCTAGTTGACTAACCCCGTTTTAAACTCTGTCCAGTCTAGAACTTATACCTGGCTACCATTGCCACCTTTTAGAAGACACAGGGCTTTAACTTCACTCATTCTTTAATGTTTCCATTCCAATAAATCCTTTTGGTTTGAACTTTCAATATATTATTGATTACTACTTTGTGTTTGAAGCAGAGGGGATGATTAGAGAATGGATTAAGTACATCAATTTGTTCATCTTACAATTGGTTTTAAAATTATATAAAATATTTAGCATTCTGCAATACATATGCATGTTATCTATACATCTTTCCCTAAAAGAGTCATTTGAAATGCCTAAATAAATTTTGAATGCAAAGGCAAAAGCATCTTAAGATATAGGGAGATAAAGTTGTTGAAATACTTAATTAACTCATTTCAGCAAATGTCATAATGAGTCATGACAGTTACCACCACAGTAAAAATGAGTACTGGATTTTTATTTTGTTCACATTCCTTTTAAAAAATAATTTTAACAATTATACAGAAAACAAGACTAAGCCTCTAAAATGTAACAAGTACTTCTGAAATTGCTTTAATACCTATAGGATTTTGTGTGATCTCTTTATTATATTTTATTATAGAATAACTTGATTTTGAAGTAACATCTTTTGGTATTTATAAGTTATTATGAATTCTTTCACTATTTTTAAACTGAAGCTGTCACTACTTCTTTGATTAGCTTAACTTCTTCATTGCATCTTTCGACACTTTCTGTCTTTTAGTATAAAATATTTCTAAATTCAGTATTTGCTTTCCATCCCAACAGCATTATAATTTCATGTATTACAAGTATCATGCTTAGCATTTAAATAAAACTCCAAAATGTGCTAATAATAAATGAATATATTGGTGTATTTTAAGATATTCAAATTTTAAATTGTAAGACAAGAAATTGTCCATAATTTTATTATCAAGATTGTTTAATTTGGAGACATAAGAGAGGAGAGGTACACCAACTTCTCAAAAGGTTGGTTTGGTTCTATTTCTTAAGTGTGATGGCCGCTATTTGGGTGTTTTCATAATCATTATTGTTATTTAAATTGTGCCTTTATATGTTAAACTCTCATTTGATATATAATGTATTGCTCAATAAATTTTTATGAGGTGACAGAATTCTGATAAAAGAAATGAAGATAAAATTAAATCATTATAAAAATGAATCATGGAAAAAAATGGCGGCGTGAGGTGAGCCTCTGTAAAACTCCCCTGGAATTTACAACGAATCAAACAACAAAAACTCCACAAAGGACTCCCTGCACAGCAGACAGGCAGGATGAAGAGGCCCACTACCGACTGAAATCACCTACAGGTGGGAGATTCGCGCGAGTGGAGGGAGGAGGAAAGGGAGAAGTTCGCGGAGACGGAGCCGCGAGGGCGCAGGACGCAGACCTGGCTCAGTGCTCCGAGCTCGCTGCTTCCCGAAACTACTGCAGCTGCGAGTGAGGGAAGAACTCGGACTGCTAGGGCTCCGCTTGTGGCCCACAGGGCTGAGGGGGCAGCATATAACATGGCTGAACCCAACGCTCACGGCAGAGACCTCGGACAAAAGACTGAGGGAAAAAGGCTGAAAATGGTGGTTTAAGCCCTCACTGCCGAGCAGAGAACGGAGCCTTAGGCACTGAGACTAGCCGCCCCCTCCCACCCCTCCCGGAGCTCGCTGCGCCCCCACCTGCCCGGTGCTAGAAGTGAAACAGTAGCAGTGTCAGATCAAAACAACAGAAAATCTGCTGTTTTGAGAACTGTGGGCCGCAGACACAAATTCACAGCCCAGCTGGTTCCGGCAAAGGGGAGGGAGCTGTGGAAGCAGGACCGGCTGTGGTGGTGGTCGCTGCCATTGCTCTGGGCCACCTCTCACAACTCACCCCACCCCTGGCCCCACCTATCTGGGTGGATCCCTGCAGGAGTAAACAGAACTGCTGAAACATACGGGCTCTGAATCAGGAGCTGGAAGAGCTTTGGAACATCAAAAGCTCTCCACATACCCACCGGGACACTGCGCCCTGTGACCTAGACGAACTATTAACAGAGGAGAAGCCCGTCTCCCAGGGAATCCCCCCATTGTGTGAGAAGCAGGAATAGTGGAGTTCCTCAAAGAATTACGAATAGAATTGCCATATGACCCAGCAATCCCTCTCCTGGGTATCTACCCCAAAAATCTGAAAACATTTAGAGATAAAGACACGTGTGCTCCAATGTTCATTGCAGCTTTGTTTACGGTGGCCAAGACATGGAAACAACCAAAATATCCTTCGATAGATGAATGGATAAAGAAGTTGTGGTATATATACACAATGGAATACTATTCGGCAGTAAGAAAAGATGATATAGGAACATTTGTGACAACATGGATGGATCTTGAGAGAGTAATGCTGAGCGAAACAAGTCAGACAGAAAAAGCAGAGAACCGTGTGATTTCACTGATATGTGGTATATAAACCAAAAACAACAAAAGAACAAGACAAACAAATGAGAAACAGAAACTCATAGACGCAGACGTTTAGTGGTTGCCAGAGGGTAAGGGGGGTGGGGGGTAGGGGGTGGGAGATGAGGGTAAGGGGGATCGAATATATGGTGATGGAAGATGGAAGGAGAACTGACTCTGGGTGATGAACACACAATGGGATTTATAGATGATGTAATACAGAATTGTATACCTGAAATCTATGTAATTTTACTAACAATTGTCACCCCAATAAATTTAATTTAAAAAAAAATGAATCATGCTCAAAAGCCATAATAAGGAGATTAGATATCATCAGAAACAGATATCTGAAGGATAGACTTGAGATATTCAAGCAAAACAGAATGGAACAGAAAAGTTTTAAAAACTGAGATTAAAAAATTGAGCTATGGCCTAGTATAATCAACACTGGGTGTTATTAAACAAAATAGAACACAAAGAAGATAAATATATAGAGGAAAACTCCCCTGATATAGAGGAAGAGAGAATGAAAGGTACAATGATACAGAATAATGAACACCTGTAGATAAGTTAGTAAAATTACTGAACTTTATGAATAAAGAGATAATTGTATGGGCATCTGAACCAAAGATTAGTTTGGCTCATACTTCTTCATGGAATATTCAAAGATGACATAATAATTAAGTATCTAAAATTCTAATGAAAGACAGTTTTACCCAGCAAGTTACACATATCAAGAGACACATATTTTCAAATTTTATTTAATGTTTGAAAATTAAATTAAGAACTTGTAGCCTTTATGAATCTACTTTGTGAAAAAATTCTCGTTGAGAATAAATGGCAATAAAAACAAAAGTTGATCGGCGAAGATGTGATAAAAAGATGAATTAATAGAATTGAATCATTTTCATATGAAACAAAGGCTAACAACTGTGTAGCTATGATTAAAGAATGGAATATAAATGTTACAAATCTATATATTATAATAGTGATGATAGCAATATAACTAACTATGAATCTTCAGGAGATTAAGAAGTGGAAAATAAGTTACATTACTTCTTTTATAGTGGAATAATGTCCTCATATCTATGAGGACAGGGAAATGAAAACAAATATAGCCAATGGTACCCATTGTTACATTTTATTAATATTAGTTAGGAAACAGTTTAGTCACACATTTTATACCTTTTAAATATTTTTTTAATTTTGTTTTTCAGCCTGAATAAATTTGTATTTACATAGCTACTAATTATTTGTTCTCCAAATATATATATATATATATATATATATATATATATATATTTGCATATACATTTCAAGAAAGGAAAAAACAGTATTAAAGTTGTAATACTTAATATATACTGATAACAAAAGATGAATACATGTCATGTGTATACATTTTTTTGGCACCCCCAGTATATATTCTACAGAAAAATCCCAAATCATATACATACAAGTTGATCAATTTTAACAGAGTGAAATTATGAATGAGACCACCTCCAGGTCCAGAAATAGAACAATACTAGGATCCCAGAAGTCTCCTTTGAGTCGTTTTCCAACCAATCCCCCTATGTCCTTTCCAAATGTAACATGTACCCTGACTTTCAACATCACAAAGTTTTAGAGGTTTATATAAAGATAATATATTGTTTTACAGCTAGCTTCTTTTGCCCAAGGATATACAGAGTTCTCAGTCTTTTCCACCTTAGATGCTCTGGCTCAAATTAGCAATTTCCTGATGACTCATGAAGTTTCTGAACTCTTCATGTTTATTGGCTCTTTGGACATCTTCTTTTGCGAAGGACTATTTACGTCGTTTTCCATTTTCTAATTATCTGTTTTATTTTTACAATTTTTTATATTTTCAAGATACACGTCTTTTGTGGGTTTTACATGTATCAAATATTTTATCCCACTGAGTGTCTTGCCTTGTTACTTTCATAATGTTCTCTTTTAATTATTCCTAAATTTAGATCAGTACAGTTTATCAACCATTTCTCTTATAGTCAGTAGTTCTTGTGCCCGGAAGAAACCTTTATTTATTTCATGTTTTCAAAGATATTCTCCTGTGTTATCTTCTAGGAGCTTTATTCTTTTACTTTTCACATCAGTAGTAACATCTTATTTGAATGGAGATTTGTGAAGGAGAGATTGAAGTAGGATTTTGAAGAGTCTGAGGGGTGATAATTTTAACAGCTTTATTGAAGTACAACTTATATACAAAAATATGCAATGTTTAAAGTGCACAATTTAATGAGTTTTATATACCAATACACCCATCATATTATTAATACAATCATGGTAATAAACATATCTATCACCGCAAAAAGTTTTCATGTGTCCTCTGTGTGTGTGTGTGTGGGGGGGGGCGGGGGGTTGTTAAGAGTACTTAACATGAGGTTTACCCTCTTAATACAATTTTAAGTGTACCATACTGCCCTGTTAACTATGAGCATTATGGTTTACAATAGATCTTTAGAACATATTCATTTTGCATAACTGAATCTTGCTACTCATTGAATAACAACTACTTATTTCCAACTCACCCTACCCCCTGGCAACCATCATTCTATTCTCTGCTTTTATGGTTGATTATTTTGGATACCTCATATATGTGGAATTTTACATTGGTCAAATTTCTGAGCCTGGCTTATTTCACTTAGCATAATGTCATCCAGCTTCATTCATGTCGCAATGGTAGAATTTCCTTCTTTTATAAGACTGTATAATATTCCATTTCATGTATGTAGCCATTTTTTATCTATTCATCTGTCAATGGTCATTTGGGTCGTTTCATATCATGGTCATCGTGAATAATGTTGCAATGAACATGAAGGTGCAGATATCTCTTTAAGATTCTGATTTTACTTCTTTTGGTTACATACTCAGAGGTGAAATTGCTGTATTATACGGTAGTTCTATTTTACTTTTTTCAGGAATCCTCATACTGTTTTCCAGAGTGGCTGCACCACTTTATGTTCCTGCCAACAATATACAAGAGTTCTGATTTCTCCACATCCTTGACAACACATAATCTTTTGTTTCTACTTATGTATGCATTTACTCTAACAATTCCTCTTTATTCCTTCTTACATCTCCATAGTTCAATCTGGAGTCATTTTCCTTCTGCATTAAAAAAAATTCCTATATTATTTCCTTATAATGGGTCTGCTGGTAACACATTCTTTCAAATTTTCTTTATATGAAAAATATCTTCATTTTTCCTTTGTTTTTAACAATGATGTTACTGGGTTAAATTGAAGTTGCAGGGTTTTTTGTTTTTTTTTCAGCATTTGAAGATGTAATTCAATTGTTCTCTGACCTCATAAATATGAGGAAAATCAGTTACTTATTTTTACTCCTTTGAAGGCAAGATGTTTATAATCTCTTATTGCTTTTAAGATTTTTCTTTGTCTTTGGTTTTCAACAGTGTAGCTATGTACCTAGTTGTAATTTTCTTAATTTTTATCATGCTTGGGATATATTTTAATTATTTTAATATGTAATGATGCCACTTGTCAGTTTTGGAAAAGGCTCACCAATTATCTGTTCAAAAACTACTTCTGTTCCATTTTATTCTGTACTCTCTTTTGTGAAATCTAATATACTTAAAAATATACTTAAAAGTATAATGTACTTAATATATGTATATTATGTATACATGTATATAGGCATATATTAACATATACATATATATTTACATTATATCATATATAATATACATACATACTTAATATATACATATTAAGTATATATAGATTATATATACATTTACATTTGTATATGTATATCTACTTTTTATAGCTCTGCAATCTCTGTCTGGTTATATTATTTTACCCTACTTTTCTTTCTACTTATTCTCTCTTCAACTGTATTTAATATGCTACTGAACACAACAGCTGAATTTTTAACTTCAGCTTTTGTATCCTGAGATCTAAAACTTCCATTTGATTAATTTTTATGGTTTCTCATCCTCTTCTAGAATCTCTGTCTTCTAATTTCTGAATGTAGTAATCACACTTATGATACCTATGTTACAATTTATTTCTGATAACTACAAGGACTGGACATCCTGTGAATATATTTCTTGGTCTCTCTCCTTTTTTTCTTTTCATTATCATTTCATCTGATTTCCTAATATATCTGGTAATGTTTGATTGAATGCTATACATTGTGTCTGAACAATTATAAAGATAAACTTAGTTTCTGGCTGATAGAATTTGCTTTAACTCCTGACAAGCATTTATGTAGATGCAGATCACCTACATACAATCAGAGATTGAGTTAAATTTATGTATGCTTTAGGTTTGTGAAAGTTGAATTTAGTTATAATTCACTCCTATTTCTGGAGAACAGCCAGCTGTTCAAGGGTTTTAATGAGAAACTCCCTTCTTGGTGGACCCTAAACTTCAACTTTTGTTTGTCAAATGATTGAATCTTTGAACTCATTGCTCAGCTGTTTAACCTCAATGTGTGATGTGGCAAATGGTCATATTAAAAGCTCTGTGAAATGTAGGGTTTTCCCTTCTTTCTGGGATCTTTACCCTTGTCTACTTGCTGCCTTGTTAGCTTTTTGATGCTAACACTTTTCCCCCCAGCAATTATGGTTGATGTCAGTGGGAGTATTTGTCAGTAGATAACTAGTCTGCCTTTACTGGAAATGTAAACACTTCTAATTATATTTAAAGACCACGTTTCTTAATTTAAGAAGATATGAGGAAACTTATTTCCACAGCAATTAGTAGTTTGGAGTGGGGTCTCTTACCTTTGTTAATTACAAAGCCAATAAAATTTTCTCTGAGTTGTTGAAGAAGGCACTTGGGCAGACAGAAAAAGAAAGCAATTGATGGAGCTCTTGACCTTATGCTTGCTATGGTTTTGACTTCATCTTTATTTTATGTTCCATAAATTGTCTGATTCCAGACTAGCTTTAAGGCATCAAAGAAACACAAACTATTGTGTTGAATTTAGACTTAATCTTTAACATGTTATTTTATTAAACCCTCTATTTCCATTCTGTCATTCAATTCTATAATTTATTCTTTCCAGGACCTTTTAAAGTTTATTCTCTGTTCTTTATATTTCCATTATCATAATCATTATCATATAAATTAAGAAACCCACTTTATACCCTGTATTCCTAAAGGAGGTAATTTTAAAATTCCAGCTTTCTTTCTACTGTAATGAAGTAAATTAGAAGAATTGTCACTTCACAGATATTTTCAAGAATACCACTGACACCTCTGCCATAAAATATAAAAACTAAAATCTTACAGTTTGCAACAACATGGATGGACCTAGAGGTTATTATGCTAAGTGAAATAAGTCAGACTGAGAAAGACAAATACCATATGATCTCACTTGTATGTGGTATCTAAAGAACAAAATAAATGAACAAACAAAACAGAAGTAGGCTCATAGATACAGGGAACAAATTGATGATTGCTAGATGGGAGGGAGTTTGGAGGAATGGGTGAGAAAGGTGAAGAAATTAGGAAGTACAAATTTGTAGTCACAAAATACTCATGGGAATGTGAAATACAGTATGGGAATATAGTCAATAATGTTGTAAAAACTATGTATGGTGTCAAATGGATACTGAACTTATCAGGGGGATCACTTCTTAAATTATATAAATGCCTAACCACTGTGCTGTACATCCGAAACTAACATAAAATAATATTGAATGTCAACTATTATGTATATGTATATAGATAGATATAGATAATATAGATATAGGTAGATATAGATATAGATATAGACATAGATATAGATTTTATTCATGGGATACAAAGTACGATAAGGGAAATATAATCAATGGTACTGTAATAGCTATGTACGTTATCAGATGGGTAGTAACTTGTTGGGGTTATCACTTTGTGAGGGGTGTAAATGTCCCATCACATTGTTTTGTACACCTGAAACTAAAAAAAAAAAAAAAAAATTACCACTAACCCACTTAAGACCAGAGTGTTTGTAAGAGGCATGGGAAAAATATCCCCAAGGAAACAATGAATTGTAGATTACAAGAGGCCAAAGATATAATTTCTACCCAAAACATGGAGGCAAATCTCAAAGGTATAAAAGTAAGTCCTTTAACATTAGCAATCTCATATATTGGTCACAGGAATTTAAATGGTTACACCTTGATAAAACTAACTCTATCATATACAGCCTACTATTTAATAATCTCATTCTATGGATCTATCCTAAGTGAGAAAAACAAAACAAGAAATTGAGTACAAAGATCTTGATCACTGAATTTTTATAATACCATTGACAGTCCAAAAATGGTTAAATAAATTGTATTATTTGTGTTATTGAATATTTTATTGTTATATACTTATATTATTATGTATTATACTGCTTTTAAATTTGTTTTTAAATAGTGTTATTACATAGAAAGATAGATAGATAATATTGCTTTTAAAATAGAGTATTTCAATACATTTTATAAAAGAATTACCTAAGAAATTTTATATACAAAATGAAGTGTAAAGGGAAATAAAACCATAGTGGAAATAGGATATATATATATATATATATATATATATATATATATATGGAAAAAATGAATGACATTTTAATTTTCTATTTGAATAGTTATCTACCATATATATTATATATATATATAATATATATAATATATATAATATATATAATATATATATTATATATATATGTATATATATATAATAAACATTACATTTTAAACCAGAGAAAAAAACAATAAGTATGATTTTAAAATAAACTTAAAGCTTACTTCTAGTTTATGGGGTATTAGAAGAATATGAGATAACGGATTGTGAATAAATTCAAAATATTAAGTATTTGGACCATCATAAAAGTAAATTTGCTATAGATTATCCACCAATTGATATGATTCTATACTTGTGATGCCCTTAGTTGACTTTTTCAATAATAGAAATATTGTGACTTGGAATGAGTCCCAGTGCATTTCAGCTCATTTCATGATTCTGTGAATTGCCAATGGATACTACCAGAGAAAGGAAGAAAAACACTCAGCCCAATCCTTGTCTCATACCCCTGCCCATTTCTTTCCATATTCATGTGATGATGGATAACGATCGGCCATGACCAAACATATCACTTATAATCATTACAAGATCCTCATAGTCTATAAGCTCATATCCACAGGGAACCTTACTTATAGTTTCTGTTTATGATAGCTCATAGTTTAGTCTTTTAACTTTAGTAATAATGCCACTCAGGAAAATAGGAGATATTCATGTCATCTCAAAATGTCACTTATCAGCATATACATATTGCATCTCCCTAATGGTTTGTTTTGGTAAACGAGAAGAGACCACTACCTAGTAACTGTGAAATAGTAAATATTGTGAATCAAAGCCTCACCTTTTGTATTCTCTCCATGGTAAGCCTGGCTGTGTGGTTCCTTAGTGACACTTAAATATTTACATATCTCTAATAATTACAAATGGCCTTTCTAGAACCAACATCCCCCCTTTATTTCTCCTCCCTTTAACTGTCAAACCTCTTGATCAATCACTCTCCAATATTTTATTTCCCTTTCTTTCATCAAAGAAAACCAATTTAAATTGGTTTCCACTCTCAACATTCTACTAAATGACTATCTTTAACATTATCAACAATCTTTATATTGCTATATTGACTGGCCAGCTCTGGGTCATTTAACTTGATTTTGTTTCCAATTTTATTGATAAATAATTGACATACATTACTGCATGAGTTCAAGGTATACAGCATGATGGTTTAATTTACATATATTGTGAAATGATTACCTCAACATGTATATTTAATATCCATCATCTTATATAGATACTTTAAAAAAATTTCTCCTTATGATGAGAACTCATAGGATCTACTCTCTTGACAGCTTACCTATATATCATACATCAGTGTTCACTATAGTCATTTGATATTGATGAAGACTTCCTTTTTAAAAATTTCTATTTTCCTGGTTTCTATGACGCACTTCAATTTCTTTAATTCCTTTTTATGGTAATGCTTTCTCTCTGTCTTCTCTGTAAATTCTCCTTTCTCTCCTATGTGTATGCCTCAGCTTTATGTCTTGAACTCAGTGTCTTCTCACCCTCCATGGACAGAGGCATACATTCTGATGGCTTCACATTTACAACTTATTAGCCTTCCTCCTAAGCTCAAAATTCAGAATAGTCCATTTCCTATTTTGACGTCTCCATTTTGAAATTGTGCTGAGACCTCAAACTCAAAATACATAAATCTAGTAAAAACTAGTCTGGGTTTTTGTGTTTGAGTCCTACTTTCCCAATTTACCAGCTGTCACATTGGACATATTATTTAAATAAACTCTGTGAAGTTCAGTTTCCTTATATGAGTTATTGGGAATATTGATTAAGATAAGATGTGAAAAGCAAACACAACACAGCTCCAGGACCATAATAGGTATTCGATGGTTATGTTCTTTTCTTGTGATTCTATCCTCAATATATGACTTGTTAATACACCTAATTGTTCAAGTGAGCAAATTGAGCATCAACATTTACTCTCGTTTCCATTTTACTCTCCACATTCAATCACCTAGTTTTGTTGATAGCCCTATTTACAAATATCTCAAATGTATCCACTTACTTAGGTCTTCACTGGCATGTCCCAAGTTGAGGCCATCAACATTTCCTGACTGTTTTTCCAGTCTATCATTATCTCAAAACCCACTGGTTTTCCTGTGTTCAGTCTCATTCTCTTCAAGTCCACAAAACCCAAAGTCGTGAGATAAAGTTTAATGACATTAACCTATTTGAATCTTTTTATCTATTAAACATCCCTTTCAGTATAAATCCCACACTCTTTAATTGAACATGGAAAGGTTTTAGAGAACTCTTCCCATTTTATTTATCTTCATGTCTTGAAAATCACTTTAGTATGTACTCTAAACATACTGTACGACAGTCCTCTCTTGATTTTGGTATGATTTTATGTACTTGCATACAACAAATATTTTTTAAAATGGAATACTATTTGGTGGTAAGAAAAGATGAAATAGTACCATTTGTGACAACATGGATGGATGTTGAGATTATAATGCTAAGCAAAATAAGTCAGACAGAAAAAGCAGAGAACTATATGATTTCACTGATATGTGGTATATAAATTAAAAACAACAAAAGAACAAGACAAACAAATGAGAAACAAAAACTCATAGACACAGATAATAGTTTGGTGGTTACCAGAGGGTAAGGGGGATCAAATATATGGTGATGGAAGGAGAACTGACTCTGGGTGGTGAACACACAATGGGATTTATAGATGATTTATAGATGATGCAATACAGAATTGTACACCTGAAATCTATGTAACTTCACTAACAATTGTCACCCCAATAAACTTTAATTTCAAAAAATGTATTATTTGATTTCATGATTTATAAAGTTATGTTGATTTTTTTAAAAAGAAAAACAACATAAAAACATTGTTGCCCCCACTTTTAAGATCATATAGAATTATCAAAGGAAGAGTTCAGAAAATATTCTCTCTCATTACCGGATTAAAAGACCAGACATAGAAGGCAGACATTAAATTCTGTAATAACATACAAATAAAAAAATACCAATGAGTATCTGCCAATAATTGCAAAAATGAAATGAAAGAGAAAGTACAGCAGAACTAGCTCAAATTTTAACAATTAGGATATAAAGAAATATAACAGTTCAAGAATATTTCCAGATAAACAGAATGTTTAAATGACACTAGAGTAGGGAGTTAACTCCAATTCACTGCTTGGTTTAGGATAAAGATATATTGTAAAGCATACATATAATCTCTTCAATTATTTTACTTCATTAAGGACTTTTAGTGAGATCTTGCTTATGCCAACCACGGTTTGCCATCACAGTGCATTTCTGAAATGTAACCTTTCAGTTGGTAAGGATTGTGTTCTTAGTACATGCCATGTTCTTCCCCACTTCCTGTAATTTCATACACGATTTTCTTGCTTGAAATGTTCTTCCCTACTCTTATACTCTTTTCTTTACCTAAACTCTACCCAACCTTCTTGTCATAAATACGATATCCTCCAGAAAGTCTACATAGAAGTCTCAACATTGATCAAGTTCCCCTCATGTGTTCTGTCCTGTGGTTGTACTTCTCACCCTAACTTTTAATCACGCTGCCCCTATTATACTGTTATCTCTGTAAGGTGAGGGACCTAGTTCTTTTGTGTCCAAGAACTAGAAGAGTGCCTACCTCTTAAAGAGAGCTCAAAATGCATTTAGAATCATACGTTTAATACTTTTAAAGGTCTAATTCAGGAATCTGTTATACAAACCCTCTGCTTACCTATATATAAAACAATTTTCTTAACGTTTCCTATTTCAATAATGTTCTCAGATGTCAGAAACATGGTGGCATGAGAGGTGCTCCTTGATAATCTCCCCTTGAAGTTACAACAAGCTGAACAGATATTTAACAAAGGATTCCCTACACAACACACAAACATGTCTGAGAGATCTGTCCATCAAAATATCTGAAGGTGGGTGTCATGCAGGGTCTCTGGTCCCACTCCCCACAAAAGAACATAAGACATGGTGAGGCCAAAAAGGAACACCCACAGAGCCATAGTTAGGGGAGTCATACCACTATATTCTCGCTGGCAGCCAGGCAAGACACACACAGTAGGATCCACAGATCCCCAGTCCGCCATTCACTTTTCTCTGTCTGCCAACCAACCAACCAATCAACACAATCCCAGCAGTTACATCAGTAGCCAATTGGCTAACTGGTTACAGCTGACAGCCAACCAATAACAGTTGATGGTCATTCACTACCTGAGCCAGCACCTCTCCACGTGAGGCCGAGAGCCTGGAAACTGCTTTCTAGGACTCTGTTCCCACAGTGGGTCAATCAGGGCAAACCTGGAATGAGAGAAGGGAGAAATGCAAAGACATGGGCCCCAGAACACAGCCTGGAGCTCACTGCAGTCCCAGGAGAGAGGATTGAGACTACAAGTATACTCTCTGTGACCCAGAAGCTCTGCCTGAGGGATCAGCATATAATATGGCTGAACCCAATGATCAGGGCAGAGACCTTGGGGCAAATACTGAATACAGAAGTGCTACAACTGTGGTTTAACAGCCCATACTGCCAGGCAGAAAACAAAGCCACAGAGCCTGGCTGCCTCTTCCCACTGTCCCAGAGCTTGCCTCCCCACACCCTCCTAGTGTTAGCAGCAGGACCCAGAAAAAATCATAGTAGTGCCAGATTAAACAGCAGAATATCTATAGCCCTGAGAACTGGAGACACAGTTCCTGAGTGGCTGTGTCTCACAGCTATGAATTCCGGTGACCAGGGATGAGCTATAGGGGTGAGGCAGTTTGATCTACTACTCAGAGGAGAACAAAGCCACAAACACACCAGCCACCCCTCCCAGCCCAACCCACCCCAGTCTTTCTGACTGATTCCATTGGGGGCACCCAGGGTTGCCAAGGCACAAAATTTTGCATCTGGTTGCAGGTACATCACTGGAATTTAAGGGGCTCAGAGCCCCATCACGCACCACATCCTCCGATGGGGGTTGTTCCCTGAGACAAAGGTGACCTGATCCCAGAGGAGACACCTGCCTCCTGAGGAAATTTCCCTCAACATGCAAATCTGGAACAGGGCAAAAGGAAAATAAAACACTCCAGTGTTACCTACAGGAAAGCAAAAGAAAGCCTCTTAATGTCAACCTGCTGCAGAATTCACTCCCATAAATATCCAAGAAGAAAAATGATCCATTAATAACTATGAATAACCAAGGTAGCAAGGCAGCTCAGAAAAAAAGAAAAATGTCCAGAAAATAAACTTAAAGACATGGAACTATGTGACTTAAATGACACAGAATTAAAGATTGCTATTCTGAAAAGACTCAATGAGATGCAAGGAAACTCAGATACGCAGTTAAATGAACTCAGAAATACAAATCAAAGGACAAAATATTGATTTACTAAAGATACCAAAAATTAAAAAAGAGAACCAAATAGAAATTCTGGAGCTGAAAAACTCAATAAGAAAGATGAAGACTAAAATAGCAAGCCAAGAAAATAGAGCTGACCAGATGGAGGAAAGAATTAGTGATATTGAAGATGGAAATCTGGAATGATGTAGATGGAAGGAGAGAGAGACTTGAGAGTTAAAAGAAATGAAAGAACTCTACAAGAACTATCTGCCTTCATCAGAAGGAGTAATATAAGTATAATGGGTATACCAGAAGGGGGGGGGGAGCAAAAGGAGTCTATTTAAAGACATAACAATAACTTCCCAAACCTATGAAAAGAACAGGATCCTCGAATCTAGGAAGCAAACAGAACACCTAATTACCTCAATCCTAACAGTCCTTCTCCAAGGCACTTTATATTGAAGCTGTCAAAAGTTGACAAAGAAATAATTCTCAAGGCAGCCAGGGAAAGGAAGATGGTAACCTACAAAGGAAAACCCATTATATTATCATCAGATTTTTCAGCAGAAACTCTACAAGCCAGGATGGAGTGCAATCAAATATTCAAACAATTGAAAGAGAGAAATTAGAAGCCAAGAATAATAAATCCTGCAAAGTTATTCTTTAGATATGAAGGAGGAATAAAGACCTCTCCAGATATACAGAAGCTGAGTGAATTACAAGCCTATTACAAGAAACAAGAAAAATCCCAAATAAATAACCTAACATTACACGTTGAAGAACTAGAAAAAGAAGAACAAATGAAACCCAAAGTCAATAAAGGAAGGAAATAAACTAAATGAAATACAGGACAAAAAGACAATAGAAAGAATTAATGCAACAAAGAGCTTGTTCTTTGAAAAGATTAATAAAATTGAGAAGCTGCTGGCTAGACTCACTAAGGAAAAAAGAGAAAAGACACAGATAAACTCAAGTGAAAGAGAAGAAGTTACTATGAATACCACAGAAATACAAAGGATCATACAAGAATAGCATGAAGGACTATATGCCACCAAATTTAATAACCTAGAAGAATTAGACAAGTTCTTAAAAATATATACCCTTTCTAGACTGAATCACAAAGAACTAGAAAGTCTAAATAGATCAATCAACAGTAAGGAAATTGAAACAATCATCCAAAACCTCTCCAAAAGCAAAACTCCAGGACAAGACGGCTTCACTAGTGAATTCTACCATATGTTCAAAGATGATAATATCTGTCCTCCTCAAACTCTTCCAAAAATTGAAGAGGCAATACTTCCTAACTTATTTTATGAGGCCAACATTACTCTGATACCAAAACCTGGTGAAAACAATACCAAAACAAAAAAACAAAAATAACAAAAAAAGTACAGACCAATATCTCTAATAAATACAGACACAACAATCATAAACAAAAACTAACAAATTTAATACAACAAAACATTAAAAAGATTATACATCACTATCAAGTGGGGTTCATTTCAGGGGCACAAGGATAGTTCAACATATGCAAATCAACCAATGTGATATACCACATAAACAAAATAAAGAATAAAAAGCATGATTATATTAATAGGTGAAGAAAAAGCATTTGACAAGATACAACATCCGTTTATGATTAAAACACTTAATAGAATGGGTATAAAGAAAATACCTCAACATAATAAAGGCCATATATGACAAACCCTCAGCTAATATCATAATTAATGTTGAAAAACTGAAGCCTTTTGCTCTACATTCAGGAACACGACAGGGGGGCTCCCTATCACCACCATTATTCAACATAGTATTGAAAGTCCTAGCCAGAGCAATCAGGCAAGAGAAAGAAATAAAAGGCAATCAAATTGGGAATGAAGAAGATAAACTGTCACTTTTTGCAGATGACATGATTCTTTACATAGAAAACCCTGAAGACTCCACCAAAAAGCTATTAGAAACAATAAAAGAATACAGTAAAATTGCAGGCTACACAATCAACGTACAAAAATCCATTGCATTCCTGTATACTAACAATGAAATTTCAGATTAAAAAATGAAAAAAAAAAAAACAACAACAACTTTTGCAATGGCAACAAAAAGAATAAAATATCTAGGAATAAACTTAACCAAGGATGTGAACCCTGTACACATCCTGTACACTGAAAACTATAAGACATTTTAAAAGAAATTGAAGAAGAGACAAAGAAATGGAAAGACATTCTGTGTTCATGGATCGGAAGAATCAACATATAAAATGGCCATATTACCTAAAGCAATATACAGATTTAATGCAATCCCCATCAAAATCCCAATGGCATTTTTTTTAAAGAAATAGAACAAAAATCATCAGATTTGTATGGAATCACAAAAGACACCGAATAGCCAAAACAATCCTAAGAAAAAGAACAAAGCTGGAGGTATCACACTCCCTGAATTAAATTTACATTACAAATGGACACTAATCAAAAGAGCTTGGCATTGGCAGAAAAATAGACACACCGACCAATGAATTAGGATTGACAGGCCAGAAATAAATCCATATATGGGAGGATAATTTTTGACAAAGGAGCCAAAAACATACAACGGAGAAAAGAAAACTTCTTTAATAAATGGTACTGGGAAAATGGGAAAGCCACATGCAAAACAATGAAACTAAACTTCTGTCTGTCACCATGTACCAAAATGAACTCAAAATGGATCAAAGACCTAAGCATAAGACCTGCAACAATAACCTGCATAGAAGAAAACATAGGTATTAAACTTAAAGACTTTGGGTTCAGAGAGGACTTTAGGAATGTGACCCCAAAGGCAAGGGAGGTAAAAGCAAAAATAAATGAATGGGACTGTAGCAAACCAAAGAGATTCTGCACAGCAAAAGAAAGCATCAACAAAACAAAGAGGCAACCAACTGTATGAGAGAAGATATTTGGAAAACAACACCTTCGATAAAGGGCTAATATTCAAAATATATAAAGAACTCAAGTAACTTAACAACAACAAAAATAAACAATCCAGTTTAAAAAATCATCAGACGACCTTCTCCCAAGAAGACATACAAATGGCGAACAGATGTGTGAAAAAACGCACATCTTCAATAGCTGTTAGGGAAATGCAAACCAAAACCACGATGAGATACCACCTCGCACCTGTTAGAATGGTTATTGTCAACAAGACAAGTAATTACAAGTGTGTGAGCAGATGTGAAGAAAAAGGAATCCTCATGCATTGTTGGTGGGAATATAAATTAGTACAGCTATTATAGAAAACTATATGGAGGTTCCTCAAGAAATTAAGGATAGAATTACCATATGATCCAGCAATCCCTCTTCTAGGTATCTACCCAAAAAATCTGAAAACATTTATCCGTACAAATATATGTACCCCTATTTTCATTGCAGCATTATTCTCGGTGGCCAAGACGTGAAAACAACTAAATTGTCCTTCCATAGATGATTGGATAAAGAAGATGTGGTACATATATACAGTGGAATATTATTATTCATCCATAAGAAAAGATGAAATACTGCCATTTGTGACAACATGGATGAATTTTGAGATTATCATGCTAAGCAAAGTAAATCAGACAGAAAATGTTGAGAACTATATACTTCACTCTTATGTGGGGTGTAAAACTGGAAGCAACAAGTGAACAAGGCAAACAAACAAAGAAACAGAAACTCGTAGGTACAGACTATAGTTTAATGGTTACCAGAGGGTAAGAGGGGGCATGGTAGAAGAAGGGAGTCAAATATATGGAGATGGAAGCAGAACTGACTCTGGGTGTTGAACATACAATGCAATATATAGGTGATGTATTATAAAAATGTACACTTGAAACGTATATAATTTTACTAACCAGTGTCACCCCAATAAATTTAATTAAAAATTTTAAAAAAGAAAAAAGTTACAATGAGATACTACTATCCCTCTATCAGAATCGCTAAAAATTAAAATGACTGACTATACCAGGTGTTGACTTTTGTTTGAGGGGGCTAGAATTCTCATATACTGTTGGTGGGGGTGTAAAATTGTACAACTACTTTAAAGAGTTTGACAGTTACTTAAAAATGTAAACATGCACTTCCCATGTGATAAACATATTCCAATCCAATAGAAAAGGAAATATAGATCTCTACAAAGACATATACACAAATATCCATAGACCTATATAGCCCCAAACTGGAAACCATCCAAACATCTATCAACAGATGAACAGATAAATAAATTATGGTATTATATCTTTATAATGTAATATTACTCAGCAATAAGAAAATGAACTGTTGACTTATGGAGCAGCCTAGATAAATCTCACAATAGATATGTTGATTGAAAAAAAAATCAGACCAAAAAGCACATACTGTATGATATCATTTATATAATTTTCTAAAAAATGTATACTAATCTGGTGACCCAAAGCTGATCTGTGGTTGCTTTGAGATGGGGGAGTAGAAAGAGGTTGAGTGGCAGGAATTATAAAAGGGCATGAGGAAACTTTTGTGGGTAATAGATACATTCACTATGTTGATTGTGCTGATGGTTTCGTGGATGTACTCTTGTAATATATATGTTGAAACATCATATTGTGCACTTTACATATTTGTAGTTCATTATATTTTAGTTATAGTTCAATAATGCTGTTTTCAGTTTTTTATGGAATTTAAAAATTATTTTCAGGTGTGCAAAACAACATAATGTTAGACATTTACACCCTTCACCAAGTCTACTACGCCCCCCGACATCATACAGCTATTAAAGTACAATTGACTATATTCTTTATGGTGCACTTTACATTCCGTGATTATATATATATATATATATATATTTGACATTCAATATTATTTTATATTAGTTTCAGGTGTACAGAGCAGTGGTTAGGCGTTTATATGATCTATGAAGTGATCCTCCCGATAAATCCAGTACCCATCTGACACCCTGCATAATCTTTACAGAATGATTGATTATATTCCCCGTACTATATTTCACATCCCTGGGACGATTTTGTGACTACCAATTTGTACTTTCTAATTTTGCACCTTCCCCGCCATCCCCAACTCATCTCCCATCTAGCAATCATCAGTTTTTTTCTCTGTATCTACAAGTCTATCTGTTTTGTTTGCTCATTTTATTTGGTTCTTTTGATTCCACATATAAGTGAGATCATATGGTATTTGTCTTTCTCAGTCTGACTTATTTCACTTAGCATAATAAACTCTAGGTCCATCCATGTCACTACAAATGGTAAGATTGTTCTACGATATTCCAGTTCTTTGTGGGGCACTGCTCTATGGCCTTATCTTCTGTTGTATACATACAACATGCCCCCAAAATATTAATTTCCCCATCAGTGTCTCTGAATATAGCAAATTTGTGACTACTCTGAGATTATGCATACACTATATGCATTTATTTCAGAATTTCATTATCATTTCATATCATTATTAATCTATGAAGTAAATGAAAATATAAATGTGTAAATTAAATATTTGAAAATAGAGATGAATGACCAGTTGAAATCATTTCTTCAAAACCAAAATTACAGTATTTGTATTTGTACCATAACAAACATTACATAACACTGAAGGGGCGAACTGTTTATAAGATTGTTTATTCTAGAGGACAGCCCATTTGTCTTTTAATAATTTTGGGGACTATTATAGGTTTTTACAAATTGACAAAAGTAAAATAGGATAGAATGGAAATAGCTGTCAATAATAGTTATATCAAGATCTTTCTTTTCTGCTTCTACTAGGAGGGACTTTGACATTTTAAAAGATCAGAGTCAGAAACAAAGGAAAATCTCAGTAAGAAAATTACAATTAAATAATTATCTTTCAGAAATCCATACTTTATGAAAAGAAACTATTCTTGATTCTCATTATTTTCCTTTTCTCCCACTCATGATTTTCTGTACTGCACTGGTGTCCATGGTAACATCCATAGCTCATAAGTAGATTACTACCAATGTCCTGCCACTGCCAGGCACTGTTCTCTTGAAGTCAATGCAAATTCTAATTTCAGTGTTTTTCTCATGCCCCCTCTCTCTTATAAACAACACCTGAATCTGCCACAAATGCATGACATCAAACATGACTATTTGTTCCTCTATTTTACTATATTTGAAAGGTTTATCAAGATGATAAGATTTATTCATAAATACTTGAACAGATTGAAAATCTTCCTGTTCTCTGTACATAATGAACACGAAAGTAATAGACGAACATATGTCAAATTATTCATAGAAGGCACTGTGCCTTATGTACCATATTGATAAGTATTTCTCAATATTTTTTCTATTAAAAGACTGTTTATAATGTTAAGAACAACAGACAAGAACAAAACATAATTTAAGAGAATGCAACCATGTTTATTCCCAGTTAAGTTAAGACTACTTTTGACTTTATGGTAACAATGTAAGAAAATGAGGGAGTTCAGGAGTAGTGTTTTCAATATAAATTACTTTCCATGATTGATTCATGAAATCAATTTGGTTGGTCATCGTCAGCCCTCTTTTATGACATCAAAAAAAAAAGAATAGAATAGAATAGAATGCAATGGAATGGAATGGAATGGAATGGAATGGAATGGAATGGAATGGAATGGAATGGACAAATCAGAGTACAAAATGTGTGGTAGAATTAACATTTTGAGAAACTTAAAATTAAACGTAAAATATATTTCTCACCATTGTCACTGCCACACACAATTCTAAAGAAATAATATCAAATATTCTCTTAATCTAGTGAAATTTTCTTTTAATTTTAATTTTGTTGATGAGATTGTAGTCTGGTAACCAACTGGATATTCATATGTTTAGGCTTTTTTCCTAATGCCTACAGATTGATATCTATTTTTCTAAAGAATTTAAATTTATTCTTCATCATCAAACTCCCTGTATTCATTTCTTTAGATTGCCATAACAAATTACTACCAAAAAGTTGGCTTAACACAACAGAAATTTATTCTCTCACAGTCTGAAGACTACAAGTTTAAAATCATGGTATTGGCAGGGCCCTGTTCTCTTTCCTTGCTTCTCATGGATTCCAGCAATCCTTGGTGTTCCTAAGCTTTTCATCTGCATAATTCCAGTTTCTGTCACCACTAGGCTGTCTAATCTCTGTCTTCACATGGCATCTTCTCACTGCATGTGTCAGTTTCCCTCTTAGTCCAAGCCAGCAGTGTTCCTGCTGAGACAGGTTATTGTATCTATGAGTCACATGCCTAATCTTTTCACCAAAAGATTCACCAGACGTACCCTTGGATCTGTTTCCACAGCAGACTGTCTGAATAGGTTGAAAATTTTACCAGTCATCAAATTCTGATTTCTTGTTGCTTAGCAGTTCCTTTCTCAACTTCTGTCTTTCTCATGGCATTTTACTATAAGCAGTAAGGGGAATGTGTAGGCAATATTGTCAATAGCAGATCAACAGAAGAGTTGTATTTTGCAACAGTAATAGTTTACTTGGCACCTCTAATAAATTCATTTTTGGTAAAATTAAATTATGTGTTTTGAGGGCATATTATAAATATTAACTTTCAGCTACCTGACTTATTTGTTGTCTTCTATACAGCTTATTTTAAAATAAAATTTTACTTCAAACAGCAGAATAATTGGGCTTCAGGCAATTTCATATCTATTTCTTAGCTATCTAAAGAAGCATATTATTTTGTTAAAAATAAATTATTGTTATACCTATTTCCCACTCTATTCTTAACCAATAGATATCACCTACTTCTCTCTTCAGATTATTAAGTGCCTTTGAACTCTCCTGAAGAAGGCTTTGACAATCTGTCTAAACAATTTTTTTTCACATTGCTTTCAAGAAACTACTCTGTTTTGACTAGAATATGAAGTGCCTGTAGCACATTAGTCAAAACGGAAAAAGGAAATTCATTAATCACTACAAAAATCTTTGAAAAGGTAGTTAAATAATTTCATGCTACACAGTACCATTTAAACTGCCATAAATGTTTATCACCACTTGTGATCTAGATAAATATATAACACAATGGTAACACAGCTAAGCCAGTGTTTCCCAAAAAAGTGGATCGCATACTACTGATGGAACAAAAATTATTTTAGGTGATTCAGAGACTAACATTGTCTAATGGTAACATATTTATAATTAACATGTGTGGTAACTGGTCTCCAAAAATGATCCCCGATGAACCATTTCTTTCTGCTTTTGTTTCAAGCTATTGTTTGGTCACCTGATACATTGAATCTAGATGACTTGCTTTAACCAGTGGGATATGGCAGAAGTGACATTGTGACATTTCCAGAGGTAATATTTAATAAGACCTGAATCCCTTCATCTTTTTGTGATTTAGAAAAGTCTGGGCCACGGATTAAGGAATCTGGTTTCCCTACTAGGAGACTATGTGGCAAGGCCATGTGTAGAAAATATGTGGAAGTGGAGAAGTTCTGGAACCACATTCACAGCTGAGCCCAGAGTTCCATCTACCCCTGTTGAAGCACCAGTCACATGAATAGAACCATGTTAGAGATTAAAATCTCCGCACCATCTGACTCTGACTGTAACCACAAAACAGACAGTAAAGAAGACAGCAGAGAACCATCCAGCTGAGCATGAGTAAACTCTTGAATCATAAGCAATAGTAAAATTGATTTCTTTTTAAAGACACTAAGTTTAGGGGTGGTTTATTACAGTGTAATAGATAACCAAAACATAAATTGTTATCAAAGGTGGGTACTGCCATAGCAAAATATGTGGTATTGGTTTTGTTAGCATGTAGAGACTGGCAGGGCCTGAAGGTATTGTTAATGGAAAGAGAGTATGGAAATCATGATGGGAGGTTGGAGGGAAGGGGACACATGTTATATAATAGTAGAAAATTAACAAAACAGCCGCCTGAGATAATGTGAAGGCCAGAAAAGGCATTTAAGAAACCAAGATTAAGTTGTGAATATTTCCAGACAGAAAGTTGAAAGTGTAATTGATTTATTTTGGCCCCCTTTATAAAATATAGGAGGCCTGAGATTAGCTAAAAAGCTGTTGCATTTGCAAACAGAATTTAGAGAGAATATAATAAAACTAGGACTTGCTAAGTCTAGATATACAACTGTTTCTCCTTCTAAGTATCTCTTGGGAAAAGGCTCTCAAAATAATAATTGGCCTCAGTGCAAAGATAAAATCTGTAATAAAATGTAAACTCAGGAAAAGATCAGATCTAGGTTGCGCCTGTAAGACCGTTTGTTAAAACCTCACAAAAATGTAAGGTTGGGTATGCTGGCCATCTCTTTTAAAAATCCAAGGGAATTTCTCATAGACCATCTCTGACAGATAATGAGGTGTCTAAGAGAACATTTAAGAATCATTACATAGCAAGCTGACTCATGGCCCAAGTAGAGAGGGGCCTCTCTTGAGATTTGTACTTATGGCGTATAAGGGAGTGGATTATAACATAATACAGAGATGGCTTAAAAGTTCATTTAGGGTGTAGTAGCTCAGACTAAAGGGTGAAGAGACAGTGGAAGAAAAAAAGAGCCCTCTGAGCCAAGAAAATAAAGCAGACAGAAATTTCCTTAAACTGCCCACACAGGCCATTTCTTATGGAACAGGGAGAATAAACTCAGAAATCAGAGCCATAAGTCCAGAGGACAGAGCTAAATGATTTAGAAGACTTACTCCCAGAAAGGAAAACTGGGTCTAAGTCAATACGCATTCCCTGTCCCAGAGCCAGGGCAATGGCAACATATACGTGTCTGGACTTCATAATTGGTATGGGCCAGTGTCTGTTACATGCTTTCCCACTTTTTTTGAATGAATTGTCTCTTTCAGTACTCCGGTTTCTGTTTCATCTTGTTATATTTTGCCAATTTCAGGCCTAAACCTTAAAAAACTTTGTATCTTCTGTTTTTGTAGTTTTGTAAGTCCTGAAAGATATATATAAAAAATCCAGTTACCCTACTGAAGCAAACAATGTAGGGCCACTACATGGAGAGACCTAGTAGAGAGAAACAGGCCCCAAAACTACATCAAAGAGAGAGAGGCCTATCCATCCCATTGCCATAAGTGAGCCCCATCTTCTAGAACCGTCAACATCAGGCCACCAGACATGTCAGTGAAGTCATCTTTGACATTCCAGCATAACTAACAATAAGTGTAACTGCACAAGGGTCCTCAAATAAAAAGAGCAGAAAGTCCATCTAGCTGAACCCTAGCCAAACTATAGGATTCTGAAGATAATGGAATGGTAGTTCTTTTAAGATAGGGCTTTTGAAGTGGCTTTTTGTGAAGCAATAAAATAATGTGCTATAGAAACAAATATAACTATTATATGACATCTGTGAACTCAACATATTGCTACTCTGGAGGACGTGCCCATATCGGATTGACCAAGACAGTGGATTCACCCAAAAATTTCAGTCCTACCTACTGAATGCCTCAAACCTACGGAAACTGAAATATTCACCATAATTTTTTTTAAAAGAGGCAAAGTATATTTTAAAAATGTTGGTATCTACTCTGGATTATTAAATAATGAATTTATAAGAACATCATTGCAAGTTTTTCAGCAGTACTTTAAATTGTCACTTCTGGGGGTTGGTAGTAATTGATTATAAAAAAAAATACTTAAAACTATACATAATTGTGAATAGAATCAGACTTGTCATTGGTATTTTTGTTGGTTTTTATTTTTTTATTTGGTTATTGGTTAATCCTGCCATAAATGAATGATTTACAAGACAATTTTTAAATGATGAAGACTAAGAGAGTAACAGAAATGTAAGTACTATTGGTAGTGATCCAAACATATGTATTTAGAGAGTTATGGGAACTAATAAATAAATTACTTAGTGTTTTATAAATATCATCTATAAAAAACCTAAAGTGTCATTAAAACATATAGAAATAGTTGACTACATCAAGTTAAAAGCTTCTGCATAGCAAAGGAAATCATCAACAAAATGAAAAGGCAATGTACTGAATAGGAGAAAATATTTGCAAATCACATTTCTGATAATGAGTTCATATCCAAAGTGTATGAAGAACTCATACAACTCAAAAGCAAGAAGGAGAAAAAAGCCAATTAAAAAATGGGCAGAGGATCTGAATAGACATTTTTGCAAAGAAGACATACAAATGGCCAACATGGTACATGAGAAGATGTTCAACATCAGGGAATCATCAGAGAAATGCAAAATAAAAACCACAATGAGATATCACCTCACACCTGTTAGAATGGCTATCATCAAAAAGACAAGAAATAGCAAGTGTTAGTGAGGATGTGGAGAAAAGGGAACTGTTGTGCATTATTGGTGTGCATGTAAATTGGTGCCACTATGGAAACAAGTATGGAAGTTTCTAAAAAATTATGATCCAGCAATTTCACTTCTGGGTATTTATTCAAAGAAAACTGAAAACACTAACTTGAAAAGATGTATACATTCTCATTTTTATTGCAAAATTACGTACAGTAGCTAAGATATGGAAACAACCTAAGTGTCCATTGATGGATGAATGGATAAAAAAAAACAGAAAAAATTCCTGTGGTATCTATATACAATGTAATATTATTCAATTATTAAAAAAAAAATGACATTTTACCATTTGTGACAACATGGATAGACCTTGAGGATATTATGCTAAGTGAAGTAAGTCAGAGAAAGACATGTACCATATGATCTCACCTGTATGTGGAATTTTAAAAACAAATAAACAACAACAAATACAAGCTCCTAGATAAAGAGAACAAAATAGTGGATGCCAGAGTGAGGGAGTAGGGGGAGGCTGATGGGTGAAGAGGGTCAAAATGTCCAACTCTCAGTTAGAAAATTAAATCATGGGAATGTAATGTACAACATGGTTACCATAGTTAATAATTCTGTATTTGGAAGTTGCTAAGGAAGTCTTTAACGTCCTCATCACAAGAAAAAATAGTTTTTAATTTTGTATGGTGACAAATGTTGACTGGATTTATTACGATGATCAGTGCAAAAAGTATACAAATATTGAATCACTATGTTGTACACCTGCAACTGATATAATGTTATATGTCAGTTACACCTCAATTTGAAAAATCAAAAACAATATAGAAATATTTGATGTTTCTTATGTTTATGAACTGATGATGCAATTTATTCTAGTCCATTTTGAATCATATATTTAGAGATACAGATTAAATTAATCAACATCAAGCATAATTTTGAAGTACCCAAAGAATACCTAGGGGAATCTATCAAATATTGGAAATTAAGTGTAATAATTAACATGTATTGTGACAAGGAAAAATGCAAAAGCTTTGGAATAATTGCATACAGTGTCATATTTGAACACGAGGGCTAGAGATGTTGAAGTATTGGCAGGATCTTGAGTAAATTTGCTATGAAAAACTAATGAAAATGATGTTTCGGCACAGAACAAATATAATTATTGATCAAATGTTTTTATCAAAAAGTAAAGTTTATTTTAGTATTCTAGGTATGACAGAAACCAAAGAAATGACTGCTGTATTAAGTGTGGCAACATATAATTTATTATATTAAGTGTGGCAACTTACCAGGTCTGACAATTAACTTCACGAACTTCTTGCAACAATGCTGCTAACCTTTTTTGATATCAGAGAGATTATTCATTATGAGTTTGTACCAACTGGGCAAACAGTTAACCAAGTTTCCCATTTGGAAGTGCTGAAAAGGCTGTGTGAAAAAGTTAGATGACCTGAACTTTTCGCCAACAATTCATGGCTCTTGCATCACGACAATGCACCAGCTCACAGGGCACTGTCTGTGAGGGAGTTTTTAGCCAGTAAACAAATAACTGTAATGGAACACCCTCCCTACTCACATGATCTGGCCCCCAGTGACTTCTTTACCCGAAGGTAAAGGAAATATTGAAAGTAAGACATTTTGTTGAAATTCAGGTTATAAAGGGTAATATGATGACAGCTCTGATGGCCATTCCAGAAAAGAGTTGCAAAATTGCTTTGAAGGGTGTACTACACATGATGTCGGTGCATGGCTTCCCAAGGGGAGCACTTCGAAGGTGACTGTAGTGATATTCAGCAATGAGGTATGTAGCATTTTTTCTAGGAGGAGTTCACAAACGTAATTGTCTGACCTCATAAATTCATTAACAACTGCTTTTCAAATATGAGTGAATAAAGAATTCCACGATGATTTTTTTTAAGCCAAACATTGAAAATAGCTATGATTAGAGATTTCTAAATGAATTGGCAACTTCATCTCAAATAGAAACATAGAATAAACATGATAGGCTGGGTTAAGCTCTGACACTAAAGATGTATTTGGTCTTAGGCTAAGAAAGCCTGTTTTAGGCATTTAGCTGTTACAACAGAAAGAAATTGCATTCTGTTTTGAGTACTAAGGAATATTTGTTCCTTTGAGTATACACAATTGTTTAGGAAAAATATTTTAAAATCTGTTAAAATTTTAATTTATATTAAGGGTAGACCTCCAAATTCTTGACTGTTTTGAAGATATGAGGAATGTTTACAAATAACTTATATTTTAGAATGAAGCATGCTGACTTTCACTCAGAAAGCGTACAGTGTTTTACTAGATAATTAGAACATTACATTTCTCTAGGAGAAATATTTAATCCATAAGATTTATATGCAGGAATTTGCAAATTAATTTTCAACATACATCTGCTCACTTGAAAACTCTGAATGTGTGTGTATTAGTCAGGATGAGCTAGATTAAGTTGTGGCAATAAACAATCCCTCATATTTTTAACTTGCAAACCAATTCTCAGTTTGGCTAGAGCTCGGCTCCACAGTGTTGGCCTTCATTTTAGAACCTGATGCGACAGATTGCCAGTAGTGAAACTTTGCCAATTATCACAGCAGGGGCAAGAAAATATAAGGAATTGTGCACTGTCTCTTTTTTTTTTCCATTTTTAAGAAATGTATTTTTCAATTGTAGTTAAAATATAATATTATCTTAGTTTCAGGTGTACAACATAGTGATTAGACATTTATATACCTTACAATATGATAGGATATATAGTCAATAATATTGTAATAATGATGTATGGTGCACAGGCTCTTAAGTAGTCTACATGATGACAGTCATTAAAGCAAATCACAAGGTTGAATTTCAAGAAGGCATTGAAGTGCAAACAAGGAATCATGAGAACCAGAATATTGTGAGCTCCCTAATGATACCATAGTTTCCTAACAAGTATGTGTAAGGGTGAAGACAAAAAGAAACATAATTAAAAGTATTCATATATCCTTGATCAGATTGATATCTTCTTCTTGTCTAAACTGCTTATAAACATTTTGAAGAGTTGGCTAAAAACCATTTGTGTTAGTATAAAAAGTCACTTGTAATATTTGAAAAAAGTTCTTAGTAAACATTTTTCCCAGTCAAAAGGCACTGAACAGTTAAGAATAAATCCTTTTCTTATCACATGTGAACAACGTACTAAAAATATACTAAGTGTGATCAGAAAATACGGTGAATATTTAAATAAAAAAATTTGTTACAGTAAAAGACACATTGCCATTAATTCCCCTCAGAATACTCCCCGTTCTTCAAACACACTTATTCTATTGTTTTTGCCACTTTCTGAGGCAGTTCTGGAAGTTCTCTTTCGTGAGTATCTTTAGTTTCACTGTTGTGGCTGCCTCGATGTCTGAATCAATTCAAAACGTTTACCTTTCATGGTCATTTTGACTTTGAGGAAGAGCCAGAAGTCACACAGTGCCAGATCCAGTGAATAAGGTGGATGAGGACACACCCTAATGTTTTTATTTGACAGAAATTGCCATGTCAGAAGTGATGTGTGACACAGAGCCTTTCTATTGTTATCCCAAAATATGGTGAATGCTGCTGCCAAGTGTCATCCAATGGAAAGGCAGGGATCTTCAGTAAGAGAAGTGGCTTGTCGAAACTTAGTAACAACAGTGAATGACAAGTTTCAACTTGTTTGGTGCAGTCAGTCATGTGTGAGCTATGGTTGAGAAAGGGTGTGTTTTAAAGTGTGCTGTAAATCATCCTCCATCATGACAATGCTCCGTATCATACATCACTTCTGGTATACGTCAATTTTTGTCAAATAAAAACATTACTGTGTGTCCTCATCCACATTATTCACCAGATCTGGCACCATGTGACTTCTGGTTCTTCCCCAAAGTCGAAGTGATTAAGGACATCAAGGCAGCCATGACAGTGCAACTAAAGACACTCATGAAAGAGGACTCCAGAACTGCTTCAGAAAGTGGTAAGAACAATGGGATAAGTGTGTTCAAAGCAAGGGGGAGTTTTTGAGGGGAGATTAATGGTAATGTGTCTTTTACTGTAATAATTTTTTTTTTATTTAAACATTCACTATATTGTTTGATCATACCTTGTAACTAGATTCATTCATACTGTGGATTACTCTAGATGGCAATTTGAAATAAAAGTCTAACAAAGGTCACAATTTTAGGAATTAATCATCAGTATCTGGCTATACCAGATACATAAGTAATTATTTTATTTTCTAATCATATGGAAAGTTTTGATACTTTAGTTACATAAAACTTTAGATGGTAGAGTTTTGGTCTTGATGGCAGAATAGTTAAATGTGTTTACTTCCTCTGAAGGCCACATCAAAATTACAACTGTATGCTACAGAACAAAAATCATTGAGAATCACCTGAATCCTAGCTGAACAAAAGCCCTACTGCTAAGGACATACAGAAGAAGCCATCTGAAGATTGGTAGGAGGGCAGAGACATGGACAGGGCTGGTCCCACATCTGAGTGTGACCATTAAAAATTGGGAGGGACATTTCAGCTACAGTAGTTCCCCCTACTGGAGGAGTGAGGGGTCCCAGCCCCACAACAGATTAGGCAGTCCAGGGTTTTAATGCCAGTGAGAGAAGTCCCTGTAAATTCTGTCTCTGAAAACGAGCAGACATTGTGGCGGAATGAGATGTAGAGCAGCTGCACTCCCATGGATTACTTTTAAAAGGCCCATGAACAAGCTTACTTGCTGAAAGACTCACTCACTCTGAGCTTCTACACTGGAGTGGCAGCTTGAAAGGTACCAGGACATACGGGAAGGAACTGAGTTGTCTGCCTGCAGAGCAAGGTCTGGAGGGGCAGCATTCTCCTGGACAGAGGAGCTGGCAGAAGTCATTGTTTCTTTGTTGAGCCCTCCCCACTCCCAGCTTGCAGACTTAGATGGCTGCTCTATCTGATCTCCATTACCCTGGCTAACATCTATCATTTGCCTCAACCTGGTGATTCCCTGAGACCCTGTCAAACCAATTTATAGGCCCACCCAAGCCACTTCCATTGGCTTTTCCATACAAACAGCCTATCCTGGCTCATACTGCAGACTCCTAAAATCTCACAAAAGTTCACAAAACCCTAACAAGCAGCATCTAGCTTCAGTATGTCCTGTTCCTCTAGCTGAGCAGACATAAGCTGGGCACTAGCAACAGCCTGCCTTAGGTTGCAGCTTGGCTTCTCCAGGCATCTCTAAGCACGGCATGGTGGCTGCCACCTGTGGATTGCTTTGTGGCTCATGCCAGGTATTCCTGGATAGGGCACAGGCTGCAGCTGAACTTGGCCTGCAGTGGTCCACTTTCAGGAGGCCCCATGGCTGGCACGCCTCACAACGAATAAGCCCCAGGGTCAATACGTCCCACTGATGTGAGAACAGCAACTAAGGCTCAACTACAACAGGAGAGCACACACAACCCACACAAGTGGACACACCTCGAGCACCTGGCTCTTATGACCAGGGAGACTGTGTCACTAAGCTCCACAAGACAGCAACTACTTAAAGCCACTCTACCAAGACCTGGAGGCATAACAACTCTACCTAATACATAGAAACAACCACAGAAAGGCAGCCAAAACAAGGAGACAAAGAAACATGTCCCAAATAAAAGAACAGAACAAAGCTCCAGAAAGTAACTAAACAAAATGGAAACAAGCACCATATCAGATGCAGAGTTCTAAACACCGGTTATAAGGATGCTCAATTATCTCAGCAAGAACTTCACGGCATGGTGGCTGCCATCATGGCTGCCACAAAGAAATAGGAAACATAAAAATGGAGGTAGAGACATGAAAACGAACCAGCGAGCAATGAAATATAAAATAACTAAAATGAAAAATGCATTAGAGGGAATCAATAGTAGATTAGATGAAGCAGAGAATCGAGTCATCAATTTTGAAGGTAAGATAGCAGAAAACATACAAACAGAACATCAAAAAGGAAAAAAAAGAATTTAAAACATGAGGAAAGTTTAAGGGGTTTCTGGGACAACATCAAGTGTCCAGCATTCGCATAATTGGGGTGCAAGAAGGAGAAGAGAGATGTAAAACTTCCCTGATCTGGTGAAGGAAATAGACAAAGAAGCCCAGCAAGTGCAGAGAGACACAAACAAGAGGAACCTAAAGAGACCCACACTAGACTCATTATAATTAAAATGTCAAAGGTTAAAGACAAAGAGAGAATCCTAAAAGCACCAAGAGAAAAGCAGTTAGTTACCTACAAGGGAGCTCTCATAAGACTTTCTGCTCATTTATCAACAGAAATTTTGCAGGCCAGAAGGGATTGGCATGCAATATTCAAAATGATGAAAACCTAGGGCTTAGAATCAAGATTATCCAGCAGAGCTATCATTTAGAATTGAAGGACAGATAAAGAGCTTCCTAGAAAAGAAAAAGCTAAAGAAGTTCATCAACACCAAACCAGAATTATGAGGAATCTTAGAGGCACTTCTTTAGGAAGAAAAAAAGAAATAAAAAATATGAATAATAAAATGACAATAACTACATACTTATCAACAATTACTTTAAATATAAATGGATTAAATGCTCCAATCAAAAGACATAGGGTGTCTGAATCGATAAGAAAACAAGACCCTTACCTATGTTGCCTACAAGAGACTCACTTCTGATTGAAAGACACACAAAAACACAGACTGAAAGTAAAGGGATGGGAAAAATATGTTTCATGAAAATGGAAATGGAAAAAAAAAATCTAGAATAGCAATCCTTGTACCAGACAAATTGGGCTTTCAAACAAAACCTATAAAAAGAGGCAATAAAAACCTGGTAATCCCTCTTCAGGGTATTTATCCAAAAAGACCCAAAATGCTACTTTGAGGGGATGTGTTCATTCATATGTTCATCACAGCATTGTTTACAATAGCCAAGATATGGAGGCAGCCTTGGTTACATCAATGGATGGATGGATAAAGAGGAGGCGGTACATACATACACTATAATATTGGTTGGCCATAAAAAGGAATGAAATCTTGCCATTTGTGGTAGCATGGATGGACCTAGAGGGTATTTGGCTGAGTGGAGTAAATCAGACAGAGAAAGATAAATGTGATATAGTTTCACTTATATGTGGAATCTAGAGAACAGGGTAAATGAACAATCAAAACAGAAGCAAGCTCATAAAGAAAGCATTTTGATGTTTGCCAGCTAGGAGAGGGTTTGGGTGGGTAAAAAGGCAGAAGGGATTAAGAAGTATAAATTTCTTGTTACACAGTAGTCAGGGGCTGTAAAGTAAAGCATAGGGAATATAGTCAATAACATGGTAATTATTATGTATAGTGCCAGGGGAATCATTTTAAATTATATAAAAGTCTAACTACTGTGCTGTACACCTGAAATTAATGTAAAATAATATTAATGTAAAACAATTGAATGTCACCTATCATCAAAAAATTTTAAAAGATAGACAAAGTAAAGGGAAAATAGAGGTTCAGATTTCTATGTATAAAACAAATAAGTCATAGGGATGAAATGTACAGTATAAGGAATATAGTCAATGAAATCATGATAGTGTGGTACAATGTCATGTTTGCTGACTTATGGTGATCACACCTTTAGGTATATAAATGTTGAATAACTATGGTGGACACCTGAAACTAATATAATATTGTATGTTAGCTATATTTTAATAAAAATCTTATTTAAAAGCTTTAAAAACAAAATTATTTTATTCAGGAATCTCATCTTCACTTTATGATAAGCCAAATGTGCCTTCATCATGATTAATCAAAACCATTATGATTTTTCTCATTAAGTAATGTAATTTTAGCTATGTAATTTTGCAAATAGAGTAGATTTAGCATTACATAAAAACTTTCTTTAACATATAGAAACTTGATTTTAATCATATTTACATTACAATTACTGTACTTATGGCAAGTGAGATCATTAAATGTATGACAGTGATATAAAGTTATTTTAAATACATGCATTTTCTTTTTTTCTTTTTTCTTTTTCTTTTTTTTATTAAATTTATTGGGGTGACAATTGTTAGTAAAATTACATAGATTTCAGGTGTACAATTCTGTATTACATCATCTATAAATCCCATTGTGTGTTCATCACCCAGAGTCAGTTCTCCTTCCATCACCATATATTTGATCCCCCTTACCTTCATCTCCCACCCCCCACCCCCCTTACCCTCTGGTAACCACTAAACTATTGTCTGTGTCTATGAGTTTCTGTTTCTCATTTGTTTGTCTTGTTCTTTTGTTGTTTTTGGTTTATATACCACATATCAGTGAAATCACATGGTTCTCTGCTTTTTCTGTCTGACTTATTCGCTCAGCATTACACTCTCAAGATCCATCCATGTTGTCATAAATGTTCCTATATCATCTTTTCTTACCGCCGAATAGTATTCCATTGTGTATATATACCACAACTTCTTTATCCATTCATCTATTGAAGGACATTTTGGTTGTTTCCATGTCTTGGCCACCGTAAACAAAGCTGCAATGAACATTGGAGCACAGGTGTCTTTATCTCTAAATGTTTTCAGATTTTTTGGGTAGATACCCAGGAGAGGGATTGCTGGGTCATATGGCAATTCTATTTGTAATTTTTTGAGGAACCTCCACACTGCCTTCCATAACGGCTGCAAAAGTCTGCATTCCCACCAACAGTGTATGAGGGTTCCTTTTTCTCCACAGCCTCTCCAACATTTGTTACTATTTGTCTTGTTGATGATAGCCATTCTGACTGGGGTGAGGTGATATCTCATTATGGTTTTTATTTGCATTTCTCTGATGATTAGTGATGTTGAGCATTTTTTCATATGTCTATTTGCCATTTGTATGTCCTCTTTGGAGAAATGTCTCTTCAAGTCCTCTGCCCATTTTTCAATTGGGTTGTTTGTTTTTTTTGTTGTTGAGTTGCATGAGTTCCTTGTATATTCTGATTATTAGCCCCTTATCGGAGGCACTGTTTGCAAAAACCTTCTCCCATTCAGTTGGTGACCTCTTTATTTTGTCAATGGTTTCTTTTGCTGTGCAGAAGCTTTTAAGTTTCATATAGTCCCATTCGTTTATTTTAGCTTTTACTTCCATTGCCTTTGGAGTCAAGGTCATAAAATGCTCTTTGAACCCAAGGTCCATAAGTTTAGTACCTATATTTTCTTCTGTGCAGTTTATTGTGTCACGTCTTATGCTTAAGTCTTTGATCCATTTTGAATTAACTTTGGTACATGGTGACAAACAGCAGTCCAGTTTCATTCTTTTGCACGTGGCTATCCAATTCTCCTAGCACCATTTATTGAAGAGGCTGTCTTTCCTCCATTGTATGTTTTTAGCTTCTTTGTCAAAAATTATCTGTCCATATTTTTGTGGTTTTATGTCTGGGTTCTCAATTCTATTCCATTGGTCTATGTGTCTGTTTTTCTGCCAATACCATGCTGTTTTGATTATTGTAGCCCTGTAGTACAAGCCAAAGTCAGAAAGTGTGATACCTCCATTATTGTTCTTTTTTTCTTAAGATTGCTTTGGCTATTTGGGGTCTTTTGTGGTTCCAAACAAATCTGATGATTTTTTGTTCTATTTGTTTAAAATATGCCATTGGGATTTTGATGGGGATTGCATTGAATCTGTATATTGCTTTGGGTAATATGGCCATTTTAACTATGTTGATTCTTCCAATCCATGAGCATGGAATGTCTTTCCATTTCTTCGTGTCTTCTTCAATTTCTTTCAAAAATGTCTTATAGTTTTCAGCATATAGGTCTTTCACATCCTTGGTTAAGTTTATTCCTAGGTATTTTATTCTTTTTGCTGCAATTGCAAAAGGAATTGTTTTTTGTATTTCTTTTTCTGAGATTTCATTGTTAGTATATAGGAAAGCAATGGACTTTTGTACGTTGGTTTTGTAGCCAGCAACTTTACTGTATTCGTTGATTGTTTCTAATAGCTTTTTGGTGCAGTCTTTTTAGGGTTTTCTATATAGAGCATCATGTCATCTGCAAAGAGTGATAATTTAACTTCTTCATTCCCAATTTGGATGCCTTTTATTTCTTTCTCTTGCCTGATTGCTCTGGCGAGGACTTCCAACACTATGTTGAAAAGCAGAGGTGATAGGGGACATCCCTGTCGTGTTCCTGAACGTAGAGCAAAGGGCTTCAGCTTTTCTCCATTAGTTATGACATTAGCTGAGGGTTTGTCATATATGTCCTTTATTATGTTAAGGTATTTTCCTTCTATACCTATTTTATAAAGTGTTTTAATCATAAATGGATGTTGTGTCTTGTCAAATGTTTTTTCTGCATCAATTGATATAATCATATGATTTTTGTCCTTTATTTTGTTAATGTGATGTATCACATTGATGCATTTACGGATGTTGAACCATCCTTGTGTCCCGGGGATGAACCCCACTTGGTCGTGATGAATAATCTTTTTAATGCATTGTTGTATTCGATTTGCTAGAATTTTATTTAGGATTTTTGCATCTGTATTCATCAGAGATATTGGTCTGTAGTTTTCTTTTTTGGTCCTGTCCTTACCAGGTTTTGGTATCAGGGTAATGTTGGCCTCATAAAATGAGTTAGGGAGTACTGTCTCTTCTTCAATTTTTTGGAAGAGTTTGAGCAGGATTGGTATTAGATCCTCATTGAAGGTTTGGTAGAATTCACAAATGAAGCAATCTGGTCCAGGACTTTTGCTTTTGGGAAGGTTTTGGATGACTGATTCAATTTCGTTACTGGTGATCTGTCTGTTTAGATCTTCCAGTTCTTCATGGTTCAGCCTTGGAAGGCTATATGTTTCTAAGAACTTGTCCATTTCTTCTGGGTTATTGAATTTGGTGGCATATAGTCCTTCATAGTATTCTTGGATGATCCTTTGTATTTCTGTGGTGTCCGTGATAACATCCCATTTTTCGTTTCTGATTTTGTTAATCAGTGTCTTCTCTCTTTTTATCTTAGTGAGTCTAGCCAAGGGTTTGTCAATTTTGTTAATCTTTTCAAAGAACCAGCTCTTTGTCATATTAATTTTTTCTATTGTCTTTTTGTTCTCTATTTCATTTAGTTCTGCTCTAATTTTTGTTATTTCCTTTCTTCTGCTGACCTTGGGTTTTACTTGTTGTTCTTTTTCTAGTTCTTTAAGGTGTAACATGAGGTTATTTATTTGGGAGTTTTCTTGTTTCTTGAGATAGGCCTGTAATGAGATAAATTTCCCTCTTAAAACTGCTTTCGTTGCATCCCAAAAATTTTGGTAGGATGTATTTTCATTGTCATTTGTTTCTATGTATCTTTTGATCTCTCCTCTAACTTCTTCTTTGACCCAGTCGCTCTTTAAAAGTATGTTGTTTAATCTCCATGTATTTGTGTTTTTTCCCGCTTTCTTTTTGCAGTTGATATCCAATTTCAAAGCCTTGTGATAAGAGAATATGCTTGGTATGATTTCAAGCTTCTTAAATTTGCTGAGACTGATTTTATGTCCCAGTATATGGTCTATCCTTGAGACTGTTTCGTGTACACTAGAAAAGAATGTATAGTCTGATGTTTTAGGATGAAGTGCTCTATAAATGTCAATTATGTCCATTTCATCTAATGTGTCATTTAGGGCTACTATTTCGTTATTTATTTTCTGTTTGGATGATCTATCCATAGTTGTCAATGATGTATTTAAGTCCCTTAGTATAATTGTGTTTTGGTCAATTTCTCCCTTTAGTTCTGTTAGTAGTTGCTTGGTATATTTTGGTGCTCCCTGATTGGGGGCATAAATATTGATGACTGTTATGTCTTCTTGTTGTACAGTCCCCTTCACCAATATGAAATGTCCATCTTTGTCTCTTGTTATCTTTTTCACCTTGAAGTCTGTTTCATCTGATGTCATTATGGCTACACCTGATTTTCTCTGGGTACCATTTGCTTGGAGTGTCAATTTCCACCCTTTCACTTTGAGTGTATGCTTGTCCTTGTAGCTGAGCTGTGTCTCTTGGAGACAGCATATGGTTGGGTTTAGTTTTTTGATCCAATCTGCTACTCTGTGCCTTTTTATTGGTGAGTTCAGTCCATTTACATTTAGGGTGATTATTGATATGTGAGGATTTCCTGCCATTCTATCTTTAGTTTTCTGGTAAGCCTGTGTCTCCATTGTTTCTTTGCCTTTTTGTTGTTTTCTATTATTTCTGTATGGTGGTATTCTATGATGTTTCCCTCTGTTTCTTCTTTTATTACGGTATATATTTCAGTTCTGGATTTTTTTTGAGTGGTTACCCTGAAGTTTATGTTAAAGAAAGTTTGATATTTAGAGTATTCTGTTTTCTTTAGCACGCTTACTTTCTCTATTCCCATATTCCGGTTCAGGCCTTTACTCTCCCCTTTTTTGAGTTTTGGTTGCCACAAATTGTCCCTGTTGATGGTGATCGAATAGCCTCCTTTAGTATTTCTTGTAGTGCAGGTCACGTATTAGAAAATTCCCTCAGCTTCTGTATGTCTGGAAAGCTCTTTATTCCTCCTTCATATTTAAAGGATATCTTTGCTGGATATATTATTCTTGGCTCATGATTTCTCTCTTTCAATAGTTTGAATATTTGGTTCCACTCCCTCCTGGCTTGTAGAGTTTCTGCTGAAAAATCTGATCATAATCTAATGGGCTTTTCTTTGTAAATTACAGTCTTCTTTTCCCTGGCTGACTTGAGGATTCTTTCTTTGTCGTTGATTTCAAACAGCTTCCATCCAATGTGCCTTGGAGAGGGCCTGTTGGGATTGAGGTAATTAGGTGTTCTATTTGCTTCTTGGATTCGAGGGTCCAGTTCTGTCCACAAATTTGGGAAGTTCTCATCAACAATTTGTTTGAATATATTCTCTGTTCTCTTCTCTCTTTCTTCTCCTTCTGGTATGCCCATTATTCTTATATTGCTCTTTCTGATGGAGTCAGAAAGTTCTTGTTGAGTTCTTTCATTTCTTTTAAGTCTCAAGCCTCTTTCTTCTTCTATCTGTGTAATTTCCAGGTTTCTATCTTCTATGTCACTGATTCTTGCCTCCATCTGGTCAACTCTACTACCTAAGCTGGTTATTTCATTCTTAATTTCTTCTATTGATTTCTTAATCTCCAGAAATTCTGCTTGGTTCTTTTTTAAAATTTCAATCTCTTTCATAAAATGCTCATGCTGTTCTTTGATTGTGTTTCTGAGTTCGTTTAACTGCCTATCTGTGTTTTCTTGCATCTCGTTGAGTTTTTTCAGCACTGCAATCTTGAATTCTCTGTCATTTAAGTCACATATTTCTGTATCTTTAAGTTCCTTTTCTGGAGATTTTTCACTTTCTTTCTGAGCTATCTTGTTGCCTTGGTTATTTATGGCAATTACTGGTTTACTATTTCTCTTCCTAGACATCTACAGGAGTGGCTTCTGCAACAGGTTGATAGGAAGCGGTCTTTCTTTTGTTTTCCAGTACTTGTTGGTAGAATGTTTTATTTTTTCTCCAACTGCAGCTTATTTTTCTTCTCCCACATGGTAGTGCTATGTTTTCTCTGCAGTATTCCAGCTTCTCACACAATGGGGGGATTCCCTGGGAGACGGACTTCTCCTATGTTAATAATTCATCTAGGACACAGGGCGCAGTGTCCCGGTGGGTATGTGGAGAGCTTTTGATGTTCCAAAGCTCTTCCAGCTCCAGATTCAGAGCCCGTATGTTTCAGCCGTTCTGTTTACTCCTGCAGGGATCCGCCCACATAGGTGGGGCCAGGGATGGGGTGAGTTGTGAGAGGTGGCCCAGAGCAATGGCGGTGACCACCAGCACAGCTGGTCCTGCTTCCACAGCTCCCTCCCCTTTGCTGGGACTAGTTGGGCTGCGAATTTGTGTCTGCGGTCCACAGTTCTCAGAACAGCAAATCTTCTGTTCTTTTGATCTGACACTGCTACTGTTCCGTTTGTAGCACCAGGCAGGTGGGGGCAGGGCGAGCTCTGGGAGGGTCGGGAAGGGGCGGCTAGTCTCAGTGCCTAAGGCTTCCATTCTCTGCTCTGCAGTGAGGGCTTAAACCACCATTTTCAGCCTTCTTCCTTTGGTCTTTTGTCCGAGGTCTCTGCCGTGAGCGTTGGGTTCAGCCGTGTTATATGCTGCCCCCTCAGCCCTGTGGGCCATAAGCGGAGCCCTAGCAGTCCGAGTTCTTCCCTCTCCCGCAGCTGCGGTAGTTTCGGGAAGCAGCGAGCTCAAAGAACTGAGCTGGGTCTGTGTCCTGCGCCCGCCCGGCTCCATCTCAGCACTTTTCCCTTTCCTCCTCCCCCGCTCACCCGAATCTCCCACCTGTAGGTGATTTCGGTAGTGGGCCTCTTCGTCTTGCCTGTCTGCTGTGCAGGGAGACCTTTGTGGAGATTTTGTTGTTCGATTCATTGTAAATTCCAGGGGAGCTTTACAGAGGCTCACCTCACGGCGCCATTTTTCCTCCAGCCAATTTGTACTTCTTAATCATTTCCCCTTTCACCCATCCTTAAATCCCCTTCCATCTTAAAGAAGTCACTCTAAGTTTCTTTGTAAAACTAGTTTTGTGCTGATGAACTCCTTCTTCTTTTGTCTGAGAAGCTCCTTATATGTCCTTCAATTCTAAATGATAGCTTTGCTGGATAATCTTGGTTGTATGTCATTGCTTTTCATCACTTGGAACATTTCCTGTCACTCCCTTCTTGCCTACAAAGTTTCTGTTGCTAAATCAGCTGCCAGTCTTATGGGGGATCCCTCATAGGTAACTAACTGCTTTTCTCTTGCTGCTTTTAAGATTATTTCTTTGTCTTTCACTTTGGCATTTTAATTATGATGTGTGTTGCTATTGGCCTCTGAGTTTATCTTGTTTGGGACTCTCTGTGCTTTTCTGGGCTTGTATGTCCATTTCCTTCACCAGGTTAGGGAAGTTTTCTGTCATTACCTTTTCAAATAGGTTTTTCAATTCCTTGCTCTCTCTCTCTCTTCTCCTCCTGGTACCCCTATAATATGAATGTTGATATGCTTGATATTGTCCCAGAGGCCCCTTAAACTCTCCTCAATGTTTTGGATTCTTTTTTTCTTTTTGCTATTCTGGTTGGGTGTTTTCTGCTACCTTATCTTCTACATCGCTGGTTGGATCCTCTGCTTCATCTAATCTACTGTTGATTCCCTGTACTATATTCTTCATTTCCATTATTGTATCCTTTATTTCTGACTGGTTCTTTTCATGGTTTCCATCTCCATTTTTATGCTTCCTATCTCTCTGTTGAAGTTCTCCCTGAGACCATTGAGCATTCTTATAACCAGTGTTTGGAACTCTGTGTCTGATAGATTGCTCATCTCAATTTTGCTTAGTTCTATTCTTTTATTTGGGACATGTTTATTTGTCTCCATATTTTGGCTCCCTTCCTGTGTTTGTTTATATGTATTAGGGAGGGCTGCTAAGTCTTCCAGTCTTAGTAGAGTGGCCTTATGTTGTAGGCATTCTGTCGGGTTCAGTGGTACAGTCTTTTGGGTCACCTGAGCCACGCACTCCAGGTGTGTCCCTTGTGTGGGTTGTGTGCATCCTCCTCTTGTAGTTGAGCCTCAGTTGATAACTGCACATCAATTGGAGGGACTGACCCTTGGGCTCACTGGTTGTGAGGACTGGCCTTGACTACAGTGGAAGAGTTTTGCAGGGGCTGATCCTACAGAGCAGGATCTGCCTCAGCAGGACTCTGGTGCCTGCCCAATCCTTCCTTTGGATTGTCATACTTGGAGGCAGCTGGGTAATGCTCCAGTTTGTTTCGAAGATGGCCACTGGGGGCACCAGCCCCAGGACCACCTTGGAGGGGATCTGCTGTAGGTCAAGTTCAACTACAGCCTGTGCCCCACCCGGGGCCAACTGGAAGGAGCCACAAAGAAATCTGCAGATGGCTGCCACCCATATTATGTGCTTGGTAGCACCTTGAGAGGCCAAGCCATGAACCAAGGCTGGCTGCTGCTAGTGCTTAGGGCTTCTCAGCCAGAGGTACAGGACACAGTCAAGCCAGATGCTACTTGTCTGGGTTCTGAGAACCTCTGAGCGACCCTAGGAAAGTCTGAAGCTTGAGCCAAGGCTCTCTGCATGAAAAAGCCCCTGAAAGAGTCCCAGGTGTGCCAGAAAATTGGATGGGGCCAGGTCTTGAATCACCAAGGTGTGGGGAACTAACAGTGGAGATTCAGAAATGGTGGCCAACTGTGTTTGCACACCGGGAAGGGGGAGGGCTTAACAAAGAAACAATGGCCTCCACCAGCACCCCAGTCCAGGAGAAAGCCCCCTCTCCATGGCCCGTCCCAAGCCAGACAACTCAGTTCCCCGCCATATGTCCCCACCACCATTTCAGCTGCTGCACCAGCGCTGGAGCTCAGAGTGAGTGATTCTGTTGGTGGGTAAGACTGCGCACTGTCCCTTTAAGAGAAGTGCATGGAAGTGCAGCTGCACTGTCTCACTCAGTCATGATCATCGCTGGTTTTCACAACCAGAAATTATGGGGACTTCTTTCCCCGGCACTGGAACCCTGGGCTGGGGCGGGGCTGGGACCTTTCACTCCTCTGGGGGATGGGGGAACTCTCACAGCCAAAATATCCCTTCCGATCTTTAATGGTCACACATGGGTGTGGGACCAGCCCATTCTGTGTCTCTGACCCTCCTACCAGTCTGGAGATGGCATTTTCTGTGTGTCCTTAGTTGAAAGGCTTTGGCTTGATTTTAAGCAATTCTCAATAATGGTTATTTTGTAGATTCGTTGTAATTTTGATGTGCTTGTGACAGAGGTAAGCACAGCGTTTACCTACTGCGCCACCTAGGTTGTCTTTGTAACTTCAAATAGAATTATCTGTAGTTATCGATATATCAACTTCAGACAGTCTCTACTTCAGTTGAAGATATTAGCTCTCTAATTTTTCCTTCTCATCTTCACTTTCCCCCTATAAATTCTGTCAGATATTGCTTTGTCTTTACAATGGCAATACTGATAACATTTTGTGTTCTTTTGTATAATAAAATATTGTATAAGCTGATTCTTGAAACTCTGTAAATCATATTTACATGATTACAGCTATATAACTAACTACTGCCCAAGGAAGAACATACTGGTCTAGGACACCATTTTAATCTTTTCATGTCCAATGTTACATTCCCTGGACCATTTGAGAAGAATTCTGCTTAAATCCCAATCAAACAAATTGTTCTTTTTGTATACTTCTTCAATTGCCTGAAATCATATTCTTTATTTTTCCTAGAATATCTCCTTTTTCCTACATTTTCCTGGCTGAGAGAATAAATATGCATTCCTCAACATAAGAATCTCTAGCTCCCTATTTATTTCATCTATTAATTGGAATTTGTTCCATTCATTTTAAATACTACTTCTTAGAGTCCATTGAATTTAAAATCTGATTTGAACCAGTTATTTGTAGTCTTACTATAGACAAATCATTCCACTATTTTTTTCATTGCATTCCTAATCCAGTTACACTGTTTCTCTTTCTTAACTTTTCCCCTTCTTTTGCTGGAATACAGCCTTAGAAATTTCTTTAGAAAAGTTACATCAAAAGTGAACAGTCTTCATTTCTACAAAAATTACATTGTGTTTTTTTTGCACCCACATTTGAGTAACAGTTTGATCAGGTACAGACTTATAGGCTGTTTATAAATCTACTTTCAGTGGGATTTTACTCATTTTGTAGGTTTTATGTTCTCTCTCTCAGGTTGTAGGATATGTATTTATTCTTAGTGTTATGAGACTTCTCAGGGATTTATATATGTGTGGATTTTTTAGGAACCCATTTTTCTATACATTCTATGCATCCTTCTTATTTTGTTTGTATTATTTTTAACCAAACCAAAGAAAATAGTTTATGGTGTTTTTTATCTTTCTCTTCACTGTTTGTTGTGTTGCCCTTTTAATGTTAATACAATAGAATTTATTTTGGTGTAGGAGTTTTGTCAAAAGTGTAAACAGGACAAACAAGATACAAAGTTGTTCCATTGTCCCCAAACATTCCCTGTGCTGACTTTATGATTTCATCTTCTCTCCCTATCCTCAACACTCTGTTGAGGCAAACCTCTGTTCTTTCTGAAGTTCTGCTTAATAGTATATATGTGTGTGTGTGTGTGTGTGTGTATATATATATATATATATATATATATATATATATATATATATATATAGCATTTGTCAGCCTATTTTAAAATGTCAAGTGATACTTTGTTATACTTTTTGAAAGCGCATTTTTAAAAATGTTTAATTCCCCTACCTTCATCCCCCAAAAAATGGGAAAAAAAGAAAAGAAAAATAGTCTGCCAAAATAACTTAAACTCATTGTTACAATGACCAAATACACTCAGGTTCATTGAACTAAGGCCAGACCAGGTGGAATGTTTTGTCAGAAATGGGTTTCCCTCAGATTTGTGTTTGTTTCAGTCCTATCAGGATCATGTCAGGAGTGAAAACCTCTTCAAAAGTCTCCTTTTTTCTTCATTGTACTCTTCTAATTCTCCATTTTTCATTTCTGTACATTTTCCTGTTACTGATTAAAAAAGCAAACAAATAGAATGTTTTGCTGGATTTTATGTGAAAGGAAACAAGCCCTAAAGAATGTTGTTTCTTAAAATTTTGATTTCTTGCTTCTTTTGTTACTACTTCAATGACATCTCATTCCTCTTTTTTTTTTTACCGTCCCTCATTCTTGACTAAAACACTTCAGTGCCTCCCCATTGTGAGCTATATCGATGCTAAATGCGTCTTGCTCAAGAAGGTTTCGTTACACAGTGCTGAGTGATTGTATGTGTGTAACAGACAGCACTTGCGCACATCCATAACTTGACCCTCTTGTTTCCCAGAGGTTGTGAAAAGAGTTCAGCACTGCACTGCTAAGCAAAGCCAAAGGTGTTGCATTGTGAAATAAAACTTGAAGAGCTGAGCTTTGGGACATAAAATACTCGCACTTCTACCTGAAGTACCTCTTTCCAAATGCCTGTACATTATTGGAATGCTAACACAGAAGTATTAAATTTTCTAAGGTAGTTTTTGCAACCACCTTATCATTCTTAATTTGGATGTTATCAATCAGGAAAAAAAAGAAAAAAATAGGAAAAAAGGAATTGACTAAAATTTCAGGAGGGTTTATTTTAAGACTTGCAAAGAGCATAAATCTATGCTACTAGTTCCAGACTTGTTTGGAATAAATAGGTGGCTAAGATTCAAAAACTAAATAATTGATGGGTCAGGAAAGCAGCTTGTAAGAGGTGGGATACTCTTTTAAAGTGTAATGCACTTTATTTCATTTGTCTTTTTAAGCAGAATCTTCTTCATGGGGAAAAATTCTTCCATTTATCACAGGACTGATTAAATAAAAATTATCAAATTTCTAGTAAACTAGCAGCATTTATCTAGAGCTTACTTCACACAGATTATCATCCCAGCACTCAGAACGAGGCATCACTATTAAATTTAATTACTCCTTCTTGCCAAAGCAATGCTTCTATAGGTTTTGCATATATATTATTATGTCTTGTAGTATATTAGCTGTTCCTACTTCTCATTCTCTTACTAGCTGCAAATTCCTAGTGGGCAAACATTAAGTCTAACGTCTCTATGTTACCCCCTCAGCATCTATGACAATGCTTTTTACACACAGGATGCTCAAAGAATGCTTGCTAAAATGAAATGTTGGTGGACTAATAGTCTGGTCTCCCACGTGAGGTTCAGATGGGGGTCATGACTACAGTTGAGAGACAGGTTTAGTAATTGACTAATTTGGTCATTCTATAAATATTTATTTTGCACCTACTATGCGCCAGCACTCTTTAAGATACTAGGGATATACTTACAAAGAAGACATAGATCATGTATCATACATAGATCAGTGCCCTCACGGAGTTTACACTTGACTGCAGGCCCAAGATTAGATTGCCCTACTTCTGGCACTGCACCTGGTGTGCAGTTATGCTCCTCCCAATTACATCCTGGATTCCTGATTATTAAAACCAGGATAAGGATTCCAATTCATATTTGGTTGCTGACAGATGTGAAAGTAAGAGTATCTGATTGACATTCATATTATCTCTACTCCCTAATAAAACAAAGACCCAGAAATTTTCATAACTACCTCACTTTTCCTGGTGTCAGTTTTGTCCCAAGATTTGCTGATTTTGCCTATCCCACTAGCATACAGATCAGAGTTAGAAGCCATGTAGGAAGACCTGACCATTCAGTAGAGGCAGTACAGTCTAGAAGAAAAGACTTTAGAGCCTTTTGAAAGGGCCCTAGAGCCTAGGAATCTGGGTTCAAGTCTTTGCCACAATAGATAATACTATACTATACATGTGGCCTGATGCAAGTGACTTAGCTTTTCTGAGCTTTGCTTTTCTCAATTGTGCTTAGAAAACATAGAAGTTTACAAAAAAAATTAATTATGAACATTGTGGAATAGTAATAGTCTAAATTTGAGCATTGAGGAATTATTATCCAAAAGCTTGGTACTAGCTCAAATCAGGCCATAAGAAAAGTCACCCATCTGACTGCGCTGACGTATGGAGCAGTTTCTTGAGAAGCCAGTGGACTAGACTTGTATAAAAGACTAATTGTTTCACTGACTAATTATTTCACTGGAAGGATGCCCTTCCAACGCCCTATGGTTGTCATAACCATATTGCTGAAATACTGCCACTTAACTGAACAGCAAGAGTAATGAATTAGCAATCTGTTTTAGCTTGGGTTATCCAGTAAGCGGACATAAAAACAAGAACTTCAGTGCTGGTAATTTGTTTGGGAGGTTGACACAGTGTGCAGGAGTGATGAAATACAGAGATTAAGAAAGAGAAAGGAAAAAAAAAAGAAAAAAAAAAGTATATATATATATTAATGTTCATTATCAAGATGAACACAGTGTATAATAAAACCTTACTTCTGCCAGGACAAAGATTATCTCCCAGAATAATCCATTAAAGAACAGGAAGAAAGAGCTTCCATCATCATTGATTGAGGGTTGCCTCAGGTTGTTAACTCCCCCTATATTTCCAAGATTCTTATGATGGGATAGGTATGATGAACAAGTGCCCATGGATATCTGGTAACTTCGGAGAATCATTGAGGCAGGATGCAAAGATGTGCATTCCATGCTTAATACAAGATGCTGCCAAGAAAAAGTCAATCAGATCTGCAAGGAACTCTCCACCTCAGCTCCGGTTGGAATCAAAGTTATGACAAGAGGGTGTAAGTTGGGGTACTGGATGCAACTCCTGTAAGATTAGAACAGAACAAGAAGTTTCTGAGGAAAAAAACCAATCAACCAACCAACCAACCAACAAACAAACAGGACTGTGGGACAGCCTGGCACATAAAAACATGTATGTGCCTCCTTGGAGGTTTTAAGGCCTTATTTAAGGTATAAAACCCCAAATAAATTGGCTGCTTATGTTAGTTCTTTGGGTTTAAATATTTCACTTCCTTTAAATTAAAAAAATATAGATATTTAAAATTTATATGTAAGCCTAGTTGACTTCACTGATGAATTTTACCTTATACTTAACAGAAAAAATATCAGTTCTACACAAAATCCCAGAAAATGGAAACTCAACTCAGTCTATGAGGTTGGCATTATTCTGATATCATAACCAGAAAAGACATCCAAAAAAAGAGTTTTGAAAACCTATATGCCTCATAAATATAAATGAACAAAATTTTAACAAATTGAATCCAGAAATATTGTAAAAAGATCATAAATCGTGACCACATCAAGTTTATCACTGGAACTCAGGGTTGGTTTAACATTACAAAATCAGTGTAATTCACCATTAACAGACTAAAGTGAGGGGAAAAAATGTGAACACTTTAATAGATTCAGAAAAAAATATCTGACAAAATACAACCATTACTGATAAAAGCTCTGAGCAAGATAAATCTTCATCAACCTGCTAAAAGGCATCTATGTAAACACTATACTTAACATCATAATCAATGACAAAAGAATTAATATTTACCTGATAAGTTCAGTAACACATAAAGGATATCTGCTTTCATCACTTCTGTTCAATATTGTACTGGAGTTTCTAGCGAGGGACATGAGGCAAAAAGTAAAATAATAAAATACAAATAAAAATAAAATGCATCAAGATTGTAGAAGTAGTAAAACATTATGTATTTACAGATGGCAACATTGTCTATTTAGAAAATTTTATGAAATGTACAAAAACTACTAAAACTAACAAATGAGTTTAGCAACATTGCAGGATAGAAGATTAAGATTAATATACAAATATCAATTGTATTTCCATACACTTTCAGTGAACAATTAGAAGTTGAATTCAATAGTTTAATTTATAAAAGCATCAAAATAAGAAATTCTTCAGGGAAAACTTAAAATAGGTGTCAAAATTTGTATGCTGAATGCTACAAAACATTGCTGAGAGAAATGAAGACCTAAATAAGGAGAAGTATGTGATGTCATTTCTCCCCATGTTGGTCTTTAGATTCAAAGTGATCTCAGTTGAAATCCCAATAGTCTCTGTTTTTTTTTTTTTTTTAGAAATTGGCACACTGATTCTAAAATTCACATGGAAATGCAAAAACCAATAATAGCAGATTATCTTTGAAAATGAACAGAGCTGTATTTACACAACCTGACTTTATGATTTATTGTACAGTCATGGCAACCTAGACAGTGTGGTATTGGCATAAAGATGGACACACAGATCAATGTAACCTTATACAGAGTCCAGAAAAATACTCACACATATAGTCAATTAATATTTGAAAAAGTTGCAAATGTAATTTGGTGGAGAGAGGAATGATTATCTTTTCAACAAATGGTACCAAAACAATTGCATATGTATATGAAAAAAGTAAACTTTGATTCTCCTCGGTATTTATCCTATAGAAATGAAAACTTATATGCATACAAAAACTTGCACATAAATGCTTATGAAAGCTAATTTTGTAATAGCCCAAAACTGGGGGGAAATCCATCCACATGTGAATGGATAAAAAAAGTTGTGATATACACATGCAATGGAAAACTACTCAGCAATAAAAAGGAGTGAATTGTCAGTATCAATACACATAACAACATGCATGACTCTCAGATACTACAATGAGTGAGATAAGCCACAGAGAAAAAAGTGAATGCTGTATGATTCCATTTCTACAAAATTTTATAAAATAATCTATGGTGACAGGAGGAAGAATGGAGTTTGCAGCAAAAAAGCAGTTTGGCGAAGGGTGGGAGGGAGATAAAGAGACAGAGGAAAATTTTGGAGGGGATGCATGTGTTCATTATCTTGATTTTGGTGATTGCTTCATGGCTTCACATATGTAACACACACAAACACATACACTAGAATTAATCAAATTGTGCAATTTAACATATGCAGTTTATTGTATATTAATTATATTTCAACAAATGTATTTAATACAACTGCATAGTTCTCTGCCGTCTTAAACACTGTATATGAATAAAATTTCCATTTTCCTTCCTAACTCTGAGTAATTATTGAGTATATTAACCACATTTTAGGCCATAGCATAGAGGTAATGTCAGTATCTCTAATTAGGCACATTTACCCACACAAATGGCCCTGAGTTTCTATAGCTTGTGAAATTTTATTTCAGCTTTTTATAGTTTATTAGTTGTCAGTGATTTAAAATGTAAAATTTTTGTCTTGATTTATTGCTTTGAATTTGTTATAGAAATGAACACTTATGATTTAGTTGTTATCAGTCAACCAAAGGTTATATGAATATGTGTTGTGAAAATACAGTCCTTGAGACCAATAAACTCAAGTTCAAATTCTGACTGCCGCTTTCTGGCTGTGGATCCCAGGAGTTATTTAACTCAAGCATCAGTTTCCCCATCATGGAATGGAACTGTTTTTAGATAATTCACAGGTTTGGTTGGGAGAATAGATAAGATACTGTATATGCAATGTCTACTACACAATAGACACTCCCCCAATTTTTTATCCCTTTCTTCACTGTATTAGATGAGTTAACACTAGCTTTGTAGCTGATAAGCCTCATAACCTCAGTGGATAAATGCAATAGAAATGTATTTCTTGCTCATAGAATATCCAAAGGGTAACAAGGTTGAGGGGGGGGTCTTTTGGGGTCTCTGCCATTTTCAGTACAAAGCACACTCCATGATCAGTCAGCCTAGAAGAGAGAAGTAGTGGAAGATATTGTAAGAAGTTTCTATGGGCTAGGCTTGGAAGTAGCATACATCATTTCTACCTATATTCCTTTCACTATAACACAGTCATATGGGCATAACTGTAAGGTAGTCTGGGAAAGGAAGATTAATTTTGTGCCCAAGAAGAAATGGGAATCTAGTTCTGGTTAACAGCCTGTATGTCTTTACCACATTCCCCGTGTAAATTAAAAATGAAGGTCTGAGTAACACTGAAATGAGCTTTAGGATATAGTCTTAGTAATATCCAGTTATTGTGTAGAGCTATGTAGGGGCTCTGTTTCAGAGTTTGCGTTGCTGGTATGTGAATTCTTACGTGATATGTTATCACTCTAAATACTAATGCTTATAAAACTATAATAATAACAATTATTGTGGCAATCTTCAGCTAACATTTCTTGAATGCTAACATTCCAACAAGTATGGCACTATTTATTTTAATATTACTGTATCATTAATTTCTGCTTTAGAGTGAAGAATTCTTAAGGACAGAAGCATATTTTGATTTTCCTCCCTCCAAGTCTCCTGATATTCGGTGGAGTAAAAACAGAGTATGATTAATAATTTTTGAAAGAATAAATATTACAAATTGAATCTAACCCCTAGGAAATATACCTCAGTCATTCTAGCTTCCCAGACATGAATGTATACTCAACTTTTTTTTCTTTATGTATCATAAAATGTCTTAGAATGGACATATCAGTATTAATAATGCATGTCTGGAAGCTATGTTTCTGAGGATTCAATAAATTATATCTTATGACAAATTCATATCTAAAGAAACTGATTCTTAAGAGAATATGGCTCATTCACAGCATTCTTTGTGCATGCTTTATCCAGATATTCATGCAATCCCTGCAAATTCACTGCTGACTTTCCCTAAATCACACATTCTTTCACTAAAAAAAAAGATATTTTACTTTTAAAGCTGCTGAACACAATAAAAACAAAATAAAATTCTACACGAGTGAACATACACATTGCTGGTTTATACTAATTTCAGGTCATTCCAGTTTTATGAATTATTCTTTAATCTAGATTCTCTTTAACAAGGGTCATGTTTAACACAGCATTTTCTTTCAGACATATAAAGAACATGTCTATCTTTATATGAAAAACTGAAATATGAACTAGAGTTGAAAAAGACGGTCAAATTAAGTATACTGCAAAAAATTAATAAGATTAACAACAATTATGTGTTCTTTCAGTTAACTGAATATATTGCATATAAAATTAAACGTCAAATACTAATCCTATTATTTGTTTTTAAACAATTTTACTTAATGTAGTCTGTCAATAATATTTATGTCTCTGAAGAAAATATAATACTACATAATTATGAGCAATTTCTTCAAACAGTAAAATGTCTTTCTCAAATAAAATACTTAAAGGGACGATTTCCAATAAAGATGGTAGAGTAGGTAAACACTGTGCTTGCATTCTCTCACAACTACATCAAAATTAGAACTAAACTACAGAACACCCATCATTGAGAATTGCCTGAAATCTGGAAGAAACAAAGCCCTATAACTAAGGACATTCTGAAGAAGCCACCTGCAGACTGGTAGGAGGGGCAGTGATGCAGAACAGGCTGGTCCCACACCCATGTATGACCATGAAAAATCAGGAAGGATGTCTCAGCTGCAGAGGTGCCATCTGGAGGAGTTAGGGGACCCAGCCACACACCAGAATCCCCAGCGTAGATTTCCAGTGCTGGGGAGAGAAGTCCCCATAGCTTCTGGTTGTGAAAACCATCAGAGATTGTCGCTGAGTGAGACAAGTGTGGCCTCAGTCCCAGGTAATCCTCTTAAAGGGCTCATGCATGAACTTACTCACTGATTGACTCACTTGATCTGAGCTCCAGCTCTGGGGAAGCAGCTTGAAAGGTGCCAGGGACATACAAGGAGGAACTAAGTTGTCAGCTTCAGGGTGAGGGCTGAAAAAGCAGCTTTCGCCAGGACAGAGGAGCTGGAAAAATCCATCATTTTTTTTGTTGAGCCCTCCCCATCCTGGTGTGTAGACACAGGCAGCCACCATATCTAAGTCTCCATCAACCTGGCTAACACCGTTCATTCACCTGCCCTGGTGATTCTGAAACCATGCCCCACCCAACTTTCAGGCACACCCAAGCTGCTTTCAGTGGCTTTTATGTACAAATGGCTAACCTTGGCTAATGCTGAAGACTTTCCTAAAATCTCTCAAAGATTCACAAAACCCAAACAAACAGCATCTGGCTTAGGAATGTTCTGTACCTTTGGCTAAGCAGCCCTAACTGGCACTAGCAACAGCTTGCCTTGGTTTACCTCTTGACCTCTTGACATACCTCCAAGCACAGTGTGGGTAGTGGCCATCTGAGGTTTGTTTGGTGGCGGATTTCAGGTTTTCCTGGGTAGAGCACAGGCTGCTGTTAAACTTGTCCAGGAGCCCCAGGGTTGGCGTGCCCAGTGGTCAGCTTTGAACTGAGCTGGACCATCACTGGGCCACCTCTAAGAATGACACACCTAAAGGGCAGAGCACGGAGTCACTAGTGCCCTGTTAAAGTGAATCCTGCTCTGTAGGGTCAGCCCCTGCACCACAACTCCTCCACTGTAGTCATGGCCAGTCCTCACAACAAATGACCCTGAGGGTAAATCCCTCCCATTGATCTGCAAACAGCAGCCAAGGCTCAACTTTATTAGGAGGGCACACACAACACAAAGAAGGGACATACCTGGAGCACCAAGCTCTGGTGACCAAGGAGACTGTTCCACTGAGCTGCACAGAACACCTACTACATAATGGCACTCTACTAAGATAGGGAGACATAGCTACCCTACCTACTACATAGAAACAACCCCAAGGAGGTAAAGTGGGGAGACAAAGAAACATGTCCTAAATAAAAGAACAGAACAAGGCTCCAGAAAAAGAACTAAACAAAATGGAGACAAGTAATGTACCAGTCTCAGAGTTCAAAACACTTTTATAAAGATGCTCAGTGATCTCTGGGAGAACTTCAACAGACAGGAAACATAAAAATGGAGATTAAAAAAAAAGTCAGAAATTAGAAATACAAGAACTGAAATGAAGAATACATTACAGGGAATCAGTAACAGATTAAGTGAAGCAGAGGATTCAATCAGCAATTTAGAAAATAAGGTAGAAGGATACCCCTAATCAGAACAGCAAAAAGAAAAATGAATCAAAAAACAACAACAAAAAAAAAACCACACAAAATGAGACATTTTAAGGGGCCTATTGGGACAACTTCAAGAGTGCAAATATTCACGAAATATGGGTACCAGAATGAGAAGAGAGAGAGCAAGAAATTAAAAACCTATTTGAAAAAATATTGACTAAAAACTTCCTTAACCTGGTGAAGCAAATGGATATTCAAGCCCAGGAAGCACAGAGAGTCCCAAACAAGATGAACACAAAGAGGCCCACACCAAGACACATCATAATTAAAATGCCAAAAGTTAAACACAAAGAGAGAATCTTAAAAGCAGCAAGAGGAAAGCAGTTAGTTACCTAGAAAGGCGCTCCCATAAGACTGTCAGATGATTTCTCAATAGAAACTTTGCAGGCCAGAAGGGATTGGCATAAAATATTCAAAGTGATGAAAAGCAAGGACCTACAACCAAGATTACTCTGACCAGCAAAGTCAATGTTTAGAATTGAAGGACAGATGAAGAGCTTCCCATATAGAAAAAAGAAAAAAAAATTTAAAGGAGCTCCTCACCACCAAACCAGTATTACAAAGAATCTTAGAGGGACTTCTTTAAGATGGGGGGAAATAAATTTAAAAAAAACACCATGAATAATAAAATGGCAATAACTATATATCTGTCAACAATAACTTTAAATGTAAATGGATTAAATGCTCCAATTAAAATATAAGGTGACTGAATGGATAAGAAAACAAGACCCATACGTATGTTGCCTACAAGAGACCCACTTGAGATTGAAAGATACACAGAGACTGATAGTAAAGGGATGGGAAAAGATATTTCATGAAAATTGAAACAAACAAACAAACAAACAAAAATCTGGAGTAGCAATATTTACACCAGACAAAATGGAATTAAAACAGAGGGTATAACAAAGACAAAGACATAGTCATGTTACTTCTGGTTATTTATCCAAAGAAACACAAAATGCTACATTGAGGGACATGTGCTTCCATATGTTCATTGCAGCATTATTTACAGTGGCCAAGATATGAAAGAAACCTGGATATTCATCAAAGGATGAATGGATAAAGAAGACGTGGTGCATATATACATTTGAATATTACTTAGCCATAAAAAATAAAAAAATCTTCCCATCTGCAGCCACATGGATGGACCTGGAGGATATCGTGCTGAGTGTAGTAAGTCAGACAGAGAAAGACAAATGTCATGTGATTTCAGTTATAGTAAGTGATTTCACTTATAGTAAGTGAAATCTAAAAGGACAAAATAAACAAATAAAACAGAAAGAAACTCATAGATACAGAGAACATTTTGATGGTTGCCATATGGTAGCGGTTTTAGGGTGGGTGAAAAAGGGGAAGGGATTAGGGTATCGCATAAGGAATACAGTCAATAATATTGTAGTGACTATGTATGGTGTCAGACTATGTATGGTACCACATTTCTTGGAGTGATAGATGGGAGGCGGCTTGGGAGGCAGGGTGAAAAAGGTGAAGGGATAAAAAAAATACAAATTGATAGTTAAAAAATAGTCATGGGGATATAAAGTAAAGCATAGGGAATATCGTCAATAATATGGTAATAACTGTAGTACCAGGTATGTACTAGACTGATCAAGTGGATCACTTCTTAAATTATATAAATGTCTAATCATTATGCAAGGAATGTCAATTGCATAGGGAATATTGTCAATAATATTGTGATAGTGTTGTACAGTGTCAGATGGCTGCTGGACTTATTGTGGTGATTAGGTACGTACACTTCAAATAATTATGTTTTATACCTGAAACTAATATAATACTGTATGATAGCTATATTTTAATAAAAATATTTTAAAAATAAAATAAAATACTTATAGGACTCTTTTTTCAACTTTATTAGGTATAACTGAAAAATGAAATTGTAATGTATTTAAAGTGTACAACATGTTAATTTTATATACTTATACATTGTGCAAAGATCCCACTATTGGTAAATTAACTCATCAATCACCTCACGTATTTATCTTTCTTTTCTTTTTCTTTTGGTGAGAACATTTTACTCTTTTAGCACATTTTCATCATACAGTACGATGTTGTCAACTACACTCATCATGTTTTACATTAGATCCTCAGATATTATTCATTGTATAACTGAAAGTTTGTATACTCTTACCAACCTCTGTCTATTTCCCTCATTCCCCAACACCTGGCAACCACTTTTCTACTCTATTTTTATGAGTTTGACTTTTTATTTTTTTCACATTCCACAAATAAGTGATACCAAACAGTATTTGCCCTTCTCGGTCTGGCTTGTTTTACTTAGCATAATGCCCTTCAGGTTTATCCGTGTTGTTGCAAATGGCAGGGTTTCCTTCTTTAAGGCTGAATAATATTCCAGTGTGTGTGTGTGTGTGTGTGTGTGTGTGTGTGTGTGTGTGTGTGTGTGTAATTTTCAGTCATGCATGGGTGGACATTTAGATTGTTTCCATACCTTGGCTATTGTGAATAATGCTGCAATCAGCATGGCCCCAGCTCCTTCTTTGTTCTTAGTGGCTCCCAGTAGTCATGGATGTATGAAGACCTGTCAGCACCTGGATGCAGGCTGACTGGAAGCTGGATCCTTAGGCAGCAGATGGGAAAGTATGTAGTTACATTCCTGAGAGAGAGAAACTGGGAGATGGGCATATTTGCCTGTTCCCTCTGTACTGGGCCTGGGTGTATAGCCTGGTTGGGGGAGGGCTCCTGCACTTGTTAGCAGGTATTTATTTGTGGACTTGTGAATGCAGGCCCCATTGTCTGTTAGGGTCAAGAGATCTGGGGCCCTTCACTGGGTGGCAGATGAAAAATCTAAGGCCACAGATATGTATACAAACTCCTTCCTGGGAGATACTTGCGCCTTGATATTATTGGAGCCAACTGGAGGGAGTAGTTGAGAGAGTTGTTCTCCAGAATCCCTGGTCTCTGGGGAGATCACGGCCACTCCCTAGTACCTGCTAAATTAGAAGCCTGACCCTCAGGAATCAGTTTTCAAAATATACAGGTGAACATCTTTCAGGGAAAGACACTGGGGAGAGGGGGTAGGGAGATACTCCAGGTGAGTGCTTATTCCCATTAAGAATTGTTTCTTTGTTTGCTAGAGTCTTGTGTATCTCATGGACACTAGCCCCTTAGCTTTCAGAGCTATGTATTTTGGGAGCCCTCCCTCCAGCATGTGTCTTAAAAGTTAGGGTGCTAGATGTGGGGTCTCAAGCTATCTCTCCTCAGGGAAAAGCTGGGAGTTGGGCTTCCCTCTGATTATCTGTCTCTGGGCTGGGGTGGAGTTTAATGCTAGAGGGTGTCTTAGCCTTTCCTAACCATTTTGATGTGATCATTTTCTCATTCGTCCAGTGTGTAGGAATCACTCGACTTGTTTCTAGATCTCTTTCAGAGGGAATTGCTCCATGTGTAGCTGTACATTCAGAAGAAGGGGAATCAGGAACCTCCCAAATCACCATCTAGGTTGACTCAATCTGGTATTGACTGCTTGAGGAGCCTCCATACTGTTTTCCATGGTGGTTGTACCAATTTATATTCCCACCAACCGTGTAAAAGGGATCACTTTTCTACATGTCCTCACCAACATTTGTTATCTTTCGTTTTTCTGTAATATGCTTCCCAGCAGGTTCTTTGACCATTTTTAAATTGGGTTATTTTTTGTGTGTGTGTTTTTTTTTTTTGTTTTTTTTTTGCTATTGAGTTGTATACTTTTGATATTGACCCATTAACAAATGTGTGATTTGCAAATTTTTCTCCCATTCTATAGGTTGCCTTTTCATTTGTTGATGATTTCCTTTGCTGTGTAGTAATTTTTTATTTTGATGTAGTCTCACTTGTTTATTTTTGCTTTTGTTCTTTTGCTTTTGTTGTCAAATCCAAAACATAATTTCCAAGATCAATGTCAAAGAACTGGTCCCCTATGTTTTCCTCCAAAAGTTTTATAGTGTCATTTCTTACATTCATATCTTTAAACTATTTTGAGTTGATTTTTGTGTATGGTATAAGACAGTGGTCCAGAGTCACTGTTTTGCATTGACTGTCCAGTTTTCCCAACACCACTTATTGATGAGACTTTCCTTCCCCATTGACTATTCTTGGCTCCTTTGTTGTAAATTAATTGACCATGTATACATGAGTTTATTTCTGGGCTCTCCATTTTTTCCCATTGGTCTATGTGTTTGTTTTTATGCCAGTGCCATACTTCTTGATTACTATCACTTTGTAATACAGTGAGAAATCAGGAAGTGTGATGACTCTAGCTTTGTTCTTTCTCAACATTGTTTTGGCTTCAAGGTATTTTGTGGTTCCACACAAAGTTTAGGATTGTTTTTTTCTATTTCTGGGGAAAATGCCATTGGAATTTTTATAGAGATTGCATTGAATCTGCAGATTTTTGGGGTGTTGTATGAACATTTTTACAATATTATTTTACCCATGAGTGCAGTTTGTCTTTTCATTTATTTGTGTCTTCTTCAATTTCTTTTATCAATGTCTTATAGTTCTCAGTATACAGATCTTTCACCTCCTTGGTTAAACTTATTCCTAAGTATTTTATTCTTTTTGATGCTATTGTATATGGAATTGTTTTAAAAGGAATTCTTAAATACAAAACTTCTAGACAAAAAAAATCTGGATTATATCTTTTCTCAAAATGTGTACAATAGTATACTAATTAAGTTTTTTAGTTATCAAGGTATTCTGATTCTTTCTCTGACTTTTACTATAATGCTGACCTACAGTTGGTCCAGGTGCCTGTACTATATCAGCCATCCCCAGTATATGTGTGAACATATGTTCTTTTTTTACATTTATTGTTCTTGTATTTGTTCAAATTTATTTTAAACTATAAATTGTTATTTCTAACATGTTAAAATTATTTTAATAATTTTTTTAAATCCAGTATGTGACAAGTTAGGCCACTCAAATAAATTATTTTGATAATTTAATGAATACAGAATCAGATTGTGAAGGGCTTTGCATGTCATACCTAAGGTTTTGTTTTTATATTGAAGACAAGGAGGTTGTACTGAAAAATGTAAAGCAGTAAAGTAAAATAGATAGCTTATTGTTTTAGGAATTTGATAAAACTTGATGGCTAGATATAAAGCAGAAGGAAAAGTCTCAGAATGACATCTATATTTCTGGCTTTAGTATCTGAATATATGGTGGAATGGATCAGTAGTGGGAAGACTGTGTGGAAAAGTGCTAATGCTGGATGGAAGATGGCCCATTTGGTTTGTATATATTGAGTTTGTGATATCTATACATTTCTTGCAGGTGGAGATGTTACATGTATAGAAATGCTGGCTTGAAATTCAGCATTGAACAATCCTATTTCCTAAAATTTTCTCATTCTTTAGTTTCCATGGAACCACTGTTCTCATATCATTTCTCTCCTGGGTTTCCTCCCATTTCTAATGTTGGGCTCTCCCTCCTTCCCCAATAGGTATTGTATAGGCTCCCCTGGGTCCTGCCTGAGGCTCTTTTCTCTTCAGATATCTCATTATAACCGTTGTCCTCAGTTACCATCTTGGGGGCATGAGGATTGCAACTTAATAGAGGTAGTAGGAAAACTGGGGGCAGGTGACTAGAAGAAAAATTCAGAGACAGTAAAGTAATTGAAGTTTATAGTAGAAAATTTTAAAAATCAGTTAGTAATCCACAGCATAAAATTCTAATTAGAGATCAAGGAAATAGAACTTCAAAGGATCTTTTTGTTGGGAAAATTAGACCACCTTTATCAGAACAAAACCAGATTGCAATGCACAGGACTCATACCATATTGCAGTGGATGAAAAAGTAAATGGGGGTGTGGTGAAGGTGACAAGAGGAGGAGACAGCGTACACAGATTAATGTATAAACAAAATGACAGGGCATAAAAGACGGGTTGAAACAGAAGCTAAACCAATTTTATTCCAGCATTTATATTTTTAATAAAAAATGTTAAATAAAACATAAAGCAAAAATGTTCCTGGAAAAAGCATTTGAGGAGAACAAGACCATTTCATTTCACTGGATTGGCTATTAAAAAGAAAAATTAGACATGATGTCTTTATATGTCATATATATATATATATATATATATATATATATATATATATATATATTTGTTTAGCAAGAAAAATAAAGTTTTAAATTTATTAAATCTGGTGAGTGATGGGTTGTAAATTTTGGCTACAGGTTATTTATATCACACATAGTCTTCTACTAAATTATATTAAGATATATACTGACATCACAAAAGATTCTCTAAATAGTTCAGGTTAACTCAGTCCCACAAATATGTATTGATTTCCATTTAGAGTAATTACTATGCTAGTAGTATGGCCAAATTGGATAGCTACAGTCTCAAAAATACCCAGATAACCCCAAATTTTTAATATAACGTGGTAAAGACTAAGATAGTAAGTAGTAGGTGTGATGAACACTGGCAACACTTAATCCAACCTAATGATTCATGCATGAGAAATACTGAAGCAAGCCTTGAAGGAGAAATAAATATTAACCTGTATAAAAAAGCAGAGAGGGCATTCAAGACAGAGAGAATAGTATGAGACACTTACAGATCTATGTATTCCATAGCATGTTATATGAATGGCATAGTAAGCAGCAGTCTGATGTACTCAAGCGTAATGTATAAATCATGAGAGCAAAGGCAGAAGAGAGAGATAAAAGCAAGTTTATGAACAGACCTGTAGGTCATGATAAGGAGCTAAACTTTATAACTTTATAAGGAGCTAAACTGTAGGGAAAACACTAGATTAACGTGATCGGGGTTGAATTTTTAGAAGACCATTCTTGCTGCTATGAAGAAGAGGCAAGATTGAGGGAAAGGAAAGAGGTTAGGAGGATAATAACCCAGAGGTGAGATGATGAAAAAGCTTAATGTATAAACAAAATGACAGGGTATAAAAGAAGGGTTGAAACAGAAGCTAAATAAATTTTATTCCAGCATTTATGTCTTTAATAAAAAATGTTAAATAAAACATAAAGCAAAAATGTTCCTGGAAAAAGCATTTGAGGATAACAATATCATTTCATTTCACTGGATTGGCTATTAAAAAGAAAAACTAGACATGATGTCTTCATATGTCATATATATATGTTTAGCAAGAAAAATAAAGTTTTACATTTATTAAACCTGGTGAGTGATGGGTTGTAATAGATATATAGATGGGGATATATAATAGAAATGGGGATATATACTAGATGGGGATATATAATAGAAATGCAAATATAAGAAGGGTTTAAGATCAATTCAGATGATAAGAGAAATCAATGGTGTTTGGTGATGGATTAGAGTGATTGGTGAATGCAGAAGTCTAGGATAACTCACAGGATTCTGGCATTGGTGACTTGGTAGATAGTGCCATGAATTCACATAGTAAAACAGGAAAAGAAATACATTTGAATGGAGGGAAAGAGCAGAAAATGGTGAGTTTAACTTGTAGCTATTAAGTTTGGGGTAGCAGTGAAAGTTCCAAGTGGATTTGTCCAAGTAAGTCTTTGGATTCACAAATAAGTAACCTAGCTGAGAGGTCAAGGCTGAAGATATAGGTATGGGATCACCATTTAAATGTTACGTGAAACCATAAGAAAGAATGAGAATACTTTGTTATTCTCAATGGTGTTTGGTGAAAAAAGTAACGCATGTCTTTCACATTTACCATTAACTTTTCCCTTTCAGTTCTTTCTTCTTTCACAACTATACTTCATTTTAATGGGATTTTACCTGTTTAACCATGTTGTGGTTTAAGAGGAATGATACCATTTTTATTTAACCAGAAAAATAAAAATTCATGAATAGGAATCCTATCTTCATGGTTTCCAATTTCCTGTTTTTACCAACACATTACTGACTTAGTCTCATTTGAGCTATCTTCTCCAGAAGTAGATATACAGTATTTTGCTGTGTATAATGTGCTCCATGTATAATGCACACCCACGTTTTTGGCCCAAACTTTCACTGAAAAAAATCTTTCATTTTAATTTTCTAATTCAAATTTTTATTTGTTTACATTTAAGTATTGTATTCTGTATTATAAAGGAATTTTAGCATTTACTTTTCAACATATTATGGTACAATAAATTTTATGTAACAAATAATTACAAAACACAAAAATAGATACAAGATACAAGAAATTGTATATACCTGTAACAAATCTACAATATTTACGCATCATAGAATGCCAAGAACTCTTCATCGTTGCAACTTCATTGTAAGTTCAACAAAGCCAATTATCGTATTCCAAGGTATTATTTTGCATATGGATATCGTTATTGATTTCTAGAGTTACACTTTTAACTCATAAGCATAAATAAGAGAATTAAAAACATTTATATAAATACAGAATTAGTACTACCCAGGTATAATGTGCATCCTTATTTTTCCTTCACAAATTTGGGCAAAGTGTGCATTATATACTGCAAAATATGGTATCTGTTTTTGTTTCCTCTATAGTAAGGGCTATCATGACACCTGCTACCAACAATGTGTTCCCAAGAGTTAGCTAAGATATCTATGTTAGTTTCCTATAGCTGCTGTTGCTAATTACTAGAAACACGGTGGCTTAAAGCAACGTGAATTTATTATCTTACAGTTCTGGAGATCAGAAGTTTGAAATCAGTTTAACTGAGTTAAAACCAAGATGTTAACAGACTGGCATTCTTTCTGAAGACTCTAGGGGAGAATCTTTCTACCTTTCTGAGCTTCTAAAGACTATTTGTAGTCCTTTGCTCATGGCTGCGTTCCTCCATCTTCAAAATGCAACACTGTACTGTACATCTGAAGCTCAAGTTGAACAATAATGAATGTCCTCTATAATTTTATATATATAATATATTTTATAATATATATAATATATTATATATATAAAATCATATATATATATAATTTTATAATATATATATATAATTACAAGAAGCGGAGTACAGCATTAGGAATAGAGACAGTGGAAATGTAATGGCTGTGTGCGATGTCAGAGGGGTAGTGGATGGGAGGAGGGGGGGTTATCACTGTGTGAGGGATATAAATGATAAATGTCTAACTATTACATTGTTTTGTGCACCTGAAACTAATTTAAAAGAAATGCATTAGGCCAACCTTTGCCTCAATCATCCCATGTTTTTCTTCTGCCTTTGACATCAGGAAGATGGGGTAACTCAGGATAACATTCCCATCCCAAGATCCTTAACTTAATCATACTTGCAAATTGTCATGTAATGTAACATTCACTGGTTCAGGGATTAGGACATGGACATCTTTCCAGGGCTATTATTCAGCTATTACACACTGTCTATGACTAGAAATGAACACAGAGGCTAGCCCTGGCTTATAGTAGTGGTTACAGGCACTATGCTTTGTATAAATAAGGTAACTGGCCATATATACTGAGGGTGCCAAAAAAAAAAAAAAAAAAATATATATATATATATATATATATATATATATATATATATATATATATACATTTTAAGAAAGGAAAAATCTGTATTAAAATTACACTGATGGTAACCACTTTGAGCACCTCTTGTAATTGCAGAAGTCAATCATAATTTATATTCATCTTTTGTTATCAGCATATATTGAGTATTACAATTTTAATACAGTTCTTTCCTTTCTTAAACTGTGTATACATTGTTTTGGTACTCAGTATATTTAAACAGCTTTCCTTAACTAAAAACAAGCATATGTATAATAACTACAAAAAAGTGCTATCAGTTTTACTTGCACATCACTGTTTATTTCCAAATAACTCTAATTATAATGTAAATTTCATAGCCAGTCAATGTAACAGACATTTATCCGTTTTCTTTCTTTCTTTTTCTTTTTTTTTCTTTTTTGAGCATCAAATTCTCCTTCCTCTCAGCTCCTTGAACTTGTTTTGAGAAATTACCTATCTTCAATCATGTGTACTTTTGGAAGGGTGATAAATCCAGATGCCTGCCTTCCATTCTGAAAGTTAAAAAACCAAATGTTTCCTCTCTCTATGCTGGTACAGTTTGAAGTTTGGCCAGACAAATGCTGTACCCTATGACGAATCTTGATCTAGTAACGTGAGGTTAGGAGTTAACAGTTGGCATTTATTCATGTTGACTAAGGAGCACCAAACCAAACTGTTTCTGTCTTTCAAGCTCCCTAGCCCTCTTGTATTACCTCAAATCCTGTTTCCAAGACTGCTTTCCAGCCCTCCTTTCAATTATGAAAGCTTTCAATAGCTTACCAATAAATTACTTCCTCTTAAGGTCCTTAAGTTCACTAGATTTGTTTTCTGTCACTTATAGTCAGAAAACCCTAATAATAATAGTGTTATGTAGACATTATTGATGCTGGGTTAAATCTACCATAAGAATTTTGTATGAAAATTTATTTTTTGCTTCAAGTAATTTTATTTACCTAAATCACATAACTTAAGACTTGACAATTATATTAGTCTTCTTATTTATGTGATCTCATTAATAATTATATGGATTAAACATTTACAAATCTAGAAAGGCAAGGTAATTGCTTTTTCTAGATAATAAAGACATTTTTTCTATATCAGTACTTTGCCTTTTCATAGAATGTTATAAAAAGCCTAAGTGCCCTTATATAGTCATTCTTGAATTAGCTGTACTGTACACCTGAAGCTGAAGTTGAACAATAATGAATGTCAACTATAATTATATATATATATATACATATATGTGTGTGTGTGTGTATATATATGTATATATATATATATATATATATATATATAATTTTTTAGAGTTTTGTTAAAGCGCTAGTGATGGTGGTACTACAATGCTGAGGATTTACCTCCGTTTCTTTGAGTGTCTAGTGGTTTAAAGATTTTTTTTTTCTCTTCAATGGAAAATCACTCAGTGAAATTGCGGAAAAGTGATTATTTATCTGAGTCATATTTATATGGAAACTGTTTTTCACTTCCCTGCATTTTTAGAACTGTTTTCTTTAAAAAGGATATTCTATTAATATTTATAATTAGATATCACACAAAGCAGATGCTAAATCTTATGCTATAACTTTATGGGTACAATTACATAAAGAAGATTATATACTCTTTGGCGTAATATTCTCTCTGGAAGCTGTAGCACAAAGGACATTCTCCATGAAGACGCATTCTTTTTTGAGTAGAGGGAAACAGGAAGATGGTGATTAACCATGATTATTACCATCTAGAACATTAGTACTTAAGTGGGTAGAGAAGGAGCTCAATGGATACTTGTGTTGTTTTTTCTCTTTGACCCATATCTCAGTTCACCTATCCATATTATTTATCTCTGTTGTTACTTTGAAGCCATATGAATTCTTCCTATTCTCGGAGTACTTAGAGGTGAGGTCCTCAGCCTATGTGAATGAGACTTGCTTCCAAATGCACCTGGAGTGGATTGTGGAGATTTTACAGAGGTCAGAGGACAGGAGACAAAGGGGTTCGCTTTTCTGATTACCTTTCAGCTACACCAAGAGAAACCGGTGGAACATATACAGTGTAATCAAATCCACACAGACTTCCAAGACCTGTCGTTATAGAGATGGGGAAACGGAGGCTCTGAGGAGTAACTGAAAGTAATGGCACCGAGTTTGAATGTCGGTCCTTGTGAGTCTAGACTCTTTCCACTACCCTGTGTCCTCTGTAGCGATTACTTCTTCAAAAATTTTACTAGGGACCCTGATGATGGAGAGGAGAGAACAGCAAACCCTCTACCCGCCAACATGATCTCCTGTGATAGAAAGTGTTATGAGTTCCTAATCCCCTTGAAAAGGCAAGGTTCGGAAGAGCTGCTGGCAAGAGGGTAGGGGAAGGTCTAATTCTCTTGAGACGCTGCGCAAGGGGAAGGATGTGGCACGCCCACTAACGGGTGGCCGCCTCTCGGTTCCTTACCAGGGATGTGGGGCTTTCCTCTCTGATCGGTGTGAGAGAACTTGCCACCACGAAGGCTGAACGGGCAGAGCCCACAGGCCAGGAGCACGCTCGGGGAGACGCCGGCGCCTCCCGGCGGCCTCGGCGCACGTGCCTGAGCTGGGGCCAGGGTTAGTGGCCTCGCCGTAGTAGCTGGGGCGGGTGGGAGCCTTTGGCTCCGGGCCGCGGCCGCCGCCCACCCGCCGGCTCCCGTGGTTGGGCGGAGGAAGCGCGGGACTCCTCCTCCCCACCGTATTAACATGCACCCAGAGGCGGGTGACCAGCTCAGCTTCGCCGCCCCAGCCCGCCGCGTCCCGGCACTCAGCCTCGGCGCCAGAGGGGAGCCCAGCGCTCCGGGCGCCGCAATCCGGAGGACACGGCCTCTTCCACACCTCCGGCGAATCGGCAGCATCGGCGGCGGGAGCGGCCGCAACCACCTCGGCTCTTCTCCCGAGTCCTTCCCCTCACGCCGCTGAGAGCCTGTCCTGACCGTGAGAACACCCTTTCGTCCTCCCTCTGAGACTCGTGGGACCGACGGACCGACGCAGGGACCAAGGGCCGGACTGCGGGTAGCGGCAAGGTAACGCCGCGCTGCGCGGTGGGGTTGGGGCGTGCGCGCGTGGCAGCGGCCACTGGAGTCCCGGCCGCTGCCACCGCCGCGGTCGCGGCAGGCTAGGTGTCTCTTGCCCGCCGCTTGGTCGCCGCTTCTCTAGTCAGCGGAGGGACTATAGGCTGGGCTCTTGGCCGCGGGCCCGTGCAACCCCTTCTCCCTCGCCTTCCGCTCCCGGGCGCGGCCCCCTGAGACCCCCGGGAACCCCGGGGCGGCGCGCCCCTCTTGGGGCGTGCGGTCCTTTCTTCTCTTCCTGGGGGCCCCGGGAAGGGATGGATTTCTCATTGCTACAGGGTCCTGGAAGGGAGAGGGATTAACATCGGTCTGGATCACCTCCACTGGCCAAATTCATATCACCCTTGACCCCAACCCCTGACGCACCTTGCAGGGTAAGAGGGGACTGCTCACTGCAGGGGATTTCTCCACCAACTCCTGGGTCTTTTCCAAAGCAAGTTGCTGCACTTGCTTTTTAGGTGACATTTTGGCATTGGTTGCGGAGACCCTCCTCCGTGTGTGCGCGCGCGCGCGCTCCGTAAGAGAAAAAGGCAGAGAAACAGAGGCACAAAGAGAAACAGAGGCACAGGGAGAGATGGGAGATACAAGAAGAGAGACAGGCACACAGAGGACAGGGTCCAAGGGGGAGGTCACTGGAAAGTTGCCCCCGCCCGCAGCCGAGGCCAATTCCTGGCGAATCGCGTGGCTAGCGATGAGACCCGGGATTCAAGGACTTGAATGAGCAGGACTGGAGCCTAAACCAAACAGGGATCTCTCCGTGGGGCTGGGAAAGATAACAAATTGCACTTTCATTGAAGGGCATCTGCAGCTGCGGGAGGGACCTTCGCAGGGCCTCGCGGGGATGAAGACCCTGCATTCAGGACTCGGGCTGCTGCGCTCTTCTCGCAAGGCGAGCTGAGCTGTCCTTGCCTCGCTGGAAGGCTCCAGGGGGACGTGGGAAGAGGCGGCCCGGCGCTCGGGTGCCCAAGACACGGAGTGCCTGTGCCTGAGCGCCGCTCACGCCCCCAGCTCCCGGGCTCGCCTCTCTAATGGCTAGTAACGCTGTGGAATTTTCTGTTTGAGAAGCGGAATGCGTGCGGAGGGAAAGGGCTGGAGGTGGCGAGACAGCCGGGACAGGGACGCCAGTGGGTGAGATGCTATTTCTTTTATGGACTCAGGCGAGACCTTACACTCCTGACACAGTGAGCCTGGGGCCGGTGCGTGAGAAATCAGTGCTCCCTGCCTTCCCTGGCACAACACGTAAAGTGATGGAATTACAAGATGAAAGACATATAATGAAAGTAACAAAGACAGATCTTTAGCTTTGAGAGTTCACGAATGGCTTTGTAAAGTGCGGATGGAGCAATATGAGTTGTAGTCAGATCCTGGGATGAGGAATGTTTAGAACTAGGAAAGCAATTTTCGGACTAAATGCGAACATCTTGTAAATTATTTTTACCAGGAAGGAGCTAACAGCGTTTGACTGTTATTTACAGCAGAATTTCAGTTTCAGGAAACAACTTTCACTGGCCTATCTAATTTTGCATATATTGCAATAGTCTCCATTCCAACTTGAATGGAAATGACATGAAGGCAAGATATAAGTACTTTAATTTATCTAATGTCATAAAGGATAACGTTTTCTTTGCTTAAATTTGTAAAAAAGAAATTGAAAGCCATATTGAATGTATCAATGCAAAATGTATGAAATTTAAGTGTTTAGGTTGTAAAAGTTACTCTTGCTTCAGAAAAATTCATATTCCATCACAAAATAGGAAAGTTCATAGAAATCTGGTGTCAATAGCCTTGTTATTAATTTCCTTAAGATTTATTAGTTCAGTTTAAAATTGCTGTAGGGAAGTCACTGCCTTGAAATATTTCTAGTTCCAGATCTAAAATTTCATGAGTATTAGAAAAAAAATCAACTCATTTAAGAGAAAGTATTAGTTACTTTGTATGAGAAAAACCTTGAATGTGTTTGCAAATACAGGATATTTAAAAAAAAGTTTACATCTATTTCTCTATATATTTCTATTGTAAGATTAGTTTTCCAAATAAAATATTTTATCTCAAAAATTATAGGCAATATAAATATTGGCAAATTGATCAGGTTAACAGAGTCTTTAAAAAAATTATGAAGTAATTTTCTGACAAAACTCTTCAAATCACACAAGAACAATTGTGCTTTTGTGGGGAATATTGAGTATGTGAATTTTCCTTATGGGAAATTTTCATGGTTTAGCATCTTTAATTTCTCCTTCAATATAAACGTTGTTCTGCCAGGACAAAAACCTTGATAAAGTATATCAGTGATCATTGAAATCAAGACTTTTCTCTCAAAATATTATGGAGCTTATATAGAGAAATTGCCCAAATCTAAATGCTGTTCTACTTTCTAAATCCTTCTAAACTTAAGTGTCCTATTGAATCATACTTGGAAATACAAATTGCATGCATTTTTATTGGACTTGATTAGATGTATATACCTTTGTTCCATGTAGCCACCTAGATTGATTATTTTTTTAAAATATAAAATTAAAACTGGGCAGAGGGGAACTGAAGTTTTGCTAACTACTCATTTAGAGATATGTAGCATAGTTGTAGTTTCAGCTACAACTTGAAACATGTGCCACATTCTTTGAATAGCAATTTCTGGAAACAAAGAATTAAGCGTTCTGATTTTGATTTTTATATTTAAAATACAGAAAAAATAGTAAAATGCTATCTAAATGTACATTTTATAGTGACGTTTCTATGATAGACTCAAATTCACATTATGGTGTCTTCTTGGTCATTCCCATAAATTGTTCCACCCTTTATCAGAGCAACTCTGTTCTATGCAGAAGGATTTGTTTCCTTTTAAGAAGCATTCAGTTGGAAGACTTTTATGAAGATTTCATCTCTGTAGATACCACACTTGCCTCTTCTTGCTTAATTTAAGGAAATGATATATTTTTAAGTTCTTTTGTTTCTTTTTTCTTGTCATAAGTATTTTCCCCGGCTAAAGGAGCACCATTAAAGCAGGAAGGCTGAAAGGACTTTTGAAAAATCTAAACACTTTTTTTCCAATCCTCACCTCCCACACTTATAATCTATGCCTTATGTCTGTGGTATGTTGCTCTCTTTGTACATTTTTATTTTAAAGAAGCAGAATCACAAGACCATTTTCTAGCATTCTCAAAATCTTTGTGCTGATGAGACACTTGGAGGTTCAAAAGAACCCCAAGTCTTGGGCTGTCTCATTTATTTCCAGAAGTTCTAAAGGGCTTGTAATTCTCCATTTAAAAAACAGAACAAAACAAAACAAACAAATAAAAAACAATAACTTCAGTGGCCCCCCAATTTTATTTTATTTTTTACCCTGGGGAAGTTGCAGACTGAGTCTTGTTAATTGCCCTATTCTCCAGACGTGTAGTCTATCAGAAATTGTCAAAGATGTTGTTCCTAGAATGATCAAATATTTTTCTACAACAAAGGAGGATTTAGAACTAATCTTCAATCATTCACTTTAATTTATTAAAACATTCAGTGACAACTCATTGTATGAGATACCAGGTACCAGTTTCTTTTAACACATACCTATTTGGCTTATGCAAAATATACATTCGAGATATGTATCTATATCTATATCTATCTATATATTTTTTCCTTTCTCTGTACAAACACACACACACACACACACACACACACACACACACACTACCTTTTATGTATCCCTGAAACACTCAAACCTGCAGAGTAAAACATGTGGTTCAGAACAGGAAAAAATGGGATGGAGCTACAAGGAGGTTAAAAAGGTGAATGACTTCCCTTTGAGGTCTTTCTTCCTTACTCTGATTGCACAGAGGTTGGTATTGTATATGAGATGTGCTGAGCCATCAATTTTACATGCTTCACTCTATTAGATGGTAAGGACCAGACAACCGGTGGACAAGTTGAGGAGCTAGAGATTTTCTCTGCCTTTATTGACTTAAGATTTCTCCTGGTTGGTGTTTATTTTCTCCTTACTGTAGGAGTTGATGATTACTAGGTAACAAGTAACATCCCACTTCAGAAGACCAGCTCACACACAGACAGCCCTCTGGATATATAGCCACAGATCTTTGGCCCAGATTCGTGGGTCTTTTCCTGGGTAGATAAGAACCAACATAGCTGGGCTATGATTGCCCCACTTGGGGTTGTTGTGAACTATTAGGTTGGTACAAAAGTAATTGCGGTCTTTGCAATTTTTTTTTTTTTAACCTTTTAAGCAACAATTACATTTGCACCAACCTAATAACTAGCTGTCAGTGTTCTGGATCTGCTGGGAAGATGTAAACCCACTATCCTCCTGGTAATTGTGCAAACGAAACTGTTCATTTTCATATTCCCTTATCACAGTTTGCTCATCTGCTGTCATTGACAATTTCTGTATCTCCTCTCAACACTTTCTTATCAGATTTGTAAGCAACAAAACAAAAGCAAGCATGAAGAGTGATTTGGCAGTGTATTAACTGCCCAACCCTGCCAGGTTTTCTTGGTATTCAGCAGAGGTCTTATTGAAGCTGTGGATAAGCAATTAAGAGAGGAGGATTTGTGCTGGGACTTGCTTATCTCCCTAGTTTGTGCATCCCAGCCTGCACCTCGAGGGCTCAGAGACATTTAAATGGCTCCCACAGGAGGCTTTTGGGAAGGTCTCTCTCTCTGGGCTCATATCCAGCACTGCTGCTTTTCCCCGTGACATGTTTTTGGCTAATTTGAAAACATCTGCTAGAGTAACTTCCCTTTTAATTCTAGTACTGGAGAATGGGTATGAGTATATGATAGGAGAACAGACATTAACCCTCACTCTGACCTCATGATTATAACCTTTCCTAGGAGACCCTTTCTTTCTTGGTTTCAGGAAATTTCCCTGCTAGATATTACTGAGATTTCTTTACAAAAAACATGCTGTGGTTTCAGAGGAAAATGGTATTGTGATCTCAGACTTTGCAAACAACTATTCTTTGATATGATTCATCACACTATTCTAGCAAAAAGATAAGGCACAGTCACTGCCTTTGAAGCTCTTTTCCTAGACATTAACACAGAAGGCAAAGGAACCTTTTTCATTCTATCAAATAGGAATGCATTTTTCCATTTAGAGCTCAGAAGAGGCAGCAGGGAAACCTTGGAGTGGTAACACATTTAGAAGTTTTTTCTGTGAGCCCTAGCCTCGGCAATTCAGATGAGACTCACTTGAATCTATAGCTCCTATGAAGCTGGATAAGCTGTCTTTTCTCTGCTCTCCTTGGAACACTGTTTCTTACATTATTCCCTCTTTCCCAAACCTCAGCTGAAAAGTCATTTAGTCAGTAAAGCCTGCCAACTGAATGCAGTTTTAGGGCTCTATACTTTTTTTAGTGATCCTTTTACAGTAAGTAATGAATTGACTTCTGTGATTATCCAATTGACTGCCTTCGCCACTGAACTGTGCATTCCATGAAATCAAGAACTAAATATAACATGTTCACCAAATGTCACCGATGCCTAGCACAGCACCTGGTACTTAATAAGTGGTCAGTAAAAATTGGTTGAGAGAATGAATGAAAAAAAAAAAAAATGAGTGAATGGCCTGACTGTAAGGACCATAAATCTGAGAGTAGTATGTGGTTTTTGCATGCCTGCCTTGCAGTCTCACACTCTACATTCTTTGGTCTTAAGCATACTCTGATAACATCTGGTAGACATAGGACTGAAATAAAATAAGGATTAAAAAAAATTTTTTAAAAGACTTCCTTTTGTCCCTTCATTTTTCTCCTCCTTCTTACTCAAAGTAAACATATTAATAGCTTAGCCACCCCACTTGCCTGTATATTGAATTTATCCCCATCTTTCAAGGCTTAGCACAGCTCTTTTCCCACCCTTTACCCCATAGGATTTAGCATTCCTTCCTGTGCCTCCTTTGAATCTGATTCATATTTATATCTTGGTTTTGTATTTCATTTTTTGTTTATGTGCCTGTCTACCTCCATGAGACCATAAGCTCAAGGGATAACAGAGATAGTGGCTAGAATAGGGTTTGCATATGGAAGCATTACAACTGTTCATTGAGGATTGAAAGATCACAGGGATAAGAGACAAATGTAGTGGGATACAGAGAAGTGGTTACAACCGACTTTCATACTTGAGGCTGACTTCCATATAGGTACTTAGAATCTATGTATGGTGGCTCTCATTCATAGGGCATATTGGAACCAATCATTTAAAATTATATGGAATCATAGCCTTCTAGGTATTTTCTTGATTTTTTTATACAAGTTTCTGGCCAAGCATATAGCACATTCTATCCTATTCTGTGTTTCTGAGATACTTAAATGATATGGTGAAGTTGGTCATCTTTGTAGATATGCTAACCTGCCACTTGCCGTGCTGCTTTAGATGCCAGATACACTGTTCAGCCTTAAATGACCCGTGAGGAAAGGTAAGACTCAACATGGACAGAGCTAGTGTTTTTACAAACTATGATGAATGAAAGTTTCTTTAGATCTGCCTTTCTTTAATTGACAATTTAACATATTCTGCTTTAAGTATGCTAAGGGATCTAGATGATAGATGTTAGATATTTGGTATGTATGTATCCTTTTCAAGTATCAGCAAACAAACAAACAAACAAAAATTATAATATCTCCAGTGTAGTCCGTAGTGTGGAGAGTACCGAAGTGCAAAATATTGTTCAAATTCTTGGGCAGCTTAAAATCTAATACAAATGATACGATCAAGATGTAATCTTAAGAAGAAATTTGTAAAATGTGTTACAAAATAAAACTAAGTGCTCAAATACCTGGGACAAATCATACTTTTCTTGGGTTTTTCTGGAGGGGCAGAGCTCAACGAAGAATGCCATTATTGTGGAATGCTTTCTAAAGAGGAAGGTCTAGAGCTGGACTTGCATGATTGAGTACGAGTTAAATGGAAGAAGGGTTAGCTTTTAAGATAAGGCAAAACAATGTTTACAAAGATATGGAGATGCAAACCAACTTGGCATTCTTGGTTCAGGGACATGGTCTTCTGCTGTAGCTCTTCTGGTGCATTTTAATTAGATCTGGAGATGAATTTAATTGAGAAGGATGAAGATACACTCTGGCGGGTTTAATCACTACACAATAATGTTTAGAGTGGATAGGAGCATTGAAGAGTTTTGAATAGATGGTGACATGAAGAAGTGGCCCCTTGGATTGATGGAAGTAGATCAGTCCACTACTAGATTGGGACAGAGAGAAGCATTAGGAGGCCGTTACACTAATTGAGGCATAAATGATGTGAACAAGGTCTAGGGAAATAGGAATGGGAGAAAAGAAGACATGAAATATTTTGACAAATTTTCAAGTAATATTTGACTCTTGCCTTTCTCTTTTACTCTGTATTTATGTCACAAACTATTTTGCAATTTTTATTAATTAAAAATTATTGGGAAATATATCAGTAATACCAAAAACTAAGTAATATTATATAAAACCTATGTGCCCACCCCAAAGATTATGAAATAAGTAATTGCACATACAAGCATGTCTCCCCTCAGGAGTACCTACTCTGCATACTGAATTTTATGTGTCTCATTCCCATGTATGTATTTGTACCTAAGCAATATAGTCTCATTTTGCTTTTTGCTCTTTTTAAGCTATATAAACAGTGACGTGCTCTTTGTAATCTTCTTCACCTTATTTTAATTGATTAGTATTTTCTTCATATATGCAGATTTAATTTATTCATTTTTACTGTGATATTGTAGTCCATTGAATCATATATTGTGATTAATGTCTCAATCTTCTGTTGATGGACATTTAGGATATTTCCTAGCAAGGCTGCTATGAACATTCACGTGTACCTCTCCGTGTGCTAACAAAGAGGAGCCTTTCCTTAGGACATCTCCTTAGGAGTGGAATTGAAGGAGGGAGGGATTCGTATGTTAACATTTAGCAGATAATGCCAAATTATCAAAAAGGGTTGTGCCTATTGATACTCCCATCAACAGTCTATAAGAGCTCCTTTTGTTCCATATTCTTGCCAACTCTTGGTGATAAAATTTTATTTTTTGCCAGTTGTATGAATATGAAGTGATATCCTTGTAGTTTTAATGTGTTGTTCCTTAAGTGCTAGTAACGTTGACCATTTTTTCCTTTCTTGGTTAATATTCAGGTTTCTGTGGAATGCTTTTTTATACATGTTGTCCACTTTCCTACTGCTTAAAAAAAATCATTGATTTGTCAGAGCTATTTATATATTCTATATACTAGAGTTTTTCTGTAATATGCATTTTAATGATCTTCTCCCAACTGGTGACTTGTCTTTTCATTTTTATGATGTCTTTTGGTGAAAAGGTTATTTTTAAAATTTAAAAATAGATGCATTAAAATTTTTTTTTGTTATTGATGTATATGTGTAATTAGACATATATTATAAAAGATGCATTTTTGATTCTTCTCTTTGTGGTACAGATAAGATAGCTTGTTTAAGAAATTATTTCCAGTTCTGAAGTGATAAAGTTGTCCTTTCATATTTCATAAACTATCAAAGTTTTATTTTCACATATAGTTCTTCAACACTTTTTTTTAAAAATTAAAGTTTATTGGGGTGACAATGAAGACTTTCTTATTGATGGTTATTTTATAAAGCCTTTAATTACATTCCAAATTTGAGCAAAACACATATTAATAATTTCTTTCAGTCTTAATTTCTTTCACATTCAGTTAGAATTTGTAGAAATTATAGTCTGTGAATTCTGCTGTAGCCACTCCACCTCAAGTCTTCATCATTTTATGCCTGAAATACACAAAAGGCAGTTAATGGAACTTCTGGCCTCCCCGGTCACTTTCTGATTAAACTTGCATCTAGATTTACTTTTCTAAAAAACTGTCAAAGTCATTTTGAGACTCCTCAAATGTTGTCCTTGAGGCCTTGAGGGCAGCAATCACATCCATTTTTATTCCCTTGGATCCCCCAGATCCAAGCACATACCGGGACCTTGGCTGGCTTTCAGACACGTGTGTGATTGGGACATAAGCATGAAGGCACAGCTGGCTCCTTTTGTTGTTCAGCTCCATTTTGTAATTAGTCCCTTACATCAAACCTCTCCTCCAAAACAGCCTCTGCTTGTCAGGACTGTGCTATTCTGGCCCTTCTTTTTTCTTCCTTTGTTTCTTTTCATGTATTTAAATTCTTATGTCTTTGAATTGCTAACAGCAGATTCTCCTGGGGCTAGGACAAGAAGAGTCAGGGATTCCACCCCCCCACCCCCCACCCACCCTTCATGTCCTTCCATACAGTTTGAGTGTTTTACCATGAGCAAGGATTTCTTTTTAAAAAATTGTTTCAAAGCCTTCTCTATCTTTCAAGGCCCAGTCAAATCTCACTTGAAGATTTTATGACTACTCTAGCCCAGGGTAAACTCTCCTCTGAATTCCAGTTGCCTTTTTCTGGATCATTTACTTTATGGTTCACATTTTAAACATTTTATGTGAGTAATCCTAGATTTTAAGCTCCTTTAACTGATGAATTGGCTTATGTGCTTTTGTATCTCTCCTAAGCCAAACTCCAGTAGCCAGCAGAGTGGTTTTTCAATGGGTGGCAGCTGCTTTCTTGATGGTTGGTAATTAGTTATTGAAGATGGCATAGACTGAGTGGAGATTTGGAACGTGAAGACATTGGGAATTGTGACATTAGTAGAACATGTACGGGTTTGGGATAAGGAGCTAACTCGTAGTGAGAAAAATTGAGCTTTATTTTGATTATGTTGATTTTTGAGATGATAGTGGACATGGCCCATCAGCAATTTGGGAAACAATAAACCTAAGTTTTATGAAATGATAAAATTTGAAGTTTGATTAGGACATTATCTGCTGTAAGGTGATTTGTAGATTCATGATACTATCAGCTGTTTGTTTCTGTGCTCCAGATAAGAATGTTATCCACCCACCCCACCCCCACCCCATCCTGATTTTGCTATCCTGAGTCACTTTGCTAGATTACTTTGGGCAAGTTAATTAATTATTTGAGCCCAGTTTTCTCATCTGAAAAAGGAAGATAATTAAAATTACATATCAGAGTTTTTGAAAGGATTAAATGAGCCAAGCTATGTAAAGTATCCAGTTCATTGGTGGTCTCACGGTCAGCAATTAATAAATGCTATTATTCACAATATATTTTATCTGTAAGAACTAATCTGTGAACTATGTTTTACATCGAGGTAGTACCAAGTAAAAAATTTAAAAACTACTTGTCTAGTCATGAAATATTTTTCTTCTATTAAAAATTCCTTGATCTTATTTCATTTTTCTTTATTATATGGTAACAGTGACAGCATTTCACCAAATAAGTTCAATATTAGTTAGTATTTATTGAGCACTTTGGTCTTTGGGCTTTTGCAAGATACAACTTTCATTATTGCCTGTAGGCTCCATGGTCTGTATTTAAAGGGAAAGAAGCCCACAGTTCCTACAGCCCAGGCCTGTCTGACATGGTACCATATACTGTGAGGAGACTACAAAACAAAGTCATATCCTTCTCCTCAAGCAATATTTAATTATGAAACAATTAATACATCTAAAACAACATTAAAAATGTAAATTTTAATTGACTCTCATCGGAACGCGTATTTATTAAGGCAGGATGGGATATGGAAAAAATCCAGCAGGTAACCAGGAAGAGGCAGTTATGCTTGATCCTAATGGAGGAACATCTCCTAATGGTCATGGTGAGCCCAGAGTTAATTGTAAAGTGGCAGGTGGAGCATGGGAGCCTTCTGATTGCTTCCACCTTCTCTGCTCTGTGGGGCTTATCTGCTGCCTCCGAGTCATGTGTTTTCGGTTAACTCTCAGCTTGTTTCTTAGAAAGCACTGAGTAGATAAAAACCAATACAAGACAGAATGAGAACTTTATTGATTGATTAGGTGGGAAAATTCCATCTGTTTTTCATTCAAGGAACAGTTGCTGGGCAGTTATATCCAGATTATTTGGGTTTTGTATCTGTAATAGTAACACAGTATTTCATATGTTGTGATTTAGGTTTAAAACCCAATAGAACTAAATAGAAAATAGATTTTCTCATGTCTTTATTCTTTCAGGAATTCCTTTTGTGTAGAAATATTAGCACACATAAAATGGGTTGAGCTGCTTCAAAGAGAACTGATGAAACTCAGATTTAACTATTGGGAATACTAATTTACAGATAAATTGTATTCCAGAGGTATGCTTATAAATTGAATATTTTTGGACATCAAACAGAATTATTACATTGAAATTGTGTTATTCTTTGGTGGCTGGCTTCTAAAGTTGAGTTTCTCAAGTCTTTTTGATCCATTTTCTACGAGCAAAGTAGTACTACTCTAATGAAAACCATATCAATCTAAAATTCATGACCCTGTACCTATGAAAAAAAAGTAGTCATAAATTGTGATTAGGAATATACCTCACCCCTTCTGCCACAGAATTAGCAACCCCCTGGTTCTGCCAACGGTTGGGTGCTGGACAATACTCGGGCCATAGCAACTGCCATCCCAAAGGTATGGTTTTCCTTGATCCAGGACCAGACCCTGATGAGGGGACGAGAGAGCTGAAAGATCCTACTTGAGGACTGATAATTGTTAAATATCTACATTTATATAAACTACTTCTCTTTATTTGAGTTTGAAGGAAGGCAGGAAAGTCTAATATAGCTCAATTGTCCATATTGTGTCCTGCATTGAGAACCGGGATGTGTGGTTGTGTGTAAGTTAAATGTCAGTAAGGTAGGAATGATAGGTACAACTATATTCCTTTATACTGAGGTCCGTTTTGCCACATATTTTTTTCTATGCATTTCAGGTCTTGAAGATGCCATTATTGGGCGATGGGAATTACCAATTCATTCATTCATTTTTGTGTGCATTCATCAACCAACAACAATTTATTGACTAACAAGTATATGCCAGACACTATTCTAGGTGCTTTGAATTCAGTACTGACCAAGGACAAAAGAAAAAATGCATGCCCTTGTGGAGTTTACATTCAAATGGCAGGAAACAGACAACTAAAAATAAACACAATACTACTTATTTTAGAATGTTAGAAAAGAATAACGGTTATGAAAAGCAAACAAACAAAAGAACCAGATGAGAGGGATTATTAAAGCCTTGTTCTTAGATAAATTTCTGTCATAGAAGAAAAAAAGCTTATTTTATTTTATTTTATTTTAATTTTATATTTTTTAATTCAGACCTTCTTGAAATGTTCTAGCTTTAGGATTTGACAAAGCTCTAGGAGAGGTGTGGGATTACTTTCACTGCTGTGTTATTCTTTTATCCTTTCTGTTTTAACAGCAGTCTGTATATTCCTTACATATAGCATCTATCATATTGCACGGTAACTTCTTGTGTTTTTTTTTAAATCTTCCACTAGATTATGAACTGTAACATAAGGCATGTTTCTTAACAAATTTATATCCTTGTAATAATAATTCTAGTGATGATAATAGTGATTATATATCAAATTGAATGTTTTCTATGCACTAAGCCCTATGTAGAAAATGATATCATTCTTTACAAAACTGCATTGGTTGGAGCTGATGATTGAACAGAGGTCTGTTATCACTAGGTTCTGTACTCCCTTGGGACCTAACCCAGTGCCTGGCATTTGGTTGGCATCCAAGAAATGTAGAATGAAATGGAAATCAAGTAAACTGCAATATTGCAAAACTGATTACTCTTAGGAATGTGTCTCCAGTTGCCTGCAAGATATACCCTCTTGTTTTATTAAATTGTCTCACTTCACAGCCTAACTGGCCCAGGAGGTGGTTATTTGGAAATTCTTGAAGTGACACATCCTTTATTTTTCTTCAATTCTTTCCTCCCGTTTCCATATATCTCATAGGTGGAAAACACAATAGAAATAGAATTACTTCTGCTAAAATCACAGCCTTCTAGTTTGAAAGTGGAGCTGCTTTGTTCTGTAATGCCTGTTGTATTAAGGAATCTCCATAGTTTATTTTTTGTTTTGTATTTTCAGTTTTACCTTGATTTTTACTAGTGCCTGCTTCAGTGGGTTCTTTCAGGATGCAGGTGTTTTGATGGTATTAAGAACCAAGCACACAAATAGGTTTTGTTTGGCTTACCTTCCACTTTCCACTTGCCTCTTCCACTTGTCAGAGAAGTTTTGTGTGACAGAGGTGAGTCTCTGTGGCAGCTTCTGGGGGTGTGGCCATCTGCTTGCTCTGAAGAAAATCAGTCCCTTCTTTCCAGGAAAGGATCCATAGGCTGCAAGAGAAACTTCAGCTCTCTGCTTCCCATTGAGTAATCTATCCGAAAGAAGAAATGAGCACATCCCTCAAAGACAAAGGAAGCACAAACACAGATGAGTCTGCAATAAGGACACAAGTTAGGGAACACAATTAGCAAACCAGGCACACCTTTTCAAGGATCAGATAGAGACTTTAATGGCAAGGGGGAAAAGAAGATATTAGATCATCCTCCTAATTTATCCTTGAAAGAATGTGCTCATTGCCGCTTAGGATTCTTTGCAATTCAGCTTGCAGGAATTAAAAACTTCAATCTGTTAAATAAATGTTGATAAATCAACATTGTTATATCCTTAAGAGAAAGATGATTCAACTGACCTATAAAATGCTAGCATGCCACTACATATTTTTTTAACATTAATTTTTTTTAAATTTATTTTTTAAATTTGGGGTGACAATTGTTAGTAAAATTACATAGATTTCAGGTGTACAATTCTGTATTACATCATCTATAAATCCCATTGTGTGTTCACCACCCAGAGTCAGTTCTCCTTCCATCACCATATATTTGATCCCCCTTACCCTCATCTCCCACCCCCCACCCATCTTACCCTCTGGTAACATTAATTTTTAAGAAAAGGTAAATGACTCTATAAGCATCCCTGCCTCAGATAAGTAATATTGGCACAGGATGTTTGGTTCATGTAAATTAACATAAAGAAATGAAGGTGGATACATATAAAACTGATAGAATAGTGAGTGTCCTTTATAAAGTCCTTGCTGTCCTTGTTGTGTCACAGACAACAAATGCATTTTGTAAGTGAAATATCTTAAATCTTTCTTCCTGTGTTTCCATAAAGATTATCTCTATTGCTTTTGTTTTGTTGAATTGCTGTCCATTCCTGACCCAAAATAAATATAACTGTTTAATTGACATAACTTAGTGAAAGTTCTAGACTGGTCCTTGTAAATTTGTGTACTAATAGTAATGTATTAATCTGTTAAAAACAGGAAATATTATGGGCAAAGACTTGGCCATTTTCAATCTACAAGGGTCCTACATTGAAATTCAAATTAAATTTATTTATGTTATACATGGTCTTAAAATTAATTTGTATAAACATGTATGGAATATATGTGAGTCAAAACGTTTTATTAGAAATTCTATAACTGAAATTGAGTAGTTCACATCACATAGTCATATATGCTTAGTTATAAAATGTAAGGATAACTAATATTTTCTAAGATAATTTTGTTCTATCTGCCTGAATTTTGCCCCCTCCTTACTCTCAACTCCTTTTCACAAAACATGACTGTTATTTTTTCTCATTAATGCCACTCTTGACCACCATTCGTAAAGTAGTTTAACCTTTCCCCATTGTTCTCTTTCTCAGTACCCTGTGTAGCATAGAACTTCTTAAAAATATGTATCAAATATTGCTTCTTACTATCTGTCCAAATAATAAAAGTAAAGTAACAAAATACTCACTAATTTAAAGTTCTTACTTGTAATAACAACATGGCTTGTTTGAACATAAAGTTTAAATAATTCTTAGTTGAGGAAGTTATGTTTAAAGATTTCATTTTAAGTTTCAATTCTATGACTATGTCAGCTCCTAATAAGTGCTTGGAACCTCATCTGTGGAAATGGCATCATCCATCCCCATTTCAGTGAACTCACAGGCTAGTGAGAAAGAAAGACAGAATAAGATTCAATCCATTGGGGGTATCAGGATTATGACGTGTTGTTACAGGGTGCTGTGGTAGGACTGAGCCGGGTTACACAACTCAGCAGGTGATTGTTGGAGGGTTTCTCAGAGGTGGGGATCAGTGATGTTAAAGGAATATCAAAGATGGGGAGGAAGTGGGCAGTTTTTGAGGCCATTCATACGAATCACCTTCTCTTTATGCTGCCAACAACAATGCTCTGTGGCATATAATAAGCACCCCTCTCATGGTCGCTCTTTACCCATGTGTCAGTTGACAAGGCTGACAGTGTCATTTTGAGCTTCCCTTAAATACGAATACTCTGTGAGCTGTAATTTCAGATGAGAGTGTGTTTCATGGAGGTTTCAGTGAAATATGAAATCCCCACTGAAGTTGAATGACTTTACAAACTGTAGGATTATAATAATGAGCTAGGGAACAGCAATTAAATTTTGGAAAAATGGGAAGTCTGTGAAGAAAGATTGGGCATGTTTTCTGTAAACTAGGTAAACAGTAAATGTAACAAAGGAAGATGAAGATAAACTGCATTTCTTGGGGGAACTGTAGGACACACTCTTGGAGAAGATGACTGATGAAAGTAATGATGGAAAAAATGAAAGGAGAAAATGGAGGTAACAGGGTGGGATTAGGGATAAGTGATTGATCATTGGGAGAAAGCATGAGCGATTTTAGTTTCCTTGAGTAAGAAACTTGGGAATAAAAAGTGTCTAAGAGGGATTTGTAGAAGTTTTCTATGCCATATACTAGGTAAAAATTCTATAGAAAATCTATATTATTCTTAAAAATTTTAAACATCATAACTTTTTAAATCTATCAGCAGACAGAGTCAGGCTTCAAGTCATCACAACTACAAGGGAAGCCAAAAAAATGTATACATATGACTTGTATTCGTCTTTTGTTATCAGTATATGTTGAGTATTACAATTTTAATACAGTTTTTGCCTTTCTTAAAATTTGTATACATTTTTTGGCACCCTTTGAATATATATTTAAATATATATATGATAAATAAAGTTGACAAACACTTTTAAGGATGATGGGCTGAAATGTGATAGCCAAAATAATTTTCTAAGGACTTAAAATAATGTAGGACCTATTGGATGATAAAATCAGGCTGGTATTTCAAAAACATTTATTGATCCTTTCTTTGCCATGTACTATGTTTGATACTGGGGGACAAAGGTACCAGGTCATGGAGAGTCCAACATATAAGCAAAATTTGGCAATATGTTGTAATAAGTGCGTGAGATACTGCCAGGACCTGAAGGAGGTGGTATGTAAATCTTCCAAAGGAAGCCGTGAAAGCTCTTAAGTTGTTTTTCCAAAGGGGACAGTCCATTATTTTCATGACAAAAATTAGCCCTAGAAAAAAGAAATAAATATTTTAAAACACATATTTACTAGACAAGAAAGAGAAATTGGTAAACAAAATCAAGATCATACTAGCATAATATATTACATTAGTTATTATTAATTGATCAATTATTTAGTAATTCTGAAAAATATGAAACAGGTCAAAAACATTATTCCTGCATTGAAGTGTCTCACTTGGCTAGTACACTGCAAGGGACTTGATTATTTTCCCTGTCTCTAATGTTGCGTTAAAAATCACTGTCAATATTTCAGTCAGGTGATAGTCTTCATAAAATTTCAGAAATGAGCCAGCCATTTGTTCTGTCATTCCTCAGTAACTTTATTGGATTTTCCTCTTGGCTACTTTATCGTTGTTGGGGAAAAATTGTTTTGTTCCCCTCTAAGTCCTGGCAGCATAAATGGAGAAAATCAAAGTCTTCCTTCCATTGTCAGAGATCTTTCCTTTGTTTCCTAAAGATAAAGTGAGATTTCTATGATGGTTTATTAATTATTGATGTTGTTACCTAAATCCTTTATTGGCATAGGTAGGACTTGGATTGAGCAGGAACTGTAAGTAAAGTGCTTTAGTAAAACATAACCACTGTTAGACCCCATGGGTTTAAAGACAGAAGCCAGCTCCCCTTCAGAAAGGTACCTTGCTGAATCCAAAAAAAAAAGAACTAATTTGTCATCATTTAACTTTACGTCTATATGTATCAGCAATTCTCAACCATGACTAGGTATTGGAATCATCTAGGGAACTTAAGAGATATATGATCTCATGTCTCTAGACCTCTGCAGTCTCCATCTCTAGAGCAGATTCAGTCTGAGCATTTATAAAACTTGTCACATGATCCTATGTCACATGATTCTAGGGCACATCTAGGGATAAGAACTGATGACCCATAGCAGTGTTTCTCAAAGGCTGGTCTCAGCATTGCATTATCTGGGAACTTGTCAGAAATGTAAATGCTTAGGCCCAATTCAGACTTAACTGAATTAGAAACTCTGGAGGTGGGGCCCGGAATTACTGTTTTAACAGAACCATTGACCTTTAGGTTCCTACTTCCAGCCAGGTATTTATGTCTCTGCCTGCAGTTCCCAGGTAATTGTGCTTGCAAATTGGCTTTTTTCATAAAGAAAAAACATAAAAGATCAGTGCTTGAAACAAGGGATCATTACTAGAGTATTCCTTACATGGCCATGTTTGTTTACTTTCCAGATCACTTTTCTGGGAACTTTCCACCCTATCTACTTCCAGAAATGTTTCTTTGAGCATCTGACTTTCCCCTTGCTACCAAAATTCATATTTTGAGCTTTTTTGCTGATCAAGCTGTCCTCCTTTCTGCATTCTACTGGCTTCTAACCACCTAACTCATCTAATTGATATGTCTGTGTGTGTACTTGGTTTTTAGCCCCTGAGCATTCATAGCCTTTCCTCAACTTTCCTGGTCCCACCTCCTGTGTGACCTGCTGCTGCCATGTTTTGGGTACTATGCAGTTTAAATTTTTTTTTTTTTTTTTAATTAATTAGTTTCAGGTGCACAAGACAAAGCAAAACTTAGACGTTTATCATTTATATCCCTCACACTGTGTGAACCCCCCTCCCCCCATCCACTATCCCTCTGTACGTTCCCAAAACCTCTCACCTTCCCCTTATCCCCACCCCCCCCCCCCCCCCCCCGCCCCTCTAGCAACCCTCTGTTTGTTGGCAGAGGGAAATGAAAGAAAGAATTTAGAAGTTAGGCAGCTTTCATCTCTCCAGAATTACACTTTTGTAGAATGATTTTATTACTGTGATTAAAGAGTTATGAGTTTGTAGAACATCTGGAGCAATTGCATTAAAATATACCAAAACTCTTTCGAAAGTTAAATTATGGATGCAGTTAAATCATGGTAATTGTACGTCAGCATCCTCTCTCTATTGGTGTGGGGATTGAGAGATGATTGAATGATGCTACCTCTTTTGTTACCATTTTAATTTAGCTCTTTCAATTTCACTTTTCTTTTACCTTGTACATTGTTTTCTGGGATTGCGGAAATTATCTTTTCTGTCTCTTATTCTATATCTTTTCATTTTACCAAAATACATTTTCATTATTCAGAATTTATGCCAGTATTTTTATGTGACTGTATTTTCTGTTTCATGAACGTTTTGCTTCTACTGCTCAAGCCGGAAACCTGAGGCAATTTCTGAGGTAGCTTTCAAGTGAGTAGCCTTCACTTTTACTTTCTCACATCCACTCATAAATTTTACTAACTTCCTACGTTTATTCTCTATATTCTCTAACTGCCTACACCTTATTCTCTCAAGTGAACTTCCCTTTCACAACCTAGGAACCTCCAGCCTACCTGATACCTTCACCATGTCTTTTTTTCCTGCTAATCCTCCTTTCCTGCTCATTTTATGTTCCCTTTCAGCCCCTCCAAACTATTCTCTGAAGTTATACTAAGTAAATAATTTTGAAATATATTCATTAGGCAAGTTTTCAAATTAAATCATTTGATTTCTAGCCCTCCATGACTTAGAAGATAAAGTTTCAACTTTGTTGTGTGGCATTTAGGGTCTCTTAGGACCTGGTCAAGTGTTCATTTCCATCCTTAACTCTTAACACTTCTCTACATCATGTAGTTTTATGCTTCATGCCACTTATTTGTCATTTCTATACAACACCATGTTTTATCATGTTTTTCTCTATGTCTTGCCTCTGCTGTTACTGTGCTTTGGGATGTCCTTACTTCCTTCTTCTGCATGGCAGATCTCTAAACGATGTGGACAGCTCAAGTCTTCCCCAGTTTCTGCTGGAAGATTTATATGCCACTTCCTGTAGGTTCCAGCAGTATCTCATGTGCACTTATTACAACATATCTAAACCTTGGCCACCATACTGGTCTCTCTGTGACCTGATTGAGAAGAGCTAGATTCATGCAGGGCCAATAGAAAAAGCATTCATCCCCCAGAAAAGCTGAGAGTTGGGAATACTACAGGATACTGTTGGAACAAATGGGAAGTATATGGGACCTGAGGTGGGTGAACTGGGTGGCAGAGGCCCAGCACTGTGAGGAAAGGAAAAATAGTGATGTGCAGATTATTTCTGTAATCTGGACAGATTCAAGGAGAAAGAGGGTTTAGGGAAAATGTTAAAAAAAAAAAGAGAGAGAGCTCAAAAAACATAACTAGAGAAAGGAAAAGTTAGTTTATCAGTTATCTTGTGTTGCTTAACCAATCAGTATAAAATTCAGTGATATTACACAACCATTTTATTATGTTTGCAGATTCCGTGGGCTAAGAATTCAGACAGGGCAAAACATTTATGTTGGAGAGACCTATATAGATGAGTGTCTATGACGTAAAGCAGCAGATGAAAATGCTATTGTATAGAAACATAATGCTTTAGGAGTGATTAACAGGTTTTAATTCATAAAATAGAGAATAGGATGGAGGAGACTTTCTGAAAGACATACCATTTAGGTTGGGCTTTGAAGAAGTTTTATAGCTGAGCTCTAGTTCAAGGGCTGAGTGAGTAAGCAAAAGGGCTAAACATGTTTACATCGCAGTGATTAATTTGTGATGGCTGGAACATAGGGTGTGTGGCAAGATGCAGATCACAGAGAAGCTTTGGGTCATAAACTAAAGAGTTTGATTTTATTCATTATGCATCAAAGAGTCACTGTTTTTTTTATTTTTTATTTTTTAAAGCAGAACTATTGTCTAGAGCCCATCCAGATTTTGATGCTGGCATATTCTGGTTATGACTGAAGAAGGAATAGATGAGAGTCAAGTAGATGAGTATAGGGGTTAATATCCCCAAATTTTTAACAGGTAAAATGCTTTTTTTGATGATATTATGAAATAAATGGTCAAAGTGATGAAGAGTATCATTGCTTTCCACCTTCAGTTATCGTTCAGAATAGGTGCTTACTTGATTGTGACAGGAATGTAAGTTCCTTAAGGGCTGCCATATTTATAGTAGCTAGAACAGTGTCTAGTATATTCATAAATATTAGTTAACAAACTAATTAGGAATTTTTGTATGTTTCCATCAGTGTATGTATCCATTTCCATTTAACCTCTTCAAGGTATTCCTGGAAGAACCAGATGGTTTTTATGTTTGGTTTTAGTAACCGATTTCAACAAGCTATTTAAAACTTTATGTTAACAGTTGGTTGTTAGGTAAAAAATAGCTCCCAAGAGCAAACTTAAATCGGTACAATTATACTATGCTGGAACAGAAATTATACTATGCTGGCTCCCAGAGAGCTTTCGTCCATTTCTGGCACCTTATTACAGATGAATATATTGATGCCTAGGAAAGTTAAATGACTTAGCCACAGTTATCCAACTAGTATATGCTGAAGCCACAATTAGGAGTAGGCTTCTAATATGCAGAGCAGTCTTATTTCCATTGTATAATGCTGCATGCCACTTTTATTTTAAAGTCAAATCTTAGCTTGAACTGTATGAGAAAACAAAAATTTCCATCTGGTTCTGCTAAATTCCCAGTGGGAGAAGCCACCTCCTGTGGCTGCTGAAAATTTTAAATCTTAGGGTGCCAGAACTTAGGAAAGGGGAGGAAATTAAATGTGTGGTATAGTTAAATACCTTAGTGTTTAAAAAGACAATTAGATACTTGTACCTTTGATTAACTTCTTGTGGGCTTATTTTTGAGAATTGAATTCAGGTAGACTGGACTTTGTCTAAGGTAGAAGGTTCAGAGATTTATAGAATTGTATTTTCTAGAAAAGACTTAAGAGATTGCAACCTAAGAACTGTATTTTCAGGTTGCAAAAATAAGATCCCCAGAGAGATTAAGTAATGTGTCCAAGGTCACGAAACTATTAATGACTGGATCAGAACTGGAAACCAGAACTCTTAATTTGGGAGAAGTGAATATTGCTTTTCAGGTATAAAAGGAACACCCTTAAAGAAAATATTTGGGTTTAAGGTGATACATTTTTAAAATATTTTAACTTTTTGGTGTCCATTTATGATATGAAACACAACAAATACTACAAATATGCCATCCATCTTCAGAGAGAACTTCATCACCAGCCACAAAATGCTCCACGCTCTCTCGACGTCCTAACTGCAGTCCCCTTTCATCCTCTGCAATGAACTATTTTCTGGATATTTACTATATTGTTATTCTCTCTGTGTTCTTTATTCTTTTACTATTATATGCATCCTACTTAAGTATTACTATTTTCTTAAATTTTGCTTGCTTTTGGACTTTATCAAAATGGCAGCAAAATGTTCATATTCTTCTACAACTAGCTTGTTTCATTTAACAATATTCTTTGAAGATCCACCCAGGCTGATGTATGCAGTGTATATACTTTCAGTGTTGTACAAATTCCAGTTTATGACTATTCCACATTCATTCATCCATCATTTTTGTATATTTGGTATGGTTGATGGTCGCTTTTGTTTGTTTTTGCTATTACCCGCCTAGCTGCCACAAACATTCTTAAGCATGTCTCATGGTAAGTATGTGTAAGAGGAGAGGCTGTGCAATATGCCAGCTTTTCAAGACAATGCCCAGCTAACTGTTTTGCAAAGTGGCTGTGCCAATTTGGGCTCCCACAAGTGGTAAATAAGAGTCCTCAATGTTCTGAATCCTTGCCAACACTGTGTTACCAGTCATCTTAATTTTTGCCAAACTGGTGAGTGGATATTAGCATTCAAAGTTTATTTTTATTGTGATTTTGGGTCTAATATTTTTCTTTAAAAAATACATGTACAATGTTATAAGAGAATGCAAGATTAAGACATTTTATAAATATTCACTTTAGAGAAAATAATTAAGAAAAATACAACACATTTACATGAAGAAAGTCTGTAATGTTTTTATGAGAGGGTAGATGATATTTTTGCACCTTCAGAGTGATGGTTCTTGATATATTCAGCAATAACACCTTCATGTTCGTTAATATTTAATGATAATCTTGAATTAATTAAATGAAGTTCAATTTATTCATAGTTATTCACTTTATCATGCTGTTTTAACTCATCCTGAACTGGAATTCAATAAGATGTGAACTACCATGTTTCCCCAAAATAAGACCTAGCTGGACAATCAGCTCTAATGTGTCTTTTGGTACAAAAATTAATATAAGACCCAGTCTTATTTTACTATAATATAAGACCGGGTCTTATATTAATTTTTGCTCCAAAAGATTCAATATAGTTGATTGTCTGGCTAGGTCTTATTGTCTTATTTTTGGGGAAACAGGATATCTCTCTCTCTCTCTCTCTCTCTCTCTCTCTCTCTCTCTCTCTGTCTCTCTCTCTCTCTCCATTTATATATATTCAACATGTATATGTATATATTATATATATATATATATTACATATATGTACATATGTAATGTATATATTACATATGTATGTAAATGACTGAGGATAAAATAACATATTGACCTAAATAGATTACATTACAGATTTTATAGAAATAATAACTAACTCTCAGGGCTGTTTTGAGATTTTCACAATTTAATCTTTTTAAAACTCTTTTCGATCCTTGGTTGAAAAGTGCTTATTATATAATATTTAATGATTCTAATGATGAAACAGGCTTTTCTGGCTCGTGTTGTAGGTTGTTTTCTGCCCGAGTGGGATCTGGTATGGTAACACCAACTTTCTATTTTAATGTGGTGGTGAAATTGTGGAATCCATAGTACCCACTTCCAGCCTCCACTGAATCAAATAAGAGCAGTTTTATAATAATAGCTTGCTACCAAATAGATGAATAAACTCAGAGAAGTGAAACATCTTTTAGTAAAGATCCAGTAAGTGCCCAAAATTAAATGAGATTTAATAAATATCTCCCTCTATGATCACAGATCTGCACAGGTTAGACAGAAAAGATCACTTTTGTATTATGAAGTTGTAATGAGACACTGAACACTGATGTAACAGGGTCACTTCATGCATTGCAATTGCCATAAGGATTCTGGATGGTCACAGTCACATTTCAGTGATCAGAGGGACAGAGTGAGGTGACCATGTTTATTTTAGGATCTTCTAAGATCTCAGCATTTCCTCTATAATGTACAATTCAAACCTGTGACCATCCCAGGGTTTCTAAAACAATGGATGACAGCAACAAATGGCTTTTCTATCTGAAGCTAGGCTGAACAGTTATAGGAACTCTTTATTCCCATCCACCCTTCCTACTCTCTTTAGGTGACAAGGGACACAGTCTAAATTTCAAGCTGTGATAATGCCAGAAGCCATGCCAATTTAACAAATATTTTCAAAAGAATAAGCTCTACTAATCCTAGGTTCCTTCATTGCATAGTGAGGCCCAGTAAACACTGACACAGTGTGGATTCCCAAACACCTATCTTACTTACATTGGCAGATTTGCATGATTCAAGAAGATCTGGAGCTGACAAATTCAGGATAGTCACGGGTGTCCCTTAAGGTTCCATGCTTTGTTTATTGCATAACTTCCCTCCCAACTCCACCTCCAACCTTCCCCCAAGGTTGGGTATCTAACCCATCTGCTTATTGTTCTGTCCCCATTTATTCTTCACTTCCTCTGCATGTGGCTTTGCTTGATATGATATCACTAGCATGGGAAAGCAGTCTCTCTGCTCCATTTGGTTAATTAATCTCCGACTGTGTCTGTGGCTCACCTTGTTCTTATGTTTACAAGATTATGAAATCTCTGAAACTTTCCATTCTTAATTTTCCTGCGTCTTCATATATAGAACCAAACAAACTATAATTTGCAAAATTCACTACATTAATGCACTACATCTATTTCTACCAATTCAAAATCTATTATCTACAATATTAATAATCTCATCATTGTATCTTCAACAAATCTTAACCAACTTTCATGTACTTCTAACTTAACCTAATACATTTCCTCTTTCATTACAATGTATCTTCCCTGATTATTGCTGCTCAGTATACCCAATCACATTTTATTGATTTTACATGATTTCGGATGTTATTGAGATGATCATACATATATAAGAGGAAAACATAATAATTTAATAATATATAGAATTTCCTGATATTTTGTTTTGTCCTAGACAGATGATAGTTTGCTATGTGTGTTATGTGAATTATCATTTAATTCTTACAATAACTCTATGATGTAGTAATATTATTATCCCCATTTTACAAATATGGAAACTGAGGTACAGAATTGTCAGTGGTCACACAGGAAACAACTTGTGGAACCAAATGAAGCAAACACAGGAAGTCTGGCTCTAGTCCCAGCATTCTTCCTCACTAGTCTTTATTTTTTATTAATATGATACATGTTTCATCCTCCATAAATCCTTTCTGAACAAGACAGTTCTTTGAAATAAATAAATATGTTCCTTGGTCCAAGAGTAGACAGAAAGTTGTACAAGAATTCAAAAGCAGAAGCAATCACAGTATTTATATTTTGAAAGGGACTTTCTGGATTTTAACTCAAAGGTATGAATAGGACAGGACTTTCAAATGCCTTATCAAGACCACTTGAGGATAGATTTTTGTTTTTAAATAATTGGTTTATTTTTCAATTACAGTTGACATATAATATTATGTTAGTTTCAGGTATACAACATAGTGATTAGACATTTATATAACTTAGGAGGTGATCACCCCAATAAATCTAGTACTCATCTAACACCATACATAATTATTACAATATTATTGACTATATTCCTTGTGCTGTACTTTACATTTCCATGACTATTTTTTAACCACAAATGTTTACTTCGGCAGCCCCTTCCTTTTTTTCACCCATCCTCCCAAGCCACCTCCCGTCTGGCAACCCTCAAAATATTCCCTATATCTATGAGTTTGTTTCTGTTTTTTTGTTTGTTTATTTTGTTTTACATATAAGTGAAATCATACAGAATTTGCCTTTCTCTGTCTAAATTACGCCACTCAGCATAATATTATACCTTCTAGGTCTATCCCTGTTGTTGTCAATGGCAAGATTTCATTTTTATGTCTGAGTTATATTCTATTGTGTGTGTGTGTGTGTGTGTGTGTGTGTGTGTGTGTGTGTGTATTAATCTCTTCTTCATCCATTCATTCACTGATGGACTGCCAGGTTGCCTCCATGTCTTGGCTGTTGTAAATAATGCTGCAGTGAACATATAAATTCACATGTCTCTTCAAAGTAGTCATTTTGGTTTCTTCAGATAAATACCCAGAAGTGGGATTGCTGGGTCCTTCTTTGTCTCATTATATAGCCTTTGACTTAAAATTCATTTTGCCTGGTTTAAGTATTGCTACCCCAGCTTTCTTTTTCCATTTCCATTTTCATGAAATATCTTTTTCCCATCCATTTACTTTCAGTTTGGGTGTATCTTTCGTAGCATATGTAGGGGCCTTGTTTTCTTATCTATTCAGCTATCCTATGTCTTTTGATTGGAGCATTTAATCCATTTATATTTAAAGTAATGTTTGATAGGTATGTAATTATTGCCCTTTTATTATTCCTATTTTTGATTTTTGTTTTTTATCTTAAAGAAGTCCTTCTAAGATTCCTTGTAACAGTGACTTGGTGATGAACTCTTAGTTTTTTTGTGTGTGTGTGTGTTTTTTTCCTCAGGAAGCTGTTTGTCTGTCCTTGGATTCTAAATGATAACTTTCCTGGGTAGAGTAATCTTGGTTGTAGGTTCATGTTTTTCATCACTGAATATTTCATGCCATTTGCTTCTGTCCTGCAAAGTATCTATTGAGAAATCAGCTGACAGTCTTATGAGAGCTCTCTTGCAAGATAATTAACTGCTTTTATCTTGCTGCTTTCCAGATTCTCTCTTTGTCTTTAACCTTTGGCATTTTAATTATGATGTGTCTTGCTGTGCTCCTCTTCAGATTTGAGACTCTGCACTTCCTGGGCTTGTACATCTATTTCCTTCACCAGGTTAGGGAAGTTTTCTCTTATTATTTCTTCAAAAAGTTTTTCAATTCTTTGCTCTCTCTTTTCACCTTCTGCTGTCCCTATGATGAGAATATTATTACCCTCAATGTTGTCCTAGGGGTCGCTTAAGCTAGCCTCATTTAAAAAAAATTTTCTTTGGCTATTCTGATTTGGTGTTTTCTTTTATCTTATTTTCTAAATTGCTGATTTGATCCTTTGCTTCATCTAATCTACTCTTGGTTCTCTCCAACGTATTCTTTATTTCAGTTATTGTATTCTTCATTTCTGACTGGTTATTTTTTATGTTTTCTATCTCCATTTTTATGTTTCCTATGTCTTTGTAGAAGTTCTCCCTGAGATCATTGAGCATCCTTATAACCAGTGTTTTGAACTCTGTATCTGGTAGTTAGCTTTTCTTCATTTTGCTTAGTTCTTTTTCTGGAATTTTGCTCTATTCTTTTATTTGGGACATGATTCTTTGTCTTCCCATCTTGACTGCCTCTCTGTGTTTGTTTCTATGTATTAGGTAGAGCTGCGATGTCTCTTGGTCTTAATAGAGTGGCTTTATGTAGTAGTTGTCTTGTGGGGGCTCAGTCTCTGTGGTCACCTGAGTGGTGCTGCAAGTATGTCCCTTTTGTGGGTTGTGTGTGCCCTCCTGTTGTAGTTGAGCCTTGGTTGCTATTTGCACATCAGTGGGATTGACCTTTGGGTTGATTGATTGGGAGGATGGCTTGTGACTACCTGGAGGAACTGTTCTGTGAGGGCTGACCCTACAGAGAATGATTTGCTTTAGCAGGGCTCTGGTGCCTGCCCAGTCTGCCATTGGAGTGTGTCATCTGCAGAGGCAGCTGGATGGCCAGTTCAGTCTGAAGCATGGTTGGCCTGGGGACTCCTTGGAGGGGCCATACTCTAGGCCAAGTTTAGCTGCTGCCTGTGCCCTGCTAGGGACTACCTGGACTAAGCTATAAAGCAATCCGTACATGGCTACTACCCACGTTGGGCTTGGAGGTGCCTAGGAGAGGCTCAGCTAAGAATCAAGTCTGGCTGCTATTAGCACCAGGCTTGGGCTAACTTAGCAAGAGGTACGGGGCATGCTGAGGCCAGATGCTGCTTGTTTAGTGTTTGTGGACCTTTGAGAGATTTTAGGAAATTCTGCAGCATGAGCCAAGATAGGCCATTTGTATGGAAAAGCCATTGGAAGAGTCTTGGGTCAGCCCACAAGTTGTGTGGGTCAGGGTCTCAGGGAATCACCAGCATGGGATGGATGGTGTTAGCCATACTGATGGAGATTCAGTTATGGTGTCCACCTAAGTCTGCATGCTGGGAGGAGAGAAGGCTCAACAAAGGAACAATGGCTTCCACCAGCATTGCTGTCTTGGAGAAAGCTGTCCCTCCAGCCCTCACCCTGGAGCCAGATAGTTCAGTTCCTCCCTGTATCTCCTTGGCACCTTTTGAGCTGCTGCCCCAGCACTGGAGCTCAGAGTGAGTGAGCCTGCCAGTGAGTAAGTCTGTGCATGGGTCCTTTAAGAAGAATGCCTCGGACTCTAGCTGCCCTCATCTCACTAAGCCACAGTGTTGCTCATTTTCACAGCCAGAAGTTGTGGGGACTTCTTTTCCTGGCACCGGAATCCTAGGCTGGAGAGCCTGGTGTAGGGCTAGGACCCCTCCTTCCTCCAGGAAAAGGGGACCTCCATAGCCAAGATATCCCTCCCGATTTTTACCTGCTACTTGCAGGTATGGGACCAGCCCATTCCTGTCTCTGCTCCTCCTACTAATCTCTAGTTGGCTTCTTCTGTATGTCCTTAGTCATAGGATTTCTGTTCTATCACCTGTTCTGCACTTCAGGTGATTCTCAATGATGGTTGTTCTGCAGTTTAGTTGTAATTTTGATGTGGTCATGAGAGGACACAAGCACAGCGTTTACCTACTTTGTCATCTTGACCAGAAGTCTAGGGAGAGATTTTTTTTAAGTAGAGGACATCTACTTTTACAATGACCTCAAATCAGGCTATATGGATTTCCTACTTGCATTGAGTGTGGATATGGGGGTTAGGGCAGTGGGAGGACCTGAAAGGATTGGCAATTTTTGTACACATGGAAAGTCAGTTGTGTTGTAACATGACTAATATAACCATCACACAGGCACCCTAGTCTATTGAGAACTTTTATCTTATACTCGTAGATGATTCATATATAAGTGTTCAGAGTGCTGTAACTTCCTATTGCTATTGCTTTTATGTGGAAGTGAATATGACCTTACCCATTTTTCAGGAAAATGCTGGGCCAGTATAAACTACTAGGCAATTGGATATTAGAGGAGGTAATCAATTTTTTTATGATGTAGGGTTCCTGCCCTCCAGGAATTTACTATCACATTAGAGAGAAAAGACTGGTGCAACCAAATTCCTTAGAGAAAACAAAAACTTTATGCCAGGTGTTTTGGAAGTAACTATAAAAACATTATAATATGGTAGTGTTATGATGTTTGCCAATGGAGAGAGGTAAGGAGTAGGATTTCTTTCCAACCACTTTCTTTCCAACATCCCCAGTGTATCCTTTTGTTTAGCTTCCATGAAGGTAGCGGTCCTGTCTATCTTCCTCACTGCAATATCCTCAGCGTAATGCCTAGCCTGTAGCAGATGTTCAGTAAATTTTAAATTAATAAAGCACTTTGGGCTGAAAATGTAGGGCAACAGTTTTTTGCATGCCCAAAAATAATGTCCAGAAAATTGACTAAACTTTGTGTCTTTATCCTTGGCACAGGTTCAAATCTTTTTGCAGAGGTGTTTTTAGTGTGCCCTTTCACAGTGGCTGTGCCACTGAGACAATTCCTGGAAAGTGGAGCTGATACTTTTCTTCACCTTAACATCAGCTGTAGGACAGTAGGAGCATGAGCTTAAATCTGGCACAGAAAGCATGAGCATGGTTAGTCACTGATGTCCCACTTCAGTACTGGTGGGAAAATATTAAGCAGTCAGTTTTACAATTGGTTTTAAAAAATAATGTAGAGTATATTATTTTGCTCAAATATGAATTTTTTGTTAACTCTTGTAGTGATGATGTGCGGAACCATTTATTTTTTTAACTTAATACTTTTGCTAGCTTTGAAGTATTTTCCTAGATGTTGAGGCTGAAGAAATAGCTACAAAAAAGTAAGTAAAATGGAAATCAAATTTTAACCCACCAAACAATATGTAGTTATGTTTCACTTCCCTCGATATATGCACAGTTTGGTATATACCAAGTATTACATAGTTGTTGGAGTGAATGGGTAGATGATATAATTATATTCTAGATTTTAAAAGGAGTTTCTTCTAGTAGAATAAATAATGGCAATAAATGTTAGATTCATGCTGCTAGGGAAATCTAGCAATAAATTGGTTTTGGAAAAGTAAGTGAAGAATAAGGTGCAAATTTGGTAGTCAATTACATTAGCTGTTGTATTTGCACTTTCCTTCCAAAAAAAAGAAAGAAAGAAAGGAAGGAAGAAAGAGAGAGAGAGACAGAGAGAGAGAGAGAGAGAGAGAGAGAGAGAGAGAGAGAGAGAGAGAAAGAGAGAGACAACAAAGCCTTTTAACAAATAAATACTTAAGCAAAAGTACTGCCTTCTTTTTTTGCAGTTTGAGATTAATAACTTTGCGCTTTCAGATATGCCATGAATTAAATCAGAATCCCAGAGAACAGTATGTTCAATATTTGGTCACAGTTTGAAGACATTCCCACATGGTTTTAAAGAAAAATTAATTTTAAGCAAATGCAGTATAAATGACTAATTTTATCCTTGATTTTATTAAAGGTCCATTTATCTCAATGGCTGTGGTGACCTTGTAATATATTTATATCAAATGTACATGATCTTAAATTTATATTAAAAAATTGCATCATAATAAAACTGGAACTATGTCATAACAACCAGAAACAGGAGAGATGAATTCTCAAAAATGTTTGTTAAGCTTTCTCTGAAATGAAATGAGGAATTTAGGACCTGAGATATGGGAGCCAGCATGTTATCAACTCTCTTACTTATCTAGAGTCAAGTAAAATTAGAAAGGAGAAGTTTGATTAGGTACTCTTCCGATCTGCATAGATCCTAGTGCATCTTTTAAAAACTCTCCATCAACCTCTACCGAATGCCTAGTAAATTCATGTGGCTTCAAATTCTCTGGTCTCTTCTTCCCCATGCTGTGATAAGATCATTTCTGGCCACTGCCCATTTATCTATTGTCTCAGGTCTTCAGAGTCCCAAGGGTATATCACCCTTCCTGGGACATCTATAAATGTTCTGAAGTAGGCAACCTTTTAAGAATTTTCTCAACTGACAGAATTGAAACAGCTTTTTCATGATTAACTTCTGTATTAAAAGAGGCTCATTTAGGGAGCACTGAGTTTTCTCAATGACAGAGGTGTGAATGAGCATGTCTACCCTAGTTTTCTATCAGGCGTTAGAATAACCTAGCAAATTCTATTTATATAAAATGAATTTTGAAAAGTTTCTTTTTTATTATTTATGATATCAACAAAAATGAATCATTTACTATAGTTTGTTGTAAAAAGTTGCGAATTCCAACCTATAATAATAATTTAGGAAATCTGTTCCTGTAGCTTGATGTTAAAGGCCATGTACTTAGTAGGCAAAAAGATAGTCATAGTGAATTAAAAAAAAAACAAAAAAAAAACAACCAAGTCACTGTCATAGTTGTTAAATGTAAGTGAACTACTTCTCACCTTAATGTTAATGCAAATGTTCTGCTAGAGAATACTGCATAATTTTTATTATTCATTTTATGAAGAGCTACACAAAGTTTTCCATAAAGCTCTAAGAGGACATTTTTCGATTAATCCATTTTCCAGATGAGGAAGCAAATACTAGTGGAAATGAGTATTTATTGATTTTGGGAGAATTAGTGGATCACATTTAATGATAGCAAAAGAGTATTTTCATGATATTTTTTAGGTTAACCTATAAAGTATACTTTGTACTAGTAGTATATAAAATATCATTCTTTTACATGTTAAATATAAATCAAAGTAAATCTTGAAAGATGCATTTGTGGGCAACAATATCACTAATCATGATGCTTAATAAGATTAGAGCCTCTTCCAGAAACAATTAAATTTCATAATTCATGCGTATAATTTGTTTGTAGATATAATTCATTTGCAGTCTAATTTACCAGGCAAACATATACATAAATGGCTTTTAAATGGCTCAGAGAGTATATTTACAGGTATAGGCTAACTTTTTCTTAAGTAGTGAATATTTATTACACCCAGGAATAGAAGTTTTACTCTCATTTATTATATAAATAGATAATACTAGATTAATATTTTTACTTAGATGGTTCAAATTTCTTTTACACTGGGACTTTCTAATATTTAGAAAACATATTTGTTTTTTCTCCAAATTCACTTCTATATATTTCTATATAGTTTGCTTTTCTAAGCATTAAAATGTCTGAAATTTTAAGAAGGATTATAAACATATTTTGAAGAAGAGTTAATATGTCTGGCATATTAATTCACTCTTCATTTATTTAAAATTATAAGTAAGCTCACTGAATAAAAATTCAAAATTATAGCTAAAAATGAATTAATAAAATTCCAGTGACCCTAATCTTAATGTTTGTATGATCAAGTTAGTCAGATTCTTTTAAATGTACCCTTTTTACTAAAATATGATTGTATTATTCATATTATTTTTAACCTTTTCATTTGATGATATTGTGAATCCTTTTACATGTTATAAACATGGAATTATATTACCTATTTGATAGCTATACATATCATGGTATGAATCATATACATGTATATATATATATATATGTACACACAGTCACACACACACACACACACACACAATTTAACCCCATTTTAGTGTAGATCCAGGTGGTTTTTTTTCCAAATATTACTTGCACATTCATAGGTGAATCAAATTTCTTTTTGGAAAGTTCTAATTTATTAAAGGGAGTATGCATATTTTCAACACTTTTTTTTTGACTTTGCAAATTGTCTTCTGAAGAGATCATGCTAGTTTAACTTTTGTTAACTGTGTGAATATCCTTTCCCTGGTATTTACTAACAGTGGGTCTTATTATTTTAAATTTTTGACAGACTGCTTGTAGTAGACTGAATGATGGCCCCTGAAAAAATATGTCCATGTCCTTATGCCAGAATCTGTCAATAGCAACAAATATGGCAAAAGAGTGAACATGACCTTATAATGCCATCATAGGAGTAAGTTAATGATATTGAGAAGAAGAGTTCATCACAAATTATTTATGTGGGCCCCAAATGCAATCACATGTATCCTTTTGGGAAGGGGTAGAGGGAGTTTTGAGATGGATGTATAGGAGATGGTAATGTGAAGACAGAGCAGAAAGATGTGGCCCACAAGCCACAGAATTCTAACAGCCTTTAGAAGCTGGAAAAAGGCAAGGAGTAAATGTTTTTCTAGAGCCTGCAGAGAGAATATGGCTCTTTTGACACCTTGATTTTAGACTTCTGGCCCACAGAACTTTTAGAGAATAATTTTCTGTTGTTTTAAGCCATCAAGTTTATGATAATTTGCTATGGCAGCCTCAGAAAATGAATACAGTGCTATCTAGAAATCACTGTTTATGAAGTGATATATTTATAAATGTGAAGGGAAGATTTCCAAATGAAATTTTCAAGAATCATCAATACCTAGTTGAGTACCCACTTTATCTTTAATATCCATTTATAATTCTTTTTCTCTTATTGCCTCAGTTGTCTTCAGCGGGCCCCAGAGCCTTGGGTCCTCACCTTGTTGGCTCTGTCCTCACCTAAGTTCTCCCTCAGAAAGCCTCATCCATTCAGTTACTAATATGAATTCCATACCCGAGACTTAAGTCTAAACACTAAGTCTAACATCTCACTGTTGAGCTGAAGACACTAGATAGTTGCTTTCTAGATAGTTTATTAGCATCCCGTAACTGTTGCTAAACTCCATATCTTGCTCCACCTTCTTATTGTCTACCATGGTGATTCTTACCTCCCTCTACTTGGATGTTTAAGCCAGAATCATGCATCTTGTTTATCACCTCCACATGGCACTCTTGATGAGCAATCCTTAGTATCTCTTTCTCCACTCCATCTGGAATACAAATGGATACCATTAAGTATCATACTTGTAATAGTTGCCATCTTGTTCCATGTACCCATCCCCTCTCCCCAATCATTTATTAAACATCCTAAATAGTGCAGCCAGAGGCAGCTTTCTAACTAAAACAGACTGTATCATCTTGTTACAAAATCAAACCTAAACGTTTAGGAATGACAGGAGAGGTCTTTGGATCTCTTGTTCCTGCCTACATGCCTACCTTCGATTCTGTCTTTGGAGAACTGTGTTCTCATAATTTGAACTAATTCTAGTTTCCCAATTTGCATGTACTCTTACAATGTCCTGCTTTGCTCAAACAATTCTCCCCATAGAATGGCTCCTTTAACTTATATAACTACTAGTCCTTCAAATCTTAATGAGAGGTCTACTACATCTGAGAAACTTGCTTAATTCTCCCAGTTTTATAAGCAGCATTTCCCTGTGGGGCCCAGTTTTATATAGCGTAGTAATTTTTATAAATCTGTTTGTCTCCCATTAGACTGTGAAATTCTTGAGCATAAGGATTGTTTGCCATCTTTATCTCCCGTCCCTACCAAAATGTCTAACAATTATTAGAAATTAACAAATTAGCTGATATTTATTAAGTACTGAATTTGTGCCAGGAATTGTGCTGTGGGTGCTACATAATCATGTCTAATTCTTTCAACACCCCAGGAAGTAAAAATTATTAGGCTGGTGCAAAAGTAATTGCGGTTTAAGAGGTTAAAAATAATTGCAAAAACTGCAATTACTTTTGCACCAATCTAATACTTTTACCTTCATTTTTTAGGTGGGGAATTTGATCCACTGAGAAGTTTAATCAAAGTGCCTAAGGATGCACATTTAGTGTAAAATGGGTCCATATTTGAATGCTGGCAGTCTGACTTCAGAGTCATTTCTCTAATATAATCCTTTTAGTTCCACAAGTTTTCTTCTCAACATTGTTTTGGCTGTATCCCACAAATTTTGGTATGTTGTATTTTCATTTTCTTTCAGTTCAATATATTTTTAGTATTACTTGATGTTTCCTATTTAGCTTACAGGTTACTTTAGGAATATACTTTATATTACTTTCATTATTTTAAAATTTGATGAGTTTGTCGTAAGCCAGAATATAGCTTTTGTTGGTGAATGTTTCTTGTGAAATTGAAAAGATTGTGTATTCTGCTGTTGTTAGGAGTGTTCTATAAATGTAAATGTAACTTACATCAAGTAGGTTGATAGCATTGTTCAGGCATTCTATAATCTTACTGATTTACTGTGTACTTGTTCTGTCACTTAGAGAAAAGTGAAGTCACCAGCTATAATTATGGACCTATATATTTTTCTCTTCAGTGCTTCCAGTTTTTGCTTCATGTATTTTGAAGTTCTGTTGTAAAGTGCTTGTACATTTAGGATTATGTGTTTTTCGAGAATTGACCCATTTATCATGACATAAAGTTTCTCTTTACCACTATTAATATTTCTTTTTCTGAAGTCTATTTTATATGCTAGTAATATAGCTACTACATTCTTTGTTTTGGTTAGTGTTTACATAGTTTGTCTTTTTGTATCCTTTTAATTTTAACTTATCTGTATCTTTATATTTAAAGTATGTTTCTTGTAGACAGCATAGATTTAGATCTTGATTTTTTTCACCATCTATGTTAGCTGTTTTCTGTTTGTTCCACCTGTTTGTTCTTTTTTATTGTACTCTCATATAAACAGAGCATTTGTTATAATTCCATTTTATCTCTTTATTAACTTATTATGTATTCATTTGTGTTAGTTTTTTAGTGTTTCTTTATGATTTGTAATATGCATCTTTAATTCATTAGAACCTGCCTTCAAATATTACTATATATCATTTCATGCATGTCACATAAGGTAATGTAAGGATCTTATAACATTGTATTCTCAATTCCTCCCTCTCATCTTTTGTGATATTGTTTTTTATAAGTTTTACGTATATATATGCTATAAACACACAATATGTTGCTACTATTTTTGCTTTAGACAGTCAATTATATTTTAGATCAGTTAAAAATAAGGGGAAAAATAATTTATTTTACAGTCACTGATCCCATTTTCAGCACTCTTCATTTCTTTGTGTAAATCCAAGTTTCTGCTTGCTCTTATTTTCCTTCTACCTGAAGTACTTCATTTACAATTTTTTTGTATGGTAGATTCACTGGCAATGAATTATCTCAGTTTTTCTCTGTCTGTAAAAGTCTTTACATCTTCATTTTTGAAAAATATTTTCACTGGGTATAGAATTCTAGGTTGACCTTTTATTCTTTCAGCACTCCATTATCTTCTAGCTACAATAAGTCCACTGTAATTTTAATCTTTGTTTCTCTCCATGTAATGTGTCTTTTTATGCAGCTGCCTTCAAGATTTTCCCTTTGCCTCCCCTCCCCCACCCACTAGTTTCAATATGATATGGTTAGCTGGATTTTGTTTGTTTTTTAATCCTGCCTGGTGTTCTCTGAATTTCTTGGATCTATAGTATGAGTCTGTTTTTGGCTTTGGAAAATTCCTGGCTATTGTTTCTTCAGATATTTGCTCTGCCCTGTCCCCCCTCTTCTCCTTTTTGTATTCCAGTTACATATACGAGATGTGATCAAGATATATGGTGAATGTTTAAATTTAAAAAAAAAAATACGGTAAAAGACACATCGCCATTAATCCCTCTCAAAATACTTCCCCTCCCTTCAAACACACTTATCCCATTGTTTTTGCTACTTTCTGAAATAGTTCTGGAAGTCTTCTTTCGTGAGTGTCTTTAGTTGCACTCTTGTGGCTGCCTCGATGTCCTGAATCATGTTGACTTTGAGGAAGAGCCAGAAGTTTCACGGTGCCAGTCGCATGGTGAATAAGGTGGATGAGGACACACCATAATGTTTTTATTTGACAGAAATTGTCATATACCAGAAGCGATGTGTGATGCAGAGCAGATGATGGAGGACGATTTATGGCACACTTTAAAACACACCTCTCAACCTTAGCTCACATCCAATTGACTGCTCCAAACAAGTTGAAACTTGTCACACACTGTTACTAAGGTTCGATGTGCCACTTCCCGTATTGAAGATCCCTGCCTTTCCATTGGATTGTACTCAGCAACAGCATTCAATGTATTTTGTGATCACAACAGAAAGGCTCTGTGTCATACATTGCTTCTAGTATGGCAATTTCTGTCAAATAAAAACATTACAGTGTGTCCTTATCCACCTTATTCACTGGATCTGGCACTTTGCTACTTCTGGCTCTTTTCTGAAGTCAAAATGACCATGAAAGATAAATGCTTTGATGCTATTCAGGACATCAAGGCAGCCGTGATAGCACAATCAAAGACATTTATGAAAGAGGACTTCCAGAAGTAATTCAGAAAGTGGCAAGAATAATGGGATAAGTGTGTTTGAAGTGAGGGGGATTAATGGCAATGTGTTGATTTTAGCTCTGCTGATTGCTTTGTAATATATCTTTTTTAATTTAAACATTCACTGTATTTTTTTTATCACACCTCGTATATTAGACCATGTGATATTGTCCCATCACTTTTGGGTACTCTTGTGTTTTGTTTTTTAAACGCATTTTTCTTTCTGTATTTCAGTTTGAGTAGTTTCTTTTGGTGCATTTTCAAGTTCTTGATTCTTTCATTGACTGTGCTGAGCCTCCTACTAAGCCTGTTGAAAGCATTCTTTATATTACTGTGGATTTTAAAAATTCTAACATTTTCATTTGGCTCTTTCTTATAGTTTTCACCTTTTCTGCTGAACTTTCTGATATGATCTTTCATGTTATTCTCCTTTTCCATTAAATCCTTTAATACATTAAGTCATGATTTTATAAAATTCCCTATCAGAGAGTTTCACTGTTGTGTTATAGTTGATTTTAGCTCTGCTGATTGCTTTGTCCATTGGGAGCATGTTGGTTTTTTGTTCTTACCTTTTCATATGCCTTATGATTTGTTGTTGTTGTTGAAAATTGAATACCTTGTGTAGTTCAATAGAGACTGAGGTAAACAGTTTTTATGCTCAGAAATGGGCAAGCCTTTCCTTTTTCCTAGCTCTTTAGTTCAAGGGTTTGGGTAAATCTAGTTAGGAGTGGGGTTACACTTGAAGTTTGTTGTCACCTTTGTGAACCTCAGTGATAGTGATAGGCTTCCAAGTCCTATAGTGATACGTTGTGTTTAGGATTAGGGCTGGGTTGTCAGAGGTGTTTTGTTTTCCCTCACTGTTTGCTTCTTTCTCAGCTTTAGATTTTTGTCTTTCGACGGAACCTCACATCGGGTCTCCTCCATACTTTTGTTCCTTTTCTGAGCAGTGTTTTCTGTTTTGTTACTTGTTACTTGAGCTGTGCTAGCATGGCAGCAAGACATGGTGGTGGTATGTTTTCTGCTGTTGTCATTTAGCCTCACTATGAGGCAGATACTGTCACCCTGGGTATTCAGGGTGATAGCTTTTTAGTTCTCCTGCTCCTTCATCTGTAATTCTGAGCCCAGCATGTATCCTTTCCACTCCCTCAAGGATAGCTTATAAGTTGTTTTGTTTTTGTTTCCTTTCCATAGCTGCAATGGGTTCTCTCCAGTGCTCAATGGTGGTGGTGTTAGTTTCCCTTCTCCCAGTAGATTCAGGCTTTCATTCTGTAGGGGAGAGGGGGAGAGACTCCAGGTGGAGTTCTGTGCCCCTCCAGTGGCAATTGTTATTCCCTTTCTCCAGCTATGCATCACAAGGGACACTTTACTTAAACAGTTCCAAACTTTTCTATAAGCACCTGGTGGAATCTGTAGAGAAACCAACATAAAGATAGTGTGGACTCCTCAGATTTCTGTGACTCCTAGGGTCTTCTAAACGTCTTACCACTTCTCCCCTGGCCTCCACTAGTTTGTCACCACCCTAACTGAACTCTTTTTACTGGTGTCTGGTTGTGTCTATCCAAGTAAGCCAATGCTCACATTATCTCTTGCTGCAGTCAGCTGTCTCTCCTTAGATGTGGAGCTAATTGTTTGCCCCACAAACTCAACTCTCCGGTGGGTGCAAAACAACTCACGAATTTTCGATTTGTCCAGCTTTTCATTGTAAGTGTGGGAGCAATCTCTTCCTAGCTTTCCATATCCCTGAGTGGAAATTGGAAATCCTCAGAGGTCTAATTTTTAACTAAATCATTACACTAAGGCAGCATTTACCAAACCTTTTAGTTTCAGGATCCCTTTACACAAAATTCATTGAATACCCCAAAGATCTTTTGTTTGTGCATGTTATATATATTGGCATTTACTATAGTGAGATATTTTAAAATAATTTATTAATTCATTTAAAAATGATAATAAATGCATTACATATTTAGATAACTTTTTGTTGAAAGTGTTTTATAGAATAAAATATATTTTGTGATAAATATTTTATTGATTGTTTTATAATTTTCCAAACCTATTTACTGTCAGGTTTAAGAGACAATGCAGCTATAGTCTTATATCTCCTTTCTGTATTCATTGAGTTGTAATGTCACATCATATAACCTCTGGAAAATTCCATTGTAAATTCATGAGAGAAAGAGAGTCAAAAGAGGAAATTATGTTTTAGTATTATTAAAAAAACAGTTTTGTTTTGCAGACCCTCTGAACAAGATGAGGATTTGTCTCCTTCAGTGGGTATAGGACAACTTCAATAAGGAATAAATGAAACTATACCCCTGACTTCAGGCATTACCAAACATGTTTAATACTTTTTAAAAGTTCACATTGTATGTTGTGCTATAAATATCTTTTGGTAAAAGTCCTATTTGAGCTAGGAAATGGTTGATATCTACATATAATTCTTTATTTGTCATGAATGAAAGTATTTCAAAGTACAGAATTTATTATTATTAAAATGTGCTTATGTTGATATTCCCTTTTAATGTAGCATAACTCAAATTAGCAGCCTATTGGCAGTCTGACCTTGCTATTGCTCATCTATGGAATTTAAAATTGTTATAAGTTATCCACAAAGGTCACAATTGCCAGAACAACTGAAAAATAATGACAGAATAGACAATATTATATAATGAAGTGCGAACATATGCTTTGTTCTTTCTTAAAGGCCACTGCGTCTTTGTAGAATTTCATAATGTTAATATGTCACTACACATTTAGGTTCTGAAGCACATATATATTCTAGCCAGAATGCTTGCCAAGATACTATTGCCAGAATTTAAATACTGTAATGCGCTTATTAAACATCATGAACATAATGAATAGGGTAGCAGATTTATAGTTTACTGTGAACCCTCAAAGCAATTAAAAGAGAAGGAGAGAGAGAACTGACAAGTTCTGTAAAAACTCAAATGAAATCAATTCTCACCATTCACCGATATATTTCATAATGCAAAAATTCATGATATAAATAGGCTGCTTTTTTGAATTCCTAAGTGTATTAAGCTCTTTCCTGACCTTATTTCTAGTCTTCACAATTACCCTCTGAGGCAGGTGACACTCCCGTTTTATAGATGAAAAAACAGGTTCAGAGAGGTCAGAAACTTAGCCTAAGACCCAAAGTTAGTCATTGACTAACTTTGAGCCTGTATCAGCTAAAGTACAAAATCTATACATATCAGTGATATTCCACCAAGCTTATTTTTGCAACAGTAGAGAAAAGATAAACCAAATTTATAGTAAAATATTAACATTTGTTCTTAGAAACTAGTTATTAATTCTTTGTTAAAAAGCATTGTGATATAATGAACTTTGTAAATCTTTAAATTGAGTCATTGCATACATGTTTTCTGACTTTAAATTTTTTAATTTTTTAATCTTATTTTACAATTCGACTAATAAATACATTTTAATATTATAAACAGTAATTTTTTGCAGCTTATATTTTATAAAACATTTTCATATTATCACATTTTTAAAGTCAATTCCATGATCTACATTGTGACAAACTAATAGGGAAATTTGTCTAGAACATAATACTGTGATCTAAATGATGGATTCCATTTCCATACAATTTTTATCTCATCCATCATAAACATTAATTGATAATATATCATTACAACTCTGTGCTAAGTACTAAGGTTTATAGGTACTTGATGAGACTATACGCCATAATACTTGATTTAAAATCTCTAGCAAATTTTTTCATAGACTAAAGATTGTTCCTCTAATATTAGCAGTCATTATCTAAGTATAATGTCTTTGGCTATAAGTGGAAAAGGAATGGGAAATAAATATCTTAATTGACTCCACAATCTAAGCACAATGCTCTTTTACATAGTATCACAGAAAATCCTGTAGAGTGAGCATCATCTTTAATTTGGAGATGAAGAACTATAGATTCAGAAGAGAAACAACTTGTGCAAATTGACACAGCCTTAATTGACAAAGTCAGAATTCACATATGAGAATATAAAAATGTATATCCCATGTTCATTTGACAATATGAAAATACCACTGACTCTCACTTTGCTAAGAGACTGTATTGTCTTTACATTACTTATTACTATTCTTGTAACAGAGAAAACATATGTCATATTAAAAATGATTATTTATATACTAAACATCACGTACATGTAACTCTTCTATGTACTAAAAATCTAAACAATCAGGTAACTTTTATTTACTCTTTATGAGTAAAACAAAACAAACTATCTCATCTTTATTTTGGAAAGCAATTTCCAGGACAAGTCCTAAAAATAGTTTAAATTTACTTTAGTCTTTTCATAAAAAGGAACCATAGTAGTTAACATGTTGTTGCATATTTTCTATATTCTATCTTAGCATTATCCTATGTTCTTTAAATAGATTATTTTATTTAATAATCACAATAATTAAATTTGGTACTATTTTTCAATCATATTAGAGATTGAAGAAATAAGATTAACAGATTTGAAAACCTGACCTGCGTCACATGGTTAGTATACATAAGTCTAGCACTGAAGACAGAATGCCAGATTCAGAGCCTAAGAATGAAGGGCGACAATTCATATTCATATTGATGAGCTTGTGTCGACTCAAAAGTGAAATCATTTCTGAATGGCCAGGAAAGATTCTGAAATGTGGATTTCTATAACATATTTTTAAAGTACAGAATGTGTAAATACAAGGTCTGACAATTGAGTTCCTGAACTCATCCTAGAAAAAGTGCTACATACCTTGTTGCTGAATATCACTACAGTCACCTTTGAAGTACTCCTCTTGGGAAGCTATGCACCAACTCCAGCACCTAATCCACAATTTTGTAATTTTGGAACTCTTTTTCTTGAATGGCCATCAGAGTTGTCATTACCATTGATGTCCTGAATGTCATCAAAATGTCTTCCTTTCAAGATTTCCTTTATCTTCAGGTAAAGAAAGAAGTCATTGGGGGCCAGATCAGGTGAGTAGAGAGAGTGTTCCAATACAGTTATTTGATTAGTGGCTAAAAACTCCCTCACAGACAGTGCCTGTGAGCTGGTGCATTGTCGTGATGCAAGAGCCATGAATTGTTGGCAAAAAGTTCAGGTCACCTAACTTTTTCATGCAGCCTGTTCAGTACATCCAAATAGTAAACTTGGTTAACTGTTTGTCCAGTTGATATAAATTCGTAATGAGTAATCCCTCTTGTATCAAAAAAGATTAGCAACATTGTTTTGACTCTTGATTTGGACTGACAGAACTTTTTTTGATCATGGAAAATTGGCTGACTTTCATTGTGCACTTTGATGCTTTGTTTCAGGGTCGTATTTGTACACCCATGTTTCATCACCAGTGATAACATGACCCAAAACATTGTCTTGCCTCTCCAAAAGGTCTTGGCAAACTTCAACTCTCCTTTGCTTTTGTTAATCGGTGAGCTTCTTCAGGACCATTTTTGCACGTACCTTTCTTATGCCAAGATTTTCAGTTAAGATTTTCCTGACTGTTTCTCTATTGATGTTTACTTGGGCTGCTATGCTTCTCACAGTCAGCCAATGATTTTGATGCACAATTCAATGAATTTTTGCAATGTTTTCGTCAGTTCTGCTTGTTACTGGCCGCCCTGACCTCTTTTAATCGGTGAAGTGTTCTCTCCCCTCAGAAAAATGTTTAATCTATTTCTGCACTGCCGTTTTCTTCATGGCATTATCCCCATAAACTTGGACTAACATATCCCTGATTTCACTTCCACTCTTGCCAAGTTTAACAAGAAATTTATTGTTTGTTTATTGCTCTAATTCAAGCTCAGACATTCTTGCGATGGCACACACAAACACTCAACAATAATGAATGCCACTCAACAAAACACCACTACATGTTGACACAAATACAGCTGTGAGACACTGATATACCAAGGTTATAAAATCTTACTGAGCTGTTTGTACAGTGCTGCCAATGTAAGCACACGGTGGCAAGTTCATGAACTTAATTGTCAGGTATTGCACTGTAGACTTAAGCCAATTCCACAGGGAACTCCAAGGGCTGGATGGCCCAGATGGGCAGGGGGTGGGGCAGGTCCTTCAGCTCTGGTCTTGACCATCTTAATCTTGAAGGAAGGATTGTTGAGGTTCACTTGGCATCTATATAGAGGTTCACTTGTTTCATTTAGTCTCATGGGAAAAAGTTCCTCCAGGATTTTGGTTGGTCTGTTTTCCTGGAAAAACTTGCAAGAGGGGACTGAGTGGGATAATATAAAACCTGTGCTTCAGTGGCTGGTCTCTAGGCCACAACTGATATTCATCATCTCCTTCCTCTCCTACTAATTCCAGGGTTCCCTCACACTCTGAACCTCTGCTTGTCTAGACAAATTACCAGGTAGAGTGATCCAGATCGTCATCTCTAGAGGGTCTGAGTTCTTGAACACCATGCCCTCCTCAGGCTGCTGCACATGTGCATTTACCATCACAATAGGATCGGAGGATATCAAAAGTGCCCCTGAGAATTACCTGAGTGCCAAACATGTCCTCACTGCCCTCTTGTGAAACATCAACCTTATCTCCTCCTGATGATCAGAATCAAATATTCCTGCTGGAATTGTGATTTCTTTCCATGCCTGCTGGTCTCTTGGTACAAGATGCTCAGAGTGACTGTGTGGCAGCTATAGCTTAAAGTTTAATTTTCCGCTTGATGTGTCCCCATTGGAAGTGTTTCCCCTCTCGGAACCAGATTTACACCTTCAGATCCTAGAGTTTTTAGTACAGGAAGCACAAATTTCCCAAATTGGTCATTGGGAGAAATGATAAATGAACCACTCTTATATCCACCCCTAGGTTCCTAAACAAGCATCATGATTTAGGGTGTATATTGCATCCTAGAAATATGGTGGCCCATGCTGGCAAAGTCTCATACTCAAGCTGGAATTTCAGTTGCAAATTCAAAATGCCATTTTATCCTTTGTCAGGTTACCGGCTTTTGGGTGGCGACACTGTCCTGGCACCATTGTACTACCACTTTCAAGGTCAAGGAGGGTTGGCTGATATCAGCTGACCATTTGTTTGCTGGTTGTGTCTGCCTCTTTTGTGATGGCTGTTCTCTGGTAGGCTCTAACATAGGATAACAAGCTCTTTAAGCTGTTCACACTTCATTCTCACTCCCATAGGTCTTTCCAGGTCCTTCTTCTAAGACCTCCTTTCTCCTAAACTTCCAATCATTCTCCTTCTGGGCCTCTGACCAACCGGGCAAGTCATGTACCATTGCCTATAATTTTGTATTGTGTATCCAACAGTCCTTGACATGTCTGAATATTCATTCCCCTGTCCCTAATTTTGGGTACTTGAGTAAATCGCTGTAGGCCCCTTTTGTGGAAGGACTGTGGGAATCATTAATATACATACTTGTCATGGGTTTCTGGGTCTTTCTTTATAAGAACCCAGTTTTTCCTTTAGTTAATGGGCCTGGTGTCAAAATAAACTGGCTCAGGTCCAGAAATTAGGCAAGGGGTCATAAATTTTTATGGAGGCAGCTCTTCTCAACTTTATAATCACCTACCTTTGAGTTGTTTTGATCATATGATTGAATAGTATACTTCTTGACTGCTTATCCATCTTTCCATAAAAAATGCTCAGTTTCATTAAATATCTCCATTACCTTGTATGCATCAACAATCCCTGATCGCTATTTTGACTGCCATTCTTGATCATTGTGTTTACTATTGGTGTCAGGAACATTGGTCTGTAACAGCATCTCTTATGATCAGCCCTGGCCTAGGATGACGGCACCATTGAGTATGTCAGTATTCCTTGAGCCTATCTAACTAGCACATTTCTTATAACTCTGGTTATCTGTGTGTCCTCCAGGACCTCCCACAGAATGTGGTTACCTGGTAGGTTTTCTGGCCTTAGTAGATCCTGGCATATATACTCTATCATGCCCACTTCTCTGTACTTTTTGATCTTTATTTCTTTTGTCTACCAGTGTGTGGACCATTGTGTCCGCTAAATTTCCCAAGAGTTGTCTTAGCAGCATGTTAGCTCTGTCTTCTAGGGTCATTAGCAGGGAATAACATCCTGTATCATAAGTGATTGTTCCCATATCAGTAAACTGTCCCTTATTAAACTTTATATTCCTCCCTACTTGTTTCAAGACTCTCAGGATCCAACCTGACCCATTCTCTCAGCTCTGGGTATGCATGTTGGTTAGTTCCCACAGCTCCTTCATTATATGGACTCCCTTAGTGGTCCCAGCACTTATCCAGCCAGGTTATGTTGTGACCTGACCTAGTAATTTTTCTGGCAGCCTAAAGTGGAAATGGGCCTTACCCCCAAGATGATACTTGTTTTGCAAGGCAGAGACTTTGGCATGTCTTTATACAGATATTGGTGTCAGCCTTATAGAAGTGAAGTGGACCCCTTTGTTAGAGGAGGTTCAGGGCAATCAGTGGTAAAACATTTTTAAGTGCATTGACTGAGATGTTCATATCTCAAGTCTCAGGGTCCCTCTCCTTCCCAACAAGGGTCCTGACATTGACACGGCAGACTCACTGGGCCTGACTGAGAAGTCAAATTTCCCCCTTATGTTTAATCCCGACTCTTTATCAGCCTTTTTTGTTCTCTGACTGCAGGAACTGAGAGTCTGTCTATATTACCAAAAAGGCTGTGTAGTTAGTCTTGCAAGATGAGGATATTCTCCACCCCTGCCAATTCTCCCTGTATAAGCATGTCATTTCAAGACATGGAGCTTGTTTCTGCTCTCCTTGAATCTGGGATGGATTTGGGACTTGCTATGACTAATAGAATGTGGCACAAGTGATGGTTGTTTCTGGACTTCTGAGCCCACTAGAGATCTGGTAACTTTCTCTTTCTCCTCTTGGAAACCAATCACTGTGCTATGAGGAGCCCAAGATACATGGAGAAGTCAGCTAAAGGGCAACCGAGGTGCCCTAGTCGAAATCCTAAGCTGATTTCCTAGGCAAGAACCTGAGTCCAATGCAAGCCATATGAGTGAACCATATTTCATGTTGTTCCAGAATATCGGGCCTTCAGATGACTCCAGGTAACATCACCTGGAGAAGGAAAGCTGCCCTGCTAAGCCCAGTCCACCGACAGATCATAAGAGATAATAAATTGGTCTTTATTTTAAGCCACTGAGTTTGAGGTAGTTTATTATGCATCAATGGAGAACAGAAACAGTCTGCTGATCTTCACATTTTGCCATAAATTGGTGGCCTCAGTTGTTCATTGTCTGTCTTTAGCGTACCCTCAGCAAGGGCCATCAGATCCTAGTGCCCTTATGATTACTACTTCCCCCAAACCTTTCAGCCACAATATTATACTCTCCAGTGTATTCTCTTCCACCATTAAAAGTTTTAACAATTGCACCATTATCATATCCCAGGGGCTATCAGTTCTCTACTGATGATGGATCCTCATTGTTAGCTCTCAGGTGGGTCTTGTTACACTATTTCTGGTACCAAACCTCATAGCTTGAGTCACCAGGAAATATTCTGAAACTCAGAGATTTGCATGAAGAAAGTTTATTGGGGAACCCTTTTGGGAATGGGCTCAATATTTATAAGGGAATGAGAGAAGCATGTTAGGCAGAGGAAAAGTTTGAACTACAATGCAGTGGCACCAAAGGCCTCAAATCCACGGGTGTTCTAGAGCAAGGACAGCCCTTTATGTCCCAGATTGAAGCAACACAATGGTGTCAGGCCCACATGAACCATTCATTGGATGAGGGTTGCTCCCTTTAGCAGAGGAACTTAGGCATGAGCATTTGTTCCCTTTTAGCATGTTAGTTTTATATCTCTTGATTCATTCAAAATGAGATAAATCTATAGTTATCATATTTTCTACATTTGATATAATATTCTTTGATAGAGGTAGGAAGACCAAAAAGTTACTATTTTTCAATATGAGATGCATCTGTGATGTGCCCAACTTCATAGATTTCATACTGTGGTTAACTACCTTCCACACATGAAGTTTTTCTAAAGATTTTAACCTATTTGTTATGAGAAAACTATGGAGACTGAAAAGGAAAGACACAAATAAAAATTTAACCATAGTCTAAGGGGTCATCATTTTTTTAATTGAATACTTTCAGCAACTGCCTCTTCTTACTTAACATTTTATTTTGGTTATTTTCCTTGTCATTAAAACAAACCCTACATCATCATTTGAGTATTTTTTTATATTCCATGGTGTAGACATAATTTATTTAAGTAACTTACTGCTGGACATTTGGATTGTTTTCATTTTTTGGCTTTTATAAATAATGCTAACTATATACAATAAATAGGGCTTTTCATACTAGTTTGATTTGTTTACTAAGCTTAAATTCTAGTAGAAATTTCTAGGGTAGGTTAAAGAGTTTTCTTAGATAGTGTCAAATTACCTCAAGAAATATTTGGTAATGCCTTACTTCTGTTGTTTAGCATACAATTTTCTTCCACTTTTGCTGATGCAGTATTAATGTTGAATCACCTTTGTCAATTTGATAAATGGATAATATATGTTATTGCTTTAATTTTTATTCCTTGTTGAGTAGTGAGATTAAATACTTTTACATACTTTTATTGGACATTTTATTATTTCTTTTGCACATTGTCTTTTCCCATTTTTAATTGGTGTGTTCGTTTTATGTCAGTTACTACCAACTATAAACCCTTTGCTATTCCACATACCAATATGTCCCATATGCCATATTCCATGTCAATGTCACATTTATATCTAACCATTATTTTTCAACTCTTATTATAATTTTAATAAATTATTTTTTTGTTTATGGTTGGTGTTTGCCCTTATGCTTATGAAGACCTTTCAAACCCTCCATTTTCCCTCTGATTTAGACGTCAAATTGGATATATCAGCCATAGTGGACGGCTTACTGTTCTAGTTCTGTGCTATCCCATGGTATTTGCTATGCCTGGCATAGCACTCCTCCCTCACACATACAAATACAACAACCACTAAAACTACTACGAAGAACAGGCACCTAACGAATACCAACCCTTTTGTCAAGACTTAGATCAAGGATAATCTTTTTTTGGACCTTTCCTGAATCTCTTCCCTTCCTCCCCTGGGTAAAAGTGATTGTTCTTTTTCTCATCATTTCCTCTACCACCCCCGAAGTAACCATTGTATCTTCTCCAGTACTTTAAGGCCACAACTTGATTACAGGTTTGTATGCTTTTACTGAACAGCAAGTTCTTTGGACAAAAAATTGTATTATGTTCATCTCTATACCCCCAGCAGTTTAGGATAGTTACACAACACATGTCTGTTGAGTACCTGTTTGGTATACTTTCAGATACACAGTTGAGTGAAATGGTTTGCCCAGGCTTGGAGAGTAACTAAGAAGCACAACCAAGCCTAATCCCAATGCTGCATTCTTTTGACTGCAGTGTGTTAAGCTCTTCTACTTGTGAGGGAACCAGGACCAATAAGGGATGTCTTCTGTGCAGACAATCCAGAAAGTTCAGGTCCAAATTCCCTCTTTTACTTACCTAGTTTTCATCCAGCTAGAACTTATTTCATTCACTTGTGTAAAGATGACATCTTTTTCTCCTCCAAGGGAAAAATTTGAGCAGCCAAATAATACTTTGGGGTGGTTTTATGCAAGACTTTTCCATTTTCTTTAGAATAAAAAGTCCTCCCACTCCCAGTTTTCTTGTTTCTTACTGCAAATGTTACCTTTTTCCCCCCTCTTAACTAAATTGTGTTTTGCTCATTATTTTTTCTGGTTGGTAAAATTTGTATTGCTAAAGTGGGATTCAACTTAACGGTTAGTGTTTTGTGGCTAGAATTGCATGGGATAAGCCACCTTCTTACATAAAGTAAATGGATTTCTTGGTTCAGCAACTAATACAAAACTAATTTAATGTGACAGGAAAGCACAACTTTGAAGTAAAGATCCAGATGATTATAAAATAGTCAACTTCTTTTGAGTTGGAAGAGACCACAGAAATTGCTATTTTGTCTTCAAATCATTCAAGTCTATGTTTATCCATCTTTTGACTAGCCTGTCTCCATTTGCATTTTCGCATAAGAGCATTAATTTTATAGTTCTAGTTATTATAAGATTCTTCCTATTTCAAGTTTTATTGTCTCCCTTATGGCTCCATATAATGTCTATTTGTCGGGCAGCTATTAACTCCTTTCTTACTTGGACTGTCACAGTACTCTTCTAACTTTCCTGCTTGTTCCCATTCTAATTCACCCTGTGCCATAACCACTCCCAATCCGTATTCCACACTAATTGTAAAGTGCTTAGGGATGCAAAAGGACATCTGTTTACCACTGCCTCTCTTCCCACCTGGTGAGAAATACCTGCTACTTTCTGCTAAGGTGACCTTAGACATTTACTGAACCTCTGCTAGTGTCACTATTCTGAGTTATAAAAGATGATAGTACCTCTCCTACCTTACAGAGTGGTTTCACAGGTTGAAGGATATGTGCAAAAGCCACTATTACAATTACATAAGGTTTCATGCTAAATGGGACAAAGTCCCAGAGCTCTAAATCTCCTCTGTGGAACTATCACAAGATATGTCTAATCCTATCCAACGTAGCCTCCTGAATTTTAAAGCCCCATTTGTGTATCTAAGTTCTCTCCCTATCAACTCTCTCTTTAAACTAAACCTCTGCAGCCTGTTCACTGCCTCTATGCATGTGCTACTTATCAATACTCTTATTTTCTCTTGTTTCTGCTCCTTGAGAGCAGTGTATATCTGTTCAGTTTTCTATTTTCTCCAGGTCTTAGTACAGTGCCTTTCACAGGAAAAACCTCAGAAGGTGGTGGTTCTCATTTTCTCAACACTCTGGCACCTTCTTTTGAGGCCAGTTTATTCTTTAAAGCTAGTTTTGGTTCCTGATGAGTGACACCGTTGGTCCTGGTGCTGGAAGTGAATTCATTGGACCCAGTCTGAGACAAAATCTTGTAAACACTCAAGATAAGCCAATTAAAATGGTGAAAACCACTTTGTATTAGATGTGCGAGTAAGAAAGGTCAATTGTGACAATGGGAAGTTATTATGTCCTCCTCCCGCCATCTATTTTTTGTTATATTTTAAATTCTCAAATGGCAACTAATTTTCTGAGAAAGAGAGATTAGCACTTAGAAAAAATATTTATGTATGTATGTATGTATGTATGTATGTATGTATGTATTTATTTTTGAATAGTACCTGACATGGTGCAGGACTTAAGGAACTATGGGATTTTCTCCCTTTCTTCCCCTCACAGTTTATGGTGAGTTTCTATGTGGTGTCCAGATTACAAAAAGTATCAAGGAAAATGTGCTGCTAAAACAGTGCTGCTAAATCTATCATATGTGTTGTCTACCAGTGGGAAGGAGACTGGGATGTTGCCCTGTGATTTACATCCCATCAAGGAATAGCTATGACATTAACAACCCTGCTTTACTATAGCTCCATTCTTGGTACTGATGTGAATCCAGTTTCAAGTTGTAGTTAATAATCGAATGGAAACTTCCTTTTCTTTTTCAATCACTAATTGCACCAACTACTGAAAATCACTTATGAATATGAACATTTTTCCAACTGTGTGTAACTGAATCTGCTTAATCGTAAGTAGATCTCTGATATTCTTGTTCCTTTTCTATACAGTGAAGGTACCATTCTCCATCATGGTTATTCTCTAGTTCAGCAATTTGCTAGGATATAGTTGCTAGGATAATAACTAGTAGGATATAATTGTTTCTATTTTTAGTTTTCATTTCAAGGTCATTGGGAGGCATAGGAAAAGTCTTCTTTTTTTTTTTCAGTTGTACTGTAGATACCCTATATAATTAGCCCCTGTAAACCATGGGGGGATGTTTCATTCTTCTACTGAAACTTTTATGACTTTGCTATGTTGTTTGCCATTCCCTTCTGTGTTGTCCATATATTATTGCATCATCTGATTTAATAGGATTTGATATTTATATTGATATTTTCCTTTAAAACATTTGAAAAGAGAGAGATTTGACAAAATAACATAAAAGAAAATATAGAGCCCATTCCAACTCACTAGATTTATTTTAACCTTAAAGTTTTTTCCCAGTAGTTTATGTGAAAGTAAATTACTATTCATCTGTGTTATATTACATGTACTATAGTTCATAGTACTAATACTTAAATTATATACTTTGAGTATTACCTGTGACAAATATACATATATTTTTATTGCATAAGTTTTATTCTAACTTCATCCTCCTTGTCACATTTTCTTACTGTATCACAGAGCAGTGGGCATGTGCTCAATAAATGCAACTCATTTAAATAATTGTTGGGAAGGAAGACTGGCTTCATAAGGGAAAAAAGTCAAAATGTATTTCAAACTAAACTAGAACTGAATTTTGAGTTATTTAATACTATTAAATAAGACTTCATTTGCTCACATTTCTTAATTCATATCATTAAGAGTTATCTATTCTTTCCAACTAAAGTTCTCATGTGTTCATAGAAAGAAGGAACTGTTAGATAAAGAACACTTTCATCACAACCCCCATACCTTTTCCTCTTTCTTCCCTCTAGAATCCTGACTTTGGTGTTCGGCATAAAGCCTCCCTTATCCAACATTGGCCATCTTTGGGATCTCTACAGGCCCTTACTCTGAGAGCATTTAGCAGAGGAGGAGTTTTGGCTGGGCTTGGGACACAAAGTTTGATGACTGACTGGGTAGTGTGGGAAGGAGCAACCAGGATTGAGCAAGTGGGAAAAATAGACTGCATAAGGGAGTCAGAGAGAGAAAAGAGCAAGACACAAAAATTTCCCCTAGAATATTAAATCTATCCTGCAAATAATCCATGGACTCTCAACTAGAGTATGGCAAGAAAAAAGAAAGCGAGAAAGGAAGGAGGGAGGGAGAGAGGGTAGACTGGCTAGTTCCATTCCAAGAGACAGTCTCAGCCTTTTCAGTACATTTTCAGAAATTTGTATGAATATGAGAACAAGGTTCCTTATTTTTAAATGTAACAAAACATTGATTTGCATAATTGAAACATTTCTTAAATTAGAATTTGGTATAAATATCGACTTAATCAGGGGAAAGTTTATCATCAGAATTTTCATATCTTAAAGTATGCATGATGAAATATTACCTATCATTTAAAAAATTTTTCTTAAGGAGAATTTTCAGCCAAAGACATCGTTTTTTTGTTTTTTTTCTTTGACAGCATGGACAGCATTAAACATGTTGACTGTAAACAAAAAGTCAGGTATTTCTCAAAGATAAACAAGCAAACAAACAAAATGGTTTGGGGTGGGGGTAGATGAGTGAAATCCTAAATGTGCAACCATGGTGAGCCACATGCAAGTTTGTTAGAACAAAGGAGAGAAAATTATTTTATTGAAGGGAAGAGGAAGTTAGGAGGGCTGTTATAAACAAAGAGTTCTTCTTGTAGGATTACGAGATTGCTGTAGGGCATGAGAGCTCCTCCTACAGGCCCTCCCGATTCTTATCTTGGTTATGGTCTTAATTCATGTTTTTACCAACATCATTATAATACTGAGTTTGAAAGATGGAAATAATTTAATAATTAGAGTTATTATCTTGGCCAAATTACATCATATTCTCTGAATTTTAAAAATTCAGCCTGTATGTTCCAGGTACATTGTAGTTGATCATAGAGAAATGTCTGTTTTGACTGAACTTAAGTACTTCGTTTATAGGCCAAGTAAACATATGCTCTTAATCCACATTAGCGACCAACTACTCATGTATTATAATGGAGACTTTTAAACAGCAATAGGGTTTATAATTAAAAAGTAAGTTATAATGTATCAACGTAAAAACATGCTGACATTTCCAAATCAGGACTAAGAGTACCTTTAGGAAATAAGCCTTTAGTTTGCAATATTATTAAGAAAAAAAAAAGGGAAAAACAAATAGTAAGGATTCCTTTAAATCTGATACTACCTAGAGCTAGGTTCTACCATAACTAATGTATTGAGCCATTACCTTTTGCAATATGATATTAAGTGAGGATTTCAAAGTATGTAGTTTTGTTGGAGATAAGATCATCTATACGTCCACACAATCTGTAAACTGTGATCTGTAAGTTTTCCAAATAATTACTTTGTGATGAGGGGAGGATAGAGCAAGGAAGGGAGGGGTAGGGGAGAGAGAGAGAGAGAGAGAGAGAGAGAGAGAGAGAGAGAGAGAGAGAGAGAGAGAGAGAATATGAATGAATGAATGAATGAGAGAAAGATTTTAATGGGAGTTGTGGTGAGAACAACACACCAGACCCCATTTGCTATTTGTTACAGACTTCATTAAGGGATGCAGCAGTCCTTTTGACTTTCTTGTTTTTCCTTTCTCTAATATTGCTTGTGGAATTTTGCCTATGGAAAACCTACTTATAACAGAATTATTACATAGAAAATGTGAGTAAGAGTAAAGTGAAAAGTGAATATAATTTACAACATATGAAAGACCTCCCTGACAGGCATACATACAAAAGGGCTTCGGGTATTTAAGGATAAACCTTCCTAGGCAAGTATAAATTGAAAATAATTATAATTACTGTTATTTGTTTTAGACAGATTAATCCTTTTACAGAGTAACTTTATCAGTTCAGTGCTTTTTAAATAATAACAAAGCAATACTCTACACAGTGGTAAAGTCTTAATGTCAGAAAACTTGGATTCGAGATCTGATTCTGATATTCATGGGCCATGTGACCTTGGAAATGTCATTTTAATACAACTGAATCTTTGTCATTTGTAGAATAGAATTAACCATGCTTGCCCTTCTTGCCTCCTGTAGTTTTCTTGGAAAGCAAATGTGATAAATATCATTTGTTATTTTGAAAATGACTGTTTTAATGTATGGGGTTATTATGATTTTAGTTCCTAATATTAAACATATAAATGGAAATACCTATTTCTGATTAACCTATGTGAAAATAATCAATGTACTCAAATTTACTCAAATTTAGTGGATTTAATAAAACATTATAATAGCTGTGAGTTCAACTATGATCTCTCGTACATCTTCGTGTCCTAAAGGAATATTGAACTTTGTGTCTGTTATCACAGCTAGATAAAACAAAGTTATTGTCCCTCAGCTATTGCTACCATGTGTCCCCGAAACTAAGACCTAGCTGAACTATCAGCTGTAACGCGTCTTTTGCAGTAAAAATTAAGACCTGTTACTATATTATATTATTATATTTGTCATGCAGGGTGTCAGGATGGGTCTTAGCTCCCGCTCCCCACATAAGAACGCAGGACATGGTGAAGCCAAAAAGGAACACCCACGGAGCCATAGATAGGGGAGTCATATCACTATACTCTCACTGGAGGCTGGGTTGGAGACACAGGAAGCAGGAGCCCCACTGTCTGCAACCTGCTGTCCACTTCTCTGCTATCTGCAACCTGCAACCCACACTCCGCCGTGCTAACTACAGTCCGCGCTTGGCAGCCACCATCTTCTTGCAAGCCCCCATTTTCTGCCAGCGTAGCCAGAGCAGTTATATTAGTGGCCAATGGCTCACTGGTTACAGCTGATGGCCAATTAGCCACAGCTGATGGCCATCCAATCACAGTTGATGGCTATTTACTACCTGAGCCAGCACCTTTCCATGTGTGGCTGAGAGCCTGGAAACTGCACTCTGGGGCTCTGTCCCCACACTCCACCCCTACAGGGTTTCGCCTCACAATCTACGCGACAAGTGTCTTCCGCGAGGGGCCCTGTGCGAGGAGCCTGGAGGTGAATGCAATATCCTGGACACAGCCAGGCTCTCTGGGCACAGCCAGACTTCCTGGGTTTCTTAGGGTACCACCAGTCTCCCCGGGTACAGCCAGGGTTTCACTGGGCACCACCAGTCCTTCTGGGCACAGCCAGACTTCCTGGGCTTCTTAGGGTACTGTGCTGGAACAACAGCGACTCACAGTCAAGGTGCTTACATATTCTCGATGGCGCCGGTCAAGACACAAAAGCAAACATCCACCAGTTCCACTACATGGTGGTATATTCCCAAGCAAACAGGCAAGTGGTCCATTAAATTAGGGATGGAAGGCAATTCCCCATAGTCCATAGTCATTCGCCAGGGCTGTCCTGGGGGTAAGGGACGACCTTGACCTCACCCACATCTGGGACAAGTCCCACATCCGGGCTGCCTCAGCAAGAACTTCCCAGCCCACAGGGCCATAACGACCTTCGCTTTCTCCAGCCTATGCTGGTTGGGAAACCATCCATGTCTTCTCACCCCTCCATGGGGGTCCAGCTCTCCAGCAGCTGCTCCTTCTGGTTTTCCTGAGACTGAGTGTTTATACACACAAACTGCTCCACTGCCCTTCGGAGAGCTTTGGCTGGCACCATACCCTGCTCGCTGCACCATGTGTCACGTGGGGTGTCACATGGGGTCTTCAGTACCGCTCCCAACATAAGAATGCAGGATAGGGTGAGGCCAAAAAGGAACACCCACGGAGCCATAGATAAGGGAGTCATACCACTATACTCTTGTTGGCGGCTGGGTTGGAGACGCAGGAAGCAGGAGCCACACTGTCTGCAACTTGCTGTCTACTTCTCTGCAATCTGCAACCCGCACTCCACCGTGCTAACTGCAGTCCACGCTTGCCAGCCACCATCTTCTTGCTAGCCCCCATTTTCTGCCAGCGTACCCACAGCAGTTATATTAGTGGCCAATGGCTCACTGGTTACAGCTGACGGCCAACTAGCCACAGCTGATGGCCATCCAATCACAGTTGATGGCCATTTACTACCCAAACCAGCACCTTTCTATGTGAGGGCGAGAGCCTGAAAACTGGACTCCTGGCTCTGTCTTCACTATATTAAAGACCAGGTCTTATATTATAGTAAAACAAGACCGGGTCTTATATTAATTTTTGCTCCAAAAGATGCATTAGAGCTGACGGTCCGGCTAGGTTTTATTTTCAGGGAATTATGGTACATGGGTGTGGGGGCAGAGCCCCAGAAAGTAGTTTACAGGCTCTCGGCCTCATGTGGAGGGGTGAAGGCTTGGGTAGTAGATGGCCATCAGCTGTGGCTGATTGGCCGTCAGCTGTAGCCATTGAGCCATTGGCCACTAATATAACTGCTGTGGCTATGCTAGCAGAGGGAGGAAAAATGGGGGCTAGCAAGAAGATGGTGGCTGGGCTGGCAAGCGTGGATGGTGGCTTGCGGACAGTGTGGATCCAGCCTCCAGTGAGAGTATAGTGCCGCCGGAGAGAATATAGTGGTATGACTCCCCTACCTATGGCTCCGTGGGTGTTCCTTTTTGGCCTCACCATATCCTGTGTTCTTGTGTGGGGAGCCGGAGCAGAGACCCCACAGGCCCCCCCGCACGACAAATGGTGCAGCGAGCAGGGTCCCCCGCATGACAAATGGCGCATCGAGCAGGGTCTCCCACATGACAATGGGACAAAAAAACTCACTGTTCTCTAAAAGCTGCAGTCAATAGCTACTGCTATTGGGCTGTGTAAGTCTATCATTCCTTTCTTTCAAGGAGTCCTGGGTACGTTGTTCTCCCTTGTGTGTTCCTCAGAGTGAGGCTGAAAATCACCTGGGTACTTGTTAAAATACAAAATTCCTAGGCCCTTTCGCTGGTGGGGTTTTGGGATTTTGCTTTTTGAATATGACCTCCGGGTTCTACTGATGCACACTAATGATTATGTATCACGCTTCTCGGTCATTTACAGGCACACCTCATTTTATTGCACTTCACTTTATTGCACTCCACAGGTGTTAACATTTTTACAAATTGAAGGCAAGACACTCCAACAGCAAAAAGATTATCACTCCCTTTACAGCGATACTCACTGTATTATGGTGGTCTGGAACTGAACTTGTGGTATCTGTGAGGTAAATTCTGTGTCTGACAAATCAGTAAGTGTAATTCTTCTAAATTTTATACAAGGAGAACTAAGGAGAAAAGAGACTATCATGGCTACTGTAGTGATTGGTACTTTTTACCAGGTTGTGGCTTTTTTGCTTTATCCAGGATAAGAAGCATTATTTCTGCAAAAAATAACTAGGGCCTGTGAATGTTAACTGAGAAATTACATTAACCATTTTGGCAGAGGAGTTTTGTATTGCCAACTGTAATAGGTATTGGTTTTGCTCAACATACAGTTGATATAAATGATTGAAACGTTTCTTTTATTCCAACCATTGACCATTTGGGAATACTTCCATTGAAATCAGTAAGAGTATGTAACTTAATTTACTGCTTTTAACATGATTTACTGAACCTGATATTATTCTAGATATCCTGATAATGTCTAGACTTCAAAATAACTGAGAAGATTTTGCCGTTTTAAATACCCAAGATAAGTTAGCATGTGATAGATGATAGAAGAGAGGACATCAAGGGCTTTCACAGATGGCAAACTTTGGGAGAGAGAGGTAGAGTGAGGTGTGGGGGAAAAGGAAATCTTCAAAACTTTGAAGTTCATTGTTCTAAAGCAATAGTTGTTAAAATTGTTTTTCTCTCATCAGAAGGATAAGGACACATTGGGACTTGTCAAAAATGCAAATTTTCAGGCTCCACCCCAGACTGATGGAATCAGAAACTCTGGGAGTGGGCCCAGCAATCTGTGCATTAGCAAACCATCCAGGCGCTTCTTATGCATGCTTAAATTTAAGAACCACTGCTGTAAAGCAGAGTGTGTGAGCCGGGAGATTCAGTTCAACTGGGAGTCTTTCAGTATTCCTGACCTCAGACAGCTTCTGCTAGTCCTACATGAGGCAGCCCACATGAAAGTACGCATGGATGCAGGAAGAGCCAACCTGACTACTTACTTCTATTGATCTATTGTAGACCAGAGCCTCTCTGGCCCAGCCTTCTCAAAAGCACTGCTGGTCATCATCCGCCACTAGCAGATGTCATAGCAGCAGGTTAGAAAGTGCTGCCTGTATTTTCTTTCTCTGTTGAGAACAACAGCAGGAGAATTGTCCTTTATGGAACACATAGGACAAAACTTGAATGCTTTTACAGAATAATCCAGGTCAGCTTTTCTCTAGCTAAAACCAACCTGCTCAGCCACTTATTAACATATATATTTTAAAACTTTTATATAGTGGTTAGACATTTATACAATTTAAGAAGTTATCCCCCTGACTAGTCTAGTATGCATCTGATACCATCAATAGCTATTACCATATTACTGACTATATTTTCTATGCTTTACTTTACATTCCCCATGACTATGTTGTAACTACTAATTTGTACTTCTTAACCCCTTCCCCCTTTTCACCCACCCCAACCCCTTCCTGTCTACCAACCATCAAAATGTTCTCTGAATCTACGAGTCTGTTTCTCTTTCATTTGTTTGTTCATTTAAGTTCATATAAGTGAACTCACATTGCATCTGTCTTTCTCTGTCTGATACTCCACTCAGCACAATATCGTCAGATCCATCCATGCCACCACAGATGGCAAGATCCCACTCCCTTTCATAGCCGAGCAATATTTCACTCTATATATGTACCACCTACTCTTTATCCATTCATCTATCGACAGACACTCAGGCTGCTTTCACATCGTGGCCAATGTTTCAATGAACATATGGATGTACACCTCCCCTGAAGTAGCATTTTGGGTGTCTTCAGATAAATACCCAGAAGTGAGATTATTGGGTCCTTCTTTGTCACTTGTTATACCCTTTGTTTTAAAGTCTATTTTGTCTGGCATAAGTATTGCTATGCCAGCTGTTTTTGTTGTTGTTTATTTCCATTTTCATGTAATATCTTTTTCCCATCCCTTTACTTTCAGAGTACGTGTGTGTTTAGATCTGAAGTGAGTCTCTTGTAGGGATTTTGTTTTCTTATCCATTCAACAACCTTATCTTTGGATTAGAACATTTAATCCACTTACATTTAAAGTAATTGTCCATAGATATGTGGTTATTGCTATTTTATTCATATTTTTTATTGTTATTTTGTTCTTGTCTTAAGTCCCTCTAAGATCCATGCTGGTTTGGTGGTGATGAATTCCTTTAGGTTTTTCTTGTCTGGGAAGCCCTTTATCTGTCCTTTGACTCGAAATAAATTGCTTTGCTGGGTAGAGTAATCTTGGTTGTGGGTCCTTGATTTTTAACACTTTGAATATTTCATGCAAATCACCTCTGCCTGCAATGATTTTGTTGAGAAATTGGCTGACAATGTTATGGGAGTTCCCTTGTAGGTAACTGCTTCTCTCTTGCTGCTTCTAAGATTCTCTCTTTGTCTTTAACCTTTGGCAATTTAATTATGATGTGTCTTGGTGTGGGCCTCTTTGGGTACATTCTGTTTGGAACTCTCTGTGTTTCCTGAGCTATTATACCTATTTTCTCCACCAGGATAGAGAAGTTTCCTGTCATTATTTATTCAAATAGGTTTTCAGTTCCTGGCTCTCTCTCATCTCCTACTGGTACCCCAATGATGTAAATGTTGGTATACTTGGTGTTGTCCCAGAGGCCCCTTAAACTGTCCTCATTTTTTGGGATTCCTTTTTCTTTTTGCTTTTCTGATTGGGTGTTTTCTGCTACCTTATCTTCTAAATCACTGATTTGAATTCAGCTTTATCGAATTTGTTGATTCCTTCTAATGTATTTTTCATTTCAGTTATTGTATTCTTTATTTCTGACTAGTTCTTTTTTATGTTTTCTAGCTTCATTTTTATGTTTCCTATCTCATTGTTGTAGTTTTCCCTGAGGTCATTGTGCATTCTTATAACCATTGTTTTGAACTCTGCATATGGTTGATTACTTGTCTTCATTTTGCTTATTTCTTTTTCTGGAGCTGTGTTCTGTTCTTTCATTTGGGACATATGTTTTTGTCTCCCCAATTTGGCTGCCTCCCTGCTTTTGTTTCTATGTGTTTTGTAGGGCTGCTATACCTCCTGGGTTTAGTAGAGTGGCCTGTGTATTTGTCCTGTGCGGCCCAGTGGCACAGTCTTCCTAGTCACCTCAGCTGGGTACTCCAGGTGTGTCCCTTTTGTGGGTTGTGTGTGCCCTCCTGTTGTAGTTGGGCCTTGGTTGCTGTTGGAGGGATTGACCCTCGGGCTTATTGGTTTTGAGGACTGGCCATGACTACAGTGGAATAACTGTGGTGCAGGGGCTGACCCTACGGAGCAGGATTCCTTTTACTAGGGCTCTGGGTCCTGCCCAGTCTGCTCTTTGGGTGGATTTTCCTTGGTGGCAGCCAAGTGATGCTCTGGCTTGGTCCAAAGATCGCCATCGGTGTTGTGCCAGCCCTGGGGCCTCCTGGGAAGGGACCCACTACAGGCCAAGTTCAGCTGCAAACTGTGTTCTGCCCAGGGCCACCTGGCATGAACCACAAAGCAATCTGCAGATGGCTGATGCCTGCTCTGGGCTTGGATGGCCTCAAGAACCCAGGCTGGCTGCCACTTGTACCGGGCTTAGGGCTGCTCCGCTGAAGGTATGAGACATGCTGAAGCCAGATGCTGCTTGTTTGGGTTTTGTGAACCTTTGAGAGATTTTAGGAAAGTTCACAGTGTGAGCCAACACAGGTTGTTTGTAAGGACTAGCCACTGGAAGTGGCTTGGGTAGGCCCTCATGTTATGTGGGGCAGGGTCTTAGGGAATCATGAGTTGTAGTTGGACCTTGGTTGTTGTTGGAGGGGCAAATCATAGATGTTAGCCAGGTTAATGGAGACTCAGATATGGCAGTTGCCTAAGTCTGCAAACTGGAAAGGGGGAGGACTCAACAAAGAAACAATGACTATCACCTGCTCCTCCAGCCCTCTCCCTGAGACCAGACATTTCAGTTCCTCTCCATATATCCCTGACACTTTTCAAGTTGCTGGCCCAGCTCTGGAACTCAGAGTGAATGAGACGGTCAGCCAGTAAGTCTGTGTGTGGCCCTTTAAGAGGAGTGCCTGGGACTGCAGCTGCTCTTGTCTCAGTCAGCCACCATCTCCACTGGTTTTCACAACCAGAAGTTATGGGACTTCTCTTCCTGGCACTGGAACCTTGAGCTGGGGAGTCTGGTGTGGGGCTGGAACTACTTGCTTCTTTGGTGGGGGACCTCTGCAGATGAGATATCCCTCACAATTTTTAATGGTCACACAAGGGTGTGGGAGCAGCGTGTTCTCTGTCTCTGCCCCTCCTAGCAGTCTCAAGTTGGCTTCTTCTCTATGTCCTTAGTTGTAGGGCTTTGGTTCACCTAGACTTCAGGCAATTCTCAATGATGATTGTTCTGTAGTTTAGTTGTAATTTTGATGTCCACTTACTCACATATTGTCAAAATCTTTGATGGTCTACTCTAGTCCTAAACCTCACACCTGCATCTTTTTTGACTGCCTGTGTGTATGGGGCAGTTCCTCAATTTGTGGGCATCCCAGTGCCTTTACATAGTCATGGCTTTTGTAATGATGTAATGTTCTCAGGGCAATTCTGAGAGTCCACATAGGTCTGTCAGTTACCTTTGCGAACTCATCCTAGAAAAAGTGCTACATACCTCATTGTTCAATATCACTATGGTCACCTTCAAAGTACTCCCCTTTGGAAGCTATGTGCCAATGCCAGTGCCTAGTCCACCCTTCAAAGCAATTCTGGAACTCTTTTTCTGGAATGGGTATCAGAGCCAGTTGCGGTATTATCCTTGATGTCCTGAATGTCTTCAAAATGTCTTCCTTTCAATATTTCCTTTACCTTCAGGTAAAGAAAGAAGTAATTGGGGTCCATATCAGGTGAGTAGGAAGGGTGTTCCAATACAGTTATTTGTTTGCTGGCTAAAAACTCCCTCACAGACAGTACCATGTAAACTGGTGCATTGTCGTGATACAAGAGCCATAAATTGTTGGCAAAAAGTTCAGATCGTTTTCATCTAACTTTTTCATGCTGCCTTTTCAGCACATCCAAATAGTAAACTTAGTTAACTGTTTGTCCAGTTGGTACAAATTCATAATGAATAATCCCTCTGATATTAGAAAAGGTTAGCAACATTGTTTTGACTCTGAATTTGGACTGACGAAACTTTTTTTGATCGTTGAGAATTGGCCGACTTTCATTGGGCACTTTGATGCTTTGTTTCAAGGTCGTATTGGTACACCCATGTTTCATCACCAGTGATGGCCCAAAACATCGTCTTGCCTCTCCTAAAGGTCTTGGCAAACTTCAACTCTCCTTTGCTTTTTTTTTTATCAGTGAGCTCCTTTGGGACCATTTTTGCACACATCTTTCTCATGCCAAGATTTTCAGTTAAGATTTTCCTAATTGTTTCTCTATCAGTGTTGATCTGCTATGCTTCTGACAGGTAGCCAACAATTTTGACACACAATTCGATGAATTTTTGCGATGTTTTTGCCAGTTCATTACTGGCCACCCTGACCTCTTTTCATCAGTGACACGTTCTCTCCCATCAGAAAAACACTTAATCCATGTGTACACTGCCATTTTCTTCATGGCATTATCCCCATAAACTTGGACTAACATATCCCTGATTTCACTTCCAGTTTTGCCAAGTTTAACAAGACATTTATTGTTTGTTCATTGCTCTAATTCAAGCTCAGACATTCTCGCGACGGCACATAAAAACACGCAACAACAATAATGAATGCCACTCATTAAGACACCGCCATATATCAACATGAACACAGCTGTGAGACACTGATATACCAAAGTTATGAAAACTTACTGAGGTGTTTGTACAATGCTGCCAATGTAAGCCCCTGTGGCAAGTTTGCAAACATAATTGACAGACTTTGAATCTAACTTTTTTCCCAAATCAAGTTGCTACTTAGTATACTTAGGCTGTACTTACACACACAGTTATGCATGGGAGGAGATAAGGTAAGTCTTGGGAGATACAGGGCACTTACAAAATAGGTACCTTAACTGCATACACTTGAAAGTTTCTTTCCTTTTTTTATTTTCCCACTTTTCAGTAGCTGGCTCTTTCTGTGCTGCTTCTCTACCTGCCTCTCTGAATAAAGCCTGTCTCTACACTTGTAATTTGAAAGAAAAACAATTAAGCATCACATACTTTGGTATTAATTGTGCTTAGTCAGAGATCTGGTTTTACTCCCAACAGCTTCAACAAAGGATTTCTGAGAAAAGATAGGAAAAAACTTTTCTAAACATCATAGAATAGAGGTGGGGAAAGCAAAACATTCCACATCAATTACTATGTTCATATTTTTGTTTCTCTACACATTCACTGTTTGGACAAATAGTTTTCTGAACCTCAGTTTCATCACCTGTAAAATGAGATAATAATATTTATTATTTTTTTACAGGGTTTTGTCTGCTAGATATAATTAATATAAGGGGAATACACACAATTAGATGCTTAAAAACTGGCAGCTATTATTTGTTACTCCTGTTAATTTTAGGATTTCTTGTTGGTAGTAGAAGATTACTTTTATTTGCAATGTAGAAAAGATAAGGTGTCTTTAAAAATAGAACTATATCCTTTATTTTTAACAATTTGACACAGAAATGAGTTATTGAAAAGATGTTTTGAAATTACCTTCCCTAAAGGTCTTTAAAATGGGTCACATTTTATCTGGAATAGCCTGTCTTGTCTTAGATGACTAAACTCTAAAAATTCTTCCCTATTTTGAAATTTTAGTGACTTATCTGTGGCCCACTGGACACAGAAAATTGATTTTAATTCACAGAGATGAAAGCAAAGGGATAACAGTTGCTCTCCATTTATCAATTTCCAGTATTTGTGAAGTGGTTCCTATATTTATCTCTTAGTGACAGCAATAATGCTTTCAGCTTCCTTCCCCATAATCATCTTCCCTCGGTTTCAAAACATTTTCTGTAATATCTATTAAGTTAATAGACATTTCAGGCCTGCTAGACTCAGAGTTGGTAAATAATTTGTCCAGGATAGAAAGGGGCCAATTCCAGGTTAGTATATCCACTAAACGTAAATGCAGTTTCCCTTTTACTATATTTAACTTCAACTTCTAAAATTATTGGGAGAATTGAAAAGTAATAGTTCTAATAAGAAATGCTTTATTAAAGTCTTTTTCTGTATTACTGCAGAAAAACAGAGGACACTGTGATATAAGAGATATATATTTGGTCTTTATCCCCTTTATGGCATAGAGCTCCTAAAACTCTGGACATTTCCTCAGTGATGAGCGCAATTAAGGTGTCTTTTGTTACATTAATGAGGTGACATTTGGAAAGCAACAAAGGATGGGGCTGGTTGCCAGTGGAGCCAACCATGTGATTGGATGTTTGGAACTTTCAGTCCTACCTTCTGACGAGAATTGGAGATTGAGTCAATAACCAATGGCCAGTGATTTAATCAACATGCCTATGACATGAAGCCTCCATAAAACCCCCAAAAGGATGGCTTTGGAGAGCTTCTGGGTTGGTGAACACATGGAGATTCTGGAAGAGTGACATGCTCAGAGAGAGCATGGAAGCTCTGAGCACCTTCACCATACTTGCTCTATGCATCCCTTTTATCTGGCTGTTCCTGAGTTATATTCCTTGTAATGAATGGGTAATCTAGTAGGTAAAATATTTCTCTAAGTTCTGTCAGTAGCTCTAGCAAATTAACCTGAGGAGGGGATGTAGGAACCTCCGATCGATCTATAGCTGATGAGTCAAAAGCACAGATGACAACCTGGACCTGTCATTGGCTTCTGAAGGGGTGGGAGCAGCCTTGTAGGACTGAGCCCTTAACTTGTGGGATCTGAAGCTATCTTCAGGTAGATAGTGTCAGAATTAAGTTGAATTGTAGAACACCCATCTGGTGTTGGACAAATGCTTGGTGTGGGGGAAACACACACACACACACACACACACACACAATAGAATTGGGATGTAGAATCTTAGGAACAAATCAAAATGTGCAGGAATTCACACTGGATGTTGCCTACTATTAAAAAATAAAATTCAACTGAGTGAATTTAAAGGACCTTATTAGCTTTATATTCAAGCATTAGTGAGTTGGGTAGCATCCAATCTAGCTGACAGAAAGGAGCTCCAAAGAGCTATGGAAAATTAAAGACTTTTATAGGCAAAAGGGCATGAGAAAAAGGAAGTTGTGCTGGGCAAAAAGGTGGGTAGGTTATTACAAGGTTACTGTCCTTTAGGGGATGACAGGAGTCTATCAGACAGACTAACTAGTGCTGGTCAGGTGATTCCTGATTGACTGGTTTAAGATTCCATTTTTGGGAGAGCCAGAAACTATAATTAAGTTGTCTTGGTTTGGTGATGTGGAACTTAGCATAAGCAACTTTATTTTGGGCCTATTGTTGTTTTTAGCATTGCTCAATATGTTTAAAATGCTTAAGGATAGGCTGTTATTTTTTTTTTCACTGCTTTCTTCACACGAGATGCCTTGTCTCTCAATATGATTTTATATGCCCCATGGTTCTGACTGCATGTAAGAATTTATAAATATTTGTTGACTTTAATTTAATATTAGCTATACATTGATATTTCTAATATATACATGTAATGGCAGAAACAACACATCTGAATATATATGCCATAACTAATATGATGCCATATGCTCCATTGTCTTTTTAGAATTCCTTAAGAAGTCAGTAAATCTTAAAAATGAAAGCACTTACTAAATTAGGATAAAATTGGTGAATGATCTGTAAAACAGCTTTATTCACTCATAAACCCTGCTTAATAGACAGATGAATATGTTCTAAAAAATAATAGAATTAAGAATATCTTTACCGCTGGCTGATTAAAATTTAAATATCACTGGTTCCTAAGATGTGGCAAGACTGAGCTACAAAAGTACCAGTTTATTCTCATGTATCTTAAAATTTTATTAACTAGAAATGTGACAATGGATGAAATTTACTAATTTTGGCTCTAATGATTCCACATTTGTGAGTTTTACCCCACTGAAAACTGTAGGACTTATGACTGGGCTACTTATTAAAAAAAAGAAGGACTTGCTGCATCTTAAGTTTAATCAAGAACAGTTAACATGTTTGAGAAAAAATAATTGGTGACTTTAACATATATCCTTACAACATACAAATGGATGTTGATAATTTCAAGTTAATTATATCTGTTCAAAGAAGGTGAACATAGAATCTAAAAAGTTCTTTGATGTAAGTAAAATGTGGCTCCTAAGTACATGGAAGTAATAAATCAAAATTTTAAAATGTTATGTAGACTTTAGTAATTTAAAATGGTCATTTTTAACCAATCAACAAAATGAAAAGACAACCTACTGAATGGTAGACGATGTTCTCAAATGATACATCTGATAAAGGGTTAACATCCAAAATGTATGAAGAACTCATCTAAATTAACACCCCCCCCAAAATTAAACAATCCAGTGAAAAAATGGGCAAAGGACCCGAATAGACATTTTTTCCAAGAGGACATCCAGATGGCCAACAGGCACAGAAAAAGATGCTCAACATCACTAATCATCAGGGAAATGCAAATTAAAGCACAATGAGATACCACCTCACACCTGTCAGAATGGCTATTAATAAACAACAAATAAGTGCTGGTGAGGATATGGAGAAAAGGGAACCCTTGTACATTATTGGTGGGGCTGTAAATTAGTGCAGCTACTACATAAAACAGTATGGAGATTCCTCAAACAATTAAAAGTAGAGCTGCCATAGGATTCAGTAATTGCACTTCTGGGTATTTATCGAAAGAAAAAAAACAACACTATTTTGAATAGATATCTGCACCCCTATGTTCATTGGTGCATTACTAGTATTAGCCAAGATATGGAAACAACCTAGATGCATGGACCTAACAGATGAATGGACAAAGAAGATGTGGTGTATATATATATATATGAGGACTGACAATTAAGTTCATGAACTCATCCTAGAAAAAGTTTTACATATCTCATTGCTTAGTATCACTATGGTCACCTTCAAAGTACTCCCCTTGGGAAGCTATGCACTGATGTCAGTGCCAAGTCCACCCTTCAAAGCAATTTTGGAACTCTTTTTCTGGAATGGCCATCAGAGCTGTCATTGTATTACCCTTGATGTCCTGAATGCCATCAAAATGTCTTCCTTTCAATATTTCCTTTATCTTTGGATAAAGAAAACAGTCTTTGGGGGGCAGATCAGGTGAGTAGGGAGGTTATTCCAATACAGTTATTTGTTTACTGGCTAAAAACTCCCTCACAGACAGTGCCATGTGAACAGGTGCATTGTTGTGATGCAAGAGCCATGAATGGTCAAAAAGTATAGGTCGTTTTCATTTAACCTTTTCAGGCAGCCTTTTCAGCACTTCCAAATAGTAAACTTGGTTAACTGTTTGTCCAGTTGGTACAAATTCATAATGATATCAAAAAAGGTTAGCAACATCATTGTAAGAGGGTCGTGAACTTGTTATATCTCATATGTGTATATACAATGGAATATTATGCGGTAATGTAAAAGAATGAAATCTTGGCATTTGTTATAACGTGAATGGACCTAGAGGGTATTATGCTGTGTGAAACAAGTCAGACAGAGAAAGACAAATACCATATGTTCTCACTTACATGTGGAATCTAAAAAAATAATAATAATAAATGTATGAACAAAACAAAACAGAAGCAGACCCATAGATGTAGAAAACAAGCTGATGGTTGCTAAAGGGGAGGGATGGGATGGGAATAAAATTAAAATGATCTTTCTTAGAATTAATACCCGCTGTGACCCTGACATCAAATAATTTCAATGAACTAAAATCAGCCTTTTGAAATCAAACTAAGGAAATACAGTCTTCTAATGAAATGGTTGCTGAGGAATGTGCTACTAATAATGGTTACAACCACTTGTTATACTTGTTATCCACTAGATCCTATGCTAAAAGACTTGAAAAGATTTATTTCCTTCTCAAAATTACCCTATGGTGGAATACTTTACCATACACATTTGACACAGAGGCTGGGAGAATTTAAATGACCTGACTTGATCATACAGCTAGTAAGTAGCAATGAGATCCAAACTCAGGTGTGTCTGGCTCCAGAGCCCATGTTATTATCGTTCAGCTCTAACTTAAGTCCGTGGCAGCTTTCCCCCATTATTTTCAGTTATTTCCTCACTTTGAAGCATTGCACTGATGATGTTCTAGGTAGCTCAGGGAGCAAATCAGTGAAAATTATGCTTTATAGCTGTCAGAAACCATGAACAAAACGTAGCTAGGACCCCTTAATTCAGTCAACCACAAACCCTGCCTTCCTGCTCATTGGCCGTCTTCACCTATGTAGGAGATTTACTCCTCCTTCTGATTTACATGGCAGGAAAAATGTAGGAGGCTTTTCTTTGTTACTCTTCCCATTGGGCCTCTTTTGGCTACTCCAAGCCCCAGCATGATGAGTCCCTATCTTCCCAAGTGAACCAACCAGATTGTTGGGGAAAGGAGAAATACTTAGCTTTCTATCAGAGACACCCAATATCAACGTTACTGTCCATATAGTTTGCTATATGGAAAACCACCTTGTTCTTTCATTCCTGGTAAAGGCTTTTGCTTACTATTTATTGGACCTTGGAGTAACAGAAGAATATAGCTACTGAGAATAACTCAGTATCATTTAATTTTGCTATTTTGGAGAAATTCTGTCTCAATCATAAAGGACAGTTATTCTGCAGACTTCTTCTATCCCTGCCCTTGGAGTAGTGAGGGAAATCCCTGGTGGGTTTCCTGGTGGTCTTCCTCTTTCACAAAGGGAGGATAATGGACCTTTAGATGCATTGTGTGTGTTTCTTTGTAGAGCAGACACTTTGTATGTGGAAGCTTTATCAGTTTGCTCTCTTCCTTTCTTTACTCTTTTTCCTCATGTTTGGAATCAAGTGTTAAATTATTATTTCCTCTTACCCATCAATAGAGGCAAAAATCACCTAGTAGAGACTAACCCAGCTTCTTTTACATGTTTACAACCAATTACACATGATCTCTTCTTACCTGAAACCTATGGCGTGGGATTTCTGTTAGTATATCTAAGTTAAACTCAGGATAGCTCTTACCATGTCTGTTGCAGGATGCATGTTTCTTGGGTAGAAAAAAATAGATCCTGAGTCTCCTTCAGTCTCTCACTTTTCCAATGGTCTAGGGTCTGAATGCAAGTGACCTTGAATTTATCTTTATCCTGGGATTTAGAAACATTATGTTAATTCCAGCTCACACTTTCAATGTTAGTTGGTGTCACGCAGGGAGTTATGCAGGGTTGCATCTGGGGTCTCTAGTCCTGCTCTCTGCATAAGAACGCAGGCTATGGTGAGGCCAAAAAGGAACACCCACAGAGCCATAGATAGGGGAGTCATTACCACTATAGTCTCACTGGCGGCTGGGTTGGAGACACAGGAAGCAAGAGCCACACGATCTGCAACCTGCCCTCCTCTTCTCTGCCAACCAACCTTCCTTGCTAGCTGCAATCCACTCTTGCTAGTTCAGCCATCATCGTCTTGCTAGCCCCCATATACTGCTAGCGTAGACACAGCAGTTATATTAGTAGCCAATGGCTCACTTGTTACAGCTGACGGCCAACTAGCCACAGATGATGGCCATCCAATCACAGTTGACGGCCTTTTACTACCTGAGCCAGCACCTTTCTATGTGAGGCTGAGAGCATGGAAACTGCTCTCTGGGGCTCTATCCCCACAGTTGGGTTATTGACTACTAGTGCCATTATGTTCCTTTTTGGTATTCAGGAGAGGCAATGGAGTGTCCTCTCTCTCTTACAAATTGGGAGTTTTTCTCGATTATTGACTTAAGCAGTTTCAGTTATAAACTCTTGTAGTATTAAAAATTATTTAGGTGGTAAAAATGCCATGCAGCCATCGAAAAATGTATCTATCTACATTTATCAGAATAATTCACGTTTTCATCTTCCCTGTCTCCATCCCTACTGTTTAATTAATGACAGATATTTATAGAGTAACCACTCTCTGCCCCGTAGATTTACTATGATAAGAAATCATGAGCATCTGGTTGGAGATAATGCACTGAGTTCTCTCACTTAGAAAAACATTAGAAACAATAATAAAAATTGAAACAAAATCTTAATTTTATTTTAACTTGGTACTTGATTTAAATAAGTTTATCTTGATTTCTTTTGATCCAGGAGGCTAATGCTTGACTCCTTGTTACTGTTAGAGAGAGTAACAGCAATATAAACAGGAAAAATATAAGATTAAATAAAAGTTAGTGCTCATTTGGAATTTTATTGTTTCCTCCTTTTTATTTTATATGTCAATAGGGAAAAATGTGAGCTTAGATAAGGGATTCTAGATGCAGCATGGTATCTCTTTTACAACGTGTGTTTTTTGTTGGCACATTTCAAAGTTATACTTAAAACTCAAATAAAAATCAGAAACTGGAAAATTAACATTGGAATTTCTCTGTAAGTAAATAAGACTTTTTGTCTTTGACTCTATTTAATACTATTCTCTGACTATTCTGAGGAAGATTTTATTTCTTCTGCTAACTCTTGGCATATTTAAGCATAGCTAAACCTAATGAAGATATTCCCCATGGGTGGCTCATGTTCATTTGCTCTAGCTGAACACTATTGTCAACAGATGAGAACTGAAGCCCACGTAAAGCAATTTATGAAATCCTTTAAGAGAAAAAAAATCTTATTTTTTTAAGAGAAAAGAAATCTTGAAATGTCACTGTTGACATCAGAACCATATTAATTTCCCTGATCATCAACATCTTGGTTTCTAAAAACAGATTTTTTTTCCCACCTGCTTAAAATTATCTCATTTATTAGGAGAGGAATTTATATTACAAGAAAGGGATATTTTAATGATAAAACTGAAGTTTTCATTTAGGAACCATATTTTTATGGATAATTGATTAAACTAATTATTTGAAGCCAGAGATTTGGGGGCTTTCCATTTTGGGGACTATTTTTCTTCAAATTCTTCTCCAAGAAAATATTTCTATCTATAAGTGCATCTTTCTATGTTGTTGTTTTATTGTTTAGATCTTGTCATACTTACATGATAGAAAGTTTGTTTGTTTGTTTGTTTGTTTGTTTTTAAGTCAGTGGAATAGTGAATGGAGAAAAAGAAAAACTTTAAATTCTTATCATCTCAGGAGGTCAATAGCTCCTTGTTTCCTCCTGAGTAAAGAATAGCAGACATTTGGTAATTGATACTCACTAAAATTTCAACAATGTATTAGCAATAGCAACATCCATGTTGTAAATGGATGTTCCAGTAAATTAATACTTTTTGAGGGTCATAGGGCTCACAGTAGGCCTTATTCTGTGGCTTTCTTCTTTCTATAATTTTTTTCTTTTCATGTGCAGAAACTTTCTTGTCACATTACCATATTCAGCCATATAGGTACTTTTGTATTTATTTATTCAATAAATATTTATTGCATACCTTCTATGTACTGGTTGTACTGGGGGATAGAGATTCAAGGGTGAGTAAAACATTATGCTTACCCTTATAAAGTTCATAAGGAAGAGACAAACAAAAACAACAAAATACAGACAAAAATGTAATTGTAAATTGCACCAGTTAGTGAACAAACTGTGGACTGAGATAAAGAATAATGGGAAAGGGGTGCCAGTTTAAATAGAACAGTCAAGGAATGCCTCTTTAAGGAAATAGCATTTGTGATGGGATCTAAATGTTGATAAAGAATCAATTACATGAAAATTAGAGGTAGAGTACATTGCAGGTATGTGCAAATGTGTGAAAAGGCCCTTGAGTGGAAAGAAATTGGTACAGTGTTTCCCCGAAAATAAGACTGGGTCTTATATTAATTTTTGCTCCAAAAGACGCATTAGGGCATATTTTCAGTGGATGTCTTATTTTTTCATGTATAACAATCTACATTTATTCAAATACAGTCATGTCATCCTCTTCTGGAACATCGCCATAATGTACTAAATGTGTCTGTCTGGCTGACGATCTTAACTGGGGCTTATTTTCAGGGTAGGTCTTATTTTAGGGGAAACACGGTATGTTCATGAAATGAGGGGAAAACTGCTATGGCATAAATGTAGTGAGAGAGGGTCATGAAGTAAGATAGAAGAGTCCCGATCTACAAATCAATAGGCGTCTAGGTATATAGTTTTCAAAGGTCACCATAAGAAGTTAGGATTTTAAGTGTAAAGGGCAATCAACAAAATTGTTTGTTTTTTACTGCTCCAGTCAAAGGAAGGGACACTTTATTGAGGCCCCAGGGCCAAGGAGTTTGGGCAGGAAGCCGCGCTGTGGGCCGAGGAGGTGGTGGAGGGGCCGTGTTTGACCTTCTACTTGGGGTGTAGGTTGTTGGTGTGGCCACACTTCTTGCGCAGTTGACAGCATGGGGATGCAGGCAAGCGTAACCCTTGCGGCAGATCATCTTGTCGCAGTTGTACTTCTGGGTGAGCTGGTGGAGGGAAGGCTTGATGGTGCCGCCCCGCGTGCAGATGAAGCTCCAAGTGCAGAGTGGACTCTTTCTCGACATTTTAGTCTGAGAGAGTGCAGACAACCTCCAGCTGTTTGCCGGCAAAAGTCCAACGCTGCTGGTCAGGTGGGATGCCCTCCTTATCTTGGGTTTTAGCTTTGACTTTCTCAGTAGTGTCACTGGGCTCCACCTCGAGTGTGATGGTCTTGCCCGTCAGGGTCTTCACAAAGATGGGCATCTCTGCATCTGCTGGGGAGGCTGCTCCATCCTTAAAAACAAAGAGCAACAAAATTGTTTAAATATGCAAATGGCAAATGTAATTTATGTCTTAAGATTGTTTCTATTACTTCAAGGAAACCTCAGCTATGAAGTTTGACAATCACTTTGGGGTCTGATCTAAGCAGTAAAAGGTGATGCAAGGCTGATTCAAGGTGGTAGCACAGGGCTTATAGAAAAGTAAAAAGTTCCCTATGCATTTTGGAGATTGAGTAGACATGACTTGCTAATTGATTAGGTATGGGGAGAGAGGGAAGAAATGACATGTACGTTTCTGGTTGGTACAGTTGCTCGCTGGTGCCACATTCTGAGAGAAAGAAGCTAGGAGTTGGGAACAGATGGAGGTCAGGACTCTAGTGTTTTATTCTGGTCATTCTAAGATTAAAATATCCTTCAAACACCTAAGTTAAAATACCAAATAAGCAGTTTGAAATGTGAAGCGGGATCTCAGAAATGAGACCTGGTCTGGGGGTATTAATAAATGTGGAAATCATAAAACATAAAGATGATATTTAAATCTATGGGCTTAAGTAAGATTATCTTATAGAGTTATTATAGAGAGATCAGTAGGTTATAAACTTTCCGATCTTATATTGGCTTTTAAAATTTAAGCAGGCTGATCAGCCAAGATAAGCTATCTACCAGCATTCTCTTTCATTACTTGTCTTCAGGAAGGTATTTTGAAGTATATTGCGACATGAGGGCAAATTCCTTTTCTTCCTGGAACATCTGAAGCTTGGCTAGAGTCTCAGAATAAATAAGACTCTAGTATACGGTCTATGTTGAAGACCCCTAGTTCCTTGTTAACCTTTAGTGAGACAATTCTGATATATTTTCATGCTCTCTGATTTTAAGGATCCAATCAAGCAATAAGTGGAGAGATCATACAGCTTCCGAAGGGAATGTGGGTAAGCCTACTGGGGTGTGACCAGCTCTTTCAGCAACATACCATAATGCCTTGTGAAATAGGAGGTCTTTGTCAATGGATCTCAGGTTGTGCTACTTATCACTTGTCTGTAAATGGGTTTGGGATTGCCCATCTGGGTTGCTTATGGCAATCGCTGGCACCAGACCTCGCTTTTGTATGACATAACTGAAGAGAGAACAGGCTCCATTTTCCTTGATCTGCACTTGTCCAACGAATAAATCCACTGATTAGTCTTTCCTGCTGAACCAGTAGTTCAATTTCTCCCCTTAAGAGTTTCTAACCCCAAACAAATACACAAACAACAAATTAGTAACAACGATAAAACTAACTATGTCAATCCCCTTTGCCATACAAAACTTTTTAAAATGTATTGTTAGGTTAGATAAAGAGGATCAGATATCTAAGCAACACGCAAATGTGGTATCAAGGCCAAACTGTTTCTCCATTTCAGTGAACTACTGTCTAGCAATATTGAGGATCTCCTTTGGCCCCAGAGGGAAGTTCAGCTTGAGAATCTGTTTCTGGGAGCATAGCTTAACAAAGGGTATAGATCTGCTTGACCATGAGACAACATGAGAGCCAATATTTCTAATGAGCAACTCTGAAGATAGCTACTCTGGGAAGGACCAGTTCATTTACCTAGCAAGCCATAATTCAAAGGCGCTGCTGTAGGCCATTTGGACGTTTCTTCAATTGCCTTCAAGGTAAGGGGCTCTTCATTAAACAGTGCCGTTGAAGTCATTGAAAATAGGTAACAGCGTGATATTGGTTGGGGCCAACATCACTTAGCATTCAAAGTTGTAAAAAAAAAATAACCAATGACTCAACTCTAGAGATTGGTGTAATCGGTTAATGAGACTTTTAATTGAGGAAGGGATTGAGACCCTAGATATGTAAGAAAGCCCACTCTGATTCAAATTAGCCAAAGGCACAATAATGATGAAGAAAGCATACCCTCAGCAACTGGACTCTGCCATTTTTCTTGAATGAAAGAAGAGTTGGAAAAGGAACTTAGTTAAATTTCCTGAGTTACAGAAGTCTCTTGCCCTGTGCTATTAAAAACAGGTGCCTGTATTTCAGAAAGTGATCACAGGAGGAGCAATCTTCCCTAGGAAGTAACTTGTTTTGTGGCATAGACACATAAGCTATCGATTTATTGGGATAGGCTATATTTAGTTGCTGTAACAAATAATGTTGCTTATGATGAATGTCCATTTTGGAATAATTACAGTCCTGCACCCCAGCTTCTATCTTCCAGGATATGTGCAGACTTTTGGAGCTGGCCCAAGGTATAGCACTTCCAGACACAGGTCAGTGAAAAAAGAAAACATGGAGAAACCATGAGAGTGGTCTTAAAGAGTTGTTGAAAAGGGGCATATACACCTGCACATCGCAGCTTTATTCATAATTGCCACAACTTGGAAACAACCAATATGTCCTTCAGTAGGTGAGTGGATAAATAAATTGTGGTATATCCAGACAATTTAATAATATTCAGTGCTAAAAAGAAATGAGCTATCAAGTCATGAAAAGACATGGGAGATACTTAAATATTACTAAGTGAAAGAAACTATTCTGAAAAGGCTACATACTATATTAATCCAATTATATGACATCCTGTAGCACCACAACTATGGAGACAGAAAAAAGATTAATGGTTGCCAGAGGTGAGAAGAAAGGGAGAGATGAATAAGTGGTGAGTGCAGGGAATGGTGAAACTATTCTGTATGATATCATAATGGTGGATACATATCATTACATATCTGTCAAAACCCATAGAATATACAACACCAAGTGTGAATCCTAATGTAAAGTATGGACTGGGTCATAATGATGCGTCAGTGTAGGTTCATCAGTTATAACAAATGGGTCACTGGTGGGCATGTTGATAATGGGGGTGCCTATATATGTGTATGGGATGGAGGCATATGGGAAATATTTGTACCTTTCCCTCAATTTTGCTGTGAAACCAAAATTTCTCTAAAAATAAAGTTTATTAATTATATAAAAAAGTGGCATACACCACTTTTCCTCATGATTCACTGGCTAACATAGTGTGGGGAAATATATTCCGTCTATAAGGAATGGAATATACTTTAAAGAATATTTTAAAGAATAATGCAATCCATTAGAACATTCCTCAAGGTCAGAAACTCTACCTGATTTAGCTCTATCACCATAGTAATGAACACAGTGCCTTATGTGTACATAGTATTCAAATAGTTTGGTAAAATTAATTTTGAAGAAGTATCTTACTAACATGAAGAAAACAGACTTCTAGATTTAATAATGAAGGCTACTAGCAGTATTTAAATTATCCACCATTAATTACAGGTTGTAGTAATTGGTATGTGTCTTAATAGACATTCATTGTATGCCACCAGCAGACTTATGACATATAGAATATAATATAATAATTAAGTTGATCTGAAGGCATATGAGAGGTATGCATTCAAATTTCATATATTATATGGTCTGGACTTGGTTATTTTAATAGCGTCCATTTTGATTATAAAAGATAGACATCACATTGTGGTAATTTTGGATAATACATTAAGATTAGAAAGTAACAATCATTTAATTCAGCCAACCACAGGAAACCACTGTTAATCTGTTTTTGCTATCACCATTGAGTTGATCTTTAAAAATTTGTAATCATGATAAATTACACGTAACCATCTTAACCATTTTTAAGTGTACAGTTCAGAAGTGTTAAGTACATTCAATCGTGCAACCAATCTCTGGGAATTTTTCGTCTTGCAAAACTGATACTCTATATACCCATTAAACAACAACTGCTCATTTCCCCCTCCCGCGAGCCTCTGGTAACAACCATTCATTTTAAGTTTCTGTGAATTAACTACTGCAGGTAACTCATATAAGTGGAATCACACAGTATTTGTCCTTTTGTGACTGGCTTATTTCACTTAGCATAATGTCCTCAAGGGTTGTCCATCTTGTAGCATGTGTCAAAATTTCCTTCCTTTTTTAAGGCTAGATAATGTTGCATTATATGCATATACCACATTGTTTATCCATTTATCTGTTGATAGACACTTGGGTTGCTTCCACCTTTTGGCTATTGTGAATAATGCAGCTGTGAACATAGATGTACAAATATCTTGTTGCATAAAAGCAGCGAGGACCGAGAGACTCAAGCCTCACAGAGAGATCAGGGAGAACACAGCTTTATTACGCTGACGGGCTCAGCGGGATTTTTCCCAAAGACTGAGCACTTACTTGGGTCAGGCGCTTTGTTTTATAGGGTTAGTCCTCGGGTTTGGGGGCCTTCGCTCCATTGCTATTGCGGTGCTAGGGATTGGTTAAATCTGGCTGGGGTGCCGGAGAGGTCCGTCCCTAACAGCTGTGATCACTCAATACTGTTTTGATGGGAAAGCCTCTAACTGCTGTGCTCGCAGGAAACTGCTCCGATAAGATATCGGAGGAGGAGGGGGACCGAAAGTTCCTAGCGGCTGTGCTCGCAGGAAAAAACCATCCCAACAATCTGAGACCCTACTTTGAATTCTTTTGGATATATAATAAGTAGTGGAATTGCTAAATCATATGGTAATTCTATTTTTAACTTTTTGAGGAACTGCCATACTGTTTCCCATAGTGGCTGCACCATTTTAGATTCCCACTACAGTCTCGCCAATGCTTTTTTTGTTGTTTTTCTTTTCTTTTTATGGTAGCCATCCTGATAATTGGAAGTGATATCTCATTGTAGTTCAGTTGCTTTTTTGATATATTTTGATGAAGTAATTTTTAAAATATTATGTTAAATATTGGTTAAGATGTCTTTGGCTACAAGGAATATATAACTCCCATTCAAATTCATTGAAACACAGAAGTTTGAGGTAAGTATTTTGGTGAAATCTCGCATTATATTTTTGAGAATTTCTGCATTAGGAAACCTTTCTTTAACTTATTTTACCCCAGATAATGAGAACAATCTATGGAGCTTATAAGAGAGCAGAATGGGTTGTAGAGTTTGGAACATCAGGATTCAAATCCCAGTTTTATCTCTTTATAAACTGGATGGCCGACAGGTAAATTCATTGACTTTATTCGACCATAAAATATTACAATCTACTATTATCCAAAGATTTCACCAGCCAGTTATTTCTGGGATTAGTAAGTATTTTCATCCCTGTGTTCTGATTCAGGAGCCATTTCTGTGATATTTGCTAGCTGTCACTCTCTGCTATCTTCTCTGAAATAACCTGTTGTCTTCTTATAACTTTTAATATTGTAATCATCACTGTGTTTTTCCTGCTCCCAGGAATGAGTTGTCTTTGTCCTGTTTTCAAATCTGTCACCTCTCCTGAAGAAAACATGATGTTTTGGGGGAACTCTAAGCTGTCTACCGTGTTTTCCCGAAAATAAGACCTAACCGGAAAATAAGCACTAGCATGATTTTTCTGGATGACATCCCTTGAACATAAGCTATAATACGTCTTTTGGAGCAAACCCTTAATATAAGACCCAGTCTTATTTTCGGGGAAACACGGTAGTATGCTGTTATCATACAGAGATGAGAGTGAAGAAGAGATGAAGTAGGGGAGTGAAGTAAGAAAAGAACCAGGTGTCTCTTGTGCCAGTCTCATGAGATTTGATCTTTCCCTACAGGGATTGTGTGCCTAAGCGGGAAGTCTGGTGTAAACTTCATGGAGGATCTATTGGAGACCAGCTATAAACATCAGTATAAGTTCAGAGATCTTTGCAATGTTCCAAGAGAAAAATGAGTTTCTATAGTAGAGAAATAGCAATACAAAAGAGCAATAAAAAAAAAAATGGAATAGACAGTAAGATATGGAGAAGCAAATTCTAGAATGACTTTGAAGTTTCTGATTAGGAGACCATGAAGCTAATGACTGAGAAGGAGGAGAAGGTTATGAGGAAAAGAAAACATTTTGGACATGTATCCATGGAACATTCATTTGGAGATATATAGTAGGTAGCTGGGTGTGCAGTTTTGGGGAGAAAGTTCTTGACCTGGAGATGTAGAACTCAGAGTTGTCAGTGAAAAGACAGTGATTGGAGGTATGAGAAAGGCTGAGCTTGCCTAAGTGACAGCATGTAGTTCAGTAATAGAACTATAATGTCAATAGCATTTCAGAGGTGAAAAAAAGGCAGAGAAGACAGTAAAGAAAAATAAGAAGGAGTAATGAGGTAATGAAACTATTGCAGGCAAGATGCCCAAATTTCTCTTACGGAAGTCTTTATTAACTTCAGATATCACATTAGCAATGAAAAAGTTACTTTCCCCAACCTTCTTTAAATGATAACCCAAAACTTGTATGAATTTGACACTGCAATAAGAGGTATTTATGATCTAACTTAAATAATAAACTATCTCAAGGCAAGAAGCAGACCTCACAAAAATTGACCCAGAAGAGTAACAGTGACAGATGGTAGAAAGAGCTTGAGAAAGTTGAAGACCTGAGTGCTAATTCAAATTTTTGCCATTGAATAGCTGTGTGATCTTGACTATCTAATTTAACCTATCAGGGACTCAGTTTTATCATCTGAAAATTATATATTCCATATGTTTCCTTCTTGCTCTAAAATTTTATTACTTTAGAGCAAAGTCATACATTTTGCTATTTCAAGGTTAGAGAAGTCTGCCCTAGAGCAAATGGTATTATATTAAATTAATTTAAAACAAAGTACATTTATTTCTATTTATTAAATAAATTTCTATCACAATTACTTCCAATAACATTTTAAAATTATCATCTGGTCAATGATAATGACCTTGCTTTAATAATCATTATTAATAAAATTTTAAAAACATAGACCTTGTGTTTATTTTTATTCATGTATTTCTCTTATTTCCTGATTAGACTATTAAATTCTTTTTCACTCTCTAACGAGTCTAATAAAATGCCTTGTAGACATGTTTGTAACAGAAGCTCAATAAATGTCTTTTAACTGTATGATATCACCTATCTTTCCACTAAACCTTGCCCCATCATTTCTTTTCTACCCTTTTCATCCATTTCCATGTTTTTTTAATTACTATTCCAGTGAGGATTTGAGGAGTTAGAACACTGCAGGTGTTCGATAAATTTTAAGAAAAACAGCATATTTCCCATCTTAACTTGAATCTTATTTTATTTACAAGACATTTAAATTAGGTAGTTTTACTCTTATTTATCTGTGAGTATTAAAGAGGCAACACTTCTCTTTCACCACAAATGCTCTTGCTCCACAGATTTTATATACTAATTACACCTATTATGCAATTGTGATGCTTCACTATGTTTCTTTCTTTGCCTCATTTCCTTTTTGTTTCAAACTGGCATCTCATCTATTCTAAACATAGCCCTACTTTAGGCATGCTTATTTTCATTATTGCATTTCTAGGTCTTACAGTGTTGGTTTCCCAGATTGTCATCTTCTAATGGTCTCTGAAATAGTTACTGCCTGCCACTCCATTTCCTCACAAATGTTATGTGTATGTGATCCTTCTTACTAATACAGAGACCTCAGAAGACTCCTGCTCATATTTTCCCATTACCACCTGTTTTGATTCTTAACCAGTTCTGTGACCTTGGGAAGGTCTATTGGCCTATCCAGGCATGGCTAACTTAAAAATGTGTGATGACTGTAACTCTTGCTTCTACATATTGTAATGTAGCATTAACCATGATGAACTGTAGTTATATTTGGTAATTTGCCATATCCATTGGGCTTTAAGCTCCTGATCATTTCCCAAAGGAGGTTGTAGCTATCATTGTAATCACCCCGCAGCCCATCCCTGGTTACCAATGCACTTAAAATTTTTAAGTAAATGACCCTTAGCTTTAAGACACCTCATCAACCCACATCATTACTTTTTATAAATCCTTGGGGCAGATTTTTAAAGTTGTGGTTCGTATTCTGTATATTTCTTTGTACTCTCCTATGCTTAGAAAGCTTTCATGTGATTTCCTCTAAAGACTTACAAAATTTCATATTCTCTACAGAAATTATTTGAATTACAGTACATTATTGTCAATTTAGGGGCATGTTTATCCTAACTATTCTATAGTGCTTCACAATTAATATAGGATTATTCATAACTGGAGTGATAAAAGTAAAATGTGAAAATAAACCTACTTATCATTTTATTATATATGTATATTTGTGTATTTTTATTATACGTCTTGTTTTAGAAGTCTCTGGATGGCAAGAACCCTAAATATGTAGATTTCTTTTACTGGAAAAGCCTGTCAATTGTATGATACCCTGTGGCTTTTTAAAAGTCCATATGCTAATTCCCACAGCACTTATTTTATTTATTTATATAATATGGTACATTATTCCTTGCAGCAACAGTCTGCCTCTCTCAGATGTTATCAGCAACAGAGGGGCTTTCTGATAATTTATGGACCAATGACAAAATTAATGTACTTCAATAATAATGTAACTGAAAAAGAATGAAAAATAAGTATTTTCTTATTTTTGAGCCAGATTTTTGGGGGTCTGAGGAAGTCATTTTAAGAGCTAAGTTATCCTGAATATGGTGGTTGTATACTACTTAATGATCTCAAATAATCATAGAATAAGCTTCATTGTCTCACCATTACTTTAACATTTTTTAAACTCAAAATTTGCATGCTGCCTGATATCATCTGGGAGTATGTATCTAAAAATGAAAGTGAAAAAAGAAAAGGGAAACCTAGTGGCCTAACGGCTAGATCAAAGGAGTAATTGTTAGTGTCAGTACGGCTGAGTTCTATTTCTGGCTCTTCCCTCCCTCCCTGGCTAGGGTACAAACTGCCTAAGCTTTCATTATTACTTATTTTATTGTATTGTATTGTTTTTTAAAGTCATTATTTCCATGGCAACGAGGTGCTGTTCCAGGCATCAGGGAAGCATGACAGTCACAGTGGAGTTGGGAATCAGCAAAGATAAAGGGAGAGGAGAGAAAAGCAATGGGGGTATGAAGAACTTTGAGGGCAAAGATGTGAGATGGACCTGGCAAAGCACCAAAGATATTTTAATTTCAAATGTCAGTTAATGGAAATTTTTGGTTTGTTCTTTACTAACTCAAGCAAATAGGGTAGGTGTTTTAGTTTTTCTAACAGTAAACAAAAAAACAAAACAAAACAAAAAAAGACTGTTCTGAGATGCTACTGCTGGTACAATGATGTGGTCTAACCTCCAAACATCAATAGGTAGTCTTTCTTGATTTGGCTATTATTATTATCTTTTTATGGGTGTCCAAGTGACCAGTGGTGATAAGATATTTTTAGCTATCTCAGTATAAGTGAATATATAGAAAGTATTTGGTCTTGAGGCAGCCCTTATATTAAAACAAACAAACAAACAAACAAACAAACAAAAACCCTACTGTTGCTGTTAAGGTTCAACTTGTTTTCCAGAGATGAAGGAATAAAATTATTTTGATGAACAAGACATGGTATTTAAAAACTGATTAATCCCTGCCATTCCACTCTGTAAGCAAGGTGGACTGCAGTAGTTCTTCTATAGGAAAACAAAAATAGTTAACAGATCAGTCATAATAATAATAATAATCTCAACTTCTAGAGCACTTATCAAGCACTGCTCTAATCAATTTCAATACATTAACTTAGTAAGAGATTTTTTTAAAAAAATCGTACTTAGTGTGTGCAATTACCTTCACAAGGAAAATTTAGCTCTGAAAATATCCTCAGTGACTCCATGAAACCTAGATAAAGCTGATATTACGTAGGTTAGATACTTTTCATTATTTGTCAGATACAATATTGAATCATGTATTTGATTCTCTCATTAGTAGTCACTTTAGAAGGAAGCCCCATTGCTATTGACCAAAGCTGTTTTGGGGGATGCAAGTTGCTTTGTTGCTTGAGGAAATAATTTACCATTTTATGGCATTACCATACTGATTAGAAGCTTTTTTGACTTTTGCACATCTTATTAACAGAGTAAAAGGACATTTTACACTAATATTTTCCTATTCACTAAGTTCCAGAGAACTGATCTAGAGTTACTTTATTTATTAGATGGAAGCCATTGAAAGGATCTCAGTTACTCTTATTATCAAACTTGTGGATTAGATGTACAGTAGTGGAGATTCAAATGGAACTGCAAAATTTAGGGTCTTCCCTTCAGTATCATGATATATGGGTTTTATCCATTTGGTTACTGAAGAAGGCAACGTGGTCACATTACATGGCTTAAAAAAAGGAAGTATAATAATCAATTATATTTGAACACTTTGTATTCTACAAAGCACAGTCCCAAAACAATTCCACTTGATCCTCATGAATAAACATGCCTTTGAAGTATATATTTCTTTTGTTTTATGAATGGGGGGTGCTTAGTTTTATACAAATCCATACAGAGTTCATTTATTGACTAATCAGTGTAGAATTCAAGTCTCTTAACTCACGGTCTAGTGTTATTTCTAACACAGCCTTCTCCTGTTGAACCAGAGAAAGATATCTTGCATCCTAATTTTATTAGGATTACATTTTCAAATTTAATTATATGAGGAAAAAGAAAATGAATGCTAATAAAAATCTCATTAATAAATTGAATCTTTTGAGTTCAAGCACATAATATTTTACTTGGTAAAAATATACTTGCACAGTAGTTGAATTTTAAAAGTCAAAACTCCAGAAGATGATCTTTCTTTTTTTTTTTAAGATTTTTATTAAAATATAGCTAACATACAATATTATATTAATTCCAGGTGTACATCATAGTTATTCCACAGTACCCACCTGGCACTATACAGAGTTATTACCATATTATTGATTATATTCCCTATACTAAAGAAGTGATCACCATGCTAAGTCCAGCAACCATCTGACACCATACAATGCTATCACAACATTATTGGCTATATTTCCTATACTGTATATAATATACCCAAGACTTATTTGTTTTGTACCTGGAACTTTGAACCTCTTATTCCCCTTTATATTTTCCCCCTTTAAAAATTTTAAATTACAGTTGACATTCGATATTATTTTATATTAATTTCAGGTGGACAGCATAATGGTTAGACATTTATATAATTTATGAAGTGATCGCCCTGACTATTACTCACTTGGCACTATACATAGTTATTACTATATTAGTGATTATATTCCCTACGCATTACTTTACATGCCCTTGACTATGATGTAACAACAAATTTGTACTTCTTTATCCCTTCCTCTTTTTCACCCACTCCCGAATCCCCCTCTCATCTGGCAACCATTAAAATATTCTCTGTATCTATGAGTTTGTTTCTGTTTCGTTTGGTTGTTTATTTTGTTTTTAAATTCCACTTATAAGTGGAATCATATGGCATTTGTCTTTTGCTGTCTGACTTACTACACTTAGTACCCTCTAGGTCCATCCATGTTGTCACAGATTGTAAAATTTCATTCTTTTTTACAGCTGAGTAATAGTCTATTGCATATGTGTACCACCTCTTCTTCATTCATTCATTCATTCATTCATTCACTCACTCATTCATTAATTCATTCATTAATTCATTCATTCAGGGACATCCAGGTTGCCTTCATATCTTAGCTATTGTGAATAATGCAGGAATAAACATGTATGAGCACGTCCCCTCGAAGTAGTGTTTTTGGTTTCTTTGGAAAAATATCCAGAAGTGGGATTACTAGGTCCTTCTTTGTCTCTTGTTATATAGTTTTTGTTTTAAAGTCCATTTTGTCTGGTATAAGTATTGCTACCCTAGCTTTTTGTTTGTTTGTTAGTTAGTTAGTTTGTTTGTTTCCATTTCCATGAAATATTTTTTTCCATCCCTTTACTTTCAGTCTGTATGTCTTTCCATCATAAGGGAGTCTCTTGTAGGCTGCATATGTAAGGTTCTTGTATTCTTATTCTTTCAGCCATCCCATCTTTCGATTGGGGCATTTAATCCATTTACATTGGAAGTAATTATTGATGGATATGTAGTTATTGCCATTTTATTATGCATATTTTTTTATTTCTTTTTCTTTCTTCAAGAAGTCCCTTTAAGGTTCCTTGTAATACTGATTTGGTGGTGATCAACTCCTTTAGCTTTTTCTTATCTGGGAAGCTCTCTATCTGTCCTTGGATTCCAAAGATTAGCTTTGCTGAGTAGAGTAATCTTGGTTGTAGGTCCTTGCTTTTCATCATTTTGAATATTTCCTGCCAAGCCCTTCTGGCCTGCAAAGTTTCTGTTTCCTATCTCTTTGTTGAAGTTTTCCCTGAAATCACTGAGCACCCTTATAACCAGTGTTTTGAACTTTGTGTCTGTCTCCATTTTGTTTAGTTCCTTTTCTGGAGCTTTGTCCTGTTCTTTTATTTGGGACATGTTTCTTTGTCTCCCCATTTTGGCTGCCTCCCTATGTTTGTTTCTATGTATTAGGTAGGACTGCTATGTTTCCCAGTCTTAGTAGAGTGGTGTTTTGTACTAGGTGTGCTGTGGGGCTCAGTGGTACAATCTTCCTTGTCACCTAAGCTGCGCACTTCAGGTGTGTCCCTTGTGTGTGCCATCCTATTGTAGTTGAGCCTTGGTTGCTGTTTGCATGACAATAGGAGGGATTAACCCTCTGGCTGATTTGTTGTGAGGACTGGCTCTGACTACAGTTGAGGAGTTGTGATGCAGAGGCTGACTCTACAGAGTAAGATCTGCCTCAGCAGGGCTCCAGTGCCTGCTTAATCCACCCCTTGGGTGTGTCATCCTTGGAGGCAGCTAGGTGATACTCTGGCTGTGTTTGAAGCTGGCCACTGGGTGTGCTAGCCCCAGCACTACCTGGGAAGGGACCCGCTGTGGGCCAACTTCAGCTGTCGCCTGTTCCCAGCTTCCTGCCACCTGGCAGGAGCCATAAAACAATCCACAGATGGCCTCCACCTGCACTGAGCTTTGAATGGCCTCATAATGCCAAGCTGTGAATCTAGGCTGGCTGCTGCTAATGCTGGGCTTGGGGTTTCTCAGCCAGAATTACCTGACCCTAGGAATGTCTGCAGCATGAGCCAAGGCAGAGGGTTTATAGGAAAAAAACCACTGGACCTGGCTTGTCTGTGCCCAAAATTTGGATGGGGTAGGGTCTCAGAATCACCAGGGCGTGGTGAACAAATGGTGTTAGTCAGCTGGATATAGAATCCTATATGGCAGCCACCAGCATCTGCACACTGGGAAGGGGAGGGCCCAACCAAGGAACAATGGCTTCCACCAGCTCGTCTGTCTGGGAGAAAGATGCCCCTCCAGCCCTTGTCCTCAAGCCAGACAGCTCAGGTCCCCCCATATATCCATGTCATCTCTCCAGCTGCTGTCCCAGCACCGAAGCTTAGGGCCAGTGATTTCATCAGTGAGTAAGTTCTTGTGCAGTCCCTTTGAGAGGAGTGCCTGGGACTGCAGCCACTTTTGTCTCTCTCAGTCACGATCTCTGCTGGTTTTCACAACCAGAAATTATGGGAACTTCTCTCCCTGGCACTGGAACCCTGGGCTGGGGAGCCTGGTGTGGCCCTGGGACCCCCTTGCTCCTTCATGGGGAACTTCCACAATAAAATATCCCTTCTAATTTTAATGGTCACAGGAAAGTGTGGAACCAGTCCGTTCTGCATCTCTGCCCCTTCTACCAGTCTCAACATGGCTTCTTCTGCCCATCCTTAGTTGTAGGGCTTGAGTTCAGCAAGATTTCAGGTGATTTTCAATGATGGTTGTTTTGTAGTTTAGTTGTAATTTTGAAGTGGTTGTGAGAGAGGATAAGCCTAGCATTTACCTACTCCACCATCTTGACCCCAAACCTCAAGATAATGACCTTTATATTGGAACATTATTCCCCAGGTAATGTTTTGTTTGTACTTTTGTACTATCTGGATGGTGATGCTGTAATTCTTAGGACATTTAACCTTTGTAAGAAGAGTAAGTGAAGCTAATTAACCTCTGATTTCTTTGCTAAACTCTGTTAGTGGGCATAGCAATCATTTTACCCTTATTAGGCAAAATAAAGACAGGAACCCTCTGTTCATTCTAAATACTGTTACTAAAATATAGCTAGGCCTTTGAATGTTACTTGGTTTCCAAGGTTTTTAGTTGCTCTAGCCTTGAAATAATTCAATGTATTGCTATTTAGTTTACATTGCTGAAATGTACTGTCAAATTTGTGTTTGATTTAAAGAACTTCAGAAGACCCCTTCAACAATCTTCATTAAATTCTGCTATGTTTTAAGTACTCTGAAGTGAGAATTGTATACATGTGAGATAGCATAAAATATAAAACAATATAAAAAATGTTCCATATAGCCTTTAAAAAAATGAATTAGCATTCCTATTTTTGAGAGTTAGCAAGTAAATATATATATACATATAAATTTATATATTACATATTATATATATATATGTTATTTATATGTTATATATAATGAGGAGACATATATTAAAGTTTAGTGAGGTGGACTGGAAAATGGAATCCAGATGAATCTGACTATAGAGCCTAGACTCAGTAACTACATTCCACTGTGTGAGATAGGAACAATTAGAAAGATATGTACAAGTCCCTGGAAATTTAGAGTAGGAAGAGACCAGCTTAATGTGAAGGAATCAAAAAAAATTTAATAACAATGGTGGTGTTTTAGTGGGACTTTAGAGAATAAATAGGATTTGAACATACAAATGCTAGTGTTAAAAATAACATCAGATCAATTAAAATTTTAATTAAGGTTTATTGTGCATAATGGAACAGTTCATGATTTGGGAGTCTTCAAACTGAAAGTGGAATGAAGCTGAAAAGTGTAATGTTATAGGACAGATTACAAAGCAAAAATGTGGAACTTATTTAACCTTTATAATTATTGGTGATAACAGTGATGACAGGGGATTGGTTAAAAGTTATTATCTTATACCATTTTAGGAAAATGATTGAAGTTTGTTCATGATTATTAGAGGCATTTACAAGAAATACCACCTCAGTTAAGTTTTGCTTATGTTGCAGAACAAGCTAGATTAGATTTTGTTTACATGGCTTAATTGGTTTTGTATGTGTGAGGAATTCTCCAGCCAGGTCTCTTATTTTATTTTATTTATTTTATTTTATTTTATTTTTATTAGTGAATGAAGGAGGTTAAATGCCAGAGAACTAGGAAATGGGAGACTCCTATCTAATTGGTTCTAACCTGTTGGAACATGAAATGAAAAGCAAGACAGAATGTTAGAAAGAATGTGAGGAACACATTATAGAAGACTTTAAGTATGAAATAATAAAAAAGCATAATAGTCCAGTAATCTAGATACTTTCACTTTGCTCTATGAACTATTACTTTGGAACATTTGGAGAGAAAACTAAGATTCATCAAAAATGCCTGTGGACTCTTTCAAAATATACTCCTTATAGCTTCTAGCAATTGGATATCATTGGGATCATTTTTGTGATATAATTGTACCTCTGAGTTAATTGTACCTCTGATATTTATCAGATTGGTCTTGCATTGTTTTATATCTATCTATCTATCTATCTATCTATCTATCTATCTATCTATCTATCATCATTATCTTATATCTTCTATCACCTATCTATCTATCCATCTATATCTCTGAAAACAGTTGTTGGTTTAAACTCTAATAGATGTAAGAACAGCCAAGGTCTCAAACTTCTAGGTCTTAGAGAACAGAAGCACATTGATTATAACATGGGAAAACTTTCCAGTAAGCCATATATCAATCATTTTAAATAGTACCTGTAGAATGATAAAATGAATAGATTGTTGGTTAAAGCTACTTAAATGTTAAATTAGGGTGTCTCTCACACCTTAACATTTGTTTTAATTAGGTCAGCGGTAAGGGAAGTTGTATGTATGTAGCAGAGTAGAACTGAACTGGTAACTGCATCATTAAGTTGCCTTCCGGAATATACCTCAAGAGAGGTTGAGTCCTGATGCCAGAATAGTGGATCAAAAACAAAAACATCTCATCAGTGTTGTGTCTGAACAGAAATGAGATTTGTAAGCTACTATACAAGCAATGAGTTGAGATCCTGGAAAAGTATTAATGGTATGGCAAAGATTAAATGGGATGGAAAAATAGGAAGTCAGAGATTTGTAAAGATGAAGAGAGAGTTCATGGGGTATACCTACTAGGTTAGATTCTACTCTCAATGATAATCCTTTAACACTCAGCTTAGTGTGCCTCCTGGGCGTGGGAGCAGGTCTGCAATATGATCAACCTGCGCATGTATCTTTAGTAAATGAAAAGAGGGAGTGGTTTGGGAGAAGCAAGGGAAAGAAAGATGGAGAAGAAGATACGTTAATATATATATCGGATTTTCTTTCTCCTGTGACTTTTTACCCTCCATTTTTCATTCTATTGGTAGATTTATTTTCTCCAGTCAAGGGAAAATGCTTGTTCTCCTCTTGCATTTGTTGAATTGGCACCTTTTTAAAGGTTATTGTCATTTTGAAGGGGTAGTTATTTTATTATGTGTTAGTGGAAATTATAAGAATAATTTTCAAAATTTAACTATATTCCTTTTGTTTTCTACTGAATAATATTTGGGAAATTATCAAGGATTCTATATTTGTGATGCATTGTATTACCCATTAGATTACAACTTTTAATAGTCATGAATATAATTTTACTTAAGATTTTCATCTATCTCATTTATTCTATTCATGGAATAATATTTGTGTATAAGTGATACAACACATCAACAATAATATTTTACTAACATTCTTTCTTTACATTGAGATTTCATCTGGGTTTTGAACATGACATTGGTGTTTATCACATGTACTTAAACTAACTCTAGATGTTTAAGCAGTGTAGATAGGTTTATTCATTTTTTCAAAATTGGCTCCCATTTTCTAGCATATTACATCTCTTTAGAGATACTTTCTTTCATTTAAATATTTTTATTAGATTGCAGTGGTAGATTATATGCCATAATTACCTATGTCAGTTAAGTTGAGACTCAGTTATATTTTTGGAACATAGGCTTAACAACTTAGTCAACATATTTCTTGAATGCATACTGAGTTGATTTAAAGAATTTCAGGAGACCCCCTCAACAATCTTCATTCAATTCTGCTATGTAGAATCCCTCAACATAATTAAACTGTTGAAGAAATAGAGCACTTTACCTCTGCCCTAAAGAAAGTCTCAAAGTCATTGCATCACAGATGAAAGTTGCTCCCATTTAAGCTTAAATTGTGAGGCAAAGACTGTGTGTACTGTATTCACAGAAGGAATAATTGCTGTAAATTGAAATTCAAGAAAAAAGAAGAATAGCTGGGTCTTGTAAAATGAGTAGATTTGAAATTGATATAGGGACAGTCCAAGAAACATTTTTTATCAAGTAGCTAAGATAAGACCCAGTCAAATTAACTTCACTAAAAAATATTTTTTTATGGTTTGATCAACTATGCACATATGCATAAATCGTATATTGTTTATATTTGGCTGTTTTTGTCTTTTTAAAAAAATTAAATTCATTGGGGTGACACTGGTTAATAAAATTACATAGGTTTCAAGTGTACAGTTCTATAATACATCATCTATATATTACAGTGTGTTCACCACCCAAAGTCAGATCTTCTGTCACCATGTATTTGACCCCCTTTACCATCTTCTACCAACTCTCCCCGCTCTTACCCTCTGGTAACCACTAAACTGTTACCTGTGTCTATGAGTGTTTGTTTGTTTGTCTTATTCATTTGTTGCTTTCAATTTTACATCCCACATATGAGTGAAGTCATATGGTTCTTGACTTTTTCTGATTTATTTCACTTAGCATGATAATCTCAAGATCCATGCATATTGTTGCAAATAGCAGTATTTTATCTTTTCTTATGACTCAGTAGTATTCCATTGTATATAAATACCACATCTTCTTTATTCATCCATCTATAGAGAAAATATTTATTAAAAATTATGTTGGTATCCAGTAGGTCCAAAGAAAATGAAGAAATACTCGGTTTTCTCAGTGGAGGAACTGAAAAGCTCTTGGGAAGAAAGCAGCTATGTCTGCCCCCCTCTCCTCCGCTTTTCTCCTTTTCACTCTTGTTCTCACTGACATCATTTCGTTCTTGTTCTCCTTCTGTCTAAGTGCCTGAAATCTTACTCTCTCTGTGTAATAATTAACACAAGTAGCCCCAATGGCTTCCATTGCTCCTGAGTCTGTGTGATTTTCCAGCTCCAAGAACAATTAGTAACTGATTCAGTCTTGGAGCCTATGATGATCTTGATGAAATTCTTAAGAGAGAGGATCTGATTGATTAGATGATAAGTATGGGTGGACACTCAGTACAATAAACTGTGGAGACACAGGAGAGGAGATTACATGCTGTGAATATGGAAGCAGAGACCCACTTTCTCTGGAGGAAAGTTATGGATGTGTAGTTGTCAAAGAATTCTCAGCAAGGGGGACGTTGGCTGAAGAGGCACCTCAAGTGCATCAAATTCAGAGATAAATAGTAAGAATGGTATGGTATTTATGGAATTACAACACAACCAAGCTATTGAAAGGGAGGATTGGTGTTGGAGAAGAGTAGGAAATAAATATGAAAAAGATGAGTTTAGCTTAAGCTGCAAGTTAAAGTTCTTAAGTCTTAGGTGCTTCCATATTGTGTGCTGCCTCACCTCCTACTAAATTTATAAGCACATGGGGAGCTGGGTTTTGCTTTTTATTTAAATTTGGTTTTGTTTTTAATTATAATTCAGTCTGTAGATTCATAGAAAGTGACTTTGTCTTAAGGTATAAGACTAACTTACCAATACTATAGGATTACTTCTCCCTGCAATTTGTAAAATATTCATTGTAAAATAATCAAATATTACAAAACTAAATGTGAAATATAAAATGAAAAATGTGAAAGTCTTACTACCTCTTTCCTGGCCTCCTGCTTGCACACTCTTCCCCATTCTCCTGTTTTTTCTGTACATAACCATACTTACAAACTTTTTTTCAGATAGATAGATAGATAGATAGATAGATAGATAGATAGATAGATTTAGTTTTTATATAAAGGAGATCATACTGGATGCATTGTTTTGTAACTTAGCCTTACATGTTTCATTTAACAATGCATCTCTGATATCTTTCTAAATCAGTATATGTGGCTTTACTTCACTACATTGAGCTGCTGCATATTAGTCCATAATGTGAATTTAATTTAGCTATCCTATAAATTCATGCTCAATAAAAGTTAAGGAATTATACTTGATGCAATAATAAACATTCTCATGTACATTTTGTGTATATGCAAATATACTTGCATATGATGGATTCCAGATTGTAGAATTTTTGAACCAAAGGATATGTGGTCTTTGAATTTTGATACAGCCAAGTGGCCTTCCACAAAGGCTGTACTAATTTACACTCCTACCAACATTGTATTACCTGTTTTCTACTCCCTCGCTAATTCTATTTAAAAAATGTTTTCCTGGAATCCTTTCAAAGTGAATCGTGATTGTGTGTATATTACCTCAGTGGTATGGATTACATATTTTATTAGAAAGTAATAATGTATATGTCACAATATATGAGGTCTAGCAATAAAGTTTGTGAACTTGCCACTGTGCACTTAGCTTACATTGACAGCACTGTACAAACAGCTCAGTAAGGTTTCAGAACCTTGCTATATCAGTGTCTCACAGCTGTTTTCATGTCAACATGTGACAGTGTCTTGCTGAGTGGTGTTCATTATTGTTGTTGGGTGTTTTTGTGTGCCATCGCGAGATTGTCTGAGCTTGAATTAGAGCAATGAACAAACATTAAATTTCTTGTTAAACTTGGCAAGTGGAAGTGAAGTCAGGGACATGTTAGTCCAAGTTTATGGGGATAATGCCATGAATAAAATAGTAGTGTCCAAATGGATTAAACATTTTTCTGAGGGGAGAGAACATGTCACTGATGAAGAGAGGTCAAGATGGCCAGTAACCAGCAGAACTGATGAAAACATTACAAACATTTGTTGAATTGTGTCAAAATTGTCGGCTGACTGTAAGAAGCATAGCAGACCAAGTAAACATCGATAGAGAAACAGTTAGGAAAATCTTAACTGAAAATCTTGGCATGAGAAAGGTGTGTGCAAAAATGGTCCTGAAGGAGTTCCTGCATCACAACAATGTACCAGCTCACACAGCACTGTCTCTGAGGGAGTTTTTAACCAGTAAACAGATAAGTGTATTGGAACACCCTCCGTACTCACCTAATCTGGCCCCCAATGACTTCTTATTTACATGAAGTTAAAGGAAATATTGAAGGGAAGACATTTTGATGACATTCAGGACATCAGTGTAATATGACAACAGCTCTGATGACCATTCCAGAAAAAGAGTTCCAAAATGATTTGAAGGGTGGACTAGGCACTGGCATCGGTGCATAGCTTCCCAAGGGGAGTACTGCGAAGGTGACTGTAGTGATATTCAGCAATGAGCTAAGTAGCACTTTTACTAGGACGAGTTCATGAACTTAATTGTCAGTCTTTGTAAGGACAATGTAGAAGTTTTATGAGCGATTGAAGATGAAGTTAATTTTAAAATCCTAAGCAGTGTAATCTCTTCTGTAGAACTGTTGATTCTGTTTATTCTTTAAGAGGATATGTTTATTACATCCAACTCATTGAAATAAAAATATACTCCGTATTTTCTTCAAGAAGGAAAACATGGCCAACAGCTAAAGGTTTTAGAGCTTTTATAAATACTTGACATTTTTCAAGCAATGTAATTGCATGAGAAAATTTAACTCAGAGTCTAGGAATAATTAACTTAGAGGAATATACCAGTTCTTTTCTATTCTGAACTCAATTATATTTTTGTAAAGATTAGAATGGTAACAAATGCTATGCAGTTGCAAAAGAAGGAACACATCATTCACCTTTTCTTATTCTCTTCTTTGTTCGGCTCTGGAGGGAGCACCATCCACAAATGCAGCCACCTTGTCTGAACTCTGCATGTGTGTGTTTGTGTGTGTGCATGTAATAAATAAAAAGTACTGGGACTAGCGCTCTGAACTCCTGAAAATGCATTGGTGCCATGACAATATCCAGACCTTTGAAGGGTCATTGTGTTGGGAAGGAAACATTGCCTCCCCTTGATTCACTTGACACAGTCAGAATTTATGAAATCAGAAGGCTCTGAGCCCAAATAACCGAATGTATAAGTAAACCTAGAAAACCACTGTCAAGAAAATTGCATTTTAAGTGTGCTCTGGATGGTTATGGATTAATCGTGTAGTGCCCTGATGCACAATGGCAAGTTCCAAAAACCTAAAATCCCAGGGCACTGCTTTGTGTCCAATAAGCACTTCATGAATCTATGAAATAAGATTTGTTTCACCTCTACCTGGTATTAAAGGAGAGAAATATAGCCAACCAAGAATTACTGATCATTCTTCTAATAAGTGCTCAGAATCATTCTTCTAATAAGCCTGACTTTTTTAATAAGACTACCTTTTTAAGACTATAGACTATTTATTCTTCTGACTTGCAAAGTTTCCCATTGATACTAATTATATCTTGGCTCAAACAAATATTTTCTAAATTGATTCCTTCATAAGAAATGGCCTAGAACAGTCCTCAAATCAGAACAGTAGAGATCCTGTCCAATGAGATTGTGGTAAAGATACATCAGTTAGGTTTCCATTGAAATTCAAATAACCATTTATAACAGTGTAGGGCTGTATGACATAAAGCAGAAGGAGGAAGGACACAGAATTCAGCTATTTCTAACTGGATTTCAATAAGGGCATTGTGGTTTTGCATCATGGAAAATGTAATCAGATTGAAAATTCTCGAGATAGAAGAGAACAAGTTATGGAACTGGAGTATGTAGCAAAAGTAATCACTGGATATACCGAAAAATAATTTTAGTAAGTGTGTAGGAGAGCACAATGAAATTAACAGCTGGTTATTGCCTTGACACACATAAACTATTTGAAATAATGACATTATATGCCAAGTGTTATTTATGCTTGTGATGGCTTTAGGTAGCTCTTTGAAATTTGCTATGATCAAATATGATTCATTTTTTTCCATTGGTTTTCATACTCTTTTGAAAGGTTTTTTTCTTATTTTAGAATCTACAGATTTTCCTTTTTATATTGATATGTCAACTATAAGTGTATTATATTTTAAAACCACCCATGTTTGCTAATTTTCCATTTATCAACATTTATTATGAGTTTAAACTGATAAAAAGAAATCAGTTTTTTATAGTTATAAACAGTTATATAGTTATATATTGGGCCTCATATGTGGATAGTCTTAAATATTAACTGGAAGTAAAGATTTGCTGTTTAAAGAAAGCACTTAGTGTGGTAAATTCAATTCTCAAGTCATAGTTTAATCTAATCTAAAGAATTGTATCTGTTGCTTCTTATTCCGCCTAGGCTTTTGCACAGGTACATATTGTGATTCCATTATGTACTAGTTGTGCTCAGCGCTAGAGGGAGATAAGTCAGGAGCCTCATCCTCATGGTGGATACAGACGAGTACGATGCCTAAGGCCTACAGTAAAGAGAGTAGAATAACATTATCCCACTGCTTTTTTTACTGTAATGTTGAATCAAATTGATCTTAGGGACTGTCATAGGTAAAACAATAGTCAGAAAACCATTTGCTTTAGAAGAGCACAAGTTTGGCCTCAGGTTGGTTGGTCTCAGTTTTGAATGCCTAAATTTATTACAAATAAGACAAGCTTCATGAATTGTATATTATTGTGAAAGGGTGCTGAGCAAACAAAGAATATATGACTAATTTGGCTAATTAACGTCTGACTGAATTGCAGCTCAAAGTATCAACAAGTTTAAAATTTTTGGAATAATTTAATCCACTTAATCCTGGTTTCTTATCAGCATCTATTTACTAACATTTTTTTTTTTAAATGTGTTTGAAACTCTTGGATTAGTGGGAAGTGTTATGGTAAACTGATGAAATTATGCCTAGTAAAGCTGGGGCAAAGAAGAGCTCATAGTCATGGAGTGACCAAATGCAATTTAATTTATGGATTTTCCCCCAAAAATTATATAGATAAAATTTCTTTTTTGCAAGTTATGCATAAATTGCAGTTTGTTTGAAAAGAATTAACCCATATAAGTTACTAAAAGAGAAAAAATAGTGTTTTTATTTTTTCTGATCAATTTTTCTATTAACAATACAATCTTATACTGCTTAACCAGGGGAATAAATTCTGAAAATATCTCATTAGGTGATTTTGTCATGGTGTGTGTGTGTGTGTGTGTGTGTGTGTGTGTTGGTGCTGATGCAGTGTTGGACAAGGCTGGCCTAGGGGTGGGTGATATGTGTGAATAGGGAAGGCATGAGATGGCCTAGTTCCATTTCACTCACACTTGGATTCCCTTTCTGACCAAAGTCAGAATCCTGGGCATCTCCTTGATTTTCCCCGTTCCCTCACCTTATTTTCTCACCTACATTGCCCCATGAACATTAACCTCAGATTACTGTTGATTCTTCTTATCCGGCCTTTCCTGTTCATTACCACTGCTTATCTTTAGTTCCTGCCTTAGTCAGGCCTTCATCATTTCCCCTTAGATTATGACTATAGCTATTTTATTTCCTCTTCTCATATGATCAATTTTAACACTATTATTACAGCAATCTTGCGGAAATTCAAATGCACCTTTTTTCAGATTAAGTTTACTCAGTGGCTCCCTGCTGTCTATACCAAAGAGAATAAAGCCCAAACTCCTTAGCATGGTATGTGACCTGACTCTGGGTTCAATTTTGACCATCTCCCACATATTCCCTATGCTTCAGCCATACACAATCACATGTGTTATTTTCCTATTTCTTAAATTTGTTCTTTCTTTGATCAGTACTGTGGCCACGCAGCAGCCTACCCGTCTGTCTCCTTGTACCTGCCCCCAAAGAAAGGAGAGTCTGTGAGACGGATGCTTTCAGGGACTTTGCTTCACCTTTGTGTTTACACCTTATGTTTCCCTGTTTGGCCCCAAAAAGATGGCTGGTCAGCGAATGATGAGTAAGATTCCTCAAGCCAGGCACAGTCGAGTGGGGACCAACAGGAGAACCCACAGGGTTCATAGAGGTGGGCACAGCCCCCAGCCTTCCCCAGGCTAAGGAAAGCCTCTGCCTCTGTGGCTGCCTTCCTTCCCAAAACCTGCAAGGGAAGTGATTCAATGGTGTGCTCTCCATCTATTCATATGCATATAGAATTTATCCCTTGGGGAAGTACAAACATCCTGAGACTTACAGTTCTGCTGCCTACAGGCAACGGTGATTGGCTTGAATCAGTTTCCTATTATGATGTGTGGGATTCACAGATCATGGGATTGACAAGCTTTATCTCCTTTACTTCCCCACCTAACTAATAAAAGCTAATGTGTAGGCCGATTAGGCCAGTCCTTGAGACTGCACTTCCTTCTGCCCCGCTTAACTCTATTCATGGCTACTGTCTTTTCTTAATCTTGCACCGCCCTCCTCCCTCCCCACAGCCCTCATCGTGCAGGATGCGACATGTACCTTTTCAAATGATGTTTCATTCTGCTTTCCCCCACCATAGCCTCAATTCCCATTTCTTTAAGACTCAGCTTTGCATGTTGGCACGCATACCCACCCCACGCCGCCCTCCACCACTAACTACATCCAATCTGGGGTAGATGACAGTCTTCTAGTCCTATTTATGCCCTATGTGTATCTCAGCGTATGATATTTTGAACTCATTCCCTAAGCAAATTATCAGTACCATGGAATCATTCAACTGAACCCTTTACAGGCTGGCTCTTCATGGCCAGCATCTTCCATAGTGCCAAGTAGTGACAGACAAATGGTAAATGCTTCTTGAATGAATGAAGTAGTGATTAATAAATGTTTGTATTTACTTATATGATATGTGTATTAAGCCAATATTAATATTTATTAACTATTTCCTATCTGATTGTGGATGCCTGTGACCTAGCAAGCCTAAGCTCTCCAAGAAATACACCACATATTGTATTTCTGTTGACTATGCTCACCTCATCTCATAACATTTTCTATTTATTTTTTATTTTTTTTTAATTAAAGTTTATTGGGCTGACAATTGTTAGTAAAGTTACATAGATTTCAGGTGTACAATTCTGTAATACATCATCTATATATCACATTGTGTGTTTACCACCCAGAGTCAGTTCTCCTTCCATCACCATATATTTGATCCCCTTTACCCTCAGCTACCACGCCCCTTCCCCCTTCCCCTCTGGTAACCACTAAACTATTGTCTATGTCTATGAGGTTTTTTTTTCTTCATTTGTTTGTCTTGTTCTTTTGTTGTTTTCAGTTTTATATACCACATATCAGTGAAATCATATGGTTCTCAACTTTTTCTGTCTGACTTATTTCACTTAGCATAATAATGTCAAGATCCGTCCTTGTTGTCACAACTGGTACTATTTCAACTGCATACCTATACACTAACAATGAAATCTCAGAAAAAGAAATACAAAAAAAAATTCCTTTTGCAATTGCAACAAAAAGACTAAAATATCTAGGAATAAACTTAACCAAGGATGTGAAAGACCTATACACTGAAAACTGTAAGAAATTTTTAAAAGAAATTGGAAAAGACACAAAGAAATGGAAAGACATTCCATGTTCATGGATTGGAAGAATCAACATAATTAAAATGGCCATATTACCCAAAGCAATATACAGAATTAATACAATCCCCATCAAAATCCCAATGGAATTTTTTAAAAAAATAGAACAAAAAAATCATCAGATTTATATGGAACCACAAAAGACCTCGGATAGCCAAAGCAATCCTAAGAAAAAAGAACAATGCTGAGGGTATCACACTCCCTGATTTCAGCTTGTACCAAAGGGCAACAATAATCAAAACAGTATAGTATTGGCAGAAAAACAGACACACAGATCAATGGAATAGAATTGAGAACCCAGAATTAAACCCACATAAATATGGACAGATAATTTTTGACAAAGAAGCCAAAAACATACAATGGAGAAAAGATGGCCTCTTCAGTAAATGGTACTGGGAGAGCCACATACAAAAGAATGAAACTAGACTGCTATCTGTCACCATGTACCAAAATTAACTCAAAATGGATCAAAGACCTAAACATAAGACTTGAAACAATAAACTGCATAGAAGAAAACATAGGTACTAAACTTATGGACCTTGGGTTCAAAGATCATTTTATGAATTTGACTCCAAAGGCAAGGGAAGTAAAAGCTAAAATAAATGAATGGCATATATCAAACTAAAAAGCTTCTGCACAGCCAAAGAAACCATCGACAAAATAAAGAGGCAACATTTTCTGTTTATTAAGTACATTGAAATTGCATCACTGAGAACAGCAACCTGGTCTTTGTATTACATCTTTAGAGAGATGTATTATTTCAGGTTAAGAATTAACACTTATTCCTGTGTTCTCCTTCATAATAGGAAATTAAAACAGCAGTGCCTTGACAAGAATTAGACCGTCAAGGTCATGGGGCAGTATGAAGTACAACACCGAGAGGGCTTGCTGAAAGGAGGACAGAAAAGGGATGATGTATTCAGAAAGCAGACTTTGCCTGCTTCGTCACTTTGCCTCAGGCTAATTCAAATACCAAAATATTTACTGTGTGAAAGCCTCATGCATTTGTCATCTTCCTGCTTTTTCTATTTCTAACTGACATAGATGCCCAAAGCCCAATATTAATAGACAATGATTAAAGACTTAATAATTAAAACCAGAAGTTATATGGGTGATTTTAAAAAGCTTAGAGCAGTGATGAAACAGAGTAGGAGAGCATAATGACATTTGAAGGCAGGTAGGGTTTGAGTCATCCCAGTCTCTGTGGGTTAAAGAGGGCTGTCTGTTTAAATCACAAATGCATGCCATGTGATCTGCCCTAAAATTATTTTATGGATAAATGAAGAGAAAGCAAGTGTTAAAGCCAAGATGTTTAAATGCAGGATTTCTTAGTGTCATGCTTTTGTGCTGTAGAGGTAATGGAGTTTTCTTACACTTCTCTCTTTAACTGCCTCCTTCCCCCACCCTGAATTTAGCCATATGCATTGTACTAAACAAAGCTTATTGCAGTTGCCTATTTACTTGTCTGTTTCCCGTGGTAGATTATAAATTCCTTGAGAATATTGACAGTTTTTATCTACAGTTATATCTCTGCTACCTAGCAATGTACCTAATACAATACATTGGTTCTGAATTAATGAATGGAACAAATACTCTTTTCTACTGTTCATGCCAACTCTGAGGTTTCCTGAAACTTTGTTTCATTTTTGTTGAGTGTGTGCACGTGCACACTATATATTTTTTTTATGTTGTTATTTATGGCCAAAAAAATTACACTAGGTTGACTATTGGGGAATAATGTGTTATTAAATAGAATTCGGAAGATGGAAGGGGAGCTGATTAGTGTTTCCATATATGTTTGTATTGTTTTATGTGGCTATCACAAGCGTGTCTTATTTTTGCAAAAGATAAAAAATACACATGCATAATAGACACACAACAGGAATTATGGAATAGAGACAGAGAATGGGGATAAAAAATAAAAAGCTTGGACTTAGAGCCATCTTTTTTCCTGCATTCCATAGGATCACTAGCAACTCTACCATCCAGGTTCCTCTAGTGGAGATCAGAATCCGAGCTCTGCTTCATTTTTCTCTTGGAAGACATGAGACTGGAATTAGTTGTTGGTGCCATTACATCCTAAAGCAAGAATAGGTAGAGGAAAACTCAATGAACAGTAACTCCATTTAAAAAATGGTGCTTTGCCATCTCATTCATTATTATAGTTTTAACTACTTGTGTACTGTTGATTTTCAAATTTCTATTTTCGTCCTGTCGTCTTTCATGAGCTCCAGGTCTCTATATGCAATAGATAAGTGAAGCTCTCCCCTCGAGTATTTTACAGAACTTTGTATTATTACGATGTTATTGTCTCCCTCCTACTTTTCCCTGCCCCCCAGATCTGTTTTTCTATTGAATCTTCTCTATCTCAGCTAAAATCTTTAGATCATTCTTCACTCTTCTTCTCCCTCCACAATCTAAATACTCAGTAGCTCCTGCTGATTTCACCTCCTAGTTTTTCAAACCTATCCCCTCCCTCTAGTCTTACCATCTTTGTTCTAAGACTTAAGTCCTTCCCTTCACCTTTTTCATCTAGACTAGTGTGCTGGTCTACTGATTCACTTTCTGGACTCCAATCATGCTTCCTGCATCCACTCCTGTAACAAAAATTGTTACAACAATGCATTCATAACTATATCACTCCCTACTCAAGGCTGCTCCAGCTCCATCACTTGCCTGGTCCTTTGTGTGTCCATGTCACTGAATTGCTTTAGTTTCATCGCCTAGAGCACTATTCTTCCATTTTTCACTAAGGCAACAGTTATACCAGGCTTTATTTCCTCTAAGAATTCTTCCTTAATCCCATTTGCCAATCCCCCAGTTCCATCCACACACGCTTATTCCCTTTCATTCTGGGCAAAATTCTAGCCCTGTTTATTCTTCAAAAGCCTGGGACTATCTATCTCTGTCAAACATTCACTGTGGAATCAAGGTGAGGCTTTTTTTTTTTTTTTTTTTTTTCTGTTTCCTACATTGTAGCTGGTTGTTCAGTAGATATTTTAATATCATTGCAGAAAGAATAAAACAGTGCCCTTAGATAGATATCATAATTCAGGTGTAGACAGACAATGTTAAATTATTTGAATTAGAAAAAAAAGAAATAAAAGTTGTGGGTAACTAAGGAATTGGTTAATGATTCTAGTTCTTGATGGTAATTATAATCAGAAGATAAGACTGGGGACTTTTTGTCCACTAGAGATAAAGTAGAACAAATTATTTGATTTTTCAGTGAAATACACACATGCATACAGGCCTGTGTACATTTGTGTACACACATTATATGTATAAAAATTAGGAAGAGTTATTCCAACTGAAGAGTACCTCTCAGATATAGGGAGAGGCAGTTCTATTTTTGGCTCTCCCATCAAATGATTTTGTGACCTTAGAGATCGGTCTTCCTTTATTTGAACCTGTTTCCTTCCCTTAGAAAAATAGCTATGTATCTCTGGTGCAGTGTAGGATGCTGGTCAGTTGTATTGTTTAAAACTGTAGTAATCTTTAACCTACTTTAATCCACAGTCTCTACTTCACTGTTTGCAATGAAGAAACAGAGGGAATATAGAGGGAATGGGGGAAATATCACTTGTTCCACCCTTCTCTCTCTCCCTCTCCCTCTCTCTGTCCCTCTGTCTTTCCCTCTCTCTCCCCCTCTCTCCCCCATCTACAGAGAAGTATGAATTTTAATAAGCTTTATTTCAAAAAACATTACATGGGGTAGTTACTAATAATTCCTCTATTAAAAACCTTTCAGTATATTATACAACCTTTAAAGTTAAGAAAGCATTATAAGTCTGTGATAGTCAGGGGTCTCCAGAGAAACAGAACCAGTAGGATATAGAATAGATAGATAGGTAGGTAGGTAGATAGATAGATAGATAGATAGATAGATAGATAGATAGATAGATAGATAGATAGATAGATAGATGAATATAGATATAATCTACGTCTAGCAATCCATAGATATAATCTATATCTATCTATCTAGCAAAAACCGCAATTACTTTTGCACCAACCTAATATCTATCTATCTGATTTCTTTTAATAATTTGTCTCATAATTATGGGGACTGGCAAGTCCAAAATCTGCTAGGCAGGACAGAATCTAGAGACCCAGGAAAGACTTAAAGTTGCAGTTGAGTTGAAGATGGTATATTGGCAGAATTCCCTCTTCCTGGCGGGGAGGTCAGTCTTTTCCTTGAGGCTTTCAACTGATTAGATGAGGCCCATCTACAGGATTGGAGGAGAATCTGTTTTTATGTTGATCTCATCTAAAAATACCTTGACAACAACATCCAGGCATATTTGCCCAAATATCTGGGTACTGTGGCCTAGCCAAGTTGATACATAAAATTAATCCTTACCATATCTAAACCATACAAATTAAATATCATTGGGCAAATTCGAATAGAAAATCGTAATGGGAAGGAGAGAAAGATTTATTAGAAAACTTTAAAATTTCAGAGCGAAAATTTAACCAATGTGCTGCTTCTGATTAACTATCATTAAAACTATATTTTGGGTATAGTTTTAATGGGTATATTTTGGGTATATCTTAAATTGTTTTTTCTTCTGAGAATTATGAATTTACTCCAGTGTAGTCATACCATACATGTATTGCTTTTTGTTTAAAAGATCACTAAAATGAGTACATTGTTTATGTCCTTTAAACAAACATATGTTGACAAAATAAGATTCATTATGTTTTTTAGCATTTTCAGTAAAATATGTAACCAATTAAATACTAAAGTAGTACCTTTTTTAGTACATGTGCTGTCAAAGTGAGCACAAAAGTAGTCCCTTTTGTTAAAAAAAACACAAGTTTCCTGGAGAAGCTAATTTACTCTTTTTGAGTGTTCCCTCCATCCCTATAAATCTTTTTTTGTGTTTTGTATAACATTTGGTAGAATTGCTAAATTTGTAAAGAAATAGGTGATTTTGCAGTACTTCTGAAAAAGCAGATACATTTAATTAGGAAGTTTTGAAATTTTTATTGTAAAATCTAGTTTACTTGGTAAGATGAAGTAAAAACAATTTAAAGAGGGCAAAATTAGGAATGTGATCATAATGGATATATTTTTTACTATAAAAATATTGAACCAAATCATTGACTGGTTTATTTTTTTACATAGTTTTAAAAGCAGTATGTTAAGTAATTTTTCTGAAATTATACTATGCCAGTTCCTCTAATGTATCTACATTGCTATTTCTGAATAACTAACTATATTATGTGTTAGATGCAATTGTGTTTAAAATTAGCTTTCCTGATGGTCTTGCAGCAATTCCTTGATAATTTAGGTCAGCAAAGAAAGTGCCAGTGTACTGGGTCAGCACAGTTCTCATTGTTCTTGTTCAGCAGCTGCAGGCTAAGAACAGGACATAATTCTCTCCCCCACTCACAGAGCAGTATACTCAATTATCACATAGAATTTACATATTATGAAAGTAAAGAGCAAAAAAATCATTTTTTTCCATGAGATTACTTGCTATCTGTCTATATGGTGTTTGATTTGTAGCATGAAAGATCAGAAACAATATTGACTTTTCGGATATAGCTTCTATAAATATGTATGGAAAGCGTTTTGGTATTCTTAATATTATCTCATATTATGAGGTAGAAAGAGTTCACTTTTGTAAGCGTAATCAATAGGTTCTTATCTATCATGAGAATTTTAAAAAATAAGGAGTGGCAGTGAGAGCCAAATAAATTATTTTGAAATTATCTCTACAATTATCATCTACACGAGTGTTTTTCAGCTTCTTTTCATCATTGGTCCTTTAACAGTCCTATATAGATAATTTTCTTCCCTATTTGCTGTGTTTTCCTCTTCACATGAAACTTTAATACCTTGGATATACTGTACTGTGTTTCTCTACTCTGGCCTTTGGAACATAAACCATGGTAATATCTAAGATTTTTCACTTCCTGCAAGAAACAATCCGCATGTAAGAATGCACGACTTCTTCTTTTTAGATCTTGTCCATCAGATTTAAAAATGAATAAATTTATACTAAAGGGATTAAGATTTTTTCCTCAGAAACCGAATTTTCCAAGAAAAATCCACTTCCCAGCCTCCCTTAAAATGGTTTAATTTTTTCCCTTTTTAATAGTTTGATTTAACATAGATTTATTTACAACTAAAAACATCCTAAAAGATTATTGATTATTTAGGACCCAGATAGACTTTTTGAAGGTTTCAGGATGATATAAATCCATTGTATATCAGAGCTTTGGTCAATGGAATCAAGATCTAGAAGTTTTATTACTGAATGTGGCTCCTAGCTATATCAGATTAATATATATGTAAATCTTTTTGACAATATCAATATATATGCTTATAGATCTCTGGCCAAAATTATCATGATTTCTTGAACTCTTAATAAAATTCCACTTGAAAAATCAGAATATCTTGCTAAAGAGGAGAGACAATATATACATATCTATACTGATATTATTAAAAAGTCTATGACTAATTGCCAAGCTACCCACATATTTTATTGTTGGAATGGAGATGTACGTTTTTACTTAGTATTACACATAAATTTTAATTTCAAAAACTAAGACAACAGCCAAATAGTTTATTTAAATATTTCATTTTTAATGGATAAAACTAGAAGAGGATGTTTTATTGACTATAAAATTATAAAGAGCAGAATTAAATAAATTTCTTTTTTATTTTTAAGTCTCTGCTCATACTAAGCAGTGGATAGCTCAATTTAGTAATATGAAATTTCATTTATGTGTGGTAATTATACATATACATATGCATATTTTTCCACTGCCAATTAGATTATTTGTATCTTGATAGCTTTATTAAGGCATAAATTACATACAATTAAGTTCATTCATTTTAGTTGTATAATTCAATGATTTTAAGTACATTTATATAGTACATCATTCCAATCCAGTTTTTAGACATTTCCCATCACCTCAAAAAGGCCCTTTTAGGCTGTTTGCAGTCAATTCTTGTTCCCACTTCCAAGTCCCAGGCAACCACTAATCTGCTTTCTGTCTCTATAGATTTGCCTTTTCTGAGTTTTTCATAATAATGGAATCTCCTCTCTGGGTTTAGTGTGCTATTCCATTTCTCGATTTTTAAGGTGGAAACTTAGGGTACATATTTGAGGTCCTTCTTTTATAATACTGGTGAGCAAAGGTATAAATTTTCTTCTTAGCCTTGGTTTGCCTGCATCCTATAAATTTTGGTATGTTATACATTAGTTTTCATTCTGTTCAAAATATAGTCTAATTTTCCTTTTTGTTTCTTCTTTGACCCATAGGTTATTCAGAAGTGTTTTGTTTAACTTCCAAATACTGGGAAATTTCTCAGATTTCTTTCTGTTGTGATCATAGAACACACTGTATAGTTGTTATCCTTTAAATGTATCGAGATTACTTTATAGTCTAGCGTACGAGGTCTGACAATTACATTCGTGAACTTGCTACTGTGCACTGACATGGCAGCACTGTACAAACAGCTTGGTAAACTTTTATAACCTTGGTATATCAGTGTCTCACAGTTGTGTTCGTGTCGTTGTGTGGCGGTGTCTTGCTGAGTGCTATTCATTATTGCTGTTGCGTGATTTTGTGGGCCATCGTGAGAATGTCTGAGCTTGAATTAGAGCAACGAACAAACATTAAATTTCTTGTTAAACTTGGCAAGTCTGGAAGTGAAATCAGGGACATGTTAGTACAAGATTATGGGAATAATGCCATGAAGAAAACAACAGTGTACAAATAGATGAAACGTTTTTCCGAGGGGAGAGAATGTGTCACTGATGAAGAGAGGTCAGGATGGCCAGTAACCAACAGAACTGATGAAAACATTGCAAAAATCTGTTGAATTGTATGTCAAAATCTTTGGCTGACTGTGAGAAGCATAGCCAACCAAGTAAACATCGATAGAGAAACTGTTAGGAAAATCTTAACTGAAAATCTTAGCATGAGAAAGATATGTGCAACAATGGTCCTGAAGCAGCTCACTGATGAACAAAAGCAAAGGAGAGTTGAAGTTTGCCAAGACCTTTTGCTGAGGCAAGATGATGATTTAGGCTGTGTTATCACAATGATGAAACATGGGTGTACCAATTTGACCCTGAAACAAAGCATCAATGTGCAAATGAAAGTCAGCCAATTCTTAACGACCAAAAAAGTTCCATCAGTCCAAATCAAGAGTCAAAACGATATTGCTAACCTTTTTTTTATTATCAGAGGGATCATTCATTATGAATTTTTAACCACTGGACAAACAGTTAACGAAGTTTACTATTTGAGAGTGCTGAAAAGGCTGCATGAAAAAGTTAGATGAAAATGATCTGAACTTTTTGCCAACAATTTGTGGCTCTTGCATCATGACAATACACCAGCTCACACAGCACTGTCGGCAAGGGAGTTTTTAGCCAGTAAACAAATAACTGTATTGGAACACCTTCCCTACTCACCTGATATGCCCCCCAGTGACTTCTTACTTTACTTGAAGGTAAAGGAAATACTGAAAGGAAAACATTTTGATGACATTCAGCACATCAAGGATAATACAATGACAGCTCTGATGGCCATTCCAGAAAAAGAGTTCCAAAATTGCTTTGAAGGGTGGACTAGGTGCTGGAGTTGGTGCATACAGTGTTTCCCCCAAAATAAGACCTACCCCAAAAATAAGTTAAGATTGTCAGACAGAAGGACGCATTTAGTACATTATGACGATGTTCCAGAAGAAGATGACATGACTATATTTGAATAAATGTAGATTTTTGTACATGAAAAAATAAGACATCTCCTAAAATATGACCTAATGCATCTTTTAGAGCAAAAATTAATATAAGACCCGGTCTTATTTTCGGGAAAACACGGTAGGTTCCCAAGGGGAGTACTTCAAAGGTGACTGTAGTGATATTCAGCAATGAGGTCTGTAGCACTTTTTTCTAAGAAGAATTCTCAAACTTAATTGGCAGACCTTGTATAGTCTATTTTGGAACATATTCTATGTGAACTTGAGAATTATGTGCATGTTGCAATTGTTAGGGGACGTATTCTGTAAATGCCAGTTACTTCAAGTTCGTTGATACATTGTTCAAAGTCTCCTAAAGCTTGATTTTCTGTCTAGTTCTAGCAATTATTGAGAATGGGGTATTGAGGTTTCCAACTATTATCATCAAATTGTCTGTTTCTCATTTTGACTCTGTCAGTTTTTGGTTTGTGTACTTTGAAGCTCTGTCATTAGGTGTGTAAACATTTATAATTGTTATATACTCCTTTGTATTGACCCTTTCATCATTATGAAATGTTCCTCTTTGTCTCTAGTTAACAATTTTGTCTCAATATCTGCTTGGTCTGATCTTAGTACAGCCACCCCAGCTCTTCAATGGTTACTATATGCATGTTATATGCATATCTATTGCCATCCTTTCACATTCATCCTATTCATGCTTTGAATCAAACTGTGTCTTTACTAGACAGCCTATCGTTCAATCTTGTTCGTGTTTTTTTTTTAATTCCAGATGGACACTCTATATCTTTTGATCATAGTATTTAATTCGGTGATATTTAATGTTATTATTGATATGGTTGAATTTATATCTTTTAATTTCTTTTTCTCTATGTCTCATGTCTTTTCTGTTCCTGTCTTCCTCTTACTTAATGCTACCTTTTGGGGTATTAAATAGATATTTTCTAGTGTGCCATATTAATTCCTTTGTTGGTTTCTTTACTACATTTTAGTATTATTTTTCTCAGAGGTTGCTGTAGAAATTATAATATGCATCTTGATTTACCACAATCCACTTTAGGTTAATATTAATATTAATTTAATTCCAGTAACATTTAGAAATTATGCTGCAATGTAGTTGCAATAAAAAACTAAATACTGAAAGGCACAACAGCTTATATGGACCTTAAGAGAATTATGCTGAGTGCAAAAAGTTAATACCCAAACATTACATACTTTATGATTCCATTTATATAACACTCTTGAAATAACAAAATTATATAGGTAGAGACAAGATTAGTGGTTACTAGGAGTTAGGGATAAGGGATGTGTGGCTCTAAAGGGATAGCACAAAGGAGCCATATGGTTATGGGAAGTTCTGGATTTTGATTGTTCTGTTGGTTACACAAATCCACACATGTGCCTGTCAGTAATATATAATAAGTTTTATATATATATATATATATATAACTTATTATATATTACTATATTACTGTCAGTAATATATAAGTTATATATATAACTTATATATTACTATATATATATAATATTGTTACAATGAATATTATTATATTACATTATACAATGACTGAATATTATTCAATCTTAAAAAAGAAAGAAACCTTGTTCTCTGTGACAACATGGATGAACCTGGGAGACATTATGCTAAGTGAAATAAGCTAGACACAGAAAGACAAATACTGTATGTTCTCACATATACATGTAACCTAAAAAACGTTGAACTCATAGAAGCAAAGAGTAGAAAAGTAGTTAACAAGGGCTAGGGGGTGGAAGAAGTGGGGAGATGTTGGTCAAAGGGTACAAACTTGCACTTATAAGATGTATGTAAGTTCTGGGAATCTAGTGAATAGTATGGTGACCATAGTTAATACTGTATTGTATTCTTGAAAGTTGCAAGGAGAGTAGATCCTAAGTGTTCTCATCACCACACACAAGAATGGGAACTATGTGAGATGATGAATGTGCTGATCAGCTTGATTGTTGTAATCATTTTATAATATATTCATATATCCAATCACCACATTGTACATCTTAAAGATACACAATTGTCATTTGTCAATTATACCTCAGTAAAGCTGGAAAAACACCCAAACTTCTTACCTGAGCTCACTAGGATTGATCAGGTTCCTGCTTTTCCATCTTCATCTTCTGTAACTTTCCTTCCCATTCCCTATGCTGCAAACATACTGGCTTTATGATTTGTTTCTCAAATATGTCACACTCGTCTCTGAAGGCCTTTTTTGCATCTTTTCCTTCTTTTAGAATAATTCTGCCTGCAGGTCTTGCATGATGAGTTTGTTGTAATTTTTCATATTTGTGCTCAAATTGAATAATAACATGATCACCCAATTTAAAGGAGATTCTTCAGTCATTTGTCACCCTATTGTCTTCACAGAACCAATTATTATCTGAAATTATATTGTTAACTTTTTTGTTGGCCTGTATTTTGTTTGTTTTCCTCCAACTCTAGAATATCAGCTTCATAAAAAAGGCATATTGCCTGTTTTACTTTTTTGTATTTTATCCTGAGTATCTAGAAAAGTGCCTGAATCTAGTAGGCCCTTTGTAAAGATTTGTTGAATGAACAGGTTATGCTTTCTGTTATTCTAGCTGATGCTTACAGAAGACAAATTTTTAATTAAAAACTCCAGTCCTGGGCCAGCCCATATATAGATGATGTTTATAACATACCAACTCTCAAAGTATTGGCTAAACTTGAGATGCTATGGGATGAGAGAAAGCTAGAAGCATAGGCACATGCCTCCTACCATCTACATTTCTTAGTGCACTGGGGTTGTGGAATCCTGGAAATAGGGAGCAGATGAGCCCTGCCCTCTGGGGCGGGGGCTCAGTTTGTTGTTCAGTGGAAGGTGCTGTGACTGTGATGTAGTTGGCCATCTGACTGGCAGACATATGAGGTGACATTTGCTGCTCTTGCAGACATGTCAGTCATAGAGTAGAAGGGTTCTCTGTGGTTTTCTTAGAGTACATGCTACTCCAATGCTCCAACTCTCATTTTACTTGGAAGTAGAGAATTACTTGTATAATTGCTTGAGTAAATAATTCATTTGTACCACAGTTATGTATTGAGAGTCTTAAATGTTCCAGGCATGATTTAGACACTGGTAATTCAAAAGGGAAAAAGAAAAAAGCAGACAAAAACTCTTATCCTATGAAGTTTGTTTTCTAATGGGAATCCAAACATAATAAAGAATAAATGGTATGTGTATCATTTATCCTATATATGATATATGTACATATATATATACATATCCTATATATGATATATGTACATATATATATATGTACATATATATATATATATATATATATATATATATGATATACCAGGGGTGCCAAAAATGTATATACATGATTTGTAGTCATCTTTTGTTATAGGTATATATTGAGTATTAAAATTTTAATAGTTTCTTCTTTTCTTAAAATGCATACACATTTTTTTGGCACCTTCTGTGTATGATATATATATGTATAGCATATATGAGGTCTGACAATTAAGTTCGTGAACTTGTTGCAACAATGTTGCTAACCTTTTCTGATATCAGAGAGCTCATTTATTATGAATTTTTAACAACTGGACAAACAGTTAATCAAGTTTACTATTTGGAAGTGCTGAAAAGGCTGCATGAAAAAGTTAGACGACCTGAACTTTTCACCAATAATTCATGGCTCTTGCATCACAACAATGCACCAGCTCACATGGCACTGTCTGTGAGGGAGTTTTTAGCCAGTAAACAAACAACTATTGGAACACCCTCCCTACTCACCTTATCTGGCCCCCAAAATGACTTCTTTCTTTTCCCAAAGATAAAGGAAATATTGAAAAGAAGATATTTTGATGCCATTCAACACATCAAGGGTAATACGATGACAGCTCTGATGGCCATTCCAGAAAAAGAGTTCCAAAATTGGTTGAAAGGGTGGACTAAGTGCTGGCTTTGGTGCATAGCTTCCCAAGGGGAGTACTTTGAAAGTGACCAAAGTGATATTCAGCAATGAGGTATATAGCACTTTTTCTAGGATAAGTTCACAAACTTAATTGTCAGATATATAGTCGTATATAGTATATCATTTATGATGGGGGTGGTGAATCCTATGCAGAACAGTAAGGTATAGAATAATAAGACTCTATCTTAGAAGGTGACATTTGAGTTCCTGAATTGGGAAGGGGGAGGGTTATCTTTGTGGGGGAACAAGAAATGAAGAGTCTTGGTGGCATGTACTTGGTATAGTCTAGAAAGAGCAAGGAGGCCAGTGGACTAAACAGAACAAACAAGTGGGATAATAGTAAGGTATGAGGTCCAGAAAATATAGGGTCTTTTGGAGCAGAGCAATATCATGATATAACTTAAGATTTAGAAATCACTTAGGTCTCTGCACTAGACCTATACTGTAGAGAGCATGGCCAGAGTAGACATATAGAAAACTATTTCTAGAATCCACGCCAAGTATAATAATGAGCTAGATTAGGATGGTAATAGTGAAGGTGGTGTGAAGTGCTTAGATTCAGGATGTATTTTGAAAGCAGAACCAACAGTATTTTCTGACATGATATATGAGAGAATGAGAGGAGAAAATCATGACATCAATATTTTGGCTTTTGTTACAAGAAATACAAAGTTGTCAATTTTGGACATAGGAAAATAATGGAATGGGTATATTTGGTGGCTCATCAGGTGTTTAATTTGGCACATGTAAAGTTTAAGTTGCCTGTTAGTTCTCTATTTGCAATGTAGAGATTTATAATGGCTGTTGGATACAAACATGACATTAAGAGAAGAGTTCTGGACTAGAGATATAAATTTGGGAGTTGTCAGTGGACAGACAATTTTTAAACTGGGCAGACCGGGTAGATTTACCAACAGAATTAGTAGACAGAGAAGAGAAGTCTCTGAGAAATAAAGAGGAAGCTCCAAATGAGACTGAGAAGGAGCCACTCATGAGAGAAAAGGAAAACTAGAAAAGTTGATGAAGTAAAGAAGGTATTAAGGACCAGTGTGATCGCTTCTATCAAAGGTGGCCATTGTGTCAGGAATGACAGATATGCAATGAAGATTAACAACAGACCTCTAGACTGAGGAATGTGGATGCCATTGGTGATCTTGACAAGAGCACTTTAGGTGGAGCTGGTGGAGGGATCAGAGCTGTGATTGGGGCCGATTCGAAACAGCTGTGTAGTGGGAGTGTTAGAGACAGCAAACACATACAACCCTTGAGAAGATTTCTATAAAGGGAGCAGAAGGGAAAGCAGAGAGTAGTAGCTAGAAGAGTATGGAGGATTCAGAGAAGATTTCTCTTTCTTTTTGTAACTTTTTATTTTGAAATGATAGATTTACAGGAAATTGCAAAAATGTACAGGGAAGTCCTGTGTATCCTTAACCCAGTGTCCCTTCAGAGGTTATTAAGATTTTAGCAGTTATACATTCATTCATGTGTATGTGTGTGTTTGTGTGTGATTTATGCAATTTTATCACATATGTAGATTTGTGTAACCACCAGAAGAAATCAAGATCCATAAGTTTCCATAACCACGTGACTCCCACATGCTACCTCTTTAAAGCCACGCATCCCTCATCCCTAACCCCTGGCAACAACTAATCTTTTCTCTACCTGTATAATTTTGTTGAAACCTATGTAACTTTACTAAGCATTGTCACTCCAATAAGCTTTCATTAAAAAAAAAAGAAAAGTAAAAAAAAAAAAAAAAAGAACGTTATACAAATGGAATCGTAGAGTATATAGCCTTTGGGAACTGACTTTTTCACTCAACATAATTCTCTTAAGATTCATCCAAGCAGTATACCTGTCACTAGTTACCATGTTTCCCTGAAAATAAGACCTAGCCATACCATCAGGTATAATGCGTCTTTTGGAGCAAAAATTAATATACGGTCTTATACTATAATAAATATAATATAATAATATAATACCTGGTTTTATTATACTATACGACTGGGTATAATATAATATAATATAATATAATATCAGGTCTTATATTAATTTTTTCTCCAAAAGATTCATTAGAGCTGATGGTCCAGCTAGGTCTTATTTTTGGGGGAAACGGTAGTTCCTTTTAATTGCTGAATGGTATTCCATGGTATGCATTTACCTATTGAGGGATATCTGGACTGTTTCCAGTTTGGGGCTATTATGAAGAAAGTTGCTCTGAACAATTGTGTACAGGTTTTTATGTGAACATAAGTTTTCATTTATCAGGGACAAATGCCCAAGAGTGCAATTGCTGGATAGTATGTTATTTGCATGTTTAGTTGTATAAGATGCTACCAACATGTTTGCTAGAATGGCTGTACAATTGCACATTTCCACCAGCAATGTATGAATGACCCAGGTTCTCCACATCCTGACCAGCATTTTGTGTTTTCACTCTTTTTTATTTTAGCTATTCTGATGTGTGCATAGGGAGAGATTTCTTTTTAAGACGAGATTAATTGCAGAAAAGTCGGAGCTTACCTGTACCTCCAGCTTGAGGATTGTTAAAACCCTGCCCATATTTTAAAATATTGAACAGCTTCTGTGACGTGTATATATAGATCTGATGTTTGTTTAAAAGAAGATTGTGCTTAGTAGATATGGAGATGTGGAGATCTTCTCAATCTGTGCCATGAAGGACAGTGAGCTGTGCTTTTCACAGAGCACTTCCGCCCCCGTACGGGTCGTCAGTAGGAGCAATAGCCAGTGCGCATTTTTATTATGCCTCTGCTTGAAAGCTGATTCATCTGAGTCATACACACTTGGGTACTAAAACTACTCATCCCCTAGGGTGAAATGTGATGGCAGCAACCTAGGAATTGTACCTTTGGGTTCTTGTATTGTTTTAATCTATAGATTTTATTTGTCAAAGGGACAGAGATTATTTAACTTCAAAGTGCCTACAAGTTGATGCAAGCTTAATACCGATGAGCCCAATACTAACCTACAGGATAAAAAAAAAATTTTGAAAAACAGTTTAGAAAAAAATATATAGTTCAATATATGTACATTAATATATACAAAAGTAATATATATTATATATAAATAATATATTATGCATATTATTTTTGTATATATTATATATTTAACTATATGTTTAAAATATAGAGGTTCAAGATTTCTACGTTTTTAGATGTAAAATGCTTTTCATTCTTATTCTGAAAATAATGTTTCCTCTAATCTAAATTTGTTTACCATAAAAAAACATTAACCGGAAGCAAAAGGCTGCAGAGAGTTTTTTATATTGAAGAGGAAATAATCTTGCGATGGAGAAAGCAAGATCTGAAAAGTGTCAATCCCGGCTGCAGCCTTGTGGGGACCAGAAGGAGGCTGTGCTGTGGTTGTTTTCCTCAGTGTGGGGCTCCCTCTTGAAGCTGCTTGTAATAACTTGACTGAACAGATGTTGCCATTTCAGGTCATTTGAATCATGTCAGCTGGGGAAGGGCGGTCCACAATGTATCCTGACTTGCTGCCTCATGCTCAGCGGGATGCCATTATTGAGTGTACCTATCCCCTGGGACCTACAGAGAAAGGAAGAACAAGATAAAACAAACAAAGCATGAGATAAGTAGCCCAGTATTCTGAAGGCAGAAAGTGAACAGTTCAATACCAGAAACTTCAGTGTGTGGTGATTTGTATTTTAAATGCTATGAACTCTTGACATAATAATTTAAAGCAGGAGAGTTTTCTAAGAGCTAGACTTGTTACCCGAATACTTGCTTTCTGGACACTGTACTTGATGTATAGCTTTTTGACATTCAATTCTGCATGCCAAAAGACTTTTCAGGAGTTAACGAAGGAGCATCTACAATATGATAATTGTCATATCACAGAGGACGTTAGTGTTTAACCATAGTGAAGGCTCAAAAAGTCACAAGTAGTCCCTCTTCTCTAAGAATTTAGAGCCACACATACAAAAGTAATGGAGAGTCACATACAGAGGATCACTGATAAATATTAAGTCAAATAAGAATAAAAGATTACACATTTCCATAAAATACTGTTCATGACTGTTTTAAGGACAAAAGTCAAGAGTGTACAGAATTCTGGGTAGTGGTTATTGGAGGAGGAAAATGTTGGCTTTTCTTAACTCAAATGAAAACTTGATGGAAAAGACAAGATGTATTAAGGTGTGTGGCCAAGTGAATAGGAGATTATGTGACTCCTAGGAGATGAAGGAAATTCCAGGCATCAGAGGCTACTTTATAAAACAAACAGGAATCACAGGACATTTATCTTTGTTTAAGTAAAGCCTCTAGTTTCCTATGTGCATGTGTATCCCTCAGAGCAACAGAACAGTGACTTACAATTAGCACGTGCTAAGTAAATGTCATTAGCTTGATCAACAGGCCTTTCAAAAGGCTGAGAGGATGACTTTTCAATCCATGGTAAGAGAAAGCGGTAGTGATGAATGTACTAACTTTACATACATATGAGGAGTAATGTGTTGGGGGAAAGGAGAGTTTTGGGAGCATTTTTCTCTGAAGGCTGGGATTCTAGGCATGTATAATAAAATGTGTCTGTCATATTGTGATAGAATCTAGAAACTGGATGCAATTCTTCCCTTTAGATTGCATGAGAGAACCATCAAAGTCAGATAAGAAAGAAATATGGCTAGAGATAGAGAGGTCTGTTCTTGTTTTGATGAAGTTGGCAAATACCTGAGAGATTAAATAAGGGGTTTGATGTTATTGCAAAAGTTGTGCAAACTTTTCTAGAAAAGCACTATGAATATTTTTCTTCAATGATGATCTTATTGTTGGTCACATTTTAGTGCCTCATAGGTTTTTTTTAACAGATTTGTAAATTGTGAGCACACAAATCTGTGAAATGTGATTCTTGTTATTGCTTATAACAGAAAGAAAAAAATCACTTACATGTTTCAAATACTTGTATACCAAAATGAAGCCCTTACTAAAGAAGAGTACAGAGTTTTAAATCTTAACATAGTGCAAACAAAATGTATAAAATAAAATAAATTTGAGCCTAGTATAGCCTAAACATGATTTAAATTAATAATTACATTTGTACATTGAATCTAGCTTATTCATGATGAAACTCTAATATTTTGATAAATGATTACTTATTCAGACCTGTCTTTATTCAAAGGAATCAAAATAAACTGAAGCAGAAACACATGATTTTATGTATTGATTTTTTTTCAGTTTATTTTCAAGAGCTATAGATTTAAAAATATCTTATTGCGCTGTGCATATATGTATATTTTAAAGTTAGAAAGAGAAGTCTATTAGGTAGATTTTGAGTCAGAATGATATAAAATTTTAGCATGTGTAATTAAATTATTTATCTCGGAGCTCCTAAGAACTTACAAATGTGACTCTGGAATAAATAAGTGTGGCTATTTTTGTAAATTCTTACAAACCAAAAAACTCCTCCCCAAATATGTCAGGCTTAATTTTCTGCTCTGTGGAGCACAGCTAGTAGAGTAGCAAAGCCCACTGACATTTTCCACAGTGTGAGTTGCCAGCCATTAGAAGCCTGTGGCAGCGCTTGAATCTACAGCAAACAAGCTAACAATTGGTTGAAGACAGGATTATGTAATTCTTTAATATTCCTTTCTGTGGTGTTCACATCATTGTTGGAGAGAATCATAAAGGCAGAAGACTGTCTGCTAAGGTAGCATTTTCTTATAGCTTTGAACTGATATAGTCTTTATGCTTTTCTGCAGGTTATTTTGGTTAATCTCTCCATCTTTTGCTAAATTTCTAAAGCAATGGACCATATTTGAGTATGCTCACCTCACTGTGTATCAGGGCCATGATTTTAGTGGTCATTGTTTTTGCAAAATGGCCTATATTAATTCCAAAGTCTCCTGGAGAGATTAATTAGTAAGACAATAACATGTCGCAATCTGGGTTCTAATAATAGTTAAGTAATTAGCTCCAACTTACAAATGGAAACATTGGTAATGGCAGTAGGAAGAGTTAAATTCAGAGGAACTGAGAAACTATTTATATTCTGTGACTTCAGTAGAACAAAAGTCAAAAGAGAACCTCTAAAGTATAACGGAAAAAAATATTTGTATTTTAAGAAGCTCTATTTAAGTTCTAGGGGAAATATGATTATCCAAATGGTCCTATTACAGCTTCTCGTTTTTTCGTGTGTTTTTTTTTTTTTTTTTTTTTTTTTTTCTGGATCTATAAATGTATATGCACAATAATGCTTCATTTACCTGATGAAAGTGTTGAACAGAAGGGTGATAAATAAGTAAATTCTCTGGGTAATTGGAACATATCCTAACTGCCAGATTTAACTTATTTTTTATTTTGCTTATTAAAATTGAATGTATATGTATTTCCTGGTTTTTTCTTAAGAGACTTCGATCATAATTGAACTTTTTCTTTTTGTCTTTAAGGGCGTTACCTTATGGGATTTTGGAAAACAATATATTAATATCCAGCCATGTTCAAAACATTGTATTATAAGCCCTTTAGTTGGTATGATGGCTAAGAGAGATCCTGAAATCAAGCATTCTATTAGTAGAAATCAGTACTTGTGAGGCTAGTACTCACATTTCACATGTTGACTATAGATTTAGTTGTATTATAACTCCATGTGTCCCACAACAGAATGTGACATCCTTAAGGAAAGGAGTTGTTATACATGTATATATACATATACATATACATATACATATACATATACATATACATATACATATACATATACATATACATATACATGCATCATATTAGGAGATAACATTTTCTCCTATTTTTTGAGAAGAAAGAAACACTGAACAGATGGAATAATCAGCATTTATACTAAAAGCCAGAATATTATCTTTACTTGTTCTACAAAGTAATAAACAGACAGATAAAGCATCCATTTTCAGCAAAGGAGAATAAAAACAGTTCTTTTTCTTCTATAATTTTATGGAGACATGTATTCTCAGATATTAATACTTGGTTTTAATTGCATCCTTTGGAAACTTGTCTGATAATGGGGCATATTTAAACTATGAAACCGTGACAGAAGGGTTCATTCAAAAAATGTTTTTGCTCTTAATTTCCACTGAATTATAACCTACATACAGTAAAGTCCATAAATCTTAAGTGTAAAGATTGGTAAAATGATGGGTGAATACACCTGTATAACCCCCAATAATATAAAGATACAGAATATTATCACCAGCCCAAAGAACTCCTTTGTCATACCTCCTAATGACCCCTAACATAATCACTATAAATGCACTTTTCTACTATAAATTAGTGTTATCAGATTTTTAATCTGTATTAATGGAATGATACAATAACTTTGCTCTCTTGATATTTTTTTTATTCCCTATTATCTCTGTGGGATTGATCCATGTTTTAGGCAACAATAGTTTGATCTTCTTTATGTCTGTAGAACAATTTTATAAATATAGCATCATTTGTTCATCTCTTCTGTTATTGATAAACATTTGCCTTCTTGCTGGGTTTTGGCTTTCATGAGTAAAACAACTATGAAGATTCGCTGCACATCTTTTGGTGCACACACATACTATTCCCTTGATTATATACTTAGAAGTGGATTTATTGGTGAAAGGCTATGCATCTGTTCAGCTTTAGCCACACCGTCTTCCAAAGTTATTGAACCAATTTACACTTGGGCCAGTCACATATGAATTCTGCTTTCACCATATCTTTACCAACACTAGGAATTATTGGGTTTTGTGATTTTAGCTATTTTCCTAGAAGTTATCTTGTTCACCTTTCATGTTAGTCTATAATCCATCTGACATTATTTTAATGTTTAATGTTTTGGATACGGTGTAAGTGATCAAGATTTATTATTTTTTTCACAAGCATTTTTCATTTATCAAGCATCCTTTATTCAAAAAACCCAATTCATTGTTTCCCCCTGTCATTGAGATGGCATCTTTGTTATAAATCAGGTGACAATATATGTGTGGATGTGCTTCTTGACTGTCTGTTTTACATGTTACTGTCATAAATTTTTTCTTAGACTTTATTTACTGTAGAGATGCCCTCATTTTAATATGGTAGTGCTAAATTTTATTTTTCTTCTTAATCAGTTTTATTAAGCATTTCTGGAAACAATTTTTGGCATAGTTGGTTTTTTCCATTATATCTTCTTTCAACTCAGTTGATTTTTGTACTCATTATTATTCATTCCTTTCGTCTATTATCTTTGAATTTAGTTTGCTCTTCTTTTTCTAGGTGCTTTTAAAATGTTTTTAAACTTTCATTTTGAACTAAGTTGAATTGCAAAACATTTATAAAAATATTACAGCATTCCCATAATCCCATCACCCATCTTCACTGAATGTCAGCATCTCACATAACTGTGGTACAATTATAAAATCATGAAATTAATATTGAAAAAGTCTATAAACCTTCTTTAAATTTTGCAAATTGTGCCACGAATGTTTTTCTTCTTCTTTTTTTTTCGTTTAGGATCAAATTCAGGATCATGTATTGCATTTATTTTTGTTTTTCAGTTATATCAAGCTATGTTTTATTTTTATTTTTTATTTTTTTATATTTAAGTTTCAGGTGTACAAAACAACATAATGATTAGACACTTACACCTCTCACAATGTGATAACCCCTCCCCCAACCTGCTACCCCGCTGACATCATATATAGCTGTTACAATACCATTGACTATATTCCCTATTCTGTGCTTTACATCGCATGCATTGCATTCAGTTTTCATGTCTCTTTATTCGCTTTTGATTTGGGGAACTTCCCTGGACTTTGTCCCTCTTCATGATCTTAATATTTGGAAAAGTGCTAGCCAGTTAATTTGCAGAATACCCCTCAATTTGAGTCTATCTGATTTTTCTTCATGATATAATTCAGATTACTCATTTTTAGCAAGAATATCCTAGAAGTGAAGATGTGACCTCAGTGCATCATATTAAGAGGTTAGTGATGCATCTCATTCCTGGTGATGTTAAGTTTGAACACTTGATAGAGGTGGAGTCTGTAACTGTTCCCCAGTATAATTTACATATTTTCTTGTATAGTTAATAAATATCTTTCGGGGAGACAGTTTGAGACTGTGCAAATATTCTGTTTTCTCATAGACCTTTACCTACTAATTTTAACCTCCATCAATGATTCTTGCTTCTGCAACAATTATTACTATGGTGTTTGCGAGATGGTGATTTTCTATTTGCATCATTCCCTCTGTATTTATTAATTGAATTCTACTGTAAGGAAGAACTTCATCCTTACGCATTCAAATGCTGACTCGTACGGAATCAAGGATATATATTTTATACCATGAGATGAAATTAATTATTGTTATTTAGTTTGTTGTTCACTTTATCCTAGGTTTGGCCATTGGGAGCCCCTACAGGCTGGCATCTCTGTCCTTTTGACATGCCATCACATTTTGAGCACTTGCTTACTTTCTGGCACAACAAGATCTTTGTGGGCTCATCTTGCTTCATTCTCTCATCATGCTTATCTCTGCATCATTCCTGAAGTTGATGGTTTCTACAAAGATTTTGGTTCATTTTATTGAAGAAGAGTATTTGGAAACCAATATCTGGATTTCAGGTGTGCTCATTGATCTTCTGCCATTGCTTTTAGGTCCTCTCTTACCTGACAGAACTAGGAACTAGGACATATATGTATATATACAAACACACATACACAATCTACAACTGTTTTATATTTATTTGTGGATACACACACATATAGACACAATCATGAATTCATATTGATATATCTGATTCCAGTCCAACATCACATGTTTCATTCCAGTCAAATCTCATCTATTATTAATAACTCCTCTTTTTAACATTGAGAAACCTCACTCTCATTATCATAAATATATTAATTATTTACTCAATCTGAAAATACAGGTAAAGTAGTTTCACAACTGCAATTTCATACATCTGTGGAAAACCATCTCTTTAACTAGAATACTATATATGCGCAAAGTTCTTTTTGTCTTTAGCTTTAGAATACGCAATCATATTACTGTTTCTGAAAGTTGCTTAGATCTATTCTTTCCCATTCCCTTCAGTGGTTATGTTACTTATTTGTAATGGAATGTATATGAAAACTATTAATTTCTGAATATTGGTTCATATTGTTTTGCCTTATTAAATTATTTTATTATTTGAGGTAATACTGTTATCAATTCTTTAGCATTTTCCAGATATCACGTCATCTATAAGTAGAAATTGTTTGACCTCTTCTTTACCAATTCTTATACCTCTAAGTGATTTATTTTGATACCTCTAATTGCATTTGGTAACACTTTCAGTACAATAGTGAACAATAATGGAGATACTGGGCATCCTCCCCCATTCCTTATCTGAGTAGAAATGCTTCTGGTATTTTTCCATTAAGTAAGAAACTGGTTTTGAGATTGAGGAATATAAACTTTTTTTTTTTTTTTTTATGTTAAGAAAGTGTCCATCTCTCTTGTTTTCTTGAGTGTTTTTATAATGAACGAATGTTGAAATATTGTTATATATGGAGATTACTATATGGCATTTGATACTAACAGGTTTCCTAATATGAACCAACCTAGCATTTCTAGAATAAATCCCACTTGTTTGTATGCATTATTTTCTTAATACGATATTGTATTCTGTTTGAAGATAAATATATTATGGTACAATCATAGCATATAGCAGTAAGGATAAACAAACAAACTGGACAAATTTTGCATACTCATACTGCTGAGTGAAACAGGTGTCAAAAAATGCTTTGTTTTCTTTACTCACTAACTCTCAATACTTAACATTGTATTAATACTACTATTCTGAGTACTTCAAGTATGTTGAGGTTTTCCCACAACAAGCAATTCTCAGATTCTCCAGATTCCAGCTGGGTGTCCTACAATTTTACTCAATTCTTATACTGTCTACCAGGAGATGGCATTAGCCCTTAGGTTAAGGGCTCTATCCCACAAGACTGTCCTCCTCTCCTTCAGATGCCAATTACAAGTCTAGGTTTTTACCTGTGTTTCTGGCAAACAGTCTGTAAATTGAAGGTTTGCATGACCCCCTCCTTGGGTTTGATTAATTTGACAGGGTGGCTCAGAGAATTTAGCACAACAGGTTACTTACTAGATTATCACTTTATGACAAAGGATATTAAAAGGTTTGAATGAATAGCCAGATGAGAGGTATGTAAGGCCAGATTCGAAGGGTCCTGAGCATAGAAGCTTCTGTCCACGTGGAGGTTAGGGTATACCACCCTCCCAGCATGTGGATGGGTTCTTGTTTACCAGCCTGGAAGCTCTCTGAACCCAGTCTTTTTGGGGTTTTATGGAGGCTTCATTCCATAAGCATCACTGATGAAATCATTGGCCATTGGTGACTGATTCAACTTCCAGGCCCTCTTCTCCCCCTGGAGGTCAGAGTATGGGGCTGAAAGTTCCACTGCTAATGAAGTGGATGGTACCCCTTGCAACCAGCCTCTATCCTTAGAGGCTTTCAGAAAGTCACCTCAGTAACAAAAACTCAGATGTGATTGAAAGGGGCTTGTTATGAATAATAAGACACACATTTCACCATCATCACTCTGGAGCTATAGTTCACGTACTGGAGCTATTTGAGGATAAAAGACTAAATATTATAACAAAACATTGTCCCATTGCTCTTATTGCTTAGGAAATTACAAAAGTTTTAGGAACTCTGTGCCAGGAACAAAAGGAAAATCAAATATATATTTCTTATTACTGTTAAAAAACAAAATTCAACTGAGTAAATTTAAAAATTTAATTGGCTTTATTCATTCAGTGATTCATGAATCAGGCTGCATCCCATATGGTAAATAGAAAGGAGCTCGAAGGAGCTGTAGAAAGTGAATACTTTTATAGGCAGAAAGGAGGAGGGACTAAGAAAGCAAATTGTTTCAGACAAGGTCATCTTCCTTAAGGGCAACCTCACTAGTGCTGACCAGGAAATTCCACACCGACTGATTAAGATTACATTCCTGGGAGAAACTGAAACTGTAATTAGGTTTGATTTTAAGTCTCAGTTTGGTGACTTGGGCTTAGCACAAGTGACTCCATTTTGGACCTGACGTCTCTTTTTTAACATTATAAATCATAACATCATAGAGGACAGACCAAAAAATATTCAAACTGTATGATTCCATTTACATAAGTTTAATAAATAGGCAAAACTAGTATATGGCCTTATAAGTGAGATTATTGTGACTCTATTGGGTGCGGAGTGGACACTGGGAAGGGGCATAATTGGTAATGCTCTGCTTCTTGATCTGGATACTGGTTTCAAGGGTGTGTTTAATTTAAAATATTCAGTATAGTGAATAATTATGGTTTCTTATTTTCTATATGTTATAGTACAATTAAATTTACTTAAAGGGAAATAAAGAGAGAGAAAGAGAGAAGAAGAGAAGGAGGGAGTAGGGAAAGAAGGAAGGAAGGGGGGAAAAGAAAAAAGAAGAAACTATAATGGAAAAAATGAAATTTTATTCACAATAATTTTTATAATTCATTGGAATAATTTTCATGAGGAATATACATTACAAAGAAAGCTATAACATTTTAACTGAGAGATATGAAATAGACTTAAAATGTTGAATAGACATAATATATTCTTAGATGGGAAAAGCAAATTTTATAAAGATGTATCTTCTTTCCAAATTCATGTTTGATAAACTTTCCAACTGAACTTCTTTGGGATATTTTGGGAAATTGACAAAAATATTATACAATTCATTCAGAAAAATAGATGTGTGAGCAAAATGATGAAAATATATTAAAAAACAGCAGGGATGATTTATAGGTTAAGTGTCATATTGGATATTTAATGTAATTTAAATCAGCAATAATTAAGAATGTTACATTAGCAAAAGTATAATGTAATATTAGAAGAAAATAGTAACTTGAAATTTGAAATATAACAAATATATTCAAAAATGGATATATGATAAATATATTTAAGAATTTAATATATAACAAAAGATACTGTGTCACTGATTACCAATTTGGAAGAAAAAATCACTTATCCTTAGCTTCACACTGTATATTAATGTATTCTACATGGTTTAAATAGTTTTATATTAAAAAGCATTGTCTTAGTCTGACTGCTATAACAAAATGCCGTGGATGGCTTAAACAACAAGACATTTATATACCACAGTTCTGGAGGTTAGAAGTCTAAGATCAAGGTGCCAGCAGATTCAGGTCTTGGTGAAGGCCCTCCCTTGGCCTGCAGATAGGTACCTTTCTGCTGTGTCCTCAGATATCTTGAGGGGAAGCTCTGGTTTCTCTTATAAAGCATTAATTCTATCATGATTTTTCCAACCTCGTGACTTCATCTAAACCTAACTACAAGGCCCATCTACAAATTCCATCACATTGGGGATTAGTGTTTTAACAAGAATTTAGTAGGTGGGTGGGAGGGACACAATCTAGTCCCTAACAAACACGAATCACTAAAATTAGGGGAAAAAGAATACTAAACAGATATTAAATTTCCAGAAAGGGCATACTAAGTACAAGTTTTATCAGTCATCAAAGAGTGATATATTTGACTTCAAAATATTTTAACAATTTGCATTCAAATTAATTCAATAAATATTTATAGCGTGCTCCCTCAGTGATAGGCAATGTACCAATATTGGGGACACAGCTGTGAATAAGGGAAACAGCGCATGCCCGGTGTTTTGTGGGGGAGAAAGTTGGGAGTAGGGGCACCTAGCATTCCTGAGGTGTCTGGGATAGCTTCCTGAAGTGACTTCTATGAGGTTTCCTGGGGAAAGAGCAGTTAGATAATCAGGTGTAGATCAAAATTGCAGATGGACTGAAGAATTTCAGACAGAGAGAGCAGCGCCTGGCAAAGCTTTGAAGTGGGAAGTATAATCGGCTTTTAATGAGACTGTTCTCCTTGCCTTAACATTTTGCCTCCATACCTGAGAACAAGGGATAGTTAATGTCGCACATATGAGTATATGTTAAAGACAAACATGCTTGCAGGAATGGCTGGAAGACAGTTGAATTGGTGTCATCTCCAGTTTAGATTGCTAGAAATTTGAAAGTTTTTTTGAAGAGGATTTGTAGAAAGAGAAATTACTTTGGCTTTTCATTCTCTAAAGCCAAAACTTGGAGAGGTACTGAGAAAAGTGTCAGAGGTTGGGAATGTTGAATGAGTTACTCACATAAGGAACAAAATTTATTCACTAAATGAACAATGAAGGATGCCCAGGATGGTGCTAGATGATAAGAATGGGTAGAACACAGAAGAGCTGAGAAGTATGAACTTCAGAGAGACTGGAGTTTCTGAATGTTACCAATGTTGGAAATTATGGAATGTTTCTGATTCCTGAGAAGCTGTGATGAAAGAAGTGTCATCTCAGGAGAACATTCCAAGGGGTTCCAAATAATTCATTCCAGCAGTTCCCAAGTGAATGGTGGGGGTAGGGGAAGAAAGGAGGGAAAGAGGACAGTGAAGGGAAGGAGCTAGGGTAGAAAAACAGGCCACTCTGCATTGATTGGGCTTTAAAGGGACCTTCTTCCAGATGAACATGAACACGGAGTTCCTAAGTCCCTCCCACAGGAGAGAAGTGGCAGCCGCCTGGGGCTGATGGGTGATAGTGACAAGCGTGGAAGAGGCCATGCAGATTAGCATGATGAACAGGAATATTCCAATAGATTAAGTATAACTCTAACTAGGCAAAGGGTACAAAAAGATAATTGAAGGAAGAGAAAACAAATATGATAACAAAAATAAGCAAACATGTTCATCATCATCGCAAAAAGTAAGTTAAAATCAAAGCAAACTACAAAATTAATTTTCTTTGTCTGTCAAATACCAAATATTTAAAAATATACAGAGGGTGCCACGAAAATGTATACACATTTTAAGAAAGGAAAAAACTATATCAATTGTAATGCTGAACATATACCAATAACAAAAAGATGAATACAAGTCACATTTAACTTCTGCAATTACAAGAGGTGCTCAAAGGTGGTTACCATCAGCGTCCAGACACTTCTGATTATGGCGAACTACTGCTTGAGCATAGATAACATCTCTTAAAATGTGTATATATATATTTTTGGCACCCCCAGTATTCCAACCAGTAACAGCAATGGTGTGAAACTGCTTGAAGTTCTCAGTCACTACTGGTACAAATACCACATTCTAAGAAGACAGTCTATTGACAATATACATGAAGACTTTAAAAATGATATTAATATATTAATTTTACTTTTGAGAGTGAAACATATTTATTAAAAACTATGAGTTAAGAATGCAGATGCTGGAGTTAAACTTTCTGGATTCAAGTCACAGTTTTGTAACTTCTTACCTATGTGGACTTAAACAAGTCACGAAGTTTCCTTGTGCCTCGGTGTCCTTATCTGTAAAATGTGATTAATTATGGCACTTACCTTGTTAGGGTATTGGAAGGATTATTGTAAGTAAAGTAGTTAAAATAATAAGTCTGTCAAACGGTAAGCACTATATAAGACTATGTTACTATTACTTTAGCTCCACAACTACTCATCTAAAATTTAAGGGTTTCAAAATTCAGACCTTTTTAGATTTAGGTAGTATGGGATATATAGGTTATATTATATATGCTTCCCGGTATGTTCTGGGGTAGGACCCTGTAATCAAACCCATTAATATTTCTAATGTGAATTTTAAGAGTTTTCATGTTGTGTCATAAATAATGATGATGAGCGGCCTCGTATCAGGGCAGGTCAGATTCAGTCAGGTTTTCCTACCAGTTGAGACACAGGAATGTCCTCTCTTCAAGAGATTTTTTTGGAGTTTGGTATAGACAAAAGATATTAGAGATCTGTATCCCATAAAAATAAAATGCTAAAATTGAAAATTTTATTTTTAAATGTATGTTATTGCATTATTTAATAAAGAAAATGTTTACAAACTATTAAACCTTGAACTGTTTATATTATATCTTAATATAAACAGGGCACAGAATTGTGGTATATATCTAGAAAAAGCAACTAACCAAACAAAAATAGTCTAAAGGAAAATATACTGTAATATTAGCAATGACTGTGATGATGTGGTGGAATTATGATTGAACATTTTTATTTTATACTTTTTGTAGATTTTTAATAAAGATAATTTTATAATGAAAAAACTTTTTTTCATTAAATTGACTTTAGTACAGTTTTAATCTGTAAATTTGACTATAAGCAATTTGAAAAAGTTTTCTTTTTTGTAAGTTATCTTTTTATGGTGGTAAATGTCACTATAAATCAATCCTTCATGATAGAGAGGTAGACAGAGAAATTTCTTTAAATATTGTTTTAATTTTTTTCATGTCCTGAACTTCACTGGCTAATTTTAGTCTCAGTCAATCTGTCTCCTAAAACTTGGTGTAAGTTATGTAGGTCAAGTTTATAAAAAATAGTATCGCGTTTTAACTTCCATTAAGTGTTAAATTTGATATATTTGCTATTATGCTATGGACAGCATCAAAATATGTCATATCGCCCCTCAAATATGAAAGCGTTCAGAAGTAGCAAGGACTTTGAAAAGCAGATTGACATGGTTTAAGCCCCAACTCCCCTGCTTTCTTGTTGTCAACTTTGATCAATTGCTAATCCCCTGAATCTCAATTTCCTTCCTTGTAAAACAGAAATAATAACATCTCATTTGAGGATTAAGTAAGATAATTTCCTTAAAGCACCAATCCAGTGCTTTATATTTATATATTGTTTGCTCAATAAATGGACATTCTTTCTGTCTTCCTTCCTAGTTTTAACTGAGAACAGAAAAAATGAGGGAAGAAATAAAATAACTAGTCTTCATTGAGCACTGCTAAAAATCCTTAACTTGTATTTAACCAGTTACTTTTTTCAGTCCTGTGCAGAAGACCTACACAGCTTGTCCAAAAAGCAAGCTGTGTTCTGGCTGAGCAGTGATGTTAAGCTTGCTCATCTGACCCAGAGCCCATCCTCTTGATGACTAGACTAGCCTGCCTCTAAATTATGAGTTAAAAGATAAGAGTGAGGCTGCTATTCATGAGTTTAACATGTGTAAGTAATATTGAAAAAGTAACTATGAAGCTCTGTTAACAGACTTGCATTCCTTTTTTGTTCTGTATTTCAGCACATGGTGAAGGTGCTTTGGAGAGCCTTCTGTGATTACAACTCACATCTTTTCCTGGGACACTCTCTTGAAAGGATCAGCGGACATCCAATTTACTCAGATATAATCCCAGATTAATGGAGTTGTTGCAGAGAAGATTACACTTGTCTCACTAAGACTGGGTAAGAGTTTTAAAATACACTTACTGTTTTGTGAGTGATATTTTATGTCATGACCTGTTCTGAATTATTTCTGCCTTGTTTGAAATTGGAAAGTTATATTAACTAAGTAGACACTTGGTGGAGGGCAAAAAAATAGATTACTACCAAATGGTACATTGATTGATATGTTTTTTTCTATTAGCTAAGCATATGCTGATGTATTTGAAGATGTTTTTATTACTTAGGTAAAGTATAAGGAGTTAACATTTAGTGCAAGGGGAATTTAATGACAAGCATTCTTCTCTTAAAATATAACTGCAAGCGTTTTTATGAAACCTGTAATTGCTACAGTCTGTTGTTTCTACTGCTATAAAATCAATAACTGTAAAATAGAAAGGCTATCTCTTTGAAACTGGTTATGATGAAAATGTACCTATTATGATCATGTTTATGTCAATGTTTCCCTTACTGGGAGCTTCTCTTACCTGTATTTCTAGTGCATATAACCTTACTTCTGCATCTTTTCCTCAACGCCAAAATTATCTGTTCCAATATACTAAATTGCCAGTCGTTCCAGTTGAGGTTAGTTAACAGAGTCTTGGAACTGGAGAAAGACAGTAACATTGAATCAGATGGCAGAACAGGAATAGTTACTGCAGGGAATACATAGATGGGGGAGATGAAGAAGATGAGCAAAGGTGATTCCGTCTCTTTGAAATACACTCCAGTGACTGCCATGAGGACAGAAGCTAAAGAATGAAAATAGGTGCTTTTGCTATGACATGAATTTGTCTTGGGTGGATAGATGTTGAGAAAAAAAGTCATCCAAGGTTTTTCTTCTCAAGCATACAAGTTATTCTGCATCTCAAATACTTGAGTTTCAAGATGAGTTAGTACCTGTTAGACATAAATAGACATAAATAGGTATTTATGGCCTAGACCTCTTGGGATCTGTACTCACCTAAAATGGGTAACAACTTTTCAAGTATTTTATGCACACTGCAGGGAAGGAATATCCCAAAAGTTTCTAGTGAGCAAAGCCTGATAAAGGGAAACAGGAAGGTTAAAGTTCTGTAAATGCCCCCGATTATAACACGGTGGTTGAGAACTTGCACTTGGGGAGCAGATAGGTTTATCGGGTTTGATTCCTGACTCTGCCATATGTTGGCCTGATTCCTGGGGCAGTAGTGAAAATTAAATGAGCTAGTTTATAAAGAGTGCTTGGTATTGGACCTGGCACAATAAATAAGTGTTCAATAAATGGGTGTTATTATGTTAAACGATTGTGCAGACAATTATAAAGGCTTTTGTAGGTTTTCCAGTTCTTGATTTTAATTCTATTTTCTCCATAAAGACTTTAATATCTTACCTATAAACTGTCCTACTATGTTGAATTTTCCTTAATCTCACCTAGCCTACCATAGTTGGGAAGACACTATTATATTTTTCAAGATTAAATTTATTTTCAAATCTCATATGTATTATATTCCTGAAGGTGATTGATATTTTAAATTTCAGTAATCTCAAATCTGCCATTTTCTAGCATCTTAAAATTGTGTAAATTACCTAACTTTTTTCTAAATTTTCTCATCTTTGAAGTGAGAACACAGAATGTATCTATGAGAATTTTTGTGAAGTATAAATAAGACACAGTATATGACACAAAAGTACACAATACATGTGAGCTATTACTAATATTACTACTGTTGTGGTTGTAAATATTCTTCTTAAACATATTCATATCTCCTTCTGGTGTGATTGCTGATGTCAGTACATATATATATATATATATATATATATATATATATATATATATATATATTTACTATACGTTTTATTGTTTTATTTTACTTTCTTAATTTTATTAAATTGATTGGGGTGACATTGACTAATAAAATTATAAAGGTTTCAACTATACAATGCTCAGTCTTTAATTTGTAGAACTTGAAGCAATATGTTTTACAGAATTTTTAAAAATAAAATAATATATGTAAAACCTCAGGTCACTTTTTAAGTTTTGAAAACATAATTTGAAATCATCATTTTATACTCTCAAAATACAGTATATTTAATTTAAACACAAATCTCATTTCCTGATTTTATTAAATTATCTCCAAGGACAACTGCTTTTAAAACTCCCCAAGCTTGATTCTTTCCAGGGGAAATTATATAACTGCCATTTTAAATTGCTTCACATTTTGACGATTCTTAGTATCAAAGTTTGGCTGTTTCACCCTTAACTTTTCACCCTTAACTTTAAACTGTTGACCTAACGTTTTGAGTCTATAAAGTCATAAAATAAATATTGGGTAATCAGGATACCACCACTCTTTACTACCCACTTTATTTAACCTTTCTAACTTTGTACTCAATCTTGTATCCAGGGTTCTGAATGCTTAGAATTTGGTTCCATAATTCAACTTTAATGCCCAACTCTGATTCAGATTACATTCACCATAGTACAGATTTGGGTTTGAGATTACCAGTGAATTTTTTTATTATTATTAAATTTATTGGGGTGACATTGGTTAGTAAAATCATATAGGTTTCAAGTGTACATGTGTATAATATATCATTTATATATTGTATTGTTTGTTCACCACCCAGAGTCAGTTCTCCTTCTATCACCATATATTTGAGCCCCTTTACCCTCTTCTACCATCCCTTTCTCCCCCCTTACCCTCTGGTAATCACTAAACTGTTGTTTGTGTCTATGAGTTTTTGCTTCTTTATTTGTTTGTCTTGTTCCTTTGTTCCTTTCAGTTTTAATGGAAAATTAAGGCCAAGTTTAATTGCTTCGACCTGTCATTAAGTCAATCCCTAGTTATTTTTGGTATTACTATGGTGTTCACTGACAACCCAGTTAATTGTCTTGTTTCATTAATTTGTTTGTTATGTTGGGAAATCTGTAGAGGAAAAAAAGCTGTTAGTACTTTTTATTCTTTTTTTTTTTTCCTAAAGTGTATAATGTATGATTAGTACTTAGTCTGTATTCTTATTTAATCTTATTTTTACTATATAAGAAAACAGACACTTTTCCCCTTTTGTGCATTAATTCTTCAGTTTCTTTATATATCCCCATCCTAAATGTATATGGATAATAGCAGTAATTCATAATTCTTGGTACGAATTGACAGGAAAGAGCCTAGAATTTCATACTGGCTTGGAATTAACTACATTATATATGAAACACTTAAGTATACCTTAGCTCTCAAATAGTATTGAAACTCCCAATTGTTTTAAACATTTGAGAGATTCTTTTAAGAGAGTCATTTCATATGTAATATCTTATTTAGGTTTACTTCTATATGAGTTTAAGAAGATCATGGTCTATTGAATTTTCTTTTTATATTCTTTATAAAAGTCCATGCTACCTAGGAATAGGAAAATGTTTAATATATTTCTTGGAAAATTTACTAAGAGAGGTCTACTTAGGTATACTGAAAATCTGACAGTATAATAAGATGTAGGGGTCATTGTCAGGCAAATAAAAATAAAGTGGGCACACAAATATCTTCCAAATTTCTGTATTCAACCCAAAACTAAGTCTGTGTGAGAGAAAGATCAGAAGACCATATTGTAGTTTAAGACCACTCAGTTTCTTGGCCTCTTGATAGTTAATTTATTTTTCATAAAAACAAAAAACAAAAACAAGAAAAAACACTTCACTGAGTTGTTGTGGGAATTAAATGAGATCATGTTTATTGAAGTGTGCTTTTGAAATTTAAGGCTCTATAAAAATAATATATGTGAATGTTAGTATTACCAGGGGTGTAACACGGAGACTTTTATTATAAGTGTTTTAAGAGTATAAATGTAAAAGTTTTAAAATCTTTAAATTATAGAATTCCAAAGTTAGGCATTTGCAGTGGACTTGACATCCCACTCACTACTATTTATTATGTCAAAGTATGTCTCCTTTCATTTAAAGGACAGTGATTTGTGTTTTTTTCATTGACATAACTTGTATATTCAAAGTAAATGGTAAATATGACTATAATTTTAGTGATTTTGACGAGGTCAAATAAAATTACATATATTCTATAAAACAAATTGGAAACTAGAGTGAGCTCATAATTACACATGATCAGGAAAGAGAATTTATAAGAGGCAATAGTTTGTCTGTGTAAACTGTATTTCTTGACCAGCAGATAGTTTTCAGGTATAGATGAAAACTTGGTAAAATAAATGATTCAGTTAGTAATTTATAGAGGTAGCGTCAAAACCCAGTTTTCTCTGAGTCCAAAGTTATGGCTCTTTAGCATTTAACTATAACTTATAAAAGAAATCAGTAATCTGCAGAGTATCAAAACACTATTTTGTCCCCATCAGATGGATTCCTAGTCTCAGTGCTATTTAAACTGTAAAGTACTTATATAACATTGTCTTGAAGGAAATTTTTAATACATGAGCAAGAAAGATATTTTTGAGGCTCTGCTACCAATTTTAGGTTATTCACATGTAATAAATGACCTTTTAATGTCCTGATCAGCACCTTGTTGGCCTATAAAAATGATTCATTGATGACGACATAGGGGAAATGGTCTACTTGCATAATCTGTATGTTAAGATATAAGTTCCCTGCCGTAAGTTTATTTAACATCTTATTAATTCAAATTTGACCTACTTATTATTTTGCGTTGTAAAGGATTACACTCATCAATATGCCCTTTCATTGTGGGTGCCTGGAGAGAACCGTCTATGATCTATTCATCTTGGTGTCCTTGCTCCCAATCATAGTGTCTGAAAAATAATAGGCGCTCAATAAATATTTAGGAAATGAATGATTGAAAGATAACAATAATTAGTTACATGCCCAGGGTCATGTAACAAGCCAGTGTTCTAGTTGATGTAAAAGTCTTATTTTTTTATTTCCCATCTACTGACACATTCTGTGACTCATTTATTTACTTGAGAAGTATTTTATTAGACATGTACTATGAGGTCAGCACTTCTCTGGATACTGGAGATATATTAATATGTGAAATTTACAAAAAAATTCCTACCTTTATGAACCTTACATTCTAGCTAATAAAAGTGCACCTGGTCAGACTTTTAAATCCTTTATAAAATAACAACTTTTTTCAGGATACTACTTATGACCATAATTTAAAATAGATTGCCTTAACAATGGAAAATAAATTTAAAGTGTCACAAAATATTCATAGGTCTATGAATTCAGACTGCTTGGAATTTTTAATGGATGCTAAAATAATATTAAGATTAAATGCATACTCAATATCTATTATCTTAAAAAAATCAACAGATGAAAACAGTGTTTTATTTCATAGTTTTCAATTGTTTTTAAATATGATGGTGTTTCAAATACCACTAATGAATAAACACACACACACACAAAAGCAAGGAAAATGTTGAGACAATAGGAAAAAAAGAGGACCAATGGCAAAGGATACTGTGAAAGGAACATTGTGACATACAGCATCTAAACAGATTTTCAGTTTAGTTATGAAAGGATAAATTAAAAAAAAGAATAATAAGATGGCTCCAATATAAGAAAGAATAGCAGATTGACTCAAATATTCCAGTACTATCAACAATGCTCTGTGATGTTTATGAGAAGATTATCACTTTACTTACATATTTATTAATTTTTTGATTTGGAATGACTGATAACTCTCTTTATTAATCATAATTGACAATCAGCTCCTGAAACACATCTCTCAAGTGTTAATATATAAATATCAATCACTGACCCAGCCTTTTAACATGACTCAGACATTGACAGCCCCTTACTTGAGCAAAGAGAAGATTAGATATCATAAGATCATTTTGTTATAAGGAACAGAATCTCTGTCTAGGGAATTTACTGGGGTGGCAAACGAGGAAGTATTATATGTAGGTATGCTGTAGGAATTCAGCCTGGCCTCCAGGTTGCCATTACTCTGTTTAGCTGATAGTATCTATGGGCCTCATGGCCTCTCCTCTTTTGTTCTTTCTGTTCTTTTTACGTAACCGCTATCTACCTTCAGACCTGCCCCTTCCATACTTGCGTGTGGCCAGTGCAGTGGCCCCTAATAGAGTTTACAAAGACTTGCCATATCAGCTCTCCAGAGCTAACAGAGTCTGTCTCTGTGGACCAGGTTGCATTTCTGGAGAGGATCTGATTGGTTCACCTTTATCAGTTATTCATTCAGAGTCCAATAAGCAGTAGATAGAAGAATGGGTTTGTGTGGTACATACATAAGCTCCTTCTTTGCTAATGAGCAGCAAAGGAGCCAAGATGGGTTGTGGGGACAGGAAGGCACCTTTGGCACCTTTATTATAATAGGCATATCACAATGTGCTAATAGTGATTATAGGCAGGTTGTAATTTATGGTATATTTTGGTGCTTCTTATGTAATAAATTGAAAGCTTACATTTTGGTATGTCAATTTGTGCACTAAGCAGCAATTGAAACCAACCCAGTCTTACATTTCCAAATTATAAAAATGTCAAACATGATTCATAGCATATATTTAATATGCACACGTTAAAAACCTGAATGTGATAGATTACTGATAGGATTTTAAATTTAAAAGTCCTCTGTAGTTCACACTTTTTCTAACACCATAGCATTTCAATTCTGTGACATCACTGATTGCCTCCTTTAAAATATATTTTCCACCAAAAATTTAGAATAGTTGGTTCCTGAAGACTTAAAACAGGATTTGGGGAATTTCACCTTTCTCTTCTTACATTCTCAGGTTTAGCGTGTCAACTTTGATGTCCAGGACTAGAATTAGCCACATTGCTCAGAAAAGGGACCTTATATCCTTCCTTATTTCCTTACGCATCCTTCCTTTACCAGAGCCATATAATAAATACTCTAGGATTTCCCATTTCAGTCCCAATAGTCTTAATTTTTCAATTAACATACAAATCCAAGAATCTAGGCCCAGCTAAAACAAGTGGTATAATGAAGTTTCTTTGTGTTTTGACTATTGAATTATATATTCAACAGTTTTTATTACTTTTATTGTGCAAAGCATTGATTTCTTTGCTGGGGACTGAGCACCAATCTTGTTCTTTCTCTCGTGCAGTAGACAGTGTTGTGGGAGGTAGTGTGGAGTGAAAAAGAGCTTTCTTGTCCGATACACTTTTGTCATTTAGAAAATATTTTTGCTCATTCTTTAGGATGGCTTTAAAGCTAACCACGTAAGAATTTGTTGCTTCTACTCTGGATATTCTCACCCATAAGAAATTTGTCCCTATTAGGGTAACTGTTTATTGCTCAGTTAACTGTTTCTTTTTTGATTTTGAAGAACTAACTATTCACTATTTTATTGTATCTTCCTGTAGACATTTGGTATATAATGCATAAAGAGAGATTCTTTTTTTCCTTGAGGTATATAATACTGTATTAGTTTTAGGTGTATAACGTAATGATTAAATATTAGTATGTATTGTGAAATGATCACCCCAATAAGTCTAGTTAACATTTGTCACCATATATAGTTACTTCTTTTTCTTGTTATGAGAACTTTTAAGATTTACTCTCTTACCAACTTTCAAATATATAATACAGTATTATTAACTAGTCACCATGCTGATCATTACATCCCAGGATTTATTTGTCTTATGACTGGAAGTTTGTACTTTGGAACCCTTCACCCATTTCTCCCATCCTTCATCCCTCTCCTCTGGAACCACAAATCTGTTCAAGAGAGATTCTTGAACCAATTTGTTTGTAATAGCATTAGAGTCTCAATACATCTATTGCATTGACTAATATATAAATTCATGTTAAATTTTTAATTATTGTTCAAAGTCAAATGTAAACACTACTTAACTTTTATAATATATCATGTCTTCATTGTTCCTTTGATTTTTCCAAAAGACTTGGAGTACCAGTGGGATGTATCACAACTGTTATATTTCCTATCATTTGGATAAAGTCAAAACTCAAAAGAATATATTTTATATAAAAGCATTTTTAGATAAAATCCGAGCTCAGAGGGAGGTCGGTCTCCCTCTGAAACTGAGAAATGGTATTAGTGGTTGTAGCCTCTGTATTTCCAAATCTCTTTCCATCCTGCCCTAGGGTGATGGGAAACCTCTGCTTTCTCTGGTATCTTATATTACTTTAGAATTGATTCCTCTGTGGAATGCAATTTCAAGTTCACCTGAATGATTTAAGGCTGTGAAGACACATCTCTAAAACTTGGACTAGAACCTTTTTACAAACTTTTTTGCAAATTGAGGTCTAGGAGCTTCCAACCTTCATTAGAGCCAAAGGACTCATTTGCTCCAGATGGTAACAGAATGGTGCTTCTGCAGCAAACAAATCAGGTCCAGAAACCAATGGTATTTCACAGGTTTCATGTTACACAATCAAGAACTTGAGTTATCACATTTCTTTTGATCAGTGTGTATGCAAATAACATTAAAGTGCTAAAACAAAAAAAGAATTTATATTTAAGTTGTCACAGAGACTAAGATATAAAATGAACTGAAATGAGTATTTTTTGTTCATCTGTTCCGTAATTTATTTATTTGGCTAGAAATTTATTTTGAGTGCCTTTCATACATGGGAAGTAGCACTGGTATGAGGATTCAAAGGAAATGCTAATTGCTGTTGATTTTTTCAGTCTGAAATGTGGTCAGTTATAAAAATGACCACAAATTCTTTCCCTTAGCACAGCTGAGAGGCCAGAAGGAACATGGGACTTGAGCATAAAATCTTTGAATTTCAGTCAATTTGATGGAATGTATCAAATGATGTCAGACCTCTACTAGATTACAAGTTCTGCTTTCAACCCAGGCCATTTGAGATGACAGCCCAGAAAAAAATATGAAATATTCTAATGTCCCTATCTCTTATAATGGTTCATTATACCTATAGTTTTAAGTCCAGATCAAAAGAAGAGTTGAATTGGGTTGATATATTTGTATGAGGCCTAGGAAATATAGTTTTGGAAATGCAAATATTTCTTGTTTTCACTAAATTAATATCTACTGTCATATAAATATGTTTTTATTTTACTAGGTTTACAAATTAGCAATCAGAAGTTTATTTAAAAACTTGCTGTTACATTTTTCTTAGCTCTTCTGTCTCACAATGTACAAAATATCATTCCTTTCTCCCTTTGAAATAATAAACTCATAATTTTGCTTTTAGATATAAGACAAGATTGTGCCAAATTGAGAGTTGTAACTAATTACTAATCATGGTGTATCCAATCAAAATTGTCATAATGTATCTTGTTAACCGCATAAGAGCTAAAATTTCAATTAATATGCTTTTTATCTCTATTGAAGTCACAACATGCTATTTAACTCTTACTCCCCCTTCAGATCCTGGTCAAAGACACCTTCCTCAAGAAAACTTACTTACAACTTCAGTCTATTTTATTACTGTGGGTTTTCATAGAGCTCTGCTCACTTTCTTTATGGGACATTTCTCAATGAATATTTGCACTTTTATTAAATGATATGTCTTCTTCATTGAATTGTAAACTCCTTGAGAGCAAAGACTATCTTCAGATTTACTGTTCTATTTTCAGCATGGAGCTCAGTATCTGGAATCTAGTATGCATTACACAAACATTTGTTGAAAGGATAAATTAATGAAAAGATAATGTTTTTTCATTCATAGATCTTAGGTTAAGTGCTAACAATGGAAAGTTCTGAGGTGAATTTATTCCAATCAGAGGCAACAGCTGAAGTCCTAAGCAGAAAAGAGTTTAATAGAATCAAAAAAAAAGAACCACCAGGTAGAACAGAGCTTGTTTGTCCACAAGGAGTGATGGATTTAGAGAGAGAGTTAGGACACAAATCATACAGGTCATTTTGAGATTTTGTTCTAGGTGCCATGGGAGAGACCATTGGGTTTAAAAGATGATGATAATACCATATATTGTAAGATCACTCTTGCTACCATTCAGGAAATGAAGTGGAGGTGGGCAGTAATCGGAGCTAGGAGATAGGTCAGGAGCTCTAAAGTAGTGAAGATTTTAATTTCTGTTAAGTTCATGTTGTAGATATGAGAAAAGTAGATGAATTTGTGATATTTTCTCAAGAATCATTAGGATGTGCTTGACAGATAAAAGAGGAATCCAGGTATTTCCCAGGTTTCTGTCCTGAGCCAACTGAATGCATGGTGTTCCATTCACTGACGCAGAGAACGTCTATGGATATGATGGGGGATGCATTGGTGGAAGAGTGGAGAAAACACAATCCTATGAAGCATTTAAGTGAGACATTAAAAGTGAAAAGATGGAAATCAGTCTACCACACAAGCACTAATAAAAAGGAAGCTAGAATGCCTTTATTAATGTCAAACAAGTAGATTTTAAAACAAGGAATATAACCAGGGAAAATAGAGACATTTCATAATGATAAAGAAGTCAATTTATCAAGAAGATATAACAGTACTAAATATGTCTGCAGCTAACAACAGAGCCTCACATCACAAGAGGCAAAATTTGATAGAACTGAAAGGAGAAATACATAGGTCCACTCTCAGTAACTGGTTAAACAGGTAGAGGAAATCAGTAAGAGTTTAGAGGACTTGAACAAAACTATCATTTTACATGACCTATTTGAGTATTTCACTCAATAACAGAGAATATACATCCAGAAAATTCATTAGGAGAGACCATATGCTGAACCATAAAACAAGTCTCAACAAATTAAAGAGGATTGAAATCATGCATAATATGGTCTCTGAACACAACGGAATTAAAGCAGAACTTAGTAAGAGAAGAGTATCTGGACATTTGGCAAATATTTGGAGATTAAATAAGACACCTATAAATAATCCATATGTCAAAGAAGAAACCACAAGGGAAATTAGAAAATATTTTGAACTGACTGAAAATGAAATCACTACAGATCAAAAGTGATAACATGCAGCTAAGCAATAATTAGAGGGATTTTCTTGTATTAAAAAAATTAGAAAATCAGTATCAAATTGATGGTCTAAGCTACTACCTAAAGAGACTCTAACAAGATGAGAAAATTAAATGCAAAGCAAGCAGAAATGAAGGAAATAATCATAAATCAAGAACTCAATGAAACAGAAGTAGAAAAAAAAAAAAGGAAACCGAAAGGCAGTTATTTGAAAAGATTAATAAAATTGACAAATTTTTAGCCAGCTTGATCAGAAAATGGAGAAGAAACAAATTAGTAATATCAGGAAAAACAGATGGGTATTACTACAGATCTACAGACATAAAAGGATAGTAAGAGAATATTATGAGTACTTTAAGACAATAAATTTGACAACTAAAATGAAATAGAAAATGTCCTTGAAAAATAAACAAATTAAAGCTCTTTCAAGAAGAAATTGATAAATGAGGAAAAGCCCAATATCTATTAAGGATTTGAATCCTTTGTTAAAATAATCTCCCTACAAGGAAAGCTACTAACCCAGATGGCTTCACTGATAACTTCTACTAGACATTTAGGAAAGAAATATTTCCAATGCTATGGGAACTTTCAGAAAATAGAAAACAATGGAAAAATTCCAACCTTGTTTTATGAAGTCAGCTTTACCCTGCTATTAAAACCACACAAAGACATTACAAGAAAAGTACAGACTCTCAAAAATCCTTAATAGAATTTTAGTAACCATCCAGCAACATATAAAAAAGATAACACAGTATGACTGAGTTTCATTCCAAGGATGCAAGGTTTAATTCAACATTCAGAAGTCAGTGTAATTGGTCATATTAGCAGATTTAAAAATGTAGTATATGATTATCCCAGTAAATATGATGAAGTATTTAACAAAATCCATAGTAAAAACAGCAAATTGAAGGAAACTTCCTCGGGCTTGATAAAGGACATCTCCAGAAAGCTTGTAGTTAACATCAGATTTAACAATGAAAAATAATAAATATTTCTCCATAACATTAAAAACAAGGCATAGATGTCTACTCTCACTGCTTCTGTTCAACATTTTACTTGAAGTTCTTGACACTACAATAAAGCAAGAAAAAGAAATAAAGTGCATACAGATTTAAAATGAAGAAGCAAAGCAGTCCTAATCAGAGATGATGTGATAGGTCTGTGTAGAAAACATTTCAGAAAGTCCAAAAAAACACAAAAACCTTTAGAACTAATATAAATGAGTTCAGCCAATTTGCATGATGTATAAAAATCATTTGTATTTTTCTCTATGCTAATAATAATTGAAAAATGAAATGTAAAAAGCAACACAATATTTAATAGCACAAAAATATTACTTAGGAATAAATTTAACACAATATATTCAAGGTATGTAGGTTGAAAACTACAAAACATAACAGAGAAATTTTAAAAGAATTAAATAAAATGAGAGATATCCCCTGTTTATAGATTAGAAAACTAAGTATTAGGATTTTTTTCATCTGCATTTTCAATGTACATGAAAATCCCATAAAACATCTTACTAGACTTGCCATTTGATTCTATAATGCATATGAGATCATACACACACACACACACACACACACACACACACACACAAGGTGAGAAGGAGTCAAAGCAATTTTAGAATAGAAAAAAAGTTAAAATTGCAGTACTTGATTTCAAGTCTTATCATGAACCACATTAGTAGACTGTATACTACATCAGCCAAGGCAGTGCGGTGTTCAAGTAAGAATATTTATAGAGATCAATGGAAAAAAATAAGAAGTCCATGAATACAGTGAATTGACTTTCAACAAATGAGCCAAAGTAATTCAATACAGAAAAGCTAGTTTTTCAACCAATGATGCTGGAACAATTGGATATTCACATGGAAAAAAAATATAAAGAATTCTGTCCTGTCATGTGCATAAAGTTACAATTTAACTTTTTCATTCCCAATTTGGATGCCTTTTATTTATTTATTTTGCCTAATTGCTCTGGTTGGACTTACAAAACTGTGTTGAATGATGGGGGTGAGAGAGGGCATCCCTGTCTTTTTCCTGATCTTAGAGGAAAAGCTTTCAGTTTTTCACCATTAAATATGACAATAGCTGAGGGTTTATTGTGTATGGCCTTTATGATGTTGAGGTGCTTTCTTTCTATACACATTTTTTTTAAGTCTTTTAATTATAAAGGGATGATGTATCTTGTCAGATGCTTTTTCTGCATCTATTGACTGAATCATATGATTTTTATCTTTTATTTTGTTTATGTGGTGTATCACATTGATCCATTTGCATATGTGGAACCATCCTGGAGCCCCTGGAATGAACCCCACATGATTGTGATGTATAATCTTTTTAATGTACTGTTGTATTCAATTTACTACTTTGTTCAGAATTTTTGTGTCTGTATTCATCAGAGGCATTGGTCTGTAGTGTGTGTGTGTGTGTGTGTGTGTGTGTGTGTGTGTGTGTGTGTATGTGTGTGTTACTCTTTCCAGGTTTTGGTATCAGGGTAATGCTGGCCTCATAAAATGAGTTAGGACGAATTGCCTCTTCAATTTTTGGAAGAGTTTGAGGAGGACAGGTAAATCATCTTTGAATGTTTGGTAGAATTCACTGGTGAAGCCATCTGGTACTGGATTGTTGCTTTTGGGGAGGTTTTGGATGATTGTTTCAATTTCCTTACTGTTGATTGGTCTATTTAGATTTCCTAGTTCTTCATGATTCAGTCTAGGCAGGCTGTATATTTCTAAGAACATGTCCATTTCTTCTAGGTTGTATAGTCTAGGCATATAGTCCTTCATAGTATTCTTGTGTGATCCTTTGTATTTCTGTTGTATCCGTTGTAATTTCTCCTCTTTCATTTCTGATTTTGTTTATTTGTGTCTTTTTTCTTTTTTTTTTAGTGATTCTAGTCAGGGTTTTGCTAATTTCATTAATCTTTTCAAAGAATCAGATGCTTGTTGCATTAGTTTTTTTCTGTTGTCTTTTTGTTCTCTATTTTATTTAATTCTGCTCTAATTTTTTATTATTTCTTTCCTTCTGCTGACTTTGGGTTTTATTTGTTCTTTTTCTAGTTCTTTAAGATATAATGTTAGATTGTATATTTTTCTTGTTTTTTTTGAAATAGGCCTGTAATGATATAAATTTCCCTCTTAATACTGCTTTTGCTGCATCCCAATAATTTTGATATGATGTATTTTTATTCTCATTTGTATCTATGTATCTGTTGATTTCTCTTTTTATTTCTTCTTTGACCTAGTTAATTTTTAGTAATGTGTTGTTAAATCTCCACCTATATTTTTGGTTTTTCCCGCTTTCTTTTTGCATTTTATCTCCAATTTCAAAGCATTGTGGTCAGCGAATATGGTTGGTACCATTTCAATCTTCTTAAATTTGCTGAAGCTAGTTTTATATCTCAACATTTACTCTATCCTTGGGAAAGTTCCATGCTAGAAAAGAATATATAGTCTGATGTTCTAGGATTGAAGGGCTCTGTGAATGTCAATTATGTCCATTTGGCCTAATGTGTCTTTTAAGGCTGATCTTTCCTTATTGATTTTCTGTTTGGATGATCTATCCATAGTTGTCAATGGTATTTAGATTTCCTACTATAATTGTGTTTTTGTCACTTTCTCCCTTTAGTAGTTGCTTTATATATTTTTGGTACTCCCTGATTGGGGAATATGTGTTATGTCTTCTTGTTGTATTGTCCCCTTTATCATTATAAAATGTCCATCTTTGTCTCGTGTTACCTTTTCTATCATGAAGTCTGTTTTGCCAGATATAACTGTGGTTACACGCGCTTCTCCCTGGATACCATTTGCTTGGAGTATTGTTTTCCACCCTTTTACTTTGAGTCTGTACTCATATCTGTCCTTGTAGCTGAGCTGTGTTCTTGGAGGCAGCATTTGGGTTTTGTTTTTTGATTCAGTCTGACACTCTGTGCCTTTTTATTGGTAAGTTCAGTCAATTTACATTTAGGGTGATTATTGATATATAAGGATTTTCTATAACCATTTTATCTTTAGTTTTCTGGTAGCTCAGTGTTTCCATTATTTCTTTATCTTTGTAGTTCTGTCTGTTATTTTAGTTTGGTGGTATTGTATGACTTTTTACCTCTGTTTCCTCTTTTTTTTTATGTTTTGTGTCTCAGTTCTCTTTTTTATTTTTTCCCTCAGTGGTTACCATTAAGTTTGTGTAGAAGAAAGTTTGATACATATGTGGTATATAGTCCATTTTCTTCAGCATGTATCTTATCTTTATTCCTCTTTGCAAATTCAGACCTTTACTCCCTCCCCTTTTATGTTTTTGTTGTCACAAATTATCCCTATTTGTGCTGTAAGTTCATTTTTGCACTGACAAATTGTCCTCTTCTTCTTTTTTCCTTGTTTTATGTTATCTTCTTTACCCTTTATGTTATGTTTAAGTGTATTCTGTGTAGAGGTTGCCATTTCCTCCATCTGTCTTTGTGTTAGTAATCTTACTCATAGTTTTGTATCCTTTTTTGTTTCAGGTATTTCAGGTACTGTAAACCTCTTCAGTATTTCCTGTAATGCAGGCCTCGTGGTGAAAAATTCCCTCAGTTTCTGTACATCTGGAAAGGTCTTTATTCCTCCTTCATATTTAAAACATAAATTTGCAGGATATATTATTCTTGGTTGGCCATTTCTCTCTTTCAGTAGTTTGAATACTTGATTGTACTTCTTCCTGTCTTGTAGAGTTTCTGCTGAAAAATCTGATGATAATGTAATGGGATTTCCTTTTAGGTTACTGTCTTCCTTTCCCTGGCTGTCTTGAGAATTCTTCCTTTATCACTGATTTTTGACACCTTCAGTAGTAGAATGTGCCTTGGAGAAGGAGGCCTGTTAGGATCGAGGTAATTAGGTATCCTGTTTGCTTCTTGGATTCGAGGATCCAGTTCTTTTCATTGGTGTGGGAAGTTTTTGTTGACTATTTGTTTGAATAGACTCTTTGTGCCCTTCTCCCTTTCTTATTCTGCTATGCCCATTATTCTTATATTGCTCTTTCTGATGGAGTCAGATAATTCTTTTAGAGTTCTTTCATTCCTTTTCGCTCTCAAGTTTCTCTTTTCTTTCTTCTGCTTCATTTCCAGTTTCTGTCTTTGATGTCACTAATTCTTTCCCCCATCTGGTCAGCTCTATTTCATAGGCTTGTTATTTCATTCTTCATCTCTTTTATTGAGTTCTCCAGTTCCAGAATTTCTATTTGGTTATTTTTTTAAATGTCAATCTCTTTGGTAAAATATTCATTTTGTGAGTTGATTTTATTTCTTAGTTCATTAAACTGCCTGAGTTTTCTTGTATCTCATTGAATTTTTTCAGAACTGCAATCTTGAGTTCTCTGCATTTAAGTCATATATTTCCATGTCTGTAAGATAATTTTCTGAGATTTTCTTTTTTTCTGAGCTGCCTTGTCACCTTGTTTATTCATAGCAATCAATGGATTATTTCTCCTCTGTGCATCTACTGGAGTGAGTTCTCCAGCAGGTTGATATGAAGAGATCTTTCTTTTTTCTTTTCTTTTTGCCTTCCAGTAGATAGCGCTCTGCACAGGAACTGTACCTCCAGTTCTCGGGGCTGTAGATATTCTTATTTTTAATCTGACATTGCTGCCTTTTTTTTTTTTTTTTTTTTCCTGGGACTGGCTGCTATCACTGGGAGTGTGTGGGGGTTGTCAGCTCTGGGAGGGTATGGGGAGGTGGCCACGCTCTGTTGTTTTGTTTTCTGTCTGGCAGTGATGGCTGATAGAACACAGTTGTCACACTTCTGTGTTTGGTCTATGCCCCAGGTCTGCCCCATCAATAGCTGGGTTCAGCTGTATTATATGCTTATCACTCAGGCAGAATTGCTGGGACTACAGAGAATGCACCTGCAATTTGATTCTTCCCCTCTCCCAGGACTGCAGTGAGCTCTGAGTACCATCCTACAGCCCCGTCTCTGCTCTTCTCCCTTCCTTCCTTCCGTTTGCTCCATTCACCATCTTCAGATTTTTCAATGCGCGGATCTCTCAGGCATGTTTGCGTGTTGCACAGGGAATCCTTTGTTGAATTATAGCTGTTCAACTTGTTAAAACCTCAAGGGAAGAGTTCAAGGACCACCCCTCACACTACCATATTGATAACCCACATGGGGAAAAACAAACCTGAACCATTACCCCACATCCTACACAAAAACTAATTCAATCTGACCTATAGACCAATAAAATACATATAGACCTATAATTTATAACATGTAGGAAAAAATAAAGGAAAATATATTTGTGACTGGGTGAGGCAAAAAGTACTAGTCATAAAATGAAAAAAAAATAATAATTGGATTTTTAAAATTTAAAAGATATTGCTTTTCACAGTACACTACTTAGAAAATTTAAAGACAGTCCATAGACTGTGAGACTACATTTGTAAAATACGGATGATAAAAGAATTGTATCCACTTTATATAAGAACTCTTATAACTTAATAATACGACAAGCAACCTGATGTGTTTTTTGTTTCTGTTTGTTTGTCTGTTTGTTTTTTTAATGTGCAGGCTATTTGAAAATATAAGAATGGCAAATAAGCTCATGAGTGGAGCTCAGCAGCGTTAGTAATTAGAGAAATTAAAATCACAGATGAAATCATTTCACACCCGCTGGGATGGCTAAAATGAAAAAAGACTGACAATAACAAATGCTGCTGTAATACAGAGCAGCTGAAAATATCTTAAATTACTGGCAGAAATATGCAATGGTATAACTTCTTTGGAAAACAGTTTCAATGTTCAAGCAAAGCAAACACTTTCTGTGTGGTCCACCAACCTCATTGCTAGGTATCTCTCCAAGAGAAATGAACACACACGTTTACACAAAGACTTGCCTTCAAATGTTCTTGGCACCTCCATTTATAATAGTGAAAAACTGAATATACCCCCAAATGTCCATCAACTGGTGCATAGATAAACGAGTTGTAGAATATGGATACAATGGAATGCTATCAGCTTTTATTAAGGAACAGATCATTAATTCACACAACATGGATACATCTCAAAATCATTTTACAAAGTGAAGGAGGAAGCCAAATACAAAACATTGAATGATTCCTTTGACATGAAATTCTGGAAAAGGCAAAACTATAATGACAGAAAAGAAACAGTGGTTTCCAGGAGCTGGAAGTGGAGTTAGAGTATTGATTACCAAAGGGCACAAAGGAACTCTCTGGGGTGCAAAATATTCTATATCCTGCTTGAAATGGTATTTTTACAAGGCCATATATTTCACAAATATTATTAAGTGGTATGGGTGTAATTGGTGAATTTTACTGTATGTAGCTTATATTTCAATGAAGTACTTTATATATAAATTCTGTTCTACAGAGACCATAAGCATGATCCATTATGTATACAATCTTGAGTAATTTCTAATTTTGTTACTGGATATCCAGATTGAATAAAAAATTCCAGAATTTAAAAACTCTGATTACTTAAAATTTGTTGAGTGAAAATATTGGGCAAATAGAATTGTTTAAAACAACATTGGTGTTAATGCATAAAGAAAATATTCATAAAAAATTATTCCAAAGTGTACATTTTATTCCCTACCACCTCCTCATTTTGTTCTATGATATCCAGAGTCAAGGAATGTCTTCAGTGGTAAAATATAGAACTTACAACAGTTTCCAAATTTTCATTATTATTTTTAATTATTGAACTGAACCCATTTAGTATTTTCCCCATATGACCTATTGGTCTGTTTTGGCTTTTCTTGGAGTGATCAAAACTATCTTTGGTGGCTGCATGGATACTATCAAGTTTGGAAACCATTAGTGTCCTTAGAGTTTGGTTTTAAAGTGAAAATGGTCTGTGGGATGGGGCTACTTTAAGTTGGAAGTTTTAGAGATAAACTCTCAAATAGTATGAGAAATACCTTTGCTGTTTTTCCCTATAATTAAAGGGCAGTGCCAAACTGTCCCCATCCCCAGTCTTGGAGCTGCTAAGTAGCTTGCTATAGTTTCTCTCCTTGTTAGTGACTGAATGCTTTCAACCATGAGCATGAAGCCCAGTAACTGGTCACAATGATACATTTTAATACTTTTAATATGTAATTTTTCTTACAGCTAACACAGCTGGATCTTGTGAAGATTATTTCTACTAAGTCATTTTATGTTACTATTAATCTCATATATTCATAAATTTGTAGTGAATATAAATGCTGACAATACTGAAGAATCCCAATTTTGCATATTGAAAATCATGTTTTTGTTTTCCGTATCCAGTTGCATAATCCTCAAACTAAAAGATGAGAAAAAGACATTGATGACATTGCTTTTTGAAATATTTTTCTTTTATTAATGATGACATAGTTAATAACCATTTTGTTCAAGTGTATCTAGTGCCATTTATTCAAAAATATCTATGTTTCCATTCTGAAATTCTGGAATTAAAATTGTTATAAAGCTTATTTTAATGTCAGTACCCAGAAATGTTTCATTAAATTTTATAACACATAATACATACAAGGAGAGCTATAGTGTTTGTTGATTATTCACTTTCTTTAATCAACATCTAAGAATAATGAGTTAGTCTTTTTCAAATGTATTAGTTTTTTCATTGCGGTATTATTTATGTGTGTATAAAACTATGATTGGGAATTCAACCACAGATTTTTCTTTTATAGCTTGGAAAGGGCAACTTTAATTCATATAAATAAGGGCAAGAATGAATTAAAATTATAGTTTTTTATTGTGCTTATAGGATAGGGAATGGGGAGGAGGGGCTTGGCACATTGGTCATTTAGTCCCACATTTGACAGATCTACTGTTGGCTTTATGTATTTGCCTCCTACTCAGTTTGCTAGTGCTTTGGCTAAGAAGAAAGTCAAAATATACTGTGGGGGTGTGTTCAAGACGGTGAAGAGAATTATAACTCCTGACATTATAACAGAATATATCATTTATTGAGCTTTAATAAAAAATAAATATATTTAATTCAAACAGACCTTTAAAAAGTAGGTTTAATTAAGCACTTTGGCTTGAATGCATCTAGAAAGTAAGCAGAGTTCATCAGATAGACATCTTCTTCCATATTTGGAGTTGTTATGGTCAGTTTCCTTAGCTCCCAGCTAACTGACGCAAGCAGCTATAAAAGTGTGGGAGGAATAAACAGTAGAAATATGAGCAAGCTACAGTATCACACTCTGTCTTTCTGAGAACTGCCTGCTTTCAAAGCATGCTGTGTTTCAAGGGAAAAATACCCCTTGCACCTTCCACTGTGCTCCCATAATATTTTTGAAAATGATTCTTCAGGAATTTAATTGACACTTGATAATGAAATTCTTACAACAAAGTGTTAATGGCAAAGACAAAGCTGAAGGTAGAAGGGAGAGGAGACAAGTGATGGGTCAAGTTTTTTCTGAGAGTGTGAAAGCTGAGACCTGAGAAGGGGTAGACAGATTAGCCTCAGAATCAAAGAAGAAAAGCCAAGATGTAAGTCAAGGCGTGGAAGGTGCTGAAAGTTCCTCCAAGTGCTGCTGAGTTCCGTTTCTAAAGTTTAAATGTTATTTTCCTAATCAGATACTTTCAGTGGTTACTTTCAATGGTCTAAAGTCTGAACCAGGTGGGGATTTAAGGACAGAAATGACCAATTAGTGTTATCTCTTACCAACTTTTCCTCCTTCTCATTGTAATCCTATCCCTTGAAATACTACATATGCAGTGCACCCAAGTAGATTTGAGACTTTTCAAGAGTATCTTTCCTAATCTTGTATTCCTGTAAATTTCTGTCAAAATGTTCAGACCCAGTTAAAATGTTTCCACCTTTTTATAATATTCTGTGGTAACTACCTATACAAAGTAAAAATAATTTCTCCTTCTGGGACCTTCCTTCTGGTTTATTATTGCAGCTACAGTAGAGTTTGTCTCATGTACTAGTTTTATCTGTTTTGGTGCCCCAAGATGGACTGTGCACTACTTTGTCTTTTTAGTCCTCTCATTCTTAGCACCTGTTGTCATGTAGCATGATTAGATACCCATTAAAATGTTAAATTAAACTGAATGTTTAATTTTGAATATGCAGAAGAATATCACTTAAGACAATATGTTCATGTTTAGAAAAGCATTAAGGGCTATATAAAATACTATTGTACTTTGCTGTTCCAGAGATGATTCATTTGTAACTTGTTAAATTTTTATGACAGAAGTAACTATTAGTAAGACAAGAAGATAATAGGAATTTTGTAAAAAACAAGCAAAAAATACTCTTTGATATGCCTAGAGATGAAAAATTTTACATTATCTTAATCAAAAGCCCCAGAGGATATTTTTATATTAATAATAAAACACAAGACACTTCATGACCTAAATATAAAAGATCACCTTCAGTGTAATGTATTTATTTAGGCAGGTAAATACACCGAGTTTTGTTTTTTGTTTGTTTGTTTTTAATTGAAATATGGTAGCTTAAAATGGCCATTCTTAATGAACTTGCAAATTGGAAATGATATTTTTGAAAAAATAATGACCTGGCTCTTGCCAGTTTACTTTGCCTCATGGTGGAACTGCAACATCTTCTCCGGGAAAGCCTTTGTGAGTGTATTCTTCTGACTCTCTTCCCGGACCAGTTCTCTCCTACATGAAAAGCAATTCCACATTGTGTAAGCGAAGACTTGCATTGTGAATTGGCTTAATGCATTGTTTTAGATTTCACCTGCTCTTGAATTGGGCTTTGATTTTAATATCATCTTACAACTTTCAGATTTCCTACCGTCTTTCACACAGTGCAGTTTTATGGTTCAACAGTTCATATTTTAATAATTCTTGTTCTCTGTAAGGATTTGTAAAGTTTTCTGTGTCAAGCAGTAGAAATGCACTGAATTTTCCTTCAATTTAAGAATGGTAAAACCATAAGAGAAATGTTGTTTTAATGATGTCTGAAATAAAAAGAATCCTGGGAAGTTTTGGAGCCATTTGCTATATCTGGATGCTATGATATGTCTATCTTTTTAACTAGGTCTGTCCTTTTTAGTGTCACCTTCTCATAAATAGAGAAATATTCCTATTAAAAAGACAGCTTTAGTTCTTTTTGCATATATTGGCCACTGTTCTATACATTCTGAACTGTACCAGCTGTTAAAATTTATGTTCAATCATTTTGTGGATCAAATTCTAATTATTCTTCAGCTCTCTGCCTTTCTTCTCGATCCCATATTTGTGCTTGAGAATCTGAAGGAAAACGAGAGATACTTTCTTAGAAAAAAAAATCGTGGGTGAATAGGGAATATGCAACTCAATTTGGGGAGCTTGTTAACTTCTAGACGTTGTAATATCAGTGAATTCAGTGAAAGAATTATTCATGAAATAATGACTTTTGAGTCCTGGAAAACATTTCCCTTCAATCCTTTATAGAGTGAAAAATATACTCTCTTTATTGTCAGAATTTACCGGAAACTACATTGAGTAAATTGTCAAAGGTTGTTCCATGCCATGATACCCTAAAATTTAAAATACTTTAACTTTTAAATTAAATTTAAATACTTTACGATATATCTATTTTTTTCTATGTCATGTTATGATTGGTGATGGCTTGTCAAATGATATTAGAGCAGAGCAAACATGATAATAAGTCTAGCCCAGTGAGCACATCATATCATTTGGAAAAGATGGTAACAGGTGAAGAATTGTATAAGCAGGTGAACATGTCAGTAATAGAGTTCCAATGAGTAATGAATACGTGTCCCAACAGGTGTAGAGCAGAGCAGCAGGGAATCTAAGGTCACAGGTATGGCTAGGACCGTTTGTATGAAGTAGGAAGGCATACAGATTTATTTTTATCTCCCATACTCTTTCAAATTTTGTATGGAAATAGTAAAACCTGGCTAGATTTCAAAATAGGCAAGTGACATCTCCACTTAGATTATCTCATGTCCAGGGTGTCTCTCTGTGGATTACACAGGAAGCCTGGGAGAAGGTCACGTGGTGAGATTGGCTGGGGTAAGAGAGGGATTCCTGGTAGAAAATGCCGAAAAAAAAAAAAAAAAAGAAAACTTACTGAATTCCTAAAAGATGGGTGGCAGTAACAATCAAGGTCCCTGTCTGTAAATAAACTAGAGATCTCAGCATGGATATCGCATCGGAAAAAAGTCACGGATCTAGTGACTAAATTGTGGCACAGGGTAAACAACAGGTCTTAGATAAGGTTGATCCTTGTCTATGATTAAATAATCATAACTGGGGCCCAGACTAATGCCAGAACTCTATGCAAAGTGAAAGTGTTCAGCTCAAGTGCCATAAATCCTTCGTGACATAGCCAAGATGTGGCTGCAGCTGTGCAGACAGAGTATGTAGTGGCAGAGGACTGTAGCTGACACTCAGTCTTTGTTGTCTTCTGTGCTTGGAGACCCCTCTACTCATCCATGTTCCTCCAGAGCACAGTCTTGCAGGGGGAGCGAAGTGCGGTTTTCTGGGTTATCGTTGAATAAGACTGTGTCAGAATGGCAATTCAAGCTGGGTTGCTGCCCTGCCTGATTCCCATTTCCCCTTCTGCCTTGTAATAGCACTTCGCATAGGAAGGGAGTAGAGACAATGGTCACTTTTTTGTTGTATTGTACACCTGTGCATAGTAAATAGAGCTTGTGGCATTCTCATATCTAATAAAGAGTTTAAATAGTATATAGAAGGTGTGACAATTAAGTTTGCGAACTTGCCACCGTGTGCTTACATTGGCAGTTATCAATTTCTTTATTTAGTCTTCCTGTAGCATGCTTCCTAGCCATTTTTAAGTGAAGTTCAACGTGATAACTATTCTTTTTCAATTTGTTATAAGTAAATGCTGTTGTTTCAGGAGCCTGCCTGCTTGTTGTCTTTTTGCTCTCACAGTTCCCAGGTGATTACCTGTCTTTGTTCAGCGGAAAGCTTGTGAATTTCTATTTCTTATCTCAGATATTCTTGTAAGCCAGAGTCCATTTGTAGCAGAGAAACGATAATTATCTTGGGCTATTGAATTATCAGCCTAGTCCTTTACACTTCAGTATTCTCTAACACCACATTTAGGTGATCCTCCTTACAAGAGTAAGATTTTACAATTAGTTTTAGGTAATAAAACAGGCACTTCCCTCATATAGCTGCATGGCTGACTCCCTGTGTCTTCAAGTCTTTTTGCTCAGATAGCCCTTTCTCAATGATACCTACTTGAACCACCCTATGTAATGTTCCAACTTACCTGTCAACTCCCATTCCCCAGCACTTTCCATTAAGGAACCCAGTTCAACTTTTTTCTTTATTCTGTAGCACATATCACCTTTTAACCTACTATAAAAGCTACTTATTGATTACATTGATTCTTATTTGTCTCATGGTGCCAGAGTGTAAATTCTGTGTGGCAGATGTTTTCTGTTTGTTTACTGATGTATGTATGCCAAGCACCATGAACATTGCAATCAACAAATATTTTCTGGATGATAGAATATAACATATAGAAAACATCTCAAGCATTCAGTAGAAGAACATATGGGTCATTTTTGAATAGCATTTAGAAAGCTAGGAAGAAAGTGAAGTAAAGAACTGAAGTGAATATGGAAAAGCAAAGTTTAAATGAGTTTGTGGGTGCATGTGCAGCATGCATGCTTGTGTAGTTAATACCAAGATGTTACTATGGAAATTTAGTTAATTGTTTTTATTTTTCCTACATAGATTTTCCAAAGACATTATCATACTTTAAAAGCATTTGTATTTTAGTTAAAAATTAGAAATGATAACAAAATTCTGTATGTTGGTATAGACTTTATTACATGAAATTATTAAGTATGAGATTAGTAATAAAAAATGTTCAAATAAAACTGATAAATCTAATACTAAAAATACTACAATTAAATTTAATAGTTTTTGTCAGGAATTTTATGATTCAACTCCATTTTTCAAAATTAAAATATCCTTACTTAGTGTAGTATAAACTTTGTGTACGATGTGTAGGTTTAAACCGGGGGTGTCCAAACTGTGGCCCACGGGCCAACTGCGGCCCGTGATCCATTTTTTTATTGGCCCGCAGCAAATTCCAAAAATATATTTACTTTATTTAAATAAACCAGGTGAGGCAATACGTACTTCACCTCGAGTGAGTGGCCCGGCTGTTTGTGTATTTTACCGCATATGGGCCTTGGTGAAAAACGTTGAAAAAAGTTTGGACACCCCTGGTTTAAACAATGGACTCCAGAGTCAATCAGTGCTCACATCCTGGATTTTCATCTTCTTAGGTGTGAGACAGTGAACAAGTTTTAAAATACTTCTCAATTTTTTGGATGTAAATCATGTAAAACAGTTCCTTGAAAGTGTAAGCACTAAGAACTCTCTTATTAGTGAGCTATCCCTTAGAAAAATTTTAATGAAATTATTGGCATTGGAGCTAGAGGAAACCATATGTATCATTCACATGTAGAATTAAGCACCAGTAATGCACTACTAAAAATGTTCAAGAAGAGAAAATTCTAAATGATACACTAATGACCTATAATTTGTCACGTTGGAATCATAAAAATCTCAGGAAGAAAATAAACAGAACTTGACATTAATAATGCCCACAAACTATTCAGAAGGATTTGTTACAAAAATATATTAAAAGCCTCATGTTATTATTTCACAAATGTTGTATGCATATATTGTATTTAGTGTTAAAGATAGAAACTGCAAAGTCATCCCTGGCCTTTAGGCTTATTATCTAAATAAAGCAGACAGAAGTGTAACAGCCACTATTATTACCCAGTGGACACTTCGAAAAAGTGAGGCTGATGCGTAAATTAGGAGTTTTTATGAATCAGAGGGTAAGAAGATTTTTCCTTTGTCAAAGTTGAGCTGTAGGCAATAAAATGCTGAGTAGTTCTGGTCAACTTACCACCCAGGAACACTGATGCAGATGAATTTTGCCCAAAGGGAGAACACTTTCTTAACAAATAGGATGATTGCGCCTAATGCATTGGAATTGTACTTTGATTAATATCTAAGCTTTCTTTGTTTAATGCTGCAGAAAATTTTGAGTTGTTGTTCTCTTTGGACCTAGAATTAAAAGGGAGAATGTTTATATTCAAGCACAGAGTAAATGTGCATATATTGAGCTAAGTAAAGAACTTGAAAGAATTGAACTCGAGGGAATTACAGTAATGACTGCATAGCAACCTATCACTCAATGATGGGCTGCATATACGCTGGCCCCATAAGATTATAATGGAGATGAAAAATTCCTATCACCTAGTGATGTCATAGCCATCATATCATAGCCCAATGCATTACTCATGTGTTTGTGGTGATGCTGGTGTAAACAAACTGACTATGCTGCCAGTAATATAAAAGTATAGCACATAAAATTATGCACAGTACATATGATAATAATAAACAACTATGTTACTGGTTTATGCATTTATTATACTATGTTTTATTTGTTGTTTTAGAGTATACTCTTTCTACTTATTAAAAAAAAGTTTGTTATAAAACAGTATGCCCTGGTAGGTGGGCAGCAGCTTCATACAGCTCATGTTTACTGTGTCTTTTGAATGCTTCATTTTCTCTTGTGTTTGATTTAATCTCATGTTGTTTTGTACAGTAACATGCGGTATAGGCTTGTAGCCTAGGAGCAATGGGCTATACCATTTAACTTAGGTGTGTAATAGGCTATACCATCTAGGTTTGCATAAGTACACCTAATGATGCATTTCTCAGAATTTATCCCCATCATTAAGCAGCGCATAACTGTACTAAGATGGTCTGTAGGCACAGGATTGGGGGATTGCTTACATGAATAAAAAACTGGGACAGGGAGGTGCTATCTTATATTTGAGAGTGACTTGGGAAAGCATTGAAGTAAGAATGAATAAAACCTTTCCCTTTTGATATATGGAATAATATTTACTATTAAAATGATAAAGGAAAGGGTGACATTTTTGCTGCTTCTAGAAAAGTTATATTGTATTTTTATCTGCTGAGTGTCTCATTACATGCCAGGCAACTAAACCAGGACACAAAGGGGAATCAGATGGTTCCTGCCCTCCAAGAACTCACAGCCTAGTATAGGAAAGGATACTAAAAGGAAAGATATGCTATGGGAAGCAAAATACTACAGATGTGCTCAAGGTATTAGGAAATCATATTAAAGGGACATGAAATCCAATTGGAGGAAAGGAATAAGTTAGGGAAAACATTGAAGAAGTAACAGGTGAACTAAAAAATTACATGGAAAACTTCCTTGGAAAGATGACAATCGAAACTTCATTGTTTATTTGTAACTTCAAAAACACCAATTTAACTACGATGCATTGGAACGTCTGACAATTAAGTTCACGATCTTGTTGCAATACTGTTACTAACCTTTTTTTCAATATCAAAGGGATTATTCATTATGAATTTGTACCAACTGGATGAACTGTTAATCAAGTTTACTATTTGGAAGTGCTGAAAGGCTGCATGGAAAAGTTAGATGACTTTAACTTTTCGCCAACAATTCATGGCTCTTGCATCACAACAATGCACCAGTTCACATGGCACTGTCTGTGAGGGAGTTTTTAGCCAGTAAACAAATAACTATATTGGAACACCCTCCCTACTCATCTGATCTGGCCCCCAATGACTTCTTTCTTTACCCGAAGATAAAGGAAATATTGAAAGGAGGACATTTTGATGGCATTCAGGACATCAAGGGTAATACAACGACACTCTGATGGCCATTCCAGAAAAAGTTCCAAAATTGCTTTGAAGGGTGGACTAGGCGCTGGCATCAGTGCATAGCTTCCCAAGGGGAGTAATGATATTCAGTAATGAGGTATGTAGCATTTTTTTCTAGGATGAGTTCACAAACTTAATTATGTGACCTCGTGTACACACACACACACATACACACACACACACCACAAATACACACAATGGTGTTAAAAGAGAATGAAACAAAAACGAAAATGTATAATTGAAGGGAAAAAACAGTAGCCAAGGAAATTTGGACTATCTTCTGAATGATAACTATTATTTCCTATAGGAATAATTCTAAGCAAATCAAACCTTGTATAAGACTTCTTTTTAGCGAAGTGTCTCATAAGTGAAAGCAGAGCCCAGCAATTCTAACAAGGATGGCAAAATACCTCAACTGAGGCTTTATTTCTCCTGCCATTTAATTAAATTACAAAATATGGATAGATCACAAAATATTTAGACCTAAGTGTAGCTTGGAGGAAGAAATAACTGACAAAACTTATTTCATGTCCAAGAAACCATTCAGGCTATCTCAGAGAAAATACTCATGTCCTAGACTTTGAGAAGTGGTGTGAAGGGAAAGGAGCTGAACGTTATCATAGATTGTATTTTCAAAAAGCTATAAATAAATGAAGTCTTATTGCCTGCATCTTATAGATAAGAAAACTGATGTTTGGAAATGTTAAATAAGTGGTCCTAGGTTACAATTACTGGGAAATGATGTTGAACCTTGGCTCTTCCTCTTCTTGAAGGAATAAATTCAATCAAGAGACAGAATTTTGTGCAGAATAAAACAGCAAGAAGTGGGTTGTTGAAGGGTGCTGAACCAAGAGAAGGAAGCAGCCTCACCTTACATTGCATGAAGACTTTTATTTCCATGGGTAGAATTGCCTTCCCTTCTCCCTTCTATTATCTCTCTTCCCTGAGGTGCCTAGTCCTCTGGCATTTAGTAATGCATTTCTTTCATTTAGGGGCTTGGGTAAACACATCCCCTTGGTTGGCGGGCATGTGTAAACACATCCCCTTAGGAGTATGTGTAAGCCTGAAATCCTGCAGGGCAGCTACAAGTAGGAGTGCTGCAGCAAGGGGCTTCCTAACGGGGCTAAATTTCTCCTTTTCCTGCTCATTTCTACCTATCTGCCTACCCTATCAACACAGTAAGAAAGTTCTGGAATGAGAATTTTCCATCGTTCCTAGGAAGCCAAAGCTGTTGATTTTTTTGACACATCATGCTGCCCCCTTGGCTGTAATAATTATTTTTCCTTCCCCACTAATCTTGACATTGGGGTAAGGAAAAAAGAAGGGGCTAAACTGAAATTGTTTTATTTCTCTTTCTGTCTCAATTCTATGATTAAAGTTTTGGAGAAGACTGTAGCTATCTTTTACCGTGACGAGCTTAGTTCATTCAGACTCTTAACCTTTCAGATTTGACCTACTCATCACGTGTACTCTTGTACCTTTTCAAATCTCATTAAAACTGCAAATCTCAGTGCAGATCCCCTTGTTCTCTCTTACTTTTGAAATCCACCTCAGCATTTTAAAACTTTTCTTTTCTGTCCCACAAAAATCAGTACTGGCTTATATTCTCCCATATATTTAGTATTATTTCTGTGTGCACTACTTTAATTTACCTGAGATTTAAAGGCCCACTATACATGTATTATGCTGTAACTTTCTCCTTTAGACCCCAAAACACAATGCTGAGCAAACTTGCATTGTCATTGAACACTGCTATCAAAAAGTGTACTGGTAACCAAGTCCTAAATTGAAAATGAAATCATATATGTTGTCATATCTTGGCTACTTACATTGAAACTGGTCATTGTACAGATCTGTAATTTATGGAATGTTTCCATATGCAGTATTTTAGTTTACATTGCATTAAGCATACTTAAATGACAGTCCTTGTAATGATTGGAAGGTGTTTACTTTTTAATTCACTTGCAATTACAGTTGTTCTTCTGGCCTCTATATCGTTAACAGGCTTGGATTTCACATGTCTAACTGTTTAATAACTTAGTTTAGCTTTGTTGGAGCTTTTAAAAGGTGAAGTTCACTTTATTTGGTAGAGTGTGATAGCAGTTCCTTTGCCTGAGGCTTTGTGTTTTGTTAATTAGGTTGGCTGCCAGATTTTCACATAGAAATTGAAGTTGTCCCTTAGTATTTTCCTCCTTTTTTCTTTCCTTACGTGAGGTTCAATAACAGATCTATTACAATTTGTACAAATTTAAACCTTTTAACTTATGAACAAACCTGATCTTATTTTTGTAATTCTTTTTCAGAAGGCTCAAGGTCAGTCCATGTGTTAGGTTGGTGCAAAAGTCATTGCAGTTTTTGCAAATTTTTTTTTTTTTAACCTTTTAAACCGCAGTGACTTTTGCACCAACCTCATTTTTTATTGTTAACCTTATGGAGAGGTTTTAAGATTTTCCTACACCTGAAAAAAGAAAAAAAAAGAAAAAGATGTTTAAAGTTATACATATGGTTAAAAAATAGATAGTTTACTCTTTATTTAGAGTTTTCTATTTTGATTTATCTTCCATACAATTGAAAACATCATGGGAGATAACTATTACAGCTTATAGTATGTGAATTACTATAAAAAGCAGCTGTTAGATACAGTAGTTTTGATGATAATTTCATGTTTTTGGCATATTTACTTTTTATGTGTCTCCAAATAAATTTATATTTATTAAGAACTTAATAGAAATCAGCACACAGGTATAGGATACCTGTATATAGCTACAGATGCTTAGTCAACAAGCAATTTACATGTGGAACAAGGGCAACAGAGGTCAGTAAGGAGGAACTTGGGCTCAGGACAGGGCAGTCCTGAGGTCACATGTACACTTGGCCACTTGTTAGGTGCATAAGCTTCCTCAATTACTTAATGTCAGTAAACTTCAGTTTTCTCATGTATACACATAAATAATAATAGCTGATTAATTTGTGCTAAGGTTCAAACAGGACGGCAGGGGTTTTAATGTGTAATACAGGAACTGGCATAAAATAAACCCTGAAGTCTGCTACTCGTGTGCAGAGCAGCAGCAGGCCAGAGTGAAGAGAGTATGAGCTCCAGAGCCTGGCTCTGCATTCCTTATTTCTGTGGCTGGGCACATTACTTCTCTAAGCCTTAGTTTCCTTCTCTGTTAAAGAAGGTCATAATTTACTGAAGGATTGTACTATATAAATTTAAAAATTATGTAAAGTATCTAGAATACTGTGTGGTATTTAGTAGGATCTAAATGGTGGCTCTGTGAGTGCATATTGAGTGAGGAAATATTTGCCAAATGAATGCATTGGTGTATTTCAAAGTTGAAAATCAGAGACAGCATGTGAGAGGTTCTTGCAGAATGGAAAGTCTTTCCATTAAGTGACATGAAGGAGGAATAGGAGTTTGGATATCCCAGCAAAGGGGAAAAGAATCTTCTGGAATGTTTCAAACACATGCATCTATTCACTCCACAACATGGAGACACAATTCTATTGGATTAATTTTGTCTTTAGGGATGCATTCTTTCCAGGACAACCTGAACACAGACAGTGCCTGTATTGTATAGCATGTTAACACATTCTGAAAGTATTTTGGTGCTCAAAGAAGGGCTCACTACATAAGAACTAAGATTTCCAACTTATTAATTTGGGTGGTTTTGCTTATTAGCACCAAATAACTAATGGCTCTGTATTTGCATTTCTTGTGACTCAATTATGAAACCTGACTGTGTGCATTTTAAGTTTCAAGCTAATGTGTTATTGCGATGGCAAAACAAAAAAAAACTTCAGTCATTCTGTAAAGACTTATATCATTTACCTGTAACATTAGAATATAAATAATCTGCTTCTCTAGAGTAAAGAAGGTTAACAGACTTATAATTCTCATGAAACTTAGTACTTAGGTTGCCTTTAGGGAGATAACTCACATCCTAGGTTTTAGAGTAACAAGTGTAATTTGAAACAAACACACCAAATCCCCAAAACTGCTGAGTGTGTTAGTTAACTAAATGAATAAAAGTATGTAGTTTAAAATTCCTAACTTCTCTATCATTTTGGAAACTCATTATAAAAATACAATATTAAGCTATAATACCTTTTACATTTAATATTTAATTGTTTCAAAGCTATATAAAGAAATAATTTAAAGCCAAATAGTTTTACAAGGCTTCTGTTTGTCCCTCTTTCCCTCCCTTTTCTTCCCCCCTCTGTTGTTGTTGTCATCATCCTTCTTCTTTCTTATCTTCTAACCCTTGAGTTACTGATTCAGTAGATTTGAGCCAAGGCCCAATAATTTGCTTCTTTACCAAGTTCCCAGGTGATGCTAATGCAGCTGGTCCAGGGACCCACTTTCAGGACCTCTGGTGTTAAGTGTGGCACTGGAAAAGATCTCAGGTTACCGTGCTTGCAAGCTAACAAGTTAGCCTGTCAGTTGTATACACATACACTAATAGAAGACATGAGACCCTAGGTTAGAGGCACAGATGGTTTATTACTCACAGCAAAAGCAGCAGCCAGAGAACTATATTTGCTCTAGCTGCTCACAAGGTAATGCTATAAGGCCAGATGTTTACCTGCACTTGCAGTAAGTTTGCATTGTAGGAAAGGAAAACCAACATTAAGAGACTCTAAGCTTTTATTGGCTGCTGGCACATCTGCATACCCTCCACTAGGGTGAAGGGGGGAGGGGGAAGAAGAGGCATGAGTGCTTTGTGTCCAAATCTCTCCAGTGCCCTCTATCCTAATGGAGACTCTCTCTAACTTTTAAGGCCATACATTATACAAACATCCTTGCAGTACCCTTTATTCAGAAGACTCCTGATCATATGGAAATGTGAAAACAAACAAACAAACAAAAGGGATAATAAAGGAACTAGAGATCATTGTTTCTCAACGATGGGGTAAAAAATACATGTTAAAATGACAACCAATTTTAATTTGTAATTAAATATCTTTTTCATTTTCTCTTCATGAATAAGTTTTAATAACAAGGATTCATTAATTTTTCCATGCATATATTATACTTCAATATTTTTTTTGGGGGGAGGGGCATGGCATGGAGCTTCTTAGGCACTATTAAGCATAGATGCATTTCCTCCAGGTCACAAGGCTGCATTGCTAGAGAGAGGGGTCTTCACAATCAGATTCACCTGCATGGGAATCTCTCCTTTGCTACTTGTTAACATCTTTGATGCTAAACCTTACTTAATCCCTCTGAGCCCCAGTCTCCTCACTTGTGAAATTGGTATACTTTCCTTACTCTATTGTTAGGAGATAAAAATAATATTGATCTAATGCTTTGTATAGCACCTATTACATAAAAAATTTTCAAAAAATATTGTGGGGACAGAACCCCAAAAATCAGTTTCCAGGCTCTCGGCCTCACATAGACAGGTGCTGGCTCAGGTAGTAAATGGCCATCAATTGTGATTGCATGGCCATCAGCTGTGGCTAGTTGGCCATCAGCTGTAACCAGTGAGCCAATGGCCACTAATATAACTGCTGTGGCTAGGCTAGCAGAGAGAGAGAGAATGGGGGCTAGCAAGAAGATGGCGGCTGGGCTGGCAAGCGTGGATGGTGGTTTGCGGACAGGGTGGATCCAGCCTCCAGTGAGAGTATAGTGCCGCCAGAGAGAATATAGTGGTATGACTCCCCTACCTATGGCTCCGTGGGTGTTCCTTTTTGGCCTCACCATATCCTGCGTTATGTGGGGAGCGGGACCAGAGACCCCGCAGGCCACCCCGCATGACAAATGGTGCAGCAAGCAGGGTCTCCCGCATGACAAATATAATTATAATTATTAGGTGTGCCACAGTCAGAGTCCCTTCCTAATTCAAACTAATGTACAGATCTATGTCATGCCCAATTTAGGTGAAGTACCATTGTCATTCCCAGGAAAATAACTCCATATGAGGTGCCATTTATGGAAAAGTGCTTCTTGGTGATTAATTAGAAGTTTAAATTATTCATTGTCTGAGCAGGAAGGAAGTAGCTGCAGTGCCAGGCTTAGGAGAGCTGCTTGGGCAGATACCACCTGTTCCACCAATTAGTTCACAGGTGATGGGAAAAGATAGAAAATATGGTTTCCAATGGTGATAGCCTGACATCACGAATGTGGCTCCAGGTGGTTATTTATTCATTTGCAGATGCAGTTGCCAACATCTAGAGGTAAAGAATTACTTGGGAACACAAACTGTTTCGTCCAACAGAGAATGTAGACATTACAGAGCTATTAATCAAGGCAGCCAAGCTGAAAATGGTATTAAAGGCAGGATTTAGGAGAGAAGGAAACTGAAATTAAACTACACAATGATTCAAGATTAAAGGAAGATGAACTGACTGAATTATAGATTTTAGAAGTTCAACAAGTTGTACCAGAGAACATGTAACTCGGAGAATATGAACATGTGTTTCATTTGCGTGGTCTAGTTTTATTTGCTCATTACTAGAATGTTTCTGAGGCTGGCCTTTCCTTTAATCTGCTCATTTGTCACCTTCTCTTCTACATTTGTGTGTGTGTGTGTACTCCAGCTTTGAGCTGTGAGAGCTATTAAGGTGAGTGACACAATCTCTGTCCTCAGTGAATTTACAATTGAATGGGAAGGTAATGCGTAAAACAATAATAAAACAAAGTCTAGTAAAACGAAGGCAAGGAGAACTGGACCATAATGTGTGGCTACCTTCATAGAAGTTGGCTAGAGTGCTGCATATTTGCTAAGAGACTGGGTTATGAAGTGAGAATCTCAGTTTTCACTCTTTTTCTCTGATTAATCTTGGGCCTGTTATACTCCATTAAGCCTTTTTCTCATTGCTAAAATTGTATAATACAATAAAGATGAAATGAGATGATGGATCACTGGCCCATAGTAAGCACTCAATAAATACTGGCTCTTACTACTTTGATCATTAGTATCTTTAAACATAATTAATACAACCTTTTCTTTAGGAGTACAGGAGGATGCCTCTCAGTAAACTGTATGATAATAATAAGTAACATTCATTAAGCATAAACTTGTGTTTCAGATACCTTGCTAAGCATGTTATGCTCCTTTATTTGATTTTATGAACAGTCCTAAGAGATAGGTACTTTTTCTACCTCCACTTTATAAATAACGAAGTAAAATATTACAGAGTTTATGTAATTTGCCTAAAGTCACATAGCTAGTAAGTGGTACAGCCATTCATCTATCTATCGTTCCATCTATCCATCTGTCGTGCGGGGAAGCCTGCGGGGTCTCTGCTCCCGCTCCCCATACAAGAACGCAGGATATGGTGAGGCCAAAAAGGAACACCCACGGAGCCATAAGTAGGGGAGTCATACCACTACGGTCTCACTGGAGGCTGGGTTCACTGGACGTGCGACCTGCTGTCCCTTTTGTCTGCAACCCACCGACGACTCTTTCACTCTCCTCCACTCTCCTCCGTAGCTGCAGCAGTTATATTGGCGGCTAATTGGCTAACTGGCTACAGCTGACGGCCAATCAGCCACAGCTGACGGCCATCTACTACCCGAGCCAGCACCCCTCCACGTGAGGCCGAGAGCCTGTAAACTACTTTCTGGGGCTCTGTCCCCACACTCCACCCCTACAGGTTCTCGCCTCACAATCTAGGTGACAATCTAGGTCACAATCTACTGACACCTACAGACGAAAAGAAACGGTAGTCTTAGGAACCAACAATGGCAAATCCCTTCCATCTGGGAGGATACATGCCAGCTTCTTGTCCTGGGAAAGGAGGGTTGCTGCCACTGGCACCTTTCCCGGTTTGTGGTACCAGACCTTTATGGCAGTGCTTGGGGTCCCTTGCATAGTTTCAATATGTAACAGAACAGGGGACCCCATAATAGGCCATAGTGAGAGCACATAGTTCCTGTGGGGACAGAGCCCCAGAAAGTAGTTTACAGGCTCTCGGCCTCACGTGGAGGGGTGCTGGCTCGGGTAGTAGATGGCCGTCAGCTGTGGCTGATTGGCCGTCAGCTGTAGCCAGTTAGCCAATTGGCTGCTGGTATAACTGCTGCGGCTACAGAGGAGGAGAAAGAGGAGAAAGGAAGAATGGGGGCTAGCAAGAAGATGGCGGCTGGGCTGGCAAGCGTGGATGGCGGTTTGCGGACAGTGTGGATCCAGCCTCCAGTGAGAGTATAGTGCCGCCAGAGAGAATATAGCGGAATGACTCCCCCATCTATGGCTCCGTGGGTGTTCCTTTTTGGCCTCACCATATCCTGCGTTATGTGGGGAGAGGGAGCAGAGACCCCGCAGGCCGCCCCGCATGACAAATGGCGCAGCGAGCAGGGTATGGTGCCGGCCAAAGCTCCCCGAAGGGCGGTGGAGCAGTTTGTGTGTACGAACACTCAGTCTCAGGAAGACCAGGAGGAGCAGCTGCCGGAGAGCTGGACCCCCGTGGAGGGGTGGGAGGACGTGGACGGTTCTCCCACCAGCACAGGAAAAGCCATGCAGCTGCTGGAGAGATGGAGCCCCGTGGAGAGGTGGAAAGATGTGGACGGTTCCCCAAACAGCACAGGCCGGAGAAAGCAAAGGTCATTGCAGCCCTGTGGGCCGGGAGGTTCCTGCTCGGGCAGCCCGGCTGCAGGACTTGTAGTCCCAGGAGGTAACGCTTGTTGAGTCCTCCGTGGGAGATGAGGGTGAGGTCAAGGTTGTCCCTCACCCCCAGGACAGCCCTGGTGAATGACTATGGCTATGGGGAATTGCCTTCCATCCCTAATTTAATGGACCGCTTGACTGTTTGTTTGGGAACTGTTGTTAGTGGAACTGGGGGATATTTGCTTTTGTCTCTTGACTGGCCGCCATTGAGAATATGTAAGCACCTTGATTGTGAGTCGCTGTTGTTCCAGCAGGGTACCCTGAGAGGCACAGAGAGAGTGGCAGTGCCCTGAGAGCCCTGGCTGAGTCCAGGAAGTCTGGCTGAGCCCTGAAGATACCCTGGCTGTGCCCAGGAAGTCGGGCTGTTCCCAGAGAGAGTGGCAGTGCCCTGAGAGCCCTGGCTGAGTCCAGGAAGTGTGGCTGTGCCCACAGAGAGTGGCAGTGCCCTGAGAAACCCTGGCTGTGTCCGGGAAGACAGGTGGTACCCTAAGAAGTCCAGGAAGTCTGGCCGTGCCCAGAAGTACTGGTGGTGCCCTGAGAAACCCTGGCTGTGTCCGGGAAGACAGGTGGTACCCTAAGAAGTCCAGGAAGTCTGGCTGTGCCCAGAAGTACTGGTGGTGCCCTGAGAAACCCTGGCTGTGCCCGGGGAAACTAGTGGTACCCTAAGAAGCCCAGGAAGTCTGGCTGTGCCCAGAAGCACTGGTGGTGCCCTGAGAAACCCTGGCTGTGCCCAGAGAGCCTGGCTATGTCCAGGATATTGCATTCACCCCCAGGCTCCTCGCACAGGTCCCCTCGCAGAAGACGCTTGTTGCGTAGATTGTGAGGCGAGAGCCTGTAGGGGTGGAGTGTGGGGGCAGAGCCTCAGAAAGTAGTTTACAGGCTCTCGGCCTCACGTGGAGGAGTGCTGGCTCGGGTAGTAGATGGCCGTCAGCTGTGGCTGATTGGCCGTCAGCTGTAGCCAGTTAGCCAATTAGCCGCTAATATAACTGTTGCGGCTACGGAAGAAGAGGAGAAGAGAGAGAAGAATGGGGGCTAGCAAGAAGATGGCGGCTAGGCTGGCAAGCGTGGATGGCGGTTTGCGGACAGTGTGGATCCAGCCTCCAGTGAGAGCATAGTGCCGCCAGAGAGAATATAGTGGTATGACTCCCCTACCTATGGCTCCGTGGGTGTTCCTTTTTGGCCTCACCATATCCTGCGTTCTTGTATGGGGAGCGGGAGCAGAGACCCCGCAGGCCTCCCTGCATGACAAATGGCGCAGCGAGCAGGGTCTCCCGCACGACAGTTCCCTCGCAAAATCATCCCGGTATCGGGACCTCTGTATACTACAGTCACTTGTGGTGGCCACTCAGCCACCAACCCTGGCGTCACTTACAAATCATGAGTCAAACCGGCCCCCCATGGGGCTATCAGACCCAACCACCGACAGTGGGGGCTTTTGACCTGCCAGGGCCAAGTCCATTGCTGCCGTTCCCCTGCTTTCAAGCATGTGGGTGCTGGCAGCAAAATGTTCCCATTTCAGATGTAGCCTGGCTTTAACAGAGTCTTACTGGTGGTAACTTGTAATTGAATGGGAGCGGCCGTTCGATGTAGCAGAGCTTCTACTGGTGCGGGCCCTCCCTTCCGTGGTCTCTCATTCAGGACTCTCAGGACGTCCCATAGACGCGAGGCCCAGTCACGCATCGTAGGAGGGTGTTTTGACACCCGGAGACCTTGCTTCAAAAGACCATTATAACGTTCAATCATGCCAGCTGCTTGTGGATTGTACGGGGTGTGAAACAACCATTGCACGTCCATCCTGGCAGCCCAGCGCTGCACTTCTTGCCCCGTAAAATGGGTACCCCTGTCATTTTCAATGACTTGGGGGCGCCCATAGAGGGCGCACAGCCGTGTAAGGGCGACCACTGTATGCCGCTGATCCGCAGCTGGACAGGGCCAAGCAAACATCAACCCTGTAGCAGTGTCCACTGCTGTAAATGCGTATATCGCATTGCGGGCCTTAGGCAGGGGTCCAATGTAATCCACTTGCCAGCGAGTGAGGGGCACCCTCCCTCGCGTAATCTGCTGTGTCTCCCAGGGGAGCCTCCGCCTTTGGGGGCTGTCCTGGGCACAGACGGCACAGTCATAGCAGGCATCTGCTATCTCCTGCCATTTCAAAGGCAGGCCCCAGCGTCTGCTCACCTGCCACATGGTTCGGCTTCCAGCGTGCTGTAATTTCCTATGCAGCCAATGGGCCACATCAGTGGCAGGAGCCCGCTCTAACCATCGTACACGTGCTAGGGCGTCTGCTTCATCATTACCTGGGGACATTAAGGGGGAGTGACCTGTGACATGCATTAAGGTCACCTCCTTTCTCTGCCCTAGGTCCCAGAGGTCCTGCCACATGGCTTGACCCCACAGTGGACGGTGTCCCACCAACCAGTTTTGGTGTTTCCATGTAGGGAGCCACAACGTTAGGCCCCGGGACACCGCCCAGCTGTCAGTGCAAATAACTAGGGGCCCAGGCTCATGGCTGATCACCATCCACACAGCCCGTAATTCATCCCACTGGCTACTCTGGCCCGTCCCAGTATCAAACCAAATGGTGTCTGTTTTGGGCTGCACACCAATAGCCGTCCAAACAGCTGCAGCCCCTCGGCTAGAACCATTGGTAAACCAGGCATCCTCAGGTACTGGGGACTGTCCTTCTTTGTAGGGCGAGGGCTCCAAGTCCTCCCCTCTAGGCAGAGCACTTGGCTCAGCCTGGGCTACAAGCTCCACAGGCCCCAGGACCTGTTGTAGCTCTGTGCTCAAAGGGCTTGAACTAAGGTTGCTACGTTGCTCCAAGTAGGCACCCCACTTGGCGAGGGTGGTGGTCTGTGCCACCCCCGTTTTGGGTCCCTGGGTCCATGTACGGACCCACCCCTGGACAAGATAGGTTGTTCGAACCAATACGCGTGCCGTTCCTGTGATGGCTTCTGTGGCCACTAGGGCTGCATACACAGCAGCCAGCTGTTTCTCTATTAGAGAGTAGCGGACCTCCGCTCCTTTCCATAATTGGGACCAAAACCCCACTGGCAACCGGAGACGCTCCTGCCGTTGCCAGAGGCCCCATCCATACCCCTCTTGGGTTACATGAACATCAAGTTCAAATGGGCGGCCGGGGTCCACTACTTGCAGAGCCTGTGCCTGCTGCACTGCCCGTTTTGTGGCAATGAAGGCTTGCTCTATAGCCTCTGTCCAATCCCATGAGGCCCCCTTTTTTATCATTTTGTACAAGGGCCTTGCCATTTGTGCTAAATGGGGTACAAATGCCCGCCAATATCCTAGCAGACCCAAATACGTCTGCAGTTGGGAGACCTTGGTCGGCCGGGGAAAGGCTTGTATTTTGTCAATGATTGCCTCAGGTATAACCTTTGTCTTACCCAATCACACAACACCCAAAAACTTGACGGATAAGCCAGGGCCTTGGACCTTTTCCTCATTCACCGCCCAGCCGCGTGACTTCAGGTGGTGGAGAAGAGAGGGAGCTGCTTGCTCTAAATCAGAAAGAGAATCTGAGGTTAACAGAATGTCATCAACATAATGGAACAAGGCCACAGAGGATGGGTGATCCCACTGTGCCAAATCCTGGGCCACAAGCCCGTGGCAGATAGTGGGGCTGTGCAAGTATCCTTGCGGAAGGACTTGAAAAGTCCACTGACGCCCATCCCACGTAAAAGCAAACTGCTCTTGACACTCGGGTGCAATGTCAATGGAGAAAAAAGCATTGGCCAAGTCCACTACATAGTGATATGTCCCCAGGCGGACAGTCAGACGATCCATTAAATCATGAATTGAAGGCACTGCAGCGAGCAAGGGTGGCGTCACCTTATTTAACTCCCTATAGTCCACAGTCATTCGCCAGGTCCCATCTGGCTTCTTGACAGGCCATACTGGGGAGTTAAAGGGACTGTGCGTTGGCCTCACAATATGTGCCTTCTCCAATTCCAATATTGTACGACCGATCTCCTCCTGTCCTCCTGGCAGGCGATACTGTCGCACTGTAACCACGCGCCAGGGCTGTGGCAACGCTTGAGGAGGGTGGTGAGCATGCACGCGTGTCACCGCTTTCACCACCCGGATCCGAAGACGGAATTCTCCTACCGACGTCTGTAAGCTGAGGCCATGTAGCACGTCCACCCCTAGAATATACTCCGGAACGGGGGAGACATAAACCTTGTAGGTACGAGGAGGGAGCCTTCCTATACCCAGTGGTAAGGAAACGGCTTTCACAGTCACAGTCTTTCCCCCGTAGCCATCAATGCAGATTGCTGGTCCAGGGAACAGTTCTGGGTTCCCGTAAACGAGACTGCAGTCAGCACCAGTGTCAACTAGAGCCAAAACCCTCTGCACATTAGAAGGGGACAAATGTATGGACAGTTCCACGTGGGGCCTCTGGTCCCTGCTCGTCCCCTCTGACCGGGTACCTTGGCCCCACCCCTAATCAAGCTGAAATGAGTCGGCCTCAAACGCTGCATGAAGTCTTGGAGGGACACGAGTCGCGCTTTCCCAGACTTCTCCTTTAGGCTTCTCCGGAATTGCTGTTCCGGCCGCAACTGTTTCCAAAGTTCCAATAAGAGTGCATTGCGTTGTTGGTCTATCTTCTCCCGATCGACCTCTGCTGCCATGAGATCATGCCACATCTGTGCACGTGTTACTCTCTGAGACCCGCGACCTTGCCCCTTTTTTTGATTTGGGCTTCCAGGTCTCAACTGCACGGACCTCCTGTCTTAACTTACTTCACCTCTGGCTTTCAACATCCCCTAGGGTGGCCATGGCAGTTGTAACTTCATGGATCCGTCACCCCACATAGGGCGTAAGAATGGCAACCAAGGATCCAAAAGCACTCGCAGGTGCAGTGTCCAAAACCAGATCTCTCATGCTGGCAGTAAAAAGCTCGTCATCTGGGCCCTGCACATTGAGGTTAAAAATAGCATGTCTCATACCCATTTCACGGATTATTTGCATAAGTTCCGTATATGACTGCCATTGACTCACAGTGTCTGGCAGCTCGCCAGCCTGTCCCCATATTGTGCATACCGCAGCAGTGAGCCACTCCATTAGAGAATGGTTGCCCTGGTTTTGGGCCAACCTATGGCAGTTCTGTAACCTTTGATGCAGGGACGGATGCACTGTCACGAAGGCTAGCTTTTCCATCTCGCCTGGGGAGCAGAGAATGTTGTCTGCTCCCTCATCCCATAAACGCAGTAGCCAAGCCAAGACTGGCTCTCCAGGGCGCTGTCTGTACTGCCTCCCTAGCTCCTGCAGCTCAGTGAGAGTGTATGGTGTGTAGGCTGTGAACTCAGTCACAGCTGGGTTGCCTGCAGCAATGCCCCCGGGGCCCAAAGGTTGCTCACGTTTTACCCTTTGCTTCAAGATTGGCCGGGCTTGGGGGTTGGGAGCTACATTGTCTCCACTCGCTTCCTCCGCCTCTGCCTCAGAGTCTCCACTGTGGGGCCCCTCTTCTAACAGGTGGACCCAGCTTCCAATGCTTCCAACTGGGACACCTGGTCCGGCACCTGGGCCATTTCATTAAGCGTATTTTCCGTGTTGAGACTCAAGGCCATGAGGAACATCCAGCCCACGCGGCCGGCTGTAGCCTTCTCCTCCTCCGGCAACCGTTCAGCCAGAGCCTGCAGGACCCTCTCCACGCTGGCCAGAGAGCCATCCATGTCCTCCCACCCCTCCTTGGAGGTCCAACTCCTGAGAACAGTGGCCACCGGGCACCACACACTGTGTGGGGGCCACACGTCCTCCTGCCCAGAGTCAGACTCCATTCCTACCTGGTCGGAATCTTGCTCACCATGCCAGGTGTCTGAGTGGGTGGAGGCCTCCGTGTAAGATGTCCACAACCCTCAGAGCCTAAGGCCGCAGCAGATCACCAAAATGAAGGCAACGCCTTCCATAGCCAAGAGGGTGGTGTGCCAGCTGGAGGCTTGAGTCTCCCAGGCAGGCCGCGCCTCCCATTCCCGGTGTCGCTCTTCATGGGCCTCCCGAAGCTGGGCTCTCACACGCACAAACCGCTCCACCATGCTTCGGTAGGTTTTGGCCGGCACCGTACCCTGCTTACAAAACTGAGCTTTTATATGTATAAACTGTTCCAGTACATTCCGGAGAGTGTCGTCCAACACCACACCCTGCTCGCTGCACCATGTGTCGTACAGGGAGGCCTGTGGGGTCTCTGCTCCCGCTCCCCACATAAGAACGCAGGATATGGTGAGGCCAAAAAGTAACACCCACGGAGCCATAGGTAGGGGAGTCATACCACTATAGTCTCACTGGAGGCTGGATTCACACGACGTGCGACCTGCTGTCCACTTTTCTGCCAACTGACTGACTCCTACTCCCCAACGCAGCCGTGGCAGTTATATCAGTAGCCAATTGGCCAACCGGCAACAGCTGACGGCCAACTAGCCACCGCTGACGGCCATCTACTACCTGAGCCAGCACCTTTCCACGTGAGGCCGAGAGCCTGGAAACTGCTCTCTGGGGCTTTGTCCCCACACCCTCACTAAATGTTTCTTGAATGAGTGACTGAGATGTAAATCCTCAATTCCTACTCTTTCTGTCTCTCCCCATCCCGGTAAGATCCAACAGCAATTTTAGTTCGTGCCAATTGGAACTGAGCTCTTTTGCCTTGAAATTCTGGAAGTCCAAAATCCTGTCTCCTGGGTGGCTTCTTCGTAGTCCCCTTAGCTTTAGAGTCATCTCTGATGACTGAACTGAGTCATTTGTGGGGATTGTTTTTCACGAATTGTGCCCTGAAGGACCTCAAACATTGTCATCCCTCAGCTTTGAACTGTCCAGGTTCTAAGTTCCTTTCGGCCATATTTCTACTTGTAGCAAGGGATCAGCCTCCTGTGTTCTCTTTCCTTTCAAACTGTCTCAGCTGGATTTGCTTCCTTGCTTTCAAGCTTATTTATTTGTTTGCTTTTATTACCAGCCACTTAATTTGGCCCATCTCTCCTCTACCACACAACACAATTTTTCCTCACAGTAATTTCTTTTTTCTTCCTTCTTGGCTTCTGGATCCTGAATGTGTTTTTTTTGTCAACATTTTTGTCCAGATTCTATTTTTTGAAGTGTCCGTTGGTAAAATATATTTATTGTGTTTTGAGTTGGCCAAAGCATCATTTTGTTTTTCAACTCAATTTTGACCCATTCCTCCTTCTGAATAGGGCGGTTTTACCATCAGTACTATTACCTGTAGGAAGAGCTGGCATTTATACTTCTGCTTCTAAGGGCAGAACCCTGCTTGGTTGGCCACATCTGATCTTTAATTGAAAATGACCTCCAGCCAATGCATTTGAAACTGCCACCCATGTTCTCTTACTTGTTTTCTTTGGTGAGAGACTCATCTATATTTGTTCCCACATTTAGCCCTTGACCATTATGTACTTAATTCTGTTTGCCTATGAGGACTTTGTGTCCCAGCTTTCTAGGCTCAGACAAAGCCATATTTATTCTGCAGTTTTTATATGACTATATTCTGTTTTAAATTAAACTTATAAAACAGTTTGATTAGAAATAGTACTTTTTAGATTACGTGTCAATGTCATTGAATAAAATTTGTGCAAGTTTGTGCATGACTTCCAGGCAAAGTCTGTTTACTAATTATGTCTTCACTATCACATTTAGTATATTTCAAAATATTATTTACCAAACACTTCATCTTTTTAAAACTTATTTTACAAACTCGACTGATGATGACACCTTTCATATTCTGCCATTTGAAGTTGCACACAAAGTTTCTTGAAAAAAAGGATGTGTAAAGTGAAGCATCATGAAATTATTTTCTTCAGAGTTGGCAGTCCCTGTCAGTTATTGTTTTTATTTTTATATTTATTTTGCAGGGATCTTTACCCATAGGTATCAACTAATATAGTTAGGTGGTGGTATTCATTCAGGAAGCCAAAATAAATCTAATCCTTCTGCTACATAATGTGTCTTAAAATATTTAAAGACACAAATATTTCCCTAAGTCTCCCATTTTACCTATTAAACATCCGCAGTTTCTTTAACTATCATTCATATTGAAAGATTTCAAGAGCATTCAATTTGGAAAGCACTTGAATACATCAACGCTCCTTTTAAATAGTGACTCCCAGAACTCAGCATTGTACATCAGATGAGATCTGATTGGTACCTAGTCAAGTGAGATGATCAATTTTTTCATTGTGTTTACTTCAATTCTGCAACCTAATATTTTATTAGTTTCTTTGACAACCATGTGTACAATACACCGATATTGAGCCGCAGTGCCACTTCCTTTTGCATATCCATTACTTTTGTAGTTTTCATATGACCCAATGTCAAAGTAAGCTTTCCCTGTTTTATGGCTAAGGTTGACACTGTGAACAAACTCATTACTATTTTTGAAACTAAGTATTTTTAAATGATGTGACTGAGACAAAATAGTTAAGACATTTTATTATAGTGTACATCAATGTATGATATATTTTCTGAAATGCTGGCAATACTGAACACACATCAGATATATTACTTTACTTGGGATGAAGATTGATAAGTTTGGTTAAAATGAATTTATGGCTATGTATACACTATTTTCATTTTTATATGACTAATTTATGACTATATGTTATCATCAGGTACCTTATGTATTCCAACACTATTCACAAAATCATTTTGTCTCACCATTAGAAAAATTCCATTATATGTACTCTTTTGTCAAAAACATCATAGATATTTATAGCAATTAGGAATGCTGTTCAAGTAGATTAATTAATAAAATTTTAGGCTTTTCTTATTGACACAAGTACTCATACAAAGTAGAATAACTTTTTAGAGTTTATTAAATAGACAACTTTTCTTATATTACAGGAGTTTTACTCAAAAGAAAACCTTCTCAGTGATATACAGAATCATAAAAATAGGAAGTATATATATATATATATATATATATATATATATATACACACACATACATATATACACACATACATATTTACATATATATTTACATGTATATTTATATTGTTTTTATTTGTATGTATATTGTATATTTATTATTGTATATTATTTGTATATTTATGTATATTATTTTAATTAATTAATTGATTGATTGATATGTTGTATATGTGTTTGTGTGTATATTAAGAAGTGAGCTCAAACAAAAGCCAGTGTGCCATAATTGATCAAATCAATGAAAAATTATATAAATGTCAGAAAAAAATTAGCAATATCACAAAATAATAACCTTAAAATGACAAATCAGTTTTATTCATTGTAATTGAATAGAAAATGCGCAAACTATGATATAATGACTTTTTGTGGATAAATCAAATTTTTGGTTAAAAAACATTCGCAAGTATACCTTGATAATATTCATGATAGTTAGATGAAATAGCATCAATAAAATTTTCTGGCATGGTTAATGGAGCATATGAAATTAATTGAGAACCACAATACTGAAATGATATGCTTACATTTTATCAATCTTCAAATGGTCAAAAATTGTTTTTTAATATTAGTAAATTTAATATAAAATAATAAGGTTTATCTGCTTTACAAGAAATATTTAGTTAAGAAAAAGGCAAATTTTTTACAGTTCTATTAATAATATTTAGAATGTAAAATATTTAAGTCATTTTTTAATTGAAGATATAGGCACTCAGGTGTTTGTTGAAATATAAGTAGACCAGATAATTTGTTTATCTACAGGTATGTCTGAATTTTACCCATCATGAACTTCACCACTAGGATCAAGGTTGAATCAATGTTTTAATTTTATGGCCAATAAAATCTATCCAATTAAAAAGGACCTTTGACTATTACCTTAAATTTAATTTAAATAGTCACAACCTCTTGTGTCAACTAACTGTATTATGATAGACATTTTGCAATATATGTCTTATCAGATTATCACCTTTACACCTTAAACTTACATAACGTTTTATGTCAAATAAATCTCAACAAAGCTGGGAAATGATACATACATAAATACTCACAGCTTCTTATAATCACTGTGAAAAATACATTAATTGATGCATCTAAAAATGCTGAAGACAAGGGATGTTGATCAAATAAAAATTAGTAAATCCTAGTGCTACTTATGTTCTTAATCTAATGTTAAAATAAACAAACAAACAACAACAACAGCCTTATGGATGTTTGAGATATTCAATTTCATAATATATTTTCTTGAATGTTACTAAGATTACTCTGTGAAGTGTTATTATTCCTAGTTCATGGAAGAAGAAACAGAAAATTTACATGACCTCAGTATGGTTCTAAAAAGAACCATTAAGGACTTCAGTCTAGGTCTGCTGTTCCTACTTCGGTGCTTGTCCTTCATATGACCACTGGCCCTTGTCTCCATTACCCCCATTACCATGGGCCACACCATCTTTGCCTTCACAAATGACTGCTTTCAAGTAGAATTCTAGCCTCCATGAGCCAGCAAACAGATAAAGTGCACTAGTGTTTACAACTGCATCCAAGGTTAAGGACTACGGTTTTGTTTTGGGGAGAAGAGGCAATTAAAATTTTTCTTGCTGTCATTTGCTTCAGAGGACTATAGCACTCTTTCACATTATCATTGTGATTATAGAAGTACTGTATCAATGCAAACATAAGCATCTCATGTACATATTTAACCTATATAACATGCCATATTTTAAAAACCGCAGATTTGCAATGAGATTGTTATTACCAAATCCTAAATAACAACAAAAGAATAATAAAGAATGAAAAGTAAAAAAAAGGGGGGGCCTTTTTTTCCTCCCCTAAGTCAATTAGAACATGTTCAAGAGTCCTAAAACTCAAAGCTTTCTCCCACTTGTCAGGTCCCCTACGTAAAAGACTAATCAACAACAGGTTTGGAAGATAAAGAAGGTGGGGATTTTAAAGGAGTGGGCACAGAGTGAAGGCAGATGTTCTATTTCCAAAAACTGAAATTCCAAGAAGAATATAATTTAATGCCAATATTATTGCTATTTGGGCAAATAAAAATTCAGACAACCAAAATACACAAAGCGAAAATGGAACATAGCTTTGTGCTACTCCTGCTGAGTATCTCTGGAGACTACCTGGGTTATATTTATATGTGATAATAATCCACAAAAAATAATTAGCATTAAATAACCCAAAAAAGACAGTTAGAGCAGTATAGTTATAATTTTTTTTCATACAAAGCTAGTTCTGGAAAGAGTTCTCTTTAAGATGCAAAATATAGTCTGTGGTTCATTTATTAATCTACTAGACTTCCGCATACAGACACGCCTGGGGTTCAACATAATCATGACATTCTAAAATTATCAGAATGAGGATTACAATTAAATAGTTCACAGTGGCTCTTACACACACACATACACACACACACACACACAATCACATACACATACACATAGACACTCACACATATTACTCATTTGTAGAATGGGGTTGTAAATAAAAATTTAAGAACTCTGTAAGCAAATTTTAAATTAAATAAAATTGTGTTGTCCCATGTGTTTATTAAGATTCCTTCTGATAGAAGAAGCTTGTGGCATTACTGGATCATGAGGAGCTCCACTGCACACAATCCCCAGACACAGAGTGACTATTTTTCACGGTCCTCTATAGAAACTATATGTACAGGAAGATGATCACAAGACCATTATACTGGGAAGGGAAGGAAAAAACCTCCTACTATTCTGGTGACAACATTTTATTTCAACTTTTTCTCTTTTAAAAATGAGCATGAACTAAAGTACTTAGAAAATTTATTTATGGGTTAGAAACTATTGGTCTAATTAGTCTCATTAGTCTCATTAAAGTCTAAGAAGAAACTGAAATATAATGAGCCTGGAACCAATATTCATGCATATTTGACAAATAATTTAAGATGTGAGATGTAATAAAAAAAATACAGTGAATGTTTAAATTAAAAAAAAAATATTACAGTAAAATACACATTGCCATTAATCCTATACTAGAAGCAATGTGTGACACAGAGTCTTTCTGTTGTGATAAAAGAAAAAAAAATGGTGAATGCTGCTGCCAAGTACAATCCAATGGAAAAGCAGGATCTTCAATATGGGAAGTGGCACATCGAACCTTACTAACAGTGTGTGATAAGTTTCAACTTGTTTGATGCAGTCAGTCGGGTGTGAACAATGGTTGAGAGAAGGTGTGTTTTAAAATGTGCCATAAATCATCCTCCATCATGACAACACTCCATGTCACACATCACTTCTGGTATATGGCAGTTTATGTCAAGTGAAAACATTACGATGTGTCCTCACCCACCTTTACGGTAACAAATTTTTTACTTAAACATTCACCATATTGTTTGATCACACCTCATAGACATTACTGTAAATTTTACATATGTATTATATAATATGTATATAATACATATGTATATATAGTATATGTATGTATATAAAATCCCCCTGACCAGTCATACAAAGGTCAGACAATTAAGTTCACGAACTCATCCTAGAAAAAGTGCTACATAACCTATTGCTGAATATCACTAAGGTAACCTTCGAAGTATTCCGCTAGGGAAGCTATACACTGACACCAGTGCCTAGTCCACCCGTCAAAGCAATTTTGGAACTCTTTTTCTAGAATGGCCATCAGAGCTGTCATCGTATTACCCTTGATGTCCTGAATGTCATCAAAATGTCTTCCTTTCATTATTTCCTTTATCTTTGGGTAAAGAAAGAAGTCATTGGGGGCCAGATCAGATGAGTAGGGAGGGTGTTCCAATATAGTTATTTGTTTACTGGCTAAGAACTCCCTCACAGACAGTGCCATGTGAGCTGGTGCATTGTTGTGATGCAAGAGCCATGACTTGTTGGCAAAAAGTTCAGGTCATTTTCGTCTAACTTTTTCACACAGCCTTTTCAGCACTTCCAAATAGTAAACTTGGTTAAATGTTTGTCTAGTTGGTACAAATTCATAATAAATAATCCCTTTGATATCAAAAAATCTTAGCAACATCGTTACAACAAGTTCTCGAACTTAATTGTCAGAATATATATATAGTCAGATACAGAGAAACTCTATTTCTTATTTAAGCCTTTCCTATAGGTCAAAGTTGTCACATAGAATTTGGAGTTCTAGATATTTATTACTTGAATTTCTCTGACCTTATAAAAATTAGAATTTGAAAATTACCTATTGGTAGAATCACACTATAAGACATATTGTATTTTTACCATGAAATACTCTTAACAATGGAAATATATAATTGTTTATTTTAACTTGTCTATAAATAGAAACTCCGAAAAGATCCCAACTAATCAAAAGAGTTTGTATTTCCTTAGACTGTAGCCACAATAATCTCACCATAACATAATTATGATCATATCGCTCATACCTCCCCAGCTTCTACCTCCCTCCAAACAAAACCCCCCAAATGTCAGTGGATTTCCATTTATCTTGGATAATATCTGAAGCTATCACATAGACCACAGGGTTTATCTGGTCCTGTCTTCCTGCCCTCCTCCTACCCCACATACTTCTCTCATTTTGTTCCGGCTGCCTACAGGACATTTGCACAATTCTCTTTCCTTGGAAAGTCTCTTTCTCTGGTTCACTCCTACTTATATTTCATATCTCAGTGCAAGAATACCTTTCTGATAGTTGAGCAAAAGCTTTCCTAACCAACGAACTCTACCTCCAAATACTTTTGTACCTTTGTTATATATCCATAGGACTGTTTATTTCCTTCAGAAAACATATGTATCTCAATTTACAATTTATTATGGGTGAATGTTGGTTGATGTTCATTTTCCTCACTCAAAAATAAATTTCACAAGAATAGGGAACATATTAGTTTCTACACACAATATAGTAATATGGTTAGCAAAATGGTTAATACATAGGAAGTGCTCGATAAGTATTTATTTTGAGAATGAGCTAAGCTCTATTATGGTCACTTAATGATATTCAAGACAAAAGGAAAAAAAAAACAGTTAAAATCTCTGCTTCCTTAGGATGCATGTTCCAGCAAGGGGAGGAGGACCAAAAATGCACATAATAAACAAATAAATTATGCAGTCTGTTATTAAATTATAACCACTATACAATATAGAAAAATTTATCTGAGTAAAGGGATCAAGAGTACCAGGGGCAAGGAGACATATGGTGGCAGGTTGAAATTTTAAATAGGATTTCCAATACATATATACTTCTTTGAGAAGGTGATATTTGAGCAAAAGCTTGAAGGAAGTGAGAAAATTCACTTCCTGTGTATATCTGAGCTTTCCTAGGAGAGGGAATACCCAGGGCACAAGTAGAAAAGCTCCTAGACCAGCAAAGTGTCCATTGTGATGGGAGTGGAGTGAGCAAGTGACGAGTAGTGGTTGAAGACATTAGAGAAATAAAGGGGACCAGATACATTAATGGAAGTAATGAAAAGCATAAGATTTTGAAATGCATTTGGATATTATCTCTTTATTATTAACCACAATTTATAATGCTGATTATAATTTGCTACCATATAGAGATAAGATTGTTACATATTTCCAGATTAACTCATGAAATGCCAAAGTTAGAAGTCAGTCCCATTTCAGGCAAATTCTTGGGGAGAATATTTTCTTAAATTTCAAAAGCATTATTTATTTGCATCATACCAATGTGTACATCTTAAATGATCAATGGAGTCTAATTTATCTTGGAATATTCATGGTTAAGAACTGGTTTTATCTCATCATTTTTATTTGTTATGTACTGAGAACTCTGTGTTTAAATACTCAATTGTAGTTGAGGTTTCCTTAGTCATAGCTATTAGAATTATGATTTTATTGAATTGCAACAAAGTACCAGGTTCTATAATGATTTAAAAGAAAGATTCTTGCATGGATGGATTGTCCATATCTATCTGAACCTTATAAAATGTCCTTTACATTTGAGTAAACATAGCCTGAGATTAATACCAAAATCTGTATTGCAAATCATATTCCAGTGGAAAATCTGTTTTAAATTACGTATGTTTGAATTTATAAGACATAGAGTAAATTTTTGATTGTCCAAAGTGAAAGGGAAATGGGACATCTTCCAGGATAGACCATAAGCTAGGCCATAAAGCAAACCTCAATAATTATAAAACGATAGAAATAATACAAAGTATGTTCTCTGATTCTAATGGAATGAAATTTGAAATCAAGAGCAATTAAAGATTCAGGAAACTCACAGATACATGGAAATTACTCAACACCCTCCTAAATAACTAATGGGCCAATGAAGAAATCAAAAGGGAAATCAGAAAATACTTTGAAATGAATGAAAATGCAGACACAACACAGTAAAATTGATGCTGTGTGGATAAAGCATTGCTTAGATGGAAATGTATAGCTATAAATAGTAATTTAAGAATGAATAAAGAGTTTAAATCAATACTCTAACCTTCCACTTTAAGACACTGGGAAAATAAAGAGCAAACTAAATCTAAAGCAATGAGAAGGAAGGAAGTAAAGATTCAAGTAGAAATTGATAAAATAGAGAATGGAGAATCGATAGAGAAAAATCAATGAAAGGAAAAGCTGGTACTTTGAAAGATCAACAAAATTGACAAGGCTATAACTAGACTGATCAAGAAAAATAGAGAGAAGACTCAGATTACTAAAATCAGAAATGAAAGTGAGATATTCTGCTGATTTCACAAAAATGAAAAGCATTATAAGAGAACACTATGAATAATTGTATGCTGACAAATGGGATGAGTTAGGACCCTTATTTTATACCATCTATATAATTAACTCAAAGTAGATTACAGTAAGAACTAAAACTATGAAACTTTTAGGAGAAAACCTAGGGGTAAATCTTTATAACTTTGGATTTGGCAAAAGATTCTTGGATATGACACCTAAAGCATGAAAAACCACCAGAAATAGGTAAATTAGACTTTATCAAAATTAAAAACCTTTGTGCTTCAATGGATACCATAAATTAAGTGAAAAGACAACTCAGAGAATGGGAAAATGTTTGCAATCACATACCTGATAAAAGACTCATATCTAGAATGTATGAAGAACTCTTACAACTCAGTAATAAAAAGACTACCCAACTGAAATTGGGCAAAAGATGTCTCCAAGGCAGATAATACCTACAAATGGTCAATAAGCACATGAAAAGATGTTCAATATCATTAGCATCAGGGAAATGAAAATCAAAAGCACAGTGAGATGCTACTAGGATGCCAGGTAAATAATAAGTCAGATAATAACAATTGTTAGCTAGGGTGTGGAGGAATCTAAACTCTCATAACTGCTGCTGGGAATGTAAAATGGTGTATCTGCTCTGGAAACTAGTTTGACAGTTCCTCAAATGATTAAACATAGTGTTACTATATGACCCAGCAATTCCACTCCTATTTATATTCTCAAAGGAAATGAAAACATATGTCCACAACGAAACTTGTGCACTTATGTTTATAGCAGCATTATTCCTAATAGACAAAAGATGAGAACAACTCAAATATCTATCAGGTGACAAATGGATAAAGAAAAATCTATTACATTCATATAATGGGATATTATGTTTCCATAAAAAAGAATGAAGTACTGCCACATGCTGCAATACGAATGGACCTTGTAAACATTGTGCTAAATGAAATAAGCCAAACAAAAAAGACCATATATTGTATGATTCCATTCATATGAAATGTCCAGAATAAAGAAATCTATAGAGTGAGAAAATAGATTAATTGTTGTGAAGACTAGGGGGCACAGACATGACAGGAGGATTGAGTGGGGAGGTGATGGCTAAAGGGTACAGGTATTCTTTTAGAAATGATAAAAGTTCTAAAATTGACTGGTGACAGTTGCACATACAATGCCAATGGATGGATTGAATAATATATGAATTATTTCATAAGCTGTTTTTTAAAGTAGTGGGAAATAGGATTAGCATAGATAAATGGAATCAAATGAATACCTACAAATCTTACTTTAACCAAACAACATATCTTCTCCTTTTCAATGTTATATTGGAGGCTACTGCTACATTGATGTCTGAGTTTCATTCTTTATAAGAGAATCTAATAAAGAGAATAAAAGAACAACAAAAAGTCAATACATGGAGAAAGAAAGAGGAGAGGGTCTCAAAATCTCCATCAGTCCAGCGTAATTGTCAGTTATCTGTATATAGCTAGCAATGGTCTGGCTTCCTCTGATTATTCAGGGCCACATGGTCTTGCAGAAGACGTTGCCTGTAGTGACTCACCGAGAAAGATCAATGCTGCTGATCAGCTGAGTAATGCTAGGCCAATCTCAATTCAACTGCATAAGTATGTGAGTGTTTGTTTTGGTAAGCCTCTTCTGCGTTTTAACTTTTTTCTGATGGAATATATTTCTAGTCGTTGGTGGCATGAATTTGGGTGTAACCAAAAGGAAGTATTCTATAGGAGATTTATTGTTTCAGAAGAAACTCCTCTTACAATCTGGGATCAGGCACACCCTGAAGAAAAGTTTGTGTCCCCTCCCACAATAGTGGACAATCTTTTCCTGCATAATGGTCAATCTACGGAAACTAAAATTGTTTATTGGCAGCACTTTTATTTATACAGAGGGTACCAAAAAAATGTATAAACATTTTCAGAAAGGAAAAAACTGTATTAAAATTGTAATACTCAATATATACCAATAACAAAAGATGAATACAAGTTATGTATACATTTTTTTTGGCGCCCCTGGTATTTTTTCAAAATTTCAAAGGGTAGAAACTGTCGTCAGACTTACATATAATTTTATTAAACACTAAAGGATTTCTTTTTAATGGGAAAAAAGATGCCATAAATGATTACAACAGCATGCAAACATTGTAATGCTATGCTTTTGAACATATGTCAGGTAATAACTGATGGTGCTGGGTGAAGTGTTGGAGGGATTCCTTGGTTCAGCCAAGACCAGAAAAAGAAAAGTGAACATCAGGAACAGAGAGTGACGTCTACAAAGACCCTATTTGAAAACAAGGTTACATTCATAGGTACCAGGTGTTAAGGTCTGAACATATCTTTAGTGGGGGTTTGTGGGAACAGAGCCAGGAGTGCAGTTTCCAGGCTATCGGCCTCACGTGTAAAGGTGCTGGCTCAGGTAGTAAATGGCCATCAGCTGTGGCTAGTTGGCCATCAGTTGTAACCAGTGAGCCATTGGCCACTAGTATAGCTGCTGTGGATACGCTGGCAGAAAAATGGGGGCTAGCAAGAAGATGGTGGCTGAGCTAGCAAGCGGTGGAGTGTGGACTGCGGATTGCAGAGAGGCGGATTGCAGCTAGCAAATGAGGTTGGTTGGCAGAGAGAAGTGGACGGCAGGTTGCGGATAGTGTGGCTCCTGCTTCCTGAGTCTCCAACCCAGCCGCCAGCGAGACTATAGTGGTATGACTCCCCCATCTATAGCTCTGTGGGTGTTCCTTTTTGGCCTCACCATGTCCTGTGTTCTTATGTGGGGTGCAGGACCAGAGACCCCACATGCCACCCTGCATGACAGGGTTATAATTCAACCCACTACAAATGCTCTCTTCGGAGGAGAGTTAGTGTAAGCAAGAAATGCTTTTATATGTATTGCATCTATGTCTCTTTGTCTCAAACCTGTCAGAGTCTAATCCTACCTTGGCCTGCTGACAGCAGAATCATAGCCTTGAATTACTCCGCTTGGGGGCCTAGGGATTAAGTAGGATTGTTATTTGCCAGCTGTAACAATTTTAGGTGTTTTGTAGCTGAAATGACGTTGCAGGACATATAATGATACTTGATAGAAACATACAGCCTGTGAGTGCTATGTTGTTCTGTATGTTTTACAGGGAGTTTGCCTCAAGGATGCTATTTTTTGAGGATATCTACCTATATCATATTACAATATATTTTATACATAAAAATCTATGCTGGCTTTAATCCAAGTAACACAAAAAAGTAGAATAAATTAAAAATTACACCACACCTTATATTGTGACTTTTTGATGGATTCTTCTAAAGGGAAGAGGAAATCTTATATACATACATTTATAGGTGAGAGTTTTTCAGAAGCAATTTCAATGACAGAAGTAGGCAAAGATTTATGCAGTTCTAAGAAATGAGATAACTATATATTTCTTATACAATATTTTAATACTATTTAACACTATTAATACTATTCACCTTAATATTATTCTACCTTCATAAACTTAGAATACATTCTGTGAAGATCATGAAAACACATTTAAAAAACCAAGAAACCATGAATTACATGTATTTTCAAGCGTTCATATATTTTTTGCTTTGCATAAAGCCGTTTGATTTATCTTCTGGCTCAGTTGTTGCTCATTCACCCAAATATTTGGAGGGTGGGTGGAGCTAGGTGCTAATGATAAATATTTTGTGCAGTCCAATCTGCTACCTCTGGGCTTTTCCAAATTACAAGTTAGGTGCTCTGATTTGGGGTGAAATCATAATTAGAAATTATAGCACAGGGAATGTCAGTATAATATGCTGAAGTACACATGGAGTATGAATTTGGCAATTGCATCTAGTATTATTTTTCTCATTAATTCTGGAACCTCTACTTGGAAGAGCTGTTGAGTTACTATACTTGATGAAATGTCATCTCGGGATGTATTCTCTGTCTTTACATTTCTAGCTGTTTTTCTTTCTTTTTTTAAATTAAAGTTTATTGGGGTGATAATTGTTTGCAAAGTCACATAGGTTTCAGGTGTACAATTCTGTAATACATCATCTATATATCACATTGTGTGTTTACCACCCCAGAGTCAGTTCTCTTTTCATCACCATATATTTGATCCCCTTTGCCCTCATCTACCAGCTCCTTCCCCGTTTACCCTCTGGTAATCACTAAACTATTGTCTGTGTTTATGAGTTTTGTTTCTCCGTTTCTCTTGTTCTTTTGTTGTTTTCAGTTTTATATACCAGTGTGGGGAGAAAGCCCCAGAGAGCAGTTCCAGGCTCTCAGCCTCACATAGAAAGGTGCTGGCTCAGGTAGTAGATGGTCATCAGCTGTGACTAGTTGGCCATCGGCTGTTACCGGTTAACCATTAGCTGCCGTGGCTAAGCTAGCAAGGCGTGGTGTGGTGTCCTCGCGCGGCATGGCAGAGTGTGGATTGTGGATTGCAGAGAGGTGGATTGCAGCTAGCAAGTGAGGTTGGTTGGCAGAGAGAAGTGGATGGCAGATTGCGGGTAGTGTGGCTCCTACTTCCTGTGTCTCCAACCCAGCCACCAGCAAGTCTATAGTGGTATGACTCCCCTATCTGTGGCTCCGTGGATGTTCCTTTTTGGCCTCACCATGTCCTGCATTCTTATGTGGGGAGCGGCAGCTGAGACCCTGCGTGAGACCCTGCATGACAAATGGCACAGCGAGCAGGGTATGGTGCCGACTAAAGCTCTCCTAAGGGTGGTAGAGCAGTTTGTGCATATGAACACTCAGTCTCAGGAATACGAGGAGGAGCAGCTGCCGGAAAGCTGGACCCCTATGGACAGGTGGGAAGATTGGATGGTTCCCCAACCAGCATAGGCCAGAGAAAGCGGAGGTCCTTGCGGCCCTGTGGGCTGGGAAGTACTTGCTGAGGCCCTCACCCCCAGGTTGGGGAACACTTGGAGCCCTCACCCTGCGGAGAGGGCACACATTGTGAGGCCAATGTGCAGCCCTGGCAAATGACTGTGGACTATGGGGAATTACCTTCCATCCCTGATTTGATGGACCACTTGACTGTTTGCTTGGGAACATACCACCATGTAGTAGAACCAGTGGATGTTTGCTTCCTGTGTCTTGACTGGTTGCCATCGAGAATATGTAAGCACCTTGACTGTGAGTCGCTGTTGTTCCAGCACGGTACCCTGAGAGGCCCAGAGAGGGTGGCAGTGCCGTGAAAACCCTGCTGATCCCAGGAAGTCTGGCTGTGCCCGGAGAGAGTGACAGTGACCTGAGAGCCCTGGCTGAGTCCGAGAAGTCTGGCTGTGCCCAGAAAGACTGGCAGTGCCCTGAGAGGCCCTGGCTGTGCCCAGGGAGATTGGTAGTACCCTAAGAAGCCCAGGAAGTCTGGCTGTGCCCAGAAGGACTGGTGGTGCCCTGAGAAACCCTGGCTGTGCCCAGAGAGCCTGCCTGTGTCCAGGATATTGCATTCACTTCCAGGTTCCTCGCACAGGGCCCCTCGTGGAAGATGCTTGTCACGTAGATTGTGAGGCGAGAACCTGTAGGGGTGGAGTGTGGAGACAGAACCAGGAGTGCAGTTCCCAGGTTCTCACCCTCACGTGGAAAAGTGCTGCCTCAAGTAGTAAATGGCCATCAACTGTGATTGGATGGTCATCCGCTGTGAGTAGTTGGCCGTCAGCTGTAATCAGTGAGCCATTGGCCACTAATATAACTGCTGTGGCTACGCTAGCAGCAGATGGGTGCTAGCAAGAAGATGGTGGCTGAGCTGGCAAGCATGGATTGCAGTTAGCACGGCGGATTGCAATTAGCACGGCGGATTGCAGTTAGCAAGTGAGGTTGGTTGGCAGAGAGACGTGGATGGCAGGTTGCGGATAGTGTGTCTTCTGCTTCCTGTGTCTCCAACCCAGCCGCCAATGAGAATATAATGGTATGACTCCCCTATCTATGGCTCCGTGGATGTTCCTTTTTGGCCTCACCATATCCTGTGTTATTATGTGGGGAGCGGGAGCTGAGACCCCGCATGACATCCCTTCATGACAACCACGTATCAGTGAAATCATACATGGTTCTCAACTTTTTCTGTCTGACTTATTTCTCTAGCTGTTTTTCTTATTTGGATCATTTGCAATCAACTGGATTGTATACTGGGCAATCTCTTGGCCCGTTCATCAGGCAGAGCGATTCTTAGGGTTTGGGTGCATTCTGGGAGGATAGCAGTGCTTTAACTCATATTCAGGGACATCTCTTCACTATATGAAGCTTCTAGCCATCTCTCAGTCAGATCGATCTCTCTTTTTTTCTACATAATCTAGATTTTTAATATGGGTATCTCATTTATCTAGAAGTCAAACTTTAACCAACGTATATTGTCCTGAATACAATCATAAAAGGAAAAGCATTGTTAAAGAATTGCAAGGGGAGCTTTGGTCATGGTGTTCACATGCTTTCCTTTGTAGGACATCTCTATGTTCTGACAACAGAGCCTACTGACCGTGAATTGTAAGCATCATCGAAGGGACGTGATTTAACAAACATGATTACCTGATCTCTCAAGCTTTAAGGTGTTCTCAGTTTATATTAAGTCCTTTCAGCATAATCAATGTTGGCATCATTAGATTAGAAACAGGAAGGGCAAAAGCAAAGGGAAATGTGTGGGTGATATTAGACAGTTAAAAATACTATAAAGTAATAATTGAGACTGAGGGATGATAAAAATCAGTACCCCAAAAACTTGCAAAACTCTGAGTTTATTTAGTGAAGGTGCCTAAATATTGAAAAGGCAAGATAATGCAACCACAGACTTCTACAATGATACTATTGAACTGTCAAGAAAAGATTAAAGTATGTTTACTATGTTTTCTTCAGGGCAAGGTATTATGTAATATTTATTAGAAAGATTTCCAGCAAAAGTTGTTAAATATTTATAATCATAGCATTGATAGATTAGATTACTATTATCTGGAGAATTATTGCATTTGTAATAATTGTTTCCAAAAGGTAGCAAACAAATGATGTGTTTCTCTAAGATTGTCTTATTTCCTGTCAACGCATATATGTGAAATTGTGTCATATTGTAAAAGGCATGATCACCATGGTAAAGTCTTTATAAGCATTGTTCTAACTAGAGGTTTGCAACCATGTTTTCATATTAGAAACACCTGGAAATCTGGAAAGTATTGGTCCCTGGGCCTCACCCCAGACCACTTAAATCAAATCTCTAGACCTTTATCTAGGTGTGAGGTCTTTGTAAAACATTCCCAAATGATTCTAATGTTCAGTCAGTTTGGAGAAACTCTGTTCCAAATGAATAAAAACATCCCTGTATCCCCAAAATGTTAGACACTTTCTAAATCAGAAATAGCCCCAGTTTATAGATGGAGTTTTGAGTCAGTTGACTTTCTGAAATGAGTCAGAAAGAGAGCTCACTCTGAAATCCTGGGACTGTGCTTTAGAAGATAATCCTTAGGGAAAGAAAAATTCCATTATGAAAACTGTTACTTCATAAATGTTAGAGTGATTGGATCAAACAATAAAAAAACATGGTGGATAAGGAATATTATTCACCATGAAAACTGTTTATGGTATAAGTCAACATCTGAGGACCACATCTGAGACATGCCCACACAAGATGCATTACTGTAGTTCTACAGAAAATCATTGGTGGAACATTATGTTTACAAAGTAAGCTTACAAAAAAGCATCTGATTACTAAATAAAAATTCCAAATTTACTAAGGAATATTCATAGAAAACTTGCCACAGGTTTTGGGAGCTTAACTGGAGGCTGGGGTGAGGAGCAGAGAGAATTAGGAGTTTCCATTTTCCAAATAAAATAAATAATCTAAAAGATATTTCTTTTATTATACAGGAAAAACAGTGATTCCCTTTCTGTGCTATAGATTTTTTTAAATGCCCTTAATTTTCTTTCTTTATTTTAGAAGCTTTTTTATTAAAATATAGCTAATATAATATAAAATATAGCTAAAATATATTGTATATTAATATATAATATATTAGTTTCAGGTATACACTATAGTTATTCAACATTTACATACCTAAAGAAGTGATCGCCATAAGTCCGGAAACCATTTGACATTGTACTGTGCTGTCACAATATTATTGACTATATTCCCTGTTCTGTACATTACATCTCCATGATTTATTTGTTTTATACCTGGAAATTTGAACCTCTTATTTCATTTCTCCTTTCCTCTAACTTTTTAAATTTTTCAATTACAATTGACATTCAGTATTATTTTATATTAACTTCAGGTATACAGCATATGGTTAGACATTTATGTAATTTAAGAAGTGATCCCCCTGGCTAGTCTAGTATCCACCTGACACTATACATAGTTACTAACATATTATTGAATAAATTGAATATATTCCTATGCTTTACATCTTCATGACTATTTTGGAACTACCAATTTGTACTTCTTAATCCCCTCATCTTTTCCACCTGCCCCCAATCCCCCCGCCCCCACTTACCTATCACCATCTGGGAGAAAGCTGCCCTGCAAGCCTTTGCTCCAAACCCAGACAATTCAGTTCCTCCCTTTATGTCCCCAGTGACCCCTGAGCCTCTGCCCCAGTGCTGGATCTCAGAGCGAGTGATTCTGTCTTTGAGTAAGCCCATGTGCAGACCCTTTAATAGGAGCATATGAGACTGCAGCCACCCTCGTCTCACCCAGCCACAGTCTCTGCTGGTTTTCAAGGCAGAAGTTATGGGGACTTCTCTCCCTGGCACTGAAACCCTGGGCTGGGGAGCCTGGTGTGGGGCTGAGACCTCTCCTCCGGGAAGGATCTCCACATCTAGATATCCTTCCTGATTTTTAATGGTCACATATGGGTAGACGACCAGCCTTTTCTGTGTCTCTGTCCCTTCTACCAATCAGTCTCAAGGGGGCTTCTTCTGTATGTCCTTAGTTGTATGATTTTGGTTCAGTTGTACTTCTGGAGACTTTCAAGGAAAGTTTTTCTGTAGTTTAGTTGCAATTTTGATTTGGTCCTGAGAGGAGGTAAGCATAGTGTTTACCTGTTCCGCCATCTTGACTGGAAATCCTAGATGCCCTTAATTTTAAATAAGAGCTCCTCTTAAGCAAAATATATATCAAATATTTAAAAATTATTAGTTTTATGTGATGAAACCATCAAAATACTCCATTTTGGTATAATATTAATTTATCATGAAATTAATTTTATCGTGAAAAATATTTCCTAAAGTTTTAAATTAATAGATCATTTGTTTTATGTTAAATATTTTGTGTTGCTCCATTCTCAAAAGTGGTACCATTTGAGATATTGGGATATACATTGACACAAAGATCTGGAAGGAGTAAGCTTGCTGCCTGAGAACAGGATGTCTGGAGAACGCCAGCAGAATTTGCTTTGTATTTTACTTAAAACGGGATGCAGCTGTGAAGAGGAATAAAAATAAAATGAACCTGTTGCAAAGTGGTTTACCTGCGAGGTGCCACATGTTAATGAATCTGTCCTGTATTTGTCATTCAGTAATATTTTGAACAGTGCACCTATGTGCCTCATCTGCAGAACTGATTTTCTCATTTAATGAGATCTGGTTTCTCTAGTAAGAGAAATTTTGACTATTATGTCTGAAACTAAATTTTAACACAGAACTTCTGAACAATTGAAATTATATTACTATAAAATGTGAAGGAACCTATCATGAATAGCATGAGTTTATATTTTAATCATTAGCTTGCTAAAGTGAGACAAACTGCAATAGGGAAGCCATTTCTAAAGAACTACAACAAGGATATTAGAAACAATTTAAAATAGACAAAAGTTCAGGATAAAATTATTTCAGAAGTCAAGTTTTCCAACTAGTTCTCATGGTTAGATCTAACATTTTTTAGATAAATGTACATATTTGTAGAATGTCTATGATGTTCAATAAGAGACTTATCATTTGCCATTTTTCCTTCATAGTTGTAATAACAATTATAGACTATTGCAATGCTCCTTTCCAATGTTCTTCTTTCTTTCTTCCTTTCTAACTTCCTTTCTTCCTTCCTTCCTTCCTTCCTTCCTTCCTTCCTTCCTTCCTTCCTTCCTTCCTTCCTTTCTTTCTTTCTTTCTTTTTTTCATACTTCTGGGTGAAAATAAAATAATATTCGAATATGAATGGCATTGTTATTTTATTTCTTAAAGGGAAATTATTTCTACTTTCAGAGTGAACATTATAGTCAATAGTTTGTGAAAAGTAAATAGACCTGTGGAAAGGTCAAGCTGGTATTTCATGGTTAAAATTATTATATCTTACTGCAATCTGGCTGAAATTCAATTAATAGCAATAGATTTATTTTAAAAGATTTAATAGTATAACAGTTAACATTTGCTGCAGTTATTCTTATTTGCCAATTTCTAATAATTCGTCAGTCTAACCTATGTGTTTTGGCATTACTGAAAACCTTGTTCAAATTATCTTCAAATAACTGCCAATCACAAAGAAGGAAAAAAGTTATATATAAAACACAGCACTGAATGAAAGAACTCTTTAAAAAAAAATCATTATTTATATCATTGATCTCATTCTTCACTGACCTCCTCTCTAATTGTGTATAATTTCTTAAAGTTAACATTGGAACAACCTAAAATTTATAGAATACATTGATTTTAATCCATTGTTTTGCATATGTTTTCAGTGAAGAAGCAGACATGTGAAACCTACTATCTTTAAAATAAGAATGTGTATTTATGCAGTATTTCAAGTTTAATAGTTATTCCTTCTCAACATAAGTTTCAATATTTAATATCTCAAACATTCTCACAGACACCTAATAATTCTGCCATATTTTGACACAAATGACCTAAATATAATTGTAATCACAGGACATTAGAACAGTTCTAACATACAATCCTTTCTTGTAAAACTGGAAAATAAAAGGCTAGTCTGTTATTATGAGGACAGAAGGAGGAGAGATGAACTGTGATCAATATGGCAAGAGTAGTAGGCTAAAGCACCTCTTTCTGTCAAGCAAACATATTTTTTGTCTGTCTATATTCTTAACTCCTTTTCTCCTTTATTCACCATTTTTCTTCCCTAGTATACTTTCTATTTAGGTACACTATAAATAAAATTATTTGAAAATGCTGTTGTTTATTCCTCCTTAAGTGTTCCAAAAATAAAAATTAAATTGAAACTTTCACATTCCAATCATTCAAAAAAATCATAAGCTATCAAATGAATTATATTTTTTCTGGCCCTTCAGCTGTTATGAGTAAATTTTGTTCCGTCTCTGAAGAGCTCATCTACAGAAATGGAATGGACTGTCATCTGAGGTAGTAATCATCTTGTCAGAAGTGGAACAAGCATTTGTGATAGCCAGCCTCCAAGATGGCCCCCTTTCACCCCGCCCCCCATCTCCTGTATTCACAACCTTGTGTAGTCCTGTCCCAAATTTTAGTAATTATGTGTGACCAATAGAATATGACAGAAATGTCAGTTTGTCACTTTCAAGATTACACTATAAAAGACACCACATTTATTTTGGGCACTCTCTCGTTCTGTTGTATCTCTCACTCTGGGGGAAGCCAGCTGCCATATTTTGAGTAGCCCAGTGAAGAGACCTGCCTCTTGAGGAATTGATGCCTCCTGCCAACAGCCATATGAGTGAGTTTAGAAGTGGATCCTCATGCCCCAGTCTAGCCTTCAGATGACTGCATCCCCAGCTGACAGCTTAACTGCAATCTAATCAGAGATCCTGAGCTAAGCTGCTCCTAGATTTCTGAACCTCAGAAACTATATGACATAATGAATGTTTGTTGTTTTTAGCTGCTAAGTTTCATAGTAATTTGTTATGCACCTATTGATAAGTAGTAATACACCATCTGACAGGAATACTTCTTTTTTTATTACTAATATATTTTCCAACTCTAGTAGTTTGTTTAAAAAATGTGTGTGGGGGGAGAAGTTTATAGTTAAATATTATAAGCAGGCAATGTAACTGTAGAGTTTAGCTAAAGTAATTATATAGACAATGAAATATTTCCGAAGAGAAAAATAAATAACAAGTAATGTTTATAGTTTCCCAGTGATAACCTATCCATCTCTGCTACAAATTAGAAGTTCCAAAGATTAGGAGAGCTAGTGTGCAGGTAACAAATAGCATTAATCATAGTATTAAGACAACAGTTGACTGAAATAGCAGATTCATATGATATATCTGTATATATTTACAGTAATAGAAACAAATATTGATCTCCTAACTGTCTCACTAGGATAGATGAAAAGACATCATAAAATGTTCCAAACCAATACATAAACACAAAAAATCAAGCAAAAGTAAAAGATGAGGAGAATAGGTGTAACAGGATAAATAAGAGTTGTTCAACTAATTCAGATATCAGGTAGTGAGCATATTAGTAAACTCATGCCTGAGATGAATGTATGGATATCAGACTTTCCCAGAATTCAAAGTTATATAAACAGTACTATTGTTTGATTGTATTACCTAACAAGTTACTAAAGGTTATATACTGGGTGGTGCCAAAAAAATATATACACATGACTTGTGTTCATCTTTTGTTATAGGTATATATTGAGTATTACAACTTTAGTATAGTTTTTTCCTTTCTTAAAATGTGTATACATTTTTTTGGCATCCTCTGTATATATAGCTCACATGTTGATTTCAGAAGGCTTCATTTAAAACATTCACAAATAGCTTATTTGCACAGAATACAGCTGATTCTTGATCACTATTGTCATAAGACATGGATAGATGTGATCTCCTGAAATTCACCCAAATAATTCAACTTTAACTTTCTCCCTACCAGATTTACTGGAGGTGTGAAAAAGCAGCTGAAATAATCACATTTAGTTTACTGTTCTCTTCTTAAAGCCTTCTAATGGAAATGCTTATGATCAGTGAAATAAAGAATAAAATAATCAGACAAATAAAGAAGCCTAGGACCTGCTATAGTCAGCCCTAAAGAGTTATATGCTGACAGTTTAACAAGTTATACACACAGAAATTATTTAGCCCACTAGGTGTCCTCTATTTCTCAGGATGAGCATTTCTACCCTAATTGCTGTTACATTGATTTTTCTATGCTCCCTAACTCCATAGTCTCATTTTCTTTATCGTCCAAGCAAGAAATTAGATAGAATTTATTTATGCTTTATTTGTGGCAAATTCAAATTCACGTTCTGTCCCAAATTGAGGACTGTTTGTTGTATAGTTACTTACAGAGGTGAAGTGATGGAGGTTAGTGCTAATGGGGTAATTGTATTCAATATAATTTATTTTGGAAAATCAGCTAAAAGAAAACTGGCTCCCTGTTCAAAATAATCTCTCATGTATTATACAAATTAAAGATTCCATTAAATCATTGGAATTAGTAATCCCATTTTAAAAAGCAAAATGTCATGGGAGAGTTCCACATACAGAGTAATTTAGTGTTAATTGTTTTAACAAATTGAGACCAGAAATCGGTCATTCTTTCAGAGTTTTAATTAATGTGCAGAGAAGAGGAAGGGGATTCTGAGAAGTTCTAAGTTGGTATTTATTGCATAGCAAGAGGAACATTGGAAAGTGAAAAACATGAAAGGAAGTTCAAGGTGAGATTGAAAGATTCCATAAATAAATTCTGCCTTCTTCATGGTTTTGCCCAGGATCATGGTGGCAACTGGTGCACCTGAAATAGCCCTGTCATTTGCTGCCTTCCCACAGCTTCACGTTTGCCTCTGCTGGAGGTGAGCTTCCAGAACCAGTTGGAAAGACTAAGAACCACAGTTTCTATCAATTCTGCTCAAGATCCCCAAAGACTAACATTTTTATCCTGCATTTCCCTGTATGATTCTCATCTTTCACTGCTAAACCTTGAAGGAAAAAAGAGCAAGTGGAAGTAACAAATCATATCGGGATTTGGCTCAAGGCAGGGATTCTGAGAAGCTGGGTGGCAGACAGCCTGGGTAGACTGGAGAGAAGCAGGAACAAGGTTCAGGTAGGGTGTGGAATTGATATGTAAATGCAGGGGGGGAATGAATCTTATGAACCAGTATTGATACAAGGGCAGTAATCTAGTTGCTGATAAGGGAGATCAAGACAAAGAAACTGGGCCCTCCTCCTCTCCCTGGATTGGATCTCGTTGTGGGAGCTGCACCTAGCACAGATATTTGATGGCTTAGAGGGAAATCTCAGTATGGGGATAAGGAAACAAACTATTGCCCTATTGGCCTGGAATGATTATAGCAAATGGAAATACTCCTCACCTCTTCTTTTCCCTTTTTATTTTCAGTTCAATGTACAAGAATTTCCCTGGTTCCAGGAAACCTTAACACTTTTTTTCCTTGAAAAGCAAGAATCTGCTGGGCAGACCTTGTGGATTTTTCGTTTTATAATAGATTTTGCCTACTACAACCCTTGCCCTCTAGTGTGTAACAAAGTACATATGACCCATTTTTATTTATAAGAAGCTGTGGGGAAATATCTTCGTGTGTTTTGCATAATGAAACACTCATTAGAAAATGACTATTTGCTTTCATTATGATATGATATGTCTTAGGCAGTTCTGCTATAACAGATTACCATAGACAGGGTGACTTATAAATAGCACAAATTTATTTCTCACTATTCTGGAGGCTGAGAAGTCTAAGATCAAGGAGCTGAGAGAATCCGTCTGGTGAGAGCCCTCTTTCTAGTTCACAGTTGGCGGTCTTCTCGCTGTGTACTCAAGTGGTGGAAGGTGGAAGGAATCTCTGTGGGATCTCCTTTATGAGAGCATTAACCCCGTTCATGATGGCTCCACTCTTATGACCTAATTACCTCCCAAAGGCCCCACCTCCAAATATCATCACATTGAGGATTAAATTTCAACACAGGAATTTGGGGGGCACAAACATTCAGCCTATAGCATAATAATTGATACAATAGTAACCAAACTTTTTAATGAATAGGGTGTTGTTCATTTTGAGGAAAAAATTTAATAAATCATGTATATTTCTTTGTGTAATTTAATGTTTTATAGTAACAACAGTCTAGTCAAAAGACAAAAAATTAAAAATATAAACGACAATGTACAATGAACACCTTCCAAATTTGATAGCAACCCCCTTTTCATAGCATATGTTCAGATAAATCATAGTCAATCAAATGTGTATTCATTCATTTATTTGTTTATAAATATTTAAGTTCTGGGCATCAGGTACCAAGATAAAATGAGCAAGACAGACATAGGGTGTGCCTTTATTGAGCTTAACTAGAAGTTAGATAGAATCTCTGCTTACCAGTTTACCTGATACCAAGGACAGAGTTATACATGGATCACTTTAACTAAGGATATACTATAAAATATGCACAGGATGCTTCCAGATCAGAGAGGAGGGACTTTGGATGGGGTAGGAAAGTAGAAATAGAGAAGGGAGTTAAGAAATGTTTTCTGCAGTGAATAAGTTCAATATGAGTTTTACAGATGAGGAGGAGTTATCCCACACAAAGAAGGAAAGCAGAGGTGATGGCATTTTACGAAAAGGATAGTAGTATCAAAGCATAGAGACCTCATGGTGTGTATCAGGACACTCTAAGATGCTCCGTAATTCAAGAATTAGAGTTAAAGTGGACGCAGATAACTGTGGCTGGAGGGGTGGGTGAAGTCAGATCACTGAAGGACATGAGGACTGTATGTGGTCACTTTATATTTGTGGGAGTCTAGGATCAAGGGAGACACAGAGTCATTCTTGGATAGCTATCTTGTTTTCCTGAATTTGGTTTCTTTTTGGGCTAAGCAGCTACTCCCTTTCTTCCTCACTCCCAATGACATGTTTTCAGTCCTGTTCCTATCATGCACATCCTCTGACTGCCTTCTAGATACCAATACCAGAGGGGGTCCAAAAACTGAATTGAATATTTAAGTTATTTCCTGACAAAATCAAGGCATGAAGAGATTTGTGTTTTTCTTTGTACACTCTAATTCCATTAACACCATCTATTTGTGTTAACTCTTTGGTAAGCTATGTCATACTATTGATGCATTTAGTGTGAAGCCAATTAAAATGCTAGTCTTTTTTAGAAAGGCTACATTGGGCCAGCCTGGTGGCTCAGGGGGTTGGAGCGCCGTGCACCTAACGCCCAAGGCCACTGGTTTGATTCCCACATGGGCCAGTGAGCTGCACCCTCTACAGCTAAGACTGTGAACAACAGCTTTCCCTGGGGCTGCCATGAGCAGCCGGAGGTTGGCGTGAGCTGCCATGTGCTGCCACTGGCTGCCCTGTGCTGCCATGGGCTACTGTGTGCTGCCATGAGTGGCCAGTGACCCGCAGCCATCCTGAGTGGCCAGAAGCTGGTGAGAGCAGCCCTGAGCTGCTGTGAGCGGCCATCCAACGACCAGCGACTGACAGCGTCAGCCCGTGGGAGCACAAGACTCATAATACCAGCATGGGCCAGGGAGCTGTGTCCTACACAACTAGACTGAGAAACAATGGCTTGAACTGGAGGGGGGGGGCGGAGAAAGAATGGCTATATTGCAGCCAAGATTTCCAATTCTTTTTTAATGTATTTTTATTTTATTTAACCTACTAGTATGTACAATTACATTTCTTTGTTATTAAATTTCACCCAGTTCTCCATGCCTTATCATTACTTCTTAATGAGATAGTGGGAATGCAGATTTTGTCTCTAGTGTAATCACAAATTTAACTTTTTGCCATTTACTTATCTGATAACCATGCTTTTGCATCCTAGGGCAAAGCAGCATAGATAATGTTTGTTGCTAAGAATTTAATGCTTTGTAAAAGGCATGAGAGTCTCACCTCTCCCCATATAAAATATAGCTAATATTTATCTAGAAGTGTGAGTATTAAATAACAAAAGCAATTTAACTATAGGAAACCTTCATTTATATTTAATATGTCTATGGATAACAAAATAAATGGAAACATGTCCCTAAAGAAGATAAGTTAATTTGTTTTCTGTTTCCGATAAAGGTAGAGGCATTATTAAATATTTAACCACAAAATAAATGTTTGTTTTCATCTTAAATGATCTTAAAGTTGTATGTACTAGTTCCTTGAATTTCAAGATCATGTCCTCTTTATTATATAAAATTATTTTCATAAACTTGTTACATATAAAATATGTACCAATATTAGAGTCTGGCATCTGTAGAAAGTAACAGAGAATTTAACTCATAAAACAGAACAACGAAAGATAGCAGTTGACCTAATACAGAGAGATTCTTCTGATGGGCAGTAGATGTTTTGAATTTGGGAATGTCTATTTCACTAATCCCCTTGTGTTCTCTCTATAAGCGTGCAATAAACCTGTTGACAAAAGTTCACTCTTTAGATTATTTTTATTTTCATATTCTTATTTCTATCATTTATATTAACTATCAAGGCCCATTAACCTTGCTGCTAAATATTAGCTGTTACATTATATAATGATACATAGGTCATGTACCCAAACCAGTAAATCTCAAGGGGCTATTTAGATTTCTTTGGAATTTGGTTTATTTTTAGAGATTATTTTATTCCTCCTCCAGAGTGATACAGGCTCAGAAACTGAGCATCTTCCTGCCACAGCTGAATATGTAATTTCAGTAAATTTTTTCAGATCAAAATCTCCTTTCCATCATTTATAGAGAGAATGTGGATAGACCTAATTAAAGAATGATTTGTTTCCTCTTACCCCAGCGTATCCAATTTGTGTATGATTTAGGCACAAGTCTAATTTACTGTCTTCTAAATGACTTTTATTTTTGAATGAGGACTTTTAAGATCTACTCTCTTAAATGATTTTAGAACAGAGATTGTAACTGAAAACAGTAACTGATTATTTCTTTGGGTTTGTTCCATCTATATGCCCGAGTGTCCTCTCACCAATACCCCTGGTGCTTCCCTTCCTTCTCTCCCCTCTATTTCTCCTCTGCCTTTTCTAGTTCCAGTCTAACTCCTACTGCAGTGATTTGCTCCATACCCTCAGGAGAGTGAATGATTGCTGGGAGTGCAAGAATCCAGTTGTGTCCAGGCATTCTCTGACACAAAAATCATTGATGCCTGGCACATATGTATGAATAATATATTCAGACGTATATAGTTGCTTTAGCAACTAATAAAATACAAAATTATGTAGAAGCATTGCTGAATTTGCTTGGCAGTATTTCTAACTTTGAAAGCAATTCTAAGATCATTGTTTTATGAGATTAATACAATAAAAAAGGAGAGTAGAAAGCAAGGTTAGAAGAAGTTTCTGTTTGGCTCCCATTGTTCCTAATACCACAAGATATCAAGATCACACAAGGTTTCAACGACAAGGAAAAAACAAATGCCAAGGAAATCAGTGTATCCTCCACGCTTTTGTTTTGTTTGGTTTGGTTTTTGTGTGATCATTTGTATTTTGGTACATGCACTAGAATAAAGGGAGGTGCTGCTGTAATGAATTATCAGTTGGGAAAAAATTGAAATGAAATCAATTGCATTTTAATATTTTTCCTAGCCATTATAATTTGGTTGCAATGTATTATACTTTAATATTATATATATTTTGACTTTTCCCACTTATCTTTGCTGTTTATATTTTTCTTCCCTTTGAATAGTAAAAGGTAAAAATGATGTTTGATAAGTCTTACTGGATGTGAGGGGAATAGAATATAAAATAGAATGTACATTCAAATTAAGTTGTCTATCCTTCAAAAATTGAAACTTTAGAAAGAGTATTAAGAAATGGTCTTGACTGTTGTTGAAAATAGGGACCTTTGTTTTGTCTCAATACATACTTGGTTCTTTTAGGAAACAATGTGAAGGCTACTCCTTACCCCTGAATTTGGGGTGATAACAGATTGGATGAGTGTCATGATTCTCCAAGCAAAACAACAACAACAGCAATAACAACAACAATAACAAAAAAAAGCCATGGTTCTGGCGGACAGATTTTGACATAGTTTTATTTTTATTTTTGAAAATTGTATGTATAACTTCTGTCACAATCCATAACAATTGCTTAACAAGGAAATAGAAAAGAAATAGAAAATGAAGTGGCCAATCCATAATTTGCTATAATTCCCTTTCATGTTGACGATGACATTCTTAAGGGTTTATCAATTGTATTAGTTTGTCTTTTGGAGGGTAGAAAGCTATCAGGTACCTCAGTAATGCAAAATTCTGAAAGTAAATTAATCAGGGGAGAGTAATAGAACTTTGGTCTTAAACCAGAGTTTATAAAAATTCTGGGAGACAATTTATTGAGAGAAATAAATGATTTATTAAATTTCTTTGATAAATATGGTTTTAAAACAAGTTCTTGTTAACAAATCTAAAATATAAAAATTTCCATATTAAACAATAACTATTTAGCCAGATATTTCCAAGTAAGGTGTATATTATATACACATTAATGTATATTATAACAGCAAACTGTAGATTTAATAACCTAACAAGTTGGATTCAGGCTCTATGTTCCTAGCTAAAGAGGACTTTATCTGAGTTCCATCCTCCAGCCCCTAAGTCAGATAATGGTCCATCTTGCCATGTTGATGCTTTAAGTATCCTACATACCATTTTGACATTTTGCTCAACATTTCTCTCATCTCCTTATTTACAGATCACAACCCCTTTCTGCTTACCTTGACAGTTCAGTATGCTGCAGTTTCAAGGTTTTCAAAGTGTAAACAACTAACCCATTTCCTCTGCTTTCTGCAGACTTCTCTTCCCCTTGAAGTGAGAATAAATGCACACATCATTAGAGTCCTTGGCAGTATGTTATTTCTGCTCCTCTCAGCCAGAATCAATGCCAGCGTCACATTGTGGGAGCTCTGGCTCCTCTTCACATTTGCTCTGTACTGAGGAAAGGCCCGAGACATCACATTCCTACTCCCTTTCTAGTGGTCACTATCCTTCCTCATGTCATGTCACATTTGTCTTTATAGCACATTCTGCTTTTCAAAGAGGATGCATTTTCAATGATTTCAATAGTTTCACAACTTAAAGCTCTCTCAGGAGAGACTGAACGCTTAGATATTAGTATAAACCAAAATATTTTTTCAAAGATTTTAGCATGAAAAACACTCATACAATTATAAAATGAAAACTTGAGTTAATCATGATGCATTGCACACACACACACACACACACACACACACACACACATTTTCCCCCTAAGGATTTTCAGTTGAGTAAGTCTGAGTAAATTTTACAAAACACACTGGAATAACATGAATTCTTTTTTTTTTTTAACATGAATTCTTAAGTAGAAGAACTTTTGTACAGAAGTATGATTTTTATTACTAGTATTGTTTTTGACTAAGTGTGCCACAGAACTGGCCAGAAAAACCATGCATCAAATGATTTCCTTGTAGTAATTCAGAGTCAGTGGTTCAACTTGGATTAGCATCTCCATCCTTGTTTGTTGCCTTAAGTTGTCAGAGCAGACTATGCTTTCTTCCAATCCTTGTTTTTTACACATGAATATTAAATGATTGGGTGATGCACTCAAAATCTAATCTTTAATACTATGGCCAAAGAAACCAAAAATTATTGATACTAATTTTCTTAGGATTCATTGAAAATTTATAGATTAAAAAGTCTATAGTATTTTACTGCAAGCATGGTTGCCTTTGTATCTCTTTTTTCTTTTGCAAAAGTGAAAAAAACATTAAGTTTATATTTAGTTTATTTATTAAGCTTATAAGCTTATTTTAGTTTATTATACTAAGCTTAATTTATATAAACTTCAATTGAGGTTTTTTTAATTTTATTTTTTAATCAAGGTTTATTGGGGTGACAATTGTTAGTAAAGTTTTATAGAATTGTACACCCTGATTGATGTTTAAGTAGTAACACCTCGCAGTCTTTGCTTGAGACCTGATGCATGAGGAAATGATTTATAAGAAATAGCCCAGACTTCAGGATAGGTCACTGCAGTAGAAAGATGCTGAGTTTCTTTGGTGGTGCTCCTTTTTTCCATGCTCAAAATTGGCACTTTGCTGAAAAGGGGAAAACAGTGCTCAATAATGAGTACAGTTTTTAAAAGAAAAAGAAAAAAATGTTGTATGTGTGACTAAGTAAAGGCAGTTTGAAAAAAAGGCAGTACAGAGGGTGAGAGAAAATATAATTTCTTTGGCAAGATAATGGAGAGTCAATATTTTGTTGAATAAAAGCATGAATTAAGAGCTCAGAAATCTGCAGTTTAGGACAAATAAAAACATGTTTTCATATTCCTTTGTCAACTCCCTTGTGTCCACCTTCACTTCCCAAGTAGGTTCACCGCATTGTGGCAAAAGGCAATCTAAAGAATAGATGAACTTAAATTTGTACTCTATTCCATAATGCATTGTCTAAATCCTTTTGCAGGGGTTTTAATCTGGCATGCCTGAAACTAATTTCTGCATTATTTCCCACTGCCCTGTCCAGATTGGTTTGATTGTTTCACTGGTCCACCATGCTAGTTCTGTGCCTTGTTTATGGTTTCTCCCTCTCCAACTTTTCAAGCTCTGCATGTCTTTCTAGATTCTGTTCAGAGAACTCTATCCTATTCCTCGCAGTTTAGCATCCGACTGCAGACTGTCTTGATCTATGCTTTTGTATGTTAATATTTTCTCTGCAAGGAAGCTGCTTCTGCTCATGTCTTACTCATTTGGTCATGTATTTCTACAGTTGTCAAAGAATCAAGTGCAAAGCATTCCTTGAATCAATGTGTTTCTGTGAGAATTAGGAAATAGAGTCAGAAAGGAAGAAAGTGTTTTCACTTCAACATTTCCCCAATTTTCATAAACTGAGACAGGTGAAGATGTGCATATTTATGTTAAATATATGCTAAAATGTTTATGTTTTCTTTCTTATTGACCTCAGAAAGTGGTCTCATTGTTTCTGGAAAATAGAAATAATGTGATAGAATTATTTTGGATTCTGGATGTGCTCCCAAATGCACAACAAGTTCACTAGAGTTAGAGTGATATCTTGGATGAGGCAGAATTGAGTCTAACCAAACCTAGATACTAGACCTGAGTTAGTTACCAACTTCTGGGTTTCTTAGAATTAACATCTTGAGCTATCAATTTACTGCAACAAGCTGGGTGACCATGGGCATGATGCTTAATTTTTCTGAGTATGAATGTCTTTAACTTCAAAGCAGTTTGGAGCAGTTGATCTACTGTAATCAACCTTTCAGCTTCAAAGTTTCAGTTTTCATTTAATTATTGATAAGTGGGATCATCAACAATAACACCGCTTTATACAAAACAGGGTACCTCTGGATCATGGCACTTAGAACAATCATTTCTATGACTTAGGATTCCAAATTCAAGGTCTAGAGAAGAAGGAATCTCTTGAAAAACATTTGCCATGTTTTTGCCACAAGACTTCTCTCTCTCCTATCAACAGTCTCTGCCTTATCTAGCACAAAGTGGGCATAATAAATGTGTTAATATCTAAGTTATTATGCATCACAGGGTGTCTAGAGGTATGAGAAAGAGAAGCATGCAAGATAAAATATGAGATGTTGTCTACCAAAGACTTATTTTTTAATTCTCTGTAGCATAAAAATTTTAGAAAGGGAATGGAGGAAGGGCAGGGCTGACACAGAGGTGGTAGACAGTGCCGAACCTGACAGCAAAGGGATGTAGAAATAACATGCAAAGTGCAAATACAAATTGTGGGAATTGTTGATATTTAATTAAATTTCAAAGGAATTTAATCTTGTCTTTAGCAAAGTCTACCAGGATTTGGGTAGATATTTTTGCTTATTCTAGTCCAAAGTTCTTAGTGTCTAGATTCTAAATTATGATTTCCTTAGAAGTAAGGATAATGTCTTGAGATAACAATAGCCCTAAGAAATAATTTCTGTTTTGTTTGCAGTGTGTGACTGTTTCAGAATATCATTTTCCTTTTTCTCAACTGAAACTGTTGGGTAAATCACCATCCTACTGCCTATTCTTTTGTAACTCTTCATAGCATCCTGGAAAAGTTTAGTTAGGGCTGGAGGAATGGAGTTGACTAGCCGCAAAATCCTACTGCATAATGTATTAATGTATTTCATAGGATTATTCCTTTATGTGACTTTACTGAGTCAATGAATGGTCCTTTGTAACTTCCCAAGAAACAGAGCAAGTTGGTGTGTATGCTGCCATATCACTGCAGTTCATATTGCACAATTGCCTGCATTTACCCTCTCCCAGGGATTTCAAATGCTAGCCACCAGCACTCAGCTTGTTGATAATTGTTTTTTATCTTTAACCGCTATGGTACTTTGAATCTGAAGATCAATCTCCAAATGTCTTGAAAGGATTCAGCTTTAAATATTCTTGAAAGTAAGAAAAATGTGACTTTGTTTAAGAAGAAATAGGTGGCTCATGATTAGTGGCATGGCTATTGTGATGTGTGAATTGGTTTCTGATGTTCAGCTCTGTGGCGATAAATAACAGTGACATCTGAGGCAATGTTCTCTTGTCTCATCCTCAGCAAATGTTTTCTCTTCAATGGCTGCATCTGAAGTCTGCAAAAACTCTTATTCTTGGATTTCAAGGTAAATCTAACTGCATTGTTTTGTTCTGAATATTCAGCTTTCCCTTTCTTAGCTATTAGTTTAAAGGAAAAGCACTAATGTTTTAAAAGTCTATTGTTTCAACGTAGTTATAAGTGCTCTTTGTGCAAAACAAGAGTCTAGAATACAGTGCTTCCTGAGAATATAGCCAATTTTTTATTTCTTGTTTTTCTTTTCTGACTCTCTTCAACATAAGTGAGCACAAAATTTACTTTCAGTGGATACAATGAAGCTACTGCCAGCCCCAACTTCAAATACTTTTCTTAGATCCCTTCATCAATACTAACTAGAAGTTTTATTTAATTTCAGAAGAATATATACCCCTCCCAAACTGATCTTGTGTCAGGTTCCTGTTTAGTTTAGAGTGGTCTAAATGAATAGTTATCATTTGCATATTCACAATCGCAGAATAACAAAAATGAGGCAAAGCAGAAATGAGAGCAACTCAGAATTCCACAGAATGCCTTCCTCTCTGTTCCCTGTGAAGGCATTGCCTCTCCAGTGACACAAGTCGGTGGGCAGACCGTCTGAAGGCCGCTCATGGTTTGTGATAACTCAGTTAACTCCACGTGAGGGACACACTCTTTTTGGTTCTGGTGCCTGGACGCTTATTAAGCTGTTTAGTCTAGAAAACTCTCTTGGCTCCTCTCCAGAGCTCAGGGAGAACCAGAGTGGTGCCTGGGACAGGATAAATGGTCAGTCCTTGTGTGTTACCCACCCCTCTCAATACTGCCAAAGTAAATGTCAGGGCTTGGAAAGAGGAACCATAGAAATGGTGAATGGTTTAGAAATAGATGGGTTCAAGTTATTTGTCCTAAAGACACATAAGCTATCAGTTATACCAATATTCTTTCTTCTACAACAGTAGCTTCCAATGTGTGTCCGGGATACTTCTAAAGTTCAAGATAGAGTGGGGTTCAAGGGAGCCCCACTTATATTTTCTTTAGAGAGGCTCAGCTTCCATCAGTTTTAATATTGACTTCTGTGTCTGATTTTATTTGAACCAAAGGTTGTAAGGCTACCAAATACTTAGAAATTCTTTTTTATTTCATAAAGAAAAAAGTGTGTGGCAAGAAAATATATTCTATTTTCACTATATTGTAAATGAAGCAAAGTATGCATGGGCATCTGCTTACTCATCTGTCAAGTGAGACGTTGAATTCTTAGTTTCTTTCAACTCTAAGCAAATTCTGTAATTCTCCAAAGAGACTATAGTATGGTGAATTGCCTCCTATTTTCATTACTAAAAAAGATACTAGGGCAACGTTGGGAGCCCTGCTGTCCAGCTTGACCACGACTCACTGGACTCCCTCAGGACTCAGTGCTCCATGAGACCAAGATCTGGGACTCAGTGAAGTTAACAGAACTTCCAGCTATAAAAGTTATATAATCCCATGTCTGGAAAACTTTTTGAAAAGATAAGTAATTTATAAGATATATATCTATGAGGATTTAAAGAGAAAGATAAACACCCATCTCTCTCCCTCTCTTAATGCATCAAGTGTATTTTCCTAGAGTCCCTTAGGGCCTCTTAGAGTCCCTTTTACTTTTATGTTTCTAGCAAGTATTTAATGCTCTAACACTCCAGTTTAACTTGGTTTTCTGGGGCATTATAGATTTTACTTGTGTTAATTCTACTTGGCATTTCTGTGATCTCCTTCAACTAGAAATAAGATTTTTTTTTGTGTGTGGTATTTTATTTGTGGTTTTGTGTGTTTTGGTGTGTTTTGTTTTTTCAGTGTTGAATATATTGGATACAGTAGCTGACTCAACTTACAGTCAAATGTTTTAAAACCTTCTTGTTTAACAGTTCAGTTCCACATGAACTGTCTACATGACAGAAGTGGTGTATTATTACTGCACTTCATAGTGGCAAGTTACATTGGATAGGTACAAAGACTCAGCTTTTCCCCTTATTTAAAGTAAAGCTTCACAATAAAAATCCTGCTTACAAATGATGGTGACGGGCATGGGAAGGTGCAATGCCACTAAATATGAACATTCAATTACAAGAACAAATGTTCCTGAGCTGAAAAACAAAATTAGCCACTCAGTCATTTAATTAAACAGGAAATATTAAACATTAGCAAAATACGCTTAAATGGTGATCTTCAAAATTGTTGGCATCAGGACTTTCTTAGGTGTAGACAGTGTGATACCACAGCTGATGCATTTATTTTCTGTTAACGACTCGGGATGGTGACAGCTGTTATGAGTGTTGTGCCTAATAGCAGAAGTGAGCTCACCACACATTATAAATACGAAGGTAAACGTAATGATGACTTCTCCCATCCAAATATTTGCACTCTCAGATCACAGGACCTTCTGTTTCTTCCAAGGGATAACTTTTCTTTTGAAACATCTGTGGGCCAAGGGCAAAGAAGTACATATCTTGGAATGGAAGGAAAAAGAGCATTTTCCCTCCAGACATCGGCCGTCTCTGCTCCTGCCACCAGTGAAGTTTCAGAGGAACTTCTGCTAGGCTTGGAAGTACAAATTGCTTGGTGGAACCTCAAACCTTTTCTCTATAAAGAAGCACAAAGAGGGGAAGTTACCTGCCCATGGACACATGGCTAAAGGATATGAGCTTAAAGTTGTAACTGTGGTCAGTGTGCTAGAAGGGCAGAGATAAGAAAAGTTTAAAAATGGCCTATGGATATGGGGAGACTGATGTTGAGAAACAAATACTAAAATGAGTCATTACTGAATGGCTGCTGTTCTTACACAGAGTAAATGTGTTACGAGGCTCCGTGTGCAAGCATATGTAGAACCAACATTCACTGTTATTTATCTTTGCCAGAACATCCAACCACATCAGGCCATTAACTTGATAGGCTCCTAAGTACTCCCAAGTAGGCAAATGCACAGTTGGTCCTTTTACATCTGGTCTCTTTTTCCTTATTTTACAAAATGAAATTCCATTCGTTATTCATTCATTCCTTTATTCATTAATTCAAGAAGTATGCATTGAGCACTTACGATGTGCCAGGCAGTGTTCTTTGCATTGGTAATAGAGTGTAAGCAAAATAGACCAAGGCTTGTCCTCATGCAATGTATATAATAGAGAGTATGCAACAATGAACAAAGTAAGTTAATGCCAAGAGTGTGGGATATGGTGGTAGGTGCAATGGAGAGAAATAAAGCAGGGAGATGAGTGGAGTGCCTGGGAACAAAGATGCAATTTTCAATAGGGGAGTGAACGGAAAAAAAAAACCTCACTGAGCAGGTCAATTTGCATAAAGATGGGGAGTAGACATCTGGATGCTCCAACAGAGACAGCACACAGGGGCTCTGAGGTAAGGGGTTGTCTGGCGAATTCGAGGAACTGCATGCAGACCAGTGAGCTGATGCAGCAGGGATGATGGACAAGGCTGAGACCAGATGAATAAAAACACTGTGCAAAACTTGGAGTCCACTGTGATGACTTCGTCTTTCTCTGAAAGAGAAAGGATGCCACTTGATATGTTTTGAGAAAGGAGTAACATGATCTGACTTTTTTCTTTGAGGTATAATTGACATATAAGATTATATTCATTTCAGGTGTAATTGACTGGCTTTCTAAGAGGATCACTCTGGCTGTTGTTCTGAGAATACCCTGAAACGGAGAAATGAGGAGGTCATTTGCAAGGGTGAGAAGTATAATAGGCATCCAGGTGGAGATGACGAGGGACAGTTGATGTAAGAGTCTGGAATTCAGGGGAGCTCTCCACTGATATTTCTAGCTCTCCTTTTTCTCCATTCATGGTAATGTGTCCAAGTGTCTCCTTTTTCCCCCTTTGAATAATTAAACATTCAGTAGCTTCTGTAAGAAAATGATATGAAAGACAGTTAACTAGAGAGCCATTCATGAGCCTGATATCCTGAAAAATAATAGAGAAGAAAAGAAAGTTTGCTTCAGGATAAAAATAAATCCTTATGCAGTGAAATATTCACAAATGTTGCTGCCTCCAAGGAGTTAAGTGTCCTTATGGAAATGAAAATATGGTCTGAGCTCCTGCGTTACATTCTTAATTTCACTGTGAAGGCCATTGTTAATTGTTTCCTTTGAGTTTTAAAGCCAACCTTGATGTTCTTTTCTTCAGGTATTTTTTTCCCTACGAAGCTGAGTAATGCAGTTATGTATATTGGAACCCAGGCCATGCATGCGAGCCGGCAGCATGGGCCTGTGGCTGGGGCTCCTGAGTGAAGGGCCAGTGAGCCAGGAGTGCAGGTCTAACTCTGCCGTTTGATGGTGACTTTGATCAAAGTCACTGAGTATTTGTTCATGTTTCCATCTCCCAGTGCCATGTTAATACCCAAGGAATTAAAATAGTTTTGCTATGTTTCTCCCTGGTATATTGAATTTTAGATCTCAGTCTATTCCAAATTCTTAGATAATAGGGATTTAATTATATAGTAGACACAAGAGTGAAAACTTAGGTTACACTCCCATATCTATCATTTAGTGACCTTTGAAAAGGCATTTAATACTCTCAACTGTAGTATCTTTATCTCTCAAACTTTTGCTGTGAAAGACATAGAGGATAATATTTCTAAGGATGCTTTTCACAGTAATGGGGCATAGAAATGAGGTGGTATATCATAATCATTAAAACCACGAAAGCTGAGACTATGTGGGTTCAAATTTTGGTTCCGTTCCTTACTAGCAAGATGAACTTGGCCAAGTTTCTTAACCTCTGTGTGCTTCAGTTTGCTCATCTGAAAATGGGACTGAGAGTATTATGTCTCATTTAGCAGGTGATTCTGAAGATTGACTTAATCCATAAAAAATGCTTATAATAGTGCCGACACATAAATTTACTCAGTAATGATTTAATAATAAATATTACTACCATGACTACCAGTCGTCCTCCCATTGCTACTGCTATGTTTCTCTTCCTCTTCCTGCTACTACTACTCTGGGTGCAATTCTGAAAATCACTAAAGCTTCTTAGAGGCTACCAGAATCCCAAGACATTGTTTTGGAGTAAGGTAAGCTGGGCTTCATAGCTTTGAAACAAGATATTATAATGAAAGAATTGCTCTCTCTTTCTCTCTCTCTCTCTCTCTCTCTCTCTCTCTCTCTCTCTCTTTCTCCCCCCCCTCCTTCCCTCCTTTTTACTCTCCCTCCCTCCCTCCCAAAAAAAAAAGGCAAAATGTGTTAACAAATGTCACCAGGAATCAAAAAGAAACCTGACTAACTTGGAGCCTTCGTTCCAAGTCAGTGAAATAGCACATGAATGCTTATCACCTATTGTGTAGGCTGTGATGATTCTTAGATAACCTTGGTTGTTTTTGTTACTTGTTTTACATCCTGTGATAAAACTAGAAGAATCTTGTTTCCTGTACCCTTACGACTGAAGTCCTGACAGACAAAAAGTAGATGTGGTGCAGGCAAAGGGTGGGTTTAACGGTTGGTACTCACTGTGCTGGTAAGGATGGCTGACTCCTCACTGGAACCGCGAGTTTGGTTGTAGCCTGTTTTGTTCTCTGCTGAATCCTCAACACCCCAGAAGTTTCTAGTACATAGTAGACATGCAATGAAGGAAAATGGGAGTTAAAGATATGGCAATGACCTAGATATTGCTTTAGCATTTTATTGATGTCAACACTTTCAAGTTCCCAGTACTTAGGAAAAATCTCCCAATTTAAAACCAGTTTTTGAAAAGCAAAAACCACCCCCAAACAGAACACTGGTAATAGAGACATCTATGTCAGTGAGTAACATAGAAAGAAGGTAAAAAAGTTTGAAACAATAGACATATAATTCTTATTTAAAATTAGTTATATATTTTATAGAGTTACCTGTAGGTATACAAATGCTAACAATACAGTCAGTTTATACTTCTCTGCCAAATCATCCAGTTTCATTGCATCCAAAACTTCTATATATAAATGCTTTGTCCTAGAAATTCTGAATAAAATTTGTTTGGCCTTCAAAATAATACCTGCCATGGCTTTTTTCTTTCCCTTTTTAATCATGGAAGTGAAAAAAAAAAACATTTAGAACATTTCCTTAGTATTGTTAAAAACAAAATTCAAATGAGTAAATTTTAAAGATCATATTGGCTTTATTCAATGATTTGTGGATCAGGCAGCCTCCAATTTTACAGATAAAAAGGAGCCCTAGGAGTTACAAAATGAAAGTCTTTTATAGGCAGGACGGAGCAGGAACCAGGAAGTTATAGCAGCAAAAAGTGAACTGGTTGTAGCAAAGTCACTTTCCTTTAGAAGATGGCAGGGCTCTATCAGGCAGACTAACTAGTGCTGATCACTCGATTCTTTTTTTTTTTTTTTTAATTAAATTTATTGGGGTGACAATTGTTAGTAAAATTACATAGATTTCAGGTGTACAATTCTGTATTACATCATCTATAAATCCCATTGTAATCACTCGATTCTTGATTGACTGGTTTAAGATTCCATTTCTGAGTGAGCAGAGCTGTAATTAAGTCTGGGTTTGGTGATGTGGGGCTTAGAATAAGTGACTCCATTTTGGGCCTGTTGTCTTGTTTTATACAGTATCTGTGTTCAGAACTTCATGAAACCTAATTATGTTTAATCACATTTTATAATTTTCTCATGCTTTACTCCTTCTGGGGAATATCAGATAAATATTCCCAAAATTCATTCTCTCTCTCTCTCTCTCTCTCTCTCTCTCTCTCTCTCTCTCTCTCTTTCTCTCTCTTTCTCTCTCTCTCTCTCTCTCTCCTCAATAATAACAAACTAATAAACTCTTTAGTAATAATTAAGACAACAATACATAGGAAGAAAGGGTTTCTTTCTCATCAGCATGTGGTGCTAAAAATTGCAAGTTTTCAGTGTTAATGTTTTGTTAAAAAACGAAAGTCAATCAAGTAAATTTAAAGATCAAATTGGCTTTATCCAAGGATTAGTGAATCAGGCAGCATCCATATAGCAGTTAGGAAGAAGCTCTGAGGAGCTGTACAAAATGGAAGGTTTTTATAGCCAGAAGGGGGCAGGGAAAAGGAAGTTATACTAGCAAACAGTGGATTCGTTCTGGGAATGTCACTTTAGGTGATGGTTGGGGGTCTATGTGGCAGATTACCTTATTAGTGCTGGCCAGGAAATTCCAGATGGACTGGTTAAGATTACATTCCTCAGAGAGGCTGAAACTGTAGTTAGGTTAGGTATTGCTGATGTGGAGCTTGGCACATGTGACTCCATTTTGGACTTGTTTCTTTTTAACAGTTTGACTATGTATTTAAGGCATTAGATTTTTATGAAAAGATTCCCCCATTCCATGAGGATGGCTTAAAGTGGATCCTTGCATATGAAAAACTAATGAATATGAGCCCTGTCCTCATTCTCTTTGCTTTCTTTTCAGCATGTGGGTGTGATCATGTTAGGTGAATAAAAGAGCATGTTCACATTTCATTAATATAAATGCTCTCAAGCTCTCTAGAAATAGCAGCAAAATCAAATCTTACTTAAAAGGGAGGCCTAATACTCCCTGGCAAACTGATAGTGTCCATGCAGATTCTGATGTTGTGTCATTATTTCATCCTGTCAGGTCAATGAATTGCTCCGGGACTCTGTGTGTTATCTCTGGGCTGCTGTGATCTGGAGCGTGCTGCTTATTTAAAAATCTAGACCTATCACTTATAAAGAAAAATAGCTTTGCTAGAATTAAGACTTTTAAGAGATTGGAATGTTTATTTTATTGCATTAAAGAAAAATACATAGCAATAAAACTGCTAAAACAGCAAGCTTTTTGTTGTTCTGAAATCCCTTACTTTACTCAAGAAATATGCTGTAAAATCTCTTTGTAACGTAAGTTCCTGAAAAAGAACATATGTCTTTTGTGGGTTTTGGGTCACATTTCAACTCGTCAGAATGTATGTCTTTGTAATACTGATGGAAGAGAGGATATGCATAAAATCTTGGGGCATCAGTAGCAATTAATGTGGAAATATTTGAACTTTACAGAATTAATAGCCATAGCAATAGCTCTCATGAATGCTATATGCAAAGCATTGTCCTATAAGCACATATAGGAGCTTCTAAAATTTGAATATTGGGGTAATGTTCGAAATGATAGCAGTAGTCTTTAAAATAGTGGTAGACTGCAGCTATCACTACTGCCGCATTGATCAATATGCAATTGCTAATATTTGATCATTTTTAACCTATAAAGTAGTAACATTATATAATTTAACATTACTATACTTATAATAAGAATAAAGAACTGAATGTTTATTGAATTTTATAAACCATTCAGACTGGACATTTGCTGCATTAGAAGAAAACTTCTATCAATATGGTATGCTATCACAGTATATTTACTTGGCTAAGCCCCATTTGGTTACATGGGATGGCAGTAGATACCATTGAGATGCAGATATCTAGGATTTATGTTATGCCCTATCTCCTGTGAACTAAATGCAATTCTATCCTATGTTCTTTATCCTTTTAATATCCTTGTAATGGGGAGATTAAAACTTAGAAAGATTTTAAGTAACATGGTTTTTGAAGCACAGTTTTTGAAATGTCCAAAACTGTCTTTTAACTTTAACACATAGGTCTGACTCCAGAACTCCCACTTAGCCACTACACCTCAGTGCACAAACCTCATAATGCATTGCCTAAGGGCAGCTTCATTGACAAAATTATCTCTGGGATTGGGCAGCTTGGAGGGCAGGTGTGTTGGCACGTGTGTGTAAACTTTCCCTTTTCTCTCTAGTTTATTGACTTAATGCCCGTGTGATCTGCAGCAGCTGAGCGTCTCGCAGGCACATTGCATCACTGTGTCTCTAGCACTTGTCGTGTGTACTTCTTGCATGATCACAGCAGCACCAGCTAAATAATTCACAGTGCTGCCACCTACCCTTCTCCCTTTGTTTGCCACCCTGGTATCCTAATGTCTCTGAAAAGAATTTTTGAATGAGCAGAATAACAAGAACTCTTTGTTTTGCCACTTCTTGAAGAATCTCATGACTCTTGTCTGAAGTAGAAAATTTATTTCTAAGTTGGTACTTCCAAGACCAGATCTACCCCATACTCCTCTTTATGTCTGGGCACCTGTGTTCTCCTTTATTTCAGGTCTGTCTTGCTGAATGCTAGGTATGCATGCTAGCCCATGTTGAAGCAATCACGTGCGGGAACAGGTAGTGTCCTTGTAAAGGTGATCCACAAGCAAAGTTAATTCCCATGGATTAAAAAAATAGAATACGTAAACTATTTCAAGGTGAATCTTGATAAAGTTGTAATATCGAGAATACTCCTTTGGCTCCTAAAAACACTGGAGAGGAAGCTATAATCTTCCTAAAACAATGAAATGGAGTGCATTTTATTGTTGTGGAAAGACTCATTCTACAAAAAATCAGAATCATGCAATAATAGGTAGAAAGCTGTAGCAGATACATCTGACAACTGGTGGTTTTCATAACAGAGGCAAGATAATGCATTAGTTGTCTAGAAATGCTAGCTGGCCGTCCCAGAAAAATAACTATCAAGGAGAAAATCCTAAGATAGCATCATTGGCCACTCAATACACCAACAGAATCATTGCCTGGGCTTCTTCCCAAAATATTCAGGAGCCCACCAATGTGTAGCAATGCAATGGCAGCCCATAATAACCATGTTTTTTTGTTATGTTTGCTTGTTTGTTTTGCACTTTGTTGTTGTTGTTGTTGTTCTCTATGAATAGAATAAAGGGAGGAATGAGGCTCCATACATTTTTCATTAGATTCAGGTGTGCAAAACAATGTAATAGTTAGACATTTACACCCCTCACAAAGTAATAACACTTCCCCCAGTCTACTATCACTCTGACATCGTATACGAGGTCTGACAATTAAGATCACAAACTCATCCTAGAAAAAGTGCTACATACCTCATTGCTGAATATCACTACGGTCACCTTTGAAGTACTCCCCTTGGGAAGCTATGCACCGATGCCAGCACCTAGTCCACTCTTCAAAGCAATTTTGAAACTCTTTATCTGGAATGGCCATCAGAGTTGTTGTCATATTATGCTTGATGTACTAAATATCATCAAAATATCTTCCTTTCAATAGTTCCTTTATCTTGGGTAAAGAAAGAAGTCAGTGGGGGCCAGATCAGGTGAGAAAGGAGGGTGTTCCAATACAGTTATTTGCTTACTGGCTAAGAACTCCCTCACAGTCAGTGCCGTGTGGGCTAGGCATTGTCCTAATGCAAGAGCCATGATTTGTTGGCAAAAAGTTCAGGTCGTCTAATTTTTCACACAGCTTTTTCAGCACTTCCAAATAGTAAACTTGGCTAACTGTTTGTCCAGTTAGTGCAAATACATAATGAATAAACCCTGTGATACCAAAAACAGTTAGCAACATTGGCGCAACAAGTTCTCAAACTTAAGTGTCAGACTTTGTATAGCTGTTACAATTCCATTGACTATATTCCCTATGCAGTACTCCACATCCCATGACTATATATATATATATATATATATATATATATATATATATATATATTTGACATTCCATATCATTCAGCTTCAGCTTCAGATGTACAGCACACTGGTCAGGCATCTACTCAGTCTGTGAAGTGGTCTCCCTAATAAGACAAGTGCCCATCTGACACCGTACAAAATCTTTACATTATTGATTATATTTCCTAAACTGTCTTTCATGTCCTCATGGCAATATTGTGACTACCAATTTGTACTTTCTAACCCCTTTACCTTCTCCCCCATTCCTACTCCCCATCCATCTAGTAACCATCAATGTTTTTCCTTATATCTCTGAGTCTATTTCAGTTTTGTTTGTTCATTTATTCTGTTCTTTAGATTCCACATAAAAGTGAGATCATATAGTATTTGCTTTCTCTGTCTGACTTATTTAAATTAGCATAATATTCTCTAGGTATATCCATGTTGTTGCAAATGGCAAGACTTAATTCTTCTTTATGGCCAAGTAATACTCCATTGTATAAATGTACCACAGTTTCTTTTTCCAGTTGTCTACCGATGGTCATTTTGGTTGTTTCCATGTCTTGGCTATTGTGATGTCAGCATAATAAATGCCATATATGATATATCCACAGCTGACATCATACTCATGGGGAAAAGCTAAAACCATTCCCCTTAAGGTAAGGAATAAGACAAGGTTGCCCACTTTTACCACTTTTATTCAACATGGTTCTGGAAGTTCTAGCCACAACAATCAGAAAATAAAAAGAAATAAAAGGCATCCAAATTGGAATGGAGGAAGCAAAATGGTCATTATATGCAGATGACATGATACTTATATAGAGAGACCACAAAGACTCCACCAAAAAAAACTATGATAACTGATAAGTGAATTTAGTAAAGTAGCAGGTTACAAAATTAATATTCAGAAATCAGTTGCATTTGTATACACCAATAACACTATCAGAAAGAGAAATGAAGAAAATAATCCCGTTTACAATTGCTTCAAAAATAATAAAATACTTAGGAATAAATTTAACTGAGGCCCATACTTTTTACTGGTAACATACCATACTTTACAGCCAGGGCTTTGGGATTTTGGATTTCTATTGATTTCAGACTGGTGGAAAATTATTTCCTTTTCCTCATTTATCCATCAACAAAGATTTACCTTTTTGTAGGCACCATGTACTTTCTATTGTATATTTCATAGGAAACTGTTCTTTTGAAGACTTGTGTTTTAAGTTGATGCAGTGTATTTTTATCTAATTTTATCTATAGACTTCTGGTGAGATGTCATCATAATAACTTAATGGAAATGAAAGGCGAACTATGAAAATTTGTAGTCTGGTTCATTTACCACTGCTGTAACCAAAGTGTGATTGCCAGGCGGTAGCATCAGCATCACCTGGAAACTTGTTAGAAATGCAAATTTGGGGGCCTAAACCCACTGAATTGGACATCAGCAATCAGTATTTGAAGACCCACCATGTATCACAATCCTCTGGAGGTCTACTCAGTCTCATAGGGCTGAGTCCCAGCCCCAGAAATCATAGCAGAAATAGCCAGTAACAGGGGAGTTGGGGAATAGTGATGAAAGACATGACCTAGGGCCTGGTGACTTATTGCTTTGACTTTTTATAGACCAAAAAATGAATTTCTCAAGGAAAGAGATGAAAAGTCCGTTTTGTTTATTTTTTTCTTCTTCTCTGGTTCTCACCATCTCCATTAAAATGGGGAGCAAAGTGATAGTGAATGATGGACCTATTAACAGTGAGATCAAAGGGCATGTACATCTTTCGTTATATTTGGTATCCATCATCATTGAGCCAAAATGGATTTGTATAAGTTCGTATGATTGCATGAAAACCTTATGGGACTTATAGGAAGCCCATCAATTGTCAATCTTTTCAACAAGAACATAATGTGCCTTGAAATAGGTTGGAAAGTTTTGCCAATTTCTAATAAAATACATTCTCTATTTCAGAGCTCTCAGCATCAGTTCACATCATAAAAGATAAAGTCATTTTTATGGATCATAACTGAAATTATCCAGAAGGCTCTGATTATGTGAATCATGTTAGAACACTAATGATTTTATTCTATTTGTTTCGTTTTCATACTTATTCATATATAAAAAGAGAAAATTTATTACACAACTTAATCTTTTTCTTTAGGTTTTTCAATCTGTTCTTATATAAGTTCTTTCATCAGAAAATCTGGTTATAAGAGATTATTAGTGTGATACTGATTTTCTAGGAACATTCTATCACTTAAAAGGGTCATTTTCTGAGGATCCTACATCCTTTTCTTTTCAGTTCTCTTTGTTTTCCTAAGACAGTGCTTTTACTTTAACTTTTCTCTGCATTAGTATATTTAAATTTAATAGTACTTATAGCAATTTTAAATGCAGTAGTTTATTTGTAATAGTATATAATAAAGTTATGGCATCATGGTGCTTTGTCTCACTGATAAAATATACCAAACCAGATTCTGATGCAGAAGTACATATGTATATATTGCCAGGGCTATAGTGGAAAAAAATGGGTACCCATTTCTAACAATGTGAAAGCATTAAGCAGCTCCCATTGCTAGCTAATTTGCTTTCAGTAGCCTGAAAAGGCAGTTACATATTTTGATTAGAATTAATCATGCTACTATAAATGGATAATCCCTCATTATCTTGTATCATCATGTTCTTTTTTACTGATTAAGCCTACTCAATAGTTACTGAATATGTTTTTTGAAGGAAGAATACCAAAAATGAAGAGTGAAAGAGGATATAATTACTCAAACTCTTACTGTATATTCACATAGTTGAAAAAAAAAAACTTTGCCAATACTCAGAAGACTTTTCTGCTTCTATTTAATGAAAAGAAAACACAATTCATCTAAACATTGTCAGGAAGTTGTCAAATTGACTTAAATTAAAAAGCTAGATTTATTCTTTTATATGATCTCAATAACTTTAGATATCAGCCTCTTTTTTATACTTAGCAAGGGCATAATCCTGACCTTTGTCTAGCAATAGAAAATAATTTGGTTTTGCTATTTAGACTTCAGTCATAATTTATGGAGGGTCTTCGAAGAACTTGCATAAATATCAATTCATTTAACTCATGATACTTTGAGGAAGATGGTATACTCTTCTACATATGATGAAAAAGACTGAGAGAAAATCTACTTGCTACAAATAGAGGTGTGCCATAACTGAAATACTTTAAATGGTGTCATCTACAGATTGTTTTTGCAGGTAAGGAAGCCTAATGAATTTTTCATTTTGCATATATAATAATATATCATAATATTTTTATTATAGCTTCACAACTCATAATAGCTCATTTGATGCTAGTCATAAAGTAATACAAAGTGATTTGTGTTAACATAAGTTAATTTAAGTTTAATAATTCATGGAACCATTCGTACATATTGAATTTCATCTACCCACATTCAGACGATTGCTTCCTTTGTTTTTTCCTCCACAAATGTTGTCAATTAGGGTCTCTTGCTGCAAACCGAAACTGACTCTATGTAACATAAGCATATCGGGAATTTATTAAAAGGATCTTGGGAAAACTAACAAGTTTGAAGGAAAGGCCACAGAGCCAGTCTCAAAAAAAGCAGGAACTTGGACACTCCAGAGCTCTTGGTGGTAGGAACAGTATGACTCCCCCAGAATCAAGGTATTAACTCTAACCATGCCTCAGTCTTTGGTTTCTCCACTCAAATCAAATCCCTAACAGAAAGAAGCTTGGTGGACCTCTCTAGCTTCTAGAACTTGTCATCCTCCCAAAATTATCCCCAGTGGAGAAGAGGAAATTCCCAAAAGGAACTAAGTATACTGTAGAGAAGGGGAATGGATATTAGCTGACAAACAATGGCAACAACAAGAGAGCAATTCTCTCTCAGTTTTGGGAAAACAGTAATATATAACTTCCTTCTTACACTCCTGAGTTCAGTGGAGAGAGAGAGGAAAAAAAAAAAAAAAGGCGAGAGAGAGAGAGAGAGAAAGAGAGAGAGAGAGAGAGAGAGAGAGAGAGAGAAGACAGAGATCTCAGAGGTGACACTGTCACTTCCTTAAGTCACAATAAAGCTGACTGGAGAATGTGGTATTAGAATTACAGCTAATTGGGCTTGTCAGACTTCATCTCTTAGTGAAACAGACTCACACACAGGCAATTGCATAGCTGTGAACTCCAGCTCCCATAGGAGCTGCATGCTACATGGCAGCAGGCAGACCACCATGGGCCTTTTCCCTGGCAGGCAAACCCAAAAGAAGTGACAGACACCGATCTGAGCTTGCTCCTTTTTTCTCTCAAATCACCTACTGAAATATTATCCCTTTTGACATAAGGAGGAGTGAGTAAAAAGACCAGGGGTATTATTTGAGAAGAAGTCTCTTCACAAAAACATGAGGTCAGAGAATTTGGGGCCACCACCAAAAAATGTCCATTACAGCTTTAAGTTTTGTATCATAAAGGTAATTCTTGCACAGTGTAAATATCCCACCAATAAAGGTACAAATAACAAAATTAAACTTCCTCATGGTACTACCACTCCCCCCAAAAATCACTGACATTTTGATTCTCATGCTTTTTTCATTCCAGACATTTATATACATATGCACACCTACAAATCTTTAATATTTAACACACATACCTCTCATATACCCACACAAGAATTAATTCTTAACTATGTTTTTGTATGGTTTTTTCAAGAGCATTTAATAACAATATTTTACTATTATATTTTTTAAGATGATGGTGTGAGTAGTTCTATATAGGAGAAGTCTACAGGGTTTCCAAGGATGATTATTGAGATGTTTTAAGAGGTGATGCTTTTGTCGTTTAGAAGACTGAGAAAGGAACACTGCAAATGGGTGTAGCTACCAGTCACATTATGGCTATGCATTATGTTGACTCCATAACATCAGAATTTTCTATCTACTTACTTAGAACCATTTCATCCAATTCCTCAACTTTACAGATGAAGAAACTAAAGATGAGGTTCAATGCATTCCATTCCATCATAATGTATAACTTTAAAAAAGTCAAGTAAAAAAAAAAAAAAACAACCTTGACATTGTAGAAGAAAGTTATAATCTAAAAGCATGTATTATGAGCTAGATAATCCCCTTATATTACAAACAATTCTTGTCACAATTATTATATCTGTTGGATAACAATACTGAGGATTAGAGCTTCTCTACTCTGGTTCCAGGCTTTTTTAAAGCATTACATTGTATTGGAATTCACTACCACACAATACATTTCTGAATGTGAGAGAATAAAGGAGAGAAACACTGATTCCTGATTCCCCACTCATATCTGGAAGAGGTACCTAGCTGCTTATAATAAGTCAAAAGTACTGATCATCACAATGCTTTATATTTATGGTATTATTTATCTTTATTGCAAATCAACAAAGCAGAGCATATAATGCTATGAAGCTAAGAGATTAAGCAATTTCCTAGGGACCCACTACTAGAGAATGCAGGAGTTTGCTAGAGCCTATCCACTTTGCCAGTAGGTTACACTGGTAATGTGTTCAAGGGAGATGCTGGAACAAATTAATAATTATAGTATGAACTGAAAGAGTTCTCAGTATAGGAACTACAAATCTAGCCTATCCTACAGTTTACAAATGAGAGGGGAACATTTACCTTATTTGGTAATTGATTGGTGAGCTCAGGGTCAGTAAGCAGAAGTCACCCTCAGCATTTCCTTCTTTTGGGCTTTGTCTATCCTACAACTGATAAGCCACTTAGTAGCCACTGACTATGTCCTCTGGGACATAGTGGATTTAGCATAGTTTTGACTTGTTCTATGCGGGGTAAATATGTCTGGGCCAGGACGAGCAGTGGACATGATTTATTTGAGTTTTCGAGTATAGAAAAACTGCTTATATGTTGGTCTCCCATGTTAACTTGTGCTACCAAGAACATTTCTTGGAATTCTCAATAAATGTTTGCTAAATAAAACTGAAGGGAAAAGAATAAAGGACTTATATGCAAATAATCACTAATTCAATATTTTAGTGATTGATAGGGACATAAGACATGTTTATAAATCAGCTAAAAAAGATAATTGTGTAGATAGTATTATTTTCTTTTATGTAATAGATGTCATCACCTGTCAAACAAATATCAATAGAAATAGCTCAACATGGCAAAAAAGCAGCATTGCATTAAATTTTAAGATAACTCATTTAAGGGGGAAAACATGCCACAATTTATCTGTAAAACTTAGAGAGTATGAGCTATAAAATGCAGTCTGGGAATCAAGAAGTCATTTTTGAGTGGTGTTTGAAAACATTAGCTTAGGTGTATTGCTGTGGCACATAAGCCAAATTCCTGAGCATCATTTGGAAGAGATATAAACAGACAAGTGAAAATATTATAACATTCTTATACCATTCCAAATTTCACCGATATATATACTCTGTGCGGTTCGCACACTATCCCTCCAAAACAGTTAATAAAGTTGATGACGATCCAGATAAAGGCTGTTTCAATGACTAACAGAATTATGGCACTTCTACTAAAAATAATTATAATAATTACATCCAACACTGCCTTAATGCTTACTGCACGCCAGTCCATGTGAGAGCTCCTTACATGTATTTGCAGTTTGAATCCTTATAAAATCCTATGGGACAGGTAATATCATTTTATCCCCATTTTACAGGTAAGCTTACCAAATTTAAGTGACTCGCCCAAGTTAGACAACTAGTAAGTGGCTGAGGCAAGATTTGAACCCAGGAAATCTGGCCCTAAAATTCATGTTCTTAACCATGACACTAAACAAGGAAATTGTGCTTTCTATTTTTGGAAGAGGAAGACAGAGAAAAAACATTATGGACATTTATAAAATGATAAATCATGCTGATAGACATAAATTGGATTTGTCCTTCATTTATCAAAATACTGAAAATTGGATGTATTTTCAGATGAATAAGAGAAAGCATTACTTTAGACAATGAAGGCAAAAACAAACAAACAAAACTTTCCTTTAACACATTATTCCAAATAATGCCAGAAATAACAGATCAGCAGGCTCAAAAAAGGCTTAGATAATTTCTGGATTCCATAACCAGAATAACTGCTATTTCACTGACAAACATTAACAATTTTCATGTGGTTGACGTGATGTTGGTCTCGTGTTAGTCTCATGATGTCACTCCTGCCCTCCTCTTCCTCACATTTTGGGGAGGGGAGAAATGTACCAGACCTGGATGGTGTCAATTACTTTCCCCTCACTCCCACCTCCTTTTATCAGTTTCGTCATATTGATGCACCTTGAACCTTGCCAATACCTAAACAACTCCGTGTTTGAAAATTTCAATTGACAATAAGCCATTCTTATATTAATCCTGTCCTTTATTATTATTATTCCCCATCTTGAAACCTAATGGAGACTTCCTCCCATCACTCAAAATCTTTTTATTTTTCTGGTCTCTGTCTCGCCTGGATAATTTCATTTCCTACCTGATCAGTCAGTCATTTCATTAATATCTGCAGCTATGTCCTCAGTTCCTTTACAACACAGTCATTGAACTCTATGTGTCCTTAATCCAAACCTTAAATTCAAATAGATTTTCCTTCTGCTTCTGCTTTAAAACAGCTAGAGAATGTCTAACAAATATAGTTCCTAATATTTGACAGGGAGATATTAACTACATGATAAACTATTCAATAAGTGCATGAGAAAACATCTTTTCTAATTTGCTATATATGCATTTGTGATTTTTAACCTTGGATGATTCATTAATACCCATCAGCAAACAGCACTCCGCTCACAGTTCTTTACAGTATCATGTGGGATTTGAGAAATTGATACTGGAGCCATATCCTTGGTCAACTTAACTTCTCTAAGCCTCAATTTCTGCATCTGTAAATGGGGGTAACAATAGTATCCACAGTACAGATCAATTTATTTTCTTTTTTTTTTCCTTACTGTGCTTCTTCAGTTTCCTTCATTGAATATATGCAATTTTGATTTTTAAAAGATGTTTATAAAATGTATTTTTACATACATTTAATGGGAGTGCACTGTGTTTTGGACACCATGAGGACATCAGATGAATGTGTCAGGCTTCTGATTTCAAGGAAAGCTTCATCAAGTGGCAGAAGAAGATATGCTTCTAACAGGCTGGAAAATAGGCTTGCACAAGATAAGTGCTAGGACAAAAATGTTTTAGGTGTACTCAGTAAAGGGAACAATACTGACCTGGGCAGAAGTCAGGACTGTTCACAAATGAGAATAGGCTCTAACATTTTCTTTTTCATCCCCGCCCACACACACACACACACAGAAAAAGAACAAGAACAAGAAGAAAAAAAGTGAAAATTAAGTTCTCTGGTCACCATGTGTTTCTGGTACTTCTTCAGTAAACATCTTAACTCTTCTTTTAGATTTATTTTTATGAATCAGTAAGAAAGGAGACAAAGAATGTCAATATCTATCCAAATTGTCATGAGTAGAAAGGGGTGTGCTGAGAATAGAGGCTGGGACTATTTCTCCCTCTTGTATAATTACAAGTTATCAGAGCAGCACTAAATTTTTTCACCTACAATAATCCTTCTAAAGGAATATATATTTGCTAAAATATGATTTAAAGACATGCTATTGTTTTGATAATTTATAGAAGAAAAGGACTGGAAATATCAAATGATTTCCATTTGATATATTCTTTCAATCAATGTTGAAAACCTAAAGAAATATTTCGGAGGAAATTATTGTTCTCTGAAGGGAGGCTGGAAGACTTTATGATTTGGAAATTAAATTGGCTAGTGAATAATTAAGAACAAACTGAAAATTTGGAGTACTTAAACTGGGTGGCATTATCATTGTGTTGAATCACAAGTTTTCTTTGGTTATTGTCAAATGGAAATAGAAATTAAATTTAAGCAGAGCTTATTAAGAATTGTTAGTCTGAAGAGCACTTCATCAATTCTAAAGTATATATAAGTGTCAAGACTAATTAAAATGGAACTTCAGTGATGCTAATATAATTTGTGATCTTAAGAATCTAGGAATGTCTCCAGTATTTTGTGGAGATGTTTTAGTACCATTATTAGTAGTCATTGGGGATCATCATAGTTGTGTCTAGTTGAACTTCCATCCAAGAAACTAAAAAAACAGAGCAAAAGAAGACACTTTCCATATCTTGTGTTGGGAGAACACTTATTTTTTGGTGTAATTGTTTGTAGATATTTGGAATTCTTCTCTAATTAAATCAGGGGTGAAAATTGAGGTATTTAGGCATTGAAACCATGTTTTTAAAATTTTTTTTGATGTTGTATAGTTATGACAGGAGGAAGATATAATTTATGTGGATTCTGTCTACTCATATAAAATAAATATAGGAATAAAGAAACAGTTACAGTTTACAATTAGTCGAGATGAAGTAGAAATACTTTAATAGATGCTCTATGGTTTTATCTATTTTCTATGAAATCTTCTATACCCATTTGTATATATACACAATGGAATACTATTCTGCCATAAGAAAAGATGAAATAAGGCCATTTGCAACGACATGGATAGATCTTGAGATTATTATGCTAAGTAAAAAAGACCAAAAAAAAGTAGAGAACCATATGATTTCACTGATATGTGGTATATAAAACTGAAAACAACAAAGGAAAAAGACAAATCAATGAAGAAACAAAAACTCATAGACACAGACAATAGTTTAGTGGTTACCAGAGGGTAAGGGGGTAGGGGGAGTTGTAGATTGGGTAAAAGGGATCAAATATATGGTGATGGAAGGAGAACTGATTCTGGGTGGTGAACACACAATGTGATATATAGTTGATGTATTATAGAACTGTACACCTGAAACCTATGTAACTTTACTAACAATTGTGACCCCAGTAAACTTTATTTTTTTTAAAAAAATATCTTCTATCCGTAATAAAAAAGAGTTTTTAACTTTTGTAAATATAAAATTATATCAAGATAAAAAATTTTTAAATAACTAATTCATGAGAAGCTCTGTTTCTCGTGATTTGTTACTCTGGTAGACAAACTCAAAGATGGTCCCGTATAATCGTTACCATACTTGTGTAGGTCCCTTTCGTATTGAATCAGGATTGTCCTCTGTACTAGACAACTGAAAAAGGAATTAGTAATATATAACTACATCAAATGCCATTCTAATCAAGCAGATAATACTACATATTATAGATAACTATTGTACCTGTTTAATGTTACTTAGAATGTTTTAGAACTTAAATCAGATGATCAACAGTATAATTTGCTATAAAATTTGGAGTTTAATGCTTAATGAAACATATGCTGATGTTCAAGATAGTAAGACTTGGCCAGTGGAGGCCAATAAACTGAAGCATGATTAAATTAAATTTTAAATATTCGTATTTTTTATATTTGCTCCAACTTGAAACTACTACTATTTTCTTCCACAGTACTATGAATGAGATACATTGCTATTTTTTGAAGAATAAAACTTGGCTAAATTTAAGACTCTACATCTACTGGAGAGCCAAACAAGGAAAACTAATAATAAATTCACACATCATCATTTAGTGGCTCTTTTTGTGTGTGACTGTTTTATATTTATCAGCTTTTATTTTTTTCAGTGAACTATATCAGGAATATATCCTTGACCTTTTCTTTGCATTGAATTATTCTTTTAAAGTCCAAAACCAGAAATTGCAAAATTTCTCACATTTGTTATATTGGAACTTTTTTCCTATTGTAAATATCTGAATTTTAAAGTTGATAGTAAATTCCAGGCTCTTTAATTTATTTATTCAAAAATGACCTTTATAACAACCTTGTTTTATCAATTCTATTGCACTATTATCTTTATATCTGCAGTCATAAAATGGAACCTGTATTAGGTAAACCAGCAGACTCTTTCAGGGTGCTGATTTATTGCAGGAATATCATTATTGAGAAAACAAGTCTAACCTTTAAAATTTCTCATTCTATATGTCTTTGACTATCAATTAGTATATTTATATCTCCTTTATAATTATGAACACATTTAGCCACACTTAAAGTTGAAATGCTATCAAGTATGAAGATGTTTTCTAAGAAAGTTTAACCACATCTTAAACAGTGAAAAATCAGATAATTTTTTTTGTGTGTGTGTAACGAATGTTGCATTCTTTTTTTTTTTTTTCTTCTTCTTTTTTTAATTGGGGAAGGGGAACAGGACTTTATTGGGGAACAGTGTGTATTTCCGGGACTTTTTCCAAGTCAAGTTGTTGTCCTTTCAATCTTAGTTGTGGAGGGTGCAGCTCAGCTCCAGGTCCAGTTGCTGTTGTTAGTTGCAGGGGGAGCAGCCCACCATCCCTTGCGGAAGTCCAACCAGCAACCTTGTGGTTGAGAGCCCACTGGCCCATGTGGGAATCAAACCAGCAGCCTTTGGCATTAGGAGCATAGAGCTCCAACTGCCTGAGCCACTAGGCCAGCCCCGAATGTTGCATTCTTGATTAATGACATTGATGTATGTGTTGGGTGGCAGGAATTCAGGGGGCAGTCTGAGTTTTATGCACATTTTTTTTCCCTTTGTGAAACTAATGTTTAGAATAATTAAGCCTAAGTATAACTAAAGGAATACTTTATTTTAATAATACCTTATTCTAAAATTTTGAGCTAATTTCTTAATAAACTCCAAATATTTTGAAAAATATTTATAAATACCTACTATCAATAATGGGCACTATGGGCTAGATATTGTGAAAAGGTAGCCATATATTTGCATTTGCAGTGTTTATTGCCTATTCCCTGTTAAGTTGCATATTTTATGGGCATTTAATGTTCACTCCTTGTCTCCTAATATTGTCTTTCCAATTGGATATCAAGTCAACTCTTGAACTACATAAATTTGACCTGTGCAGGTCTACTCATACGTGTGTTGTGTTGTTTTTTTCAATAAATACGTATAGTACTGAAAATGTATTTCCCTTATGATTTTCCTTAATAACATTTTATTTTCTCTAGCAATTACATTATTGCAAGAATACTGTATGTAATAGACATCCATGCAAAATATGTGTTTATTACCTGTTTACCATATTGGTAAGGCTTCAGGACAATGTACGTTATTAGTAGTTAAGTTTTAGAGGAGTCAAAAGTTATACACAGATTTTTGACTGTGTAGGGGTTAGTGCCTCTAACTCCCATGTTGTCCAAGGGTCACATCTATCAGTTATGGTTCAAAGACTTTCTGTGCCATTCAGGATCCTGGCAGGAAATAACTTTGTACTCAAATGGTTTAGATGAAGAAATTTTTCTAAGAAAGAGTCCACTTGCAGAACATTTGGCAGGACTAAGGAAATAAATAAAGGATGTTGGAGGACCCAGAGAGTATCAACGATAGGAACAAAATTATTTCCATTAAAAACTAAGAAGCAAGGGGATGAGCCAAGAGAAGTCTAGAGCACTAAGAGAGCGATCATCCAGTGAGAGCAATAGTCTTTAAAACTTAAAATTCTTCCTAATAATTTTGCCAAAGCAGTAAAAACACAGAAGGAAATACCTCAATCACTCTTTGTGATCCTACCTGCTAATCTCCTACAAAATCTAATCAGAAGCTAGCTAGTTTGACATTATGTCCTTGAGATCATACACCTGGACCTCCAGAGCAGGGTAGAGAAATATGGAGAAGAGATCTTGGAAAAGGAATAATGGAGAAAAATTAGTATACCATCATAAGCGAATATATTACTGGTTGGAGGCATTCTAATTTTCTTGAGTCACATTTTACAGGTACTCAAATATAAGGAAGGATTCATAGTAGTTTGAGATTTTCTTCAAATATTAATATAAACTGAAATAATTATAATATTGTTGGTTATGACATTTGCTTCTTCTCAAAAGATAATATATCTGACAACAAATAAGCAATGCAAAGTACCTGATGGATAATCTTGAAATTAATTTTTATGTGTTGACCATATAATGAAAAAATCCCCAGTGGGTGGCTTCTTCAAGACTATCGACAGATTCCACACTGAACTTTTCAACAGTGTATTATGTTTTTTCCTATTTCTCCAGCTAAAATTTCCCAAGTTGTCTTTGAATGATTGAAGCTATTATCTTACTGTTTACAGAAAAATGTTATGAGATTACAGCTAAAAATTTAGTTAAAATGATTAGGTTCTTTAGTGTAGACGTTTTCCTTCATATGACAGATGATGAGGCTCTTAAGACTAATTCTCTGTCCTTTGTATAATCTGGGAAGCGTGATGTTTTATGTTACAGAACCAGATGATGGAAAAAAGTGAGTCTGTTACTACTAAATCTTCAAGAAAATTTGCATTACTGGCATGGAAATATACTAATTTGGAGTAGCTTTTAGAATTATAGTAATGCCTTTACATATGTAGTGACCTTCATTTGCTGTTACATAATCTTGAGATTTATTAAAATCGTTATAGGTAATGAAATTCCAGATGACCTCACTAATCACATTTTTCCGACTATGTCAACTAGATTATTCCCTTTAAAACAAAAACCACAGCACTGAGGGTTGTTGTTTGTTTTTGTTTTTTTGCACTTAGCACATTTTGTTCAGATGTCAGAAGGATCCACAAATACCTCAGAGAGCTACACAAAAGGCTACAACTATTTTGGTGCAGAATTATAGACTAAGCCACTAAACTATAGGGTTTCAAAACATGGATCAGTTCTTAGAATATTTCTACAATTTAGGAAATATAAGGAACAGTAAACTAGGCTAGTCTTACTCTCTAATGAGTTATAAATTTTACTCCTCCATAAACGTGTTTCATACTCAGTTGGACATAATAAAATGCATTATTGTATTTTTATCAAATATCATTTAAAAGAAAGCAATATTTATAAAACATCTGTAAGGTATAAAAAAAATACTCTAAACATCTATGTAACCTATACACAGTTTTAAAATAAAAGTTCCCTGAATGTGTGTGTATCATTACCTTGATTTTCCTTTTGTTTATAGTCACTCCAATTTTGAACTGTCCTTTAAGTTTTTTTCTATATTTTAACTCCTCCAAATGAGACATTAAGGTTTTATTCAGTAAATGTTTGTATGGATTTATTCACATATTTGCCACTTTCCTGTCCCTCATTATTCTTGCATCTCAGACTTCCATCTGGTGTCATTTTTCCTGCTGCCTAAAATATATCTTCTGGAATTCCCTATAGAGAGGAGCCACTAGCAATAGACACTCTTCATTTTTTTTTATTTATATGAAAAAGTCCTTACTTCTGTTTTGTTCTTAAACGGTATTTTCACTGATTTTACAATTCTAAGTTGATAGTTTTCTTGCAGCGCTAAGTATTAGATTGGTGCAAAAGTGATTGCGGTTTTTGCCATTGTTTTTAACCTTTTAAAGCGCAATTACTTTCGCACCAACCTAATACTGTATTATTCCACTAACTTCTGGCTTTCACTGTCAGTTCTGAGAAATCAGCTGTCTGACTATCATCAATCCATTAAAGAAAGACAAACTATCTTTTCTTTTAACTTTTAAAATTACATCGTTATCTGCAGTTCGATCTTGATATATGTAATTGTTTTGTTTTTTTTTTTAATTTATCATGCTTGGAATTTTGGCACCTTTTCACGGGTACTTTAAAAGTCAAAAATAGGCATGGACTCTGTCTCATGAAGCTTATGAGGAAATGAGAGAAAATGAAATAAACACCAGAAATAAACCTGAGGGCAAGGGTTATGCATTGTATTTGGGACATATTGGATATGAGGTGTCTTTAGGATATTTAAATGGAGAGATAAAGTAGACTTTTTGATATATGCATGTCAGAAACTCAGAGAAGTTTAACCTGAAGATATAAGTTTGAACATCAGATAAGTAAAGGAAGAAAATAAAATCATAGATTGAAAATTTTAAGAATGAGAAGAGATAAAATATTAGGATAGAGCCTTGAGAAGCTCCAGTATTTAATGGCCAAAGAAATGGAGAAGGAGGTTTGAGAGGAAACAATAAGATATTATAGGGAGATCTGGAATAGTCTGTATTAGCAGATTGCAATAAAATCTTTGAAAAGAGGATGTTTCAAAAAGGAGGGAACGACCAAATATTTGAAATGCTTTTTGGAGGGATCTTAGTTAAGATAGTACTGAAAAATAGCCACTTAACTTGCTGACATGTAGTAATAAAGAGATAGCCCTGAAATCAGATTTAAGAGGGTTGAGAAGTAATGGGGAAGGAGAAAATGGAGGCACGAAGTCATGTACAAGTCAATGTAGCTTAAAGTATGACGCAGTAAAAAAAAACACCTTAAGACTTCAATGGGCACACTATCACAAAGTTTGATTTTGTGCTCGAATTATTATCCATTGTCAATTGACAAGCTCTGCTGATGTCCTGCATCATTCAAGATCAGGATGAAGTGCCAGCCACTATCTGAGATATTGTTGATCTTATAGTGGAAGAAAAATGGAAAGTGGCAGGTCCATGCAATTACTCTAATAGCTTCACTTTCACATATATTTCATTAGCTAAAGAAATCCACATGGCAAACCTAATGTGAACAAGGAAACAGTGGGGAGGAAATATTTTAATTAAATGTATAATCTATCATATATATAAGGAGCTTTTTTCATTTTCATTGTAAATAAGAAGAGGAAATGAGAGAGAGGCCATATTAGTTGAGGCACTTTTTTAATGGAGATAATTGATAATGTTAATTATGATGGGAAAGAATCTAACTACAAGATAACTATTGAATATATTATAGTAAGGGGTGGTTGATATTTTGGAATTTCTAAGAAATAAGTTCCAAGTTATAAGGGGTGGCCCTGGCCCTAGAGAGGAAGAACTTCTCCCTCACTAATGAAATAAGTTTTTTAAAAGGCATCATCTAGATATATTTGTAGGCTTGTTAGACAGTACTAGATAGAATTCTAATATAAATGATGGCTTCCCTTTGCTCTGTGAAGTAGAACACAAGATATCTGCTAAGACAATGGTGAATATTAAGGGAGTTGTCCCAGGTCAAAGTAAGTAAAGAAGTTTTGAAGCATTCCCTGTAGAAAATAGTAGAGAGAGTGGAACAAAAATATAATCAAATTGCTAAACAGTCCTGAGGACAAATTTGATTTTTCTGATTACAAATTTACAGTGTCACTATATGCCCTGTTGTGATTTCTTCATTTGTATTTGCTCAGATGTAAGCAAAATAAAGCAGTTGAGTTGTATTTTTCCACAATTGGGGTTTTGCCAATTGGAAGTGAAGAAATAAAAAGTACAAAGATACTAAGTTCTTGATAAGAGTGTACCTGAAATTTTGAACCATGGAATCTAAGCTGAAAAAAGAATGAATTGAAGATAAGAAAGGTCTCATTTACTGAAATGAAGGTAGATCAATTCAGAGATTTTAATGAGGGAGAAGTGGAAGTCATTGACCACATAAGCTCAAATGAGAGGAATTATAGGTAGTGAATGGTTTTAGAATTAGAGATTTGGGGTTTGAGGAGCTTAGGTTGGTGACAGTTGTTGGAATGTGAATGTGTAAGTGTAAGTGGGTGGATTAGGTGGCTTGGCGAAGGTGATTGAAAGGTTGGATGGGGTATCCACTCGTGTGCTCAAGACATTCATCGTCATAGAAAGAGAGACTATATGCTGAGGCCAACAGTTTTGATGAATAAACAGTGATCTGGTTATACATAGCTTCTGGTGACAGGGAGAGATAGTAACCTACTAAAATATCATGATTCTCAATGAATAGTTTTATTTCCCCAAGAAGCTAGAAGAAGTGATGGTAAATAGAAACAAAAAAATAAGTCTAATCTTCAGAAAATGCATTTGACAAAATCCAACACCCATCCATGATAAAAACTATCAGCAAACTAGAAATATAATGAACTTCAACATGATAAAGAACATCTATAAACATTCTACTACTAACATTATACTTAATGGTGAGAAACTAGAAGCTTTCCCCCTAAGATCAGGAACAATCCAAGGATGTCCTATCTCACCACTCCTTTCCAGCATTGTGCTGGAAGTGCTGTTTAGTGCAATAAGACCAAATAGGAAATAAAGGGTACACAAATTGAGAAAGTGGAAATAATGCTCTCTCTTCACAGGTGACATGATTGACTATATAGGAAATCACAAAAGAATTGACAAAAACACTAATAAGCAATTATAGCAAGGTTATAGGAAACAAAATTAATACACAAAAGTCAGTTGGCATTTTTATATACCAGTAATGAACAATTGGAATCTGAAGCTAAAAATTCAATAGCAGTACATTAGCACCAAAAATATTAAAATACTTAAATATAAATCTAAAAAAAAATATGTATAGGCTCTGTATGATGAAAACTATAAACTCTGATGAAAGATATGAAAGAGGATCTAAGTATATTGATATGTCATATCTAGAGATAGGAAGAGTCAGTATTGTTAAGATGTCAGTTCTTTCTAATTTGATCAATAGATTTGACACAATTCCAATAAAAACATCAGAGAGTTTTTTTGTAGTTATCAACAAACTGATTCTAAACTTTATACAGAAAGGCAAAAGACCCAGAATAGCAATACAATACTGACGGAGAATAAGGTCAAAGGACTGACAACTGATACTACTTTAAGACAATATAAAAACCACAGTAATTATGACAACATGGTATTGCTGGAAGAATCGAAAAAAATAGATCAATGGAATAAAATGGAGAGCTCAGAGATAGACTTATACATTTATAATCAACTGATCTTTGCCAAAAGAGCAGAGGCAATTTGATGGAGAAAGGATAGACTTCAATAAAAGGTGCTAGCACAATTAGGCATCCATATACAAAAATAATAATATTATACAGATCTTATACTTTTCACAAAAAATAAATCAAAAGGAATCATAGACCAAAATGTAAATCACAAAACTATAAAACTTCTAGAAGATAACATAGGAGGAAAATCTATGTGACTTGGGTTGGAGGATGAATTTTTAGATATAATACTCAAACGTACCATCCATGAAAGAAAACATTAAGTTGGGCTTTACTAAAAACTTCTGCTCTGTGGAAGACACTGAGAGAATGAGAAAAAAAAGCCACATGTGGAGAGAAAATATTTGCAAAAGACATACTTGATAAAAGATCCTTATCCAAAATATACAAACAACTTAAAACTCAGCAGTTGGAAAGCAAACAACCCAATTAAAAAATGAGCATAAGACTTGAACACATACTTCATGGAAGAAGATATACAGATGTCAAATAATCATATGAAAAGGTGCTCTATGTCATATATCCTTAGGGAAATGCAAATTTAAGCAACAATAAGATACCACAACACTCCTATTAGAGTGACCCAAATCCATAACACTGATAACAACAAATGCTGGTGAGGATGTGGAGCAACAGGAACAATCATACATTGCTGGTGGGTACAGCCACTTTGAAGGACAGCTTGGCAGTTTTTTACAAAACTAAACATATTCTTACTGATGATCTAGCAATTGTTTTCCTTGGTATTTACACTGATGAGTAGAAAACCTGGACACAGATGTTTATAGCGGCTTTATTTATAATTGCCAAACTTGGAGGCAACCAAGATTTCATTCAGTAGGTAAGTAGACAAATAAACTGTGATACATACAGACAGTAGAATAATATTCAGCTCTAACATTAAATGAGTTATCAAGCCATGAAAAGACATGGATGAACCTTATGTGCATATTACTAAGTAAAAGAAGCCAATATGAAAAGGCTACAAACTGTGTATGCCAATTATATGACATTCTAGAAAGGGCAAGACTATGGAAACAGTTAAAGGTCAGTGTTTGCCAGGGTTTCCTGCGGAGGGAGGGTTAATAAATGGAACACAGAGGATATTTAGGGTAGTGAAACAATTCTGTATAACAGTGTAATGGTGGGTGTAGGCCATTATACATTTGTTGGAACATGTAGAACTGAACAACACAAAGAGTGAACCCTAATGTACACTATGGACTTTATAGTCATGTGCCAATATTGGTTCATTAATTATAACAAATGGACCAAATGTAGGATGTTAATAACAGGGGAAACTGGAGGGAGTGAGGACGGGTCAGAAATTGCCATATACCAGAAATGATATATGACACGAAACGTTCCCATGATAGAGGATGATTTATGGCCTCTATCTTTAAACCACACCTTCTTTAAAACTCACCTTCTCTCAATATAGCTCACACCAAACTGACTGCACTGAACAATTTGAAACTTATGCTAAGATTTGACACGCCACTTCCTGTCTTTAAAATCTCTGCCTTTCTTTTGGATGGCACTCGGCCAGCAGCATTCACTATATTTAATGATCACAACAGAAAAGCTCCATGTCACACATCATGTCTGGTATATGGCAATTTCTGTCAAATAAAAATATTACGGTGTGTCCTCATCCACCTTATTCATCGGATCTGGCACCGTGTGACTTCTGGCTTTTCCCCAAAGTAAAAATGATTCAGAACATCGAAGCAGCCACAACAGTGCAACTGAAAACACTCACGAAAGAGGACTTCCAGAACTGCTTCAGAAAGTGGCAGGAACAATGGGATAAGTGTGTTTGAAGCAAGAAGGAGTATTTTGAGGGGAATTAATGGCAATGTGTCTTTTACTGTAATAATTTTTTTTTAATTTAAACATTCACTGTATTTTTTTGATCACACTTTGTAAGGTAAAAGTTCTGGTGTTGTTTGTATGTTTTGTTCTATTGGGGATCTTTCTCTAAATGAACCAGATAATTAATCATGTTCTCCAGAGTAGAAAATTGGCCTGATTAGACCAAGGTCAAAATGCAATTTACTGCCACTCTTAATTAGTTCCAGTCCCCTCACTAGATTAATAACTAATCAGCCATTTAGTGGTCAACATTTATGAGACTGTGGTTTGCAATTATAATTAGAGAAGGTGCACTAATTTAATATTGGCTTTCGTGTCTAAAAGATAGAAAGGTATATAGGGCCTTTCTGTACTCATGGTAAACTGTAAATCAATGCTAAGATTATAACACGTTGCCTTCGGATTAGAAATGTATGTGTGCTCCCCTACCTCTGTTCCACCCCTAAAGCAGTGAGTTTCTTGGGGACGGGAACTTGTTTGAGTTACCACTCTATCCTCTGTGTGCGTAGCAGTGTCTTGGACATAGACCTTCAAAAAATTCTTGTTAAATGAATAGAAAAAAATGGGCCACCATGTGAGTGAAATCAGAGCCACACATGGGATTTTATACTGAATGTTTTCCCAAACAAAAAGTAGAAGAAAGTATAGGGAAACCCTGCCTCCTTGATCTGTATCTGTAGGTTCTGATTTATCAGTAACTAGTTCTCCAGTACCTATCTCCATCTGCCTACTTATTGCTTTGTCAGTTTCTCTCACTTTCTTTTGAGTCTCTGCTATTTCTCTTTCTGTTGGTTCTTTAACTACTTTTTGTCTTAAAAAAAAAAATCAAAGCACTCTTTTGACTCCTTATCCATCTTCATATTTTTTTAATCCCTCTTCATACTTTTTCATAGCCTTTATGACTGGGCTTCTGGTCTCTTCTTCATCTTCTGCGGCTACTATCCCTCATTCAGAGGCTCTCTGGCCTCCATGGAAATTTCTTTGGCCAAGGTCCCAGAAGACCCTTGAGTGCTAAATCAAGAGGTTTTCCTAGCTAGATTCCAAATCAACTGATGCCCTCTGCCATGTTCTTTGTTTTTACCTTTGGTTTCCATGACACGGACACAACTCACTACTCTGATTCTCCTTATACTAATCATGGCTAATTTCTGATTTTCTTGTCAGAATTTTCACTACCTAAGGTCTTGGGAGACCAAGGCTTATTTTTGCCTTTGTCCTGTTACTCTCAGAAAGCATTCTCTGGGATGAGAAGATCCCCCATGGGTTTCTGTAGCTGTTAGATACTGTTGATGACTATTTCTATATAGCTCCCACTTAAAAATCTCCTCTGAGCTTCAAGAGGAGCCACTTCTATTGAAATTTCCCATTGACATTTCCAGTATAAAATGCCCCAAATGTATCTCATCATTTCCCTGAGATTAAACCAGCTATTCTTCCTGTGTTTCACATCTCTTCAGAGGCACAAATTAAAGTTGGGAATAATCATCCTGTCATTAACCCTCAAACTAGTGGATTTTACGCTCCTAATGTCTCCCCAGTGGATCTACTTCTCTCCATTCTTCCCACTGATTCTGTGTTAGTTCAGGGGTGTGCCTGTCATCATTTCTTGCCTGAATTATTGCAGTGTCCTTCCAGGTGGTTCCCTCCAATGTAAATGCAAAGCTGATTGCATCACTTCACCTCCTTCAAGCCCTTCAATAGTTCTCTAGTTGCCCTCAGTGTAAAGACGAAATCCTTCAGGATCGATATTGTTGTTTTGGCCCCTTTTTATTCTGGAATCTGTTTCAAGGCAGGGCAGAGATTGTGCTTCATTAATCTTTATATCCTAAAAAATCTAATCTAGGGGCTTGTACTTAATTAATGCCCAAAACATATTTGCTCAATACATAAGCAAACAGATGAAAGTATTAATAAGTGTTATCAGTATGCTTTAATACATACGATATAAAATACCTTATAAGATAGCAAATATAATTTATTTGCCACATTATTATCCTTAGATTTCTTGTAACTTGGTTTCCCTCACTTATGATAATTATGATGTGTTCATTTTAATAATGCTGAGTTACTAAGGGGAAAAAATTTCCTCAAAAGATTTTTGAATGGTTAAAAATTAAATTATATTAAGTATGATTTCAATGATAGGGTATTTTTATATTTATTAAATATTAATAATCAATAAAAATAATTTGTATATTATATGACTATTAACCAAAATATTTATATTGTTAATGATATTATTAAAAACATATGACATGCCCACTAAGTTATTTAATTTTCATAAAGGTACTATGATGTAGTATAATTACTATCCCTACTTTAAATAATTAAATCATCCAATTCCTTTCCATTACATTCCGGATTAATAGAAGAACAGGTCAGTTTGGCAGTTATTGACACAGATGATGTATTTTAAGGACTAAGTGGCTCTGACAGCATCCTGCAGTATAGCACGGCCATCTCAAAGTCATCCTATTTGATGACATTTGGAGTTCAGTGCCCCTTGTCCTTCCTGTCAGAACCATTCATTAGGCATGAGCTGCCTGCCTTCTTGTCACAGAGTAAAGTGATTTCCAGTTAGACCTGTATATATTCTAATACGGCAGGAAAAATGTATTCCTATTGGGAATGTCTATTTTTGAAAAAGAAACAGTATATACAAAGTGTGGTAAATTAGTACATTTTTAAAAATGCATACAAAACATATATACAAATATATGTATATTTTTAAATAGAGAACTGCTGAAAAATGAAAACATGCTTGTATTCTCTCCTTTACTCGGTAAATGAGCTTTGAAAGAATGACCAAAAAAGGAGAAAAGCAGGATGTGAAGCTACAATATAATCCAGACAGCCTACTTAGTACAATGACTTATGTTGTCATCAAAAAACTAGTGTCCCGTTACTCACCTGTAGGGATTCAGTCATTTTACATGATGACGTATTGTTTTGTCCTTATCTCGAGAGAGTGAAGGAAGATCTTGACCATGGTTTCTCTGTGCAAGCATATTGAGTAATTACTGATATTTCTGGATAAAATGAAGGGAATTGAAATCACCATACCTTTCAAATAGCATTTGTGCCAACATATACCAGGGCTTTTGGGGACTGTCTAGGATATTCCACTGAGGAAACACTTAAAAGGCTAGAGGTCTTATTGAGCTCTAACGAGACATCAACTCGTGCCACCCTCTGCCATTTGCAATGAATAGGTCTAATGCCTCCCAGGTTTAAACTGAAGACCCACCAAAAAGGATGATTAAATAATCTCCTTTGATAACTCTGATGTTTAATAATGAAAAGAGTTAATAAATACCTGGCTTGAGCCTATGATACTATAATATTGGACCATCTTTTTTCTTCTGTACTTAGGAATTATAAAGAACAGATGTTTATTATTTTTTACAAGCAGCTTGTGGTTAATGCTATTAATAATGTGCCCCTCGGTGTAAAACACCCTGCCATCTGTAGATCCACTGTCATCACAGATCTAGAAAATCTGTGAGGTTTATTGTGCTTTTAGTTCACTAAACAAAGTGGCTGCATTGTACATTGTGGTCTCATCTCACTCTTGTGCCTCACTGCTCAGGTGGAGAGAACTAGTGTCTACCTTTAATTTCAAAAGTGTGTTATTATAAGTGAATTAAGATACATTATTCTTTTTGAATTTTATTCTCCCAAACTCTAGCCAACTCTTGTGCTTCTTTAGAACTGGTGCCATGAACCCCAGTTTCAAGATGAAGAGACTGGAGTTGTAGTCCTGGTTCTGCCAGCAATGGCCTGCGCAGTGCCAACAAGTCTCTCCTGAGGTCAGTTTCCTTATGTGTAAATGAAAGAGTTGAGCTGGATCAGGCATTTTCTTTGCACAGCAGTATTGCCTGAAGAGCTTTTAATACATTCTTAAGCCACACTCAGACCTAGTGAATTCGAATCTTCTGGAACTGGAATAGGAATCAGGAATATTCTAAATTTCCTCTGGTGCTCCTATGTAACTGTTCTCTATCTAAGAGGCACTGATTTAGATAAACTTCATGCCCACTCTGGCTCTTCGATTTCATTTCTGTTCTCTAAGATGTTAGCATCTCTCTTTGTCTGCAAAGTTTTCTATTCCCCTGACCCATCTTCCTAAGTAGTGTCATATGCATAATAAATATTGAACCAGTCAAGGTGGTAAAACTCATGTTTAAAAGTTTCTTATACTTCAATTATTTTTTCCTTTTCCTAGTCCAGCACATGTGAGGCATCAATGATAACTGTTGAGTCCAATATTTTAGTCAGTAGTGTCTACCTCAACAAAAAGATACTTAAGTCACTCCATGAGCTGACTTCTGCTATATCCGCACCCTCATCTCCCCTCACACTCTGCTTTGAACTTGATGTTTCTAATTCTAATCACAGAGTCATTCTCCCACTCATTTACTCATTCCTTCCTCCATGAATACTTACCCAAGACATTTGAATTACCATGTACTTGATAGGGAAATGAATTCAGTGGTGAACTCAACTGAAATGGTGCCAGCCCTCAGGGAGCTAACAGGCCCATAAAGGATACAGACAGATAATGAATTGACTTATATTTATTTTTTATAAATTTATTGGGGTGACATTGTTTAATAAAATTACATAAGTTTCATAGAAGAGAATAAAGGGGATCAAATATATGGAAGGAGATTTGACTTTGGGTGGTGATCACACAATGAATTGACTTTCAAATGTATGATGAGTGATAGAGGTCATGCCATGGGAACACATGGGGGGAGTAATTAAGCCAGTCTACATGGTTAGGATCAGTTTTCCAACAAAGTGAATTTTAAGCCCACACAGGACTGCTCAAGAGAATTTAATTAAGCTAAATGTAGTCACATTCAAGTCTGATGAAAAATCACCTATGAAGACTTAGGGAGAGAAGTTTAAATGGAGTAGAGCTGAAGTCAGATTGCAATAAATTAAGGAAGAGGTGGGAAGCCAGGAAGTATAGATATTAAATATTCTATGTCCTTCCTTTTTCTTGAAATCTTCCCTTTCTGTTCTCTCCCCCAGGGAATTAATAAATCCTCTCATAGCACCCAGTGCCTCAGCCTCAGAAATGCAGACTACATTATACTGGCTGACTGCTATGTGTATATCTTCCCCTGCTACTAAACTATGAGCTCTTTGAAGGCAAAGCCTATCTTACTCTTTGTATCTTCAACCTCTAATACAGTGCAGTACATATATTAAGCATGCAAATTTGCTTTCCAGCTAAGCTGAACTCACATCTACCTCTGTCTACATCTTGGCATTCACTTCCACCACTGCCCTTGGCAAACTGCCATCTCACTTTTGATACTGCAGCATCTTCTTGTTCACCATCTTGACCCTCAACCTGTCCTCCTACACTCCATTCTTCACTTTTCACCCAAAATAAGTTCTTGAAGAAAAAAACTAAATGACTATACCATTTCTTGTGTAAACCCTTCATAGGTTAAAGGACAGAAATTTCCCATGTGGCTTTTCTCCCTTCAAGATTTCCTTTCTGTATCTGGCTTCTGCATATTTTTTATATCATCATGTTTTCCATAGCAAGAAAAAGAATACCTACCCTAAAACTGCACTAAACAGTGAGGAAATGATTATTTCACAAGTAAAAGTGCAGAGGTAGAATGGACTTTCAGCACAGTGCATCGGGGCTCGTGCTTCACTTCTTTCTCATGGTCTTGGCTCAACCCTTCCCAATGTAATACTTCACTCACAACCTGGTAGCAAAATAACTACAGCAATAGCGCCAAGTGTTATTAGGTTGGTGCAAAAATAATTGTGGTTTTTGCAATGATTTTTAACCTTTTAAACTGCAATTACTTTTGCACCAGCCTAATAAATTCTAACTTGATAATGTCCAGAAAGAAGAGAGACTTTAGTTCCTTGAGTTCCTCTTGTGACTTCCTTAATAACATGGTGATTTTATCCCCAGGAAACCCTAGCAACTTAGTCTCATGCTCATCGTCGAAAAGTGGAAGAGTTACCATGATTGGCATGACTTAATTAGGATGTTCCTGCTGATCTGGGGCTGGAGTCATCTTCTTCTGAGCCACAAGGATGAGGGACAAATATGTGAATAGGGTTAGGGCTCTAATGACTACCAGATGTAGACAGTTGGTGTTTGGTTGGCAGCCAGTGGTAAGAATTGCCCTCAATGCTTTCCTGATCCTCCTCATAACACTCCCTCTCCCAGGAAAAAAAACCCTCTCAGTAACCCAAATATCCCACTTCTGTCTGGACGATTCCTCCCTACTTCCTGCCCTCCTTCACTTGACTAACACGAGGCTCCTTGTGTCTACTTAGAAATCACTTCTTACAGAACACTCTTTGGTCCTCTAAATTATACCATAACAACCTTAATTATTCCTAACATAGCACATCTCAAAATATATTGCAATTTCCTGTTCTCCTGTCTGTTCTATTACATGTTTTACCTTCGAAGAGGAAGAGGACTATGTCTTTCCCTTCCACCATGTATGACACAGTAAGAAGTCTCTAGCTATGAACCAAGAGACAGCCTTTACCAGAACATGACCATGCTGGTTCCTTCATCTTAAACTCCCCAGCCTACAGTACTTTCATCTTACAGGGGCTCAGGTGGTCTGCAAATCCAACCTGTAATCATTTACCCTGATTCTGGATATATGGACCATGAAACTGGAACAATCAGCAACTGGAACAATCTCCACATTAGTTCCATAATTCATGAAGCAACAGCCATTATTGACTTCATGGTAACTAATACTAATGAAGTCATGCTGCAAAGATATATTGAGCTGGAAACAGCAAATTTCTTATACTTTGGGCTTGAAAATATGTGAACAACACCTGAAAGTACTGGAAGGAAAAATAAATGAATCTATAATGATTTTAAGATTTCAACACTGTTCACTTAAAATTGATAGAAGTAGACAGGAAGGAAAGAAAAGACTTGAACAACATTAACAGCCAACTGTACCTGAGTGACATTTATGAAACACTTTACCATCAACAGAAGAATACATATTCTTTATGAAGGTGCATATAACATTAAACAAAAGAAACCATTGCTAAACCATAAAACAAATCTCAATGATTATAAAATCATGCAATGTTAAAGAAAAAGCGGAAAAAAACATGACAAAAGAAAAGAAAAGCAGGTTTGGGAAATAAGGTTTAAAAAGTGATGGACATTTGACATCAAATTGTATGAATACTTGTGATAAAAGTTTTATAAATAATCTGTTATTCACTTCCACAAAAACTACCATGATAAAAAAAAAAAAAAACTAGGTTGAATTGCAAAAAAAGAGAATTTCTAAAACATAATTTAATTGCATTGGATGGGAAAGATGACTGACATAAACTTACAAACTTTATTTCCTTTTCTGACAACATTCTGTGATGTCTAATTATAATATATTAAGTCATATTATAATGTGCTGGGAAGCAGCTCACGCAATCACTTATAATCCTTGAATTGTATTATTTTAATTCACAGAAAATAGCTTTCCACAACTATAATATTTCCTTCAGTTATAAGTTTGTGATGGGTTAAGGGTGGGTTAGGGCGTAAGTAAAAGTCAGGTGGCAAAAATAATAATAATAATAATAACAATAATAATAATAATAATAATAAAAGATTGCTCCTAAAATGACATCTTTGGCTAAGAATTCCACATCCATCATTTAGTTAACTACCCCATGAGGACCTCATCTCCTTCATTTCTCAGAGGTACTTTTCATCCCAAATAGGAAATTCTTGAAATCATCAAATTCTCTGGGTATTTCTCCCTAGTTTCCATGAGAAAATATTAGACTAAGATTGTTGTGCAAGCTAATAATTTAAGAAGCAACTCTTAGGAGAATGGCTCAACTGACTGTGCCAAGAAATTTTCTGGAACACAGAATTAATATTGACAGTTTCATTTGCTTATCTATGTATTTCAGTATTTCTGTTGACAGGAAAAAAATAATTGTATGCCATTTGTTTATAAATTAAGGGAGATGAAAATATTATTTTTTCTAGCTATATTCTATCTCTGCCAGTATAATTAGTAGTATTGAGATTACAGTGTATTACTTTAATAATGTTTATATTTAAAACATAGTATTTGATATGGTAATGGCCAGATATGTTGTTTCTACTTGACAAAGTATCTAGAAGTGGCCACTGAAGTTAGTCATCAATTGGATATTAATAATAATGGTTATTAAAATCTAAATAACATTTTAAATGTACAAAAAACAGGCTTGCGATCAAGATGGTAGAGTAGGTAAATTCTGTGCTTGCCTCCTCTCACAACCATATCAAAATTACAACTAAAATACATAACAGCCATAATTGAGAATTACCTGAAATCTAGCTGAACAGAAGTCCTAGAAGGATGTACAAAAGAAGCCACATCAAGAATGGTAGGAGAAGCTCACCTCTAAACACCCCTCCAAGCAGCACGTCTCTGTGCAAAGAGGGCTGAGGTCAGGGTCACCCTGTCCTCAGGGGTGACCTCTGATGGGACAACTTGAGATGGGGGCAGACGGAGCAGGGCCCTACCTTCTGATCCGTCTCTACCCCGAGGATGTGGGCGACATTTGGAGGTCACTTTTCAGTGCGGTCAGTCTACCAGCATCTGAAGCTCCTTCATCAACGCTACCCTGCTGCCCACATCCTGTCTGGCGGTCCTGTTCCTCTAACTAGCATTTTGAAGGCAAACTCTACGCTATGATTATTTTATGTTTAAAGCAAAAAAAAAAAAAAAAAGAATGGTAGGAGATGCAGAAAAGGCTGGTCCCACACCTGTGTGTGGTAGTTAAAAATTGGGAGGGATATCTCAGCTTTGGATATCTCAGGAGTGAGGGGTCCTAGGCCCACACCAGGCTCTCTAGCCCAGAGGTCAAGTGCCAGGTAGAGAAGTCCCCATAACTTCTGGCTGTGAAAAGGTGTGGAGATTGTGGCTGAGTGAGACAGAGGATGCCTGGAATCCCAGGCGTTCCACTTAAAGGGCCTGCACATGGACTTACTCACTGAAGGACTCACTTGCTCTGAACTCCAGCACTGGAGCAATAGCTCCAAAGCTGTCAAGGACATCCAGGGAGGAACTGAGTTGTCTGACTTCAAGATGAGGGTTGGAGAGGCAGCTTTCTCCCAGACACAACTGCTTACAGGTATCACTGTACCTTTGTTGAGACCTTGTCCCCATCCAGTGTGCAGACACACATGGGAACCATAGCTATGTCTCCATAAACTTAACTAACACTATTCATCCTGCCCTGGTGATTCCCTGAAACTCCACCCCCCAACCCCCCAACTTGCAGGCCCATCCAAGCCACTTCCCATGGCTTTTCCATACAAATGACCTGCCTTGGCTCATGCTGCAGACTTTCCTAAAATCTCTCAAAGATCTCAAATCCCAAACAAGCAGCAGCTGGCTTTGGTGTGCCCCATACCTCTTGCTAAGCATTCCCAAGCCTGACACTAGTGGCAGCCAGCCTCAGTGCACAGCTTAGCTTCTCCCAGGCCCCTCTCAGCCCAGCACAAGTGGCACCCATCTGAGATAATTTTGTAGCTCATACCAAGTATCCCCAGGTAGGACACAGGCAGTAGCTGACCTTGGTCTGCAACAGAGCCACTTCCAAGAGGCCCCAAAGCCAACAACCCAGTGGCCAGCTTCAGCCCATACCAGAGCACCACCCAATCACCTTCACAAATGATAAACCCAAAGGGCAGACTAGACAGGCATCAGAGCCCTACTAAAGTAAATTCTGCTCTGTAGGGTAAGCCGCTGCACAACAGTTCCTCCACTGTAGTCATAGCCAGTCCTCACAAACAATCAGGCCCAAGGGTAAAACTTCCCATTGATGTGAAAGAGCAACCAAAGCTCAACAGGAGCAACCAAAGCTCAGTTGTCTGACAGGAGGGTACATACAACACACACAAGGGACACTCCTGGAGCAACTAGCTCAGGCGACCAAGGAGACTGCGCCACTGGACCTCTCAGGACACCTACTACATAAGGCCACACTACTAAGACCAGGAGATATAGCAGCTCTACTTAATACATGGACACAAATACAGGGAGAAAGTCAAAATGGGGAGACAAAGAAACATGTCCCAAATGAAAGAACCAAACAAAGCTCCAGAAAAAGAACTAAACAAAATGGAGACAAACACTATATCAGGTACAGAGTTCTAAACACTGGTTATAAAATGCTTGATGACCTCAGTGAAAACTTCAACAAAGAGATAGGAAACATAAAAATGGAAATATAAAACATAAAATGACCCAGTCAGAACTGAAGAATACAATAACTGAAATAAAGAATACATTAGAGGAAATCAACAGTATATTAGAGGATCAACTCACTGATTTAGAAGATAAGATAGCAGAAAACACCTAAACAGAATAGCAAAAAGAAAAAAAGAATCCAAAAAAATAAGGATAGTTTAAGGGGCCTCTGGGACAACATCAAGTGTACCAACATTCTCCTCATAGGGTTACCAGAAGGAGAAGAGAGAGAGCAAGGAATTAGAATCCTGTTTGAAGAAATAATGATGGAAAACTTCCCTATCCTGGTGAAGGAAATTGACATACAAGCCCAGGAAGCTCAGAGAGCCCAAACAAGATGAATCCAAAGAGGCCCACACCAAGACACATTATAATTAAAAGGCCAGAGGTTAAAGACAAAGAGAGAACCTTAAAAGCATCGAGAGAATTACCCTCAAGGGGGCTCCCGTAAGACTCTCAGCTGATTTCTCCATAGAAAGTTTGCAGGCCAGAAGGGATTGGCACAAAATATTTAAAGTGATGAAAGCAAGGACCTGCAATCAAGATTACTCTACCCAGCAAAGCTATCATTTAGAATCAAAGGACAGATAATGTTCCAGACATGAAAAACCTGAAGGAGTTCATCACCACCAAACTGTAATTACAAGGAACCTTAGAGGGACTTCTTTAAAAAGAAAAAAAAAATGAATAATAAAGTGGCAGTCATTACCTTTCTATCAGCATTTACTTTAAATGTAAATAGATTAAATGCTACAATCAAAAGACAGGGTGGCTGAATGGATAAGAAAACAGGGCCCTTACATACGGTGCCTACAAGGACTTACTTCAGCTTGAAAGACACACAGACTGAAATTAAAAGGATGGGGAAAGATATTTCATGAAAACAGAAATGAAAAAACAAAATGAAACAAAATCCCAACTGGTGTTGCTATACTTATACCAGATAAAATAGATTCTAAAATGAAGGCTATAGCAAAAGTCAAAGCAGGACCCAGTAATCCCACTTCTGGGTATTTATCTGAAGAAACCCAAAACACTCCTTTGAAAGAACCTGTGCATCCATGTGTCAATTGCAGCATTATTTACAATAGCCAAGATATGGAGGTAACCTGGGTGTCCATCAATGGATGAATGGGTGAAGAAGAGGTGGTACATATATGCAATGGAATATTACTCAACCAAAACTAATGAAATCTTGCCATTTGCAACATCATGGATGAACCTACAGAGTATTGTGCTGAGTGGAGTAAATCAAACAAAGAAAGACAAATGCCATATTATTTCACTTATATATGTAATCTAAAGAACAAAATAAAGAAAACAGAAAAAACTCATAGATACAGAGAACATTTTGATGGTTGCCAGATGGGAGGTATGTTGGGGGGATGGGTGAAAATGGGAAGGGATTAAGAAGTACAAATTGATAGTTACAAAGTAGTCATGGGATATAAAGTATAGAATAAGGAATACATTCAATAATGTTATAATAAGTATATATGGTGTCAGATGGGTACTAGATTTATTAGTGTGATCATTTTGAAAGTGATATAAATGTCTAATCACTATGTTATACACCTGAAACTAATATAATATTGCATGTCAACTGTGATTGAAAACTAAAAAACATTTTTAAAAATTTAGGTCACCAACCATTGCTTAAATATCAATACAAAATTATTTTAACAATTAAAAAAGTAATGTACAATACACATTTATATTTAGTATCTCATGTGCATCAATTGAAATCTCTGGTTGCAGAGGTAAAGCAAAAAGGAAAGGGACTATGTCTTTTTTATATATTATTATATTCACTCCACGTAATATAGACCCTGGCACCAATTTGCACCGAATAAAATTTTGTATGATAAATTAACCTTTATAAATTATAGTTAAATTTCAAACAAATACGTGTTCAGTAATGTAGTATTCTGCTTTATAATGTATTTTTATACACAGTCTTTTTTCAAACAAAAAGATTTAAGTTTGTTAAAATGTAGCCATCACATGTATATTTAAATATGAGGCATGCAATCATTTTAATGTCACTAAATTAAAACAGAGGAATTTTAATATCTGATGGCTATATCAGTTTAAATTACTCAAGTTGAAGATATATTTAAAAAAGGAGTACTTGGAAACATTAATAAAGGGAGGTATGCATATCGAATATTCAGGATTAAAGTGGAAGTCTCTGACTTACACACACATGAGCAGGCTACTGTACTTTAAATGAAAATTGTTTCCCTCTTGTCCTTTGGCAATAACTTTTGTTTGTTTTGGCTTTTTTGTATGGCTCCAGTTCTTTTTTTCTGGCAGCTCCTAAGTTGCCCTGTAGTGATTCATCATTTCCATAACTCTGATCTCACCCTTTGGGCATCACAGCCAAAGGAGCCTCAGGTCTCCTGCCATCTGCTGCTGATGGATATGGGTACACCACTGTGCTTCTTAGGTGACCCCACCCTCAGCATCAGTCCATTGACTCTTACCCCTCCCTCTCTCCCCTTTGATGGAGGTAACAGCTTCTTTTGTGCCCCCTTGTAGCTGCCATTTTGGCTTCCATCTGAGTACACAGCTGGATAGTTGGCTTGTTCTCACAGCTCTCATTCTCTCTCTCTCTCTCTCTCTCTCTCTCTCTCTCTCTCGCTCTCTCGCTCTCTCGCTCTCTCTCGCTCTCTCTCTCTTTCTCCTTTCTCTTTCTCCTCATTGGTCCTGATGAAAGAGGGGAGCATCTTGATTATTTTGGGTCTAAAGATTTTGGATATTAAAGTTTCTCCCCTCATATTTAAATATCCATTCCTCCTAAATTTCAGTAACATGCTATGTTATTTGCGTAATGGAATAGACCATGTCCACCTGTGGCTAAGACTCCAGCTTTAAATTTGTCAAGCTGAGGAAACACTGGGCTTTGCATAGGTTCAAAAAAGTGTTTTAATGTGTGTAACAGGAAAACAGACTGCTGTTCCATATGCTATTTTCTATTATTTCATGCAAATTTATGATATTTCAAGTACATCATGTCTCAAATTTGCTTTTATGAGTTGGCTTAAAACTTAATTTGTAAAGTTATTTTTTCCTATGGAAATTATATTCTATGTTCCAAACACGCAATTTTCAGGTGAAGTTCCAATCACATCCTGCAACTAAGGTGGAGACAGGAAATCATAATGGCAAAGGTTTTAGGCCTTTTATCCTCTTTGATTATTGTATCGAGAATAAATAGAGCAGTTTTGATTTTTAAATTTACTTGTGTAAAATGTTCTCTATGTAGCCGAACTTTCACTGAAAATTATGAAAATATTTTACCGATAAGGATCCTCAGAGTTAAGTAAAAGTCTGAAATGACTACATGGTATCATAATTTAGAAAATGTAGCATGTTTATGCCTTCAAAAAATAGTTATGATTTCTGGTAAGTAAGTAAGTAAATAAATAAATAAATAAATACCTCACAATTTGAGGTATCCATTCTACTCTACAGATACCAATGATTTTTTTTTTTTAATTGAGAAAATAAGTAAAGTTTAAAAGACAGAACTAGGATTCAAACCGAGATAACTATATCCTTGGGTATATATAAACAGAAACAAAAATCTGGGATTTGGGTCCAAAAAATAGGTAACGGTGGATGGCAATTTGCCCTTTGGGGTTACCAGGACTAAAGTGTTCTGTATGGAGCTGTGTGGACCCAGAGTCAGATTTGCTTTTCTTGGCCTTTCCCAAGGCTGGAGAAGGTGCTCCCAAGCATTCCCAGATGCCATGACTTATATGGAGCCACACAGATAGCAAGCCAAGCTGCAAGTGGGCTCGGTGACTATCCCCAATGGATAATTCTTTTGAAACCTTTAGGACTCGGTTAAATGTTTTCTCCTCTAGTATCTGCATCCTTGCCTCCTTTCTTTTTATGATTTCATAGCTTTCCTTCTGTGCAAGTCCTTCCTCCATTCCAGAGCACATCTACCACCTGCACTTCGATCTATCAACTCTGGCCTTTTATGAGACCTCATCCTCTTCTGTATCTTCACCTTGGTCTTTAATGTTTCTTTTATATGAACCTTTAAATATATGAAATTGACTCCACTACAAAGATATCCTATCTTAACTTCTCCATGTCTCACTCTATCATTAATCAGTTGTACTACATGCATTCTGTGAATCTTGGTAAATCAACAAATAAATAAGAATGCCTTCCTGAGAAACAAGCAGGAAAGTGATGGAGATGAATGAACGTGGCAGTAACCTGGGAGTCGGAGTGTACTTCTGTTTTCTTTGCAAAGTAGGAGGCTTACTCAATAGCTTAGAATAAAGAGGATGGGAAAGAGAACTGTGCGGGGATGGGGGTGGAGACATGGCATGAAGAAGTAAGCAGTAGAATACTGAAACTTTCATTGTAGTACAAAACAGGCTTATCTGATAGTAGGCAGACCGTCAAGTGCTGATGTGGACGCTCTCCAACTTTGTGGATATTAAAGTCTGGAAGCCAGAGTTTCTTCTAACCTAAGGGGTACCTCAGGTATGTAGGCATTCTTAGATCTTGGAATTAGAGTGGCACTGTAGAGCAGCTCCCACTTACTAATGCCTTCATCTGTCATGTATCCTTTGCACTGCTTATTTGCAGGTTTAGTAGTAAAATGAAGTGAAAAAAGCCTTAAACCAACTCTAAGCCATTATTTTTGCCAATTTGAACCTTGACTTTCCTTTCTTGTTTAACCTACTTTAAAAAATTTAGGAGTCCTGTGAAAGCTTAGAATGCTTGTTTCGGGTAATTGTGAAGGAGTTTATTGTAAAGGAAAAATGAAGGGAAATTTCTGAGGCCTGTTGACCCAAATCTCCTCTACGTCCCAGGCACTCAAAAAACAACAGGTCCAAAAAATAAACTAATCTCCACTCTCCAGACCACTATAATTTCCTCTAGTGTCTTCCACTTAAGACATCACCATCCTCCCAGTCATCTACACTGGAAACTAAGCATCGTCCTCATGGTCCTACCCCTTCAATTTTTCTGAAATAGATAGCTTCTCGCGCTTTCCCCAGTTACACTTTTAGTTCAGCTGCTACACAGTTTCCTTTTTCTTGGCCCTCTGCCTGCAGTCCCAGCACCTCTAAGCTCATCCTTCACACTATATGAGTTACCTTTTTTAATCAAGCATGGTTTTAATCTGATCATTCTCTTCCTTTTAATTAGCAATTTTATGTTGTCTCCTCATTTAAGGCAACACTGTCCAATAGTACTTTTAGTGATAAGAAAATATTCTGTACTTGTGCTGTCCAATATGGCAGCTGTTAGCCACATGTGGTTATTGAGCACTTGAAATGTGGCTAGGGCAACCGAGGAATTGAATTTTTAGTTGTATTTATTTTAAATTTAAATAGCCACGTGGGGCTACTGTATTGGACAGTGACAGTCTAGAGGATAAAATGGCAAATCTTTGTCATGGCGTGTAAGATCCTTCACAAGCCAACCACAGCTTTCCCCTCTCCCTTCTCCTCTCTCATTCACAGGGTACTTATGCCATAGATTCAAACAGCTACTCTCCTCATACTCCAAAAGGATCTCACGTTCCAGCTTGTTATATGTGTGTGTTGGTTTGTGTGTGTTTTTGTCTGATACATCCTTTCTCTTCTTAGCCTCCTGTGAACACCTGTAAATCCTGTAAGGCTATGCTCAAATGTGACTTCTGAAAAGAAGTCTTTTTTCTCCTCAGGCATCAGTCAGCTTCATTTTCAGGGCTCCAATAACAACTTGCATGTTCTACAGCAAAGTATTTAACATGCTGACTGGCAATTAGTGTCCTTATCTATTATCCTAAATCTCATTTTTCCCCTTAAGCAGTCAGTTAGAAAGCAAATTTCAAAATTATTACCTATGATAGATATCTAATATGTTCGGGAGAAAGAGTCAAGCTAAATTTCAAATGAATTATGAAAGAGAATGATGAAAAATAAAGTGATAAGAGGATCACAGTTATCACCACTATATACTTTAATGCATCTAAGTCTTTTGAGGGAATTTAAGGGAAAGAGTTGACTTTGACCTTCATAGAACATCTAACATTATCCTTCACAATTCTAAATTGTATTCTTTTATATCTTACTTCATCTATATTTCAAATATGTTTCTGTTTGATCTCAAATTTCTAAAAACTATTTAAGTGATGGATTTTCCATTGAGCACACCATATATATTTAAAGGTTAAGCAAGAGTAAAACACTTTGCCTGGATTTTCCGTTTTGAAATTGATGAGGGGAGGAAGAATATGTTTAAAGTGATGCAGTACAAAAAAAAAAAAGGAATCCTGTCAGTTAAAACTGTTAGATACAGCCAGCTTTATAAATGTTTTATAATCATTGTAAAAATTCAAACTAAATTAATGATATTTTTGAAATTTCCAAGCAAAATGATTTCCTGCTCATTGAATTATCTTGGCAACATTTCCACCACTTGAGCTCACTGTAGTGTAAAGAGAATAGCATCCTTCTTGTCCTGATTTTATGGAAAGCAAAGCAATCTGCTATAATTTGAGGATGCTATTATTGCCATTTTTTTATAAATGGTTATTTAAAAGAGTCTGAGTCTTCGTACCTATTCAAACTATTCTAGTTTCATTGATACTATTATATACAGACAGTTGAAAGAATTACAATTATTAAGCAGAGTTGAGTATTACAGAAAATGAATACATTAATGACTGGGTTTCTGTTACTTCCTAGTTTTATGGTTTTATAGTCAACTAGATTTAACATTATGGACTAAGAATGATTTGACAGTCAAATCTATAAATAGTGATAATCCTAAGCATCTAGTTTTCGTGGGAATAGTATAAGAAAGATTTATGAGAAAGAGTTTACACATTAGCCCTGCTACCTCCTCTTTTTATGCCATTCTGATCTTCTCAGGCTGAGTGGGAAAATTCTCCTCCATTCTCCAAAGCACACTTTATAGACATACATTTATCACTGAACTTACTGGGTTTTATTGTAATTAGATGCCTGAATTTATGCATCTCCACTAGCCTGGACTTCTTAAAGCCAAGTACCATGTCCTGTTAGTCATCATCACATCCCCTGGAGCCCAGCACATTGCCTTAAAATGAAGTAGGCGTTCAGTAAATGTTACTAGATGGGAGACGAGGAGGAAGAGAGGAAGGAGGGGATTATTTTCTGAGCAAAAGGAAAGATGAGCATATTCTCATTAAATTTTATGAAATCTAAAAGCCTAAAAGCTCCTAAATTTTAGAAGACCTTGGAGTTTTACAGAGCGTCAAAGTAGAAGCTCAAATAAAAGCTCATGGCAAAACAAAATTAATTTTCAAATTTTAAATGATAACTGCTTCTGTTATTAAAGATCTCAAAAATAGAACTACATTCTACCCATTCCTCAAGTATTTTCTCACAACAAATTGGGCCTTTGAAAATATTTAAGGGCTATGTCAAGGATGTATTTTTGCAACTAGGGAATATTTTATAAAATATTTATGCTTTAAAGTAACACCTTTTTGTAAGAGTTTCATATTTTAATAGAGTGATATAAAGACTAATTCAGGGAGAACATCTGCCTGTGTTCATTTGTGTCTCCTAGAATGCAACATGATTGAAATTATTGTTTCTATCCAGTCATATTTTTTAGCATACAGTACTTATATTGGTATAATAGTTGCCATATGAAGTCAGGGGACAGAAGTGGGTCTTCCCTGTTTGTGTTACTATGTCCTTCCATGTTTTACAGATATACGAACACTGCATTCCAGGGCCTCCTCATCTAGGGGGTCATAATATATAATTCAATTATGTTCTCATCTGTTCAGTAATCTGACCCAGCATGACAGACTTGGCCACAATATCTTGATCCACCTCTGACCATACTGGTTATGTGTACTAGAAAATTTTGGTCTGATTTAGTGAATTTGCATTTTGAGTTTGGAAACAGATACCCACAAAATTACCATTAATTGTTTAATTGCTAATTTTAGAGATTAAAATATATTTTTAAAAGGCTTTGCCTAATTTTGCATCTTGACAACTTTGTAGACAACTTCCTAAAGAAAACTAACCTTTCAGCTGTCGTGTGTAATCTTTGTGCATTCAGGGACCTTGGGCCTGTCCGCCTGACCAGTGGTTACCCAGCCTCCACTGTGTTCTGTTTCTTTTACCAGATTTCCCCCAGTCCCCAAGCACTGTTCCAAAAAGTTTCTTTTTTGTTGTACATCTCAAAGTCCAGTCGTCTTAAAAGTCTAACTTCATTTTGCAAGGTCTATTCTGAAACATCTTAGCCTATTTGGTTCACCAAGCAACAGAATGAAATGAAACTCACTGGTTAGAAGTGGTAAAATCTTACTGCAAAACCACTCCTAACTTTCTTCTGTAAAACAGAAATAAATATCTGAAATGCCATGAATTGTGTTGTTAAACATTCTTAAAGCCATATTGATTGAAAGAGAATTATAAGAATGAATGAATGTTTGCTAATGTTACTGTGATGTTGCATTTTCAACTTTCATTATTATCAAGTACAAAATTTGTACTTTTTTTTCTTTTAATATTTTAGAAATATTTTCTAAAATTTTTTGTCTTGCCATACTCTTTGGGTCTTATCAGTGTTGGGTTTAACTAGATTTTATTTTTCTACTGGATGTGGTCTAACTTTCTAATCAAATTTTACTCAAAGTGTAATAGAAGAATATAGCAGAGCAGATTCTCATTACAAAGTCATGATGATAATAATGTGGTGATCCTGATCATTTGTCTAGGACCTTCATGATTCCTATATTCTCTACCTCCCTAGTATTCTGAAGTAGATTCTTTATTAGATAAGAGAAATGCAGTTATTGTGACTAGTCATTTGCCTTACACATGGAAGGTTAAGGGCAAGAATTGCCCTAGTTTCAACATATAATTTACCTGTGAACTACAGGAGGCATTTGTCTTAAAATGAGAAATACAGTAATGGTGCTTAGTATCACCATAATTATTTACTATCACCTTGAAAGTTCTGGCCAATGCAATAAGAAAAATATACATACGAAAATTAGAAACAAATAGTGTTTATTATTCTTTATAAATGATAGTCTTATATATGAAGTTCAGACAATTAAGTTCGTGAACTCATCCTAGAAAAAGTGCTATATACCTCATTGCTGAATATCACTATGGTAACCTTTGAAGTACTACCCTTGGGAAGCTGTGCACCGACACCAGTGCCTAGTCCACCCTTCACAGCAATTTTACAACTCTTTTTTCTGGAATGGCCATTAGAGCTGTCGTCATACTAAACTTGATGTCCTGAATGTCATCAAAATGTCTTCCTTTCAAGATTTCCTTTATCTTTGGGTAAAGAAAGAAGTCATTGGGGGCCAGATCAGGGAGGGTATTCCAGTACAGTTATTTGTTTACTGGCTAAAAATCCCTCACAGCAGTGCCATGTGAGCTGGTGCATTGTCATGATGCAAGAGCCATGAATTGTTGGCAAAAAGTTCATTTTCGTCTAACTTTCTCATGCAACCTTTTCAGCACATCCAAATGGTAAACTTGGTGAACTGTTTGTCCAGTTGGTTCAAATACATAATGAAAAAACCCTCTGATACCAAAAAGGTTAGCAGCATTGGTGCAATAAGTTCGCGAACTTAATTGTCAGACCTCGTATCTTATAGCTCAAAAGGAATCAAGTGAAAGAATTTACAATTTAATAAAATGTTGGTAACTTGGCAAGATAAAATATATTTAATAATTGTAATTTTGTGAGCATTATTCAGAAAATAAAATAGGAAAATATTTCATTTATAGTAGCAAATTAAATAAAATAGCTAGTAATCATTTTAATATGAATTACATATCACCTATGTGAATAGGTGAAAAATCATAAGAGAAGACATATTTCTAAAAAGAGAATGGCATATATTGTAGATATTTTAATTTCTACAATTTGACAGGTTTATTGCAATCCTAATAAAAACTTCAAAACCATCTTTTTGCAAAACAACAAAATATTTCTAAATCTCCACTTTAAAATATTGAGAAGGAAATAAAACACGTAAGAATGAGTAAGAAGGTCACAAATGAGCATTGCAAGACATTTGTCTAACAATAATTAAAGTCATGTGTTGTTATCTCGAGAATAGACAGATGGATTAGTTGGCCCAGAAATAAACCCAAACATATCTAGAAATTTAATATATTACTAGAATGATCATAAATCTATGAGGAAGGGAAAATTTATTCAACATAGAGTATTAGAATAATTGGTTAACAAAAATAGTGTGAACTCAGTGTAAATCCTCATCTCATATAATGCAGTAAAATAAATCCTTAAGAATTAAAAAGTTGTTTTTTTTAATAAGAGCATTTGAAGAAAACTCAATTTAATATTTATCAATTCTCTGAATGGTCTGAAAGAGAAACATCTATACTTTTAAAAAAACAAGAAAAATAGATATATTTATACAACAGTTCTTCAAATTCTGATATCAAAATCTCCATATTAAAAATACATGTAACAGAATGTTGCATAATATATTTATTATGCAAAAAGATTATAACAATTGAATGAAAAAGCTAAAGTAGCTCAATATATAAATGGACATAGGCATGGACAGTTAACTCACAAAACAGAAATCATGATGCTCAAACAAGCATGTGGGAAGTTATTCCACTTTATAATTAATCAAGGAAAGCAAGTTAGGTTTAATTCCTCATCTATTAAAAAAATTTCCACAATAAAATATATATTATCCTCACTAACTAGAGTACAGTGCAAATAGAATCTGTACATAGTACAGAAATAACTAAAACACTTATTCTACAAAAGCCATAATAAAATGTATACTCATTGATATCCTAAATCTGATTTCTTAAACTCTAAAGAAATATTTCAAAATACATGAATCTTATAGCTTTATATTGACAAATTTTGGAAACAATAGGGGAAATCACATTTAAAATGCAGTACATTCATTTAAGAAACTATTATGTAGCCATTAAAGATGGCAGTTAACAAAGGCAGGATACCACTCAAAAAATACTCAAAATCCAATTGTAACTAAACAGACACAAGTTACAAAATTGTATATGTGTACAATAACAGTGTAAAATATGGTTATAAAAAACTAGAAGGGTGATGAGACTATTTTATAATGTTGACAATTAAACATATATTGAAATATAGGGCCTTGCAGAATGGAGTTATTTAGGTAATCAAACAATCACTAAGCTGCTGAATCTCCTGTAAAGCTCTTGGATGAATGTTTTTCAACCACAATAAGACTTTTACATCCTCTTTACAACATTGAGGATGGTGACATTCTCAGGAGGCAGAATGTGGGGACAGAGCCCCAGAGAGCAGTTTCCAGGCTTTCGGCCTCACATAGAAAGGTGCTGGCTCGGGTAGTAGATGGCCATCGGCTGTGACTAGTTGGCCATTGGCTGTTACCGGTTAGCCATTAGCCACTGATATAACTGCCATGGCTAAGCTAGCAAAGGGTGGTATAGTGATGTGGTGTGGTGGTGTGGAGTCCTGGCGTGGCATGGCGTGGCGGAGTGTGGATTACGGATTGCAGAAAGGCAGATTGCAGCTGGCGAGGTTGGTTGGCAGAGACAAGTGGATGGCGGGTTGTGGATTGTGTGGCTCCTGCCTCCTGTGTCTCCAACCCAGCCGCCTGTGAGACTATAGTGGTATGACTGCCCTACCTATAGCTCCGTGGGTGTTCCTTTTTGACCTCACCATATCCTGCGTTCCTATGTGGGTGGCGGGACCAGAGACCCCGCCTGTCACCCCGCATGATATAGAAATACCTCTGAGAATTAAACAAAATACCTTGCCTCCCCATCTTTTCCACAGTCCTAAAATTAATCTGTTAAGATTGTTTTCCCATACTTTTCCAAAAATGGCTTAATTCCTAAAGGAAAAACCAGAAATCAGAGACTCTCCATGCATATGTGGTGGTGATTTAAAGGCAATAGATAATGGGAGGTCATTTTCCCCTAGTTCAGACATGCCAGGTAATACATATTAGCACAAATGACACATTCCTGTTGGCATGATCAGGATTATTCATAATTCTCTTAATTCACCAAATGATACTAGTTTTAAAATACACCATATGTACGACTGCATCAGAAAATAATGTTTATAGTTAAAATATGACGTGCCATTGATTGTAAGAAGCATCCTTATTTCATAAATATTAAAGTATTTTAAAAATGCAAATTAAAATTGATGAAAACAATGATGCTAACTTGCTTACAATCACCCCTCCTTTACCCTATCAGGAAAACATGTCTAAATACCAAAGAGAAGAGACAAGGATGCTTTCCTCCAGGGTGAGCAGAAGGCCGACCTCCCCAACGGCAGAAGATCTGGGCAGGAATATCAGTGCTTCTGTGCTGCTTCCCTGAGCAGCTTGCACACAGGCTCAGACTGTTTTTTCACTCTTTTCTGCTTTCACACTCACAAATGCCCTATCAACATTAATTGCCAATGATAAGCAGCGCAGGTGTGGAGTAGGGCTCCCATCTAGAGCACCGCCCAAACGTGCTTCCGCTATGCACCTCCTCCTGGGATGGTGAGCACCTGAGGCAGAGTGTGCCTCTAGCTGATGTGCTACCACTTAGCTACCTGTCTGTCCTCCCTCAGCAACACTTCTTTTCCACTTGAGCCACAAGATGCCGTGGTGTTTGCCCACCTCTCCAATGTAAGTGAGAATAGTATTGTTATAAGGCTAATATTGAATGTATCTTTGTATTGAATTTATGTATATCATTGAAAAACTTCAGTGGGTAGCACATCATTAGATGTACAAGTACATCTACCTATAAAGGAGTTTGGGGAGAAAGGTGAATTGTAGCTTGAGGTTTATAAAATATTTCAGATACCATGAATATCATCTTATTTATGTTAAACTTCTGGCAAATTAGACTGTGTTCAAGATGTAATTTTAAAACTCTACCAAATGGGAACCTTTTACTACATACAATATGGTAACTTGTGAGTCTAGCAATTTGCTGACATGCCTGGCAACTCTTTCATCCCATTAAATTTGATGGATTTCATTTTTGAGATTAGAGAGAGTTTATAATAGTATCAATGACATTCCTGGTCTATTTTTAAAGGGTTAGTGAGGGTGACATCTCTCTGAGGCATTATTTAAATGTGGATCATTCAAATATGTTCCCTAATGATATCTCCTCATTGTTATTAGAGCAAGAAATATACATTGTCATGACAGTTGTGGGGACAGAAGCTTATTGCTTTCATTGATCAAACCCTTACTTGAGATCCTCTTGGGTTCTGGTTTCTTCCCTAGGTGTAGGGTATATCTCAAAGAGGTCATGACCCTCTTTTAGGAATCTAAGAATTGGTTTCAGCACCTTTCTCTGCAAGTTTTTTGAGCTTCCCATATATTGCGGCACTATGAAGGCTCTGGAAATTAGTACTGGCTCCCTCCTCTTCTCAGCCAATATTTTCTCCCTACTTACTCTCCAATATTCAAAGGGTTTCAGCTGCCACCTGAATGGAAATTATTTCCAAATCTTTTCATCTTACCCTTTCTGAGAAGTTTCAGTCCTAGAAATTGCGTTGGAAGCGTTGCTTGAACTCTGTGTGTCTAAAGTGGAACTCATCATTCTCCCTACATCTGTCCCTATTCTCTTTATTTCTCATGTAAAACATTACTATCTTCTTGGTGATCCAGGCTAGAAACATTGGGAACTTCTTTAACTGCACCACAGACACACACGCGCGCACACACACGTAATTAATTACAAACCCTATCTGTCTGGCCATGCTCTGCGACGTCACTATAGCCAGAATTATCTTGCTCAAATGCTGACTTGATCCTCACTGCCCTGGCACTGCCAGAGACTCACATCTAAATTAGAATTCTACCATTCTAGTCCGTCTGTGTTTTGAAATCTACATATTTCTGCAAAACTTCTGCCCTATCTCCTCCCAAAAACCTGTAATCCAATTTACTAACATGGCTGCCTTTTCTGACACAGCCTTTGCACTTGCTGTCTCTGTGCCTTCTTCCATGTTTAAATAGTTTTCCCAATTTGGAGAGCCTTGCTCTGGAAGGGCTGTTACATCTTCTGTTTCTTTTTTATCCCTAATTTTCCCTTAATATCTATTTGTGCCTCTTCTCTTTGTTAAAGGTCTTAAGATGTCTCACAAAATGCAAGTATATGCAATACTATGAAATTACATAACATGGAAGTGATAACATGGATGAGAAAAGTGAAATAAATGCATACACCTAGCACAAAACTAGAAATAAATTTAGTTTAAAAATAAAAGAATGACAGTAGATTTCATACACTTGCTGAGGCAGCTTCATCATTGGGATAGCCTTCACCTGTCCCTTGCGCTGCCTCTGGCTTTTAGTAGCTCCTCTATTATAGTCAATACATTTTACTGTGTCCATAGTAATATGTCATTCTGTCTAGGCAGTCAATAAATGCATTGGAAGTAGAAGTTATGTCATGTTTGTGTTTGTGTTGACAGTGCTGCATAGGCGCTGCTCGCTCATGCAGGAAACACTGTGTTTTGATAAATGAGTTATACGTAAATAGTTCACAGATAAGATCCACATGGCAAGCAAGGTTTTGTGTTTTAATATTGGCGAGTAGTTAACATACAATATCCTATGAGTTTCAGGTGTACATCATAATGATTCAATATTTGTATACATTACAAAGTGATTCCCACAAAACCCTAATTATCATCTGTCACCATTCAAAGTTATTACAATATTATTGACTATATTGCCTATGCTGTATATTACTCCCATGGTTTATTTAATTTATGCATATAACTGGAAGTTTGTTGTTTCTTTTCATTAAGTTGGGAGGAAAAACTTTCATTTTATTCCTTAAGCATAATATCCACAGAAGTTTTGCCTGAATCCAAATGAAGTGAATTTCCTTCCTTCTATTCTTTTTCAGACAATTATTCCATGGCCCTTTTCTAGTTTGTAGCAATTTATACATCAGCTTGAGTCCTTGATGTTTACCTCTTTTACTATAATGTCCATGAGAATGCACACCTGCCTGTTCCTTTTCATGAAGATAACCCAGTGCCTCACTGGAAACTTCATAGGCAGTGGTATTCAGTGATTGAATAGTGAAGGAAGCACTGAATGAATGGCACTGGTCCCAGGTTGATTTTTTATTCACCTCACCCCTCCTTGCTGCGCTAACACTAACACAAGTACCTGTGATCCACCCTGCCCACATGGCAGGAAATGAAAGCCAACTCACCACCTATTATAGCAACAAAGATGCAAGCAGAGTGTAGGCTTTCTGTGTTCCGATTTCTTCTTCCTAAGGTTTACCTTCTATCTGCAAACTCCCTCATGTTTGACCATGTCATCTGCTATAGAGAATAGGATCATCTTTTAAAAAGCAGTCTTTTATGAAAAGCAATATCATCTGATATACTGATGATGACTTTAAAAAAGTTTTAATAGGTAGCACACAAATTTCACCTCTTGTGATTTTTAGAATAGTGCAAAGACAGTGAGGGCAACAAGCATAACACATTTGAAGGGGCCTCTACTTATGCTTATCAGTAGGTTTAGGAATGTGTAAAGATGCAGATTGTTTCTTCAAATGTCCTGTTTTTTCCTCGGGGTTGTTTTTCATGAGGTAAAAAAGCTTTTTACAGTCTCTTATGTTTAATGTCTCATGAATATTGGATAGAATTGCTCAATTTAAGAGTCTTCAAGTACACATGGACTACCTGTGATAAAACTTTGTACATCTCTATACGTACTATATTACTGTCTCTCTCAAAAAGTAATCATTAGTGATGGCAGTTGCAATTTTGGGGGGTATTTTTTCAATATTTTTCTTCAAATTATCTTCGTGAGTTAAAGTAAAATGCACCTATCGACTCTATTCAATAATAGGGAATATCCTAAATTGCAAAAACTTTGAATTTTGTTAAATATAAAGAAGAGTTACTATTTAAAATAAATATATGTAGAGTTTTTCCGTTGCTAGATTTTTACTCAAATATAATTCATAAATCTAGAAAATATTAAGTACAATACTAGGACATGTTTTCAATGCACAAATAAAAAATATTAATAGGAAGTTTTCCTTTATCGGTGTTCTAAATAATTTTAAGATTGCTTTGGCCTTGAATTTACTATTCCAATTTGATAAGGTTTTCCATGTGCAGCAAAACTAGTGGTTTAATGACTGAAGAATATATATCCTAATCCCATTATTACTGTATTTTTCACTAATGTTAAGAGATATTTCAAAATGTCCATTTCCATCTTTGAATAACAGAGACTGAGAAAAATCTTTAAAACAATAGCTGCTGAAAAACTGGTATGTTCTACTTATATACTATTGTGTTAAATTTCCAGATTTTCATGCAAGCTTTTAGATCTGAGTCACTGGAAATTTTTTTTTTTTTTTTTTTTTTTTTTTTATCACTGGAGGTGTTATTGACTTCACCTGGACTTTGAAAAGATATTCAAAACAAAAGTCAAGGAGCCAATAGAAGAGAATAAACAAAACACTGAATTTTAGCTTTGTTTCTCTTGATTTCCCTTCTGATGTTCACTCACTATTTCATTTATTTAACCGATATTTATAAAACGCTAACAAGAGTCATATTTTTCTCCAAATATCATCAAAACATCAATTTATAAAATCCTACAGGATATCATTGTTGTTATAATCATGTCTTTTTTTAAACAAAAACCATAAAGCTGTTTCATTCTGTTTGTTGTTAAATTAGTCTTTTCATAGATTTCAGGATTGAAATTGGTGTTAGTCCAGTGTTTGACCTTTTTTTCCAAGCTACTGTTTTTGGGCAGTTTCACAGAATCATAATCCTGGCTCCACTTTAATATGACTGCAAACCTTCACTAAGTCTTTACATTTGAATGAGACAAATTGCAAAGGTGAATTATTAACTTGATTATTTTATTTTTGACCTAGTTTCAATAATTTATGCATAATTTGGAAAATATAAAGAAAACATATTAAAAAATGAGATCAAAAACGAATTCTAGCCAGAGCTGGCTGTGTCCCAGTAGTGAAATCCAGGCCAGGCATGCATCCAGCTTAGCCTCGTCTCTGCCACATGCTCTAGAGAAGCCACATTGTCATACCAGAGAGCAGGGAGATAGTTGAGTCCTGAGTACATTTCACAGAAGTATAACAACATATTTGATACCACTGTTTCTCAATTTGACTCAATGGCTGGCTCATCAGTAGAGGCCGCAGCCTACACAAATGACACACATTAGAATTGAATCGTAGAACATCAAAATGGCGGCAAGAGGTGAGCCTCTGGAAATCTCCCCTGGAATTTACAACAAATTGAATAACTATAACTCCATAAAGGACTCCCTGCACAGCAGACAGGTGGGATGAGGAAGCTGACTACTGAATTCCCCTAAAGGTGGGCAAAGTGCACGGGCAGGGGAAGAGGGAAGGTAGAAGTGCAGAAACGGGGCTGCATGGGCACAGGACGCAGACCTAGTTCAGTGCTCCCAGCTCGCTGAATCCTGGAACTACTGCAGCTGCAGGAGAGGGAAGAACTCGGACTGCTAGTGCTCTGTTTATGGCCCACAGGGCTGAGGAGACAGCATATGGCACGGAGAAGCCCAGCGCTCACTGCAGAGACCTCAGAGCAAAGACTGAGGGAAGAAGGCTGAAAACGGTGGTTTAAGCCCTCACTGCCCAGCAGAGAATGGAAGCCTTAGGCACTGAGACTAGTTGCCCCCTCTCCACCCTCCCAGAGCTCGCCCTGCCCCCACCTGCCCAGTGCTAGAAGTGGAACAGTAGCAGTGTCAGAGCAAAAGAACAGAATATTTGCTGTTCTGAGAAATGTGGACCACAGACACAGATTTGCAGCCCAACTAGTTCCAGCAAAGGGGAGGGAGCTGTGGAAGCAGCACTGGCTGTGGTGGTGGTCGCCACCATTGCTCTGGGCCACCTCTCACAACCCACACTGTCCCTGTCCCCATCTATCTGGGCAGATCCCTGCAGGAATAAACAGAACTGCTGAAACACACGGGCTCTGAATCTGGTGCAGGAAGAGCTTTGGAACTTTAAAAGCTCTCCGCATCCCCACACAGACATGGTGCCCTATGACCCAGGAGAACTGTTAACAGAAGAGAAGCTCGCCTTCCAGGGAATCACCCCATTGTGTGAGAAGCTGGAATAGTGCAGAGAAAACATAACACTACAGTGTGAGAGCGGAAAGAAGGCTGCAGTCGGAGAGAAAATAAAACATTCTACCAACAAGTACTGGGAAACAAAACAAAGACCTCTTCCTATCAACCTGTTACAGAATCCACTCCTGCAGATGTCTAGGAAGAGAAATAATAAATCATGAATTGCCATGAATAACCAAGGCAACAAGACAGCTCAGAAAGAAAGTGAAAACTCTCCAGAAAATGAACTTAAAGATATGGAAATATGTGACTTAAATGACAGAGAATTCAAGATTGCAGTTCTGAGAAAACTGAACTAGATGCAAGAAAAAACAGAACGGCAGTTTAATCAACTCAGAAACACCATCAAAGAACAACATGAACATTTTACCAAGAGATTGAAATTTTTAAAAAGAACCAAATAGAATTTCTGGAGATTAAGAACTCAACAGAAGAAATGAAGAATGAAATAGCCAGCTTAGATAGTAGAGTTTACCAGATGGAGGAAAGAATCAGTGACATCAAAGATAGAAACCTGGAAATGACACTGATGGAAGAAGAAACAGACTTGAGACTTAAAACAAATGAAAGAATTCTACAAGAACTTTCTGACTCTATCAGAAAGAGAAATATAAGAATAATGGACATACCAGAAGGAGAAGAAAGAGAGAAGGGAATAGAGAGTATATTCAAATAGTCAATGAGAACTTCCTAAACTTGTGGAAATAACTAGATCCTCAAATCCAAGAGGCAAATAGAACACCGAATTACCTCAGCCCAACAGAACTTCTCCAAGGCACATTTTATTGAAGCTGTCAAAAATCAACTACAAAGAAAGACTCCTCAAGGCAGCCAGGGAAAAGAAGATGGTAACCTACAAAGGAAAGCCCATTAGATTAAAATCAGATTTTTCAGCAGAAACTCTACAGGTCAGGAGAGAATGGAACCAAATATTCAAACTATTGAAAGAGAGAAATTATGAAACAAGAATAATATATCCAGTGAAGATATCCTATACATATGAAGGAGGAATAAAGACCTTTCAGGACATACAGAAGTGGAGGGAATTTTCTAATACACTAATTGCACTAAAAGAAATACTAAAGGGGGCTATTCGACCACGATCAATGGGACAATTTGTGGCAACCAAAACATAAAATGGGGGAGAGTAGGCCTGAACTGGAATATGGGAATGGAGAAAGTAAGCATGCTGAAGAAAATGGAATACTCTAAATATCAAAATTTCTTTTGTATAAATAAATGGTAACCACTCAAAAAAAAAAATCCAGAACTGAAATCTATACTGTAATAAAAAAAGAAACAGAAGGAAAAATCACAGAATACCACATCGCAGAAGTAATAGACAACAACAAAAAGGCAAAGAAACAATGGAGACACAATCTTACCAGAAAACTAAAGATAGAATGATAGGAAATCCTCACATATCAATAATCACCCTAAACGTAAAAGGACTGAACTCACCAATAAAAAGCCACAGAGTAACAGATTGGATCCAAACATTAAGCCCAATCATATGCCGTCTCCAGGAGACACATCTGAGCTACAATGACAAGCAGACTCTTAAGTGAAAGGGTGGAAATTGACACTCCAAGCAAATGGTATCCACAGAAAATCAGGTGTAGTCATACTGATATCAGATAAAACACACTTCAGGGTGAAAAAGGCAACAAGAAACAAAAATGGACATCTCATAATTGTAAAGGGGACTATACAACAAGAAGAAATAACAGTCATCAATATTTATGCCCCCAATCAGGGAGCACCGAAATATACCAAGCAACTACTACCAGAACTAATGGGAGATATTGACCAAAACACAATTATACTAGGGGACCAAAATACATCACTGACAGCTATGGATAGATCATCCAAAGAGAAAATAAATAATGAACTAGGAGCCCTAAATGACACATTAGATGAAATGGACATAATTGACATTTATAGAGCACTTCATCCTAAAACATCAGACTATACATTCTTTTCTAGTGTGCATGGAACATTCTCAAGGATAGACCATATTATTGGGATATAAAACTAGCCTCAGCAAATTTAAGAAGATTGAAATCATTCCAAGTATATTCTCTGATCACAAGGCTTTGAAGTTCGATATCAACTGCAAAAAGAAAGCAGGAAAACCATAAATACATGGAGATTAAACAACATACTTTTAAAGAATGACCAAGTCAAAGAAAAAATTAGAGGAGAGATCAAAAGATACGTAGAAACAAATGAGAATGAAAATACATCCTACCAAAATTTTTGGGATGCAGCGAAAGCAGGTTTAAGAGGGAAATTTATATCATTACAGGCCTATCTCAAGAAACAAGAAAAATCCCAAATAAATAAACTCACATTACACCTTAAAGAACTAGAAAAAGAATAACAAATAAAACCCAAGTTCAGCAAAAGAAAGAAAATAACAAAAATCAGAGCAGAACTAAATGAAATAGAGAACAAAAAGATAATAAAAAAAATAAATGGGACAAAAGCTGGTTCTTGAAAAGATTAATAAAATTGACAAACCCTTGGCTAGACTCACTAAGATAAAAAGAGAGAAGACACTAATAAAATCAGAAATGAAAAAGGGGTACTTATCACGGATGCCACAGAAATGTAAAGGATCATCCAAGAATACTTTGAAGGACTATATGCCACCAAATTCAGTAACCTAGAAGAAATGGACAAGTTCTTAGAAATATATAGCCTTCCTAGGCTGACCATGAAGAACTGGAAAATATAAACAGACTGATCACAAGTAAGGGAATTGAAACAATCATCCAAAACCTTCACAAAAACAAAAGTCTGGGACCAGTTGGCTTCACTAGTGAATTCTATCAAACCTTCAAAGAGGATCTAATGCCAATACTGCTCAAAATCTTCCCAAAAATTGAAGGAGACAGTACTCCCTAACTCATTTTATAAGGCCAACATTACCCTGATACCAAAACCTGGTAAGGACAACACAAAAAAAGAAATCTACAGACCAATATCTCTGATGAATACAGATGTAAAAATCCTAAACAAAATTCTAGCAAATTGAATGCAACAATGCATTAAAAAGATTATTCATCACGACCAAGTGGGGTTCATCCCAGGGGTACAAGAGTGGTTCAACATTCGCAAATCCATAAATGTGATACATCACATAAACAAAATAAAGGACAAAAATCATACGATTATATCAATCGATGCACAAAAAGCATTTGACAAGATACAACATCCATTTATGATTAAATCACTTAATAAAATGGGTATAGAAGGAAAATACCTTAACGTAATAAAGGCCATATGTGACAAACACTCAGCTAATCTCATAATTAACGGTGAAAAACTGAAGCCCTTTGCTCTATGTTCAGGAACACAACAGGACTGTCCTCTATCACCTCTTCTTTTCAACATAGTGTTGGAAGTCCTCGCCAGAGCAATCAGGCAAGGGAAAGAAGTAAAAGGCATCCAAATTGGGAATGGAGAAATTCAACTGTCACTCTCTGCAGATGACATGACGCTATATGTAGAAAACCCTAAAGACTCCACCAAAAAGCTATTAGAAACAACCAACAAATACAGTAAAGTTGCTGGCTACAAAATCAACGTACAAAAGTCCATTGCATTCCTATATACTAACAATGAAATCTCAGAAAAACAAATAAAACAAAATTCCTTTTGCAATTGCAGCAAAAATAATACAATACCTAAAAAACTTAACCAAGGATGTGAAAGACCTATATGCTGAAAACTACATGACATTTTTAAAAGAAGTTGAAGAAGACACAAGAAATGGAAAGACATTCGTGCCCATGGATTGGAAAAATCAACATAGTTAAAATGGCTATATTACCCAAAGCAATACACAGATTTAATGTAATACCCATTAAAATCCCAATGGCATTTTTTTGAGAAATACAACAACAAAATCATCAGGTTTGTTTGGAACCACAGAAGACCCCGAATGGCCAAAGCAATCTTAAGAAAAAAGAACAATGCTGGAGGTATCACATTCCCTGACTTTAGCTTGTACTACAGGACAACAATAATCAAAACAGCATGGTATCTGCAGAAAAACAGATACATAGACCAATGGAATAGAATTGAAAACCCAGAAACAAAACCACATAAATAAGGACAGATAATTTTTGACAAAGAAGTAAAAAACATACAATGGAGAAAAGACATCCTCTTCAATCAGTGGTGCTGGTAGAATGGGAAAGCCACGTGCAAAAGAATAAAACTGGACTGCTACCTGTCACCATGTACCAAAATTAATTCAAAATGGATCAAAGATTTAAGCAAAAGACCTGAAACAATAAATTGCATAGAAGAAAACATAGGCACTAAACTTATGGACCTTGGGTTCAAAGAGCATTTTATGAATTTGACTCCAAAGGCAAGGGAAGTAAAAGCTAAAATAAATGAATGGGACTATATCAAACTTAAAAGCTTGTGCACAGCAAAAGAAACCATCAACAAAAAAAAGAGGCAACCAACTGAATGGGAGAAGAGTTTTGCAAACAGCGCCTCTGATAAGGGGCTAATATCCAAAATGTATAAGGAATTTATACAACTCAACAACAAAAAAACAAACAACCCAATTGAAAAATGGGAAGAGGACCTGAAGAGACATTTCTCCAAAGAGGACATACAAATGGCAAATAGACATGAAAAATGCTCAACATCACTAATCATCAGAGAAATGCAAATAAAAACCACAATGAGCTATCACCTCACCCCAGTCAGAATGGCTGTCATCAACAAGACAAATAGTAACAAATGTTGGAGAGGCTGTGTAGAAAAGGAACCCTCATACACTGTTGGTAGGAATGCAGACTGGTTTAGCCACTATGGAAGGCAGTGTGGAGGTTCCTCAAAAAATTACGAGTAGAATTACCACATGACCCAGCAATCCCTCTCCTGGGTATCTACCAAAAAAATCTGAAAACGTTTATACATAAAGACAAGTGTGCTCCAATATTCATTGCAGCTTTATTTATGGTGGCCAAGACATGGAAACAACCAAAATGTCCTTCGATAGATGAATGGATAAAGAAGTTGTGGTATATACACACAATGGAATGCTATTCGGTGGTAAGAAAAAATGAAATAGGACCATTTGTGACAACATGAATGGATCTTGAGATTATAATGCCAAGCCAAATAAGTCAGACAGAAAAAGCAGAGAACCATATGATTTCACTGATATGTGGTATATGAACCAAAAACAACAAACGGACAAGACAAACAAATGAAAAACAAAACTCATAGACACAGACAATAGTTTAGTGGTTACCAGAGGGTAAGAGTGGGGGGAATGGTAGATGAGGGGAAAGGGGATCAAATATATGGTGATGGAAGGAGAACTGACTCTGAGTGGTGAACACACAATGGGATTTATAGATGATGTGATACAGATTTGTACACCTGAAATTTATGTGACTTTACTAACAATTGTCACCCCAATAAACTTTAATTTTAAAAAAAGCAATGGATGGTGAAAATCCATAAGGGGAGATATAAAAATCTACTAAAACATATAGTTTTATATCACCCTTCAATGGTAAGCGATTAAACTGTCTTTTCTTGGAATTTGGATTATCAATCCCTTTCTTCAATGAGAAGTTGTTTACCATTTTCACCTCCTTTCTCACATGAAATCCATCCACTTCTGTCACCATTTTATCCAAACCACAGCCTGAATTCCACCCAAGCCTATAAAACCCATGATTTGAGATCTGCCCACAGCTTTAACCTCATCTCTCAATCTGCAGCAGCCACACAGTCCTCAGGTGGGTCCATTTTCCCACTTTAGGTAATACTCTCTTGTTCGTTTGCCTGGAATTGGTTTCCTCCACATTTTCACTTGGTAGCCTCCTCTTGGCTTCAATATTACTTCCTCTCTGGGATACATAACATTGTTATACAATCATAGAAATGGTAAAGAGGAACAGGTTCTACCTTTACAAAGTTTGTTCCAGTTGTGTCCTTCTGAGAGAATGGCTTAAGGAACAGTGTAGAGAGTAAAGTTCAGATTAGTTGGGGTTATGGGGTAAATATGTTCCCATGATAGCTTTTGCTTTTAGGGATTAAATTACTTAAATTTATTCCTATGCCACTTCTAAAAACTGTTTGAGGGGAAGAACAAGTTGCAGTGGTTATCACGTAAAATGCTTCTGATAGTCCCATTCTTTCTTTGAAAAGTACACTGGTACAATCCATGACTATTATATATAAGGAATACTCTGCTTTCTTATACCCAGTCAGTTGACTCATCAGGCACTTTAGAACAGAGTAGAATTTCAAACCAGGGTTTTGGGGTTTTACTTAATGTTTTTCTCAGGATAATAGGAGACAGATTGTGAGAAATAGAATACCCCTCCCTCACACATAGGAAATTTTATAAATAAAGGTGTTTTAATGGTCAGGGGGAAAAAAAATGATGTCCCAAACTAAATGTATTGTTGACGTTTCTTTCCCCATTTAATTATGTTTTCTAAATTTGATTATCCCTTCCCCCTCCTTCATCTATTTGCGTTGTTCCACTGTGTTGCTTTGTCTTTCTCTTGATGATGATTTGCAAGTATCACCAATACATGAAAGTTATTTATTGAGGAAATATGCACTGGGTCCTGTGCTAGGTTTGGGGGATACTTACAAAATTTTGTGCACCCATGAAGCTTACTTTCCATTGGAAGTGATAAACAGCAAATGTGTAATTCTACAGATCACTGTATCATTGCACTTGGACAAATCCTCTGGGAGAAACACACAGCATGACTTATTAGACTATAAAAGGTAACCGAATCTGCTATGTGGAGCTTAGAATACACCTCCCTAAGGAATTTCCATGTTAGCCGAGTCCTAAAGAAAGAGAGACAGTTAACTACACTAGCGAGGGAAAAGCATCAACTTTGTGCTTGGAATTTTACAAAATGTTAAGCACAATATGACACGATCAGATTGCACTTAAGTGAAATCACTATGGCTACTGTGTGGAGAACAGATCAGAATGAAGGAGAATGGAAGGAGAACTAGGAGGCTATTAAAGTTGCCCATGAAAGAGATAGTGGTAGCTTAGATAAGGTAAGAGTATTGAAGATGGAAGGAGTAGATATATTTTTCAGTTATAATTAAGTTTTATGTAAGAACTACATGGGAATTGCAGAATTCTGATTAACAGTACATCTGTGATTTCACCATTTAGCATTCAGTTTATTTAAAGTAAAATTTATGTAAAGACTTCTCTGGTATGAATTGTTAGACTGAAAGAACATTTAGAAATATGCTTGGATTATTAGATCTCATAGAGTAATCCCAGGATTCATAATGAGATCATGAAATGTGTAGAAATAAATGTAAAACTAGGAAAAATGTCCTTTTCATCTGTCATCATGGCAAACATTTTCTTGTGCTAAATGTAACAAAACAATTGTTTAGAGGGGAAAAAAATATTGATTTCAGGTATACATCCATGAAGAAAAAAGAAAAATTTGTAAATTTTGGAAAGAAGGTATATATGAAATAGATTATTTCTAGATACCTCCTCTGTCTAAAATTAAGAGAATTAATAAAAATATCCCTTTAAGCTCTAAGTTTCTTATTTAATGTATTTCACATAAGATTAATGTATTTCAAATGAAAACAAATGTTCTCAAATAACTTTCTCTACTCCAAGTAATTGAATATTATTTCTGGAAAATAAATTTAAGACTCTACTTGTACTTTAAAGAGAAGAAAAATTTGGTCCTTAGAAGCCATGTGATAGCAAACTGACTTCTGTATATTTATTGATACTTAGAAATACCACATCGAACAAAATCAGTGGCTCTATTTGTGAGAGTTAAATATAATCCCAATATATTGAATAGATATAGAATAATGACCCTATGTTTACACTGAGAGCTCTATCTTCTCTGAGTAAAGTAAGATTATAGTCTACCAAAGCATAATGGGAGAAATACTGGCTTTTAAAACAGTATATTTTAATGCAGTATTAACCAGTAAAGACCTAGGTATCTGGTCTCCCAACATAATCATCTTCATCTCTATGTTAATGAATATAAATAATTATCCTGCCATTTAGTAATATTAGGATTGCTGTGGATTTTGTTCCCTCAGAGTATTGGTTCCAGTGCCTAATGACTGTGCAGAACCAAATTTGAGTCGTGATAAATATGAGCAATTAAAAAGTCTGTGTAAAGTGGCTAAGCCTCTGAATTCATTTAATTATTTGAAATCCAATGTGGGAAAAGAAAAGGTTACTTTTCTCTTGAAGTTTATCCAGAATTATTTCAAACATTTGAGGATCTTTCTTCCTTCTGCAGTACAGATTTGCTTTGCGTAAATTAGTTCTATTAGCTTAAAAATAGACTCCTCGTAGAATATTATTAACTTTTCTGTGTGGGCATCAATGCACATTCTGTACCATCACTGTCTGAAACAAGATGAGAAAATACCCTCTGCTCTCTTTTTTACAGTGAAAGCTTTCTGGAAAAATAAAATGAAAAGACTACTTAGACCATATCTGATGTGAAGAAAAGCAATGTTTTCAGATCTTAGTAGAAGACTAAGAGGCAGAATTAATTTATAGATATGAATAACACTTAGCATTATTGAAGAAATGATTCTGCATGAAACCCATGTCAAGATTATTCATTTGTCTTTCAAAGAAACCTACATGAAATTTACTTCCTCTTGGTTTCTAGAAGGAAGGTTGAAATCCATGAATCTTACCTTTCTGAAAGAAAGAGGACATGAACCACCCTAAAGTAGCCACATAATTTGAAAAGAATAATAATTTATAGAGATAAAGAAAGACAGTGAAAAGCTAAGAAAAGTGAAATGATAATGCAAAAGGTATTGGAGACTTCTGTTGATAATGTGGCTTTTACCTTGAAATTTTTTATTTCTCTAAACTGCCTACATTTAATAAACATATATGTGGAAATAATGTACAAGGGAATCTTCTCTTTGACCTGTCTATCCTCATACCATCTATGAATCCTATATATCCCTGATATAGCTCTGATATATCCTTATATATCCCTCTTCTTTTTAAATATTTATTTCCTCAATTAGCCTTTCACATTAAATCAATTAATAGTCATTAAATTTGGTGTTAGAATTAAGCTTGTCTATTTTATAAAAAATTCAGTTGGAGAAAATAATTATGTGCAAAAGGAACTGATGGCTTCCAACATGATTTGTGTATTCAACTTTCGTGAATAATCAGGATGCCAAGAATTTGATTTAATGTACTTTTTAATATTTCTAAAGAGGTTTTTTGTTTGTTTGTTCTTGTTTTCTTTTCGTCTACTTTGGCAGCTCATGTTTCTGTAACCAGCAGTCACTAGCCAGTGTGTGAAGTTGTAGAGATTTGTTTATAATTGCTGTTTCTAAAGAGCCCAACTATGATCATCTTTATCTGAAAAGATCCTTCTTCCTTGTCCATAATCTTCTAAGATTGTTCTCTTGGAGGTGAATTCAGTGTTACCAACTATTGACAGGCAACTCCAAAGTAAACTCAACAGTTTTTATTTCACTCAATTTAACCTGTCCATGGTCCAGTATTTATAAAACCAGAATCATAATTGTAGGGACGGAGACACAGAGAGCAGTTTCCAGGCTCTCAACCTCACGTGGAAAGGTGCTGGCTCGGGTAGTAGATGGCCATCAACTGTAATTAGTTGGCCATCAGATGTAACCAGTTAGCCATTAGCCACTAATATAACTGCCGTGGTTACTCTAGCAAGGGCAGATTGCAGCTAGCAAGTGCAGTTAGCAAGCGGATGGCGGATTGTGGGTGGTGTTGATCCTACTTCCTGTGTCTCGCCTGGCTGCTAGCGAGACTAGGGTGCAGGAAGACACCTCATTGGGGTACTGGCAGATGTTTACTTTTGTGTCTCAACCAGCCGGCCATCGAGTATATAGTGGTATGACTCCCCTATCTATGGCTCCATTGTTGTTCTTTTTTGGCCTCACCATATCCTGCGTTCTTGTGTGGGGAGCCGGAGCTGAGTCACGGCATTACTATAATCCAAAGATCTTTTATGGGCAGTGGTATGCTGGCAATGTTTAATAACCGGGTTTCAGAATAAAATTGTGCAGCATTTGCCAGTTTTTGTGGTGTGTATATTTTCTCCATGGCCAACTTCAAGTTACCAGAAAGTGTTTGCAGCCCCCTGCTTTAGGAAGAAATGAGCACAATCTCCCCAGCCAATACTAACAGGCCCCAGCACAACCTCATGCATTCGCAAAGCATGAGGCTTTGCAAATCCCTCCATCATATTCCCTTTCATTGGCTGCATTTAGCACTGTAGATGAGGATACACACTTTGCTACTGGTGTTTCTTCTAATGGAGGAAAACAAAGCCTGTGTTTTATAGTTCTAGGTACTGTTACTACTTGCTCAGTAAGAACTCCCCTAAGGTCTTTGCCTGGAGCAAACAGAACATTATCTACCCAAAGTATCAGCTGTAAACACATTTGTTTAGTAGAACAGCACATAAATTAGGCCCATGTGAGAAGTGAGAATACCAAAACGCCAGACACTTAAAAAAGAGAGAAAAAATCCAAAGAGATTTTAGCCAGGGAGCAACACAATCAACTAAAGGTTGATTTTCATCCAGATGCAGTAATAAAGAAAATGCAAAGTGGATCCCTGAAGTTCTATAAGAAGATCAAATAAAGGAGCTTTAGGTTTCTTTGAATATATGAAAGTGTTTTCGACCAGGATGTTAGTACTTCTTCTCACTTACTGATGTATATTCTTGTATTACAGGTAGCCATTGCTGAATTTCCTCCTTTATACTGTGATAGTATATTTTTCAACCAACTGTGAAATTAAAAAATTCTCCCTGTAGCAGTTGGATACAGTTTGTTAGTTTGTCTCTTATCAAAAACTGTTTAAATGGATCTCTGGTGGCATTTTAATGATAATTAAAAGCAGAATTCCAATGTTTTAGGAATGAAGACTATTTCTAGTTACTCCTTAACTCATCCTGTGTAACTCTGCCAAAAAACTAGTCCATCACATGAAATACACAGGAGTCCAATTCTTTCCATGGTCCTTAATTTTTCACTCCATTTATGAATAACCATGGTGAGAAAATGGATGTGATAAATGAATCTCTACTTTTTTAAAAAGAAATGTAAAAACTCTTAGATATAAATCATCTTGTTAAGTCAGGTCAAATAGTCAAGAAAATGTGAGGCACTGTTATCTAACTTGGGCAGTAAGAGAATATTATTTCATTTTTACTCAAACACAACCCCTGTCCTTCAACAGAGGCTTTTGGTGATGGAACTGCTAAGCATCTGACTGACTAGTCTGTGTCTCGAGACTTTTCTTCTTTCCAGACCATACTAGACACTCTTGCGAGTGTCTTCCTAAAGCAGAACTTGGAACATTTAACTTCCCAGTAGTTCTTTGTTTCAGGCTAGTTCCTCCATTATTTCTTCCTGGTTAGAAGTGATTTCTCTTGCCTCTGAACATATCTAACTATGCTAAAAATTTCTTAAACCTTTACTGTCTAAAAAAAATATTATATGTGACGGGGAGAGAGAGCGAGAGAGAGAACATAAATGATAAAACAGATAAAATGTATTAATATTGATATTTTATCTATTGGATCTGGGTAAAAGGTATGTGAGTATGTTTTGTACTTTTCTTATTCTTGCAACTTTTTTTGTATTTAAATTTTATTTCCAAGTACATAGTTTTAAAAAAAATTTCAACATTTGATCTCAATCTATTGAACCCAAGCATAATTCTCCTATAGGTGCCATCTGCTCCAATTAACACCAGATGATCCAGATAATTCATGCTATTGTGTTGGATTAAAAGTTGGAAGTTGTGCACTTCCTGACAGCAACATAGGGGAAGAAGTCAAATATATGGACATTTGGGCAACTGTAATGCCTCTGAGGTAGGGTGACCAACTCTCCCAGTTTCCTTAGGATAAAGGGATTTCACAGAAGCAAAACTTTCAGTGCTAAAAGTATGAAATCCCAGGCAAACTGGGATGAGTTGGTCACCCTACTTTGGGGTGGACTCTGAATAAATGAGTATAGCTAACGCCAAAACTGGTGTCTGGAGTGATGAGGCTTGAACAGAACCTTAAATTCCAAACAAAGGCATTTCAGCTTTACCCTGAATGCAATGAGAACTACAACAGGAGAGAGTTGTGTTATAGGAAATATTAGTTGTGTTAAAGGGAGATTAATCTTTGATATACACATGATTGTTCAGAGAGGGAGAGCAAGTCTCCCTCTCTGTGTTGCTTCATTTTTCAGATTCCCATTGCCTACTCAGTGAAATACAAATACCTTAGCTAAGAATGAAAGCCTTATTTGTAAGAATTACTATGTCAAGGCTACGTAATTGACTCTCCATCACGTCCAAACTTAACCTTGTAAGTGTTATTATGCCCAACTTACAGATATGGAAACTGAAGACCGAAGAGATTAAGTGCCTTCTCCAAGGGAGCTCAGCTGTGTGTGGCAGAATTAGAAATCGCACCAATATCTTGTCTTTCTCTTCCAGGTTTATCAGTTACAACCTCACCATAGAAGGCTGTTAAATTGAGTGAAATAAAAACTTTCCCCTCACAGGCATGTCCTCCTCAGGCCCCACCTACCTAAACCCTACCCATCCTTTAATGATACTCCCTCCATGCAAATTTCCTGATAATAATCCATCTGGAAGTATTTCTCTTCTGAACACTTGGTATATATTTTTTGGTATCATTCACATAGCCATTTCCATTTGGACAGTTAATTGGAAAACAATATATTGGTTTAGAGAGTATGAACTGTGTTTTCAGATGAGTTCTAAATTCTGTATTTACTCCTATCATAGGTGGTGTGTAATCTTGGCTTTTTATTACTTAGAAGCATATGATGACCATATTTTGTGATTATTTTTTTCTATGGCATTTTTGGTCTTAAACATTAAAGAACCTGGAAGCTAGGTTTATGAGTGGGTTTCACATTTCCACAACAAAAATTATTCTACTATGCCATTTGAGCCTCAGTTTTCCCATGTATAAAATAAATGGAATATTACATTATTTACAGGATTACTATAAAGATTAACAAAGTAAGTGTGTAAAAGATGACTTAACATAGTATCTGACCACCATCACCAATAAAATTTTAGAGGTATTAAGGGCAAAAAAGACATTTTGCATTTTTTTTTCCTTTTTTGGTTCAGAGTGCTATGTTTTAAAAATATAAGGCAATCAGTAAGTGTTTGCTTAATGAATAAAATAAGAGTTTTAAATAGGGTGGTGGCATTGGAATGGAAATGAAAGAATTTTCAGGAGGAAAAAATGAAATTAATAAATAGTCAGATATGTGTTTTGTGCAGCTACTGGGAAAAGAATTTTAAATGCCTAAAGTTTTCAGTCTAAGATTCATGTACGAAATGGAGGTGAGATAGAACTTGCATTAATTTTGATTCTATTATAGATAAAATCATGAAGCAAATGGAGCCACACAGGATACGGTGAGGCTTCTAGAGGTGAGAACTTGGGCCTACATGTCAGTCTGGTCTGAAGTGCCAATTATACCAGCCATGTGATTTTGAATAAATTACCCCATGCCTCCATTTCCTCTGTCATAGAATGATAACACTTCTGTAGTGATTGTGACAGTATCTGGTATGCAATAAAGTCAACAAGACCAACAATCACAAAAATAGTCAAGACTATTTTAATGCTAAAAGGAAATGATCTAGGAATTTTAACTTAAGCCAAAACTATCTGTATATGTTTGATCAAACAGTGAGCATTACTGCCTGGGAGCATCATCAGAGCCCATGCTAATGTGATGCTACGTCTGAGTATCAGGCCAGTCTACTCTTGGCTCTTCCAGATGTTGTGCCCCACCCTCAGGTTTCCTAGATCCCTCAGAACATCTTCACCAAAACTAAAGGAAGAGCTGGTGTTCATGGGATTTATTCGTTCCAAGATCTAGATCCTATTATGGATGGCTGCAGTGGCCTTTGATTGACAACAGGAACTCCTACCTCAGACTCTCTTACATCTGGGAATGTCCAGTGATCAAATTTTTATGTGAAGGCAGATGGGTGGCTCAGTTGGTTAGAACGCGAGCTCTGGGCAACAGGGCTGCCAGTTCGATTCCCACATGGGCCAGTGAGCTGCACCCTCCACAACTAGAATGAAGTCTATGAGCTGCCGCTGAGCTGCTGGGTGGCTCAGTTGGTTGGAGAGTGGGCTCTCAACCACAAGGTTGCCAGTTCGACTCCCGCAAGGGATAAGTAGGCTGCGCCCCTTGCAACTAACAACAGCGACTGGACCTGGAGCTGAGCTGTGCCCTCCACAACTAAGATTGAAAGGACAATAACTTGACTTGGGTAGAGCTGATGAGTCCTGGGAAAAACACACTACTGTTCCCCAATAAAAAGTCCTGGAAATACACAGTGTTTCCCAATAAAGTCCTGTTACCCTTTCCCAATAAGATCTTTTTAAAAAAAAATTCTTATGTGAAATATGCCCAAATTATGAGCAAATGCTCAGCTCATAGCCTGACAGATCTAATCCTGCAGATTTTAACTTTAATGAAATTTTAGAATATTTATTTTAATCAATATATTTCATGTTATATCCTAATAGTCTTCAAGCGCTGATGAAGTAAGTTTGTATCTTCAGTAAAATTTTTTTCTAATGATTCTTTTAAAAAATAATGGAAAACTGTTTATTTTAGCAAAATAAAGAAAATATTGTTCTCTAACTTTTCAAGGAACATAACAGTTTGGCTGAGAATAACCTAGTAAGTTTCAGCTTCAAAGCACTTTGCCTTGAGAGTTATCAAAGTGGCTTTCACACTGCACTGGAGAATTTACAGCTGTTAAGGAATAGTATTTATCGTGTTTCCCCGAAAATAAGACCTAGCCAGACCATCGGCTCTAATGCGTCTTTTGGAGCAAAAATTAATATAAGACATGGTCTTATTTTATTATAAGACCGGGTTTTGTATAATATAAGACCCGGTCTTATATTAATTTTTGCTCCAAAAGACGCATTAGAGCCGATGGTCCGGCTAGGTCTTATTTTCGGGGAAACACAGTAACACATACATTCACAGGTTTTTTTTGTTAAAGAAAACGTCATATTTGACTTTAACATGGATTACACTTTTTTCCAAGAATATTTCTTCTAATTTTTCTGTGGCAAAGCAGCTACTGTTGCTATGCCATCAGCTCTGTTGCTATGGGGGATGCCTGGAGTGTTTGCCAGACTAGGATTGGTTATTTCAGCACCCTTATGTTTAGCAATTGACATTTTTCTATGTTGAATCATGCTATTTTATCTTAATTCCATGGTTAGGCTCAATAATGTTGATCAGCTTTGAAAGAACTAAAACTAGATAGAAAGGAATCCAACTATTTCTCTACTTAGAAAACTGATTAAGAATTCAAGGGTTATGTGTAGGAGACATATATATACATGCACATGCAAGACTAAATGGTGATATATTTAGAAACTTGCCTGTGTACAAGACGTGTGATTCTCAAGTCATGAGACTCAGAGAAATAAAAAGGAACAAACTTTGGCATTGATGCATTTATCCTGAACAGAGAAATTATTTCAAATTGGAGGTGACCACATCCTGTCAACTTCATTGACAACTGTCATAATTAAAATAATAACTGCTATTTGGGATTCATTCTCTGCAAATGCAGTTCTCTGCTTTTAAGAAGTTTGTGTCTTTGGTAAAGGTTCTCTACCATCGGATCAACTTTATAATGAACTGTCCTTACCTCTATAATATGATGACATTAATTGTGACATTATCACAATGATTTCCCCATTTCTTGAACTTCTTTATCTCAAGCGCCAAGAGAAATAACCTTTGAAAAACAAGGTCTAAGAGCTTCTGTACCCTGGTTGCTTAGTCGCTAGTGTATTTAAAGAGGACAAGATCTGAATTTGTATTTTTTCCAAATATAAATTCATAAGTTGGTTTGTAAAAGGGATATAAGTAAGTTGGCTTAGTGCTGGGGAATCAAGCTTTTATTACTTAGAAGCATATAATGACCATGTTTTGTGATTGTTTTTTTCTATGACATTTTTGGTCTTAAACATTAAAGAACTTAGAAGCTAGGTTTATGAGTGGGTTTGACCTTTCCACAACAAAAATTACTTTAGCAAATAACCGAATGATTTCCTGAAAGCATTTATTCTCAACTGCTAAGTGGATTTTTTTATTTCAAATAATTCCCTTCCTCAAAATGCTTTCTGTATTTAACAATTAAAAAGTCTGCATGAGTATGGGTTGCAGAGAACACAATTTAACATTAATTTCAAGGAATTATTTGTATAGGTCTTCTCAGACTAATATATATATATATATATATATATATATATATATATATATATATATATATATTTAAATGTAAGTATAGTATTGTATTCCTGAATAAAAGGTACGATTTTTTGCTTTTCATTCTAGATAGAAAATGATAACTGAAGAATAGAGGACTTCAAAACATGAATAATTCCCACATCCAATTCATGATGATATAATATATATAGTCGTATGCATATTTGTCTTAAAATTGTGGTGTATTTAGAAACAGCTCAGTGAAGGAATAAGAACAGAAGCATGCACTAATTTTTCTCAATCTGTGTCCTCATCTCCCCCTTCCACCCACCCCCACCCCCACCAAAAGTGAACAAATGTAAAACCTGAATGAATACTAGTATTCTATTTCATGATTTGCAAAATACTTTGAGTTACTCTTTTTTGTGGAGAATATTTGGGATGGCAGTAAGTAATGTTATTCTTATTTAACTCTGTAAATGCTTTTAGGTGGCTTGAAGAAATGAGATATGTAACATTGCAGAATAATACTTGCAAATTTTAAAAAAACAGGAGCAAGCAACTGGATTCATGTCTTATTCCACAGGCATTTCAAACCTAGCTATCTCATAGATGTGATCCCCATATCACTCATACAGACTCAGTTTTCGCACATTCAGAACTCTTCTGACTGTCATCACTTTATTGTCTGTTTCTCAGTGAGCTTCTCAATGATTAGGCCTGTACTTTATTTAAATTTGTATCTAAATGACTTCAATTAGTTATTGCTATATAGCTTAACTGATCTTTCCCCTCTGAGATTTGTTCCTTTTCCCATACTCTCTTCAACTGTTACCTAATGTCTCATGCCAGGCATTCTGGGGGGATGGGGGGCATCCATGAGCCCTCCCTATCTTTTTTTATCTCATCTCCAACTGATCGTCTGTTCTGTTTTCAACTCCTTTACATCCCATCTTCATTTTTCGTGCCACTGCATTACTTTATGCCCTGACTCATTCTTGCTGAGACTATACAAGGAGCTTCCATCTAGACCCTATGTCCAGTCTCACTCTTCTCCAATAATTTTTATAAAACACAAATCAGACCTCGTATTCACCATGCTTATGTTCATGTCTAGTAGACATTTTAACTTAACATGTCCAAACCTAATACTTGAGCTTCCCTAACACCCAAAACTTTTTCAACCTCAGTCTTCTTCATCAAAGTAAGCAGATCTCCATTATTCCCAATTCAAAGGCCCCAAACCTTGGAGTCTTTTTCAACTCATCTCTTTCATGCCCAACATTCAATCAAACAGCAAATCCTATTGGCTTTGCCTTAAAAACATACATAGAACCTTTCCAGTTCTTCCCACCTGCCCGCCCACCAGCCTACTCAAAGCCATCATCCCCTCACAGCCAAACCTCTGCAACAGTCCCTGACAGTCGGTCTTCACCTTTGTCTTCTGAGGTACTTTATTAGATTCTGAAAGAGGAGATGTAAGGTGCAGTGAGTGGATTATTTTTCACATCTTACAGACAAGGACCTGATACACTAAGAGTCTGACTGTGAGTGATGGAGCAAAGACTTGTCCCCGGCTCTGATACCTGAGCCCCTGTTCTCCTCACCCATGACAACAGAATCTTTTAAAGGATTATGTGACTGGTTTACAATGACACAACTATAGAGGAAGAACAAGGTCTAGAACTAGACTCAGTGCTCTGCCCATCCAAGTATTGCATCATTCATACAAGTAAAACATTAAGGATGCATTTATTTTGACTAATAACATTTTAAAATAAAAATACACCTGGGAGTTCAGCAAACTGAGCTTTAGTTAATTCTATAGGGAAACATGAAATCTTCCATTGAGGGCTGAGATCAGATCATTGAGGGAACTGGAATACTTTTTTAAACTATTCACAACAAACAGTACACATTAATGATAACTGCAACAACAATAGATGCTTGTAATTTGCTGTATATATTTTGAGGTTATCTTCCTTGAGTATAGGTAACATATGGACATTTACAGGGTAAGATTCAAAGTAATTTATTTTTCTGATCACAAGGGTGGAACAGGTTGTGCTCTTTTCACGCTTAAATGAATGTGTCTTAAAAATTATTGTCCACATTAGGGAAATGCAAATCAAAACCACAGTGAGGTCCCACTTCACACCCTTGAGTTGGCTGGTGTGTGTGTGTGTGTGTGTGTGTGTGTGTGTGTGTTGGTGAGGAGGTGGAGAAATTGGAACTCTCGTGCATTGCTGGTGAGAATATAAATTGTGCACTCACTATGGAAAGCAGTATGGAAGTTCCTCAAAAAGTTAAATATAGAATTACCATGTGATACACCAATTCCATCTCTGGTATATACCCAAAAGAATTGAAAGCAGAGACTTAAACAGATATTTGTACTCCCATGTTTACAGCAGCATATTCACAATAACCAAAAGGTGGAAGCAACCTTTTGATGAATGAATAAATTAAATGTGCTTATACAGCTTTATGAAATGCTGATACATGCTATAACATGGACTAACCTAGAAGACGTTATGATAAATGAAAGAAGCCAGAGAAATAGTTTATGTTTCCACTTATATGAGGTATCTAAAATAGACAAATTCATAGAAACAGAAGTAAAATAGTGGTTACCAGGGTGGAGAAGAAGGACAAATATGAAGTTATGACTTAATAGGTATAGAATTTCTGTTTGGGATGATGAAAACATTCTGGAAATAAATAGTGGTAATGGTTGTACAACATTGTGAATGTACTTAATGCCAAAGAACTGCATACTTAAGAATTGTTGAAATGGTCATTGTGTTTTATGTATTTTACCACAATAAAACATATTATTCAAGAAAAAAATAAAATTTAAATCACAAACATAGAGTAAATTTATGATGAGTTTAGTACATACTATATTGGAAATATAAATTGTTCTATTGTTTTGGGTTATCATTCATGAATATTAGGATTTTCATTGGACCTTAAATTTAAACTAAGCTTAATGTTTTTTTAATTGAAAATGTTTTTGAGATAATTGTAGAATCACATGCAGTTTTAAGAAATAATAGAGAGCATTTTTTCATGTCTGTTGGCCATTGTATGTCCTCTTTGGAGAATCTCTTCAGGTCCTCTGTCCATTTTTTAATTGGATTGTTACATTTTTTGTTGTTGAGTTGTATGAGTTCCTTATATATTTTGGATATTAGCCCCTTATCAGACACATTGTTTGCAAAAATCGTTTCCCATTCAGTTGGTTGCCTCTTTATTTTGTCGATGGTTTCTTTTGCTGTGCAGAAGTCTTTTAGTTTGATATCATCTCATTGTTTTATTTTAGCTTTTACTTTGCTTGCTTTTGGAGTAAAATTCATAAAATGATCTTTGAACCCAAGGTTCATTGTTTAGTACCTATGTTTTTTTCTATGCAGTTTATTGTTTCAGGTCTTATGTTTAGGTCTTCGATCCAATTTTAAGTTAATTTTGGTACATGGTGACAGATAGCAGTCTAGTTTTATTCTTTTGCACATGGCTTTCCAATTCTCCCAGTACCATTTATTGAAGAGGATGTCGTTTCTCCATTGTATGTTTTATGCTTCTTTGTCAAAAATTATCTGTCCATATTTATGTGGGTTTATTTCTGGGTTCTAAATTCTATTCCATTGTTCTGTGTGTCTGTTTTTCTGACAATATCATACTGTTTTGATGATTGTTGCCCTGTGGTACAAGCTGAAGTCAGGGAGTGTGAAGCCTCCAGCATTGTTCTTTTTCTTAGGATTGCTTTAGCTATTCAGGTTCTTTTGTGGTTCTATACAAATCTGATGCTTTTTTTTGTTCTGTTTCTTTAAAAAATGCCGTTTGGATTTTGATGGGGATTGCATTAAATCTGTATATTGCTTTGGGTAATATGGCCATTTTAACTATGTTGATTCTTCCAATCCATGTACATGGAATGTCTTTCTATTTCATTGTGTCGTCCTCAATTTCTTTTTAAAATGTCTAGACATGTGAAGAAATGCTCAACATCACTAATCACCAGAGAAATGCAAATAAAAATTACAATGAGATATCACCTCACCCCAGTTAGAATGGCTATAATCAACAAGACAAATAGTAACAAGTGTTGGAGAGGCTGTAGAGAAAAAGGAACCCTCATACTCTGTTCATGAGAATGCAGATTGGTACAGCCACTGTGGAAAGCAGTATGGAGATTCCTCAAAACATTATGAATAGAATTACCATATGACCAGCAATCCCTCTCCTGGGTATCTACCCAAAAAATCTGAAAACATTTATCCATAAAGATGTGTGTGCTCCAATGTTCGTTGCAGCTTTATTTACAGTGGCCAAGACATGGAAACAACCAAAGTGTCCTTCAATAGATGAATGGATAAAGAAGTTGTGGTATATATACACAATGGAGTACTGCCATAAGAAAAAATGAAATAGGACAATTTGTAACAACATGGATGGATCTTGAGATTATAATGCTAACAAAATAAGTCAGACAGAAAAAGTAGAGAACCATATGATTTCACGGATATGTGGTATGTAAACCTGAAAACAACAAAAAAATAAGACAAACAAATGAAGAAACAAAAACTCATAGACATAGACGATAGTTTAGTGGTTATCAGAGGGGAAGGGGAAAGGGGGTCTCTAGAAGAGGGTAAATGGGGTCAAATATATGGTGATGGAAGGAGAGCTGACTCTGGGTGGTAAACACATAATGTGAGATATAGATGATGTATTACAGAATTGCACACCTGAAATCTATGTAACTTTACTAACAATTGTCGCCCCAATAAACTTTAATAAAAAATAAAAATAAATAAAAGAACTAGTAGAGAGATACCATAAATACTTTACCCAGTTTCCACCAATGGTAACATTTGGAAAAACTAGAGTATATCACAACCAGGATACTGACATTGATAAAATTCACCAATATTATTAAGATTTTGACAATTTTACTTGTATTAATTTTTGGGTGTATATGTTTGTATCCTTAGTTCTATATAATTTTATCACTTGTACTTAGGTTATGAATCTACCATCACAGTCAAGATACAGAACATTTCAGTCACCACAGGATCCCTCGTGAGACCTTTTATAGGCACACCCACCTCCCTCAGGTGCTATCTTCCACCCTACCCCAATCCCTACACTCTGGTAAGAACTGATCTGTTCTCTGTCTCAATTTTGACACTTTAAAAATGATATCATTTGTAAATGATATGTAACTTTTTAAGATCGCCTTTTTTCACTCATATACTGTCCTAGAGATTCATCCAAGCGGTTGCTTGTGTTAATAGTTCACACTTTTTATTGCAGAGTACTATTCCATTGCATGTTTAGCTGTTCATCTCTTGAAAGACACCTGGTCTTTTTAAAGGTTTTGACTATTACGATTAAAGCTGCTATAAATATACCGTTTCCCCTAAAATAAGACCTCGCTGGGCAGTCAGCTATAATGCGTCTTTTGGAGCAAAAATTAATATAAGACCCATTCTTATATAAGACTCGGTTTTATATTATAGTAAAATAAGACTGGGTCTTATATTAATTTTTGCTCCAAAAGATGCATTAGAGCTGATTGTCCAGCTATGTCTTATTTTCGGGGAAACACAGCATGTATGGGTTTTGTGTGAACATAAGTTTTCATTTTTCTAGAATAAATGTGCAATTGCTGAGTCATATTGTAGTTGCATATTTAGTTTTATAAGAAACTGCTAGACTGTTTTCCAGAGTCTCTATGTCATTTTACCTTCCCACCAGCCAGAGGTGAATGATCCAATTTCTCTTCATCTTTATCAGCCTTTGATGTTGTCACTATCACTTATGTTAACACTTCTCATAGTTGTATATTATTGTTATGATTGAATTTGCACTTCTCTGATGGCCAATGATATTCAAAATCTTTTTATGTATTTATTTGCCATCTGTATACTCTCTTTGGTGAAATATCTACTCAAGGCTTTTGCACAATTTCTATTTGATTTGAGTTTTTTATTGCTGTTGAATTTGAGAGTTCTTTATTCTAGATACTAGTCCTTTGTTAGATAAGTGATATGCAAGTATTTTCTGCTACTTTGTAGCTTTTCATCCTCTTCACATGAATGTTCACAGAGCAACAATTTTTAATTTTGATGAAGTAGATTTATCAATTTTTTTCTATGAATGGTCTTCTAAAAACTGTTCAGTCGTATTTTCCAAAGACTTTTTTTTTCCTTAAAGTTTTATAGTTTTACATTTTATATTTGAATTCATAATCCATTCTGAGTTAAGTTTTGTATAAGGTGTGAGGTTTAGGTTGAGGTTTATTTTGTTTGCCTGCGGATATCTAATTGCTCAGACACTATTTGTTGACAGGTCATCCTGTCCTCCATTGAATTGTTTTCACACCTTTGTCAAAAACCTGTTGAGCATAATTGTGTGGGTCCATTTTGGGTTTCTCTATTCTGTTCCATAGAATTGTCTATACATCTACCAGTATACCAAACTGTGTTAACTGTAGCTATGTATTAAGCCTTAATATGAGTAGATTGATTTCTCATTTTTATTTTTTGTCATTGTGTTTTAAATCTTTTCCACACATTCATTGTTACTATACAGAAACATGATTGATCTCTGTATGTTGATGTTGTATCCTGCAGAATTGCTGAAATCACTTATTAGTTCTAAAGTTTTTTGTTTTTATTTGTTTGGGTTTTGTTTGTTTGTTTGTTTTTTAGATTCCTTGGGATCTTCTATATAGACAGTCATATGATCTTCAAATAGAGACATTTTATTTCTTCCTTTTCAATCTGTATGCTTTTTTTCCTGCCTAATACAGTGGCTAAAACTTCTGGTATTATGTTGAATACAAAGTGTAAGAGCAGTCATCCTTGCCTTGTTTCTGATCTTAGGGAAACGCAGATAGTATTCAAGTATGATATTTAAGTATGATGTTAGCTATAGATTTTTTATACTGTTCTTTATCAAGCTGAGGTAATTTTCCTATATTCTTAATCTCCTGAGAGTTATTAACATAAATGTATGTTGGATTTTGTCAAATGGTCTTTTAGTATAAATTGATATGATCATATGATATTTTCTTCTTTAGCTTTTTGGTAACTTGGATCGCATTGACTGATTTTAGTATGTTGAACCAACATTGTGCCAGTGGGTCATGATGTGTAATTCTGTTTGTACATTGTTAAATTAAATTTACTACTACAGTTGACCCTTGAACAACTAAGGGGTTAGGGGCACCAACCCATGCATAGTCGAAAATCCATGTATAACATTTGACTCCCTAAAAATTTAAGTACTAATAGCCTACCATTAGCGAGAAATCTTATTGATAATTTAGTCAATTAACACATTTTGAATATGGGTTCTATACTGCATTCTTACAAAGTAAGCTAGAGAAAAGAAAATGTTATTAAGAAAATCATAAGGAAGAGAAAATACATACATATATTTTATGCCTTCATGACTTTCTTTTTTATATATATTTTTTATGCTACACAGTTCATCTGCCAGTTTTTTCAAATTGCCACAAATATGCAAAAAATTTCCAATATATTTATTGAAAAAATTCATATATAAGTGGACCCATTCACTGATTTTTTTATATTGCTGCCTTGGGTTTCTTTTGTTAATCCTTTTCTAGTTTCTTGTGGAACTTAAATGATTGATTTGAGACTTTTTCTCATTTCTAGTGCAATAAATTTCTCTTTCAGCACTGCTTAAGCTGCACCCTACATATTTTGAGTTTCTTTTCCCTTCAGTCTATATATTTTTAAATTTTTTCACTGAGACTTGCTCTTTGACAACTGGATTATTTAGAAGTCTATAGTTTAATATCTACACATTTAGAAAAAAATTTGTTAGCTTTCTGTTACTCATTTCTAGTTTGAATCCATTATGGTTAGAGAACACATCATCTATGATTTCAATACTTGTAATTTTGTTGAGGTTTGGTTTATGGCCCAGGATCTGACCTATCTTGTTGAAGTTTCAGTGAGTGTTCAGTTAAAAAAGTATACTCTGCTGTTGGGTGTAGTTCTGCATATGTCAATTAGATTCTGTTAGTTGATTGTGTTCAAATCTTCTCTATCTTTTCTGACTTTGTCTGGTGGTTCTATCAGTTTTTAAGTGGACAGTGTTGAAGTCCCAACTGTAATTGTAGATTTTTCTGTTTCTCCTTGCAGCTCTATCAGTTTCTGTTTTACGTATTTTGAGGTTCTGTTTGTTGCATACACATTTATGATTAGAATTGTTATGTCTAACAGACTGAACCTTTTATCATTGATTGTATTTAGGCTATTTATACATAAGGTAATTATTGGAATGTTAGCACATAAGTTGCCCATTTCATTGTTTTTGTTGTTATTTCTTCTGGTTTTGTTCTGTTTCTCTTTTCTTCCCTTTTTGTGCATTAGTTGAACAGTTTTTATGAGTTACTCTTGATTTATTTATAATTTTTATTGTAATAAAATATATATAACATAAAATTTACCACTTTAACCATTCTTAAGAGTGCAGTGATGCACCACTTAACAACTGTGGAGATATGTTCTGAGAAATGCATCATTAGGTGATGTTGTCTTTATATGAACATTATAGAGTACACTTACACAAACCTAGGTGCTATAGCCTACCACACACAACTAGGCTATACAGTACAGCTTACTGCTACTGGAGTACAAGCCTGTACAGCATGTTACTGTGTAAAACAACACAAGATTAAATTAAGCACGAGAAAAAAATGATACAATCAAGAGACAGAATAAACGAGATGTACCAGGCTGCTACCACTGTAACATGGCACACTGTTTTACAGCAAACATTTTTTTATAACTATAAAGAGTACACTCTAAAATAAAGATAAAAAGTATAGGATAGTAAATTCATAAACCAGTAAGGTAGTCATTTATTATCATTAACAAGTGCTATGTACTGTACATAATTGTATGTGCTATGCTTTTGTACGACTGGCACCACGGTAAGTTTTTTTCTTTTTTTTTTTTAAGATATAGTTGACACACAGTAGGTTTGTTTACACCAGCCTCACCATAAACTCGTGAGTAATGTATTGCACTACAACCTTACCTTGGCTACAATGTCACTAGGTGATATTAACTTTTCAGATCCATTATAGGTAATGTCATGGGACCACCACCATGTGTGCAGTCCATCATTCACCAAAACATTTTGCAGCGCATAACTGTATACTGTTCAGTAGTAGTAAATACATTTACATTATTGTGCAACTGTCATCACCATCAGCTCCAGAACTTTTTCATCATCTCAAACTGAAACTCCATATCCATTAAACACTAACTCCACAAACCCCTTTTCCCTCAGACCCTAATAACCACTGTTCGGCTTTCTCTATGATTTGCTTATACTAAGAACCTCATATAAGTGGAATCATGCAATATTTGTTATTTTGTGTCTGACTTATTTTACTTAACATAATGTCTTCTAGGTTTACCCATGTTATAGCATGCATTAGAATTTTATAAGGCTGAATAATATTCAATTGTTTGCATAACACATTTTGTTTATTCATTGACCTATCAATGCACAGTTTGGTTGTTTCTATTTTTGGGCTATTCTGAGTAAGGCTGCTGTGAACATGAGTTTACAAATATCTGTTAGATATAGAGTACCTGCTTTCAATTCTTTTGGTTAAATACTAGAAGTGGAATTGCTGTATTATCTGGTAATTCTATGTTTAGTATTTCTAAGAACCACCATACTGTTTTCCACAGCAGCTGCACCATTTTATTTTATTTTATTATTTTATTTTATTTCCAGCTTTAAGATAGTTGACATGTAATATTGCATAAATTCAAGGTATGCAATGTATTGATTTGACACAATATATAAGTGTGTTACACAATGTATAAGTGTGTCAAATCAATACATTGCATATCTTAAATTTATGCAATATTACATGTCAACTGGTGGCAAAATGATTACCACCGTAGCCTTAGCTAACACCTCCAGCATGTTACATAGTCACCGTGTGTGTGTGTGTGTGTGTGTGTGTGTGTGTGGTAAGAACATTTAAGATCTACTCTCTTGGCAACTTGAAAGTATATAACATACCAGGGGTGCCTCAAAAATGTATAAAAGTGGACACTTTGGTCAATGTTGCTCAAGCAGTAGTTCACCATAATCAGAAGTGTCTGGACATTGATGGTAACCACTTTGAGCTCCTCTTGTAATTGCAGAAGTCGAACATGACTTGTATTCATCTTTTGTTATCAGTATATATTGAGTATTACAATTTTAGTATAGTTTTCCTTTCTTAAAATGTGTATACATTTTTAACACCCTCTGTAGTATTAACTATAATAACCATGCTGTATGTTATATCCCCAGAACTTATTCATATTTCATTGATATTATTCAGCCATGAAAAAAAAGGAAATTCTGCCATTTGTGGCAATATGGATGGATCTTAAGGGTATTATGTGAAGTGAAATAAGTCAGACAGAGAAAGACAAATACTGTATAATGTCACTTATATATGGAATCTAAAAAAAGCCAAACTCATAGATACAGAAAGTAGATGGGTTGCTACCAGGGGATGGAGCTTGGAAAAAAAGGGAAAATGTTGGTCAGAGAGTATAAATTTCCAGTTACAAGACGAATAAGTTGTGAGGATCTAATGTACAGCATAGTGCATATATGTATACATATATAAATAACATGCCATTGGAAAAAATATATAACATCTTTATCCATTCATCCATTGATGGACACTTAGGTTGTTTCCATATATTGGGTATTATGAATAATACTGCAATGAACATGGGAGTGCATATATCTCTTCAATATCCTTTTTGCATTTCCTTCGGATATATACCCAGGAGTGGAATTGCTGAGTCATAAAGTAGTTCTATTTTTAGTTTGGGGGGTACCTCATACTGTTTTCCATAGTGGCTGCACCAATTTACATTCCCATCATCAATGGTACACAAGGGTTTCTTCTTCCCCACATCCTCACCAATACTTATTTCTTGTCTTTTTGATGATTGATATTCTAACAAGTATGAGGTGATCACATGGTTTTGATTTGCATTACCCTACTGATTAGTGATGTCAATCATCTTTTAATGTGCTAATTGACTGTATATATTCTGTGGATAACTGTCTATTCAAGTCCTTTGCCCATTTTTCAATTGAGTTATTTGTTCTTGTCATTGATGAATTGTAAGTGTTGTTTCTATGTTCTGGATATTAATCCCTTATCAGGTATATGATTTGAAATATTTTCTCTACAGTGGTTTCAAGTGTATTTCATTCCATAGTTTTCATAGTAGTTACTCTGGGTATTATAATATACATATGTGACTTATTACAGCCTATTGCTACCAACATTTTACCACCTAAATATATGGAAATCTCACTTGTGTTTAGGTCCCTTACCTCCCACACATTTAGATGTCATTGTCTTGAATATCAGATTGCCTCTTTTTTCAATATTCAAATATTATTTATGGAGCTCATAATTAAAAGGAATATATATATATACCTGTATTTCCGATTTTGATTTTGTTTCTTTTTCCCTTATGCTCCAAGATTCTTTATTTTATTATTTCCTTTCTGTTTAAAGAACTTTCTGTGGCCAGTCTTTAGAGTTGTTTGCTAGTGACAAATTCTTTTAATTTCCCTATGTATAAGAATGTCTTTATTTCCTCTTCATTTCTGAAGAATACTTTTGTTGAATATTGAATTTGCAGTTGGCAGTTTTCTTCTTTCATCATTTGAAAAATATTTTGCCACTTTCTTCTGTATTCCATGGTTTCAAATGTGAAATCTGCTGTTACTCAAATTGGTGTTCTATAAAAACTCTTGTTTGTCTTTGGCTGCCTTCAAATCTTTTCTTTGTTTTTCACATCCAGAAGTTTCATTATAATGTGTCTTGGTGTGTATTTCTTTGTTTTGTTTTTTTTCTGTTTCGGATTTTCTCAGCTCCTTGAATCTGTAGATGTGTGTATTTTACCAGATTCGGGAAGTGTTCAGCCACTGTTTCTTTGAATATTCTTTCAGGCCCACCCACTCTCTTTCTCCTCTCCTTTTGGGAGTCCAGTGATATAAATGTAAGATATTTTGTTACTGACCTAAAGGCCCCTGAAATTTCTGTTTATTTTAGAAATATTATCTTTTCTCTGTTGTTCAAATTGGGTAAATTTAATTGATTTGTTCTCTATCCTCTCTAGTCTTCTTTTGAACCCATCCACCAAGTTTTCTTTTATTATTTCTGTTATTGTTATATTTTTCAATTCTATAATTTCCATTTGGTCATTTTTTATAACATATTTATTTGCTGAAATTTTCTATATTTCCATATGTTCCAAAAGAATATGTAATTGACTGTTGAAACAGTTATTTGATAGCTTTTTAAAATCTTTGTCAGGTAATTCAACCATCTGACTCATCTCATTCTTGGCATCAAGATTGTTCTTTCTCATGTAAATTATGATTTTTTTGTTGTTGTTTTTTTGTTTTTTGTATGACAGGTGGTTTTTTAATTGTATCCTGGACATTTTGTCTGTTAAGTTAGAAGGCCTTTAGTCCTATTATATCTAAATATTTTATAAGTAGCAGTCAGTATAAATTTAATATGCATGTCGTCTTCTACTTTTTTGGGGCCATGGTTCCAATGGCAGTTTATCTTTCAGTGCCTTTCCATTGTTATTTCCGTCTGTTGGGTTTATCTGGGTTTACTGAGGGTTTTTTATTGGTCCCAGTTGGCACTACCTGAAGAAGCTGAATGAGTTTTTTATGGCCGTGCCACTGGATGCCTCTCAGTTAGAAAGGATTGTCTTACGTATGCAGGGATGGAGAAGCTCTCTGGGCTGGGTCACTTTTTGTCAGGTATTAGAGTTTAATGAAGACAAACTTTAATAACAAAATTTGGAAAAAAAATATAAAAATGAGACAAATGTACTGAAAAAGGACACAGAAAAATGCCCACGACAAAATGAGTATCCATAGCATTTTCTAGAGAGAGCCCTACACACTGAACCATCTATGATGGCAATAAAGAAAATAAAAAGAGGCTCCCTCCCTGTCTTTCAGTTCATTGTTTTTGCCTCAGGAGTAGACTGTCTCAGTACTAAGTACTATAAAAGTTAGCATTTTAACAGACAATTTATTGTGATGGCACTGACAATGGAAAGTATGTGCACAATTTACTTCTACTGCCCAATGTAAACCATGAGGAAACCAAAGAAACTAAGTCACAACAAACTTTTTTGGGGGGAACTCTACAATTTACAGTATGTTTTGACATAGATTGGCTAAACTTGTCACCTGTAACATGTTTGCCTCACTGGGTCTTCTAAAGGCACAGTGAGGAATATATGAGGTATGATCAAGAACTATGGTGAATGTTTAAATTAAAAAACAATTACTACAGTAAAAGACACATTGCCATTAATCCTCCTCAAAATACTCCCCCTCATTTTGAACACACTTATCTCATCGTTCTTGCCACTTTCTGAAACAGTTCTGGAAGTCCTGTTTTGTGAATGTCTTTAGTTGTGCTGTCTCGGCTGCCTTGATGTCCTGCATTGATTCAAAATGTTAACCTTTCATTGTCATTTTGACTTTGGGGAAGAGCCAGAAGTAGCACAGTGCCAGATCCAGTAAACAAACTAGATGAGGACACACTGTAAAGTTTTTATTTGGCAGAAATTACCATATACCAGAAAGGATGTGTGACACAGTGCGTTGTCATGATCCATCATGATGATTTACAGCACACTTTAAAACACACCTTCCCTCAACCGTAGCTCACACATGACTGACTGCACCGAACAAGTTGAAACTTGTCACACACTGTTACTAAGGTTAGACCTGCTGCCTCCCATACTGAAGATCCCTGCCTTTCCATTGGATGGCACTCGGCAGCAGCATTCACCACATTTGTTGATCACAACAGAAAGGTTCTGTTTCACACATCACTTCTGATATAAGGCAATTTCTGTCTAATTAAAACATTACTGTGTCCTCATCTAACTTATTCACTGGGTCTGGCACCATGCAACTTCTGGCTGTTCCCCAAAATCAAAATGACCACGAAAGGTAAAATGTTTTGAATCATTTCAGGACATCAAGGCAGCCATGATAGTGCAACTAAAGACACTCATGAAAGAGGACTTCCAGAACTGCTTCAGAAAGGGCAAGAATTATGGGATAAGTGTGTTTGAAGTGAGGGGGAGTACTTTGAGGGAGATTAATGGCAATATGTCTTTTACTGTAATAAATTATTTTTAATTTAGACATTCACTGTATTTCTTGAGCACGACTTGTAGGTATGAATAATAAAAGGTAGTTCAACTACAGCTGCTAACTCACCGTTTATATTTTTCTCCAACAGTTGCCATTCAGGGTGTTTTTGTTGTTGTTGTTTTTAAATGTGAATTTCGGTGTATCTGTCTCTCAAAAGCAGTGAATAAGGAATCCATAATAAATAAAAATATACTTTTGAATAGTGGAGATATATATATATATATATATATATATATATATATATATATATGAAGAGGTATCTTCAATTTAGCATTTATGTAAGTTTGTGAGTGAAGATGGTTATGAATTTGTAACAATAAATTATATATTGTCTTATTATGTCTTCTCATGTGTTCCTGTTGATGGACTTTAGGACAGGATGTTTTAGTGCTATCCTTCAATGGCAGAGTCTTCAGGAGACATGATATCAACCATATCTACTTGATGTACTAATTAGGTAGGTGAGTTAGACTGAAGCATTTACTGTCTTGGAAGACTCTAAAGCATAGTTTTCGATCAGCTCAAAACATAACTATATTTTTTAAAACTGGTTATTACAGATAATGGTGTGCATTGACATTGCAAAATATGATAATTAAAGAATAGGCCTAGTATAGTTCTTTAAACACTGCTTTTGGTTTTCCATTATGAAATAACTTTGGGGTGACTATTTCTATTCCGACTAAAAGCAAACGCACCCAGCCTTTGTGACCAAGGGCTCAATTTCATCACTTTATTATAATAATTATTTGCAAGTAGAAGAGATTGTATATTGATTTATAGGCAAATTCACACTATATTATTGGTATTTCTCTACTCCTGGACAAATTGACATAAAATAAAGTATGCATAATTTAAAAAGACTTAAAATAGATCAATTTCAGAATATTTAACATGGGCTTTGAGATTTCAGTTTATTCACTAAAATATAGCACTAATTCTCAGCAGTTACAGAGAATGATTTTTAATTTTGCAGAGTAAAAGGTAATTTTTTTTTAAAATGAAAGTTTATTGGGGTTACAATTGTTAGTAAAGTTACATAGATTTCAGGTATACAATTCTGTAATACATTATCCATATGTCACATTGTGTGTTCGCCACCCAGAGTCAGTTTTCTTTCCATCACCATATACTAGACCCTGTTTACCCTCTTCTAGAGCACTCCTACCCCTTATCCTCTGATAACACCTAAACTGTTGTCTCTGTATAAGTTTTTGTTCCTTCATTTGTTTGTCTTTTGTTGTTTCCTGTTTTATATACCACATATCAGTGAAATCATATGGTTCTCTACTTTTTCTGTCTGACTTATTTGGCTTAGCATTATAATCTCAAGATCCATCCATATTGTCACAAATGGTACTATTTAATTTTTTCTTATGGCAGAATAGTATTATATTGTGTATATATACCACAACTTCTTTATCCATTCATCTATCGAAGGACATTTTGGTTGTTTCCATGTCTTGGCCACCATAAATAAAGCTGCAATGTACATTGGAACACACATATCTTTATGGATAAATGTTTTCCGAATTTTGGGGTACATACTCAGGAGAGGGATTGCAGGGTCATATGGTAATTCTATTCTTAATTTTTTGAGGAACCTCCATACTACCTTACATAGCTGCTGCACCAGTCTGCATTCCCACCAACAGTGTATGAGGGTTCCTTTTTCTCCACAGCCTCTCCAACACTTGTCACTATTTGTCTTGTTGATGATAGCCATTCTAACTGGGGTGAGGTGATAGCTCATTGTGATTTTTTATTTGCACTTCTCTAATGGTTAGTGATGTTGAGCATTTTTTATATGTCTATTTGCCGTTTGTATGTCCTCTTTAAAGAAATGGCTCTTCAGATCCTCTGCCCATTTTTCAATTGGGTTGTTTGTTTTTTTGTTGTTGAGTTGTATGAATTCCTTATATATTTTTGATATTAGTCACCTATCGGAGGCACTGTTTGCAAAACTCTTCTCCCATTCAGTTGGTTGCCTCTTTATTTTGTTGATGGTTTATTTTGCTGTGCAAAAGCTTTTTAGTTTGATATAGTTCCATTCATTTATTTTAGCTTTTACTTCCCTTACCTTTGGAGTCAAATTCATAAAATGCTCTTTGAACCCGAGGCCCATAAGTTTAGTACCTATGTTTTCTTCTATGCAGTTTGTTGTTTCAAGTTTTATGCTTAAGTCTTTGATCCATTTTGAATTAATTTTGGTACATGGTGACAGATAGCAGTCCAGTTTCGTTCTTTTGCCCGTGGCTTTCCAATTCTCCCAGCACCATTTATTGAAGAGGCTGTCTTTTCTCCATTGTATGTTTTATGCTTCTTTGTCAAAAATTATCTGTTCATATTTATGTGGGTTTAATTCTGGGTTCTCAATTCTATTTCATTGGTCTGTGTGTCTGTCTTTCTGCCAATACCACATTGCTTTATTGTTGTCCTGTAGTACAAGCTAAAGTCAGGGAGTGTGATACCTCCAGCATTGTTCTTTTTTCTTAGGATTGCTTTGGGTATTTGGGGTCTTTTATGGTTCCATACAAATCTCATTACTTTTTGTTCTATTTCTTTAAAAAGAAATTCCACTGGGATTTTGATGGGGATTGCATTAAAACTGTATATTGCTTTGAGTAATACAGCCATTTTAACTACGTTGATTCTTCCAAAACATGAGCACAAAATGTCTTTCCATTTCTTTGTGTCTTCTTCAATTTCTTTTAAAAATATCTTATAGTTTTCAGCATATAGGTCTTTCACATCCCTGGTTAAGTTTATTCCTAAGTGTTTTATTCTTTTTGCTGCAGTTACAAAAGGAATTGCTTTTTTGTTTTTTACTTTTTCTGAGATTTCATTGTTAGTATGTAGGAATGTAAAGGACTTTTGAACATTAATTTTGTAGCTGGCAACTTTACTATATTCATTTATTGTTTCTGGTAGCTTTTTGGTGGCGTCTTAAGAGTTTTCTATTATAGCATCATGTCATCTGCAAAGAGTGACAATTTAACTTCTTCATTCCCAATTGAGATACCTTTCATTTCTTTCTCTTGCCTGATTGCTCTGGGGAGGACTTCCAACAATATGTTGAAAAGCAGAGGTGATTGGGGACAGCCCTGTCGTGTTCCTGAGCATAGAGGAAAGAGGTTCAGTTTTTCACCATTAATTATGAGATTAACTGAGGGTTTGTCATATATGGCCTTTATTATGTTAAGGCATTTTCCTTCTATACCCATTTTATTAAGTGCTTCAATCACAAAGGGACGTTGTATCTTGCCAAACACATTTTCTGCATCAGTTAATACAATCGTATGGTTTTTGTCCTTTATTTTATTTATGTGATGTATCACATTGATGGATTTGCGTATGTTGAACCATCCTTGTGCCCTGGGGATGAACCCCACTTGGTCATGATGAATAATATTTTTAATGCATTGTTGCATTCAATTTGCTTGAATTTTGTTTAGGATTTTTGCATCTGTATCCATTATACATATTGGCCTGCAGTTTTCTTTTTTGTGTTATCCTTACCAGGTTTTGGTATCAGGGTAATGTTGGCCTCATAAAATCAGTTAGGGAGTACTGTCCCTTCTTCAAATTTTTGGAAGTGTTTGAGTCCGACAGGTATTAAATCCTCTTTGAAAGTTTGGTAGAATTCATTAGTGAAGCCTTCTGGTCCTGGACTTTTCCTTTTCGGAAGGTTTCAGATGACTGATTCAATTTCCTTACTGGTGATTGGTCTATTTAAGTTTTCCAGTTCTTCGTGATTCAGCCTAGGAAGGCTATATATTTCTAAGAATTTGTCCATTTCTTCTAGGTTATTGAATTTGGTGGCATATAGTCCTTCACAGTATTCTTGGATAATCCTTTGTATTTCTGTTGCATCCGTGATAACGTCCCCTTTTCATTTCTGATTTTGTTTATGTGTCTTTTCTCTTTTGGTCTTAGTGAGTCTAGCCAAGGGTTTGTCAATTTTATTAATCTTTTCAAAGAACTTTGTCACATTATTTTTTTCTATTGTCTTTTTGTTCTCTATTTCATTTAGTTCTGCTCTGATTTTTATTTCCTTTCTTCTGTTGACCTTCGGTTTCATTTGTTCTTTTTTTTCTAATTCTTTAAGGTGTACTGTGAGGTTATTTATTTGGGATTTTTCTTGATTCTTGAGATAGGCCTGCAATGATATAAATTTCCCTCTTAAAACTGTTTTGCTGCATCCCAAAAATTTTGGTAGGATGTATTTTCATTGTCATTTCTTTCTATATATCTTTTGATTTCTCCTCTTATTTCTTCCTTGACCCAGTCATTCTTTAAAACTATGTTGTTTAATCTCCACATATTTGTGTTTTTTCCTTTCTTTTTACAGTTGATATTCAATTTCAAAGCCTTGTGATCAGAGAATATGCTTGGTATGATTTCAATTTTCTTAAATTTGCTGAGGCTAGTTTTATGTCCCAATATGTGGTCTATCCTTGAGAATGTTCCATGTACACTAGAAAAAAAAAATGTATAGTCTGATATTCTCGGATGAAATGCTCTATAAATGTCAATTATGTCCATTTCATCTAATATGTCAATTAGGGGTGCTATTTCTTTATTTATTTTCTCCTTGGATGATCTATTTACAGCTGTCAATGATGTGTTTAGGTCCCCTAGTATAATTGTGTTTTGGTCAATTTCTCCCTTTAGTTCTGTTAGTAGTTGCTTGGTATATTTTGGTGCTCCCTGATTGGGGGCATCAATATTGATGACTGTTATGTCTTCATGTTGTATAGTCCCCTTTATCATTATGAAATGAATTGTCCATCTTTGTCTCTTGTTACCTTTTTTATCCTGAAGTCTGTTTCATGTGATATCAGTATGGTTACACCTGATTTTCTCTAGATACCATTTGCTTGGAGTATCAATTTCCATGCTTTCACTTTGAGTCTATGTTTGTCCTTGCAGCTGAGATGTGTCTCTTGGATGTAGCCTTTGGTTAGGTTTAGTTTTTTGATCCAATCTGCTACTCTTTGTCTTTTTATTGGTGAGTTCAGTCCATTTATATTTAGGGTAATTATTGATATGTGAGGATTTCCTATCATTCTATCTTTGATTTTCTGGTAAGGCTGTGTCTCCATTGTTTCTTTGCCTTTTTGTGGTTGTCTGTTATTTCTGTGTGATGGTGTTCTATGATTTTTCCCTCTGTTTCTTTTTTCATTATGTTATATATTTCAGTTCTGGATTTTTTTTTGATTTTTTTTTTGAGTGGTTACTATTAAGTTTACGTAAAAGAAAGTTTCATATTTAGCATATTCCGTTTTCTTCAGCATACTTACGTTCTCCATTCCCATATTCAAGTTCAGGCCTTTACTCTCTGCCCTTTTATGTTTTGGTTGCCACAAATTACCCCTATATATGCTGGTTGAATAGCCTCCTTCAGTATTTCTTATAGTGCAGGTCATGTGTTAGAAAATTCCCTCAGCTTCCGTATGTCTGGAAAGGTCTTTATTCCTCCTTCATATCTAAAGGATATCTTTGCTGGATATATTATTCTTGGCTTATAATTTCTGTCTTTCATAAGTTTGAATATTTGATTCCACTCTCTCCTGGCTTGTAGAATTTTGGCTGGAAAATCTGATGATAATCTAATGGGCTTTCCTTTGTAGGTTACCATCTTCTTTTCCCTGGCTTCCTTGAGAATTTTTTCTTTGTCATTAATTTTTGATAGCTTCAATACAATGTGTCTTGGAGAAGGCCTGTTGGGATTGAAGTAATTACGTGTTCTATTTGCGTCTTGGATTTGAGGATCCAGTTCTTTCCACAAGTTCAGGAAGTTCTCATCTACTATCTGTTTGAATATACTCTCTGTTCCCTTCTCTCTTTCTTCTCCTTCTGGTATGCCCATTATTCTTATATTGCTCTTTCTGATGGAGTCAGAAAGTTCTTGTAGAGTTCTTTCATTTCTTTTAAGTCTCCTTCTTCTTCCATTCATGTCATTTCCAGATGTCTATCTTCGATGTCACTGATTCTCGCCCCCAAGTGGTCAACTCTACGAACTAAGCTGGCTATTTCATTCTTCATTTCTTCTGTTGAGTTCTTAATCTCCAGAAATTCTATTTGGTTCTTTTTAAAAATTTCAATCTCTTTGGTAAAATGTTCATGTTGTTCTTTGATTGTGTTTCTTGCTTCGTTAAACTGCCTGTCTGTTTTCTTGCATCTCTTTGACTTTTTTAAGAACTGCAATCTTGAATTCTCTGTCATTTAAGTCACATATTTCCATGTCTTTAAGTTCAGTCTCTGGAGACTTTTCATTTTCTTTCCGAGCTGTCTTATAACCTTAGTTATTCATGGCAATTAATGGTTTATTATTTCTCTTCCAAGACATCTACATGAGTGGGTTCTGAAACAGGTTGATAGAAAGTGGTCTTTCTTTATTTTCCAGTAGGTGTTTGTAGAATGCTTTATTTTCTCTCTGAATGCAACCTTTTATCTCTCTTACACTGTAGTTTTATATTTTCTCTGCACTATTCCAGCTTCTCACACAATGGGGGGATTCCCTGGAAGGCGGGCTTCTCCTCTTTGAACAGGTCTCCTGGGTCACAGTGCACCGCCGCTGTGGGGGGATGTGGAGAGCTTCTGAAGTTCCAAAGCTCTTCCTGCACCAGATTCAGAGCCCGTGTGTTACAGCAGTTCTGTTTACTCCTGCAGGGATCCATCCAGATAGGTGGGCACAAGGTCGGCATGGGTTGTGAGAAGTGGCCCAGAACAATGACGGCGACCACCACCATAGCCAGTCCTGCTTCCACGACTCCTTCCCCTTTGCTGAAACTAGTTGAGCTACAAGTCCATGTCTGCAGACTACAGTTCTCAGAACTCCAAATATTCTGTTCTTTTGATCTGACACTGCTACTGTTCCACTTCTAGCACTGGGCAGGTGGGGGTGGGCGAGTTTGAGAGGGTGCGGAGGGGGAGGCTACGCTCAGTGCCTAAGGTTTCCATTCTCTGCTCAGCAGTGAGGGCTTAAACCTCCGTTTTCAGCCTTCTTCCCTCAGTCTTTTCTCCGAAGTCTCTGCCGTGAGCTTTAGGTTCAGTCGTGTTATAGCCTGTCCCCTCAGCCCCATGGGCCATAAGCAGAGCCCTAGCAGTCCGAGTTCTTCCCTCTCTCACAGGTTCAGTAGTTCCAGAATGCAGCAAACTCAGAACATCAAGCTATGTCTGCATCCTGCACCCACATAGCCCCATCTCCGCACTTTCCCCTTCTCTCCTCCTCCGCTTGCACAATTTGCCCACTTTTAGATGATTTCAATTGTGCACCTCTTAGTCTTGCCTGGCTGCTGCATAGGGAGTCCTTTGTGGAGTTACAGTTTTTCACTTTGTTGTAAATTCCAGGGGAGATTTCAAGAGGCTCACCTCAGGCCACCATTTTTATGATTTCATCTAAAAGGTAAATTTAAAACGCTATGGCATTTGCTTAAATAAGTTTAATTTGAGGGTAAAACACTCTTCTCTAATCTATGTGACTCATACATCATCCTTAAGATCCTTGAGAGCATGGACCTTCCTCCTCCATCTTTCCATTAGTACTACAAAATCCATACTACCCCTATTTATGTGTAATAAATGGCCTTTGATTATATGTACAAAATAGTAAGTATAATGATTAGCTCTTCTGTCTCTGAGACATTATATCTTTGGATCATCCGTATTTCAGGCCAGGTCTTCTTAAATACTTTTTTACCAGTGATCAAATTCAAAGTGATGAAATTCATATAACATTTTATCGTTTAAAAGCTCAGTACATTCTATAAGTACAATAGGTTGTAAAACTCCACGAGGGCAGAAATTTGTTTGTTTGTTTATTTGTTTGTTTTCTTTATAACCTTAACCCTAACACCTACAACAGTATCTGGCATATACCGTGTTTCCCTGAAAATAAGACCTAGCCAGACAATCAGCTCTAATGTGACTTTTTGAGCAAAAATTAATATGAGACCCAGGCTTATTTTACTATAAGATCAGGTCTATAATATAATATAATATAATATAATATAATATAATATAATATAATATAATATAGTATAACACTGGGTCTTATATTAATTTTTGCTCCAAAAGACTCATTAGAGCTGATTGTCTGGCTAGGTCTTATTTTTGGGGAAACATGGTAGTAGCCACTCAATATCTGCTGAATGTATGAGTACATTTTTTAACACACTGTAGAAAAAATAGACAATATAAGCTGCCTTTGTTGTATGGGATGCAGACCCCAGATTTCACATAAAGAAATCTAATTAATGTCCCAGCTCTGCTACTAATTTACTGTGTGATCTCAGGTATGCCACCTAACCTCTCTGTGCCTTTCTTAGATATGAAACAAAGAAACTACTTTTGATGAATGATAAAGTCATGCCCATGTTTAAACGTGTATAATTCACTGATTCATGATTAGCAGCATGCATTTTGGAAGTAGCTAGCTGGAAACAAAGTCACAGTTTGTGGCCATGAAACCGCTGTTGCCAACTGGCATATTAAGGCTTGGAACTAAGAGTTTGGTCTCTGGCTACTAAAAATTTGGCTCTAACAATTAAACTAATCACCAACTTAAAACGGGAGAGGGGTTTTAGTATACATTGCATGGAAAATTGATTTTTAAGAATAAGGAAAGCTAATCTGACACAGAAGAGTTAAGACGTAGCATAATAATAAAAATAACTAGATTTAAATCCTGGCTCCAAAATATTTTGAGACTTTAGGCCAAGTAATTTAATCTCTTTGTGCTTCAATTTTGGCACCTGTAAAATAGGTTAATGATGATATCTAAATGAATAATTTATAAAGTTCCTGGGACATGGTAAACTTGAGCCTTATAGCCAGACTGATATAAAGAAATTTGATAGGTGCGTGAAGATGAATTCATAAAAATAATCTGTGTATTTGGTTTGAGGCAAACACTGAAAAGTGTAATAGTGGGTGAGTGAATAGCTGAGACCAGACCACCTAGATCTGTATTGTAGTACCTCCACTTACCAGAATTAATAATTTGGTCAGTTTGTTAACATTTCTGCATCTCAGTCTTCTTATCTGTAAAATGGTGATAATAAAAACAATCCATGCAATGTGCTTAGAACAATGCTTGTCATACAGTAAGCCCTCAATAAATGGAGCTGTTCTTATTATGTTTCATTAAGTACATTCAGAGGGGGAATAATTGAAAGAGATGTAGAAAGACTATTAGTCCAGTGAATGAGGAAAAAAACAATGGGAATTCAGTAGGACCAAATAGAACATAACAGTCTAGGGGTGATTGGTTTTTGTTTGTTTGTTTTTAACAAAACTACTTATAAATGTATTAAACTTTGAGATTTTAGGAAAGAAAGGCTGTGCAAATGCAAGACTTTGAGAGATCCCACTTAAGTCATTGACAATAAATATTACAGAGTCTCCAATTTAATAATCTTGGGCGATGAACCTTCCTTTTAACATGGAAATCTGCCCCAGGGAAAATGCCTTTTAGTCTTCTGCCACATGGATTAAAAGATACTGCTAAACAGTGCTCTGAAAGTTGTAAATAGATTGTCAGTCTTTTTTGTTACAGGGCAACAGCAGTAATATCACAATGAGTCATTACACACCTTCTGTTCACCAAGGAGCCCCAAACCATCTTGTCTATAGAGAAGTGAGTCAGTGTGGGGGACAGTACCTTATAATTTCAGCACAGAGAGTCTTTTAGTCAAACTCCTGAAGCTGCAAAGTAGCCACAGACAGACTGAGATATAAGGACAGTATGGAAAGAACACAAGTCATATAAACAAAGGCAATCAAATAGAGGCTAACTTCCCAATTAGCACTACATATTTTGTAGTGCATTTTTTTTCTTCTGGTGAGTTTTAAAGAAATATAAAATAAAGCTATATATTTCATTATTGTGAAGCCTTTTTCAGTTGATTAGAAACATTTTTTGGTTATGTCTGAGCACAGCTCATTTTCAAAAATCATGTGCAGCTGTTAAGAAATAGGCCACAACCCATTCTTTCAAGTGGATTGGGATAGAAGGGCCTTCTTAGCAGAGAGTAATCCAAAGTTTCCTCCCTTAACATTATTGTTTCTTACATGTTAAGGTCATTTAGACTCAACAAGTGAGTCTTTAAAATATAAATATCTGTCGAAAGTGTCAAAAGTATCTACATTATTCACACTTTACAGTAAATTACTTTTATCACTGACTTTTCTCTCTTCTCCAACTGAGTATTTGACCTTGAAGGCAGTGGAGTCTGAAATGGAAGAGTAAAATTAAATTAAATTAAAAATCAAATTAAATAAAAAACAGAAGGACTTCTGAGGTGGGTTGGCTCAAATTAGGAACTTTGGTCAGATGTCCAAGGAATTATTTGGGAAAGGAGAAGAAGACGTTAGGACATGTGAGGAGAACAGAAACTAGATTATTTTAGTTTGCAATTACATTAGGATTTTCAGAAGTCCGCAGTCCATTTCTAAATTCCTACATACAGCACTTAAGCTATAAGTTAATAGTGCTTGAAGCACTTGCTAGAGTCTGTGCCAGTTCATTACCACAGGGTGAATGTTAATGAATACATAATTAGCAGGGCCCAGGGCATAATGAAAATGCAGACCACTTGTTCAAAAAGCAGAGCAAAAGTGTTGTTAAATATACGAAAGTATAAAACTGTTTTCTTTCTCCTGCCGTATTTCTTTTCTTATTATTGTGGTTTTTAATTAATGTACTTCTAAGCAAAGAAAAAAGCAAAAGTTTAAATTATTAGCATGAATTTTACTATTCATTTTTATATTGTTCAATGTAAATATAAGAACATTTAAATTGTATGTATTGTCAAAATTATGCAATTTGTATTTAACAGATCATGCATATGTATATCATTTTTACCAGAACAGTGGAAACATGACACAAAATGTACTGCTTATATTTCACTTCTTGATACATGCACATTCTATCAACACTCTCTCCCTTTGGCTTACTGTTGAGTAAGGAAAGATTGAATAAAAAGAACTATGGATTACCCTTTCTTTTTCTTTCAATGTCATCATTTTCAGCATAACTGTGCTAATACAGGTGAAAAATTCAATAAATAAAAGATATGATAGGTGTAGAAACAGAAAAAAAAATCCTTCTTCCCCCCTAGGTTCTTTGACTTGTCTAATAATTAAATTAACATAAGATGAATTAATGACAGAAATGCAAATTTAATTTCTTATGTATGGGAACCCTATAAAAATATGAGGCTCAAAGAAGTGACCAAAGCAGGAAGCTTTTAAACCTTTTAAACAAGAGAACAATACATTTGTGAAAAATTGGCAAGACAAGGGATTTAGGTTTGGGGTAGTAAATTGGTGAAGAAGTAGCAAGGCTTGTTTATACAGTCTTCTTAGCCTAAATTCCCTATCTTTGGTGATAAGGATGGCTCTACACTCCTGGTACAGGGAGGATACCTTTCATATGGTAGATTAATCTTCTTTCAGGGAGACAAAGTAGGGTCAGAGTGTCCTGCTTGTACCAGCTGTTTCTCAAGTCCTTTCAATTCAAAATAATCAATATGGCAAAGTGGCATATTTTGGGGTGACATATTCTGCTCCCCTTCATAGGGTCCCTTGCTCATCTGTGTTTCGTAGCGCTATTACCTTGTGTTGCAAAGTTCAAAACAAATTCTGGTTCCAATAGACAGCATGGCCTCTTGAGACTGTCAGCTTCCCCACTTAGTCATGGACATAAATACTTAACGTCACTCTCACATTGATGCTCACGGAACTCCCAGGAATCATGGGACCACCAGAATTCACCAGGATGTGCACTCTATGCAGACGAGGCAGCAAGGGATATCTGCAGACATGCATGATGTATACCAGCTGCTCACCCACTGCTCCACTATCCCATTGGACTTCATCCACAAAGCACTGGGTCAAATACAAAGTATTAAACAAAGGACCATTCAGAGCATGAGGCCCTGTGCAACTGCCCAGCCCTGCCTTGAAGTTTCTTATACACACATAAGGAGTCAATTAGTAAAGTAGTTTGCAAAGAAAGTGGAAACTGACTAGTCCTTTTTGTTTGTTTGTTTTTGTTTTTGTTTTAATGTGATCTGATGCTGTCTCAGACATATGGAATGTCATAGAATAAATGCAGACCTTGTTCTGAAATTCATTCTTACTCCAAGATCTGCAGGAGTGAGAAGATCAGGAAGCAGATAGTTTAACTTTGTCTTCAAACAAATGCAGTGTCTTATGGACTATGAAATTTGAATAAAATTTTAAGATAAAACAAGCGATTTCAAAGAAATAATGCTTCTTATTAAGCAAAAGATGTAACTGAAAAAACTTAAGAGAAACTATTTGAGTGGGAAGACAATTATAGTGAGAGTTAGGAGGTGTAGGCTAGTCCTGGCTTTGCTAATTGGCTAATTGTGGCCTTAGACAAGCGATTTCATCACTCTGGTCCTCATTAACCTCCTCTATAAAATAGGATTCAAACTTACATGGTTTCTAGTTTAAAATTTGTTGAAGAGGCTTTTATAACTCAAGAAACCCCTTTAAAAGATATAATGGTAGACTTTAAAGAATTCTTTAGAGATTTCCCAGGGCTCCGCAGCGGTGCCTTCAAGCAAATATAGTTCCTCCAATGTATACTAGGAACTATGGTTTGAACAATCATCTTTCCCATTTTCTGCATCTTTTTTATCCTGAAGGACTATGAATCATTGCTAAAAATCCAGAGAGATTTGGGAAAAGTTGAATGACATTTTAGATCCATAAAATTCAGTTCTGTTTCATTTTTTCTTTAGATCATTTAGCTTGTGTGCAAACCAAAATTTACCTCACTACCTGAAAGTTCTATTTTATAATTTATGTAATGCTATTATTAATATTTTATCAGGGGATTATTTTTGCTATATTTTTAAAAGGACTGCCAAAATGTAAAGTATGACTTTTATTATTCTTGCAGAAAATTGATTTTTTTAAACAGAAAGATAGACTCAATCTTATAATATAGTCAATAGAGAAATAAATATTTCAAGCAGGAAACAGAAGGGAATTGAAATATGCTGAGTTCCTATTATGTATCAGGTACTCTGTTTACACATATCATTCTGTTCAACCCCTACATAATCATCTGTGATAGGAGAAAATAAGAATATTACCAATTACCTATGCTAAGCCAGAAAGTCTCCTGGAAGCTTTTATTGCAAACTCCAGCCCAGACTTCTCTGCCACATTCTAGTGTTGTATAATCCAACCACCTGCACAACAAGCCCACTTGGCACTGTTAGCTCAAAATTAATATGGCCAAACTAAGCTCATCCTCTCTTCCCAAAAGCCTTCATTAGCCACAGCCTTTCTCATCTCAAGAGATGGCAGCACACTCTTCCAGTTGCTTAGGCTAGAAACCTTGGAGTCATCTTTGCCTGCTTCTTTTCTTGCCCTCTCCACCTAATCCATCAGACGATCCTTTTGAATCTTGCTTCAAAATAAGCCCAGCATGGATCTGACCATTCCTCACTAGCTCTACCTGAGTCTGAGCCAACATTGCCTGTCTCCAAGAAGATGAACTTTCTACCTGCCTCTATCCTGACCTCCCGTATGGTCTATTCCCAACCAGTAGCCAGGATGAGGCTGTTCAGATATAAGCCATGTTAATTCTAAGCTCAAACTCTTGTGATGGTCCCCATTTCCCTTTTAGAGTAAAAGTTAAAAAGCTTTGAGCCACCCTTGATCCATCCTCCCCTCTACCGCCCCACACCTTCCACTGCTCTCCAATTTTTTTCTTTTACTAATCTCCCCCTCCCTTACTTCACTCTATTCCCAACTTCCTGGCAAATCTAAGAGCAACTGGGCACACTCCCACCTTAAGGCATTAACCTTGGTGGTTCTCTCTGCCTGGAGCACCATTCTCTTGCATGTGACTAACCCCCTCACATCTTTCAAGTTTTGGTCATACTTTTTCAGTCAGATCCCCTTAACAGCCCACATCCTCCAACCCATGCACTTCTGAGCCCTTTTAACTTGGTCTATTTTTCTTAAAACTGTGCCGTGTTTTACCTTCTAAAATACCCTATACTTTATTCCTTCACTGTACTTATTGTTTACTTTCTGTTTATTCATCTTCACAAGAATGAAATTTTTACTGGTTATTCCAAGTATCTACCACAATGCTAGGCATATGACAGTTGCTCAGTACATCTTTGTGGGATGGTGAAGTGAGTGAGTGAGTGAGTGAGTGAGTGAGTGAGTGAGTGAGTGAGTGAATGTTTTAATTTGTTCCTCATACTAATCTGACCAAGGTAAGCTTCCATTTCACAAATAAGAAAATTGAAACTCAAAGAGGCTAGGTTATTTTCACAAATCAAAAACCTTGTAAGTGGCAGAGTTGAGATTAAAAGACTTCTCTGATCTGAATGAACCTTTCCCACTTTATCACACTGCAAAACATGTCTCTATGAAAATATAGGTATTCCATAAAGTGCAGTGCACTTATAGTTTCTATTTCCCTTTCCCCACACTCTCAGCCAATATTTTTAATGAACCTCTTAAAATACTGTAAAGTGACTGGCTTATAGAGAAACTCATATAAAATGAATGATGTGAGGTGTATTAGTTAGGACTGTGGTTCCAGAGTTATAGAAACAAACCAACTTGAGCTAGCTTAAGTCAAAAAATTAATTTAAAAATAAATGATTTTAAAAATTTTTAAGTAGAACCTATCATAAGGATATATGAGCTCATGGAAACCACAGGAAAAAATAAAGAAGTGTGAGCAGGAAGCACGTAAGTTTAGAGAGTTCTTGCTCTATCTTCCATATGTATCTCTTTCACTCTCCTTTCCCCACAGTTTACCAGTGTTTGCTCCCTCTGCTTTTAAGGAACAAGATGACCAACCTCCAATTATAACTCTTTTACCCCAACAAGACTGCAATCTCCTAGTTCCAAATTATAAGCCCTTCTTAGGTGAAGTACCTCCTGGTCCAATCAACAAAGGTCAGAAATGAGGATTCAATGACAAACAAACGATAGAGGACATCTTTGGGGGATTTGGAGTTCCGGTCAGATCCTAGAGAAAGGGGCTGAGCAGATACCACAAATGTAGTTGACTTTTGAAGAACCCAGTGAAATAGTGGATAGCACATTATTGAATCAAACAGCTTAAGTTCAGATTTTTTATTTGGGGAGTGCTTTTCATTTGTTTGCTTGTTTTTGCCTTCTTTTTTTTTTTTTTTTTTTTGTTCTTTCTCAGATATAGGGGCTAAATATCAGTTACTGGGTGATAGAAAGGAGCAGGAGAAAAAGAAGGGACTCTTGGAGTAAGAAAAAGCAAAGCATCATTCCAGAGAATCAGGAATTCTGATTCTCATTTCAATTCTGTCACCAAAGGGCAAATGTCTTGGGCAAGTCAATTCCCTGGTCTCAGTTTCCTTATCTGTGTAATGAGATGATTAAACAAGAATCAGCAGGTTTCCCAACCCGCTGAATCAGGAGAATGAACTGGGGAGAGTTTTCAAATGCAGATCACCCTGACTCTGCCCACAAATATTCTGATTTAATAGGTCTTGCATGAGATTCTATGATTCATATTTGTCAGCAGCTTTCCAGACTATTGTGATGATCAACCATGTTTGGGAACCACTCGCTAGATGACATTTAAGACACCGCCCAGTATTTAAGATGTTTCTTTACATAATTATTTTCTAAGAAAGCACTCTAGTTGTAATAAAATTGATTTCTTATTGTATATCTGGGATTCTTTCTCAGAAATTGCATAATCTTTTCGTTTTGTTTCTACAGTCAGTTAAGAACACTGTCTAGCACAAAATAGATTCTTAAATATTTATGAAGGGATCAATGGTCAGTTCTATATGTTTTAACAATTACCAATTTTCCATTATCCCCTTGAGTAACCGATTCTTCTTCTATGTAGGGGGAAAATCACTCCAGAGTTTGTCTGATTTAGTGGAATATTGAGACTATTTAATGGAATAATCATATATAAAACCAGGGCTTATAATCATAATTATACCTAGTAGCTTTTGATAATTGAATCTCATTTTTATCCTTTATAATATGGACAAATGACATATATGTGGAAATATCATATTGCCAGCATGTTTCAAGTGCTATGAGAATACTTGATATTGTTCTTGCATTTTATCACCCACAGCATTCTGATACTTAGCCAGTCAGCTTTGCAATCTCAAAATATTGCTCATACAAGTTCTGCATAGAACTGTATAAGCCCTGAACTTTGTGAATGTTCAGTCTTCTTTTGGGAAACAAATACACTGTTATAAGTTTCTAAAGGGACTGAACTTTGAGGCAGAGATTCTGGGATGTCGTTCTGCCCTTGTGTCTATTAGCTGAATAAAATTGGGCAAGCCATGTCACCTCTTCTGACCTGTAGCTCTTCTTCTGTAAGATTTCTACATTCATTCAGGCACTATAATTCTTATAAATAATTAGAAGGTTAAAAAAATTACTCATACCAGTATTCTCAATTCTGAATATCATTACATCTGTGCTTAATACTTAGATTTACTATTCTCATTCTCTTCTGACACTATTTTAAAATGTACTTAGGGCCACAGAAGTATTTTACTTAAAAGAAAAGAGAAGTAGAACTCTGTTAATTCCTACACTTTCAACACCAGACTATTTTTGTTCATGACACAAGTTCTTTTCTTTGTGACCTTTCAGAAAGGAAAGTCACATCTCAGCATAAGGCAAGTGATATGATCAGAATTGGTACCCTTCTCATATGTCTGGGCCCAATTAGAAGCTCTATTTTATCACTTTTCTTGAGAAAGCATCATTGATAATAAGGGGAATGGTTTGGCTTAGGCAACAGCAAGTCCCTAGGACTGCACTTGGGAAGATTATGCCATGATTGGTGTCCTCCTTTGATGTCAGAACTACTCCGGAAAGAACAATATTTTTGACACCCTGTTTAGTCACAGCTGCTTAATTGTAGTATCGGTAAAAACAAATAATGCACAGAAAGTAAATACAATAGTGTGTGTAATATATCTTACAAAAATCAAGTGATTGATACTTGCATTTTATTGCTTTTTAAAGTGGATATAATTGCTAATCGTAGGAAAGTAGATTGTAGAATATCAAACCTATTTATTACAGTGACATTTCTTATTGATTTTATTTTCTGAAAAGCATAAAAATACAAATTGTAACATCAGGCAAGAACATGGCCATGAAAATTTTCTATGAAGCTTTATTCTTATGTCATTGAATTTAATGGCTGCCAGATTAGTTCTTAAGAGATCTTCTTAAGTATCTTTTTGTTCAGGCCAGTTATTACATCTAATCATTGCATTTTGTTGTTTCAGAACTGTTGAGCATCACGTGCCAAGAGTGATATCAAGTTTTTAAAAACTGCATAGTTTGTACCTTTTCCTGCCTTAGAAGCAAGAAAAATGGAGAATTGATAATCAAAGGTAAAACAGTCTCCTTTCCTATTATATAAGACATCCCCACAGCTTCCGCTTCAGCTGTCTTCCATGATACAATTTCTTTCTCTCTGTCTCTCTCTCTCTTTTTTTGATAGCATAGTATATTTGAATATTAATATCTCTGGCTTTAATTCCAGATATTTAATAGGCGGTTGAGCTTAAAGACTGATTTTTAACTCCCTAGTTCCCTGTATGGAATCTGAATGAGATGTGTTTTATACATTTAACCTTCATTTTTGTTCATCTACAGTGGTAGATTAGGCAAATACCATTTTCATGACTGTGAATCAAACTGTTGTACTTCAGATTAAGCATGGAATTATGAAAGTAGATGGCATACTGCCAGCTTATGTTTTTTTCTTAGAGTGTTGTACAAATGTTACTGTATCAGCACAGACATACTCAACGTGATCCTCGTGTGCTAAGAAAGGCAATGGAAATACTTGAGGCGATGCTACGATCTCTGCTCCTTTCATTTCTTTATGTACTTTTGGGAAGTAAAAAAAGAAAGCTCTTAATGACATACAAATCAGAAAAACTACATACGTCGAGTCAGATCAGAAGGGGACTGATGTTGCTGCATCTTTGTTTGGTTTGCTTGTGTGAGAGTACAATGTGTGCGTGGTAGATAGTGTAGAGCTGATACCACAGATCAGTTAGAGCATGGAGAGTCAATTAAGGAAGAAGCAAAGACCAAAATAAGGGTGGGTGAATGAGTCCACCACTGTGGACTGGGGGAAATTTATTCCTCTGGGTCCCCCCAAGTGGGAACAGACACCTCCTAGAATTTCTGCCTGAAGGGTGTGCAGCAAGAGGTTTATCAACTGGCTTTCCCCCCTTGGCTGTGAATTGCTCCCAGAGGCATTAACAGCCCCACATTCTGGGCTGTAGTGGTGTCACATGAGGCAGAAAGCAGAAAGACTCTGCTGTCACTGGAGGTACATACTCTAAAGGCCAGAAGAACCAAGCTGGCACAAAATGGTCTGTCTATGCAGCTGTGGCTGAAATCAGAGATGGGCAACAGGGGCGTGATACAGGGAGTCAGAGGCATGTTTTCGTTTCTTTTATACTGTATTTTAAATCATAAAATAAATCACATTCTCTTCCTAAAGAACTATACCCAAGAAGATGTTTTGTGTTTTAAAGGAATTAAAGAGTGATACCCAATTGTCATAGAACTAGAGTGAACTGTTTCAAAACTAATTTCCTCATTAATAAATTGTCCATTTCAGAGTGAGAAGACTATCTTGGTCCACCCATACATTTGAGGCACTATATAATAAAATTTGAAGTATAACTAAAATGTTGGAATAGAGATAATATAATAACATTTCATGATAACTATACTTATCATTAACTGTATATTTTATATACAGGAAAGTGTGAATATACAAACATATGTATAATTACTTTCTTTCCTATTTGATACTAACCCAGTTAGCAGTGTCATTTTTGTGAAATGTGTGACTTAAATTTGTATGTTGGAGCATAACCTGGCATGAATGATCAGCCAGCAAAATAGATTTAACACATTAAAGAGAATCAGGATTGTTTGTTTGTTTTTGACATAAGGACTCTTAACAGATTAAAATAAAGTCAGGTAAAGGCTTCTGTTGTGTTGTGACCTAGAAGATCATATTTTCAGAGGAGGAATGTAATTGGTGAACTCTCTAAGGAGCAGCTGTTAAAACAAATAACATTTAAATATTAAAGAATGCACATTAGCATGCACATTCCTACTGAAGGAAATGAAAGTGGAGGGGGAAAGGAGAAAGGGCAACAGAAAAATGTAGGACAGGGAAACCAGGGAAATGGCAGCTGGCAAGGCGGAAATAACAAAGAGGACAGAATCAAACTATGAGATGAAGAGAATCGCTGACAGTGGAGAGTATCTCTTAGAGCAAACCACATGCTGAGTACAGAATGCAAACCAAGTGAGCAGTCCCTGTTAATTTGAGGCATGACAAATTCCTAAATTATCAAAGAAAATGTAAATGACTATATCTTCTCACCTGAACAATGCAATTGCCTCTATGGTCTCATTTCGCTCTAAAGTCTTAATAAATAAAAATTCTGATTGTGTCTGCTCTTTGCTCAGAAACTATTCCCTGATTCACCAATTCATCATTGTCCAAACTTCTTAATAGACATGTAAAACCTGCCACTCGAAGTTTTCAGATTTATTTCTTATTCCTTGACTTTATCACCAGTGGTCTGGACTTGTCTAGTAATGCATATTCCGTGGTTTGTATCAAGTCTTCCAAGTGATTTTGATGCATTTTGGTTTACATACATAGATTGGCCTGGGATGAGGCCCAAGACTTTGCATTTCTAATAATTTCCTGGGTGATACTGATGCTGCTGGTGCAGACATTACCTTGAGAAGCGCTGTGTAAAACAAATGACCCAGGCTGGCAATAGGAGCTCTACATTGCACTTTGAGTCAAAGTAAATGGGCTGCAGTAAAAGGGCTCACTTGCTACCCTCACCATTGTGGGTGGTGTACTAGTTTAAGGACAGGGTCTGAGGCTTCTTGTCAACTACCAACTGATTATCATAAAATCCCCAATAATAAGGCTTTTGATATGTCTTATATCCCCTGTTGTGATATAGACTTTGTACATTCATAAATATTAGTTGGATGGATGGATGGATGGATGGATGGATGGATGGATGGATGGATGGATGGGAGAGAGGGAAGACAGATGGACAGGTTTGGCAACCAAGGGTTGGTTTAAGAAAGAAACTTAACTCCTTACATAGAAACCACTCTGGCATATGCCATTAAAGAAAAACTAATTTCCTTAACATGAAAACCTCCTTATTTTACAAGACCATACTTAATATACAAGACATTTTATTAGATGGAATAACTGTGATTCAGAGCCTCAGTGTCTGGTTATCAATAATATTGTGCTTTTTAATAAGCGGTCTTTCTCGGAGGAATTTTGGCTATTTGATTGAGTACAACAGAGGGCAAATGCCATTTATATCAAGACAAATTGTACATTTCACTTTATAAAAGAGCCTCTGGGTATATAAAATCAGGAAATCACATGTATTTAATAAATTCCTTTGCAAATGTCTCTTCCTTGAGTTTAAATTTTGCAGCTGCAGCATAATTTGAATGTTTATTCACATTTAGGACAATTGTGCTTTCCGGTTTTTTGCTTTCTTGCATTCAAATGTGTTCACATATCAATGTTGCACATTTTCTCTCTGCATCTTTTGTCTGCATACAGCATCCCGTGATTGGCTTGGTAAATTTATCCTACTTTTCTTGCTAAAATAACTGTTCCTGCTGTCTGTTTTCTGCCTACTCTTTGATTTATTCCAGAAATTGGGCTCAGTGCCTACTTTTAGAACTCAGTGTGAAATTTGTTCTGTATGTTTTTAAACCAAGTTCCCACATATATTTTGTGTTATGTGTTCTATAGTGGCATGAAGTTCAAAATGCACCCTTGAAAAAGCTTATTATGTTTATGTTTGGCATAAATAATTACAATGGACAATAACATGAATCCTGAAAATTTATTTTTTAAAATTTATTTCATAATTCACTTTAACAGTAGAAAATTAAAATTTTCATGTCATATTATGGTATACGTAAAGTTAAGCTTAAAGAAAAAGTCCTAGTTCCAACTTTGTTATTACTTTGATGTATGTCCTTGGCTGAGTCCTTAAGCCTCAGGCACCTCCATTGTGAAAAGAAGGATTTAGGATAAATGTCTCTGGGGATTCATGCTAGTGGATTATCTATCAATCTCAGGATGCATATTATATGAAATGCTACTTAAAATCAGGCATAGAAGTATGTGTGTCAATCAATTGACTTAATGGCACATACAAGTATTTGACAGTATAGTTCACAGAGCAGTGTTTTTAATACAGAAAGATCTGAGTTCAAAACCTAACTCTCACTTACGAACAGTATAAGCTGGGAGAATTTACTGAACCACTCTATGTACCTTAGTATGTTCATCTGTAAAATGGGGGGTGAAGAGGGCCGTATTATTGTTACCTGCAGGATTGCTTTAAAGACTAGAGATAATCTACAATATATCTAGCACTATATGCTCATATGCTGAACATATTTAGTTCTAAAGACCTGTATAAACCATGAAGCTGACCAGAACCCAAACCATGGTTTTAGAGGTTAATGGAGATTACATTTTTCTTTGCCAATATAATTCCATAAGGCTAAGAAATATTTATTTGAGACTCTAAAAGATGAACACAGTTTAGAAAATGTATCCATAATTTAGTCATCTGAGATTTACAAGATTAATGGGAAAAATCAACATATTTTTCATCTAGACAAGTTATTTGGTTCTACACATTGTCAGTGATTACACAGAGCAAGCAAGGCTCTTTTCTTCAAGAATGACTCCTTCAATGTCAAAACGTAGTTTGCAAAGTGCATCCTGTCTTCTGTCTTGTTATGTAGACACAGTTTGGGCAGAAATTAAAATGATGATTCTTCAAGACATAAGTTTAGCCTGAATAAATGTTCCTACACTCTTTATATCTAATTCCTGTAAGTTCAAAGGTGGTTCTTTCTTGTCCTCTAAAAAGTTACTTTTATAGTCAATTTGCCTGAAGCAGCTTTATACCCAGAGACAAAAGAAATCAAATGTTGGTCAATAGACGATTCATTTACTACAGGATTCCTAGAAACATTGAATTTTTTTTCTGCTCTTTTATGTGTTTTTGAGGTTGAATTGTCACTTTGTTATTTGTTAACCCCAGGACTTTCTCAGCAGAAATTCAGAGCTGCCTGCTTAACAGGAGGAGATCAATAACGTTTGGGGGTAATATTTCATTTTATTTTAATTTTAGCAGAGGATTTAACCCTGTTGGGTTTTATCTATTTCAATATTTTATAAATCCTATGCAAGTTAATGTGTTTTGAGGAAAAACTTACTATTTTATTCTTCTGTACTTTTTATGTCAGAAATAATTTGGGAGCTATGAACTACTGGTAGTGTTTGAGTATCTTGATTATTTTATATATCTGTAAGATAACTAAAATCTACTTGTGGAATGTTTCATTTATTTGTCATGTTTCAGAGAGATCACCGTGAAGCTGAAAATTATACTGATGAGGTTGTTTCAAGCCCTAGGAGATTCATTCTCTCTCGCTCTCTTTCACGCTCTCTCTCTCTCTGGGTTGTTTACTTAAACAACACAGTCTTTCACAGTAGCACAGTTATTTCTACATAGATCAATTATTACTGAAATTGGCATTTTTTATGAAGTGACCTATTAAGTACGCTCTGCAAGAAACATAAATATTTTTGTTGTATGATAGAATAATTTCTTTATAAAACACAGTATAATAGAGTTTACTATAACTCACATTGTTTGAGCATTTGTTGACATTGTAAGAATACCTAAGGATATTTACTAGGTAGTAAAAGGATGCAGCTTGATAAGAATTATAAGTAAAAAAGAAAAGAAGGAAAGGCTTGTTGGCCAGGTTTATTTTATTCTTGCTGTATTTTCATCATGTGCTAGAAATTTTCACCTAAAATATCTTGTTTATATAAAAACTAAGTTTAGGGGAAAGATGATATCATTTTAAACAACCAGCATTAGTGCTGGGATTATTTACCATCCCAATATAATCTGAGAATTATAAATGAGGGTACAAATTTGACAAAGTAATTGCAATGAGAAAGTGCCTATCTCTGGCACTTCAAATATTTGAGGTCTTTGTTGGTATTTATTCATGATTAAGAACATAATAGTAAGTATGTATTAAATACTTAGGAATGTGTCACTGTAGGGAAGGCACAATTTTATATTTACCTTCTTAGGGTCTTTGGCTGGGCTTGAGAATTAAATTGACATAAAACAGATTAACAGGAGAAAAGCACACAAATTTATTTAATGTATATTTTCTTGTATCAGCTGTATTTCAAGTGCCCTTGGCTCAAAATAATCCGTACACCAAAGTGACATATTTAGGAACAGTGTATTCTGCCTCCCTTCACTAGGAATTGTTTTAAGCACTTTACCTAAATTACCTCACTTAATCCTTAATATAATCTATGAGAAAATTTTATACAATTACTAGGAGAAATTGTCAAATCTACCATCATAGTAACAGATTCCAAGCAAAAAAAAAAATTAATTGAAGATGTGGAAAATATGAACAACATACTAGCAACCTTCATTTAGTGGTCATGTATAAACTTCTTCCACAATTGGAGAATACCAATTCTTCTCAAGTGCGTACGCAATATTTTTAAATTATGTACTGAGCCATAAATTAATTCTGAAATATACTGTCCATGTCACAGATGAAGAAGCTGAGATATGCAAAAGCTAAATAACTTTCCGAAGAACACAGAGCTAGTATGTGGCAGAGTAGGGCACAATCCTGACAGTCTGCCTTCAGAGCCAGTCAACTACTGCAGTATCTGTCCATATTTGTTGTCTTCCAGGTGGAAAGAAAAGAGCTGATCTTTAAGAGATAATTTAAACTAATATACCAAGAAAAAGGGATAGAAATTAAATCTAATTTGTTAGATTATATTTTGACACAAAGATGTTGCCAAGTTTAGATTGACCAATTGGAATGTTATGTGACCTATGATGCTAGAATTAGAGTAAAATAATTTAAACCATAAATAAAAAGTAGATTTAAATAATTGCTAAGTGTTTAAATAGCAAAAGCAAAGCAAAAATGGCATAGTTTGAATTATTACCTTAAATTAATTCCCTTTAATAACTCAGACCTGAATTATTAATCATGTTTAGGACCTATGTATTAAATAGAAAGACATCCATTGGTGTTTCACAAGCACATCAAACTCATTATTTCCAAAACTAAACTCATAAATGCCCCCTCCCATCTGCTCCTGCCTCCTCTGCTGTCCCCATCTATGTCACCACTACCCACACACCCAGTTGCTTAAATTGGAAACCTGGGAATCATCTGTGAAATCTCTTTGTGCATCCCCCCCAAAAACTTTGGTAAATTTGAATGAATTTGTTGAATGAAGTGCCATACCGTGTTTCTCTGAAAATAAGACCTAGCCAGACAATCAGCTCTAATGAGTCTTTTGTAGCAAAAATTAATATAAGACCCGGTATTGTATTGTATTATATTATATTATATTATATTATATTATATTATATTATATTATATTATATTATAATGTTATATTATATCATAAGACCTGGTCTTATATTATAGTAAAATAAGCCTGGATCTTATATTAATTTTTGCTTCAAAAGACGCATCAGAGCTGATTGTCCAGCTAGGTCTTATTTTCAGGAAAACACAGTACTACCTATCTAATATTTTAATGCCCAACTAGTTGGATGATTACAGTCAGTGAGAGTGTGGAGATCAGACATTATGCTCTGCTGATGTTTTCTAATGTGTTTGGTTTCTGGCCACACTATTTTCAGTTCCCATGTATGGTTTTGTTGTTGTTTGCATTTTGTTGTTAGCACTGGTGTTGGTGTTGAATGTAAATAGATTCATGGAAGACCCATTGTAGAACAGCTGAGATGTTTTCTCTTCTCCCTGAAGATATTATATATGTTGACAAGTACTGTGTTTTGCCTTTGGCACACATACCCTCTCAGCAGTATTAGCCTCTTTAATTATATCCCCTGGGAAAAAAATTGGTTTCCGTGGAATGCGGCTTTCCTAATCAAAGACTTCCTGGGTCTTAAGCAATAAGAAACTCAAATGTTTGTAACTGAAACTTGCAGTGGGGCTTAATTGGGCATATATTTTAATTTCTTTTGAGGATCAAAAACTGTAAATGTTACACATGAGAAAATATTTCATGAGGGATACAAGGAAGCTTTCACATATTTGATCTATTTTTATTTACGAGAAATAACTGGTAAAGAACATATGCATTGATATTAAAAACTTGAATAATTTGTCTCTTCTTAGACTTTTAAATCATTGCTTCTTTCCTGATATTTTCTTTATCATTTTGGTTAACTCAAACCTATTTCTAGGTATGGACAATTGTGCATAGTTAGAATATGGAGGAAGGTGCCTTGGGCAGGTAAACTGGGATCCTGAGTTCCAATAGGATTTTAACTTTTAGGTGAATCTTGCCCCCAATCTCCCACCCCAGGGAGACAGTTATCAGAAAAATTATAGGTTGAATTCCAGGGAAGATCTTCATTTAGGGGGCAGGAGAAGAAAATGGAATTAGCTGGGAAGTTTAAAGAAAACCAGAGCTGGGAAATAGTTAAAACATTTAAAAATAGATTTTATTCAGTGCTATTGCAATAGGTAAAAAGAGACCTCAGTATACAACTGGCCTCAATTCCAAATACATCATGGACAAATAGAGATATATAGCCAAGGAACGGGTTCGTGGGTGGAAATTACTAAGAGGTTGCATCAAAAGTAAGAGGATATTCTGGTTAAACAGACCTAACAGGATTCTTGCTGAAGGCAGATCAGGGTGATCAGATACCAAAGAGTGGGGGTTGAAGGATTTGATCAGATATAAAGAATGGTCAGTTATAAAAGGTGGGGGTTTTCTCTAAAGTGACTTAGTAAGATTCTTGCTACAACTGGGTGATGCAAGTTCAACAAAACAGAAACTGAGCCTAAGGTGGAGGCCTGTAGGGCCTAAAGAAGCCTGATTAAAAGTAGTCAGGGAGAGTCTTTGTAAAAAGGTTGCAAAGAGAACCAGGAGAATGGAGATCTTTCTTGTCATGAAGGCTAGAAAGAAAGTTCCAGGGTTTCGACTAGCAAATTGAATTAACATGGTCATGTCATAATTCTAAATTTAGCAATTTCTTTCAAATATGGCATCTATTTTATAAGTTTATGAAGTTTATAAATTTATAAGTCTTGAAATTATAAATTCAGTCATCCCATCTTACCTATCTGACACCTCCATTAAAAAAAAATAGACCACCACTATCTCAATGTCAAAATCTTGGGATCATCCTTGACTCTTCTGTCACTCCCTTCCTATCTATCAGCCCCTCACTTGGTTTTGGTTGTTTTTCCCCCAGTGCTTTCAAATCCCACTCTTTCTAACATCTTCTCCACAATCATCCTAGTTCAGGCCCTCACTGCCTCACACATCAGCTGCTGCAATAGCACCCTAACCTTGTTTGTACCACAGGCTAACCTATTTCCAGAATTCCATTTTGTAAGCCCTCCTTATATTAACCTCCCCAAAATACCATTTCTACTATGTTTTTAATAGTTAGTGTTTGTTGAGTTCTTATGTACCAGACACTACGCTAAGTGTGCTATTTCATTAAATTCCTATAAATAATTTTAAGAAGTGCTATTATTCCTACACTGCAAATGAAAAAAAATTCTGTAGAGAGTTTGAATAACATGCCCAAGGGCATCACAACTAAGTAGAAAAGTCTGTCTCTAAAACCTGAGCCTTGAACTGTTGTTGCATAGTATCTTCTGTGGCCATGTATAAAAAAGACAATGGTGACCAGATGCTAGGAGCTAGAGCTGGGTAAACTATGGTCGGAGAGGGAGAGATTCCATTGATCTCACCCAATGGGAAAAGGTTTATTCAAAATTTTTAATCTAGGTATGGAGAGAAATGTGATCAAATGGTGAATGGATTTGAGGGATTAGAATCTGGGGAGATCTTTGCGTCTTGTGTCTCTTCCCCTTCATGAGCCCTGTCATGAGTCCTCGCCTTATAGCATATGCTGTCCTCTCTGCATGACATGGTCTTACTGAATTTCTCTGCCTCACCAATCTCCTTCTAGACACTTACTCTTCCGAAATCACCTTCTTGGAGGAGTGAGTCTTTCCTCCATACCCTGACAGCTTCTACTCAAAGCCCTTAGGGTGCTGAGAACCTGTCATGTTGCATATTGTATATTGATTCACATTTGATTCTCACAAAATCTTGTTGTGACTCAGAATTATGTGACTTGGCTCTCTAGATTTTATCTGGATCATCTTTGTGTTACAAATGCCTGGTGCCTAGTAAATGCTCAAAAAATGTGTAATGAGTACATCAGTTATCTTTATCTGTTTATATATATATATTTATTTTATTAAAAAGATTTAGAACAGGAATGATCTTTTTCATGCTTTTGTATCCCTCTTAATACATAGTAAAGTGTATTACACATGTATTACAAATATAAGTACTTGATTTATTTATCTTAACACTTCTTCATTTTATGTTGTTTTCCTCATTTCATTTTTTTAATGCAAGATACTTAGAGTAGAATTTTAAATGAGTATTGTCTTGCCAGAAATTAGTATAACACCAAGCTCTCTTGGAAGGCTATTTCTGCCCTAGAATTACAAGATGTTTATATACTAGATAGCTGTTGTACTTGGTTGAATGAAATAGAGGAGGAAATAATATTATCAACTTTTATTGAATCTTGATTATGTAACAGGCAATATGCCATGCACTTTGCAGATAATATATAATTTTATCCTCATAATATTCTATGGAGTAGGTATTATTTTTGCCCCCATTTTACCAATGAGCAAGGAAGGAACAGAAGGTTAAGTAATTTCCCAAGGTCACATAGCTAGTAAGTGGCAGAGCTGGAATTTGAACCCAGGCACCATGGCTCAGAGTCTATGTTCATTCACTCAGTTAATAAGTATTTTATACCCTAGTATATATCAGGCATGATCTTAGGCTCTAATAGGTGGTCAGTGAATGTATACTTAATGATATTAATATACGAGGTCTAGTCAAGGGTATTCACTGATGTATTAAAAAGTATGATTATTATTTAGTGGTGATCGACTCATTTCAGTGGAAAAAAAAAATGATTTGTCTGAAGCATCCATTCTTAGTTTTCAAATGTTACATGCTGTACCAGTTCACCCTCAATTAAAAGAAAGCAAAGTGATTAAGAAATAGTCAATTATTGTTCAAGCTGCCAAACTTCAGGAATTAGCATTCTACAATTTGCAAAAATGTTAAGCCAGGAAAAATAAGTCATAAAACACCATTTCAACTGCTTGTGAAATTCTGCCAGATATTAGTAATTGTATTATAATTTAAATTTTGGAATCATAAAATTATAGAGTTGGATGACAACTTCAGGATCATCTGTGCCAACTTTCTACTTAGTGCCAGTGTTCACACACATTTTAAAAATAAGAGCTTTGACAAATATTCCTCTAACATTTTCATAGAGACAATAGAAACAGTTAATGGAATTTTTTACACTATGACATAACTTTGTGCTTGTGGCTAATAAAATAGTAGAATATCTAGCCAATCCAGTCCAGCAGGGTCTTTCCTATGTCTACATTTTAGGACTCTGCTTGACACTTAGGAGCTGTTCCTTTAGATACTATTTTACACTGTCCCCTAGTCCTCTAAAGCAAGGGTCAGCAAACTTGATCCCATTGGCCAAATCTGGCCCATCTCTTGTTAGTATAAATAAAAGTTTACAAGAGCACAGCCACACCTGTTTTTTAATGTATTGTCTGTGTCTGCTTTTGTACCAGAAAAGCAGAGCTAGGTAGTTGGGACAAAAACTGCATGGCCTACAAAGCCTAAAATATTACTATCTGGCCCTTTGAAAACACACTTGACAACCTCTGCTCTAAAGTATTGCAGACCTTTATATATTTTATTTTTAAATCTCATTATTTCTTATTTCGTTCATCATGTGGGATAAAATGATTGTGGTAGACTGAACATAAACATGAGGAGCCTGCACGCGATTGGACTTTCTTCTCATAATGGCTAGTAAGTAATCTCTCTCTCTCTCTCTCTCTCTCTCTCTCTCTCTCTCTCTCTCTCTCTCACACACACACACACACACACACACACACACACACACACACACACACACACACACACACACACAGTGATTTTTCCTGAAGCTGATAAACCGGGCACAATAATGGTCTTTGTTTCTTCTGTGCAGAGTCTAAATGTCTGCAGTTGCCCTGTACAAATGACATAGTTGCATAATATATTGCTGAAAAACAAAGGATACTGTGATGATCATTTAAAGACATAATATCACATATGTTTATGACTGATTTTTAATAGCATTAGATACAAATAAGATTGGAATAAGGATTATTTTCAATAAATCTTTCTCCATGTGGCAGCTTCCATCTCACCCCCTTCCCATGATCCCTCCAGGGGCTACCTCCTCACCAAAGAAGGTGGACAGTTTTCTTACAGTTTTTCTTTCAAAAAGCCAACTTCTTGTTATAGTGTCCCCTTGCCTAGAGACTGTTTGGTCTTTTTCGTTCCTCCATGTTCTCCTTTAGTGAGTGGTTTTATCCTTCTGAGAGATTGCCTTTAAAAAGTTTCTGTGATATCTGTGTATCTGGGTTTCTATGATTTAAAAATAAAAACTCTTTCAGCACCATATGCAACCACTGGCAGAGTAATGAGGTTGCTGCTGTGAGGTTGCACAACAAACTTGTGGCAGGTCAGGGAGAAGCCATTTTATGGTTTTAAGCAGCTTATATATCCTTAAAAGTATCTTTCGAGAAGAAAGGCGTACCTGTTTTTTTAGAACTATAAATGCATCGCCAAAATCTATAGATACATATGAATATGCAATATATATTTATACTGTATGTGTATATATATGTATAAATATAAATATATAAATATAAATATATATAAATATATATATACACACACACACACACATACATATATTACATTTGAACAACTATATAACCAAAACAAATAGTTTTGGAGATGTTTACAAATATGTTATGCAAATACTTTATGTATTTGTGCAGACTTGAACAGGTTAGCCCTGAGCTGACTTTTTTATGAGTTTTGTTTTTGCAGAGATGTGATCATAGAAGTTGTCCCTTTATAATTGTGAGCAAATGAGTTTGTACACAGCTGAGATTCCTATTGCAATGTCTGCATTTAAAGGCAGTACAAAGTCAGCTCTGAGACAAAGTGTTTAATAATGGTAGAGAGATCTGTGATATCTATCTTTGCAATGGCTTTTATTTATTTTTTAATATGGCTCCCCACCCCCACACATAGGAGGATTCACTTCAAAAAATTACAGCTGTGTCCCTGCTCGGTGCGCTATCTTGGCCAGGTGCTTCTAATTGCAGGCTTCCGTCTAGAAGCCTGAGCCCAGCTGTGCTGGGATTGATTCCTGCCACACAGGAAACTGAGAGAAGTCTGAACTAGGTCAGAAAACTGCCTCACTCATCTAGTCTTACCCACTCTGGCTTGTGCCCTTGTTTCCTTCTTGGCTGCTGCCTTCTCCCTTAGTCTCTGTGGTTCTGTGGTCCTGTGGTTCCAGTCACTCTGGCCCTGTGGAGGTTGTAGCAACCATGTATGGGCTCAGCTCCATGCTCTGACTTTTGGACAAGTGCTTGGCCCCAGACCAAGTCATAAACAGGAGTAAATATCTGGCCAAGAAACAAGTTACTCTGTATCTAGTCTCACTGTCTTACCAACTTATACCTAATTCCTTCAGTGTCCCTCAGTTTTCCCTGTGATTAGAGAGTTCATTATCTTGGAATTGTCAATCCATTTTTAAAATTTTTTTTTTTTTTTGAGTCCACAGCTCAGCTTTCCTGGGGTTATCACACGTCCATGTAAATCTGCCTCTTGAATCTCCATTATTCCAGCCTTATTTCTGCACAGCTAGATAGGGTGTCTGGGTCTTTTGCTAATAGAGTTTGGGTCTCTGTAATCCATTGCAACACAATTTTAGACCAGCCTGTTGTCCCTAATGACTGGAATGCTCCTTTCTTTGGTCTGGCCAGTTGCTCACATCTGTTATGATTCAGCTCATGTATCAACTCATGAAGCCTTCTCTGGCCTCCACCCACTGCTAAATGCTCTTTCACTGTGCTCTCCTGATGGGTTGTGCATATTTCAAACATATGCGTTGATTTATATTATGATTATCCATTCATATATCTGTCACCTCCTCCCACACACATACTGGTCTGTGTGTCTCCTGGTGCATGGTACAAGTATGTGCTTTTTAAATGTTCCTTGAGTAAATGAATGAATCTTCAGACTTGTGTTCCTATGTGCTAAGTGTACATAAAAAAATAAAAATAAAAATAAAATAAAAACTGACCCTTTGCTTCACTCCAATACATATATACTGACCTCCAAGCTTCATCCAACTACTAGCCTTCACGGGCCATTATCAGTACTTAAGCTGTGACATTTGACCACCAACCTGGACTGCATACTTGCTTGGTGCCCTATGATCTGTTCCCCTTGTGCTTTGTCTTGCCCATTAATGCTGGCCAGTAGTGGATGGTCTCCAGCAAGGTCCACTGAAGTTTTTACTGCAGTTGACAATGGCTAAAAGCCTGGGGCAGATGCTATTTCTGTCTCAGGCTGGGAAATAATCAATATCAAGACAATGTGACTCTCATGAACTCTGTACCCTTGAAAGAACATGCCAAACACTTAAACATGAAAATAAAAAGTATTGAATGAATCTCCTTTAATGGTGATTAACCAGATAGCAAAGTATTTTATGGTGAAGGTCTGAAAATTCAAGGTCATTATTTCAAAGTGAGCAAATGGTGTCAACCAAGACCCAGGCTCTGCCCGGGGTCAAAAGCTCTTTTGAACCTTGTGAGCCAGAGGCCCTGCTCTGCCATTGTTTGTAGATCTGGAGCCCAAAACACTAGTGATCTTCCTTTCCTCAACTACACCAAAGTTCAAAATTCTAAGCTATTTATAGTTGGTGAGAGATATAATTGCTTTTAGAGACAGTATTCAAACATTTTTTCCCAATAATAGTACATATTGATAATATTCTTTTGGGGAACAAAATCAACCCACACATTGTCATCAGAAATCTGCCTTATATATAGCATTCTATTGGGATTTTGCCCAACATCTCTGTGAGAAGTTGTGCAAAAAGTACAACAGTAGATTAAAAAGCAGAAACAGCATTTCTAAGTGCTCTGCCCACTTGGGCACTTAAGATTATTTGAGGATATTAGGTAAGCAGTACTTAAGATTATCATTTTTGATATGTTCCTGCAAGAGCATTTTTTCTCTCCTGAATTATGAGTATATTCTAATAAAATATAGCCATCTTTTCTTTCCTCCATTTCAGAGATTCTGCCCTTGCTGTTTCTTCTGCCTGGAATATTCTCACAGTCAATTCCTTCTCATTCTCAAGCCTCAGATTGTCTTCAAGAAAGCCTTCCTTAGTGGCCCTAACTAAAGTGCTCCAGTCTCCAGCCCACCCCTGCTTTAGACACATTCTATCACATAAACCTGCTTACTTCTTTCATAAAACTTATCATAACCAGAAATCTTCCTGTTTCTTCACTCATTATCTGTCTATTTGCACCTTCTCCAGTCAATGCCATTATGTGGAATGTGAGTTTTGAGGATGGGGAGCATGTTTATCTTGTTCTCTGCTGTATCCCCAGTTTCTATCAAAGTTCCCAGCCTATTGTACGCATTCAATATATATTTGTTGCATAAATAAATGAAATAGAACTAATGGGGGAATAAGGTAAGAGAAGGAGGGAAAGAGACAGACAGAGAAAGAGATGAAGGAAAGAGGGAAGGCAGGCATGAGGAGTGAGTAGTTTGAATTTGGAAGAAACGAAACCTGTGAAAATGGTGGCCAATTACTCTGCCATTTTTTTATCTCTTTTATCAGGAGAAATCTTCAGACCTCCGTAGCTACTTTGAACATACATTTCATTCTTACCTATCTATCATTGCTCAACTGACACTGCAGATTTTATAATTGCCAGTTATCTCACAGTGATTCACTTCAAGATTAAGCTGTGGACAATGGTTATGAAAAGTGAAGAGGGAAGTGAAATTCTCCTTTCATATTGGCTTTCTGTCATGACATGGATTACATACAGAGCCTGTATTGTCTAGATTGTTTCCTTTGCGATGTAGGATTTAATTTAGCCTTTCTACCAGTCAGTGATGCAATCTGATGACCTGTAACAATTTAATTTGGCACTCTGATATATTTAGTAGCAGTTCACTACTCTTTTTAACAGTGGCTAACACAGTATGAACAGCTAGGGGCTTAACTTTAATGATGTTTTTCAAACAAGTGATGGTTTTTAAAGGCTCTTAAAAATAGCATATAGTTAATCTTCATTAGTTTTCATTCAAGGTAAATATTCATTTTCAAGATAGTGATTGTATTGAAGAGAATCCTTCAATTAAATATGAACTATAATTCAGCACATTCCTTTTTATTAATTCAGCCAGCCCCCCCTGCTGTCAAAGGATTTTTTTTTAATTTTTGATAGCTTTTTTTACCTTAAAATTAAGTCATTGTATCAAATAAAGAATAGGTGTATATGTCAAGTATATTCACCAGCGAGAATATTTATATATCCAAATGATGTCTCATTTCATAAGTAATTTTATCAAAAGCATGAGTTTCATCACATTGTTACTGAATTAAAATATGGAAAGAGAAAATTTCCAGTTTGAAAATGATCTAAATCTTTGTGAGTAGATAAGCTATTCATCCAGACATAAAATAAACAAATTTTTTTTAACAATACTTATTCTAATGAAAAGAGAGTTGGAAGTTGGGAACCCTAGATTCTAGTCTAGTTCTGCCACTAGTCACTTACACGGCCTTAAGCAATTATCCTCACAATATGTCCTTATTGATAAGAATATTAAGCCACTTTCCAATGAGTACAAAATGCTATTATAATTTCAATAGCATTGTGAAACAATAAAATGCTGTTCAGATATAAACCAATTTGAGAGTGTATGAGCTTTTCTCTGTCCTACAACGCATTAATTATTGGTGGCTTGATAATTTAAAATACTGAAATAAAGTTATTTGTATATAAAAATATATATGAAGGTAATAGAAGTTATCATCTTTGTCATGAAAAAGGAAGAAAAGGTTATTCAAAAGAAAGAGTCATTATTTGTAATGCAAAGGAGAAAGTGACTTCCGGAGTAGAATCACTATAGATTCTCTTCCCAACAAGTAAGCCCTTAACTGTATACAACAATTATTTCTTTAAACAATCATTTAAAGGGAATTGTCCTAAGGACATAGAGCAAATAGAGAAATACTTATTCAAGAAAATGAGAAAATCTGGGCCGGCCCAGTGGCTCAGGCCGTTGGAGCTCTGAGCTCCTAACACCGAAGCCTGCCGGTTGGATTCCCACATGGGCCAGTGGGCTCCCAACCACAAGGTTGCTGGTTCGACTCCCACAAGGGATGGTGGACTGCACCCCCTACAACTAACAACGGCAACTGGACCTAGAGGTGAGCTGCACCCTCCACAACTAAGTTTGAAAGGATAACAACTTGACTTGGAAAAATTTCTGGAAGTACACACTCTTCCCCAGTAAAGTCCTGTTCCCCTTCCCCAATTAAAATCCTTAAAAAAAAAGAAAAGAAAAGAATATGAGAAAATCTACTAAATCTCCTTTAAGGCAAGAGTCTACAGCATTTGAACTATGACCCTATCTCTGACCGCATGTTCTGGGTACTCTAATTCAGCAGGTGCAACAAAGAAAATTGGTCTCCCTCTTCCCCCTAGCTCCCAGTTTGGGGCAACAGTATCACCTGGGAAGGACAGGCTACCAGTCTTCTCATTTCTTCCAGCCTTATTTTGCAAAAGCTCAATTCCAGGCAGGTATGAATAAGAGGTCCAGTACTCCTTTCTTCCACTTAACGCCCATTTGTAGGACAGAAACTCTACTCCAGCAAACTGAGAATACCAGTGTCCTGATCATTCTTGCTCCAGCTCATGTATAAGGCCATGGTTCCACATGATAAAAGGCAAGCCAAGAAAATGGAGGCCATCTTTGCTACCCCATCTGCTGTTGAGACAGGTGTCACTCTTTCCTGCCCCAGCTCTTCGGTCATGGTACAGAGGTTCTGCTAGGGGAAGAAGCAGGTCTCAAGGATGATGAAGTCCACAGCTCTGCCTAAGGGAGCTGACTTTATTTGGAACAGAACATGGCGAATTCCATACCCAATGACATTGTCAAAAGCAATGAATGTCTTGGTAGAGAGCAATTAGGAAGAAATCATAGCTTCATGATATAAGCAGGAACAAGCATAATGGCAGAGCCTTCAGAAATTTAACAGAGAAAAACAGTGGAAAGAGCCAAAAAGAACCCTCCTGCGATCATGGTAGTCAGGAAAGCTAGGTGCAAGTTCTAGGCTGCACTCATTCAGGAGCAATCAGAGCTGTATGGAGACAGACTTGAAATCATCTCCTAAGCTACACACAGATCAATAAACAAAGGGCAGAAGTCTCACTGGCACTAGGAGTTTTACCAAACACCTGCTGAACCAAAAGATACCTTGACCCAGATGCAACTACCAGGAAGAAAGACTTAAGAACAAAATCACACCTGTTCCTGACATTCTGAAAAACTGTGCATGCCTAAGACTGCATTTCTTCAGGAGTGCTGGCAGAGAGGAAATCCAATCTAGTATTCCCTGATTAAATGTGGAGGCAACCACATATACTACTTAAACTGTGATATCAGCCTGCAAGCTACATACACATCACATGGTAAAGAGTGAAAAAAAATAACTGGCTAACACAGTTTAAGGATAACCTTTGACCAATAAGTGGCTTATGCTGCTCTAGGAGAAATCCCTGGGTAGCCAGGCCGAAATGTAAAACAAGAAACTGTGCATGGTGGGGGAAAGAGATTTCAAGTCACTAAATATATAAATAAATAACCAAGAAAACAACAAGAAAAACAGTGGGGAGGAGAGATGCTACAAGCTGTTATTCAAAATGTCCAGTTTTTACCAAAAAATTAAGTCACGTAAAGAAGCAGAAAAGTGTGACTCTGTATTAGTTTGCTAGGGCTACCTTAACAAAGCATCACAGACTGGGTGGGTTAAACAACAGCAATTTATTTTTCTCAAAATTCTGGAGGTTAGAAGTCCAATATCAAGGTGTCAGCAGAGTTAGTTTCATATAAAACCTCTCCCCTTAAACTGTACATGGCCATCTCCCTTCCACTGTCTTCATGTAGTCTTCCCTCTATATGTGTGCATCTGTTCTTATCTCTTCTTATAAGGATACCAGTCATATGGCCTAGGGCCCGCCCATATGACCTCATTTTACCTTAATTACCTCTTTAAGGGCCCTCTCTCCAAATACAGTTACATTCTGAGGTACTGGGGGTTAAGAATTCAACACATAAATTTTCAGAGGGAAACAATTCAGCTCATAACAGACCCACAGACAGGAAAAAAAAAAAAGGCAGGAAATAGAAACTGCTTTTGAAGGTTCCCAGAAAACTGACTTAGCAGACAATTACTACAAAGCAGTCATTATAAATATGTTTAATGAACTAAAGGAGATCATATCTAAAGAATGAAAGAAAAGGTATGATGACAATGTCTCAAAAATGTCAATAAAAAAAGAAATTATAAATAAATTCAAATTGAAATTCTGTACTTGAAAAGCACAATAACATAAATGAAAAAATGACTGAAGAAGCTCAGTGGTATATTTGAGCTAGCACAAAAAGAATCACTGAAATTGAAGATAGATCAATAGAAATTATGTCATCCAAGAGAGAAGGGGTAGGAGAGGAGATAAGAAGAGAGAAAAGGAGGAAAAAGGGAAAGGAAAATAAAGGGAGAGGAGAGGAGAGGGGAGGGGAGGGGAGGGGAGGGGAGGGGAGGGGAGGGGAGGGGAGGGGAGGGGAGGGGAGGGGAGGGGAGGGGAGGGGAGGGGAGGGGAGGGGAGGGGAGGGGAGGAGAGGAGAGGAGAGGAGAGGAGAGGAGAAGAGGAGAGGAGAGGAGAATGAGGCAAAATGAACAGTACCTTGGAGAAATGCGGACACCATTCAGCGCATCGATTTATGTATAATGGGAATGCCAGAAGGAAAGGTAAAAGAGAAAGGCAGAAAAAAATATTCAAGGTAATAATATCTGAAAACTTTCTGATTTTGAGGAAAAGCATTAATTTATATATCCAAGGAGATTAGTAAACTCCCAAGTAGGAGAAACACAGAGAAACTAGACACATAATAGTCAAAATGTAGAAAGAAACAAGAAAATCTTGACAACAAGAAAAAAAATAATGCATCACATGCAAGGGAACCTGAGTAAGATTGACAGTTGACCTCTTATCAGAAATAATGGAGGCCATTAGGCAGTGGGATGACATATTCAAGGTGCTAAAAGTAAAAAAAAAAAAAGTCAACAAAGAATCTTTATCTAGCAAAATTATCTGAAAAACAGAAATGAAGTCAAAATAAAGACATTTCCAGATAAACAAAAGCTTTTTGTTGACCTGATTTACAGGAGTTACTAAAGGTAGTTCTTCAGGCTTAAAGCAGATCACACCAGAGAACAATCTGAATGCACATGAAAAAAGAAAGAGTGCTAATAAAGGTAATTAGGTAGATAAATATAAAAGAAGTATAATTGAATATTCCCCTTTCTTCTCTAAACTGATTTAAGAGCAATTGAATAAAACAATATGCATATCATGGTATTGTTGGATTTATGTTAGGTTGGTACAAAAGTAATTGCGGTTTTTGCAATAATTTATAACCTTTTAAACTGCAATTACTTTTGCACCAACCTAATAACATGTAGACATTTTTAATGCATTTGACAATAACAGCACAAAGGTAGATAGGAGCAAAGCTGCAGTGGAGAAATGAAATGACACCAGTGATAGCTCAAATCCACAAGAAAAATAATGAAGTGAATAAGAAATGGTATAAAAAAAGGTTAATATAATAAACTATATAAATATGTACTTGTTCTTTCCTCTCAGTTTCTATAAAAGGCAGAAGACTATATAAAATAATAATTATTGTGATATATTGTTTGGTTTGTAACACAAACTAACCCAAAATGTATAAAATAATAGCACCAAAGACAGAGGAAGGGCACAGAACTATATATAGTGAAATTTCTTTATTTCATTGCATTTAATTTTTTTATTTCATTGAAATTTCTTTATTTCATTGCATTGTATAACTCTGAAGTAGATGTTGATAAGTTAAAGTGTACATTGTAAGCACTAATCAATGAGAAGCTATGGAAATATGTATAGAAATAAAAATTATTAAAATAAATAAAATATTATACTTGAAAATATCCACTTAATACAAACAAAACTATAAAGGAGAACAGGCACAAAGGAGATATGAGACAGAAAATGAAAAGAAATGGCAGATAAAAATCCAAATGTTGCAATAAAAATATTAAATATAAACAATATAGTCAAAAGCAGAAATTATCAGATTGAATAAAAGAAGAGACCAACTATATGCTGTGTACAAGAGATACACTTTAGGTTCAAAGATACAAATAGGTTGAAGACAAATGATGGAAAAAGATATGTGTAAACAACAACCTTAAGAGAGCTAGAAAGGCTATATTTATATAACACAAAAATAAATAGACTTTCAAAAAGAAAATGTTGCTCGAGATACTTATAGATAGTTTATTATGATAAAAGGGTCAGTCCACAAGGAAGATATAACAATTGTAAACACATATGCACCTAACAACAGAGTCCCAAAATTCTAACAAAAATGACAAAACAAAACTGACAGAATTGAAAGTAGAAATGGACAATTCAACAATAATAGGTGAAAACTTTAGTACTCTACTTTCAATAATGGATAGAATAAACAGCAGATAAACAAGAAAAAAACAACAGAAGGAAATTTGGGGAATTCACAAATATGTGGAAATTGAACAACACATCCTAAATAATTAATAGATCAAAGAATAAAAACTATGTAAACTAGAAAGGAATGAAAATTAAAATATACCAAAGCTTACAGGATACAGCTAAAGAAGTGCTCAAAGGGAAATTTATAACTGTAAATGCCTATGTTAAAAAAAGAAGATCTCACAAACCTACATTCCCCCTTAAAACACTGAAAAAGGAAGAGCAAACTAAACCCAAAACAAATAGGAAATAAATAAAAATTCTCAGCTAAGCTGACCAAGGAAAAAAAACTCAAATTGCCAAATCAAGACTGAAACACTGAACATCACTACCGGTTTTACAGAAATAAAAAGGATTATAAGGGAATATTATAAATAATCTAGCCTAAAAAATTAGATAATTTAGATAAAATGGGAAAATACCCAGAAAAATACAAATTACCAAACCTACTAAAGAAAATATAGAAAATCTAAATAAAGCTATAATAGTTTGAATTAACAATTTTAAATTTTCCCTTAAAGAAAATCCCAGGCCCAGATGGTTTCACTGGTGAATTCTTTTTTTTTTTTTTTAACATTTTTTTTATTAGTTTCAGGAGTATAAAACAATGTAATAGTTAAACGTTATGAAGAATTAATACCAGTCAGTTATTAACTCCTCTGATAAAAGAGGAGGGACCACTTTTTAACTCATCCATGAGGCTAGCATTAGGTTGATACCAAATCAGGCAAAGCTATCACAAGGAAAGAAAACTATGGTCCAATATCCTTTATGAATATAGATGCAAAAATCCTCAGCAAATCACTAGCAAACCAAATCCAGCAACAAACAAAAAGGATGATACACCTTGACCTACTAGGATTTCTTCTAGGAATGCAAAGTTGGTTGAATATCCAAAAATTAACTAATATAATATGTTATGTAATAGACTTAAAAACAAAAATCACAAGATAATTTCAATAGACAAAGAAAAATGACAAAACCCAACAGCTTTTTATGATAAAACACTAAAAAATTATCAATATAAAGAAAGAAACTTCCTCAACCTAATAAAGAGTATCTATGAAAAACCCACAGCTAACATCATAACCTTTGGATGAAATAAATTTCATGAAATGAACTGAGCTTTGTCTGCATTCTGAAAGATAAATGATTTATAGGCAGAGAACATTTTTGGAGAAAGCGCCAGAATATTTTTGGAGAAAGCAGCAGAAGGATCCTGGGACCCTAGGGATAGAGACTTCCTAAAGAATAGTAAAGAGATAAAAGTAAATTAAAGAAATGCACAAGTGTTTGAAGGATATCAAAAACAAACTTTATTTCAAAATATTCCCTCAAATGATTCAACTCAAAGGAAAAGAGGAGACAATATTCTTTTCCTTCTCTCTTTCCTCACATTCCCAGGATCCTAATCTCTAGTACTGTTGCTACTATAACTCAATTTTGTTGTGGTCTATAATCCTATAGGAAATCTAACCAGTATTTCCCCCAAAATATAGTATCTCTGGGACGGGGCTCTAAACAACTAACTTAAAAGTAAACTTTGGGGAAGTGAGATAATTTGGAGAATATCTGTGCACATTATTTGTTACAGATGATTTGTTTTCCTAATTATGGTTTTTTAAACTTAATTTTACAGTCAGTTTCCGTTCCCTGAATACACACTGGGGGAATTAAATAGTTTGAGAGTAACCACCATAGTCATATATGTAAAAAACAAGCTAGGAATGGAAAAAATAATTAAAAGGTAAGGATTTAATTTTTGGAATGGTCTGAGTTAGGATTAATGATAATTACATTCATTAGAGTTAGACTTGGATCAGTTCTGAACTTGATATAGGCTGAGGTTGTAAAGCAAAAGATTTCAGGAGTGAATCTAGTAAGGAGAGAAATGGTTTCAGGAGTAGTGGCTCTGGAGATTCTCTACTGGCTTGTACCTGGTGATTGTTTCATTAAGTTGGAAAGGGCCTTCCTCCGCGGTCAGAAGATGGAAAAACAATGTAGTTTCCAAGCAGTGAAGTAGGGGTTCTAAAGTCAGTTAGCATTTTTAGCCTCCTCTGAACATTAAGACAACCATGAAATGTTTTAACTCCACTCACCTATGATAGGCAGAATTCTGAGAATGACCCCAGTGAATCTCTGCCTTTTATAATTTTGTCTCCTTTGAGTGATGGTAGAATCTGTGATGATGAGGAGCACAATTCATTCCACAGCATAATCCATGATACTGAGTCTAGGTCATGAAACCAGACTCCTTGATAGGAGTTCACTGTTTACTGCAGTGCTCATTCCGCTTTGTATAGCTCCAAACATTGCGGAGCTGTTACGTAGTCTCCGTATAACTTATACCTGTTGTACTATTGGTACAACAAGTATAATTTTGTACTGTAAGAGCCATGTCAAAGGTCTAGTTGATCTTCTACTTGACAGTCCTTCGGTTATTTAAAGGTAGGTATATGTGGTATATAAACCAAAAACAACAAAAAACAAGACAAACAAATGAGAAACAAAAACTCATAGACACAGACAATAGTTTAGTGGTTACTAGAGGGTAAGGGGGGTGGGAGGTGGGAGATGAGGGTAAGGGGGATCAAATATATGGTGATGGAAGGAGAACTGACTCTGGGTGGTGAACACACAATGGGGTTTATAGATAACGTAATACAGAATAGTACACCTGAAATCTATGTAATTTTACTAACAATTGTCACCCCAATAAATTAAAAAATAATAATAATAAATAAGTAAATAAATAAATAAATGTAGGTATAGGTTTCTTCTGTTTTCCCTGGGCTCTTTATCTTTCCTCTGGAGGTGTTCCAGGCCACAGTATTGCGTAAAGCAAAACATAAGTCCCAGATGTATCTAACCAGTACCAAGTAGAAGACCATTTCTTTCCTCAGTCTTAATACTTTTATTTAATACATGCAACCTAAAATTGCTTTAAAATATTTTGATGCTCTATCACATGATGAGCTCATTTTCATGTGATAAAAGATGAACCCCAAACTCGTTTGGCATATAGACACATAATAAATGGCATTAGTTAATAAATAAAGTTTTAAAATAAGACAAATACAAGATGGTGGATTCTTTTTTTTGATTTTTTGATCCTGTAATGTATGTTTTGAATTCTTTGCAAATAAAGAAACAAAAAACAAGACTAACTTTTAATCAGACCAGAGCACTAAAATAAAAATGTAGAAAGAATATCACACACACACACACACACACACACACACACACACCACATAGAAGCATAACAAAATGAAAAGCAAATGGAGTCCAACAGCCAAATGATGCTACTTTGACTCATTTAGTTGAAAAGAGAGTTTAACATTGCTTTCTAAGTTCATTACTACCTTAACTGAAGAGAGAAATCCCCCTTTTTTAACAGCATTACTGAGAATTAATTTACATACCATACAGTTCAGCCATTAAAATGTACAATTTGATAGTTTTTAGTATATTCATTCACAGTGTTGTGCAACCATCATCATAATCTAATGCAAAAACATTTCATTCCTCTGTAAAGAAAGCTCCAAGTCCTCTTATTCGTAACGGTGACATAGAAGGCAGTGTCATCCATTTGGATCATGGGGAACAAGTAAATTGGGAAAGGAGAGGGAAAAAAAGGAGCAAGAGATGGATAAAGGAATGTCTGTATTCTCTGTAGATCACATTGTACTCGTATGCTTCTACTAGAAGGTAAATATCTTCAAATCAGTTTTCCCTAGTAAATTTAGCTTACAGAAAATTCACTGTGTGATTCCATTCAAACCTAATGGGAGTGTCAGGGCTTATAAAAAGGCTAAATTGTGAAGTACATTCCTTACCACTGGGTTCTCCCTTTCCTTTCAAAAGTGGTTCAGGCTGAAGGAGAATCTAAGCACAGTGTGTGTTTTGCTTCAGCAAAGAAGCAATTGTAATCAAGTGGTGCTGTGTTTTAGCTAGGCAATTTAAAAACAAATACTTGCATTGGGTTGCTTTTAATAAGGCCTATGCGATTTTCTTTCATTTTCTTTAAGTTTCAGGGACCAGAGTGTTAAAGAAAATCTAGTGAAAACGTTTGTTTGTTTTTTTTAATTATCAGAATGTGAATAGAATGTTCATTAAAAGAGAACAGCTGTACAAAATTCATAAATCTTTTCCTTTCTGAGAGTTACAAGCTCTGAATTAACTTAAAACTTGACTAAAATTTGAATAATAGCTGGCACCAGCTATTAATACTGTTTTGTTCCACCTCATCTTGAACCATGTTTTGGTGTATTTGGAAGTCTTTAAATCAAAAACATCAAGTACTGAATTAGATATATATTGGTATGATATTAAAAGCCCTTGTAAGTATCCTTCTTTAAAAATGCTGGTTTTCAATGCACTGTTTTTCTAAGGAAAACATAGTTTTGGGTTTGTTTGTTTGTTTTCTTTTTGGTCTGTGAAGATAAACAATACATTACTATGTCTACAAACTTCTGTTCCTCTGTTCCCTCTACTGGCTAAAGAGAAGTACTACTGGCACTTCATGGGTTTATTTGCAAGTGTGGGAGCACATTTTCTGGTCTTTGTGATTAAAAGAGCTAAAGGAAATACAATGTTAATATTACAATTCCCAAACACAAATGAACTTTCTCCTACCCACAGGAAGGACTCTTTTCCTACACATTCAGAATGTAGAAAGGTGATATACGCAGGGTTTGGGGACATGATAGCTGATAGGACAGCCTTGTTTCAGACAATGAAATCTTCATGTAATGGCTGTAAAAAGAAGTGGATTCAGAGAAGGATGTTTTGTGGGTGTGGAGTTCTCAAGAAGAATCCAGGATTCTGCATGACCTATAGTTATGTCCGTTATTTTACAGTATTGTAGGTATCGTGGCACTGAAAATGCTGCTCGCTGAGTTGAGATAAAGAATCTGTCTCTTCTACCTGCCATCTATTCTCTCTAAACTAGAAATAGTAAGCAACTGCTGCTTCTTAAAAAAAAAAAAAAAAATCATTTAAGGTTGCTTTTTTTTCTTTTAAGTTTAGCAGTTTCATTTTTTTAATTACTGCTTTTAAATCCTCCTTACCCTTGATATATGGATTGGGGTTAAAGAGGCAATGAACATTCTTAGAAATAGATTGTTCTTAAATTATCTTCAATAACAATGCATTTTTGTCATCTACATGTTTCTTTGGGTTAACCCAAAATTTCAAAGCTAAATCAAAATTGCTAAGTTGAATTAAATACATTTCATTCACAAACTCAATGATGAATGAGTATAATACGCCTTTGAGTAATATGGCTAAAGTATTGGAAGTAATTTAAAACTTGAGACTTAATTTGCAGTTTAATTTAAAATGTCTTCTGCCCCTGAAATCATAGACTTTTATTTCATATTGTATATTCTTGAGTATTATTGGTTCTCCTTTCCCCCAATAAATGGTATCTAAAATTCATAAGTATATGTGACACTGGGGACTTTGCCACGAACTTACAGAGTTTACCGTTTACCCTGTCTCCCTTACTGTGTCATGTCAAAGATTGAGGAGAAACACACTAAACATGGTTATGGACCAAGGTCATGTGCCTGACTGCCATTTTCTGTGCCTATTCTTTGCTTCATATACCCTTCAGTAACTCGGAGTTAAGTATCCATCTTTCCTGAGCATTCACCTCCAGACAGCTTGTCTTGCTTTTAGAACACTCAGAGGATTACACCCCATGTGTGTCCTTCTCCCCACACCACTGGAGACTCCTTTTATGCAGGGTCAATGTTTTACTCTCTTCTGGGTCCCTTGCACCCATCACAGGGCATGGCCCTCAGGGTGTGTGTGTGTGTGTTGTGTGTGTTTGTTTCAATCACTTAATTCACTGAATAAGTAAACGTAGTCCAAGTGCAACACATTTTGATAGTCTGTTTTATTTCTTTTTGTTAGGAGTTAATACAGTGGCAGGGAAGAAGATCAGACAAACTAATAGAAGTAGAGCAGTTGTAGATAATTGTAACAGCTAGAAAGACTTGCACCTTATGTTATTATATTTGAAGTAGAGAAGGGAAATACAGTGGTTGAGTCACCAAGACCAACCTCTTATTGTATTCTTATTTTCTAGCATATGTTCTGAAATAACAGAGAGAGAGAGAGAGAAGATATGTGTAACATACCTAATCTGCAATCTAAAAACAGAATGTATCAATAAAAGAATGTGATCAGAAAATCAGTATATTTGAAGATTTTTAAATAATGAAAAATATATGAGACAGCAATTATCAACACAGAAAAACAAACAACACTAGAATTGGAACAAAGAAACAAGCCTGGTTTCTTGAAGTGAATAGTAAAATTAACAAATCCTTCCCTTGGATCAAGGGGAAAAAGGGAAACCCAAAAAATAAATGATGTTAGAAATGAGAACAGAGATATAACTACAAAAAGAGGGGGAAGTTCAAAAAAGTATAAGAGATTACTTTGTACACATTTGAAAATTTAGATAAAATTACCAATTTTCTAAAATGTATATGTTATCAAAATTGGCTAAAGGAATACAAAATTTCAAGACAACAATAATATAGAAGAAATTAAAGTAGTCAAAAATCTATCTCTAAAATAGGCATGAGATTCAAAAAACTTAGTTATTCCTACTAAACCAAAGAAATAGATAATTTTTATATTATAAAAAGAATACATTAATTATTTCTTATCAATTATTAGTATAATATTGATAATATAGTATATGTTTATGTAATTATAATATAATTATATAATATAAATAATAAATACTTTTATATTATAAATTATTTATATTATAAAACCATGTCCAGATAATAGAAAAACACTGGAATTATCTTGACTGATTAGAAAAGGCTAGCAACACTCTGATACCAAACCAGATGAGAGAAGACACAGGCAAAAGGAAAAATGTAGTCCAATCACACTTGTAAATATGGATAAAACTTCTAAAGAAACTTTTAGTAATTTAAATATAGCAATGCATGTAAATAATTAAACATGCTGATAAAGCGCAGTTTATATTAACCATGTAAAGGTAGTTTGATTTCGAATATCCATTAATGTTATTCTCTATGTCAACAAATGAAGAAAAAAATGTATGATTGGGTGCTGAAAAAAAGTAAAATATAAAAACTACTGCTGACTTTCAAAGAAATAGCAAACAAGACTAGAGAAAACTTTATCTAACTTGTTACTGCAAGTATCATAATCAATGATAAAACTTTATCTGCATATCAATACAAAAAATTACGAATAGAATTACCATATGAGCCAGCAATCTCTCTCCTGAGTATCTACCCAAAAAATCTGAAAAGATTTATACATAAAGACACATGTGCACCAATGTTCATTGCAGCTTTATTTACGGTGGCCAAGACATGGAAACAACCAAACTATCCTTCGATAGATGACTGGATAAAGAAGTTGTGGTATATATACACAATGGAATACTATTCAGCTATAAGAAAAGATGAAATAGGACCATTTGTGACAACATGGATGGATCTTGAGATTATAATGCTGAGCGAAATAAGTCAGACAGAAAAAGCAGAGAACCATATGATTTCACTGATATGTGGTATATGAACTAAAAACAACAAAAGAACAAGACAAACAAATGAGAAACAAAAACTCATAGACACAGACAATAGTTTAGTAGTTAACAGAGGGTAAGGGGTGAGGGGGGTGGGAGATGAGGGTAAAGGGGATCAAATATATGGTGATGGAAAGAGAACTGACTCTGGGTGGTGAACACACAATGTGATTTATAGATGATGTAATACAGAATTGTGAACCTGAAATCTATGTAACTTTACTAACAGTTGTCACCCCAATAAACTTTAATTAAAAAACAAAAAATGAAAATTAGGAATAACATATGGATACCTACAATCTGAGCTATTCAAGACTATAAATCTAGTAAATGCAATTAATCCAAAGAGTGTAATGGGATGAGAGGAGAACTTTTATTATTTAAGATAATATTATTTTCTGTGTGGAAATCAAAGATAAACAGCTAACTAATTATTATAACTAATAAAGATTTAATCAAGTTGACCAGAATAGAAATCAATAGGCAAACATAAATGGTTTTCCTACATATCCCTACTAAACAATTGGAAAAAAGATCTTAAATTTTTTTCACCATAGTAATCAATATCATAAAATACCTAGGAACAGCTATACAAATAAACATGAAATTTACTGAAGAAAACTATTAAGCATTCGTGAAGTACATAGAATCCCTGAGTAAACAGAAAAATATGCTAAGCTCCTAAATAGGAAAGCTCTTTTTCAGGAGACCAGATCTTCTAAAGTTATTCTATAAATTTAATATAATCCCAATCAAAGACCCAGGGGAGTTTTTATCAGTTCTGAAAAGTTGATTTGAAAGTTTATCTAAAAGAGGAAATTTTCAAGAAGATCCAAGAAATTTTGAGAAACAAGTATGGAAGAAAAGAACAACAGACACTCTCTGTACCAGGTATCAACACATACTGTTGAGAGTTTTAAATACCCCTCCCACACACACACACACAATTATTTCCTGAATTATAAATGAGTTCATAACCTGGTTAAGAATTAAAATACAATATACTTCACTGATGATAAAGCCAGAGGGGAGAATGCAGTCTGGGCTTCCTCTTTCTTCCCTCAAATTTATCTTATCCACAAGGCCACAGGCAGAACAGCTGGGGAAAGTATAGGTGACTCCTATAAAGCAGAGAAGCATTGCCAGGACACCAACTCCAGGAAGATAGCAGAGAGGGAATGCATACACTTCCATGCCCTATGCATCCCAGAGACAGAGGTAAAATCTTTGTTTTCTCAATCTTGGGGAGAGGTGAGATACTGTGGAGAAAAGTGGGAGATCTGCATTAAGAAATATGGGACTGAACAATAGACTTTCCTAACACAAAGTATAAAGTAAAGAAATGAAAAGTTTAATGTTGGCACAAGAATGGATACACTGCTTATGAGAATAGAAATGAGTACCAAAACACATTGAGGTATATGTATACACTTATTATAATATAAGAAAATAGCTATGCCAGTTGTGATTATTTCAGGTGCAAGTAACAGGAAATCTAATTTATGTTAGCTTTAAAATGAAAGGAAATTTGTTGGCTCATGTAAATGAACAATGAGGGAAAATGAAAGATACACTTCAGGTAGAGCTTAATCCAGGTGCTTTAAAAACATCTCCAGTCATACGATGTCATCCTTTGGTCATCTGTTTTACATGATATTGGCTTGATTTGAGAGCTTGGTCCCCTCATAGGTGTGAGAGGGCTTTCTCTCACATTTAGCATAAAAGAATCATCTCTGTTTCAGCATTCCAAGCAAAGTTTCAAGTTTGAGTCTATTTGGCTCAAATTAAATTACTAAACCCAATATGGCCATTATGATAAAGCAGCTAAAGTTTATGAATCCATCCCCAGTCCTGAGCTTGGGTTCAATTTACACAAATCATAAGGCCGATACTAGGTCAGAAGTGGTTTCTCAAAAGAAAATTTACAGCACCCTTTTCATAAGGTGAGGCAAGAAATACTATAGTGATACTTCAGAACAATTGGGAAAGAGACAGAGACGGAAAAAGAAAGTAGGTCAAACATCTGTTTAGGGAAAAAAGTTTAATTCTTACATCAGATTATTTTTCAGAATTCCAGGTGTAGTGGCATATAAAAGTGTTAAAAGATTATTTTGTTTATTAAAGGAGGATATACATATGCAAAAACTTACATATACTATATGTATTTTATATGTGCATTTATATATAATCATTTTTACATATATAAGCAGTTGCAAATATGTATTTGTATATAGTGTGTGTATATATATGTATTTATTTATTTGAATTTTTATATATTTGTATTAGGAAACACTGGAAGAAAAAATAAACTAAATGAAATGGTTAAATATAGTGGCAAGGAGAGAAATCTGGAGTATAAAGTCAGAGCTGGCAGCAAGACTTTTCAGTACATATCTTTTTATATAACTTTGATTTCCTTCAGCATGTAACTATATAACCTAATTTTTTAAATGTAGAAAAACTAAATCCAAAAGAGGAATTTAAAAAAAGAATATATTTATAATTTTGGAGTAGGAAAGACTTTTCTAGAAAAGAAAAGATACTAAATGCAAAAGGTATAAAGATAAAAAGCATATATACATTGACGTCATCAACACTTTAAAAATTCACAACTATTTTATAACACATAAATACAGTTAAAAGACGAGGTAATGAGTGGCACAAATATATGCAAAATATTTCAAAGACATGGAGCTAATAGCACAAATATATGAAGAATCCTCATATGTAAATAAGAAATAAAATTTTGATAACAAACTTAAGCAAAGAATATAAACATTCAATTTCAAGAAGAAGAAATGTAATCAGCAAGGGAAACTTTCACTTTACTATGTTTCATTGTATTTTTTATACCAGAAACATTATAACTTGTTAAATTAAAACTCAATATTTTTGAGAAAGAGTGAAAGACATGAGATTGGATGGACAGAAGAGCACATGATACTCAACTCCAAGGCAAGTTTCACCAATGGGGAGCCCAGAGCAGCTCCAGATTCAGAAGCACCAAATAAAAGGCAGGTAGGAAGTGTAAGGCAGTTAGGCGGTAACTCATGAAGAAATTAATGAGCAGCTAGGAAAGTCTGCAGCTTTCTTCTCACACCCTTAAAAAAGCAGCTGCCTAGAGGTCACACAAAACCCACATAAGGGACACTCCTGGAGCACCTGGTGCAGATGATCAGGGAGACTGTGCCACTGGGACCCACAGGGCACCTACTACATAAGGCCACTTGGCCAAGACTGGAAGACATAGCACATCTACCTAATACATAGAAACAAACAGAGAGGCAGCCAAATAAGGAAATAAATATGTCCCAAATGAAAGAACAGGAGAAAACTCTAGAAAAAGAAGTAAACAAAATGGAGGGAAGCAACCTACCAAATACAAAGTTGAAGGCAATGGTTATAGGTATACTCAATGATCTCAGAGAGAACTTCAACAAAGAGGTAGAAAGCATTAAGAAAAACAAAACAAAACACAGAAACCTTTCAGTAATGAAGAATACAGTAACTGGAATAAAAAATGTACTAGAAAGAATCAACAGCAGATTAGATGAAGCAGAGGATCTAATTAATGATTTGGAAGACAAGGTAGCAGAAAACACCCAATCAGAACATCAAAAAGAAAAAAAGAATCCAAAAAAGTGAGGACAGTTTAAGGGGCTTCTGGGACAATATCAAGTGTAACGACATTCTCATTACTGGGGTACCAGAAGGAGAAGAGAGAGAGCAAGGAATTGAAAAACGTATTAGAATGAAATTATGACTGAAAACTTTCCTAACTTGGTGAAGGAAATAGACATATAAGTCCAGGAAGTGCCAAGAGTCCCAAACAAGAAGAACTCAAAGAGGCCAATACACATCATAATTAAAATGCCAAAGATTAAAGACAAAAAAAGAATCTTAAGTTACTTCAAACAGAGCTCCATAAGATTGTCAGCTGATTTCTCAACAGAAACTTTGCAGGCAAGAAAGGATTGGCACGGAATATTGAAAGTGATGAAAAGTAAGGACCTACAGCCAAGACTATTCTATCCAGAAAGGCTATCAGTTAAGAGTGAAAAAAAGATAAAGAGCTTCCCAGACAAGAAAAAGCTTAAGGAGTTCATCACCAACAAACCAGTATTAGAAGATATATTAAAGGAACTTCTTTAAGAAGAAAAAAATAATATAAATATGAATAATAAATAAATAAAATATATAATAATATGGCAATAACTATGAACCTATCAATAATCACTTGTAAATGCTCCAATCGAAAGACATAGGGTAGCTGAATCGATAAGGAAACAAGACCCAGACATATACTGTCTACAAAAGACCCACTTCCGATCAAAAGACACACACAGACTGAAAATAAAGCGATGGAAAAAGATATGCTAATGGAATCAGGAAATAAGCTGGAGTAGCAATACTTCTTATGTCAGACAAAATAAACTTTAATATTAAAATAAAAGCTATAATAAGAGACAAAAAAGGACACTACGTTATGATAAAGGGATCAATCCAACAAGAGGATATCACCTTTGTAAACATTTATGCACCCAACATAGGAGCACCGAAATATATAACGCAAATATCGACTGACATAAAGAGACAGATTGACAGTAGTACAGTCATAGTAGGGCACTTTAACACCCCACTGACACCACTGGACAGATCTTCCATACAGAAAATCAACAAGGAAACAGTGGCCTTAAGTGACACACTAGACCAGATAGATTTAATTGATATTTTTAGAGCATTTCACCTCAGGAAAGCAGAATATACATTCTTTTCATGTGCACATGGAACATTTTCCAAGGTAAATGACATGTTAGGCCACAAAACATCTCAATAAATTCAGGAAGACTGAAATCATATCAAGTGTCTTCTCTCACCACAATGGTATGACACTAGGAACCAATTTCAAGAAAAAAAATGAAAAATACACAAATGCATGCAGGGTAAATAACATGCTACTAAACAATGAGATCAGGAAGAAATTAAAAGATACCTTGAAACAAATGAAAATGAAAACATAGTGGCCCAAAATCTATGGAACACAGTGAAAGCGGTTCTAAGTGGGAAATTCATAGCATACAGACCTGCCTCAAGAAACAGGAAAAAATCTCAAATAAACAATCCAACTTCACAATTATAGACTCTAGAAAAAGAACAGCACACAAAGTCCAAAGTGAGTAAAAGAAAGGAATTAATAAAGATCAGAGCAGAAATAAACAGAGTCAAAAAAAAAAAAAAAGATCAATGAAACCAAGAGCCAGTTCTTTCAAAATATAAATAAAATTGATAAACCTTTAACTAGACTTATTGAAAGAGAGAGAGACAGAGAGACAGAGAGAGAGAGAGAGAGAGAGAGAGAGAGAGAGAGAGAGAGAGAGAGAGAGAGGACCCAGATAAATAATATCAGAAATGAAAGAGAAGTGACAACCGAGACCCAAAAATACAAAGGATTATAAGAAAATACTATGAACATTTATATGCCAACAAATTAAACAATTTGGAGGAAGTGGATAAATTTCTAGAAACGTACAATCTTCCAAGACTGAATCAAGAAGGAACAGAAAATCTGAACACACTGATTATTACTAATGAAATCGAATCAGTAATCAAAAACCTCCCAACAAACAAAAGTCCTAGACCAGATGGCTTCTGGATGGGATGGCTTCACAGGTGAATTTTACCAAATATTCAAAAAAAGAGTTAACACCTGTCTTTCTCAAAATGTTTCAAAAAATTCAAGAGATGGGAAAGCTCCCAAGCTCATTTTACGAGGCCACATTATCCTGATACCAAAACTAGACAGAGACATTACAAAAATAGAAAATTATAGACCAATATCCCTGGCGAACATAGATGCAAAAATCTTCAACAAAATATCAGCAAGCCATATTCAGCAATACATTAAAAAGATCATACAACATGATCAGGGGGGATTTATTCCTGCAATGCAAGGTTAGTTCAATATCTGCAAATCTGCAAATCAAGTAGCGTGATACAGCACATAAAAAAAATCATATGTTCCTATCAGTAGATACAGAAAAAGCATTTGACAAAATCCAGTATCCTTTTACGATAAACACTCTCAGCAAAGTTGAATAGAGGGAACATACATCAATATAATAAATGCCATATTTAACAAACCCTCAGTTAATATCATGCTCAACAAGGAAAAGCTAAAAGTTTCCTCTTAAGATCAGGAACAAGACAAGGATGCCCATTGCTCACCACTTTTATTCAACATAGTATTGGAAGTCCTAGCCACAAGGAAAAGAAATAAAAGTCATACAAATTGGAAAGGAAGAAGTTAAACTATCATTATTTGCAGATGACATGATACTCCATATAAAGAACCCTAAAGATTACACCAAAAAACTGTTAGAACTGATACATTAATTCAGTAAAGTGGCAGGATACAAAATTAATATTCAGAGATCAGTGGCATTTTTATACATTGATAATGAATAATCAGAAAGGGGAATTAAGAAAGCACTCCCATTTATAATTTTATCAAAAAATAAAATAAAATACCTAAGAATAAATTAAACCAAGGAGATAAAAGACCTGTACTCAGAAAATTATAAGACATTGAAGAGAGAAATTAAAGAAGATACAAATAAATTGAAACCTATGCCATGCTCATGGATAGGAATAATTAATATAGTTAAAATGTCCATATTAAAAGCAATCTATAGATTCAATTTTATCCCTATCATACTCATAATACCAGTGGCATTTTTTCACAAAACTAGAACAAATAACCCTAAAATTTATATGAAAGCATAAAAGACCCTAATAACCACAGCATTTGAGAAAGAAAAACAAAGTTGGAGGTATAACGCTACTTGATATTAAACTATACTACAATGCTACAGAAATCAAAACAGCACGGTACTGGCATAAAAAAGACACATAGATCAATGAAACAGAATAGAGAGCCCAGAAATAAACCAAGGCCTATGTGGTCATTTAATCTATTATAATGGAAGCAAGAATTTAAACTGGGGTAAAGACAGTCTGTTTAATAAATGGTACTGCAAAAATTGGACACACACATGCAAAAAAAATTATGCTGGACCACCTTCTTACACAATATACAAGAATAAATTCAAAATGGATTAAAGATTTAAATGTAAGACCTAAAACCATAAAACTCATAGAAGAAAACATAGGCAGTAAACTCTGACATTGCTCTTAGTAAATTTTTTTTTGATACATTTTCTTGGGCAAGGAAACAAAAGAAAAAATAAACAAGGGACTACATCAAACTGAAAAGTTTTTGCACAGCAAAGGAAACCATCAACAAAACAATATGATGCCCTACTGAATAGGAGAAGCTATTCACCAATGATACATCTGATAGGGGGTTAATATCCAAAATTTATTCATGAAGAACTCATACAACTCAATACAAAAAGAAAAAAGAAAAAAGAAAAGAAAGAAAGAAAAAGAAAAAAAAAAAAAGAAGAAAAAGGAAAAAAAATCCCAATTGAAAAATGGGCAGAGGACCTGAATAGACACTTCTCTAAAGAGGACATACAGATGGCAAATAGACACATGAAAAGATGCTAAACAGCACTAATCATCAGAGAAATGCCAATTAAAACTAGAATGAGATATCACCTGACACCTGTCAGAATGGCTATCATCAATAAATCAACAAATAACAAACATTAGCAAGGATGTGGAGTAAAGTGAACCCTGTTGGTAGGTTGTAAATTGGTACAGCCACTATGGAAAATAGTTTGGAGGTTCCTCAAAAAATTAAAAATAAAACTATCTTATGACCGAGCAATTCCACTCCTGGGTATTTATCGGAAGAAATCCAAAACACTAATTCGAAAAGATACATGCACCCCTATGTTTACTGCAGTGCTATTACAATAATCTAGATATGGAAGCAACTTCAGTGCCCATCAACAGACAAGTAGACATAGAAGTGGTACTGGTATAGCATGGAATATTAGTTGTCCATAAAAAAGAATGAAATCTTGCCATTTGCAACAATGTGGATGTCCTAGAGAGTATTATGATAAGTAAAAAAAAGTCAGACTGAATAAGACAAATGCCATATGATTTCATTTATATGTGGAATCTAAACAAAATAAACAAAGAAAACAAACAAATTCACAGATGCAGAGAAAAAACTGATGGTTGCCAGATGTGAGGGAGGTTGGGGAGCTGGGTGTGAAAGGTGAAGTGATTAAGAAATACAAATTGGGATTATAAAATAGTCATGGGGATGTAAACTGCAACATAGAGAATATAGATAACAAAATTGTAATGACCAATATAGTTTCAGGTGGGGCACTAGAGTAATCAAGGGGATTACTTCATAAATTATATATATATATATATATATATATATATATATATATATATACACACATATATATATACATATACATATATCCACTATGCTGTACACCAGAAACTAATATAAAATAATATTGAATGTCAACTGAAATTAAAAAAAAAATTTTTAAATAGATAAAATTAGAAAGAAAAAAATAAGCAGCTGCCTGCAGTTATGCAGTTGCTGACTTTAGAAGTAAATAAACAACTCCAGTTCCTCCATTCTTCTTTCCTCATGTTGAGCTTCTTTTCATTCTTGCTGCTATTGATTGTCATTGGAAAGATACAATGTGAACTCCAGTTTCCAAATACTTAAGCATGAGCTGGCTTGCTTCATTTTTCTCATAAATATAATCATTTTATGTGTTTTCTTTAAGAATGGTCAAATTCACCTAGAATTTTGACAGCTGATAATAGACTTGTCTTTTAGTTACACAAATAGAGCTTATTTGTCATGAAATGGTGGGTAAGTTTATGGGTATGTATGTTGTTGTGCGGAAGACCCTGCTCGCTGTGCCATGTGTCATGCGGGGTGTCATGCAGGAGACCCTGCTTCCTACGCCATTTGTCGTGTGGGGTATCAGGCGGGATCTCAGCTCCTGCTCCCCACACAAGAACACAGGACAAGGTGAGGCCAAAAAGGAACACCCACAGAGCCATAGGTAGGGGAGTCATACCACTATAGTCTTACTGGAGGCTGGATTCACACGACGTGCGACATGCTGTCCACTTTTCTGCCAACCGACGGACTCCCCACTTGCTAGCTGCAATCCACCTCTCTGCAATCCGCAATCCACACTCCACCGCTTGCTTGCTCAGCCCCTATTTTCTTGCTAGCCCCCATTTTTTGCTAGTATAGACACAGCAGTTATATTAGTGGCCAATGGCTCACTGGTTACAGCTGACGGTCAACTAGCCACAGCTGATGGCCATCCAATCACAGTTGATGACCATTTACTACCTGAGCCAGCACCTTTCCACATGAGGCAGAGAGCCTGGAAATTGCACTCCTGGCTCTGTCCCCACATATGTGTATGTGCATGAGAGGAAAAAGTGTCAACATCTTTATAACATAAAAAGCACGGCTTGTTAAGAAAACGCCACTACCCCAGTAAACAAATGAACAAAAAAATCTGAATAGGATCCCATTAAGAAATTTGTTAAACCATGTAGCAAAAAAAATCAATCTCTTCAATTTAAGAAAAACATATTAGAAAGTTTCATCTAGTGTATTAGCAGTGGTTTTGATTGAACTGATTCTCTCTCATTACTGATGGAGCATGTCAGAAAATAATTGCGATGATTGTTGACGTAACCTTTACTGAGTGATTCTTCTTCTGCAATCTGTCCAGATAAACTAATCCTAAATACCAAAAAACCCACCTTTTTACACACATTGTTTACTTAAATTTATTGGGGTAACATTGGTTAATAACATGTAACTTTCAGGTGTACAAGATTATACTTCGACATCTGTGTACTGCATGCTCCCCACCTGAAGTCTAATTCCCTTCCATTACCATACCGCTTTACCCACTTCACCCTCCCCCACCCCTTTTCCCCTCTAGTAACCACCCTTCTTTTGTCTGTATATATGAGTTTCTTCCTGTTGTGTTTATTCATTTGTTACTTTTTCATATTCCACATGTGAGCGAATTCATATGGTTTTGGTCCTTTTCCATCTGACTTATGTCACTTAACATAAGCACAAACATTTTTTACACCATTATTTCTAATTATGAAAAATTGAAAATAACATAATTTTTTTTAAAAAGTACATCTCTCTAAGCCACAGTAACTCTGCTTGGTGGGTTTTGACGCAGCCACTCAAAAACAGTGTTTGCAGAGCTTTAATAACTTGGGAAAATGCTTATTTTCTAATGTGGAAAAATGCTTCTTTTCTAAAATTAAATACAAAATCAGAATTTAGCACTATACTTTAGGTCAAAGAAATAAAAAAAAGTATTTTAAAAGATTGACTGCACATACACTGAAATGCCAATTGTTATATCTGGATAATTTTATCTCCCTTACAGTCTTTGGTAGCTCCCAAATTTTCAATACTCCACATGTTACTTTTAAAATGGAAAGAAATCATCTTAATTTTACGAAAGAAAATACATAAAAAAGCATAGGTCAAAGCATCTGACAGATCTAAGTTCAAAGCTTCCCATCTTATTATATATAAATCTTGTGCAAATCACTCAATCATTCAGGCCTGTCTCACTGAGTGGCTGTGAAAATTAAATAATAATATTAAGTGCTCAATTCATAGTAGCAAATCAGTGTTGTTTTCTCCTTTTCTTGGCCTTCACCCCACCTGCTTCAACCCTCAAGGATTGCCCGTCTGCTCTCCTTTCCCGTCCAGATTTTCTTGTCTGACTTTGTCTCTTCTCCCTGCTACCCCTCACTTCCTCCATCCCTCGCTCTCTTCCCCCTCCTCCCTCTCTCTTTCCCTCCTTCTGCCTCTCCTCCTCCTTCTCTTTTCCTCTCTGTGGAAGTTCCAGGCCCCCTGGGAAACAGCTGTGGTATAGAAGTAATAATATAATAGTTAACATCTGTTAATATTTTTATTATGTGCCGATTACTGTAAATGTTTTAGGTCGTTTAATTCTTACAACAAACCTACAAGATAAGTATGGATGGGAAATGAAGCTTAGAGAAGTTGAAGTAACTTACATAAAATTGCAGAGCTGGCAACTTAGAGAAGCAAAATGTAAATCCAAAGCCAGTCTGATACTAAACCCAGTGCTTTTAAGGGGACTAGGAGCCTGACACTTGGATCCATGTCCAGGCTTCTCCACTGGGGATATTAAACAACTTAACCTATCTGAATTTAACAGGATGTCTACAGGTGTCAAATAAAATAGTGAATTTAAAAGTGCTTTATAAAGTTGTCATGCAAATATTTGCTGTCCTCTAGACATTTATATTCACACATTCTATCTTTCCACAAACTCGGTTTGCCTAAAATTGCAATGTTGCTGTTTCCTTCTCTTCTTTTTTCTCAATCATCTCCAAGAATTCCTCCCCTATTTTCTGTATTTCTACTGGTACTTTTCTGAACTTCTAAGATTGAAATGTTGCAATATCTTCTCCCTCGCCCCCATGGTATCTCCATGTCCCATTTGTCTTTCTTTAAGTCATCGTTTGCTTCTCCTTTCCCTTTTATTCACTTGCCACAGTTGTCATCCAATCATAATTACTGCAGCCCTGGGTGAGTGAAAGTGCCACCACTCCTATTTTACCAGCTGGATTATCTCCTTAGGTATAACAAACCTTTCTTGTATTTTTGATACCACTCAGTAAACACAATAACTGTGTTGATTAATTTATGCTGTGAAGACATTTAACCCTTTTCCAATATTTTCTAAGTTAAATACCCATGGACTCCATAGTTGTTTTTCTAATGAACACTATTTGAATAACAGGCCTCTTATATTTTTGTTTACTTTTATTTTACTTATAAAATCTGCAACCATCAATTATATGTTGAGTGATTGACATCATGCTAAATATCAATGTCCTCCCTCGTGGAAAAATATCCCACTATATTTGTTAACGTTCAATGATTTCTGATGTCTTGTGGGAAAGCATATCTACCTGAATGTTTTTGTTGAAATATCTTATTTTTTTTGTTTTTTAACAAGTTAAGAAAGCTCTGCTGTATGATGGCAGTAAGAGTATAACCAAGAAAATTGTGTTGTACACTCAACTCCTTAACTAGGGTTTAACTGTATTGGTTCAATTCAGAACAGTAATCATTTATTGAGCTACCACTACATGCAAAGGATGTTGCTGGAACTTCAGGGAATAATACATAGGTAAATAAGCCTATACTCCTGCCTGCAAGAAACCCATAGTTGACAGGGGAGTAAGAGTGGACTAGTGGCTACATCCACTACGCAAATCACTATAGTTCTTAGTAAAGTATGATGAGAGTTTCTAACGAAGTACCATGAGTATTTAAAAGACCAGAGATCACATTCGATAGGGCAATTATGATTGGCATGGTGGAGAAGGCAGAATTTAAGATAAGGTGTGATGGATATAAAAATAGAAGAGGGAGAGTATTCTGTGTATTATTGTGGTGATTATTTCACAAAATATACATATATCAAATCATGACATTATACACCTTAAAATTACTCAATGTTATATGTCAATTATATTTCAATAAATCTCAAAAAAAAACTACTAAAGAACCCATAGGTCAAAGGAAACATTACAATGGAAATTTTAAAATCATTTTGAATGCAATGAAAATGAAAACACAGTGTATCAGAACTTGTAGGGCACAATTAGTATGGTGCTTATAGGAAAATTTATAGCATTAAGTGCTTATATTAATGAATGAATGAGTTATTATTTAACTTTGTTAACTGAGCTGATTAGTAATAATGCCATTTTTATTTAACACTTTATAGTTTAGAGAGCAGCTTTATTCATACTTGGCTATTTGGTCTTTTCTCTGAGGAAACTGAGACCAAGAGAGCAATTGAATTATTAAATCCAAACTAGATATGAATGGAAAACTAAACATATTTCAAAATCCAGTGCTTTTTGGCATGCTCACTCAATCTTCTTTTCCTAGCTTGATCCAGCAGCTTCCTCAGGTCCTTCCCCAACACTACCCCGTCACACCCCATACAATTCCCACAGTGTTTCCCATTTCTTTCTTTTCTTTTTTTAAATTAAATATATTGTAGTGACATTGGTTAATAATAACATTACGTAAGTTTCAGGTGCACATTTTTGTAATAGGACATCTGTATACTATATTGTGTACCTACCACCAAAAGTCTAGTCTCCCCTCACTATATATTTGACCCCTTTTACCCTCTTTATACTCCCCCTATCCGCCTGCCCTTCTGATAACCACCATTCTGTTCTCTGTATCTATGATTTTGTGTTTTGTTTGTTCATTTGTTGCTTTTTGTTTTACATCCCACATATGAGTAAAATTATATGGTTCTTGTCCTTTTCCATCTAACTTATTTCACTTAGCTTGTACTCTCAAGATCTATCATGTTGTCACAAATGGCAATAATTCATCTTTTTATGGCTGAGTAGTATTCCATTGCATATATGTACCACCTCTACTTTATCCAATCATCTGTCAAAGGACACTCAAGTTGTTTCCATAATTTGGCTATTACGGGTAAAACTGCAATGAACATAGGGGTACATATATCTTTAAAAATAACTGTTGTCCAATTTTGGGGGTAGATAACTGAGAGTAAGAAATGCTGTTTGCTCTATTCTTAACTTTTTGAGGACTCTCCATACTGTTTTCCATAGTGGCTCTACCAATTTACATTCCCACCAGCAGTGTTGAGATGCTTCGTTTTTCTCCACAGCCTCTCCAACACTTGTTACTTCTTGTCTTACTGATAATAGCTGTTCTAACAAGTGTGAGGTCGTATCTTATTGCGGTGTTAATTTACATTTCCTTAATAGCTAGTGATGTTGAGCATCTTTTTATATACCAGTGGGCCGTCTGTATGTCTCCTTTGGAAAAGTGTCTATTCAGGTCCTCTGCCCATTTTTCAATCAGACTGTTTGCTTTTGTTGTTGAGTTGTATGAATTCTTTATACATTTGGGCTATTAGTCCACTTATGAGAGGTATCATTTGCACATATAAGCAGCTAATTTTTGACCAAATGGCCAAAAACATACAATAGAGAAAAGAAAGTCCCTTTAATAAATGGTGTTGGGAAAACTGGAAGGCCACATACTGGTGTCTGACACCATACATAAATAAAAATTAGCTCACAATAGATTAAAACCTTGAATTTAAGGGGCAGTCAGATGGCTCAGTTGGTTAGAGCGGGAGCTCTGAACAACAGGGTTGCCAGTTCGATTCCCACATGGGCCAGTGAGCTACACCCTCCACAACTAGATTGAAGACAACAAGCTGCCACTGAACTTCTGGAGAGGTGGCCGGATGGCTCAGTTGGTTAGAGCACGAGCTCTCAACAACAAGGTTGCCAGTTCAATTCCCACATGGGATGGTGGGCTGTGCCCCCTGCAACTAAAGATTGAAAACGGCAACTAGACTTGGAGCTGAGCTATGCCCTCCACAACTAGATTGAAGGACAACAACTTTGAGCTGATGGACCCTGGAGAAACACACTGTTCCCCAATATTCCCTAATAAAAAATTTTAAATATTGAAGACCTGAAACAATACAATACATAGAAAAGGGAAAAAAAACATAGGCAGTAAATTTATGGACGTTAGTCTCAGAGTGGTTTTTGTAAACTTGACCCCATGGGCAAGGAAAATAAAAACAAAAAAAATTCATGGGACTACATCAGTCTAAACACTTCTGCATAGCAAAAGAAACCGTGAACAAAACAAAAAGACAACCAACTAAATGAAAGATGATATTTGCAAACGATGATATTTGCACATTTGTAAATGTTTCCCTTTTCTAAGCTTTATCATAGCTTAGATTGTCCCCACCAGTGAGAAGCAGAATTGAGCATTCCATAATCTCCACCTTTCAAATAAGTGAAAAGTAATAATTTGGCACAAACCAACTTCTTTTTGTTTCTGCCTAGTTTAAGTTTCATTTAAATTACCAAATTATTCAATCAGACCACGTTGATGGCAAAGTCAATAATCACTTTCAAAAGAAGTTCCCACAGTAAACAAAATAGGAATTCAAGAGAGTGAAAATAGAGAGACCTCTGAAACATGGAAGGAAAAGGGAGTCAGGTCAGGGAAAATTGCAAAGTTTCAGATTGTTTGACTGGACCCGGTAATTATGTTCTGAGGTTATCTAAGGAAATCTTTTCTGTGTTTAACGTGGAAAAATACATTATGTTTTCTTTTGAGACAGGGACTGAGATCCAGCAGGATGTCTGACAAGGAGAAGATAGCAAAGTAGCAAACTTCTGATTTAAGCTGGTTTTGCTGAATTAAACAAAGGAAACCAGTTCTTCAATGAAGATAAAGCCCCTAATTAGCATGTAAGTGAATAGGAAGCTGATGCATATAATCACTGCTGGGGGAAATAATCAAACCCCAAGACAGCCCACATTTTTTTCTGCCTTGTCTGTGCAGTAAATAATTAGCTTCTTGATTTTTAAAGAGGTTGACATTTGGAAAGATTCTGCAAATAGTATTTTCCCTCTCCTCTTTCATTTACCCATTTAATTCTACCATCCAATTGTCTCAAGACTGCCTGGCCTATTTCAGTAATTTTCTTGTGGTATATATAGAATGATATAGAATGATCTGTTCTATACTTATGTCCTGTAAGTACAGAAAACCCTCCTGATTCATGCACTTGTAATAAGCAGTTTTGAGTATGCAGTGTGTCCCCCGTTAACCATCCTGAATTTAGTTGATGTCAGTTCCTTGCTGCATGCTCTCCTTGAGTAGAGTCAATGACAAAAAACAAGGTGTAAAAAGAAGAGAACAAATCTAAATTTTTAACAATGAAGAGATTGTAAGAGAATCATTTTTCCCTTAATAGAAATTCTTAGGATAAAATTAATGAAAACACAAAAACATGGGATTCAAATTCAAATCATGAATTCTATGATTCCGTATAGATAGATGGTAAATTCATCCATCCATCAATCGATAGACATCAGTAAATATAAAAATATATACTATACGTATATAAATGCCTTAAAAATTATGTATACTGAAATATTTCACCACATGTTCAATTATGGGTAATTTTTGTGTTCTTCATATTTTCCATAGAGAGCATTCATTACTTATGTAATCAAGAAAAAGACATATTGTTTTATAGAAAGAGAAAGATGAGTATCTAGTTGAGGTGTTTATCCTTAATGTAACCAGAAGAAATTAAAATAAAATATTAGGAAACATAATTAGCACAGTCATTTATTCAGAAACCTAAATAGAAGATTTTATAAGGAAATCAAATCTCTATTAGGAATCTCAACAAACACTTAAGTGAACTATTCCATATGGTCCTGAGAAGCATCATAGTCTGCCCCCCATTTATAGTGGGGATTACATGATGTGTATCCCTTCTTAATAGAACTTCATCAGAATTTCTAACTTTGAGTTTGAAATGTTTAAGAGCTCCTAATCTGAAGCAAGCCATGGAAGTGAATTGAGCTACATAATTTACAGGGCCCAGTTCAAAATGAAAATCTGGAGTTCCTTATTCAAAAATTAAGAATGTTGAGGCAACTACAGCAGAGCATTACACCGAGTGTGAGGCCCTTCTAAGCATGGGGCCCTGTGTGAACATGCAAGTTGCACATACATGAAGCCAGCCCTGAAAAGAATATGTACTCTGCAATGATACAGGTCTCAGACTCTTGTCCTGACACCAGCTACCCTGACTTTCACAAGTCACTTAGCCTGTCAGAATCTCAATTCTTCTACCGGCAAAAATGGTGGCATTCTGTAGGGGTCTCATACATAAAAGATCTGGTGTCAAACATAAACAAAACCACACACTAATTAAAGTGGTAAGGACAAATTTTGTTCAGTAATATACTATTGCAATAGGGAAAAGAGTCCAGTGTGAACTGAACTCAATCAACTTCAATTTGTAGGGAGGTGACTGTAAGTTTTAAAGAGAGAATGAGGGAGTTGGGTCAGGGCTAGCTGGGGCTCTGTAGAGTCAGGGAAATGAAATGTTACAAGGAGGGTTGTCCAAGTGACACTCGTGTGGTTTGCTAACTAGTGATTATGAAGTTAGGCCCTGTCCTTCCTGAGAGGCTGCAAGACAGGGATCCTATCTTCAGGCGTTGGCTGAAACAGTCAACTCTTGTGGCAGCCTTGACTTTTACTTTAAGGTAGGATTAGGGTCATCCTAGGGATGCAGACTTAAGCTGTAAGAAACCATTAGTATTTGTTCAAGTCTTTAATAGGCCAAGGTTGAGGCCTCGTGGAGAAGAGGACTTGGGGGAGCCTGGCTAGAGTTTGATCAAGGAGAAAATTTTTGTCATTGGCATACAGTAAACTATAGTCTCCCCTTCTTTAAGTGCATATTTCCTCAATCATATAAAAAAACAAAAAACAAGAAAAACAACCATCTTGAAAAGTCCCGCTCATTTCCTTAATGTATATTTTACTTTAAATGATTCCAGTTATCATTAATAAGAGATTTCATGAAAAGCCACAGTATGGCAGAGTGAAATGAGATTTTAAATTATATCCTGGTTCCTCAAAAGCAAATTTTATAGAGGAAAGCACTACAATATGTCTATTTTCAGGCTTAAAGAACTTTGAATCTATTGTTCCCTCACTTCCATTCTTGGTAAATAGAAACATAGCTATTTGTCTAAATGGCATTTTTAATAAAACAAAATAAAACTTGAAATTTTCTTTAAAATTAGATATTACCTAGCAAAGGGAAAAGAAATAGCTCATAGATTAGTTTATGATTCATTTGTTGTGGCCTGTTTCCAAACATTCTTAATGAAGAAGAATTTGATGAACAAACACTTTTAATATCCTGATTGAACTGTGACAGAAATTTATTATGAGACGTACGTCTGCTGGTTGGTAGTTGGTTTAGGCCACTGTCTCTCCAAGAGTGTGTAAAACTCATTTGAGGGACACATTTCTGACTCCACTCTAGCTTTACCGAATCAGAAACTCTGGTGATATGACCCAGAAATCTCATTGTTAACAATCTAGTGATTCTCACTTACACTAAAGTTGGACAACCGCACCCATATTATAACCTTTTATGCATGTAGAAATAGATGACAGATGAGTGATTTATTAAGATCTGCAATGTGAAAAGATCAGAAGCACAGCTTTTTTTTCAGCTTGTTTTCTTTCCCCTGGTCAGTCAACCTCTGCACTTTTGACTCTACTACCTACGCAGTTTGGTTTTTGGCTTTGAATTTTTGGGGGGGCGGGTGGGGGAGAGTGGGACAGCAGGTGATTTTGTTTTTTGTTCCCTAAATCAAACACCAGATCCTGGATCTAGAAAAAATGAAACCTTAGAGTGACCACTTGTCTTATATCCACAGAAAGAATTCCAACACACCCCTCCCACCAATTCTCTCTCTCTCCTAGTTCAATGGAGGCCACATGGTGAGCATATGCCTAATGGGGCAAACAGCTCAAGCCTGCCCATCACCTTCTCTTTGCCTTGAATTTACATGGAAAGTTGATGCTTCTGATCAGCCCCCAGCACTATGGGACCTTGGGTGTCTTCCAGCAATGACGATTGATGGTCTTTCGCTCATCAAACCACACTGTCAGCTTTATCAAAAAGAAAACATATTTGCAAACCAGTCAAAGTTCAGGAATATGATCTGTGGCCATATAATAGAGAACTGCTAACTAGTGCACGTGGGGATGGAATCTGTGCCTTTTTATCCATCACCACAGGGCTTGGAAAACGTGTTAACAGTGCTCAGGTTTTAAGGAAACATGAATCTGTTTATATACATCTATCCATATGTCCACCTTCCTCCCTGGAGCCCTCCTTTCTTCCACCCAAGAAACACTGTTGAATACAGAGTTTCCAGATTATGTGAAGTTACTTCAGAGTAACATAGAAAGACTGTTGGGGTTTTGGAAACTTGTGGCAATGGCCCTACCATATGCATTTATGTAACCTCTTTGTTCAGCATTTTTTCATATTAAAAAAAATGGAGATATTGAGGTTTTAACAGACCCAATGTATGAAATATGCAGGACTTCACTTTTACTTTCAATTGGACTGGAGATTGTCAACCTTGGTTTCACATGAATCATCCCAGGAAGGCATTAAAAATATCAATTCATGGGCCCCTCCCCAGAAATTCTGAGTGTGTTTTATCGCTACTTGTCTTAAAACTGGGCCATTTATTCAATGATTTCTTTTAAATATAAAAGAGTGTAACTTTGAAAAAGTGTTCTACAGAGTTTTGTGAGTCAAATCAGTTGATCTAATAATAATGGTCCTGCTTGCCTCAGTTATTAATTATTAATTATAAGTATTTTAATCGCTCAGTATTTCAGTGTTAATTTATTAGTTACACAGAACAATCTATCTAGAAAGATAGGTATGAGGATAGTAAAGATTAGATCCCATTGTAACTCTGTCAAATCTCTTAAGCTTTTTTTAAAATTTTTATTTTTTTTTTAATTACAGTTGACATTCAATATTATATTAGTTTCAGGTATACTGCATAGTGGTTAGACATTTATACAACTTACAAAGTGATCCCCTGGTAAGTGTAGTACCCACCTGACACCATAGATTGTTATTACAATATCATTGACTATATTCCCTATGCCATCTATACTTCGCATCCCTGCGTTGTAACTGTCCATTTGTACTTCTTAATCCCTCACCTTTTAAGTTTTTGATAACTTACTTTCCTGCAAACGGATCCAGTCTACCTTAAACTTTGAAAACTAAAATGGAACCTAGAGAAGTATCTATGTTTTCAATGAATAGGAAAACTTTTAATGTTGAAAACCACATGATACTTTTCATAGCAGTCAGACCATTACTCTCAATGTCTGAGGCTTTCAAAACCATGGTTTTTGCCATTCTGCCTGTTTACATGGCCTATTTAAATTCCTATTGGGTAAACTTGCCACTTACTATGATTCAGAGCTCTAGAGTATCAAATGCTTTCCTTTACAGAATGCCTGATGACCTACAAAGATAATCTGATAGCTAGTTTAAATTTACATAAGGCTTTGGCACCTGTATATTTCTAAACAGCTTACTTTTCCTACTATCATCTGTAAGATTTAGGAAGTTAACCATCAGTGGGAATGGTGGCTCTTCTCTACTTAGAATTGAATACCTTTTACATTTGTCTCACACAAAAAAATATCCATTTTTCCGACAGCATTGGCTCACTTTATGTCTCTGTCATATTTTGGTAATTCTCACAATATTTAAAACTTTTTCATTATTATTATATTTGTCATGGTGATCTGCGATCAGTGATTTTTGAATTGTTGCAATCTCATGGTAAAACTTTTAGCAATTGAGGAGTTGCTTCTTATGGATGAGCAAAGAAAGTGGTTTCTTGAGATAGAATCTACTCCTGGTGAAGATGCTGTGAAGATTGTTGAAATGACAACAAAAGATTTAGAATATGACATAAACTTAGCTGATAAAGCAGCAGCAGGGTTTGAGAAGATTGCCTCCAATTTTGGAAAAAGTTCTGTGAGTAAAATGCCATCAAATAGCACCATATGCTACAGAGAAATTGTTTGTGAAAGGAAGAGTCAATGCAGCAAAGTTCATTGTTATCTGATTTAAGAAATTGCCACCGCTACTCTGAGCTTCAGCGTCCAGCACCCTGATCAGTCAGCAGCCACCAACCAAGTAAGACCCTCCACCAGCAAAACGATTATGACTCGCTGAAGGCTCAGATGATGGGTTGGCATTTTTTAATTGAGGTATGTCCATTGTTTTTTAGACATATTGCTATTGCAAACTTAATAGACTGCAGTGTAGTGTAAACATCCCTTTTCTATGCACTGGAAAACCAAAAAAATTGTGTGACTCACTTTATAGCAACATTAACTTTATTGTGGGGATCTTTAACTGAACCCACAATAGCTCTGAGGTACGCCTGTAAAAGGAGAGGGCAAAATATTCAAATCAAAGCATAAAGCTTTAGTAATGATGCCTCCAAATATATTGTGTAAACCTTTCACTTTTAAAAACTTAGCTCTTTAGTATTTTTTCTTTTGTTTTTCTCTACTTCATTGTATAAATTCCTCATTTGGAGTCAATTCCACACATGAACATGTAGTTTTAGTACTTTCAGGGTATGGATTAGATTTTGAATACCTTAGTAGAGGAAGCTTTTATTGTACCTTTGTTAACTCTCAATTCTGGCAAGTTTATGCTATATCTAATCAAATATACCAACTACAGAGAGCTATTTCCATTATACATACCTTTTTAAAAATAAAATATATGGTGTTCTAAAGAGACAAGTAAAACAACATGTTTGGGGAAAACTGCACTGAGCAGAGAACCAAAAAGTGAAAGCTCTTTTTTCTGAACTTCAGACTATGTATGTGGCTTCACTACAATGAGGTGTACACTCATTTCTGAGGACATGCTGGAGGAAAGCAGGGAGTGAGGAGGTAAGGAAACCTGGAGAACAGTGAGACTCCAGAGAACAAAAGTCTTAGAGATGTAATAGTATGGGGGTGAGGAGAGATGTGGGCAGGGATAGGGGGAGGGAAGTGATACAGAGAGTTAACTGTGGAAAGAATCCTAATGCTATAGTGGGTTCAGGTCTAATAATAAGCTTCGTTGTTAGATTACAGACAACAGATTCTGATTTTTAAGAATCTTTAGATTCTTTTATCTCTTGTAAGACATTATAAATTCATGTTGCATTTAAATACAACTGAACAAAAAACAACTCTGTGATGAGAAACATTGTTGACTTGTTGCTGTTGGAAAGAAGAATCAAGTTGAATCTGTTATTGTCTCATTTAATGTTATTATTAATACTTATGCTCTAGATAATTGAATAGCATTCTATGCTTGCTGTTGTTTTCCAGATTCATAATGCCAGACAAAACCAGCTGTCTCTGGTTTTGTTCAATGAGATTCTTGTCATTTATTATTTACTGTCCATATTTTAAGAACAGTGTACCTGTGACTGAAATAATCAAACTAATTAGAGACCTAGTCACGTTTTTCCCATGTAAATGTTGCCATAAGGAAATACGGGTATCTTCAAATGGGGTAAAGTTGCTGAAATTTTCTCTAGTTAGAAATTCAGGTAATTTTTTATTCTAGTTGGTTGAGTATTGTTTATTTTCTTGTATTTGTTTTAAAAAGAAGATAAAAGGTATTTTTGTTTCCTAGTTATTTCTTATTACACAGTAAAAAATAATATAATAATAATATTAATATTAATAATAATAATAGTAATAATGTTGACCCAGTCACAGCTCAGAAGCCTAGAACTAGTAATCATGTTAAAATGTTTGAAACTTTCTTGCTATTACTCACTAGCACCTTGTGGTATTGAAACAAGAATGCTCTGGAGAAACTATTGCCACTGATTTTTTTTTTTTTTTCCCCTAATGTAATGATGCTGAGAAAGCTGTCTCATGTCAAGTATCTGCCCCCATGAAGTAAACAAGAGGAAAATTCCCATTGGTAAATTGTGGCAATTCTGAAGTGGCAAAGGTTTAAGTATTTTGCTGTCAAGAAACCTAATGGGACTAAAGATTTGACCTTCAAAAGGTTAGATTCATGGAAAAAGAAGAAAAATGTTCTGAGCAGGAAACAAAAGTTTCTTTAGCAAAATTTGGAACTTTTAATGCTCTGATTTGTCCTCTGTGTGTTAGGTATAATGATTCATCCATTTAATCAGGAAACATTTCCTGAGTGCCACCAGTGTGCCAATGTAAGATGTACTTGATGAAAACCTATGTTTACATTTACAGGACAAGAAAGGGTAAGTCTAATAACACAAATGGGTTTTCAGAAAACTGTAGTTGTGATTGTTCAATTAGGAGTTTATGAATTTGGTTAAGCTTGGTGAACATAGATTAGCTGTGATTTGATACTTTAAAATGTTTTTAAAAATTCATTGGGCCCTGAGGGAGAAGACATTTAGCATGATAATTTAAGTGGCTGAACTGATTTTAAATCGTATATTAACTTTTTTAAAATTTTGGCAATTGATTTTTCTTCCAAAATTAAGACAAAGATTAAAATGAGTTTCTGGGAACCATGCTGAAATTATACAAAATTGACAATGGTGAGACTTTAGAATAGACTTATTTCTATGATTACAAATTCTCTGTCCCTCCCTTTCTTCTAAATAGAAGCAAAAAGCCATTTTTATGAAAATTTAAGTGACAGAAACTTGCCAAATGCTTTCAAACCCTGAGATGCTATATACTTAAACAGTGTGTCTAGCTAGAGTATTAGAAATAGAAAGAACTTTAGAAACATATCTATTCAACAATCTGACCCCCTGGAAAAGTCACTGATGCACAAAGGGGTAAACTTTTATACTTACCCAAGTTTAGGCAGTTAATTGAACTAGATTTAGAATCCATGTCTGTTGGCTCCTAGTTCAAAGCTGTTTATTTTGTAAGAAGCATTCTTTTCTTATCTATTGCATGCATATTTATTGATGAGTAAATATTTCAAGCTTTGTAAAGTATTGATTGTGGGAAAAACATGAATTTCATTTATTTTCTTCAAAATAATCTAGTCCCATAAATAAGGTTCTTTGCTCATAAATAAGTTATAAAGAATGTTCTCCAATAACTTCTCCATCACCCTCTGCCTTTTTGTTGGAAATATTGACTTGCTTCATTCCTTTTATCTCCAAAAAAATCTTCCTGGATTAGTCGTTTGTGGTATTTAAATTGTAAGAGTTTAACTTGTGAACTCAGAAAATCTTTGCTACAAGATTTTTTGACTTTCATTGATTCTTTTGACTAAGAAAGTCCGAAAGAGAGTGATTGTTAGTGTTTAAATTTTGTTCCCTCTAAGTGTCAACAGAGAATTTTTTTTCTATTTCTTATTAAGCAGATGATGTTGAAAAAAATCATTCATAGGAAATTACTAGAACTTCTATCCACTTAGTTTTCTGTGTGTAAAGAACTGTCTATTTATTTTGTTTTTGGCTAACATTAAAATAAAGTTACTTTGATTTATGTATTAAAACACTTGTGTCAGAATTTTTAGATTTGCTCCTATCTCGTTTTTCTCCTTCATTGTCCTCAGATAACACTGCCTGAGGTGACTTTCCTGATTTGCAAGTGTAAAGTTGGAGGATTAAAATGAATTCATCTGTTTTCTGGGAGGGAAAAAATATGCTATATTAGTGATGTTAGGACATTGTAATATCTTAGTTCTCTCCCCTTACCAAAGTATGAACTCTTAATTTCATTTTCCTCTTAGATAAACAGTTATGTCTTCAAGGGTCTGGAAAAATGTTTACCTTTGAAGTCTGCTTTGCATCAGAAAGTGACATTTATCAAGCCCTGCTCTTTAATTTTTTTGTTTTTAAATCTGCTATACAGTTTGCCCAGCCTTCCCTCTTTTCTATAGTTTATACTTAACTTTTTCTCATCCTATCTCAATCTCCATAAAGTCCACTATCATGCACCACTTTTGTACATGAGGAAATGAAGGTTCAGGGAAGTTAAGAAACCTGTCTACAGTCACATTGTACTGGGGGAGCCAGACTTTGAATACAAGCAGACTTAGGAGCCCAAGTTCTGATTCCAACATTATTAACTCTGCAACTTACTGAAATCCGCTGAGCTTACTCTCCTCATCTATCAATTCAAGGTATAATACCTACTTCTTGGGGTTGAGAGAGTTAAGTGAGTTAACACATGTAAAAGCAACTATAAAGATACTAGTGTTGAAAAGTGTGATGAAAATGATGATAATGATGACCATGAAGATGAAGAATATTGATTTCTAATATAACTGCGTTGACTAATTAGGACAGACCACATCTAAGAGAAGCCAATGTCAATCTATGAAGAAAAAAATATTTCACCTTCCCAGTGGAATCAGATTTTAACTCAAAATACGTAAAAGCCCCTTGCTTTAAGGCTGTAAACTGTCTGGGATCAAGAGAATTGTTCTAAAGAAAAAGTCTGCAGAAAAACATACACTCAGAGTCTTTGCTCCATGAGGCTAAATGTCTACCAGACCAATGTTACCTGTTCAATATTCATTATTCGTTGTAATGGGACATGTAACACAGACAGACATAGCATATGCCCTCAGTCATTACAAGGTAGGTGCAGGAACCAAGAGATAATTAAAATTTAGACAGACATATATGAACACGTTCCTTTAAAAAAAAAAGATTTTTATTAAAATATAGCTAACATACAATATTCATTTCAGGTGTACATCATAGTTATTCAACAGGACCCACCTGGCACTATACATAGTTATTACCATAGTATTGATTGTATTCCCTATACTAAAGAAGTGATCATCGTGATAAATCCAGCAACCATCTGACACCATACCATGCTATCACAATATTACTGACTATATTTCCTATGCTGTATATGAGGTCTGGCAGTTAAGTTCACGAACTGATCCTAGAAAAACTGTTATCATACCTCACTGCTGAATATCACTACAGTCACCTTCAAAGTACTCCACTTGGGAAGCTATGCACCGATGCCAGCACCTAGTCCACCCTTCAATGCAATTTTGGAACTCTTTCTCTGGAATGGCCATCAGAGCTGCCTGTCATTGTATTATACTTGATGTCCTGAATGTCATCAAAGTGTCTTCCTGTCAATACTTCCTTTATCTTTGGGTAAAGAAAGAAGTTATTGGGGAGTATATCAGGTAAGTAGGAAGGGTGTTCCAATACAGTTACTTGTTTACTGGCTAAAAACTCCCTCACAGACAGTGCCGTGTTCACTGGTGCATTGTCGTGATGCAAGAGCCATGAATTATTGGCAAAAAGTTCAGGTCGTTTTTGTCTAACTTTTTCATGCAGACTTTTCAGCACTTCCAAATAGTAAACTTGGTTAACTGTTTGTTGAGTTGGTACAGATTCATAAAGAATAATACCTCTGATACCAAAAAATGTTAGCAACATCGTTTTGATTCTTGATGTGGACTGACGGAAATTTTTTGGTCATGGAGAATTGGCTGGCTTTCATTGTGGATGTCGATGCTTTGTTTCAGGGTCGTATTGGTACACCCATGTTTCATCACCAGTGATAACACAGCCCAAAACATCATCTTGCCTCTCCAAAAGGTCTTGGCAAACTTCGACTCTCCTTTGTCTTTGTTCATCAGTGAGCTCCTTCGGGACCATTTTTGCACACATCTTTCTTATGCCAAGATTTTTAGTTAAGATTTTCCTAACTGTTTCTAAATCAATGTTTACTTGGTCTGCTATGCCCCTCACAGTCAGCCAATCACTTTGATGCCCAATTTGACTAATTCTTGCAATGTTTTCATCATTTCTGCTTGTTACTGGCTGCCCTGACCTCTCTGCATCAGAGACTCATTCTCTCCCCTCAAAAAAACATTTAATCCATTTGAACACTGCACCAGCTTTTGTTTTCTTCATGGCATTATCCCCATAAACTTAGATTAACATGTTCCTGATTTCACTTCCACTATTGTCAAGTTTAACAGAAATTTAATGTTTGTTTGTTACTCTAATTCAAGTTCAGACATTCTCGTGACAGCACACAAAACCACGCAACAACAATAATGAATGCCACTCAGGAAGACACCACCACACAACATATCAACACAAACACAGCTGTGAGACACTCATATACTAAGGTTATGAAACCCTACCGAGCTGTTTTTGTAGTGCTGCCAATGTAAGCATATGGTACCAAGTTTGAGAACTTAATTTTCATACCTTGTATTGTAATACATCCCCAAGACTCTTATTTGTTTTATACCTGAAACTTTGAACTTCTTATACACCTTTATCTTTTATTCCCTTTAAAAAAATTTTAATTAAAGTTGACATTCAATATCAATTTATATAAATTTCAGGTGTACAGCATAGTGGTTAGATATTTATATGATTTAAGAAGTGATACTCCTGGGGCCGGCCCGGTGGCTCAGGTGGTTGGAGCTCCATGCTCCTAAAGCCGAAGGCTGCTGGTTTGATTCCCACATGGGCCACTGAGCTTTCAACCACAAGGTTGCCAATTCGACTCCCGCAAGGGGTGGTGGGCTGCACCCCCTGCAACTAACAAAGGAAATTGGACCTGGAGCTGAGCTGCACCCTCCACAACTAAGATTGAAAGGACAACAACTTGACTTGGAAAAAAATCCTGGAAGTACACACTGTTCCCCAATAAAGTCCTGTTCCCCTTCCCCAATAAAATCTTTAAAAAAAAAAAAAAAAGAAGAAGTGATACTCCTGATTAGTACCCACCTGGCACTGATACATAATTATTACCATATTATTGATTATATCCCCTATACTTTACATTACATCCCCATGATTATTTTATAACTACCAATTTGTATTTCTTAATCCCTTCACCTTTTTACCTACCGCCATCCACCTCCCATCTATCACCCCAATAGATCTAGTACCCATCTGACACCATGCATACCGTGTTTCCCTGAAAATAAGACCTAACCAAAAATTAAGCCCTAGCATGATTTTTCAGGATGACATCCCCTGAACATAAGCCCTAATGCATCTTTTGCAGCAAAACTTAATATGAGACCCGGTCTTATTTGGGGGGAAACACGTAGTTATTACAATACTATTGACCCTTATGCTATATACCCTACACCACCATGACTACTGTGTAACAACCAGTTTGTACTTTTTAATCTCTTCCTCTTTTTTACCCACATCCAACCCTTGCCCCCAATCTGGCAACCATCAAAATGTTCTCTGTATCTGAGTTTGTTTCTCTTTTGTTTGTTTGTTTTGTTCTTTAGAGTCCACTTTTAAGTGAAATAATATGACATTTGTCTTTCGCTGCTGACTTAACTACACTCAGCACAATATCCTCTAGGTCCATCTATGTTGTCACAGATGGCAAGATTTCATTCTTTTTTACAGCTGAGTAATATTTGATTGTATATATGTACCACCTCTTTATCCATTCATCCATTCAAGGGCATCCAGGTTGCCTTCATATCTTGGTTGTTGTAAATAATGCAGCAATGAGAGTATGGATGAACGTGTCCTCTCGAAGCAGCATTTTGGGTTTCTTCAGGTAAACACCCAAAAGCCGAATTTAGGTCCTTCTTTGTTTCTTGTTGTAGTCTTTTTTATAAAGTCTGTTTTGTCTGGTATAAGTATTGGCACCCCAGCATTTTGTTTGTTTGTTTTCATTTTCATGAAATATCTTTTCCATTTTTTTAACCTTCAGTCTATGTCTGCCTTTCTATCTGAAGTAAGCCTCTTGCATGCAGCATATGTAAGGGTATTGTTTTCTTATCCATTTAGCCACCCTATCTTTTGATTGGAGCATTTAATCCATTTACATTGAAAGTAGTTATTGATAGGTATGTAGTTATTGCTATTTTATTACTCATATTTTTTATTTTATTTTATTTTTTTCATCTTAAAGAAGTCCCTCTAAGAGTCTTTGCAACACTGACTTGGTGGTAATGCACTCTTTTAGCTTTTCCTTGTCTGGGAAGATCTTTATCTATCCTTCAATTCTAAATGATTGGATAGTTTTGCTTGGTAAAGTAATCTTATAGGTCCTTTCTTTTCATCACTTTGAATATTTCCTGCCAGTCCCTTTTGGACTGCAAAGTTTCTTTTGAGAAATCAGCTGACATTCTTATGGGAGCTCCCTTATAGGTAACTAACTGCTTTTCTCTTGCTGCTTTTAAGATTTCTCTTTGTTTTTAACCTTTGGCATTTTAATTATGATGTGCCTTGGTGTTGGCCTCTTTGGGTTCATCTTGTTTGGGACTCTTTGTGCTTCTGGGCTTGTACATCTATTCCCTAGGAAAATCTGCAGGAAGAGCCGAGGCAGGCAGTTTGCACAAAAAAGCCACTGGAAGCGACTTGGGTGTGCCCTAAAGTTGAATAGGGCCAGGTCTCAGAATCACCAGGGCATGGTGAACGAATGGTGTCAGTCAGTTTGATGGAGACTCAGATATGGTGGCCACCTACGTCTGCATGCCAGGAAAGCTGAGGGCTCAGCAAAGAAACAATGGCTTCTTCCAGCTCCTCCATCCAGGAGAAAAGAGCCCCTCCAACTCTTGTCCTGAAGCCAGGCAATTCAGTTCCCTGCTGTATGTCCCTGTTGCCTCTCCAGCCAACACCCCAGCAGTGGAGCTAAGAGCCTATGATTCCGTCAGTGAGTAAGTCTGTGTGTGGTCCCTTTAAGAGGAGCGCTTGGTACTCCAGTTGCCCTCCATCTCACTCAGCCACAATCTCCACCTAATTTTCACAACCAGAAATTATAGGGACTTCTCTCCCCAGTGCTGGAACCCTGAGCTGGGGAGGTGCTGGGACCCCTTGCTCCTAGGGGTGGGGGCTGAAATATCCCTCCCAATTTTTAATGGTCATACACATGTATGGAACCATCCTGTTCTACGTCTCTGCCCCTCCTACCAATCTCAAGGTGGCTTCTTCTGTATGTCTTTAGTTGTAGGGCTTTGGTTCAGCAAGATTTCAGGCAATTCTCAATGGTGGTTATTTTATACTTTAGTTGTACTTTTGATGTGGTCATGAGAGAAAGTAAGCATGGCATTTACCTACTCCGCCATCTTGACTAGAACCTCTGTGAACACATTCTTTATCTTCTGTAAAGAGAAATATTTTTCAGTGGAGAAAAGTATGTGACCTTAGTCAAACTGAAACTCTTCTCTTGCAAATACAGTTGTAGAGGCTGCAAAATACTTAGGAACAATGGGAATTTTGAATTACAAAATAATATTCTCTCTGTAATGTGTCTGTAATGTTAATTGATATTTAAACAGAGTTAGAGAAATCATAATGATAGCCTGCAAGTAAGAAGCCTATCATTGCCTCTTGCTTTTCTTCAAAATAGCTCACCACAAGCAAGCTCATTGGACCTATTACAATGTCAGAAAAACTTTTTGTAGTAAGGGACTTCAAAATAGTGTTATAATTTACATTATGAAATAGTGGTCACTAAAGACAATGGGACCATTATGACAAATGGTGTCAACAGCTTGACGGAGACTCAGATACGGTGGCCACCTGCTACCATTAGAATATAGTGACAACCACATCATTTTCCTGAAATAATGCTGACATACATCTCTTGAGAGCTATGGAAATAAGCACTGCTCTGGGTAGTCTGAGATTTGGTTAGCAGTACTTCAAATCATTAAATTATAAAGCATTATAAATGGCAAATGGATAATTGACCAGGAAAATTTTAAACAATTATAAGATTTATCAGTTTATCTTTTTGATGTGCATATTATCTCTTTATAAAAAATTGTTTATGTTAATATTTAATTGTCCCAAGGAAATATTCAAATAGTGACCAAGTGTTTCTCAATAATTTTGCTTTTCCAAGAAATATTTTTATCAGGTATTTGTGTGTGTGTGAGTGTGTGTGTGTATGTGTGTGTATACATATGCATTTGTATATATTAGATATAATAGTAAAATTTTATAATATCTAAATTAGATAAAAATAATAATTTAGTCTGCCTCCCACATTAGCTTGATTATCTCTTGATTTTAAAAAATCACATTTCTTATAAATTATTAGGCATCCCCAAAGAAGCATATCTTGGTTGAATACAGATGAGAATAAAGATTATAGCCTTAAAATAACACCACGTTTTTATGTAGGGTTAGTTTCTAATGATGTTTACGGTCACTAAAGTCTGAGAAACAGTGCTTCATTCCTCATTTTTTAAATTTTTTTAATCACTCAACAAGGAGATTTCTGAGAGGCATGTATTAAGATCTCTCAAGCTGATTTTTGACTCCTTACACTTGTTATTTCTGCTTTATATATTTGAAAAGCTCTGTTGTTTTGTAGTTTATGATTATTATATCTTCTTTGTGGATTAAACCTTTTTATCTATATGGAAATATCTCTTTTAGTGCTGTTTAGTATTCTTTGCCATGAATTCTATTTTATCTCATATGAATGTTTCATTACTTCCTTTCTTCTTGTTATTATTGGTCTGGTATATCTTTTTAAATATATTTATTATCAACCTTTATATAATTTTGTTTTAGATATGTCAGTTGCAAGCAGACATTTTGTTGTTTTGTTTTTTCTTATTTCACATTAGGCAGGAATCTCTATCTTTTAAGCAGAGGATCTTACCCATTTGAATTTATTATGAAAACTCATGTTTGGAATCAAAATTTTGTTTATAATTCTTTTTTCTTTTATAGTTTTTATTTTTTTTCTTCCTAATGTTGTTCAAGCATCTTATTTCTAGCCCTATAGGAGTTCCAGTATCTTTAGCATAATGATCAATGTATTGATTTGTCAGTATCTGTATCCTTCCCCAATTAAGATAAGAACATTAACATGGTTTTAATTCCTTCCTACAATCTTCCTCACTCTTCATTCCTCCTTGATCCCATGCTGAGATCATCTAGGAATTCAGTTCAATATTGTTATTTTTTTATATTGTATATCAGTTATTCAGTTATGTATGTTTAACCTGTTATTTTATTCATCACCATTTTTCATAGTCAGCTTTCTTTTTTTTTTTAGATACATGTCTGTTTTGCCAAGGTACAAATCCATGCCTCTTACCAGAAAAAAGCTACTTTAGCTCGGCATAAAATTTAAGATTCAAAAACAGTTTCCATTTGAATTTTATATATTTTGTTCCATTATATTCAGCGCTCTTTAAGAAAGAAATCCTATTGAGTTGATTCCTTTCCTTTGTAAGTCTGTTCTGCCTAGAATCCTCTAGGAGTTCATATTTATCCTTGCTTTCCGAAATATCAGCATAATGTATGATTTAAGTCTCTTCAGTCACTCTTCTTGACACTTAGAGGATACTTTCCATCCAGAGACATGTAACTCCCAAGCTATGGTATGTTTTTTTTAATTATTTACTTTGCACCACTATCCTTTTTTATATAGTTCTGTAAAACAAATGTTGGAACTTGTAGAATTGTTCCCAAATCTCATACCTTTTTTCTTATACGTTTTATCTCATTGTTCATTAATGTTATGTTGGGAGATTTATTTCCCTTTCATCTTCCAGGTCATTAATACACTACTTCTCTTAGATATAAGACATAAGACATAAGATGTAATATTCAGCCAACCTATTAGTTTTTGATATTCATGAATTAAATTTCTAAGATCTCTATTATTTGTCTAATCAATGTATTTTAGTGTATGTAATACTCTAATTTGTATAAAGATAATAATTATTCTCATTTATTATAATATAACGTTATGTTTGCTCTTTTATACATGTTTCCCAACGTATTCACCTTTAGATGAGTGTTGTCTTTCTTTCTTGATGTTATCGATTTTTAGGAATGTTTAGTTATCCTTGACTCTCTAATCAAATTTGTGTTTGCAAATGTCTGTTTGCATCCCCAAAGATGTAGGTTCTGATTAGGGTTTCTAGGCGGGAATTCCTGCCCATTCTCAGGAATTGTTTTTCACTTTCCCATTCCCAAATCCTGAGATATAAAATGTTTTCTGTTCTCCACAATGAATCGTTTCCACAAAGTGACAGCCGATACTACCAACCACCTGGGTTCAAGGAGCTGATTTTCCCGATTTCCCGACCAACTTTTCTCGGGATTTAGGAACAGAAAAGTGAAGAAAATTACTGAGAACGGGCAGGAATTCCCACCCGGAAATCCCAGTAATAAGTAGGAAAATTTTCTAAGAGATGCATTGTGAGTAGTACGTTTATTTCCCATTGTGGGTATTACTGGATTTAAGAGCCGATTTTCCTGATTTCCCGACCAACTTTCTCAGGATTCGGGAATGGAAAAGCAAAAAAATTTCTGAGAACGGGCGGGAATTCCCACCTGGAAACCCTAGCTGATTATAAAATTTGGTTTAGAGGAAGCAGACTCAACCTTTCTGCCAGTCATTATGCAAGGATCTTGCCTCCTAGGAAGCACTAGCTACCTGGGGCCTCTCCATTTCCAGCGCTGCATTCACTGCTTTATCCTGAGGCAAACGCACTTATGTTGAACTCCTCAGACAATGCCTAAGTAGTTCCCCAGTTGATCAGTCTAAGGATTTTCTACGTGATTCCTTGATGTTGCTGCCTCTATTAACTCTGTGAGCCTCAGTACCATTCTCATTTCTCCAGCAATGAGATTTGGGGATGTGATTTACCCAGCGTTGTTTATCTTTCAATCTCATTACTTCTGCTTTACATCTCTCAGAGATTTTTTTAATTAACTTTTTTCTGCAGGTGGTATTATTTTCTCTCTTTTTTTGGTGATTTTTGTAAGGGGGTTAAAAAATACATATATTGTATCCATAATTTCCCAGGGTTTAGAGCCAAAGAGATGATAGGCAAATGTGACAAGTTTACCATCAATAACTGATTTCCTACCCACTCTTGATATACCTAACCAAATTACTTTAAATGGCATAAATTCTAAATTTTTAAACAAAATAATTTAAATTTATTTTCCAACCATTTATTATCCATCTTATGAACACACCTCTGTTTATTCTGTTCTTAGATACATCATCAAATTTAATTTTAGAATCCATGAGGAACACATAGAATAGGTTACAGGATAATATTATGTAATTATACCTAAAGAAATAACATTAGGGAGTGACAAATATTTATTTAAGATGCTTAAAACTACTCTGGTACTATTCATTCACTGCCATCCTCCTTGTTTTCTTTTTATTATTGACCACAAATGTTTTAAAACCTAAATTGTTAGTCACTGATAGTAACTCAGAGTTTAGTTTCTCAGCTTAGCTCTCAGAAAATGAAAAACTGTTTTATATTCATCATACTTTGCAAAAAATTGTTATGCAAAAATATGTATTTATATAAGTAACTTTCTTTTAAATTATTTGTACCAGCATCATATAATATACCAAGACTGATATTCTTTCAGAAATACGATACATTATAAATATATGATTTCTATAGAGGTGTTAAACAAGTCTAATATTTAGCTATTATGAAAGAAATCAGCATAGAAAATGTGGAATTAAGCATTTATCTGTAAGTTGTATTTGAATAAGAAAGTAGTGAAACATAAGTATTCTGAAATCTGAGAAGTAGAGATTATGATTTGCATAAAGCACACTCGCACATTCACAGATTAGGATGCCTCATGAAAAGCAAATGAGGAAATAAATTGTTCAATATTACTTGTACTTTACAACAATTTCCAGTATACGATTTTCAGTGTAATTTGTAATGAGATGTGAGGGCCCTCTCTTGGATTCACTCAAGAAGTATTTATTAAGTACTTATTATGAACCAAGTGCTTCAGATACTTTATCTCACTGGGAATTTAAAGATAAAATGACTTTGCCATGGAAGAACTTACATCCAAGCAGGGTAAAAATAATTACTATTTCTTCACAGTGGCCCGCCCATGCAGGGATCGAACCGACAACCTTGGTGTTATTAGCACCACGCTCTAACCGAGTAAGCTAACCGGCCACCCCACTAGTTCTTAAACACAGTTGTGTGTGGCAGATTTATATATAGATTTATATACAGAATTCTCACATAAATCATAAAATGTAAATATTAATCCTAAAGGACATTAAAATGCAGAAAGGCTATGTAACTTGTCAAAGGCCAGGCAGCCAGAATGCTAAATTAAGTCTGCCTAACTCTAGAACTGTGTTGTTGGCATTAAACAGCATTTTCTTCACAGTCTGCTCTGCTTATGACAAGACAGACAACAAACTTGCAAGTCACTTAATTTCACGTGTCTCTGTTTTCTCACATGTACATACAGAAGTTGCATAGTTTCTAAAGTCCTTTCCAGCTCTCAGATTTTAGACATTTTACCAACACACAGCAGATGGCAGTATAGAGCAAAGACCAGCTAACCCAGTTCCTTCTCTTCAGGCCCCTATGACTGTAAATAATGATTTCTCTTCACTTCTGTTACTAGATATTATACAATCACTACAAGTGTAAAAGCTTTCTCACACTATAACGCATACTGTAAAGAATATTTTATCATGTGTTAAAAATTCATAGCTGTACATCATATTTATCAATCTCTACAAATAACCTAAACTCAATTTGTTTGTGCTATTGATATTTAAAATGCCTGAAAATCAGAAGATTAAAGTTATGGCTTCAAGATGTACACACACATAGAAATACACAGCTATACATACTGTATATAAATATCATACATTATATAAATAGAATATAGACAACATACAAACATAAACATACATAATAATATATATGATTTTAAATTCATGCCAAAACACCAAGTGTTTAATTTATTTATTCATTCAATGTTTATTGAATACCTGTTAGGTGAAGCATTATTACAAGCCTAGAGATTTGGTAGTAAACAAATAGACAACTAATCCTGCCCTCATCCAGGCTATGACACATTAAGGACGCAACAGACAATTGAATAAAAAGAGATTACATTAATATATATAGTGTGTCAGATGGTAATAAATGGAAAGGAGAAAAAATTCAGGTAAGAGAAATATGTTTATGTGGAGGAGAAGGATATGCTTGTATCTTTATATATAGGTATACATACAAGCATATATGTAGTTTTATAATAAGGCTGACTGGTGAGTGTAAAAGATATACAAGATGCTATCCTTTTAATCCAAATGGAAATTACTGAGGAAACCAAGGTAGAACCCAAGTACTGGATTGTGTGGTATAGAAAATCTCTTTAGAATAGCATTTCTATAGACTATCAGCTCAAGGGCAGCAAGGCTTGGAATGTCGATGATTCTAGACCTACATAGACTGTGTAAGTTTCAGACTCAGAAGGGTGTTGCCAGATGATAAAATTGCATGAGAAAAGGCTTGGATTTGAAAATGAGTGGAAAATTCTATCTAATGTATTCAGGTAAATAAGAGAGATTTCATCCTATGCAACATTGCCTTAGCCAACAGACAAGTTTATATGCAGACAGTCTTCCAATTCTTTGAGCTTCAGATATAAAGTCATTCCTGGACAACAAAGGCAAACCAACCCCTCACAGATTGTAGCAAACTTCAGCATTGAATATTGGTAAGAGAATACGTGCAATAATGCTCCAATGACTTCACTATGTTTTGGTTCCAGCCATGAATTTTCTCCCACTAGAGAAATATTACTCTTATTTCTACGTCCTAGGGACTTGTGTATGGATACAACATCTATGCATAATGTATATAGACTCTGAGTCCCTAATTTTCTATTAGTTTTTTAGTTGATTTATTTGTTTAAACTTAGAAAAAGCATTAAGTATATCTAGGTAAATGTTTCCAAAGAAATATATATAGTATACCAGATGGTAATAAATGCAAAAGAGAAAATAAGAAAGTTTCTATTCAACTTCTCCAGTCTGCTATCAAATCTATTTTATAATTAGTCCAGTTCTCAAAATCTGGCTATGCCAGTGAATTAAGGAGGTGCTAAGGTATATTGGGCTAGCATAGCATGGAAAACCCTCCAAAATTAAGAGGGCTCCATAGATTCTTTGGAGGTCCTTACCTGGGGTTGCTCAGGATATTTGAATCTACATCAGAAAATACCCATGGATTTTTTTTACCAAAAATCTCAATTCTTAGGAGGCCGCTGGGGTGTCTCAGACTCTCTAGAATTCTCCAGACTATACAAACCTCAGACTACAGTCCTAAGTGACAGTACTTTGGTTTCAGTGATAAATTAACATTACTTAACCGCTAAAGTATGCTTATTAGTACACCAGTTGTTAGCTTCCTTTGGGTCATACTATCCAAGTATGACCAACGCTAATATTGGAATTGATAAGTTCTAAGGACAAAGTGTGGTGGCCATAAAAATGCACCATTCACATCTCTTGCTGCAGGAGCCTAACTGTCTGAGGACCTAGTTGCCTGCTTTGCATCTACCACCACATTTTGCCAAGGCTGTGTTTCCATGTGCTGCTTCTGGGTAGTGAGTAAGCCCATCAGGAGCAGGGTGACAGGCCCGTCCAGCAAACCGGGAACCCTCCGATGAGTGGCTTTGGTCTGTGGACCTCCCGTCACCCAGCCCAAACCCGTTTTTGAATCGCCTTGTATTCTGAGGGTCATCCTTCCTTCCGTCTCTCCTGCCACAGATGTCAGGTCCACTTTGAAGTGTGACTGTTCTCCCCACCTCCTCCCTCCCCCCTACATAATTCTCTGGCATGTCTAACTTCATCTTAGGTGTCTGTTTCACAACAAACCTGAATTAACACATCATGTGCCTGTGTATCTACTTTAATGTGAAGACAGTCAAACCTCTGGTTCTCCATCTTCCCTGTCTTTGCATGCCCTTTATAAAAGTATAGACCTCCTCTCTGAAAGTCATCATCTCTGACTGACACTGAAAGTCATCATCTCTGACTGACACTGAGGGAATCAAGGCCGGCAACAGTGGAATGAAACTGATGCATCCATCTGCACATCTCACCTTTCTTATTCATGACAATGTAATTCTAGGCCATCTGAGGCATGCTGATGAGTTTTCTTAAAATCTTACTATGGCCCATTTAACTGATGTCTCTGATGGCATTATGGACACGTGGGTGGCACACAGTCTCATCATTTTGTGTTAGCATTGGTGTTGTTCATCAAATATTGCTAGTTCTCCCTCCAAGCACATGGTAGAATTATATGTCCCCTTTAAAGTTAGATATGACCATGGGACTTGTTTTGGCCAATAAAATAGGAGCAAAAGTACTTTATCACTGCTGAGAAGAAACTTTAGGAGCCAGTGTACAGTCTCCAGTCTATTCCCACTGCCATGGTGACCTTGAAAATATGTAGAGATGAAACTTTGTTAGCCTTTCCCCTCACTGACTGTGGTAAGCAGTGTGTCCCTGCCACATCACTGGTCATGTCGTGTGAGCAAGAAATAAACTTATGTTAAATCATTGGGATGTTTGGAATTATTTACGATCATAGCATACGCTGAAACGTACCTCTCCTCACTAAAAAGCTCTTGAAAACATCCTATCAATGTTCTGCTCCTAAAGTACATAAAATAACACTTCAGGATACTAAAAGATTGCTTAAATCATACAATCTGATCCCAACTTGATTCAAGGTTTTGGTACATACCTCCGAAATACAAAAAGAGTCTTTTCTTTTAGTTGCTCTAGGAGTATGCCTTTCCAAAGCCACTGCTCAAATAATGAAAATAATGTTCATTTTCTTTGAGTAAAAATGTTATTTAAAAAGGGATATTGTGAGGATTTGAGATTGTGGCTGAAAATTGAGCCAAATTTTAAATGTTACTAAATATGAAAAATCCCAATTCAGATTATCATCATTTGGCATTATCATCTTAGGTGCGTTTGGATGTTAAGTGTAATAGTTGAGAAAATAATTGAGAACAGTAAAGTTACAGCCAATTTTCTATTCATTAAATTTATGCTAATACTTAGCTTGAGTTTGCTTCTCTTCCTGAGGAAATGATATATCCCTTTTGTCTGTGTATACTGTTGTATGGTTATGATTTATACTTGCTGATTTTCTGTAGTTATTTACCTGGAGTTATTATACGAACTGTGATCTGAGCCACACAGAATAGGGATTCTTTTCAACTTGGGAGAAATACGTACTCTGCAGACTGATGGCTTACTTTGCCATCCTGAGAAGAGTATTGATTAAAACCCTTGAGAAAAAGTTAATTTTAAAAGAGCCCACATTATGAGAGATTTGGGGGGTTTTTTCCCCTCCCTATTACTACAGTATCTGTCATAGGGCTTTCATGGTGACAAGTTCATAAAATCTTCAGAGAATAGGTATTTAAATCTAAAGGATCAGAGAATAAGTGACAACCATCAAGAGAAAGTTCTCCATTCTGCAAAACCAAGTGACAAAATCATCAGAAGGCAAATGGCATGGAAATAGTAGGGTGTCAGGCACATTTCCCATTGACCTCACCCCAGTGGTTGTCAGGTTGCTCTCTGCTTAAGAGAATTAAGGTGTTATGAAATGACTTTTTTAGTTTCTATAATATACTTGCTTCGAAATAATCATGATGCCATAAAATCACCTTTAAAGTTTATCTGCATGTACAGATTCCACATAAAAATGAAAAATTCCATATTTTAGCCATACTTTAATTATGTGACACTAAATGCCAGATTTTCCCATTATTCCAGAAATATGGTAAATAGCAAGATAGATAGATTGGCCAAGATGTGGTGGCATGAGACACCTTTGATTTTTGTCTGGTAACTTGGCATCCTAAAAACTTACTGACTCTAGTGGATTGAAAGAAGCTGACCCTAAAAGTAAACTCTTAACTGCAGTTTCAAGGACACAGGCTGTTTGGAGAAATGTAAGTCATATTGGTAAATGAAGGGGGCAAAATGAGAAGAAGAAACAAACAACATATAACAACACATTCTGATGACACTAATTAAATATGAAAACGATGATAAAAGGGTGAGTCTTCTCTATAAAGGGTGGTAAAGAGGAAAATGTCATTGTACAGCTTCAGTCATGAATCGGTCTCCAAGTGTTCTTTGGAAAATATTTCAAATGCTACCTGCTGTCTTTGTCAGGTTTAGTAAATGATCTCACATCTCTTAAAGATAAGAGACAAGCAATTTCATCTTTTTACCTCCCACTTGGGCTCATAAATTAAAGTAATAAATGTTTAATGGAAGTTAAATCAACACTTTAGAGTTCTGTGCATTATCTTTGGTCACTTATCCAGAACTGGTGAGATTACAAGGCTATCCTGTGAGCATTAACCTGTTTAAAAATGTAGATAATAATACCTAAAGGTGGCATTACTAAGATTTTAGAAACTGTACAAATTTCCATTGAATTATTAATAAAGTGGGTAGAATATCATATTATCAATAATAAGGTTTGCTTTTAGTTTCAGCTCCAAACTTTGCTAAAGCAATTTTAACTTCCATGAACATCAATTTCTTTTCAATAAAATGAGGATGAAAGTAATACCTACTTTGCCTACACCTCACAAATATGCTCTGAAGATAGAATAAGATCTATAAATAAAAGAATTTGCATATTGTAAAACTATGTGCAAATCTAAAGGGTTATTATATAAATATACACATAATTTTAATGCTTACTCTTCTGATTTGAAATATCTTTTCCCTTACAGTGCTCAATAAGAGACCTGAAAGCATTAGCCTATTTGACTTCAGCAGGGTATAGCTGTGTGCTAAGCTGTGTGTTCACAGAGAAACAGGGGAACTTGGAATTGAGCCCACCTACTCAGGCAGATGTATGGAGAATTAAATACCTGATACATTTGAGGATAGATGATATCACACTTATCGCACATTATTATAATTGTTGATTTAACTATCTGTCTCCCCTGCAATAGCAGAGATAATGTTTGTTTTAGGAACTATTGTATCTCTATCACTAAGCATAGGATCTGGCATAGAATAAGCCTTGAATAATTAAGAATGAATACATAAATGAATAAATGGATGCATGCATGCATAGATGGAAGTACAGGTAGGAGGGTAGATGGATAATCCCAGAGGCAATTATGGCTACAATTATTGCCCAGAGGCAATTGTGACTATAGTCAGGGGAAAAGTCAAAATCCAGTCTAAAAGTCAAAACCCATGGTTACAATGGGGTATCCTAAAAGACGCTACAGGGCTAGTACTCAGTAGTGTGGCCCACTGGGTATCCACATCTGGTGAGTCTGTCCTTGGGTAACATACTGGAGACAAAGACTAACAAAAGCAATGCAAGGTCTCAGACAGATTGGAGGTTAGAAGAAATCAAAAGTAGAAATGAGACTAAGGCAGATGCCCCAGCTCCCAGAATGGATTGAAATGTTTAATCAGTTTACCAGAAAAGGAATTCCATAAGGGGACTGTGGCAAAAATCCCAGATTTAGGAATTCGAGCCCAGAGGGAAATCAGGTTTGGACCAACTAAGAGCATAATTTTAAGAACATGGAAATGATGGGAGGCTGGACCAGCGGAATCATTTCAGGAGCACAGAGGCCCCAGATGTGACAACCAACATGAGTGGTGTGGCCAAAGGGAAGAAGATCTGAAGCTAGTCACCTGGGACTAACTCAGGAATTAGACAAGACTAAGTATCAGTAAAGTGTAGCTGCATAGAACCAAATATAGCCCAGTCTGTGTCCGACATTTGCATTATCATCTGTCCTCAAATATATCAGGTATTTAATTCTGATAGGAGATTACATGTGGACTAATGGCTTACAAAGAATGGAAACATTTTTTAAAACTATGTATACAAGGAGTTCCTGGATTATAGAGTATGCCTTATACTAACAAAGGTGTCATTATGCAGACAGTGACAAATGTCAACTCCTTTTTCAGTCCAAAAGCAGCCTTTAACTACTGCTTTTGCTTTGGCAACTAATATTCAGACTTTCCATAATTGTTGGTACTAACAGTCAAAATTATCCCCATGCCCTTCTCTGGTTTGGTGCAAGATTTACCTAGTGAAGACCACAAGTTCATCAGGTGGTCTCCCATCAACCTAATGGGATAAGCCATTTTATAGATAATGAGCAGATGCCTGGACCACATAACAACTCAGTTCTTGATTTGGATGAATGTGGTTGACCAAGGTTTTTTCTCAGAGTAGAGTAAGTCTTGAGACATCTGATAGGAATATACTAAAAGTAACAATAACTACATCCACCTCTAGCTTCTGATCCCTACGTCACGTGGGCTTGGTTTCTACTCTGTCATCGTCTCTTATCATATACACCTTTGAAGTTATATTTCGTAGGTAAACAGTCTTCATTTAATACATAATATCTCTTTGTTGTATCCATTTTATTGCTATTGACTATTGTGCATGAGGTTTGATCATGATAACAAGCAAACACTATTTTGGGTTATAACTAAACAGTCTCAAATATATTCACTTCGGTAATATTTATAAAATCTTTCCAAATAAAAATGTTTGGATAATCTGCAACTCCTTGTCCCACTATTATCCACATGTAGATTAACATGTTAATTATATATGTGTCATAATACAGTAAGCTATATTATTACTCTAAAAATTTGCTTAAGCATTTTTTTAAAAATAGGAAGCTCTTGGAAGAGAACTTAGAAACAGTTACATGAGCAACATATAAATGTTTGTTCTTTGTTTCAGAGGAACGTTAACTAAGATTTGACTTTCATTTTCTTCTGCAAATCAAACATTGGAATCAGTTAATAGGGTAGGCTGGAAAATATGCTTTCCTATAATTTTATAATAGAAATCCCTTGTTCCTGGATCGGTACCCGAGGGTAAAGAATAAGGGCCATTAGAATCTCAATCTGGTCTTATTCAATCTTACCTTCAAAGTTTGTCACACCTTTAGAAATGCTGGCCTGCTGGACCTGCTCAGTTTAGGGAGCAAAGGTGAAGGTACTGTTGTCCCAGATTTGAACTTCAGACCCATATGTCCACATATCTCCATCTGTATGTTCCACAGGTATTTCAAACACAACCTCTTCAAGGGGGTGGCCAGCTACCTCCGTGGGTTAGAGCGTGGTGCTGATAACACCAAGGTTGCCAGTTCAATCTCTACATGGGCCACTGTGAGCTGCACCCTCCTTAAAAACAAAACAACAAAGAAACCACAACCTCTTCAAGAAAGAACTTTCTATCAAGACCTTATCCTGGGAGACTAGATAGTCCTAGTTTACTCTTGATCACTATTGATGTCAAATCACTTAATCAGTAATTTATCTTTTTTTTCCAAGAAACACTTATTGAGAACAAGTTAGGCACTATGCTAAGTATCAACTAGAGATATTAATACAAGGAGATAATGCTCTGATACTCAGAATTAAGTATTTCCTTTACTTTGATCCCAGCATGGTACACAGACCTATATTTTAACAATTTATAATTATTCATTGATATGCATGATTTCTTATGAGTCTATGAACCCCCAGCCATATTTTTAAATATCATTTTTAAATATTATAAGAATTATTCAATCAACATTTATTGAATGCTAAGATGATTTGGAAAGACATCGATTTTCCTCGGCTAGGAACAGTAGTTCTGTTCATTCATTTATCACCATACTCACCCAAATGATCTTATTCATCTTCTGTCTATAATTAGGTAAATATTGTTATTGAGATTTGGGCAGTGGATCACATGCAAGTATTAGAAACTCTACCAGTAAGTCAACAATTGTACAACGAGAAGGAATATATTTTGCACACACACACACAATAAATATGTGTGTGTGTGTGTATACACACACACACACACACACACACACACATATATATATTCGTACATATGATTTTGTTCATCAGAATGAGAAAATAATGAGCTTTTAGGTCAATTCTATTCTGGTTATCACCTTTGTATAATGGGAAGGAAAGTGGCAGGAGAACTACAGACAGCAGGTAAACTGAAGTTTCTTTTGGAACCTCATCGTTTCAGTGCTGTAAGATAAATGTGGCTCCTATGAGGTCACTACTATTCTTACTGCTTAGCAAGTAGTGTTTGGTTTACATATATAAAAAATAAACTTTAAAAGATTCTCAAAGAATATTAAAAAATTAACCTTTTTTAAACAGAGAATGCCAAATTATATGTTGTTATACATAGCATAATAAACAACAAAAAATTCCAGTTAACATTATATTAATCAGTTAAATGGTAGGAAGGATACAGATGCAGTAATAAGGTTGATAGCATTTTTTTTTTAATGATGTAGTATTTGCTACAATCTGACCTCTATCTCCTAGAAACTCAAAATTTGAATTACTCTAGAAATGGGAAGCCAATGACCAAGAATTGTTAAAAGATACCAAGGAATCGCCAGTTCCTTTTTTCCTTTCTTTTTGGCACATAGACACTTTCTTTTGTTTTATTTTTCAAAAGGAGATGATTAGACGAGGGTTTGTTCCATGGAGTGTGACCAAGAGGCTGAGACCCTCATTGTAAAGAGAGACAAAGGTACCTGAGTGAGCAGTAAGAGATGAGAGGGGCTCACCTTGGGATATTGTTCCTCACTAAAACAGACCCATCCCTAGGAAGGGGAGAAAAGGTAACATGTACTTGAGGAATAAATTTGGGTTAAATATTATAGCTTGTCTTTAGTTATTCATTTTTTTATGGATAGAGTTACTTCATTTGTATTGGTGTTTGTTGCTCTTTGTTTTCTTTGTGGGGAGGGAAGACCTTAGCAAGCAGTGTTTCAGAACCTGCCCAAAGGTAAGGTTCAATAGACCTTTGTGCACATGCAGATTACCGGAATTCTTTCCTGGTGATACTCTGCATTCTGCTTGTGGGCAAGTCTGGGGGTTTGCATTTTTAAAAAGTGTTCATGTTGTTTTTCAACATTGGACAATCTGGGGAAATGTACACTTGCTCAATTATGTGCTGATTGATTGCAATATTCAACATAGGAGTATGTAGAGATGTTCTTATGGCTTTTTTACTTCTGGAGGTTACACCCATTTTATATGGGGCCCTAAACAGCATTTAAACAGGACCCATTCACTCTGGAGTGGCCCAAATATGAATATCATCAAAACCGGCATTAAATTAAGTGATTGACCTCTGTAGGAAAGGAAGTCAGACTTTAGTAAACTCTAAAAGAAATATTTGTCCTTTTGACTTTGTCCTTGTCTCTTGTAAGAAACTTGTTGTCCTTTGATCTTAAATTTTTTGAAAGAATTATGGGTAGCCAGAGATGAACCTGGCATTTCTTCTCATTTCTTGTTAACTATCTTTATTTTCTGCCCTTTCACTGATGATGCCCTGTAAATATCTTGTTAATTATTTTTGCAGTTTCTAATTCAATGCACAGTACAGAAGAAATACACTGTATTACTCAGTTTATTTTTAGTACTAATTTTAGATGCTTTTTAAATATACAGTTATGATATTTATCAGTCTTCATTATTTATGCTAAGACAGTGTTCAAAAGTGATATCAATTTCTCTCTACTGAGTGCTTATTTTCTAATACTTACGGAAATGATAAATTAGTACCTCACCACCAAGCTTCTGACTCGCCTTTTTTTCTCAATAAGTTTTCTCTGAGGTTTGCTAGTCCTGCTGCTCCTGTGTATACTTGAAAGCTACACACAAAGGGGAAAATAAATTACTTCTGTGGGTATTATAAATCAGAGTAGTGGTCCATAAAAGCTTAGCGTATTTGTCTGCTCTAATTAAATCAAGCTAGGGATGATGAAGTATAAAAGAGAAAATGTGTCTGTCTTTCCAAGATGATCTACAAGAGATGAAAGGCAAAAAATAAGATGTAGATTATATCCAAACTGATCAAAAAGATGTAGGTTACATCTAAATTTTTTGAAATCTTCCACACAGAGAAAGGGCAATTTTACATGGCTGAACTAAATATAAAATAGTCTGTTGGAGGGTTTTAGTATAAATAAATGCTAGTTTCATCAGAATACAGAAGGAGATCTGCCCAGGAACCATGGAATTAGATATTGTTATGACTCATACATTTCTGCCTTGACAAATTTCTTTTTTAAAGTCAGACATTTGGTGATTAATTTCAGGTTTGTAATTTTCTATATTTACATACAGTCCAGCCAGAGTGACTATGCAAATTCTTTTCTTTAATTAAATTTGATTGTATTGCTATAGGGGTATAGAAATTATAGTAAATATTTCCAATAGAAAATAAGTTTGTGCAAATATTACTACAGTAATGAAAATAATATGTGAATGTGTATTCTTCCCTCTGCTTCCAACAGAAAAGATCAAGAGAAAAATTAAAGTCTAATTTTTGGGAGTGGATAGAGATACAAACACATTTTTTCGTGGTTAGAATATAAAATATATTTCATGTCAAATGATTTCAAATCTTTTAAATGAATCTTGTGGAAGAGAAATATTATACAGTATTCTGATGTTAACTATTAATCAAACATAAGCTTTGTATATTTTAGGATATTAGTTTTAGCCAACGTAATGATCTTTGGGGGGAATTAGGATGCTTTAATCTAAAAAAATAAAAATTAACAGAAATTGTCTACATTGTTGCTTTGAACCATAATTTTGTGTGAATAAATTAACCAATAATCAAGAGGTATCAGAACTTATATTAGTTTTCTTTCATTGCATAACAAATTACTACCAAATTAGTGGCTTAAAATGACATCATTTGTTATCTCAGAGTTCTGTAGGTCAGAGGTTCAGGCAGGCTTGACTGGGATCTCTAGTTAGGATATCATATGGCCGACATCAAAATGTCACCTGGCCTGGTCTCATACCTGGATACTCTGGGGGGAGGATCTGCATCCAGGCTCATTCAGATCATTGAGATAGTTTAGCTCTATGCAGGTATAGGACTGAGGTCCCTGCCTCCTTGCTAGCTGTTGGAGGGGATTATTCAGCTTCTGGAGGACATTCACATTCCTCAGCTGTGTCCCCCTCCATCTTCAAAGCTAGCTATGGCATTTCTAATCCTTCTTGTGCTTTGGGTCTCTCTGACTTCCCCTTGTGCCTTCCTCCAAGAGCCTTTTAAAAGGGTCTTGTGATTAGATCAAGTCTAGATAATGTCTATAGCTTAAGGTAACCTTACTTTGGACTTTAATTACAACTGCCAGATTCCTTCACAGCAGCACCTAGATTGGTGTTTGATTGAATAACCTGGGAACCTTGGATAATCTTTGGAATTTTGTCTACCACAAAACTCTTATAATTCATGTATCAAAAGGCTATCTTCATATTGGTGACAAACTGCCTGTGAGTTCTAGTCCTGCAGATATAAACTTCAACAAGGTTTGGCATATATCATCAATACAGTATTGGAAAAGAATTTAGAAGAGTTTGAAGTATTTTATTAAATCACAAATTTGAAGTAAGTTAGCTTTTATGGAGAATGAAGATGAGAATATTACTTACATTAAGTAGAACTTTGGAGGCATTTGACTTTCACAAACTTTCCAAGTGACTCAAATGATTATAATAGTACACTATGAAATTCAAAATCCCAACACTATCCAATCTAGTATTATGGGAAGAATGACAAATCTGTAAAAAAAAATTGTGGCACATTAATTGTAGGAACATTTATTTCTTCTATTGTTCTTCTTTAAAGGGACACATGATTGTTAGAAATGTGGGTCTCATCAAGACATTTATGCAACACAATGGAATGAAAAAAAGTATTTTCTATAAAAAAAATCAGCTGAAGTTATTGTTCATGCCATTTGACACCTCTACCCAAGGCCACAGTTAGATCAACCTGGGATTTCCAGTATTTTCTCTTAAAAGAGATTCACAAAATGAGATTTCAAAACCTTTATTGTTAATTAATCTCTTTGTACTTGCATACCCTTTAATATGTTTAGAAATTATTGTTTAAATCCTTCACAGAGATGAGGAGCAATTGGTCACCCTCCTTTGTATAAGGACCCTTGAGGGGAAAAAATCTTTCCCATACAACAATAGAACTAGTGGATTTTCCATCGCTAATCGTCCATTTTCAGGATGGAACATTAAAGGAAAGTTGCATGATCAAAAGGTCAGGATAGCCCCATCATTACTCTTCAGTTATGTTTTGTCAAATTAGCTAGGCTAATTGGAAAATGGTTTTTGGTGGGGGTTTTTTTTTGGGGGGTGAGGAGGTGTCAGTGAAAGTACGGAAGATCTTTTCAAAGTTAGAAATAGGATAATATAAGCAAACATTGCTCAGATTACATGTGGATCACTGGATAAAGAAGACACCATGGCCAGGGATTCCATAAGGACACCACATTTTGACGTTGAGACTGTTTCTGAATCTTGTAACAATTTAGCTGTAATTGTAGTATAGGGAGAAATATTCCCCACCTTCATTCTTCATCTATAGAAGATATTCTGAGGACTGATATGACAGCCCTACATGACTGCCCTTCATCCTTCAGATGGTAGAAAATTAGTCTAGTGTAAACACGTTATGATGAGGATGAATATGGTTAAGCATCTTAAAACCCATTGGATGTTTCCATTTCCTTTCCTAAAATGAGTCATTGAATCAATAAACTACAGGGAAGTAGAACATATTTTATATTGATATTTCCACACAATGCTTTTGGAAAGATTTCTATATAGTTGGAGGAAACTGTTGGGTGCTAAACGTTAGCCGTCTGTTCTAGCTGCTGCTGTTTCTTCACCCTGCTGCTTCTGAGTACACATTAAGGGCGCTACGAATGTGGACCATTTTCAGGCATTGCTTTATTTCCTTTAAATGGTCCTCTCTAGGCTACTATGCAGAGTATTAAATTGGATTCAATCCAATAATCGAAGGTGTGGAGCTCTGAGGCTTATAATTGTCACACTGTTAATGCCTCATCCTTTGGGAGTATAACTGTGTCAGGTCATTTACTGGTACTTTTAGCCACAGTAGGAAAGCTGCCCCTTGACACAAGGAGTGAAGCAGCACTTTACCTTGTTGAAATTTGCCTAAAAAGAATAACAATGTTGAAACCCCAAACCCATCTTGAGATTCCAGTCCTGTGCTCATAGAACACGGCCACATTCATATATTGGCTTCTGAAATAATAGACATTTTCTTCTTGAACTTCATCTCCCAAACAATTTGATGTTGAACACATCTTATTACTAATCTGTGATATCTTGGCTGAAATTAGTCAAGTCACTCAATTTTTTTATGGCATGTTAGGATGTGTGTGACAGGGACAGTAGAGAAAAGAAACTATACTCATAGCCTCACATAGTTTTTCACTCAGTTTGAAAATGGGATATATTTATTTTCTCTATCTTTACTTGAGTAAAGATAGAAATATCTCTGCACTTAAATGGATGCCTGACCTTGTTATGGATACAATGTTTTGAGAATTGTATAGAAAAAAAGCCAACCATTAAACTGAATAAAACTCCGTTTATATTTTATACATTATAAATATTTTTCAACAATAAAATCCGACTTTATTTTTTTAGTTTCACTATGATAAAAACACAGCAAGAAATCTATCCTTTTAACAAATTTTAAATGTACACTACATCATTGATGATGATAGATACAATGTTGCACAACAGATTTCTAGAGCTTATTTTTTTTTACTTAATTGAAACTTTATGCTCTTCATTAATAACTTCTCATTTCTTCCTTCCTCAGCCCCTGGTCACCACCATTGCAGTCTTTGATTTTATGAATTTGACTATTTCTGATACATTTTGTAAGTAGAATCATGAAACTGAGCTATTTCACTTAGCATAATAACCTCAAGGTCCATTTGTGTTGTCGCATACTGCAGATATTCCTTCTTTTTTAAGACTTAATATTATTCCAATGTGGGTATAACACATTTTGTTTTACATTCATATGTCAATAAACATTTAGGTTGTTTTGACATCTTGGCTATTGTGAATACTGCTGAAATGAATATGAGTGCTGATATCTCTTTAAAATACTGATTTCAATTCTTCAGGTACCCAGAAGTGGGATTGCTATATTATATGTTAGTTCCACTTTTTAATTTTTTGAGGGCCCTTCATACAGTTTTCCATAGTGGCTGCACCATTTTGCATTCCCACCAACAGTATGAAAAGTTTCCAATTTCTCCACATCCTCACCAACATTTTTCTTTTGTTTTTTAATAATGGCCATCCTGACAAGTGTGAGATGATATCCCCTTGTGATTTTGATTTGCATTTCCAGGATAATTAGTGATGATGAGCATCTTTCATATACATGTTGGTCATTTATATATCTTTGGAGAAATGTCTATTCAAGTTCTTGTCCCATGTTTTATTGGGTTATCAGGTTTTTTTGGTTGTTTGTTATTGAGTTGTATGAGTTTCTTACATATTTTGGAGATTAATCTCTTATCAGCTATATAGTTTGCAGGTATTTTCTCCCATTCCATAGGTTGCCTTTCACTCTGTTGATTGTTTTCTTTGCTGTGCAGAAGCTTTTAAGTTTGATGTGGTCCCACTTGTTTTTGTTTTCGTTGCTTGTGCTTTTGCCAAAGACCAAAGCCATAAAGCGTTTCCCCTACATTTTCTTCTAGGAGTTTTATAGTTTCAGGTCTTACATTTAAGTCTTTAATCCATTTTGAGTTGATTTTTGTGTATGGTGTAAGATACAGATCTAATTTCATTGTATTACATGTGGATATCCAGTTTTCTCAACACTACTTGTTAAAGAGACTTTCTTTTCCCCACTGTGTATTCTTAGCACCTTTGTTGAAGATTAGTTGACCATATATATATATATATATATATATATATATATATATATATATATATATAATATATATAATATATACACATATATATATTCCAACTTTATTTTATAATGACCACAATTATAAAAGCCAACATTTAGTGAGTGTTTACTGTTATATGGATCTAAGCTCTTTACATATATTATCTTATTTAACCCTCACAACCACATATAAGATAATGTTATTACCTCCATTTGATAGATGAGGAAACTGAGACACACAGCCATTAAGGAATTTACCCAAGGTAACAGAGCTGGCTAGTAGTAGACTTGCAGTTTGAACCCAGAGAGTCTGAACTCCTAACCACTATGATGTAGCTGTTCTAAAATGTCTATAGGAAATAGGAATAGGTACTCAACCACCTTAATTGGGAGTCCTTAAATACAAACCTCTTCTCTAGATCAGTGGAAAGGAGCTAACATGAAAGAAGGCATTTTATCAAATTTTTATTATGTCCTCAACTTATAAATTTATGATGTTGACTCAAAAGTAGTTCATCTTAAATAATAATTACAACTAACATTTATAAATTATACTAGGTGCTTTTGCATACAATCCTCTTAATTCTGTGAGGTTTGCAATATTAAACGCATGCAAAATAGAATAGGGGTGTTGGTTTCTTTGGTTTGTTTGCCACTTATTCTTTTGCATGTTATTATACTTAACCATCTCAACTAATAAGTAAATTAAATAGTGTTATTTAGCACTGTCACCATTTTACATTTGAAAGGTCATACTCTTAAGAACTTAAAAGACTCACCCATACGTACGGCACCTATAATGAGCCTCAATGGTGGAAAGGCAAATGGAGAAGAGAAATAAATTACCAGAAGGAAAATATTGGTTATCCAATCAATTTTACTTATTACTAGTGGACACTCTAGACCCGTAACTACTCCTTTTTTCTCTTTTCACACTCACTTTTTGTTGATTTATAGCTTATTAAAAATAATGAGAAAGTGAAAAATTAAACCAACTTTATAAAATAGAAGATTGGAAATGGGGGGAGATAAATATTAAAGCAGAACTATCTACAATTGTTTTTTCATTCTCGCTCTTTTCTTACTGCTGTCTTATAGGATTCTGCTATTGATTGAGAGATATGGAATGAATTATTCATAAGCCCTGCAGACTGAAGGCCTATCCATTTGCCTTCAAGGGTGTGAATTTATGTAAGTGTATAGGAAAGTCAGTTACTAAAGATTACCAACACTGACTGAAAAAATGGTCCTAAACCAGTGCTTATTAAAAAGGAAAAAACAACCCACAAGTATTTGAGTGTCCAGAAGTACAACTGATAAACAAGTATATATTTGGAGCCCAACTAGGATAACCTGGTATTAAGCCAAAACCACACTACCCGCCAAAGGGAGTGGTGAGCCAGCAGGTGCTGAGGAACTCAGAGCTACTGGCAACCCAGTAAAAATCAGGTGGAGAGAGAAAGTCCTTGATAAGGACTTCAGATCCAAAAAGTGTGCTACATGTTCCCAAACCTACATCATTATGTGTGAGATGTGTTCATTAATGCATGAGGTAACAAACAAGATCAAATGAAAGAATATGTATCATAAATTAGAGTTAATACATGTTCAAATCATCAGTGAATGTTGGCTGAAATTTGTTATCAAGTCTCTTGCCCTGATCTAGGACTGATTCACTTCTTTGTATCTAGGATTAAGAAATCACTCTTTAGATCCATGGAGAGTTATGCTTGTGTTATAAGCATTATCAGAGTGAGCAAATTTGTCATTGAAAGACTATCAAAAGTAACCTTTTGATATAATAGCCTTGTCTTGTTAGATGCCAGTTAAAAGGTAAATTCAATCTCTGTTCTCCCATGTGAAAAGCTCTAGCCAAAGTCTGAGAGATTTGTTAAGCCTTATCTCTGCTAAATAGTCCGCAAAAAAGAGAAGGCATGGTTCAACTCAGAACAAAAAGAAAAGCTGGATAAGAGATGGGCTTCCATGATAAGAGATGGGCTTCCATCTCTGATTATAACTCAACCCTAAAGCCATTTTCAGATTTGGTGAACTGGTACAATATGTGTCAACTACTGTGGATTTAACCAAGTCTAAGAAGTTTTAAAGTCAAGTCCTCACATATAGCAGGCCCTCCACATCCACGGGTTCCGCGTCTGTGGATTAAACCTGGCTCAAAAATACTTACGGATAAAAAGTGATACGTTGTTGCTGATTTGTATTATGTTAGGCCTGTGATGGTTGCATGTGTGCTGAGCACATACAGACTTTTTTCTTGTCATTCTCTAAGCAATACAATATAACAACTATTTACATAGCATTTACATTGCATTAGATATAAATAATCTAGAGATTATTTAAAGTATACTGGAGGATATGTATATGTGTAGACTATATGCATATACTATGCCATTTTATATAAAGGACTTGAGCATCCACAGATTTTGGTATCTACAGGGGATCCTGGAACCGATCCCTTACAGATATCTATGGATGACTGTAATACATGTATATAAGAGTCAAACTCACTGGCTATGTATGTTAATTGAAACAGTGGATGAAACCGTCTCCTCTTTTTTTCACAATTCCCATTTTTCTTATCATGGACTCTTTATCCATATATCCATATTAATAATGTACATTATAAAATTTCTGTAGCCACAAGTGGAACAATATACTTTCAAATTGACCCTAAAATGGTATTTCATATCCCTCTGATATGTTAGATACTATATTTCAAAACTGATACCCTGTTGCTCTTTTTCTCAAACTCTTTCTCTTCCCTTCTGAAGTATGACTTTGCCTTCTAGTATGTTATAAGTTCTCACAATTTCGTAAGCAAAGAGAGTTTGTGGCACTATGAAATATGGAATCCCTTAATAATGAACTGACAAAAATTTTGTTTACAATTTACAGAATTCTCAAAGGGATTCTATCATGCAAACAAAATTTCATGCCAATTTTCCTATATTAACAAAATATTACTAGAGTTTGAAAGATAGCATATACTGAAGAGAAAATAAAGAGGGAAACATATACACACATGCTTATTTTGTTTTATTAAATATTTATGTTGAGCTTTATTTATTTTGGTACTAAATTTTATTCTGGATTTTTTTCTTTTTCATTCTTAAACTTAAGAAATTTATGTAATTCCCCTTCACCTTCTAGGGAATTTTTAAATGGCAGCTGAATGAATGATACATAGCTGGGGCTTGAAGTGTGTAATAATCTGTATTGAGAGAGCAAACAACTTAAATACACTGTGTCAATGTGACAGTCTTTGCTCTTTTCCTTTTTTTTCTTTTTTTGGATGGCTTACTTGCATTTTGTTAGTTTTCTTTTCAATGTGACAATCTTAAATCTCTCTTGAAAAGGTATTAGGCTGGTGCAAAAGTAATTGTGGTTTTTGCAATTATTTTTAACCTTTTAAGCCACAGTTACTTTTGCACCAACCTAATATTTAGAGCAAAGATGTGGAGTGATGCAAATAATCACGTTTCCTGGTAAAGAATCTATGTGATGACATCCCTGTACGTTCCAAGGTTTCTTGAGAAAAAAATATTGATGTGGAAATGAGAAATATTCTACTCGAATTAAATGAGCTGTAAAATTCAGGAGAAGGGCCACTATAGCAAATTTTCTGTCTCTGTGTAATCATGTTAGGACAGTTTCTTCATTTCAAAAGTGAGAAGTTGAGTTAAATGCTCTCCAGGATCCTTTCCAGTGGCTGCACTTCTAAATGCAGTGCTTTTCCACCAAGACTAATTTTCATGTTCTCCTCACACCTGCTGATGTAGAATATTTTCTTTGTGCTGGGGTCGTAGTCTCATGAAGCCAAAGAATGGACACACAGACCACAGAGAGGCACGAGTTGCAAGAAAGGATAGTTTATTAAAGCAAGAGAAAGCACAGCTCCCTAGTGGGAGAGGGTACCTGAATCTGGGATGCCCGCTAGCTAAGGCAAAAGCTTGTGCTTATATACCTTTATTTCTACCTGGGAGGGGGAATGCTGGAATGCTGGTGCTTACTGTTAAGGTGTTTATCAAATTTGCTCTGTTGCTTAGCCTGGAGGAGGCCTTTTGAAATGCCCTTCGAAATGGCTTTGTTGCCCTGGGGCATGATTGATGTCTCTGTTTTGTTAAGTGTGTGTTATTTTGAAACTTTGAAGAAATGGCCAGTGTTTTGTTTTTGGTCAAGTGTTTTGTTTTTGCTCAGTCTACCAGGGAATTGCAGACTGCCTGGTGTCATACTAACTAACCTGTCTCACTGCTTTGGGTATTAACACATCAGCTTATAAAAGATGCTTAAATTGATGAACAGCTGTGTTCCTCTAACATTGCCTCATATCAAGGACTTGGTTTGTATGGTGGTATCTAATCAACTTAATAAAACATTTTTAAAAGTTGTCATAGAAACCTACTAACTTTAAAGGTATCTGGCCTATTTTTTCCATAACTGAAAAATAAATAAAATGTAACCTTTCCCAAATGACATATGTATGATATGTTTAGGTTTTCCAGGTAATATTTATCAAAGAAGTGGACAGGAATTGTAAATATTCTCAATATTAAATCAGTTTTCACCAAAATTTGACTGACCATCTACTTAAGAATTTTCAAAACAAAACAGAACTAAGTGCTGCATTTTAGAATTAGATTAGCCAGTGGACTGTGATCCTTTTGGAAAGAGGTGATCCCTTGGTGATTAAGACAAAGAAAACTAAATCCTTAGCCAGAAACCATTAGCAAATGATACAGTGTCAAGTGAGTCAGTGGCTTTGTGGCAGCAGGAAAGCGTTTTAAGTGTGTAAGTGGCAATTTCCTGTTGTTTTCAACTCAACAGATTTATTTCAGGAACATTCCTAAGACCCAGAACTTGGTGAGGTGAAGGTATATTATCCCCCCTCACCTAAAATAAGATATTTTCTGAAGAGTAAGTGATCAGTTTTTGTGTCTTTCCATTCCTGAATATTTTTCAAAAATTCCTTTTTTTTATCAATAGCCATATAATATGAAACACCCCTAAAATACAGCATTTGACTTATATTCTTTCACTTAATGACATTTCAGTATCTTTAACACTGACTCAGATACCATATAACCTATAATTTAATAGGTATTCTTTCCTCTGTAGCTGTAGAGAAAGTAAAATTTAATCCCATGGAATAAGACAGCAAAGTGGAAACTTGTACAGATAAGAGAAATAGTCTCATTCCAATTACATTTTGGGAATTATAGGTAGATTGTTGAGGATAAATATTTAGTTATATGGAATAATTTAGAAAGAATACTCAAAGTGAATGAGATAGGCACAATATGAAGATAAATGGAAAATAATGGTGTAATATAAATACTGTTAATAAAAGTTGGACTTAAAAAACTGGTTTCTAAGAGCCAACATAATGCAAAATCTGAGACTAGAAAATATTAAATGGCCATATAGCTGGTTATTAAAAAATAAGTTAGATTTTATATTATTCAAATGCGTGTTTCTGTGATCATGCTGAAAATTCCTTGAGTGGGGCTAGAATTAATAGACTTCTAGAGACATGTAGTGCTCCTTCCTGTGGCTTTCACCTCAAATATATTAAGGCTATTTCTATCTGATAATTTATGCTTCTAAAGTTTCTTCAAGTCACTTTCCCTTATTTAAGTGCTAACTAAAACTGTTCAGAGTTTTACAGATTCCTATTAATAACTAATAAAACATAATAAATTTATGCAAATGGTTTAAAAGCATAGTTACCAATTGGTAAAGATTTCTTCAGCTCCCAGCCCATCTCCTTCCTCCTTCATTCTTACCCACACACTCCATTCCTTTATTTACCATACTTTTCACCTGCTTTGAAGCCATCATCCTGCTTTCGATGTTCAAGTTTCCCTTTAGCCTCTTAAGATAAAAAAAAATAAAAATAAAATAAAATCCATGTTCAAAGTCTATCTTTGAAACCAGGAAGATCATTTAATTTAATTAGTCTGGACATCTGTGCCTTTTATGTAAAATGGAGAGTTTTAAAAATGAATCACAGAAAACAGGCTTCAAACCTTCTCTGCACAATAGCTCTAACTGTGCCACCTCATCACGGGGATTCTCCTTGACAACAATCTCGTGCATTGTCACAGGCAGGGGTCTTTAGGAGCCAGACTAAATGGGGAATTGGACAGGACTAGTCTGCAACTGCCAGCATGAGCCAGTAAGAATCTAGACTCCCTTCCATTGGTAAAGCAACCTTGTAGAGAAAGAAGTTCATTAAGTCCATAGACTGAAATATCAAGTCCACCAGTAAGGTGGAGAACTAAATCTGGAAATTAGACAGTAGTATGCAAAGATGGTTAGGTTAGAATGATTGGATAAGTGCAAAAGACAGAGCTTGCAGAGACCTGTGAGGTATTGGGGGAAGTGGGAGACAAAGTCATCCAGAAAAGCCAGTCACTGAGTCACTGTGAGAGAGAAGAGGGAGACATAAAGATGTTGAGTTGATCTGGACACATTATCCATGAGTCTTTCCTGGTATCTCACCAGTAGGTCCTTTGGGACCATGACCTTTTGCATTTTAGAACATGAAGGCTCTATAGACATTCAACCAGCCTTAGTTGAACATTCAAATGAGTGTACGATCTACAGTGCATGAGAAGAAATAAATGAATCAGCCAGGTAAGACTAAGTAAATTGGGACTTCTATGCCCCCTAAGTGAACAGTTGTGCCTCAACTTCAGCTTGTGGTTAAGTTCATCATGTAGGAATATGGGATTCATATTGCCACATCACTCAGAAACACTTGAAATACTTGTCTTCATGTAATATCTATAATTTTTTTCTTTAATGTTGGAAGACAAATCAAGGAAATTGAGTTGGTGTCCCTTAATCCAGATATGAGGCGTGATTACAAAATACAGTGAATGTTTAAATTTTAAAAAATTACAGTAAAAGATGCATTGCCATTAACCCCCCTCAAAATGCTCCCTCTCACTTCGACTACACTTATCCCATCATTCTTGCCACTTTCTGAAACATTTCTGGAAGTCCTCTTTCATGAGTGTCTTTAGTTGCGATGTCATGGCTGTCTCGATGTCCTTAATTGACTCAAAACGTTTACCTTTCATGGTCATTTTTACTTTGGGGAAGAGCCAGAAGTCGCATGGTGCCAGATCCGGTGAATAAGATAGATGAGGACACACTGTAATGTTTTCATTTGACAGAAATTGCCACACCAGAAGTGATGTGTGAAATGGAGCCTTTCCGTTGTGATCACAAAATATGGTGAATGCTGCTGCCAAATGCCATCCAACAAAAAGGCAGGGATCTTCAATATTGGAAGCAGCACATCGAACCTTAGTAACAGTGTGGGACCAGTTTCAACTTGTTTAGTACAGTCAGTAGGCTATGAGCTACAGTTGAGAGAAGGTGTGTTTTAAAGTGTGCTGTAAATCATCTTTCATCATGACAATGCTCCATGTTACACACCGCTTCTGGTATACAGCAATTTCTGTCAAATAAAAACATTACAGTGTGCCTCATCCATCTCATTCACCAGATCTGGCACTGTGTGACTGACTTCTGGCTCTTCCCCAAAGTCAAAATGATTCAGGACATCAAGGTAGCCACAACAGCGCAACTAAAGACACTCACGAAAGAGGACTTCCAGAACTGCTTCAGAAAGTAGCTCGAATGATGGGATAAGTGTGTTCAAAGCAAGGGGAAGTATTTTGAGGGGGATTAATGGCAATGTGTCTTTCATTGTAACAAATTTTTAAAATTTAAACATTCACCAAATTGTTTGATCATACCTCGTAAATCCTTTGTTTCACTCAAGACACAAAAGTTCAGAAGAATATTCACAAAATTTGCCTCATTGTCACATGAATGTTTAGTATCAGAGCCCAGACCTGAATGCAATCTCCTGATTCTCAGTTTAGTCTTTTTCACATATGATTATGAAATTCAGGTTGAATTATTTTTAAGTGAAGGAGGCTGGAAAAATTTCAAGTTATGAGTATATTATTTGTTGAGCACAAGTAAAATATAGTCCTCTAAAAATACTTGAAGTACTTAAAACAAATTTTCCTGAATCTGAAACTCTCATTTATTTTCACCAATTCAGTGAAAAATGAGTGATACATAGGAATTTTTCATACTTATATAATTGAAAAGTTACTTTCATAGAACAGAAACAGGAAAACAAGCTACTTCAGAGTTTAAACGTCAGTTGTCAATACAATGGGAATCTACATTCTCTTTGTCAATGATCTTTTTTATTTAAGTAAAAGTAAACCCATTTCTTTAAAAAGAAAATCAGAATTGTTTTGACACACATAGTTTGAAAATAATAGTGAAGAACTACAAATTTCTCCTTTTTGTAATAAGTTTCTTCCTTTAATAATCTCTGTTCCAAAAAGATTAGTTCAAGACTATCCAACATTACATTATCTGATTACTATCCAGGGTGTATTTGTGTGTGTGTGTGTGTGTGTGTGCACGTGTGTGTGTGTGTGTGTGTGTAGTGTCTTAACTAATACCTTTACATCTCCATTTATTCTTTACCCAACCACTGTCTATAAAATTTTTATAAGCAGTTTTGATTATTAAAAAAAAAGATTTTTATGTGCCATAATCATCAGCTAAGTCAATAACTTTTTGCCTTTTAATCATAATAGTTTTCTCTAGTGGTAATCATTATTATACTACTTGACAGCACAAGAGGTCTATTATTTTTTTCAAATGATTTTAGAATTAGAGCTTAGTGTGGGGGAAATAATGACTGGGTTGCTAAGTCTATTACAATTGTAATATATTCTCGATATACACACGTAGGCACAAGGGCAACAGAAGTGTAAATGTAATATCTGTCCACAGAAGGTAATATGAGTGAGAAAAGATTCACTTACAAAGTGGAAGAGATGTTTTCTTGAAGTAAGGACCATCTGTCCAGAAAGGTCAACAACTATGCTGCAAAGGTATTGAGCATTGCAACTTCCTACTGAGGAAAATTATAAAACCTGGAATGCTAGAAATCTTTTCAGGAGCCACATGAATAGACAATTGTATATTTATGAATAGTCTAAAGGTACAGTTTTGCTTACAGTAATTTGCAACAGGACTGGATAATTTATAGTGATTACATGGTTTTTATATTTTTTAATATAATTTAAAATATATTAGCTAAAATTAATATAGTGGTTAATACTATGTGGAAACTTGCCAAATTTCCATAGCAATCTGGGAAGTAAAAATTAAAGAAGATGCATTTTTTCACCCAAATTATTAGAAAACAATTGATAATAAATATATTTTGGCACAAGTACAAGAAATGCATATGTTCTACATTGCTGGTAGGAATGTAAATTTGGTGAACCATTTTTTGGACAACAATTTGGCAGTATTTCAATTGTAAAATTTATGATCAAACAATTTTGTTTCTCAGTATCTAATTTAGGATACAAGAATGTTCGTTGCTGCATTTTTTATAATAGTAAATCTTAGTAATACCCTAAGTGTCTGTCAATAGGGTAAATTAAGTAACTTATAATATAACCAATTTACACAGTCCTCAACAGTCACTGAAAAAATTTTAAATAATCCATATTTCCTAAAAATGGAAGACTCCAAAGGCAATGATCTTGTGTGCCAAACTGAGTACAAGATTTCCAGCCTGATTGTTAATAGTCAGAGATGAGTTAGCTTTATCTGAATTGTTTGAACATTTTAGTGTGTCACATATTATAAAATTAGAAATAAATATAAATTTTAAACTAGTGAACAGTGCAGAAATTGGGGAAAGGTTGAGAATTGTTATTCTAGTACTTTCTAATCTAATGTAAACATAGTAAGTTGATTAAGGAATATTTTATTTACAGGCTACACTTATAAAGAATTTTGAGCTCATCGTTCAATATTCTGTAGAGCACAAGAACATTCATTCTTTCATTCATTCAGTCTTTCTGTTACTAATTCAATGTGTACTTACTCAACATCGACTAAGTCTCAGCCACTGTGGATACAAAGGTGACCATAGTGGTCACTATCATCAAGAAGCTTCCAGGGGGAGGGAGAGAGGGAGAAATAAAGAGAAAGTGAGAGAGAAAAAGAGGTGGGATGGAGAGAAAAAAATGAGAAAGAGAGAGAAGGAGGGAAATAATCTATTGATAACAATCTTTAAGAAAATTAATAACACTCCAATAGTGATCACTACAGAGTATGATGGAGTACATGGGTCCTGGAACCTTCCTAGTAGCTCCTAATTTAGTTCTATAATCTCTAAGACTTTGGCTTCCAAAGGGCTCATCTCCCAAAAGTGTGACAAGATCATCTGCCTCTGGAATTGACTCAGCCCTGCTGTCAAAGGTCTCTATGGACAGGTTTTTTATTTGGCTACTTCTCTTTTCAGAGGGAAGTTTCCTCTTTGTCTCCTGACTCCAACAATTAGATGTAAGGCCAGTCTTTGTCAGACCCCTTTCAAGAATAAAATGACCTGGACCCAAATACTCAACCTCTTTTTATTTTGTTTTGTTTTTTGCTTGATTTCTATATTTTCGTTTATGTTCAAACTTCACTGAAGAAAAACCAGGGTAGGTAGCTATGTGTTTGATGTACGATTCCTTAATTGGTGCTGTTCAAAACAGGAGTCTGTCTCAGGATATCCATAGGTAGACTAGAAAAGAATATCACTTGGTCAAATGATTTGGGGGCAGAATACAGTGTAATGAATAATTTATTTTACTACAGAAATATCCAGAGCCTTTAATTAATATTATAGTTGTATCATAAATCTCCAATAGGGGTTAAATCTTACTTAATCTTACATCCCTTTTGTGTGTAGATGATACAGCTATTATTAGCCGAAAAATCCTGAGTTTGGGAAATCCCTTTTTAATGTTAGTCCGAAAATATCAGTAACTGCTTTCCATATGAACCAACTTTTCCTTAGTTACCTTGGTAAACTGCTATCATGCTCCATTATCAATACATTTATTGTTATTTTATTAGTTTATTGATACTATGAAGTATCAAAGTTGGGAAAATAAAGAAAAATTATTTTATTACTCTTAATGTCACATTCAAGTTTATCCAAATGCATATTTTTTTATATAGCTGCTGTCAACACATGCTTCCAAAAGCATAAAGAATCTAATATTATTTCATAAGAGTTTTCTAAGTTGCTCTATGGTCTTTATAGTCATCATTTTGATTGAAGCACCATTTTCCAGTCAGGAATTTACTTAATTATCCCTTTACTGCTAAAGAGTTAGGTTCCTTTCAATTATCCCCTACTGTAAAACCACAGAGAACATCTTAACATTCATTAGATTTTTTATTATTTTCAGATAGCTTCCTCAACAACTCATTGGTCCTTGAAACTCACCATTGTAAAGCTCTTTTATAAACCGTACTGAAGATTACTCTTCAAACTACCCAGCAACCCCTATCATTTTTACAAATGGTTCTTTGACAAACAATGATGTTGATTTCCCATCAACTAGCTTTAAAGTGGCCACATGAGCTCCCTATTGAACAAGAAGGACCACTTTGGGGCAGACTGACTGAAACGTTGATTGTGTACCTACTGGGTACACCTGTAGAGGATTTTTGTAAGTAGGTCATCATTTCAGTTCAAAATTTAGTTTCACTGATGTCATAGTCATCCGTGCTTTCAGTAGTATGGAGGAAACATATTTGTGAGTGTAACATGCATTTTATTACATCATCTAAAATTAAATCAACTTTATGTTACAGATTGACCAGCTAAAACTCAACTTTACATTTCTTTTAACCAGAGGACTTCACTTAACAAATAATTTGTTAACTTTCTCTACCAACAATAAGAGAAAATAACCCAGAAATCCCCATGTTATTAAACATTATAATACCTGACTTATTTAGAAATCAAACTTCAGTTCAGTTTTAATCATTCAGACTAGTGATTTATTTAACAAATATTCACTGAGCACCTATTATTTCCCAGACACTGTTCTACCACTAGTAATATGGTCATGAACAAAACAGACAAAAATATTTTCTCCATGGAATTTACATTCTAGTGAAAGAAAATAAATTAAATAGAATAGATTACATATATATAAGGTTAGAACATAATGAATGCTATAGAAAAAAATAAATTAGAGAAAAGTGAAAGTAATGCCAGGAGCAGAGGGAGGGTTGCAAATTTAAACAGGGCCATTAGTAAGGACATTACTAAAAACGTGACAACTGAGGAAAACTCTGAAATAGGTGAGAGAGTAAGGGATATGTGAATCTAATGGAAGAATGTGCCAGGCAAGGGAAAAGACTAGAGCCAAAAATCCAGTATAATTGAGAATTACTGTATAAGAAATTTCATTACTGTATAATGAAATTTAGGTTAAGGAAACCTAGATTTTATGGTGATCTTCTGTAATATGCACCGATGTGACTATTAGCAAGTCACTTAGCATCTCTAAAGTTCAAGTACAAAATATGGATGGGCCTGGGGAATGGAATCATTTTTTAGTTTCTTACCTACTCTAAAATGTATTCATTAATAACTGAGTCATTAAGAAGAGGTTAGATGGCATTTAGCATATTTAATTCACAAGGCAGGGAAATACATGATGCATTTAAAACGCTTCATCACAGTTGTTTACAGTAAAAGGGTTCAGTGCTTCAATGTTAAACTTCAGTAATCTGGAAAACATAATTATGCCAAATACCTCATTCCCTGTAACTGATCAGTGGGGGTTATACTAGAAGTGATAAGGGTTAAGGGATGTAACAGTAATAGATTTCATTTTTCATATGTTAGTAGCGAAAGTTCCTATTTAGTTTGATACGGTATATAATTTCAACCAGTGGTTTGGTGTTCTCTGTTCATGCATTTTTAAAAATTATGCAAGGTCTGATAGTAATTTACCTACTGTCAACTGAAGTACACAAGCAAGTCAGGAGACTGGCATCCCATAGAACAGAATAAGGTAATGCTGCTCTCAACAGGCTGATTTTATTATCTGTCTTGTGTTTTATATTTCCTAAAAAACATATTTTGCATAGAGCCACAAATAAAAGTAATAGATATCTATGTCAACACAGAGAGATGATTCCTGTATATTTACTTGCTTTGGGTAATGTTTGATGATTAAAAATTCATAAGCCTGAGACAGTCTTTTCACTAATAGCACCTCATCAGGGAAAGAAGGAGCTGAATTTTTAGCATTTTCTCAGAAGCCTTGGGTTTATTTCTAAATTTTTCTATTTGGTTCCACTTTACAAATATTTCTAGAAAAACGCATACTTTATTCTACTCTATATTGATTTTTTTCCCGTATTTATTGAAGTAGATGATACTGAAACTGATTGGCTTATCAAGGGCCATTGAGAGATGGTATCACCACCACGTGCTACTTAAGCAAAACCATTATGAATGCCCCACAAAGAATGCTTCTAAAGTTCAGCTCTAAGTGAAGTAAATCAGATTCAAGATCATTTATTACTCAAGTTCTGCCCAGCGCTGCTGAGATGGAAAGTAAATTACTTCAATAACCATAAACTGGTGTGTGTGAAGGAACTAACATTTTTCGAATACGTGCTATGCTCCAAATTCTGGACTGCATAGTTAAATATGCCATTTCATTTCACCTTAATACAATATATTTTTATTCCTATTTTTGAATGCAGAAACTGAGGCTCAGAAAAATCATACAGTCAGTATATAGCAGAAAATTCCAAAATCTTCATACTTTAAAAAGGAAAAAAGCATGCTGACTCCATTATCTAGCCACTGATAGAATACTCACTTGACACTAAATCCAAGAGCAGCACTGTAGCTGCAATAGAGTCAGGCAGCTGTCTGCTCCCCTGGGGCACATTCTACTTCTGCACTGCTGGGGCCACCTGCTTATTCAGACTGGGTCTCACTTGGGGCTGAGCCAAGTCCCCTATACTTCATATCTTAATAATAATGACAGTATCTAAACCTTGGGAAATAACAAGACTCTCAGACTAACTCACAAGCCTGAATGTCAAATAATACATTTATTTAGTGAGATATTCCAGTACTACAACCAAGGAAAATATTTTTGCATCCCGTTTCTGATACATAGTTTCACTGAATCTTCTTTATTGTAGCCTAGGAAGTCACTGTGTGATCAAACAATCATAAATAGGGAATTAGGCACCACTAAATGAATAACTGTCTAGCTAAAAGAGTATATTCTGAGCTGCTGGTGTTTTTCCCAATCTAAAGAACCAGAAATGATTGTTTATAAGTCAAAGCTCCGTTTTATAGGAGGTGCTATCAACTCAGAAAATTCTTATTCTCTCAACTATTCTCTTTTGCTAGTTTCAACTGTCTGGTAACACTCAACTATAAAGTATTTATTTCCCAGTATATTCTGAGGTTTAAGTATTTTACCCCCATAAGTGCAAAAATAGTCTAAAATACAGAAGATAGATTTGGCCTCATTACTTTTTTAGATGCAGCCATTTTTAATCATTTTACTTCCTGCTCAGAATGGCATGTGAGCATCTGGATACCTCAAATTGAAAGAGCTGGGACATTCTGTGACCCTTTTACTAAAAAAAAAAAAAAAAAAACAAACAAAAAAAAAAAAACAATACTGATTAACCCCTAGAGTGATTTTAAACAGTTTAGAAGTCTTTTCCTAGAACTTTTTAAATTAAATTCAACTTAACCTAACTATTGTGTGTGGTGTGAGTGTGCAGAGATGGCTGAGGTCAAGAGGAACCAACTTAAGAACCATCTTCAGCTTTTATAAAGAGAAGAGCGACTGTAGCCACAGGAACCTGACAATGTATTTTGACATAACCTGTCGGTGGAAGTCTGGGAAAGCAGGCACTGTTTTGACACTTAAGACTCACTTCCCACAATGAGGAAGGAGATTCAGGTTACTCACCTGCTGCTGTATGTATTTGACTATTTTAAAGACTGGAGTACTTACATCATAGCAAATCAAAGTATCCATTTTCTAAAAATACTTCTGATAGATTTGCTTGGCAACTTAAAAGGTCAGTTTGAAGAATGCCTTTGTAGTCATGTAAAGAATTCAAGAAGTGTCCTTCTTGGATTAATAGTCTATATTTATTTTTTAAGTTATAAAGTTTTGCACTTAGGCTTTTATTTTCAAATCTTCAAAATAATATTTATTCTACATTTTCAGTATTAAAAAATACTGAAGTCAAGTGCACCACAGTGTAGAGACGGACATACAATGCTGAACTTCCATAACAGTCAATGGTGCAGTCAAACATCAAATGTACAGAACACAAAATTTAGATGAACTGAAATTATAAGATAAAATAAAATGAAGCCAAGTTGCTGAAAACAAAAAACCAAAATATTAAAAATCCTTGAAATATTCTCTTTTTGTTTGTCTTTGGTTGTTTTTTTTTGCATTGTTATTTTTTTTTCTTTTAATTAAATGTATTGGGGTGACAATGTTTAATACAATTATATAGATTTCAAGTGTACAACTCTATAATACATCATCTATATATTGCATTGTGTGTTCATCACCCAAAGTCAAATCTCCTTCCATCCCCATATATTTGACCCCCTTTATCCTTTTCTGTCTCCCTTTCCCCTTCACCCTCTGGTAACCACTAAACTGTTTTCTTTGTCAATGAGATTTTGCTTGTTTGTTTGTATTCGTTTGTTGCTTTCAGTTTTATATCCCACATACAAATAAAGTCGTATGATACTTGACTTTTTCTGTCTGACATGTTTCACCTAGCAGATAATCTCAAGATCCATCCATGTTGGCCGCATTTCATCTTTTCTTACGGCTGAGTAATAATCTATTGTATATCATGTTTCTTCGAAAATAAGACTGGGTCTTACATTAATTTTTGCTCCAAAAGATGCAATAGTGCGTATTTTCAGGGGATGTCTTATTTTTTTCATGTACAACAATCTACATTTATTCAAATACAGTCATGTCATCTTCTGGAACATCGTCATAATGTACTAAATGCATCCGTCTGGCTGATGATCTTAACTGGGGCTTATTTTCAGGGCAGGTCTTATTTGCTGGGAAACACGGTATATGTATCACATCTTCTTTATCTAATCATCTGTTGAAGAACTGGTTGTTTCCATGTCTTGGCCACCATGAATAATGCTGTAATGCACATAAGGGTATATAGATCTTTACGGATAAATGCTTTCAGATTTTTTAGGTAGATACCCAGAAGATGAAATTGGTGGGTCATATGTTAATTCTATTCTTAATTTTTTTGAGGAACCTCCATACTGTTTTTCATAGCGGCTGTACCAATTTACATTCCCACCAACAGTGTATGAGGGTTCCTTTTTCTCTACAGCCTCTCCAACACTTGTTATTACTTGTTTTAGACATTAATAATAGACATTCTAACAAGTGTGAAGTGGTTTTGATTTGAATTTCCTGAATAGCTAGTGAAGTTGTGCATCTATTCATATATCTGTTGGCCATTTCTATGTCTTCCTGGGAGAAATGTCTTCTCAGGTCCTCTGCCCATTTTTAATTGGATTTTTTGTTCTTTTTGTTGTTGAGTTGTATAAGTTCTTTATATATTTTGGATATTAGCCCCTTAATGGAGGCAATTTTTGTAAATACCTTCTCCCATTTGGTTGGTTGCCTTTACTTTGTTGATGGTTTCTTTTACTGTACGGAAGCTTTTTAATTTAATATAGTCCCATTCATTTAGTTTTACTTTTACTTCCCTTGCCTTTGAGGTTAAATTAATAAATCCTCTCTGAACCCAAGGTCCATAAATTTAGTACCTAAGCTTTCTTCAATGCAATTTATTGTTTCAGGTATTATGTTTAGGTCTTTGATCCATTTTGAGTGAATTTTGGTATATGATGACAGATAGCAGTCTAGTTTCATTCTTTTGCTTGTGGCTTTCCAACTTTCCAACCATCATTTATTAAACAGGCTTTCTTTTCTCCATTGTATGTTTCTGGCTCCTTTATTGAAAATTAATTGTCCGTATATATGTGGGTTTATTTCTGGGTTCTCAAGTCTGTTCCGTTGGTCTGTATGTCTGTTTTTCTGCCAAATCCATGCTATTTTGATTTTTGTTGCTTTGTAATATAATTTGAAGACAAGAAGTGTAATACCTCTGTCCTTGTTCTATTTTCTCAGAATTGCTTTGGCTATTCGAGGTCTTTTGTGATTCCATACAAATCTGATGTTTTGGGTTTTTTTTGGTTATATTTCTTTTAAAAATGCCACTGGAATATTTATAGGGATTTCATTAAATCTCTATATTGCTTTGGTAATATGGCTATTTTAAATATGTTGATTCTTCCAATCCATGAACACAGAATATCTTTGCATTTCTTTGTGTCGTCTTCATTTTTTTTAATAACGTCTTGTAGATTTCAGTGCGTAAGTCTTTCACATCCTTTGTTAAGTTTATTCCTAGGTATTTTATTCTTTTTGTTACGATTTCAAAAGTAATTGTTTTTTATTTCTTTTTCTGAAATTTCTTTGTTAGTAAATAGGAACACAATGGATTTTTGTGCATTGATTTTATAGCCTGCAACTTTACAGTATTTGTCAATTATTTCTAATAGCTTTTTTGGTTGTGTCTTTAGGGTTTTCTATAAAGACTCATGTCATCTGCAAAAAGTGACTTTAAATTTTTCATTCCCAATTTGAATGCCTTTTATTTCTTTCTCTTGCCTGATTGCTCTGGTTAGGACTTCCAATATTATTTTGAATGACAGTGGTCAGTGAAGGCATGACTGTCCTGTTACTAATCTTAAAGGAAAAACTGTCAGTTTTTTTACCATCAAGTATGATATTAGCTGAGATTTTGTGGTATATGGCCTTTATTTTGTTGAGGTACTTTCTTTCTATACCCATTTTATTAAGTGTTTTAATCATAAATGGATGCTGTATCTTGTCAGATGCTGTTTCTGCATCTATTGATATGATCATAAGTTTTTTATCCTTTATTTTCTTTATGTGGTGTGTCATATTAATTGATTTGCAAATGTTGAACAATTCTTGTGCCCCTGGGATGAACCCCACTTAATCATGAGGTATAATCTTTTTAATGTATGTTTATATTCAATATGCTAGTATTTTGTTTAGGATTTTTGCATCTATATTAATCAGAGATATTGGTCTCTAGTTTCCTTTTTTTTGTGTTATCCTTACCAAGTTTTGGTATCAGGGTAATGTTGGCTTCATAAAATGAGTTCTTCTTATTTTTTTGTAAGAGTTTGAGGAGGACAGGTATTAAATCCTCTTTGAATGTTTGATAGAATTCATTAGTGAAGGCATCTGGACTTTCGCTTTTAGGGAGGTTTTGATAATTATTTCGATTTCCTTACTGTTGTTCAGTCTATCTAGATTTTCCAGTTTTTTTTGTGATTCAGTGTAGTAAGGTTATATATTGCTAAAACTTGTCCATTTCTTCTAGATTATTGAATGTGGTGACATTTGGTCTTTCTTAGTATTGTTATATGATCCTTTCTATCTCTGTGGTACCCATGATAACATCTCCCTTTCATTTCTGATTTTGTTTATTTGTGTCATTTCTCTTTTTTCATTAGTGAGTCTAGCCAGCAGTTTCTCAATTTTATTAATCTTTTAAAAGAGCCAGCTCTTTGTTGCATTAATTTTTTCTACTGTCTTTTTGTTCTCTATTTTATTTAATTCTGCTCTAATTTTTATTATTTCCTTCTGCTGACTGGATTTCATTTGTCCTTTTTCTTGTTCTTTAATATGTAATGTTAGGTTGTTTATTTGTATTTTTTCCTTGTGAGATGCCTGTAATGATGTAAACTTCTCTCTTATTACCTCTTGTGCATCATCCCAAAAGTTTTGATATGTTGTGTTTTCATTCTCATTTGTTTCCATGTAGCTTTTGATCTCTCCTTTTATTTCTTTTTTGACCCAGCTGTTCTTTAGTAGTAGGTTGTGTAATTTCTACATATCTATGGTCTTTCCCACTTTCTTTTCACTGTTAATCTGCAATTTCAAAGCATTGTGGTCAGAAAATATGCTTGGTATGATTTCAATCTTTTTAACTTTGTCTAGCCTAGTGTTGTGTCCCAACTTTTGGTCTATCCTTGAGAATGTTCCATGTGCACAAAAGAAGGATGTATAATCTGGTGTTCTAGGATGAAAGGTTTTGTAAATGTCAATTATGTCCATTTAGTCTAATGTATCATTTAAGGCCAATTTTTCCCTATTGTTTTTCTGTTTGGGTGATCTATCCATAGCTGTCAATGGAGTATTTAGGTCCTGTACTAAAATTGTGGTTTTTTCAGTTTCTCTTTTTAGTTCTATGAGTAGTTGTTTTATTTATTTTGGTGCTCTCTGATTGAGGAACATGTAGTATGTTGATAAGTGTTATGTCTTCTTGATGTCTTGTCCCCTTTATCATTATGAAGTGTCCATCTTTGTCTTTTGTTACTTTTTTTTATTTTGAAGTCTATTTTGTCAGTATGACCACACCCAACTTTTCTCTGGATGCCATTTGCTTGGAGTATGGGTTTCCACCTTTTCAATCTATATTTGTCCTTGCAGCTGAGATTTGTCTCTTGAAAGCAGCATATTGTTGGGTTTTGATTTTGGATCCAATCTGCTTTTCTGTGCCTTTTTATTGGTGAGTTTCATCTATTTACACTTAGAGTAATTATTGCTATCTGAGGATTTCCTATAGTCATTTTATCTTTTGTTTTATGATAGCTCCCTTTTTTCTTTACCCTTGTGTTTCTGTCTGTTATTTTAGTTTCGTGGTATTCTGTGGTGGTTTTCTTTGTATCCTCTTTATTTATGTTATGTATCTCAGTTGTGTTGTGTGTGTTTGGTTTACCGTTAAGCTTATGTAAAGGAAAGATTCATTTACAGCAGTACTTTTTCTTTGGCATAGCATCTTATCTCCATTCCCTTTTGCAAATTCAGACTTTTACCCTACTCTTTTTATATTTCTGTTGTTGTTGTTGTCACAAATTATCCCTATTTATACTGTGAGTTCATTTCTGAGTTTCAGTAGCTATTGTCTTCTTCTCTTTTTCTTTTTTATGTTTTTATCTCCTTTAACCTTTATGTTATATTTAAGTATGCAGTGCCCTATTCTGAATAGGGGTTGCCATTTCCTGCTTCTGTCTGTTTGTTAGTAATCTTACTCATAGTTTGGTATCCTTTTACCTTTTTGTGTCAGGTAGAATAACCACCCTCAGTATTTCCTGTAATGCAGGCCTTGTGGTGGAAAATTTCCTCAGCTTATGTATGTCTGGAAAAGTCTTTGCTACTCCTTCATATCTAAAGGATAACTTTGCTGGATATATTATTCTTGGCTGGTAATTTCTTTCTTTCAATAGTTTGAATATTTGATTCCACTCTCTCCTAGCATGTAGTTTTTCTGTTGAAATATCTGATGATAATTTAATGGGCTTTTCTTCATAGGTTACCATCTTCTTTTCTGTGGCTGCCTTGATAATTTGTTCTTTGTCATTAATTTTTGACAGCTTCAATACAATGTGCCTTGGAGAAGGCCTGTAGGGATTGAGGTAATTAGGTGTTCAATTTGCATCCTGGATTCAAAGTTCCAATTTGTTCCACACGTTTGGGAAGTTCTTGCCGACTATTTGTTTGAATATACTCTGTTCTCTTATCCATTTCTTCTCCTTCTGATATGCTCATTATTCTTAGGTTGCTCTTTCTGATGGAGTCAGAAAGTTCTTGTAGAGTTCTTTCATTTCTTTTAAGTCTCAAGTCTCTCTCTTCTTCCATCTATGACATTTCCAGATTTCTATCTTTGATATTACTAATTCTTTCCTTCATCTTGTCAGCTCTATTAATTGAGCTGGCTATTTCATTCTTTGTTTCTTTTATTGAGTTTTTCATCTCCAGAATTTCTATTTGGTTCTTTTTTAAAATTTCAATCTCTTTGGTAAAATGTTCATTTTGTTCTTTGATTGTGTTTCTAAGTTCATTAGATTTCCTATCTGAGTTTTTTTGCAATCTCATTGAGTTTTTTCAGAACTGCAATCTTAGTTCTCTGTCATTTAAGTCACTTATTTCCATGTCTTTAAGTTTATATTCTGGAGATTTTTAATTTCTTTCTGAGCTGCCTTGTACCTGTACTGTTTCATGGTATTTGATGGATTCTTTCTCTGCCTAGGCATATGGGAGTGAACTCTATAGCAGGCTGATAACAAAAGTTGTCTTTTGTTTTCCAGTAGGTGGCTTTGGAGCATTTTATTTTCTCTTGCAGTGCTCTGGCTTCTTGGATCTCTGCTGTGCAATAAAAGTGCCTTATATTCTCTAGATAGGTTGGTATCTCTTCCGTGATCATATCACCTCAGTTTCAGGGCACCACCCCTGTGGGAGAATGTGGTTGATGAGGGGTTTTTGAGCCCCTGAAATCCCAGTGCTTCCCCTGCAGCCAGACACAGTGCTGTGCTACCTGAGGTGTCCCAGGTATCCCTGCTGATATCAGCTATGAAGAGTGGTGGTAGGGTGGACTGGGAGAGGCCACTGGTGTATTTGTGGCTTTGTTCTCCTTCCAGTAATGGTGACTGCCAGACCTCACCACTGTATTTCCATACTTGTCACTGGGATTAGCCCTTATGTGTGTCTGCCATTCAGGAACTGTCTCTCCAGTTCTCAGAGATGTAGACATTCTGCTTTGTAACCTGACACTCACTGCTAAAGTTTCTTCTGTGGCCCTGCTGCCAGCTCTGGGAGGGTAAAGGGAGGCAGCTAAGCTCCCTGGCTTTGTTTTCTTCTTGGCAATGGCTGTTGCTAAAACACAGCTGTCACACTCCTGTATTTGGTCTCTGCCCTGAGGTCTCTGCCAGGATCACTGGGTTCAGCCAAATTATATGCAGATCATTCTGGCAGGAATGCTCAGGGCAACAGAGAGTGTACCTGCAGCCTAATTCCTCCCCTCTCCTGGGACCAGCAATGAGCTCTGGGCTGGGTCTGCAGCACCTGACTCTGCTCTTCTCCTTTCCTTTCTCCCATTTGTGCTGATTCACCCAGACATTTCGATGCACAGATCTCTCAGATGTGTTTATGTGTCACATAGGGAATCCTTTGTTGAGTTATAGCTGTTAAACTTGTTGTAACTTCAGGGGGAGAGATCAAGGGAACCTCTCATGCCTCCATGATTATTACATCATTCCAGTCTAGACGTTTTTTAAAAATTTGTAACCACCAGCAGTAAATAGGACTCATGTCCAAAATGTCAACCTTAAAAAGCAAATATCTAAACTCAGGAAGCTTTTAATGTGATATTTGTGTTCTGTTGAGAATGACAGTGTCAGAGTCCAAATGTAAAGTGAAAAGGGCGTTTATAGTCAGAGAACCAAGGCTTGGATCAATTGTGTGATCATGGCCAGTCACTTTACCACCCTGAAGAACCACTGTCACATTGGTAAACGTGTTATTGGTTATAACAACAATACTCACCTCATTGAGTTCTTGCATGTATCAAATGAGATGTGTGTATGAAATAGTCAAGTGTAGAGTGAATACATCTGACTTTTCATAGGTCAGAGCTGTTTCCCTGTATACCCTCCAGGACTCAAGTATCATTTTTAATTGCCATTCTCCCTCCAATTATGTTATTCCCTGCTAAATTCCCAAAACTAGAATCAGACTCGCCACTTAGTCAGTGCACAAGAAGTATCTGGGGGAGGCAGGAGGGCAGGTAGGTTGGTTCATATTCTTATCTGATTTGCCCAATATCTGTGTCTCCTTCTCTCTGCCTGGTTCCCTCACATTGACGATTGATTAGCACCGTCTGAAAGGCTCTTGCTCTGTTTCACGCCTGGAGTACTGTCTCATGGGCTAGGCGTCTGGGTCTTAGACACTACAGTCCCCACTCAAGCCTCATCACCCTCCTGGGTCAAGTCCACACTCCTCAGAAGGTGCCCCCATCTCCCTATCTGTATTGATTAGACGTGGCAATCCTCTATAAGGATAAGGAGGTGTTATCTTTATACCCACCAAAAGTGAGGCTTTCAGAGTGTTGTAGTCAATGGTACTCTTCACCCAATATTTCTGGTCTCCCTCTTTCTGGTACATATAGAATTGCTCTCCCCTGGTCCCTCACAGTTAGCTGTGGCCATGTGAATTGTTTTGGCCAAGGACATGTGAGCATGAGTGGATATGACACTTCTGAGCACAAGCATCTGGAGCCAGAGAAGGATTTGATATGTCCCTCTTTCTTGTCCTGGTGAATGCAGAAGCAAATATTCAGTAGAAAGCCTTAGTATGGACATTGCCATGGGTACGACTCACTTGCTCCAGGTCAGAAATACTGGAATCCTTCCCAGCTGTGTTGCTTCCTATCTGCTGAGGCGTCGTCAGGAAAGCTGGGATTTTACAAGGATGTGATGCCAGGGCTTCATGTGACTAAGTTTCCTGAAAGCTATGGCAAAAATAAATAAATAAATAAAAAATCACCATGATAGCTTTTAGGAAAGTGTAAAGCTTTCCTAGTATTAAGAGATTTTAAAAATTCTCCACATAACACATTTTAAAAAGAAAAACAAAGAATAAATTCTGTAATATTCTTGGTAGGATTAATTATTGTATTCCTACTCCTGAAAAAGAGAAAAACAAATAAAAATGGGCAATGTCTCTAGACATTCTGTGAATAGAAAATTTGCAGAAAGGAAACCCTACATTAGTAATTAGTATTAAGAGATGCTCAGCCTCTCTAGAAATCAGGAAAATACTGACTAAAACACTAATAAAATGCCAATCTATAATTATTACACTGGCAAAAACTAAGAAGTCATACAATATCAAACATTAGAGAAGATGTAGGAAAGTAGAGACCTAATGCCTTCCTGGTGGGAATATTATCTAAGGCAGCTATTTGGGAAAACAATTTCACTGAATTTACTGAAATTAAATATGTACACACCTGACAATTATGCACACACTAGCAGTTGTACACTTGGGTATATCTTTGATAAATCACTCAGGTGCTCAAGGAGAAAGGTGTGTTGATATTCATTCCTAAACTATTACTGTTAGTAGATATACCAATGTGTGACTAAGATGGTGTGCTATGGAGTATAAAAAGCAATAACTTAGACTTATATGCAGCACCATGGGTAGACCTTTAAAAACAATGTTGAATAGAAAAAGTTAGAAACAGACATTTATACCACAGTATCATTTATACAAATTAAATTTGTTCCATGCCAAATTTTTTCAAAGCTTCTCTTCATGTATGTGTGTGCATGTGGGTGTATAAAAGGTAGCATAATAGAACATACTTTAAATATGGTGTGAGGGTTTATGGGGATTAGTTATAGAATAGAGAAAAAAAATCCGAAGGAAATTAAATAAAAGAGAAGTACTCTGTGGATTGACAGTAGTAAATGTAAATTCAAGGCTACAATCATTTTAAATATGCTTATCTGAGGTTCATATTTTTAAAAAGTCTAAAACTGGTTGGCCGAAGGCTCAGCTGGTTAGAGCTCAAGCTCTGAACAACAGGATTGCTGGTTCGATTCCCACATGGGCCAGTGAGCTGCTCCCTCGACAACTATATTGAAGACAACAAGTTGCTGCTGAGCTTCCAGAGGGGCGGCCAGATGGCTCAGTTGGTTACAGCGCGAGCTCTTAACCACAAGGATGCCGGTTCAATTCCTGCATGGGATGGTGGGCTGTGCCCCCTGCAACTAAAGATTGAAAACGGCAACTGGACTTGGAGCTGAGCTGTACCCTCCACAACTAGATTGAAGGACAATGACTTAGAGATGATGGACACTGGAGAAACACACTGTTCCTCAATTAAAAAAAAAAAATTAAAGTCTAAAGCTTTAATAGCTAAGAAAAACAAAATTAAGAACATGTGGAAAACAGCCATCAAAACACCAACTCTGTGAGCTTTCATGAAAGCTGGGCTTGACAGTAGTTTAAAGGGTTAGTCATTCGCTCTTGAGGGATACAAAGGCAATAAAAACTTGCTGCTGCAGTCACAACAGTGGTAACTATATGGAATTCATCTGAGGATCCCCAGCACAGGACCTGGCACATACAGGTCTGTAGAATGAATGAATTCTCATTTTAATAACAACTGTTATTTGTGTAGCTAAGTCTTGGGGCAAATCTGAAAACATGAGAGTTATTTCCATTAAGTAAATAGTAATAGCTATATCAACTGTACTCAGTCCTGAGCATAAGGTTTCAGATTCATCATGATATTGTTCACTGTAACTAGAGACCAGTGCTGTTGTTTGTGCCCTGATTTATATTATGGGTCAAATCTTTCAGAATAAGAATCCAGTTTATTTTCTTCCTATAGGTTGCAGCTGGATTAAGAGCAAGCAGTGGCTTCATTTATGTCTGAAAAAAAGGAAATGATTCTATTTTAAGACTTTAACATCCTCACACTTGAAAGAGTGCAGGTTACTGACAATAGTTGAAAAGGAAAAAAGTATCTACAAAATCACTAATGAAGTCACTGCTATGTTGACTGTTTTCTTTTATGCCTGGCTTTAAAAAAAAAAAAAAAAAAAGTATGTATTTCTTATTAGTGACTATCAGTAAATAATAATATTAAAATTTTCATTATTGTCTTTGAACTATTTTGAATTTCTTCCAGTACTGTCTCACACATCAGATATATATCTAGGCAAAATTTAGCATCTTCCCTCTAACACAGGAAAGACATATTCTTGTGCCTCTGCCTCCCCCATCAACTTAATGACATCTATTTAGGAATGTTTTAACAGAGGACCATAGGAAGAGCTAATCTTCATACAAAAGATATTCATATAATCTGCTGTTGGTGGAATTTTAGGCTTTGGGAAGATCCACATGCATGTGCAGTGGGTGTGCAGGTGTGTGCCTGTGTGTATTCTGTCCTAGATTACCTATATGGGCAGAAGCAGTGACCCTGGCTAATTGGTCAGCCCTACAACACAGAATTCTTGGACAAGATTTGATTATCCTTATTTTTATTAAAGTATGGTTGACATACAATATTACGTTAGTTTCATGTGTATAAACTAGTGATTTGACATTAATATATCTTACAATGTGATCACCAGGATAAGTTTAATACACATCTATCACCATACAAAGTTATTACGATATTATTGACTATATTTCCTATGCTGTATATTACATGATTGTGATTTATTTATATTATAATTGGAAGCTTGTACCTTTTACTTCTCTTCACTTTTTTGCCCATCCCCCCTCAACCCTATCGCTCTGGCAATCACCAATTTGTTCTCTGTACCTGTGACTCTGTTTCTGTTGGGTTTTTCTTGTTTTGTTTTGTTTTGTTTATTTAGATGCCACATATAAATGAAATCATATGGTATTTGTCTTTCTCTGACATAATACCCTCTAGGGTATTAGCATAATACCCTCTAGGTCCATCCATGTTGCCACAGATGACAAGATTTCCCTCTTTTTATATTGCTGAGTAATATTCCTATGTGTGTGTGTGTGTGTGTGTGTGTGTGTGTGTGTGTAATGTTCTTTATCCATTCATTTATCAGTGGGCACCTAGATGGGTTCTATATTTTGACTATTGTAAATAATACTTCAGTGAACATCAGTGTGCATATATCTTTTCAAATTAATGTCTTTTTTTTCTGTGGATAAATATCCAGAAGTGGAATTGCTGGGTTTTATGGCAGTAACATTTTAAATGTTTTGAGGAACCTCCATACTATTTTCCATAGTGGCTGACCCAACTTACAATCCTACCAACAGTGCATGAGGGTTCCCTTTTCTGCACATTCTCACCAAGAGTTGCTCATTGTTCACTTTTTGATAATAATCATTCTGACGGGTGTAAGGTGATAAATCACTGTGGTTTTCATTTGCCTTTCTATGATGATAGTGATATTGAGCATCGTTTCATATGTCTGTTGATCATCTGTATGTCTTCTTTGGAGAAATATCTATTGATGCCCTCAGCCCATATTTATAGGGTTGTTTGTTTTTCTATGTACAGTTATATGAATTTTTTAAATATATTTTGGATATTAACCCCTTATCAGATATATCATTTCCAAATTTTTTCTCCCATTCAGTAGATTGTCTTTTCATTTTGTTTATGGTTTCCTTTGGTATGAAAAAGCCTTTTATTTTAACATAGTCCCAGTTGTCAATATCAAAGAATTTACTGCCTATATGTTCTTCTAGCACTCTCATGGTTTCAGGTCTTACACTTAAGTCTTTAATCCATTTTGAGTTGATTTTAGTATATGGTGTAAAAAAGTGGTCCAGCTCCTCTTTTTTTGCATATATCTGTCTAGTTTTACCAACATCACTTATTGAAGAGAATGTAATTTCCTCATTGTGTATTCTTGCCTTTTTGTTGTAGAATAATTGACTATATAAATGTGGCTTTATTTCTGGCTCTCTAATCTGTTCCATTGATAAATGTGTCTGTTTTAGTGCCACAACTACACTGTTTTGATTACCATACGTTCGTAATGTTGTTGAAATCAGGGAGTGTAATACCTCCAACTTTGTTCTTTCTCAAGATTTATTTGGCTATGCAGGGTCAATTGCAGTTCCATATAAATTTTAAGATTATTCTAGTTCAGCGACAAATGCCATTGGTATTTTGATAGGCATTGCACTGTATCAGTAGATTGCTTTGGGTAATGTGGACATTTTAACAATATCAATTCTTCCAGTCCATAAGTATGGTATAAACTTCCATTTGTTTGTGTTTTGTTCAATTTCTTCAACAATGTCTCTCTCTAGTTTTAAGAGTACGGATCTTTTACCTCCTTGGTTAAATTTATTCCTGTGTATTTTATTCTTTTTGATGCAATTGTAAATGGGATTGTTTCCTTAATTTCTCTTTCTGATAGTCTATTATTAGTGTATAGTGCAACAGATTTTTGAATATTAATTTTGTATCCTACAACTTTTCCAAATTCATTTATTGCTTCTAATAGTTTTTTGGTGGTATCTTTGGGGTTTTCTATATACTTTCTTTGTCATTGACAAATAATGACAATTTTACTTCTTCCGTTCTTATTTAGATTCATTTTATTTAATTTTCTTGTCTGATTGCTGTGGCCAGGATTTCAACTACTATTTAAATAAAAGTGGTGAGTGTGGGAATTCTTCTCTTGTTCCTGACATAGAGGAAAAGCTTTCAGCTATTTACCATTAAGTATGATGGTAGCTGTGGGTTTAGCATATATAGCCACTATTATGTTGAGGTATATTTCCTTTATACATACTTTAATGAGAGTTTTTAATCATACATGGATATGGAATTTTGTCAAATACTTTCTGCATCAATTGAGATGTGATTTTTTTTCTTTTTGGTTTTGTTATTGAAGTTTATTACTTTGATTGACTTTCAGATAGCAAAGCATTTTTGCATCCCTAGAATAATTCCACATGATCATGGTGTATGATCCTTTTAATGTATTGTTGAATTTGTTTGCTAATATTTTGCTGAGAATTTTTGCACCTATTTTTATCATAGATACTAGCCTGTAATTTTCTTTATTGTAACGTTTTTGTCTGATTTTGGTATCAGGTTAAAGCTGGCCTCATACAATAAGTTTGGAAGCCTTCATTTTCTTGAATTTTTTTTTTTTTTTTTTTTTTTGAATAGTTTTACAAGGATAGGTAGGGTTTCTAGGTGGGAATTCCCGCCAGTACTCAGGAACTTTTTTTGCTTTCCTGTTCCTGAATCCCAAGATATAAACTGTTTTCTGTTCTCCACGATGAATCATTTCCACAAAGTGGCGGCCAATACTACCAACCACCTGGGTCCAAGGAGTTGATTTTCCCAGTTTCCCAACCACCTTTTCTCGGGATTCGGGAATGGGAAAGCGAAAAACATTCCTGAGAATGGGAATTCCTGCCTGGAAACCCTAAGGATAGGTATTAGTTCATCTTTAAATGTTTGGTAGAGTTCACCTGTGATGACATCTAATCCTGGACTTTGGTTCATTGGGAGTTTTTTTATTAATGATTAAATTTTGTTACTAATAATCATTCTATTCAGATTTTCTGTTTATTTCTGTTTCAGTCTTGGAAGTTTGCATGTTTCTACAAATTTAGCTTTCTTCTAAGTTATCCAATTTGTTGGCGTATAACTGTTCTTAATATTCTTTTATCATTGTATTTCTGTGGTATAGGTTGTAATTTGTCCCCTTTCATTTCTAATTTTATTTATTTGAGCCCTCTCTCTTTTGTTCTTGATGAGTCTGGCTAATGGTTTATCAATTTTGTTTATCTTTTCAAAAAACCACGTCTTAGTTTCATTGACTTTCTATTTTTTTATTTTTTATTTTATTTCCATTCAGATCTTTATTATTTACTTCCTTTTACTCACTTTGGTTTTTCTTTGTTCTTCTTTTGTTAGTTTCTTTAGGTGTAAAGTTAAATTGTTCTTTTTGGAGGTGGGGGAGATTTTTCTTTTTTCTTGAGGTTGGCCTGCATTGCTATGAACTTCCTTCTTAGAACTGCTTTTGCTGCATCCCATAGATTTTGGAAAGTTGTGTTTCAATTTTCAGTTGACTCAAGTTATTTTTTCAATTTCCTTTTTTTATGTCTTTATGGACCCGTTGGTTATTTTGTAGTATCTTGGTTAGTCCTCACGTGTTTCTGTATTTTCCAGTTTTCTTCTTGTAATTGATTTTTAGTTTCATACCCTTGTAATTGGAAAAGATACTTTATATGATTTCATTCTTCCTGAATTTATCGAGACTTATTTTGTGGCCTAACATGCAGTCTATCCTGGAGAATGTTTCATTTGCACTTGAAAAAAGAGTCTATTTTGTAGGCTTTGGATAAAATGTTTTATATATATATATATATATATATATATATATATATATATATATATATGTACATGATCTAATGTATTGTTCAAGGCCAGTGTGTCCTTGATGTTCTGTCTGGGTGATCTATTCATTGATGTAAGTGCAGTATTGAAGTCTCATGCTATTATTGAAAGACTGCCAATTTCTCTCTTTGTGTCTGTTAATATTTGCTTTATATATTTAGGTCCTCCTGTGTTGGGTGCATAAATAAATTTTCATGGATTATCTTTCTCCATACCTTCACTTTCACTGTGTGTATATTTTGATCTGAATTGAGTTTCTACTGGCACCATGTAGATGGATCTTGTTTTTTCAATCCATTCAGTCCCACTAAGTGTTCCTTATTGGAGCATTTAGTCTATTTACATTTAAAGTAATATTTGATAGATATGTACTTTCTACCATTTTGTTAATTTTTTTGGTTGTTTTTGTTAATTGTTTTTGGTTGCTGTTCCTTTCCTCTTTTCATCTGTTTCCTTGCCATTTGCTCATTATCTTTAGTGTTATGCTTGGGTTTCTTTCTCTTTATTTTTGTGTATCTTTTGTAGGTTTTTAGTTTGTGGTTACATATATATATATACATATATATACATACACACACACACATATATGTATATATATACACACACACACACATATGTAAATATTTGTAATATTTATATATATAATCAATATATCTATATCTATTAATATAAGCTGATAGGCATTTAATTTCAAATGCTTTCTAAAAGTACCGCGCATTGTGTTTTTGATGTCATATTTTAGATCATGTGTTTTGTGTATCCCCATACTAATTATGTTTTTAGTTGATTTTGCTGCTTTTGTCTTTTAGCCTTCAAGCTAGCTTTTAAAGTGGCTGATCCACTTCTTTTACTACATATTTGCCTTTATCACTGAGATATTTCCTTTCATATATTTTCTAATTTTTGACTGTCCTTTAAGCTAAAATTCATGAGGTGGCCAAAAAATTATGTTTGTGCTATGTAGAGAGAATATTCTTCCCAAAATACAATGAAATAAAGAATTAAACAGAAATGTTTGGCAAATAAATATTTACATAATAAAAATTAAAGGCATTTTTCATTTTTAAAAAAGACTTACTCTTTTGCATAACAATTCATTCTCCTAAATATATTTAATATTTACTTTTAAGTTTCTTTTATAATTTAGTCAATTTACTTTATATATCAGGTAGAGATAGCAGAGACATTTGGAATCTGTACAAAAAAGGTCATTTAACCTTAACAGGAACAGATTGGTGAGTCATACTTAAATTTATATTTAGCACATTGAATTTATGCATTTTGTTGAAATGTCATGATAGTTTAAAGATATTCAATAGATTATTTTTGTCTTTAATTGGGTAAATCTACAGGGACAAAAAGGCTTATCTTATGGCCTAAGTGTCAGAATCTACTTTAGTTTGAAGAACACTGGGAAAAGAAAGGTGAAGCATCTTTGAAATTGCCATATAAGTCCCTAGATAAAGCTGATTCATTGCAAGTATTTAATTTGTATAGTTCAGTAAAGTAAGGGGCATCACCTAATGCAGGAATACACAATGTTAGGAAATTGTCTTTATAATTAAATTGCTGGCTGCAAGGGTGATCCAGTCTAAACGCTCGAGGAAGAGGTAGTGGATCATTAGATTTAGTGGAATATATTGTACTCAGAACTGACCTTCACAAAGAAATTTAGATGATGATTACATTAGTTGAAGAGCTTCAAGCAGGAGAGTCATTAATTTTGGAAAGATTCAATCAATGATGCTTTTTCACTTCCCTCTGCTGCTTCACACAAGCCTAATTATTTATTTATTTTTTTTTAATGTGAAATTTGCTATCAAACTCTTACACAGTGGAATAATCACTATTTTACAGTGAGTCAGGTGGTATCCTCACTCTTTGAAACTTGAGACCCCAAATCAAAGCTCCTTTTGGAACTTTTCCTTCTACTTTTCCCTCAAGGCTGAATACATTCTGAATCTGAATAATTTTAATACTTAAATTAAATGATAGAGTCACAATACAGATATCTATACTGGAAGTTCCTCTCATTTCGGAGTAGTTTATTGTAATCCTGTATTTTCTAGAACCCTCATTTAAATCCCTTCTGATGAATTTTAAATTCATTACATATTCTTCCTTCATAATAACCACTTATTCATTAACTCATTGACAAATTTTTATCAAATGTCCTTTATATGCAAATATTGTCAGTTACTCTCTTCAATATATTGTTATTGAAATCTGCCAGTTTCATTGGATGCTGTAATTGGCCAAGGTATTAGGACCAAGGTATTTATTCTACCCACTGCTGGGAGTGTTGGCAGCTGATGGCTCTCAGCCTCATTCGTCCTGGGGAATTGCCTTTGGTTAAAGGGGGCTGTCTCACTGAAGGTTGTGCTTCTTCCCCAGGGCAACCCATATCCATTAACTAGTCAGTGAGGGGGATAAGATGGCCCAGCCCCCTTGCCTCAATTTGGAACAATTCTGAGGGTCCATCCCAGCTCCAGAGTTCAGCATTTTTCTCTACCCAATCTGCCTTCCCTTGCTACTTTAGCAGATTACGCCCCCCGCCACTGAACCTCCTGTTCATATTTTCTTTTGAGAGTCTGTCTCCAGGCAATCCAATCTAAGATACTATAAGCCATAGGGTATGACAGATTCTTCACAGTTCCCTTTATTCTTTCCATCATCTCTGTTAGCATCCAGGGCAGCGCTGTATTTTTGGTTACCATAATATCCATTGATTATCAGACACTGGCTATTAAAAAAATTTCCCTCAAAATTTTCAATCTAACTGTATATTTGGTTACCAAAATCTCCATTGCTTATCAGACACTGGCCATTAAAAAAATTTCCTTCAAGTTTTCAATCTAACAACTAGATTGAAAAACAATGACTTGACTTGGAGCTGAGCTGTGCCCCCCACAACTAGATTGAAAAACAACTACTTAATATCCTGGGAAAACACACCCCAATATTCCCCAATAAAAAAATTCAATCTATCTGTAGCATGTGAGTGATGATTTTTTGGTGTTCAGATTCTGCTTAAAGAGAGTAAGGTTGATGCTAGTGCTAGTTTCTTTTGAAAAGCAAACTGAATAATTAACTGATCTAGCAGAATATTTTCAGCTGACTCCTCTATTGACCCAATTTTTTTGCATAGTACATTGTACATTAAGTAGATTTAATTGTAGATTGTTTCACCAACAGAACAGCAAACATTGAGAACTAGCAAAGCATTTCACCTGAGAATCTGTGTTTATAATGCAGATAAATTACTTTGTCTCATGCCTTAGCCTTTGTACCTTATACACGTTTCTCCTGCTATATAAAGGTAGAGGGTTTCTATGAAATTTTTTGTAAGCCAAATGGCATAAAGACAAAAAGCAATTACTATTTATATGGAAAAAAATTTTAGTGTTTTCAGACCCAAAGAAAAACCTACCAAATCATACCAATCATACAAAAAACTTAAGATAACACTAATATATAGTAACAGCAGAAATTATATGATAAATACACAGCCTGTATAAAGTAGAAGTAATATATGTATAGTATAGTTTCACTTGCCAGAATTGGGATGACAAAAAGCACACTGGAAGGCTGAGAGGTGGTGATCATGGTGTGCGAGCCTGAGGTTGGGTGGTTGGAGGTACAGAAGCCTGGGGTGTAGGAAAGAGAGGAAGAGTGTTATCTATTGACATCTCCTCATCCTCTGAATCCATCAGGAAAGGTAGGCCACTAATGTCTACACCTTCTGTGTTTGCCTGCCTCCATGTCAAAAGTTGAGATTTGTCATCTGCTGTGCCTAATGTGGAAGGCTCAGAACACGACAATATGCTTGACTGCTTAGCCTTACACTTCTCCTCTTATGTAACTCCTTGTAGGCACTCAAAACATTCTGCAAACCTGCCCTAAACCTAGGTGCCCTTTCAAAATTAAAGCCATATTTTTCTGCAGTTATTGCAGCACTGTCAATCATAGCAAAGATCTCACACAAGTACTTTATGTTTGATTCACGGATGACTTCGCTTTCGGGCCATTTGTGTTTGGTTTTGATTTCTGTCCTTTCCTCTTACAATTGCATCAGTCCTTCATCTGTCAGTTCTTGGTCATGAGATGCCAAAACCTCTTCAACATTATCTTCAAGATAAAGCAGAGATGCTCACAGACACAGTTCAAAGCTGTGGGGCTTGAAGCCGAGATGCTGAGTTCAGTTCCTGGGGAAGAAGCTTGACAGTGCCACTCTTGCTGCATGGGGTGCATGCTGCCTCTATAATAGCTCACTGTAAGACAAACGCTAAATGCTATTTTTGCTTATCACCTTTTCCCATAAAAGTGAAAATCCTCTTCAGATTTGTTTTGGTTAGCAAAAAGAGATACTAATGTAGGTCTTTCATAAAAGTGGAGTGGCCTAAGGGGAACTTTCAAAAAGTGGAGGATACCTGTACTTAGGTTCAGGCTGGGTCAGGAGGGCCACTCTTTGCTTGATTTATAACCTATTATTACTGGGGTTCCAGAAGCAGTTTACTGATGTCTTTTGTATGTATTTGAAAAACATGCATAAGATGAAGTACATTTTTTTGTGATGGAAAACTAAAGACTTTTTTCTAGTGTTTGTTAGAAATAAGTATTTTCATCCCTGAACTCCAGGGAGAACAGAGTCCCCGAATATTCCTGTTTGCTTTCTTAGAATTCAATTCCACTTATCAAATATTTATTAAGTACTTAATCCCTATAAGGATCCTGGCCTACACACTTGGGATACTTCAGTAAGCAAAACACACATAATTCCTGCCCTGATTTCCAACCTTTGTCTACTCTTTTTACCCTACTACCTATGGGAGAGAGGGAGAGAAGCTGGGAAAGTATGTAGTAATTATATGTAACATACTTCCAGATTTTTTTGCACATGCAGACTTCTTTTAGTTATTCTGTTCTACGATCAGATCACATAGCTTACTCATTTGCTTAGATTATATAATCACTTTTGTTTTGACTACCAAAGTTACTTTTGGTATAAATAAGACAGAGTTCTCACCCTCTTCATCATCTGTAAATATTGATGGAGTGATGAGGGGCTGGGAAGGTGAAGAAAGGGAACAAATATTTATTGAGTATTTAGTACACTCCATGCACTTTACATAATAAACGGCATTTAATTTTCACTGAGAGTTGGATACTATTTTGTCCCTATTTTATATATGAGAAAACTGAGACTTGGAGATTGGCTGATAGACGCTCTGGAGATCACACAGGTAATAAGTGACTGAGCCAGGACTGAACCCATGTCCACTTGCCTTCTCTCTACTATGCTGATTCCACAGGTAGAAACATCACATTCTGGTCACCAAGCTTATCATCATAACCAGAGCTGGCAAAACAATTTTCCTAATTTAGTAAACATTTTTTCACATTTTGAAACCAGTGTGCTTTAAAATGAATTTGAGCCATAGAACCTCGTGGGCATAAGAAATTCAGAAGAAAGGTGTTACAAAGATTGGTGTACCATTTGTGGCTTCCTTCGTGATTTATCAGGGTGACAGGTGGGAGGGGGTTCGAGGGGCAGGGTGGAAAAGGTCAAGGGATTAAGAAGTACAAATTGGTAGTCGCAAAATAGTCATGGGAATGCCAATTAAAGCATAGGGAATATAGTCAATAATATTTTAATAGCATGTATAATGTCAGGTACTAGACTGGTCAGGTGTATCATTTCTTAAATTATATAAATGTCTAACCACTATGCTGTACACATGCAAGAGAAATTAATATAAAATAATATTGAATGTCAACTGTAATTGAAAAATTAAAATGGGGGAAAAGGGTGAAGAGGAATAAAATGCTCATATTTCCAGATATAAAATAAATCATGGGGCTGTAATGTGCAGTATAGGGAGCATAGTCAATAATATTGTGATAACACAGTACAGTGTCAGATGGTTGCTGGACTTATGGTGATCGCTTCTTTAGGTACATAAATGTGGAATAATTATGGTTACACCTGAAGCCAATATAATGTGTTATCTATATTTTAATAACAAGAACCTTCAATACTGCACTAGGAGTTTAAACTTTCCCTTAGGGCCATGTGGATATACTTTAAGTGTTTGTTTTGTATACAGGGAGTATAATCAGCAGATGTGCATTTCCAAACATCCAGTCCTTTGGCTGTGTGGAGGTACTGAAGAGGGCAGGTGAGGTGGATTGGTGGTGAAAGCTCTGAACAGTCAGGAGACTTATATCCCAGGTGAAAAAGGATAAGGTTTGAATTGAGGCTATGTCAGTAGATAGAAGGAAGAAATAGACAACAAAAGAAAAATTGACATATAGAGTAAACAGTTTTGATGGATGAAGGGAGTTGAAAAGCCAGGGTAAGAAACAAAGGTGGATACAGATGTCATTATTTTTGAAGACATGCAATGGCTTTGAGGATGCTTATGCCTTATGGCTTCTATTTTCTCTGACAAATTAGAAGATCATTATTAGCACTCTCTACACCATGACATCCTACAGTCTACCTATCTCAAACTATCTTCTGGCTGTTTCATTTATCCCTGCCTTTCAGGGGCTTTTTCCTCTCTGGAAATTGCACCTCTCCCCAGCTTAGAAAATCTAGAAAGTTCCTAAACTATCTTTTACCCCACATCAAGCAACACCTCTTCTGTGAGGCTTCTCTCACTCCTCCAGACAAGCTTGGTTGATCCTCCTTTGTGCTTTCTCTCTTCCATATCCTCTCCTCTCTTGTATCACATACGAAAATGTAGCCAACATGCTCATTTGACATCTGTGCAACTAGATGGAGAGCGTTTTTGTGTTTCTTTTTTTAAAGTATAGTTGATATATATTAGTGTCAGGTGTACAACATAGTTTATTTTACATTTATATTCAATATGATGTGATCACCAGGATAAGTTTAGTAACCATCTGTCATACAAATGTTATGACAATGTTATTGACTATAATCTCTGTGCTGTACATTATATTCCCATGACTTATTTATTTATTACTGGTAGTTTGTACCTCTTATTGTCCTTCACATTTTTCACTCATCTCCCCACCTGCTCCCCTCTGGCAACTATGAGTTGTTCTCTGTTTCTGTGAGTCTGTTTCTGTTTTAGTTTGTTCCTTCAATGATTTTGTTTCTTTAGATTCCACATATAGGTGTTTGTCTTTCTCTGTCTAACTTATTTCACTTAGCATAATATCCTCTAGGTCCATCCATTTATTGCAAATATCAAGGTTTCATTCTTTTTTATTGTTGAATAATATTCCATTATGCATGTGTAGGTGTGTGTATACCACATCTCCTTTATCCATTCATCCATCAATGCACACCTAGATTGCTTCCATATCTTGGCTATTATAAATAATGCTACAATAAAAATAGGGATGCATATGTCTATTCAAATTACTGTTTTCATTTTCTTTGTATAAATACCCAGAAGTAGAATTGCTGGGTCATATGTTAGTTCTATTTTTAATGTTTTGAGGAGCCTCCATACTGTTTTCCATAGTGGCTTCACCAACTTACAATCCCACCAAAAAGTGCACAATAGTTTCTATTTCTTTATATCCTCATGAACACTCGTTATTTGTTGACTTGTTGATAATAGTAACCCTTCTGACAGGTGTGAGGTGATATCTCATTGTGGTTTTGATTCTAATTTCCCTGATGATTAGTGATGTTGAGCATCTTTACATGTGTCTATTAGCCATCTGTATGTCTTTCAGGAATGTCTATTCAGGTCCTCGGCCCATTTTTAATTGGATTTTTATTTTTGATGTAGTATAGTATAAGTTTTTCATATTTTTTTGGACAATCACCCTTTATTGAACATATCATTTGTAAATATCTTCTCCCATTCAGTACATTGTCTTTTTTTTGTTTATAGTTTTTTGTTGTGGTTTTTTTTTTGCTGTGCAGCAGCTGTTTACTTTCATGTAGTCCCATTTGTTTGTTTTTGCTGTTGTTGCTATTGCCCAGAGAGATATATCAAAAAAAAAAAAGTATTGCTAAGATTGATTTAAGATTGATCTAAGATTGATGCCTATGTTTTCTTCTAGGAGTTTCATTGTTTCAGCTCTTATATTTAATATATTTTTAATTTATTTGTGTATATGATATAAGCACGTTATCCAGATTCTTTTTGTGCAAGTATCTGTCCAGTTTTCCCAACACCTCTTACTGAAGAGAATGTCATTTCCTCACTGTATATCCTTGCCTTTTTGTTGTAGATTAATTGACCACATGAGTGTGGGTTTATTTCTGGGTTCTCTATTCTGTTCCATTGATCTACATCTGTTTTTGTGCCAGTTCTCATTACTATACCTTTATAGTGTAGTTGTTCATCAGTGAGCATGATGCTGCTAACTTTGTTTTTAGGGATTTTTGTGGTTCTGTATAAATTTTAGGATTGTTTGTTCTAGTTCTGTGAAAAATGTCATTAGTATTTTGGTAGGGGTTACATTAAATCTACAGATTGCTTTGTGTAGTATGGACATTTTAGCAATATTAATGTTTCCAATCCATGAGCATGATATATCTTTCCACTTTTTTTTTCATTAATGTCTTAAGTCTTAAGAGTAAAGTCTTCTACCTACATGGTTAATTTTATTCCTAAAAGTATTTTATTCTTTTTGATGCAGTTGTAAGTTGGATCATTTTCTTAATTTCTCTTTCCTTTTTTAAAATTTTTTATACTTTATTTTGACCTTCAATATTATTTTATATTAATTTCAGGTGTATAGCATAGTGGTTACACATTTATACAATTTAAGAAGTGATCCCCCTGACTAGTCTAGTATTCACCTGGCACTATGCATAGTTATTACCATATTATTCACTATATTCTCATGTTTGAAAAATGGTGATTGCAGGTCTGTTTCACCGACACAAGGTGAAGGCTTAGGTAAGTGACCAGTAAGAGACTAAGTTAGTCTTTTCAAACCTGGCAGCATATTGTAAACACCAAGGGGAACTTAACTGAATCACCTGCTCTATAGGTGGCTCCTGGACATCTTTGTTGAAAACAAACTGACCAAATGAAATTACCAATGGATCTTAATGCTGAACTAGGGTTCAGAACTTCTGGAACAGGTCAGATTTTGGAAACTGGATTACAGAGGCTTTAAGTTTCAGAAAAGCCATAGTTGATTGCTATGGACCAGGTATGATGCAGGGAGATGGCTGTCCACATAGTTAATTAGGGATGGAAAGGAAGAACCAAAACACAAAGGCACACAGATAATCAAGGGGCAATGGACAGGAGGGAGACAGGATGCAAATAGGAGCCCACTGAATTGTAAACTCCTGAGGACATTGTGATATTCACTGCCCCACCCCAGAGTGCCGAGTATCTCAGCTCATACAACATGAGAACTGGATAGATATTTGTTGAGTAAATATATGAAAAATAAAAATCTGGAAAATTGGGGACTGTGGAATGTGGTATCACTAGAACACAATATGGAAATTCAGAAGGATAAATGTTTAAAGGAAAAATTGTGAATTCAGTTTTAGATTTACTAGGTTTAAGTAAATAGACATGGTAATGAAGGTTCAAACTTTTAACAAGTCTATCTAGTATACAAAGGAAAGTTGTAGGGCTCCTAAGTTTCCATAACTTTCCATTACTCCCTCCTGTTTCATTTGTATTTGACCAGGTGACTGGAATATGCATTATGCTTCTAACAGGCTAAATCTACTTTGGGATCCACTGAGTGCCACCAGGAGGTCTGGGTATCTGCTCCAGAGAATTTCTTATTGAATGACAGAGACACTATGAACAGTAAGTCAGATCGAGGGACAATGTGGAAAGAATGAGGCTGTGAACCACACTGATATGCTAAATTAAAATAGTAAGGGTTAAGGTTATAGGGAATGTATATCTAAATTTCAAAGCAAACTTTCAGCTTCCCACTATGCCTCCCCAGTCCAGCACATCCCACCCAACAACAACAACCACACACACACACACACACACACACACACACACACACACACACCTAGAGACAATTATGGGCCCACAGAGCCTGTTGAGTACACTCCTGACTGACCTTTTTTTGGAACCATAATATAGGAAGAAATGCCTCAGAGAAAAGGTCCACGAACAATCACAAATCAATGCAATCTTCTATTTATCCAAACCCCACATGGACATTTTAACTTTAAAAATGTGCCCCATTATTCATAGAATGATTTCTTAGTGATTTTATGTAGGTTATTTTGATGAAAGCTGAAAATCTTTCACACCTTGTTTATTATATACTGTGTAGCCAAAATAAATAGACTAGAAACACCCTCTTTTTAGTGACTATTTTTACTCTTCTAATTCATGGTTTTCCTTTTTTTCTCCCACAATATGGATCAGGGAATATTCTGATAGTCTAATTAATGTATAGTTCAGGGCTGAAAACAGAACACTAACATTGAGCATAGGACCAGATAATGTTAACATCATCTTCTTTTGTGAAGAACAGCTTAATTAATAAGGCAAGAAGGGAAAATGGGGTTACCCCGAAGGAGGAGAAATGTCCTCATATCTTTTCAGTACTTAACCCACCTGCTCTATCTGCCATATCCAAGAAATAAGAAAAAAAAAGATTAAAAAAATATCAATACCACAGAGAGAAGAATTGAGTTTCATTTACCTCAAGTCCTATGATTCTTCCTTAATTATGGAAGAAACAGCGTCTGAAAAAGAGAAAACAAAAGTGGCTCAGAAATATAAAGCTACCTGTCCCTCTGAAGTCAATAATACAAGTCTTGCTTACAGAAGAAAAATCTATTTATTTACATATGAACCATATATATGAATTAGTTGTTTATTTATGACCTTAAATTATTAATATTCCTTGGAAACTGTAGCTTCTGTGGATTCCTCAGAATTTACCATGAATAAACTCTATACGATTAATATTTTAAATCAATCACTAGGACTCCAGTCAGGCTGTCAGTTCTTTGAGTCTTCTCTACCTTTGAGCTCCATTACCAAATACTTGATGGTTTTCCTTCCTAGAGCCTGAGGCAGTACCAGCCATGGCATAGATATAGACAATTAATGCACCCACACAGCACCTTTATTTGTGCACAAATGAATAAAAACACATTTATAAATACGGCAGAGCTAACGACTACCTCCAATGTCTGCTTGCTGCGCCCTAGCTTCCTCTTTGGAAATTACTCCATATCTAGGGTATCCCTCTCCCCAACCTCTCTGCCTTCCTGTATTCTATCCCTCTATTAAAACAGCAATAGATTTGATAGCATCAGTTTGTCCTTGATAGAAATACTTTCACACAAAATGCCATTTCTTTCAAAATTTCTCATTTAATGCCTGTTTGAGTCAAATCTTTATCTGTAAAATGAAAGATTTTGTTTTCTGCTTAGAGAGTTTCTAAGCCAAACATTAAGCAGAGATAACTTTTAATGCCTTGACGATAAATCCATGTCCTATGCTAAGCTGCCTGAAGAAAATGGGCACTCCAAAAATCACATCCTTGAGCCCCTGTCTTTCTTTTCTCCCATCTCTTAATACTCATTCTCTTCCCATTCCTCTGCCCATTGTTGCCCAGGTGGTCTGGATTGAGTGCCAATTCTCATGGTTCACTCTCCCTCTCCACCACCAAAAGCAGTGAATTCAAATACAACCCTGTGAGAGGTTTATTAGAATCCCTTGGGAAGCTTTGTATCAAACCACTGCTTCTTCCAGTACATCCTTCCTCCTTTTTCTATTTTCCTATTGGGATCACGTTTCTCTAAGTCTCACCATCTACCACTCTGTAGAAGAATCCGTGCAAATACCCTTATTGGAGGAGGAAAGGAAGAGGAGATGCTTGTAACTCTCCTAGTAGCCCAGTGATCAGGCAGGGGCTCTTCAAAAAGGAAATCATGTTCTATTGGCCTCAGTGTCAGCACCCAGTACACTCAGGACAATTTGTGGGAATGAGCTGTTCGTAAATTCTTCACAGGCAGGGAAGAAGGGAGATATATAGAGTCCTGTCAGTGTTAACACATCAATAGATCCCTGAACTGGGGAGATATTCACTATTGAGGATTCAAGTATTAACATGCGTGGATGTCAATACGACCAGGATGATTAAACAATATAGTGCATAGGAAAACTGCTAACACAGACATAGGCATATAGATGCTTACTAACAAAGTAAAAGACTAAGAGTTTGGCTGTTTAAAAGTAATCTGGAAAATGGCAGCAAGATGGTGTCATTTTTTGACCTCCCCAAATCACCCTACAGAAACAGAGCAACTAGGAGAGCAAAAGCAAATCCACATACCACAGTAAAGCAGTGGGAAAACACATCTCTATGAACCCTTAAATATGTGTGGGTTGGAATAAATTACTGGAGATATTAAGATCTGCATGATATCAGCAAAAAAGTGTTAGAGGAAACAAAAAGAAAGCAAAAGGGCTTCTGATGGCCCCAAGAGGCCGTAGCGTCTTGCTGGGTGCCCTCAAGAAAACCTCAATAAGGTCAAATTGTGCTGGGGCAACCGGGACCCATGGACCCGTAAAAAAAAAACCTTAACAGATTTAACTGATGCCCCATCCAAGACAAAGTCCCACACTGAGGAGAAACTATTGGGGATGGAATCCAAATTGAGCAGGAAAGAGACCATAGGGGCAAAGGAGACAGAAGAAAGAGAAGATATAGATAAGAGTAGGGGAAGGGGAAAGAGCCAGCACAGAATCAAACATAATAAGGCCATAATTGTGAACAATTCCCAAAATAATAGATGAAGGAGCTCTAGATCTGTGATGCTTAAGGAGTTATTCTCACCTACACTTCCCTTCTAAGAGTACAAGAAAACTCATGTCACTTAAACATTAGTAAAGAAAAAAATATGGTCAAAGCTATTGTAAGGAAAAATGGACAGATAAATACAATGTCTCTACAGACACTAAAAGCATGCCAGAAAGATACTCAAACAAAATAACAAAATTACAATCTAATATATTAAATCAAACTAAAAAAATTTGACACAAATGATAGAAGCTTTGAAAGAACAGCATAACTTAAAATTAGAAAAACTAAAAATGAAGCTAATTGGAGAAAACACAGATTTGGAGTTTATAGAATTTAGGAAAATATTAGACATGAAAGAAAATTTTATTTCAACATTTCAGACTAAAGACAAACAAAACATTGAATGAACACCACAGAAAATGACTTAAGAAAAATAGAAAAGAACTAATATTTTAAAAATAAGATAAAAAATATACAGTCGTTCCTCAGTATCCACAGGGGATTGGTTCCAAGACCCCCCTTTGATACCAAAATCTGAGGATGCTCAAGTTCCTTATATAAAATGGCATAGTATTTGCACATAACCTATATACCCTGTATCCTTGAAAATAAGACATAGCTGGACAATCAGCTCTAATGCACCTTTTGGAGCAAAAATTAATATAAGACCCGATATGATATGATATGATATGATATGATATGATATGATATGATATGATATGATATGATATGATAAAGACCCAGTCTTATACTAAAATAGGTCTTATATTCATTTTTGCTCCAAAAGACACATTAGAGCTAATTGTCCAGCTATGTCTTATTTTCGGAGACACATGGTATATCCTCCCATATATTTTGAATCATCTCTTAATTACTTATAATACCTAATACAATGTAAGTGCTATGTAAATAATTGTTATACTGTATTGTTTAGAGACTAATGACAAGAAAAAAAGCCTGTACATATTCGGTACAGATGCAAAAATTGTGGGCCTAACTACATAGTACATGTCAGCAACAACACATTTTTTTAAATATTTCAACCTACGGTTGGTTGAATCTGCAGATATGGAACCCAAGTGTTCAGAACCTGCAGATATGGAGGGCCAACTGTATACAGTGATGCATTGCTTTAACAATGGAGATACATTCTGAGAAATGCATCATTAGGTGATTTCCTCCTTGTGCAAACATCATAGAGTGACTTACACAACTTAGATGTTGTATAACCTATAGTCTACTACACACCTAGGCTATATGGTATAGCCTATTGTTCCTAGGCTACAAACATGTATAGCATGCTACTATACAAAATCACATGAAATTAAGCACAAGAGAAATGGTGCAATCAACAAACATGATAAGCATGAGCTCTATGAAGCTGCTGCTGGCATAACACAAAATACTGTTTTACTGCAAACTTATATTAGTAGAAAGAGTACATTCTAAAATAATGAGACATAATACAGTAAATACATCAGTAACATAGTTGTTTATTATCACTATCAAGCATTATTAGGTACTATATGTCATGCGGGAGACCCTGCTCGCTGCGCCATTTGTCGTGCAGGGAGGCCTGCGGGGTCTCTGGTCCCGCTCCCCACATAAGAACGCAGGGTATGGTGAGGCCAAAAAGGAACACCCACGGAGCCATAAGTAGGGGAGTCATACTAGTATATTCTCGCTGGCGGCATCCACCTCTCTGCAATCTGCTCTTGCTAGCTCAGCCACCATCTTCTTGCTAGCTCCCATCTTTTTGCTAGCATATCCACAGCAGTTATATTAGTGGCTGATGGCTCACTGGTTACAGCTGACGGCCAACTAGCCACAGCTGATGGCCATGCAGTCACAGTTGATGGCCATTTATTACCTGAGCCAGCACTTGTCTATGTGAGGCCGAGAGCCTGGAAACTGCTTTCTGGGGCTCTGCCCCCACACTATACATAATTGTATGTGCCATACTTTTATGACTGGCAGCACAGTAGGTTTTTTTACGCCAACATCACCAGAAATATGTGAGTAAGACATTAATTCTCTTGGTGGTAGGAATTTTTCAACTCCATTATATTCTTATGGGACCACCATCATATATGTGGTCTGTCATTGACTGAAACATTTTTATGTGGTGCGTGACAATATATAAGAAAAAAAAAAGAGAGACGTCATCAAAATGGCGGCGTGAGGTGAGCCTCTGTAAAGCTCTCCTGGAATTTACAACTAATCGAACAAAAATAACTCCACAAAGGACTCCCTGAACAGCAGACAGGCAAGACGAAGAGGCCCACTACTGAATTCACCTAAAGGTGGGGGAATCACACGAGCGGGGGAGGACGGAAGGGAGAAGTGCGGAGATGGAGCCGCGCAGGAACAGGACGCAGACCTAGCTCAGTGCTCCAAGCTCACTGCATCCTGGAACTACCGCAGCTGCGGGAGAGGGAAGAACTCGGACTGCTAGGGCTCCGCTTATGGCCCACAGGGCTGAGGGGGCAGCATAAAACACGGCTGAAACCAATGCTCACTGCAGAGACCTCAGAGAAAACACTGAGGGAAGAAGGCTGAAAACGGTGGGTTAAGCCCTCACTGCTGAGCAGAGAATGGAGCCTTAGGCACTGAGACTGGCCGCCCCCTCCCTACCCTCCCAGAGCTTGCCCCGCCACCTGCCTGGTGCTAGAAGCAGAACAATAACAGTGTCAGATCAAAAGAACAGAATATTTGCTGTTCTCAGAACTGTGCACCGCAGACACAGATTCGCAGCCCAACCAGTTCCAGCAAAGGGGAGGGAGCTGTGGAAACAGGACCGGCTGTGGTGGTGGTCGCTGCCATTGCTCTGGGCCACCTCTCACAACTCACCCCGCCCCTGACCCCACCTATCTGGGTGGATCCCTGCTGGACTAAACAGAGCTGCTGAAACATACCAGCTCTGAATCTGGTGCAGGAAGAGCTTTGGAACTTCAAAAGCTCTCTGCATACTCACACGGACACTGCGCCCTGTGACCCAGGGAAACTATTAACAAAGGAGAAGCCCGTCTCCCAGGGAATCCCCCCATTGTGTGAGAAGCTGGAATAGTGCAGAGAAAACATAGCACTACCATGTGAGAGAGAAAAAAAAAGGCTGCAGTCGGAGAGAAAAAAAAACATTCTATGAACAAGTACTGGAAAACAAAAGAAAGACCTCTTCCTATCAACCTGTTGCAGAAGCCACTCCTGTAGATGTCTAGGAAGAGAAATAATAAATCAGTAATTGCTATTAATAACCAAGGCAACAAGACAGCTCAGAAAGTGAAAAGTCTCCAGAAAAGGAACTTAAAGATATGGAATATGTCACTTAAATGACAGAGAATTCAAGATTGCAGTTCTGAAAAAACTCAACAAGATGCAAGAAAACACAGAAAGGCAGTTTAATGAACTCAGAAACACAATCAAAGAACAACATGAGCATTTTACCAAAGAAATTGGAATTTTAAAAAAGGACCAAATAGAATTTCTGGAGATTAAGAACTCAATAGAACAAATTAAGAATGAAATAACCAGCTTAGGTAGTAGAGTTGATCAGATGGAGGAAAGAATCAGTGACATCGAAGACAGAAACCTGGAAATGACACAGATAGAAGAAAGAGACTTGAGACTTAAAAGAAATGAAAGAATTCTACAAGAACTTTCTGACTCCATCAGAAAGAGTAATATAAGAATAATGGGCATACCAGAAGGAGAAGAAAGAGAGAAGGGAACAGAGAATATATTCAAACAAATTGTCGATGAGAACTTCCCAAACTTGTGGACACAACTGGACCCTCGAATCCAAAAAGCAAATAGAACACCTAGTTACCTCAATCCCAACAGGCCTTCTCCAAGGCACATTGTATTGAAGCTGTCTAACATCAACGACAAAGAATCCTCAAGGCAGCCAGGGAAAAGAAGACGGTAACATACAAAGGAAAGCCCATTAGATTATCATCAGATTTTTCAGCAGAAACTCTACAAGCCAGGAGGGAGTGGAACCAAATATTAAAACTATTGAAAGAGAGAAATTATGAGCCAAAAATAATATATCCAACAAAGATATCCTTTAGATATGAAAGAGAAATAAAGACCTTTCCAGACATACAGAAGCTGAGGGAATTTTCTAATACACGACCTGCACTACAAGAAATACTAAAGGAGGCTATTTGACCACCATCAACAGGGACAATTTGTGGCAACCAAAATATACAAAGAGGGAGAGTAAAGGGCTGAACTGGAATATGGGAATGGAGAAAGTAAGCGTGCTGAAAAAAATGGAATACTCTAAATATCAAACTGTCTTTTACATAAACTTAAGGGTAACCACTCAAAAAAAAATCCAGAACTGAAATATATACTGTAATAAAAGAAGAAACACAGGGAAACATCATAGAATACCACCACACAGAAATAATACACAACAACAAAAAGGCAAAGAAACAATGGAGACACAGCCTTAACAGAAAACTAAAGATAGAATTACAGGAAATCCTCACATATCAATAATTACCGTAAATGTAAAAGGACTGCACTCACCAATAAAAAGGCACAGAGTAGCAGATTGGAACAAAAACTAAACCCAATCTTATGCTGTCTCCAAGAGACACATCTCAGCTACAAGGACAAGCATAGACTCAAAGTGAAAGGGTGGAAATTGACACTCCAAGCAAATGGTATCCAGAGAAAATCAGGTGTAGCCATAATGATATCAGATGAAAGAGACTTCAGGGTGAAAAAGGTAATAAGAGTAAAGATGGACATTTCATAATGGTGAAGGGGATTGTACAACAAGAAGACATAACAGTCATCAATATTTATGCCCCCAATCAGGGAGCACCAAAATATACCAAGCAACTACTAACAGCACTAAAGGGAGAAATTGACCAAAACACAATTATACTAGGGAACTCAAATACATCATTGACAACTATGGATAGATCATCCAAACAGAAAATAAATAACAAAACAGCAGCCCTAAATGACACATCAACTGCAAAAAGAAAGCAGGAAAAAACACAAATACATGGAGATTAAACAACATACTTTTAAAGAAGGACTGGGTCAAAGAAGAAATTAGAGGAGAGATCAAAAGATACATAGAAACAAATGACAATGAAAATACTACCAACATTTTTGGGATGCAGCGAAAGCAGTTTTAAGGGGGAAATTTATATCATTGCAGGCCTATCTCAAGAAACAAGAAGAAATCCCAAATATGTAACCTCATGTTACACCTTAAAGAACTAGAAAAAGAAAAACAAGTGAAACCCAAGGTCAGCAGAAGAAAGAAAATCACAAAATCCAAGCAGAACTAAATGAAATAGAGATCAAAAAGACAATAGAAAAAATAATGTGAAAAAGAGCTGGTTCTTTGAAAAGATTAACAAAATTGACAAACCATTGGCTAGACTCACTAAGATAAAAAGAGAGAAGACACTAATTAACAAAATCAGAAATGAAAAAGGGGACATTATACAGACACGACAAAAATACAAAGAATCATCCAAGAATACTATGAAGGACTATATACCACCAAATTCAATAACCTAGAAGAAATGGACAAGTTCTTAGAAACATATAGCGTTCCAAGGCTGAACCATGAAGAACTGGAAAATCTAAACAGACCGATCACCAGTAACGAAATTGAACCTGTCATCCAAAACCTTCCCAAAAGCAAAAGTCCTGGACCAGATGGCTTCACTAGTGAATTCTACCAAACCTTCAAAGAGGACCTAATACCACTCCTGCTCAGACTCTTCCAAAAAGTTGAGGAAGAGACGGTACTCCCTAACTCATTTTATGAGGCCAACGTTACCCTGATACCAAAACCTGGTAAGGACAGGACAAAAAAAGAAAACTACAGACCAATATCTCTGATGAATACAGATGCAAAAATCCTAAACAAAATTCTAGCAAATCGAATACAACAATGCATTAAACAGATTATTCATCACGACCAAGTGGAGTTCATCCCCGGGGCACAAGGATGGTTCAACATCTGCAAATCCATCAATGTGATACATCACATAAAGAAAATAAAGGACAAAAATCGTATGATTATATCAATTGATGCAGAAAAAGCATTTGACAAGATACAACATCCATTTATGATTAAAACACTTAATAAAATAGGTATAGAAGGAAAATGCCTTAACATAATAAAGGCCATATGTGACAAGCCCTCTGCTAATCTCATAATTAATGGTGAAAAACTGAAGCCCTTTGCTCTATGTTCAGGAACACGACAGGGCTGTCCCCTATCACCTCTGCTTTTCAACATAGTGTTGGGAGTCCTTGCCAGAGCAATCAGGCAAGAGAAAGAAATAAAAGGCATCCAAATTGGGAATGCAGAAGTTAAATTGTCACTCGCTGCAGATAACATGATGCTATATATAGAAAACCCTAAAGACTCTACCAAAAAGCTATTAGAAATAATCAACGAATACAGTAAAGTTGCTGGCTACAAAATCAACGTACAAAAGTCCATTGCATTCCTACATACTAACAATGAAATCTCTGAAAAAGAAATACAAAACAATTCCTTTTGCAATTGCAGCAAAAAGAATAAAATACCTACGAATAAACTTAACCAAGGATGTGAAAGACCTATATGCTGAAAACTATAAGACATTTTTGAAAGAAATTGAAGAAGACACAAAGAAATGGAAAGACATTCCGTGCTCAGGGATTGGAAGAATCAACATAGTTAAAATGGCCATATTACCCAAAGCAATATACAGATTTAATGCAATCCCCATCAAAATCCCAATGGCATTTTTTAAAGAAATAGAACCAAAAAAATCATCAGATTTGTTTGGAACCACAAAAGACCCCGAGTAGCCAAAGCAATCTTAAGAAAAAAGAACAATAATGGAGGTATCACACTTCCTGGCTTTGGCTTGTACTACAGGGCTACAATAATCAAAACAGCATGGTATTGGCAGAAAAACAGACACATAGACCAATGGAATAGAACTGAGAACCCAGAAATAAAAGCACATAAATATGGACAGATAATTTTTGACAAAGAAGCTAAAAACATACAATGGAGGAAAGACAGCCTCTTCAATAAATGGTGCTGGGAGAATTGGATAGCCACATGCAAAAGAATGAAACTGGACTGCTATCTGTCACCATGTACCAAAATTAATTCAAAATGGATCAAAGACTTAAGCATAAGATCTGACACAATAAACTGCATAGAAGAAAACATAGGTACTAAACTTATGGATGTTGGGTTAAAAGAGCATTTTATGAATTTGACTCCAAAGGCAAGGGAAGTAAAAGCTAAAATAAACGAAAGGGACTATATGAAACTTAAAAGCTTCTGCACAGCAAAAGAAACCATTGACAAAATAAAGAGGTCACCAACTGAATGGGAGAAGGTTTTTGCAAACAGTGCCTCCGATAAGGGGCTAATATCCAAAATATACAAGGAACTCATGCAACTCAACAAGAAAAAAACAAACAACCCAATTGAAAAATGAGCAGCGGACCTAAAGAGACATTTCTCCAAAGAGGACATACAAATGGCAAATAGACATATGAAAAAATGCTCAACATCACTAATCATCAGAGAAATGCAAATCAAAACCACAATGAGATATCACCTCACCCCAGTCAGAATGGCTATCATCAACAAGACAAATAGTAAGAAGTGTTGGAGAGGCTGTGTAGAAAAGGAACCCTCATACACTGTTGGTGGGAATGCAGACTGGTGCAGCCGTTATGGAAGGCAGTGTGGATGTTCATCAAAAAATTACGAATAGAATTACCATATGATCCAGCAATCCTTCTCCTGGGTACCTACCTAAAATATCTGAAAACACTTATAGATAAAGACACGTGTGCTCCAATGTTCATTGCAGCTTTGTTTACGGTGGCCAAGATATGGAAACAACCAAAATGTCCTTCGATAGATGAATGGATAAAGAAGTTGTGGTATATATACAAAATGGAATACTGTTCAGCGGTAAGAAAAGATGATATAAGAACATTTGTGACAACATGGATGGATCTTGAGAGTATAATGCTAAGTGAAATAAATCAGACAGAAAAAGCAGAGAACCATATGATTTCACTGATATGTAGTATATAAACCAAAAACAACAAAAGAACAAGACAAACAAATGAGAAACAAAAACTCATAGACACAGACAATAGTTTAGTGGTTACCAGAGTTTAAGGGGGGTGAGGGGTGGGAGGTGAGGGTAAGGGGGATCAAATATATGGTGATGGAAGGAGAACTGTCTCTGGGTGGTGAACACACAATGGGATTTATAGATGATGTAATACAGAATTGTACACCTGAAATCTATATAATTTCACTAACAATTGTCACCCCAATAATTTTTTTTAAAAAAGTGTTTTTCGGTTACAAAAAAACATAGACAGTAGGCAAAGGAGATCAAGGTACCTATACTAGAAGTACCTAAACAAAAATAACATAACAAAAGAGAGCAAATATTATCAATTATAATTCAAGAGTACTTTGCTAAAATAAAATAAGTCTTGTACTGCATATTAAAAGGGCATACCTTGCAAAACTTTCTCAGAATGGCTTATACCTAAACATAGTCTAGTAAAATTATTGATCTTTAAATGAAAAGTCATTTTGGGCACCAAATTGAAAAAGGTCAATATCCCTTATAAAAGAACGATAATGAGATTTTCATCAAATTTTTCAATAGCGTGCTTTATGTCAAAAGACAATGGGGTAACATTTAAGCAATGCAAGAAAAGCAAACATAAGCTAAAGATTTTATATCCAGCTACACTGATCTTTAAATGTAATGGTCACAGTTTCTTATATACATCTAAGAACTCAGGGAGTGTATAGTTCCTATGAAACTTTCCTGGGAAATTTACTAGAGAACAAGCTTCAGAAAACTGAAAAGACTGAAGAGATATCAGTACTAGAACTGGTAGTAAATATTAAATGCGTATTTATTTGTATAATTCAGAGTACCTGTAGGTTATAAGAGAGAGGGTATAAAATATAATGGTCATGTGCTTTATATATACTTAATTGAACTGTCTAAAAACGAAGGAGAATAGATTTAAAAGGGAGCATGAGAAGTAGACTAAGCTCTCAGATTGCCTCAAAGATATCAATGGGGAGTAAAACTACGAAACTATGAAAACAGATTCTGGGGACTGGGGGACAGGGTGAAGAATGGGTCACTAACTAATTTCAATTTTATTCATAGTAGGAAATTAAGAGACAGTAGTAAAAATGGTATTAAAGGTATCATACACAGATATTAATAAAACAATAAATCATATATAAGTTTATGTAAAGATATTAATAAAAAGGCATCAGAAGGAGAAATACATACCTTTCTAAATTAAAAAAGTAATATGCAAAAGAGAAAGAACAAGCAAATAACATAGACCAGTGCTTTTCAAATTATCTGTAGTGAAGGACCAGTTGTTTTCTTTTCCCATCAATGGCAGGCTGATACTTTTGTAAAATATAAAATCACATGCTTGGACTTTGTCGCAATGGCAAATTACCTAAACACCTCTAAATGTTTGTTTGTTTGTTTGTTTGTTTTTTACTTTCTGTACATATATATGGAAATATATGTAATATAAATATGATAATACTGATGTCCGTTAAATTAAACAAGGAGGCCATTAGACTGAGGTGACTAATGAATGGGGACCTATGTAAGCCAAACCAAAATCTAAGCCTGTAAAAGCCCCAAGGATACTGAAACCTAGGAACAACCAATCATAAACAACATACTACACTTTAAGCTATAGCCAATAAATAATTTCTGTACTTTGCTCCCACATTTTCTCTGTAAAAGTTTCTCTCCAAACTCCTATTGGTGGAGTGCTTCTAACCACTTCCAGTTTGGTGCTGTCCAATAGAATCAATTTTTGTTCAAATAAACTCTGAAAATTTTTAATATGCTGCAGTTTAACATATCAAATAATTAGATCCTATTAAATGTAAGAGGGCTTAACTCACCTATTTTTTAAAAAAGATTTTCAGATTACCTAACAAAGCAAAATGCAACAGTCCAGGTTAATACACACACACACACACACACACACACACACACACACACACACACACACTTAATAGTCCCCCTTATCCATGGTTTTACTTTCCATGGTTTCAGTGCCCCATTGTCAACCACAGACCAAAAATATTAAATAAAAATTTCCAGAAATGGGTAATTTATATTGCACACCTTTGTGAGTAGTGTAATGAAATCTCTTGCCTTCCTGCTCCATCTCACCCAGGACGTGAATCATCCCTTTGTCCAGCATCTCCATGCTATACATGCTCCCTGCCTATTAGTCACTTAGTAACCATTGCAGTTATCAGATCAACTGCTGCAGTATCGCAGTGCTTATGGGCTACAAAGCCATACACATAATTTATTATAGTATATTATTATAATTGTTCTATTTTATTATGTTTATTTTTTGATATCTTACTGTGCCTAATTTATAAATTAAATTTATCATAGATATGTATGTATAGAAAAAAATAAAACATAGGATATATATAAAATACAAGTGGACACTTTGGTCAACATTACTCAAGCAGTAGTTCACCGTAATCAGAAGTGTCTGGATGCTGATGGTAACCATTTTAAGCACCTGTTGTAATTGCAGAAGTCAAACGTGACTTGTATTCATCTTTTGTTATCGGTATATATTGATATTATAATTTTTTTATTAGTTTCAGGTGTACAAAGCAATGTAACACTTAGACATTTCACCCCTCACAAAGTGATAACCCCTCTCCCCCAATCTGTTGCCCCTCTGACGTCGTATATATCTACTACAATTCCATTAACTCTATTCCTGGAACTCTATGCTGTTCTCCATATCCCATGACTATATATATATATTAAATTATAGTTGACATACAGTATTATTCAGCTTCAGGTGTACAGTGCTGTGGTCAAGCATCCATACCGTCCATGGAGTGGTCTCCCTAATAAGACATGTGTCCATGTGACATCCTACAAAGTCTTTACAACATTATTGATTATATTCCCCAAACTGTCTTTCATATCCTCATGGCAATATTGTAGTTACCAATTTATGCTGTCTAATCCCTTCTCCTTTTCCCTCATCTCCACCCCCCTCCCATCTAGCAACCATCAGTTTTCCTTTCTTAAAATGTGTATACATTTTTTTGGCAACTTCTGTATATTACCCACATGGATAAGGGAGACTACTGCTGTATTGTAATAATTAATTATTGTATATTATTTTACATATATACACTTTTCTCCACTTGGAGTAATATGTATATAATTATTTCAGGGGAGAAAAGTCTGCAAAATATGCTACCAATTATCCAATTAAGAGGACGGGAATAAAAAATATATAATATGTATGTGTAAATTTTATATATTTATATATATATATATAAACACATTAATGAAAAGATAAATCACAACATTTAAAAATAAAACAATTACCTAAAAATAGAGGAAGGAAATAAGACTGAAGGGATAGGGATAGAAACTAGATTTGTTTTGTAAATTTACCTTTAGAGTCATATAAAACTTTACATAACTATAAAACAAAATTAAATATAAATAAAGCAATCCCTAAACATCAAAAAGCAAAATGAGACAACTGAGCCTGTGTATCCAGTAGGTGGCATAACAATACTAAGAGGACTATTCCAAGTGACTTTAAAACACGGAGATTTGATTGTTTGTCCTAAGTGGAATGTTATCATAAGGATAAAAACAACTTCAAAGAAGCTTAATCTGTTTTTTTAATCATTTAGTTACGGGGTAGTCTTAATATTTATTCTGAGACTGTTGTGTGTGTATATGGATAAAGCAAATAATTATAATGATGTCATTAAAAACCTGATTATTTGACATGGGAAAAAGACATGGTAAAAGAAAAAAAAATCCTCCACTGTTGAATTTGAATAGGAAATATCATTATTTCATGATGCACAGTACTTTATTAAACTAAATGATTCTTAGCCGTGTCCTCTGAAAGAACTTAGAAACAGTGCTGAAGTCATGGTCTCCACATACCATTTTCCACTAAAAGCAATCAAGGACTAGTTGAAGAAATAGCTGATTACAGGTCTGTGGCAGGAAATATACAAGTTGATCCGAGAATATTAAAGACTGCTTTGCTGTTATCAAGTTAAAGAGGCTCCCAGTGGCCAAAGGTGAGAAAATTTGAACAACAATAAGTGTGGTAACTGCAATGAATGAAGTTACAAATGCATTAAAGTTCATGAATTCCTAAAGAGACTGAAGATAAAATACTATTGATCATCCTTGAAAATTTGAGGAAACCAAAATGATTATTTTACAAACTAACAAATAAAGGGAAGAGATAAATATTTATTCTGCTTTCTCTATACAAACTACTCCAAGAAAACAAGTAGAGGAGGAGATGTTTCTTCTTGTAAAAGTATTCCATCAAATAAAAGAAGAAATTTTAAAATTCCAATATCACCATTTTACACCTGTAATGAATTATTAGATCTAGACAATGGAAATCGATGACTGCCAATATTATAAAAAAGCCACCAGATGTGTTTCTAGATCTAAGTACACAACACCGCCTGTGGCATATTTTGCCAAAAACTGAACCTTAATCTGATGGCATCCCTATGTCTTCACTATTCAACACTGTTGAGCATTTGAAATGCGGTTAGGACAAATTGAGATATGCTATAAGTATAATGTACACATATGCCGTATGAAAAAAGGAAAGTAAACACCTAAATAGTTTTTAATATTGATTACATGTTAAAACAGTGTTGATATATTGGATTAAAATGTATATCATTAAAACTAATTTCAACTATTTTTCTTTTCTAAATGTCTTATAAAATTTTAAATTATATTTATGGCGAATATTAAATTTCTATTTGGACAGCACTGCTCTAGATGTAATTATATCTTAGATGAATTATCTTGGACAGTGGAACATGTTAAATGACACGAGAAGAATGGAAACAGCAAAATCCAGGCTTTCAGAAGCACTGAAATTCATATTTCTAATCCATTTTAATAAGAGTCAAAGTCAAAAAATATATGCGCCTGAACATTATAATTCATGTATAAGGTAGACCAAAATATTAATATCTATGAAATCATGGATTTTACATCTCAGTTATATTTTCACTGTTGCTCATAAAAATAAGTACATAATTAAAAACGTATTTCTTTGCATTGACTAAAGTAATTTATTTTATTACCAGTGGTAGGTGAACTGTACTATGGAAAACACTGATACACAATTTATCCCTCCTGAATTTTCAATTTTTAAATAATCTGAAAAGTTTATTATCTCAATTTTATCAGATATATGCAATTATTACATCTATACTATTAAAAAGACTTTCTTTAAAATTCACTATGCCCTAAAGCTCCAAATAGTATTTTTACATCTCATGAAAATGAACCTCCTTTAAAATAATTTTCTTGATTAAAATATAAAACAAAACCAAATTAGACATACAAAATTTTTTAAATCCTCTCCATTCTCTCTCTATCTTTACTATTTTCCAAAACTAGAGATCAAATTGATAAATATATTTTAAAATGTCAGAAACTTAAGTTAGGTATTTTTCAGACTTCAATTTTAATATGACATTTGTTATATCCTAACATAATAGCACCTAAAAATATTAGGTAATTTGTCTCTCAATTCATTAAATTAGAAATTATGTAATGGTATCTAAACTTATGTCACTCATTTATGAAAAAAAATTATGCAAGTTTAGCAAGCTTTAATATCTTATCAGAACAGATAAATATGATAAAATGTCTAATCCACAGAAAGATACCTTACACACCCATATAGCAATACACTGATAAATACAGTATATATATTGAAAGTAAATCTTGGAATTTTCTTTTCCTTTACTCACGATGCACCAAAGCGAGAGAACACTAGGGGGCAATGCTGTTAGCACAAAGAACTCGTGACGACTGGAAAGGACAGCTCAAATCAAAGTACCAATCGCTAATGCGACAAATAGGATGAAATAGTAACAAAGGATTTGTTTGTTTGACCTTCCTTTTCTGAAATTATATGGACCATATATGCATATTAATCACAAGCTCCTGGAAGAGGCGCTTCGCAAGCCCTTTAGCTTGGTGACAATCTTTTGGTGACAACCTCAATTCAATTTAACTTAGTTGAATTTTAGGTCAAGAGTGTATTGAGTAATTAACCCTCTGGCTTCTCAACCTTTTGACTGAGATCAAGTGTAGCTATTAACCCACAATACCACTCACTACAAAAAGAATAGGGGCAAAACTAAAAGGTCATAACTTCAAAAAATCAAAAGCTATGAAACCCTTTTATATTTTCTAAAATAATATTTTTGTCTATTTTAAGGGCAGAAAATTCTTGTGAGCAGTGACATTTTGCAGAATATTGGACATAGTCTACCGATGGTTAATATATGATAAGGTAAACATTTACCTGTCAGACGATGGTTAATATATGATAAGGTAAATATTTACATGTCAGACGCAGAAAAAGCAGACTGCTAACTTCCAATACCTTTTAATATGAGGTGAATTTTCTAATATTCAAGCAACAAATCAATTTTTTTCTTATAGGATATTAGAATCTATAAGTTGTATATGAGTCGTATAATTGTAGGTTTCACCTACTTAAATTTTAATAAATCATTCTAAAGAGTTCACATAATTTAGTTTTGAACAATTCTTGAAAGTCTGTTTGGAATATATAATTTAGTAGCAGGTGGTTCAGGTAATTATGAAAGTGCATGATTAACATAATTAATCCTAGTTGATTCTGATTCATTTCTTCAGATCTTTTTGGCTTTTAAATTGTACCTGGAATTTCTATTAGCCTATTTGTCTTGGAATTTTATAAACAATGAATGGTCTGTCCTCCTCTGTATAGTGGCAATCACCTAAGCTTTTTGCAACTAGAAATTGCAGGTCACATAGTTTCTCTCAGGTTTGAGGTATTTTTAGTCTCACTGTACCAGTCAAAATTCCGTGGAAAGAGACCTCACTTCAAAGGATTAAAATGAGAATTTAAGGAACGGGTTATTTACAGAGCAGTGGGCAGGATTAAGAGAAAGTAATCAGAGAGGCTGAATTATGTAGAAATAAAAACAGTGAGAAAAAATCACCATCCTAGGCCTGAAGGGACAGACATGGGGAAGATACAGTGTTTCCTGGGTCTTCGGGAGCTACAGAAGCATGTGAGAACTGGAAGAGCTGCCGTCCTAGTGGGACCACTGCTGAAACACCTATACTGGGAGGAAGCGGGCCAGACAGACCAGTCTGCCCTCCCACCCTTTAATCTTCAGCCAATGCTTCACTTGACCATCCAGAGCTAGGCAGGGAAGGGTGGACAACTGGGGGTTGTGGGGGGAGAGGGTGACTGCAGCAAATGGAGAATAGCAGGCTCACTGAATGTACTGACAAAGTAAACATAGTCTTACTACTGAAGATTGTCTATCTGGTTCCATCCTTAGCTTTTTATTTCACTCACCACATTCTTACCAAACTAAAGGGAAAATGAAAATGATATTTTTAAGTAAACTCTTACTTACACTTGTCAGGCTTTTTAGATGGAATGTTTTACTCTCCACCTAATATATCTTGTTTTTTGAGTGTGATTCAAAAAAGAAGCATTTTATGTGATATAAAAGTCTAGAACTTTTTCTTTTTAACATCTCGACATGACAAGCTTTTGAGTGGATTCAATGAAGTCTCCGCTCCTTGAGTTTGGAGAGTTCAGTCAGTAATCAGGAGAGAAGGGAGACTGAATTCATTCTCTCCTATATCTCTAAGGAGTTTTCAATAGAGCCCCGGCTAAACTATTCATTCCCAGCCTAGACCATTGGAATCTCTCACCCTCTTGTTTGGCTAATTTACAGCTTTTCCTTTCTTTCTAATAATTTACTTGAAACTCCAACAGAAAAATAATTCAAATGCAAAGCATGTTGTCACTTTCATAAAATATTGCTCCCATTATGTCCCACCCTCACCCTTCCCCTTCTTGATTTTTACAGAAAGGATGAAAGAATAGGAAATTTTGATGGTTTCATTCCAATTACACTAGCTTTAAATGACTGATGATTTTGTCACGTATGTGTGGACAGCAATTGATTAAAGAAAGCAATTGATTAAAGCCAATGACTTTCTTTCAAAAAGCACATTCTACCGTGAAATTTAATGTGAATAAAAATTTGTCACTTTTCTTTTCTAAGAGTCTTCTGTATTATTCAAAGAGAGTCTTGTCTTATTTTGTTTCCAAACTCCTTTTCTTTTTCTTTCCCTTGCACTGTTGATTCCTATTTTTTTCCCACTTGCATCACTTGTGCAGTGTGGGTCCTGCATGTGTGGGCCCTGCATGTGTGGGCTTTGCACAAACTAGCTTTGGTTCTTGGTCTACTTACTTCTGAAGACCAGATGGGGGTCTGGCAGAAATGTGAACAAATGGAATGGGTTTGTACATTTTTGCCAGGAGTGAAGCTATTTTGTGATCTTTAGTGGCCTTCCTATATGCAACCCAGTCAGAAAACTAACTTGATTATCTTCTTAACCATTCTGAGCCAAATTAGACACTGGATTCTGTTACCTGCATCGAGGCAGATTTAGTATTGTTGGATTCTCTTGCGAATTACCAGGGTACATTTTCTCACACCTTTCACAAATAGGCCTTAAAGGTCTTTCAAGATTATTTACTATCAGCTAAATAATCTTGATAGTTATGACAAGGAAATTTTAATTTCTTTTATAAACGTTTGTGCATTTATCAATGTCAGTATCTATTGTTCAGTTTATTTTTCCATGTTGTATAGGGTACTAACAATGAGACCTAACTAAAATAGGTAGCTTTTATGTGAATTTTTATTTTTGAAAAAAATAAAGAGAAAACTAATAGATCTGTGCATTCATATATATATGTGTATATATATATATATATATATATATATATATATATACACACACACACACATATATATACATTATATATATATATAATATCATATATATTATATATAATATATATATATAACTTATTTCAGAAGACTAAGCAGGGCCACCAGCCTTCCTACTTTTCAAAACAGTTGCCTGGCCAAGGATGTTCCAAACAAGAAAACTTTTCAAAAAAATTATTTTACTCATTAAAATAGGGGAAAACAATCAAAGAAGATAAACCAATAAAGTAGGAACTTTTTTAGTGAACATTTTTAAGGCATATAGAAAGAAATTGCAAAAAGTAAAAGGACGTTTCCGCAAGCACTGTCTTCTTAAGTTCGATTTATCCTGTTTATTGTGGAAATACATGATTGAATTAGCCATCGGAGAGAGGAGTACTCTATAATGTAGAAGCCCATTCTCCAGAGATAAAATCTCTTCAGCTTGTCATTTTGAGAAATATCACAAAGAAATGCATTTTTCCCTGGTCTTCAGTATAGAAAGTATGTGAAGGCAAACAAACAAACAAATTAAAGTGGTTAGTTATAAGGTAATCAACAATTACACTGAAAGAGTTTACATACAATACATTTTTATTTTTTGTGGGGAAAAGGGTAGGATAAGATATTAGAGCCCTAGTCTGGAGAGTAAGTGTGATATTAACATATTAAAGCAGGAATGTGCTTAAACATGCACTGTGTATTTTTAACTTTCTCAGCCTAAATCAGGCATAGCCCTGGGAGCAGGGAGCATGGCAATGCCTGCCAGAAAGTATCTCTAAGCTGCTCGAGCTGTAAGCCTCCAAAAGAGACTCCAAAGGGCTCTGGGTCTCCCAGGCATACTAACTGTAGGAGTAGGCAGTTCAGCTGGCTGTCTCTAAGGTGTGATTTCAAGGACTCAGACCCCGCTTGCCACGGCTCCCACTGGCCAATGCTAGAAATTGCCCTGACAGAGCTTCCTCCCTAGCTTAAGTCTTTGACTCCTGATATAAAACAACAATGTTTCATCCCCCTTCTTTTCAACTCTACCACCCCCACCACCAAAAATAGAGAGGGAAATATACAAATACAAATGTATGAGAATCCAATATAATTCTAATCATATAAATATTTAATGAGAAAGTCTGAGCAAGAGATCACGTAAAAATCATAAATCTCAGAATGGATGGTACTTTAGAGATTCAGAAAATAAGCTTTTTATCCTAAAATCATGACTATAATAAGTCAAAGTATACTTTTGGGATCAGTAGAAGAGAATAGTTGAAATCTGGGATGGATGGTTAATGCTGCATAGAGCCCATTTGGTCATCCACACATCCTGTTCAATTCATTTATCATACTGAGCAAATTGTCCTACTGCCTCTGTGTAGACACCTCCAGTGGATAGTATGCCTTCCTTCTCTTCCACTGACATCCAGCTGCTCATAGACTCAATTCCTGGCCCCAGCAGCGGCAGGAGTCAGTGTAGTCCCTCTCCTCTGTGCTCTGCCAATTTAAAACACAGGAGCCCCTGTAACCTCTTTCTCATTCTGTTCAGCTTTAGTTTCCATTTCCCACCTCTGCTGGACTCAGAAAAGACAGTGCTGTCTGCCAGCATGGACCCAAGCCTCACTGATCAAGGGAACAACAGCCAGGCCCCTCTGTCCCCACCAGAAGCATTTTGATGACAGAAATACCACAAGATAACTGAGCACCCAAGGACCTAAAAAGCTCTACAGTGGAGGGTGGGTGGAACAGACAGGGAGTCTGAGGTCTTTTCCATAAAAAGGACAGCAATGAGGAATTTCATGCTCATATTTGTATCTAGTGTTCATCCCAGTAACTAGTGAGAATCAAGAACTGGCACTCAGAAAAGTCCCAAGCACATTTAGAGCTACCTGGACCGATGTCCTCGGACTGCTGTCAAAACCTGATTTCCAGATCTTAGTTGAAAGTGAAGAAACAAAAAGTACAAGCCATAGAGAAAACACATGCACAGTTGCTACTCTGTTAGTCTAGTGGAACCCAAGAGTTAAGGACACAATGCTCTTAAAAATATGTCTAGAAATCTTTAATTATAGCACATAAGGCAATATCATGATGTATAATTAAATAGTAATTATAGGATTATTACCTCTGAATAAATTATGACCTCAACTATATCTAGTGAAATTATAAAAGTGAAAATAAATATATCTTGAGCATCCTCTTTTTAGACTTTAATAATTATTATACTAATTATAACACTAACTCATAGTGTTGTTCTATAGATTAAGTGAGTTTAAATGTGTAAAGCACTTGGAACAATGCCTGGAACAGAGTAAACACAATATTAAGTATTTGCTATTATTATATAGATGTAATTTTTTAATAATTATCTTCATAATTAAATTTTAGAATTTTAAAATGGGATAAATGATTAGCATTCATTTAAGTCAGTGGTTTTCAACCTTTTTTTGAAGCAACAAAACACATTTTTCAAAATCCTTCTGCAAACTAAAGGGTAGGGTTGATCTTAGTGAGGACAGATAAAGAGGAGCGTCTGCCCCTGAAGTGGGGCTCAGATTCTCATCAGCACGTCTCCTCTTGAGGAACCTACTCTGAAAACTAAGCCAAGGCACCCCACCATTTTACAGATGAGGAAAACACACCCTAGGGAGGTGAATGCCCTCCTTCTCAAAGCTAGCACATTCCGATTTCTTTCCAGAATATTACTAATATCTAACCTACCTGGAAACAAATGCTCTTTTCAGGGTGATACTCAAAACACTGAACTGGTAACCAATCAGAATGTCTCTGCTTAGCTAGAGCCTGGTGGTGGTAAGCCCTCTCATGTCAGGCATTAACTTGTTAGTTGCTAAACTATAGGACATTTTTGTGGGAGGCAGGGTATCACAGTGCTAAGTCTGGGGACCCAGAGGACTCAGGACAATAGTATAAAAGTGATTTAACAACTGGTTATTTTCAACAATGTACAGTCATATTGAATGCACAACAACTCAATGTTAGCACTGGGTGTTTGAGAGGTCCTCTGCAGCCTGGAAAAAATCCACATCAGATTGGAACCCTGCTGAGAATAGCTATACTCTAAATGGAAACTGGAGAACTGTATTTCTTCTCATTTGATCTTCCTAGAAGTTAAAGTTCTGTTCTCTGGCTTCTTCCAAAATATTTAGACGTTCATTTTCTTCCCAAAAAAGGACCTACTGATGATGTTCCCCATTTTTAAAGAAGGTTAAAAGTGTGAATTACCTCTCTGAGATGGAACAGAATAATGTGAACCAAATATCCATTGCTATAAATGAGTTTGTGTGTAATAAAGAGTATTGTTAAGTTGAAATAAAATTCATAAACCCAGGTCACTGCAGACAGTTGAACAGTAGTTGTCTGGGATAGAAATTGCAAATGATTATATTATATTATATTATATTATATTATATTATATTATATTATATTATATTATATTATATTATATTATATTATATTATATTATATTATAAACCCGGTCTTATATTACAGTAAAATAAGACCAGGTCTTATATTAATTTTTGCTCCAAAAGATGCATTAGAGCTGATTGTCCAGCTCAGTCTTATTTTCGGGGAAACATGGTAATAGGCAGAAGGTGATAACAGGAGGGGGGAAAAAAAAGGAAAGACCTGCAAGGTGCCCTAAATGGGAGAATTGGCAGGCTGAATTTGAATGGGAAGTCGGTGCTTTAGATGTATATGGAGAGAGGTGGGAATGAGAGATGAAGCACTGTGTGTGTTAGTGGGACAATAAAAGCATATAAAAACAGCTTATTAATTTGAGCTAGGATGGTTTCTTGTGACTTCATGAAGTTTAGATTCCCCATCTCAACGATAAACCTGTAGCTCTTTAGTATTCCAGAAAAATATCTATCACTTTGTGGCTCCTGGAAGAAGGAGAGAGGCAATGAAGAAAATTCATTTAAGTGTATGACTTAAAATGAAGAGCATTTGGCTAATGAGTAAGCAGCTGTTTGGTTAAGCAAATGACTCATATTGGGATATTTATGGAGCACAACAATTTTTCAAGTCTGTAAAAATGTAAAGGCAAAAAGTCTCCCTAAGAACCAAAAGCAGATGTTCCTGCGTTTATAGAAAAAGGACTACTAAACAGTAAGCTCTTCCTTCAGGTTTATCAATTTATTGATGGAAACATGTGTCTTCCTAAGAATTCCTACATTTATTTTCATTGAAAAGAGAATATTTACAGAGTACTTCTTTTATGCCAAGTATTGTTCTATGCCAAAAAAAAAAAAAAACAACAACAACTTAAGGCAAAGGTCTCGGACTTGAGGAATAAAATCTAATAGGAAAGTTATATCTTACCCCCAAAGTATAACTAATAATCAAAAGTGTTTTTTTTAATGACAACATTTGAGTGCCATGAACTATAAATGGCATAATGTTCTATTTGCTTATAATTAATTATATACATTATATAATCATTATACATAATTATCATATTATATAATATTAATGTTATGTAATATTAATAGTATATTGATATTATATATGATATATTATTAATAGTTATGATTAATAGTTGATATTTATTAAGAGCTTGCCATGAGCCAGACCTTATGCATTTAAGGCCTCTTGTTAAAAGCAAAGTATATATTCCAAAGACAGTTTAAAATGGAACTCAAGGAAATATCATATATCACATTGAGAGGAAAAGAAGAGAGGTGTGATTATAGCCTGAGATAAGAGATGGCTATTGGTATGGAGCATTGCATTTGGCTCAAAGGTAGGTTAGCATTTGGCTAATCAAGATAGAGAAACAGGATAGGATATAGAAGTTCAGGGAGGCAGATCATCTCACTGCTGTCTTTGAAAAAGGGTTCACACAGGAATTTGATCTGAAATTGCCTTTGGAGACTGGGTAAGATTCAATAAATGGAAGGGATTTCTGAGAAAGGAAAATGGCTTGAGCAAAAACAGTGAGGCAGAAACAGGAGATAATCACTACTCACTGACTGAACACAGTCATGCTCAGAGCAGTAAGTAAACGCATCTCATTAGAGTGAAGGGCACACATGGGGAATAATGAGCGGCAAGGATAGTCAGGAATCAAATGCTACAGGGCCTTCAGAGCAGGCTAAGTACTCTGGGCAGGGGAAAGCCTCAAAGACTGAAAAGAATATGTAGACAGAAGATTATTTTGGCTGAGTGCAACATGCATGGCTACACATAAGACTAGAAGCAGGAGTCCAGTTAGGAGTTTACTGTAGACTGGCCTAGGAAAAAATGTACAACAGGACTTACCAAAGTCAAGGCAGACAGAATGCCAAAGAAAAGGAAAAAAAGTAACAGCAATGAAAGGTGATAACTGCTAATCTGTGAGAAGCATCAAGAGAAAATTTTAAATGGCTTTAGAGTCTGAAGCCTAGGTGACTAGATAAAAGTGATATGATAAACCTTTCTCATCACACAAGTTATTTAAACATACTGAGTTCAGAGTGCTGGTTAAGCTCATACAAGTGACAAACATGTGAAACAGTCCCGCAGGCAACTAAAATACAGTGGTACCTCGGTTTTCGAACATCTCTGTTGATGAACATTTCGGTTTACGAATGCTGTAAATTTTATGGATCCATGGTATCATTAGTTAGTAAAATTCATGCTAAATTTGCAGTTTTAGGGGTTTACTTTAAATGTCTGGAACGGATTAATCCATTTTGCCTTACCTTCTATGGGGAAACCATGCCTCGGTTTTCGAACGTTTCAGAACTCGAATGGTCTTCCGAAATGGATTATGTTTGAAAACCGAGTTACCACTGTACTGGGGGTGCCAAAAAAATGTATACAAGTGGACACTTTGGTCAACGTTGTTCAAGCAGTAGTTCGCTATAATCAGAAGTGTCTGGAAACTGATAGTAACCACTTTGAGCACCTCTTGTAATTGCAGAAGTCAAACATGACTGGTATTCATCTTTTGTTATTGATATGTATTGTGTATTACAATTTTAATAGATTTTTTCCTTTCTTAAAATGTGTATACATTTTTTTGGCACCCTCTGTATATGGAACTGGAACTCAGTAGCTAAGTGGAGACTTTGGATATCTATTTGAATAATCTAGTACTGGTGACACCTGGGGCAATTGAAGTGATGAGACCTCTGAAAGAAAGTTGAGGAACAAACACCCTTAGTTGAGGGGAAACTGTTGAGGAATACCTTCTCTTAGAAGGTATATGAATCTGCTAGGGCACTTGGTTTCTCCCATGGTCTCGCTCCTTGCCTTGCAGAGGGAAGTCTTTACATGATCTTCTGTCTGTGTGCAAGCGTGCACTAATCTTTTCTTCTTATAAGGAGACCAGTCATGTTGGATTAGGACCCTCCCATATGACCTTATTTTCAAGTTAATTCCCTATTTAAAGGCCCAAATACAGTCATATTCTGAAGCATTCAGGGATAGAACTTCAACATATGAATTTTGGAGGAACACAATTTAACTCATAACAGAAGGTAAGAAAACTCATAAATGGAGAAGAGAATGATCAGTAAAGCTTTAACAGAAGCAAAGAACTAGAGAATTACACACTCCTCTTTCTGTTTGTATGTTAACTGATATCAGAACTGACGTTCTCTAAGATCTTCCCCATATAAATATCTCCCATTATATGATAACATTGCAAAGTTCATTTTTAACATCATGTCTTTAATTCTGCATATCATGAAGCATATGTATGCCACATTAGCTGAGAACATGACATCTAGATGGAGTTGATTTTTTTAAAGGCATATATATATATATATATATATATATATATATATATATATCTCCCACATCCCAAAAGCAAGGTGAAAATCACTGTGAATGATGGTTTAGATACTTTATGCTTTGTCTTATGATTTTCTGATGTGTTTTCTTTCAAAAAAACTACAAACTGGGGAAGTATCCGAAGCCCTCTCATTCAATAAGGGTGTTTGTTTATTTTCTTTTGTCTATCCACAGGAGTCTCTTCTCTTCTTTCCATTATTTCTGACCAAATAGGGCTCTCCATGGCTTTCTTTCCATTCAGAACTTCACATTACCTGCCTTTTCATATCTCTACTTCAAGTTCCATGGTAGCATTTCAGTAGTACCTGCTGTCACTATAGGGCCATTAGCTGTAATCTAATAAAACTGCTCAGCTATAATCTTCCTACTGATTATGTTTTCTCTTCACAAAATACTATGGACTGTAGAGTGGGCTAATAACTTATTTTCCCATGCTGATAAGTTTTACAATTGCTTGTTTTCACAGTGAAGTGTTTTGTTTTGTTTTTAATTCAGATTTTTTTGTTCTTGGCAAGAGGGTGGGGACTGAGGAATTCCATATTCTTACATTGTGGTATTAATCATTCTTTGCTCAGTTTCTGTTCTTTTACATATTTAATCTGGTGTTCACTTTCAATAGAGGATCCAAAGAATTTTTTTAACCTGAATGTGTCTCAGGCAAACTCTCATCCTCCAGCGACAGCTCATTTTATATGTTGCTTAGTGGAAAATACATCCTCACCTCCCAGCTAGTAGGAACTTGGCAAGTGACAAATCCTTTGTGACTCAACTGTCTCATCTGCTAATGGCAGAGACTGATACAATACTAAGCACATCAGGAAAATGAATTTTATTTTGGAAATGTTGAGTTTAGGGTTCTGTGAGAACATATAAAAATATAAGATTTTTATTAAAATATAGCTGACATACAATATTATATGAGTTTCAGGTGTATATGATAGGTCCAGCAACCATCTGACACTGTACCATGTGATCACAATATTATTGACTATATTCCCTGTGCTGTACATTACATTCCCATGACTTATTTGTTTTATACCCAGAAATTTGAGCCTTTAATTCCTCTTCACCTTTCCCCTCTTTCAAAAATGTTCAATTGCAGTTGACATTCAATTTTTTTTAATTAATTTCAGTGGTACCTAGTGGTTAGACATTTATACAATTTAAGAAGTGATCCCTCTAGTCTAGTACCCACCTGGAACTATACAATTATTACCATATTATTGACTATACTCCCTATGCTTTATTTTACACCCCATGACTATTTTGTAACTACCAATTTGTACTTCTTAATCCCTTTACCTTTTTTACCCTACCCCCCAAACCTCCTCTCGTCTATCACTCTGAAATTTAGTACCCATCTGACACCACGTACAACTATTGCAATATTATTGACTAATTCCCTATGCTTTACTTTACATCCCCATGACTAGTTTGTAACTACTAATTTTCACTTCTTAATCCCTTCCCTTTTCACCCACCCCCTAAGGCCCCTCCCATCTGGTAATCATCAAAATGTTCTCTGTATCTATGAGTATCTTTCTGTTTTGTTTGTTTATTTTGTACTTTAGATTCCACATATAAGTGAAATCACATTGTATATGTCTTTCTCCATCTGACATACTTCACTCAACACAATACCCTCCAGATCCATCCATGTCACTGCAGATGCCCAAAACCCATCCTCTTCCATGGCCAAGCAATATTCCATTGTATATATGTACCACCTACTCTTTATACATTCATCCATCAATGGTCACTCAGGATGTCGCCACATCTAAACAATGCTGCAATGAACATATGAATGCCCACTTCCACTCAAGGTAGCATTTTGGGTTTCTTCGGATAAATACATACCCAGAAGTGGGATTGCTGGGTCCTTCTTTGTCTGTTGTTATAGCTTTTGTTTTAAAGCCTATTTTATCTGGTATAAGTATTGATACCCCAGCTTTTCCTTTTTTTAAATTTCCATTTTCATGAAATATATTTTTCCCATCCTTTTACTTTCAGTCTGTGTGTGTCTTTTGATCTGAAGTGAGTTACTTGTAGGCAACATATGTAAGGGTCTTGTCTTATCCATTCAGCCACCCTGTCTTTTGATTGGAGAATTTAATCCATTTACATTGAAAGTAATTGTTGATAGATTTTTGAGTTACTGCCATTTTATTATTTATATTTTTTATCTTTATTTTTCATCTAAAAGAAGTCCCTGTAAGATTTCTCGTAATACTTGTTTGGTGGTTTCTTGTCTGGGAAGCTCTTTATCTGTTTTTCTGTACTAAATGATGGCTTTTCTTGGTAAACTAATCTTGGTTCTAGGTCCTTGCTTTTCATGACTTTGAATATTTCCTTCCAATTCCTTCTGGCCTACAAAGTTTCTGTTGAGAAACCAGTAGAGAATCTTATGGGAGCTTTTTGTAGGCTCCTTCCTGCCCTTAGCTATAGGCCCTTCTGGAGCACCATGTACCACCCCTTTCCAATGGGCAGGGAACATTCCCCAGGAATTTTTCTTCCTTACCCCTATTGTCCCTAAATCCTTTTGTAACCTTTTAACTCTCTTACCCCAAAGCCTTGACTCCTCTTGCATATTACTCAAGTATGAGTTGTTATCTCATTCATCCAGAGTTATGCTGCTATGTCCAGTTCCTAGCAAGTTTTGATTCATATCACAAGAGGTAACAGAGGAGAAAGAGGGGAGAAAAAACAAGCCTTATCCAAAAATCACTATGATCCAATTTTTAAAAAGTGTTCTTATTTAATAAATAAAGTACATTGTTCCCACAATGGCAAATACCCAGCATTCTGCCTATCCAAAAACATGGCCTGTCATAGGCATGCATTTCTAATTTTTAATTTTCTTGTTTTTGAAGTTCCACTGTTTCCAATGTTTTTGTTATTTGAGCATCCTTTGAAAATAAGAATTTATATAAGAATGAACTAAGATCTTGCCTTTAAAAAGCAGCCTCACTGAATGGTCAGCAGTGAGCATGTGTGTATATTATCTAGACCCTAGAGAAAGAACAATGCAATGAAAACTGTCGAGATTTTCTGTTTCAGAGAAGAATAAGAAAGATATGTGTTAATAACACCTGCATATCTAATGCAAAGCTCAATTATTTTACTAGAAATTAGAAAAACATCCTTCCTTTTGCAAACATAATTTAAATCACTTTGAACAAAATTACCATGGGCAAAGAAGAAATCCCATCTCATTTTGGACAGAAATTATTATAATGCCGTAAGCACTCATGCTCCACTCAATAGGCACTGCTCCAAAATCTGATCTCTCTAATTTAGCAAAGTCTTTCTTATGTAAGTGATGCTCCTCTTCAAAGCTGGGCAACTGCTCCCAGGTCCTGCTACCTCCAATTAACCAAGAACCATTTGAGACAGTGTGTGCCACCTCCAGAATAGGCCATGATGCATCAGATCAGATCCTTTCAGCCACTCCCCTTCTTCCCTCTCACCATCTCTATTTCTCATTATATCTTCATTCCTTGTGCAACCATTTCACACAGACATGTGGATTACTCTTATGCTTTCCACATACTCTTTTTAAATTCAACTTCTAAAACTTTGCTATGTGCCCTCCTCTGCTGCTACCCATCAAAATTTGTCCTATACACAGTAAATTCCAAATGAAAGAGGAGCTGATTGCGCAAAATCAAACCACAAGAAAACCACAGGGAAAAGAATGAAATGGTCTTTAAAGTTTTAGAATGGGAAGAATTTTAAGCTTTGAAACAGCAGAAGAAACCATAAAATTTAAATTAACACAACTGAACACATAACATTTTAATACTTTAATGTGTCTCAAAAGTAAACAAAATGCAAAGCATTAGCAAAAAACTATATAAAATATCAACAGATTATGTGTCAAGATCATTTTAAAGAGAAAATAGCTAATAAAGAGGCACATAGAGACATATTAACAATTTAGCATCACTAGCGACTTAAAAGAATGCAAATTTAAATTATGAGATGCAATTTTTTTCATATTACATTAGCATATATTTTAATATGTCATCAGAGATTAGTTCAAAATGATAATAGTACCTTGGTGATAGCATACAGATCTCTTGAAAAGCAATTTGGTTCATACTGTGTTTCCCTGAAAATAAGACCCTGGCTTATACCGTATTTCCCCAAAAATAAGACTGGGTCTTATATTAATTTTTGCTCCAAAAGATGCACTAGAGCATATTTTCAGGGGATGTCTTATTTCTTCATGTACAACAATCTACCTTTATTCAAATACAGTCATGTCATCTTCTTCTGGAACATCGTCATAATGTACTAAATGTGTCTGTCTGGCTGACAATCTTAACGGGGGCTTATTTTCTGGGTAGGTCTTATTTTCAGGGAAACATGGTATCAAATGCTAAAAATTGATCATGTGTTTGATTCCATTAAAAGAAATTATCCTAATACATACATGTAGTATGGCAACTATAAAAACTTTTAGTAATCCCTTACTGTTCTGCATTCCTTAAACATTCTTGAAGTTTGTCACCCTCCACAAAGTAAACTGGTGGAAAGGATGGTTCAGAAGCTGATGCAGTTGTAAAAGGGAATGATGATGCTGACCTGCCATGACATGGGAGACATTGGGAAGCACATTGTTGAGAGGTAGTTATGAGGGTGAATCCATAGAACTTACTGAAATTAATTGCTATGAGAGGGAAGAGGCAAGAATGACTTCTAAGTTTCTGGTTTGGGGCAGTTGGGTGGACGGTAACAGAGGTAGGGAATAATACGAAAGCAAGAGCAGGCATCAATAAACAAAATGGATGGCTGAAAAAAGTTAAAAAAAAAAGAAATTATCCTAAAAAAAAAAATCAGTCTCTTCAGTAAATGATGTTTGGAAAACTGGATATGGAAAGGAATGAAACTGGAAAAGAATGAATCTTATACCATGCACAAAAATTAACTAAAAATGGATAAGATTTGAACGTAAGACCAAAAACCATAAAATTCTTAGAAGAAAATCTAGGGGTAAGCTCCTTAATATGGGTCTTGGCAATTATTATTTTTTTTTTTTTTGGATTTGATACCAAAACCAAAAATAAACAGGTGGCACTATATCAAGCTAAAAAGCTTCTGCACAGCAAAGGAAACCATCAACAAAATGAAAAGGCAACATGCAGAATGAGGAAAAAAATTGTAAATCATATTTTATAAGGGGTTAATATCCAAAATATATAAAGAACTCATACAACTCAAAAGAAAAAAATCCAATTAAAAAGTGGGCAGAGGATCTGAGAAGACATTTTTATCCAAAGAAGACAAGCGGCCAACATGTACATAAAAAGGTACTCAACATCACTATCATCAAGGGCATGCAAATCAAAACCACAATGATATATGACCTCACATCTGTTAGAATGGCTGTTATCAACAAAGACAAATAACAAGTGTTGGCAAGGATATAGAGAAGTGGGAACCTTTGTGCATTGTTGGTGGGATTGTAAATTGGTGTAGACACTGTAGAAAACAGTATGGAGGTTCCTCAAAAAATTAAAAATAAAATTACTATACGATCCAGCTGTTCCACTTCTGGGCATATATATCCAAAGGAAATTAAATCTCTATCTCAAACAGATATTTGTTCTCCCATGTTTATTGCAGCATTATTTGCCACATCCAAGACATGGAAACAAACCTAGTGTCCACCGATGGATGAATGGATGAAGAAAATGTAGCATATATATTATGGAATATTATTCAGCCATAAAAAAAGAAGGAATCTTGTCATTTGCAAAAACACAGATGGACCTTGAGGGCATTATGTTAAGTGAAATAAGTCAGACATAGAAAGACTAATATAATGTATGATCTCATTTACATGTGGAATGCTGAGGGAAAAAAACCAAACTTATAGACACAGAGAACAGATTGATGGTTGCCATAGGCAGGGGGTAGGTGGTGGGAGAAATGGGCGAAAGTAGTCAAAAGGTATAAACTTCCAATTATAAGTCTAGGGGATGTCATGTGTAGCATGATGACTATAGTTAGCAATGCTTAATTGTATGTTTAAAAGTTGCTTAGAGGGGCGGCTGGATGGCTCAGTTGGTTAGAGTGCGAGCTCTTAACAACAAGGTTGCCAGTTCAATTCCCACATGGGATGGTGGGCTGCACCCCCTGCAACTAAACATTGAAAATAGCAACTGGACTTGGAGCTGAGCTGTGCCCTCCATAACTAGATTGAAAGACGACTTCGAATTGATGGGTCCTGGAGAAACCTACTATTCTCCAGTATTCCCCAATAAAATTAAAAACAAATCAAAACAAAACACCAGCTTTGCTTGTTAAAAAAAAAAAAAAAAAGGTGCTTAGAGAGTAGATCTTAAAAGTTCTTATTACAAGAAAAAAAATTGTAACTGTGTAGTGATGGATGTCAACCAAACTTATTGTGGTAATCATTTTACAATATACTTACATCAAATCAGTATGTTGTACACCCCAAACAAATACAATGTTATATGTCAATTATATCTTAATACATATATATAATAAAAAGTTATAAGCACAAAGACATTCAGCATCACATTATTTCCAAAATTAAAAAGAAATGAAGAAAGCAGTTTTTGACGCTAGCAGTATAGATTTTTAAAATTACAAAGACCTCACAATGACCTGAAGGAAATAAATATTATATAAAAATATACATGGTGAAGAAAACACCAGAAGGAAAGCACAATAGTAGTGTGCTAGAGTGGTAAGAATCATGGGTGATGTTTATTTTATTTTCTACAAACATTTTTCTTTAATGTGGTGTGCGAGCAGTTCTTCAGCAGCTCTTTTTTGTTAGTTTGTTTGCTTTTATTATGTTGGGGAACAGTGTGTTTTTTCAGGGCCCATCAGCTCCAAGTCATTGTCCTTCAATCTAGCTGTGGAGGTCACAGCTCAGCTCCAAGTCCAGTTGCTGTTTTCAATCTTTAGTTGCAGGGGGCATAGCCCACCATCCTATGCAGGAATTGAACCAGCAACCTTGTTATTAAGAGCTCGCGCTCTAACCAACTGAGCCATCTGGCCGCCCCTCCGGAAGCTCAGGGGCAGCTTGTTGTCTTCAGTCTAGTTGTGGAGGGCGCAGCTCACTGGGCCTTGTGGGAATTGAACAGGCAACCCTGTTGTTAAGATCTCGCACTCTAACCAACTGAGCCATCTGGCCGCCCCATAAATATATTATATTGTGGTAAAACATACATAATATAAACTTTACCATTTTAACCATTATTAAGTGTGCAGTTCAATGGCATTAAGTAATTTCACTTGTGCCACATATCTCCAGAACTTCCTCATCTTGCAAAACTGAAACTCCATACCTAGTAAACAATAACTCCCCATCCCTTGGCAACTACCCTTTTACTTTATCTGTCTCCATGGATTTGACTACTTGAGTTACCTCATATAAGTAGGATTATATAATAGCTGTTATTTTGTGACCAGCTTATTTCACTTAGCATAATGTCCTCAAGGTTCATCCATGTTGTAGTATGGGACAGGATTTCCTTCCTTTTTAAGGCTGAATTCCATTGTATGTATTCCTTTTACACTTTTTATTTACAAATTTAAAAATCCTACCCAACAATATGAATCTCATACTGGTATATTCTGAGTTTCATCCAAATAAGGCCCCTTTAACTATACCAAGCCTTCTGACATTGACTTTACTTTCACTGTTATGCTCTCATTGACCTGCTTAATAGTGAGTTCTTTATGTTTCTCTTTTAAACCAAAGCAGCAGTCCTAAGCCAATTAACTGAATAAAGAAAAGCAGCATTAGTGGCCATGCTGGGAGAGAGACAAACCCGTGATATATTCTTGGTGAGGCTGGGCTTTTTCTCTCCTCCTAAAGATCTTTTTGATTGAACCATATAGAAATCTGAAGCGTCCCTTAAAAAAGATGAAAAGTTCTTCAGAAAATGTTTTAAAATCCTGAACTGAAAGATTCTAATATATTATCATCTGTCTTCTCCTGTGGCCTCGCTGATGCTCATCATGATTGCAGAGACCTGGGCCTTCCTGGGAACTCCCAGCCTAGATTCAGTTTGTCAAGTGACAGAAAGAATAAAATTTTCAAAAATAGAGAAAAAAATTCACAGGCAATTTGGCCCAAACTCAGAGCTGGCTTGCAAACAACACTGGCAGAAAGAAATGCCATACATAGTGCTAGAAGGCCACCAGCATTTTCCCCAGGAGGGGTGCTTACTCAGCAGGCGACAAGCTAAGCAGAAAGCTTATACTCATAGCTCCTGACATCTGAACCAGGACCACATAAGTTCTGGCACCTCCACTTCTCCCAAAAGAAGGGTTGATTCCCAAACCAGGCTGTTTGATCATCAGTAAAAGGGACACAAAGGCACAGATCATCCAAACTGAGAGGAATTGCAGCTCTCAGGAGTGAAATAACTGGTAGCTTATAATTTGTCACTGGCTGCAGAAAAATCTTAACGCCTAATTAAAAGCAGATTTACTGACCTTTCTTGCAAAGGGCAATGTAATAGTTAATTAATGTGTCAACTTGGTTAGTCCATAGTACCTAGATATTTGGTCAAATCCCAGCCTTAATGATGTTGTGAAATTATTTTTAAGGTGAGATTAACATTTAAATCTATAGACTTTGAGTAAAGCAGATTACCCTCCATTATGAGGATGGGCCTCATTCAATCAGGTAAAGGCCATAAGAGAAAAAAGGTGGAGGTCCCCAGAGGAAGAGGAAATTCTGCCTCCAGACTCAGACTCTAGCTGCACTATTTCATGGGTCTCCAGTCTGCTAGCCTACCCTGCAGATTTGGGACTTATTAGCCTCTGTAATCACATGAGCCAGTTCCTTAAAATAAACCTCTCTCTGTACATATGTATACACACACACACACACACACACACACACACACACACACACACAATTGGTTCAGTTTCTCTGAAGAACCCTGACTAATACAGGCAAGAAAAGCCAGGTCATTCTCTTTGTGCTGTGCCTATTCTCTTTACTGAGGATTGTTTTCCTAATTAAATATAAGCAGCTTAAAGGCAGGACCCAGAATTATTATTTTCTGTGTTCCTTATTGAATCTAAGAAAGTTCTTTGTACATAATAGGTATTCAAATAAATATTTTATTACTTAATTTTAATAAAGAGAATCAAATAATAGACTTAACACTGCCAAAATTAACTTTCCCTGGGCAGGAATTTGTTGAGACTTTTTAAATATTAGCTGTTAGACATGACAAGCCTGCAGAAGAAGACTTTATTTACTTCAGTTCACGCTTCTTTATTGTTAGTCTTTTGGTACATCAAACACAATTAATGTAGAGGCTCAGAGTCTGGTTCAAATTCTGAGTCAAGGCTAGTGATTCAAATCTGGATGGAGAAAAGCAACTCAAGGTTATCTTCTAGGTACTGAAAGAAGGCGGGTAGGGGTAGCCGTTCTTTGGTGATAATAGTCTGGTATAATGTGGGGAGTTGGAGGGAGTCGGATGTGGAATCAAAGGCTTATATAGCTATCTCCACTTAATCAGGCCTTAAGCCTATGTCCCAGCATTTCTGGCTTCAGGAAATAAATGTACAGCTAGGCTAGAGACTAGAACAGAATCAAACCTCATAGGTCCCAGGGTATAAGGCTCCCATGGTGTCCTCTGAGCAAGGGAGCAGGTTTATAATCACTTCCTGAATCTCAGCTGATATTAAAGTGGATTTTAATTACATTAGTAAAAAAAACCTTTCTATTGCATATTTTAACTTTGAGATATCTCTAATATGATTTAAGAATTAAATATCCTTGGTTCTAGGATTAACTGACTGAAACAGAGTAAAAACTATTAGTATGCTGTAGTCTGGTAACAAATCATGATGTTTCTTTCCCTGTTTCCCTTTTGAGGTTTTCTAAAAGGTTCACTACTTGATTTGTTTTATTAATTAATTCAATATTTCTTCCTCATCTCTCATATGTTTGCAATGCATATTTGCTATAATTTGTATTAATAGCAATGGAATTTTTGTAAAATAACATTTAACAATTGTACCTGAGTTAAAGTGCAAAGTATGTTTATTACCAAGGCACTATTTCTTTAAAGGATTTTTTATTGTTATCACTACAAATTGAGTCTAATGGCTCCAATAAGAATACTAGGATGAAGTCTTTATTTTTTAGTTACCGTATTTTCCTGGAGCCCCAATGTTTTAAAAAATACAAACAAATCATCTCATATATTCTCTGAGATTTAAAACTAAAGCTGTGATCATTTAGCCAAAATAAAATTCAATGAAATCATATTTTATATGAAAGAAAGGATGGATAAATTGCATGAATACAATGATTATTCAACTCATCTTCAATTCTGCATTTTCATTTTTGTAATATGTTTGCTTCATCCTGCTCTGGAAAAATGTGTTCTGTTGCTCTGCCGAAAATGACAAACACGAATCAAACTTACCATTATTATTAAGCACTGATTAAACGCCCACATGCTTATACAACACATCTGCCAGCTTCTCTACATGTGCCTTCCATCCTAACACACAGGCAAGACAGATTTAAGAGGGCCTTTTACCAGAGCTATTTAGTCCTAAAGTCTTCCTTTACATGTTCTATACATGAAATGTACTTTACATGAAGCACATTAAAACATTAAATAAACATTGTCTTTTGGTAGAGCTCCATAGCTAAAAGCTGACAGGCATAGAATAGTTGGCAGAAGGAAGCTAGCACTCTATTTAAAAGCAACAATTTTGATTATGCATAGATTTGTCAATATTCACATCTGAAATAAAAACCTGAAGAGCTACATCTGTGCTCATTTCTTTGGTATAACCTTTTAAGACTAGACTGAAGTGTGAAACTTACGTACCTTGGGCCATGGTACATCTTTCTCTGTGAGTATGGCTATCTTTATTCTGGATCTCTCTTATAAATCAGATCCTGGGTCACTCTTCTTTCTATACATATCTTTTTTGTTTGGAGAGCAAGCATTCTTCCCTCTTTAATATTCTTTCTTAAAGGTAGAATGTGTCAGTGGTGTAACATTAAGTACTGATGAAGTAAAATGTACAGCAAGATATTTTGTAAGACCTATAATAGGAGACCTCATTGTATTTCTCTGCCATTTTGTCTTCAAGAAATGACTGTATTTTTTAGGTGAAAATTATTGGATATATTGATGGGCCAGCTGATAATTAGTGAGATTTTTAGCATAGTTCCATAATATTAGAGTACTATAAAATTTGGAGCATGTAAATGGAAATATTTTTACCTGAAGAGTTAAACTACCTTAATCTTCCATTTTTTCCCTCTAAACTCTTTCAGAGTAACAAAATACATGTAATCATTGTTAAGGAAAATGGAACATCTCTTTCAGAATATACTCACTATCTTCCCAATGCTGTTCATTCATTAGTTACCTCTTTTCCCTTTTTGTTTCATTGGCCTGTTGTCACCTACAACATATGTGTTTTAAAATAAAACTGGGGGAAGAATGCTCTTCCAAAAAATCCATTGTTTTGTTTGTTACTAGTTTATCTTCATTACTTCTCTTCTTGATGCAAAATGTTGTACGTTCTTTTATTAGCTCCATAAAGTTGGACAGGGAGAAGGAAAGGAAAAAAACAAACTTCCCTTACATGGTATTACTTATTCACTGTTACAATAAAGGTTTCATTGGGTATGATGATTTAAGTTTTTACAGAAAAAAAGAATTACCTTTACTTTTTCTGAATAATATTTGCACAAACAATTTAATACCAGTTCTGAATCATCCTTCAAACATCGCTGTGCTCTCTCTAAAACTTCATGAAATTATTATTTGTCTTTTGAAGACTGGAAATAGCAATATAAAGATATTAACTATGTAAAACTTCCATGATGATTTTATTTAGATAAAGAGATGATACATGATATTTTTTTTGGTATTTTCAAGTTTTTTTTTTAATGTGTCATTTAGCCGTTGTGTTCAGCAAATACTAGTTGACTGCCTGCCATGAGCTAAATGACATGCTGGTTGATGGAAATATGAAGACAATAAAACAGACAAGTACAACGGTATTAGGTTGCTGCAAAAGTAATTGCAGTTTAAGAGATTAAAAATAATTGCAAAAACCGCAGTTACTTTTGCACCAACCTAATTGAAATTTTCCTATATAAAAGATTGAGATCAATAGTTTGAAAATGATGTGAAATTGAGGCAAGATTTAGCTGTTCTTTTTAAGATGAAAGAGCCTGTTAGCATGTGTAAATGCTGAAGTTAAGATACTGTTGGACAGTGAAAGGTTTAAGCTATAGGAGAAAGAGGAGGGGATGGGGACCTGGGGACCTGATATTAGAGCAGGTATATCTCCTTCATTTAAACATGATCGAAAGGGGAAAGATGTGAGATAGAGTTAGATAAATTTCAAGGATTAATGTCAGGAAGCTTTTCCGATAATGTGTTTTACTTGTGAAGGGTATTTTGCAGGAATGATAAGCAAATAGTCAAATAGAAAGTTCAAATCAGCTGCTGGGAACAAGTGAGAAGGTGCTGACAAGGAAAACATGGGCTCCCACTTGGCATCAAGTGTTCATTGTAGTTGAGAGCCATGTATTTATACTGAGACCAATCTGCACAGTTGGGTAACTTCCTCAGAAGCTCTTTGTGGGGACAGAGCCAGGAGTACAGTTTCCAGGCTCTCGGTCTCATGTGGAAAGGTGCTCACTCGAGTAGTAAATGGCCATCAATTGTGATTGGATGGCCATCAGATGTGGCTAGTTGGCCGTCAGCTGTAACCAGTGAGCCATTGGCCACTAATATAACTGCTGTGGCTTCGTTAGCAGCAAATGGGGGCTAGCAAGAAGATGGTCGCTGGAGCTAGCAAGAGCAGATTGCAGCTAGCAAGTGAGATCGGTTGGCACAGAAGTGGATGGCAGGTTGCGGATAGTGTGGCTCCTGCTTCCTGTGTCTGCAACCCAGCCGCCAGCGAGACTACAGTGGGATGACTCCCCTATCTATGGCTCCGTGGATGTGCCTCACCATGTCCTGTGTTCTTATGTGAGGTGTGGGACCGGAGACCCTGCATAACATCCTGCATGACATTCTTAGTTTTACTTATATAATGGAAATAAATAAACTTTTTAAATAGGTCCAAATTTTTAAATAGCTCCACATAGTCTGAATACAAAACTAAATAAATACAATCATTACCTCTACATGTAATATCTTCTTTTTTTCATATGGTAATTTGCAGGTGATAGCCTCCCTACCTCCTTACCAGTGGTTCTCAAACTTGAGTGTGCATCAAAATCACCAGGAAGACATGTTAAAATACAGACTGCTGACTCAGTTTCTGATTCAGTGGGTTTGAGGTGGGACCATAGAGTTTGCATTTCTAATAAGGTGCTGCTGAGAATCACATCATGAGAATCCCTGCTCTAAATCAAACTCTGCAACACTAGGACAAATGTCTGCAATGGTTAAAGTCCTTGAAACGCCTATGTTTAGGATCTATTTCCCATTTACTGCTGATTCTCCCCATGCCTGGCACGTAATTGGGGCCCAATAACTGTTTTGAAGAAGGAAGGTAGACTAGCATTTCCTGAATGCCCTCTACAACTGTGGCAGACACATCCTCTCTGTGAATGCAGAAAGGTACTTCCACATACACAAAAGTACTAAGTGGTTGATACATCTCTGTGCCAAGTTGTTGACATATCCTAAGATCCTAAACTAACAGTGTTTATTTCAGAATATGAGCATAGTGCTATATAGAGATAATAAAAGATCACAATTAACTACAAATGTAAATCTTTAAAAAGTATAAAATGCCAAAAAGTATATAATTTGCTCCTGTATGAAAGTCATTATATGCTTTAGGGAAAATCTAAGTAACTAGTACATACCTACTGGCAGAATTAGGGCCATAGTCTCTTAATCCTCATAAAGTCATGACTGACCTATGTCTTGCCAGGTTCTGTGGTCAGTTTTCTGTCTGCATCTTAGTCAGCAGTTTGAGACAATTGACTAGTCATTTTTTAAACCACTCTTTTCTCTAGGCTCTGTGACACCTTACCTCCTGGTTTCCCTTCCACTTCTTTAGAAACACTGGAATTCCCTAGGGAGTTCTTTTCCTGACTGCCTTTTCCTCTAGCCCTGGATGATCTCATCTAGTCCTATAGTGCAGATAACACCAATGGGCTGATGTCACCCAGGTCTGCATTTCCAGACCAGACTTCCCCTCTCAGCTCCATACTCATTTATCTACCTGCCAACTTGGCATCTCCACTTGAATACCTAATAAGTGTCTCAAATGTAACAGGTCCAAAACAGAATCCTCATTTGTCTCAAATGTACTTCTCCCCAATCTTCTCCATTTCTGTAGCTATCACCCCCATATATCTGTTATTCAAGCCAAAATCTTAGGCATCATCTTGAATTTCTTTTATGTGCTAACTTTCCACAAACCCATTTGATCAGCTTTTGCTCTCAAGTGTTTCTGATCCAACCTCTTTGTACCATCTCTCCTGCTGCAACCATGGGTGAAACCACCTTCTTTCTTCCCCTAATTCATGGCAATAGCTTCATAACTCATCTCACAGTTCCCACTCTCACCTACATTGGTCTATGCTCCACCCAGCAGCTGGAATGATTTTGTTTCAGGGTTAATCTGACTGTAACAATTCTCTGATTATAAACTGCCAATGGCTTCCCTCCACAAAAGGATAAAATTCAAGTCTCCTACCATAGTCTATAAGGCATGACTTCTCGACCCTTGTTTCCTACCCCTTCCCCACCCACCTAGCCCCCATGGAATTTCAGACACCCTGGCCTTCTTTCTCCCTCTTGAACATGACAAGCTCTCCTGACTCTGGGCTTTCCCCCTTTACAGCTGCCATTTCCCCTGCCTGCAGTGCCCTCCCCTAACCCCAGGCCTTTTTTGGCCACATTAGCCAAAATGATTCCTCATCATTCTCTATCCCAATTTTATATCCTTTAGAGCACTTATTTGAAATTATTTATGTAGTAATTTGTTTAAATATTTATCTGTATCAGGCAATTAGAATATAAACTCCAAGCAAACAGGGATTTTGTCATCTTCATTGCAGAATCATTTAGAATACTATTTAGACTGTAGAACACCAAAGCACATGTTGAATTGATGAAATTTAAATCTTTAAATTTACTTCTACAACACCGTATTGGTGCCTCATTAGATATTATTTCATAATTTCATCAGAATCTACTCCAATATTTGGATGTGTTGTTCCAACCAGTGATAAATTCCTATACTCAAATCTGTTCTTAAATCCCAAAATCCATAATTCCAAAGGCAGATGCTTGGGCTGCTTAACAGAAATCTCATGCCATTGTCTTTATGTTGTCCTTAACGTTTATTTTTAATCTAGACCATAGATTATATTTTGAACTCAACATAAATTCCATCTGGCTAGTATTTTTCAAAACATTACAAATAAGACCAAATTTTTCATTCAGGTCCTCCAGAATATTTTAGATAGACTTCAACTTGAGAATTAGTAGAAGTTCGCATATTGACCTGAAGCCGTAGCTCAAATATATATTTGACAGTGATTATATGCTTTGTGGTCTTGGTCAGCATTTCGTGTTCTGAATTTAAGCCACAGAAAAAAAATAAAGAGGATCTGTGCCTCAGACTGTTTATAGAAAGTTGTTTTTCTCCCTATGTTTAAATTATATTACTATAGCGTTAAAAACAACAGGAATCTTCCTTTGACCAGGTACTTAGAATTTGAACTGTGCTGTACTCTGCTTTAGCTTTGGAGTTAACATCAATTTAGTTTCATTGTCTACCATGGCTAGTTAATTTTCATAGTAGAATCTTTTATGAACATGAATGAATAGAGTTAGATCCATTCATCCCAATCTAAACCAAGGTAAGACTCCTTTGTTTCCATGGCCAACTCCCTTTGATTACACTTTCTCCTTCTCATATTTAAGTACCACCTCTTAAAAAAAAACCTTGACTGAGAAAAGCTTCCTATGGTTAAAACATACCTCATGTTCCTAACACTAACTCCTGAAACACTAAGTGTATAGAAAGCTATAATTGGCACAAATGCCTACTTGAAGCCACCTTTGTGCTACTGCTATATGAAGTCTAGGAGTATAAAGTGTATCAAAGTTCCTTTTGCTAATACTCTCCCTTCAAGGCTTTTCCTCATAGGCCCACTCTTAAAAGGTAGGTTTCCCAAAACACCAGCATTGAGTGCATGCCCTCAGGTGGTTTCAGCCACAGCACTGATACACCCATCTGGTTTTCCCTAGTGCCATGCTCTTTTCCCAATATTGCTCATGCTGTCACCTATCTAGTGGACATATGGATAGCCCAAGGATACCTCAAATACCACAAATTCAAAACCAAACTCATGTTTTCATACCTCCACTGGCATGTCTACGCTAACTCCTTTCTTCCTGAATGATGTCACAATTCACACAATTAAGAGGACTATTATTGACCCATTGTCCCAAGCTTGAAACATTGAGATTTTTCCTGAGCATTCTACCTATAACAAATGGATCCCTAAAACACGTAGAGTCTGCCAAAGAATAAACCTCTGGTCTGACCTCTCCTTTCCATCCACATTTCCACTTTCAGGAACATAGTTCATCTTACTTTTTTGTGTTTTTGTGTTTTTGATAAGATTTGAGGACGAATGTGTAGTCTATCCACATATTCAACTCATTATCTTGACCCACTCCTCCCAATTTTATCTAAGGAATGAGTCCTGCAGCAGTGTGAGCAGTGCTGTGCAATGGACACATGAGCCACATATGCAATTTACATTTTCTAGTAGCCACATTATGAAACAAAAAGAAACAAGTGAAATTAATTTTAAGACTATTTTCTATTTAATCCAATACAGCTAAAATATTAAAATTTCAAAGTGTAATTAATATAAAAAATTTTAATAGATATTTTAGATTCCTTTTTCTTTGTACAAAGTCTTCAAAATCAGGTGTTCAATGGCCACACATGGCTAGTTGTGGCTCTCCTATTAGATAATCTAGGTGTAGGGGGTTAACTGGAGCGGGGCGAATGCTCATATGAAAGGTTCTGCATCCACAGCTTCTGTAAGAGAGGACATATATTGAGGTACTGGCAATGAAAACAAAGAACTGTTTATAACTACACTGAAAAATATTAAAGGACCAATCAATAGAGAACTTGTAAAGCAGAGGGAATCAAATTGAGGATAAAACCACAGCCCAAATTGGGGAGATGTTGGTCAAAGGTACAGACTTGTAACTAGAAAGTAAATAAGTCCTGGAAATCTAACACACAGCATAGTGATTATAGTCAATAATACTATATTATGTACCTCAAAATTGCTAGGAGACTAGATCTTAAATGTTCTCACCACAAAAAAAAGAAAGAAATGATAATTATATAACATGGTAGAAGCGTTAGCTAATGCTATAGTGGTAATCACATTGCAGACTATACGTGTATCAAATCAACACATTATACACGACGTTCTATGTCAATTATATCTGAATTATATATATTATATTATATATATTATATAATTATATTATATATTATATATGTTATATATAATATATGATATATAATATATATTATATATATATATATATATATATATATATATATATATATATATATAATATATATATTCACACACAAAACACCACAGCCCAAATTACACAGGAAAGAATGGACCTTCAAGGGTAAAGTTAAAGAAAAAAAGGAAAGAAAGAAAAGAATTCCCACTAGAGAAGATAGAGACAAACTAGACCCAAGTGCTAGAAAGGGCCCTGGGCAAGTGAGTCAGTAATTAAGAGATGGTTTTTGCAAGAGCAAGGTAAGTAGGGCACCTCATCCTTATGCACATAACAGCCCAGACAGCTGTGATACTTTCCTCCAGGCCAATGGCCCAAGAAATATTCTCTGGACAAAGTGAAAGATCTTCATCGATTTGTCTTTGAGAAGAGCAGTGTAAAACTTGGGGGGAATGAAATGAGACCGTTGAGGCTGGCATTGTTCCCCAGGGTCGGGCACTGAGGATGTATCCTGAAGTGGGAACTGTAACAAGAGAGGGCCCAGGGCTTTGCTTCAGGTAAGGAGAAATCCTCTTCTTCCCTACCCCCCATAGCAAGGCAGTCTCATGCATCCTGTCCTCCTTATAATTCTAGATGACAGGCTGCAGAGGTCAGAACCCACGTTAATAGAAAAGTTAATAGGGTTTTATATTTGAGCTGAGGAAATTCAGTCTTCAATCCTGTCCTTCAACAAAAATGTGAACAGAAAACCAAGAATCATCAAACTTTGAAAGAAACCAACATCTTCAAAGAGAAACATCAAATTCAACAAACTGAAGAACAAAGACCAAGGAAATAGTGTCAATAGAAAACAACTAAGACTGTTAAAATAAGTATGAAAATAAAAGGACTATCTTCCTCAAATAGTCAATAATATTTAATAAGAACTAGTCACTGTTTTTCAAATTCCTAGGAGTTAACCATATGATCAAAAAACAAGCACACACTCTCAGTCTAAAGACTGGATAGCAGAATGAATACAGCTAAAAAGAATGAATGTTCTGGAAAGTGTCCCTAAAATATCATGTAAATAACATAGGGATGGAAAAAATGGGAATGGTCAAGAATAGAGTTAAATCTCCAACATCCATCTGTCTAATAGGAGTTTTAGAAGAGCAAACATTGGAGGAAAGAAAATAGTTAGCAAACTGAAAGAAAATTTCCCTGAAGGACACAGCATGGTTCACTCCCAGAATATTCAGATATAAATAAATTTATGAATGTATAAAATGTTCCAGGCTGGAGGGAGATGTGTACACAGATTACTCACACAGAAGTGAGGAGCAGATAGGCTAGACATTTCACCAGTGATTCTATGTGTCATCAGTCACAGTATCAGTCTTCCAAAGTGCTGAGGAAAAATGAATACCTAGTTTGTATCTAGTTTACATTCAAATATAATGTGGGAAAACAAAGAGTGTGTGGAATACATTTTACCAGATGAGGTCCTTTCTGCAAAAATAACTAAGGAATTTATTACAGCAAATGAATCTAAGAAAGAAGAAATAATAAGAGTATTAGAAACAACAGTGAAAGAAAATCTTACCATTAGGATGTACCTAGTGTATATAATACAACATTTTATTTAAATTTCAAAATTTCCAGATTTTTTTTTTTTTAATCAGTTTGCTAGGGTATTATCTTGTTCCAAAGAAGGGTCAAAGTATTAGAAATGACCTGTTACTATTCAGCAACAGAAGCTTTTACTGAATGTGACTTTGAGTCCAAGAATCGGCTCAGTCACAGGAGCATTCATTTCTGAGACGTGAGCAACCAGGGCCAGTGCCCTGGGGACCTTGCTTAGAAGCCCCCGTGGCTTTTCTCTGGCGATGCCTCTCACAGTAGCATGAGGAGTCTGTAGATCCCCAAGTCCATGCTTCCTCTTGTTCCACTTGTAGGCCACACTCCAGGTGCCTGGGATGCTGGAATTCCCAGTCAAGTGGCCCTGAGCCCACTTCCAATGCCTGCACTGCATAGCTCTTCCCTGGGTCTGCCCTCCTGTGACTGACCAGGTGCTAATGTGCTCACTCCTTGATGAAGGATGTATGGTTTTCAGAGAGCGGAGAATTATAAGCAAAGCTTGAACACACTGGCAGGTGCCTATGTGCCTGTCACTCATAGTGTGGGATGGATCCAGCTATGGGAAGAGAAATGGGTAAGGCCACCCTCCATGTGTGTTCCTGTCTTAAGCCTTGAAAATGTTAGGGACTGGTCTGCCCTCATTGTGGCAAAGCAAGAAAGACAGGGAGGGAAGACAAAATTCAGTAGAGAAAGAAGTAGGGTTAAAAGCTGACTTAAGAAAAACACCAACCAGACAGGCACTTGAAGAGGGAAGGATGGAAACTCTCATTGGAAGTGTTGGGAGGTTTTCCGCAGTGACAGAGAGCCCAGTTAGAAGTGGCTTAAATATAATACATAAACTTATTTTTGTTTATACCACAGGAGGGAGGCCTTAGTGTGGTTTCTTTCGGCAGCTCAGTGAAATCCTCAATTATCTCCTTTTATTCTTTCATCTCGGTTTCCATGGTCAGTATGCAGCTCTGCCACTTTGGCCATTCCCTTCAGAGGCCCAGGATGACAATTGTAGTTCTGAGGGACGTACCTGGGCAACAATGTTCAGTAGCAGGAAAAGAGCAAGCCTGTCTTATGTCCCTTTGACAGAGTATGAAAAGCTCCTAGAAGCTTCATCCTCCACCTCCCAGGTCTCATTGGCCAAAACTGGTTACTGGCTAGAGAAAGTGCACTTACCATTGGCCAGGACTGACTCAGGCTAAAACAAGGTCAGCCCTGACACTGGTGAGGGCCAGCTGACCGTGAACCTAAGTAGGGTTCTGTCATCCAGAAGAGGGGCCATGACTCTTGAGCAGGCACCTCCAGAGAGAAAGGCCAGAGTGCCAAAGATGGAAACTTAGAGCAGCGTTTCTCAAAGTGGAGTCCCAGACCAGGAGCAGCATCATTTGGGAACTTACTAGGAATGCAAATTCTCTCGCTTCAGCCCAGATCTCTAGAGTCAGAAACTGGAAGTGGGGCCCTGCAGTAAGTGTTTTAATGAGTCCTGAGGCACTCTGAAATTTGAGAACCCCTGTCTCCTTCTCCCTCTTTTAGGATGAACACACAAAGGAGAGGGAATGGGAAACAATTAGATAGCTATAAAACCAAACAAGGGCAGAGAAGGGGAGAGCTGTGGGCAATGACCAATTCAAAGAAAAGGTCCTGGGTTTTATTTGAACAGTTTGACAAGGGTAGAAAATTGAGAAATGGAATTTAAAGCAGTTACAATTCAAGCGAAGGGTGTTCACTGAAGTCTATGCAGTTTTAAAGCAGAAAAAAAGCATCCAATGGCACATTAAAGATCCTGGAAATTAGGAATATTCAAGGGAGAATTTTCCTGAGGACTGTGAATGGAGAGAAATTAGAACCATGTTCTCTAATACATTAACCATTTGCAATGTGTGTCTGTTGAGTGATTAGAATGAGGCTCCTCAGAACTGAAATGTGCCTAAATGTAATACACACACTGGAGTCCAAGCCATAGTGTAAGAGAGGATGGACAATACCACATTAATAATTTTATATTGATTACATGTTGAAATAATAATACTTTTTGATATACTGGGTTAAATAAAATATTAAAATTAATTTCACTTTACTTTCAATGTGGCTACTAGAACATTTTCTTTTTTGTGCTTGTTTTATTTTATTTTATTTATTTTTAATTTATTTTTAAATTTATTGGGGTGACAATTGTTAGTAAAATTACATAGATTTCAGGTGTACAATTCTGTATTACATCATCTATAAATCTCATTGTGTGTTCACCACCCAGAGTCAGTTCTCCTTCTATCACCATATATTTGACCCCTTACCCTCATCTCCCAATTACATTTGTGACTCATATTATGTTTCTGATGGAGAACTCTGGTCTTGAGCAAAGGAAGTCTAATAGATTTGGAGAAAAACTGGATGAGAGAATTTAGAAGTTTCAGGTCAACACCAGGACCTAAGGAAAACACATGTAATTATTTCAAGATACCTTCTCATGTTAAATTGGGTCTTAAAATATTGAGATAAAGATGTTTCTGCCTCTTAAAAAGGAAAAAAAAAAGCTAAGGAGATTATAAAGACACAGAAGTTAGCCTGTCAAAGACTGGCTACTCATTTAAAGCTGACAAGGAAGACTTGAGTTTATTGTGTGAGGATATAATTTGATGCTAAAACTGCTTCTCTGTTTGATCAATCTGCAGTAGGTTGAACTAAACCATTGACAGGTGGAGGAAGAAAAAAAACCAAACATTATCTATTGTTTTTTTGTTTTATACTTGAAAGGGAAAAGTCAAGGTATGAGAATGAGTTGTTCTGAAAGTCTCCTTCACGATGTTATAGGTGAGCCCATTTCAGAAAGGCATCAAATGTCTTAACACAGGACTTGCTTGGGAAAAATCTGGTACCAATGGCTAAAGTAAATAGTAGAAGGGTGCCCAATGGAGGCTTTTAAAAAAAGGGTTGCATGTTACCTCCTGAGAAACTGTCACTCAAAATATGCTTCTCAGTGCTTAGAGGCAACACATGGGAGGGAACTAATGCTGTGGAAAACACGCTATTTATAACGTGATATCCTTAAATTCCATAAAACGACACACAAAGGCTGTTTTTCTAAAGAGGATTATTAAGTTGTCTTGGGCCTTCTACTTCTCAAACTGTGAGCTCTCTTAATAGCTTTTTCTCAGTCTTCATTTGTTTGGGGGTTTAAAAAAGATTTTTATTAAAAATATAGCTAATATACAATATTATATTAGTTTCAGGGATACACTATAGTTATTCAACATTTATATACCTAAAGAAGTGATCACCATGATAAGTCCAGGAACCATCTGACACTGTACCACATTATCACAATATTATTGACTATATTCCCCATGCTATACATTACATCCCCATGATTTATTTGTTTTATGCCTGGAAATTTGGACCTCTTATTTCCCTTTCCCTCCCCCCCCTTCCTAAATTTATCAATTACAGTAGATAGTCAGCATCATTTTATATTAATTTCAGGTATACAGCACAGTGGTTAGATATTTATATAATTTAAGAAGTGATCCTCCTGACTAGTACCCACCTGGCACTACACATAGTTATTACCGTATTATTGACTATATTCCCTATGCTTTACTTTACATCCCCATGACTGTTTTGAAACTACCAATTTGTACTTTTTAATCCCTTCACCTTTTTCACCCTGTCCCCTAAACCTCTCCCACCTATTACCCCAATGAATCTAGTACCCATCTGGTACCCCAATCTAGTACTTCTTAATCCCTTCCTCTTTTTTCACCCACACCCCCAACCCCTCCTCCTATCTGGCAGCCATTAAAATATTTTCTGTATCCATGGCCAAAAGTACCTCATACCTTTAGCAATTTATAGACCCTTTGAGAAATTCCTAGTCCTGTATTTATCATTGTCTCAAAAAGTTCCTTCACATGTTTCTTATAGACAATTGAGATTTCTCATTTATTTGAACACAATGCTGTTGCACTAGAGAGATACGTCAAATAACATTTTGCTTTAAAATCATTAAGTGTGGAATAGTTTTATTATTTTACTTCTTAGTAAAAAGATTGTTTAACTTTCATTGAAGTACATTCACAGTTTGATCCTTCACTCATCCTACCATTCATCTTCAAATGTGTCGATTAAAATAAAATCTGTTCACACCATTTTACATCAAATTATGTTTTGGCAGTTTAGTATCAGAGGCTTCTGAATAGAGACAGTACCCTACAGAGCCTTTCATTCCCATCCCTTGAGTGGCATCATATGAACATGGCTGTAATTATAATGAGAGGGGAAATGTTTTTTAAGATATCTTTTCAGGAAGATAGCTTTATTTTAACATATATTTGATCTTTTAGTCCTCTTAAGTCTTTATCTTTTCCACATTTGGACATTTCCTTCCTTGAGATAAAATACCTATGCATTTGCAAATGGTAAACAATTGTCTATAACTTTTATACATTGAGAAAAACAAGATAAATATCAATATTTACCTTATATTTAGGGAAAGAGATGAGGTAAATTTTCATAATAATAATGTTAAAAAGAAATGTTTTCCCTTTTCAGTACAATGTGACTGTAGTGGCAATAAAAAGTCCCAAGCAAAAAGCTGGATTAGCTAGTTTAATTCAAGCCAGGGAGTCCCCTCAGCCATTTTCTTCCACCTTACTAGAGACTAATAAGAGACTAGTAAGACTAGTTTATGAGAATTCCAAAGGGATGACTAAAAAGCGTTCTGCATCCAATTCCAGTGTGGGGTGGCAGTTTCCCCACAGCACCAAGCAATTCTTGGAATCCAACTGGGTATTCCAGTTTAACTCAATTCTGACACTATTTACCTCAACATAGAATCAGATCCCACAGCTTCAGGCCTCAGTCCTACAGGACAGCTCCCCTCCCTCCTCAATTTTAGATGCCAAGTTCAAGTCCAGGTTGTTACCAGTACTTCTGATGGACACACTAAATCAGAGTTTCCCACAACCCCCTCCTTGGGTTCTATCAATTTGCTGAAGGGGGTCACAGAACTCAGAAAACCAGTTTACTCACTAGATTACTGCTTTATTACAAAGGATATTAAAGGATACAAATCAACAGCCAGATGAAGTTTTATATAAAGCAAGGTATGTGAAAGGGCACCAAGCTTCCATGCCCACCCTGAGCACACCACTCTCCCCAAATCTCCATGTGTTCACCGACCCAGAAGCTCTACAAACCCTGTCCTTTTGGGTTTTCATTACATAGACATGGTTGATTGATAAAGTCATTGACCATTAGGGATTAAACTTAACCTCCAGCCCTTTTCCCCTTCCTGGAGGTCGGGGGGTAGGACTGAAATTTCCAATCTTCTAATCACAGGGTGGTTCTCCTGGCAACCAGCCCTCACCCTCCTGTACAGTCCAAAGTCACCTCATTAACCTAACGAATGCCTTTATAGCTCTCAACAAGTAGGAAATTCCAAGGGCTTTTAGAGCTCTGAGCCATAAACAGGAATGAAGACTAAGTATATAGTCCTTATTGTAAATCATAATAACATAAAAGCTTTAGTGTGTGTTTTATACTACATGAAATATCAGATAACTTACTACCATCATTTAAACAATATTTTAACAGTTAAAAATATTTCCATTTGAAAAATAAAAAGTACAACACTGGTACATACCATTGCAGGAACTAAGGAAATTTAAAGGATTGTTCATTCACAAACCTGAGACAAAGCAATTTTTTAAACAATTTTTTAAAAGACTTAGCTTATTTTCTATGCTGTTTATTTATTTTCAATTAACAGACTTGGAGATAACTATCAGTCTTCTAAGGAGTGAACATAGAGCCTAACCTTAGCAGGAACTCAGTAAAATAGTAGCTGAATCATTTCATGGTTAAGTAGGCAAATGGCCCTGGACATCAGGAGAGTGACATGTAGCAATCTGTCCTAAATAGTTTAAAGAGATTCCAAGTGCTTACTTATTGTGAACTCGCTCCTGCCTGTAATTCTGTTTCATTGCTTGTGATTCTTTGGCAACAAAGGCAAATTGCTGAGCATACTCCAAAATCTTTTATATATTTAAAAGTGTGATTATTCATCCGGTAGTCATCTTTCTTTATGTAAGGCAATCTCATTGAAGTTTGACAAATGAGTATATGTGCAGTTAAATGACCAATATTAATGTATCTTCTTCTCTGAGAACATGTGCAACGGTTTTGTTTCTATGCTCAGCATGCTCTTTTGTGTCATATCTCAGCTCAGTCAGTAGAAATACAAGACTACTGAGTCTGGGGCTGCAAGTTTGGGACCAGGGTCAGCAGGTCCACTCAGGTGGTCTGTTATCTCCATCTGGGCACCTGGTTAATGTGTGTCAAAAGGGAGACCAGTCAGTGGTGTGGAGTTAGAACAGCCTTTGCCTGCCAGGGAAAACCTGCTCCCTGAGTGTAGGCTTGGTCAAAAAGCCAGAGCACCATCATTTGATACATCATGGCACAGAGCCAAGGAGTTTAAAGGAAACTTCCTTGATATCTTCCCATCTGGCATCAAAAAAGTAAAAGCAGTAAAAATCATCCCTGAATAGGGAAATATTTTTTTTCCCCAAAAAGGTATAGTCTGAGTTTATATCAGTTGACTTTGGTCAAATGCTCCACTCATGGCATTGGAATCCATCTTAACAACCAACTAATCACTAACAGAATATAATGTGGCACTGGTAACTGTCTCCCTCCCAGACAGCAATTCCCATATATTTTTCTACTATCTTGCGCTTCCCATAAACTATCTCAATCATTCTAATCTCCTCAATCTTCAAGAAAATCAACACTCAGTTAATAGGTCAACTTTTCTTCTTTGTATACCAAAGAGTTTTTGGAACTACAAAAGACTTTAGTTTTACATTTGAAATTAAATTTAGTTAGAGAGTTAGACCAAACAATAAAGAAAGAAAGAAAAAGAAAAATGAAGAACCAGTACACCAATTTCAAGATACTTTGACAAGTACTCTCCAAATGTTTTTTAATATATTCATCAAAAGACATCTTTTACATTAAAATGTAAAACTCATCCATTTAAGGATTATATAATACCAACTCAAAGTGTGTCAGATGTCAATTTCTGCTGTATTATAGTGATTACCAGACCTGGAAATATTTTTTATGTTTGTATTTCTAATGTATATAATTTGCTGCTTTTAATTTTTGTGCTAAAAATGTAGAACCACCACAAAACCACTGCCAATCACATTTTAATTCACTCATTTGTTCCAACTAGAATGTTAATGCTTGAATAAGCTCTAGATAAATTGCATTATTTTTATAGCAGGGTACCCATGTAGGAACTAAATGAGGTTTTTTTTCCGTTGCTGTCTAGGGTCTGCTAACCCAAAAACAATTGATTTTTTTTTTTCTTAATACGAAGGGCAGATGAGGTATTCAACCATTATTCACCTTCATATGGCACTGTTTAAGGAACAATTTCTCACTTTTTCTCCTGTTTGATTGCCCTCCAATCTTTCCATTCCTTGAACATGGATAACTGTCATCTCATACAATTCATTCACATTGATATCTATGCTTTTCTTTTTAATTATTGACCATTCAAAATTTCATTTCAGTTTTATTGTAACACTACAGTTAGAAAATCCAGTGAACAAACAGTCCCTTTTCAGGGCTAGTAGGGGTAAAATATCTTTGTCAAGTGAATTTGCTTTGGGCTAAGACAAATGAAATCTGAGATCAGAAGAGTTACCTGGAGCTTCAAGCAGAAGTGTGTGCCAGTTCCAGTGCTGTCACCACTTGCTAAGCTTGAGAAGTTTTATGCCTGTTTATCATTCATTCATTCATACATTCATTCATTCAGATGGATTTAACTAAGTATTTATTATGTGCTATTCACTACTAAAATAAACATAAACAATGTTAGAAATAGTCTGCCTATTTCTTCCAATAATTAAGCAAATAAGTATAGACTGAAGCATGACATGTGCTACTGAGAGAAGGCATGGTCTTTGTGACTTGACAGTAACAGAGGGGACTTGACTCCACGAAGAAGTGTCAATTGACCCCAGATTACAGTATGAAAAGAGTTGACCAGAGAGAACATTATGGAGATATTTAATTGGTGGCACAAAAAATCTCTAAGTAATGTGGAATTCACTTCCCACTCTGCCTTCAGATCGCAGATGTTTTTATAAACCTGCATCTTTTCTAATGTTTTTCCTAGCATATACCATCTGTGTTTTAGAATTTAAATAAATAAATTTATTTTCCTTAAAGAAACAAAAGATCACGTGAACAACAAAATGTGTAGACAGGTGTTCTTCAACAAGATACATTTTTCTATCATGATTACGCGACTATTTAGTCTAATTATTACTAACACCTCACCCGTCTTATAAATGATCTTCTCAGAAAGATAGAAAATAACAGATTTATGTTTTGAGAAGAAAGAATAAACTAATATTAATGCCAAATGTTTATCTATGTGACATTAAATACAAACAATTACATATGGGTGAACCACATACACCCAATTCAATCCTACATAATTCAAAGATAATGTTACCCTATGTAGAAAATGTGCTGATTAATAAATTCAATAAAAAATATCTGAAAAGGGAAATTACCCATCAAAAGACAATAGAGATGTAACTGCCATGGTCCTGTGAGGAAGATAGGCCACATAATTCAACAGAGGTAATTTACATAGGGAATTGTTTACAAGGATGATAGCAAGAGTTGAAAAACAAAGTAGCAACAGGACCACTTTACCACCCTAAAGCTAGGGGTGGAGACACAGGGAAAATGTGTGTCACCAGAACCCAAAGCCACAGCTGGGTCTTATGACCACTGAGCCCACTTGAAGAAAAGAGAGAGAGAAATACCCTGCCTTCTCCATGATTCCCATCCTTCAGTTTCTGACCAACCCTCCCACCGAATTAACATAATTCAAGTGAATTGTAAGGGGGCTGGGAAATAGAGTTTGCAACCTGCCCCTTGATGCAGGGCAGAACAGGGGAAGGGAAAGAATGAACCTGAGGATGGGCAGGCAGATGACTGCCACAGAGCCAGAAAATGATGCTGAATGGTATCATGCATAAGGACTCGGGGCAGGGAATTATTGGTGCTTCTTTTTTTTTTTTTTTTTTTTTTTACCTTCAATATATTTTAATTTAATTTCAAGTGTACACCATAGTGGTTTGACATTTATATAATTTATGAAGTGATTCCCCTGACTGTACCCACCTAGCACTACACATAGTTATTACCATATTACTGGTTATATTCCCTATGTCTTACTTTACAATCCCATGACAATTTTATAACTATCAATTTGTATTTCTTAATCCCATCACCTTTTTCACCCTGACTCAAACCCCCTCCCATCTATCACCTTAATAGATCTAGTACTCATCTGACACCATACATAGTTATTACAATATTATTGACGATATTCCTTATGATTACTGTGTAAAAATCGTTTTGTACTTCTAAATCCCTTCCCCTTTTTCACCCACCTCCACACCCCCTCCAATCTGGCAAACATCAAAATGTTCTCTGTGTCTATGACTTTGTTTCTATTTTGTTTGTTTGTTTGTTTTGTTCTTTAGATTCAACTTATAAGTTAAACACCATATAGTATTTTCCTTTTGCTGTCTGACTTACTACACTCAGCACAATACCCTTTAGGTCCATCCATGTTGTTGCAGTTCGCAAGATTTCATTCTTTATTACAACTGAGTAATATTCCATTGTATATGTGTACCACCTCTTCTTTATCCATTCATCCATTCAGGGACACTCAGGTTGCCTTCATATCTTGAGCATTGTAAACAATGCTGCAGTGAACATATGGATGAGCATGTCCCCTCAAAGTAGCATTTTGGGACTCTTCAGATAAATACTCAGAAGTGGGATTACTAGGACCTTCTTTGCCTCTTGTTATAATCTGGTATAAGTATTGCTACTTTTTATAATCTGGTATAAGCATTTTCATGAAATATCTTTTCCCATCCCTTTACTTTAAGTCTGTGTGTGTCTTTCAATCTGAAGTGACTGTCTTGTAGGTAGCATATGTAAGGGTCTTGTTTTTGTATCCATTCAGCACACCCTCCGCCCCCTCACCCCGTCTTTTGATTGGAACATTTACTCTATTTATATTGAAAATAATTGTTGATAGGTATGTAGTTACTGCTCTTTTATTATTCATAGTTTTCATCTTTTTCTTTTTCTTAAAGAAGTCTAAGATTTTTTGTAATACCTGTTTGGTTGTGATGAACTCCTTTAGCTTTTTGTTGTCTGGGAAGCTCTTTATCTGTCATACAATTCTAAATGATAGTTTTGTTGGGTAGAGTAATCTTGGTTGAAGGTCCTGGCTTTTTATCATGTTGAATATTTCCTGCCAATCTCTTCTAGCCTGCAAAGTTTCTGTTGAGAAATCAACTGACAGTCGTATGGGAGCTCCCTTGTAGGTTACTAATTACCTTTCTCTTGTTACTTTTAAGATTCTTTCTTTGTCTTTAACCTTTGGCATTTTAATTATGATGTGTTTTGGTGTTGGCCTGTTTGGTTCATCTTGTTTGGGACTCTCTGCACTTCCTGGGTTGTATATCTATTTCCTTCACCAGGATAGGGAAGTTTTCCATCATTATTTCTTCAAATAGGTTTTCAATTATTTTCTCTCTTCTTCTTCTGGTACCCGTATGATGTGAATGTTGGTATGCTTGATACTGCCCCAGAGGCCCCTTCAGCTGTCCTCATTTTTTTGGATTCTTTTTTCTTTTTGCTGTTCTGATTGGGTGTTTTCTGCTACCTTATCCTCTAAATCGCTGATCAGTCCTCTTCTTCATCTAATCTACTTTTAATTCTCTGTAGTGTACTTTTCATTTCAGTTATTGTATTCTTTATTTCTGACTTGTTTTTATGTTTTCTATCTCCATTTTTATGTTTCCTATCTCTTTGCTGAAGTTCTCCCTGAGATCACTGAGCATCCTTATAACCAGTGTTTGAACTCTGCATCTGGCAGAGTGCTTGTCTCCATTTTGTTTAGTTATTTTTCTGGCGTTTTGTTCTGTTCTTTTATTTTGGACATGCTTCTTTGTCTCCCCATTTTGGCTGGCCCTTGTGTTTGTTTTTATGTCTCCCAGTCTTTGTAGAGTGGCCTTATATAGAAGGTGTGCTGTGGCGCTCAGTGGCACACTCTTCCTGGTCACCTGAGCTGCACACTCCAGGTGTGTCCCTTATGTTGGTTGTGTGTGCCCTCCTGTTGTAGTTGAGCTTTGGTTGCTGTTTGCAGGTCAATGGAAGGGATTGACCCTTGGGCTCACTGGTTGTGAGGACTGGCTGTGACTACAGTAGAGGAGTTGTGGTTCAGGGACTGACTCTACTGAGCAGGATCTGTCTCAGCAGGGCTCTGGTACCTGCTCAATGAGTTCCTTGGGTATGTCATCCTTGCAGGTGTCTGGGTGATGCTCCAGCTTGTTTTGAAGCTAGGCACCGGGAATGCCAGCCCCATGGCCTCCTGGGAGGGGACCAACTTCAGGTCAAGTTCAGCAATAGCCCATGCACTGCCTGGCAGGAGCCACAAAAGAATCCACAGATGGCTACTGCCTGTGCCATGCCTAGAAGTGCCCCCAAGAAGCCAGGCTGCTAATCAAGGCTGGCTGTCACTAGTGCTGAGCTTAGTGCTGCTCAACCAGCATACAGGACATGCTCAAGCCAGATGCTGCTTTTCTGGTTTCCACAAACATCTGAGAGAAACTGGGAAAGTCTGCAGCATGAGCCAAGGCAGGCTGTTTGTACAAAAAAAGCCACTGGAAGTGGCTTGGGCATGCCCAAAAGTTGGGTAGGGGAGGGTCTCAGAATCATCAGGGTGTGGTGAATGAATAATGTCAGCCAGCTTGATGGAGACTCAGATATGGTGGCCCCTTGTGTCTGCACATCAGGGAGGGGGAAGGCTCAACAAAGAAACAGTGGCTTCCATCATTGGATTCCTCCATCTGGGAAAACAATGGCTTCCTCCATCTGGAAAAAAGCTGTCCCTCCAGCCCTAGCCCTGAAGCCAGACAACTCAATACAATCCCTTCACCCCCACACATGCCCACCACCTCTCCAGCTGCCATCCCAGCACTGGAGATCAGAGCCAAGGATTCTGCCTGTGAGTAAGTCCATGTGTGGTCCCTTTAAGATGAGTACCTGGGACTTTAGCCACCCTCCATCTCAGTCACAATCTCCGCTGGTTTTCATAACCAGAAGTTATAAGGACATCTTTCCCCATAACTGTAACCCTGGGCTGTGAAGCCTGGTGTGATGCTGGGACCCCTTGCTCCCTCAGGGGACTACACAACCGAGGTATCCCTTTCCATTTTTAATGGCCACATGCAGGTGTGGGACCAGCCATTCCATGTCTCTTCCCCTCCTGCCAGTCTCCATGTGACTTCTTCTGTATGTCCTTAGTGTAGATCTTTGGTTCAGCAAGATTTCAGGCAATTCTCAATGATGGTTGTTTTCTAATTTTGTTGTAATTTTGATGTGGTCATGAGAGAAGGTGAGCACAGCATTTATTTTGCCATCTTGACCAGAACCCCTGCTTCTTTTTCTTAACCTTTTCTTCGAAATAACAGCTTTCCTCTGAGCCATTTTTAACTGTGCCCTACCAAATGTGTTATTTTTTCCTTCTTTACTTTCACTAATGTAGACACTCAGGCTTGATTATTTCTCAGTAAAAGACAATAGACTAACTAGATTCACTATTATACAGTGCCTAAGAAGCCAGGGTGCAGGCAATATAAACAGCCACGTGCAGAGAGCAAAGGAAGAATTCTGTGAAACTCTAACAGCAGTGGGGAAAACAGACAGACACCTTTTTTAATTTCAACCCAAAGTATGTAGAATGGAGTGCAATATTTGTGATAGGAAAAAATAATGTGTTTGGGGATTGATGGAGAATGGAACATGGAGTCCTACCCTAGAGGCATCTCCTACCGCATGCCTGACTTCTGTATCGTTGGAGATCCATCCAAAGAATAAAACACTCATCCTGTAAGGTTGCCTGTCTCTCAACAATACCAAGAACATAGTGAAAAATCTTTTAAATATATCTTCAGATGAAAGCATTAAGGTCTAAAAGCATCGAATCAGAGTTTAAATGAAATGAGATGAATGTAATTTATTTGCTTTTGTTTTCAATCAAAATTCAGTGTTAATTTTAGCAGTGACTCAGATATTTCTGGCATCCTGTATTAGCAACAAGTCAGAACCTTTCAGTATGAATAACGTTAGTCCACAAAAAAATGATAGAACTTTTCCAAAAAGGTTTCATGAGTTAGAGACCAAATTATTTTAATACTTGATAGTTTTCTTAAACAGGGAATACTCTGCCTTTAAGATTACTTTTTGTTTTTTGTGTTTGCTTGCTTTAGATTTGGTAAATTCCCAGAAAAATCTAGGTAATAAAGCATATATATACGTGTTTGTGTGTGTGTGTGTATACATGTATATAATTGTATACATATATATGTATAATTATATATATGTATAATATAGATGTATAACTGATCAATTCTACATTGATTTGGCTTGGTAGATGACTTAATTTCTTAATGTTTGGCTTTACATGTAAGATGTTGATTTCTTGATCCCTGTTACTTGTAGGAACCACATCTTGACACATTTAGTCAAGGCCCTGGATTGACCTGGTTCAATAATTATTATTAAGCATGGTGAGCAAATGAACCAAGCCAGAGTGTTCTTGCTTCACATCTACCCATTATATTGTCCCACTGGGCTATGCATAGGTCAAAGGAAGTCCGTATAGTAGCCCTTGCATCACAGACAGCAATGAAGAATGGGAGATGCTCACTACTTCTCATTTTTTAAAGCTATTTGTGCAACCAATAGATTCAAGGAAAAAAACAAGGGAATAAAATAACAAGCTATAAAATACCTAATCAGATGAAGGTTGATATTAAGTATACCTGCTGCAGCTTTCTACCACAATCCAAACCATTATGAGGCATCAATAAAAATCAAGTTTTAAGATTTGATTTCCTAGAAGATGAGGTTACCAATCACATCATCTTCAGTCTTGGCTTATCTAATAATTTTTATCAACAGAGATTCTAAATATGTAGCCTAAAATTATCTACTCCTAGAACTATATATTATATTTAAAGGAAACCACATGGTTTGAAACTATTGCTTTACAGAATATATTAACTCTTGGAATCCCATAAGATATCGTTTTTGTTTTATATAAAAGGTACTAAGCAAATATATTTAAGAATTCTTGGTGATGGTTTTGTTTTCTTTCCTCTTTCAAAATTTACCTTGATATTCACTTTAATCTTTTTTTTAAATCTCTACATAAATATTAGAACCAACCATAGTGCTCAGTGATACTTCTAAGCCCTTCAGCCTACTCCAAACAAAACTATTTTAAAGTATTATTATTATATATTCCCAAGGCATGAGATATGAAGAGATCAGAGAGTGGTATATGCTTGTTGCTTCAAGTTTGCTTCAGTCTTATAAGCTGGCTCATACTTTGGCTGGTGACTCCTATTTTCTTCCTAAAGTACACAATTAAACACAAGAAGACATATTCAAATAGATAATATTAATGAACTCACATACCAGGCACTGTACCAGGAATTACATCAACCTGATGATGCAAATATTATTGTTATTCTCATTTTAGAGACAAGGAAACTGAAAGCACAGAGAGGTTATTTGAGAACAGGTGGGATTCAGACCCAGGCTATCTGGCTTTCATGGCTCTGCTGCCTCTGAGATTCTTACCCTAGACGTCAGGAATTCAAAGAGTTTTTAAAAAGAAAACAAAGTTAATATGATAAAAGGCCACCCAACGGTTTATTCAAAAAGCAACCAAACTCGGTTGTTAAAACAAGAACCACATTCACTGTTTTGTTCTCCAGGCATACCTTGAGCAGGTTCCAATTCCACTGCACCTGGGCAGTAAGCTTGGTGGGTCGCTCCATCATCACGTGTATCCCTTCATCTACCCCAAAGGCCCAAGGTAGAAGCACAGCAAGGAGACCCTCTCAACAAAAAGGTGATTCTCAACTTCTTGCTGCCTTCACTCATTCTGAGGGGAAATACACTTTCTTCAGCGACAGTGTTCATTATAGCAATGTTCATTTACCAGGGATAAGCATCCTCCCTCAGGAGGTTCTGTCAGTCTTATGGGGCCTTGGCCCCACCTCATACCCTTAGCCGAAAGTTGGCTGAGGTGGCTAAGAGTCAGTGTTGGTGATGGGGTGGGAGGCTTCAGCTATTTCCAGAGTCGCCAACATCACCTTGCATTTTTTTTACATTCATGTTGGTGTGGACTGAGCAGGAGGAAAGGTGAAGGTATTTTCTTCCATCTTCCCCCATTACTCTGTGTGTGTGTGTGTGTGTGTGTGTGTGTGTGTGTGTGTGTGTGTAAAATGGATATAAAAGTGATAAAACATTTATGAGAGACTGTATTAGTTTGCTAAGGCTGACATGACAAAGTACCAGAGACTGGGTGGCTGGAAGTCTGAAATCAAGGTGCCAGCAAGGTTGGTTTCTTCTGAGGCTTCTCTCACTGGCTTGCAAATATCCATCTAGGATCTGTGTCTTCACATGGTCATCTCCATGTGTGTCTGTGTCTTAATCTCCTCTTCTTATAAGGACACCAGTCATATTGAATTACAGTCCACCTTAATAGCCTCATTGTACCTTAATTACCTCTTTGAAGACCCTATCTCCAAATACAGTCACCTTCTGAAGTACTAAGGGTCAGGACCGCAACATATGAATTTAGGAGGGACACAATTTGACCTATAACAGAGACTTAATGATAACTGATTAATCTAAGAACTGTGATACTGAGGAGATATGAGATACTCATAAAAATTTGAAAAGCTTGTACTTTAATTGTTTTATTATATAAATAGATGGAATCATTTGGAATGAAGACATTTGGGATGTGGGTTATGTTATTTGAATTTGGGTTTATTTGCAGTGCCATTTTTTCTTAGGTATGGTTTGCAGTCTCTCAGTTATCTCCCGTTTTCAATGGCTGATCAGCTCGGTTGATCTGCAAATTCACTAGGGTCGTAATCATACATTAGGCCCAGACTATTTCCTGGCAGCCATGTTCTGTTCCTTGCAACAGAAAAAAATAATCTCTATTACAGTAGATAATCCTCCATCTTTGTAGTTTAGCACTTCAAAACCTTGACATGAATAAGCTCTTTGATGATTCCAAAAATCAAAATAGTGTTTCATACTTAAGTCAGCAAAGCCTGGCAATCTAGGAAGCCAAACTTCCAAACAGTCAAGTAAAGTTTGTTTTTTTCTTTTTCTCTTCATTCTCTAAAATATATGTTTCTCAATTTAATCATTTTGTTCCTTAGAAAATGAGGCGAGCAGATTCAGAAATGAAAGATGTTAGGACTCAGTGAAATTAAGACAGAGACTGATCCCCAAAAACTGAATAACCAGAAAAGAGATGTCAAATAGAAAACTGAATGGAGAGCACAAAAGGAAATGATAACTGATTTTCTTTGAAAGTGACTGGTAAAGAAAGCTGAAAATGAAACCACTTCTTATTTATTTTTAATAGCTGCATCAAGAGATGCCTTAGGTAGAAAAAGACTGAAAATGTTATTGGTCCTGATTCTCATTCGTAGGCTAAATCCACCCTACCAGATACCTCATCTCCCAAATTCTATCCAAATCACTACTCCCATAGCCAATCCTGAGAGGGTATCTTATGTGTAGAAAAAATCATTTTCTTCATAGTTTGGGCAAAACAGAGAATTTTTCATAAGAATTTTGAAAATAAATTATTTTAATTCAAGAAACATTAATGATCTACTATGTGTTAGATATTGTTCAAAATGAATTTCTGCCCTCAAGGAAAAAAGAAAAGCCCAGAACAGATAAAGGTTTTTGGTCTTAACTAGCTACAGATTGGCTTGGCTCACCGTGAAGGGGCAACTGCACCCCATCATGTTGTATTCCCTCCATCCTGCTTGGAATGGATAAGAGACTAATATATTGCAGTCCTTTCCTAAGGCAAATTTGGTTGTCACAAATTCTATCTAATGGATTTGTTCATCCTTCCGAATTCACTTCCAAGGCTAAATATGATTTTCCCAGATAATCTCTTCTGTCTTCAGGACCTGAATTACTTATTATATACTGTAGCTTTCTCCTCCCAAAGAGGTCAGATAATGTAGAGATGGAGAACTCAGGCTCTCAGTCAGATGCCTGCCTTCAGAGACAAGCACTTGAGTTCTGAGGCCTCGGGCAAGTGATTTAGTCTCTTTGGGCCTCAGTTTCCTCATTCATAAATTGGAAAAATCACAACACTCCTAGGGCAGTCGGGAGTGCAATGGGAATTGTGGGCACAGTGCTGGCACACAGTGAAGGCTCTCAACAAATACTACTTTTTGTTATTGTTAATATGATGAGGTGACCTCTGGTGACTACTCTCTTGGAAAAAGAAAGTGTTTCTCTTTCTCTCTCTCTCTCTCAATCTCAAGGTCTTCCAGTCTTCCAAGGTCTTACAGCTTTCCCTTTGCGCTTTCTGGAATTCCCTGTCTCCAGGTTCTGGGAATCAACCTTCTATCTCAACCTAATTTCCTTTGGCCTGTTCTATTTATCATCCTGTTGTTAAGACTCCTCCCAGCTTTGTTCAGCCTTGGCTCCTGTCCACAAGGCTCTTGCCAGCATCTCAGTTTAAGCCACTAACCTGGCCCCATGGAGGAGTCACACATCCCTGGGGCCTGAGCTCACTGCAGAAGCCAGGGCACATCTCTTTCCTTGTATCTGTGGGTTCCATTTCCATTTTGAGCCTGGTGTCCTACACCATGCTCTCTCCAACAAGTGCAAATCATTGGCCAAACATAGATCATTGGCCAATTCTTTATTCAGTCAAAGGTGAACATTGTTGCCCCAGGTTATAAGTTCCATTCACATCCTGGTTTTTTGATTTTCTAGAATTTAATCATTACAGTTTTGTCTTTACTGTGCATTTAAAATATCATGGCAAACTATCAGACATCCTTTTCAACAAAGGGAAAAAATGCTATTCCTGCTTCATAGCCTATGTCTTTCTCCATGGTGATGGACTAAGGTGTTTATTTGGCTGGCCAAGTTCCTTAATAGACTAAAAGAATCTTTCATACACCATTCTCTCTTCTCTCTCTTTTAAGTCTTTACTAAAAGTCAGGAAATGAAAAAGTATTTCACTCACTTAAACTCATCTTTTTATTATATGCACTATGTGAGTCTGTCTTTAAAAGAAGGCTCATTAAAGGGAACAAACAGAAGAGATTTCAAAGCAAGATGATAATTCTTCTGAAGTCTGGGTACTAAACTACAGGGAGCGTTAATGAAAACCATTTTATTACATGAGGACTAATTTGGCTATTTAAAATTGTGCTAAGCTTGACTACTGTGCCAACACTTACTTAATTTACAAGGACCAATTTTACAGGACTTGATTTTACCTGACCAGGTGGTTACTTATTTTGACTTAAGTTATTGGTTTTAGCACCTTTAACCAACAGGTAGGGAGGAGGAGATGATGAGAAGCAATCAATGCCAACCCAGATAATGCTGTACTCGTTAGCAACTCTTTGTAAGGCAGTCCTGAGGAAAAGAGTTCCACTAAGTATTGACTTAAATAGGGTCCATTTAATCTACGGTTACATAACAAATTACCCCAAATCTTAGCAACTTAAAACATAATGACCATTTATTATCCATACATTGTTTATGGGTCAGGGATTCTGGAAGTGGTTTATTTGCATGCTCTGGCTCAGAGTCTCTCATGAGGTTGCACTTAAGATGTTGGCAGGAGCATAAGTCATCCATAAACTTCACAAGGGCTGGAGGATTTGATTCCCAGACAGTTCACTCACATGGCTGGCAACTTCATTCTGGGTGTTTGCCAGAGGCCTCAGTCCCTGGACATGTGGACCTCTCCCCATAGAGCTGTTGTGTCCTTACAACATGGCAGCTGGCTTCCCCCAGAGCAAGTGATTTGAGAGAGCAAGGTACAAGCCAAAGTGTCAGTGATGACCTAGCCTGGAAGTCATGTACTGCAGAGGAATTTCTGTAATATCCCATTGGTTCACAGGTCAGCCCTATTTCATGTGAGAGAGGACTAAACAAAGGCATGAATGTCAGGAGGCAGGGATGGCTGGGGACCATCTTGGACACTAGGGACTACCACATATACCACAAAGGTAATAAGATTTTATAAGTTATAAGGCTTTATAGAAAGACTGTTCATTAGTGCCTGGAGGTTGAGGGTGTTATTTCTTTGTGTTTGAGCCTCAGGAGCCAAGACCATTGACTGTCTTAATTTAAACACAAATTGAGCCAAGTGTTAGACATGTTTCTTATTCGTGGTACACTACAACCACCAGTTCTGGCACAGCCTCTTTTTTGTTTTATTTTTTTATTCCATTTTTTACTCAATCCCTCTTTCCTTTCCTGCTCCAATAAGCATCAACTCAAAAGACCTTGATGTTTGTCCTTGAATATGTGTGTGTGTGTGTGTGTGTGTGTGTGTGTGTGTGTGTGTGTATGATACATGAGGTTTAATAGTTATTTTTAAATTTACATTTCTCTTTCTGAAATGTATACTTCATTCCACATTTAATGTTTACTCCTGTCTCTGTTCATATAGGTATCTAGTTCATTGATGCACAATTTTCAATAATATACATCTGCCACATTTTACCTATCCTAGTTCCCCCCAGTATCACACTCCCTCAAGTTATGCAGTAATGAACATAGTATATACCCAAAACTTGGCCACTTACCACCTTTAACTTCACCATCGCAGTTCAAGCCCCATCACCTCCAGCCTGGATATCCTGCTACTTGGTTTCTGTTTCTACTCTTGTTTCTTACAGTGTATTCTCACCAGCAGCCAGCATCATGCTTATAAAATGTGAGTCAGATCATGGCATTCCTTTGCTGCAAGCCCCCAGCAGCCTTCCATCATTCTTAGAGTAACACCTAAGTGCTCACTATGGCCCGTAAGACCTCCTGTGATCTGGGCCCTGCTGTCTTGCTGACCTCTTCTACCACACTTCTTGCTTCCAATGCTCTAGCTACACTGACCTCCTGGCATTAATTAATTCACCCAAAACATTAATTGAGTACATACTATCTGCCTAACATTCTCCTGGGTTCCTAGGGTATAGCAGTGAGAATAACAGAGCCCTGCCTCGCAGAACTTTCATTCTTAATGTCTGACACACCAAGCATACCAAGGCTCCCACCTGGCACCTGCTGTTAATCTGCCTGGAATGTTCTTCCCCAGATTTTCATATGGATCACTCCCATCATTTAGGTCTCGTCCCAAGCCCCTCATCAAAGAGGCTTTCTCTGACATCCTCACCACTTTTTCTCCCGATGCCCTACTTTAATTTCCCTCCAACCACCTATCATATCTGATATTATATGTTCATTTGTTAAATGTTCAGCTACCTGGTCTGATGGAAAGATCCAAAAGGATAGGGAATTTTTTTATTTTTTCAATTTATTGGACCAGTAGCCCCAAACTATTGATGTTTTTACACATATGCTCGCGTTCTGATGCCTGCATTCCTGCCAAGCCCTCCGTTGCCTCAGCTCTCAACACATCTTCCTTAGTAGCACCATCTTGCTGTGTCTATCCAGTGCAAGCTTAGAAACTAGATAACCACACTTTATAATTATAGCTAATGCCTGCTGAGTGCTTTCATACTCACAACAACCCAATCAGTTATGGTTTATTGTTATTTCCACTGTACAGTTAAGGAAACTGAGGCACAGAGGGTATAGATAGCTCGTTCATGGTGACTAGCTGAGTCACCATGAACTTAATCAGTGTCAAAGCAGATTAGAATGGATACAGTCTCCAAGGCCCTCATCCCTAACCACTATAATACATGCCTATCTCTTTCTAGAAGTGTGTCTGACATAAACGTTAATTTGCTCTGCATATCTTAAAGGACCTCCTATGAGTAGAGGGAATAAAGTGTGTGGGTTTTATGATATACCCATTTTTGTTACTCCTGATTTAGCTCTGTATCTCAGCAAGGTGAAAGTGTTAGGTGGCTAAATTCTAGATGTGCAAGTTGTTCTATTGTGTAAGCAGGAATTGCAATAAATACATGATAGTAACTTAAAAGCATATGTAAAGTAATGCAGTCTAGAGCATTTGTTTCTCTTCCTACAGACATTATTTCAGAAGCTGGCCTCTCCAGAGCTCACTCTCTTTCTGCATCATAAGCTTTCCATGTGCTCCTTCCATGAGTTCTCTGCAAACTAGTTTTTAATAAGAGCTGATGCAGGTAGTTTGTGTCAGAGCTGACTGACTTCAAACACCCACACAAAATGAGTGTATCTCTCTCCACCCAGTTGCATTGGCTTTCAGCATGCAGATTAGAACTTCTCAGTGGTGGGTCATCATTCCTGGTTCTTTGTTCTTGGATAAGCTGACAATTACCATATTATCCCACATATGCCTCCAAATTGTGAATAGTTTTGTAGATATTAGAATGCTGGAAACTTTCTAGAATATGCTATTCAAGAGCATTTCATTCATTCATTCATTCACTCACTCATTTATTCATTTAAACATCATATTTAAACTCCTACCCTAGGCCAGAAATTCTGCAAGCGAGATCAGACAGACAACAGAGCCTTTTCTCAAGGCATTCACAGTTTAATAGAGAGACAGAAATGTACCCAGATGATTTAATACAGTGTTGGAAAATTATGGAGGCCCTTGGAGGAGGGAGCCTCTATCCTGGAACAATGAGCAAACTCTTCCTTTGCAAATGCTGGACCCATGAGGAAGAATTGGGTAAGTGAAAACAACAAAGGGGTAGGTAGGAAAGGAAAAGGCTCAACATCAGCCAGAAATGGTATGATCTGTGGAAAAAACTAGAATTGACCTGTCACTGAGAAGACAACTGTAGAACAAGAAAGAGAACAGGAGTGGAGCTGAGCGGGGCACAGGGGCATATGAAGGCCTTGAGTGTGGGGAAGGCACAGAGAACCGAAGGCTTTCAGCAAATTCATATCAGAATGAGATCACGGCTTAAACATAGTCCAAAGTCTGTGTGGAGAGTAGATGTGAAAAGGGAGAGTGGTAAGAGGCACCTAGTGCATCTCTGAGGGGTTCAGGCTGTACCCCCATAACAGGTGGGACTCTGTCAGATGATGGCTTGACTTCTAGAGGATGACTCGATGGAGGCCTCTATGTATTATGGAGTGGTTGTCTCTTACTGGAAATAGTTACTGAAGCCAACATCGAGAGTTTAACTATGCAGGGTTTCTATGAATAAAATACTTTATTTTCCTTGGTGAAACACAATCTCCCAAACCCTGGGAGAAAGGCAGAGTGGAAAAGGCTTGGATTTTGGAATGAGAGCTCGGTTCAATTCTGCATTCTAGCGCTAGTGTGACCCTACACAAGTTATCCAACCGCTCTGATCACAACAGTCGTCTCCTACAATGTTTTACCATATTTACACACTTCTGATACACTGTTGGTTCTCAGACCTGGAAGCTATTATGTCATTTGCATTACCGTTATCATCACTTTGCAAAGAAGAGGTAGGCAGGAGCAGCAGATGGACCACTGCACCTATCTTATTGGTGATGAGGAAATGGTGTCAAATTGCATCAACAACACATTATTGGGTTTCTTAACCTGATACTCCTATAAGCAGCAATACCCAAAATGTTTCTTTTTGAGGCACCCTTGAACAAGTCCTTCTCAATCTAATTTGCCTACCACTGCCAGATTAACCTTCGTAAAATACTGCTATTCGTGAATGTTTGTTTTAGAATATTCAGTGGTATACTATTACCTATTGAATTAAAAGCCCAACACTTACCTAAGCCTCAATTTTTTGTTTGAGCTAACAATAGAGTGCTGTTGCATTTCTCTAAATTTCCCTAAGGAGGGTGGTATAGTAGAAATCTCACAGGACCAATAAAATGAGAACATTTATACTTGCTTTATTCACCGCACAAGGTTGTGGTGAGAATCAAATGAGATATATCTGTAGGTATTTTGTATTAAAAAGCACTGCATAAAAGAGAAAAGGGAAATAGTGTTCACTGAGGACCTACAATAGGCCAGGCAAGCATGTATTCTTTCTTACAATCATTATAGTAGCTCTATTTGTTCCATTTTTCAAAGACTTAAAAAATCTGAGGCACTGAGAGATGAAGTCCCTTGGGCAAGATGCACAGCTCCCAAGAATGGAACATGGGTTTGAATTCAGAACTGTGCTGTTGATTCCTCACTATACTGCCTCGTGCTTCTTTTAACAAGACTCCCTCACTTCAGCCAGGCTGATCTGCTCACCGCTCCACAGACACATTTGCTCTTTGCTGTCTATCCCCATTTTATCCCCTCTTCAAGGCCCTGCCTTTCCTGGCTGTACCTCCATCAATCTGACGTCTCCCTTTCCCGTACTCTCTATTTGGCGCTAAATTATAATGCAGACAGTATGAGGGGTCTTTTGTACTCATGTCTGGTATTATTCTTAATTCTGCAAATGTTATCTTACTCTGTGTCTATGTATAATCTTATGTCACCAGTAGGTTTCAAAGTTTTTTGAAGGCAGAGACTACCTCCTTCTCTATAAGACCTAGCATTCTATCTTATAAATAGATCAATCCATCTACATATAGTAGATTACACGAGATACTTAAACATTTTTTTGAATGAATGGTTGAATGAATGAGTCAATTATAATTCTTGTCTTTGTAAGTTTGAATATTGTCATCTTTGTTAGTCTCCTCTGAAGGACCTCCTCTTTCCAGGGAGCTCCCTAGCTTGTCTACAGCAATAAGCCTTGAAGACATTCTGTTCAGGCCCAGAAACTTCACAGAAATTCACACAACTGCAATATACTTTTGCAGTGTCACAGGTATGGTGGCTAATTAAAATGAATAAAGAAACTGCAATGGAAATGCCTGTACTTTGTTGCCACTTTTTTTAAAAAAAGCAGTTCGATTTTTAGTGACTAAGCAACGTCACTAAATAAAAGTAACACTTATCTAGCAGATCTACGTGGAGAAATTGTCCTTGCTGCACAGCTGCTCCCTGCCTGGGACAACACAAAGATCTGACCCAAAACTTCATGTTTAGGAGCGCATTTGACTGCTTCTAATGACCCAAGTGACACAAGACTCAACAGCCTGTTGTCTTCAGACTGAGTATCTGTAGGAGACTGTTTTTGTATGCAAGAACATACTGTCTTTTTTAAAAAGACTATCAATTTGATGAGTCTACCAGCTTTTCTGTACAACTGTGGCCCCTGGAAAGCATTGTACCAGGCCCTGTCCTTTTAGCCTACCCCCCTCCCCCATTCTGTCTGAACAGCAGATCAGGTCCCAAACCAATAAGGGTGTGAGAAAGGAAATGTTCATACCATGTCTTTAGTTTCTCTCCCAGAGAGGACTGGACATAAGTGTGAGCAGACTGTGATTCAATCCAGTGGCCAGTGACTGGAGGACCAGGCTTTCAGAAATTAAACAGCCAGAAAGAGCAGTCCCCTGCTCATAGCTGATCTATTGTGTCATCTTCTCTGCACCTAGATGCAAACCTAGAGAGGAAGGATGGAGGGAACAACACTGGAGAATGATGGGGACCCTTTTATGGAGTTTAAACTTTGAATCAATCAAACATGATTTCTAAATTGACTCTGAAATTACCACAAAGGTTATGAAAAAGTCTCCTTAGCAGAAATGGGGTCTTGAGAACAAATGGAGTTCAGATATGGAAAAACAGAACATTCCATTTCTGCCACCTGAATCATGCCTATAAATTCTGACCCTGCTGCCATATATGTGGTGAGGATTTTACTCATGTTCATTTCCCTCACTAGACTATACACTACAAGACAGCAGAGGCCGTCTGTATTTTCCTCTCATTTTATCCTCAGCTCCAAGTTCAATGAGTATTCTACAGAGTAATAAGAGGCATAGTAGTAAAGTAGCAAGAGCACAGTCTCTGAAATTAGAACACCTGAATCCTAGAACATTAGTTGCATAAATTAGTGAATTTCCGAGTGCACTGCATCACCCAGCAATCCACTGTCTTGAACCCACCCCAATTCCCACCGTCAAATGTTTTCATGTTCATCATCTGTAAGTTGTGGAGCCCACTTGGACAGCAAGCTAAACCCCTAACCTCTGGCCCCTACTCCCATCACTAGTCTATCTTTCAAATGTTCCTCCAATAGAAATCAGGCTAGCGTCAGCTTGCCCTGATTTCCTCACTGCACCCCATATGCGTGTCCACGACACTGAATTTTATTTTTTTTCTCATGACCTGTACAGCAATTGATTTAAGTGCTTTATATTTCTGGCCAGTTAGTGCCTAGCATCTAGTGGTCAAATGGATATGAATTGAGAGCTTAGGGATAAGGGAAGCCAATTCTAACATAATTTTTGTCTATTGGTTCTGTTCATGTTTCAGTAATGCTCTTGATTCCAATTTTATCTGTGACAGAGATGAGACCAGTCTCCTCCAAATGTGGCCCTGTCCTTACTGCTCTCATCACTTCCATACTTTGAGCTCATCATCAGCCACACACCCCGGAGCCCTCTAGGGATCCCTGTAGGTGCTGTCTACTGGTGAGTGAGACCTGAGCTCTTCCTGAGGGTGTTTCTACAGCATTCCATCTTAGAGACTGAGGCACGAACTTGAATGAAGGGATTGTTCCTATCTGCCACTGAGCTTCAGAAGATGCTTATGAGGCACTTTTTGTTGTTGTTACTGGCTAGATCTCCCCAGAGGGGAAAAATGCACAAGAGGACTTTTTGACCCCACACTCTGTGGGAGGTGAGATGTCATGAATTCTTTGGTTTGGGCTGTCCCCATTCACTCACCTACCCACCTTAAGCTGCTGTGACATCATCCCTCTGCCCAATGGCTTTCATATGACCTTTCCCAAATGGACATGCCAGATCTATTTAGATTCAGCCATGTGGGCGAGTTGGAAAGGAGACTTATTAGGCTGTTTAAGTACATTCTAGACACTCCGATGCAACCTTTCTACTTCTGTGACTGGGCCTGTGGGTGTTTACTGTCTGCCACAGCAGCCCTCATTACAGGAGTACAGGTTAGGAAGCAATTTGAGCAGCAGGATGGGAGGGAAAGCACAGAGACCCAGAGACAGAGGTTGTGCTCCCAAGGGCATGCAAGCTGGAGGATGCAAGTGAATCTGTCTTGCCGTTGCTGGAAGAGATGAGTCACAATAAAAGCCAACATGATGAAGAAGCAAAATGAGAATTCCCAAATGCCTTCCTGGATGCTGTAGTTATAGTCTGTACTTGCAAAAGGCCATCTTCTGTAACTGGGATTTATTATTGCCATAATTACTTTGCATTTCGAAAAATATTCCTCTGTCCAGAAGTAACACTAAACTGCTGTTCAGATTTGTGGAAAGGGGGACATTGAAAGTAATACACCTTTAGATTGTTTTGACCAGGACAAGTGAATGTTCCAATTTTTCCTAAAGTCCTTGCTTTCAAAATGCCAGATGGGCTGTTAGAATTACCTTGGACATAATTAATAATTATTACAAACAGAGTTCCAGGCCCCACCTTGTTTTATTGAATCAAAGGGGAACAGAGCCCAGGAATCCAGATTTTTAACAAGGGTTCTAATTCATTGAATCATTATCAGGATTTGAAAACTATCTGGCCATTGTCCAGCCCTGCCCCTCACCTCCAGTCCCTGAGGAAGGCACATGCACTGAGAGGAAGCAAATAATTCATACTTCCCAGGTTCTCCGAGTAAACGGGGCAGGACTATGTGAAGTACTCCTTCCCTGAGTACCATCAGCCTGATGGGTTGGAGCCAAAATAAATTGAAAGACTGCTTTTCTCTATTTTAACCTCAACTCCTAAACCCAAAGCTTGCATCTTACCTCTCTGAAAGGATAGGCAGTAAGTACCAGTTAGATGTCAGGGAGAAGTTGAAGAGAACGTAAGTGACAGCATATTTGTCACCAAGACAGGCCTTGTTGGAGTGAGCAAGTAGAGGCAGGCAGCAGTTCACAGGAATGACCCAGCATCTGCAACCAGAAGACACGCTGTGTCCTTAAGGGCCTTCTTCGGTGAGAAAAGAGTCAAGCAGTAGAGAAAATCGTGGAGATGGTACATAGGCCCCACTCAGAAGCCAACAGAGAGACCATCTTAGACCAGCTTTTACAGAACAGTAACAACAGGGTAGATAGTTTCCAGAACCACACAAAAAAAGCATCTGTCTCATAATATTTTAAGGGTAGTTGCAAGTTTTCCTCAATCCTAATACTATGCGGTTTCCTACAGGTACTTGGGTAAATATCAAAGAACTCTCTAGACTGTTCTTACCCCACATTTTAGTGTCACTAGAAAGTGGGATCATTATCACCTCATCATGCCTACTGCTGTACTTCTGTCCCTTTGAGATCGATGGAAAGACAGGCACAGAAGGATGCCTACAGAGTACCGGGACCTAATTCTGAGGTCACCACCAAGAATCACAGGCTGGAGTGTCCTTGGTAGTGACCACATGTGCACCGTGTCTGGCTGGGGCCTTCCTAAAGAAGGATGGGCTCGATGCTGCAAACTCAGGGGTAGCCTACACAGGCTCTGTGCCTCAGTCCCCACGCAAGATGTTAAATGCTAAAAACGGACTAATGCAGAATTCTAAAACAGACTGCTCCAAAAACTGTCTCAAGAAATAGGAGTGATGATTTCATTAGGAGAGTATTTTAAAATGCAAACCACCTGGGAAAATATATGCCATGTATTTCATAGCAGTGGGTTCAGCACCATGTTAGGCACACAGTAACTACTTGACAAGTGGTAGCTATTAATTGTTGTCATTAAAATAGAGCTTTCTACACGTCAATACAAAATTAGGAAAAGGAAGTACTCATGGCAGACAGTTCACAAAAGATGAGACTCACATGGCCCAAAAGCATATAAAATATTATCTTCATTTAAAATCAAATAAGCATAAATTAAAATAATAAAACACCTTTTCCCCACACATTGAAGTGGAAAAGTTTGCTTTTTGCTTATTTTTTAAGATAATACCTAGGCTTGTCAAGGGGGCAGCCTGACACAAACTTTCCATAGAGTGGTCTGCCAGTTCATCTCACAAGATTGCAAATGTCAGAAACATTCATATATACTTTGACGCACTAATTCCAATTGTAGGAAATTCATTCTAAGAAAAATATAGAACATGCACAAATACTTATCTGTAGAATCGTCCTTACACTGTTGTTTATAAAAGCAAAAAAATAGCAATTATCTAAATATTCAACAATAGAGGTTTGACTAAAAACATTATTGTACGATATAAAGATATTTAGATCCACCTACAATGTTGCTGCCCATCTTTCTATTATCATGCAAAGATGACCAGGATAGCCATTATTGGAAAAATGAACTTACAAAAGGTGTAGAAAAAGATAATGTGTGATAACGATTATTATCTATGCATAGTGAAATTATAATTTTTTTTATTGTTTTGTTCTACTTAAGGGCATTTTTTTAATTAAAGTTTATTGGGGTGACAATTGTTAATAAAGTTACATACGTTTCAGGTGTAACAATTCTGTAATACATTATCTATCTGTCCCATAGTGCGTTCACCACCCAGAGTCAGTTCTCTTTCCATCACCATGTATTAAATCCCGTTTACCCTCATCTACCAGCCCCTTCCCCCCTTTCCCTCTGGTAATGTCTAAACTATTGTCTGTGTCTATGAGTTTTTGTTTCTTCATTTGTTTGTCTTGTTCTTTTATTGTTTTCAGTTTTATATACCACATATCAGTGAAATCATATGGTTCTCTATTTTTCTGTCTGACTTATTTCGCTTAGCATTATAATCTCAAGATCCATCCATGTTGTCGCAAATGGTACTATTCCATCTTTTCTTATGGCAGAATAGTATTCCATTGTATATATATACCACAACTTCTTTATACAATCATCTATCGAAGGACACTTTGGTTGTTTCCATGTCTTGGCCACCATAAATAAAGCTGCAATGAATTTTGGAGCACATGTGTCTCTATGGATAAACATTTTCAGATTTTTTGGGTAGATACCCATATGGTAATTCTATTTTTTAATTTTTGAGGAACCTCAACACTGCCTTCCATAACGGCTGCACCAGTCTGCATTCCCACAAACAGTGTATGAGGGTTCCTTTTTCTCCACAGCCTCTCCAACACTTGATATAATTTGTATCGTTGATGATACCCATTCTAACTGGTATGAGGTGATATTTCATTGTGGTTTTTATTTGCATTTCTCTGATGATTAGTGATGTTTTTTCATATGTCTATTGGCCATGTGTATGTCCTTTTTGGAGAAATGTCTCTTCAGGTTCTCTGCCCATTTTTAAATTCGATTGTTTGTTTTTTTGTTGTTGAGTTGCATGAGTTCCTTATATATTTTGCATATTATCCCCTTATTGAGGTTATTTGCAAAAATCTTCTCCCATTCAGTTGGTTGCCTCTTTATTTTGTCGATGGTTTCTTTTGCTGAGCAGAAGCTTTTTAGTTTGATATAGTCCCATTCATTTATTTTAGTTCTTACTTCCCTTGCCTTTGGAGTTAAATTCCTAAAATGCTCTTTGAACCCAAGGTCCATAAGTTTACTACCTATGTTTTCTTCTATGCAGTTTATTGTGTCAGGTCTTATGCTTAAGTCATTGATCAATTTTGAGTTAATTTTGGTACATGGTGACAGATAGCAGTCCAGTTTCATTCTTTTGCATGTGGCTATCCAATTCTCCCAGCACCGCTTATTAAAGAGGCTGTCTTTTCTCCATTGTATGTTCTTGGCTTCTTTGTCAAAAATTATCTGTCCATATTTATGTGGGTTTATTTCTGGGTTCTCGATTCTATTCTATTAGTCTGTGTGTCTGTTTTCCTGCCAATACCATACTGTTTTGATTATTGTAGCCCTGTAGTACAAGCTGAAGTCAGGAAGTGTGATACCTCCAGCATTGTTCTTTTTCTTAGGAACAATGTCCTATAAAATGTCTCATAGTGTTCAGTCTATAGGTCTTCCACATTCTTGCTTAAGTTTCTTCCTAGGTATTTTATTCTTTTTGTTGCAATTGCAAAAGGAATTGGTTCTTTTATTTCTTTTTCAGATATTTGATTGTTAGTATATAGGAATGCAATGCACTTTTTTTCTTTTTTCTTTTATTTTATTGGGGAATACTGTGTTTTTCCAGGGCCCATCAGCTCCAAGTCATTGTTCTTTCGATCTACTTGTGGAGGGTGCAGCTCACCTCCAAGTCCAGTCACCATTTTCAGTCTTAGTTGCAGGCAGTGCAGCCCACCATCCCATGTGGGAATTGAACCAGCAACCTTGTTGTTGAGAGCTCACACTCTAACCAACTCAGCCATTCGGCAATGGACTTTTGTACGTTGATTTTGTAGTTGGCAACTTTACTATGTTCCTTTATTGTTTCTAATAGCTTTTTGGTGGAGTCTTTAGGGTTTTCTATATATATAGCACCATGTCATCTGCAAAAAGTGACAATTTAACTTCTTCATTCCCAATTTGGATGCCTTTTATTTCTTTCTCTTACCTGATTACTCTGGCTAAGACTTCCAATACTATGTTGAAAAGCAGAGGTGATAGGGAACAGCCCTGTCATGTTCCTGAACAAAGAACAAAGGACTTCAGTGTTTCACTATTTATTATATTAGCTGAGGGTTTGTCATATATGGTATGATATTTTCCTTCTATACCTATTTTATTAAGTGGTTTAATCATAAATGGATGTTGTATCTTGTGAAACTTTTTTCTGCTTCTATAGATATAATCATATATTTTTGTCCTTTATTTTATTTATGTGATGTATCACATTGATGGATTTGTGTATGTTGAACCATCCTTGTGCCCCTGGGATGAACCCCACTTGGTCGTGATGAATAATCTTTTTAATACATTGTTGCATTCGATTTGCTAGAAATTTGTTCAGGATTTTTGCATCTGTATTCATCAGAGATATTGGTCTGTAGTTCTCTTTTTTTGTATTGTCCTTACCAGGTTTTGGTGTCAGGGTAATATTGGCCTCATAAAATGAGTTAGGGAGTACTGTCTCTTCTTCAATTTTTTGGAAGAGATTGAGCAGGATTGGTATTAGATCCTCTTTGAAGGTTTGGTAGAATTCACTAGTGAAGCCATCTGGTCCCGGACTTTTGCTTTTGGGAAAGTTTTGGATGACTGATTCAATTCCGTTACTGGTGATCAGTCTTTTTAGATTTTCCAGTTCTTCATGGTTCAGCCTAGGAAGGTTATATGTTTCTAAGAACTTGTCCATTTCTTCTAGGTTATTGAATTTGGTGGCATATAGTCCTTCATAGTATTCTTGGATGATCCTTTGTATTTCTGTGGCATCCGTGATAACTTCCTCTTTTTCATTTCTGATTTTGTTTATTAGCGTATTCTCTTTTTATCTTAGTGAGCCTAGCCAAAGGTTTGTCAATTTTGTTAATCTTTTCAAAGAACCAGCTCTTTGTCACATTAATTTTTTCTATTGTCTTTTTGTTCTCTATTTCATTTAGTTCTGCTCTGAGTTTTATTATTTCCTTTCTTCTGCTGACCTTGGGTTTCATATGTTCTTCTTTTCCTTGTTCTTTAAGGTGTAACATGAGGTTTTGGTTTTTTTTTTAATTTATTGGGGTGACAATTGTTAGTAAAATTACATAGATTTCAGGTGTACAATTCTGTATTACATCATCTATAAGTCCCATTGTGTGTTCACCACCCAGACTCAGTTCTCCTTCCATCACCATATATTTGATTCCCCTTACCCTCATCTCCCACCCCCCACCACCCACCCCCCTTTACCCTCTGGTAACCTCTAAACTATTGTCTGAGGTTATTTTGGGGGGATTTTTCTTGCTTCTTGAGATAGGCCTGTAATGATATAAATTTCCCTCTTAAAACTGCTTTCGCTGCATCCCAAAAATTTTGGTAGGATGTATTTTCATTGTCATTTGTTTCTATGTATCTTTTGATTTCTCCTCTAATTTCTTCTTTGACTCAGTTGTTCTTTAAAAGTGTGTTGTTTAATTTCCATGTATTTGTGGGTTTTCCTGCTTTCTTTTGCAGTTGATATCCAATTTCAAAGCCTTATGATCAGAGAATATGCTTGGTATGATTTCAGTCTTCTTAAATTTTCTGAGGTTAGTTTTATGTCCCAATATGTGGCTTGAGAATGTTCCATGTACACTAGAAAAAAAATGTATAGTCTGATGTTTTAGAATAAAGTGCTCTATAAATGTCAGTTATGTCCATTCATCTAGTGTGCCATTTGGGCTGCTATTTCATTATTATATATTCTGTTTGGGTGATCTATCCATAGTTGTCAATGATGTATTTGGGTCCCCTACTATAGTTGTGTTTTGGTCAATTTCTCCCTTCAGTTCTGTTAGTAGTTGCTTGGTATGTTTCAGTGCTTCCTGATTGGGGGCATAAATATTAATGACCGTTATGTCTTCTCGTTGTACAGTCCCCTTTATCATTATGAAATGTTCATCTTTGTCTCTTGGTACATTTTTTATCCTTAAGTCTGTTTCATTTGATATCAGTATGACACCTGCTTTTCTCTGGATACCTCTTGCTTGGAGTGTCAATTTCCACCCTTTCACTTTAAGTCTATATTTGTACTTGTAGCTGAAATGTGTCTCTTGGAGGCAGCATATGGTTGGGTTTAGTTTTTTTATCTAATCTGATACTCTGTGCCTTTTTATTCATGAGTTCAGTCCATTTACATTTAGGGTAATTATTGATATATGAGGATTTCCTATCATTCTATCTTTGGTTTTCTGGTAGGACTGTGTCTCCATTGTTTCTTTGCCTCTTTGTTATTGTCTATTATTTCAGTGTGGTTGTATTCTTGTTTTTTTCCTGTGTTTCTTCTTTTATTATGTTACACATTTCAGTTCTGGACTTTTTTTTTTTTTGAGTGGTTACCATTAAGTTTATGTAAAAGAAAGTCATATTTAAAGTATTCCATTTTCTTCAGCTTGCTTACTTTCTCCATTCCCTTTTTCCAGTTCACTCCTTTACTCTCCCCCTGTTCTGTTTTCTTTTGTTTTATTTTTGGCTTTTTTTTTTTTTTTTTTTGTCACAAATTTTCCCTATTTATGCTGGTCAAATAGCCTCCTTCAGTATTTCTTGTACTGCAGGTCATGTGTTAGAAAATTCCCTCAGCTTCTGTATGTCTGGATAGGTCTTTATTCCTACTTCATATCTAAAGGATATCTTTGCTGGATATATTATTCTTGGCTCATAATTTCTCTCCTTCCAAAGTTTGAATATTTGAGTCCACTCCCTCCTGACTTGTAGAGTTTCTGCTGAAAAATCTGACGATAATCTAATGGGCTTTTCTTCATAGGTTACAGTCTTCTTTTCCCTGGCTGCCTTGAGGATTCTTTCTTTGTTGTTAATATTTGACAGCTTCAATACAATGTGCCTTGGAGAAGGCCTGTTGCGATTGAGGTAATTAGGTGTTCTATTTGCTTCTTGGATTCGAGGATCCAGTTCTTTCCACAAGTTTGGGAAGTTCTCATTGACTATTTGTTTGAATAGACTCTATGTTTCCTTCTCTCTTTCTTCTCCTTTGGTATGCCCATTGTTCTTATATTGCTTTTTCTGATGGAGTCAGAAAGTTCTTGTAGAGTTCTTTCATTTCTTCTAAGTCTCTTTCTTCTTCCATCTGTGTCATTTCCAGATTTCTAAAGATGTCATTGATTCTTTCCTCCATCTGGTCAACTCTGCCACCTAAGCTGGCTATTTCATTCTTCATTTCTTTTATTGAGTACTTAATCTCTAGAAATTATATTTGGTTCTTTTTTAAAATTTCTATCTCTTTGGTAAAATGTTCATTTTTTTCTTTGATTGTGTTTCTGAGTTCATTAAACTGCCTTTCTGTGTTTTCTTGCATCTCGTTGAGTTTTTTCAGAACCACAATCTTGAATTCTCTGTCATTTAAGTCACATATTTTCATGTCTTTAAGTTCACTTTCTGGAGAATTTTCATTTTCTTTCTGAGCTGCCTTGTTACCTGGGTTATTCATGCAACCAGTGAATTATTATTTCTCTTCCTTGGCATCTACAGGAGTTTGTTCTGTAATAGGTTTGTAGGAAGATGTCTTTCCTTTTCTTTCCAGTAGGTGTTGGTAGAATGCTTTATTCTCTTTCCGACTGCAGCGTTTTATTTTCTCTCACGCTGTAATGTTATATTTTCTCTGCACTGTTCCAGCTTCTCACACAGTGGGATTCCCTGATAGGTGGACTTCTCCTCTGTGAGCAGGTTGCATGGGTCTGAGGGCACCATCTCCATTGGGGGATGTGAAAAGCTTCTGAAGTTCTGAAGCTCTTCCTGCACCAGATTCAGGACATATGTGTTTCAGTGGTTCTATTTACCTCTACAGGGATCTGCCCAGACAGGTGGGGTGGGGCAGGGTGGGCTGTGAGTGGTGGCCCAGAGCAATGGGAGCAACCACAAGCACAGCCAATCCTGTACTGAAAGCTCCCTCCCCTTTGCCAGAACTGGCTGGGCTGCGAGTCTGTGGCTGTGGGCCGCAGTTCTCAGAACAGCAAACATTCGGTTATTTTTATCTGACACTGCTACCATTCAGCTTCTAGCACTGGGTAGGTGGGGTGGGGCGAGCTCTTGGAGGGTGGGAGGGGTTGGCTAGGCTCCATGTCTATGCCTTCTGTCCTCTGCTTAGCAGTGAAGGCTTAAAGGGCCATTCTCATCCTTCTTCTCTCAGTCTTTGCTCCAAAATCTCTGCTGTGAGCATTGGGTTCAGCCTCGTTATATGTTGATCCCTCAGGCGGGACTGTGGGCCATAAGGGGAGCACTAGCAGTCCGAGTGCTTCCCTCTCCCACAACTGTGGAAGTTCCAGAATGCAGGGAGCTCGGAGCTCCAAGCTCCGGTCTGCTCCTACACCTGCATGGCAAGCATCTCCAGCCTTCCCCCTTCCCTCCTTCCTGCCCCCCCCCCGCCCAATTTGCCCACCTTTAGATGATTTCAGTTGCGTGCTTCTTAGTCTTCCCTGTCTTCTTTGCAGGGAGTCCTTTGTGGAATTATAATTGTTCAATTTGTTGTAAATTCCAGGGGAGATTTCAAGAGGCTCATCTCATGTCGCCAGTTCAAATATGACATCATCCTCCGTTTTATTCTGTAGTGCATATGCATTGCTTCTGTATTAACAAAAACAAGAAAAAAATTTGACTTTTAAGACTTAAGAATATAACCACAGACTTAAATTCATGTTTGAATTGGGATTTTTCTTTTATCCTGCTAATATTTATAGAGTGCTTATACACACCAGACTCTGTGCTGGTGCTAGAAATAAAAGTACACATGTTAACTGTTAACTATTGGCTTAGTACTTGTTTTACAATATTATCAGTATTCGTACTAGTATCAAGATCTTTATTAGTTTTATTAGGGTAGTGAGTGTAGATACAAAAGCAGGTCATTGCAGCATAGTAAGTTGAAGCACTGGAAGATAGATGTAGGAAGGTCACTAACCGAGACTTCAAGGGCCAGAGAAGGAAAGGCCAGAGAAGGGAAGGAATGGATGATTACGAGTTTAAGTCAGGAATGGCTGCTAAGGAAAAGGGAAAGAACAGTATTGCTAGCAGAAGAAACAGCACATGCAGAGAATTCAGTAAGAGAGCTATGGTACAGCAAGGAACCAAATTAGTTCAGCTTGGATGCTGCAGCATTAGGTGAGGAAGGAGCCTGGAGATGGGGCAAGAGGTAAAGGGGAAGAGGTCAACTGGAGTCAGAATCAGGGGGCTTTGTAAACTGTGCTGGGGACTCTGCACTTGACTCAGAGCTTCTGGATAAGATTTGCTCTATGGAAATTGTTCCCAGCCGTTGGATAAGAGCCTGAGGCCAGCAGGACTAAAGTCATAGAGCCTGATTTTCTCCTCTCCCTTGATTTGGTTTGTCATGGTCTATATTCCTCAACCTCACATACTTGATCCTTGATGGATGTGAGTTTTTTCAGTTCAAGACACGTCAGCTATCCTTCCATTATACTTATGAGTTTCCGAAGATCCCAGTGTTTTAGCCGAATTCAGATAACATTGCCCCCATTCAGTGTTATTACTCTAAAACCCCTTCCCACCTTTCTGAGCAGAGATCTTGTTACTACTCAGCCTGTGGAAAGTATTCCAGCTCAAAAAGCCTCATGATTCATGTCCTTTCTGCACTTCTCTGTACCCTATTACCTTGGGCTCTCTATTTTTTTTTTTTTTTTTTTTTGTAGTTTTAAAGCAACTTCACACCTCAGCCCTTCCCTAAACTTTCTTTACCAACAGCTGAATACCTGCCATTTGCAAAAAAAAATTGATAAATACAAAAGGCAGCTTTGCTGTGGATAAACAACAAAAATCCATAGCATACGATTTAAAGTTCAGCAGAGAGAAATAAATTTGATCATATTACTGTTTCTTCTGCTAAAATACACATATCATAGGGATAGAAACTGTATATGTGGATTCATCTTCCCTGAGGGAAAAATCTATGGAGGGCTTTCTCAGCATGCATCCAGAAACTCGGCAGTCCTGAAAGATGGCCTTCAAGTGACACACACCAGTGTCTCTCAGCATCTCCAAACATTATAATTGGATGAAAAGAGCTTGTGAGAGCACTTCCCAACATTATCATTAGTGTTTGCACTTAACAGAAAACCACAATGTAGATTCAGCTTCAGTGGACCACACACCTGGGCCCCATGGGGGCTCCTCTCTTCTGCCACAGATACAGTGACCCAAAGTCATTGCTGGAATGGTCAGGACTGCAGTATTTGCTCTGTGGATGTACTCATTTCAAATTCATTGGCAAGTCCCTGGGGATAATATGCTACACTTTGATAACCTCAGACTTCAAGGTCTTAGCTTAGTGTTATTAGATTAGGTAAGCAACCTTACTTTACTCTTAAAATTTTTCCATCTAAAGTGACAATCATCCAAAAGGGCAAGGAAAGAAAATTGTGTATGAAAACCAACTGAAAGGCATAAGTTCAGCAGAGTGGGTGAGGGCCCATACTCCAGACTCAAAAGTCTGCATTTAGCCTAGGCTCCATAACTTACCACCTTTTTTACTTTGCACTAGTTACTTAACCTCTCTTTAGCTCAATTTCTCCATCAGAAAGTGTGGGATTAATTGTAACTACCCTACAATATTGTTGTCAAAGTTAACTGAGCTAATGTACCTGAACTACCTGGAACCATGCGCAGTAGTCTCTACACAAGCCAACTGTTCTTACCGTTACTAAGTTATTAGCAGTAGTAGTAGTATCTCTTTTTTCTTCTCTCTTCATTTTTGCTGAAAATAGCCAATCAATTAGAGCACTTAATCCCACCCCTTTTCCTGCCTCCTTCAAAATATTTTTAAGAAGCATAATGAATTTCAACATGATCACTAATGTGAGAAATGCATCTCTATATTAAAATGCTCCTCCAAGGATAAATGCTTAAGTGCTAAATGCTTAACTGCTAAAGGGATTCTCAAATGGTCTTGTTCCAAAAACCTAATATGTAGCTCCCTAAAAGTGAAAAACTACAAAGGTGTCCTTAATAGTCAGATTAGCTCAACAAATACCTTCAGCAGGAGATGCTGTGCTGGATACAAATACAGAGGACAGTGTGGACACATGCCGTGAAGAAAAGAAACAGTGATTTGGATAGGGGAGGGGCTGAGAAGGGAGGCCTGAAAAGTTCACATGGAGGAATGTAACCTGCTAAACTGTGTAGTGTAGGGAAACTGCCGACAGTGGGGAAGACCATGGGAAAGGGGAAAATCCCTAAGCAGGTAAATCTCAGTCTTCTGCTTTACATAACTGGTTTGCAAGTCAAATCATCTCAGCTTTGCAAAACTATTATAATAGGGGGGAACCTTTTTTACTGATGTACAAGTCAAGAAAAATATAAATGATTCTAACATTACATTTTAAAGCCGTATTCATATTGCTTAATGATGCAATATTTAATATACATTTTACAATTTGCATTCCTTAATAACAATTCACATGCTGGTACCCCCATCACTTAAATATAGTGGACTTCATATTAAAAAGACTGTAAGTATAAAGAACTAATTCAAATTTGCCTTCCTTATCCCATGAGTAGAAGTAGTTTTTTCAGCATCAAAACTCTAAATCATATGCATAGGTGAAAGCCTGAAACTTTTCTGCTGATGTGATGAAAATTTATTTAGGCTGAGAAACTGGCTTCTTTCCTCATCTGCCAAAATGGCAAATTTATGGTTCTTATATTAATCAACAGCCATATATCATATTTTAATGGAGATATGGAGCATTCATTAATTTTAAAAAAAACATTTATTTTGCCAGGCATTGATGCTGATAAGTATAATTATACATGCTCATTTGAATCTAGAATGTACCATAATTTAGACTTCTTTTAATTTTTCAATAAAAGCATTTATACAAGAATTCAATCATATGCTCCTCAATCAAGTCAGTGGATTTCCAAAATTTTTAAGATATAAATATACTGTTACTCATCAACTTTTGCCCACTAGTTTTGGCATCCATTGGTTATTTTTACCTGAAGCTACTATTACCAGCCTATGTGATCTTCTAATGATGCAATCATCCTAACTTCTACATTCATTAGTTCATATTCTACTATAAGAAAGAGCTTTCTCTCATGTTTATTTTGTATGGACTGTGTATTATTTTATGCAATTATTTTTGCTGCCAAATTTTTTAAATCTGTAGCCCCAGATTTGGTACAGGGAGCACCTTTAAGCAAGCTCCTATGTCCATCATTTAATATGTCCATCATTTTATGAGCTTTTCCTTACTTTCTGGCATAACAAGATGTTCCAGGATCATCTTGTATTTTCTCAGCCCCACGCCTGGGTATGATAGAGAAGCCATGTCTCCAAGGAACCCTGGTCCCTTTTTTCATCAAGAATGGTAGTTAGAACCCAAGACCTGGGTGCTAGATGGGTTCATCGCTACTATGTTGTCATTGCTTTCAAGTCCTCTCAACAGAACTAGGAAATACATGTGTGTGCACACATATACACGTATGCACACATCTCTATCTATCTAAATCTATTAAATACTATCAACTTAGAGCAGCTGTTCATCACTGGGCTGATTTTACCCCCAAAGGACATTTGACAATGTCTGGAAACATTTTGGTTGTCAGAACTGAGGGGGAGGAGGTTCTACTCAAATCTAATGAGTAGAAGCCAGAGATACTGCTCAATAACTACAAAGCACAGGACAGTCCCCCATAACAAAGAATTGTCTGACCCAAAATGTCAGTAGTGCTGAGGTTGAGAAACCCTCACTTACACTGTTATTTCCTGTCTTAATCCAGCACCACAGTGTTGCCTCTTGCGTTTCCTTCTCTGACGGTGAGAAACAGTCTCTTCTTTAGCCATAATATGCTTACTTATGTGATCAATCCTCAAATACACAGAGTATCTTTCTGAAATTGTTGTCCCATATCTCTGTAGAAAAATAAAACCTACTTACTGAAACTCAGTATTCTTTTAGATGGGATTTTTTTTTAGTTTTTGTTTTTGTTTGTTTTTTTGTTTTGTTTTGGTTTTGCTTTTTTGGTCTTTAGCCTGAAGATAGTCAAAACTCATAGATATAGAAATCAAATTTGTAGTCACCAGACTGGATGATGGTTGGTGGGATGTGGAAAGGTTTAGGGATTAAGAAGTACAAATTGGCAGTTACAAAAATAGTCACAGGAATGTAAAGTACAGCAGAGGAAATATAATTAATAATATTGTAATAACTTTATTGTATGGTGTCAGATGGGTACTAGACTTATTGGGGGGGGTCACTTCATAAATGTATAAATGTCTAATCACTATGTTGTCTACCTAAAACTAATATAATATTGTATGGCAACTATAACCGAAAAATTAAAAATAGTAATAATGAATCCTATATAATATATGATTATATATGAATCCTATATAATGTATATTATATATGATTACAAAATTAAAAGATAATTGTACAGAAATATAGTAATTAAAATTTTTTTTTAAACAAACAAAAAGATAGTCAAAATACAGTATTCGAAAGCTACTTGGTTTCCTCACCCCCTGAATCTAATTAGTGAATGATAACAACTTGAGATTTATTGTGTTTTCTCTTTTTTGTACCTATAGCTTTGAAAGCAAAGTGTATTTTACTTAGGTCTACTAAGTCCTAGTGTCCTGGAGTATGAAGGTCTCTAAATTGGCCTGTGTGATTTTTCTGGCTAAATTTCTTATGCCAAAGGGGGTTATTTTCATAATATTGCTTTTACCATATACTTCTGCCTTGAAAGAGCAGGTTAAGATTCACAATTATGACCATTTCACGGTAAGCCAGAGTTATAACAGGAGGGCCCAGAGCATCCTAAGACTGGGCCTGAAAATGACTGTGGTCACTTTCATGGCCACCTTTCATGTCTAAGTTAGAGGTAAGTGGGAACATAACATAGACACACTACTATTAGGGATGATGGTAGAGGTAGTGCAAAATAAAATTTCCACATTTGCAGATGGCATGTTCTTTGCAATCTTAAAATTCTTTTTTTAAATCTCATGAATCTGTTATTAAATAGAAATGCAACAAAAATGGGCTTATGTAATATAATGTTAGTGGGCCATTTTACTCAGGGATGATGTAGTTTGCAGCTCAAGAACAGATTTTAGATATCATCATAGAGTGTAACCAAAAGGCAGGCAAAACAAGCAAACAAACAAACAAACAAAATGAGATATCTATTTCCAAATCTAGATCTCTCAACTGACCAGTCTTCTGAATTCCAGAACCTCATATCCAGCTGTATGTTGGATACCTCCTCCTATGACCCCACAAGCACCTACACTCATCAAATCCAAAGTGGATTTTATTATCCTGCAATTACTGATTGCAGGTGAACTGCTTTGATGTTGAGCAGAGAAATGGAACCTGCTATTTCCATAGCAGGGCTCAGAGACTAGGTAAGAAGTTAGTTGACTCTATCTATTTAATTGACTAACACTATATGCTTATGTGCTATATTCTCTTATGACTCTTTAGAAATGCTTACATGAGTTCTCCTATTTATTCTGGCATTTACATATTACTTTACAGTTTACAGTGTGGATTGACTAATATTTATTTGATTCTTTCTGCAGTCCTCTCCATCTAACAACTCCTTGCCTTTTTTTTCAAGAAAGTCACCATTTAATAACATTCTCAAATTCATACATATAGAAATTGTTAGAGCGGCACCTCAAACTTCTATCTTCTGACTCTAAACTCCATGTTGTTTCCACCATGTCATGCTTTTATATCAAAGTAGGAATTACAGACACTATTTAAGTTTCGCCTGTGGTCATTGTACCACTCTGCACAGAGAATAAATGTTTGCGCATGTACACACACACACACACACACACAAACATCCATTTATTTTTTTTCTCAAATTCTTACAACACTTTGAAGTAATCTTCCCATTTTATAACTAGGGAAGCTAACCCAGAATACTGAATTATCTTTCCCAGTATTACCCAGAAAGGAAACGACAAAGCTAGAACAAGAAACCAGGTATTAGGGTTGCTAGTTTAATTTTCTTTCTTTACATTTGTGGCCCATAAAAGAATGTTTCCCTGGCACATGCTTTCTACTTTTGTTGAGCTACAGAATTATCCCAAGTTACATCAGTATGCTGGGGAATTAAATAATTCCTTTTGCCATGTAGTGACTATAATTGTAACAGAACTATAGTTTTATGAACATACAAGTTGAAATTTGGATGGTTAGGACTGTTGTTGAAAAGGCAAAAATTAATCATTGTTTCTAACAGTTATCATCACTGAGAGTTTCACGTCTGCCAGAGGAACATGGAAAATGGACATAAAATTGCTGTGTGGATCAGAATGGAGCATTCAATATTTAGTGCAACTATTAAAAATAAGAAGCAATTGGCAGATGTTCTCTTCCTTCCTTAAAACAAGATGTGACTATTGATTGCTATCTGGTCAACAAGACCTTTTACATCAATAGACACTGCTTCATGGATACCTTGACATGTACTCATATCCTTGGGTGGGGTGGAATGAGATGGGAGAGAAAGCAGTACTCTAACTTACAGCCCAATAGAATACAACACAACACAAAACATATTTACATCATAGCCATAGGGGGAAATTAAAGGGTGAGATATGTGGCAATAGGCAGCAATAACAATACTCTGGAAAAGAAATGGGGCATAAACTGCACGTGCCAGGTGGCAGCAGAGGGAAGGCAGAAAAATTAACCGCGATCCACTACAATTTTAGTGAACTTAATCTTAGCCCAGCTTATAATGCATCAGAGAAATGGTGAGAGCAACTCACATGGCAGATCTATTCCATCCTACTAGTTCTGCCTCAAAGCATTTTTAATTCTTTCTTATAGTCAAGGTGATTGATGTAAAAAGGAAGATATCTTTTCTCGGGCCTCTAACATCTGCGGAAAACCCATCTGGGAGATGACTCTCACCTCCCAGGCAGCTTTATCTAACTCTGTGGCCTCTATTTCACAGTGCTTCTGGCACTAGCTTTTCCTTTTCAATATCATTTTCTTAGTTTACTTGTTAAGAGCACAGGTTTGAAGTCAGATATGTTTTTGTTCAGAGCTGGCTTTGTCACTTACTAGCTGTGTGGCCTTAGGCAGGTACCCTAAATATTCTGAACCTCTATATACTCTTGCCTAATATGCAAGTGATAACATTGTAGTCTTGCTGTAAGGATTAAGTGAAATAGATTAAGCACTTTATTTAGCACAGTGCCTAGCATATCATAACATATTACAATCACATCACCTTATATCTAACACATTTCCATAGGTTCCTACTTGATAGTGACTCAAGAATCCTATTTTGATGGATCCATTTTTCCACTGCTGCCATATTAGCCTGCTGAAGTAATACTCTGACTATGGTACCTCCTTGTGCAAAAATGATCAGTAGCTCCCCTTTATCAATCTAGTAAATTAAAAATTTAAAGTAATTTGCAATCTAGCCTCAACCTAATTTCCAGCTTCTTCCCCCCACTTAAACACACCAGAAATCTCTATGATCTGCCCCTGATGTCTTGCGATTCTGTAGTTAATTACCTTGCACATAAAAACTTGATAACATCAGTTTATGGTATCAAGTTTCCTTAACTGCCAAGGAAGGGATACAGATTTGCCAGAGCTTTGCCAAAGCTAAGGATGTTAGATGTGTGAATTTCAGGTCTTTCCCAAGTGCCTAGTGGGGAGATTAAAATTACTTAGGTTGCCTACAAACTGAGTTCACAGAAAGGTCAAGGCCTTCACCAATCTTTCTTGCTGTTCAATTTTGTCTGTGTTCAGGAATCTCTGATATGCCACGTATGCTACTTTGGCAAAACTCTCATTAGGCTTGTCATGTCACAAATTACCCAATCTATTTTAGTCCATCCCTTTGCATATCTTGAGAACACTTGAGAACCTTGTACAGTGCATGTACTGGTTGATTCTCTCTACAGTGCGCAGGTTCCCAATATCCATTGCTAGTACTTGCAACTTCTTTCCTGATCTTTGCCTCCCTCAACTCACCTTGACAGTATTTCTGCCATCTGACCCTTCCTTTCCAGTCTTCCACCACCAGCCGCCCCAGTTCGAGGACCCACTACTAATACCTCTATTGCAATAGACAACCTCCTAGTTCCCCTCCTTCCACTTCTCTTACTTCCCTTGTCCCCCCAGGAAATGTAGTCTCTGCTGAGAATGCTTGTCCCTGGAGCAACCTGTAACACCGGTACAAGTCACTTTTTCAGCAGAGAAATCTTGTGGAGAAAGGCTCCAGGGACTTTTTAATGGCCTTATGAGGGTGCACCTCTAGTTCCTGTATTGAAATTTCTGATAGTCCCCTGAATAGTGTTTCATCACATATCCCTCCTTAATGCCTGTGTTTTGTTGGTTGGTAGTTGGTTGTTAGTCTCTTCCCACCTAACTGTTGGAGGCTAAAGAGAACCTGGAAAATATCTAACAAAGCATCATTATTTCAAAGAATCTGAGGCTCAGAGAGGTGAAATGACTTATTTGGTATATATTTGTTCAAAACTAGAGTTATTCTGTGTTGATTTCTATTATACTCAGCTTCTATGTCTCAAATCTTAGTCTGGAGTGCTTCGTTTTCATAGCAACAGACACAATAGTAAAGCAATAACAAGGAAGCACGCAGCTAGTCCAGAGCCAGGTAATAACAGGTATGGTGTGTTTCACAGCTCAGCTTGAATAGAAATGATTGTGAAAGACCAAAGGAATGCAAATGTGCAAGCAGCATCTTCATTCTTCAGAATGTTAATATCCTAACACTTTCTTTTCTACCAAATCCTCTAGCTTATTGTCAGACATGAGGAAACCTGTCAAGTTGTTTCCTTTCTTTTCAATACTGTTTAAGGAGGGGAGTGGGGAAAGCAAGCTCCTTGAACCAGGTTTACTTTACCTCCTTCCTACAATCCTTACCACCATCATTCCATAGCCTCAGTCTGTGAGAGAAAACGTGTTATTCGCTCATGCTGATATTTTTATCTGACATTTTTACTTTTCCCCAAGGTACTGGCTTTCTCATATATACAATTTTCACAATATAAGCAAGTTTAGTATGATTATTGTTGCTCCAGCAGAGTATTTAACACACATCTTTGCATACACATTGCTGCATTAAGAACCACCCAAAATATGCTCAACAGTTTTCAATGCCAAAGTCCCCTCTTATTTATGCTGCAATTTGTTTAGCAGCAAATGACAGCTGAATGGGGCAGACACTTCATATTGACCAGTTTTATGTCTAATAACTTGACAAACTTCCACATTTATGAACACTAGTGTAGCTTGTTACTCTATAATCTGATGTAAACTATATCATATTTTCAGTGACTCTTCCAGAAATGAGGACTTAAAGACAACACTGACTGAGAAATAGAGATAATGGCTTCTTGGACTGCAGCCATCACTCTTAGACTGACCTTCAAGTGCCTTCCTGTTCTTGTCCATTGGTGCAAGGGCAGGATGCTACTGGCCCTTGTCTACAGGTCCTTCAACCCTAATGCAAACCTCTGCCTTCTCTAATGCATGTCATAGTGATTTCCTGGGAAATCTACTCGTGTGAAATAGGGAACATCCCGATGTACCTTCTGTGCTATTCCTTGCTACCCTTCCTACCCTTTCCTCCACCCACACTCCCTATTACAGTGACCAGCCAGTTCTCCATCCCCTGCCACAAGCATCGACTCCTAGATTATGTGGGAGGCAGTAAAGCCAAATGGTTACAAGCACAGACTCCAGTGCCAGCCTTCCTTTACTGGCATCCTGGCCCCCACTAATTACCACCTGTATTACTTAAAGTCAGTTGCTTTATTTCTTTGTGCTATGCTTTCCTCATGTGTAAAAGGGAGAAATTAATAGTACCTACACTATAGAATTCTTAATAGGATTTGATTAGTTTGAATATATAGAGAACTTAAATAGGGCATCTGAAACAGAAGTTTAGTCCTTCAGCATATCCTGCTCAATAAATAACGACTTTCAAGGACTAACTCCTGAGTTTCAAAGTACCTGGTGATTAGTTTGGACAAGATTCAAACAGGAACCAGCATGGTAACCTTGTACGGCCATCCATTATCACCTCCTTACATAAGGTGGTCATGTTAACTGTATATTTTGCATTGTCTCATTTGGTCATTTATAGATGTTGGTCCAAGTTAGAAGAAAGGGCAAGATTTTCAAGGCTGATAAACGGGGGAATGATAGAAAAGTCAGAAATTTGTTTTTCCTAAGAAAAATTATTTCCACTGCCATTTTCATACCTTACTGGTTAGGAACACAAGTAGAAATAGAAGAGAGGGATACCTTCATTGATGAGGATATTATACTGTGCAAGTTCTTAGCAGCTAAAGGGCAAAGTTACTGGGCAGCAGTTCTGTAAATATTATTTATAATAATAATGATATTTTTATAGGATGCGATGAATGTTCAAGCTCAGTACAAACTAAGTGGTGAGTAAGGATTTTCTACCCTCAAACTCATGTAGGTTAACCCATGAGAGCTTTGTTTAGATCTGAGAGGAGTGGAACAAACTTGTTTCTGTTGTGTGGCTTTTCATAGTCCCCACCTGAAAACTGTTCTTATCTGAAGCCAGCAGACCCTTCACTGTGGAAATCGTTATCTCCCAAGAATCGGTGCCAACTGGGATCACGTGCACAGTCCTGCCCACTCTTGACAGATGGCAAGGAGCCCAAACCTTCCATATGCTCTTGTTCTCTGGGAAGGCACGGGCATGCAAACAGATTTGGCTGATGCTACTGTGACCGTGGGTGTCTCTCAAGCAGCATCACGGTCCTTGGGCTATTTAGCACCAGACAAGGTTTCAGCAAGTTGAACATATTCTGTGGTGGAGAGCACAGAGAGCAAATCAAGCTCTCAAATGTTTAGCTATAAGTTTATGGATATCTCGGGGAGGGGGAGGTTTAATACTCATCTGAGCAAGGGTGATATCTTTTAATGTAGCATTCGTTTTTACAGGCTGTTGAATACCTTGCTATAGTAAAGAGTAGGGAATTTTCTGTTTTCATGGACTTTTCTTCTCATCTAAGGTCTAAGACTTGTCAGAACTCACTATTCTTTTCATAAAGGCAGCAAAATGTCTTCAGAAATGACATTCTCTCAACAGAGAGAACTTGCAAACTTTGCATCTAAATGTAACTGATATTTCAGAAATAACCTGTTCTGGGCTTATATGCTATTGTCCTTGTTTTACCGTTTCTTCCCCCTTGTGATCATTATTTTCAAAAATCGAAGGCTTAGTTGATTTTGAAACTCTCCAAAATTACAAGAGAGTTCCCAGGAACAGATCAATCACATCTTATGTTTTGGATATGGTTCTACCATGCCATTTTTAGCTGCAATTAGCAATTTCAATCTTTGTTCCATTTTTTTCTTTTCAGCTTTGTCCCTTTTTAATTGTCATGATTACCTCCTTAGGTCATAGCTGGCTGACTCAGTTTTTCATCTATGGTGCAGTGAATTGCCATTTTATTCAGCAGGTCACCCACTACTTTAAATCTCTATGAGGTTCACTTCAGAAGGACTCTGACTGAAGCTCAGTCAGCATGTTTTTCTGAAGTATTCTCAGTTATTGTTGTACATAATTGTGATAGCTGAGCCTATTACACTCAGCTTATAATAAAACTATTAAAATTCTTTGTTAAAAGAAGCCACAGTGATCATGGGAAGGGCTTTTAATTAAGGCTAAGTTGGTAAATTGCTATGAAAATAAAATGAAATAGTTTTCCAGTCCAAACTGGTTATAGGTTTACCATTGGTCATTTATTTGACTACTATTCTCTTGGTTTCTGTTTGGAAAAAAATTTTTCATCCTTGTAACGTTTTTAAGCTAGCAAAAGATATGGTAGTAGATTAAGGAGAAAACATTTCGGCCACTATATATTTATAAATAGAAGACTAACTAAAGAATGGAATTTAGTTTAAGGGTCAATAATAATGAAAACTTGAACGATAAGAGATTTTTCTTCTTTCAGTTAAGATTCTGATCTATTTTGAAATTTTGATCCAACTCCAAAAGACTATATTTCAATTCTGCCATAGAAAAATTGTCCTGTGTTCTTAAATCAGGAAAGTAGAAGAGGTAATTCTATGCCTCTTAAGGAAAATTCAGGAATTCACTATTTTTCTATCTCTTGTTGAGTGATAAATAGAAGCGGTGTTTAACAGAAATATTTATCATTTTTACCTTGTAGTCCCATAACAACTTCCTGCAAATAATTCAAAAGTATTTATTCCTACTAATGAATCTTCCCAGAAAGTTCATGAAGAAATAGACTATAGAATCACAGAGCTGGAACAAACCTGAGATCATCAAGTTCAGAGATTATTTTTTGCTTCATCTGTGAAAACTTTTTTCAAACAAAAACTTTCACCGGGACCCGCTATATAAACAGAGAAACAAGATGCTATTCTGCTTGAAGCAGAAGGCACAGAGTTGCCCCAGTTTGACTTCTCCCAACTCCCAACCCCTCGAAGTTGGCAAAGGGCCTTTTCAAATCACAGTTGAAGCCCCACCTCAAACCATTTTAAAAGCATGAAAATAAAGTCACACAAAGGGAACTTACTTTGGCATGTCTAGCCACAGAGCTGAGGCGTTGGTCTGCTAAAGCTCTTGTAGACATAGTAGTCACCCACAACACCAGGGGTTTCTATTTAAGGTTCAATCCTTATCTCCCCACCCCACCCCACCCCCGGATTTCTTCTCTGGGGAGCTCATGATTTGCTGTATATTTATTTCATATATTTATGTATTTAAATACCCCCACTAGGTTGTGAGACCCCCCAAAGGAAAGAACTAGTCTTACTCATGTGTGTTTCCCCCACAGCCTCCCAAATACAGTGTTTTATATGGAGTAAGGTGTAGGCAACAGTTATTGGTGTGAATTGAAGTTGTCCACCTAAAACGATAGGTTGCATTAGCTAATAGTCTAATATTCCTAATGACCTAGAGTTGTTAGGAATACAAGAAATTTGATTTTGGTTTGTTAAAGTTTAGCTATGCATATATAATAGATTAATATGAAATGTCATCTTTTATTTCCAAAATAAAAGTGGTCCCAAGAAGAATAACCCTTAGTAGTTAATTGGAGAATTAAATACCATAAATCAGGGATTTCAAAACATTAGTAGATATCAGAATCACCTGAAGAACTTGTTAAAACAATTTGATTCAAAAGGTCTAGAGCAGGGGTGTCCAAACTGCGGCCCGTGGGCCAACTGCAGCCCGCAATCCATTTTTTATTGGCCTGCAGCAAATTCCAAAAATATATTTAGTTTACTTAAATAAACCAGGTGAGGCAATACGTACTTCACCTCGAGTGAGTGGCCTGTCTGTTTGTGTATTTTACCGCATATGGTCCTTGGTGAAAAACATTGAAAAAAGTTTGGACACCCCTCGTCTAGAGTCTAAGATTTTCATTCTAACAAATGCCCAGGTGACGCTGATGCTTTAGGCCCAGGGACCCACTTTGAGAACAAATTACGTACCATTGACTATGCACTATGATACTCTAATTTGACATTAAGTAAATTTCCAGCCTATGGCACATATTGAGCCTGTAGCAGCTAAGTACATATTATCACTTAACCTCTTTGGTAGCCTAGCTGCAAAAGGAGAGAAAAAAGAAGTGCTATGATTCAGTAGAAGGAATCAGGACTTATTTATTTCAATTCTTGCTTAAATTTCACAGAGGAGCTATCAATCAGTTCATTAGGAAACAGACTTGGATTGCCATTCAACAGAATTGAAAATTTATCTAATTTCCTTCTGGGTGATTTTGTTAGCTATTATATACCTTATCACTATATAATTAAGTTCTGACAATGAAGTTCACGAACTCATCACAAACATACCTCATTGCTGAATATCAGTACGGTCACCTTCAAAGTACTCCCTCGGGAAGTTATGCACCAATGCCAGCACCTTGTCCACCCTTCAAAACAATTTTGGAACTCTTTTTCTGCAATGGCCATCAGAGCTGTCATCATTACCCTTGATGTCCTAAATGTCATCAAAATGTCTTTCCTTTATTCTTCGGGTAAAGAAAGAAGTCATTGGGGGCCAGATCAGGTGAGTAGCGAGGGTGTTCCGATACAGTTGTTTACTGGTTAAAAACTCCCTCACAGACAGTACCAGGTGAGCTGGTGCATTGTTGTGATGCAAAAGCCATGAATCGTTGGCAAGAAGTTAAGATCATTTTTGTCTAGCTTTTCCATGCAGCCTTTTCAGCACTTCCAAATAGTAAACTTGGTTAACTGTTTGTCCAGTTGGTACAAATTCATAATGAATAATCCCTCTGATATCAAAAAATTTAGCAACATCGTTGTAACAAGTTTGCGAACTTAATTGTCAGACATTGTAACCCACAATGAGCAATACCCTAGTCATTGAACAACTTGAAAGTGAACAACTTCCTAGTTATTTCAATGTTCTAATCCATCTGCTGACAAAGTCTAGGAATACATTTCTTCTGATAAACATATAAAATGAAGTGAAATTCATTCATATTATGAGGGATAAAGAAAAAACTTGCTTTTAGTAAGGATTCAACCTTGACTTTCCTTGCATAATTACTACCTGTCATCTCCTTCACCCACTATTAGAAAAAGGGATTTCCCCCCTTCGTTTGTATAAGATAATTTATGCAGAATCAATTCAGTTCAAATATTTATTGAGTACTGCTGGTAAGCTAACCACTGTGATAAGAATCAAATATGTATGAGATCCAGCCTTCATCATAAAGGCTCACACAGTACTTATAAAATTATGAATGTGTCCCAAATGGGACTCAAAGTAAGTGCCCAGTAAATTTTGTTGTCTTCAGAGAGAAAGCAAGTTTACCTGATAGGCATTTACCACCCTAAACTTTCTAATTGGAGTTATGTATTTCCTCCATTTGTACTCATCTAATTAAGCTAGGGTTTTCGCAACTCACAGTTGGAGAAATTAAACTCTGGATGGTTTAAATGTCTTATCCTCAAGCAATTCGTCGGCCAAAACCAGGATTAGAACTATGACTCCTAATCTCCAGGAAGCAATCATCTTTGCAGGTTTGTAGACAATTTCTCCCTCCTCCACCCAGCCTTCCTTGTTAGCATTCATGTTTTTTCAGACACTGTTGATGACATCAGAAAGAGTCCTATTCTAATTTTCATCAATATTTTCATATATTTCATTATGAAGTATCCCTTCTCAATCCTTTATTTCTGTCCAGGAGAGGAGGTGAGTCACTCCATTGAAGCTTGCTCCAAATGCAGCCCTATAATCGGCATCCCCCGCCAGGCACTAGCAGGCACTAGCAGATGGCAGTGATTCCTAGTCACCAATTTTGCCCTTATTCCAAGCAGTCACTTACACAGTTTCAATTTCTCTGGAGTCCACTAAGAAGCTAGGAAAACTTTACTCCAACTGAGGTCACTTACCTAAATGTTATGTTTTGTTCTAAGTGGTTATCCGATTTGAATTTGGCCTATAGGAAGTAGCAGGTTTTAATGGATGGACATTTTGGTCTGAACTAGACTGAAAAAACAAAATCAAACCCCACTCTACATGCCTTATCTTAAATCAATAAATTTCTCTCAATTTACTCTCATTCTTCAGTAGATAATACCAACACAGAAACTGCTAGCAAATGGATTACATTTTCACTTCTTTGAAAATATGGGTGTAGGGGAGAAAGCTGTCCTGTGGATAATAAGATAACAGATCCAAATTACTGCTTTTGTGACTCTTTAACATTTGAATAATGATATAATGCACATGCTCATCGCAAAGAAGATGTTTTAATTATTCCTTAACATTAGCTAGGAATACTAGAATAGCTGACAGCAGGCATTCATTTTTTTATAGTGCTACTACAAACTTGTAAAAGTTTTTAACCATGAAAATAAGAAATGATTGCCTTCTGTTTCTATGCAACCAAAAGTGCTTTCCCAAGGACCTCTTATCAAACCCACCAGATATAATGCTAGACCAGGAAAGCTGCAGTTTACCTGAATAAGCCCTGACCTTAAGTCGGCTTAAAAATGAGAAGAAAAAGTGCATTTCTTCTATGAAATTCAATAACAATTGAACACACCATAGTTAGATATGTAGGGAAGAGAAAACTAGGTATGGAATACTACTTCTAATATGGAGCTTTTTAGCATTCTAGATAAATAGAAAGGTGAAATTATATAGAAAGTGTCTTTTAAGGTCAACAGGCAATAACTGATTGCTCTGTGTGCTATACACTGGAGACACACAAAATATCGAGCATGTGTATGGTCCCTGCTGTTCAAGGAAGGAATTTGCAGGTTATTAACACTTTACTGGAAGAACCACAGGAAAGAGAAATCTATAAAATTTTACAGTCCATGTGTTTTCTTTTTATTCAACCGCTATCTCAGTAATAGAAGTAATTACATCACTAATTAATAAGAATCAAAAGCAAGAAAAGATCCATAGTCAATAATATCAACAAGCTAGTATCCAGGGATTTTGAGTGTCATTACTAGACAGTCGCTTTTAAAAATCAGCCTGAGAACATTACAAATTGCAATTAATGGTGTGTCAAGGTGTCATGATATATGACATTAATTTGATACAAAAGTGCAGATTAACTTTATTGCTAGTCAAGGACTGAAACCTCAATTTGGTTTATATGATAAGAGAACTTCAGTGCTAAAAACCTGTGTGTAATGATTCTGACAAGTCTTTCTTGCCTATGGTCAAAAATCTCAGTTAGGAGAGATCTTCAGCAATTGGTTTTAACTGTTTTAGGACATGAACTACTTTTACCACCCTTTTTCTCCTACAGCAAAAGGCAGTGATGGCAATAAAATCCCAGGTGGTTTTTAACTACAAAATTATCACTGTTACTTAGATTGTTCAATGTAGAGACAAGTTCATTTTTAACTTGTGCTCCTACATACCACCACCATATTTTTAGACGGTATGTTTTGTACCTTCTGATTTCAGCAATTCAAGGAAGGATTTCCTAAAGAAACATACCTTGCCACCAGAACTGTAAAGAGCAAGATGAATGAAGATTCCTATTACTGTGGGTTAAGCATCTTAAAAACTGAAATATGCAAGTCTTTGCCTCATAATATTTATTTGAGATTTAGGAGTAGGATCTCCCTAGCATGATGCTTCTCACACATTTTTGTAAACTTATTTCTTTTCATGTAGCTTATTAAAAGTGTATTGTGAGATGTCATCAAAATGGTGGCATGAGGTGAGCATCTGTAAATCTCCCCTGGAATGTACAACTAATTGAACAACTATAATTCCACAAAGGACTCCCTACACAGCAGACAGGCAAGACAAAGAGGCCCACTACTGAATTCACCTAAAGGTGGGCGAATCACGTGAGCCGGGGAGCAGGGAAGGGAGAAGTGCGGAGACGGAGCCGCGCAGGCACAGGACGCAGACCTAGCTCAGTGCTCCGAGCTCGCTGCTTCCCGGAACTATCGCAGCTGCGGGAGAGGGAAGAACTCGGACTGCTAGGGCTCCGCTTATGGCACACAGGGCTGAAGGGTCAGCGTTTAACATGGCTGAACCCAACGCTCACGGCAGAGACCTCGGAGAAAAGACTGAGGGAAGAAGGTTGAAAACGGTGGTTTAAGCCCTCACTGCCAAGCAGAGAATGGAAACCTTAGGCACTGAGAATAGCCGCCCCCTACCAACCCTCCCAAAGCTCGCCCCGCGCCCACCTACCCTGTGATAAAAGCAGAACAGTAGCAGTGTCAGATCAAAAGAACAGAATATTTGCTATTCTGAGAATTGTGGACCACAGACACAGATTCACAGCCCAACTAGTTCTGGCAAAGAGCGGGCGGGGGGGGGGGCGAGGGGAGCTGTGGAAACAGGACCGGCTATGGTGGTGGTCACCGCCATTGCTCTGGGCCACCTATCGCAACTCATCCTGCCCCTGGCCCCACCTATCTGGGCAGATCCCTGCAGGAGTAAACAGAACTGCTGAAACATATGGGCTCTGAATCTAGTGCAGGAAGAGCTTTGGAATTTCAAAAGCTCTCTGCATACCCACATGGACACTGCACCCTGTGATCCAGGCAAACTATTAAGAGGAGAAGTCCATCTCTCAGGGAATCCCCCCATTGTGTGAGAAGCTGGAATCGTGCAGAGAAAACATAGCACTACCATGTGAGAGAGAAAAAAAGGTTGCAGTCAGAGATAAAATAAAATATTTTACCAACAAGTACTGGAAAACAAAAGAAAGACCTCTTCCTATCAACCTGTTGCAGAAGCCACTCCTGTAGATGTCTAGGAAGAGAAATAATAAATCAGTAATTGCCATGAATGACCAAGGCAACAAGACAGCTCAGAAAGAAAGTGAAAAGTCTCCAGAAAAGGAACTTAAAGATATGGAATTATGTGACTTAAATGACAGAGAATTCAAGATTGCAGTTCTGAAAAAACTCAACGAGATGCAAGAAAACACAGAAAGGCAGTTTAATGAACTCAGAAACACCATCAAAGAACAACATGAGCATTTTACAAAAGAGATTGAAATTTTTAAAAAAGAACCAAATAGAATTTCTGGAGATTAAGAACTCAATAGAAGAAATTAAGAATGAAATAGCCAGCTTAGGTAGTAGAGTTGAGCAGATGGAGGAAAGAATCAGTGACATTATAGATAGAAACCTGGAAATGACACAGATGGAAGAAGAAAGAAACTTGAGACTTAAAAGAAATGAAAGAACTCTACAAGAACTTTCTGACTCCACCAGAAAGAGCAATATAAGAATAATGGGCATACCAGAAGGAGAAGAAAGAGAGAAAGGAACAGAGAACATATTCAAACAAATTGTTGATGAGAACTTCCCAAACTTGTGGACAGAACTGGATGCTCGGATCCAGAAGCAAATAGAACACCTAATTATCTCAATCCCAACAGGCCTTCTCCAAGGCACATTGTATTGAAGCTGTCTAACGTCAACGACAAAGAAAGAATCCTCAAGGCAGCCAGGGAAAAGAAGACAGTAACCCACAAAGGAAAGCCCATTAGATTATCATCAGATTTTTCAGCAGAAACTCTACAAGCCAGGAGGGAGTGGAACCAAATATTCAAACTATTGAGAGAGAGAAATTATGAGCCAAGAATAATATATCCAGCAAAGGTATCCTTTAGATATCTAAGAGGAATAAAGACCTTTCCAGACATACAGAAGCTGAGGGAATTTTCTAATACATGACCTGCACTACAAGAAATACTAAAGGAGGCTATTCAACCACCATCAACAGGGACAATTTGTGGCAACCAAAATATAAAAAGGGGGAGAGTAAAGGCCTGAACCGGAATACAGGAATGGAGAAAGTACGCGTGCTGAAGAAAATGGAATACTCTAAATATCAAACTTTCTTTTACATAAACTTAAGGGTAACCACTCAAAAAAAAATCCAGAGCTGAAATATATACTGTAATAAAAGAAGAAACAGAGGGAAACATCATAGAATACCACCACACAGAAATAATAGACATCAACAAAGAAGCAAAGAAACAATGGAGACACAGCCTTACCAGAAAACTAAAGATAGAATGACAGGAAATCCTCACATATCAATAATTACCCTAAATGTAAATAGACTGAACTCAACAATAAAAAGGCACAGAGCAGCAGATTGGATCAAAAAACTAAACCAAACCATATGCTGTCTCCAAGAGACACAGCTCAGCTATAGGACAAGCATAGACTCAAAGTGAAAGGGTGGAAATTGACACTCCAAGCAAATGGTATCCAGAGAAAACCAGGTGTAGCCATACTGATATCAGATGAAACAGACTTCAGGGTGAAAAAAGTAACAAGGGACAAAGATGGACAATTCATAATGGTAAAGGGGACTATACAACAAGAAGACATAACAGTCATCAATATTTATGCCCCCAATCAGGGAGCACCAAAATATACCAAGCAACTACTAACAGAACTAAAGGAAGAAATTGACCGAAACACAATTATACTAGGGGCCTTAAATACATCATTGACAGCTATGGATAGATCATCCAAACAGAAAATAAATAACAAAACAGCAGCCCTAAATGACACATCAACTGAAAAAAGAAAGCAGGAAAAAACACAAATACATGGAGATTAAACAACATACTTTTAAAGAACAACTAGGTCAAAGAAGAAATTAGAGGAGAGATCAAAAGATACATAGAAACAAATGACAATGAAACTACATCCTACCAAAATTTTTGGGATGCAGCGAAAGCAGTTTTAAGAAGGAAATTTATATCATTGCAGGTCTATCTCAAGAAACAAGAAAAATCCCAAATATGTAACCTCATGTTACACCTTAAAGAACTAGAAAAAGAAGAACAAATGAAACCCAAGGTCAGCAGAAGAAAGGAAATAACAAAAATCAGAGCCGAACTAAATGAAATAGAGAACAAAAAGACAATCGAAAAATTTAATGTGACAAAGAGCTGGTTCTTTGAAAAGATTAACAAAATTGAGAGACCCTTGGCTAGACTCACTAAGATAAAAAGAGAGAAGACACTAATTAACAAAATCAGAAATGAAAAAGGGGAAGTTATCAAAGACACCACAGAAATACAAATGATCATCCAAGAATACTATAAAGGACTATATGCCACCAAATTCAATAACCTAGAAGAAATGGACAAGTTCTTAGAAACATATAGCCTTCCTAGGCTGAACCATGAAGAACTGGAAAATCTAAGCAGACCGATCACCAGTTACAAAATTGAATCAGTCATCCAAAACGTTCTCCAAAGCAAAAGTCCTGGACCAGATTGCTTCACTAGTGAATTCTACCAAACCTTGAAAGAGGATCTAATACCAATCCTGCTCAAACACTTGCAAAAAATTGAAGAAGAGACAGTACTCCCTAACTCATTTTATGAGACCAACGTTACCATGATACCAAAACCTGGTAAGGACAACACAAAAAAAGAAAACTACAGACCAATATCTCTGATGAATACAGATGCAAAAATCCTAAACAAAATTCTAGCAAATTGAATGCAAAAATGCATTAAAAAGATTATTTATCACGACCAAGTGGGGTTCATCCCAGGGGCACAAATTGTTCAACATAGGCAAATACATCAATGTGATACATCACATAAACAAAATAAAGGACAAAAACCATATGATTATATCAATTGATGCAGAAAAAGCATTTGACAAGACACAACATCCATTTATCATTAAAACACTTAATAAAATAGGTATAAAAGGAAAATACCTTAAAATAATAAAGGCCATATATGACAAACCCTCAGCTAATCTCATAATTAACGGTGAAAAACTAAAGCCCTTTGCTCTATGTTCAGGAACACGACAGGGCTGTCACCTATCACCTCTGCTTTTCAACATAATGTTAGAAGTCCTCACCAGAGCAGTGAGGCTAGAGAAAGAAACAAAAGGCATCCAAATTGGGAATGCAGAAGTTAAATTGTCACTCTTTGCAGATGACATGATGCTATATATAGAAAACCCTAAAGACTCCACCCAAAAGCTATTAGAAACAATCAACAAATACAGTAAACTTGCCGGCTACGAAATCAATGTACAAAAGTCCATTGCCTTCCTATATACTAACAATGAAATCTCAGAAAAAGAAATACAAAAAACAATTCCTTTTGCAATTGCAGCAAAAAGAATAAAATACCTAGGAATAAACTTAACCAAGGATGTGAAAAACCTATATGCTGAAAACTATGACATTTTTAAAAGAAATTGAAGAAGACCCAAAGAAATGGAAAGACATTCCGTGCTCAGGGATTGGAAGAATCAACATAGTTAAAATGGCCATATTACCAAAAGCAATATACAGATTCAATGCAATCCCCATCAAAATCCCAAAGGCATATTTTAAAGAAATAGAACCAAAAAAATCATCAGATTTGTTTGGAACCAAAAAAGACCCTGAATAGCCAAAGCAATCTTAAGAAAAGAAGAACAATGCTGGAGGTATCACACTCCCTGACTTTAGCTTGTACTACAAGGCTACAATAATTGAAACAGCATGGTATTGGCAGAAAAACAGACACATAGGCCAATGGAATAGAATTGAGAACCCAGAAATAAAACCACATAAATATGGACAGATAATTTTTGACAAAGAAGCTAAAAACGTACAATGAATGGAGCAAAGACAGCCTCTTCAATAAATGGTGCTGGGAGAATTGGATAGCCACATGCAAAAGAATGAAACTGGACTGTTATCTGTCACCATGTACCAAAATTAATTCAAAATGGATCAAAGACTTAAGCATAAGACCTGACACAATAAACTGCATAGAAGAAAACATAGGTAGTAAACTTATGGACCTTGGGTTCAAAGAGCATTTTATGAACTTGACTCCAAAGGCAAGGGAAGTAAAAGCTAAAATAAATGAATGGGACTATATGAAACTTAAAAGCTTCTGCACAGCAAAGAAACCATCAAACTGCCTTCCATAATGGCTGCATGAGTCTGCATTCCCACCAACAGTGTATGAGGGTTCCTTTTTCTCCACAGCCTCTCCAACACGTTTTTAGCTTCTTAGTCAAACTCATCAGCAAACTAAAGAGGCAACCTACTGAATGGGAGAAGATTTTTGCAAACACTGCCTCTGATAAGGGGCTAATATCCAAAATATACAAGGAACTCATGCAACTCAACAACAAAAAAACAAACAACCCAATTGAAAAATGGGCAGAGGACCTGGAGAGACATTTCTCCAAAGAGGACATACAAATGGCAAATAGACATATGAAAAAATGCTCAACATTACTAATCATCAGAGAAATGCAAATAAAAACCACAATGAGATATCACCTCTCCCCAGTCAGAATGGCTATCATCAACAAGACAAATAGTAACAAGTGTTGGAGAGGCTGTGGAGAAAAAGGAACCCTCATACACTGTTGGTGGGAATGCAGACTCGTGCAGCCATTATGGAAGGCAGTGTGGAGGTTCCTCAAAAAATTACAAATAGAATTACCATATGACCCAGTAATCCCTCTCCTGGGTATCTACCCAAAAAGTCTTAAAACATTTATACATAAAGATACGTGTGCTCCAATGTTCATTGCAGCTTTGTTTACGGTGGCCAAGACATGGAAACAACCAAAATGTCCTTCGATAGATGAATGGATCAAGAGGTTGTGGTATATATACACAAGGGAATACTGTTCGGCGGTAAGAAAAGATGATATAGGAGCATTTGTGACAACATGGATGGATCTTAAGAGTATAATGCTAAGCGAAATAAGTCAGACAGAAAAAGCAGAGAACCATATGATTTCACTGATATGTGGTATATAAACCAAAAACAACAAAAGAACAAGACAAACAAATGAGAAACAAAACTCATAGACACAGACAATAGTTTAGTGGTTACCAGAGGGTAAGGGGGGTGGGGTGTGGGAGATGAGGGTAAGGGAGATCAAATATATGATGATGGAAGGAGAACTGACTCTGGGTGGTGAACACACAATGGGATTTATATATGATGTAATACAGAATTGTACACCAGAATTGTACACCTCAGTGAGAAAACATATTTGTGAGATAGCCTAAATAATTTATTCCTCTCCCCTTAAGAATGCCACATAAAATAATCAGGCACAAATAGAGAATCTATTAAAAACACATATAACCTTCTATGTCAGTGGTTACCAATCGGAGCTGCACAGCAGATTCACCATGGGTACATTCTGTAAATACAGATGGCCAGGTCAAATCTCAGGGTTTCAGGATGGGGGGCAGAAGTATTCATTTTTCAAGAGTGCTGCTAATGATCCTGAATCACAGCCAACCAGAGTTAAGGGAAAAATTCTATAGTTACACACTATTTTTGAGATGTTTATCAATGACTTATGAGTGCGCAGTTTTTGTCCCACATAGCAATTACCTCTAAATAATGTCATGAGATTACTTATTTCTACTTCCTACATATGCCACTTTCATTATCAGGCCTATCCCTTCCCCCATCACACTGTCTCTTTGTATATCGTGTTCTTCTCATTTTGCCTGTGAGCCAAGTGAATAGAGAATTATGTCTGATTCAGTGTTCAGTACAGTGTCTAGAACATTGGCACTAATAAGTGTTAAAAATAACAGTAGGAACTCTATGCTGCCTTCATACACCAAAAAGTCTTTCAATGCTAGTATATCAGGTTTAAAACATACAGTTACTAATCATATGTGCAGGAAAATTGCTTTTCCTTATTTCCTACAAGTAAAGTAAGCTTACTTCTTGAGCTCCCAATTCTGGTCAAGACCCAATATTTGAAACACTGGTGCCTCGAAGACACCAGTGACTCCGTGCAAGTTTCTCTCTTTTAGATGGATAGTCGATCAAACTAAATATTCTTGTCATGCTGCAAAGTTTACCCAGCATCCTGATCGGGGTTGGCTCCTCGGGTCCCGCCCTCACTGGCCTCAAAGATGCAGCTCATCCCTCCTTGTCATTTGTGTCTGCTGACAAGTGGCAACACCTGCCTGGCCCTCGAGCCCTCTGTGCTGCAAATTGCTACTGACATCTGTGGTCTCTACCGCAGCCTTTGGTCATGAGGTCGGTGCACCTCTGTTCTTCACATCCTACCCTCAGGCCTCTGGTTCTTTCAGCACTTCTGCAACTGCTCAGAAACTATCATCTGATTCTTCCTCCCCCAGCCAAGGAGTGAAGGGCTCTCTGAGGTCACTTGTCCACGGACAGCCCTGGGCCCTCACCAATTACAGTGTGAATCAAGCCCAAATATGAGGCTTCTGTTGTAGGCTTGCCAGTTTTCCAACTGGAATTCAGGCAAGAGATTTGGGATGTTCCCAGACCCATTTCACTTGAGTGTTTCTAGTGCCTGATCAGGTTTTGACCCTAGAAGTTGATAAGAAGAGAAGTAAGCATTGGAGCGGCACCAATCATTATTTGTACAATGTTTTCTAAAGTGTGGGTCAAGAAATAATTTAGTGTTCATGGCTAGTATTTTTAAATGAAATAGAATAATATAGGATAGCATAGGTTCAACTAGAATAGAACATATTGCTGTATTCCTTTTGTTTTATACTGGATCAAGAAGTAAACTATATATTTCTTATAGTACTTTTAGTCAAAAAAAGGATCAGACACACTGGTCTCCCATTTCGTCCCCTTTAAAGTCTTCTGGTCTCCCAATAAGAGCTTTTATTTCTGATATCTCTGACTTTCCCCTGTAAGAAAACATTCCCGTAGAATCATCTTTCAAGATCTCTATTCTCTTGTTAATTTTGTAAACTATGGTCTGAGTGTCCATACTCCCCGGTGTCTGGCTTTGCCCTCTCCTGTGTCTGGTACTATAGGAGAGATGTTCATAAGGACAGCATCTAGCTGAGGACGTTTTCATCCTCTTTCTCTGCATCATTTTGTGGCCTTCCTACCCTGGGGCTGTTAGCTTCCCCCTCCAGTTTTAAAGGTCAAAGGACCCAGGGAATCCAGGGAAGTAACAGCAATTCAAAATTTTAACCTGCCACACAGGAATGTGGCATTTTTCTAACACTTTAAATAGTATTTTTAAATGTTTAGACACATAGTAACAATTATCCTAAACTGTTTGATTTATCTATACTGGTAGTTGGCTGTTTATAAAGGGTAGATAAGGCAAAGAGTCATTTAAAAGTACTTTGCTCAAACATTTAGTTTTGACTTCAAACATATAAATGTACATTCATTCACCAACATTTTCATGAAGGACCAAGGCTTTTTTCAAAAAATGAATCTATTGATTGGAGTTCCAAGTTGTCTTTCTTGCATGAACCACATTCATACTATATTATCTATAAATTCTAGTTTCATTTTCTTTAGATTTGGACCTGCAAAACAATCTGAATACAGAATCTTTCCAAATGTTCAGTATTTTTTTTCCATTATTTGTACTTGTCTCACCCACAATGACTTTGGCAGCAATTTTTAACAACTCATATCTATTCAATCTTTACAAAGGTTTTTAAATTAAAAGAGAAAGAACTCTTTTAAAAGAGTTTTTAGAGAAATGACTCTTCTGCACTCATACCTCAACACTCTTTGTATACTTTGTAATATTTAATTAAATTATATAATTGTAATTCCAAGTTAGTAAAACATAAATAGCTTTGAGGAAAAGTTTAAAAAAGCTTCACTTAATAATAATGTGAGGGTCTGTCATGCCTTACGCAGCCTGGCTGTGTTTTCAGAGAGAACTGAAGAGTGTCCATTAAAGAGGGAAGTAGATTAAGTAGAGTTCTGTGGAAAAAGCTTCTACTGTACAGGGGGGGAAAAAAAAGATTCAGGATGGACGGGTGGCTCAGTTGGTTAGAGCCAGAGCTCTGGGCAACAGGGCTGCCGGTTGGACTCCCACGTGGGCCAGTGAGCTGCACCCTCTACAACTAGAATGAAGTCAATGAGCTGCTGCTGAGCTCCCGGATGGCTCAGTTGGTTGGAGCGTGGGCTCTCAACCACAAGGTTGCTGGTTCAACTCCCGCAAGGGAGGGTGGGCTGAGCCCCCTGCAACTAACAGTGGCGACTGGACCTGGAGCTGAGCTGCACCCTCCACAACTAAGATTAAAAGGACAACAACTTGGCTTGGATGGCACTGATGAGAGTCCTGGGAAAAACACACCACTGTTCCCCAAATAAAAAAAAAAAGTCCTGGAAATACACACTGTTCCCCAGTAAAGTCCCCCAGTAAAGTCCTGTTCCCCTTCCCCAATAAAATCTTAAAAAAAAAAAAAAAAAAAAAGAGAGACTCGCCATAAGATAAAGCAAAATGCAGACTACAATAATTTCTAGGAAGTGTCCTCATATAGTGGAAAGAGCTCTTTTATAACGGGAGTAGGAGAAAGCAGAAGTAATGAAATTCTAAATTCTAGACACGAATACTGGTTAATTGGTAACTTTGAGTAACTCACTTAAACTTCCCTGAGTTATTGTTTTCTTTTATAAAGATAGACTAAGTCCTCTTCCGCTTCAAAAGCCTGTGATCCATACTTAACCAAGGTTCTTGTGAGTAAATATGGTTTAAGTGAAAGGGGAGTGAGTCATGCTCAGTTTCCTCACCTGGGAAAGACGGCCTTGGCATCCATCAGCAATTCCTCAGGTGTGTTCTACAGAGAGGTCATTCTGAGAAATGGCAAAAGACAGCCTTCAAAAATTCAGTGACCAGACAGTTTTAAAAAACACTGGGGTGAAAATGTTAAGAAGTTTTCTTTGCAAAACTTCACAGCCACAGGTTAAAGAGTATTGCAAATCTCTGAAGAGAGGCTATAATAGCCAGCTTCCCCCAAACATATTGTACCAAATGTCTTTTTTTATAGAATCTCTCTGAGGACTAGAGATCCACAGAACACACTTTGGGGAAATTATGGCCCAGCTATTTTTATGGTCCTTTCTAGATCCAATTTCACTGTTTTGCTGGGGCCTACATGGTTGACTCATTGAGACTTTTAACAAACAATGTATTAGAAATGCCCAGAGAAGCAACGGGGATTATGTTTAAAAGACAAACCTTTCTTTTTACCAGAACCTTCTTTTGATGTTTTCTTTGGCACCAAGTAATGATTACCACTAAACTTGTCATTACAAAGAAATTTGTGTACAGTACTGGTATTGATAGAGGTGAATTCCAAATTATCTATTTTAGTTATTTGGTTCCTCCCTTTACGCACACACATTTCAATTGTCTTGATTATTTTTCTAATGTCGGAAAGGACTATATAGAGAAATCAGAGCTGTGATTAAAGATAATAATAATAATAATAAATAGAGTTGGGCTTTTCTATCAAAAAAATTGTAAATTCATGCACATTCAGTAGTCCAGAAAATGTGTTTATTTCTACCAAATGGGTAGGGTGCATATTTCTATTCCTTTTATATTTTATGCACAAGGTGTAATTGAGAAACAGCCAAAGTATATCTTGAAAGACTGAATGACCTCAAGACTTCTTAAAGAGTGAATAACATTTTAGTGCATTATCAGCTAAGAACTGCACTCACCTTTGCTTTAATTCTGTCTCTTCCTCAAATGCTGATCCATTAAGTGTTAAAGGGTAAAAGATAAGTGTGTTTTCCACTTGTTTGAATAGGTTCTTTAATCATCACTGAAAATCCACTGAATGGCTACTCCAAGAATGCTTATGATTGATGCCATTACAGTCTAACTCTATAGATTGAAGTTCAGAGGTGGGACCAGATGAAGTCCATGGACTCCGTTTTGCTGGTAGCATCCTCAGAGGCCCAGCCTGCCCTTGGCTTAACTCCAAGCTTGAGGACCTCCAAAAAATAAATAAAATTCCTAAAATTCTATTTCCTTAAGGGTTTAGGTCATTCTTCTTTTTTAATTTTAATTGTTTGGGGGGGAATATTGGGGAACAGTGTGTTTCTCCAGGGCCCATCAGCTCTAAGTCATTGTCCTTCAATCTAGTTGTGGAAGGCACAGCTCAGCTCCAAGTCCAGTTGCCATTTTCAATCTTTAGTTGCAGGGGGCACAGCCCACCATCCCATGCAGGAATTGAACTGGCAACCTTGTTGTTAAGAGCTCGCGCTCTAACCAACTGAGCCATCCAGCCGCCCCTCTGGAAGCTCAGTGGCAGCTCGTTGTCTTCAATCTAATTGTGGAGGGCGCAGCTTACTGGCCCATGTAGTAACCGAACCAACAACCCTATTGTTCAGAGTTCGCACTCTAACAAACTGAGCCATCCGGCTGCTCCAGGTTAGGTCATTCTTAATCCAAACTAGCATTGCTGCAGGGTTTGTGGACTTAACCAGGCCTAGTGCCACCCACCATATAGTATGGCCACTGTTGACCACAGAATAACCCACACCTGTTCTAGACTATACCCTGTACTGCTGGTCTCAGTGGAGCAAGGCTGCATGCCCTGTTTAGCATCTGTCTTGGTGGTACCCTGCAAATCGAGACTGATCTCACATGCAATTCTTCACAGCCTTCGGTTACTGAGAGTATTTTTTCACACTTAATGTAAATGCTGTCCCTGAGAGCGGATCACCCCAATTCCTTCGGTGGTGTAAGAAGAACAAAAGGGAATTCTCATCAGAGTATGATCAGGAAGGAAAACACTTTCCTCCAGCCCAGAGTTGTAGGCTTGATTTTTGGTGTTTCCTTATGAAAGTGATCCATCCCTCTGAGAGATCAAGCAAATAAAGGTTCACTAAGGCCAATAGTTAGTCCCAGAATAATCTTTTATTTTTGTTCTGTGTGTGTGTGTGTGTCTGTGTGTGTGTGTGTGTTGCTGAATAGTTATAGACATACTAACCTATGCCTTTGCCATTTCAATATTGCTATTTTTCTAGTGAGGCATCTGGCAGGAAACACAACAACAAATTAAAGGTTAGAGGCAACTATTGTAGAAAGATCTTCTTTGAAATGTGTTCCACGAAAATATCACTTCACCCTGGAAGGAATGGTCACCCTAAGTAGCCCACAGATAGCTTTCTTCAATGTTTCTATAAATAGCTAACAATATTATACCCAGTGGAGTAGACTATGTACTACAAATATGGCCGTTAATGTTTATGGTTGTATCTAAGGTTAAGGGAATTTTAAAGGGTGTGATTCCTCTGACGTTTGAAACATATGCTGCAAAGAACCTAGGGACTGTTTCGCCTGTGCATATTTGCAGTGTGCACACTGTACTAGTCATACATAAATTTATGTGTATCCAAACATTATATTTATAGTCCTATCTAAATTTTCTTGCCCCTAAAATGGAAGGATTTGGACTAGAATATAAATATCATTAATTTGAAAGATATTTTTAAATATTAGATATCTTAAAAAAAAAAAAAAAAAAAAAAAGAGGTAGTTTTCTTCAAATTGGATGAATTAACATATTCAAATTCCCAGTGAGCTTTCCCTTCTGCTGAGTTTGCTGTCCATTTCTTCTCTGAAGTAGCATTTGTAAGAAGTGTACTGATTTTCTACATTTCCTTCCCTCAGTATATCCCCAAATATCACCATTCATTTATTAATTCAGTCAGTAAGATATTTAGTCAACAAAAATAGGGTGGGGGTAGAAAGAGGTGTAAGAATTGGTTCTTGCCTACCTAGAACTTGAAATCTAAAAGAGAAAATAGGGCATTTAGGAAAATCCTGAAAGAATACCTTAAATATAATGTACACATGATGAAAGTTTCCCCTCAGGAAAAGTGCTGTCAGAGGTTAGAGGTAAGGCAGATCACCCCCAGATGGAATGAACAACAACAAAAAAAGGCTTCATTAGAGGGAGGATATTTGAACAGAACTTAACAGATGAGTAGGATTCTGAGCGCTTTCAAGTTCAAGTCTCAGGGTCAAGAAGATACCAAGTATCACCTAGGAATCACAAACATTCATGCGGTTTACGTAAAGGAACTTGGTCTAATGTATTTGGAAAGACAGATTTGAGCCAACTTTTGGAGGAACTTGAATGTCTGAAGTCAGGACATTTATTGCTAAGTTAGAAGGAAGCATGGCACATTTATGAGAGGTTATGCTCATGCATGAGGGAGCTGGGCAGAAGGTAGAGGCAGGAATATAGCTCAGAATATGAGATAACTGCAATAATACAAACTGGAGGCAGTTGTGGAAGTTAGAGAAGTCAAAAGATGAGTGGATGCAAGTGACATTCATTTATCCCTTAAATTAACATTTAATGAGCACCTGCTGTATGTTGGTGTTTTCCAAACACCCATCATTTATATACCACCATCATGATTTTTGCTATCTCCACTTTTATTGGTATTATTTTTTTACTTAATACTTTTCTACAAAGACTCATTTTTAATTTAAATATTTTTGTTTGTTTGTTGGTTTGTTTGTTTAAGAATCTTGATGTCATTTCCATTTGCCTTGCCTCCAACAGAAGTTAACTAAAAATAAGAACAAGGAAAACAATTTACTCAGGTAGATGCTGTGCCTGCTGAAGCCTGCTTAAAAGGGAAGAAAGGCAAAAAGACTTGTTGAGAACATATCATCAAGAAACAGGGCCTTTCCAGCAGTGACGACCTCCCCACGAGAATATGCCTCTTGCTAAGGATCTCCTTCATCCCTCTCCAGAAGTGGAGAAGAGGAAACACAAGAAGAAGTGCCTGGTGCAGAGCCCCACAATTCCTACTTCATGGACGTGAAATGCCCAGGATGCTATAAAATCATCACCATCACTACCACCAACTTTAGCCATGCACAAACAGTAGTTTTGTGTTTCGGTTGCTCCACGGTCATCTGTCAGCCTACAGGAGGAAAAGCAAGGCTTACAGAAGGATGCTCCTTCAGAAGGAAGCAGCACTAAAAGCACCCTGAGTCAAGATGAGTGAGAAACCATCCAATAAATACATTTTGGATTTAAAAAAAAAGAAACAGAGATTTTTCTGCCTTGATTAAACTAAATGAATTTAAATAATTAAAATAGAAATAACTTTTTCACTATGCAATTCACTGCCGCCATTCGAGGGTACTTTGCTCTAGACCCACAACTATGCTAGGCGCTGAGAATGCAAAGGTGAACTTCACTTTCTGTTCTCAGAGAGCTCAGCTGAGTAGAAAGATAGGAATTACACGAATGAACACTGCATAGTGCAAGAAGAAAAATCTAGTGTGCTCTGGACATCCTAGGATACTACTGGCCAGTTGAGAGCTTGAGGTGTTCCTCTTAGACTTCTCACTCAGCTCATTATTACTTGGATATTAAATTCTAATTGTAGGGTATAATTTAATTCCCACTCCATGTGTAGGCTGCTTCCCTCTAGTTGCTGAGAACAAGCATAATACCTACCTGTATTTTCTGAGAAAACAAAATGAAGGGGGGAGATATCTTAAGCTGAGCAGAAATCTTAAGATATGGTGGGAAATATCCCATGTAGGCAGAAAAATATTGCCACAAATGAGGATACAGAAGGCTGTTGATCAGGTATCAGATCCTTCTCCACTGTCAGAGCTATAGCCTGTGATGAATCAACCTTTCAGCACAGCCCAAGCTCAGGTGTCTGAGAGCTGGGAGCATGGAGGCCACTGTCCCTTGGCAACCAACTCCTAAGTTCCTTCATGTGATTCAGCTTTTACAGTTTTAGATTATAAAGTTCATTATTGATGAAGAGTAGACTGGGGGCAAAGCAGAAAGTGTGCTGACCCTAAGTATAACTGTGGCTGCCTCATATCGAAAGAAGAGAAAACTAGAAAGAAGGGAGATGAGTGTAGAAATCAGTGGCAGAGTTTCATTGCATATGACAATGTGAAAGGTAAATGGGAGATGATGGAGCAGGGGAGCTGTTGAATTTTGAAGACTGAATAGGAATTATCTAGTCAGTGAAGGGCATTCCCCGAATGGAGGAAGTAAGCACTGTGCAAAATTCATAAACAACACTGAAAGCAAGATGGGTAAGAAAGACTGCACATGGTCTGGGGTTTGAGGGAGCAGTGAGGGAGTAGAGGTGAGGATGGAGGATGTTCACTGCAAGGCCATGAGGGGCTGCACATGCTATGTAAGGGGCTGGATTTTATTTTGAAGGAAATGGAGGCAGTTTTGTGCAGGGAAGACACATGATCAGATCAGATTAGGAATATCATTCTGAAGGAATGTGGAAGATGAAGTAGAGGGAGTAATGGAAGGGGCAGTGGCACGTGGATAAAAATCTTTTTTTATCGTTTGTAAATATATTTTTTTTTTTGCCTGTTTTGCTGTTATCAGTACCCACAAACAAAATAAGGGATAACCAAGGCAGGATTTTGTTCCATCCGACTCCCACAAAGGAGAAAATAGCTTCCTGAAGTCAAATCCTTTTCTCTTCTAACAACTCAATCTAATAGAACACAATCGTGTGTGGTCCCTCCCGCATCCCAAAGGCATAATGTTCCTCTTTTACCGGTCTTGGAAGATCCACTCAGATTGTTTATGGGACACTTAACCGAGCTAGCAAGCTGATGGGGCTTTTTTCCCTACGTTTGTTTTATTCATTTGTTGAGCACTGACTGTGCCTGGCATTGGGCTAGCTGCTGAGCAATCAGGTTCCTTAAGGAGTTCACATTGGATGGAAGGCAGAATAACGTGCAAATAACTACTCTCCAGTGAGGCAAATGCTTAAAAAGTGCTACAATGCTGTTCTTTCCGAAGGGCTGTGAATATCCAGATACAGGAATCAGTAGTGGAGGGAGGAGAGATAGTGAGGTTTCCTGAGCAGAGGATCTGTTGGCTTGGATGAAAAATAAAAATGTCATGTGTTGGTATACACACAAGAGTTGTAAGTAGCCTCAAACTTCCAGCACTTGCAGGAGAGAGAAACTATGTCACCCATAACAGATTCCCTCTTCGTCTCTGTTTCCGGTTCTCTCTTGGGAGGATAGAAGGAGATTTCCCCTGTGTAGTCCTCCATTACTCATGGATCCAGTTTTGCACTATGATTAGTTACCCTTGGATTCCAACACTTTTTGCAGAGTTCTTAATCGTGCTTATAAACGCATGTTTACAGAATTTATTTTTTCATGTTTTTTCACATACATTCAGTGACCCAGAGCAATTCTCAGGGTCTAAAACTAAAAATAAATCTATATCGAAAGCTTAAGTTAAATAATTCTACAGAGATTTCCTCATCTAAAAGTCACAGAATGTTGACCATGTTTAAAACCCATGATATAGCTGTATGGCAAGGACCCTAACAAGAGAACTCTTGCAATTTATAGGGCTGGTGCCACTAAGAGAGCTTCCCCAAAGAGAGAGGGGAAAATGAAAGAGACAAAGAGAGCAATACATTTCTAAGTAGACATAAACAAAGACTGGGATAGTAAAAGAAGACGCCCTGTTCCTAGTTAAAGATGCTAAGTGAAGTTAAAGATGCTAGAATGAAGACAGATTGAAGCAATGGTGAGGACATTTTCTGAAATCTGACCAAGCTGGGCATCTTGTGTAGAGAGTAAGAAGTAGGACCAAAGCATTCCGGTTTTGAATGTCATTTCCTAAGTAAGCATCTAAAAGGTTTCTTCAAGTCTAAAATGAACTACTAATATTTTCCTGCAAGCAGCATCCTTTTAACATTTCCATTCCCATTTGAAGCCACTTCTCATCCGACTTACACACTTAGTTCTTGCGATCACCACCAATTGCTCATGCTCAGATCTGGTCTGCTGGAATTTTAGGCCACCCGTTCACTTGGCTGGGAATTAAAATGTATAATCCTACTTAAATAGAATTTTGTCTTGACACAGATTCAGGTAGAGAAACAATACCCCTCAGGGGTCAGAAGAAAAGCTGTTAGGGGCAGTAGTTACTAAAGAGAGAAATAGTGTAGGCTGGTCATCAGATGCCATAGCAATGAAGCATTTATTGTGCGTTCTCTCCCCCTGCTTTGTCTTTCATTTTATTATAGGCCTTTACTTGCTTACCAGTGTAATGTAGGATGCCTCCCTGAACAATGTCAATTGCCACCCCACTCACTCCACTCCACGCTAGCGTTAGCAAATGATGAGGAAAAAGGGCCATGAAGAAATTGAAATTTTTCAGGTTAAGTGCAGGAAAAAAGGAATTTTTTTTATGGAAAAGTTCATAAATTCTGAATTTCTAAATTTTTTCCTTTTAAATGGCCTATCTAAAAGTATATATAATGTATATATTAAGTATGTGTCTATGCTCTGAAATATGTATGTAATCTCCGTGGTTTCAATTATTGTTAGACAATTTCTAATTCTTGTTAGACAATAATAATAATAGATAAATAATCCTATTTCCATTTGATGTTGGAATGCATCATATTTCTCCCATGTCTTCCTGCCCCCTGCAATTGTGCTTACACAATTTACGCAGCCATATTCTGCAGCCTTAGTGGCATCCCGTCATATGTTGAGTGACAAAGACACTTTGTCATTGATAGTGGTGCACAGTGCAAGATCTAGAATCTGACTTCCTGGGTTGACTCTGTGCCTCATTCCTCTCCTGTGGAAAATGAAGATGATAAGTGTACTTACTTCACAGGGAACCTGTGACAATTAGATGGGATAATATACATAAAGTACATAGATCAGGGTCTTGCACATAGACATATCTATCTGCCTAATGTTTGCTGAAATATACTAATGAACACAAACTTTATTAAACTGCCTCTTTAATGAATAAGCCAAAATTTTTGTAGAATTTTCAGTGCCACTGGGTCAGCAAAGAGTTTATAAAAGACTACTTATGGAAGGCATTTTATATGTTATCACCTGACAAGTTATATGATATAATTATCACTTTTTTGTACATTATATATTGATTTACTGTCTGTCTCCCCACATAAGAATGTACTTTCCATTAAGGCATGGACTTTTTGAGTTGTGCTCACTACTGGAGCCCTGGTCCTCTAGAACTATAACCTGTCACTTTGTAGATGCTCAATAAATATTTGTGGGGGGGGGGGAAGGAATATATGAATGTTAGCTCTTTTGTAGATAGCTGAAAAGTGATTGTCTACATTGGCCTACTTCTATATCTAGGCTAAAAACATTATCCACATATTGCATAATGGTCCATGTGGTGGAGAGAAAGGGGCCTGAGAAGCTGTGGGCTTGGACTTAGCAGAATTCGCAGGGCAACATCTTTAACTTGTACAAAGTTGCTGAGTTATGACAAGATCTCAGGGTCACCTACCTATTGGTACCTGTAGATGCACATTCCCAGGGAGCAGTTTGCTAGTTGGCTTGCTGAATGTTTATTAAATGTTTAAGCTGGATGAGTCTTCCTGTATCAAAAAGAGGCAGTATGATGAAGTATGATAGTACTGTCCTTTTTTTTTCTTTTTTTTTTTTTTTTCTTTTAGCAGCTAAACTTTTCTTCAAAGGAAAGTCCAAAAGCTGTGGAGATCCACTGGTTGCAGGGTGGTCCCTGCCATGCTGCCTCCAGCACCCTCAAGTTTCTTGAAGCTATTTTGGGGCAGGAGGAACATGTGCTTTAAGTTTCACAGACCCAGGTTCAAGTCCCAGCTTAGCTGCTTACTAGTTGTGCTCCTTGGGCAAGTTATTTAACTTCTGTGAACCTATTTCTTTATCTGTGGAAAAGAGAAAGAGAAATCATGCCACGCTTGCAATGGTTACAAAAGAATGTATATTGAGTTCCTAGCACATACTAGGCCTGTAATAAAGCAAAGCTTGTGTTTCACTGGATTCAGAAATACCAGTGAGAAAATTCCACAGCTTATTGAGGACTTTGTAGCATACTACAGAAAACATCTTCCCTCATGAATTCAATTTATTAGCAGAAAGGTTCTAACCAAAAAGGCCCCTGTCTTCAGAGATGTGTATAGAGAGACGCCGACGTGGAGTTTTCTACAACAGTTCTTCAGTCATTGCCACTGTATCTCAAGAGCCCCTAATTGCTGAGAGGCCTGAAGGAGGATGAACGAGCCACAGGACACAGGCAATTCATTAGGCATTGCTCAAAAACTTACCAGCTCGCACACACGAGAGGCACATTATCCCCAGTACAAAGGTAGTCATTTCATTGACAAGTTATCACATTTTTACCTGAAAATATGTTTCCCAAGCAGGAGATGTCCCATTCATGTATTGTTTTGGCTAACATTGGGTGTGTACTGTGTCAGGGACTTTCCCAGGAAATGGTGATGTGAAAATGAGTGACACCCTCATGCCCACTAGAATCTCATAGTCTACTGAGAGAGATATAAATATAAGAAAATAAATTACAGCAAACATAAGCAGTGCCTGGTGGAGGTATGAATAATGTGCTGTGTGAGAATACACTAGACAGTTGGTAACTTTGTCTCTGGGATTCAACAAAGCCTTCACTGAAAAAAGTGGCAGTGGAACTGGGGCTTTGAAGGAAAAGTATGAGTTTGGCCTAGTGGAGGAAAGGAAGATGTGCATTCCAGGAAGAATGGCGGATGTGAGAAACAGAGAGTCTAGTTCAGAAGTTTTCAAACTGTGGTTGCTGGACCAGCATCAACATCACCAGGGAATTTGTTGGAAATGCAAATTCTTGAGAACCAACCCCGAAGCTGAGGACCAGGTCCAGCAACCTGTGTCTTAACCAACCCTCCAGTGGATTCTTATGCACTCTCAGGCTTGAGAAACGTTGTTCCAGTCATTTGACAATATCAAGTGAAAGAAAAAATATATTAACAAAGTATTTATATTTACATAATACAGAGATATGTGGATAAACATAGATTTGCCATCCCCACTCCATCTTTTTTCACAAACAATTGGTTTACAAAATTATATAGATCATGAAAAAGGATAAAATATACATTCAATGGAAAGGTAATGAAAGTAGAATAAAAGTAGAAAACTAATAAAACCATACTATTTTGTCATAAATTTCCTAATAAATTTCATGGTATTCAAAGCACAAATGGAAACATAGTCACCTTACAAGAGTTACAGTACCTGCAAGATTAACTGACCGTTGTAGAACACACAGCCTTGCTAATACTAAGACCTGAGATGGATTTCCTCCATGGCGCCTCATTCAAAAGACACTCTTTGTGAAGACAGATGACATCCAATAGGAAAAAGCATGCAAGCATAAATACCTGTTTCTTACAACTTTCTTCCATAGGCCAGTGACTTAATATCAAAGAGAAGCTGTGTGAAAGGAACCTTAATGAAATCAGGTTTGCAACTCTCAGATGATCTGACTCCCATCTGGATGGTATCATCATAGATGAAAGCAAATGTAAAAAAGCCAAAGGAGAGATGAAATGCTTAGACTTGAACAACATGTAGAACAAGCACTACACATCATCCTAAGAAGCTCATCTCTGAAGAATATGCTGCTCTAGACTCTCAAAGCCTTCTAAATTGAGATGCCTTATATTCCTTAATTTTTGCACCTTGGAGATTTGTTGTTTTCAAAAGGTTTGTCTTGGTACATTACATATGCAACATATACCACACAATTTGATGCTTGATTAGATTCTGACTTATTCTCTGATTATTTCACTTTTATGTGGTTTATTTTCTCAATGAGTTCATGAATTACGTAAAACCTCTCACTTCCATATTTCCTGTAGCACAGGGAATATTTTAAGAGGAAGCTATATTTGTACATCCTCCTGAGGGAGGAATAACAGTTTGCTCAATGAACGGAAGTCAGTATTTGAGAGATCAGAAAGTACAAGGACATTGGAAAGCATGCCATGTGAGGAAGAACAAAGAGTCCAGTATTGCTGGTGTAAAGGGTAGGGTGATGGTAGATAAGGCTGTCTTGTAGATGGGGGCCAAATCAAGTTCTCTGCCTTGGGTCATATTCAAAGGTTTAGATTTTATCATACAATGTGTAGGGAATCTGGGAAGAATTTAAAGCTAAAAAAAAATGGCACGCTCAGATAACAAAAACCACATTACAAATCATACTGTAGTCATTGTGGAAAATACTGCAATGTGTGTGTGTGTGTGTGTGTGTGTGTGTGTGTATGCGCGTGCATGTGTGTGGGTGTTAGAGGTGGTAAGGACAAACTCATTAAGGCAGAGTGGTTAAGAGCATCATGCTGGAGTCAAAATTTACTAGATATATGATCTCAGACAAGTTATTTAATCTTTAATAGTCTGTTTTCTTATCCAGATAATAGTCCCTACCATGTGTTGTTTGAGGACGAAATGAGATAATGCATTTAAAGTGGTCAACATGTGCCTGGTATATAGACACTCAAAAATGTTTGCAATTATTATGATTACTAGAGGCAGAGGGACCATTCCTTTGTTATTCAGTTAATATTCATTGATTACTGTCTTTGTTTTTCCTACCAAGTCCAGATTAGAAATAATGGGTGGAGCCAAGTGCTTGCAATAGTCTAAACAGAAGCAGGAAACCTGTGATGCTCTCCTAATCAGCTTTGGAGCTGAGATTGAACACTAGGAATTTGTCATGGCAGCAGTCCCATCCCGTGATACTCAGCAGCCCCCATGTGAAAGGTCAGAAGGATGATAACCTCTGTCCTTGGTTTTACGTTATCCAGAATGGATGAAACCAAAGGATCACAGAGTAGGGAGCTGAGGATGATAACCAAGAATGTTTGACATGATGTGTTTCCTAGGCTGACAAGGGGAGGAAGTGAGACCTGAGGGGCTGATGGAATTGGAGAAGAGGCAGGAGTTGAGGAAACAGAGAATAGTATAAATTAGCATGAGAGCTATCTGACAACAGCAGAAGTAGGAATAAGGGAACAAAAAAACTTGAGAGAGAGGAAGTTCAGGGTGGGATATTAAGAATCCTTAATTATCTTTACAATACCCAGTGCACGTAAATAATAGTTATTCAATAAATAACTGTTGAATTAAACTCATATGTATTGATTTGACTTCATGTCCAGTACATTTAAAGAATATTTTGACTACTATCTTACAGGCAAATACCCTTACTTCTCAAAACTAAGTCACTTTAATTCAGGGACAATGAATGTCATCATGTTTTCTTCTCTACCACAGCATAAGTGTTTTTAGAAAGTTTAGTGGAGAAAGATTTATTTGTTTATAATTTAAGATTGGATGTAGAAATCTAAAGTGCAATAACAGACTGGTTCTCAAATGGGGAAAGAAAAACAAAAGCTATAAAGGAGTCTAATTGCTAGATAGGTGAACAGTACCAACAGGGCACTTTAAAGATTATGTGAAGATGGAAGCAGAAGAAAGGAGTGGTGTTTGAAGAATTGCAAATCTAATTCCCATCAACAGAGCCATTGCTGGGGCCAGGTAAGGCCGAACTCACCTGTAGAAAAACACTCCACAGGGCATTGAAAATGGCTAACTGCTGAGACTGCCCTTTGCCTCACTCTCCGTGTGCTATCTGACCACCTCTTTCATACATGTAAGCACCAATGATAGTTTTAAAAGAGTGAACGTAAAATTTGAATGAGTGTGCATAGTTTGTTGGAGCAAATAAAATACTTAAACTGGTAAAAGCTATACAAAGACTCCTTAGCCAGTTACGATGGGGCTGCTTCTGAGACTGACTCACATTTGGTCCTTCTGGGACAAAGAGCACTTAGGTGGTCATTCTATTATGCTTGCAATTGCCCCAGCTGGGCAGGAGGGTCCCTTTACTTGGATGGGTATTTTTTTGTGGACCTACCATAGTTCTGCCACAGACATCTACAGGGTCTCAGCTGCTATGGGAAGGGAATTGGGCCTGACCAAACCTAAAACATTATTGGGCAGCTTCTCTCTGTTTCTTTCAATAGAGTTACGTGAAGTCTGGACCTGCTTCTCTCTGCATGTTTGCTTCTCTCTCTCTCTTTACACATACTCATCTGCAGAGTCCTTGTTTCTGCTGCCCCACAGTTTCAAATAGTTCTGGCTTTGTACAACGCCAACACTGGCTATGACCTTGCAGATAAGTACACCAGGGTTCAGTGACTCTAGGAACTTTCCCATTTAAATTTCATGTATCCAGTATCTGATTAACTCAGCTAAGTCTCTGCATGAATGCCCCTGACTTGGGTCTTCAGATACAGTTCAACCAACTCAGAGGATGTGGTGATCACCTTCAATGTTCCTATGAGTAGGGAACAAATTCCCAAAAGCATGTGTCAGCTGAACAGTTACCACAAAAGGAGCTCACTATGGGCACTTAGTAGAGTTGCATAGCAAATTTAGAAAACAACAGCATTTAAAAGAAGAGAATTTATGAGAGGAAACTTTTGATTCAGGTAAAAAAAAAAATCTATATATAGTCTGGCTGTGAAGCAAGTTGTCCAGAAAGTGCCAGAACATGTTCACAAGACTATTCAGCTAGTTATGGGAGATATAGATAAAAATAACTCAGCTTTCGTAAGAGACTGTTTTAACTGTTTATTTTCAAGTTGCATTGTTGTGTTGTCTTGATAGTCATCATGTTTGCCTTTTTCCATCTTCCATCATGGCTGTCTTTATATCCCACCAAACAGTTTTATTCTATCTTCATTCCTATTTCTCCTGTTCTCCTAGATTATTCAATGGCTTGCATGATTTCCTCAACTTTCTCTCTCTCTCTCTCTCTCTCTCTCTCTCTCTCTCTCTCTCTCTCTCTCTCTCTCTCTCTCATAGACATTGATGATTTTGCTCTTCTCTGTGAAAATTCTGCAGACATCTGTTTTACCCCCATAAGCAAGGGTGTGCCCTGCCCAAAGTGCCCCCTGAAGGTATTAGCCATGGCTGGTCAAGGTGACCACATTCTTTTAGCACATGCCCTCCATCTGTAGGCATAACTGAGATAATCAGACCCTCTCCTAGAAATCCGAATGGACACAATTCCTTGAGGAACACATCTGCAAGGTCACATAGAGTCAGGACAGTCACATGTCCACCTGTGTCAATCCAAAATAATATCATGAGGTTTTAAAATGTACTACTCGATTATCACCACACAAAAATCCCCTCTTAAGTCCTATGACATTTTACTCAACCAGCAATAGGTATATACTAATATTAATGACGACTTAACTAACCATTTCTCCAGGAACATCGTCCTCCATCTTTTTATGCTCAGAAACTGAAATGAAATCATGTTTTTTAAAGCTTTGTATTAAGACAAAGGCAATTTTAATTGTGCTACCTACTGTGACCAAATTGGAAAAGGTTTGGGTTGTTGTTGCTTTGTTTTGTTTTTTGTACAATACCATATCTTTCAAAAGGGGAATGCTTCAAAGCCACTTATTTATAGAAGCAGACTGATTGAAGAAGGTATTCACAAACAAAATCTAACTCTAAGTGATTAGGATAGCAATAATTGTTAGTGAAAAGCTAGAATATATTCTGTATATATAAAATGGCTTAGCATTGCATCTTGAGTAATATAACCAGTATATTTCAGACTGTGCTTATTCAAAGGTGCTCTAATAGTATTTGCATGATTTTAAGTATACAACACATGAAAATCTTCAAGTAGGGAAGCTTGAAAAAGTGAAAGAAAATGGCATTTCTGCAGCTCCATATTCAGAAGGTCAGAAAATATCTGCTTTTTGTCAATGTTAATTCACACTCTCCCCCTTGTTAAGTTTTCTGTTCACTTTTACCTTAAAATGGCATGGCTTTGTTTTTCAGTCATATATTAATAAGAACCTTTCCCTTATTTTAAAAAAAAACTAATTTTAAATCATAAGCCTGTGCAGTTACATAGTTCTTCATTCTCAATATTCGTAGAATTGGGATTTATTATTAATAGAGGAAAAATTGCTGATAAAAATCTACATCCATATTATATAGAATTTTATTCTAGCTAGAAAAAGTTCCATGTGTGTTTAAACTGCAGTAGAAACACACATGTGAGGCTTGAAATGAGGGCACGGCCCCAGCTGCCCAGGACATTCTCACCCTTTTATAGGGGCCCTCCTCCCTCTCTTTTGTTCTTCTCTCATGAACTACCCAAGGAATAAATAATTGCTTCTTTTAGATCTTCTTGCTTCTCCTCACCCCTAAAGCTAGTCTCTCTACAGCCAGAGAAACATTTAATATAGGTATGGTTGTGTCACTGCCTGGTTTAAATCACTCTCATAGAGCACCACCACCTGCAAAGTAAGTCTCATTTACTATAATGTTGTAAAGACTATGTAGAGTGTCAGATCCAAACTAAACTTACCGGGAGGATCACTTCATGGATTATATAAATGCCTAACCATGGTGCTGTACATCTGAAACTAATATAAAGTAATATTGAATGTCAACTATAATTATATATATATACATATATACATATATAATTATATATATGCATAAGTATATACAGAGGGTGCCAAAAAATGTATACACATTTTAAGAAAGGAAAAAACTGTATTGAAATTGTAATACTCAATATATACTGATAACAAAAGATGAATATGTTATGTTTGACTTCTGCAATTAAAAGAGATGCTCAAAGTGGTTACCATCAGCATAATTTTAATACACTTTTTTTTTTCTTAAAATATGTATACATTTTTTTGGCACCCTCTATATATATACATAACCAGGGGATGTGAAGTGCAGCATAGAGAATATAATCAATGGTACTGTAATAGCTATGTACGATGTCAGAGGGGTAGTAGACTTGGTGGGGTTATCACTTTGTGAGGGGTATAAATATCTTATCATTGTGTTGTTTTGTACACCTGAAACTAAAAATAATAAAAATTAAATTTAAAAAAATGTTTCCAGGATTTGGCCCTGATTACCTACCTATCTCACTTAAGAATTGGTTCAGGTGATTTGTCAGAAAACAAAATAACAGAGGCATAGACAAAGATAATGGTCTTTTCCCCCCACATAACCAAGATGCAAAGGTACACATCCAGGGAGGAAATGGTCCTCCACTGTGGCCAGGTCCTTTCTCTTGTGCTGCTGTCATCCTCCAACTGTAATCCCACCTCATGTACAAGATCACTGCTCAGCCAGCCCTTAGGTCTGCAGTTCAGCCAGGGAAAGGATAAAAAAGGGTATGCCCTTCACTTCAGACACATTTTCCAGAAATTGCCTATACCATTTCTAATTACATTCCATTCGCCAGAATTAGTCCCCTGTCCACATCTAGGAAGACTTGGAAACGTGGTCATTATTCTGGGACTACATTATAGTCTTCAATAAGGGAATCCTTTCTTTCTCTTAAGTTGACTATTATAACCTGCCATGGCAGGTCGCATGGAGGGAAGCCAAAAAGGACACTTGACCCTGAAAAGATTTCTTCTTCCTGAGGTCTCCCCAAACCAGACACAGTGCTCCCTGTTCTCCTCGGCAGGGTCCCCCTATGTTGTCCTTTCTAAAGCAAGTCATGATTGCCTGGCTGTCAGTCTCACTGAATAAGAGAGTGGAGCCCTTCACATGACTCTTCTGTTTGCATGTAAAGAAAAACCAAGAACAGCAGCTCTAAATAAAGACATGCACAGAAATCAAAATGAAGTAAAGGTTTGCCAGCTTTGCAAGATTATTTTCCCTCTTGTCAGCATCTTCCAATATGTGGTTTGTTTGGTTTTTCCTTGGATCTGATAAATTACCTACCTTTAGAATTCCCTTTCCAGTGCTGGATCATTCTTGCTTTGGTCATCATCTGTACAGCAATGCTTGTGCTCCGGCTGAGGGAACTCTGTAAAATCCAGGTGCATCCCACACTCAAAGCTCATCTCATGGTAGCTGATATAGTCAACAAATTTTCCACGCCCAAAATCAGGACATGTTGTCTGATAGTCAAGTCGAAATTAGGAATTCACCGAAACATAATTTTGAAGTCACGGTGAGGAAGAAAAAATGAGATGATCACCATAGTTATAGAAACCCTGATGAAGTCACGTTGACCCACACCCCTACCCTTGCTCAAAGAAGAAGGCATGAAAGGCAATTTCCCTTTCTATTTTCAGAAATCTTTTATGGCCACTTAAAATCTAATTTAGGGGGTCTAGCAGCTTCCTTATCCAAGAATATCGAAGACAACAAGAATTGTTATTTATCTTTTTTCGTGATTAGGTCATGTCTCTCTAAGCACATCACAAGCCCTTTCGTCCTTAGGGATTTGCAATCTGCATGTGGTTGTCTGCAGCAGCAACACCCGGCCCTGTCCAGGAGGGATACCCAGTCACAGTACAGGCTGGAACAAGTGAGGTATATGGATGCCACTTATAAACATTAATTAAGTGAAGGGAAAACAGTGTGCCGGAAAGGGAGTTTCAGAGCAAGGAAAGAGGAAAATGAAGAATGAGAGAAGGAAGAGCAGGATGTCCACGGTAGATACCACTAGCACTTGTTTAGCCACTGAGGGATTTAAATCATCTACCCCTGCTCACTAAGAAGTCACAGAATGTGTTGCTTTATTTGATGATCACAAATTAATCTATTTCCCTTTTTTAAAATGACAAGATTGTAGAAGAGAGGGTAATTTTGTTTTTTATAGAAAGGGACAAGGAGTCATTTATTTGGCCTTAACCAGAAAGACTGAGCATTTAGAAATGTTTATGATTGTGTGTTGTCATTTCCTCATGACCTTATGTGTCCAAATCATAGAGAAAAAGGATCAAGATCTCAACATCCTTTTACAAATATGAAGTAAAGAAGGAGGAAAGTTAACTTATTTATCCTTAATACAATTTATTACCCTCTAAGAAAATATAAGTGTTTGTTACTCTGCTGAAGATAGCCCACTTAAATTTGAGTAAAAATTACACCATGTATGTTTCATTTACAAAATTCATCACTGGTTACAGTATTTAACTAATTCATCATTAATGGCTTTAAAAAGGCTCTTTGTTTGCTAGCTTATCCTCAGGTAACATCATCTTACATGAAATAGTGTTCACATATTAAAGGCAACTACATACTGAATAGACGGTTCAAATAATCTTGTACATTTTAGAGTAAATATGTATAATTCATGTTTTCAGCTCTTGCCAGTGGCACATTTTATTTAGCAGAGAATATCTACCCAAGACCCAGCTGCTTCAGAAGGAAAGTTTGAAGCATTATTTCATATATTGAGATTCTTTCATGTGTAATCATAAGGCTTACAAGTATTATGGGACTATTATCCCATTGGATTGTTGTTTTTGTTTTTTTATTTTTAAATCTATATTTAAGTGGTAAAAATGTCTTTGACAAGACCTGTTTTATAGAAAGAGTCTCCCTTATGCAGCAGATTTTTCCATATACTCACGAATTAGTTTGTGCCACAGTTTTGCTGGTCAAAAACATGTATTTAACCCTCTTGTAACGGTCCTTGCCACAGCCTCTTCTTGGGATCATAACTTCATAAAAGCAGTTCCAATGTAATTTATGCTAAAATTTCCTTTTCATTAGTCTTTCCTCAGTCGGCAAGATTTGATCCACAGGTATCATGAGTCCTGCTTTCCCTTTTGTCTCTTCAGGTGTCAATTTCTTGCTTTCCTTCAAATAGATTATCCTCTGTCTGTTTGACAACCTTATAGTCAGCAGGCCAGGCACTCTTCAGACTTTAACTTCAAGGCAGGTAGAGCTTTGAAAGGTGGGACATTTTGGGGTGGGTTGTGGAGAGTCAGAAGTTGAAGACTGATGATTGGCAGAAGGAGTATTCACCTGCCTGTCTTCTGCCTCGCTCTGAAAACTACTGGTCCCTGGAATGCCTGTGAGATGGTCCCTTCCTTTCTTCTCTGGCTCTCGCCCTTCCCTTGTTACACAGTCATATTGCCACTCAATAGATATGACTTGAATCACAGTACAGACTACTTTGGGGGATTTTGCATTCATGTATTAGTTTATTGAATAAATATTTTACTGAGATCCCCCATCAGAAAAGCACTTTTCTGGGCATGGAATGTGTAAAACGTAGTCCCTACCTCAAACAGCTAATAATTTAGTAAACCAAGCAATTTTGAAAGAGTCTGGTAATTAAAACCTCCCATCAGTTTTCCTGGGAGATTAATCCAGAAACTGAGAGACTAGAAGAAAGAAAGTAGCTTCTTAAACATGGGTAGAGATTTTCAACATTATCAGAACTCCCACGTATAGTACCTCCCATGGAATAGACAAGAGCTGACCTCTCAAAAGTCCATGGTTCTCTTCATTAGGCCATGTGTGTATTTTATTTTGTTGCTGTTGTTGTTCTTTACAATTAAACCATTTATCTCTCCCTCTCTGAATATGTGAAATGACATTTGTGATAATTTAGAAAGTCACACTGGCTTTTCAGTACTCTTTTTTTTTTTGAGATATAATTGACATATTCCATTATATTAGTTTCAAGTTATGACACACTAATTCAATATTTGTATATACAGTTGATCCTTAAACAATGCATGGGGCATCAGGAGTGCCAACTCCATGTAATTGAAAATATATGTATAACTTTTAACTCCCTCAAAACTTAACCACAGTCAGCCCTTCACATCCACAGATTTAACCAATAGTGGCTTTAAAACAGTATTTTTAATTCACTGTTGGGCATCCAAGATTGGGAAACTGCAGTTGGGACTGCGAAAATACTATTTTTGATCCATGATTGGTTGACTCCATGATGCAAAACCCACAAACGCAAAACCCATGGATACAAAGGGCCAACTGTATTTATTGAAAAATATCTGTCTATAAGTGTACCTATGCAGTTCAAACCCATGTTGTTAAAGGGTCAACTGTATTGTGAAATGATCACCATGATAATTCTAGTTAACATCCATCACCACACAGTTATAAATTTATTTTTCTTGTGATAAAACTTTTACAATCTACTCTGAGGAAAACTCTTCATATGGCAATTTTTGTATTGCGGAAAGCTTTAAAAATTATTAGGCTGTCAATAGGAACTTGGTCAGCTACTGAGAACACACTGTTAGAGTAGGAAAATACTCTGCCCAGTGGAGCTGCAGCCTCTGTTACTAAAGCCCGGGAAAGACCTGTGCTCAGAATGAACAGAGTTCCCACAGGTGGATGGATCTGCAGGAGTCGCTTCTCTCCCAGGCTGAGCTGACCCTCAGACCCAGGTGTTTCATGTCCTCAGGAACATTCAAGGGCCTTTCCTTTGGCCATCTTGCTATTGCTTGTGAACATTTAACCAGAAACCTTTAAACCAGGAAGAGCAGATGCCATGATATTGAAACTAGCCAACTCAAGCTTACTTGTTCTACAATTGCTCTGTTTGTTAACCCTCTGATGACAGAAATACAGGGACAGATTTTCTCTACAACTCTGATTTATTTGCCATATTGTTATTTTTTTTTCAACTATAATTACTACGGGTGAATTGCTTATGTGCTGTAATTGTTACCACAATTAGAAAATTCTAATTTTCCCATTAGAATTCTAATGGGAAAGCATGTGATAGAAGATAGAAAGATACCTTCTCAAGTTACAAGGTGCCAGTAGCCTCTTTCATTTATGTTTTTTTGTTGTTGTTTTTTTCCACTCACATTTGTAGAGTGCTTACTATGTGTCTATGTGGCTGGCCTGGTTTTAGGGATGTGGGTGTAATTGACTAAAAGGTAGGCTGGCCTGCCAGGAACTAAAGATACCCTGGAAGGTCCAGAGCTTAGAGCATACATGCTGTGGAAGCACAGAGGGGTACTAGATTTCTCTGCAAAGGAGTATCAGCAAAGCCATCCCAAAGAAACTGAGCCCTTCTAGTGTGCTAACTTTACTATTAACATACAGTTAAGAATAAAACCAGAGAAGCAAAGGAAAGAAAGACAGTTGTTGGAATCATGGATGGAGGGGTGGGTCTCTTTCAAATAATATATAAACACTTTAACATTTTTATAGTTTATTTTTCTGGGTTTGCTGGCTATCACCCCTACCGTCTCCCCATATCTGATTGGAGTGGGCTTTTCCACCCTACAGAGGTGATAGGGTTTTTCCAGCAATGCATTAAAGCTGCTTTTAGAAACAATGATGAGTTCTGCCAGAAAACAAACACAGTAGCAGACAGCACAGCAAACGAGAGCACTATCTATTTACTGAGGGACATGTTAACCATTTCCCCCCTCTTCTTCATTCCCTCAGGTCTTTGCGGGAGACAGGTCTGGAACCTAACCACCGGGTGTCCATGAACCCCGAGGTTGCACCCCCTCAGCAATGAAAGGGTTATCAGGCAGCCGCAGCCATCACCACGGAGTCACCTGTGATTCCGCCTGTGACTCGCTGTCGCACCACTCGGACCGCAAGCCATATCTGCTGAGCCCGGTGGAGCATCACCCGGCCGACCACCCTTATTACACTCAGCGCAACTCCTTCCAGGCCGAGTGCGTGGGCCCCTTCAGTGACCCGCTGGCCAGCAGTACCTTCCCGCGCAGGCACTACAATTCTCAGCAAGAGCTGAAGGACGAGTGTGCCCTGGGGCCCCGCACCCTGGCCACCAAGGCCAATCGCCTCCCCCCCAACCTCTTGGACCAGTTTGAGAGGCAGCTGCCACTCAACCGGGATGGCTACCACACACTGCAGTACAAGCGGACAGCCGTGGAGCACCGCAGCGACAGTCCTGGCCGCATCCGCCATCTGGTCCACTCGGTCCAGAAGCTCTTCACCAAGTCGCACTCTCTGGAGGGGCCATCCAAGGGCAGCGTCAACGGGGGCAAAGCCAGCCCAGATGAGACGCAGACGGTGAGGTATGGCAAGCGCAGCAAGAGCAAGGAGCGGCGTGCTGAGCCCAAGGCCCGGCCCAACACCTCCCCCGGCTGGTGGAGCTCCGACGACAACCTGGATGGCGACGTGTGCATCTACCACACCCCCTCGGGCGTGATGACCATGGGCAGGTGCCCGGACCGCTCGGCCTCGCAGTACTTCATGGAGACCTACAACACCATCAGCGAGCAGGCGGTCAAGGCCTCCCGGAGTAACAACGACGTCAAGTGCTCCACTTGTGCCAACCTGCCGGTCACCCTGGACGCACCGCTCCTGAAGAAAAGCGCCTGGTCCTCCACTCTGACGGTGAGCCGAGCCCGGGAGGTTTACCAGAAAGCCTCGGTTAACATGGACCAGGCCTTGGTGAAGTCAGAGTCGTGTCAACAAGAACGATCCTGCCAGTACCTCCAGGTACCATTTCTGTCTGGGGATGGATGTTTACACATTGTACCTGCTAAGTGTGTGGTGTCTTCTCCTGCTTCTAGTCGTGGCTTTACTGTGAATTGTCTATGTGCTGCTGAGCAAATTTTTTAACATTTCTGTGACTAAGTGCTCTTATCAGGAAACAAACTTCATCTAGTCATCCGGAGATACTAGATTTGAAAGTGCTTTGAAAAGCATGCCTATGTAAAGGCAAGGAGTTATTCTTTTTGTCTGAGGGATCATGGGATCGAGGGGAGAGGAAAGGGGAGTCTACACAGAATTTTAAAAGAACCCCGCCTTTTTACAAAAATCAACAATGACCTTTGGAATTTTGGAAAGCGTTTAATTAGATCTATCCAGAGTTGTTTTTGTTTTCAGTTGTAAAATTCTGCCTCAAGTTATTAGTTTGGGAAAATTGATCTACATCTTCACCGTTGCAAGTGCCACACCAACATTAACCACACTCCCACCAGAGCCCCCAACTCCCCAGGGCACAGGGAATCAGGATAATGTCCTTAGCCCTGAGAAGGTAGAGATCAAGCCAGTTTGGGGACCTGACAAGCACAGGTGCAGAGACCCAGTACAACAGAGAAGAGGAAGAAAAGAAGGGGGAAGCTTCCACAGAATAAAATGCAATGTGTCAGTGTATAAATCCCACACACATACAGACCCAAGGAAAGCCACTCCTTTCCTACTACAGCCTCCTCACGTTTTCCCTACTGCTCTCTAATTCACTTAAACTAGATTTCATCTGAATAAACATATCAGGGTCTTCCCTACCTCCTTCCTTTAGTATTTTCATTTTTACCAAGACACAATCCTCCATAAGAATGACCCTCATACGTATACTTCTTTTCCACAGTGTCTTTTTTCCTGTTTTTTTTTTTTCCCCTGCTATTCCCACCTTTTTAAAAAAGTTTTTACTGTACTATAAAAGCATGACATAATCATTTTTCACTCTCATCTTAAGAAGAAATGCTAGGGGGAAAAAATCTTCCCCTGAAAAGTTTATCTTTTTGCTGTTTTTGAATTCCTCCTGACAAACCTCGCTCTTTGGACATGCCTCCACCAAGCCTTAAGAATATTCTAGGCTGGCTGACAATGGGCATGGACGGGGCCAAAGCTGATCTTCAAGAGTTCAGAGAGGCCACCGATGCATGGATAGTTTTCACAAACAACACACAGTTAACATGGTCAATATTTCCCACTGAAAGTAGTATTGCCCAATTTACCAAAGGTTGCTACTTGTATTCATTAAGCCATCAAAACTATTAACAGAATTCTGGAGCTAAAAGGATCATCTAATCCAAACTCTTCATTTAGCATATAAAAAACTAGACTCAAAGAAAGGTAAAGGCTTAGTGGGTTACACTGTTAGTATGTGGCAGAGGTAGGACTAGAACCCAAGTCTCTTAATTTATAGAAATGACCATTATAAGGGATACAACTGAAAATTTTAGAAAATCCTTAAGCACATAAATCTCATCCACCACTGAGAATAAAGTTTTTTAATAAGAATATCTGTCATGAAGAAAGAATGGGAGACGAGCTAGGAGCCCTAGAATAGTATATTTTGTCAATAAAGATTCTGTGACTATTGGCAATAATAGAACAAATTTTAAAAAAAGCAAGCCTAGACTTCAATAAGTAGTGATGAGATGAGATAAGAAATATCAGATTAAAGAAGAATATGTTATGTGGATCTGGGCCCAACCTTTGTTGGTAACAAAATGCTTTCATTATGCTTGCATAATTGCCTACATTCTTCCTATCTTAAATTCATTTCTATTTCCTTTGTATACCTTTCTAAAATAAAAAGCTCAAGTAGTGATGAAAAGTAGAAAAATAAGGAAAGAAAGAAAGAAACTGGTATTAACTGAAAATCCACGATGTACCAGGTAATGTAGCGAACATTTTCACATTTGTTTTTTCAGTTAATCCTCATAACCATCCTGAGAGTGAAATATAATAATACTCTATTTTTACAAAAAAGGAAACCGAAGCTTAGAAATATTAAGTGATTTAAAGCCATGTGACCAGTAAATTGTAGAAAATATTAAGTGACTTAAAGCCATGTGGCCAGTAAATTGTAGAATTGAGATGTAGACTTAGATCTATTTGATGCAAAATAGCTCTTTCCCATACACCCCAGCACAACCCTCGAATCAAGGGCATGTAAATGGTTAGCAAGGAGAAAAAAAAAATCTTTCAAGTAAACTTATTATTATTAAAGTTCTTCAGTAAAATGAAAATGAAAGCTGAAGATTTAAGCATGGGATTTAGTATAGTAGCATTATTAGATCTTATAAAGATTTGGAAATTCTATTTTCAAATTATTTATCTTATTTTAAGCCGGTCTTTTAAATAAAGTATTTGAGACTTACAGAAAGGTATAAAGAAAAAAAATTATACATCACACAACTAGAGAAATAAAACATTAAATACAATGGATCATACATGTACCTTCCTGAGTCCCATTCTCTTCCCTTCCTCCTCAGGGTAATGGCTAATCTGACTTTAATACCCAAAGCACCTTTGTCTGTAATACTGAAATTATGAAAGATTTAAAAAATTTAATACTTTCTATCCTACATTGGGCAATCATTAACCCGAAACCAAGCTAATTCAAACCTTTAAATATAAACTAAGCTCAAAGTTATACCTTCTTTAACAAATGTTGGTATTTTTTGACCTCCTGTTTTGTGCAATCCTTTCAAGCTGAAAAGCTATTCTATATTTCGATGAGAGGAGATAGTATGATAGTGAATAAACTAAATATAAAACAGTGTGTTCTTCCCAACCAGTGTGCTGAGGTTAAAGAGTTACTTTAAAGAAAGGGGAGAAGGAACTGGACATTCACAAAGGGTGGCAGAAGAGTGGGAGACTCCTGAGAACTGAGTTTTCTCCAGCTCTGTTCTTGCCTTATAGGAAAGGGAGAATCTGCCATCTTGTGGAAGCGCCTCTCAGAAAGATAGGTGTAGCCAGCCCCTGCCAGCTCCCATGGAATAATTTCATTTATAAGCTCATTCTTAGAAGCAAATTTGGGGAAATCGAGAGAGAGGGGTTTGTTTTGCAGTTGTATTGCTTTAATTACTGACTAATATTGAAATTGGATTTACATATGTGTTCAACTTCAACATCACAGGGTTTAGCAGACAAAGCATTAAACTTTAAATAAGAGAGTGTGTATTTTAGTCTCTATTTGCCACTAACTAGTTAGTGACACTTCACTAGTGATATGACTTGGAACCATTGTTTCAGCTCTCTGGGTCTCCTTCTTCTATAAAATGAGACACTTGATCTAAAGGCCTCTGATCTCAGTCCGCATCATTAAACTCCAAGTTACATACGTAGAATACTGATTAAAGCAATTTTCAAGAGCCTGTTACTCTCACTTAATAAATGCCTACCAAAAGTGAATGTTCTTCCAACGTTATCTAATTTGCTTTTTAAAAGTCTAGGAGGTATTTTATAGTCGAAGATGCTGAGATTTAGTAAATTAGGTTAAGTAACTTGCCCAAGTTAGTACATGGCCACAGTTAGTACATGGCCACATGTTGGATCAAAACTGCTTTGTCTGCCTGCAAAGCCTGGATTCTTGCCATTTACTATGCCCAATCCCTACCCCTCCCAAATACAGAACAAAGGGAGGAAGCGGCATATAGCAAATACCTATTATGTGCCAGAAACCATACAGTGTCTCATTTAGTATTCAAAATGACTTTGTAAAGTATTACTATTTACTCCAGCTTACAGATGACAAAACCGAAGCTCAAAAGATTAAACTGTTTGCCCTGGAATGCATAAGTAGTAAGTGGAAAAGCTGAGACTCGATCCCAGATTGGTCTGGGTACCCAGTGTGCTTCAGAAATAGAAATAAATGTGTGGATTTTTCTTTTCATTTTATTACTTGTTTTATTCTGTAGCAAATGTGTGTGTTTATTTGACCTCATATACAGAGGGTGTCCAAAAAAATGTATACACATTTTTAAAAAACAAAACTGTATTAAAATTGTAATACTCGATATATACCGATAGCAAAAGATGAATAAAAGTCACATTTGACTTCTGCAATTACAAGAGGTGCTCAAAGTGGTTACCATTGACCGAAGTGCCCACTTCTATGCATTTTTTGGCACCCCTGGTACATGCATACAGTTAAGAATGCATGTATATGAAATGTGACCCATCTTAGACAAGCAATGGAACGATAGGTTCCTGACTTAATTCAGGACTGAACAAAGGATAAATTAGTAGTCACCAACAATATAATCTAAATACTAGCAAAGTTCTGACTCTCCCTTTGTAGAATTATCACTTGGCATTAATTTAATGTAGACCATTGCCATATTATATAGAAAATGAGAGGTCTGTAGGTATTTGGCCTCTGTCTGACATTGATTTAGAAATAAAGTACTGTAGCTTGAAATCATGGCAAGTTTCAGTTAACACAGTCAATTAGTGATATGTGCTCACTCACAAGCTGTTTGTAGTTAATAAAAAAAAGACTCCTCTTTTCCCCCCAATATTGTTATTTTTAAATGTCAAGAATCAGATGTCTGCTGTGTAGAACTATTGTACTGCTGCCAGTGACGGTCTGTATCAGGGTTTGGAGCAAGGACATGGATTTGAAGACATTAAAACTGTTTAATTCTCAGCTGAGATGTGGTTGGCTTTTATACATTTGGAATAAAGCATTTATGGCACATCTCAGGGTAAGTGTTAATAGTTAAGTACATAAAATAGGAATGGGATCAAAGAAGTAAAAGGAGTTTTTGTTGTGGTTTTGTTTTTGCTTTAAAAAGCCAGATTTTTGTTTCTGTATATGCCTCTTTATGTAAACGTTATGTGTTGAGTGACTGGCATATAAAGCTATTCAGAAGAGCAAGATTTTAGACTTCCAACTGTTAACCTAAAAAACAAAATCCCTTCAAATCATGTATTTTGCATTCATTCAGCAGCAGAAACAGGGAAAGGGAAACAAAACGCTCTCCGGTAGAATTAGAGAGAGAGAGCAAGAGAGAGAGCAATACAGACCTGAGAAAGAAAGCACTCAGAGATGAAATTTTAGGAGAGCAAAATGATCGACCTGTTCAAAGCTGAGTGGGTTTCTTCAGTTTGTGTACAAGTTTCAAGAAATGGAAGGACTGACCAGGTTTGGGTACAACTCTTTTATTACTTTGTATTTGACGATAGTATGTTGTTGGGTTGGGTGGTTTTTTTTGGTGGAGGGAAGATGGTTTTGTTATTTTATTCTCTAAATAATGGCTAGTCAAATTGAAAGAGCTAACAAACGAATGTGGATACAGATGGTAAGAAAACAGGTTGAGACATCGGATACCTACAAATCTGTGTCCCCACAAGGGCTTAATAATAGCTTTAATTGACACAGCTGATCTAAGGTGCTAGGTGCTATCAGAGGACATTATGTGGCTAGTTATTGAAATATGATCAGTTGTTTTCCATGACAAGAAAGCTGAATGTTTACATTCCTTTGCAAAATTAAAATTTCTGGATGGTTGGTGGGTTTGTTTTGGACTATTGGTTAAATGAGACTCCACAAAAGACCACTGAAGAATCATTCATAATAAGCATAAACCCAGGAATTTTTTTCAATGCAGGTACAACTATTTTTTTAAATTTTGCTCAAGATTATTTCAGTCTTTGCCCAGTGGGGGTTTTCTTTCCCTGACTGAGGTTTTCCTTCCTCTTGTTGAACAATTTAAATTATACTGAATCGGTTAAACTACTTTATGGGAAATGTGTGACAGTGCCGAGCAATTCTGCTAGTGACTTTGGTTACTGCAGTGTTTCCTTGCTGCCTTTTTAAAAAACCCCATCAACCACATTAATTTATTATTTTCTTTATTTTTAACTTAAATTGCCTTAGTAATCCAGCAAGGAGTGACAAGATTCTTGACTGTATTTCCTGGTTGGCTTACACAATCTTCTCCCTATATTTCACGGATCTTAGTAGAGATGTCCCTCTTCATTCATAGGAAAATGAGGTTACTCCAGCTTGATGCTAACTTTGAATGTAGAATCAGTGATCAGAAACAGAATCCTAGTAATTGTCTCCCAGGTTCATTCTCACTATTGCCTATATCCAAGTAATGGGGGTGGTAGAGAAGACAATTGGCAAAACACTATGAGAAAGCAGGGTTCAGGAAAGACTCTGGTAGTAAAAAGAAGATCAAAAAGAGATAGGAGGGGGGAAAAGAAATAGGAAATCCTTCCTGGGAGTTGTTAAAGAAACTTTATTATTCTTGGTCCACAATTTCATTATTCTAAAGACTATTTCAGCAACACCAAAAGTGCTTGGTTAGCCATAAAGATTTCATAACACATGCTTTCAGATCCCACAGAGTCCAATCTACTAATGGAAGGTATAGCTAGCACTGGTTAGCACAGAGTAAAAGAGAAAAAGTAGCCATAGATCTCTCAGTGGCTAGTACACTTTATTTGCTCTTTCCCAATTCTCCTTAGAGGACAGTTTGCATGTTGAAAATTATATAGTAATTCAAGGTAATCATTTACCATTTTGTAGAGAAAGAGTCATCCATAATCTCTGATCCATTTGAGAACGTGGCTTTGCATGACTACACAAACAGTGATTTGTGAATGGTAGAACTCTGGTCTTTTGTTTGAGGTTTTACAGGAGCCACTAAAAAAAGAAATATGTGCAGTATTGCAGAGCTGGCTTTGATCCAGTGATTAGATTAGGTTTTTCACCATTTTGATTGTAGGTTCAATGGTAACAACCTCTCTTAGATTTTTGTGCTCACTGATTTGGAGTTGAATGGTGGGGAAATTCCATCTTTAAAGATCTAAACAGTTAAAATTAGAAACGTCATGTAGTTCAAACTATAGTAACTCTTAACAGTCAGATTATTTTGTGTCCTTTGCCAATGAAGCTTTGTTAAAAAAAAAAAAAAAAAAAAAAAAAAAAAAAAGAAGAAGAAGAAGAAGAAACAAAATTGGCCCTTTCAGGTAAATCCAGGTTACTATCAATGAGATCGATGAAGAGTTATATGATCTCACTATTATTTGTATTTCTCATCTGAAATTTTGAACCTATAAATTTTCTCATTGGATAAAAATAACATGCATGTGTGACTTCACATGTAGGGCTCATTTATTTGCTTCTTAAGACCACCTTCCCTTATTCTCCACAAGCAGGCTTCCGTCTTTGGTAACTGCCAGTTGAAGCACATCATGGCACAGGGAAAATTTTTTCACTTTATTTTTATAAATGTATATTTAAGTGTTTTTATAAATTCTTAGATTGAAACCACAGTTGGAGGGGGGTACTTTATTTTTTTAATTTTCTTAAATAAATGAATCATTTATTCGCCTTCAACCCAGTCCTCTCTGTTTGTAGCTAAAAGATAAAGATATAAAGAATGAATGGTAAAAAGTGTAACAGATTCTCACTCCATGAACCTGATTTTTTTATTCTATTGTGAAAAAAATTTAAATCTCCAACTTGCTGTTTCCAAAAAGAAGGTGCAATATCATACATCATCAATTAGCAATATTAGCATAAAAATATATTTTTTAAAATGAATGGATTACTGTTACACAATTAACAGAGTCGAAGAAGAGAATATAGTGTAAGAGAGGCATATTGTCTAGCTCATTCTGTTACTTTTCACCAGTTTCTTATTTCTTTTTTTTTTTTTCCCAATTCTTTTACTTCTTGGAGAATATCCAACAAAGAACAATGACCAACCTCTTCTGATTCTACGGTCTTTTAAGTGTAAGAATATGTAGGACTATCTTTTAAAACTAGGATTTATTTCCTCATTTGCTAATGTTTAACAATATGCCCTGACTTTTTTTCATTTCTAAAAGAAGTTTCGAAATACATTTGCAAAATGAGTTTCCTACATACATAGATCTTTTCTTTCACTATTAGATCACTGTTCTCTATCAATTGGAGTTTCTACTCATTATTTTCACAGAATTAGGAAACTTCCTACCAAATTTAGGTTTGTGATATCACAGAACTGTCTATGAAGCAGAATGATGTGGAGTGTAGAGTTACTGTATTGTATGCATGTGTACAGGTCCATATATTCACGTTATATCTGTATGGGCATTCCTGCACCATACTTGTAAATATGCAAAAAGAGAAAAGAAATGATCTGAAAGTTAGATTTGAAGCATATCTGTGGCTTAAAAGGTTCACAAGAGATGAAGACAGTTGTTAACTAAATAAATACCTGCAATCTGTAATTCTGTTATTACAAATGGCCGTGTAGTATTTTTAACTATTAAAAGGGAAAAAAAAGAGTGTGTTTCCCCTATTATGCTTGTCAGTCCTTCCTGTATCCCAATGGTTTCATTATGAGTGATCCACGTACTAAAGGAGAACAAATGGAGATGCGACCTTTAAGTACATGTTTGGTTATGTGATCTTTAGGCACAGCAGCAGAGCCCTGACACTGGATTTTGAAAATGACTTCATTCTTTCGGTAGTCAGTTCTCCTCACCTCTCACTTCACTTTCCTAGGATAAAAATTTTTAACATAGCTATAGCCGTATTGTCCAAATGTGACATGTGGGAGAGAATATGTTAGACAATAGGACCAAATATATTAAATCAGGGCAACTCTAGAAAATCTGAAAGGAGATGACAAAGGCTACAGGCTGATCTCTTAGTCATCGCTTTCAAAAATAAACAGAAAGAAGATCTAGCTCTAAAATTGGAAATGCTATATGAAGCATTACATTTAGTGGCATCCATATGGGTAAAAATTATCATAATAATACCACATTTGTCTGCATTTATAGAATGATATATGTGTGTGCTGTCTTGCTCTATCACTGACTATTAGGGCAATGGTTCTCTAACTTTGTGTGCGTTAGAATTAGCTTGAGAGTATCTATAAAATGAGCATTTCTGGCTTCAACCCAAGAGATTCTGAGTCTAGATCTGGGGTTATTCCGATACTGAGATCAATCCAAAAACCATACTTGAGCCCAATTCCAGGGAACTATCAGACTAAATTTATCAATTAACTGAAGGGGGCAGTAAAGTCTAACAGATGAAAACCAGCTTTAGTTGCTCTATGAGCTTTAATATTGCTGCTAACTTCCCACATGACTTTGAGCTCCCTCTACTTAGAACTTCCATTTCTATATGGGCCTAATAATACGACCCTTGTGTTTGTTCCAGTCTTAGAAAAAAAAAGACTAATTTCAAATTTGGGAAATAGGTGAAAAATATAGCATGAAATGTTTTGAGTTTACAAATCCTTACAAATCCTTAGAGGTTAACATGCTTCACTGCTTCTTGTGTTTCATGTACCATACCACTTTTTCTTTTATATTTTGCTTGATTTAATTTTTATTAAACCACAATTAGGATGAACATGTCTGATTTCGTGGTAAAGGAAAGCCCTCCCCCACTGTCAGATGACAATAGATCTTCATCAGAGTGGAATTTTAAGGCTTCTTTGTCGTATGTGCCAACTAAACACATAAAGCTTTTGTTAATATCTGAAGGTGAAACAATCACAAAAGATCAACTTGTTTGTTTGTTTAACTGGAAGAGTGTTATTTTTTAATTAAATTTATTGGGGTGACAACGGTTAGTAAAATTACACAGGTTTCAAATGTACAATTCTATAATATATCATCTATATATCACATTGTGTGCTCACCACCCAGAGTCAGTTCTCCTTCCATCACCATATAGTTGAGGGTCAGTCTTTTGATAGCTCAGCATCAGTGGGTCAGGTTTTCCCATGCCTCGATATTTACCGATGGAACACAATTCTTCTGGCCTCCTTAAGCTTCATTATGCTCAGATAAAACCTCCTTTTGTTTCCATACCTTAAGTTCGGTCAAGGCACTGCTGCCTAGTTGCAATCAGTTTTGATGAGTCAACAGGACAAGTTCAACAGCAACAGTTATGGGGCTTGTCTACAAGGTGACTATCTATTCTTAATCGCTTCCTTTATTGGCTTATCCAGGTTCTCCGAGGAGTGTTTCCACCATGGCAACTTCCGTAGGTGGGAGTTCTTCCGCCATTGCTGGTATATGACAATAGGCCCTTGTCCATCACTCTTCTTCACTCTTGCCCAGTCTCTAGTTAATCCTTTCCATTCTCTGAAGCCAGGTACATTGTACTTATAAGGCTGTGGAAATTCAAACAAAGCAAGTGAACATTGAAGCCAGTTCTCTCTCAGGACCTCTTTCTCCATAAAACCACAGGTAGCTCAGACTTTTTCCTTACCTGCTTCCCCATTGCCATCAAAACAATAAAAACAAAACCCATCAGAATTCATGGGAAGAATGGACTACAATTTAATAAAATTATGGTTCTTAATTATGGAAACTTGAGCAAATGGTATACCATTTTTAGTTATAAAAGTGGAAATGAGTGAAGATAAAGATCCTCCTGTGAGGACAGGAGGACTTCTTTTAGGTCACCCATGGGCTGCAGCCCTCACTTACCGTAGAAGGCCCCCTGCTAGCCCAGGTTGTGCTATGGGCATCAGTCTGACTGGTGGCCCCTCCAGCAGTAAACAAGTACAGAGAAAGGTGCTCCCATAAGACTTTTCCTTTAAAGTCCCTTAAAGGATCCTAACTACTTGTAACCCTCAGAGTATTTATCTTTTTTTTTTCTTAACTAGTTGAAGTTTAGCTGGCTTTTCTGTAACTCAGAGGGTGTCAGTGAAAGTACTGTCATTTGTTTGCAAATGAACACTGAACTTTCTAAAAATGACTCCCATGTAAAAATCTTTCTTCCATAACACTCCTCCAGCCTTCTAGTTGATTTTAGATAGCTTCCTGTTCTCCCACCTCTTGGAAGTATTCCATGGCACGCTGAGCAGACACTTTTAGTCAAGAACGCCTATAAATAGCTGCTTTTCCTGCTTGCTGCTTTTGCTCTAAGTCTTTCACAAAGGAGGTGAAACAAATCCACCAGAAACAAGAACTCTCCGTGAGGGATGTATGGTGAGGCTTATGAAAAATCAGATCCATAGGCCGAAAATTGTCGTTTAGGTAGCTTTGCTATATTTGACTTGTGCAATCATGGCACAAAAAAAGAAGCATTTTATTTCATGCCCGATGATCCCATGAATGGAACAGTCAGTCAAAAATGTCTCAGATGAGCTTTCATAGCTCTTTAAAAATACATATTTTGACTTTCATGCTGTTTTAAAAAAAAAAAAAAAAAAACCCAAAGCCAACTGTTATCTAGATGACCAATTCCTATAGCTATTCCATAATAGGAAATTTGAAACTGTTTTTCCTCGAAACTGTCTCCTTCCAGACAGTTTTTATTGTCCGGCCTGCCTTTTCTTTGTTTCCTATGCCCCATCCATCATCACTACCACCAAATCTCCCAGATTGGTATTAGGGAACTCCCTAGAAGACTGTATACATGTTAAGCAAGACCTGAATATCACCCTTCACTGATCTTACAGAAATAAACCTTAGAAATCAGACATATCTTTTCCTTCAGACCTAGAGTAGTCATTTAACAAAACATAGAGGTGGCTGCCTATATGTAATGCATAAAAATAGTGCTGTTAGGGACAATAAGTAGTGTTTACATTAAATTTCTATAATAAATAACCATACAGAATGGTCAGATTTTTGAAATCCATCAGGATAAAAGGTGCTATATCAGTTTTGAACTTGGAAGTCAATGTACTCTTTATTATCCTGCTTCTCAGCTTATTTTACATATTTCCTAATGTATCTCATTGCAGGTAATTCCATGTTCTAGCAAGCCCTTATTAAATGCGCTCCCATCTTAGTTTAAGCCCGGATGAAGTTAATTTAAAGTAATGGATACAGTCTTAACATGTTCCACAGCCTTCACTTTCTCTTGGTTCAATATTTTATAAAACACTCCCATATATAACAATGAAATGTTAATTATTCACTTAACAGGGACTTAATAAATGACCAAGAAATGAAAAAATTCACTAAAGTTAAACCATGCCAATTTAAGCTCATTTATGTTTTATTAGATTAATGAATGAATAGAATGTAACAATGTATTTTTTAGCTTCAACCAGTGAGTAATGCATCAAACTATCCCTTTGCATCCTCTAGACCATGAGTGTAGAATGAAAAATTTTGTTAGACGGTTTAATTGAACTGCCATTCTCAACAAGTCTTTCATTCAACCAAGATCTATTTAGCACCTGTTTGATCCAGACTGAACTCCAGTAGAGGTGACTAGGTAAGAGTGAGAAAAGGCTAATGGAACAGAACAGATGGGGTAGCCGACAACCCGACTGGTGAGAATAAGTAAATGAAGGACAGGATTGAGTCTCTAGTTGATAAGATGGTATGGAATACTTTTTTCCTAAAATATTTAAGTTTCCCAAAGATGGAGGATATGGTCTAGCCTGGAAGGCAAACCCAAGCAATAACTTTCTTGGCAGCATTTTTAAGAACAAGCAACAGTGTGAGGATGAGAAAGAACAGGGACAGACTCCCCAGAGGACATAAAATTCATCAGACTCCTGAGCCCAACAACCAGGCTGCTGGCCCTGGAGGCAATGGGGATGCCCTAGCCCTAGAGAAAAAATCTGGGCTGACAGCAGAGCACTATTGGGGAGGGAAAGCATCCTTGCATTCATGCAGCGTTGTGTGCCCTGCCTCAGCACCAGGCCGGCAAGATGGGACCACCTGGATTCTGTGGATGGTGGCAACAACACTGCACCCAGAGAATGGAGATGCAGCTGGGGCCGCCCTTGGAGACCTAAAAGTTCAGAGGCATGAAAAGAGCAGAAATGGCAAGTCCAGTGATTACTCCAAGGAATAACGAGTAGGTTCATTGTTATACCAAAACCTAACTGCATCCCAAGGATGGAGCTACTATACCAGGAAGGTTTTTCTAACAAAGGCATCAGATCCCAAGTAAGGTGAAGAGCTTCTTGTTATTAAAAATGTGTAATGAAAGGCTGGATAACAGGTCAGGGACAGAGTGAAGGAAATTTCTGTATTTGGTGAAATTTGGTGGATGGCCCTTGGGTTCCTTTTAAATAAAATAGACTAGTTCTGCACTGTCCAGTGTGGTAGCCACTAGCCACATGTGGCTATTAAAATTTACATTAACTAAAGTTCAATAAAGGTAAATATTCAGTTCTTCAGTCACAGTAGCCACATTTCTAGTGCTCACTAGTCAGGTATAGCTGGTATTTACCATATTGGACAACACAGATATAAAACATTTCCATGCTCATAGAAAGTTCTATTGGATAGCATTCTTCATTTTGTTTTGTTGTGTTGGGGGGGGTGCCTATTTTAATATATTGATTTCTACTAGATTTGGGTTTTGCCCTGAGAAGGTAACATCCTGTTGTGATGTCCCCGTGCTCAGAGGTGTCAGAGCTAGCCAATGCTCCCTATGGGCACAGGGAGGCACAGTGAGAGTGAGGGATGCCCAGTGTGAATGCCTGTTCCTCCACTTGCTCACAAGGTAGCATTAAATGAACCATTCCACCAGTCTTCTGTTTCTTCATTTTCAAAAATACCTACCTCAGGGAATTATTTTGAGAAGTAAATTCTATATAGTACGTAGTTTTTAATAAGGACAATCAACTTTTCACTAGTAACATGAGGATTGGCCTGGGATTGTGACAAGATTCTCACTCAGCGTTTATCAGTCACCTGTTATGCATACGGTATTGTGCTGGACATGCGTCATTGTTTCCTTTGATCTGCCCATCAGCCCTAGCGCTGTCCCCTCCAGGAGACCTGCTCTGCTCCTATTCTGTATTTTGTACCTGACTCACCATTACCTGAGCAGGAGGTAACCTAGAATAAAATTTCCACACACTCTGAGCTTTGCAGTAAAGCTCTGTCTTGAACACTAATCCTCATCTGTGGTTCTCTACCTCATTTATGAAAGAAGCCTGCAAAACTCGCTCCTATTCACATTTATTGGTAAATTACAATGTTTTGGCACCTCTAGGTGCTGAATCTGGTTGTAAATGGACTCAGAACTTCTTTTAAGGATTTATGTGATCCAGATTAATCCAGTTGGCAATGCACAGTAATTTTGCTAGAGCCAGTCACTCAGCTGATGCCCCCTCCCCCACCAACAGGTATGGTTTGCACCTTACCTGAGACACTCCTGCCTACCTCACATTCTCCTGCCCTTGACCAGAGGGCAAGGGCTTTCTAGAGAGGTCCTTGGAATATTCACTATGGGTTGTCTAGGGCAGTGTTTACTTTAAACCTATTCATGAGATAAGTCTCACAGTTTCCCTTTGCACACTAAAAATTTAATGTACCTATTTGTGAGTGTCAATGTGAAACCCAAACACACCATTCTGAATTATAGATATAATTACTTACTTAGATAATAGACAATAGTCTCATGGAATAATAATTGGGATATACTTTTAAGACTAGTCTTCTGTTTTAGGGGAACAAGTATAACCAAAAATGTGCTATCTCACCTCATTTGTTTACTTACCAAGCTTCAAAAGCCATATTTCCTTATATTACTCTCTGAATCCAAGTATTGTTTGGCCATCTTTGAGGCCTGGAAAAAGAGAAATTCCTTTAGCCCAGGAAGCCAGAAAAATGCCATTGGTCTTAGGCCAATTGGAAACCTTACTTTCCAGAAAAGGACTTTCTAGAAAAGCTTACTAAGGCATGATGCCCTAATGTAGACCCTCAGAGGGTTTCCAGACCTAGAGCATTTGGGGGGAGGTTGCTTACAGGGCTGGGGCAGCCTGGAAGTAGTACTGAGGAGCAGCTTAGCTGTCTTCTTAAGTAATCCTACCTTGAGAAGGCCATTTGGTGGGATGGAAGACAGGGAATAAATTGAGGTGAACTCAAGTGCAGAAAGGCAGAGTGTACCCTTCACTAATTCAAGTGTTCTTAGGCTGGGGCAGTGGAAATTTAGGGTGGGCAAGAATGGACTCCAGGGTGTCAGTAAAGTCCTGATAGGACATTAGAAATTTGAGACGAGAGAGTTTGTATTCATTTTGTCGGAAGAAGAGTCCTTAGCTTTTACCATTATCCCCAAAAGAGATAAAGAGCCATTAACCATGATATTGTTAAAATTAGACAGTTTTTTCCTTAAAAATGTGATGACTTTCCTTCTTTCTTATAACAGTTCATTAGAAAAACCTTTTTGCTTATAACCTTAAAATAATTTGAGGAATGAGCAGTTTTTAAAGAGTTTTTACTGTGGGTGCATGTTACCTGAAATAGGTGCATCCTCTGTTGGAACTTGAATAGCCTATTATAAAGTAAAGCTTGTAATAGGATTTATTATAAAGGAGCTTTTCCTGAGTAATCAATTCAAGTAGTAAAGCATGAAGATCTGCTGTGAACAAGGATTGAAGCTGGGAGGAGAAGGGAATTCAAAGATTTGTAAAATATTTCCTACTCTCAGAGAGTTTATAGTCTAGTGGGATACTAAATAGTTAAATAAATATGATACAAAGCAAAGTAAGAAGAAACATAAAAATACCTGAACAAAGAAGTGGAGCTTTATAGGAACAAGAATTCCAACCTGAGGTTTAGTAAAGGAAGGGTGGGCGAGAAGATAGGTTTTCCCATTTAAAAAGCTGTATCTCTGTAGCTTTGCTCATTTCCATGGAAGCCTATTGAGAGCAATTTCTCTTAGCATTTTCCCATTGCTTATTCATCTCTCAGGAATTCAGCCCTGCATTCCCATGTCTAACTTAGTGCCTATAGAGCACCATTTATGTGTGGATGACTGGCTGTGTGAATGGATGGATGTCTGGATGGCTGGGTGGGTGGATGGTGGGTGGATGGTCAGAGGCAAGAGAGGGTGAAGGCCCAAAGGAGAAAAAGAAGAAGAAATAAGAGTGCACAAGTTTACATAGTCATCATTTCTGTAGCCAGCTTAGTTCAGAGTCTTGTGGGAGAACAGAGATTTAAAAAGTGGATGTTTCCATTGGGTCAGAAGTTCAGGCATAACCTATCTTATCTGAGTGCACTTAAGGCCTCCCAATGCTGAAATAAAGGTATCAGCTGGCCTGACCTCTTATCTGCAGGCACTGGGGAAGACTCTGCTTCCAGATGTGTTCAAGTAGAGGGCAGAATTCAGTTCCTTGTACAACTGAGGTCCCTTCATCTGTCAATCACCAAATGGTACATCGAAACTTTTAATGCTTTGAATCTCTGATTTCTTTTGCCACATCTCTCTGACTTCCTCTTTCTGCTCTCAGCCAAAAGAAAGCTTTTCTTCTTTTTAATTTTATTTTATTAAGATAAAATATACATAACATAAAGCTCTTCTTTCAAGGATTTATGTGATCCAGATTAATCCAGGATAATCTACCTATTTTAAGATCACTGATTAGTAACCTTACTGACATCTGCAAAGTCCCTTTGGCCGTGAAACAAAACATATTCACAGGTGTGACACCAGAGGATAGAGATAATGGGAGCCCAAATTCTGTCTACCACAGTAGTTATCAACAGAATGAGTCAATATAAATAGCAAATTGGTGAGGGCAGCACCTTCATTGACAGCCATGCAATTGAAAGGCCATGAAGTTAGTTCTAGGAAGAGCAAGTACAGCTTAAAAGCCAGACAGCCTTGTTCAAACCCTGTGTCTTACTGATTATTCAACTTTGAGTGTGTTTTCAACCTCTCTCTGCCTCAGTCTCCTCCTCTGTAATATGAGATAATAACAACATATATCACACAGTGTTGTTGAAAGAGTGAAATGAGTTAATTTAATGTAAAAGGCATAGAACAATACTTGGAAAAGGCACATTATATAATGCCTTGATAAGTGCTATTGTTTATATTAAGGTTGAAAATATGGTGATAGCAACCTGAAATGAAACAAGAGAACAGATTTAAGAAGCACTGCAGAAGTGACTATTAGAGATCACAATTTCATTTAGTCAGAATTTCGATGAAATGAAATATTTTAGCGTCCTGTATTTGTTTCCTCCTGCTGCTGTAACAAGTTACCATAAACCTAGTGGCTTAAAATAGCACAAATTTATTATTTTACAGTTCTGGAGGTCAGAAATCTGACATGGGTCTCGCTGAGCTAAAATCATAATATCAGCAGAGCTGTGTTCTTTCTGGAAGTTCTAGGGGAGAATCCATTTTCTTGCCTTTTCCAGCTTCTGGAAGCCACCTGTATTCTTTGCCTCCTGGCCACTTTTTAAAGCTTCAAAGTCAGCAATTGCCTCTCTCTGATCTCTGCTTCTGTAGTCACGTCCCCTTTTCTGACTCTCCCACTTCTCTCTTTCCCTTATAAAGACTCTTGTAATTACATCAGACCCACCTGGATAATCAAGGGTGATCTCCCCATCTCATGATCATTAATCATATCTACAAGGTCCCTTTTGCCATGTAAGGCAACTTATTCACAGGTCCCATGAATTAATTAAGACATGGGCATCTTTGCAGAACCATTATTCTGTCTACTACAAAATCTACCACCAAATATATACGTGATATATTTTTTAAACCAAATACCATTTTTCAAATTGCATATGAAAGATGTGTGAAGTCATCATCAACTAAGTGAGATCAACTAAGTGCATATCAACTAAATGAGATCACTGTATATGCAGTGGCTCCTAGATATTTCGTTTATGTGGAGATGGAATGAAAGGCCACCAATTTCTGTGTTTGTTACACTATTTTAAACTATTAGACTATTTTACTGTTTTAAACTACTTAAATTATGTTAGTCTATTTTAAGCCAGTTTCGACTACGACTGACACCTCAAGTGTATAGTCCTCAAGAAGCTCTCACTATAACTGAAGAGGGGAAGCATACTGATGGTAAGAATTTTTAAAAAGGAGAAGACATGTTTAAAATATAGAATTGCCTGTACTTGGAGATTAGATGACTGAGCTCTCAGGAAGAGAGGAGTAGAAATGATAAAGCAATTATAGTTTGAAAATTGGGTGCACGTCAAGTACCTCCAATTTTGACAGATAAAATGGAAGAAGGAAGAAGTTTGAATGGAGAACATTTACTTCTAGATATTTTGAATCTGATGTGCCTGTTGAAGCTGTCCCATAGGCAAGCATTCATTTATTCAGATACTATTTGGGAAGTTATCCCAGTAATCTAGACAAGAGATGACTGTGCTTCAGACAAGGGTAAAAGCAATAAAGACGGAGAGAAGTAAGGATATTTATACCATATCTTAAAGGTGTCAGGTTGGTCAAAAATCCTCAGCTGAGGATGATAGAGAAGATAGGCAGCTGAATTTATGATTCTGGCATTCAAGAAGATGGCAGGAATGGAGAAAGACGATTGGGGAGTTATCACATAGAAGGTAGAGAAAAGTCTGAGTGAATGAGATCACACTGGGGCATGTGTAAATTAGAAGATGCAACAGCACAGGCCAATTTCCTGGGCTATGCAGACTTTAGAGCACAAATAGGAAGTTAAAGGAGAGCAATAAAAAAGAACGATAGAAAGGAAACCAAAACTTCCTTTCTAAGAAGGGAAAAGAGAATTTCAAGAAATAAGGAAAGTTCAACAAGGTCAACTATCCAAGAATGGTCGAGTTAGACAAGGAATGAAAAGTCTATCAATGAATCGGACAATTAGGAAATAGTTAATACCTATTGAATTTGCCAATAGTTTCCTAAAATGATAGGGTAAAAATCATTTTGTATACATTGTATGCATATATATGCTGTTCCTTTTAATAAATGCTTGTTTTTAATAATAGTGTAATTTTAATGAAAATGTGTATAACTATTAAATTATACTAATGCACCATGGTTAGACTATTCAGTTTTTTAATTATTTGGCATTTGCATATTTTTACAACTTTCAGCACTATGAATAATTCTATAACTGTTTATTTCAGTAAATGCAAAAATGTTTTTTCTGGTTAATATTCCCGAATATTATGCACCATTCAAAAAAAAGAAGTGCAAGTAAATGTTAGTATTTTAAAATAATTTAAATATACTAATTTTGAATAGTTATTTTGCAGAGACTTTTTTTGCTCTTTCCATTATTTTCAGATGGAGACAATCACAAATATCTGGACTGTTGTCTCACCTGGAGTGCATACTTTTAAAGCAAGGATTTCCTTAGCATACCATATCCTGAAGCCCTCTATTAATGCAGTAGTGTAGTATGTAATAGTCTGTACACCAATCCATTTCCTTTCTTGATATTATAAACAATTTGACACCCATTAGTAGTAGGTTTCTTTACTTTCAAATAACTAATTTCCCAACTATTAGCTATTTTTGTTGACCTCACTTCACTAGAGATCCTTAAACTAAGTTTTATTTTAGCAATCACAATTCTCTCATCTAATTAACCAAAAAATTGGGCCATTGCCTCAGTGGCCTGCATTCAACCTTATTTTGACTGGCAATTTTCTAATAATATCTCACTCTCTTTTCCACCCCTGTATTTATAATAGTAGTTGCTGTTCCATTGAGTTCATTCTTTTTCCCAAGTTCTCTTTGGCCCCATTATGGGGTTTTTTCCCCACATTTCTTTTTCTTTTCCTCTTATTTACTTAGTAACATATTCAATTTTTTTTACAGTTACAAGTGCTTCAAGAAGTATCCAATTATTTATTCAGTAGAAATTCTTAGAAGTGGACGAGCTAGGCCAATGGGTATGCAAAATGTTAAGGATTTTTGCACATATTACCAAATGATCTCTCCAAAGTTTGTCTGATTTTTCATCCCAATACCAGTTTCTATTCTTGATGATTCTTCTCTGTTGTAACTACAAATCCACGTTCCTTTAACTTGAACATAGAGCTACGTGAAATAAATCTAAATACTTTTCCACATGGCAGGCCTTCAAATGTTTAATGAAAACTATTATTTGCCCCTAAGTCTTCATTGTCCCATCTTCAAAAGACCTAGTTCCTTCAACAATTCTCTAAGAACAGGAGTTCAAGCACTGTCAGTATCCCAATTGACAAATTGTGTCTTGTTCCAAGAAAGCAGTGTGGCTCTGACCTTGTGGTATATTTGTGTGAACAATCTTACAGTTAAATTCAGATTTCACAGCATCAGTTGAAAATCTTTGGATATGAACAACCTATTCTATCAATGTACTAACTTGTCTGGCAGCCATGCCAATTTGTTTCACACTTAGATAAAATTTTTGAGCCATTTTTTTCACATGAAATCATGTTGACATGTTTCTCCCACCATGTACTGTGCACTTGGGTGGTTTAACATAAGGAAGAATATTATATTTATTTTTACTAAATATCATCTTATAAATATGACTATGTCTTTCGAGCCCAGGGCCACTCCTTACTGTTATGCAGGTTGTGCCCTGTCTAACTCTAGGGACCACCATTTATATTAATAGTCATTTTAGTGTTATTTGTTTATTACTATCATTTTCCAGCAAATGGCAATAGAAACTTGAGGAAGAGACAACTTGTTTCTAATTCACCCACCTAAAAGTGCCATTTGGATGACCAAAAAGAATGTTTCTGCTGTCAAATTGGAGAATACTAAATCTGAAATCCAGTATTTTAAATACTTTCCCAAGATATGTTATATTGTAAATCTCATCATGGTGTCTAATACATCACCATCAAAGTTGATGACAAAAATGTTCAGAATAAGGCCAAAAGAAAGTCTTGCGCATACCAGTAGAGACCATTCCATAGTTGTTCATGAAATAACTTATATACCATGTAGGGGAAAATCAATCAACCAGTTATGAAGCTCCTATCCAGTCCACATGTCTTTTACTTTGTTTAAAAGTATATCATTTTATTACAGGTATTATTGGGAAGGTCCATAGAGTTAATATGTATTTATTGGAGAAATTTTGTAAAATACATAAGAAAATAAAGATAATAGAAATTGCCCAGAGATAACCACTGTAAACATTTGTGTTGTTGTGGTTCTTTGAAAATACTGATAATATTGATGAACCTCTGAATAAACTCACCAAGGAGAAAAAAAGAAAACACAATGTAAATACTATCAGGAATGAAGAAAGGAACATGAATAACTCTACAGTAGATATCAAATCTGTCATATGAATAGAACAGATATACACTTCATACCAATACATTGAAAACTTAAGTAGATAATTTCTTTGAAAAACAAATTCAAAATTCAATAAAAAGAGAAACTTTGAATATACCCATAACAATTTAAGAAATTGACACATTAGTTTAAAATTCACTCAGAAAAACAAACACTAGACTCAAATAGTTTTATGAAGCTCCAAAGAAAATGTAATCTCTGTCATAAAAAAATTCTTCTAGAGATCTGAACAAAAGAGATTCCCAATTCATTTTAAGATTTAGTATATTCTTAAACAGACAAGGGCAGTTTGAAAAAGGAAAATTTTAATGCAATTTCTATCATGAACCTGATTCAAAAATTATTTTTAAATATTTTAATAAAATTAAGTAATGTAAAATAACATGACCAGATAGGATTTGTTTGGTAATGAAAGGGAGGCGTAACATTAACAAATATATTTGCATAATTCACAGCATAGGAGATTAGAGGAGAAAACACATACGACTATTTCAAAATATGCACGAAAGGCATTTCATAATATTCAACAGCCATTAATGATTTAACAAGAAAAAGTAAAACAAATCAGGAATAGAAAAAAAAATCTTTTTTTATTAAAGTTTAGGTCATCTAACTTTTTTTAAGGTATTATGTGCATACACTTTATTTATCTGTCTATCTATTTATTTGTTTATTTATTTATTTTTAAGGAGGGCACAGCTCACAGAGTCCCATGCGGAATCGAACCGGCAACCTTTGTGTTATTAGCACCATGCTCTAACCAACTGAGCTAACCGGCCACCCAAAAAAAAATTCTTGAAGTATATCTACATATACAGAGGGTGCTAAAAATATATATATACACATTTTAAGAAAGGAAGAAACTGTGTTAAAATTGTAATAATACATACTTATAACAAAAGACGAATACAAGTCACGTTTGACTTCTGCAATTACAAGAGGTGCTCAAAGTGGTTACTTACCATCAGCGTAATTTTAATAATTTTTTACTTTCTTAAAATGTGTATACTTTTTTTGGCACCCTCTGTATATAGCTGACAGGAACTTCATGTAAGGTTGCATCTTAAAAGTGTTTCTTTTAAATCCATGAAGAAGATTATAAACCTTTTCTAAAATGTATTGAACCAGATTTTGGCTGCTGGTTCTTTTTTTTATTGAGGTATAATTGACATATAATATTATATTAGCTTCAGGTGTACAACATAATGATTTGATATTTGTATAAATTGCAAAATGATCATCACAATAAGTCTCGCTAGCATCCATCATCATACATAATTTAAAAAATTATTTTTCTTGTAATGATAACATTTAAGATCTACTCTATTAACAACTTCAAATATGCAATACAGAGTTATTAACTATAATCACCATGCTGTGACATCTCCAGGATTTATTAATATTTTCTAACTGGAAGTTTGTACCTTTTGACCCTCTTCACCCAGTTTACCCTCTACCTCCACCCTCTACCTCTGGCAACCAGCAATCTGTTTAAATGCATGAGCTCAGGGTAGGTAGGGGGGAGGGTATCTTTGTTTTGTGTTTAGATACCACATGTAAGTGAGATCATGTAGTATTTATCATTCTCTTTCTGACTTATTTCGCTTCGATAATGCTCTCAAGGTCCATCTGTGTTGTCACAAATGACAAGATTTCATTCTTTTTATGGCTGAATAATATTTCATTGTATGTATACCACAATTTTTTATCCATTCATCCATCGATGGACACAGGTTGTTTCCATATTTTGACTATTGTAAACAATAATTCAATAAACATGGGAGTGTTGGCCACTAGTTCTTTGCTGGCATTTTTCTGTTGAAGTCATTCTGTCTACAACTTGTCCTCTAGTGTTTTCCCCGGGAAAGACTCATTTGAGCAATAGTACCCAAATTCTAGCATTTTTACCACTATCTTTTTACTAAGTCTATACTTGAAGGAGAGCTTGACTAGATAGAAAATCCTTGGCTCCTGGTTTCTTGCCTTGATATCTTAAATAGATGTTACTACATTGTGTGCTGAAGTTAAAATTTCTGTGGGTAAGTCTTATGTCAACCTCATTTTTTCTCCCTTAACCTGATTTGATCATTTTGCCTGAATGCCTAAAGGATTCTTTCCAAAATTTTTTCTAAGATATGTCTTTATATTGACCATTCTGGATGACTTTTCACTGATAAAATAGATACCTTTTCATTAAGTAGATTTAAGTCCTTTTTATTTCAGAAAACCTTTCCTAAATTATATTTTAGGATAATTAATCTCTTCTTTTTCTCTGACTTTCTGCTTTGGAATGACAGTGATGTATATGTTAAATATATTTCCTTGTTTCTCTAATCCTTCTTTATCTTTTTTATCTCTGTACAATTACTTTGTTTTGTTTTATTTTCATTTTCATCTTTTATGTCTCTTCATTTACCTTCCTTTCCTTTAATTCTGTCAGTTCCTATTTTACATCCTCCAGCTGTCTGCCAGCAAACTTTTATTGTCTTCTCACTTCTTCCCTAAGTTCTTATAACTCTGCTTTATGCTGTGTGCATCCTTTATATTTGTAATTGCTCCATTAATTATTGTCTTGAATTTGCGTTATGCTCTTAATCTTCTTTGACAACATATTTTTCCAGTGCATTGTCATTATTTACAAGAAATTTGTGACTGCTCTTTTTCCTTTTCTTTATAGTACCTACATGTGTATTTCTTTTATGTTACTCCTATTGGAATAAGTTGCATTTTCCTAAGGAATCAAAAGAAGTTTCCTTTGGAGAGACTGGTTGGGCAGTAGTTTTTCAAGCATTCATGAATCAAGGGCTTCTTTTGCTGTTATTACAGTTATAAATAGTTTCTTTATGCTATGAGGTATCTATGTAGTCACACGTCCTCTGACTCTCAGACCAAACCTAGTTCTTTTCTCCCTCAATTACTTTATGGATGAACTCACAGGCTGCCTGTCACATGGAGACACAAACGATACAGTGATTTTTAGAATAAATTTTTCTGGCCCTTAGTGACATTGGCCCATTCACTCTCCACCCCCTACATTAGTCCTGGCCTCTCCCATAGCACGTTCCTCTGAAACTGAGGTTCTCATTTTGGGGAAGTATATATTTGACAGAATTTTCTAGGCTCTGCTACATCTAAGTCCCCTACATACCTCCCATTTACCTATCACATTATTTTGACTTCTCTCTTTGGCTTTCTGCCTGACTCCAACTTTGGAGTTTGAGGATTTTATACTGGTTTTGCTGAAAATGCGGTTTAGGGTTACTTCTCTTCATTTGGTTGCATTGTTGTTTTATTATTTGGAATGGATTCCAGGAGAAGTGAGAAAACTCAGTTCCTGTGAAAACCAGTCCTGTTAACATTGAGAAATATTTTGTTACTGTTTTCTTTCTATAAAGATGCTTTTGCCTAAGGAAGCTCAGGGTATGTGTTTACCTATCAATCAAGTTAAACTTCACAAAAATAAAGCACAGTCGGTTTAACACACTACTTCTTCATAAACCCAGGCTGCTTCTCTTAGTGCTCAGAGACTTTTAATAGCCTGTTCTAGGATGATATTGTGTTGTAAATTCAAGCGCATCAATCTATTATCTTCTGGAGGATTCCAAAGATTTCACCTTTCCCAGCCACATTTCCCTTAATAATCACCCACCTTGATCCTGGGGTCCTACTGAAATCTCTTTGAGTAAACATAAAGATACAATTTGCCTAGGCACAAAAACTTAAGCTTAATGTTTTGAGGTGTGCCCTCTTTTTAAAAAGAAAAATCTCTTCATTGGGAAAATTTAATTATTAATCTAACAAATCATTTGATATTTTAAATTAACATCCCGCATGTTAATTTTCTAAGCAAAATTTGTGTGTTTGACTAATAATGGATCTTCATGTAGTAGTGACATCGTAGCCATGTTGACCAGGGAAGATATAGAATGGTCAGACTTTATAAACAAGAAGAGTAGTCCTTACACCTGACACAGAACAGATGCTTTAAATTATTTTGCTAGTAGCAATTATGCTATCATTACCCTCTCACCACAGCCTGTCAATTTAAGAGCTCTTCCACTTACTCATTCAAAAAATATTTACTAAATGCCTACTATTGCCAGGCTCTATGTGGATGCAAAATACAATGATAATAAGAACAGACACAATTCCTACTCTCATGTTTCTTATTATCAATGGGGAGATAAACATTCTTCAAATCAATCACAAATAAATTTAAATTTACTACTATGGTAAGGGCTACTGTTGAATTATGGTGTGGGATTTTCCGTGTTTTCAATCAAGGCTGTCCCTTTCTTCATTGAGAGGAACTGTAGCTGAATTCTATTTCCCCACAGGACTAGGACCCCTTTCTTAGCATTACCCTAAACATCTTGCACCTAAGATTAGAGTGCTGGGTCCCTGAACCCAAAATGTTTATTCCCTGCCTTCTCTCCATGCAGTGTATCCCTTGTACTTGCCCTGTTAGGAGAGTGACCAATGGCGATGCACGGTTTCTCCTGAGTGAATTTAACTAGAGACTCAACCCAAGTGAGTCTCTTCAAAGTTGCCACGAGTGTAGTGGCTCATGCACCTTCTGTTCATTAGGACAAGTTTATCCCAAGTGGCCATTTTTCTCAATACCTACAAAGGAGATTATGATACTATAATAGCACATTGACTTAAGGAGCTCAGGAAAGCATGCCCTAGGAAGTAATGGTTGGTATTAGATTTCACGGAAGAGCTAGAGTAAGTCAGAAAATGAGCCAAGGGAATCATGCAAAGGAAGGAAGAAACAAAAGGGTCACACAGAAATCTGTTATGGCTAAATCACCAAGATGATGCAAGATGAGTCTGGGAACATTTTCAGAGTTATATCATTCCTGGCCTTGGATATTGTGTTTAAATGTTGAATCTTTATATGCTTGTTTGTGTGTGTAGGACGGTGGAAGTGGGGAAGTCTAGCATCCACTTTGACTTCTGAAAATATCCCTTTAGATGAAGTGAAAAGATAACTAAAATGGAAGGAGAACCAGTTAGAAGTATAGTATTCCAGGTGAAAGAAAATGGATTAGGATGGTGACATTGATATTGAAGCAAGTGGATAGTTTCCAGTTATTACAAATCTACAGGACTTGGTGATGTGAAGGGAAAGGGAAGTGTCCAGGTGGTACCTATGTTTTTGACTTGGTTAAAAGGTGGCGTTTCTATTCACTGAAGTAGAGCTACAGTGAGGAAGTAGGGCAAGAAAATTAGTTTGATTTGAAGGTGCTGTGTATGAAGTACTTTGAAATATCTAAGTCAAGTTGTCAAGTACCTGAAGTTTATGTGGAAGATCTGGAATGAAAATATAAATTTATGAATCATCTGCATAAAAGAGATTTTCCTGGGAATTCAAATTTCTCTTCACCATGCTTCTTCTACGCTTTCCAATTTGAAGATCGTTTTCTTTTATAGAGAAAATTGTAAAGTTTGAGAGTTTGGTGTTTTGTCCTCCTCCTCTCTCCTCCCCACTGCTCCTCCTCCTGCTGCTCGTCCTACTCTTCCTCCTCCTTAATCATCATCTGTTCACATTATACCATCTGGACCAACCCTTGAGATTGTCCTTGTTCTTCTATTTGTTCTCATTTATATCATTCAAAAGGGCCTTTTTTTAACTGTCCTTGGCTTTTATTTATTCCTTTTAATTTTTTTAATTCACAAACTTCATTTTCTTCTCAGCTTCAGACCTCTTGGTACAATTCTTATAGATGCTCTTTGCTTACCTATATTCCTTGATTGTGAACCTATCTCTCATATTTGAAACAAATTGTTTTAATTTGAACACTTCAAAATCTTCCTTGAACTTTAGAGGTGTTCTTCTTTTATTCTCATCTGAATGATTTGATATTATACGTTCAAAATTAAGGTTTGCAATCCTTTCATTACTTTTCCTCTTGAATCATGTGCGCTTTCACATTATTTAATCAAAAATAAGTCTCCCCCTATTCTCCTTCTTTCCTTTCATCTTTCTTCCCTTTTTCCTCCTTTTCCTCTTTATTCTCTTCTTCTTCTTGCTCTCAGTCTGTCTGATTTGGGGTGTTTTGCCATGTTTGAAATTAGCCATGATAAAACAGCAGCACAAATGGTTCTTTAGGTAGGTATACAACTCATGAGTCCTCAAGGGTTTCCTGCATTTTGGGTTTCCCACCTCTTCCTGTCTACCAGAATTTATTACATATAAATACTTTTTGTAATTATAAACATGATATGACAGTGTTCCTGTGACAAATTAATGATTTTATTAACATCTTTATTGAGATATAATTTGCAAACCATAAAATTTCCTTATTTAAAGTATACAATTCAATGGTTTTAGTATACTCGCAGTGTTGTGCAGACATCACCACAATCTAATATAAGAATATTTCTATCACTCCAATAAGAAACCCTGTACTCACTAGCATTCACTTCCCAGTACTCCCACCCCAAGCCTAAGGCAACAACTAATCTACTTCTTGTCTCCATATATTCCTCCTTTTCTGGACATTTTATATAAATGGGGTCGTATAATACGTGACTTTTTTTGTGTGACTCACTTCTTTAAATCAGCATACTGTTTACAAGATTCATTTATGTTATAGCATGTATCAATACTATGTTTATTTTTAATGCCGAACAACATTGCATTGTATGGATATACCACATTTTTTATCCATTAATTTGTTGATAGAAATTAGGATTGTTTCCACTTTTTGGCTGTTGTGAATAATGATGCTATGAACATTTGTGCACAAATTTTTCTGTGAATAAACATTTTCATTTCTTTAGGATATATACCTAAAAGTGGAACTGCTGAGTCATATGGTAACTCTATGTTTAACATTTTAAGGCAAATAAATGAATTATTGCTTTGTCTTTATCATTTCTTATTAGAGGCAGCCATATTCTTATTAACTCAGGAAAGGAGAGTTTTAGGGTCTGGCTTTGCAATTTGACAAAGACGAGCAAGATTTAAAAGTATTTAAGCAGAGTGGGCACATTAGGCCTTGAAGCCCTACGCATTCCACTGGTTTTAGCAGGATGAGTTCAATCGGCACCGGGTATGACCCATCAGCCTCTACATTCTCTCCTGGTGGAAGAGTTTTTCAAGTTGAATATGCTCTGAAGGCTGTGGAAAATAGTAGTACAGCTATTGGAATCAGATGTAAAGATGGTGTTGTCTTTGGGGTAGAAAAATTAGTCCTTTCTAAACTTTATGAAGTTGGGTCCAACAAACAACTTTTTAATGTTGATCAACATGTTGGAATGGCGGTAGCAGGTTTGTTGGCAGATGCTCATTCTTTAGCAGACATTGCAAGAGAAGAAGCTTCCAACTTTAGATCTAACTTTGGCTATAACATTCCACTAAAACATCTGGCAGACAGAGTGGCCATGTATTTACATGCATATACACTCTACAGTGCTGTTAGACCTTTTGGCTGCAGTTTCATGTTAGGGTCTTACAGTGTGAATGACGGTGCACAACTCTACATGATTGACCCATCAGGTGTTTCATATGGTTATTGGGGCTGTGCTATTGGCAAAGCCAAGCAAGCTGCAAAAACAGAAATAGAAAAGCTTCAGATGAAAGAAATGACCTGCCGTGATGTTGTTAAAGAAGTTGCAAAAATAATTTACACAGTACACGATGAAGTTAAGGATAAAGCTTTTGAACTAGAGCTCAGCTGGGTTGGTGAAATAACTAAAGGAAGACATGAAATTGTTCCCAAAGATATAAGGGAAGAAGTAGAGAAATATGCTAAGGAATCTTTGAAGGAAGAAGACAAATCAGATGATGACAATATGTAACACTTAATTCAGCAGCTATTTTAAATTTCTAATACAGTCCCCATGTAACTATTTAGTCCTGTGGATTATTATATACCCACTGACCAATTTTCATTAAATTTTTGTCTTGTAAAAAAAAAAAGAGAGATTTAAGCTACCAAAATGTCCTTCGATAGATGAATGGATAAAGTTGTGGTATATATACACAATGGAATACTATTCAGCGGTAAGAAAAGATGATATAGGAACATTTGTGACAACATGGGTGGATCTTGAGAGTATAATGCTAAGCGAAATAAGTCAGACAGAAAAAGCAGAGAACCATATGATTTCACTGATATGTGGTATATAAACCAAAAACAACAAAGAACAAGACAAACAAATGAGAAACAAAAACTCATAGACACAGACAATAGTTTAGTGGTTACCAGAGGGTAAGGGGGGTGGAGGGTGGGAGATGAGGGTAAGGGGGATCAAATATATGGTGATGGAAGGAGAACTGTCTCTGGGTGGTGAACACACAATAAGATTTATAGGTAATGTAATACAGAATTGTACACCTGAAATCTATGTAATTTCACTAACAATTGTCACCCCAATAAATTTAAAAAAAAAGTATTTAAGCTAAAATTGTTTTACTCAGTCACATTGTCCTTATCTGTTGATAATCTAATACTAGTCTTGCTGTGGTGGTTGCACATTTTGCTTGGTAAAGCTGGATTTTAATAAATGCTGCCTGCTCAAGTTCTATGAAGTGAAACCTGGAGGAAGAGGAAGCTGAAACAGTTCCTTTGCCCATCTGAAAATGAGACACACTTTATTAATTTTTCTGGGATGTTTTCTATGGAAGGCATCATTTAAGAAAGAAAAAGTGTTTGCCCAAAGATTTCTAAAACATGTTTAATTCATTTGAAGAAAATTAATGAATTATTAAAGAATATGACTTTTTTTTTCTAAAACAGAATTTTATGTCCAGAGGACCAATATCTATTGCTATTTTACTCCTGGAGCCCTAACGTCTCTATCTGAATGTTGTATCCAATTTTTGTGTGCCTACACATTTATCTTCAAAATTATAATACATCTGTCTTTCCATCACTAGTCAGACAATCAGTATTCTCTTTTTAGAAAATTGCAGAGATCACTCCCCCATGTGGATTTCTCCTTAACAATATACATTATCCTAAATATGCTGCAAAGTGAATCAATAGCCAAAGAATCCACCAAAATAATGAAAGATAGCAATGTAATTTTGCAGGGATAGTGAGCATCCAGGACACTATACCTGCAATTGCTATGCAAAATTGCATGGGCTTAAAAATCTGCACTAAGTATTCACTTAAGTATTATTCTTCAGTGATAAGGTTTGATTTCATTAAGTATCTTCATATGAATGAAATGTAAAGTTGCAAGTCTAGAGCTGTGAGGGATGGCCAACCACTCCCCACCTCCCAAGTTCTGTGTTTACTGCCTTACTCACCCACTTTGCATCGGCAAATCATAGAGAGAAGCTAAATGCTCTCAGCTGCATTATACCAAATCAAAGCTGAGATGAATAATGAACTTAATTTTCCATAAAGACATTCTGTTTGGCATTTCAGCTAATAAGGTAAGCTAATGGCAATTCTTGGCTATGGAAAAGAAAATAAATAGTCTCTTTGTGTTTGATTTCTGTGCTGATCCATAAATTTTCTTTGAACATGCTGGATTTAATTTCATGTTTCACGATGTCTGTGAATTTGGGATGAACAGTTTTATAAAGAGTACCCCCAATGTACCCTTTACCTTTGATTAGGTTGCTTATGGTACTAGAGGGGCTGAGGGAGAAATTCAGCTTTTGAGTAAGAATGGCATCTGTATAGTAATTTTTTATCATCTTTGGTGAAAAGTGAATTTAGCTAAACAGCAGAATATTTAGATGCAGCAAAGACAGACAAAATTATTTAAGCATGCCTTATGGAATATATTTAGCATGATATATTATAAATTAATGTTGAATACACCCTAAAGAAAGCAAAATACATACATCATGTTGGTTTCTGAGTCATTTCATTTCTAAGTACATGTTATGTTAAAGAAGGTATTATTTTCAGTTGCTAAAATTATTCCACAGTTTCAGTTTAGGTGGGTTTTATTTTGTACGATTACATTTTTAAAATAGCAGCATACCAGTAATATGAATTTTGCTATTACTTTCTTATTTACCATAACTGCAATGATTTCAGTTCATGTGGAAAATGTACTTGTTTATCTACTGAAGTTCATGGAATTAAAAACCATCTCCGAAACATTCATTGCTACTTTGGTTATGCTTTTTGTGATACAGCTTCTCAATCTTTAACATGGGGAATTTTATTTCAGTCAGATCGGAGCACAAATCCCTGAAACTAGCAAAAGCTTAGCAAGATGCAGAGGAAATTATTTTTTTTTCTTTTCTACAAGAATGACAAAAATGAAAAATATGATTAAGATTTATGTTTTCTGGGCTCGCTGCCATGTCACCTGAAAATTAGAGACTCTATTCTCGCAAAGTAGGTGACCTCAAAAGATGTTTCAGAAGGTCTATTCAAAAACAGCCAAAGTATGTGGGAAATTTTGGAGAACTGGAAAGGAAACGTTTCTCCTATTCCTACTGTCTAATCTTCCCATTCTGTTTTCATGTGTGGAAAATAGACTGTGGACACCAGATTTGTGTGTGTGTGTGTGTGTGTGTGTGTGTGTGTGTGTGTGTGTGTGTGTAAATCTTTAAACATCACAATCAGACTTTTATAGAAAAGAAAAAACTTGTATTACCCCTCCCCTTTAAATTGTTCACAGTGTCTGTTTTTCCTCGAAGTATAAACAGGATGTTTGAGCACAAGTATTTAGCTACCATTAATGACTTAGTCCCACTTAAATACCATCCATGTTTCATCTACAAAATTTAGGCATTTCTCTTGAAATGCCTCTAGTTTAGTAAACCTATGAGAAGTAGAAATATCTCATTTTAGTATATCACAGTTCATTTTAAGAACACTAAGACAGACATATGTTACCTATTCATACTTCAAGGTTTTAGAATATGTTCAATTTTACAGCTATTGTCTGTTTGTAGAACTCTGATACAAGCTCAGATGTGGTAGCTTGTTTTGGATTTGTAATGTGTTCATTTCCTATTCCTCTTTCCCCACTTTCCTTCTCTCACCTCTTTGCTCCAGACCATCCTTGGCCGCCCTGTGACTCTTTTGTTCCTTTAATTCTGATATTTTTCCCATTTCCCTTCTCCCCAGTATTATTTGTCCAGAACCTATGGATTGCACTGCATCCATTTTAAAGATGGAAGAAACTAACTAGAAAACAAATTTTTATAACCACCAAGTTGTTATCTTCTAATTTCTGTCATTTGTACAGTACAAAAGCTTTTATAACAGCATGATTTTTTTATCCATTATAGCTAGCTAAAACCAACCTGATGATGAAAACATGCAAAGCTATCTGACCAGCATCTTTTTCATGCTTCTTGTTTCTACAGTGGTCAACCCACTCATGCTTCAAGATGAGATGTAAAATTGCCAAATGTGAGGCATGTGTTATTTACAGGCTCACGTGTTAACTCTCAGTGTTAATTAATGCAGAAAATCTAGAGAAAGCAGCACCACCACCTTACACACACACACACACACACACACACACACACACACACACACCAAAGACCACAGAGCAGTTATCAACTGAGGACAGTTTTAACCGAGGCAGCAGCATTATTACAGATGCCCCACCATCATAAGATGTTTTTAGCACCATGGCAAGGAGGCCTGAGCAGAAGGCCACAAGTAGATTTGTTCTCAAATACACGTGAAGCCCATTCTTGGGGACAGTCAGAATTTAGTGGCAGAGGAGCAAAGATGAGTGATGACTAAAATATCACTACACTTGGTTATTATTGTTAATGTTGCCTCATTTATGCTCACAGGCTGGAGGATGCAGGATATCTGCGTTATAAAAATAAAACCATTACTCAAAATCTGTTATCTCTAAAATGGGGCTCCATATCTTCCCCACAAACCTCCTTAACCTGTTTCATGTCCTTGTAACTGGCACCACTACCTACCCATTTTTTCAACCCAGAAATACAGGCAAACCCTTAATTTTTTTCCCTCTACTTCATTCTCACATCTCTAAAGTAAACTCATAAAAATTGGTTGGATGAATGAATAAATGAGTGAAAAATCACTAAGTGTTACAAATTTTATTTCTATTCACTTCTCCCCATTTTCTCTGCCACTATCCTAGTCAAATCTCTATGGTTTCTCACCTAGATTATTTTAAATGCCTCCAAGTAGTCTTTCTGTCTCTAGTTTTCCCTTACTCCAGTCCATTCTGTATATCGTAACCCAAATGATCTCTCTAAAATACAGACAGAACCACTAAATCTTCTGCTTATAAATCCTTCAATGGTTGCTCCTTACCCTCAGCATAAAGTCCCAACTCTTTAACGTGATTTACAAGGTATGACATAAGTGGGGGCCTTTTTCCTTCACAGCTTCGTTTCTTAACACTCCCATCCAATCTGAATTTCAACCATACTGATCCACTTTTCACTTTCTCACAGGTGCTGTGTTTTGCGTAAGTTGCTTTCTCCTTTTGTCTCTTCTATCTAGCCATCCTAAACTCTTCTCAACCTTCTTACCCCTTTTCAACCTTCTAGTCTCGTCGGAGATGTCACTTCCTCCAGGAAGCCCTTTCTGAGTGGCCAAGTTTGAGTTCAATACTCTCTACCAGTAATTCTCATATCATCCATTATGTCCTTATCATGCTCCTTTCATTTTATATAAGATGACCTACTTCACTAACCTATCAGTTCCATAGAGGTAGCTACGCAGTCTCTTATTCACAGTTGTGGCCTCGATCAAGCATAAAGTAAAGTCTATCTGAATGCGTGAGTAAATACTTGAACTCCCTAACAAGCTTTATTACCTTTGATTTTGATGATACTGTAGAAAGTGAATACAACGATTCTTCATGTTACTCATTCCGACAAAGTACTGTGCTAAGGCAGTTCATATAAATTCTTTAATCTTGTTCTTATTCCCATTTTGTAAATGAGACAACTGAGGCTCAAGTTGCCTTAAGTGACACTGCTATTAAGGAATGTGCCCCTCAGTCTATTTGATTCCAGGGGCCATCTCTTTCTCTTCTCCTCATGGCCCACTGCCTTCTTAGAATGAGAGAGAAAATTTAATCTTAAAAGTGGATTGCAGAAAAATCCTTGATTTTTCACTGCCTACCTGTTCATTTGCTTTCTCACCTCCAGTGGTCTGCCCTGAGTATATTTTTTGCTTATTGTTCATCTCAAAGTACCTTTCTTTGTACTGTATTCTTTATTCTTAAGCTTTCTTCTACTGCCTCTATGCCTCCAGGAGTTTCCTGCCTTTCTTGCTCTCTCCCCAGTGAAATTAGCTGGGCCTCGAATTTCTGTTTCCATTGTCCTTTTCAACAGAGATATTTTTTATGGTCCTGCTCTATGATTACTTTTTCCACAGTGCTTTTGCCTGAGCTCAGTGAGCCCCCTAATTTTCATCAGCTGTCGCCTGATGTCAGACTACTTAGGGGGCTTCCACGGTTCTTTCATGGGGGAAGCAAATTGCTACTTGTTACCACCCAACTGCTTAATTAGCAGTGCTCTGTGGAAGAAATATCTGGAAGTACAGCTAGAGAAGGCACATGTATAGTTTCTGGGAAATGTTCCATTCTGTGTTGACCGTGATAGTGTTTAGGGTCCTTATAATCCAAACTAACACACATTGAACCATCTCAAAATGTGAGAGACAGTACAGCACTCTGTGAGGAGCAAAGGCTCTTGAGCTGACGGATCTTGATTTGAATCCTTTTTCTACCATTTATCTATGTGACCTTGAGCAAGTCAATTAACCTTTCTGTGCCTCAATTTCTTCATCTGTAAAACAGAAATAATAATGGTGCCTACCTCATAAAATGATACCTGGCACAGAGCAGGTACTTTGTTAACCATATGGTTGTATTGGTGGTAATAGTATATAGAAAAATGGCTCTGCATGTGGCTACATCCTAATCCCAGGAAACACTCAATGTTACTTTATATGGCAAATGTGGCTTTGCAGAAATGATTAAGTTAATGGTCTTGGGATAGGGACATTATCCTGAATTATCTGGGCAGGCACCAAATATACTCACAAGTGTCCTTGTAAGAGGAGAGCAGAGGGAGACTTGGTCACAAAAGAAGGCCCTGTGACCATGGGAGCAGAGAAAGATTTGAAGAGGCTATGCTATTGGTTTTGAAGGTGCAGTAAAGGGCCTGGAGCCTGGAAGGCAAGGAATGCAGCTCTAGGCAGTCGAAAAGGCAAGGAAATGAATTTTCCCCTACAGCTTCCAGAAAGAGCTCAACCCTGCCAATACTTGGTTTCAGCTCAGAGAACTAATTTTGGACTTCTGTCCTCCCAAATTGTGAGAGGGTAAATGTAAGTTGTTTTAAGCCACTACGTTTGTGATCATATGATTCAGTAGCCATAGGAAACTAATACAGTGGTGATATTTGGGGACATAAAAGATGACTCCAAATGAGCTGATAATATAAGGAAGGGGTTATAACAAAGGCTGACATGGGGGAGGAGAAGCCCTGTAAGTATTAAATATGTACCTGAATGCATGGTTGGGGGTATCACAGTGCTGTGTGTTAGAGAAAGTATAGGAGAAGATCGCAGGACGAAGCTATGTGTGGGGATTTTAGACAAACAGAAGTGAGGTCTTGTGGAGAAGGGACGTGATCAATGGTGGTTGAGGGTGGGATATGACAGTGAAGGGTGGCTGAATAGACGGTGGAATGCCCTGTTTAGGAAAGAGTGATCAGCTCAGAAGGCTGGTTTGGGGAATTTCCCTGGGCAACAGGGCATACTGAGGAAGGGAGGAAATGCCTATTCAGAAAAGATAACCACAAACAAAAGGAGACATTTTCTATTACTCTCAGTGCCATGTTACTGACAGAAAAAGTCAATCCAAGAAATGGAATTTTGAAAAAGTCCTGTTGTGCTTTAAACCAAGTAAAGAAGATGGAGAATCTTAAAACCGTTGGCAAAAGACGGAGTGCCTTTGATTGAATCTATTTCTAGCAGTATGCAGAGAGGCTTCTGTCTGAGGTGAAGTTTGTTTAATTTGAACTCCCCATGTATTATGTGTAATTTGGTATTTCCTGCAGAAAGCCCTGTGCCTTTTCATATGGCCATGCCTCCACATATGCCATTTGCTCTCCTGTAATATCCTCCTCTTCTCCCTGGGCCCCACTGGCAAAGTCTTGCCCATCATTCAAGTCTCAGGTCAAGTATGACCTCCTTGAACCAACTTCCATGCTAACTGCACTGTCTAGCATGTGTTTTTTAGCACTTTCCACAGTCGATTATAACCACACTTCAATGCTTGTTGCTCCCTCTCCACTAATCTCACCTCTCCCTCCAATAAACAAATACTAGTCTAGGGAAAATACTAGTCTATTGATACTTGTGTCTTCCGCTCCCACAGTGCTTGGCACATAGGAAGCATTTGATCAATGTGAATGGACGGATGGATGAATTGATTCATTGATTGCATCCTGTGGGCAGAGTTTTCATGGGATAAAGAAAATAAACTTCATGAATCCCAGGTCAACGTCTAAAGAAAATAAGTCCTTCTATCTTATTCTTTCAAAAGCAAGAAATTACAAAAGGAGGAACTGCTTCATGCCTGGCACAAGGATTAATTCCTTTATCATTTATTGCTTGGTTCGTACTACAACTCAATATCAGAGCTAGAATTTAAGAACAAGTTTTCTTCTTCCCCAGATCTAATTTGCCATCTCTTTTATGACACAATTTTTTATTACCAAGGCAGGCTGCAAAAGGAGAATAACAAAATACTATGTTAAATGCACACTAATTTATTTTCAAGTATGATAAAACCACAGGTCGGGTTTTACCTATTGTATTGCACATTTGAGGGAAAATTATCTAATAACCATCGTTTTTTTTAAAAAGATACATTTGTCATGTTCAGTGCAATACATATAAATGGATGCTACTATTATCATTTTATTACAAAAATAAATAGTAAGAGCAGTAGTGGAACACATCACATTCAAATGTGAAATAAAATTATCTTATATGAATTAAACACATCACTAATAAATTATCAAGTGATTAAGTATCTACGTACAGCATCTACCCACAGCAAGAAAGCAACTCAAAGGCCTACTTAGGATATCCAAGTCCCAGGAACAAGTTATAAACTATTTTATCTTTATTCCACATCCATTAGAAGTATTTAGAAAATTTAGAGTTACATAGTTAACAATCTGGCTCTAAGAGTTCATGCATTACAGTGAATAGAAAAGGTGACTGCTCCCTACCAAATAGGGGAATTGTGGGAGAAAGTGAAATCCTACACTTTAATCATGCAGCATACATGTACAATTTGAGCACTTTCTATGTGTGCAAGACACACTGCCAGGTATTGCTGGCCATACAAATATGTGTACCAAGAATGCCCAGTTACTGTGCTTTACAACTACTGAGAACTTCCAGTCATACTTGTTTATAAACAATGGGGAATATTTCTTAACAACTGAAAGACCCTAATTAGTGTGATTAAAATTGATAAATTGCTTTAATAAAAATGCCTTGAAAAAAAGTACAACTAGCATTTTAATATTTCCTTATCTCAAGTAGACTAGTTATATTTTACCAGCTTTTATTACTCTGTATTCAAGTTCTATGCTGGTAATTGGAGAATAATTTTGTTGGGCTGAAACACAAAAACTCAGTTCTTTTATGGACTCACTGAAGCTGCCTTACCACTGATGGCTGGCTATTATTCTAACACAGTTTCTGCTTTTTTGCTCCCTCCGCCCTATTGTTTTAATTCTGTGGCTCTATCCCAATTTATATTATTTTAAAAATCACTAAGAAATTAGATGTCATCAATGTACTGGTTAAAAATTTTGTCTGTTTCCCAAACTACCGTGGAATTTAGAGAGAGAAAAAAATGTTTATTGCATTCATCACTGCACATGACTTTGATAATCTGGGCTGTTTTGCCTTCTCAATTGTAAATTATGTCTAATATTTTAAAATTTGAGGTATTTTTGAAAGTTTGTTTATAAAGACAATACATTTGCATGCAATACAAGATTAATCATGTCCATTTTGACAAAATTAGTGTATTCATACCTGAGTTGAAAATCACATACAAGCAGAGCTGAAAGGAGTCATGAGAGGGAATATACTTAAAGGTCACCTTATGTCTAAATGCTTCATTTTTATAGAAAGGAAATAAATACTCTACGCTATTGAGGACGGACAGCTGATTCGTGCTAGTGAAAGTTTAAACATGAAAGGAAGAGAAAGAAAATAACATATGTTTGGATTTCAAATACTGTTACATCATGACACCACAACTGAAAAGAAGATGGAAAAGACATCTTGAAAGCCTAGTCCACACATGTGGGCCCCCCACAAAATCCCTGTGCCATTTTAATAGCACAGTTTTTTTCACATGTAGCAGTTGGATCTAATGAGAGGCTAAATCTTGCTTTTGTGCTAGAAATTGACTTACTTTGTCCCTTATTCTGAGTTCTCTTGTAGCCAGCCCCAGGGCCCCGAGAGCCTGCTCCATTGTTCATCATTAGTATTCATCACTTTTACAGAATGCTACCGGGTACTCAGAACTGTATGGTGCTAGTCAAAATGAAACACAAACTCCCTGTTCTAGGATGCAGACCATTGAAAGCATTTAGAGAACCTAAGAAAAGGAAAATACAATAGTGATAAAACAATGTGTCCAGTGGGAGGGCCACTTAGGCCACCTCTGAGAGGTAGATTCTGAAGGGAGCTGGAAGAATGGGTGGTTGAGAACACTTTCTCCCTCTCAACCTGACCACCTACTGCCACGGCTTCAGGTCAGCAGACTACCTTGGAGCAGGAGCAGGTGGCAAGCCCAAAATGGAGCAAGTCTGGTATTCAAGTCACATAACGGGAGGGGCAAAGAAACACAATTCCTCAGTGGGAAAATACCATTCACCTGCAGTCCATGTAACGACATTCAGGGTCAGGAGAATGCCTGACGAAGGAAGAAAGAGAATTGAATCCCATTACCTTTTATGAGTACTCAGAGAAAACTTCTAAAAGAACTGAGCATAAAAATGTTGCATAGTGATGACATACACCTTTGCCCTTACAAAGACCTGATTTCCTCTTTCATATTAGCCAATAAATGTAATTTCCTCCTAACATATTTTTTTAATAAAATAAAATCAGTAGGATTCTAAGATAGGTGTATTTTTCTGGGTGGAAAAGTAATGCATTTGGTTTCGTTTCATTTCCTCCTAGTGTCATAATCCTTTGCCATCAGCAGTACTACCAAGATTGGAACACTGATTTTAACATTTCATACTTTAAATGACTATAGTTCTCTTGTATATCTACTCGGTTTGAAATTTGGGATGACAATATATTTTCAGCTAAACCTATTTTAATCCTTATCCTAGACTCAGTGAAATCGTATGGCTTAAGGCTAATATTACCCACTTATTTTTGGCAGGTTGGCATAAACATTGTTAACTAAGTCTATAAAGTCAAGTAAAATATACTCAAAATCATCTTTGTATTTATTGTTGTAACCACAGTGCCTGCCAGAGAGGAGGCACTCAATAAATAGTTGACAAAAGAATGATGGGGAAAGTACATAATTAGAAGGGTGAAAGAAGAAAAACTCCCCATATGCAATTATCAGAAATTCTTTCTAATCATGTTTAGTTTTCCTTTAAGTTAATTACGATCACCAAACAGTAAAACTCAGGTAGGATGTCTTTATACATCCAATGATTGTGACTGGTTCCAAATGAGCTATAGGTTGTATGTTAGAAAGGAGAATAATTTATATGAAGTCCTCATAACATAAAACTTGCCTTTCTTACATAATATAAATGGCAAATGTGGCATTAGAATTATGCTTCATTTTCCAAAGGTTTTTTTTTTTTTTTTTTAAAGCATCCACAAATGTCATCCCATCTATTTTTAAGCAGAGTGCTGCTGGATAAACAGCTGAATCGTCTAAACCCAATGCGAAAATTCAAAGTTTAAATAAGCTATTTTATCACATTGAAAATAAATGGTGCTGACTGACACAGAACATATGGGTTTTGCATTCAGTTACATGTATATTTTCTTAACTTTGAATGTAAAATTCTAGCCCAAGCTGAAAAAATAGAAAAACAAAATATACACTTTAATAATAGTTAAACATTCTAATTTGTAATTCTCCTACCCAACATTCATTAATTTCCATTTATAAATTCTTCCTTAGGTTTTCTTTGCAAGTGATGGAGTAGTCTCTGTAGATTGAGATCATGTAAAAACAACACAAATTTTACACACAAATTCAATACAAACAGACCTATACTGGCTGTAGGTTTGCAGTCTCTCCACAGATTTCATATTTTTAATTAAAAATGCATTTGTGAGGCGGCCGGATGGCTCAGTTGGTTAGAGTGCAAGCTCTGAACAACAGGGTTGCTGGTTTGATTCCCATATGGGCCAGTAAGCTGTCCCCTCCACAACTAGATTGAAGGCAACGAGCTGCCGCTGAGCTTCTGGAGGGGCAGCCGGATGGCTCAGTTGGTTAGAGTGTGAGGTTTCAACAAGGTTGCCAGTATTATTCGACTGGACTTGGAGCTTAGCTTCACCCTCCGTGACTAGATTGAAGGACACGACTTGGAACTGATGGGCCCTGGAGAAATACACTGTTCCCCAATGTGACCCAATAAAATTTTTTTAAAAGTACGTTTGGGGCTTCTCCACAGAATTTATTTTTTAATACAAGATATATATCTTAATTCTGAAAAAAAAATACAAGTAGTACACAACGGAGATAAAAGAAAAAACTCCCTGCCTCCTAGTCTCCCCATTGCTACTGTCTAAAGATAACCACCACTGTTATCTTTTTAACATTTTCCTTCTTGTGCACATTTTCATACACAAAATATATATGTATATATGTGTGTGCATATATGTATATACACATATATAAGCACATTTTCTTTTGTAACAAACTGGTATCATACTGTAAATACTGTTCAGCACTTGGCCCTTTTAGTTTATAGTATATATTGGTCATCTTTTCATGTTAGTACATATAGACCCACCATCTTCTTTTTTTTTTCAATTAAAGTTTATTGGGGTGACAATTGTTGGTAGAGTTATATAGATTTCAGGTGTACAATTCTGTAATACATCATCTATATCTCACATTGTGGGTTCACCACCCAGAGTCAGTTCTCCTTCCATCACCATATATTTGATCCCCTTTACCCTCATCTACAACCCCCCTCTCTCCCTCCTCCCACCTTAACAGGTAACCACTAAACTATTGTCTATGTCTATTAGTTTTGTTTCTTCATTTGTTTGTCTTGTTCTTTTGTTGTTTTCAGTTTTATATACCACACATCAGTGAAATCATATGGTTCTCTACATTTTTTGTCAGACTTATTTCACTTAGCATTATAATCTCAAGATCCATCCATGTTGTCACAAATGGTACTATTTCATCTTTTCTTATGGCAAAATAGCATTCCATTGAGTATATACACCACAACTTCTTTATCCAATCAGCTATCGAAGGACACTTTGGTTGTTTCCATATCTTGGCCACTGTGAATAAAGCTGCAATGAACATTGGATCACATATGTCTTTATGGATAAATGTTTTCAGATTTTTTGGATAGATACCCAGGAAAGGGATTGCTGGGTCATATGGTAATTCTATTCTTAATTTTTTAAGGAAACTCTACACTGCCTTCCATAATGGCTGCACCAGTCTGCATTCCCACCAACAGGGTATGAGGGTTCCTTTTTCTCCACAGCCTCTCCAACACTTGTCACTATTTGTCTTTTTGATGATAGCCATTCTGACTGGGGTGAGGTGATATCTCATTGTGGTTTTTATTTGCAATTCTCTGATGATTAGTGATGTTGAGAGTTTTTTCATATATCTATTGGCCATTTGTATGTCCTCTTTGGAGAAATGTCTCTTCAGTCCTCTGTCCATTGGATTGTTTGTTTTTTGTTGTTGAGTTGTATGAGTTCCTTATATATTTTGGATATTACCCCATTATCGGAGGCAATGTTTGCAAAAATCTTCTCCCATTCGGTTGGTTGCCTCTTTATTTTGTTGATGGTTTCTTTTGCTGTGCAGAAGGTTTTTAGTTTGATATAGTCCCATTCATTTATTTTAGCTTCTACTTTCCTGGACTTTGGAGTCAAATTCATAAAATGCTCTTTGAACCCAAGGTCCATAAGTTTAGTACCTATGTTTTCTTCTATGCAGTTTATCGTGTCAGGTCTTATGCTTAAGTCTTTGATCCATTTTGAATTAATTTTGGTACATGGTGACAGATAGGAGTCTAGTGTCATTCTTTTGCATGTGGCTTTCCAATTCTGCCAGCACCATTTATTGAAGAGGCTGTTTTTCTTCATTGTATGTTTTTTGCTTCTTTGTCAAAAATTATCTGTCCATATTTATGTGGTTTTATTTCTGGGTTCACAATTCTATTCCATTGGTCTGTGTGTCTGTTTTTCTGCCAATACCATGCTATTTTGATTATTGTAGCCCTGTGGTACAAGCTGAAGTCAGGGAGTGTTATACCTCCAGCATTGTTCTTTTTTCTTAAGATTGCTTTGGCTATTCGGGGTCTTTTGTGGCTCCATATAAATCCGATGATTTTTTTGTTCTATTTCTTTAAAAGTGCCATTGGAGTTTTGATGGGGATTGCATTAAATCTGTATATTGCTTTGGGTAATATGGCCATTTTAACTATATTGATTCTTCCAATCCATGAACATGGAATTTCTTTCCGTTTCTTTGTGTTGTCTTCAATTTCTTTTAAAAATGTCTTATAGTTTTCAGTATATAGGTCTTTCACATCCTTGGTTAAGTTTGTTCCTAGGTGTTTTGTTCTTTTTGTTGCAATTGCAAAAGGAATTGTGTTTTTTTTCTTATATCTTTTTCTGAGATTTCATTGTTAGTATATAGGAATGCAATGGAGTTTTGTATGTTGATTTTGTAGCTGGCAACTTGACTATATTCGTTTGTTTCTAATAGCTTTTTAGTGGATTCTTTAGGGTTTTCTATATATAGCATCATGTCATCTGCAAAAAGTGACAATTTAACTTCTCCTTCTATACCTATTTCATTCAGTTGTTTAATCATAAATGAATGTTGTATCTCGTGAAACATTGTTTCTGCTTCAATTGATATAATCATATGATTTTTGTTGTTTATTTTGTTTATGTGGTGTATCACATTGACGGATTTGCATATATTGAACCATCCTTGTGCCCCTGGGATGAATCTCACTTGGTCGTGTTGCATAATCTTTTTAATATTTTGCCGCATTCAATTTGCTAGAATTTTGTTCAGGATTTTTGCATCTGTATTCATCAGAGATATTGGTCTGTAATTTTCTTTTTTTGTGGTATCCTTCCCAGGTTTTGGTATCAAGGTAATGTTGATCTCATAAAATGAGTTAGGGAGTATTGTCTCTTCATCAATTTTTTGGAAGAGTTTGACTAGGACAGGTATTAGATCCTCTTCGAATGTTTGGTAGAATTCACTAGGGAAGACATCTGGTCCTGGACTTTTGCTTTGTGGACTGTTTCAGATAACTAACTCAATTTCTTTACTGGTGATCAATCTATTTAGATTTTCCAATTCTTTGTGATTCAAACTAGGAAGGTTGTATGTTTCTAAGAACATGTCCATTTCTTCTAGGTTATTGAGTTTGGTGGCATATAGTCCTTCATAGTATTATTGGATGATCCTTTGTATTTCTGTGGCATCCATGATAACTTCCATTCTTTCATTTCTGATTTTGTTTGTCTTTTTTCTTTTTATCTTAGTGATTCTAGCCAAGGGTTTATCACTTTTATTAATCTTTGCAAAGAACAGCTGTTTCTCACGTTAATTTTTTCTATTCTCTTTTTGTTCTCTATTTCATTTAGTTCTGCTCTGAATTTTATTATTTCTTTCCTTCTGCTTACTTTGGGTTTCACTTGTTCTTCTTTTTCTAGTTCTTTAAGGTGTAATGTGAGGTTATTTATCTGGGATTTTTCTTCTTTCTTGTGATAGGCCTGTAATGATATAGATTTTCCTCTTAAAACTGCTTTTGCTATATCCCAAAAATGTTGGTAGGATGTATTTTCATTGTCATTTTGTTTCTATGTATCTTTTAATCTCTCCTCTTATTTCTTCTTTGACCCAGTCATTCTTTAAAAGTCTGTTGTTTAACCTCCACATATTTGTGGTTTTTCCTGCTTTGTTTTTGCAGTTGATATCCAATTTCAAAGCCTTGTGAGGAGAGAATATGCTTGGTATGATTTCAATCTTCTTAAATTTGCTGAGGCTAGTTTTATGTCCCAATATATAGTCTATCCTTGAGAATGTTCCATGTACACTAAATAAGAATGTATAGTCTGATGTTCTAGGATGAAGTGTTGTATAAATGTCAATTATGTCCATTTCATTTAATGTATCATTGAGAGCTAATATTTCTTTGTTTGTTTTCTATTTAGATGATCTATCCATAGCTGTCAATGATGTATTTAAGTCCCCTACAATAATTGTGTTTTGATCAATTTCTCCCTTTATTTCTGTTAACAGTTGTTTGGTATATTTCGGTGCTCCCTGATTGGGGACACAAATATTGGACTGTTGTATCTTCTTGTTGTATAGTCCTCTTTATCATTATGAAACGTCCATCTTTGTCTCTTGTTGCCTTTTTCATCCTGAAGTCTGTTTCATCTGATATCAGTATGACTACACCTGCTTTTCTATGGCTACCGTTTTCTTGGAGTGCCAATTTCCACCCTTTCACTTTGAGTCTATATTTGTCCTTGTAGCTAAGATGTGTCTCTTGGAGGCAACGTATGGTTGGGTTTAGTTTTTTTATCCAATCTGCTACTCTGTGCATTTTTATTGGTGAGTTCAGTCCATTTACATTTCAGTTGATTATTGATATGTGCGGATTTCCTATCATTCTATCTTTGGTTTTCTGGTAAGACTGTGTCTCCATTGTTTCTTTACCTCCTTGTTGCTGTCTATTTTTTCAATGTGGTGGTATTCTATGATTTTTTCCTGTATTTCTTCTTTTATTATGTTATATGTTTCATTTCTGGATTTTTTTTTTTGAGTGGTTACCATTAAGTTTATGTAAAAGAAAGTTCTGTATTTAAAGTACAGGCAACCCCCGTATAACAGGGTTATTAGGTTCCTTAAAACCTGCCGAGTTATGAGAATCTGTATTCTATAAAACAAAGAACTAGTACAAAAAAGGGAGCTTGGTTCCAATAACTTAAAAAATATACTATTATATTTTTATAATTAAGAGAAATATCTTTATTACAGCAATGTTCACCAAAAGTATAACATATTAATATGTATTTAATAATGTTTTCTTCTTCATCACTACTAAGCACCATTAACCAACAGCGTTTTCTTTTTGACAAGATATCTTCATCTTCTGAACCGTATACTCTATGAACTAAATGGATTTAAAATTATAATAAATTTTAAAATTCTGCAGTCAAATATGATACAACATTCTCCTCGAATGAAAAATTTCAAATGAGATATCTTTTGCTTTTAAAAGCTTTTATTATGTTCCATGTTATTCAGGGATTTCCCTAATTTCAGATGAGATATATTTTGCTCTTAAAAGCTTGTATTACCGTCCGTGTTATTCTATGTTCAAATGAGATTTTTTTTTGCTCTTAAAAGCTCTTATTAAACTCTGTGTTGTTCGGGAATTTCTCTAATTCTCAAACTCTGTCAGAGTGAAACCATGTTCTAGGGTGCAGTGTTGTATGAGGTTTTTCCTCAATTCTTGAACTGTGTTAGAGTAAAACCATGTTATACAAGTGCCGTGTTATACGAGGGTTACCTGTATATGGGGGTACCTCCATTTTTTTCAGCATTCTTACTTTTTCAATTCATGTATTCCAGTTCAGGCCTTTACTCTCCCCCTTTTTATGTTTTTGCTGTCACAAATTATCCCTATTTATGCTGGTCGAATAGCCTCCTTCAGTATTTCTTGTACTGCAGGGCATGTGTTAGAAAATTCCCTCAGCTTCTGTATGTCTGGATAGGTCTTTATTCCTCCTTCATATCTAAAGGATATCTTTGCTGGATATATTATTCTTGGCTCATAATTTCTCTCTTTCAATAGTTTGGATATTTGAGTCCACTCCCTCAGGCTTGTAGAGTCTCTGATGAAGAATCTGATGATAACCTAATGGGCTTTCCTTTGTAGGTTACCGTCTTCTTTTCCCTGGCTGTCTTGAGGATTCTTTCTTTGTCATTGATTTTTGACAGCTTCAATACAATGTGCTTTGGAGAAGGCCTGTTGGGGTTGAAGTAATTAAGTATTCTATTTGCTTCTTGGATTCGAGGATCCAGTTCTTTCCACAAGTTCAGGAAGTTCTCGTCGACTATCTGTTTGAATATACTCTCTGTTCCCTTCTCTCTTTCTTCTCCTTCTAGTATGCCTGTTATTCTTGTATTTCTCTTTCTGATGGAGTCAGAAAGTTCTTGTCGAGTTCTTTCATTTCTTTTAATTCTCGAGTCTCTCTCTTCTTCCGTCTGTGTCATTTGCAGTTTTCTATCTTTGATGTCACTGATTCTTTCCTCCATCTGGTCAATTCTAACTACCTAAGCTGGCTATTTCATTCTTCATTTCTTGTACAGAGTTCTTAATCTCCAGAAATTATATTTGTTTCTTTTTTTAAATTTCAATCTCTTTGGTAAAATATTCTTTTTTTTAATTGTTTTTCTCAGTTCATTAAACTGTCTGTCTGTGTTTTCTTGAAACTTGTTGAGTTTTTTAAGAACTGCAATCTTAAATTCTGTCATTTAAGTCACATATTTCCAAGTCTTTAAGTTCATTTCCTGGAGACTTTTCATTTTCTTTCTGAGCTGTCTCATTACTTTGGTTATCCATGGCAATTAATGAATTATTGTTTCTCTTCCTAGATATCTACAGGAGTGGATTCTGCAACTGGTGGATAGAAAGAGGTCTTTCTTTTGTTTTCCTGTAGGTGTTGGTAGAATGTTTTATTTTCTCTCTGATGGCAGCATTTTATTCTCTTTTACACTGTAGTGTTATATTTTCTCTGCACTGTTCCAGCTCTCAGACAATGAGGGGAGTACCTGGAAGATGGGCTTCTCCTCTGTGAACAATTCACCTGGGTCACAGGGCACCGCCTCCATTGGGGAATGTGGAGAGCTTCTGAAGTTCCAAAGCTCTTCCTGCACCAGATTCAGAGCCTGTGTGTTTCAGCAGCTCCATTTATTCCTGCAGGGATCCACCCAGATAGTTGGGGACAGGGTCGGCGTGGTTTGTGACAGGTGGCCCAGAGCAATGGTGGCAACCACCAGCACTGTCCTGCTCCCACGGTTCCCTCCCCTTTGCCTGAATTAATAGGGCTGAAAGTCGATGGCTGCAGACTGGAGTTCTCAGAACTGCAATATTCTGTTCTTTTGATCTTACACTGCTACCGTTCTGCTTCTGGCACTGGGCACATGGTGGTGGAGCGAGCTCTGGGAGCGTGGGAGAGGTCAGCGAGGCTCAGTGCCTAAGCCTTCTGTTCTCTGCTTGGCAGTGAGGGCTTAAACCTCCGTTTTAACCCTTCTTCCCATTTCATGATACCCAAATGCCTCCCAGACACAATTTTCATATCTCCTTTTGGTTGCTACATAACATAAAAACAAAAGGAAAGACATTTTATAAACTAAAACAAAGCAAATAAATGTATTGCTCCGTTCATAGAAAATTATGCCTTCTACAAAACTAGGCAGAGAAATCAATTGTTACTTAAGTGATTCTCATTCAGAAAGCCATCTCCTCAAAAAATTCAGATATGGAAAATTGCTTATGAGTTTCCCTTGCCTCTATGTCCAATATACGTATTACAACTGAAATCAGGTCAAATTTTACATGTAGTAGCACCTTGGGTGGAAGAAGAGAAGAAATCTTAGTTGCCAGACTGATGGCTGTACAAGGGAGAAAGTTAGTCTCACCCTCTCTACCTTGGCAGTTGGGGGAGGGTCTCTAAGATGCACCCCACTTTCAGCCTACTCCTATCCCCACAATGGCCTACCCACTCCCAGAACATATGCGCTATGTTCCAGACTTCTTCCAGTGTTATTGGGGACATTTGACTGCTTTGGGTAGAAACTAGGAAGCCACTTACAGGTTTTTTTTTTCTGATTTAAGATTATGTCCTCCTAAAAAAATTCCCCTCTGGATATTCTCACACAAAACAGTGTTTTGTTTTGTTTTGTTTTGTTTGTTTTGTTTTGTTTTGTTTTGTTTTGTTCTGGATGTTGTCCAAATCTGTCTCAGGGAAAAAGAAAATAATTACTTTTTGTCAAATAGGATATCATAAGGGGAGCTTAATTTAATGCTAGTCTATTAATTCCGAATTCTTTACCCTGCACAAGCAATTGCAAACTTGAGTGGGAGGTTAAGTGCCCACTCATCCAGCTGTAGTGAGGTGTATATGAATTGCAGAAAGCAAGCCTTCTTACTAGGAAGTATGAATATTTGAAGAACCCAAATCAGGTCAATTTGACTCATTACCAAAAGGGAAAAGAAAGGGTAAAAAGACCAAAAAAAAAAGTCTTTCTGAAATCAAATATAATTGCATAGTTACTGTCTATGTGTAGTTCACAATGTCTGAAACAGGAAAACATCATCACTGCATATGAAGTGTGCATATATGTTCATGTGTGTGAGAGAGAATGAAGAATTCTAGTCAACATTTGGTGATAGAAGGAATAATGAAGTGCATGTCATTAGCAAAGTTTCTTCAACATCCAAAAATAATCACTTATTATCTTAAATAAAACATTCTTACTTCATTACAGGTTTTACTGGAAAAGGTTGGCATGGTATAGGGTCATGATATAAAATGTAAGACATGTGACACATACCTACTTTTACAAGCCAATGCCACTTTCATTCTCCATTGCTGTTTCATTTGCACAGATTCTTTGAGTGAGACAAATAATGGCATAGGCTTGACACAAAGTGTAAGTTCCCAAAGACTGGGTTTTGTTATGGTTCTACCTTTCTACACCTAGAGGCCACCTTCCATTTTTGTCCTCTACATCTGCAATCAGAGAAAGCAAAACAATTTTACAAATTGTCGAAAGTATTCATATACATTAATAATTGTTTCATTGGATACAGCATGATGTAGCTGAAAGCACACAAATCCAAGAGAGAAGAGATTTAAATTTTAGCCCAATTCTGCCCCCTTATTAGCCTTATAAACTGTAATTTACATTCTGGGTATCAGTTTCTTTCTTCATTTGTAAATGAGGGATGGACATTTACCTAAGAATGAATAGATGTTCATGTGAAGAAAAGGAATTGAATCTGATAAACTCAGAGATATACTCAGCTTTCCTTACTGACTAACATATTAGCATTCATATTAGACACTAATAGGAATGGCAACTCTCTAAGAAAGCAGTGTAATACAGAGCATTTCCCAACCTCTTCTATCTTGGAACCCTCTTCCACAGAGCATTTCCGGGATGAATGACCCATAAAATATGCAGGAATCCACTGGATGAGACGACAATTTTAGGCTTCTACTTAACTGGTCCTGCACGGTCTGGTGTTGGGTCTCTCTGGGCCTGGTGGAGTTCCATTGACCCTGCTGAGGGATGTGGTTGTGATTCACTAAAGATCTCCACAGAAACATCCAACTGCAGCTCCCTGGATGCTGGTTATGCATCCAACCCCCAAACCCACCACCATGATTTTATATCCCCACCAGCTCCATGCACCAGGACCCCTCCTGATATTTTCTGCTCAGTTCCCTCCTACTTGCCCACATCAGTTGCCATGTTTGTTCCCTACCATTGGTAAAGGATAATTCAGGATTAAAAGTTCCAATGCTTACTTCCGAATTGATAAGTAACTCAGTTATAAGTCAGGTGATATAATAAAAGATTTGACAAGCAGTTTTATTTTATTTTATTTTATTTATTTGATTTGATATTCTCCTTGGAACTGGGAATATAGGCATGAATAAGACACAGTCTCTGCCAGATGAATGACATCATCTCTCCTCTCAAGTGGCTTACAGATTGGTGGGGGAGACACGTTTGTAAACAATTAGTTTTTAAATAATATGATCAGTGTTACATTAGTAGTATGTGCCAGTTGTTAGAGTAAATTTTTTTTTTCTGGTTAGCTCTATATTTGTTTTATTAGGACAGGTCATTTTGGAATCCTTGGTCTTTCAGAATGTAGAAGGGCTTAAATAAATAATCATTTTCTGAAATTCCTATTTATTTTATGTGCTGTGATGTTTCAAATGACTGCAGATTTTGCTGTTCATTTGTCAACAAGAATCAAATATGTCTTGATGGATCCTTTGCTCTTAAAACCATGTCCATCGACTTGATGTGCCAAGTACTCTGTTAGGCACTGTGTGCAAAGTCAGCACAGCAGAGGCTCACTTTGCTTGGCGAGACTTTGTGAGCCTCCTGAACCACTGGTCAGGGAGTTGGAATTTACACTTAGGTCTGTGACCCAAACTAACTCCTTAGAAGAATGGACGAAACACATACAGCTCGCAACTGAAGAGAATCTTTATATGAATAAGCACGGCAGTGTCTCTGTCTGGCCCTGGAGACTTGCACCCACCACCCCAGAAGCTGACACCTGAGATCCTATCTTCTATGGTTAGTTCTGTGTGACCACCTGGCTAGGCTAGAGTACCCAGTTATGTAATCAAACACTAATCTAGGTGTCACTGTGAAGGAATTTTGCACGCACGGTCAGTATCTACAATCAGTTGATTCTAAATAAAGATTACACTCAGTAATGTGGGTAGGCCTCATCCAATCAGTTGAAAGCCCTAAGAGGAAAGTTTAGGCTTCCCTGGGCAAAATAAATTCCGCCTCAAGAATTTCTTCAGCTCTATTTCCTCCCTGAGTTTCTGACCTACCAGCCTGCTCTACAGATTACACACTTGCCAACCCCCACAATCATGTGAGCTGATTCTTTAAAACAAATCTTGTTTTTTCTGTTCTGCTCTGAAACATTTACTGACCCAGCATGCCTTACATGCAGACCTCTGGAGATTCCACCAAGTGTCCTGATCTTTCCCACCCCAAACCCCTCCCACCCCCAGGCTGAAAGAGTCTTGGAAATATTGCATAGTACGTCATGGTTCCGCTCTATTATAAATTTAAAAAGCTGTAGGATTTGCCCCATGTAGAAATTAAACCATCACTTATGACATGATTTCTACACAAAAATATCATCTGAATTCCAAAAAACAAGTTTTTTGTAATATACGTCTTTTTATATATCAACTTTATCCTTATAGTAAGTCCCTGAAGGATGTATTACTGTCCTCATATTATGTTTCAGAATACTAACGTTAAAAAATATTAAGGTAATTGGGCCAAAATCACATCTGGTAAGTGATAGATTCAGATTTGGACCCAGATAACCTGATTCCAAAAATCTATGCTATATTCATTGCACCATGCTCTTTCCATATAAGTGAAAACCTACAGGGGTAAGAATTACATGATGAAAAAATATTCTACCTTCTTGTGTCACTTTTGTAAGTGTGCTGTATGGAGAAGGACTTAAACATTACCTGACATTTATTGAGGACTTACTACATTCCAAGCTCTTATTTTAATGAATTCCTTTTTTTAATTACAGTTGACATTCAGTATTCTTTTATATTAGTTTCAGGTGTACAACATAGTGCTTAGATATTTATATAATTTACAAAGCAATCTCTCTGATAAGTCTAGTACCCAAATGGCACGATCATACATAGTTATTACAATAGTATTGACTATATTCCTTCCCAATGCTATAAAGATTTCTTAGATGGAATGTCTAGGATAAATTATATATCATTTCTATAGTTGAAGATTTTAAAATTCTTATTTACTTTCTTTAATAACAAGTTATTACTAGCAATTTTTATCCCAGGTCCATCTATTTTGGTTGTGGATATTTAATGTCAGAAGTTTCATATTGATATCTACTACGTTATGAATTAGAAGAAAAAGTCATAATTGTTCTAAAAGGAATGAAAGTCTTTTTTAAAATTAATTTAGTGAGTTAGTTTAGTTGTTTAAAATGTTTTGAACCCAGGCAACCCTGACCCCTGATACATAAGAACATGCAAACACATTCAACATCAGTTGCAGCCAATTAGTGGATCACTCCATCTGGTTGGCATCTCCAGTTCTGGCCAGAATGTTCTCTGAGTCTTGGCTACAGGGCCCCTTTCAAAAGACACTCCTGTCTGTCCTCATCCTGAAGATAGAGAGCTTTTAAGGAATATTCTTCTACACAAATATAATCAGTGAAAATAAAGGTAACTCAGTTGAAGAAGTATTATTTTAGGGTCTCACACTATTCATTGAACAAGCACATGTTAAGCATTTACTTTACAGAAGGTACTTTAAAAAAAAATGAAGATGAATAATGTGATCTCTGATCAATAATGAAGGTGGTGGGGCTCTGTGCTGGATGTTCTAAAAGCAATGCTTTTCAAACCAATGGTCACAACCAATTAGTGGGTAGTGAAATTAATTCAGTGGGTCATGAATAATACTATTTTTAATTAAATAGACTACAATAGAAGAAAGTAGAAAAGAAGATCGAGTGTGTGGCATGCAAAGAGGTTAAGTTTTTCTTTTTCTTTCTTTCTTTCAGTTACATATGTGCATATACTGGTTTTCATAGTAAAATATATTTCTTACTGTGAAACATAGTCAAAAACTATTTAAAAGCTGTCACTCTAGAGAAAGAGCAGAAGAAGAAAACAAAAGCCTTGCTCTCAAGAAGCTTGCATCTTGCTGGGAAGATAAAGCTCATTCATGAACAGCAGAACCCTTTGTATAAAGCAGCTAATAACTAAGAGTTAAAATCAAAGTTGCTGATTTAGTGTCCTAGTGGGATTAAGGCCTGGGAAAAAATCACGTGAATCATTACTCCTTCCTCCTTGAAAACCTTACTTCACGCAGCTTCCAGGGCAATATACTTCATTGATACTTCTCCGAGACCGGTAGCTTATTCCTTCTTAGCTACCCACCTCCTGTGGTTGGATCAGTGCCGAATGGGCACAACTCTTGGGCCACTTTTCTCTTCTACCAACACTCATTTCTTAGATCATCTCATTCATTCTTGAGCTTTAAATGCCATGTGAATGCCCACCTGTCTTTTTGCAGCCCAGATTGCCTGAACTCCCAGACTTCTATATTCAGATCCTTATTCAACCTCTCTACTTAGAGGTCTCAGGGGCATCTCAAACCTAGTAAGTCCCAAACTGAACTCCTAATCTTTGTCCCCCAGCCCGTGCCTCCTTCAGGCCTCCTCATCTCAGCTAATGGGAATTCAATCCTTCCCGTTGATCAGGCCAAAATGCTTGAAGTTATCCTTGACTCCTTTCTTTCTCTCAATTCCCACATTCAAATCATTGTTAAGAAACTTATTGGCTCTATCCTCTCCCAACCCCCAATGCTACCACCGCACCTCACCTATAACTCTAGTCTTGATTATTGCACGAGCCTCTTAACTCTCCCGATTCCACCCTCGCTCCCCTCCAGTCATTCTTAATTCACCAACCTAATTCTCTTAAACCAGATGTGTAGCATCTCTCATCAAACCTCCATTCTGTTCCCATTTCACCCTGAGTAAAAGCCACAGTCCTTACAGCGGCCTGAAAAGCCCATGTGATCTGGACCCCACACCTGCCCGTCATCACTCTGTGCTCACCTTCTGCCTCCTGTCACTCCACTTCACCCACCTGGACTCTGATTGTCATCTTTGTAGGCATGTCTCCCCTCAGGACCTTCTCACCCACTCTTTCTACCTCAAGTGCTCTCCCTGCAGATCACAGGGCTAACTCCCTCTCGCATTCGATCTTTACTCAGTGAGACCATCTATGACAATGCTCTCTAACCTCCCATATCCCACACCCTCTCTCCTCCGCATGCACACTCTGTTCCCCCTCCCCTTTCTTTTACTCCATGGCACATATCACCATCTAATGTACATTTTACTTATTTTATTAATGTCTATCTTCCCCAGGAAGGCAGATTTTTTGTGTGTTTATACATTGCTATATCTTCAGTATCTAAAGCAGCACCCACTTCACAATAATATGTTCATTAAATAAGTGAATGAATGCTTTTAAAGTATTTTGGAAAAGTCACAACACAAATGGTATTTAACTCCAACTTAACCACTAAGTGAAGGAAGAGAATACCTTAATAAAGTTTGGTCTAAGAAACCTTACCTCAAATGCTGCAATTAATGCTCCAGTTGGAACATTTCCTTTTCATGAAGCTTAAACTAGTTTGGAAATACTGGTCCAATAGATAGCTATTGAGTGTATCATATTGCTCTATACACATGCTTTGTGTGACAATCATTAGTTCTAGATATCATGCTGCCTAAAGGAAGTGGGTTGGAATATAGGCTTGAAGTACAAATCCTCAAGAGGCAACCTCCCCATATGGCAATTATTAGAGTGGAATTTTGTATTACACATGTACATAAGAACACCTGAAATATTATTCAATTCTCCCTAGATATCAAGAACTAGATTCATATAATTTGAAAGATGATGGTTTCATTGAATTAGTATGAACAGGATTCACGAAGGAAAAATTCTATTTTGGCCCTTTTAAAAGTAGTATACTTTTACGTATTGTGAATGGAGTAAAAGGCCCAAACAGCATTGAAATAGGGTAGTAATCAGACAACAGTGATGAAAAGCAGGAAATTTTTAGTTGTATCTCTCCTTAAATATATTGATTTGTTGATTTTTTTTTATAGATGCCGAATAGCAAAGTTAATGATTCACTTAATTTGTAGGAATAATTTATAGCTTCAGTTGAGAAACTTAGTATCCAGAAATCAATGACAGAGAAACTAAAAGAAAATATTGGCTGAAATTTATTTCAGTGTTCATAATTTTTGAATTAAATATTAATACTGGAGATGCCTGACTTCATATTTAATAGACTCCAAAGGAGCTCTACCATTCACTCATAATAAGATCAGACTTTAAGTTCTAAGGGAAAAGATCCATATTCATAAACATTTGACAAGTAGTGAGGTCTCAGATGTGCTGAGAGATTTATGAGATTTTAGCCAACACTGAAATTTAGTTTTATGAATGATATTTCTATATCTGGGCTTCTATTGACCCCAGGAGGAAGATCACTAACCTTCTACCCACATATCTGCTCCTCAACACCAGACACAGAATTCTAGTTTGCCTCAGGGAACTCAATTTTTGGAAGTAGAGGTGCAAATCACAGGGGATGTGGTGGACAGATACCACCACCCTAGTGACTACAATAATAATGGGAAAATGTGATGGCTCAGCTAGCCATTGTATGCCACCAGATAGCCTCCAATATGCCAGAAAGACATGATAAAAATGAACAGTTGCATTAAAAACTAAGAAAGCATTCTAAATTAGCTTATGTATTATATTGTCAGCAGAAATAAATATAAGATATTTACCATAGACCTAAACCTCTGTTGTTTTTATCTTGAAGTCTTTTAGGATGTTTGTGTTCTTCCTTACATGTCACGAGAACTTGTAGCCAACTATAACTTCTGGGTGATGGATGTTCTGTGAACATTACTTTTTTAGTCTTTTGATTCTTCCAAGCATCTAACGCTCATTAATTGTTACATGCTTCAAAACGTTATAGCATTCTTTCTCCCAGCAACTTAACTCTTGAGTCTTACGTTGAATGGAAAATTGTTACTAAGACTTGAAACTTATAGACAGCAACGTGGTATCACGAAAAGAGCATAGAAATTTGAGCGAGAATTCTGCCTTTCAATTCTGACTATGATTTACGAGTTGTAAAATTTACTGTAAGTTATTTATTGAGAACTGTCTCAATGTTCTCATCTTTGCAATGGGATTAATAACATAACATTTCTGTATTATGTGAAATAATGTTTGTGTATTAGAGATTATAAAATGGCTATCAGCAAATCCTAAGGCTAATTGCTTCTCTATTGATGTACTGAATGATCAGAAATATCTTTGTCCCAGCATTCCAAGGTCCAGAGGCGCTGTCTGATTAGATCAAATGCTCAGCCCTAAGCCCAGCAGTGGAACTGGGGAATATGCTTTGCTGATTGGCTGAGCCCAACTCCTGTGTTACCCCTAAAACACGTGACCCTCAAGTACGGGAGGAAAGTTTACCCAAAGCAAAAACACAGGGATATGAATACAAGAACTGAAAGTGGAAGCAGGGTGGCAAAACTCACAGATGTCCACTACAGTCAAAACACAAGGGGAACGATGAATAAAGTTCATTTTCCTTCCCTGTCTCCATAGTGGAGTGTGTTATCTTAGTTATTATTTCTTGATGTGGGATCACAAGGGCATCTTCCCGACAGATAGTGCCCCCTTAGATGTAGCCATCACCTCAGTAACATTTCCTACCAGCCCCCAAAGGCCCACGGATGCCTCCCCTTCTTTAAGGGTCACAGATCTTGCCCCTTTGCATTTCTCCTGCAGTGCCATTTCTCAATGGCATCCATGCACTTCATACTCCTATAGAACATTCAATTCCTAAGGAACAGTTTTATCATCTCAGAAGAGTACATTTAAGAACAAACTGCAAACCTAGTAGGTAATTTGGGGATACTGAAATTTAATACTCAACTCAGCTTGACTTGCTTTAAAACTGTTTTTACTCTTTTTCTTCATCCATTCCCCCAGATTTGCGTGGTCCACTTAAAATTTGTAAACCCTTTTGAGACCAAAGACTTTGTTTCATAAAATACTTTTGGTGTATTTACCTGGCACATGCTGTGGTGCTAGGTGCCCTATAGATACCTACAAATGTCTGTGGGTGAGAATAATTCCATAGGGTCATAGTGGACAAATCACCATTACATAGCACGGTTTACAAAGTTCTATTCAAGAGCATTTTAAAATGTTATTTGGAGAGAGATGTGGCAAAGGGCATATGCCCTATTTTGAAAAAGGTGGGTATTTATCCTTGCCTCTAAAAGGTAATTTTTAAGCAATCTGAAGCAAATTTTTACACCAGCTTCAGGCTTCAAGGGGAGTTAGAAAGGGCGGTTGCCAGGAAAATCTGATTGGAAAACACCAATCAGGCCTTGAGATCTGCACATCGCGTAATTGTAATTTTCCTATTCTTGCTCTTTTTTTCTGCTTTTGCTATGAGAAGAGCAAGCTAAAAAGGCTACAGGGACACTTATGCCAAGTCGCATTTGTCAAGTTGAAAGCTGTGTGGAGCAGAAAAGCAGTTCTCCCAGCTGCAAAGAAGATGCAAAGGAACCGAGTGAGTAGGGAATCTGAGAGCTCACTAAAAGTGCTTAGAAGGCCACTACATTCAAGCCATTTCTGTGAAACATGGCAGACAGGAACCTGAAATCCAGGGTGAAGCTTTCTTACAACTGCTGAAAAACCCCTGGGGTTCTTGGAGGCCCCCAAAGCCACCTTTGGAAAGTGTGGCTGTCCTGTAAGTTTCCAATTCCCCATAAAGTGTCCATTTGTGTTTAAGCAGGAACTGATGACGACAGTCAGTAAGGGTGCCACAAAATGGTGAGACAGCAAACACTGTTTTACTTCATAATTATTTATTTCAAACCCTCTTTATCTTTGCTAGCAAATTAGTCACAAAATAATATTTATGTTTATTTTAATAGTTACATTTTATTTTAAAAAACAATACAGTTGAGCGGTGCAATCTATTTTTTTTTAAGTTTATTTGTTTATTCACTCAGTCAACATACATTCATCAGAGGTAGGGCAATATTAAAAGCTTTGGTGTCAGAAAAATGCAGACTCCTACTCATTGTTATGACTTCGGGCAAGTAACTTCAGCTTTTCAAGTCTGAGTTTTGCGGGAGTAAAATGGACGTAGTAGTGCCTATTTCATAAGACTGCTGGAAGAATTAAAATAAAGTAAGATAAATCTCGTCTTTGAAGATATTCCATAAATGTCAGTTTATTCCATAAATATCAAGTCCCTAGCTCTCCTTTCATAAATAGAATTTTTCCTCATAATTACCTTTCCTCATCAAGTTCAGGAAAGGCCAGATATGTTGACTCCCCTCAGTCAGAGCCAAGCATCTTCATTTACCTGTTTGCTTTCATTGACATATTCTGTGCTTAGGAAGAAATCAACAGCTGCTGAGGGATAGCCCTGCAAATATAAACCTATAATTGATTTCCACCACTTTAATCACTGCTTTTCCTTGTTATATTGTCTTTACTTCTATCTAATCAATCAAATGCCTAGGCTGTTTCTCCCAGGCTTTTTGGTTCCTTATGATATAGAACTGTTTTAAATCCCACCTCAGTCTTAGGTTCATCAGTTTTCCTCCCAAATCTCTGCAATGCAGGACTGCCCACAGAATTGCATTGGCCTGCCCTGGTATCTGTCAGGATATATGCTCCATTTCAGCTGTCCCGGCGTTCTAAGTGTCTGCATTCCTTTTGTGGCTCTCAGATTTCCCAAAATCTCACGCATTTTCATTACTTCAAACCTCACCATCCAACTTCCCATCCTGAGATTACTCGCTAAGAGTCACTCACACATGGCTTCATCTCCCAGCCATTGTCTCTCAGACCATCATTTATACAGAATGACTGACTCTATCTACATTTAGTTACACTTTATGACTGCAGCCCAGCCAATGTGAGGACTCAAACCATGCGTACTTTGGAAGAGCCTTTTAAAAGTAAGCCATCCCATGTCTGAAATAGTATTTCTTACAACTTTTATTTCAAGGCATGTAATCTTTATTTTATTAAGTTTTTTCCTCCAGACCGAACTTAAAACCCTAAAAAGTTGTTTTCTTATCTGAAATATATGTTCTTTAGATGATCATAAAATAATAATTGTTAGTCACAAGACAGCTAAGATCTGAATATGGGGTGAGGGCGGGGAATCCCTGGACTATGTATAGTAGACCCCAGCTTGGGCATGGTCTCACTCTGGGCTAGCTACTAACCACTCTGACCTCAGTTTCTTTACCGGAAAAGCTGAAATTATAATACTTACTCTTCTTATCCTTCAAAGTAGTTGTAAGGATCATGAGATATTACGTGTATTTATGTTTTTTGCAAAAGCATGACATAGATGAGTGCTAATCATTACTACTAATTTTGTTACTAAGAAATATGAACTTTAAGTTTTACGATTACTATACCAGAATACATCCATTCCTTATTCTCATTTTCGCACATATTCTTTAAAAGGGTGTTTAATTGATTCAAAGACCATATTTTTACATTTTAGTATCTTTAATATTGGAATGTGTCATATAATCTATGGCATGTCAGAGTTTAATTGGTGACATTTATTTTTTTCTTAATTGTACAAAAAATATTGAGGCGTTTTCACTGGTATCTCAGATTCAGTAAATGTGGTATTTGGATCTTAGAAGAAAGCTGAAGAAGGGTAAAAGTAAGAATACTTTGTCTATTTAAAATGGAAATTTTATTAACCAAGTTGGAATAGGATCCCTTCCCCCTAAAAAAAAATTCAGCAAAATGTTTGAAAAATTCAGACAGAATGTATTATCGTGAATCATATCATCTTTAATAGTTCCCTATGGTGAAGATTTTTAAAGGACCTCTAGCTTATTATAACTTTAGCTCACAGATCTCCCAGAACTACTGTGTCCTCTTTCAACTGAGTTTGGGAAACCTAAAGGGAAAAAAACAAAATAAACAACATTTTTTTAAAATGGCAGCACCACAAAGAGTCCACTTCCAAAGGTTTTGAAGAAAGATAAATATATTTTGTGCTTGTGGGCCAAGTTAGGAAAGCCAACTTTTACTGTAGAAGATAGATATATAGATGACATTTTTATATTTATAGTTTTCATATACTGTTCTATAGAATTATATATATATATATATATATATATATATATATATATATTCCATTTTCACTTGTGTTCACACACATTATCTGTATTTATTGTAAATCTATTATTATCTGTATTATACAAATGGAAAAACTGTATCAAAGAGATGAAATGACTTATCCAAGTTCACACACACTGAATGAAAGCTGGTGTTAGAATTCATTGATTCATTCATGTCACATTTACCCAGAAAGCTATTCTGTTTCTGGCACTGTACTAAGCCCTAGAAGTAGCAAGATAAACAGTAAGAAGCTTGCCTTCCTCACCTTTCCTGAACTTTCTAACTCCCCCACCCCTTTGACTAAGAGTTGCACAGAGCAGAAGCTTCATGCAACTCAGAGCCTCCCTGACCCCCAGCTGTTGGCTTTGACAGTCATCATACATCTGTTATGCATAGGTCTAGGCTCAAAGTTTCTAAACAAAAATCTTCTCTGGATACAAAAATGGTTCCCATGGAGGTTTCTTCCCTAAGATGTCTGCTTTGTGAACCAAAAGGAGGCATTTGAGGTTTGATCATTGGGAAGCCAGGCAAGCTAAGAGGCCCAAGGAAGCAGGATAGAGATAAGTCCCCAGGACAGAGGGCTGTGCAGTACTTCCTGATGGGGAGCTCTCCCTTAAAAATGACGAGAGTAGGCAATATATTAGGAATTTAAGTTTTTGCTTGCCATATTTCAATTATTTCTGCCCCTTCATTACTACACAAAATTGAAAGTGGCATCAGCCTTTTTGGAAATCCAAAGTCATCCATTGTTAGGGAGCATCTGTGTGCTCGTTACCACCTGCATGCTGTGGGCAGTGCAGAACTCCCATAACACAGACCTTTACTGAGCACTTCCTGCATGCTTGTGGGCATTGCCTCATGTAATCCACAAATAACTCTGTGGGGTAGGAAATGGAAAAAGAAAAGAGAGGCACAGAAAACTTAGTTAACCTGCCCATGAAAATTCTTAGTTACTGTACCAATAGGATTTCAAACCTGGGAAGTCTAACTACAGATCCCAGGCCTGGGACCATTCAAGAATACTGCTTCCCTGATTTCAGCGAGTTTACTGAGTATTTGGAGAGATGACACAAAGACACATCAACAATTAGTGTATACAAATGCCATTGTATGGTTATGCAAATTAAGTACTCAAAGGGAATATGTGGGTCAGATTTGGGGTCACATAATCTCCATCACAACTATACAACTCTGTCCATGTGCCTGGAAAACAGCCATGCTCAATATGTAATGAATAGGCATGGCTGTGTGCCAATAAAACTTTATTTACAAATACAAGTAGTAAGCTGGATTTAGTCTGTGAGCTATAGTTTGCTGACCCCATATGTAAATGATACATGCTATAGATATCACAAAGGAGATCAATTTATGCTGGAGCAGTTGGAGGAAGCTGTGAGATTGCTGAAATCAGCCGCTAAGGAATATTTGAGATGGGCACAAGACTCTAGGAGAGTTGGCCCTGCCCCCTAGCCTCTTTTCACTTCCCTGTCCTGCTGGCATGTTCCTGCCTAGGCTTTGATTACACCAAGCTTATACTCATCTAGAGACTTCACACTGGCAGATCGTCCTGCCTGGAAGTTCTCCCCCAAGCTCTCCTCAAGGCTGGCTCTTTTGGTCATCAGATCTGCTCGCAGATATTACCTCTTCAGAGCGGCTTCTCTGAGGAACAAGTTAAAGCAGTTCTCCCCCAGCCCCTTTGTCACATCACCCCATCTTATTTTCCTAATGACACGTATGGTTTCTGAAAGTACCTTGTTCTTTTATTGGTATATTTGTCTCTTATCTACTTCTTCCTGCTCTCCTAGAATGTAAACTCAATAGCATGGACCAACATTTGTACTGTTCACTGCTATATATTCCCGGCACTCAGACAATGGCTGGAAGATAAACAAGCAAAAATACTTGCGTAACTAAAAGAAGAAGGGAGAGAGGCAAGGAGAGAGGAAGGGGAGGGAGACACAAAATGTAAGCATGCCTCATTTAGTGGTGTTTAATTTTATTTTGTTCTGTGACCTAATAGACTATAGCCGTCATTAGAATGGCTCATCATTTTGTGCCCAGGATATTATTTAATTAAGAAAACATTTTCATCCTGTAATTAAAACACTTCGTTTTGGTTGTTCCTTGGTCAGAGGTAGGTCTCCTGTACTTCTGAATGATGACATGTAGTTTAAGTTACAGACTGGCTACACATAAAATTTAAAAATGCACACTAATCCTCATGTCATTGTATCAAAAATAAAGCTGTTTATTGGAGCTTAATGCTTCTCTAATCCATAACTATTTTAAATCTTACTTTTATTAGATTGATTTTATATATTACTGGTTTTTTTACCATTTGTTGGGTCCAACCATCTCCTAAGCTGGTGCAGATAAGCAAGACAGCCGGTTAGCCTGTCATCAACAAGTGACCAGGCTGCTTTTCTATCTGCTCCAGCTTTCTTCTCTCACCAAGACTTCCCTTAAACTGCTAGGACCAGTAATAATAAAGGCTTGCTCAGACAGCTGCAAGGTTAGTTGTTTCTTTGTATTTCCCTAAATCCTTCTTCTCTGTGCAATTAAAGCAGAAAGATATAGCAGCCTTTGACTAGATCACAATAGTAGCTGCAATCACAGGAGTCTCCTTTCTTTCCAAATAAAGGGGAATGACATTTCACACCCTAGGCGCCTTACAAACTGATGTGCTTTCTTTAAAAGCTATGTACCTGAACACACTCTCTTCTTTTGCTTTAGAGTTTCAGAGACTTGGAATAAAAACTGTGGCTCAATTATAGCAATTTTGCCGGCCCTTCATGTTCAGCAACAGTATTTTTCTTCTCCAAGGTCCTGACTTCCTATTTCTTTACATTTTTCCTAGAACTGATTTCTGCATTATTTTATATGTAATCTTGCTCTAGACTACCTGTCAGTATAAATAATGTATACATTTTTAAATTCCATTCCAATGTAAGTCATTTTCATACAACTTCTTAGCTACTGTCATTTGACAACTATGTTTAATTAAAAGGTATACAGATTAAATACCTCCCAGCTGGTTCTCTTCACAATAATCACAGCCTGTTTCCAGTACAAGTCCAAGTTTCTACCATAAAGTAACATTGGAAAAAAAACACCTCACCAGAAATTTGCCACGTTTTGTTTCATAAGTGATGTGAGCTAGCACATGTGTCCGGAGAGTGATGCTTAGGAGCTGTACATGGGTGCTGAAGACTGGTAATGTGTGTATCATCTATGATCCTTAGCTGTACTAGCGTAATTTATCAAATGTAATATCTAAGCCAATAATGAGGCTCTGAACATGATCAGATCTTTGCAGTGAGTCATCTGCTAATTGAAAGAAAATAAGACTGTTCTCAACATTTATAATTTCCCTCAGAAATCTCTCTTGTTGCTATAGTGATATTGATGCTTTTTAGCTAAAAAAAGTAAAAACTTTGCATTATCCCTACCATAATTAATAAATGGCAAATGCATCAGATGTAATGGATTCCAAAGGTGTCATGGGACTATAGTTGTTCAGTTCTCTAGGTGCCACTGATCATAACCTAGAGAGACAGCCTCAAATAGTGGTCAACAGCAAGGTCCCGCTGGCTTGGAGCCCTGCCCTTTACTGGGACTTATGTAACTATATAGCTGGGACTTATGTAACTATAAGTCACATAACCTCAGTTTCCTCAATTGTAAAACGGGGATAATAATAATGCTACCCCTCAACTGTATGGATCCAGTGACAGCATTTATGAAGCATTTAGAACAATGCCAACACCTAGTGATCACAATCTAAGAATTTGTTTACTAAAATAAACAAGCCACACAGTGAAGCTTAATCACACTTTATCAGTATTAGAAGCTATTAACTACTGTTTTCAGGTCCATGAGTAGTAGCATCTCTACAGTATGATTTTTTCTAGATAAAATCTTTAAAGTTATATAGATAAATTTATAATTTAAGGGGAAAAAATAGTGTGTTTTTGTTTTGGGTTTTTTTTTTTTTAGTAAAACATCTATTCTCACTTCCTAGAACCTATAATATTTAAAAATCTATCTAATATGCGTATGTGACATTCTGGTCTATTTTCTTAACACTTACATTTTTAGATTGATGTGTTATTAATCATAAAGTTGGGATTAAGTAAATTCTAATTTTTGACGTTAAACCAAAATGTCTTGAGTCCCAGTGCTGCCATTTACCAGCTATGTGTTCTTTGGCAAATTTCTTAAGCTTTCTGAGCTCCTGCTGCTCATCCAAGAAATATAGAAAAAATGCACAGTTGTTGTGTTGATGGAATAAGGCCCCATAAGCAAATTGCTTAGCATAGTTAAATGTTAATAATAGATAATCAGTAAATAGTTAGAATCAAAATATTATCTACCTTTTTATCTTCTCATTGCAAACTTAGCCAATTCCAGGAACCCTTCCTGGAACCTCCTCCATCACCATTATTGTCCGGAGAGTAATGCTTAGGAGCTGATATTGATAACTCCTGTTTCTATTGTCTTTTTGTACATATTCCATTTATAACACTATATCTTAAACTTGCTAACACGTTGATTTGGAACCGTTCCCAAATTTATTTATGCTTTATCTTCTCATCTTTGTTATAAACATGTTGAGGGCAAGAACCAGTCTCCTCATCTTTTTAAATTAAGCCCTGTGCACTGCAGGCTGTTTGTTACTTCCTAATGAGTATACAGTGATAATTATACATTTATTTTACCAAGTGGAAGAGGAATGAGATCCTAGGTTGAGTCTGTGTGAGTGGAAAATCTAAGGGGAACTGCAGAGAAAGTCATAAATAAGTCCTTGATAAAATAGTGTAGTGCTCTGTTGAACTCAACAGAAATAATTGTAGAAAGGAAAAAGAGCAGTGTACTGAGAACTTTATCTTCTACAGTACCCACAATTAGGGACTTAGAGTAGGATCCAACAAAGCAAGGTAAAAAGAATGGTTCCAATAATGGTACAGTAGTAGCTATACCAGGTAAGTAGAGAAACTCTTAAGAGATTGTGTGTGTGTGTGTGTAGGCAAAAAAATATTTGAATTAAGAAATGTCCTTAGCTTTCATGACGATATCACTTTCATGAAGAAAGTACTTTAAAGAGTGCTTTAAGCAGATCTATGGATGCTGAATCAAATTAAGAGGGGTTCAGAAAGAATAGGCGATTGGGAAATCAGTGCTGCTGGTATCAACCACCGATTTAGGAAGAAGAGAGATTGGATAGGAGATGATAGAGACAAGTTTCAGGAAATATGTGGATAAAACTGAAACATTCTTAAATTTTAAATGACTATTGAAAACAAATGATTGAAAAGCTCAAACAAAACCAGACTCCTTTCCAACAGCATTCTTATGCCTAACTCAGTTATTATCAGCATGAGAAAACTGAGCAGTATAAGTAAATCAGAGCCAATGATTTTGATTTTCCCTAATACACAGATCGTTTGTAAAGACTGACACATGGATTTACATGTATTCAAAATATTTTCAAACCAATTATTGTAAAACACTATTATTGAAATTTAATGTCTAAAGTTTTAGATATTTACCTGTATTACCCATATTCAGAGTCACATCAAAAAAAAGGGAAAATAGAAAAATGTAGGATTTTATTTAAAAATGAATAATCTGTTTTATATCTGAATAGGTTCCTCAAGATGAATGGACAGGGTATACCCCTCGAGGTAAAGATGATGAAATTCCATGCCGAAGAATGCGGAGTGGCAGCTATATCAAGGCCATGGGAGATGAAGACAGTGGCGACTCAGACACTAGTCCCAAGCCTTCTCCCAAAGTTGCTGCACGAAGAGAAAGCTATCTCAAGGCTACTCAGCCATCCCTTACAGAACTCACCACACTCAAGTAAGTGATTCTAAAACTACACTTCTGGTAGTCCAGCAACTTGTATTATCACCTCGGATCAGATTGTGTGACTCCTAGAGCAAGGGGACAGAAAACATTCTATAGATGGGGCAGTATTGATTTTGACATTAGGTCTGACTGGTATACCCCAATGCTTTTAAAAACATGGGCACCCAGGTGTACTCTGCATTGATCGTAAGCTGAACTCTCAACCTCCAAGGAGAGTTTGAAATAATCCAGAATGACTTCTGAAAGGAATTAAGATTTCTGATCAATGAGATGATACATGTAGTTCAACTCTTGGACATTTGTTCACCCACTAAATCTACGAGGGAACTCTTCCTTAAAAGACCCTTGAATTTTTCAGATAATTGAGCAACGTAATAGAGCAGATTATTATATTTTTTTGCTAGTTCAAAATACTTTAATATGCCACTTAACACATATGTATATACACTTCTTTTTTTTTTTTCTTTTTTTATTAGTTTCCGGTGCACAAAGCAATGCAATAGTTAGACATGTGTCATTTATATCCCTCACACTGTGTCAACCCTCTTCTCCCCATCCACTATCCCTCTGACATCACACACAGCCATGACATTTCCACTGTCTCTATTCCTAATGCTGTACTCCGTAGAGCAGATTATTTTGAAGAAGCTTATGGAATGTGGCCATGCTTGAAAGTTGGGTGGTATGTGAAGGTTCTTGATACACGTTTTTAAACTTGGGCACTCAATGCATGTTGTATTTTGTAAGACCTTAAAAATGTTCTTTTGTTTTGAAAAATATAAGTAGTCCTTGCCTCTATTTGTGCTATTTGTAAACAGAGAATAACTTTACAAAAGAAACTACTAAAATTGATTATTTTAAGCAAGGCTATATTTAATTTTTTAATATTACTTATGGAGAGTAAATCAGAGCCTTGGAACATAGCATCATGTGGCTCATCATCTGGACCTGAAAAATATGTTATGGATAATTAGTATTTGTCAAGTACCTTTGATTACATATATTCAGGAAATATATATTATTATTCGTGCATTTATGTTACACTACAAAATAAAATATTAAAATACAAGATAAATAAAACAGAAAAAGACCAAAGCCATGAGATTAAGGAAAACAGATTATTAACCTAGAACACTGAAAAGCAGATGGCTATTCAATGGTGGAAATTTATTTAAATAGCAAATTACATTATGTTTTACGGAGTGGACAGGGAGAGTTACCCTCATCGACTTTTTTTCAAGTGATCATGTGAAACCACTTTGGATCATTTCAATAAAAATAACTAATACCAGTGACCTTAGTAAACCAACCCAAGAAAAGAAGCTCTTCTTCCTTTCCTTTGGTTTCCAGTTGCCCTCTTTGCCTTTATTTCTGCATGTATTTGTTTCCTAGGGCTGCCATAACAAAGTACTACAAACTGAGTGACTTGAAACAATAGAAATTTATTTTCTCATGGTTCTGGAAGCTAGAAGCTGAAATCAAGGTCTTGGCAGGGCCATGCTCCTTCTGAAATCTGCAGAGGACAATCCTTCCTTGCCTCTTCTTAGCTTCTCTTTGTGGCGTGCCATCCTTGGCATTCCTTGGCTTGCAGCTGTAAGTAACACTTTCATCTCTGCCTCTGTCTTCATGTGACTGTCTTCTTATGATACCTGTCACATTGGATTAAGACCCTCCCTAGTGACCTCATGTTAACTTGATTAAACCTGTCACACCCTATTTCCAAATAAGGACAAATTCACAGGTGCTATTAGTTAAGACATATATATGTGTGTGTGTGTGTGTGTGTGTGTGTGTGTAACACAATTCAACTCATAACACTGCCATGCAAGGTAAAAGTTGGTCATGGAAATGACAAATTAAAATAGGTATTCACTGCATTTGGCCACACCTCACAGAAGCTCAGAAAATTAAATATTCCCAGTTTGAAAAGAACTGGTTATGTAATAAAGGCAGTGGGGCAAAGGTATGAAATGAGGGTGGCCGCAGATCCTTCTGGCAAATATTTTCTATAGACTTGAAAGTATCTCTCTACTAGAGACAAAAATAGGTAGTCACAACCGTGGCATCAATTGATATCTTCCAAAAGATTCAAAAGAGGGAATTCTTTGGGCAAGAAAGTCTCTTGGACCTTCAGAATCTCAGTTTTCCCATAGCAATGGGACTCTACAACCTCCAAAGTCCTTTCCAACTCCTTAGTATCCTGTTAGTTTAAAGGATGCAGTTGTCACATCAGCTGAATGACATGTTGGGTCTTCCATGATGAGGAACAGTGACAGTGACTGCTGCTATTCACAATAGTACCCAGGTATGAAGACAACAAGCCCTAAGGAAGGTGAGGAGAGTGCTCTAAGGAGGCTGAGGACAGGGGTATGTGCAGCAATCAAGTTCACAATTGTGCCTTGGAGCTACACTCCTCAGAGCTTCACGGCTGTGGGGTATCTACTCTGAAGTCATTGGAACTCTATATTTTTCATTTTGCCTTCTTTTAATGCCCTGCACCTCATTTTTATAGCCATCATATATTTCTTCTATGGCTCAGAAGTTTTAAGACCAGAAGGAGGCCAACACTGAGAGCGGCTAAGCTGATGGTAGAAGGTCAGCGCTTCAGGAAGAGAAAGTACTCATTGAGCAGAGTATAAGAATGACTGCTATTTTCTTCCTCTAAACCTATGGCAATTTGAAATGACAACCAATTTACTGTGGGACACCTCACAAACTGAAAAACTTTTCTTGACTTAAGATAGGATTTCACCAAACCACCTCTGTTGTCCCCTTGTTTAGCAGGCAAGAAAACATCTGACCATTCAAACATGTCTTTCTTCTCTGTGCTACCATCCCATTCCCCAGACCTACTCCTCATAGTTCTGTTTGTCTCTATTAATTTCTCCCTTACCTGCTTTAGAAGTTCTATTTCTCATTACAGTCCATCATCTTCAACTACATATTAGTGATTTCTAGTTTAATGGAATTTAAGGAGATACACAAGGAGAAAAGGAAAATACACCATGGAGGCAAAAATTCAGTATGACATCATTCATAATCAATGCTGTCTTTTATTCTTTGATGATGTTTTGACTAGAGATCATTATTTTTCTAGAAGTTTGAAGCATTCAGTCTCTCATGAAAAAATGATCCCCATATCCTAGAATTCTAGTTCCCCAAAAAAGAAACTATATTTTTGTTCCTACTTCTTTGACATTTAAGTCAATTTTTTTTTCCTCCTTCCTCCTCAGCAATTCACAGCTTTAGGGATGAATCATAGCCATGAACCAAGATAACTAAAATTAGCCAAGTGAGATTGGGGCAACATTTTGTTTGAGGTTTTCAACTCCTATCTTCTCTCAGAAATGTTGGAGAGAAGGGACTCATACACTTTCATGCATTGTTTTTCTTTTCCTACCCCTTTCCTGTTTTCCAAAAGTATCTAGAGGGTTTACTTATGAAGGTGGTTTTCATTAGCTACTTAATATAAGTTATTGTGTCTTCAGACATAGAAGGCCTACGGTCAGTTGAACATTCTAGAGTCAGAGGTAGTCTTGAGACATGAACTCCGTCTTTGGTCTATAAATCTCCTGTAGCTACTATCTGAGGATCATTATTTCTTTCACTCCCTTCTCTTCTTCCACAGCTAGTAATAAATCCCTTCATCTCACCATAGCCTTTCCTGATTGATTTGTTATTAGCTAACAATAAACTTAAATGGCATGTCACCTAAGAATATTATTATTTTCAAAAATAACTTCTGAATGTTTAATAGTAAATCGTCAGGCAAGTAGAAGAGAGATTTGGGGGCCAAAGTTTCCTCAAAGTATGTCACCACAGCTCTGATAAAGAATTTAAGTATTTTACTTGGATTTGCTGTAATATGCTATTTATTCTGGAACTGCTACCATGATTAGTTAAAACCATGTCCAGATCTCACCTTGGACTTTTTCTTTTCAAGATACTGTAGAAAGGAAGAACTTTTTTAAAAATAACATTACATGAGCTGTCATTTAAAAGACTCCAAAGTTAAATGTCCATTAATCCTAGGCAAATAGCACTTTAAAATCTCTTCATACTTCTTTATCCATTCATCCAAGCACGAAGAAATATTCTCTCCTGGAAGAAATAGTCAGTCTCAAAAAAAGAAAAAAAAAAGAAACACATAAGTCATGGGGATTTAATCTACAGCATAGGGAATATAATCAATAATATTGTGATAACGTGGACAGTGTCAGATTGTTGCTAGACTTAACTGTGATCATTTCTTTAGGTATATAAATGTTGAATAACTATGGTGTACACCTGAAACTAATATAATATTGTATCTTAGTTATATTTTAATAAAAATCTTTGGGGGGAAAAAGAAATAGTCTCTAACATTATAGACTTGTGAACTCCTCTATAATTGATGAGAAGGCCCCAGACTTCTGTGCATATTTGGCTCTGGGGAGGACTAGTCAGATCTCCTAAAAGTTTTGATAAAGTGTCTAACAAAAGGCTTCGAGAAGGTTTATTTTCAATCTAAATGCCTTGAGGGCAGAGAGGATGGTTAATTCTCTTAACTTTCATTCTTTCCCTGATCCTGAACCATTTTTTTAAATAAATTGGTAAGATATTAAATAGCTCTGTGGCTTTGGGCCACTGGATTAATGTCTGTGAGCTCCTCCTACCCCAGTTAAATGAGAGGCTTGGGCTGTTAGCATGGATGGCTCCCATCACAACTCTCCTTGCCCAGGCTCATGGCAGACAGCATTAGCTGATCCCAGCATTAATGGATCCCAGCATCCTTCCCACTGAGCAGCATCCATAATCTCTGAGGAACCTTTCAGCATGAATGTGTTTAATTGTAAAGATAAGGTGCAGAAGAACTGGCAGTTCACTATTTAAAGACAAAAGGAAGTCGTGTTGGTAAATAACATAATTTGAGAAGAGATAGGGTGTTCTTCTTCACCTTTGATTCTGGAGATTTGAAATGAGTCAGTTCTACATCAGGAACTCCAAACTGTAGCCTTTTTCTGGAGTCTCTTTTTTTCGTTATCTTTGTATAAGTTTATTTCTCCTTTTTTTCTATCTAAACACACTGTGTCATCTACCGGTTCCTCACATTCCACATGCCCCTCCTACTCACCTGCGGTTCCACTTGTTCCTTCTCTTCCAGAAAAAGGAGAGGGGGGTGGATCCAAAGATGGGAGCATGGGAATTGTTTTTTCCTGAGGAAGTGAACCATATTTAAGAAAATGGCAATATGTATCAGCCCATGTTTCTCCTAAGTGCCTGAAATGTTTCTGTTTTTCTTTGTTGTCTGCTTTCCCAAATGTTGTGCCATTCCCGTCTACCTATCCCTCGGTATGAATGTAACATATAGTAGCAAATATTGCTTACAGTGGGAAGGTGAACAAAATAATACAACTCTACACCACAAAATTTTGTATTTATAACCTCAGAGATATAAACTCAGGATAGTTTCCCATCCTTCCCTGATCATAATACTTTCTTACACTATCCTCTATCTTCTCAGTTTTCCCCACTACTTTCCAAAATAAAAAATAAAATAAAGTTTAAAATAGGTAAACTCACTTACTTTCTCCTAGATAAGTTATCTACCTTTGAACCTCTTCCTAGAAATAAACCTGGTTAAAAAACAAACCAAACACAAACTGGTGTAAGAAATTGCCTATTACGTTCAGCCCCTAATTGCCATGCCCACTTTTTTAAAAATCAGTCCCTCTTTGGGGTCTGAATACTCCGCTCCAATGAGATGGCCTGTGTGGGTAAGTGGAATCTGAACTCTATTCTGGCCTCTTGCTATGTAAATGCCTGTTTAGGAAGGAAACCTGTGTAGATTGAACTGCACCTACAATGACCATGACATCAGAGAGGAAAACCCTGCTTGTATGTCTTTGAGGGAGGTGAAAAAAAATGAAAGAAAATTCAGATATTTTTAGAGAGAAGGAATGGAGAGTTTAAAACATAGGAGAGAGCTTTAAGTTTGAGTGAGGTTCTGAGTGCCTGCCTGTGCTGATGGCTTTACATTCCTTTTCCCCACTCCCCCACCATTTAATCACAACTCTATATTAGAGATTTCCCCCACTTTACAAATAAGGAATCTATACCTTAGATAGACTAAATAACTTGGCCAAGGTTACATGAAACTAAATGTCAGAGCCATGATTTGAGCTTAAGTGCTGAAAGCAAAAAAGTTAAAAAGCTGAATGGAATGATAATTTACCATGACCACAGAGATAAGCTATGTAAAAGGGATTTAAAAATGGAAGAGAAAGTAAGATCAACTGGGTGTGAACAACTGAGAAGTGGTGCCCAGAAAAAAAGGCATTCAAAACAGATTCTGAGAAAGCAGAGTAGATTTGAGGGAGGTGTCAGGAGCTGCAGTGAAGTAAATTCTGACCCTGAAGTGCAATCGGGCAGACATGCAACTAAAACAGGAAGGACCTTGAGAACATCTTGGCCCAGTCTTGGCCTGGGGTAAAGGAAGGAAGGACCAAAGGACCAAGGTTCAGAGATAAATGAGGTGTTAGCTGATGGAAGTCACAGGGAGAAGTGATGGCTTCTTAGAGCTTGGGTTCAACTTGGTGAGGACTATGGAAATAACAAATGCGGTACCTGTATCTGTTCTATGGCTGTACAGTGTATAAGCTGAGTCTTCTTCATATGACCTGGCTATGTGTGGCCGTGTAAACAAGGCCTTAAAGACAATGGAGAGATGTGAGCCAGGGAAGACTGTAGAAGAGGGTTCTACTAAGTTTCTTCACTCCCCTTAGGTGGTACCGATCAAAAATACTACCCATTGTCCTGCCAGGAAAACTTCTGTTTGCAAAAAGCCTTAAAATTCTTACTTTGTCTGTCTGCTAGCTACCATTCCTTCCATTTAATAGCTATGTTCCCTGTTAAAGCGCAGACAACCAGGTAAAAAAGAATACCCTAATTAAAAAGAGAATACCCTAAATACAGTCAGAAATTGTGTTCATGTAATCACTCATTCATTTATTCATGTAACAAACATTTAGTACCTTTAATATTGAGTTACTGTGTGAGACATTTATACCTTGCTTTCAACAAATGCATTAAATGCTTTATTATAATCTGGTTTTCCAGGGTCACGTGGAAAATACATGTTCATATATATATATATATATATGCTATAGAAAGTTAACTCTTGTTTATATCAATTGGCCTATGGTAAAATTGGTTTAGTTATAGGTTGTTTTGCTTAAAGTCGCAGAACCTATCAATGACATGAGGACTTACTGTATATAGATGTATTCTACAATCTAAAAATAGCAAAAGCATGCACTATAGAGAGGAAAGAAACTTAAAATCCAGAGGTTGATTATATTAAAGTTGATCAGAATTTTTTTCTGGTCAGAAAAATCTACTTTACCTGGCATGGGTAGAGCTTTCTTTCTTTTTTTTTTCCCCTTAATTTCAGGTTCATATTTTGTCGGCATAGTTCAAGTTACTGGCTTGACTTTTGTTTTATATCAGTAGAGGAATCCACCTTATGCACCTCACATGGCAACACACTGCAGGCATGAGAAAAACCACTTTAAATGGAAGCCTAGGCAGACATATTAGGAGCTGCCTCTAACCCTTTTTGGAAGCAAACTGGGTGTAAGTCCTAAATAGGTGTATCTTTATGGAAGATGCATATAGAATAGCAAAACCATCAACATTCTTATATATGAAACAGGAAGAAATGAGATCAAAACAGCAGCCCAAGGAATTTAGGTTAGCTGTAATGAAGAACTTCCAACAGCAAAGTTATTAATTATTGAATAAATTGATTTGTGGATTTTGAGAGAAACTTTTCTAGGCATCTTTTAAAACAACCTGAACTGTATTTCTCTGAGAGCTTTACTAATTCTGTTCAAAGAATTTGATGTAAATACAAAATATCTGAATGAATCGTTCCAGCCCATGGAGTCTAAGACTTCAGCATAAGACCAGCACTGTATTCTTACCATGTACATTAATCCTATATTTTTAATCTAAGCATGTAGGAAGATGAGATTTCAAGGCACCGAATAATTCACTACTCTTGAAGTACATCACTTCTTTTCCTGACTTTCATTTCTGTCAACCGAATTACCACTTTCCTAAATTCAGTCTTGAAACATTACAGCTCACCTCTCACTTCTTCAAGCATTAAGGCTTCACTCTTTGTCACTTGAATGGTTGCAATAGACCTATTTTTCTTGCTGCCACCAGTCTCTCTCTGCAACAACTCCTTGAACTTACTACCGGTTACTGAGAAATCATCTCTGAATCCATTTTGTCTGTACACATCGTCCTGAACAGCATTCAGAGTTTCATAGTTAAGACTCCATTCTCCTTTGCGATCTTCTTTTTTGCTGTCCCCTTAACAAGGATTCTATGCTTCAATCAACCGTTGTGCTGAGGACCTATTTTGCTGGCTTTGGGACTGCTAATCAGAATAGGCTAGATTATGCTGGGAGTGAAAAACAAATCCAAACCACAGAGGCTTCTAAAACCATTTATTTCTCACTCATGCTGCATCGTGGGTCAGGAGGGAATTCTTCTTGCCGTGGTCACCCAGGACCAGGGTGTGGCTGCACCACAACAACAAAGTCACCAACGCAGGGCAAGAGCACAGGGTCTTTATGTTTCCACTCACAGGTAGTCCAGGTCACCTCCATTCCCATTTTATAGGCAAAAGCTAGTGGCACAGCAATGTCCATCTTCAAGAAGGGCAGAGAAGGCAATCTTACCATCTGCTCAGTACATGAACACACAAAATTATTTTGCAAGCAGCAATAATGACTACCAAAGTTTATCTTCTGGACACCAAATATCTGGCTCACTCTATCTCCTGCAAGCAAAATATATTCATGCCCTACCATCACCATCAAAAGGAGAAAACCCAAATGCCCTCTCCTGGTCCTATCTTAGACCCATCAACCTCAAAGTTTGTGGTATGTGTAAGTGACGTGTGATGGTCTGTACGGCAGGGAATGATACACTATAACAGCTTTGTCTAGTCCAGTTTGCCTCCTCTGCATCTGAAGACCTGCAACTCAAAAAGTTAAAGTATCTCACTCCCACACATCCAATATATAATGGCAAAATGTCCACAATGAACACCCCCACTCAATAAGAAGATGGAAGGTAACAGTAGTCACTGGTTCAAGCAATTTTGCAATCCCACTGGGTAAGATGTTCAGACTCTCTACTCTGGGAAGCGGATGTTTCTTGATTAGGCTATAATTCTCCTCCGTGGGAACATCTTCCTTGTTTGTTGTTCTCCATGTCTCCTAGCTCCCAGCTCTGGGAGAGTCTTCCATTTCTATTATCCTCCCTGACCATATCCAAAGCACACATCAGAGAAAGTGTGCTCTTTGGAGCCCAAGAGACATTTTAGGACTACTTTTATTACCATGTCTTTTAATTTAGTTGAGTGGTTCTTTTGGTAGTACAGCTCTCAGAAGACTGTAGTCAGCTTATCTATTGATTCCAGTGAGTTCCATGTAACAATCATCAAGCTCTCAGAACGTTCTAGATACAATGATCATTTCTGCTCTATTTGTTTGTCTTCCCACCCCCATGCTTCTCTGTTTCTCGGATACTTTCAGCTTATCAACTTATTAGCTGCTTTCCTCTGAATCATTTTATCTAATCAAAAGGATTTACTTAATTACAATTTCATTGTGAAACTCTGAATGCTTTTGAGGATTATGTGCATAGGCAAAATGGATTCAGAGATGATTTCTCAGGTTTGAACAATGGGGTGAGGTGGCCCTGTCCTTAATTTGGACCTTGCCATCATGTCTTCATCACTCAAAGGCCTTCTCAGGTTATCTTTTACAAATTGGGTTGAAATCAGTTGCTTTTCCAATCCTGCAAATCCACAATTGTCCAGCCTGTCCTTATTCCCTTTCATTTCTCGTTGCGATCTAACCAATTCTTTATTGAGTTTATTTCAAACTGTGAATCACCTTGTTGAAGGCTACCAATAGCAACCAACACATGCTATTAACACTGTGTTTTGCAACTACTTTTGCTGGATTAGGACATCCTTTATTATATCATTGACCTTCCAAGTTGTTGTAAACAAGAACAATTCACCTTCTGCATAACATGGATCAATATGTTTCAAGTCTTTGATAACAATTACCTTGTTGCCTGCCAAATCCTGAAACCACAGCCACATATTTTAGGGTATTTTATAGTTGTTACATGAGTACCCCATTTATGGTACCAATCATGTACTAGCTAGAATAGGCTAGGTTACACTCTTAATAAACAACCCCCAAATCTCAAAAGTTTCTTTCTTGCTTACAATATCTGTCCATCATGAATTGGTAGGAGGCTCTGCTCATTGTAATTACTCCTATGCCCAGAATAGAGGGAATAGGTGCCTCCATGGTTACTGAATCAGAGAACAGGAATGTGGTGAACTGGCACAATCTCCTGGAAGTGATGATACACATCACATTCGCTCACACTAAAGCCACACTAATATCAAAAAGACGGAAAAGTGCAATAGTACCACATGTCCCCAAAATGGAGTGCTAGCTATATTTGGTGAACAGCACTAATAGTACCTCATGGCCCTTGTTTATGCTGTCCCCACCTTATCCACAGCTCTGTCACTTCTAATTGTGTCACTGTGGGAAAATCATTTAACCAGTCAGTGACTCAATTTCCTCATCAGTTATGCAGGGTTGATAATATTTCCTACCTCGAGAGCATTTGTGAAGATTCAATAAGATAACATATGTGAAACACTTAGAACAGTGCCTAGCACGTGTAAGTGCTCCGTACATGTTAGCTATTATCATCAAACATTTTTTTGGGGGAGCCACTTACTATGTAAGCATTGGGATACATTAGCAGTCTGCATTCCTAGCATAATAGAACTTAAAATCTAATACAGGAGAAAAATAGGAAAAAAGTCTTTATTCTTATCAATCTTTCTCTCAAATTTGACTTCACTCTGTTGGCTGTTGTTATTCCTTCCTCCTAAGAACTCTAAAGCACTGTGTTGAAACATTTCTCAAGGTAGTTATAGGCTTCTCTCACACTTGTCTATTTTCTCTGTCTCCCATGTCGAAGGGGGTTCAAACACCGTCTGAACTAATGTTTGTGAAGCACTTGGCACAGCCCTGAGGAGATGCTGAATGAATGCTAACTCACCATTACACAGTCCCTCCATGCCTAAGGTGCTTGAACAGTAGCTTCTCAGAGTAGCTTTAATCTGTAGTTTTTGAGTTGAATTGTCATCATACATCTGCCTGGTACCCTTTGGCTGTGTCTGTACTCACTCAGACTTTACCCTCCCTCTGCTTCGGAATCTGTGATTCTCTGAAAGCCTCCCTGTTCCTTCTCAACCATACTTAGCATTGCCAGCCCACCTGGAGACTCAGAGCTCAGTCTGGCAGGTACACATTAGAGTGTTAAAAATATCTATGCAGCCATCCCTAGTATTGTCATCTACTCTGAACATTAGCATATTTTCCTCAGTTCACCTGGGGAATCCTTGTTCTTTCGAGTTCTATGAGAAGAAGGGGAGTGGCTACAAGAAGTCAGCATTAACTATTCCTTTTAGAATTGGAAAAGCATCCTCTTCAATGATCATATTAACTAGTTATCATCCTTTCAAATTTATTTGTGAACCCAAATAAACCAATGAGAAGGAAATATATTTAATCATTTATCTTGATAACTAGTAATATTTTAATTTTCTTCCAATCCTATTTTTCAAGATAAACAATTATAAATAACAGTTTATCAAGTGTTTTCAATATATCTCATTTGATCCTCCCAACGGTCTCAGAAAGAATTTAGAATTGAAATTTACCAACAATTTACAGATAAAGCAAGGGTTTTTGCATGGTTACGAGTGTCATGAGGTAGAGCCAGGCTCTGGACTGGATATTAAGCGCCAGCTTTCTGCTTTCCATTCCAACTTTTTTCCTCCCACTGCCTCATGGAACTCTGGGGACTTTTCCCTGAACAAGACTGTCTTTACCATCTGGACATCATTTCTGACTTCCAGCTCAGAAACATCTTTTAGTTCTTTGGACCACTTCTCTTTGTAGAAAAAGCGAGAGCTCCAGGCGTAGATCCAGGTTACCAACTGCATATGAAATTGCCACCACCTCGGTAGCATCATCCCTGTGCCAGATTGCAACAGTCTGCTGTGGGTACAGGCACCTGAGAAGATGGGGCTAACCTGAGAGCTCATATCTGGAGAGCCTGAAATTAAAAAGCCAAGGCAGAAACACTTTCTCTTGTTTCTCTTGCTCCCTTCCACTCAGTGAACAAAGGTTGTGTTGGAGTTTTAGAGTGAGAGAAGCTAAGGGTTTAAAGCCGGCCATGTTCATCAAGACTGAGACTGTGCTCTTCTTCACTGAATGGGACCACGCAGCAGCATTCACTAGGTCCAATCAGCCAACAAGAGCCAATGGTGTGGATCTTTTTCCAACTCCACACTTGGTTTTGTCACCCTGATAGCTTGATATTGGCCATGATGGGAATATTTACACCAAGGAAATCAACAAACCCTACAAGTCAGACATTTTTCCTCCCAAAGAGTTAGTTTTTAAACATTTATCTGTATGCCATTGAACATTATCTTCATGTAACCTTTCTTTAGATATAAGATGTAAGAAAAATCTCAGAAACAAAACTGGAAGGAACCTTAGAGATGATTCCAACCCTGTGATGTTACAAGTGAGAAGGTGGAAGCCCAGAGAAGAGCAGTGACTTGCTTAAACTATTCAGCAAGTTTCAGGACCCAGGTCTTCTCACTCACAACCAAGAATTCTTTCCAGAAAAATCAAAGTTTTCATGCTGCTACATTCCCTGAGGGAGACAATAGAAATATAAGGATCTATCTCTACTACATATATATGATTAATTGCCACCAAGAGTGAAGAAAACAATTTTGTACAATTATTTGTTTCAAAATAACATTGTGTATTTCTAAATGAAAATTTAGTCTGAGTTACCTCAGACTAAAAGTGCTGTAATTCTTAAAAAAATAGAAAAGTTATTATGAAGTAGAAATAGCAAGGGATGGCTTCATAAAAGAAAAAAGGATACAACCTGGACTTTGAACTCAGAGGCAGAAGACTGGGGAGGAGGAATGTATTGAATATGAAGAAACGAAACTGACTGATACATGTGAAGGAATATGTAAAAATGGGAAGTACCCTGGGAAAGTTGTGAAGACATTTATAAGCAAGAGCCTTAAATATCCAGAAAATTAGTTTTGTTTTAATCTAGTTAATGATAGGGCATCTTTGGTGACAGACAAGGAAAATAAAGTGGTGTAATGTTTTAAAAAGAAGGCCTGCATGGTGTGGAGTGAAAAAGCCAACTACAGGAGAGCTTCTCTCATTTAGATGAAAGTATATCCTATACTATTTACATGGGTATCTATGGCTTGATGGATGTTTCCTGACATCTCAGTAGTCATCTCTCTGTGGGAAGGCTTTATGGGTGATTTTTGCTCTCTTTCTTCTCTCTCTCTCTCTCCATATATATATATATATATATATATATATATATATATATATATATATATATATATATATATATATGGTTTCTCTTTTATTTGTTTTATTTTATAAGAGTTATCTAATTTTAACCAGAAAAAAAAAATCTTGAAGAATAATAATGACTAACACCTAGAAGTACTCCTGATGTACCAGTACATATAATAATTCTAATGGTACATATTAGACAGGAATTATTATTATCCTGAATTATACAATAAGAATATTGGGACACAGGAAGTTAATTGACTTGCCAAAAGTCATAAAGCTAGAAGTGCCACAGGCAGGATTTGAATCCAAAACCCATACCATTAACCACTATACTCTACTTCCTCTGGATGTGATACAAACAAATTGGAAACAGAGAGTTTGAAATCAAGTAAACGACTTGAGAGAAAGTTATAATGATCCAGGCATGAAATGGGAGAAGCATAGACTAGAGTGATGCCAGAAAGGGCTGGTGTGCAGAGTCACAGATAAAGATACCAAAAATCAAAAACCAACCACGAACGGGTCATACCCTTTGCCGTTGTTGTTTTCTCTTTGTTATGGTGATACCCTACACCACAGCAAACACCATATTGACACACACGTCTCTTTTCTGTTTAGGCACAATGGGAAGGTTTCCTTTTTTATTATTACAAAAATAATGCTCAGAGTTCAACAGCACCAAATAGTATTTTAATAATATGTACAAGTCTTCCTCCCCTCTCCAATTCCTTTTTCCCCTCTTTAAAGATAGGAATTTTAACCACTTCTTGTGTATCCTTTCAGAAATATTCTATGCATATATTACATACATGATATATATTCACATATCGATACTTTCTTTACACAATCTGTTTTACAATTTGTTCTTTTCACTTAAAATTATATCTTTAAACATTGATTTATATAAGTGCATGTAGATTAACTTTTTAAAAATTATTTTCAACAATTTTGAAGTATTCCATTGTGTGTGCATACAATAATTTGTATAACCACTTCCCTCTTTGAATGGGGGATATTCTTCTTGCAAATCAATAGAAGGCAAAAAGACTTAGTTATAAGAGAATGGAGATATTTACAACATATCAAAATTGTCATTGGATTATAAATCTTGGGCAATAGCACAGAAATGAGCTAAAAATTTTAAAGTAATTTCAACAAACCTATAGGTTTAGGACTTCAAAGCACTCGATCCCTTGAAGAGAATGAAATGAAGCAAAACCATGATATAAAGTGAAATATATTTCCAGTCACAAAAATCAAAAGTTATAATCATAAGGCTGCCACTTCAATTCCTTGTAAGCAGGATTCAGTTCTAAGACTCTTGTCTCTCAGGAGTGGAATACAAACACTCTACCATTGGGAAAACAATCCAGGGGCCATCGTAAAAATAAGTGCATTTTTCTTAATTTACAGTCATAGTGATATTAGATCACAGCTAGAAATGTCCACCTTATTTTTCTTTTGAGTATTTTGAGGTTGGCTGAACTATTTAGAAGGTAAGATCTTACTTGCTATTCTTTCTCACTGCTGTCTTGAAAAAAAAAAAATCATCTTAGGCAGAGGAAATTCCTAGTATTAGCAGGAGATAGAAGTGATCCTTGGGAGAAAAAAATCTTAGTTTAGTTCAGTTTTACTTTCCCCAAATATGGTAAATCCATTAAATGACAGTACTACTCAAACCCCTGGACCTTCACTGAGTTTATTTAAGTAGTTGCCCATAGAAACCACCTACACTTTAAGTCGCTGAGCTGAGTGTTGTGGAAAACCGCTTGGTAAGCCTCTGTCTGATTTCCTGTGCCCTGGAGATAACTACATGAAATCTAAATGAAAATTTAAATCTATTAATAATGTTTTTTGTGCTCCTTTATAAAAAAGACTCTACTTTTTAAATAAAATGATAAAATACTGAAAATATAGCAGTTGTCATTTGAGTCAGCTGGCCACCCTTAATACTGTGCGAGATGGAATAATTTCAGGATTCAGAGGAATGCTGTGAAGCCAATTGGCCATCCCCTCCCTCTCCTTCCCTCTTCCATCACCACAATGCCCACTTCTCCAAGGCCCACCAGTGATAATTCTATCATAGTTCTGCTGATGTAGATGCCACCCAAACTACCAAGAAAAGGCAGACCTGAGTGCAGATCTGCACTTGACCACTTTGCAACCTTAGACAAGTTACTCAATTCCTCTGAGTGTGTTTTTTGTTTTGTTTTGTTTTAAATGGATCTAATTATCTGTAATTAAAAAATATTGTGAGAATTAAATGAGCTAACAAATGTTAAACCCCTAATCTAGAATGTTTTTCTCAGTAAGCGTGTATTTAGTGTTTCCAGTGTGCAAGATAGATATTTTACATTAAAATAAACAAGCAAACAAACAAACCTAGAAGATAAGAAAAAAATTGGAAACCCATAGAAATAGACCTGTTTATAGAGAAAGAGTATGCAACTACTCACAATGTGCCAATTAGGTGGCACCCAGCCTGGCCTTGCTGGATTCTCCCTCACAGAACTAGAATCCATTTCTCCTCCCTAAGTCAGTCCCCTAGCACTGGGACTGGACTATCTTTTTCTTCTGTTATGTAGCTGCCGTTGGCATTTGATTCCTGTAGCTTATCCCTGGTTTCTATCCCCAAAAGAAAGGTACTTCCCTAGCTGAATTGGAAAGCTCTATGCTGGAGGAGCAATCTGCTTCTACCAAGCTCTCCCCATTTGGACCCACCTGTCTAAGGACCTATTTAGCTCCCCTGGAAGTTTTGTCTTTTATCCTTTCCTCACTAATTCATCTCCTCTGTCAGAGGTTTGTGAGATTGATCTGTGGTTTGGTGAAGCTAAGTGTCTTACTTATTGTTCTAAATGACTATCTTTGCCTGTATTTCCAAGAAATAAATGGTTGAGAAGTGGGGCTTACAGTGAACCAGATCCTTTTTCTCATGATACACTGATTCCTTGAGGCACTTGACCAATTTTGGTGAAACAGACCCCTCTGATAGTATACAGGGTGACCTGCTTGATCCACCAGTAAAAAATGTTAAGATTACCCTGTTTCTTTGCTCACTAGCTTTTAATAGTGGAAAGCTTTCTTTCTTCTCTTATTGTTTATATTCTTCATCCTTTGATCTATACTTGGCATTTATTTTCTGTTTCCGAGTGCAGTAACTCAAGAAATGGTGGTGAAATTTCCAGTCAAGATGGCAGACTGGGTAAACACAGTGCTCATGGGAGAAGTCCTGTTGTGCGGGGCGGCCTGCGTGGTCTCTGGTCCCGCTCCCCACATAAGAATGCAGGACATGGTGAGGCCAAAAAGGAACACCCACGGAGCCTGTGGGGACAGAGCCCCAAAGAGCAGTTCCCAGGCTCTTGGCCTCACATAGAGAGGTGCTGGCTCAGGTAGTAACTGGCCATCAACTGTGATTGGATGGCCATCAGCTGGGGCTAGTTGTCCGTCAGCTGTAACCAGTGAGCCATTGGCCGCTAATATAACTGCTATGGCTACGCTAGCAGAAAATGGGGGTTAGCAAGAAGATGGTGGCTGGCAAGTGCAGATTGCTGTTAGGACAGCGGGTTGCAGATTTTGTGGATCCTGCTTCCTGTGTCTCTGACCCAGTCACCAGTGAGACTATAGTAGTATGACTCTCCTATCTATGGCTCCATGGGTGTTCCTTTTTGGCCTTACCATGCCCTGCATTCTTATGTGGGGAGTGTGACAAGAGACCCCACCTGATGACTCCCTGCATAACAGAGCCATAGGTAGAGGAGTCATACCACTATAGTCTCGCTGGTGGCTGGGTTGGAGAAACAGGAGACAGGAGCTACACTGTCCACAACCCACCGTCCTAACTGCAATCCGCGCTTGCCAGCCACCATCTTCTTGCTAGCCCCCATTTTTTGTTAGCGTAGCCACAGCAGTTATATTAGTGGCCAACGGCTCACTGGTTACAGCTGACGGCCAACTAGCCACAGCTAATGGCCATCCAATCACAATTGATGGCCATTTACTACCTGAGCCAGCACCTTTCCACGTGAGGCCAAGCGCCTGGAAACTGCACTCCTGGCTCTGTCCCCACAAGTCCCATCACCACATCAGGGAACCATCTGAAGACTAGCCGAACAGAAGTTCTATAACTAAGGATATAAAGAAGTTCTATAACTAAGGACACATCGAGACTGGTAGGAGGGGCAGAGATGCAAAAGGGGCTAGCCTCACACCTATCTGTGGTGGTTGAGAATTGGGAGGGATAGCTCAGCTGCTGTAGGGCCCTCTGATGAGCAAAGGGTCCTAGCCCCACACCGGGGTCCCCAGCCTGGAGCACCAGTGTCAGGAAGAGTAGACCCTACAATATCTGGCTGTCAAAAACAGTCAGGATTCCAATCTTCCAGGTGAGATGGAAGTCTGCTGAAAACCTAGGCATCCTTTCAAAGGGCCATTGCACAGACTCACTTGCTCATACACATTCACCCTGGGTTCCAGTGAAGGGACAGCAGCTCAGGGGGCACCAGAGACATAGAAGAAAAAATTGGCTTGTGTGCTTCATGGTGAGGGTTGAAGGGACAGGTACTATTGTCCGTGTGTTCAACCCTCCTCCCACACAGCCAGCGGGCAGGCGCCATCATTCCTGTGTTGAGACCTCCCCACACACAGTCAAACCTGATCTGCATTAGCCTGGGGAACACCACTCAGTCCACCTTTATAACTACCTGAGACCCCACTCCACCCAACTCACACACTGCCTGAGGCTCTTTCAGTGACAGGCAGCAAGCCTCAGGCTGTGCAGCTCCAGAGGCTGTTTCAGCAGTGGGCCACTAGCTTTGGCACATGCGGCAATCTTTCATAAAACTCAAAAGTCCAGAGGCCCCAGGCAGACAGCAGCTGGTCTCAGTGTGCCATGTCCTTCTTACTGCATGGCCCCAGACTGGGCACTGGTGCCAAATCTGAATCTGCATTAATTAGGTGGACACCACTTGCCCCACGTTGATGAATCCCTGAGACACCACCTCACCTAATTCACTTACCACCTCAGGCTCTTTCACAAATTGAGCCTTATGGACAGCAAGACAGCCAGAAGGTGGCGGCAGGCCTTGGGGACCTCTGTGTCTTTGACTAAGTGGGTCTAGGCCCAGTACTGGTGGTAGATGGCTCAGTTTGTAGCATGGCTTCTCTCACATACCTCCAAACCAAGCACAGGAAGCTACCAACTATATATAACTTTATAGCTTCCACCAGGTAGTCCTAGGCCAGTCACAGGCAGCGGCTGACCTTGGCCTGCACCAAAGCACCTTCCAAAAGGCCATAGAACCAACATGCCTGGAAACCAGCTTCACACCATAACAGAGCATCACCCAATTAACTACATGAGTGGCACACCCAAAGGGTGGTCAGCAGGCACCAGAGCCCACTGGGGCAAATTCTGCTCCATGGGATCAGCCCCTGCATAGCAGCTCATTCACTGTGGTCATGGCCAATTCTCACAGCCAGTGAGCCTGAGGGTCAATCCCACCTACTGACATGCCAACAGCAGTCAAGGTTCAACTACAATAGGGTATGTATAACACATACAAGGGACATTTCTGGAGCACCTGGCTCAGGCAATCAGGAAGTCTGTGCCATTGGGCCCCACAGGACACCTACTACATACGGCCACCCTGCCAAGACTGGGAAATATAGCAAACCTATCTAATACATAGAAACAAACACAGAGAAGCACCCAAAATGATGAAAAAACAAACAAACAAACAAAAAACATGTCCCAAATGAAAGAACAGGAGAAAACTCTAGAAAAAGGTAAAATGGGGTCAAGAAATCTGCCAGATACAGAATTCAAAACACTGGTTGTAATGATGTTCAAGGAACTCAGTGAGAACTTCAAAAAAGCGATAGTAAGCTTTAAAAAGGACATAGAACCCATAGAAAAACAATCAGAATGAAGAATACTATAACTAAAAGAATGCACTAGAAGGAATCAACAGCAGATTAGATGAAGTAGAAGATCAAATCATTGATTTCGAAGACAAGGTAGCAGAAAATACGCAATTGGCACAGCAAGAAGAAAACAGAATTTTAAAAAATGAAGATAGTTTAAGAGACTGTTGGGCAGCATCAAGCATAACAATATTCAAATGATAGGGGATCCAGAAGGAGAAAAGAAAGAGCAAGAGGTTGAGAACCTATTTGAAGAAATAATGACTGAAACCATGACTGGACTTGGAGTTGAGCTGCACCCTCCACAACTAGACTGAAGGACAATGACTTGGAGCTGATGGACCCTGGAGAAACACACTGTTCCCCAATAGTCCGCAATAAAAAATTTTTTTAAAAAAGAAGAAAAAAGAAATAATGACTGAAAATGTCTAAAACCTACTGAAGGAAATAGACATATAAGTCCAAGAAGTGCAGAGAGTCCCAAACAAGATGAACCCAGAGAGGTCCACACTAAAACACATCATAATTACATGGCAAAGTTTAAAGACAAAGACAATCTTCAAAACAGCAAGGGAAAAGGAGTTAGTGACCTACATGGGAGCTCCCATAAGAGTGTCAGCTGATTCTCAACAGAAATTTTGCAGGCCATAGAAATTGGCATGAAATAACAATGTAATGAAAAGCAAAGGCCTACAACCAAAGATTACTCTACCCAGCAAGGCTATCATTTAAACTTGAAGAACAGATAAAGAGTTTCCCAAACAAGAAAAAGCAAAAGAAGTTTAATCACCACCAAACCAGTATTATAAAGAAACTTAGAGGGACTTCTTTAAGACAGAAAGAAAAGAAAAACAAGATGAAAACTATGAATAATAAAATGGCAATAATTACATATCTATCAACATTACTTTAAATGTAAATGGATTGAATGCTTCAATCAAAAGATAGGATGACTGAATGATAAGAAAACAAAACCCTTACATACACTACCTACAAGACACTCACTTCAGATCAAAAGGCACACACAGACTGAAAGTAAAGGGATGGGGAAAAGACATTTCATGAAAATGGAAACAAAAAAAGCTGAGGTAGCAATATTTATATCAGACAAAATAGACTTTAAAACAAAGGCTATATGACAGAAGACAAAAAAGGACCCAGGAATCCCACTTCTGGGTATTATACGAAGAAACCCAAAATGCTGCTTCAAGGGGATGAATGCATCCATATGTTCATTGCAGCATTGTTTACAATGGACAAGATGTGGAGGCAGCCTGAGTGTCCATCCATAGATGAATGGATAAAGAGGGTGTGGTACATATACAATGGAATATTTCTCAACCATGGATGGGAATGGGTTCTTGCCATCTGTGGCAGCATGGATGGACTTTGAGGGTATTGTGCTGAGTGGAGTATGAGACAGAGAAACACAGATGTAATGTAATTTTGCTTTCCAATTTTAGTTTTGGAATCTAAAGAACAAAATTAACAAACAAAACAGAAAGAAAAAAAAACTACTCAATACAGAGAACATTTTGATGGTTGCCAGATAGAAGGGGGTTTGGGATGAGTGAAAAGGGGGAAGGGATTAAGGAGTACAAATTAGTTGTTACACAGTAGTCATGGGGATGTAGGGTATAGCATAAGGAATATAGTCAATAATATTGTAATAACTATATGTAGTGTCAGATGGGTACTAGATTTATCAAGGTGATAGATGGGAGCGGAGGTTGGGGGCAGGGTGCAAAAGGTGAAGGGATTAAGAAGTATATACAATGGAATATTACTCAACCATAAAAATGAATGAAATCTTACCATTTGTGACAACAAATGGATGGACCTAAAGGGTATTATGATAAATGAAATAAGTCAGACACAGAAAGGCAAATACTATATGATTTCACTTATATGTGGAATCTAAAGAACAAAATAAACAAACAAACAAAACAAACAGACTTGTAGATACAGAGAACAAACTGATTATTGCCAAATGGGGGGAGGTCTGGCGAATGAAAAAGATGAAAGGATTAAGAAGTATAAATTGGTAATTAAAAAATGATCACAGGAATGTAAAGTATAGCATAGCAAATATAGTGAATAATATTATAATACCTGTGTATAGTACCAGGTGGGCACTAGACTTATCAGGGGGATCACTTTGTAAATTATGTAAATGTCTAACCACTATGTTGTACACCTGAAGCTAATATAAAATAATATTGAATGTAATTGAAAAATAAAAATTAACTTAAAAATAGAAATGGTGGTGATGCACCACAAGGAGAAGAAACTACTAGTAAAAGTTTGTGTAATTACTAAAAATGAATTATAGAAATTGTTTTTACCAACCAAGCACCTGCTGCTGCAATCTGCTTGGACTGCACGATGAGGACCCACCAGCTCCCATCTCCTGCATGACTTCAGCTCTTTGCCCAATGACTGAGCTTTTGCGACTTACAGGTCTACAGTATGTTCATGGATCAAGCCCAGGGTACACATTTCACCTTCCTCTCAGGATCTTTTGGACGGCTTGTCACTCAGCATGTGTTCCCTGTATTCCAGGCTCCTCAAGAGAACACATTAGTTGACTCTCTCCATAGAAGTGATATGGCTATTAGAAACTTTTCATATACAGTAGATATGAAAGTATTTCATTTTTATGTAGTTTACACAGCTGTAAAGTGTATCATTTATATTTCATTTGACCATTACACAGACCCCTTCTATTTAGGAGAGTCCATTCCACCAATTACAGTTCAGGAGCAGACTGGGGCTCAGTTCAGGTCGTTTTACTCTGCAGCCAGAATGTTCTCCAAAATACTAAATGCTGGTGAGAAATGAGTAAAGGACATAATTATTAAGAAAAGAAAATCTTAACTATGGAAAATTTATCAGGACAACCGTAGGTCTAGAGTTCTGAATGTTTGCCTATCTTAACCACAAGTTAATTTCTCTCTCTATGTTTACACTAGAACTCAAGATAGATGCAAAGAAATAACAACCTCAGTGATAATGTTGCCTGAGGTTGCTGGGGAAACCTGACTGCTACCTGGCAATAACCCAGTGGGCGGTATTGCTCTTTACCTCCTTAATCATGTTAACCTTTTTGTCGTCAGATGACATCTCTCTATGATTGACCAAGCCCTGTAGCTCTGCACATTCTGCTTATCCATCCTCTTAGCATTGCCAAATGCCTAAAGAGATCATAAATTTTGTTGTGGAATTTGCTTCGTAGATACAAGGAAAACATTTGTGTTTCATTTGGATATTTTTTACTCAACAAGCCATGCAACCCTGAGAAAACAGGGAAGGGTAATGGAGGGGGAAAAAATTTAATGAATATCTAGCTTAGCCACCAGAATAAGATTTAGGAACTTATTCTTGGCTTCTTATGACATCTAACAACCGTGTTGCTTAGGACACTCTGTAAGTGGCTCCCTGATCCTGGCAGGTTACATAAATCCCTTGACTGTTAGAGTCATGCCAATTTGGAAATGAGTTGTGACCAACTTACAAGGGAAATTGGCTGAAGTTACTTTCTCCCTTAACAAGAAGGATCATTCTACAATATCTAAGATATTCTTTCTTCTTTATGATACTGATTCCATCACATAGGAATTAATGTACAAGGCATCACAATGGGAGACAAGGAGACAGACAGCTTTGCAGAAGTCAGTCGTGGTGGGAAAGGAAACTAGTGACGTAATTTCTCTCCACCATGTTATCAAATTAGCCAGATCTTGTGTGCTGAGAATTGGCAGAGCTTCCTCTGCTGCTAGATACCTTGCATAGCAGCTCATAGACACACAGCTACCTTGATAATTAGGTGGAGTCTCTGCCAACTTTTGCAATCTGCCCTCAAGGAGCCAGCTGGCCAATCCATGCCTTTGTGACTATGTATGATCCCATGTGGGTGTTTCAACTCCATTGCTTTGTGTCAGCCTTTCCTGCCCCACATAAAATCCCCAAGTATGCAAAGCTCTCTTTACACATAGAGAAACCTTCTACTCAGCATAATGTAAGTGCCAAATGGGGAATATCCTGGGTTGGTTATTTCTGGGCCCCCCTCCACCTCAGACATCACTTCCCATTGCCATAATCATGTTCAACAACGTATTAGAAGCAAGATTTTTAACACAGAGTGTTCTGAATTCAGAAAAAAAAAATGAATTAGTGCCTGTAATTGAAATGAGCTTCTAACATGTACCATAATAATGCATGTTGTCAATTATACAGAGTCTCCTATTTATATATTATGACTTAGCTGACAAGTTTTTTTGTTTTATTGCTGGCCCCTGAGCTGTCATCTTCCATGCTGTCATGGTTAGAGAAGGATCAAAGAAGGAAGTACAACCTCTTTTAGGGGAGTATGAGGGCAGGCAGTATTCACAGACCACCTAGGACCTAGCCAGGGACGTCTTACCTTTCAAAGGAGAAAGGAGGAAATGTATAGTTAGAAACTGAAGGTTTAAATGCATGTGGCATACTTGTTTGTTCACTTATTCATCTATGCAACAAGTATTTAAATACCTGTTATATATCAGACACTATGCTAGGCATTGGGGAGACCACAGTGAACAAAACTGATAGTGACCCCCCCACCCTCATGGGGATTGCATTCTGTCTGAGCAGACAAAACTAAGCAGGATAGATAAGTATAGAGTACGTTAGACGGGAATTGCTGGGAAGGAAAAATTAAGGAGGAGGAGGTACCGTTCACATAAAATGACTATGGAAGGCCACACCGAGAAGAGGACATTTGGGTAAAGAACTGGTGGCAGTGAGGAAGTGAGGCCTGCAGCATTCTGAGGGAAGAAAATTCAGGCAGGGCGCCATTAGTGCAAAGTCCGTGAGGTGTACCTGGTGTGTTTGAGGCACAGAACAAGGGCCCAAGTGGCCAGAGCAGAGTGGGCAAGGGGAGAGCTATGGCGAAAGGTCCCCTAAGGGAATGGGGCCAGATTGACCTCGGGCCTGGAAATCATGTGAGCACTTTGGATTTTACTGAGTGAGATGGAGGGATATTAGAAGGCTTTAGGTGAAGGAGTGGCATTTTAAGGGAATTACGCTGGCTGCTTTTTGAGAAGAAACTAAAGGGAAGCAAGGACAAAGCTATGGCAGTATTCCCAGTGAGCGGCAATGAGGACTTCCGTGGATGGCAACACTGGGAGCAGTAACTGGGGACGCTGGGCAGACACTTCGTCTGTTCTGAAGGCAGAGCCAATGGGGTGTGTGAATGGACCAGATATGGGCTATGAAAGGAAGAGTGAAAGGATTTTGGTTGGGGATGAGGGAGATTGTGAGAGGAGCAGATTTGGGAAGAAAGGACAAAAGATTGTTTTGGGGTGTTTAAGTGTAAAAAACCAAACAGAAATCCAAACAGAAGTTTACTGGATATCAAAGGACCCTGCCCCTTTGCCCTGACTTGGTCAGGGGTAGGGGGTGGATATAACAATTGCCTTCTATCAAGAGATCCGAATGTCCAGGTTAATTTCTTTTACATCAAGTAAATTTAAAAAATTTATTTGATTAGGCCAAGGATTGGCCAATAAGGATAAAGCTTTGTGTGTATGTATTTAGGTTACGAGCTGATGAAAGCTATGAATGCTCTCCCCAAACAGTACCCATGTGCACATTCCATCTTGCACACAGTGTCAGGAAAGTCACTGACCCATGCCCCTTGAACTTACATGCAACATGTAGAGCAAACACATTCCCACTGCTAGCAAAGAATAGGGGCAGTTCCCAAGGAATGTTTTAATGGGGTTACATGTGTGCTTTTATTTCCCAAAATTGCCCTTGTAGAAAAATACAGCAACTTTAAAAATATGAACTGACAATTATTTAAGAAAAATAAACCCTGTAAATATTTTTTCACAAAATTTGTCCTCATGCAAAATCAAGCCTGCGTGTCACTGCTTGTTACTATCTTTCCAAGCTTGGTCACCAGCTCAAGGTTGAGCTCCTCTCTGAGAATGCCACTAGCTCACCACTCCTAAAAAAAAACCTATTCTATTTTTGGCAGCTAAAAATTAGAAATATTAAACCAAATCCTCTTCTCCTTGGCCCATGCCCCAAAACACACAGCCATGCAGAACTATTATCAAAATATCCAAGAATCCAACCATTTTTACCATAACCAATTTGACCATATGTGTGAGACTGCCGATATGCATGAACCAGAGAAATTACGAATGAGTAAAGTCAGTCTAGGTAGGCCGGCGTATCAATGGGCCCTCCTTCTGCAAGGACACCCTGCTGTCCAGATCACACTGTCTCTCTTCATCCAGTTCCTCAGAAATAGAACCTGAGGTAGAGCTTCCATGCGTGTCCTCAAAGGAGAAGGAATGACAAAGAGGGTGATGTGAAGCTGGGAAGAAAGCAAAGTATCTACAAGGGGGACAATATCAGGCTGGCCTGAGCCTCGTAGGAAAACATAGCTGGTTACTTTGTTATATGGGACGTCTTTGAGGAGGCCCTATGGCACCACGGAATGCCAGAACAGCCCATCAGAGAGAGGAAGGGCAAGCACTTTATCTGCTAGCTCCTTCCAGTTTCCTGTCTCTCATGGGTCAAAACTTGCCCCACAGGATATTTTTTGGGCCACACTTCCAAATTGCAGTATTTGGCCCCTCCAGTCACCCAGGAAGGAAGCCTGAGCCTCCACAGGCCCAGCAGCTTATTGGAGGGGTTGGTGATGGGTGAGGCTAAGGAGTCAGTCAGGACCCAAAGGACTGAGATGCGCATAAGCTGGATCCTAGAAGTTCAGCCAACTCAGGCTCAATCTGGGCTGACACCAGTGTTCAGGGAATCCACTCTGCATGGTGAACTGTGGCAAGAGCAGCTACAGATGGTGGTGACACATGTCAAGTCAACCAGGAATCACCTGGTTCCTTCTGGTCTGCAGTGGATGCTAAGACAACAAATGAATTGCAGAGCTACAGGTCCCACTGCCAGGGTGGAAGGGGTTGAGCACAGGGAACTGAGAGATCAGGGTCTCCACTAAAGAGATCAGCATGACACCAAGGCAGAATGTCCCATCATAATGTCCCACAGCTTGGCTTAGAGAAGAAGGCTGCTGCTCTGCAGGCCTGAGAGTATCCAGAGCCAACCATGCATCTGGGCAAGGGCTCCTGAGATACCACTACCAGGTTGGATATGGAATGGGTTAGGGCTCTAGCCAGTAGGAGGGAGGGTCCTCTGTGCAGAGATGGCAGCAGACGGGGATTGACACAGTACTTTGCCATTAAAAATGATAAATTGCCTATTTGTCTATTTTAATTGCATTTCCTTTCAGTTGCTCACCCTGAGCAACAGGTTTTAAAATGCTTAAATTGTTATAATTTCTAGGAAAATGTTTTTTAATTCATATAAAATACCTCGCTATCTATGTATAATATATTACACAATGATTATCATTAACACCTAAGTAAATATTCTATGTGTTTTTATCTCAATAAGGTATCTATCAATCTCCTTTTCTCTTTCACACACACACACACACACACACACACACACACACACACACACCCCACCTCACTTCAATAAATGGCATCATGCAACACAGACTAAACTTTGACAGCTCTGGATTCAAGCCAGTTTTATGAATACGTAGCCTATTTTTCTTATGAGCCACTTTGAATTTTCTGACCCCATTGTAGTAACAAATGTGCATGAAATTAATGAGAAAAAAAGTACTGTTTTTCACAGCTTTCCCATCTCTGCTGATTTCTGGTGAGTACTGCTATGCTATATTGAGCCAATTTTTATTGTAATTATCATCACGCTTTGCAAAGTTGCTAGAAGACAAGGTGCTCGTCAAGTGTATTATTACAATGCCTGTACCTACTTTTCCAAGGGATCATTTTTCATATCCTGATGAGCTGCCACATATCCCCTCCACTGTTCTCCACAAACATCATCATAGTTGACAGGTTTTTATTGCCTCAGCCCAAAAGCCATGCCCATGGCAAACCACTGAGTGAACCTGCACTAATTGATTCTGTCATTTCTAAGAAGAAGGAACCACATCTGCGGGAGCCTGGTTGGTTCTTTTGTTTTAATGAAGCAAAAGTCGCCTCCATGTTTGTCTGTGCCTGTCTGCAAAGTGACAGTGATTTATCTCTTGCTGAAAGCAAGTTCAGGGACCTCCTTGAGAAGCACATAAATCTACAAACCCCCTTGTGACAGATGCTGAAGCCCTGCCGAATACCTTCACAATGACTCCTTCAGAAGAAGCCTTCCCACTTCCCAATGCCAAAAACTTAGTGTCCAGTTCCCTAAGTGCCACAAGACCGTCCCTTCTCCCCAAATACTGTCATGGACACATCGTATTTAAAAGAAACGCAAGCAAATACTCTTCCTTCAGTTAAATCTAATGTCTATTTCCTGCTTTTCTTGAATAAACTAGATAATGAAAATCACAATCTAATCCAAATTCCTCATTGTAGAAATTAAAGAAACAAAGATCAGGGAGACTTTGAACCTGTCTATACAAAGAAGTGGCACTGATCATCTGGACATCTGCTTGTTTTACAACTAAACAAAGAAAAGGAAACTCATTCTAAATCTTTTTGCAGACTTAGAATTTTAAAATTTTCCACTTATTCTGACATACAATCTGAGGCCAATAGGCATTTCCCCAAACTAAAAATCAGCCTTATTTAGTTGATATTTGAAAGCCAAGAAGAACTTACCAACATTTGCCCACATTTGGGCTAAAAGAATCTCCTTCGGAGACAAAAACATACAATGGAAAGAAGACAGCCTCTTCAATAAATGGTGCTGGGAAAATTGGAAAGCCACATGCAAAAGAATGAAGCTAGACTGCTATCTGTCACCATACACCAAAATTAACTCAAAATGGATCAAAGACCTCAATATAAGACCTGAAACAATAAATTGCATAAAAGAAAACATAGGTACTAAACTTATGGACCTTGGGTTTAGAGAGGATTTTATGAATTTGACCTCAAAGGCAAGGGAAGTAAAAGCAAAAATAAATGAATGGGACTATATCAAACTGAAAAACTGCTGCACAGGAAAAGAAACCATCAGCAAAACAAAGTGGCAACTGGGGGCAGCTAGATGGCTCAGTTGGTTAGAGCATGAGCCCTTAACAACAGGTTTGCCAGTTCGATTCCCACAGGGGACAGATTGAAGACAACGAGCTGTCGCTGAACTGCTGGTGGGGTGGCTGGATGGCTCAGTTGGTTGGAACACAAGCTCTTAACAACAAGGGTGCCAGTTCAATTCCTGCATGGGATGGTGGGCTGTGCCCCCTGCAACTAAGATTGAAAACAGCAACTGGACTTGACGCTGAGCTGCACCCTCCACAACTAGATTGAAGGACAACGACTTGACTTGGAGTTGATGGGCCCTGGAAAAACACACTGTTCCCCAATATTTCCCAATAAAAAAAAAAATAAATAAAACAAAATGGCAAACAACTGAATGGAAGAAGATATTTTCAAGCAACACCTCCAATAAGGGGTTAATATCCAAAATATATAAAGAACTCATACAACTCAACAAGAAACAATCCTATTTTAAAAAATGGAGTCAAATTCATAAAATGCTCTTTGAACCCAAGGTCCATAAGTTTAGTACCTATGTTTTCTTCTATGCAGGTAATGTGATTTCACTGATATGTGGTATATAAACCAAAAACAATAAACGAACAAGACAAACAAATGAGAAACAAACACTCATAGACACAGACAATAGTTTAGTGGTTACCAGAGGGTAAGGGGGGTGGGGGGTGGCAGCTGAGGGTAAGGGGGATCAAATATATGGTGATGGAAGGAGAACTGACTCTGGGTGGTGAACACACAATGGGATTTATAGATGATGTAATACAGAATTGTACACCTGAAATCTATGTAATTTTACTAACAATTGTCACCCCAATAAATTTAAAAAAGAAAAAGGGCAGAGGACCTAAACTTCTCCCAAGAAGACATGCAATTGGCCAACAGATATGAAAAGATGCACAGCTTCACTACCTATTAGAGAAATGCAAATCAAAACCACAATGAGATACCACCTCACACCTGTTAGAATGGCTGTGATGAACAAGACAAGTAATAACAAGTGTTGGAGAGTCTGTGGAGAAAAAGGAACACTTATACACTGCTGGTAGGAATGTAAACTGGCACAGCCACGATGGAAACCAGTATGGAGGTTCCTCAAAAAATTAAGAATAGAATTACCATATGACCCAGCAATCCCTCTTCTGGGTATCTACCCAAAAAACCTAAAAACATTTATCCATAAAGATATATGTACCCCTATGTTCACTGCAGCATTATTCACAGTGACCAAGATATGTAAATAACCAAAGCGTCCTTTGATAGATGTTTGAATGGAGAAGATGTTGTGCATACTCGTATGTACAATGGAATATTACTCAGCCATAAAAAATATGAAATACTGCCATTTGTGACAACATAGACAGATCTTGAGATTATCATTCTAAGTGAAATAAGTCAGACAGAAAAAGTCAAGAACCATATGATTTCACTCACATACGGGATATAAAACTGAAAGCAACAGACAAAGAAGACAAATAAATAAGCAAAAATTCATAGACACAGACAATTTAGTGGTTACCAAAGGGTAAGGGCGGAGGAGGGGAGGTAGAGGAGAGTAAAGGGGGTCAAATACATGGTGATGGAAGAAGATTTGACTTTGAGTGGTGAACACACAATACAATATATAGATGAGGTATTATAGAATTGTATGCTTGAAACCCATATAATTTTATTAATCAATGTCACCCCAATACATTCAATTTAAAAATAAATAATCTTTTTAAAAAAGAATCTCCTTTCACCCCAAAATAATTTATGTACTAGATCTAGTGCTTATGAAAGTTTCCCAAATATAGCTTCTGACAATTAAATATATTATTTCTGGTTCCCTTGTTCTGTTTCCTTTTTATTGTTTTTTTATTCTTTCAAACCTAAATTTTTTAATGTAACACTATTAGTCAGCTCTTTGGTATTTCCCATTAATTATTTGATCCTTATCACTCAAGATTGCTCATGTCCTCCCAAGTGCAATAGCCGAGGGATATTTCTGAGTTCTTATCTTTATTGACGTATCTATGAAATTTTACACTGTTGACCCCATCTTCCTGAATCTCTTCTATTGGCTTAAGTGATACCTCTCCCTCTCTGCTCTCCTAAAAATCAGACCACTCCCTCTCCATATCTTTTAGGGGTCCCCTGCCTGCACCATCCTTTACACACTGACACACCTTATGTTCCTACCTTCTTCTTTGTCTCTTCTCATTCAGTGCTATCTCTTTAGACAATCTCATCTACATTTGCAGATTCATTTATTATGTTTGGTTTTTAACTCCCAAAACTACCTCTTTAACCCAGGCATTTCACCTGAGCTCTGTATCTTCCAGAAGTATCCAACTACCTCTAAATGAGCCACAGGCACCTCAGCATTGAAAGCTTTCACAATTGGGCTTGTCACTCTCACAGACCCCGACCAGTTCCTTCTTCTCTTTTTCCCACCTCAGTAAATATCATCTCCATACAAACCCCGCCTGAATTGAACACTCGGATTTCTCTCTCACCTCCTTTTCCCTCAGCCTCTATTTCAGTAGCCTATTAAATCTGTTAATTATGTCTCCTAAATATTTCTCTAATAAATTCACTTCTTCATCAGATTCTTCATTAAGGCCCTTGCTACAGGATTTATCTCACTGTGTTGTGACTCAGCCTACATGTTACTCTACCTACTAGACGAAGAGCTCAGAGTAGAGTGAGAAGTAGAACTCACATATCCATCTGTGTTTCTTCAATGACTAGCACTGTCGGTACTAGCACATAGTAGATACTAAATTAATTGTTGTGTAAATGAAGGAAACAATAAATCTATATTATTAAAAGAATTTTTTTTAATGGGAAAAATTGCTGTAATAGCATCACGTTATAAGAGTGGTTTTGTTGTGATTGTTCTCAGCAGGTCTCTTCAATGCGTTTGTCCATAGGCACACATTTTTTGGTAGTTATCATAATAACAGACATAAAATTTTGTGTTTTGCTTTTTTTCACTTAAGCATTGATTCATAGCTATGTCTCCAGGTGCTTATATGGGCTTTATAGTTATCTTTTGTAATGGCTACACTATATGGCAAAAGTAGTTTTAGAATGATAGTGATAGGATTGGCAAGCCAAGCATTTAAGGATTACATCTGAAACAACAGCTGAGTGCCAGAGGAGCCTGCCAAAATATAATGACTTTGAAAAACTACTTAACTCAAAGCTCCCATTTTCCCATTTGCCCAATAAACCTAATCACTGTTGTTTGTAATCTTCAGACAACAGGTGTTGCAAAAGTAGAAGTTATTTTAAGTATCTTATAGATTTGAAGTATGTTTGTAGAGTAGAAATAACTCACTTTCCATTGTCTCTCCCTTTGAAGACAGAGCAAGTTAATGATAACTTACCTTTCCAGAGCAGCAAGGGGTGAAAGGATTCAGTGGGGAAGGCCAGGCAGAAACGTAACTTCCTCTGTTGTTTTGGCATTATGTATTTTCATCTTTTAAAACTTTCCTCCCTGCCTTTCTCCTACAATATCTTTGCCTGAAATGATCACATTTTCGTACTAGAAGGAACCCCGAGGAATTATCTCTCTAGTTTAACTCTCAGGTTTCAGATGCAGAAAGAGAGTTCTGAAAAAGCTAAGCAATTTAAAAGTCCACACATCTTTCCATCAATTTTTTAGAAGAAATAAAGACCAGCAAAAATGAAAAAACCTCCCAGAAGATAGAGAAGCCTTCTTTGTCCTCTTGATGCTACTATATTCTTATGACTCAACTGTTAAATGATACTAACCACAGTGAAATCATGAGGAAGTCCACTCTATAAATATAAGCTCATTTCCTCTTGTTTACTTTAGTGTGACAATATATCTATGCTCAAAAAAGACAAAGCCATTTTGTGATGTTCCTATTTTGGTTATCATTAACATTTTTTCCTAAGTTTTGTTTCAGAAGCATAAATTGTCTTACAATGCTATTCTCTGCTTGTTGCATAACTAAACATTGCTCATTTTTGTCTCATTTTCTCAACATTGCTCAAAAATTCTCACATTTTTGTCTCAAAAATGCACCATTTGATAATGGCCATTTTCATTTATGACAATGTTAAAATGTAAACTATACACCCCATGAAATTGCTTTACTCATGTTTTCCATTAACTTAGCTTTTACACTTATAAGGCTTGGTCTTTGCTCAATGAGGGCCCCATGTTCTCGCTTGTGACAGCAGATGATTGCCCAAATGCTGAAACTTCTTTCCCCATTAGAATCAAGGACTATTACAGTCTGAGGGTTCCCTGTTAGCACACAGCACATTTGTTCTAAACATTTGCTTACATTTCTCCAGTTGGAGGGTATACATACCACTGATAGCCTTTCCCACCTCTGACACCTCTCTTCATCAGAAATAGATCTATTCACTGAACTCACATCTACCTCTTTGTAATATTTAATTAGTTATACTCATTAGATATTTTAACATAGTCACACACCATTTTTAAACTTCTAAAAAATGAATAACTTCCATGCTCTACATTTCTATAAATTCAAGTTTTAGGTAATATATTAAACTTCAGTACTACAGGCTCTCACTCTTCCAATAAAACCTATCAGACAAATATAAACCAATTTTCCTGTAACTGGGAATCAGCACTGAAGTAGTTCTTGACATTTCTTCTGGGTTTTTTTTTTTTTTTTTTTTTTTTCTGTTTTCTGTAGCTACTTTTCCTTTTCCAGTACTAAATATTTTGTGACAATCTGGTCATCATCATCAAAGTCAAATGGAAACCTTTGGCTCCCAAAATGCGTTGGAACCACTTTAGCCTTTAGCTTTTGTGGAAAGTGGAATAATGGCCCCCAAAGATGTCCATGTTCTAATCCTCAGAACCTGTGAATACCTTCCATGACAAAAGGGACTTTGCAAATGTGATTAAGTTAAGGCTCTTGAAATGGAAATGTAATCGCAAGATGTAAAAGGCAGGAGGGTCAGAGTCAGCGAAGGAGATGACAACAGAAGCAGAGTTCAGAGAAAGAAAGGGAGATTGGGTGATGCTATATCACTGTCTTTGAAAGTGAAGGAAGGGGCCACAAGCCAAGGAATATAGGCTGCCTCTAGAAGTAGAAAAGGCAAGGCAGATTCTCTCCTAGAACTTCCACTGGCAACTCAGCCCTGCTGACAACTTGATTGGGGCCCATAAGACCCGTTCTGAACTTCCCACCTCCAGAACTGTAAGATAATGAATTTGGGGGTAAGGAGAGTTAAAATCATTTACATTTACCGCAATTATTGATAACTGGACATAAGTTTATGCTGTCGTTATGATTTTCTGTTTGTCTCCATGATTTTTGTTCCTCTCTATCCTCTTTGCTGCTTCCTTTTAATTATTTGAATACCACTAGTATTCCACTTTGTCTATTGGCTCTGTGACTCTAGCAGTTTGTATAGATGTTTTAATGGGGATTTTTAGCATTACAAACTACAAACCTAACTTTCACATCCTACTTAGAGTTAATATACCCCCCAACAACATAAGACCCTTTATTCTCTCCTTTTTCTTATAATCATCATTTCTATTACATAGTCATGTACTGAATATTCCTTTAAATGATGTTCTGCATTTGCTTTCAACAACATACGTATTTTAAAGAACTTAAGGGGTGAACAATATCGTCTTTAGCCAGATATTTACCATTTCAATTGTTCTTCTAAATTCTTCACGTTCCAATTTTCCCTCTGGCATCCTTATCCTTTTATCTGAAAACCTTTTCTTTGCTTTTTTATTTTCTTAAAGCAGATCAACTGGGAATGAACTCTAAATTTGTGTTTTTTAAGCCACTAAGTTTGTACTAATTTGTTACAACAGCAATAGGAAACAAGTACACCTCTCATTCAGAACCACTTACATCAATAAGAGAATATTTATAGACGTAGATAAAATAAACAAATGCTGCACAGATTGTTAAAACACATGAAAAGGAAACTGGTCATTTTCTCAGTCCATGATGTGAGGTGGATATTGTTTTTTAAGGGACTTGGGTTTCATTTTATGAATCTCGACAAAGTCTTGAGGCAGTTGTGTAGTTGTTACATACAAGGAAGAGCAAGAAAGCCAGTGAGTGGCAGAGAATCGGCAAGGGCCAGCAGTAGAAGATGACGCCTCGGTAGGTCATGTGCAGGTTCTACTGAGAACTTTGAACTTTAGAACACTTCTAGAGCTCATTTTTGTTCACTTAGTTTTGATTTAGCAAGGTGAGATTTCCAGAATACCCCTTCCCCTCAGCTCTGGCATAGCGCGCTGGCCCCAGAGTTGGCCCCAAGCCCTGAACATTCTCTTTGCCAGCAGTAGCTCCATGTGGGTGCCAGTGAAGAGCAGCAAGAGGGTGAGGGGGGACAGAGCTGGGCTAGAATGGGGCCCATCATTAAGAAGCCTAATAACAGAACACACTGACACTGTGGGTGGGTTGCTGTTGATTGAGAGATAATATCTTCATCCTTTGGACAACTGAACAGATGAGTAAAAATAGAATCCCCAGGATTAAAAAAATAAATAAAACATGCACACCCACCCACCCACCCACACACACATACACACACACACACACACACACACACACACACACACACACACAGCAGACTGAAATCTCTCCTGAGACCATAACAGCTTGAGCTTAAAAAGAAAGAAGAAGAAAATGGATAACGAACTTTGATTGAACAGAAAATTAGGGAAGAGGATGGTGAGTAATTCCATGTACCCAGCTTATTGCTACACAGAAACCCAACACATGGGGCTCAAGGAGGAAACAGCCCAGGTTAGGCACCTTGTTCTGGTGTCTAAAACTGGGACCACCTCCAAGAATCCTGGGGCCACCGCCTAGAGACACACTACGATTTGAAGGGCTGGTACTACTCCCTTAATCTGCCCTCTTACAAATGTGTGTGCAGACATACAAACACAGTTTGTTTCTTTCCACACTAGTCTTCTAAATGACTCCTGTTGTAAATAGAAGATCAGATACTCAATTTTTGGAGGTTTTCATTGGACACTCAAAATCTGCATACAGAAAGAAATGAGCCCATTAGGCAGAAGCCAGGGCAAGAACAAGCTTACCTCTGTGTTTAACCAGTAGATTTTACATGTGGGAACATAGAGGACTCCCACCTCCACCATCATCACCACCCTTTCCAGAAACTACTTTGGGATCCACAGGAAGTTAATAGCCTTATATTTATAAGTAAGCAACTTTAAAAGGATATTATTTTTTTAATACCAGCTTAATGAGATAAAATACCATACAACTCACCCATTTAAAATGTACACTACAGTGGTTTTTAGTGGATTCACAGTTGTGCAACCACCACCACAATCAATTTTAGAACATTTTCATCACTCCCAAAATCCCATACTTACCAGTAGAGATGATTTGCTTCCCTCAACCTCTCCTCCAGCCCTAAACAACCCCCAATCTATTTTTTGCCTCTGTAGAATTGCCTGTTCTGAACACTTTGTAGCTGTGGTCCTTTGTGACTGGCTTCTTTCACTTAGCATGTTTTCAAGGTTAATCTACGTTGTAGCATGTATTAGTGTTTCTTTTTATGACTCGGTTTTATTCTATTGTATGAATATACTATATATATCCACTCATCAGTTGATGGACATTTGGATTGTTTCCACATTTTAGCCATTATGAATAATGCTGCTATAAACATTTGTGTACAAGTTTTTATGTGGGCATTTTTTATTTCTCCTGAGTATATACCTAGGAATGTAACTTTATGTACCTAGGAATGATAACTTTATGTTTAACCCTTTGAGTAAATGCCAGGCTGTTTTCTAAAATAGTTGCAGCATTTTACATTCCCTCTGAATGTGTATGAGGGTTCCAATTTCTCCACATCCTGGCCAACACTTGTTATTGTCTATATTATTGATTATAGCTATCCTAGTGTGTATGAGGTGGTATTCATGTGGTTTTGATTTGCATTGCCTTGATAGTTAATGATGTCAACCATCTTTTAATGTGCTTATTGATCAATTGTATATCTTCTTTGGAGAAATGTCTATTCAGAACTTTTATGCATTTTTATTTGGGTTATTTGTCTTATAATTGAGCTGTAGGAGTTCTCGATATATTCTAGATACAAGTCCCTCATCAAAGATATGATGTACAAAAATTTTCATACCATTATGTGGGTTGTCTTTTCACATGCTTGATAGTGTCCTTAGAATAGCAAACATTTTTCATTTGATGATGTCCAATTTGTCTGTTTTCTTTGTTGTTTTCATTACTATAGTTGTGTAGTAAGTTTGACATTGGGAAGTGTGAGCCAAGTTCCAACTTTGCTCTTCTTCAAAACTGTTTTGGCTCTTCTAGGTCCCTTGAATTTCCATAGGAATTTTAGGACCAGCTTGTCAGTTTCTACAAAGAAATTAGCTTGGATTTTGATAGAGATTGCACTGAATTTATAAATCAATTTGGGAAGTATTGCTATCTGAACAATATTAAGTCTACCAACCCATGAACATGGGGTATCTTTCCATTTATTTAGGTCTTCTTTAACTTCTTTTAACAATTTTGTAGTTTTGTGGTTTTTAGAGTATAAGTTTTACACCTCTTTTATTAAATATAGTCCTAAGTATTTTACTCTTTTTAATTTTATTGTAAATAGAATTGTTTTCTTAATTTAATTTTTGGTTTGTTCAGTTACTATACAGAAGTCTAATTGATTCTTTATATATTAGTCTTGTATCCTGCAGCCTTCCTGAACAAAAGGATACCACTTTTTAAAAAGATATCACTTTTAACATAACGTTCTCTTGGTTTTGAAGAGACTCATCTCCTTTCCACCTCAATACTCATCCATAACACAAGCTAATTTTCCAGACTTGTTTATCATCCTAGGGATGAGGCCACCTTACAGCAGTATACTCACTGCACAACTATTTTAAGGAGCAGAAGAGTAGCAAGACTTGATGGACCTTAGTGAGTCATTGCCAATGCTTTCTTCTTTCTCAAAAACAACTTGGGTCATTCTAAAGGGATTCTGGATCTTTATCCACATTCTCCCCAAGCAAGTCTGATGTATATGCTATAAACACTAGCAAAGTCCCTCCTTGCATGACTAGTCTGCTGTAATTGATCTATATCTAAAGTTTCATACTGAAATCTTGCAGCAAAAGTGAACTTTAATGACCATTAAGGCATCCTTTGTATTTATAGACCAAGATGGTTATTGGGGACAGCTAGGGATACATAGATTCTATCCAGAAATCTCCTATATATTTTTTAAACAAGTAAGCAATGAATAGTAACAATGACAAGCATAGCATGTTTTAATCAAATCAAGGTACACAGATGTGTATGTTGCATGCTGATGAGTAGTAGTTGAATCAATCAGTCAAAAAAAGAAAAGGTGAATTTGTTGAATTTATAAGAATTTGAACAGTAAAATCCTTGTGTTTTAAAATTTCTACTTTATTTAATGTTATGTACTAGGCAAATATAGTTTAAATTCTTTAAATTCTTTTTGCAAAAAATACATACATCCTTTGCTCCCAGCAGGTCCACTTATGGAAATCTATGCTATAGACAGCCTTGTCTAAGAACACAAACATATACATTCAAGAAGGGCAAAAAAATTGAAAGCTGCTGGAATGTCCATGAGTGAGAAAATGTTTAAACAATGAAACATTTATTCTATGGGATACTGTGCACCCATTAAGAATAGTGAGGGCCTCTAAGTGAACTGACAAAAAAAGTGTACATGACAAACTATTTATTGGAAAAAAAAATAAAATGTATAGTATCACATATATATGGTATCTATCTATCTGACTTTTAAAATACATATCAAAAAATAAGTATCACTCCATATCGATATTGATATATGGATATAAAATAAGAAAAATACACGGAATGATCCTGAGGTAAGCAGACAATAGCCCTGTTTAGATCTGTAGGGTTATGTATAAAAGAATAGACAGACAACTAAAATAAAGTATGCATTAACTACTATAAATAATATGCCATTAAGGATGTTGAGAAGGGAAGGATAGCTTCCTTCTGTTTGTACCAGAGCAAGCTTCCTGGAAGAGGTGGGATTTAAACAGGATCTTAAATAGATCTCCTCAAGCACAGATTGAGGAGATGTAAATAAAGAGGCAGTGTGAACAAAGCGATTAAGCAGACATGTTGGAAGACCTTCACATGTAATTTGCATGGTATACAGCAGAGCAATAGGACTCGTAACCTGCAAGAGTGTTTGGGCCTGATTTCAGAATCTTGGATGGGTTACTGGGGGTGTGGGCTTGATTTGGTAGACAATGGAAACCAAGGGAGTTTTGGAGTAGCAGAAAAAACTGATTGTTTTGTTTTTTAAGATTAATCCTTCAGTGCAGAGAGATAAAGGGAGACTGAACAGAAGAACCCCACCAGGGTTGAGGCCCTGAAATAAAAACAGGAGAGAGGTCAATGCAGACAGAAATGTGGGGAATACTGTGAAGCCAGTTCTAGAAGGCTAATCTAGAAAGTGTTGTTTGCAAATATCTTCTCCCATTCGGTTGGTTGCCTCTTTGTTTTGTTGATGTCTTCTTTTATTGTGCAGAAGTTCTTTAGTCTGATATAGTCTCATTCATTTATTTTTGCTTTTACTTCCCTTGCCTTTGAGGCCAAATTCATAAAATTCTCTCTGAACCCAGGGTCCATAAGTTCAGTACCTGTGCTTTTTTCTGTGCACTTTATTGTTTCAGGTCTTATACTGAGGTCTTAGATCCATTTTGTGTTAATTTTGGCATATGGTAACAAATAGCAGTCTAATTTTATTCTGTTGCAGATGGCTTTCCAATTTTCCCAGCACCATTTATTGACGGTTTCTTTTCTCCATTTTAAGCTATGGGCTTCTTTGTCAAAAATTGTTTGCCCATATATATGTGGGTTCATTTCTGGGTTCTCAATTCTGTTCCATTGGTCTGCGTGTCTGCTTTTCTGTCAATACCATGCTGTTTTGATTATTGTTGCTTTATTTATAGTGCAATTTGAAGTCAGGGAGGATGAAACCTCCGGCCTTGTTCTTTTTTCTTAGGGTTGCTTTGGCTATTTGGGGACTTTTGTGATTCCATACAAATCTGATGAGTTTTTGTTCTATTCCTTTACAAATGCCATTGGAATTTTCATGGAGATTGCCTTCAGTCTGTATATTGCTTTGGGTAATATGGCTATTTTAACTATGTTGATTTTTTCAATCCATGAACGTTAAATATCTTTCCATTTCTTTGTGTCTTCAATTTCTTTTAATAATGTCTTGTAGTTTTCAGTATATCGGTCCTTCATGTCTTTTAAGTTTTGTTAGTTATTTAATTCTTTTGTTGAAATTGCAAAAAAAAAAAAAGGAGGGTTCCATTTCTTTTTCTGAAATTTTATTGTTAATATGTAGGCACTCAATGGATCTTTGTACAGTGATTTTGTATCCTGCAACATTATTGTATTTATTTATTGTTTCTGATAGTTTTTTGTGGAGTCTTTAGGGTTTTCTATATAAAGGATCATGTCATCTGCAAAAAGTTACAATTTGATTTCTTCATTCCCAATTTGTATGCCTTTTATTTCTTTCTCTTCTCTGATTGCTCTAGCTAGGACATCCACTACTATGTTGAATAACAGTTTTTCACCATTAAGTATGATATTAGCTAAGGGTTTGTCACATATAGCCTTTCTTATGTTGAGGTACTTTCCTTCTATGTCTATTTCACATAGTGTTTTAATCATGAATGGATACTGTATCTTGTCAAATGCTTTTTCTGCATCAATTGATATGATCATTTGATTTTTATTCTTTATTTTGTTTTATGTGATGTACCACATTGATCAATTTGCATATATTGATCCCATCCTTGCACCCCTGGAATGAATCCCACTTGATCATGATGTATAATCTTTTTAATGTTTTGTTGTATTCAATTTGTTAGTATTCTGTTTAAGAATTTTGCATCTGTATCCATCAGAGATATTCACCTATAGCTTTTTGGTTTGTTTATTTTGTGTGTGTGTGTGTGTGTGTGTGTGCGTGTGTGTGTGTGTGTTATCCTTACCAAGTTTTGGTATCAGGGTAGTGTTGGCTTCATAAAATGAGTTAGGAAGTATTGCCTCTTCTTCAATTTTTTGGAAGCGTTTGAGGAGGACAAGTATTAAATCATCACTGAATGTTTGGTAGAATTCTCTAATGACGCCACCTGGTCCTGAACTTTTGCTTTTTGGGAGACTTTTGATGATTGTTTCAATTTCCTTGCTGTTGATCAGTTTATTTAGGTTTTCCAGTTCTTTGTGATTCAGTCTAAGAAGGTTATATATTGCTAAGATGTTGTCCATTTCTTCTAGGCTATGGAATGTGATGGCATATACTCTTTCATAGTATTCCTGTATGACCCTTTGTATTTTTGTGGTATCTGTTGTAACATTTCCTCTTTCATTTCTGATTGTGTTTGTGTCTGTTCTCTTTTTTCCTTAGTGAGTCTAGCCAATGATTTGTCAACTTTATTAATCTTTTCAAAGAACGAGCTCTTTGTTGCGTTAAGTTCTTCTGTTGTCTTTTGTTCTCTGTTTCACTTAATTCTACTCTAATTTTTATTATTTCCTTCTTCTACTGACTTTGGGTTTCATTTGTTCTTCTTTGTTTATTTCTTTAAGATGTAATGCTAAGTTGTTTATTTGGGATTTTTCTTGTTTCTTGAGATAAGTCTGTAATTATATAAACTTCTCTTTTATTACCACTTTTGCAGCATCCCCAAAGTTTTGATATTTTGTATTTCATACTCATTTGTTTCTATGTATCTCTTGACCTCTCCTTTTATTTCTCTTTGACCCAGTTCATTCTTTAGTAGCATGTTGTTTAATCTCCACATATTTGTGGTTTTTCCCACTTGCTTTTTGAAGTTGACCTCTAATTTCAAAGTATTGCAGTCAGAGAATATGCTTGGTATGATTTCTATCTTCTTAAGTTTGTTGAGGCTGGTTTTGTGTTTCAACATATGGTCTATCCTTGAGACTGTTCCATGTGCACTACAGAAGAATGTATAATCTGGTGCTCTGGGATAAAAAGCTCTGTAAATATCAATTATGTCCATTTGGCTTAATGTGCATTTAAGGCCAATATTTCCTTATTGGTTTTCTGTTTGGGTGATCTATCCATAGTTGTCAATGAGGTATTTAGGTCCCCTACTATAATTGTATTTTTGTCAGTTTCTCCCTTTAGTTCTGTGAGTAGTTGCTTTATATATTTTGGTGCTTCCAGATTGGGTGTATATGAGGTATGGCAATTAAGTTTGAAAACTCATCCTAGAAAAAGTGCTACATACCTAATTGCTGAATATCATTACAGTCACCTTCAAAGTACTCCCCTTAGGAAGTTATTCACTGATGCCAACTCCTAGTCCACCCTTCAAAGCAATTTTAGAACTCTCTTTCTGGAATGGCCATCAGAGCTTTCATCGTATTACTCTTGATGTCCTGAATGTCATCAAAATATCTTCCTCTCAACATTCTCTTATCTTCAGGTAAAAAAAGAAGTCATTGGGGGCCAGATCAGGTAAGTATGAGGGTGTTCCAATACAGTTATTTGTTTACTGGCTAAAAACTCCTTCACGGACAGTGCCATGTGAGGTGGTGCACTGTCATGATGTTAGAGCCATGAATTTTTGGTGAAAAGTTCAGGTCATCTAACTTTGTCACACAGCTTTTTCAGCTGCTTCCAAATAGTAAAGTTGGTTAACTGTCTGTCCAGTTGGTACAAGTTCACAATGAATAATCCCTCTGATATCAAAAAAGGTTAGCAACATCGTTGCAACAAAGTCATGAACTTAATAGTCAGACCTAGTATATACTGGTAAGTGTTATGTGTCCTTGATGTACTGTCCTCTTTATCATTATGAAATGTCTATCTTTGCCTCTTTCTACCTTTTTTATATTGAAATCTACTTTTATCACATATAAGTATGATTACACCCACTTTTCTCTGGATCATTTGTTTAGAATATCATTTTCTACCCTTTCACTTTGAGTCTATATTTGTCCTTGCAGCTGAGATGTGTCTCTTGGAGGCAGCATATGATTGGGTTTGGGTTTGTTGATCCAATCTGCTACTCTGTGCCTTTTTACTAGTCAGTTCAGTCCATTTATATTTAGGGTGATTATTGATATATGAGGATTTCCTATAGTCATTTTTTGTTTTCTGGTAGCTTGGTGTCTCCATTGTTTCTTTGCCTTGTGTTTCTGTCTGCTTTTTTAATTTGGTGGTATTCTATGATGTTTTTCCTTCTCTTTCCTCTCTTATATGTCTCAGTTATGGGTTGTGTTTGTGTGTGTGTGGATATCATTAAGTTTATATAACAGAAAGTTTCAGGTACAGTAGTCCTTTTTCTTCTGCATGCATCTTATCTTCATTCTCTTTTATTCAGACATTTACCTCCTCCCCTTTTATGTTTTCTGTTGTCACAAATTATCTCTATTTATGCTGTGAGTTCATTTCTAAGTTGCAGTAGCAATTGTTTTCTTCTCTTTTTCTTTTTTATGTTTTTACCTCCTTTAACCTTTATGTTATATTTAAGTGTATAGTGCCCTATTCTGAATAGGGGTTTAAATTTCCTGCTTCTGTCTGTTTGTTTGTCATCTTCCTCATAATTTTCTAAGTTTTGCCTTTTTGTTTCAGGTAAAATAACCCCCTTCAGTATTTCCTGTAATGCAGGCCGCATGGTGGAAAATTCCCTCAGTTTCTGTATATCTGGAAAGTTCTTTTTTACTCCTTCATATATAAAGCATAACTTCACTAGACATATTACTCTTGGCTGGTAATTTCCCTATTTCAATAGTTCGAATATTTTATTCCACTCCCTCCTTCTACTGAAAATCTGATGATAGTCTAACAGGCTTTCCTTTATAGGTTACTGTCTTCTTTTCCCTGATTGCCTTGAGAATTCTTTCTTTGTCATTAATTTTTGACAGTTTTAATATAATGTGCCTTGGAGAAGGCCTTCTTGGATTAAGACAATCTGGTGTTCTGTTTGCTTCTTGGATTTGAGGATCCATTTGTTTCCATAGGTTTGGTAAGTTCTCACTGTTTGTTTGAATAGGCTCTCTGTTCCCTTCTCCCTCTTTTTTTCCTTTCTGGTATATCCATTATTCTTATATTGCTTTTTCTGATGGAATCAGATAGTTTTTGCAGAGTTCTTTAATTTCTCTTAATTTTCAAGTCTCTCTCTTCTTCCATCTGCATCATATCCAGATTTCTACCTTCGATACCACTAATTTTTTCCTCCCTCTGGTCAGCTCTATTTCCTATCTTCACTATTTCATTCTTCATCTCTTTTATTGAGTTTTTCAGCTCCAGAATTTTTGTTTCTTTTTTAAACGTTCAATCTCGTTGGTAAAGTATACATTTTGTTTGTTGATTTTATGTCTGAGTTCATTAAACTTCCTGAGTTTTCTTGCATCTTGTTGCATTTTTTCAGAGCTGTCGTCTTGAATTCTCTGTCATTTAAGTCACATATTTCCATGTCTTTAAGTTTATTTCCTGGAGATTTTTCACTTTCTTTCTGAGCTTTCTTGTTACCTTGGATGTTCATGGGATGCCTTGTTACCTTAGTTGTTCATTATATATAATGGATTCTTTCTGTACCTAGACATATGGGAGTGAACTCTGCAGCAGGTTGATAAAGGGAGGTCTTTCTTTGGTTTTCCAGTAGGTGGCACTGGAGCATTTTATTGCTCCAGCTTTGTGGATCTCTGCTGGGCAGTGAAAAAGGCCTTGTATTCCCTGGGGCGATGGCTGTCTCCTCTGTGACCAGGTCAGCTCAGTTTCAGGGCACCATATCCATGGGAGAATTTAGTGGGAGATGGGGTTCTGAGCCCCTGAAATCTCAGTGTTGCCCCTGCAGCCAGATGCAGTGCTGTGCTACCTGAGGTGTCCCAAGTGCCCCCACTGGGATCAGCCCTGAAAGGTGGGGGCAGGGTGGGCTGGGAGAGGACACTGGTGTGTTTGTGGCTTTGTTCTCTTCCCAGTAATGGCAACTGCCAAACCTCAGCTGCTTCAGCTCTCTATCTCCACACTTGTTACTGGGATTACCCACAGTGTGTATCTGCCACTCAAGAACTGTCTTTCCAGTTCTCAGAACTATAGACATTCTGCTCTATAACCCAACACTCACTACTATAGTTGCTTCTGGGGCCCACCAGCTCTGGGAAAGTGGTGGGGAGACAGCCAGGCTCTGTGGCTTTGTTTTCTGCCTCATAGTGGCAGCTGCAAGAACAAAGCAATTGCACTTCTGTATTTGGTCTCTGCCCTGATCGTTGGGTTCAGCCGTATTATATGCTGATCACTCAGGCAGGAATACTTGGGGCCACAGAGAGAAAACTTGCAGCCTGACTCTCCCCCTCTCCCAGGATCAGCAGTCAACTCTGGGCTGCATCCATGGCACAGGTCTTTGCTCTTCTCTCTTTCCTCCTCCCCTATTTGCCCCAATTCACCCACCTTGAGATGTTTCAATACATGGATCTCTCAGATATGTTTGTGTGTTGCAGAGGGAATCCTTTGTTGAATTATAGCTGTTCAACTTGTTGTAATTTCAAGGGGAGAGGTCAAGGAGACCCCTCACACCATCATGTTTTTAATGTCACCAAGAAACTTCTTCTTATTGCTCACCTAGATCCTTCTACCAGAAAGGTCTTTTCTTCCCTACATCTGCTATAACACGAGGTATGACTTTCTTTTTATGTGTATCTAAAAGGTAATTAGTTCAGGACTCTGCTATGCACAATTAAATTTTTGTCTTACAGAGTCACTCTCTTTAATCAGAAAATCTTTTTGAGTAAGTAAGTCTCATTGGCAATAGTGCAAATTGAGGGACTGATAGAAAGCAAAAATAAAAGAATGGATGTGGCAGACTGCTTGCTTTGGGGGAATTTCATTCCATATGAGTTCTTCAGACACAAACACACCAACAGGTCCACCTGATCTCAGAAGGGGGTTCCCCAGCCCAAGACTCTTACATTAGATACAAAGAACTTGTTTCAGTTGGTCTTTTCCTCTTAATACCCAGGGGCCAAGGGACCAATCATTGTTGGGTTAATTGTTTTATCATTCTAAAAGAAGCAGTGTTTGATATCAGTATTTAATATCAAAATGTAAGATGTGTTTTTGACCAGGTCTTGTTGATCCACTCCAACTTATCACTGATTTGGAAACCTTTCAGAATCAAAACATGTTTAGTCTGCACACCAGATACCCTTGGAATAACATTTACATCTCCTCTTACTTTTACTGTAGGAGATAACCTTAAAAATATGGTCTGAAAAATTCCAAGTAAATTGTCTTGGAATTGCTTTCTTTTGTTTATTTTCAATATGAAATAATAACCAACAAGACTCTATGAAATTTATTTTGGGATATAAAGTTGTATAACCCCTGCTAGCTGCTCTCCCCAGCCACACATGCATATTCCTTCACCACCTCCACTTTAATGAAGTTATCTACATTTTTTTTCCTTCAACATAGTCTCTTCAGTTTATTCTCTGAAATGCTCATTTTGGATCACATGGGATGATACTGAAATGGCCCCTCCCTAGTGAGGATACATTTCATCATGGAGCTCCTGGTCACTGAAGAATATTTCTGAATGTCCCTCTGAACATCCACATAAGCCCCTTTCCCCACTTTCTACCAAAATATTCCAGCCACACTTATGAATGTGTATTTAAACAGAAACAAAACTATCATTGAAATACACGTTTTTAAAATGTATAGAACCTTAAAGCTGATTTTATAAACACATATATAAAATAATTTTCCCAATGATCTGTTTGAATTGGTTTCTTGAAGTGGCAACTGAGCAAATGTTACATAATTTTCCCCTTTATCATATTCAGACTTAGAGAAATAGTGTGGTGTCCCCAAAGGAACATGCTGGCACTGGGAAGAGGTGGCAGGGATGAGTAGGAAAAGCATTTTCACTTTTAGGTTATGATGGAGAGATGGAGAGTCAGCATAGCTTCAAAAGTGGCCAAGGTCCCTAAGCAAAGAAGCCAAAAACTGGGTCAATGTAAAAAGTTAAGTGTGTATTTGTTCCTCCCAGAGGCCAGTCTCTTGGATCTAGGTTGAAACCACTTTAGCATGGTGAGATGGAAAAACATGAGACTACTGACTTTCTGAGGATTCATTTCACTTGAGTTCTCAAACAAAAATACAACCCTCCTGACCTTCTAGAACTACTTTCCCTGGAGACAGAGAACTCCAGAGGATGATTCGAAGACTGGTAACCTTTAAAAACCAAAATTAAGTTTTCCTTTAAAATTAGACACACCTACTCTTCTAGACTTCTGAGGATTTATACTCTCCTTCTGAATGCAATTTTATATTCAGTGCACAACGTGTTATTAGGAGGCTGATGATCTAGTACAAGAATTACAGAAAACTTTCACTCTGCTCCCTCTTTTCTCTCTGCCTGATCATCGGTCACTTCACTGCTCATTCAATTATGTGCCAGATGGGGAACGCAAACAAGCTGTCAGTTGTTGTTGAGAGTTGAGGTGTCTTGGCAAAATGTACAGTGAAGTGAGTACCAATTCTGGATTCTGAGGACATGGATTCCTCAGAAGGTCACAAGGTGTGACTATACCACTTACCAGATTAGACAATACATGCTACCTACGGTTTGAGTTTGGAGGTCAGTCTCACCCTGGATTAAAACCTCAGCTCTACCTTTTACTGTTTGTGTGGCTATGGGCAGATGAATTAACTTTAATGCATGTCAATTTATTGAGCTGTTCCTTGGGAATGACAATAATAACTATCTCATAGTATTGTAATGAGATAATTCACATGTGAAGCACTAGGAACTATTGTTATATATAATAGTAACCATTGTTATCAATTATCATAGTTGTATAAAATCAAATGTGTCCCTTAACTGTCTATCTTCAGTGTCCTTATCTGTAAAATAATGTCTGTCTCACAATGTTGTAAGAATTATCCTATTTGGTAATATGAAAGTACCGTGTACATAATGGGCAATCAAATATTATCATAGCAAATTCTAAAATGTTTAAGTCAGAAGAGCAATAAGAAACACCCTATACTACTTGGGGAAAGTGTTAAGTGTTACCTACTACAGCTGATTAAGCACTGTCAGGGAAGAATCCCAGCCTCATGGAGGAGATTAAGGAGTAATAAGACCCCAACGGAGATACCTGAGTAGACAAGCAGGGTGGCTTGCCACAACTCCACAGTTGCCAAAAGTAGACTCTAAGATGTAAAAAATCAGAGCAAGACAGTTTATGACTCACAGCATAGTAAATGGCAGGAACATCAGAGGAGTGTGCTAGTTTCCCTGCCTCCCAAACCCACTGGGCCACAGGACAGGCCCAGATGGAAGCCACTCACACAACAGGTTTGCAATATCAGAAGAACACAGGGCTCAGGATTCAGCACCTTTTATAGCAAGCAGAAAACAAGCTAGTCCCCCTGCTTCCCCTGAGAAGCAAGCAGCCACTGTGGTGGGTGTGACCTATTTCTGCTACAGGAACTACTCAGTATCAGGGATGAATGTAGCTTGAAGTTTGGCATATTCAGAAAGGACATGCAGGGATGCCTGGGGCACATGGTGGATAGTTATTCCCCCCAAATATATAGCTTATAAGCCAGTAATTCCATTCCTAGGAATATACACAACTGACATGCATGTACAGTGTACCAAAAGACATACAGAATATTCATAGCAGTGTTATTTTTAACAGCCCAAAACTGGAGATGACTAAACTGTCCATCAGCAATAGAATGGATAAATAAATAACAGTATATGCATACAATAGAATACTTATGCCAGTAATTAAACAACAGCTACACCAAATAACTGGGATGACTCTCACAAAAGCCACATTGAATGAAAGGAGCCAGAACAAAAGAATATAAACTTTATGATTCCACTTATCTGAAGTTAAAAAGCAGGCCTAACAAATCTATAGTGATAGAATGATAGAATCCAGGATAGTGGTTATCCTTGAGGAGCGGGAGGAGGTAGTGATCGGCAGGGAACCTCTGAAATACTTGTAATGTGCTATTTCTTGATTAAGAGTTGTCTCCATGGGCAGGAGGGGTAGAGATGCTGAATGAGCTGGTCCCACACCCATGTGGCAGTTAAAAATCAAGAGGGATATCTTGGCTGTGGAGGTTCCCCCATGGAGGAACAAAGGGTCCCAGCCCCACACCAGGCTCCCCAGCCCAGGGTTTCGGTGACAGGAAAAGAAGTCCTCACAATTTCTGGCTGTGAAAATCAGAAGAGATTATGCCTGCATGAGATGGAGGGCTGCTGGAGTCCCATGCACAGCCTTAAGGGCTGCTTAAGGGCCCATGCACAGACTCACTCGCTCTGAGCTACAGCTCTGGGGCAGCAGCTGGAAAGGTGACAAGGACATATGGAGAAGAACTGAATTATCTTATCTAGCTTCAGGCAGAGGGCTGCAGGGTCAACTTCCTCCCAGACAGAAGTGCTGGTAAAATTCATTGTTTCTTTGTTGAGCCCTGTCCCCTCCCAGTGAGCAGACAGAGGTAGACACCATATCTGAGGCTCCATCAATCTAGTTAACACTTGTCGCCACCACTCCCTGCTGTGATTCCCTGAGACTCCACCCCACCCAACTTTCAGGCCCACCCAAGCCATTTCCAAAGTCTTTTCCATATAAACAGCCTGTCTTGGCTCATGCTGAAGACTTTCCTAAAAATCTCTCAAAGGTTCACAAACTCCAAACAAGCAGCATCTAGTTTAGGTGTGTCCCACACCTCTTGCTGAGCAGCCCGAAGCCTGGCACTCGTGGCAGCCAGCCCCAGTTTGTGGCTTGGTCTTTCCCAGGCACCTCCAAGCCCAGAGCAGGTGGTAGTTCTCTGTGGATTGTTTTGTGGCTCATGCCAGGTGGCCCTGGGGCAGGGCATAGGCTGTGGCTGAACTTTGCCTGCAGCAGGGTCCCTCCCCAGAGGCCCCAGAGCTGGCATGCCTGGTACCGGCTTTGGACTGAGCCAGAGCACCACACAACTGCCTCTCTGGATGACACACCCAAAGGGCAGACAGGGCAGGCACCAGAGCCCTGCTAAAGCAAATCCTGCTCTGTAGAGTCAGCCCCCGCACAACAGCTCCTCTACTGTAGTCACAGCCAGTCCTCACAACCAATCAGCCTGAGAGTCAGTCCCTTCCATTGATGTGCCAATAGCAATCAAGGCTCAACTACAACAGGAAGGCACACACAACCCACACAAGCACACACCTGAAGCGTCCAACTCAGGTGACCAGGGAGACTGCACCACTGGACCCCACAGGAGACCTACTATATAAGGCTACTCTATTATGACCAAGAAACATAGCAGCTCTAACCAATACATAGAGACAAACACAGGGTGGCAGTCAAAATGGAGAAACAAAGAAACATGTCCCAAATGAAAGAATAGAACAAAACTCCAGAAAAAGACTAAATAAAATGGAAACAACCTACCAGACACAGAGTTCAAAATTCTGGTTATAAGGTTGCTCAATGATCTAAGTAAGAACTTCAACAAAGAGATAGGAAACATAAAAGTGCAGATGGAAAACATAAGAAAGAACTTCAGAAATGAAGAATACAATAACTGAAATGAAGAATGCATCAGAAAAAATCAATGGCAGATCATTAGAGCAGAGGTTTAAATCAGCAACTTAGAAGATAAGGTAGTAGAAAACACCCAAACAGAACAGCAAAATGAATCCAAAAAATGAGGATAGTTTAAGCAGCCTCTGGGACAACATAAAACATACCAAAATTTACATCATTGGGGTACCAGTAGGAGAAGAGAGAGCGCAAGGAATTAAAAACCAATTCGAATAAATAATAAAACTTCCCTAACCTGGTGAAGGTAAATAGATATACAAGGCCATAAAGTGCAGAGTCCCAAACAAGATAAACCCAAAGAAGCCCACACCAAGACACATTATAATTAAAATACCAAAGGTTAAAGACAGAGAATCTTAAACACAGCAAGAGAAAAGCAGCTAGTTAACTATAACAGAGCTTCCATAAGACTGTCAGCAGAATTCTCAACAGAAACTTTGCAGGCCGAAAGGGATTGGCATGAAATATTCAAAGTGATGAAAAGTAAGGACCTACAACCAAGATTACTCTACCTAACAAAGCTATCATTTAAAATCAAAGGACCAGTAAAGACAAGGAAAAGCTAAAGGAGCTCATCAACACTAAACCAGTATTACAAGAAATATTAGAGGGACTTCTTTAATAAGAAGAAGAAATCAAATATATGAATAATAAAACAGCAATAATATATATCTATCAACAATTACTTTACATGTAAATGGATTAAATGCTCCAATCAAAAGATAGGGAGGCTGAATAGATAAGGAAACAAGACCCTTACATATGCTGCTTACAAGAGGCTCACTTCAGATTGAAAGACACACACAGACTGAAAGTAACGGGATGGAAAAAGATATTTCCAGAAAATGGAAAGAAAATAAAAAGCTGGGGTAGCAATACTTATATTACATAAAATTGACTTAAAAAGGGAGGAAGTGCGGTTGGCTCAGTTGGTTAGAGGGCACTGCTCATAACACCAAGGTCACCAGTTCGATTCCCACATGGGCCAGTGAGTTGTGCCCTCCACAACTAGGTTAAAAATGACTTGACTTGGAGCTGATGGGTCCTGGAAAAACACACTGTTCCCTAACATTCCCCAATTAAAAAAAAAAAAAAAAAGCTATAACAAGAGACAAAAAAGGACCTAGTAATCCCACTTCTGGGTATTTATCCAAAGAAACTCAAAATGCTACATTGAGGGGACGTGTGCATCCATATGTTCATTGCAGTATTATTTATAATAGCCAAGATATGAAGACAACCTGCGTGTCCCTGATTGCATGAATGGATAAAGAGGTGGTACACATATACAATGGAATATTACTCAGCCATATAAAAGAACAAAATCTTGCCTTCTGCAACAGGGATAGACCTAGAGGGTATTGTGCTGAGTGGAGTAAGTGAGACAGAGAAAGAAAAATGCCATATAATTTCATTTGTAAATGAAATCTAAAGAACAAAATAAACAAACAAAACAGAAACAAACTCACAGATACAGAGAACATTTTGATGGTTGCCAGATGGGAGGGGTTTTGGAAGGGTGAAAAAGAGGAAGGGATTAAGAAGTACAAATTGGTATCCTGTTTCCCCACAAATAAGATCTAGCCAGACAATCAGCTCTAATGCGTCTTTTGGAGCAAAAATTAATATAAGACCTGGTATTATATTATATTATATTATATTATATTATATTATATTATATTATATTATATTATATTATATTACATTATATTATACCCGGTCTTATATTATAGTAAAATAAGACTGGGTCTTATATTAATTTTTGCTCCAATAGACGCAGTAGAGCTGATGCCTGGTTAAGTCTTATTTTCAGGGAAACAACGTAGTTACAAAATAGTCATCGGTATGTAAAGTATAGCATAAGGTATATAGTCAATAACATTGTAATAACTATGTATGGTGTTGGATGGGTACTAGATTTATTTGGGTGATCATCCCATAGGTTATATAAATGTCTAATCACTATGTTGTACACCTGAAACTAATATAATATTGAATGTCAATTGTAATTGAAAAAAATATGTTTTAAAAGAGTTGGGTCCATGGTATATTCACTTTGTGACAATTCATAGTGCTAACTTTATAACTTGTGCACTATTTTGCTTATAAGTTATGTTTCAGTAAAACAGTTTTTCTAAAGAAATGGGGCTAAGTAGGAAGAACGGAATGATTGAGCACACTACCACCATCCCGTTTAATGATGAGCACCTCCTGCAAGCACCAAAAAAGGAAGGCAGCAGTTAGCAAGTAAGCCCGTCTAGCAAGACGAGTCTGCCTCCTTTCCAGTACATGGCCCCAGCCATCTGAAATGGAAGCCCCTCAAACATCACAGACATAGACTCTCCTAAATGAGCATTAAAAAGGACATCACGGGCCGGGCCAGTGGCCCAGGCGGTTGGAGAACTGTGCTCCTAACTCCGAAGGCTGCCGGTTCAATTCCCACATGGGCCAGTGGGCTCTCAATCACAAGGTTGCCGCTTCAACTCCTCGAGTCCCGCAACGGATGCCGCCCCCTGCAATTAAGATTGAACACAGAACCTTGAGCTGAGCTGCCTCCCAGATGGCTAAGTTGGTTGGAGCGCGGGCTCTCAACCACAAGGTTGCCAGTTCGATTCCTCAAGTCCTGCAAGGGATGGTGGGCCATGCCCCCTGCAACTAGCAACAGCAACGGACCTGGAGCTGAGCTGCGCCTTCTACAACTAAGGCTGAAAAGACAACAACTTGAAGCTGAACTGCACCCTACACAACTAAGTTTGAAAGGACAACAACTTGACTTGGAAAAAAGTCCTGGAAGTACACACTGTTCCCCTTCCCCAATAAAAAAATCTTTTAAAAAAAAGGACATCACCAACATTCCCTGACATAATAATCACACCATAAATGACCTCAGAAGTCTTGCTTCTAAGAATTCCCAACTACTGCCCTAAGAATCCCCAATTACTACCAGTCCTCCTATTACTGACGATTACAGATTCTTCCTGATTAATTACCTTGTTACTATGAGGCTTTCGGTGCCTGTCAGACCTGAGCAATTTTGCCCAGGTTTTTATTAAGGCTTAAACAGGAGATGTGAGCTTCTTGTGTCCTAGTGTTCACCAAGAGGAGAATTCTGGCACTGTGTTATTTAAACAGCTTATGGATGCTGCCAAAATCTGTAAGTTGTCAGTTGCTGTAGAACTTTCCTCAGACAGCTGCTAAAAATTATTTCTAATAAGTAGGAGGATGGGGGTGACGTGCCAGCTTCTGGGAGACAGTGATAGAAGTAAGCAGCCTACTCTGGGGTAGGAGACTAGGCAAAAAAGTCTTATTACTCAGCTTGTATTCCCAGTAACAGAGAAATAGATTTTGGTTCTCTCTGTTACTTATTAACAAAACAATTTATAATTTCTAACATCTGTCAGGCTACACAGAAATATTACCAGAGTCTGAATCTATTTTCCTAATAGGCTTGAGTTAATGTAACAACAGTCTTTGGTGCTCCCAGAACAGAATAGATTTACTAATATATAGCACATAAAGTCAGTTAAAGTAAATAACATTTAGCAATCAGTTAACATGAATTTGGCTAGATTTTTGTCAGTAGGGCAAGAAATTATTCAAGAGAGCTGTAGTTAGTTACAGCAGAACTTGGTCTACCAAGTGGGTGCAGCTTAGAAATAAAGGAGGGATAGGGCCGCCAGATGGCTCAGTTGGTTAGAGCATGAGTTCTGAACAACAGGGTTGCTTGTTCGATTCCCATTTGGGCCAGTGAGCTGCGCCCTCCACAACTAGATTGAAGACAATGAGCTGCTACTGAGCTTCTGTAGGGGCAGCCAGATGGCTCAGTTAGTTATGAGCCTGAGCTCTCAACAAGATTGCCGGTTCAATTCCTGCATGGGATGGTGGGCGGCACCCCTTGCAACCAAAGATTGAAAATGGCGACTGGACTTGGAGCTGAGCTGCGCCCTGGAGAAATATACTGTTCCTCAATATTCCCCAATAAAAAAAGTTTAAAAAAAAAAGAAAGTGGAGGAATGAAAAGAATAAAATCCCCAAAATAAATAATCACATGAATGTGTACTTCACCAGGAAAAACCAAAAAAAACAAAAACAAAAAAACTCCTTGTCTCCTTGTTCCTAAATATAAAACTATTTTTAAATAAAGTTATTAATTTTTTAAACCTAGGCTCATTAACTGTTTTTACCATCAGAACCTATGGTTGTTATAAAATAGATATTGCAATATATTCATAATTCTATCTTATTTCAAATGTGTGCTTCTTTTCCCCTAATGAGCTTCACCACTTTCAGCTTAAATTCCAGAAATGCTAACTCGAAAGGGAGGACTGTTCTTTTAGCATTAGATATTTATCTTGTAAATAATAGGCCACCTGGAGTTTTTTAAAGAGCGAAGGGCAGGCTATTAGTAGACCTCAGCTGTGCTACTAACTAGCTAGTTAGACCGCAGTTTCTCTGATCCTCAGTTACTCCTTTATCTGTAAAATGAGAGCCTTAGAAAAGATGACCACGTCAGTCCAGGCCCCTGACACCTTTGACTTTTTAAGTCGCCAATGGCAAGCATTTAACAACTTGATCTGAGCGAATTACCCTGAATTTCTTAGAAGGCACCTTCCTTGGAGATTGGCATCATGTATGTCCCACTAAAGGTGCAGAACGTCCTGTACAGACAGAGCCTTCTGTTCATTCCTTGGCGTCCACCGCCCCCTGCAGGCGCTTCTGGGACTGACGCGCCTTGTGGTCAGGGCATGTCTCTGTGGGAACAGACTCACTCATCACTCTGTTTCACTTAAACCACTGGGCAGAGGAAAGAGTAGGACAGAGCATAGGTGCCTTTTTCAGTAAAGCAGAGATAAAGGCCAGTTAATCAAGACCCAGAGAAGAGGAAGGGCCCTCAGGGGTTAGAAGAGAGAAGGAAAAGAGGTGGGTCTCAGCTCTCCAGACAGCAGTATATGAAAGAGTAGCTTTATTTTGTCTAATCCCCTAGCTCCCTGGCTGGAGTTTCATACACAGTACTCATCAGAAACTTGGAATTTTTCACAGCAGAATATGTATAATCTATTATACCGTGTTTCTCCGAAAATAAGACCTACCTGGAAAATAAGCACTAGCATGATTTTTCAGGATGACGTCCCCTGAACATAAGCCCTAATGCATCTTTTGGAGCAAAACTTAATATAAGACTTGGTCTTATTTTCAGGAAAACACGGTACTGCTAACATAATAGAGGGTATTTTGACCAAAAGCTTGTATCGCTTTTTATGTGTTAGTAAATGATTATTCAGTTCTTCTCTATGGATAAGTTAAACCACCCTCAATGGAGTAAATATTACCTTTCCATTCTTTCTCACTCAAGGCATTAAAAAATCATTTTTGTTTACCATAATGCAATGATAATAAAAGTGGGTAGAAGTCATCTTTTCAGTATCTGAGCACAATTCTGGAAAATGTTTGACTGCAACAGTCCTAATTATTAGTGTTTTTGTACCTAATTGACTTAGTCAGAGAACATATGGTTATTTGAATACTATTTGATTCTGGTGATAATGGATTGGTGGAGTATGTTTCCATTTTGCTCACAAATGGCTTAAAATATTTCTGCTTTATATCATGGGCAGTTATACTTTCCCTTCAGACTCTATGAAGTTATTGATTCTTCACATTTTTGAAAAACCTTTTTATTCCTTTTTATTCCTTTTTGGATGAATAAGTATTTCTTTTCTCTGAATATAAGTTTCAGAACTGCTGCATTTCTAGAGCTAAAGCTGATGTAAAACATAGCCAATGAATGTACATTCATGTGTGATTCATCGCACATCAAAATTCTATTTTAAATGACTTTTTCTATGGTCACCTCCTGTCTTTTCATGACTTAATGAAAGGTGGTGGCTATAAAGAATTGGGGTAGCCAATGACGTTTTGGAAAGGCAGGAGGCGATATTCAGGAAAGGAGTCTGGTCATTAGAAACTACCTGCATTTCCCAGAAAATCAGACAATAAGAATGCTGCAAATCAGAGAAAAACAAGAGGAAAGTCCCACCACCTCCCTTGGCTTGTGCTTTCCTTCCTTTTCAGTGACAACAGCACTGGCCCATCAGACAGAGAAATGCAATATGCAGGAGCCTCATACACAATGGTGCCTACCAGGTCCTCAAGCATACACCCACGAGTACATTCTCAAAACTTGCATTGCTCACGGCACACACACATAGACCCTGGTTCATCATGGCAGAAGTTTACAAATTTGGAGATTAACTTGGTTCTGCTTATTCTCAGGCATGAACTGAGTTCTGGCATCCAGTTTTGGAGTGGGTAAAGGACCATATTATTCGTTTATTTCTACAGATGATTCGACTTACAATTTTTCATTTCTATGGTTGTGTGGAAGCCACATGCATTCAGTAGAAACCATACGTTGAATTTTGAATTTTTATCCTTTCCCAGCTAGCAATATGTAGTACAATACTCTCATGATGCTGGGCAGTGGCAGTGAGCCACAGCTCATAGGCACATGGCTAGGAGGGTAAACAACGGATAGCTACAATGTACATATTGCCAGCATTATTTGGATATTATGTTCTGAGCATTTAGGCTAGGCTAAGCTATGATGTTTGGTAGATTAGGTGTATTAAATGAATTCTGATTTACAATACTTTCAACTTAAGGTAAGTTTATCGGGACATAACCCCATCATAATTCAAGGACCATCTGTACATTCTAACTCATTCATTTCCTGAGGGTAGAATTATTATTTTTTATTACATTTTTATTTTGATATACTAGTACATTCACATGTAGTTACAAAAATAATACAGAGAGTGCCCATATAGCTTTTATCCTCCCGATGGTCACATCTTACAAAGTTGTATAGTACAATATCACAAGCAGGATATTGAGTCAGTCAAGATATAAAACATCTCCATCACCACAAATATACAGAGTTGCTGCTGAGCCCATCCCCTAAGATTTATATTTTGGTTGTTATATTTTTCAGTTCTCAAATTTCTGTTTTGTTCTTTATATCTTCTGTTTCTTTACTGAGACTATTTATTTGCTGAGACTAATTTTTTTTTTTTTACTAGTTTCAAGCGTGTTCGTAACTACTCTTTGAAGCATTGTTATCATGACTGCTTTAAAGTTTTTTCAGATAATTCTAACATCTCTGTCATCTCACTGTTGACATCTATTGATTGTCTTTTTTCATTCAATTTTAAATCTTTCTGATTCTTAGTATGACAATTGAAACCTGGACATTTTTTTATTACGCTATGAGACTATGGATGTTATTTAAACCTTCTGTTCTAGCTGCCAATTCTTTTAACACCACTCCAGCAGGGGAATAAGGGGCACTACTTTTTACTATCAGTAGATGTACAAGTCCAAGTTCTCCATTCAAACTCTGTTGATACCTCAAGTGGGGGTCCGTCACTACTGTTGATGGTCATGGGAGTTCTGGCTCCTGATACGATCTCCACTGATGCCACATTGCTGGTGGCCTGGTTACCACTGGTTAATGATGAAAGACCTAACTTCCCACTCTTCTGAAACCACCCCTGCAAAGAAGCTGGGTAGGAGTGGAAGTCCAGGCTCCCCCTGTGGTCTCCACTAACACAATGAAAGTAGGGGAATCCTCATGGGGATGAAACTCCCAGCTCCCTACTAGGCCCTTTCTGATATCACCTTGGAGGAAGTGTTGGGATACCTCGTTACAGCCTCATGAGGGTAGAAGTCTAAGTTCTCCACTCAGCTTCTGCTGGAATGGGTGTAGGTGGCACCACAGTTTTTTTCTGCAATGTTTGGCTGAAGTAAAGCAGACATTTTCTAAAAGTGTTCTGTCTCATGTGAGATTGAGCCACATGGAGATGTGTGTGTGTGTGTGTGTGTGTGTGTGTGTGTGTGTGTGTGTGTGTCTGTGTGTCTGTCTGTCTGTGTGTGTGTCTGTCTGTCTGTCTGTCTGTGTGTGTGTGTAGCCAGAGCCAAGGCCATGTTAGGCAGGGATCTGCCATCAGTTATTCAGGTTACACCATAATATAATAATATAAACATTTTTTTGGAGGGGAGAAGGGCACTTTTTTCTAATTTGTACAAAAGTAGTACTACATAGGCTAGCAGTGGCCCTAAATGTCTAGGAGCCATATTTACATTACGTTGCAAGGTAATTCCCCAACATGTAATAGCCTCATGAGTTAAAACTTAATTGAACTGGGCATACATAAAGAATATGTAAGCCCAACTTATATCCAAAACTGAGTAACTGCCACAAATAAGAAGAAAAAACATAAAGCCATGAAAATTTAGTTTTCATCTAAAGGAACTCAGGTGTGATTGTAAAATCACTGTTGGTAATATTTTAGGAACTGTGGAAAAAGTACCAGGAAAAAAGTAAATAAGTAAATATTATCTCTCTTTACCAAAGAGAGGATTCTAAAAATTGCAAATAGTTAATCTAATATGAATCCCTGGAAAATTCCAGAATGAATTTTTTTTTAATTTTTTTATTGGGGATTATTGGGGAACAGTAATAATCCCCCCAAAAAGGACCCATCAGCCCTTCTAGGACCCATCAGCCCCAAGTTAAGTCGTTGTTTTCACTCTAGTTGTGGAGGACGCAGCTCGCTGACCCATGTGGGAATCAAACCAGTGATGTTGGTGTTATGAGCACTGTGCTCTAACTAACTGAGCCAACCAGATGCCCCCAGAATGAATTTTTAAACAGATGGTTTGTGATTGTTTAGAAAATAGAGAGCCAGCATAGATTTATTAACAAAACATATATAGAACTATCTATATTTTCCTTTTTTAAATGGTTAAGACAGACATATCAGAGGAATGTAATTTAGGATAGCATATAAAACAGTGTATCACAATAGGCTTGCAGGAAAAAATTAAAATCAGAGAAACATGGATTGGGTGATAGGGGCATATGTTAAGCAGCCTTAAAGCAAAGACAGTATTATTGATAGACTGAGCCAATTCACATGATCACTGATTTTTCTCATCCTACTCAATAATTTTACAAGTGAATGGGAAGAAAATAGATGACATGTTTATGGGGTGGGCAAAAGGTGCTTAAGACTACAAATATTAGATAGACCTAGCTTTCAATTCTGAGTTTACAAACTTGCCAGCCTCAGTTTACTTATCTGTAAAATAGAGATAATAATGCTTTGTAATTATTATAATAATCCATAATGTTGCTGTGATACTTAAATAGGACATTGTAGATAAAGCACTTAAATGCATAGAACCTTGTAATACTCACTAATTTGGGGTTTTGTTATTTTGCTTTTCTTATTACATTTGCTGGTGACATATACTGGCAAGAATAGCTGATATATTTCATATTGCATGGGGATGATAAGATTAGCCTTTGGTTTCAAGTTAACAGAAACAAAAGGGCCAAAAATTGGAATGAATTAGCACAATTTGGTACAAAGAAGATTTAAAAGTTGTCTAAAGGGGTCTTACCAGATGCTAACAGTGTGATCACAGAACAAACAATACAAAACTTTCTCAGGCCACATCCCAGGAGGATTTTCTGTAGAACAGACAAATATGGCCATTCTGTATTCTGTACTTGTCAGCCCACATTTGAAAATCTGAGTTTGGTTTTGAATGTTCTATTGTCAAAGAGAAAATAACAAATTGGACTCTTTAGAGATGAGTCATCAAGGTAATGAACAGCCTGGAAATCTTGTACTATAATAAAAGGACTAGATAAAGGGAGCATGTCACCTAGAGAAGAAAAGGCTTAGCTTGGACATAATACCTGTGTTCACAGTTGGAGACTATTGCATGGAAGAGATGTCTTTTTGTGACCTTTTGGCATGCTAGTAGTGACTATAGACACAGAGCATTTGACATTAGGGATTAGAAGAAAACCAACATTGAAAGAATTAAGAGTCTGTCTTTAGTTGCTTTTTTTCTTCCTACAGTAAGAATATGAAGCACTTCGTGAAAAATTTATCAAAATCCTTTTACACAGCCTTTAAATGCTGCAATTTGTCAATGTCAACTTACATCTGTGTAAGTACATCTGCTGTGCCCTGACACTTTTTAAATGGAAAGAAACACTCTGTTTCAGCTCAAAGCAACATGTAGGTCACTATTTCCACCCCCTCCAAAGAATTATCATTGTGGGCTCTTTACTAACTAGCCCATTTAAATTGTCATCACATCTTTCTTAGTGATAACATTATTTCTTTTCTTACTGGCTCATAAACTGACACTACTGTCATCAGTCTTTCTGCAGTCTCTGTTTCTAGAATTATTTTCCTGGATGTCTTAATCATGGCAACAAAATTTATTCTCAATGATACTGTGTCGAGTTTTAATTATTACATATTACTGTTTTGCAATTACTGGAGTAGTAAAATTTTACTTGGATTTATTACTGTACTTTCCACCAAACAGAAGTATCATTTTTGTTTTCAGCCATAGCTGTAATAGTCCTTGAGATAGTCCTATATTATTTAGTGTCCCTAAAACTTACCATAAGTGATATACAGTTGACCCTTGAACGACACAAGTTTGAACTACGCAGGTCCACTTATACACAGACATTTTTCAATAAATATAGCTGGCCCTTCATATCCATGGGTTTCTCCTCTGCAGATTCAACCAACTGCAGATAGAAAACAGTGTTTTTGCATTCCCAAATGCAGATTCCCAACCTTGGATTCCCAGCTGCAGTTTAGATTGAATGTGAAGGGTTGACTATGGTTAATTTTTTGGTGAGTCAAAAGTTATATGCACATTTTTAGCTGCATATAGCGTTTGGTGCCTCTAACTCTGTGTTGTTCAAGGATCAACCGTGTAGGATTTTTCCGGGGGGGGGGGGGGAGTGACAGTTTGTTTTAATTATGTTGGTCCCCAAATTTGTTAGTAGCTTAATTGCTAAGAAATGAAATGGGAAATCTTATTAAGTACTTCTGTTAAATAGAGATTCCTACTTCTAGGTATATACTGAAAAGAATTGAAAGCAGGGCCTCAAGGGGTGGCTGGTTAGCTCAGTTGGTTAGACCGTGGTGCTGGTAGCACCAAGGTTGCCAGTTCGATCCCCACATGGCCCACTGTGAGGTACGCCCTCCTTAAAAAAAAAAAGAAAAAGAAAGCAGGGACTCAGGGGCCGGCCTGGTGGCTCAGGCGGTTGGAGCCCTGTGCTCCTAACTCCAAAGGCTGCCGGTTCGATTCTCACATGGGCCAGTGGGCTCTCAACCACAAGGTTGCTGGTTTGACTCCCGAAAGGGATGGTGGGTTGTGCCCCCTGCAACTAGCAACGACAACTGGACCTGGAGCTGAGCTGTGCCCTCCACAACTAAGACTGAAAGGACAACAACTTGAAGCTGAACAGCACCCTCCACAACTAAGATTGAAAGGACAACAACTTGACTTGGAAAAAAAGTCCTGGAAGTACACACTGTTCCCCAATAAAATCCTGTTCCCCTTCACCAATAAAATCTTTAAAAAAAAAAAAAAAAGAAAGAAAAAGAAAAGAAAGCAGGGACTCGAACAGATATTTGTATACTCATGTTCATAGCAGCATCATTCACAACAGCCAAAAGGTGGAAGCAGTCAAGTGTCCATTAATGGATGACTGGATAAACAAAATGTGGTATATGGATAAAATGGAATATTATTTAGTCTTAAAAGAAGGAAATTCTGACCCATACTGCAGCATGGATGAACCTTGGAGACATTATGCTAACTGAAACAAACCAGACAAATACTGTAGAATTCCACTTATATGAGGTAACTAAAGTTTTCAAATTCAAACAGACAGAAAGTAGAATGATGGTTGCCAGGACCTAGGGAGAGGACGAAATAGGGAGTTAATGTTTAATGTGTACAGAGTTTCAGTTTGAGATCATGAAAAAGTTCTGTGAATGGATGATGGTGATGGTTACACAAACGTGGATGTGTTTAGCCATTGAAAAACTGTACGCTTAGAAATGATTGGAATGGTGGATTTTATGTTATGCGTATTTTGCCACAGTGAGAGAAAGAGCAATGCTTATTATGGAAAAAACTCTCACAGCTCTATAAGGTGGGTATTGTTATCTCTATTGTAAGGAAGAGGAAGAGGTGACTTGCCCAGTACCATGGAGCCAGCCAAAACTCAAAGTCAGGTTCACTGAATGCAGAGCCAAGATCAGCAGAGCAAGCTCCCCACTGTGAAACTACTTGTGTTAAAAATCAATCACCTCCCACAGCAAATCACATTTCTCTCTGAATTATTTTAATTGATTTAGTGATTAATTTTGTCCTAAGCAAACTAAAGTGAAGATAATTGTAGGAATCATTTTGAGGTAATACGTAAGAATTGTTTTTATAAAACTGGTAACCATGGAGCAGAAGAAAGAGAGAGGAGGAGCCTCACCACTCTGTTCAGTTCAGTTCTGTGTGGTGATTTGCTTAAGTGTATAGGCACCATGTACTCGCACGGACCTCCTGGGATGATAAAAGCAGGCCATAGCCCCAAAATTCCTGCTGGGTTCTTTGGAAACAATTCTTGAAGTAGTAAGTGCCGTATCCTCAGACAGCCAGCAATAAAACTCCGCTGGGCACATTTAAGTATTAAGAAAGGTTCTTTCCTCATTGCTCCCAAAGAGAGAAACATATTCTCCTGGGCATGACACAATCAGAATATCATCACCACCCTGCTTTCTGTCACCCAGGAACGGAACCCAGCGGGTCATTCCTCATGACCTCCTGAGCCACTGCCCGGTCTCTGTCTGCCCTACACCACCCCCCACTTCTTTGCCTTCTGTGGTGCCGATTCTCTTCAGATCCTCATGAAGGTCTTACTGGGCCTCTTGTCACAATGTGTTAAGGAACTTCAGACTCTAAATCTCTTCCCCTGTCACATTTATTCAGCAAATATTTAAGGAGGCCTAACATATGCCAGCCACTGTGCTGAGCTTTGGGAATACAGTGATGGATTCCATATATTCCCATGATCCCAGAGGTGGTCACTGCACTCAGAAGCCCACAGTTTTATGGGGGAGACTGAACAGCAGGCCATTACAACACACTTCCATAGGTCTCTGATGAGAGCCGGCTTGGCCCTGTACACCCCAGCATCCCGGATATCTGCCATCCTGGGCCCTGCCCTGTACCTCTAAGCTTCTATTCTCATAAGCCCCTGTTTTATATTGTTTTAAACCTAATGTTGCATGGTCTAGAGAATCTGTGCAAAGAACATTTGAATTCCAAATATCAGAAGAGTCTAAATACGATGGATAAACATATTTGGCACACTGCAAGAACTGAATTTTATGTTGATAACATTATGCCTGATGAAGAGCTGCACCTTCATTTTGGACAAGGCACACTTTATAACTAAAACTGTATTATCCCAGCTTCTAGCATATGGCTTTCCACATTGTGGATCCTGTGGCTCTTTGATAGTCTGCCCAATTGAATAGTCAGCAATCCCCACCCAACTCAGTCTTTTTCTACAGAGCAAAGTTGATGGAGCAAATAAAAAGGTGCAGCATCAAATGAATCCCCAAGATTTCCCCCTCAATTCCGTTCTACCCCACGCTGAACCCGATTTATTATTTTCAGTCTGATAGCTATTATATTTTTCTTTCTGCTTGCAGTACATTTAGCATTCTTTTTATCATTGTTAAAGTGAAAGCTTAGATTATTGACTAGCGATCATTTCTTTTTTTCTAACATTGTCATTTATACCTATTGATTTCCTTCTAACCACTGCTTTAGCTGCATTCCATACATTTTGATATATTGGATTTTTATCTTCATTTATGTCAAAATACTTTCTAATTTCCCTTGTGACTTCTTCTTTGACACATGGGTTTTTAGAAATGTGTTGTTTAATTTCCAAATAGTTTTGGCCTTTTAAAATTTCCTTTTGTTATTGTTTTCTAATTTAGTTCTATTGTGATTAGAGAACATACTTTGTATAATTTCAGTGCTTTTTAATTTATTCAGACTTGTTCTGTGGCCTAGTATGTGCTCTATCATAGAGAATGTCCCACATGCACCTGAAAACAATGTGTATTCTGATTTTGTTCAGTAGAATGCTCTATAGATGTTAGGCCTGGTTGGTGGATAGTGTTGTTCAAGTCTTTTATGTACTTGCTGATTTTCTGTATAATTGTGTTATCCATTATTGAAAGTGGAATATTGAAGTTCCCAACTATTATTATTGAATTATTCATTTCTCCCTTTAGTTCTGTTAGTTTGTTTTTTTGTTTTGTTTTGTTTTTCCATGTATTTTGGGGCTCCATTGTGAAATGCATATGTGTTTGTAATTTTAGCATTTTTCTTAATGGATTCATTCTTTTGTCATTATAAAATATCCCTCATGTCTCCAGTAACATTTTTTTGTCTTTATGTATATTTGATCGATATTAGTTTAACCACTCCAGTTCTCTTTTAGTTTGCCATCCTTTTACTTTCAACCTATTTGTGTTTTTTAATCTAAAGTATGTCTCTTATCAACAGTACATAGTTGGAACCTGTTTTTTTATTCAGTCCAACAATCTCTGCCTTTTGATTGGGGTGTTTAATCCAATTACACTTAATATAATTATTTCTATGGTAGGATTTCGATTTGTCATTTTGCTATATTTGTTTTCTGTATGTCTTATGTCTCTTGTCCCTCTGTTCCTCCATTATTGCTTTTTGTGTTACATATTTTTTCTCTAGTGTACTATTTAAATGTCTTTGTTGGCTTTTTTTACTATATATGTTTAAATTATTTTCTTAGTAGTTACTCTGGGGATTACAATATGGATCCTAAAATAAACTAATTCAGGTTAATATTAATTTAATTTCAGTAATGGGTAGGATCTTTGCTCCAGTATAGCTCCCTTCACTACCCCCTCCTTTGTGCTATTATTGTCACATAAATTACGTCACTATATTTATAAAGTTTTGAAATTAATTTTTTGCTGAAAATTGCACACTTTAGGTATATATTGTAGCAACTCTTGAATCAGATATCCTCCTTTTTTTTTTATTTAAACCTTTATAATTGAAAAATAAAACACAGATGTAGAAAAATCATATAAAAAATATATGACGATGAATTATTATAAAGCAAATACCCTTGAAACTACTACCCAGATCAAGAAGTGGAACTTTGCCAGCTACCCCTGGCCAATCGCAATTGTCTTCCACTCCTAAAAAGTAGCCACTATCCTGACTTTTATGATAATCATTCCTCCGCATTTCTTTATGGTTTTATCATCCAAGTGTGGACCTCTAGACACCACACTTCATGTTTCCTATTTCTTTAATTTGATGTGTATTTTGAGTTTCTTTATCTACAGATATCCCTCTTCCATCTTTTCTTTCCCCTCTACCCAAGTTTCTTTTTGTTGTTGATTTTGTTTGTTTTACTCATCTGTTGCTTATTCCTTAGCAACTTTCCTGGCCTAGTTCTTTAGAGTCTGTATTTCCTGCCACTGACTTTTCCGCTTTCTTTTTTCTTTTTAATTCTTACTTTCATTTTTAAACATGTCTTCCTTGGATTCACCCTGAGTCACCATAATTTAGTGATTAGCCAATGATCGGTCAGAATATTTCCTTAAGTATTTTTTTGCCAATAGCATCTGTGTATGAAGGAATACTTTCAAAGTTAAAGTAGTTTACAAATCAGCCTTAGTTTTCACCTCCTGCTTGTGCAGCGCTCCAAGGTCAGCCACAGGTGAGTGACCAAGGCCCTTTCTTTTCCCAGGTCTTTCTTCAATCTGCACACAGCCATGTGCACACACATGGAGCCTCCTAGATCCTCAACAATATATCAAAACTTTCTGATATCCCTTATGGCCATCAAGTTCTTCAGGTCTCTCTTTTAAATTTTGGGTCAGATTCCTATTTGCTCCAGCTGAAATTATAGACTAAAGTAGCTGTGACATTAACAACTTCAACCGATTGCTACTCTTTCTGTTAACAACCTGGGGATAGGGTTTTTTTCCATAGAACTGAGTTCCCAGTCAGATCAAATAGCATCAACACTCCAGGAATAGTGCTGTATAGGGAGCTGTGAGACCAGTAAGAATGTTACTGTGCTCTGAAGATAGTGCTTTCAACAGAGCTCCAAGAGATGCATCCCCTGTGTTGGTGTCAAGGCTGCCATCTGTTCATAGCCACTATGAAGCTGGAGAGAAGGGAATGGGGGTATCTCCAAGTTAAATCACCACAGACCCCACTGTTTTTATCTACATGTACTAGTTTTTATTCATTGAATAATTTTCAGTTTGTTCTCTGCCTTTGGTTTCCAGTTATGAAATGGTTGGTTTTAATAGTTTTGCCACTGTTTTTGCAATTGCTTTTGTGTAGAATTACACTCATTAAAGTCCTCATTCTGCTTTTCTGGAAGTCCCACCCCATATGTAAAGTTTTTTGCTCTTTTATCTTGAATAATATTTTACTATAAAACATTTATGGCCAAGAGAATTGAAGACATGCCAACACACAAAATTGTGCATGATTGTTCATAACAGTATAATTCATATTAGTCAAAAAGTGGTAACAGACCAAATGTCCATCAGCTGATGAATGGACAAATAAATTGTGGTAAAACTCTATACAATGGAACATTATTCAGCCATAAAAAGGAATAAAGGAATGAAGTATTTAATACATGCTACATCATGGATGAACTTTGAAAATATCATGCTAAGTAAGAGAAACCATTGGCAAAAGGCCACAGATTGTATGATTCCATATATATGAAATGTTTTGAACAGGTAAGGCACAGAGTCAGAAGGCAAGGGTTAGGGGTGCGAAGAAATGGAGAGGATACAGAAATTGGAGGGGGTGGAGTGAGGGTGGATAATGAAAATATTCTAAAATTAGATACTAAAAACCACTGATTTGTACACTTTTAAAGGGTAAATTTTATGGTATGTGAATTATATCACAACAAAGTGTTTTTAAAAGACTTTATAGGGTCTTTAACTGTAAATAAGAAAAAAGAATTTTTAAAACTCCAGGTCTAGAGTAATGATCAGTTTAATTGCTCTCTCATTCATTTATGTATCTAACCGTTCATCTAGTTCATGAGATGATTCATGTGCAGTGCCTAGCATAAAGGAAGCACTCATGTAAGTGTTAGTTATTGTTATTAGTCATTTAAAGAAATGTAGTGCCAATGTACCACTGTTTAACAAAATGAATGAAACATTGATTCTCCTTCTAAGAGCTCAATAATCTAAGGAGTACGCAGACATGTAAACAAAGAAAATTACAACAATGATGAAAGTGTTTAACAAATAAATATAAAGACACTATAGAAATACAGATGGAGAAGTACTTTGTTTAGTCCCGGGAGAACAAAGGAGCTCTTCTAAAGAGAACTGACCTAAAATAGATGCTCTAACACCTAGTGACCTAAATGAGCTGAAGTAAGCTTTGTGGGTGGAAAATGGAGGAAGGAGTGTATTCCAAGCAAAAGAAACCTCATGTGCAAAGATAAAGAAGTGTGAGAACATATGCATAGTATATATGAAGAAGTAGCAAAAGATGATACTAGAAAAGTAAGTAGAGAGATTAGACTCTTTCCTATGGGTGAAGAGGATTCACAACAGGAATTTAAGCAGAGCGTGTCCTATCACTAGCAGAAGAAGAGAGATGCGTTTAAGGGTGTGAGACTAGTGGCAGGGAGCCTGGTTTAGCAGGATAAGAATGAAGCCTGAACTAGGGAAGTAATGGAGCAAGAAGTGTCGAGGAAGATGAGGAGGAAAGTAATTTGAAATGTACACAGGTAGTAAAACTGAGAAAATTAATCGTCACCTGGATTTGGAGAGTTAAAGGAGATAGGCTAAACACCTCCATATTTGGTTTGGTTATGGGATAAATTTCAGTGCCATTCATCTCAACATGGAACAACAGAAAAGCAAATCTGAGGGATAAGATAATGTGTTCATTTAGGGGTCATGATGATTTTTCAATACGTGGGGAACATCAAGGTAGAAATGTACAGTACTTAACTGAAAGTTTAACAAAAAGCTATGGGTTACAGATACATTTGTGAGTTGTCAACATAAAGTTAGTAGAAGCCATTGACCAAAAAAATTGTATATAAAATATACAATGACCAAGTTAATTAAAACATCCATCACTTCACAGTTACCTTTTGTGTGTGTGTTGTGGTGACTCTGCATAAGATCTATTCTCAGACAAAAAACATATGATCTCACTTATACTTGGAATCTGAAAAAATAAAAATTGAACTCATAGATAACAGGAAATAGGTTGGCAGTTGCCGGAAGTGGGAGTGAGGGTGAGCAAAATAGGTGAAGGTGGTCAAAAGGTACAAACTTCCAGTTGTAAAATAAGTAAGGGGATGTAATGTATAGCATAGTGGCTATAGCAAATAATACTGTATTGTATATTTGAAAGTTGCTAAAAGAATAAAGCTTAAAAGTTTTCATCACAAGAAAAAAATTGTAACTATGTGGTGATGAATGTTAACTAGATTTATAGTGGTGATCATTTCACAATATATATAAATATCGAATCATTATGTTGTATACCTAAAATTAATGTTATGGCAATTTTACCTCAATGTTTTTAATTATAAAAAAGATTTTTCTTAGTAAATTTATCTTACGAAGTTACATTTTTAGTAATATATTTATTTAGTAATATATCACAAACTTAGTCATTTTCACTATTGGGACTTTGGTTTAAAATTTTGTGGTCTGAGTATTACTGCATTTTTCTCTTCTCTGCATTGGTAACCTTACTCATACACGGACCAAGCTTGTTTGGATAGCTGCCTTACAGCCACCTGAGGCCATCTTGTCTGTGGATGCAGTTAAAGTATATGATAACAAATGGGATTCCATCAGACCAAAATCTCAGTTCAGTTCTGACAAGCCTTGAAAGATTAACTTAGCATAAGTTATTTAGGGAAAAAAGTGGGAAAAGATGAATGCCATTTGAATAGGCCAACATCAAAAACCATCTAACATGGGAGCTAATATTTCTGAATATGTACACTCCCTTTCCTCTAAGCAAGTCAACTTCCTTTTCAGGTGAACATAATCAATGCACTATTTTTGGTGTTTTTTTAATGAGTGTTTCCACATCAGGAGTCCATATGCATACTGTACCCTTTATATTGATAGTTGTGGGTTCTGCTCTCTAAGTGAACAAGATAAAAGAGTTCATTTCTTTATATTTAGTGTATTAGTAAAGTATGTGTTGTTTTATCAGGAATGACTCACCAAAATAAAACTATTTGATCCTTTCCAAATGACTTTTCACTTTGAAATTTTGGAATGATGCTTTATTTCATAAGGTATTCTGCCTTATTTCACAAGTGCCCGGGGTGAATATTTGTTGCAATGATGCTTCATTTCCCCATCTCAGCCAACAGACTCTCATTTTTCAAAGCACTGGACTTTCACTTCCTCTTTTGAATATACACCATTTATTAAATAGCCACCCCCATTGCTGCCCTGATACCCATTTGGAACAGCTCATCGTTTATGATGGCAATATCACTGCTCGGGGTCAGGTTGCAAAATAGCCCAAGAAACGCATTTGTCATCTACCTCTCAAGTTCTAAAGGGAAGCGAATTTTGGGTAATAATAAAAGCTTCTAGCTAGGGCTCTCTTTTCCTAAAGGAGACCATAAAGGGGAAATGAATTCTTCAGTTTATTTGGTTTTTTGATTGGGATTTTGGCATGGACATTTACAATGACCCATTGTGAATCACCATAATAGTACATAACACATGGAAAATATTTGCTTGACCTGGCAGAGTTATTTTCATGTTTGGCAGCTATTTGAAGGTACCATAGGAAGTATTTCTCGAATTATTACGTAGCAGGTAAAATACGTAGCAGGTTTATTTTTTATGTTAAATTCTAGATCTGTTTTGATTTGGTCCCTCCTCCAGGGTAATTGCAAAAGGTGGCTGCTAATCCAAATGTCAGGGTTTAGTATTATTGAGTCTTTTTTGACTTTTATATTTAAGTAATTCCTTACAAGCCTCAAGAGTGGGTACAATCTTATACATTGATAAGAGGACGTTTGGAATGTGGAGAGTATCTTCACCATCTGAGGATGTGGACATGGATGTGCATGAATCTGACGTGCAAATGGTATCTTATTTTTTTAATCAACATTTCTCTAATTACTAGTGAGACTGAACATCTTTTCATATGTACGGTGGCATATACATTTATGTTGCTGTGAATTTATGTGTCTATCTTCCTTAGCCCGTTTTTATTGACTTGGTTGCATTTTCTTCTACTCATTTTTAAGCCCATTTTGAATATTATGGATGTGAACCCTTTTTGTTATGTTGTACAGTGTTGCAAATATGTTGCCTACTTCATGACTACTTTTCTTAACTTTGTTTACAGTGTCTTTTGTTGAATAACATTTATTAATTTTTATGCAACTCTACTTGTCAAACTTTTTTTCAAATGGCTTTTAGGTTCATTTCTTTCTCCCTTATTTTCCTTCGCATTTTTCAGTCCTTTTTTATTGCCTTCAATAAGGTTTAATAGTTGTTTTTTGTTTTTTCATAAAATTCCAGTAAATTTCTGTTTTAATTTTTAGGTATAGGAATTAAGATTAAAAAATATATTCTTCTATAGCATATTAGACGTCTTTACATTTGTAAATATTTTTTTATTTTTAATCTACATGAAAAGTAGAAATCCATTTTCCCCCAAATTGATGAACCTCATCTAACACCATTATTAAATAATCACTTCTTTGCTTTTTTGAACTGCCATCTTTGCAATATACTAAATTCAAATACATATCCAGTTCTATTTCTGGAGACCTTATTTTATTTCACTGATTTATCTATTCCCTCATTTACACCACACAGTTTTCATCATTATAGCTATAAAGCATATTTGAGACCTGACAGGGCATTTCTCTTTATTTTTTTAGTTAATGTTCTGGCTGTTCTTAGAACCCCTCCTCTCACTCATCTTCTATATTTAATTTTCATGCAGAATCTCAAATCTCTCTCTCCAAGTTCCACTGATACTTAACTCAGTCCTATCACTTGTTGTTGAAATTATTGCAATATTGCGACTACCGTGGCTGGTTTTCCTTCTCTAGTTTTGCACACTATAATCTACTCTCTAAACTCCCTTCATAAAGAAATCTGATTATTTTGAGGCCTCATATAATTTTATAGCAGCATTATTGAGATGTAATGAACATACCATACAATTTACTCATTTGAAATATTCATTCAATTGTTTTTAGTATATTCACAGAGTTGTGCAGTCATCACCGCATCAATTTTACACATTTTTATTACCCCAAAGAGAAACTCCATACATTTTAGATATCACCACCCAATCCTGACATCTTCCTGCTGTTTTACTGCCCTGCCCCAGCTCTAGGCAACCACTAATCTACTTTCTGTTTTTATAGATTTGCATATTCTGGAATCCTATAACTTATGGTCTTTTGTGAATGCCTTCTTTCACTTAGTATGATGTGTTCAAAGGTCATCCACATTGTAGCATGTATCAATACTTCATTTTTTTTATGACCAAAGAATACATTTTACTTATCTATGTATCCGTTGATATACATTTGGGTTGTTTCCACCTTTTGGCTTTTATGAATAATGGTGCTACAAACCTCATATAAACTTTTTGAGTTTGTTACATTCCAATAAAAAATTCTGTGGGAATTTTTATTACAATTGCATTAAATGTATAGGTTAATGTAGGAGAAATTTAAGTTTTATTACAATATTGAGTATTTCCATCCAGGAAAATTGTTTTCCTCTATAATTATTTAGGCCTTGTTTATTGCCTGCCATAAAGTTTTAGTTTTCTTCATAAAATTCCGGTGCATTCTTTTTTGTGGTTTCTACTTATTTTATAATGTTTTACCATTTTGAATGAGATTTTTAAATTAAAATTTATATTTGGTGATGGCACAGAAAAGAAATGGGCACAAAGGAAAAACTTACAAATTATACAGGACAGAATTCTAGGGCAGGGCAGCCACAGTTATTATCTTCCTTCCCAAGATGCCTAGGAAAATGTGAATGGGGAAATTATTTCATGGTCTAAGAGAATTTTAATTGCTCTCTAATCTCAGCCGGACTTGATGATTTCCTGTCGAAAGTTTTCTTCTGAGACACCATGGGGGAGTTTAGCAATCATAGGAAGTTATTTATTTATATTATTTGCCACAGAATTTAGGGTGCCACATCCATAATAGTGCTGCCACATCTGATTCCTACCTACATTTTAGAATGTGACTAAATGCACCTCTTCCTTTGTTCTCTTCCAGGATTTCCAATGAACACTCCCCCAAACTCCAGATCCGGAGTCATAGTTACCTGAGGGCCGTAAGTGAGGTCTCCATCAACAGAAGCCTGGACAGCCTTGACCCTGCAGGCCTGCTCACATCACCAAAGTTCCGCTCCAGGAATGAGAGCTACATGCGAGCCATGAGCACCATCAGCCAGGTGAGCATTGTGGCTGCAAGTTATGAATTGCACAAGGGGTAGTGGACACTGACAGGGCATGAAGTGAAAAGGCCATCACACCCAGTAGACCACTGCTGAATCAGGTAGGAAGTCCAGTCTAATGCTACTTGTGTTCAGCCCCAGCAAGCATCTGATATCAACCATCTACCAGCAGGGGAGGGGTCTGAAGACTAATAAAACACCTCAGGAGAGTCCTTGGAAATTTATTAGCAACCAATCAGCACCAGCAAATTTGTCAATAAGAAGTTAATGGATGAGGCTTTAGTTGTAAAAATGCTTGAAGGATAGAAGGGCAGGGTAGACATCACTGGCAAAATCGAAGTAGTGTCTAATCATAAAAGAATAAGTATTAAGCAGGTCATCAAGTCAGGGACCCAGGCATAGGAAACGAGATATGATCTACTTACCTCAACTGGTTCCTAGGTGAATATTGTTTCTTAGTTATGAGACAGAAGCCCTCTTCTAAGATCTGGTACACAGGACTGGGGATTAAGACTCAATAAAGGTGACTTATTCAGCTAAAGTTTTCCCAGTCTCTCCCATCAAAGTCTCAGAGGGTGTGGGAGAGGGGTGTGCTGCCTAATTCAGAGTCAGAGAGAACCTGGGACTCTTGGAGGACCTGACCCTGCAGCTTTCGGAGGCCAGCAGAGAAGCAGAAGGTGTCTCAGAGGCTTCCTCTGGGGGAAAAAAAAGAAGGTACTTTTTAATGATGTTTAGGAACTCTATACAACAATTTTAAAAATAAGTGCTATACTATTAATTCAGCTAATATTTATTGAGCAAAACACTGGGCCAGATTATGCAAGTTATTCAGTGATGAATAATACAGAACTCCTGCCCCCCCCCCGCCCAAAAGTTTACAGTCTATTGGAGAGCATACAAAAAACCACAAAACTGCTATCATGAACATTATTTACTTGAACACCACAAAAACGCTCTGAGGTAGGTGGGGCAAGAATTAACCATAAAATCCACCTTGACTGGGTCAGATCCTGTGCCAACTGCTTTATATTTTTAAGATATTAGTCCTTACAAATACTCTGTAAGATATGTAAGTAACCAGATATTAAATGAGAAATTGTGGTCATGAGGTTGTCAACAAGATCCTGAAGTGAAGAAGAAAAAGATATTAAGAACCCAGATTCTAAAGAGAGAGTTTCTAGGCATGGGGTCTAGGGATATGCATTTTAACAAATATTCCAAGTGATTCTAATAAAGTAGTATTTGAGTTTAACTTTGGAAAATGCTAGCCTAAGCATATACAAGGACTAGTGGATGCTATAGTTGGGTTGGCACTTAGAATGCTTATAGCGGCAGCAATGGTAAATCTATTTTGAATTTTGTTCTAGGGACATTTTTATACAAATGGTCTTACATACCAGGCCCAGTGGACTGGACTTTATTCATTAGGAATGGGATTGATTAAAGATTAATTAAAACTTCAGCTTTTAAGCAGGCAAGAGATATGATCAGAACTTTGATATAAACTAATTAATCTGGCAGAAAAATGAGGAAAGATTGGAGATGATGAGAGGCTAGAGGCACAGAAGCTAGTTTGGAAGACACTATGATCATCAAGGTGAGTTAATGCTACTGGTGGGGCTGTAGCTGATGGTGGTGATGGTGGTGGTGGTGGTGGTGGTAGTGGTGGTGGTGGCGATGGTGGTATAATGTGGTGATAGTATAATGTGGTGGTATTATAGATGAGACAAATAATGCATTTCAGGAAAAAATGATGAAATTATAGGCTAAGCACTGCAACATCTCTAATTTGTGAGAGTGAAACCCTAAAATAGGACCGTTGCTCTCATTTTTTCCCTAACTTCAAAATAGAGCACCCTGCTCTACATGGATTCTTGAAGAGCAAAGTCAGGGACCACAGTGAGATTCCAGGAACAGGGCAGGGTGGGAGTCAGGCAAATGGAATTTCAACAATTTTGCTCACTGTACACTTCCTTACTTTAAAGATATTTTCAGAAGCATGCATACCTCTTTGTGCTAGCTAATGCTGTCAAGTGATACTCACAAACCAACTCTTAGGGAAATAGTTGGTGCCTCATTTGGTGAAATTTGGACTTGTTTTATCCCTACTTTTTTCACAATAAACAACATAATATTTAAAACTTTTTTTTAAGCTTACCTTTATTTTGGACAACCTCATGGTCACATATCTTCTGGAATTGTAAAATCATCTCTAAGTCCCACTGTCAAACAAGCAGAATACATCGGGGGGGGTTAAAAATTTTTGTTGGAAAAATATTTACATGCATTCATTGCTTTTATAACTTTACATGTTTAAAACAAGAGAACATGTCACTTCCCCCACCAACACATTGTGCCCATGCAGCTGCCTGCTTTTAGTCCTTGTGTCACAGATATGACCTTTGTTGAAACAAGATATATCACTTCCTAATAATATCACTTCCTAGTGACAGCTTACGAAGATATCAACAAATCATTGAAGAAGCACATGTGGGCCTTGATACTATGGTGGATCAAGCTCTGCAATTCAATGGCGTAATTATTTTGCCTTAAGTAAAATATAGGAAGAATAGCCATCCTAAATAGATTCCTGATAATACAGCATTTTTCTTCTTCCATATTCAGTTTTCAGGTAACTCAGTATCTTTAAGGATAATTTCAAACTTTCAGTAGCAGACCCAACATTGTCATTATTTGAAGGAGAATAGCTTCTTCTTCAAAGCAATACTACTATATACCCAAAACTTTTCAAAAACTGGTTGGTCTTTACGATGTTGGTAATATTCTCTTATAGATATTAGTAGCAGCTTTAATAGTAGAGAATTTAAGTGCATTATATCTTACTCCCTTTTAAACCTGACATGTATATTATTTATCAAAGTCTCGTAGAAAGATCAAAGTAAAATATTGTAAGCTAAGAAATTGGTCTGGAATAACTAAATTGTTTGTTTGTTTCCGCCATTCATACCTCACAGAAATAAAATATCCCTAAAAACAGATTGTGCTTTGATGATAAAGAAAAATTGAACATCTTTCTTTATGGCTATTCCTTTTCTATGTTTTTACTACATATATATCTAATAAAAATGGGGGCTATTTAAACTAAGGCTTGAGAAGAAAAAAGTTTTAGAAAGTCACATATTTTTCACATATCATTTCCAAATTATCTTATTTATGTCTTAATTTATTTTCAGTTCAAATCTTAAATATCTTCATCTGGAATGATAAACTAGAAGCCCACAGACATAGTTTGCCTGATAACATGTTGAATGTTGACATTATTTTAAAATTAAATGTATTTAGACAGTTATTGTGCTTAGTAATAATACCTCAGTTTAGCTGTGCCTTTTGACCTAGAGCATTCCTTCATTTTATGATTCAAACTTACAAAAGAGTTGCATGTAAAATACAAAGAACTCCTGTACATCTTTCACCCAGACTCATATTCATTGATTATTAAGACTTTGGTTCATTTGCTCCCTCCCACCCCAACAATTAGTTGCAAATATTGTGTCCCTTTACCTCTAAAAACATCTCCAAGTAATGTCTGAAAAACAAGGATATAGATAATATATGTAATTTTTGATATGGATATATGTAATTATTAGCCTTGAAAATATTCAGGGATTATATCAGAGTAGATTAAAGTATGTGAAAATTCTATTTTAAACTACAAAGAATGACTATTGAGAAATCCATGTCTCTTTTCCACTTGATATGCCTTAAGGAAATTAGTCACTTTTATCTGAAGTTTAAAGAGCTGAGCCATTATCAGAGTGCATCTTCAGATAATACAAAATGAGGAGACAGTCAAAAATTGTAACAGTTTTCAGTATGTGGTCTGAGCTTAATGGTAATTTGATCTGTTAAATTCTCAATTTTTTTTTAGAACAGTTTCTTTTCTTTTCTTTTTTTTCCCCTGCCTCCCCACCCCTGCCCCCCACTCCAGTTTAAGCCGTTGTTTTTCAGTCTAGTTATGTAGGACACAGCTCTGTGGCCCATGCTGGTATTAGTAGGTCTCCAGTCGCCGTTGGCCACTCACCGCAGCTCTCACAGGCTGCCGGCTGCTCACGCTGGCCACCAGCCGCTCCTGGCAGCACACAGTAGCCCATAGCAGCACACAGCAGCCCACAGTAGCTCAACACCAAGCTCCGTCTGCTCAGGGCAGCTGAGCTCCAGGGAGAGCGCTTGTTCACAATCTTAGCTGTAGAGGGCACAGCTCACTGGCCCATGTGGGAATCGAACCTGAGTCCTTGGCGTTAGGAGCATGGCGCTCCAACCACCTGCGCCACCCTGCTGGCCCCTGTTAAATTCTCAATTACTCATGAATTTAATATTAGGGAAATTAAACATATGAAGTTCTGAAAGGTAACAAAACAATGAAGAATGTTCTCATATCTCTAGAAGTGAGAAATTGGAGCACCTGGTCTAGCTTGCTTGTCTATCTATCTATCTATCTATCTATCTATCTATCTATCTATCTATCTATTTATGTGGTGTTCAAACCCAATGTAAGTTCCATAGAGAGATATATAAATAAATAATAACTTGTTCCTCAAAAAAGAGAAGTCCTCATTTGGAAGATTTTTTTAAATGCATTTATTAACAATTTGTGGGCCATGCCAGCTTTTTTAAAAGAAGAGTGAAATCTTTAGATAGTCTGTAGATAGTTTGAAAATCTTGATAGGGCTTTTCAGGATTTTGAGATATCCAGGTTTGGTCTACTTTTGTGTAAAAAATTAGTATCTTCCCAGAAAATATAGGGCCTGTTTTTACACTCTGCACTAAATAAAACTTCAGTCGACACTGAAATTATTTGACAAACTAGTCCCTTCCAAAGGCACAATAAAAATACTAGCTTCTAAAATGTTTGTGCTAAAAACGGTTCCATTGAAATACACGAACTCTGACCATGGTCCTATAAAATTGTTCCCTAGGTTTGTGTTTATAAATAAGAATTAGCACCTGGGCATGCACTGAAGTAAGACTTCCCAGCCCCACACTTCTTGCGTACTAAAAACAAAGCTCTTTTTCTTTAGAATTCAATCGACTGTTTGGGAACTATAAACTAGACGTCATTCAATTACAGTCTGTAATGTAGAGGAAAGAAAATGCATTGGAGTTTAATGTCATCTAATGTTGCTTCCTTCTGGGGGACTGAGGTTTGGAGATGCTTGAAAGGAGAGGTTGCTTCTCCACCAGGCGGAGGAGCGCGCGGTGTGACGGCGTCCTGCCTCTGTCCGCAGGTGAGCGAGATGGAAGTGAACGGGCAATTCGAGTCTGTGTGCGAATCGGTGTTCAGCGAGCTGGAGTCGCAGGCGGTGGAAGCCCTGGACTTGCCCATGCCCGGCTGCTTCCGCATGCGGAGCCACAGCTACGTGCGGGCCATAGAGAAGGGCTGCTCCCAGGACGACGAGTGCGTGTCGCTGAGGTCCTCCTCCCCGCCGCGCACCACCACCACCGTGAGGACCATTCAGAGCAGCACGGGTGAGTAGAGCGGCTGTCCCCCAGGGTCCCAGGTGATGCCGTGCCACCAGAAGCCTGGCCCCTTCACGCGGGATACAGCACGACTGTCCTGTAAGACTGCCCATTGTACGCTTGCTATAATCACACATAGGCACCAGTAACAAAATAGCACCCACGCCCTACAAAGCAATGGCTTTGCTTCCCTGCCTGCCTCTTTCCCCAGCTTCTGGCCACATTGATGCGCTCCCTTTTCTCTCCATTACCATCTCTGGTTTCAACAGAGGAAATTACAACTACAGGACCAAGAGGGACAGCACAGGAGACAGGTCTTCCCCAGATCCCCACACAGCATCCTAGGAGCCAGCAAAGCCATGCCAACCAACTCCTACTCTCCATAATCAGGCTCTGACCTTTAGGGATGTGAACCGCTAGATGAATCACACACTGATTGCTGGGCATCACACAGGTGGAATGCTTTTGTAATTCCAACATATCCACAAAGTGACTATCCCAAAAGACCTGAAATATCACTGTGAGAAAATAAGAAGGAAGAAATGGATGATCCAGTAAATTGAACATTTTATGAGTTTTCTTTCACTATAAAAGAAAGCATATTTACTTATTTTATAAGCCTTCTGTCATATGTACGGAGCACCTCCTTTTCCCTCTAAACTGAATTTAGGTTTATGGCATTAAACTGTATTTTCATCAGTAGATTTTAGGCAGAAAAGCATAGAAGAGCTTAACTGGTCTCCGTGGCACTGGAACCGGCATATAGTAATGTAACCATGAGTTATGTACAACAGTGTGTGTGTGTGTGTGTATATATATATATATATATATATATATATATATATATATATATATATAACATTTGGGTCCAAGAAGAAAATCGCCTCCATCTTAACAAGGCTTAACTTTATGATTGAATTTCACCCAACTCCAATACAGAGGAGTTCTACAGGATCATCAAATCTGGAATCAAGATAAATAATGATGAATAAATTAGAAGGAAAATCCTGTGCCAGAATATTGTTTTATTCGATTTTTGTTCTAGGTGCATCAAATGTCAGTAATTATTCAGCCTAGAACTTTTGCAGGCTTGAGAATTAATAGGTCTTCAAACCTGAGTTAAAATCCCACTAACTAGAGATACGGGGTTGAAGTAGTAACTTGTGAAAAAACATTAGAAATTAAACATCAGAATTCATTCTTGACCAATGCAAATGGAGATGTCAGGCTTAGGGAAAGAGATGCTTGTAGATATTACACCATCTCTGCAGGGAGCTCAGCAACTTTGCCCTGGCTGGCTATCTCAAAGCACAGATAATGAATGTGCATTCTTGCTCACTAGGAAATTCTATAAAGCCACAAATGGGATTAATAAATTAAATAAGTCTGATATAAGAAATGAAAAAAATATTTTTAAAAAACATCATTCATGGGCATATTTATGTGTGTGTTTACATTCGTGCAGTAAGTGTAGTTTGAAGGTCTGCCCTGTGCCTATAGCATATCACTGTGTCTTTAGGTCTTTTCCCATTTTCATCACTCCACCCCACACACAACCCTTTCCCAGTGTCCATTCCTCACTGTAACAATCTCATCGCCTGCCAGCTGCTCTTTGGTACTGAAGCCACCCCTTAACTACAAAATGCAGATCCTTGCCCAGAAGTCCCAAGGGAAAGAAAAGGCACTGCCTTACTCCTTCTGTCTCAGGGAACAGTGTTATGGATAAAGTGGCAAGAGACTCCAGAATGGCTTTTTTTTTCCCCTCATCTCTCAGAGGATTTTGTGCTTTTGTTATTTGAGAGACAATTTACTTCTGCTTCCTGTAACAATTCTTGTCCTCTGGTCATCACCCCAAACATCTGCATGTCTGACCTACCTAAGACCCTTCCAGATACTCTGGAGGTTCCCGAGTTCAAATGACACTGTTGCCAGATAAAATCCAGGTTGCCACTTAAATTTGAATTTCTGATCAGTAGTTAATAATATTGTAGTGTAAATATATTCCAAATATTGCATGGGACATACTTATACTACAAAATAATTTGTAGTGTTTTTAGTATTTGCTAAACCTGACAAGCCTGTCCGAGTTGATGAGGGGCCTGGGAGGGTGAACTGTGTTCTTCCTTTAGAATCTAAATTAAATCAAAGCTCCTTTAGCTGGAGGCCCTCTGTAGGCCAATACTCAAAAACAGGGACAAGTAAATGAAAACACCATGGAAGTGATTGTATCTGCTCTTCTTAGGCTCTGTGTGTCTCATCCTAAGTATTGGTCCACGTCCACCTGCTGCTTTCTGAGGGGGAAGGTGGAGGCTTGGCTGCAGCTGCAGGGGCGTGAGGGGCAGGAAGATGTGACTTGCTCTGGGAGTGGTGAAGCCAAAAATATCAGATTTATGCAGAGTTCTTACCTTTATATCAAACTAAACATTAAGATATGTCATCTTTACATTCATGGAAAAATAAACAATTTAAGGAGCTATAAACCATTATAATAGATTCTAAATAAGCCCATCAGATATTTAGAAGTACAACCATAAGAATTCTAACATCACCTTTCACAGCGTTTCTATGCCATAGATTTGTTCTTTTTCAAAAAGCCATTATTTTATGATATATATAAGGACTGTGTTCTTCATTCTACCCTCCCATTACTCCTGCCCTTCTCTCTCTCTCTCTCTCTCTCTGTCTCTCTCTCTCTCTCTCTCTCTCTCTCTCTCTCTCTCTCTCTCTCTCTCACACACACACACACACACACACACTCTCACATTTTCATTTTTTCTCACATGATCTCAGTACTATTATATTAATTTTCTTCTACTACTCATTTCCTTCTTACATTGAATCAAATACAAGTTCCTGTAGAAAACACAGAAAATCTACTTTCTTACAGGACCTACTAATTTTTGAAATAACACTCATCTGTGGAAATCAGGAAATTATTTTGCTGTAATTTTAACTATTTCCCCCATGAACGCAGGTCAAATTCACATCAGCATTTGTACGACATGACATAGATTTTTACATTTGCTTCTCTTCCTTTACTCATTATTCTTGGATACTCACAACACAATCCATTTTCCTAAACTTCCCTTTGCCTGAAAAAAATTCTTCATTTTTTCCAATGCAATTATTAGCTCTTCCCCACCCCCCAAACAATCCACATTCTGAATCTTTGCTTTTTGTGTCAGCTTATTTTATTTGTTCAAATTTTCCACAGAATATATACTATTAAGCTTTTCTCTTCCAGCCTTGTCCATTCTTCATATTAGCAAAGTGAAATCACAGACAAAAGTCCTCAAAAAGTATCTGATGCCATGGGGAGAGACACAAAGTTCTAAATGGCCCTAAGGATCCCCTACCGAGCGACAGGAGTGAGGATTAACAGAGGCTTGTCCCAACAAATCAGGGCAAATTGGAAATTGAGTTAGAGAGTGACTTATAGTTATGCTTCCTTTGATTTATTAACTTTTGGTTTATGTAACTATGATAAGAGCTGATATTCTCTCAGCCTATAATCTGCTTCAAGCACCCAGATATCTCTCCATCTAATAGACTGAACAATGTTTATACAAACCACTGCACTTGCAACTACTAGGTTAGGAGTAGAGCTACTGTAGGGAAGTAAAATGCAAAAGTGGGCAATTATCCTCATGACTGTGGGACAGCAGGCATCTTTACTCAGCGGTCTGAATATTTTAGGTAAAAGTAGAACTTGGTGCCAGAAATATACACAAAACTTCACTTCAGAGTATTGGATTAAACCTGCCTCATATGGGATATACAAATGCATGTGTATGTGATTAAGGATGAGTTTTCCTTTTACTTCCCATTTTGAGCATTTTCTAGGATCTATCAAAAGCATTACCACATTGTAGCTGGACAGACTTGTATCTGCTCATGAGAGTAGCCTGAATAAATAAAAACATTGTATAATAATCATCCGTGGATACACTCATACAGATACACAGGTGGTGAGAAAGAACACAGAGTAAACTTTTACGGTGGCTACCCAGGAAGTAATAGGTGGGAGGGTCAGGTGGTATGGAGAGAGAGAGATTTTTCAAATAAACGTTTACCAGTTTTGTGACTTTAAAAGTCAATATATTAATAATATTTGAATAAAAATAATACTCTGATAGATATAGACAAAGTATCATGATATATGATTCTCTGGTTGTTGTTTTTTAAGTTTTCACTTTGAAATTACATGCTTTTCAAAGAAACTTTGTGTAGCAATATCATTTTTATAAAGACTCAGTAGATTTACTCACCACACTATTGCTCTTGAAGTTTGTGCTATGTTATTTTCTTTCTAGAGGAAGCTCTGAAATGTTGACCAGGTTGAACTGGTCTCCTGTCCTTTACGGAGCCCCCAGCAAGAGCAGTGAGGGCTCAAGATAGGTATCCCTCTGGGCAAGCAGCCAGTGTCCTCCAGCCAAGGAGCCAACATAGTTTGCCCTCTTGGGCTTGACTCGGGGCCAATGTGACAGCAGTATTTACAGTTTGTTTTTCCTAAGAGGAGAGATCGTATATTTCCCTACATTAAGACATATTTCTTCCATGATTCTACTTCATACATCCTCCCACTGCTGTCAGCTCTGTACAGCAAAAGTGGTTGCCCTGTGGCTCATCTGAAGCCAGGACTAACATTCCAGTTCTCCCACATGTTTGGGTCTTCGCCCCCAGTCAGTCATCCCACCCAGGAGATCACATCAAACCCACCTTCTTGTACCCTACACTCCAATCCCGTATACCTGGCTCCCCATCCCACCACCAAAAAACGAACAAAAGGGCCGCCCCGGTGGCCCAGGTGGTTAGAGCTCCATGCTCCTACCTCCGAAGGCTGCCGGTTCGATTCCTACATGGGCCAGTCGGCTCTCAACCACAAGGCTGCCAGTTCAATTCCTCAAGTCCCGCAAGGGATGGTGGGCTCTGCCTCCTGCAACTGAGATTGAACCCGGCAGCTTGAGCTGAGCTGCCTCCTGGATGGCTCAGTTGGTTGGAGGGTGGGCTCTCAACCACAAGGTTGCCAGTTCGATTCCTCGAGTCCCGCAAGTGATGGTAGGCTGCGCCCCCTACAACTAGCAATGGCAACTGGACCTGGAGCTGAGCTGCGCCCTCCACAACTAAAACTGAAAGGACAACAACTTGACTTGGAAAAAAGTCCTAGAAATACACACTGTTCTCCAATAAAGTCCTGTTCCCCTTCCCCAATGAAAAAGAAAGGAAAAAAACCCTAAAAATGTAAGATCTTGAGTAGAATAAACATTAAGGTAATTTATATTTGCAATACACATAGTAGGAATTCAATAATGAAGGAAGAAAAGAGAGAGTAAAAGCTGAAAAACACTTTTTTTATTGTGATATAATTGACATATAACCTTGTGTAAGTTTAAGGTATACACTGTGTTTATTTGATATATTTATATACTGTAATATAACTACCACTATAGTGTTAGCTAACAGGCCCGTCACATCACGTAATTATCACTTCTCTTTTGTGGTAACAACATTTAAGATCCAGTCTTTTAGCACCTTTGAAGTATATGATACAGTATTATTGACTATAATCACTATGCTGTACATTAGAACTCCAGAGTTTATATGTCTTCTAACTGCAGGTTTGTACCCTTTGACCAGCACCTTCCCAGTTCGCACACCCCTCAGCCCTCAGTAAGCACCATTCTATTCTGTTTCTACAAGTTTGGCTTTTTTAGATTCCACATATAAGTATTTCTCTTTCTTTATCTGACTTATCTCACTTAGCACAATGCCCTCAAGATCCATCCTTGCTGTGGAAACTAGCAGGATTTCCTTCTTTGTCTGGCTAAATAGTATTTCATTGTATATATGTATATACCACCTCTTGTTTATCCATTCATCCACTGATGAACACTTGTTTCCATATCTTGGCTATTATGAAAAATGCTGCAATAAACAATAGAAAAATACTTAAGTACTTCACAAACTACATAAGTGACAGATGATTGAAAAATCAAGTGACTTTCCCAGGGAAATGGCATTGCTATTAAAACCAGTTAAATTGTAAAATATTACCAGTAGAAGAAACTTCTATATCATCTACAATAGGGGTTTGCAAACTACTGCCTCTGGGCCAAATCCAACCTGATTCCTATTTTTTTAAACAAAGTTTCATTAGTACAAAGTCACACCCATTTGTTTACAAATGGTCTGTGGCTGCTTTCACTCTTTAACAGCAAACCTGAGTAGTTGCTGCAGAGACCATATGGCCTGGAAAGCCCAAAACGTTTACTCTCTGGCCCTTTACTGAAAAAGGTTGCCACCTGTGATCTAAGCCACTAAAATCATTTTAGGGTAAGCAAACTAAAGCCAAAGTGGTGGGCCTCTAGCTGGAGACAAAGTCAGAATGAAACCTCAGGCCTCCCAGGCACAGCCCTTGGCTTGTCTGAGCCCCAGCTCCACAAATGATGTTCTGCGTGATGATGACGTTAATCTGAACTTCATTTTCTTCATGTGTCAAATAAAATCATAATGCGCTTCTCTTATCAGCATTAATGACCATTTTTGGAGAATCCCTAGAGTTCAGAGAAAGCTCACTTTTTTCTGCCATGCACTAAGTTAATTAATAACTTGTTTTTATAAAGCAATGAGGGAAAGGTTCAGAAGTCCAAGGGACAGACATCTGTCAGAAGTTTTTGAACAAAGAGCCTTTCTTTTCTACTCAAGATAAGATCAAGTAGTAAGTAGATGAACATTCCGTGCTCAAAACATCATTCTGGAATCAGAGGGAGCAAGAAAAAAGAGGAAAAGGATTCTGTAGCATTCCCAGCCAGGCGTCTGATCAACTGGTGGGAAGACACATAAAAGGGTCCTTGCACAGCCTGAGGGCATTCATTCCTGGATCCTCAGTACCTTAACATAAGTGCCAGTCACATAGCAGTTGCACAATAATTTTTTTTTCTAATAAAAATAAATTTTAAAAGATAAGATCCATTAATAAATATTCAGATATTGCCTGAACTGGTTCCTTGTCCCTCTGCTAATGAGGTTCCCTTCCCTGAATTTCTCCAAACATCAAAAAGAACTGGAGGCACCCACTTACTTCCAGCTAAGGAAGCTCTCAGTCCAAAAAAAAAAAAAAAAAAATCAAGATTTGTGGCACAGCCTATGCCTCTTGTGAAGTAATTTGGTTTTTATATCTAAGAAAACAGATAGTGATAACTTGTGGAAGAATTTTGATTATAACTTTACTTTTTTTATTTGGGGCATTCGAAGTGACATTCCTCTGTACTCTAATAGAAATAGTATAAAGTCATTAAATGCAAAAGTCCTAGCACACATAGAAGCAAATATAAAGGCTGAAGGACAGCTTAGGCTTTCACTTCCTCCAGTTGTTTTGCCGTATATAAATCAGCTCTTGGGAATGGAGCCAAGCCTCAACATGCTGTGCTCTGTAGACAGCCTACAAGTCCACCTTTGTCCATCTCAGGGGTTGCCACATGGCCAAAGTGAAGAGTCCCAAGACTCTTCTAGCCTGTAGGGTTGTCGTCACACTCAAATGGGATCCTTAATAAAGAAGCACTATGTAAATTAACAAATTAGAATGCCTCTACCCTGGCTTTGATTTTAAATCTCTCAGTCTAGCTTAGTTTATTGATAATGATAATGGCTAACCCTTGGGCATTTACTATTTGACAAGCATTTTGAACCAGCTGTATAGATTATATCATGTAACCCTAATAGTCTATAATGTGGCCTATGTAGTTCCTGACTAGGAATGATGTACAAGGGGAGGAAATTAAGGCTTAAAGAGTTGATATAGGGGCGGCCGGATGGCTCAGTTGGTTAGAGCGTGAGCTCTCAACAACAACATTGCCGGTTCAATTCCCGCATGGGATGGTGGGCTCTGCCCCCTGCAACTAAAGACTAAAAACAGCAACTGGACTTAGAGATGAGCTGTGCCCTCCATAACTAGACTGAAGGACAATGATTTGGAGTTGATAGGCCCTGGAGAAATACATTGTTCCCCAATACTCCCCAATAAAAATTTGTAAAAGAAAAAGAGTTGATACAACTTGACCGAGGTACTACAGCTAGTAAGTGACAGAGCAGGCTCTTAAATTCTCTTTACCCATCAATAAATACTTAGTGAAGTATGATATACCCTGAAATAATTTAATCTGAATCTGCCTACTAAATGAGAAGCCTAGGAGCTCTTTTCTTTCATTCCTTCTTCCCACAAATGTTCATTTAGCTCCTGCCATGTTTGAAACCTGTGTTTTCCATAAAAATTTCTGAAAATCCCTTTTTTAAAAAGAAACTGTTTTGTTCACATATTATTGACATGGCTTTTCATGTTGGTTTGTCTAACTGTGAAATATCTGTTTAAAGTGAAATTAAAGAGGTGAAAAAATAGAGAGAAAAAACTTATAGAATGAAAATACTCTTTAGGTTTAAAGTTTCATATTACACTTTGTGATTTTGACATCATAACAGATTTAAAAGATCAAATGTCTAATCCCTTGATCTAATTATAATGTTATTAGACAGCACTGAATGGAAAAATGAATGTTTACCAACTCGTATATAAACTAAGCAGGTGGTAAATTCTGTTTTGTGGCTGATAAAATGGTCAGAGGTCTCTGCCTTGGATTAAGTAAGAAAATACTAAAATCATTTAATCCTGATCCGACTGGTCTCTTGATTAAGTTGTAAAGCAAAGGTGTGAGGATTCATAGCCCAGTTATAAAGTCAATCAGAAAACACAAATTATGAAATCAGACTCATTTAATATGAATATTTATTATATGGAAATTTTCTCAAAAAAATTAGTGACATGGCAACATAGAACTTAAAAATTCACTTTTTTATCTTTATGATACCTCCAATGAGCACTGTTTTATCTTAAAGAAACTGCCACTTTTAGAAGCTTTCATAGTCCAGATATGTTGGATCCAATTCATGTTGAACTTTAATAAATATAGCAAAGTAATAGTAATTGAAAATCATAGATGGAATTAATGCTGGCAGTTGGACAACCCTACTAAACACTTGGAAGCAGCGCTATGTAGCTCCAGCTGATCAACCCAAGACCCAAGTCTTTGTATTTCTCCCTATACTTTTGCCATTGACTTTCTGTCAAGCGTTCAGGACAACCCTTTACTGCGCCAAGTGTCCTCATTTAAAAACAGAGAAGACCAAAATGAATAGTACCATGATTTTACTATACTGTCAAATAAGAAACAGTCTTCTATGTAAGTGATGAATCAATGATCATATAACTATTAACACTCTGAAAGTTTTCTTTGCCATCTGCTCGTGTCCTACTGACAAGCATATTCCAACATACAAGATAATTAGTAGGAAAGGGTAAGAAAGAGAAAGAAAAATTATCAGTCTAAATTATCTCTAAAAATATGACAAACTGTCAAAATTTAATTAGTTTTTAATCCCTAAAATATTTTATGGTTTTGTGGTTCCGAAGGGATACATATTATTAACTTTGCTTAGCCAATTTCATACTTTAAAGGTATCCCCGATGAAGGATCTGATCAAGACAGAACTCGTCCTGAATTTCTAAGTAGGATTACCATCCTATCTCTCTTAAAGCCCAACCTTGAATTTCTTTTCCATCTGATAGTCTTATTCCATCACATATTTTACCCCACAATTAAGTTTTTAAACTTAAGAAAATCATTGAGTCCATATCATCCACTGCTTTTCTTCTGAAAAACTTTTCTCTCTTCCAAAATGTTGCTTACGGCCAGAGAATCATAATGAGACATTGTTTGCTGTTATCATTTTCAAGGAATTTCTCTTCATCATCTTTTATTTTAACTTTTCCTTTAGAAATAATTGTGGATTTACTGGCAGTTATGAAAATAGTACAAAGAAGTCTCTTGTACTTTCTCACCCAGTTTCCCTCAATGTTTACATGTTGGATAACCTTAATACAATATCAAAACCGGGAAACTGACGTTGGTATAATGTGTATGAATAGTTCACATTTTATCACCTGTGTAAATTTCTGCAACCACCACTACAATCAAGATGCAGAACTATTCCATCACCACAAAGATCTACTGTTGCACACAATTTACCAGTTTGAATGAAGTATGAAAACCTCACCTCCCTTCAATTCCATTTGCCCTCTCCTATTTATAATATAATTATCTTAAATATTTGCTCCACATTCATTGAGGTAGATAGCATACATGTTATACTTTTTGCTTCAAATGTCAAACTTAATTTGGAAACTTTCAGAGGAGAAAGAATGTCTATTGTATTTACCCATGTTTTTCCCCAAATTTTGGTCATTTTCACACATTATCTCTATGACTGCATTTTCATCCCACTCTTTTTCTCCTATCCTCTGGGACTCCAGTGACACAACAGCCACAACTCCTTCAATGGAGGGTTTGAGCAGAGTGATTTTCTTAGAAGAGGATATGGGTGGGCAGGCACTGTTTCATCTCTATCGTATGACATCTTCTGCCTGTTAAACACAAAAATAATTCTTGCCACACTTAGAGATTCCCACCTAACACTATCCAACTTTCACAAATGGGAAACCACCAAAGTTACATTTAGCGACAGCATCCTATGTACAATACCTTTCATCACTATCAGAGTCCATTATCTTCCTTCCCAATCCTGTCCAAGTATTATTTCTCACCATTCTGCAATCTATGGGATAAATTATATACTCTTTAAAAATATCCAAGTGCTCAAAATAAAAACTCAACAATCTTGACTTAGAAAAAGGTGAAGATGAAGAATTCTCAAGGACAGCAGTATCTATTGTCCTTCAAATAATCTAGGATGAATTTAGTGACATACTTGTATCAAGTCACAGTGGAACTTTAATAGAACACAACTTGTCTTTAAAACAACAATACTAAGACCAGACGTTCTCTGTTTATATAGCTTATGGAATTGCCTTGTGTTTGTTAAATTCAGATGGCAGCTACATCAATATCTTGTCTAGTTTATTGACAGCACATTTACCATATCCCATTAAATAAAAAGATTGATGTAAATCCAGGTAAAACTGACACAAATTACAGCAACTTTCTTTTCATTTAAAAATTAGTTACCTGAAACATGCATAGCTGTCTATCAGAAAAAGAGAGTAAAAGAAACCCATACTCCAAAGCCCTTAACACTTTGTAAATTGCTTAAATCAAAATAACGTGGTCTATAGTAGTCTTGAAGTCTCTACCACTCTTATATAAGGTCTCTGTTAGTACCTTGAGATCCAAACAATGTGGTGTTTAAATACCACTCAACTTACAGCTTTGTGGTGATTCAGCAATTACCTTTGAAATGCAAACCTACAGTTCTCCAGTGTAAGATTTGCCCCATGAATATTTATTGACAGTTGATTGGTAGGTGAAAATGTAGGATTTCCTTAGGAAATTTTCTGCTTCAGTGAATACTGAAAGTTTCTAGAATGACTCCAATATCTACACAGAAGCTGAAAGTACTTCACTTTTTTCTCATGCACTTGAAAATAAACCACTTTATTTTAGAGAGAGTGGGATGGTTGCATGTCTCCCCCACACCATCTTGAAGACCAAAGTTTCAATAATTTCTTATTTGGGGAAAGTACTTCTAGAAAGAGTGATAATAAGAATCAAGGAGACTAGCAAATGTTAACTTCTGCAAATAAATGCTTCCGTTTTATTCTCAGGCTGTTAATTCCACTTTATGTTCTTTCTGCTCACTTCTCCTAGCCAAAGCCCCATGGAGGTTACATCCCTACCTTTTCTCCCTCTTATCTGTAAATGCGAAAGTTGTACTAATAGTACCCTCAGTCCTGACTTAGTCTCAGATCTGTTTTACCTGTGAATCTCTGAATAAGAAGACTTCATGGCTGATCACATCTCTGGAATAAATACTAAAATATGAGAAAAACCTATAAAGAATTCGTATCGACATATATCCTTTCTGTTTTAGTCCAACTTTCTCTTGAAATGCATCATACTCTTCATCCCTAGAAGTATTTGAGTGCTGTAAAGGGCCAGAAAAAAACACTGATAAACTCTAAAGCTGCTGGGAACACAGGGGCTCTTTCCTATTTTGTATCTTCATTAAAAACAAAACAAAACAAAAAAACAGCAAAACTCCCACTCCTTGCACTCATCCAAGCCATAAGATACAAACCAAGCCATGTGTTAAAATCTCTAATAACTTTTTTTTTTTTTTTAAGATTTTATTGGGGAAGGAGAACAGGACTTTACTGGGGAACAGTGTGTATTTCCAGGATTCTCTTCCAAGTCAAGTTGTTGTCCTTTCAATCTTAGTTGTGGAGGGCGCCATTCAGCTTCAAGTTGTTGTCCTTTCAGTCTTAGTTGTGGAGGGTGCAGCTCAGCTCCAGGTCCAGTTGCTGTTGCTAGTTGCAGGGGGCACAGCCCACCATCCCTTGCGGGAGTCGAACCAGCAACCTTGTGGTTGAGAGGATGCGCACCAACCAACTGAGCCATCCGGGAGCTCAGCTGCTGCTCAGTTCAAGGTGCTGTGTTCAATCTTAGCTGCAGGGGGTGGAGCCCACCATCCTTTGCGGGACTCAAGGAGTTGAACCGGCAACCGTGTGGTTGAGAGCCCACTGGCTCATGTGGGAATAGAACCGGCCGCCTTCGGAGTTAGGAGCACGGAGCTCCAACCGCCTGAGTCACCAGGCCGGCCCCCTCTAATAACTTTTAAATGTTCATTATTTTTACCTTTATGTCCCTTCTGTGAATCTGTTCTCCAGAAATAATCTAAAGCAAAGAAAAATGTATAGACAAAGATATTCACCACAGCATTATTTACCATGGCGAAAGATTTGAAAAATCTTTGTTGGTGGTGAATATTTGTAAAGGAAAGTTTAGGTAAATTATGAAACACCCACTTCAATGGGCTATTAAACCAACTCTCTCTTTGTTTAGAAAGAGTTTATAATAATATAGAGGAAAAAGAGCTTCTGGTATTATATCAAACTAGAAATCTACAGTACATTGAAGCACTATCCAAAATTGTGTGTTTCTGTATGAGTGTGTATGTACACATACTCATACACACCCAGTTCAGAATTGTGTCAAGAAATTATGCTCAGAAAAATAAAATTGGGAAGGAATGCACTAGAACATATTAAAGAATGGTATTTTTAGTATTGGAACCAAAGATAATTTCGGGTTTTTTTATACTGATTTTTCCAATTTTCTGTAGTAGGTATGTTTGACTTTCATAATTTAAAAAAACTATTTTTCAAAAAGAAATAGCAAGCATTTCATGGCTAGGGTCCTATTTGGAAGCAATAATATATCTCATATCAGCATATCCTTCAAGTTTCACCTTTTTTCTTTTAGAGTTTTTTAAATTTTATTTATTTATTTATTTATTTATTTATTTATTTATTTATTTATTTATTAAATGAACTCTCCTGGGCTCAATGGTTAGCCTGGATAATGGAAAATGGTTTCTAGAAAGATGCTTCTTTGTGATTGTTATTTATCTAAGTATATATCTCCTTCTAGGAAGGAATTCTTAAAAACTAAAATAAAAAGGGTTTAAAGGATCTTTTCCTTTGTGTTCCCTGACTCTCATGGTGGTAGCAGGTGAGGTTTTTGTAGATTTTGCTGTGTGTGTGTTGTTTTGTGGGGGTTTTTTTCCCTTCAGATATCAGCGGCAGTTAATTTGCAAACGACAGTTGCAGGTGGTTTTCGAGGAGAAGGGAGTTCAGGACAAAGGAATAAAGCCATGTAAAACCAGCTTACAGTATCTTTAGAAACATAAATCCATGCTTTTGTACTTCTTACTCCAACAAAGCTCAACTCTCAGAGGCACGCTTTCAGCTTTTACCAGCCAGAAAAGCTCTGCAAGCAATTACGGTAAAAGGTTTCTGCCACAGCCACAAGCTAATATAATAGTGTAAGCCACTTGTGTTTTTAGAAAGGCAAGAACTCTTTAAAAAGTAGAAGAAGTGAAATGCTGAATGGAATTGTGGCGAGTTATGGAAAATATTCATCATCGTTATTCATTAAGAAACAAATTGATGTTGACAAATTTACACTAAAAAAATGTTGGGAACTCTTGCTTCATGAGAAATATCAAAGCAAAAAAACAGAGTGGTTTTTCAGATACCTGTGAACCTTGGCGCAGCACTCAGCCAGCCCTGGTAGAAATGGATGTTGCTGGGTTAATTGGGGACATTCTTTGCAGCATCTGTCTTTTCCTTTCTCAAACCTCTTCTCTGGTTTTCTCTTTCAAACCCTGCTTCCGCTTTTTCTTATTCTTTTCCTGAGAGAACTCAGAGGTCCTTGGTGTTTCTCACCAATTACAACAGCTCTAGGGGAAACTTGAAGAAAGGTGAAAATGGCCATGCTAACCCATGATCTTTTATCACATATGTCCCTCTGAATCTCTCCGTTTGAGGGAACATGCCATAAATGAGACCCTAGAAACAAGCGGTTGAGTTCCCATCACTCACAGGGTCCCACTGAACTCGACAAAACTACCATAGGCTGGTGTACCCCAACCGGTATCCTTTAGGACACATTACTTCGGAAGCATTGTGAAACCTTCATCTAAGGACTGTAAGGGAAAGTACGCCTGCTGTGTTGTCTGCTGAATTTTAAAAGCCATACATATCAGTTCATACTTTTAAACCTGTTAGTAGATCTATGGCATTCAAGCTGAATGTGGGTAACAGGAGGAACCAGAAGATGATTAGCAAACCAAAGCTTATTTCCTGCCTTGTACTCTAGGGGTTTGTCATTAACCTTCATGAAAAGAGCTTTCATTCAGAGCCTTCTTTCTGGGGTTTATCTCCATCCCCTCATTCACAACCTTTGGCTCTGTTGGAAAACATTTGACAGTTTGAACCTGTATGTAGTTTGTAACGATTCTTTCTAAATATAACTCTCCTTGATTTCAATTGCATAATGGGGAAACCCTAAACCGTCTTAGAAAATCATGTACGGTTTTGTTTTGCTTCCAAAGAAAGACTTAATAGGATTATATTACTAAACAGGACACCCACACTTCTCTCCTCCCCTCAAACTGGTTCTGAATAAAAATGATGTGCTTTTTCTTTATAAAGGGGATTGAGGAACTTGTGGTCCTCAAATAAATGGCTTTCTTAGTTAAGGAGCTATTTCTGATATTAACACCACACCTCCAGAAGCATTTGGACATTTCAGAATAGGGCAGAATGTTGGTAGTGTCCCCACTTGCTTGCCTATGTTTTCCTGTATAACTCAAAATCAGCCTCAAACCCTTCTATTTTCGGATTTCCAGTATGTTAGCTCTCTCTTCTTCCACATACGCTGAAGAAGAGGCACCAGCAAATAGCTGAAGCATTAATGAATAGGCTTATTGATCAATGCTGGTTCCTGGGAACTTCCTCTGAATGTGCTCTGAGCAAACGTGGGTGCTCGGCACATCGATGTCACTGTGCACACCTACTGCACATTGGCAGCACTCCAGGCCTTCCTGTTGCTCTGTTTCACAAGCAGTGTGTTTCTATATTACACACATGTCACACTGCATATCAGAGGAAGGGCCACCACATAATTATGACATACTAAAGGTTATGATCAAGTGGAAGACTTAAGGCAAAATCTGAATTGGGGGAACAGAAATATAAGCAAAAGCATAATTCACCAATTTTTTGCTTGCTTCTTCCTCCACAGAGCATGTTTCTATCCCATCCCATATGACTTAATTTTATCCCAAAAGACAAGTTGCTCATACTCATACTTTTAACTACTAAAAAGCTACTGGAAAATTTACTCATCTCTTTGTGATTAAAGCCTTCCCAGCTTGACAAATCTTTCCAATTACTGCGTAAACCTTGACTATCTAAGTTATGTGTCCACATGCTTCCAACTGCGTCTATCTTGGATTTACCCCATCCTCATCCTTATCATTCTTTGCTCCTAATCTTTTCACTTGCCTGGTTAATATCAGCTTGTGTAGGTTTGGAGACGTATTAAATGTTCTGGAAAAGGTGAGCAGGAGTTCAATCAAAGGTGAGTGGGAGTTGCAGATGTGCAAAGTCTAGCTCACCTGATAAATCTGTGAATGGTGAGAGAGAAACAGGAAGAGGAGGAATTGATAGAATTACCTTGATTCAAAATTAACCCTGATTGTAGTTGGTAGTGGTTCAGGTTCTGCCTTGTGTATATAGAGCTCCCAATAGCCAGTGTCTGATTGGGCATGAAGGCACTGTTTTATGAGGATTAATTGAAGATAATAACAGCTGTAAGCATCAATAATGAATCTTTTGCAAATATTCCCTATATCCTCCCCCTACCCTTCGCTCTATCTACCCTTCCCCCATCCATCTGAGCACATCTAAAGGACAATCCTGTAAATAAAAGAGTATCTATAAACTATTCTGTGATCTTGTAAGTTTGGCTTTCCAACTGGTGAATTGATTAAAAGATAACTGGTCCAGTTTAGACAGAACTGCTTCTGTCTTTGGTATGACTGCTTAAACTTATACCGTGTTTCCCCAAAAATAAGACCTACCAAGAAAATAAGCCCTAGCATGATTTTTCAGGATGACATCCCCTGAACATAAGCCCTAATGCATCTTTTGGAGCAAAAATTAATATAAGACCCTGGTCTTATTTTCAGGGAAACACAGTGTCATGTGGGAGACCCTGCTTGCTGCACCATTTGTCGTGAGAGGCGGCCTGCGGGGTCTCTGCTCCCGCTCCCCACATAAGAACGCAGGATATGGCTAGGCCAAAAAGGAACACCCATGGAGCCATAGGTAGGGGAGTCATACCACGGTAGTCTCACTGGAGGCACTATAGTCTCACTGGAGGCTGGATCCACACGACCTGCAACCTGCCGTCCGCTTTGCTGCCTGCCAACCAACCGACCAACCAACCAACGAAGCCGCAGCAGTTATATCAGTGGCTAATTGGCTAACTGATTACAGCTGATGGCCAACCAGCCACAGCTGACAGCCATCTACTACCCGAGGCAGCACCTTTCCACGTGAGGCCAAGAGCCTGGAAACTGTTCTCTGGGACTCTGTCCCCACACACGGTAGTTCTATAAGCTGCAAAAAGTGGTAACATAAGCATTTTACTAAAACTTGTTATCACCTTCTTTGCCTTCCCATTTTCTCTGCTGGAGACCCCTAAAATTCAAGTTGCGGTAGGCAAAGGAATAATTATAGGGCCAGTTCTCTGACTTGACAAGCCTTTGCTTGTCAATAATTAGCTCCTCATCCACCTGCCATTGGACACTCCACTTTAGTTTCCTTTAACGGGCCTGCTCAAAATCAGAGCCTATTAGTTACTTGGAGAAAATAACACCTCTGGCAGTTATCAGCTCTTAATAACTGAGATTAAATAAGGTGGTCCAACATTTGTCTAACAAGAGCCCCATGGAAGTGAACAGACACAAATGAGAAGCGTGAGCCCCAGGTAGGACTTCCCAATGGGGAACCCTGGATAGCCAGCAGACCGAGGGCCTTTTCCATGTGAAACAGAGACCCAAGAAAGGGGAGCTGCCAAGCGCAAGCCCCACACTTAACAGTGCCCATGCCCCCAAGGTCCAGCCTGCTTGCTGCCCCAGAGACAACCACTCTGAGCCTTGCTACAGTTCACGCTCTCACCCACCAGTCCTAGAACAGTCAAGAGATGAAGGTAGGGGTGCATTTCTCAAGAGGGGCTGAGAGGGCAATAAGTGTGGTGAGATTCCCCATTTAGGAAATGTCCATTTTGAGTTACAACCTCAACTTTTAGGGCAGAGAAGAATGAAAACCAAAACTTCCAACTATTAACCCATCATCTTTTTTTTCCCCTGGACCCAGTGTGAACTCATCAAAAAGGCTTCTAACCAGGACCCAACCATAGTGTCTTAGAATCCGTGCAGTAGAGTAGTACCCCCTCAGCCATGGGGATACATTCCAAGACCCCCAGTGGATGCCTGAAACCACAGATAGTACCAAACCCTATAAGTACTGTGTTTTTTCCTATATATACACATATTTTTCCATGTAAAGGAAGCATTTATGGCTTCTCTTTGGCATATGCAAATTGCCAGCATTACTACTCTTGAATTTTGGAGCCATTATTAGATTAAAAAAAGGGTTACTTGACCACAAACACTGTGATACTGGGACAGTCACCTGATAACTCCAAAGTGACTAATGGGCAGGGAGCATACACTGTGGATACGCTGGACAAAGGGAGGATTCACCTCCCAGGTTGGAGGGAGCAGGATGGTGTGAGATTCCATCACGATCCTCAGAGTGGTACACAATTTAAAACTTATGAGTTGTTTATTTCAGGAATTTTCTATTTAATGTTTTTGGGCCATGGTTGACTGTGGGTAACTGAAAGTGTAGAAAGCGAAACCACGGATAAGAGGAGAGTACTGTACATATTACTATATGCCTCCCTTCTCCACAGCCCATCCTCACTGCGTATGAACAAACCAGATAATCACAGTCTGATGTACTCAGGTCTTATTCCTAACTACAGTCAACACAGCTGATTACACAGGGATACTTAAACCACTTTTCAGGTGGTTGGTCTATAACGTCTCACCTGTGTAGCTATTTGTATTCTTTTGTTTTATATTTCATTTTTGTTCCGACAAACCAATTAGGCATAAACATTTTATAAACAGGCCAATTCACCTGGCTATTTTTTAACTTGATTTTTATAATTCATAGTGATATGATCTGATTCACTTATAATAAAAGACTTGATCACCGGAGTCATTATGTGAGGCATCAGGCTGTTGCTTTTATCGTTTCTAGTTATCAGGTTCTTATCACATTTCAGTGCCTGGAACAGTAGGTGATATACTCATTGCTTTTGTACTCTTTCATGTTGCCTTCTTATACTCAGGGGCTGAAATCATCTCGTATATCCCAAGCCTTGCACAGTATGGCCACTGCTGCCTCTCAGACCTCTTCTGTTATTTTTCTGGATTCTTATGTTCCAGGCATATGGCCTTCCTGTTGCCCCTCACCCACAGTGCTTCCCGGCTTTATTCCATCACAGCTTCCCAGGTTTTGCCCTCCCACCTGAGTGTACCACCTTCTCAGGACCATTAGCTGCTTACCAGGTCACCTTGACCCATGGGATGGGGAGCCCTGACCTTCTGAACCACAGCACGCGTGTTTCTGCCTTAGGCTCTGGCGCTGCTGCCACCTGTTACCGGAATCCTCTCCACTCCCCCACATACCCGTCTTCATTCCTCCCAGTACTGTCAATGCCACCCAGCACCACCCCATGTCACTCTCCTGACCCTTGCTATGCTTTCTTTTTCTTCATGACACTTTTTGCTCTAGCTCTTAGAATAGCAACATCTATAATAGATGCCTTAAAATACCTGTGGAATGAACATGTGAAAGAAAGCTGTGTTTTTCTCCCAACAGTTAATGACACTGACACTCATGGGAGCTTTTCTGGGAACAATGTGAAGACCATCAGACCAGAGTTTTCAACCTGTTTAACCCATCCCTCCTTTCGATAAAGAAAAACAACAAAAAACAACAACAAAAAAAAAACAACTTCACATCCCTCTGCAGTTTCTGGAGCTGGGGGTGGAGTGGAATAGGGTGGGAGTGAAAGATAGGCGCGCGTGAGAGTGTTCAGTTCATCAAAAGGAAGCATGAGCCACAGACTCTTCAAATCATCTTCCCTAAATAGGGGATTTGGTAAGAATAGGTAAGATACAGCTGGAGAAGTTCTTGGTTTATGGTAGTTCATCTCTCCTAGTGTAAACTGAGGGAACTTCGGGTATTTATGGAGACAGCCCACTGCACAGAGAAGCTCAAGCCCATCCATGTCCCAAGCTGTCTGTCCTAAACTTAGCCACACAAGAAGAATCAGTTTCTCTACTACAGAAAATTTCAATTTGCAATTTAAAATGTTATCTGTGCTGCCTTTCATTGGCTGAAGAGTGTTAACCTAACAGTGAAAGGCAACAAGCATTTATCTGAGATCCAAAGAATAGCTATTTGAGAAGCACTGATTCAGGCAGAAACCCAAATACACGTTTCCCTAAAAATAAAACCTAACCAGAAAATAAGCCCTAGCATGATTTTTCAGGATGACATCCCTGAACAAGCCCTAATGCATCTTTTGGAGCAAAAATTAATATAAGACCCGGTATTATTTTCGGGGAAACACAGTGTTTGGATTAGGAGGTGAAAGCAAAGGGTATTTATGAGAAAGGGAAGGGGAATGATTACATCAATAGAAGGAAGGCATTTCCATAGGTACAGATAAGTTAACATAGAGATGCTAATTTTAAACAAGGTTTTTAATGTTTACTCCAGTTGTTATCAGGTAGTCATAATTTCTGCTTTCTTGTTATCTTTGCAAACAGTTGTTTGAGAGACAACATTGCTTTAGGCCCTTCCCAAGGGTTATTTTGCCGTTTTTTAATGTTTCCTAGGTTTGAGGACTAAGACATGCAAGGCAGTTCCTCTGAGATGGCAGCTCTGACTTCATTTTATGTATTTACTTTTGTTGTTGTTATTGTTCTCCAACTCTACATTAAAGTAGTTCCATTTATATTACTTTTTTTTTACCAAGGATAGCCATGACTTACCATCAGTAGACCTGCCCTTTAGTTTGTGTATTGATCTATAACGGAAAGCAGACTTGGACCTAACCTAGAAAAGTCCCCTTGAATCCCAGAGGCAGAAAACATACCGCCTATTCCTCCTGTCACACAGGGTGGCCTGCGAGGTCTCTGGTCCCGCTCCCCTCACAAGAACACAGGATATGGCTAGGCCAAAAAGGAACACCCATGGAGCCATAGGTAGGGGAGTCATACCACTATAGTCTCACAGGAGGCTGGATTCACACAACGTGCGACCTGCTGTCCGCTTTTCTGCCAACCAACTCGACTCTCCTCCGCTTGCTAGCTCAGCCACCATCTTCTGCTAGCATAGCCACGGCAGTTATACTATTGGCCAATGGCTCACTGGTTACAGCTGATGGCCAACTAGCCACAGCTGATGGCCATCCAGTCACAGTTGATGGCCATTTATTACCCAAGTGAGCACTTTTCCACATGAGGCCGAGAGCCTGGAAACTGCACTCCTGGCTCTGTCCCCACACCCACACTGTCTACTTGTGATTTCTGTATTAAGGGAGCGTGGCAGTGGTAGGAATGAGGAGAAAAGAGGAATGTCAAATATTATCTAATCCTTCAGTCCAGCCAACACTGAACACTTCTGTGTGCCAAACCCAAGTTCGGGACTAGGAACACCAACATGATAAGAAATAATTCCTGCCCAGAGGAGTTCAGTCTAGCACAAAAATCAACACTTTTAATTTCAACATCATTTGCTGAATTCTCAGTTTTTGCACTGCTTTTCCTGTGGCAAAACTATCTAGGACCCAGTGCAAATGTACATGTTCTCTGAAGACTGAGAAGAGGCTGAAAACCCTGGTATAATCTGTCTCCCTAAATTACTACAAGATTTTATACAGTTGACATGTGCAATTACTTTCAACTCTACTGATGTCTTGTTGGGAACTCAATTCCGGCTCAAAAGTGCTAACAGTTCAGCTTACATTCAAATGGAGTTTATCAGATCAAAGGAGCTGGCTCAATACTGCTGTTGATTTGTGTACAAGGAAGGATTTTTTTTAATTTATTTTTTTAGATTTTTTTTTAATTGGGGAAGGGGAACAGGATTTTATTGGGGAACAGTGTGTGCTTCCAGGACTCTTTTCCCAAGTCAAGTTGTTGTCCTTTCAATCTTAGAAGTTATGGAGGGTGTCGTTCAGCTTCAAGTTGTTGTCCTTTCAGTCTTAGTTGTAGAGGGCGCAGCTCAGCTGCAGGTCCAGTTGCCGTTTTCTAGTTGCAGGGGGCGCTGCCCACCATCCCTTGTGGGAGTCGAACCGGCAACCTTGTGGTTGAGAGGACGCATTCCAACCAACTGAGCCATCTGGGAGCTCAGCGGCAGCTCAGCTCAAGGTGCCGTGTTCAATTTTAGTTGCAGGGGGCAGAGCCCACCATCCCTTGCGGGAGTCGAGGAATTGAACTGGCAACCTTATGGGTGAAAGCCCACTGGCCCATGTGGGAATCGAACCAGCAGGTTTTGGAGTTAGGAGCATGGAGCTCTAACCGCCTGAGCCACCGGGCCGGCCCGGGAAGGATTTTTAAAATACATCCTTCAGACTCTTAGGAGGACTTCAATAGGGCTATCTTTTGGTGAATAGAAGAAGGCTGAGTGGACCAGCACAGAATGAAGGGGTTCAGGAGGTTGTTGTGGATATTAGGCAGCACTACAGTTTTCTAATTTTATTTAGGCTGGACTTGGATTTGAATTTGCTTATACGTTGTTTTCTTTCATAACAATGTCTGTAAATATATATTTCTATGAGCACCTTGAGAGAAGATGCTGTGTTTGTTTTCCCATCATGGTATACCCAATGCTGACATTTAATAAGTGCTTAATAGATGTTTGTTAAATAAATGAACTAAATAAATATATTTTGTCAAGTTTCTGTGTCCCGTTCTCTTCAGAGAGTGGATCCAACCAGATTATAGGAGATTTAAGGCACCTCAAAGACAGGCTTCTCTTTACTATACTTAAAGAATCCTGATTCCTCTCTCCTGTCTTCCTTCTACCTGATGAAAATCAGAGAGAGAAGCTCAAAAATGCCGTATCTGAGTTACCGATGAGGGGTCTGGGGTAAGTCTCCTTTCCAAGCACAGTCAGGTGTGCTCTTGAGTATTTTTTTCTCCAAGGGAAAACTCATTCAAGTCCTTTTGTATCCTTTTGTTTCATCACCATCGGAAAACTCATTCAAGTCCTTTTGTATCCTTTTGTTTCATCACCGTTTACAAGCTTTAGATCACTTGTGTTTGCATATAGTAAAACTTTTATTTACATTCTTGTTGGAGAGCAGGCGGCAAAATTAAAAGCCATTTAAGTCCAGATGCTCATCACTAACAGGTCCCCTTGCCCTCTGCCCTTCCTGAAGATGCCCTTGGAGAAGGGGGCCTGAGCAGGGAGGGACCCTCACGGTGCCCATTGCAAGGCCTTGACAGTGAGGTGGAGTCCTAGGCACCGGGATAACAAGGCATGACTAACCTGCCCTCAATACTTCTCGGGGAAAATGGGTGAAGATCACCCGCATAATCTTCAACATGGTGAATTAGCAACTCTGACAATAACGGCACTGCTTTACATTGTCACATATGTGTTCTTTCTCACTTAGTTCTAAACGGTATTTCTGCCGTGTTCTCACAGATGGAACTCGTCATTCAGAATTTCAAAGAGATTGCCACCCTGGAGGTTCATTCCATGAGGGTCCTCTACTGTAAGGACCATGTCATGCAGCAGCCTCAGCATCAGTTCTTTCGAAGAACGGTACCTCTTAAATATGACTGAAGGGCTCTAAGAGGCCCCTTTCAATCAAACAAATACGGCTCTTGCCCTCACAGAAAATATGATTCCTACCTTCCAGAAATGCAGCAACCAATGCAGGAGAATAGACAAATATGTCAGTGATTACAGTGCATCGCTATAAGAAAATAAGGTAATCTAGATTCATTTTCGTCTGCCTCCATCAGGAACAAATGAGGAAGTACTCTTCCAAAGACCGAGACCTGCATACCGGTCTTTCCACTTTCCTTTGCTCTGACTGACACATAGTTACAGTGAGAGAACGTGCATAGTCATGAAATATTAAGATATAAACCGTATTCAAATAGGTAAGTTCACATGGATAAATAAGAGACAAGCAGACAAATGCTAGATCTTGGCTTGCTAGTTAATTAGGCTTTGAGCAACCTGTTTCTCCATTTTATTCCCACAGAGCTAACCCACAACTTCATCTGTAATACATGGTGACACTGGCTTCTCCCTTCCTGATCTCAGGTCTTCTCTTAAATTTCGTATCAAAATTTCTTTTATCCCCCATTCCCAAACTCAGTGGTACCAACATCCTCTAGATCCTTATGAATACCTCTCTCATATTCTCATTGGGGGGACTATTTTCTGCTAGGATACATTAGTACTTCATCCTTCCCTGACATTTCTTGTTTACTTATCCCTAGTAAGGTAACATCCTCCTCTGATGGGAGCCCCAGCTCTATGATCTGTATCAAATCATTCCATCATCTCCTCAGTTTCTCTCTGCAGCGATATGACAATATCTTTCGACAAATCACTGATGTCACGTGTACAAGCCTTCAGCTTTAGCTTTAACGTGCAGAATCAACATTTACATTTTCAAAGCCCAGTCATGTTCTCATGCCTATAAGCACTTTGGGCAAGAGAATTTTTATCATGTTTTCCATCATCTTCTGTCTTGGCCAGGGAAGTGTTGTATGAACTTTCCAGGGAGGATGAAGGGAAGGGATACAGCCTGTATCCATGGAGTGTGAAGACTAAACACACTGTCTCTGCTCATTATCCTGTGTTCGCAGGGACTGGTATTAAATGTAAGGTGGCCATTTAATTTGTCATCCAAACTGGCTCATTTTTGAAAGTGAAAAAGTCACTGTTAATAATTCCACTAAGATATGTGGTCACCATATTGAAATGGCATTTTGAGTCTGGAATTGTGTTGAAGTCCAGGGCCCTATGTTAAGCTGGATCCTGCTGTCCTTTGCTGATGGTTCAGGCAGAGCAGCAATACTGGCTGCCCAGGAGGTATACAGAGCAAAACAAAACTGCATTTCCCACATCTCCTGAAGTTTCCAGAGAAGTAGTCTAAAAAGTTTTAAATGTTTCTTTCCAAAAAGTAAACTGAAATAACCCCTTCATTTATTTTAGATTCCTTTCAGATAGCCTTGCAGATGGTTTGCTGAAGTCATCATGACAACAAAATCTGTTTGGCTCAAAAAATTAAAATAACCCTACCAATTCATCTGCATTTCTCTGTAATAAAAAACTGAATTTCTTATTTCTGTCTATTAAATTTATTCCCACTCTGCATTTTGTGAACTGAACTACAGAAATAAATCCTTGAAGAGTCACACATATGTTCATTATTACCTAATTTTGGCACCCCAAAATATAATGTTATAAATGCTGACGTTTCCCCCATTTGCTTCCCCAAGCAGTCATGTCTTTTTACACAAGTCTCCTATCAAAAATATCCAAAAGACAGCAAATACTAATACTCGTAAATCCTAGAGGTGTTATTTCTTCCTCTAATTGCAAGCATTCCAGCTAGTCTCCGTGACATCAGCTCAGTAACAAACAGATAAAGCTCAAGTTAAAAGTACTTTCTCTCCAAGCAAGATACCTATGACATCTTGGTATCTAATGGCCACTGGGTTAGATAGCTGGGAAGCAGAGGGGTGTGATTCACTGTGTTCTCACAGAGGTTTTAATTCAAAGTTGTTTTGAAAAGATTTGAAATAAAATCTAGCAATGGACCCTAAAAGAGACCATTTCTCACTTAGTCATGAAATTTATTTTTTTCTTTAGTCTGGGAAACAGAATTCTTCCCCGGCAACAAAGGGAGCCTGGTCTCTGTGCAAAGCCCATCTTGCCAACCTCTGGAGCTCCCCATATACACAACACAGCCTTTTCCAAGGGCTCTGCAAAGCTTCCTCCTCACCAATACGAGGTAGAGAAATGGAGCAAGGTGACTCAGCTTCCATAATCCTAACTGCTGTCACTGCAGTCTTGTTTTTATGCTTTTTAAAGCATCTGTTCTGGGGTGCTTATGGTTTTACAAAGCAGTCTTAATGTTCCCAATGGTATAATTGCCCAGATATAGCTATGCCTGCTGCTCTGGGAACTGTCAAGATTAGAGGCTCAGTGTGTGAAGGCAAATTTGGGAGGAATTTGTGTAATATAGAGCACATTTATCCCCAAAGGAATTCTCTCTGCTAAAACCTGGTGGGTGAAGTCTCCCTCTGGTGGCTGCGAAGTATGTTCACAGAGGACAGAATGAAAACCAGCTGAAATGCATTCCATGAAGTTGTTGCAACTAAAACACGTCAAGAAAACAAGGAATTTATTCATATCTAGTGAACTTTGGAACATCCCTCCATCTTCTAAAAGGAAACATATGAAAACCAGCCACTCACTCTCTGAACACATACCCACCTCACATTTCCATTCCTTCATCAGAAATCAGGAACGTTGTCTCACACTTAAAGCAGTTCTGGCGATTTCTCTCCTCTGTTTTCTCTCTCTGTCTATTTCCCATTTATTTGCCTTTTATAATATTTCTCATGTTTTCTGCCTTTCTTGTCAATTTTCCCAACCTATAAACATACAGCTGCCCAATAGCATTTGAAGTACATGTGATAAAACTCTAAGCACATGAGTCGGTCTCTCGCTGACAGGAAGTTCTGATTCCTTCTCAGGACAGCTCCAAACTTCCATCCCAGGGACCAGATATTTCTGATGATCCTGAACCATGGCCTTTACACCATTTCAAAGATTCTGTGATCTGGAATACGGGATTTCTATAATGTGTCTGGATCCCCATCCTCCTTCCTACTCCTTCTTTTCCCTGATGGACTTGTCCCCATCAGGCTCCATACCTTCATGAGCTCTGGGGTTTATCCTGCCTTCATGGAATTTAGAACACCCAAATGACCCTTCCCTTTGTTCTAGCGAGTCCATTTCTTACCTATTTCTAAGACCAAATTCCCATCCTGTACTCTTTTCTAGGACTTGTCATCTCTACTCTCTGTCTTACTCTATTCCTTACTGTTGCCTGGGTAAGCTGAATGGTACCTGAGTGGCTGCAGGAGGGAGAGCCTACCTTTCTCTGACCTGCCCTTCCCCTCAACCCCAGTGGTAGGAACCCGCCGACAGACTTCTCGGACTTTCCAGTTATTTCCTGTTCCGAATCTAGTAGGTGTGTCCTTCCAGGTCTGAGCTTTCTGACTGTCCATGGAGCTTTACTTAAATTGTTCCAGGTACACGATTTGCTCAGACACCAGCAACCTTGCTGAGACTAGTTACCTCTAGTATGGTGCATATAAGACCCTCTATAGCCTGCCTCATCCCACTGGTTCTCAAATCCAGAAAAGGTTCAAGAGGAGGCCCAGTGTCTCTGGAGCACCTCTGCACAGAAGGTCCGTTCTCCTGCCAGGCTCTACCTTAGGGGTCTACTGTGCCTCATGGGAATTTTTCTGTTTTCATCCCACAGGAAATGTAAAGAGGACGACAGATTGTGCACCCCTGGTTTTGACTTCTAGGGTAATCTTTCCCAGCCCTGTCCATACCAGTTAAGTTCTCACAATTACACACCCCTGCTATTTTATGATTTAAGGTAGTCTCAGGATACTCATCTATAGAGAAGAACATAAATGTCTGCATCTCAACATTGCCCTGGCATCTTGACACACATTTACAATCTTAAACAGTCACTTGCAGGAACTCTGTGTCTCTCTGCCTCTCACACACAACCCACCCCACAAGTCGTCTATGATTCTTGAGATCATACTGCATTATCCCTATGTCCCCCTGTCAGGTTCTAGCGGAAACATCGTTTATCCTAAAGAAATTGATCCCTCTTTGCTCTGGGCCCAAAACATCGACATCAGACAATTAAGTTCGCAAACTTACCAACACAGCTTCAGATGGAATCTTTTCTTCATTACTCAAAGTCCAAACTTCCCTTGGATTCAGTCCTCAGAGCTTTTCTGTACCAGCCTCTTCCCTACTCTGGGCCTAAGTGGCCAGCCACAGTGCTCCACCACTCAGTGTCCCCAGCTCAGCCAGCTGGCACAGAGTTCATCAAATAGTATGTTTAGAAGCCTCTTTCTGCCTTAGCCTGCTATTTTATTTGACTTTGTAGCATTGTCATTCTCCTCATCCCATATTATGATATGAACATTCTTAAGAAACCAGAGTCCTTACTGATTTATGACAAGGGTGTTATTGCTTCAGGAGGCCCCAGTAGAGAGCCCCTGCCCTACCTTCTCACCATTAACTAAAGCCCCACCCACTGACATCACAGAATGAAGAATGCCTTCACCCTGGAGATCCATGAGGCCAAGTTGGTTTTCTCTCTCCTTCATGTGGTTTTCTGTTCCCCTGATAAGATCAGTTTGTACACCTAAAAAGCCATCATCAGCTTACCTCAGCAGTTGACGCAAGCAGTGCCAACATGGACTGCTGAGCAGTAGAGATGCAAAGATGAAATGTGCCCTCTAGTAGCCTCCTTGCTCAACGTGTATTCCCTTCTGTCCATTTCAAATAAACTAATTTTCAGTGGAGAGAAATACTTCCATTTGAAATGGATTGGGACACTGACTTAGGCTGTGAACTCACAGAGGATTCGTGGCCCTGAGTTTAATCATATACCAAGTTGGGCTGAGTCAATTACCTTCCACCTCTGACTTTCCCTTTTTTCTTTTAATCATATTCAATAAGAAACTACACCACTAATCTGACAGTGATTGCCTTCATATTAAAATAGGTTTTCTGACACGTTTCTGCCTCTGCACAGTATAATTAAATATTTTGTATTTCTTCAACATGCAGATTAGTATATTTAGGAAAGAGAAAAATCATGTGTTAGAAAATATAGTTTGCCTCATGTCTGCTCCTTGAGATTAGTAATGCAAAGAACTATAATGGCTTTTAGATTGAGAAACCCAGAATGCCTTAAGCAGAGAATCGAAGACCTTTAATAGTGATGTGGGGTGCTGGCTTCATGACGGCCATGTTGCCTGGCTCTCATGAACATAATGAATTCCAGACTTAGTAACCTGGGTCCTAGCTCCATATCACCAGCAGCCCTGCCTCATTCACTAGTTCTGGAACCCTAGAGAATCTGGTTGAATTTCCAGGGACACAGCTTGTTGATTTCCTAATGGAGGAGAAAAGTTAATAAAGAAGGTTGGTTGCTGACAGTAATTCAGAGCTAATGTTCATGGCCCCACAAGTGTAACAGGAGAGGCTTTGAAGCTTTAAGTGCTGAGTAGTTAGCAAACAGCTGCCATATGCAGATCTCAGCCCACCTTGATCCTCTGGCCCTCACTTGTAGAAACCAGCTTGCCTCCCCAGCGCCTGAACCACCGCCAATATAAACAAATGGGGAAAGGTACTGAGCGACCTTGGAGAACTGATGCCTCTGTAGTCCGCTGTAAAATGGGAGTGAGAGTGGGCCACAGCATACATTGTTACAAGATACTCTGGTGCCTGGTAAAGGAATAAACTGCTAATCAAAATGATAAAATTGTATTTGAACTCTGCAGACCACAAGAACTTTATAATTGACTCTTATAATGTGCTTTGGATGTCCATACACAACTATTAATTTTTGGGGAGTGAGTGATTCATTTCATTTTGTATTAGCAATAAAAACTCTAAAAAATACACATAATGGAAATGACTGCTTCTCTCCTCTTGTAAGAGGCACTTAACCTTTGATCTTGAGCTAAATTACATTGCCAGAGGCAGCCTATAAGCAACCAGAAATTTGTTTTTCCCCTTGATATTGTTTTGATGATATGTTAAATTATTGGTAAATTTCTCAGAGTTCTCCTAAGGATAACTCCTTATATATTAAGATGAACTGGAAAAAAGAAATTGACTTGAGTAAATATAGAGAAAAATATGAGCCACTGTGATGTAATTTTCAAGGTTTTCTCCTTATCTTTCCTTATGTGAAATATTAAATCAATTCCTCAACCCTTTTCAAAAATATTATTATGTGATAGAAATATGGTATTATTTAGGCCATTGTTTGTCATTATATTGTTACAATAGTAAATGTAAATACAGGCCATTACATTTAAAGATTTTAAAGTTTATTTGCTCAAAGCCATACGCATGTTAATTTAACCTTTCTGAGTACTCTGTTGTTCATCTGACTCATGTTTTCTCAAATTAGCCTATTAACTATGGAAATCATCTGGCCCAAATATAATAGGAAGCTTCCTTTTTAGGAATGGTCTTTATGTGGAGCTTTTGTGGTTTCCTATTAAACCAGACCCTCTTATGTGCTTTTGATCTATACAAATCCTGTTTTGTGTGGCATGCCGATACTGTCTTATTTTCCTAAGTTATATTTGCTTCTTCCTTACATTATTAGAAGCCAGGCACCCTGAGTAATCTGAACCATAAATCTTAGTTTCAGTGAATAGTCTCATGAGATGTAGAGCTTATTTATGTTGTTGGTGATGAAAAAAAACCTAATAAATCAGGAACTTTGAAGGGGAAAATAGGGAGAAAAAAAAAGGAGAGATATTATAAGGAAATTCTCATAGAAAGAAATACTTGAGGAATGATGAAGAAACCAAAAGATCAATCACTTCCTTTCCTCATTTCTTGTTAAAACTTTCTTCTCCTCTTCTAATGCGCTTCTATCAGATGCACTTTCTCTGAGCACTTCAATCACTTCATCCTATAACACACCATCAAAGATCCTGAGAATAGCAGGCCATTCTAGGCTGTTCAAAGACCATGGTGCTTCAGAATCAAAGGCCCCAAAAGTTTTTCCAAGAGCCAAAACAAGGCCAAGTAAATATCTCCTTCCTTGATATTACCCACTCAAATCCTGACCCAGCCCTCAGGATACCACTAATAATCCAAGAGTTTGAAAATTCTTAACATGGCTGAGGATTTCACCCAAAAAAGGGGAGTGAGGTCGGGGGAGGCTTGTCAGCATTTCTCAAACTGTATTTCAGGATTTCATGAGGTGTTCTAGAGAAAAATTTTAAAACAAAAATATATATCTCACCTATTGAGATATATTTGAGTATATCCCACATGTTGTAAACCTCTAAAAAAGTCACAGCCTTGTTAACATGTATTAAAGACTCCATGAAACCCTAGAATAAAGCAACCTCTTTAATTCTAATGGATGCAGGATTTTCTAAATTGCTTTAGCCACAAAATCTTTTTTTTTTTCTTAGAACATATTTTTATATCTCTCAGGACTGGTCTTCCCTAAGGCTTACAATTTGAGAAAATTTGAACAACTATACCACATTGACCTGGGAGTATTTGTGTGGGTCCAAATCCTAGACAGAGGAAAATGTACCTTTATATCCATCACCCACATTTTGGTTTGCTGAGGTGGGTAGCAATTCTCATCATGTATCAGCTTCCCATTGAAATGGTTAATTACCTTCTCTTCTTTGTGATGATGTTTAGAGGAGGAAAATGATAGGTCTGCTAAAAAAGGATACATGATACATGTTGTCTAATATATACAAGGACAGAGATTATTTTTCAGGCATTCAGAGTATCACCAAAATGAGGGCAACCTGACCCTGGCTGATGGGAAATCTAAAATTACATTTCTGAAATCCATTAAAGGTCAAATGGAGAATAGAGCTTATCTGGCCAGCTGGGTTTCTAACTTTGTTGATCTAGCTGATGAAAAGGTTTGTCGTTTGAGGGTATCAATTATAGTCTGAGGTTTGGGAGCAGTTTGGAGCATTTAATATGAGCAAGAAAATAAATTAACTTAAATTCTGCCAGAAACCACTGATCCTGCTTTGCAAATAATACAATAATAATACAAAGAATCTTCTTCAAATATTCTTTTTTAATTTAGTAAGCATTTGTTCAGAGCTACAGTCTGCAAAAACATGTGCAAAGAACAGAGAGAACACAGGATTAGGACCTTAAAAATCTTTCTACAGAGACAGAGACATATATATATATATATATATATATATATATATATATATATATATATATATATATATATATATATCAGGAAATGCATGAAATCTGGGGCAAAATGGGGGCCTGCTAAAGGTATCCTGGGTATAAATGAGCTAAACTCAGGGTTCTAAATTGCAGCATTTCCATTATCAAATCTGTTTCTCATAAATCCTTCCCTGAAGTAGAGTCAATAGTCAAGGGCCTTGGAAGGTTCTGGAGTCCAGAAAGGAGGCTGGATGAAAGAGGCCACAGTCTCGCATATTGATGAGATTTGTGCAAACATGTAAAGAATCCTTGGGGGAGGGAGTTGGGAGTGCAGACACTGCCAGATGTTTCCAAACCGTTCCAGTCTACCCCTTAACCCATTCCTTAGCCCCTTAGCCTGTTTGTCATCTTTAAGTAGGACAAATTTTTGTTTCTTATTTTAGTTTTGTTTTGTCTTTTTGATTTTTTTTACATACCTAAAATATAATACCTTAAACTAATGGGGCAAAAGCAAGTATTAGCAACTATAACATTCTAAAGTTTGTTTTAAGATGTTGTAGTAGCCTTACATGAACAAATATTTCACATTTTTCTTTTTGTTTAGGACTTTTCAGAATTACATTGATCTTTCCCTTAGGTCACCAAGACGTCCCAAGGGTTGCATCTATTCCATTTCTGAGGACAGCCTCTCTTTATTTCCCTTTACAGTGTTAGATTTCTACTTTACCTCTCATGCCTCTGTCTGATTTTAAGCCACACAGATTCTTTCATATGAACCAAAAAATTTAGAGTTGATAACCATTAACCACATACATTTTGGATGGAAAATAATTTTATCTTACATTGTGACTAAATTTTAAATCAGTATTTGAGGTTTGGGATAATTATTCTCACTAATAGAGAGCTGCTATTCATTCACTCTCAGAATTTCTCTTTGAATAGTATAAGTTGGTTATTTGTTTTCTTTGGTCATTTTCATAATTGCCATACATACTTCATTCCCTAGTGTAACATTTGTTGTGTGTATATTTTTGGTATGGAGTCCCCAGTTTTTTCTATGTAAATATTTTCTACAAGTCATTTTTTCATTCCTTGCAACAACCTCCAACATTTTTAGTATTTCTAGAAGCACTTTTCTATTGTGGTGACTTTATGTAATTAGTTAATATTCTCAAAGCTTAATCTATTTAGAGCGTGGTTCATAATTTTTAAGAATAAACGTTCTTTATAATTCTTGATAATTCTAAATTTGGGGGCCAATTTCTTATCAAATCATGTTTACACTATAAACTGATTAATGAAGGGCTAAAACAAAGCAGGTCAACTTTCATGTTGTTTGCATATGCTCACATTATTAGTATTATCCTTAATTTTTTAAACCATCTTTCCGTTTTATGAAAGTCAATTCAGTGGAAACCAGAAAATGTAATCAGAAAATCCTCCTAATTGGGCACTTATCAGCTGAAGCACATGAAAGCGTACTGAACACAAAGATTTGAGGGAGAGTGACTGTATCAGTTTCCCATAATAAATTATCACAAACTTGGTGACGTAAAATAACATAAATGTATTATCTTAGAGTTGTGGTAGGTTAGAATTACGAAATGGGTCTCACTGGGCTAAAAATAATGTTGGCAGGACTAGTACATTCCTTCTAGAGGCTCTAAGGAAGAATCCATTTCCTTGCCTTTTTCAGTTCTTAGAGGCTGCCCACGTTCATTGGCTATTGGTCCCTTCCTCCATTATCAAAGCCAGCAATGGCTGGTCAAGTCTTTCTCCCTCTGCATCACTCTGATTGATCCTCCTGCCTCCCTTTTTCACCTGTAAGGACCCTTAAGATCACCTTGGGCCACGCAGGTAATCCAGAATTTTCTCCCCATGGCAAGATTCTTAATCACTTCTGCAGTCCCTTTTGCCAGATAAGCTAATATTTATAGGTTCCAGGGGTAAGGACTTGGACATTTTGGGGGAAGCCATTATTCTGCCTGCCACATTGCCTCTGACATCTGTTCCACGGGGAGGACCCTATGCTCCTACTCAACTCTTGTAGAAAGGGTGGTGTGCACCCTACTTTATAGATTTTAAAAGGTTTCTTAGAACTTGACCAATGATTTCTTTGGTCTAGGCTGGAATTCTTCTCTTCCTGAGGCACTTGAAGTCTGTTTCCATGGTAAAGACCCCAATAAGGCAAAAGGAAAAGAAATACCTGTGTGTAAAGCCTCCGTTGCTATCCATGGCATTACTATAAGGGAACATTGTATTTGCCCTATGCTATGTTAGACTGAATACAAATATGCAATAGTTACCACTATCACAAACAATACAGTCTTTAAATAAAGCTACTAATACTGTGCGTAATGTGCTTTGCTATAGTTCTCAAAACAACAGTTGTGTAAACAATCTTCCTCCATGCTTCCTAACTGCTGTTAAGGATTCTACTCACACTTGACCACAAAGGTCAGGTTTGCAAGAACACCTTCACACAGCATTGCCTTGTTAAGCCTTGCTACTACACCATTCCATAATGGCAGGACCTTAAATAGCAATTATTTTGTATGATATAAAGGCCCTCCTAGGTTTCTTTATTTGTGGTTTACTTATAATGAGGCTCTAAAGGATGACATCTTTGGATTTGCACTAGGAGACACTGAATGCTAGAGAAATACACCTTGTTCTTTTTTCATGTTCCTCTCCTGGTTGCTAATATGTCATGCTCAAATCCACTTCTTCACAAAAGAACCTTTTTGTAAAGTTAAAACTACATCAAGAAGTGAGGAAGATTTAGCTATTATTTACCAGGTTATGCAGACTTCTTGGCAATGTTCAGATTTGTATTTCCAATGTTTAGAAAAAAATAGTGCTTTTTAAGTAAAGCCAAATGTTAAACTATGGCAACCAAGAGAAAAACCTAATATAGGAATACTCTGTGCTTACAGCTTTCTCATTTAAATAATCCTTAGACATTTTTCACTGTATGCAAATCCTTGCTTGAATTTATCAGATAAATTGGCAGACTATGTGGCCTTCTCTTATAATTTTGGTTGTAGTGTTGCCAGCTAATGATGACCTTGTACATATTAGTGCAGTTTTAAGTGATCAGTTGTATCAGAAATTGTGACTTGTTTAGAACAATTTTCTCTGATTTTTTTTTTTTCCACTTCCATTAGAATCTCAGCAATTTTTCCCCTGAAGAGGAAGACTCTCTCCCCAGGCTACACCTAGTATCTCTTAGAGAAGGCCTCCAACTGCCCTGAAGTGGGTGTCCCACTCTCCTATTGTCTGTCCTTCTTCAACTTCTCATAAATGATTCATTACTCTAGTACAGGGGTGTAAAAACTTTTTTCAACATTTTTTACCAAGGGCCATATGCGGTAAAATACACAAACAGCCGGGCCACTCACTGGAGGTGAAGTATGTATTGCCTCACCTGGTTTATTTAAGTAAACGAAATATATTTTTGGAATTTGCTGCGGACCAATTAACAATGGATTGCGGACCGCAGTTGGCCCGCAGGCCACAGTTTTGACACCCCTGCTCTAGTATATCATCGAATCTTGTGTAAACTACTTTTCCCGATATGCATGCGAAAGAGAAACTGACTCATGCAATGAAAGTGGAGGATTTCCAACTTTCAAGAAAATTACAGCTTAACTAAAAACATCTTAATCCTGTTGTTTATATATGATGTTTCAACGAGCTGTCACTTCTCTTGAAGAATATATTTCGTATCAGTGATAGAATACAGTTATTTGACCAGCTGGATCAAACATCCTTTGGTTTCTGTTCTTAAATAATAATAGGCACCAATTATTGCCCTCTTTTATGTTTCAGAAACATCCTTATGTGCTTTACATTTGTGACCTTATTTAATCCTTGTGTCACACCAGGGAGAGAAATATTACTTGCCCCATTTTACAGAGGAAAAATTAAGAATCTTGGAGAATAAATATAAATACTTTGCCAAAAACATACACCTATAAAAGACCACAATACCCCACTCCCTCCCAAATACTAATTTTATTTCATTCATCATTTCTCAACAATATGGCTAATAGTGCTTGCCTTTTACAGTCTTATAAATATTCTCTGGGATGATTTAATATTCCTTAATTATTTGCTTAATGCCTCATTTCCTCTCTGTGATGATAATCCTTTGTCTGATCCTCATTATTGGGGAAATTCCTCATATGGGGAAAGCTGCAGCTACGTTTATCTCTAGCCACTTATGCACTTATTATTTCATCCTTGGTTTTTAGTTGGGCCTCTGGAACTGAAATGCATCATTTATCTTCCCAAATAAGATGAAGAAAATAAAAGTTTCTCTCCTAACAGATTTGGAGGCTTTCCTATCTAGTATTTTCTCCACAAAACCTCAGGCTAAGTTTCAATAAAGCTACTGGTTTTTATAGAGTTATATCAGAACAGTTCTTGCTTATATATTGTTGATATTTTTAGTTTGGATTGTTTATTATAAAAAGAAACTAAGTTGACGTCTTGATGTTTTTATATATTTGGCCTTTTCTCACCTGATTTCAGCTGACATCAGCATCTTCTCCATATTTTATCCGTTAGAATACTCAGTAAGAAACATAAACCAATGTATTTTTGTAAAGTTTTGGACACTAGTCTTCAATCAAACGATACTCATGAGTAATGGAGAAAGCACCTAGGAGTTCCGTATAAGAGGGTTTTTCCTAGAACCCAGTAAGAAATCTACGCATCACACCAGTCCTCAGTTAGAATCAGGATTCTACAGCTGAAAGGGACTTTGAGTTCATCTAGAGTAGCTGCCTCATTACAGACTAGGCAACAAAGATTAAAATAATGTAACAGTAGTCAAACACCATGTTAGAGAAGAATCACAACTCAAATCTAGGCCCTCTGACTCATAAATTACTAGCATCTTTAGAAAAAATAGAAACTTAGAGAGGATTGGGTCCAACTTCTATCTCTCATGTCTCTTCTTTACTCCATATGTAAAAATTGGTCACGTAGCCTTGGACTTTATCTAGAGCTTTTTCCAAAATACCATAGTTTCCTAGTAATGACATACTGGCATTTCAAGGAAGAAAGGAAGTAAATATGTACCCAAGCATAAGGAATCTGCAATTTATCCAGCAACATCAATTTATTTAAATACTTTATATACCATTTTTAGAGGAGACAAATAAGCATTTCATTTAGTAAATATCATCTATTATATAAAGTAACTGGAAATCAGAGTTCTTTGAAGAAGATGGTTATAAAGAAAATACTCTTGAATTTTTAAAATTCCCCATATTTCTATTGGCATCACACAGTGCGTATGTGTCAGTCTGTGGAACTGGAAGTATAATTTTTCTCCCTGAAGATCCTAGCGAGAGAAATTTTTTCCTATAGATATTGCTGGTCACAAATCAGTATGATAAACATCTTTTGATTAATTCCTCCAAGACATCATCTCTGACCCTAAGAAATCAACTTAAAAAAAATAGCAGATAGTGTTGTTTTCAAGTCCATTTAAACCTCTTGAAATTTCTCTAGAATAATGCCAATTCATAGCCCCAATTCTGGTGTTGGAAACAGTGGTTGAATTGAATGGTGGTCAGCCTCCGTTTTATGTTGAAGATGTTTGTGCCTGTTAACTGAGTTGAAATCAACCTCTCTGCTTTCACTAAGAAAGCCAATCCCACACTTTTTCAAGTCTCACCAGATCAGCTGTGATTCCACACTTAGCCTCATCCCTTTGGGACTAGGCCTTCTAGCTTGCTCTGCTCATCTTTCAGTGCGATTATGGAAACCAGAAATGGTAGCATAGACCCAAGTGTGTGAATGGTAGCATTTGTTTGTGGAGACACTACTGTGGGTAAAACATATTTTTCCCCTTAAATTTTCAGTGACTAAGCTTTAAGGATGAAAGAACAGAACACATTGGACAACATAATAGAATGTTTACAATCAGGACTTTCTCAGAAAATTTAGACTGTGATCTCTGTACCACTTTTTTCTACCCTCAAGCCGGTGGATGTCACTACCATTCTCTCTAGTTCCTCATCCATTTTTAGATCCTGGATAGGCCCTGAGGCAGAGTTCACAGCTGATCATATTGTCACTTCCTTCATTTAACCCTAAGCAATTTGGAGTGAGATTTTGGGTTGGTTTTGCTCCTGTTCTGCTTTCACAGTTGTACAGAGATAACAAATCAGTATCTCCAGCCAGTCTGACCTGTCATGCCACTAGCCTACCAAAGAACATGAATAGTCACCATCAACTAGAGATATGAAAGCCTCAAAGATTCTGCAACTCAACCAAGACCTCTTGTGAGGAATTGCTGAGCTATTCCTTTGGGAAATAATTCACATTTTATACTCTTCTCTTGGAAAATAGTTCCACAACCTACTAGAAGTTAGAAAACCCTAGTGGCACCTTAAGTCCCTGTAGACCTTCCTAAGGAGGCAAAGCAGCAGAGTGCTCCTTGGCCCTATCTACTTTCCCAGAAACTCTACCATGTCTGCTGCACATGTGTCATGTAGTGATCAACAAGGGACTAAGTACAGGGGTGACTGAGCTGTGGGGAATGATTAGAAACTGTCGATGGTAATAACATGCTCTTTCCTGGTGGTTTGTACTTAGTTCCCCATGAGACTCTAGGTGGCAAGTGCCTCAATCCAGAGCTGCGTTTTTCTGGAAATAAAAGTTGATGTTAATTCTTACAGCAAAAAGAATGATAATGTCAACACAAGTACTTTTATAATTATAGAGACCTCACTATTTTTTATGTTGGGAAGACCAACTAGTATAGAATTAAGTAATATTGATAGTTATAAGAGAATGGAGGTCAACAACAGCTTCTGTGAAAAAGTGAAAAGTGAAAATCCCCTGGGGGAAAATGAGAAAACGACCTGTGTAGCAAAGACATGGGGTTTGATGATCAAGAACATAGTAGTCAGGCAGCCAGTTAGCTCGGTTGGTTAGAGCTCTTACAACAAGGTTGTAGGTTCGATCCCCACATGGGCCATTGTGAGCTGCGCCCTCCATAACTAGATTGAAAGAACTAGTTGACTTGGAACTTATGGGTCCTGGAAAAATACACTTAAAAATAAATTAAAAGTTTATTACATACCCTTTCCCTTGCTTTACTATCTAAAAGTGAAAATAAAATATCTTGGATTTAATATGAAAAGCAAGATAGATTAAAAATCAGGTTATTGTTTTTTGAAATGGAGACTTTATGAGGACTATTAAAACCAATTATTCATACTATGATGTGCCTTTTTAATTAAAACACATACTCAATAAGCAAGCTGAATGTTAGTTAGTCTACCGAGTTTTGCATCCAGTATTGAATTTCTTCAAAGAAGACCAGCAAAAAGAAGTAAAATGCATGGCCTGAGTACCCAAGAAATTTGGAAGGGAAGAGACATTTTGCCTGGAAATGAAGAACTCAGCCTCTGAGGTCAGAGAGCCCCAAGTTATAATCGAACTCTTCCACGTGGAGCTATATAATCACAGGATGTTACTTAATCTCTCTTGTCTTAGTTTATCCAGCTTGCTATAACAAAATATCACAGACTGGCCTAATATCACAGACATAACAGATTATGTCTCACAGTTCTTCTGGAGGCTGAAGGTCAGAGATCAGAGTGCCCACATGCTAAGGTTCTATGTCTGGTGAGGCCCTGCTTCCTAGTTTATAAATGGCCTCATATGTAACTTCACATGGCAGAAGGACCAAGGGAGCTTTCTGGGGCCTCTTTTATAAGGGCACTAATCCTGTTCCCCAAGGCTCCAACTTCATAAACGAATCACCTCCTAAAGGCCCCACCTCCTAAGACTATCACTTTGAACATTAGGATTCCAAGATGTGAGTTTTAGGGGGACACAAATATTCACACCATAGTATTCTGCTTTATTCAAATTGTGGAGATGAAATGAGATCATGCATATAAAAGTTAACCCTGTGTCTGGTACTTGGCAGTGCTCAATAAATACTAATGGGTGGAGATGATAATAGTGGTGGACTTGGTGGAAATGATAGAAGTGATGGAAGTAGTGGAGGTAGGAAAGGTGGAGGTAGTGGAGGTGATGATGGTGCGGTGGTAGAGATATTGGAGGTGATTGTGGTAAAAATGGTGGTGGAGACAGTGATGGTAGAGGTAGTGATGGTGGAAGTGATAGTGGAAGTGGTGATAGTGGACAGAGATGGAGATAGTGGAGGTATTGATAATGGAGATGGTGAAGGTGGTAATGGGGAACATCATGATGGAGAAGGTGATGATGATGGAGGTGGTGAAGATGATAGTGATAATGGTGATGGCAGCACCTTAATTGTAATCATTCTCTTCTTCATCAAAACAACAATTTTGTACTAACAATTGTTAATATAATAGCTTTTTACTAGAATTTATCTCTGTTTATGATTATCCTACCAACAGGGATTTTCTATCAATTAATACTTCTAAAAAGCAATACTGTAAGATAACCAATGGGAGCAATGCTCTAGTGGAGTGCACAGCTCACTAAGGGCAGCAGAAATATAAATAATTCACATTTTGTGTAATTAGGGCCATACAGACATATGCAGAGTGTTAAAGAATGCAATAGGAGGATAGATATGTGCCTAAAGGGGATTGGGAAGGCTTCACTGTAAAAGGCAGTAAATTAAGCCCAGAAAGTGAAAAGAAACTGTTCACATTGAAAATTGGGGAAGGATTTCCAGGCTGAGAGGGTAGCACATGCAGAAGAGTGAAGGCACAGAAGTATATGATGTGTGAAGGACAGAGTGAAGCCAAAGAATGGGGTGCATGGAGGAAGTGATGGAAGAGGCTGAATCTAGACAGAGATGGGCCTTGAACTTTCTTTTGGCAGTAGAGAGCTATTAACTGTTTTTAGGTAAGAAAGCCACTCTTATGGAGAATGAACTAGAGAGGAAAAAGACAGGAAACATAAAGACCAGTTGGAATATAACTGAAAGCACCCAAACAAGAGGACATAAGGGCTTGCCCAAGCATAGCATTAGAGACAGTGAGAACTCACCTGGAAGATGGTGAGGAAGTAAGAACTACAAGAAAATGAGTGGGTTTAAAGTAAGTTCTTCCAGCTTCTCCATATTTACCCTGCCCTGATGTGGGAGATGAGCTTGTTACACTATTGATAAGCAGCTTGAAATTGAGCCAAAACAGGAGAACACAATGACTTCAAAAGAAATGCAGAATAAGAACTAGTTCTTAGTAGTGTGTGGTCTCTAATTCTTATACTCCCTGGTATTATCTAGTTCTCAGTAACTTTTAAGGAGCAGAAATGTAGAAGTCAAATTTTTTTCTAGTGTGTGTGTGTTTCGAATCAGCAATTGAGTGACTAAATAATGGTGACCATGCTTTCCCATTAAAAAAAAGAAAAAATCTTCCAGAAAAATTGGAATCTTTGTGATTGATTTTTAATGTAAAAGAAACAGAATATTAACTTTCCAACGCTCCTTTCTGAATGTCACTGTTCTCTTTTTAATAACGCTTTTGTTTTTCCTGAACAAAAAAATGCTGCATTATAGAAAATTCTGAAGAAAAAATAACATGAAATTCATAAATAACGTGAATTATGCAGAACTTTGCTGGCAATTGGAAAAATTTGGCTTCTACTTTAAGTGAAATAGGAGACATTTCAGGTTATTAGCAAACGGGTTACATGATCTCAGTTTTTAAAGAATTATTCTTGTTGTTCTGCTAGGAATAGACTATGGGGACAAGGGTAAAAGCATCTATGATTATTTGTTTAAAATAGATTCTAAAAAATAAAAAATGGAATTACTTTATTGAGACTATATCTGTTTAGGATCTCTTACAGATTACATTCCCATTATGCATAGCTATGTGTGGGATCAAATACTAGTTTAGAAAGCTAGCTCCTGGAGAATTCAAGTTCAAAATCTATTTTCTCCCTTAATGAAAATAACTGGCTCCATCTCAGACTTCAATAATTAACTTTCATGACATAATTATCCTTTCTGCTGAAGTACAGCCAAGAATCAGGAAAGCATGAATTGCCAATTTAAGAATAGGTAGAATTAAGAATTCCTTCCCTTAGTTATTAAGCCTTTATTTAGCACCTATTGTGTCCTCAGGAGTCTGAGGACACAACAATAACACAGACCCAGGCTCTGCCATGACTTCAAGAAGCAGATAATCTGCTTTCTTTTTCTTTTTGTCTTTTTTGTAATCTTTTTTTTTTTTTTTTCAATTGGGGAACAGTGTGTTTCTCCAGGGCCCATCAACTCCAAGTCATTGTCCTTCAATCTAGTTATGGAGGGCGCAGCTCAGCTCCAAGTCCAGTCGCCGTTTTCAATCTTTAGTTGCAGGAGGCTCAGCCCACCATCCCATCCCATGTGGGAATTGAACCAGCAACCTTGTTGTTCAGAGCTCGTGCTCTAACCAACAGAGCCAACCAGCCGCCCCCTCAGACTTTTTTTTTTTTTTTAATGCTTATGCATATAATTGTTTACAGTGGTTACAAGTGCTTCATAAAGAGAAGCGTTAGGACTGTAGGGCATCCATGAAGTGTGTGGTCAGGGAAAACTCATTGCCCCTTCCTCAAGGAAATCTTCCTTGAGTTCCAGGTGAGGTAACAGTAAAGGACAATGGCCAGAGGCAGGAATGAGAAAAAAAAGTTAACTAAAAGAAGTCCAGTGTAGCTAGAACATAGAGATTGGTGGTGGGGAGAGGGAAGAGGGTACAGGAGTGGTCTAAGATAAAACAAGAAATAATAAGGGTCCAGGTAACCCAGTATGTGGTATGCCATATGAAGAATTCTGAAAATTTTGCAATGGGAGGCTATTAAATGGTTTCAACCAAGGGTCAAGCAGCTTAATCTTTTCAAATGTACTTTTTTTTTTTTTTTTAGATATAATTAACACTAGCATTATGTGAGTTTCAGATACAACGTGAAGATTTGATATTTTTATGTATTACAAAATGATCACCACCGTAAGTCTAGTTAACATCCATCATCATACATACAGAAATGTTCTTAATAAAGTAAGCTAAAATTAATTAACTTGTATCTCAAAGTGCTTAGCTATGGAAAAGTTAATGTTAGATGATTTAATCAACCAAATATCAACCATTTCGCTTCCCTGACAGTTGTCAAATATAAATTTCAGGATATGGTTAATACAAGCATGGATAATTAGAATTATTTACATTTAGAGACATTGAAATGCAAATTACTTAGAAATTTCTCATAAACATCACACAATGTTATGCTTGATTACACTTGTAGAAAACATTCCCTTGCATTTTTGCTTCAGGCTTAAAGAATGACAGTCAACATTTTTGCAAATTATTTGCCAATGAAAATGAAAACCTCTAAGATGAATTTGCTTCTGTGGAGTAGATATTGCAGTCACATAAAGATTTAGCTGACAACTAACAAATAAAAATTGGGGGGCAAAATGGGAGACACAGATGTCCAGGAAGTTAGTGGTTTCCAGCTTTGCTTCAAATGGTTTCACTTCAAATGGTAGAAATTAGTTAAAATGATCTCACTTTGATCATCTTATTCCAACAGTAAAAAGATTAATGTTCTTAATAGTGTTCCTTTTTTACATCATCATATATGCAAGATTATGAAGACGCAGTGTCAAATAAGAAAAATATCTAGAAGGCTTGGAACCCTAAAATTAATCTGCATTGTTTTGTCCTAAAGATTGGGATTATACACTATAGTAAATATTTATTTTTATTTTAAAAAACACTTACCTAGCCCTTGTATTTGTCTGACATTTTTCAAAGATGCTCTACAAATATTAACACACCAAATATTATGAGGCATTTTATTTCTGATTTATGGTGGGCTTAAATTTGCCATAGTGTCTTAAACTGAGAATATCCTGGTACATGGTGTCAAGCTAGTTCTGAGGACCTGAGTAGAGATTTAGCACAGTAGAGTCCAATATTTGGCCAAAGCCGTACAGGAACATGTTGGGGATGAAAAATTTTTCCTCTACCCTCTTATGTTCTTTCATTGGGGTCTATGAATTAAACTGACAAAAGATAGATTAGCAAGAGAAAAGACAGATTATTATTTATGTACACACAGGAGTTCACAGAAAAATATGACTTGAGGGGCTGATTAGAATTTGAAGCTTGTGTGCCATGTAAATAGGGGGAAAGAAGGAAGAGAAAGGCACTTACAAAAGACTCTTAGGAAAGATAAAATGGGCCCCTCGGAGAATAGGTGAGAGATGTAATAGTTTTGTGACAATGTCTGTTTAAATGGTGACATTTCTCCTTTCTGGTGATAAGAGTCAATCTTCTGTGGTTGAAGAAACTCCTGAGGAGTAGATTTATGACAACTGAGTTCTTTGGAGAGGCTCTGCTTTTAGGCAGATGAGGGAATTCAGAAAAAAAGTCTATTCTCAAATGCCAACAGCTCAAAACAATTTTATGCCACAGTGGTGTATTCTGGACCCTTTCAAAAGGAAGCAGGGTCAAAGAACACTGCCCTTGACCCTCACTCCCAGTGACCTTTCAAGCTCTGGGCTAGCTCTGAGAGTGGAACTCTGCACTGGAATGGGACAAGGGTGGACCTTTTCAGGCCCCAACATACTCTCAGAAGTCCAGTTATGCCAGTCTGGATGTGTCAGTGATGTGCTTAATTCCAGGTTTGCATTGTGGCCAGGTTCAGGGGAAAGACCAGCACTAAAGAAGCCCTACTACCTAGAACATTCCTTTTATTTGGGAGCTTTAATAATGTCTCAAAGAATGGTCGTGGCCTGGATCCTGGCTCTGTCAACAGTACAGAATTTTTTTTTAATTTCCCATAGTTAACCATAATGGGAAACTCACATGGTTTACATCAACAAACACTTACTAGGTACCAAACAGTATATGCTATTAGTGGCATCCTCATTTTGATCATTGAGGACACTGAGACACAGAAAACATTAGTGACTTTTTCAAGGTTGAATGGCTGGGCAGTGGCATAGTCGATGTTTGTACCTACTAAGTTTGACTCCAAAATTCAAGCTCTTAACAGCTATGACTTGTGCCTCTACTATGCTGGATTTCTTCCTTGAAATTTTTATTTATTTATTTATTTATTTGGGAATAGTGTGTATATTTCCAGGACCAGAACAGTGTTGTGTTTTTCCCAGGATTCTCATCAGCTCCATCCAATTCAAGTTGTCTTTTCAGTCTTAGTTGTGGAGGGCGCAGCTCAGCTCCAGGTCCAGTTGCAGTTGTCAGTTGCAGGGGGCGCAGCCCACCATCCTTTGCGGGAGTCGAACCGGCAACCTTGTGGTTGAGAGCATGCACTCCAACCAACTGAGCCATCTGGACACCAGGAGCTCAGCTGCAGCTCATTGACTTCATTCTAGTTGTGGAGGGTGCAGCTCACTGGCCCATGTAGGAATCGAACCGGCAGCCCTGTTGCCCGGAACCCACGCTCTAATCAACTGAGCCACCCATCCGCCCCGAATTTTTTTATTTTGATTAAAAGCATAACAAATAGCTTCAAAAAGCTTTTATTGATAGTATTAATGTGACAATATTTATTATAACCTAAACGCAGTTTTGCTCATAATATCAACCTCTTGACTCATCCTAATGCAATTGATCATTCAAATCTGGTCATTTCTTCTGCCCTAAGATAATATCCAAAGCAGAATAACACTGTATCCATTGTAAATAGGTGAATCTGACCCTTGACTCATAGTTCTGGTGCCTTTATATTCTGCCCTTCAAAACACATAACCTGTCCAGACCCCAACGTCTCATGCTTATGGTCACTCAGCTCAAGATTGATGGCCTCAGTCAACATGTCACATTGTCTTCATTCAGAAGATTTACACTTACTCTTAGAAATATCTGCCCCAAAGAAATTTGCAATTAAATTGGTGATAATGAATATACTCACGATCTCTCTAGAATGGAGGTTCACTTGGGAAAGAAATGGAAGTTAAAGTTTAAATAGTTTTCTAGATCCCTAGATTGTTAGAGCTAGACATACTCTAGCTTTAGATTATTCTAACCATTCTCCCCCATAATTGGCCATAGTGCCTGACAGTTTCAGGGGGTTTAAGGACCCCCTAAGTCCCATCCAAGGACCACGTTCCCCTTCCCCTGCCTCCAATTTGGTTACTATATTGACTTTCGGCAGCTGTTGATCTAGAAGTGTATTTGGTCCTATTGTGAACAGCATTTTTATATGCAACCAACAAACAACACATTTTTGTTAGATACATAGCATCTGCCAGGGACCATTATAGTCACAGTGGATACGAAGATAAATCAGGTATAATCCCCACATTCAAGTTTCCATCAGAGAGAGAAGCGTGAAGGCAGAGAAAGCCATGACCGTTCAGGTGTGTACCAAATGCTGAGGAGAAGTCAGGAGAGGTTTTACTACACAAGAGATATCTAAACTGGTTCTGGAAAATGGGTCGGTGTGTGGTAGCCACTCACATGACCACTTGTATGTTAAAAATTGGCAAATTAGAATCTGATCCATTTCTTTTAAGAGTTACTTGAAAATCTCAGGAGACTCCGCTGATGGTAGAGAAACAAAGAGTCGTAATTTCAAATTTTCATTCCAGGTCTTATTAAACCATGCCTAGATTTGAGGTTTCAAACTATAGTCTCTGATCCGAGATTGGTCTGTCTGCATCCTTACCCAGCTTGATTGGCATTCTTTAGGTTATGTGATGGTGTAACAACCTCATTCAGACGCCAGGGGGCAATGCAGTTTCACCGAAAATCATAGGAAACGCTCCAGTCTCATTTTGACTAAGAACATTTACAACATCCTGGTGCAAAGAAATCCTTACTAAAAAGAAAGTTCCACTAAGAGGGGGGAAAATGTTACTAAATCCTTTCTTTGAAAGTTTCCTGAATTGCCATCAAAATTGCCTTACAGCATTTGTGCACAGCTGAACAGTTTGCAATATTACTTGCCAAAGAATTACGTTTCATTTTTTTCTTAGTACAGTTGCCTGATCTTTCCAGTCCTCGCCTAACAAATGGTCATTCTTACCAAGCCCCAACTAGCCGGAATCATAGTGTTGTGGCCTCTGCCCACCTGTGGGCTCTCCTCCCTCCGTGCCCATTCAGCCAATCCAGTTCTACCTCTGGCTGGAGCTGTGGTTCCCTTTAAGGTAATTTCAGTCCAGGCTGTGTTTTGTTTCCAGCTCAGCAGCCGCCAGGTGTCTGCCCTCTCTTAACCCCCAAGGATGAGAGATCAAAGGTGTGCCTACATCTGCCTCCTTCCCACCTCTTTAATCTGTTACATGTTCAAAAGGGACAAGTATAGTATTGTGCACTTAGGGAGGGAGAATAAATCAGAGAAGTCGAAATGGGCAAAGTCCCAGAGTGTGTGCATTCACTAAAATGACATGGAAAATGCCTGTCTACATAGTAGCCCTGCCATTCGGGATTGTTTTCTTTTATAAAGAGTGGGAATATTAGGAGTAAATGAAGGTCTTCCTTTCTCTGACTGGAGCTCTACTGAACCTGTTTAATGAAATATTGTACATGGACCCATTTGGAGACTAGTGTTAAGTAGAAATATAATGAGGCAAATACTTTTTAAATTATAATCGAAGTTATGAGAACATTTATAGATACGTGGGCTTATTTCACTTACAGCAAACATGACTGGCTAAAAACTTATAGAACAGAAAAATGCTAAGAAACACTATTTCCTATGGATCATCTATTTTCCACATCCACAGGACTAAATAAGTGGGGAAGTGCATTTGGGAAAACATTAGAATACAAATCAGATATAAAGAACAACTCTGGGGGCAGTGGTTATGGAAGGTACAGTCTTTACCTAGACAACAGCACTCAGCCATACAGCATAGCAGTTCCTTCCTCCAGTTTTGGATGAAGGGATATGATAGAAAAGAGCTCATAATCTAGTAAGAAATTATTTCTAAACTTAAACTTAGAAATAATTTAAACGACTTGAGCAGCTGCGACTTTCTTTAGATTCTCAGGAATATTCCTTGATTTTCACCAACGACGCAAACGTGAGCAGGCACTGACTGTTTTCTGTCTCTGCACTCCTGTGCCCACACACGCCCAGAAGCAGCCTGTCACTTCCTATTCTCTGTACCGGGAGGAGGAGTTGCTCACTAAAAGGAACTTCATCAACCTCATTTGTGCTGAGCTGCCTTCACAGACAGCAGCAAGGCAGGCGCATCGGCCTAGTATTAGTCACACTGTCCTTCCCCAATTACAAGATTTTGAATCCAAATGTTCACAGTATGTGATAGAAGAATAGTGGCACAATTATTAAAAGGCTATGGTAAGGAGGGAGTCCTTATCAGCTGCATCAAATATTTCATTCATCTACTTAGCAAATATTTACTCAGCGCTTACTTTGTCCAGACACACTGCTGGACTCGGGGAATTCAGTGATGATCAAAGAGTCCTGTTCTCTTTTCATGGAGTGTACAGTCTGGAGGTGGAGGTTGGCATTAATGAAATAATCACAGGTAACTGCTCTGAAAGAAAGGACTACAGTTCTTGTGGGAGAATCTATTGTAACAAAAAAACTAATCTAGAGGGTCAGGGAGAATGTCCCTGACAAAATACTCATAAACTAAGAGTTGAAAGATCAACAAGGGTGAGGGAGAGCACATGTTAATATTCAGAGAATTCAAAGGGTGGGATGGCTGTAGTACAGAAAGCTAAGAGATGAAATTCAAGGTGAGGTCAGAGAATTTAGACATAGGTAACTGTTTTAGTGATCTGTTGCTACATAACATTATAGTATCACCCCGAAGTATAGCATAGCAGCTTAAAAACAACCACTTTATTATATCCTATGATCTTATAGGTCAAGAATGTAGGCAGGGTTCAGCTGGGTGATCCTCTGTTCCACATTTCGAGAGGTTGGGTGAGTCTGGGGGGTCCAGGATGGCATTCGTTATTCATATACCTGGCACCTTGGTTTCAATGTCTGGGAGTGTGGGCTCCTCTGAGACTGTTAAACAGAGCACCTGTAAGTGGCAACTCTAGCATTGCAGCTTCAAGACTTCTTACATGACAGCTCAAGGCTCTCAGGGATAGTGTCCAAAAGACAGGAAGTCTTAAGGTCTGGGCCCAGATACTAACATTAGCATGACTCCACCATATTGGTCAAAGCAGTCACAGAGCCCTCCCACATCAAAGAGAATGACAGAGATGCCACCTCTGAATTGGAACAGTTTCAATTAATTTGTGGCCATCTTTAGTCAGCCATGGTTTACCCTGTGGACACATATTTAGATTCCTCTGTAAAGCAAAATATACTCACTTCTTCTAAAGGCCTCTGAAAAATCTTATCTGTTTATGGCATGAAGTTCAAGGTTGAGGTCCAGGTTCCTACCATCTAAATAAGGTTCAGGTGTTAATGACATTGCTTTGATACAGTTCTCTAGTACAGTTTCTCTCAATATGAAGATTTGTGAACTAGAATGGATAGGTAGGTATCTGCTCTACACACATCCAGGACACACTGGTGATACAGAGTTTAGATAAATGCAATGAGCACTCTCATTCATAGACTGGAGGAACAAGGGACATGTAGCAATCTCTGCTCCATAGCAATTCTGAAATTCAAATAATACCAGTCCCTTGACTGGGAAGCCCAGTCCTGCTCCCTGGGAATTATTCTCTACAGTTCTTGTTTCTACCCTCCAAACTCTTGGTTGGTTGCACCTTCTGAATTATACTGTTTCCATAATGTCTTAGTCAGCTCAGGCTGCCACAGCAAAATACCACAGACTGGCTGACTTAAACAACAGATATTTCTCCCAGTTCTGAAGACTGGAAGTCTGAGAGCAGGGTGCCAGCACGGTTAGGTTCTGGTGAGGACTGTCTTCCTGTCTTGCAGATGGCTGCCTTCTTGCTGTGTGCTCATGTGGGTTGTCTTCAGTGCATACATGTGGAGAGAGAAAACTGTATCTTCTTTTCATAAGAGCACTAATCCCATCATGGGGTCCTACTTTCATTACCTTATCAAGCTTAATTACTTCCCAAAGGCCCCACTTTGGGCATTAGTTAGGACCTCAGTATATAGGACCTCAATATATGAATTGGTTGGGGGTGGGGCAATTGGAGAAGGGGACACAGTTCAGTCCATAGCACATAAGAAATGGCATTTACAGCTGAATAATTTTCTCAGCCTATTTCCTGACCATAGAAGTTTGGGGGCTTTAACATTTTTTTTCACTTTGAACTACTTCTGCCCATTTTTGTCCAAGTTGATAATGTATCCACTAATACGCTTCTCTAAAATCTTTGTGGGTTTCCTATGACTCTTATTAGACTTCACTCCGTTAGACAAAACACAAGTTCACAATTCTCAAGACAGGCTCTTCTTCAGCCTGGGCTCAGAGTCAGGGTGCTGTGGAACAATCCCCTTACTCTTCTTAGAAGTCCTTTTTTCTCTTTACAAACTTAGAGGCAGACACTTAAATCTTTCTAAAATCATTTGTATAAGCGTCTTACAGCCACATCCTTATGATGACTTTCCCCCTCAGTCAATTTCCTACTTTGAGGCCTTTTGCTTTAAAAAGGCTCGGGATGTGAAGCCCTTCTACCTTTTTCTAAACTGACAAGTACTAGCTCTATATTTTTTCTAAATTTTGCTTGAAAACTGAACAGTTCCTTTTTAAAATCATCTATATCTATATTTTATCATATGCAACTATTTAATAAAACGAATTGGTACTTTAAACATTCTGCCTGGAAATCTTACTAAAATCTAAGAATTGATTAAGTGTATTTTCTATTTTCCATGTTACTACACAATGTTGCCAAACTTTCTGTCACCATATCAGAAAAGTTGCCTTTTCTTCCAGTCTCCATAGACAATTCTTTTTGCTGTCCTCCCAGCTCTCACCAACAGTTTCCTCCTGGTCTTCTAACTTCTTCCCTCGGCTGATATTGTTTATCAGAATGTCTATACATGGCCTTTCCATCATAGTAGTCTCAGAACTTCTGACCTTGTGTCTCGAGGTTCCGAGAGGAAATTATCCAAGAGACAGGAGGAAGAAGCTGTGTGTTTCATAAGGCCTGGGCATAAACACTGGGAGAGCATCATTTCCACTATATTGTAATGGTCAAAGCAGTCACAGAGCTTGCCCAGATTCAAGAAGGCACATAAGCCCCACCTCTCTATGGGAGGTGTATGGAGGAATTTGTAGCCATTTTTATTCTGCCATGGGTGACATCATGAAAAGCTTTGCAAGTCACATTAAAGCTTTTGATCTTTAGCTTAAGAATAATGAAACACCACTTAAGACTTTTAAAGGGGTGAAGGATATCATATAATGGACTTGCCTTTTGAAAAGATCACTCCAGCTTGAGTATTAAGAATGCATTGAAAGGAGAATATTAAAAACAGAATGGCTCTTTTTTAGTGCCTCTTTCTCTACACGTATCTTATGTGAACACAGACTAATGTGAACACAGATTCATGTGAACATTGCTATGATAATTTAGCCTAAGGTGATGACAGTAGAGACGAGAATTGTAGACTCTAGAAATACTTGGATATAAACTCAATTAACTGATATTCCTTGAAGTCCATTTAGGGTATCATCTTGTCTCTAATTAGTTGATAAACTTCCTTCTTGGGAACCTTTTTAACATTATAATCCTGAAACCAAAATATTTGCAGCAACTTACATATATTCACTACACATGTCAATGTTCACTAACGTCCATGAAAACCAGCCTCTGAGGACTCTGTTCAAAAATATCCACAGTTAAGATAATATATTTGAATTACATTTGCTGGGATTGATAAAATATTCTTTTAGGACACCTGGAAATACTTGAGAACGGTCACTTATTCACTCAATAACATTTACTGAGTATTTGCTCTATGCCGGGCACTCTTCTAGTCAGTTACAGCAGCAAGCAAGACAGACCAGGTGCATGACTGCATTCTGCTTCATTCTGTTGAGGAAGATAGATAAAAACAAGGAACCAAATGATAGATTGATGAGATAATTCCAAGTAGTGATTTTTTATTTAAAAAAAAAAGAAACAATAAAAAAGAAAGATGGCCTAGAGAATTATTACTGGGGCTGCTCTAAATACAGTAATCAAGGAAGAACTCTCCGTGGAAGTGACATTTGAAGTAAAATCTGAATGAAGAAAAAGAGCTAGCTTTAGGAACATACCTGGTAGGTAAGGGGAGAGCATTCAAGCCAGAGGAAGCAGCAAGTGCACTAGCCAGGGGCAGAAAGGAATTAGCATTGCAAAGCACAGGGAGAATACCAAAGTAACTAAAGCATCTTGAATAAGGGAAAAAGTCAAGTGAGATGAAGTGGAAAAAAATAGGGAAATAAACCAGGGATATATCACGCAGCGCCTTGCTGGCCAGGGCTAAACAGTTGATTGATAGTTCAATAAAAATGAGATGTCATTGGAGGGTTTTAGTGAGCCCTAGTTATTCACACTTTAGCTTGAATTATTTTAACCTAACCCTTCCTTCTAAGAATTATTTTAGATCAGTTGAAATTAATCATTAAGTGAAAGTGGTAGAAAAGAGGGTGGAATAATTTTGGAGTTGGACAACTGCTGCAGGAAGCATATCTGGTTAGTGATTGGCTCTGACTTGCAGGGAGACAATGGACTTAGTCTGCGTGAATCACCCACAAGATTAGGAATTTTGCTCCACTAAAGATAGTAAGTTGAGGACAGAACAGTTGGTTTTCTTTTCCTTTTCTCTCTCTTTTTTCCTCCTATTTTATTTTTCAAATATTTCTGCAGACTACGAAAAATTAACTGTGGGGTGGTGGAGGGTAGGACCCATTGTGTATATAAATATACTCTTATATGTATGTGTTATGGCTTACCCTGAGTTCCAGGTAATGTCAATGTCAGCCAGTCACCAGATAATGTCTATTGTGTGTCCTGAAAGTCAGCAGTGCTGTGTGTAGCTTTTCAGCATCAACATCAATCATTTTGTAAATATTCAAAATTTTTAAATATTTGTATTTTAAGATAAAAGATATGTTTCCCCTCATATAATTTTTCTTAATATTAGCTATCTAATTAGATTTAGCTAATTTTAGTTTTTCACTATAACATAGTTACTTTGCAATATAAAATCCTATCCCTACTATAGGGAAAAGTTTGATTTGGGGTTTAAAAAAAGAAGAGCAGTCCATATGGAACTAATGAATCACTAATGCTTTTATTAAACGTATCTGTACAGTTAAAGTTCTAAAGTCAGACTTGCATTTGTTTCTTAACTTACCTTTTCCCCTTACTCAATAAATGTATTACTGGGCTCTGGTCTACCACCCCCCACATCTTTCATAAGAATTTGTTGAGATTTTCTCACTTTACTTGCATAGAGCCCCTTTCTACACCGATTAGAGCACATTGTTGTCCTTTCATTTGAATAACTATTGCTGACACCATGGTTATATACAAAAATTAAAATGGCTGAAAAAAATCAATATTTTGACCTGGTTTTCTGTATAAAGACTGTTTAAAAAAAAAACAGGATCATTGTCTAGTAAGCCAATGACTCATACCTGTTGGCATAGTTGACTGACCAAAAGAATGCCAAATCCGTTTAGGTTGTGTTTTTAGTTGATTGTCAATAACTATTATTTCCAGGGTGATCTGTGTATAGAATATTTTTGTGTATGATAGGCGTAAAGGGTTTTGAAATTACTGGCAAAATAACAGTAAATGCTAACCTTACTCACATTCGGTTTGTTCTGTTAATTATAACCCTTTTTGTCAATATCTCTGAAAGTATTCTGAAGATGAAGATTTTCTTCTCTGGGCCAGAGTGGAAAGAAACATCAGTTATGACAATGCCACGCCAGACCTGGTTCATACTAGTTTGCAAAAGCCAATTATTAACATTTTCAGGAATTTTGTGAGCCCATTATTAAACACAGCCATTTTTACAAATTAAATCATTTAAACTTACAATTAAATAAATTATATTTAAAAACAAATACCTAAAACTCTTTCCTTCCTAATCATTTGACTACATTTTACTCTCCATACTCTTAAGGTTGTTTATATCCACTGTACTTGTATAGTGAAACACTACGTAATGGGGTTGCTACTGCCCATCTATGTTCAGTGACATCAAGTTGGTAGCTTCAAATAGGCCAGGGTGGGAGCATTTACATAGTTGAAGTTGAAAGAGTTTTAATATAATGAAAATAATTTATATGAAAGTGAAAAATAGTTTAACAGTAGGTAACATAAAAAAAGTAATGATAATAAATTTACTGGGAAAAGAACAAATTCGGATGCAATTCAATGCATGATTTTGTAAAATGATGATTGATCTGCTGGCTATGGATACAAATGTTTGGCCAAAATCAACCAAAGCATGCTGTGAGAATCAATTGGCTATTGGGAACTTGGAATAAAGAATACTATATATTATATTGTTCTTTATAGATTGTGTACTACAAATCATTAATATCAGAAAATTTTATAATAAACACACACACATATATATAATAAACATACATATATATGCACACTTTTTCACCTGAAGAGCCCATTGTTAAACATTAAGCAGACACTACTGGTTCTGCAGGAAACATGAAATTCAACAGATAACTTAAAAATAGCTTTTTGGGAAAGTTATAATGGAGAACAAGTTTGTCTCTTTGTGAATATAATCTGTTAAAATCAGAGTGTGTTCATGCTGATACCAATTTGGTTTGCCAGTTTTGTTTCCATTTTCAATTTGAAACTCCTCCAGCTTGAAAGAGAACCAGAATGTCAACCAAACGAAACTGTAGACGTTTTTGCTCAGCTTAAAGTATCATGGCTACCACATAAAGTTTGGGGAATATGATTTATTTAAAACTATGACTTACAAGAAAGTACTTTTTTCATCAAATCTTTGGACCAGGTCTAATTTATCTTAGTTTAGTATTTTCACCTTTTAATTCTCAAAAAAATGCACGTGAATATCCAGTCAAGGGTAATATCCACTTGCTTCATGAACAATTTGTCATGCTCAAATAGCCTGTTCAACTTATGACCTGCAGGGAGCAGGAACACTGAATACATCAGACCAGAAAATAGTCTGTGGCCCACCCTCTCCAGAGGAGGAAATTGCCAGATCACACCATGTTTTTTAACCACCTGTATGTTTCAACAGAAACCCTGTTTCCAACATGTAGCAAATGATCTCTATACACAGTAATAAACAGGAAGAAGTACTAGACAATGGTGTCCTGTTGTGTGAAGTTTTATCAATCCACTCATTATCCAGCATGATTTATATACAGAAATTGTCATTCAGACAGACTCATCCTTTTTTTTATCCAAAAACATATCAAATCCCTTATTTAGTGAAAAACTCTCCCAAATGATTTTCATGGGGAATAAAGACACCCATCAAGTCTAAACAAGGGCTGAAAATTAGTTTTTGAAGTTGATATTTAAATTCTCAAAATGCCAGCAAAACATCCAGATCTGAAGCATGTGTTTGTTATGAGAAGACTGAAAAAGGTAATTCGGGTACATTATATAACTGCCACTTTTTGTTTTTATTCAAGGTGTCATAAAACTGAGTTCTGCGGTTGAAGGTACGTTTTACAACCACAAAATCAGTAATGTTTCGCTTAAAGGTTGCATAACGTGGCTTTGTAACTAGAAAGCTTCTGTGGCAGTGGTGTTGGACGCCATGTTCTAATTGCCAGCTTTCACCATTCCATCTGTGTTTTTCCTCATTCTGGTCATTTTATGCCACAAATCTCTCAGCCCTCCATAAGTGGCATTAACGCTGACCCAAGAGGACAGCGCTGATGAGTGAACATATCTGTTTCTATTTTATAATGTGATTGCCTCAGATCCAGTGCTCTTTAGAAATCCCCTTACTCTCCAACAGCTTTATTTGAGGCTGGACATTCAGTTTTATCAGGAACCTTGCCCCCCATTCTTTCAGTAGTGCCTTCTCTAGAGTTTTCAGTCCCTTATACCAACATAGCAGACATGTTTGCCCAGGAAATATGTAGGCATACAGTCATTAAGTCTTCCTTGACAAGAAAATTAAGTGGCTAAGGCACATATCAGTCTCAAACACAGGTTCTTCCTTGGCAGTGTGACTCAAGACCCAGGAGGTATTCTGAAGACCAGCTTCTTTTGTGTTTTCCACATCACCCGTGTAGGGCAAGTGGCAATCCATTTTCATTGTGCATTCAAGAAGCTGAGAAGAAAAGGGAGAGGGATTTAAAGAAAGAATCAGTGGGGGAGAAAAAACAGCAGCATTTTGCTGAGTGATTCCCAACAATATTAAAAATACCTTATTGTTTGAAATGATTAATTGGTTATTGGTACAAAGTTAATCTCATAGGAGCATACAATCCAAAAGTAGAGAATGTGTAATTTTCTCTTTTTGTGAGTTTCTGTGTTTGTTTTGGGGTGTGTGTGTTCTCATCTATTGGGAGTTTGTCAGTCATGCTTCGGAGGTTTCTTCGCCCCTACTTAATCAGGGGAGGCTCCTTGGAAGAGGTGGTGGGGTTTAAGGTGAGTCTTCACATTTAAAGGGAGATGTGGCTTGATGAATGGGCAATGCATGGAGGTGGGGAGTGGAAAAATGCAAGGGGGATTGGAGTGGAGAGACCATCTGCTTGACTCAAGCAAAGGGATTGGAAGGGCTGGAGTTTGAAGGCTGGGAGATGAGAGAGGAGCTCAGTAATGTACCCACAGGACCAGCAAATCCAAAGAGGGGGACTCAGTGCCTTATGTAGATTTAGGACCATCACATTTTACAAAACAAAGTTGAAAAGACAATATTTCTGACATTCAGGGAGAAAGTATGCTGCTCCTCTAAAGTAAGGAAAGGGATCAGGAGAAGGTGCAGGCAGTGGTGTTTCCAGAGTGAGAGATGCAAAACGATGTGGCCTAAAGAAACCAGCAAGGACACAGTGCATGTGTCAGGCCTCTGCGAGGCTAAGCAGAAATTCACGTTCCCGATGCTCGGTAACGTTCAATTTTACTGAGAGGATTCCAAACCTCTCCCTGCCTAACAAAACACAGGAGAAACAGCAACAAAAGCAAGCAGGACAATGAGAAAGACCTTGCCTGCAGAAACTCCCGTGGCAAGTGGGCACTGAGTTTCAGTTAATTATCTGTAGAATTTTACCCTCGGATGTTTTATGTTTTATCAAGAAGTGGCTTTGAAGTCAGAGTTTTACATTGCCTGCTTGGCTTAAGCACAGTATTCCATTTGCAACAAAAGGATAGAAAAACAAAATGATTTTTTTTTTAAGCCAGAAAGCCAAGAGAACAGTAGATAATGTAAAAACTATTGTTCTGCTAGAACTATTGTCCTGCTCATCATTTTGCTAGTAACTATTGTTACTACCGGGTAGCATGGCCTATCTGAAAACCACCCACCCCCACAAACAGGTTTATGTTCTCCAGGGAAAGATGAGAGTGAGGAATAATGATGGCAGAAAGCAGACTGACTGCCTGGGGCTTTTCTTGGCAACCTCCTCATCACCTCCTCTGAGTCCCTGGGGCTCACAGGAAGTTCTCTGGAGTGGCCATGGGTACCAGAGGTCAGGACCACTTCAACTGCTGCTTGAGCATCTTTTTTGCCAGCTGGTTGGCTGAGGGCTGTAGAAGAAGCTTGAAGGCTTGGGAGCATGCTCTGTTGTAATTGTGTTGGAACACGTGTGTGCAGGGGCCACCTGGGGTGCAGTTGTTGGACGAGATGTGTGTGTGCTCAATGCATGCATTCTTCGTGCATCTGGAATGTGAGATTTTTGACAAGCATGCTCAGTGGAATGTGTTTTGGACACTATCTCTGATTCAAAATCAAACCTCAGATGGTAGTCCTTGTGAACGCTTAGCTAATTCCTGTACTTGCTATTTTCCATCTGTGGAATGAACACAAGGCAGCTTCATACTGCTTACCATGTCAAGGAATATGCAAATCAGTGGAGGGGGATCCACTACGAGAGAAATTAAATCTATTTCCTTTTTTTGAAAAATGACTCTGTTCTGCATTATCCTAGAACTCTGAAAATAGCATTAATATTTTATGTAGGTTATCTTTTCTGTTCTTTTTAAGGAAAAACAATGGCAAAGTCATAAAAGAAAATCAACGAAGATTCCTTTTGCTACTTTCTACCAAGTCTTTTTGTCATGCAGTTTTGTCCCTTCTCTTTTTCTGAAGCAGGGTGCCCCCTTCAGCATTTTGCAGCTTCATGTAAGCTTTTAAAATCAACAGAAAGAAAAAAAGCTATATCACAGTAATGGTAAGGTTAAAATAAATTGTCCTATCACATTTTAAAGATTTAAAATTGTACTTAAACAGAAACACGCATCAATCAATGCTTTAATTATTTTATGATCAAGTAATATTTGAACAGCCAAAAACTTGAGTTTAAAAGAAATAATCGCCAAGTTTTATTGCTAACACTGATGAATTCTGGATTCTAATTTTAGATTGATAATTCCATACTCTGAGAAAATTGAAGTAAGAGAGAAACATCCAGACAGCAAATTGGGGTAAAGGGAGATAGTTGGGGCAATGGCAAGAAGAGAAAGACCATTTACGGCAAGAATTCCATGATAGAATCTTCTAAATATCTCTCTTAAAAGGGATTTTCCCTCTTGAAATTGGAGAGGGCAGGGGGTGAGGGGTGCGGGGAGCAGACACATATTTCCGCAGGTAGGACCAGCACACCGAACTAATCAAGGAAAAATGAGAACAGAGGTCACGGAAGAGCTGAGTCATGCCTGATTAGAATTGCTCTGATGTTCCATAGGCAGCTGCTTCTTGCCAGGGAGCCCCAGCCTGAAGCTCATTATCCAGCAGACAAGGTGTGTTCAGACATGTGGGGAGTGGGGAGTATTGGGGCTGGGAGGCGGCAAGTCCGGAGGGGCAAGGTGAGGCAGGGAGACTGATGACAGGCCCGTCCAACTGATAACCAGGGTGTGTTCTGTGATGAGATTTGCCTCAAAGGCAATTTGCTTATACCTTGTAGGTAGGTGAGATTCCAAAATACCAAAATGACATCAAATTCTTTTCAGAGCCTATATGAAAGAATGAAGTTTGGGTTCTTTAGAAAAGTTGCATATCTTTTAAAATGGAAACAGATGAGCCTCTATGAAAAAAATCAGACAAGATGATTCTCCAAGCCTTCGCCCACTTTTGATGGCCTCTTGGTGCGGACACTGGGGGGATTCAGTTAGTACTAAAGGTGAAACTGGTAAATGTTAACAGTAAAACCTCACATGTCTCTCTGAACAGCTCCGATTACATAAACAAAAGGTCCCCTTGGCATGTAGAGCTTCTGTTTTCCTTTTTAATTTTTATCACTTCATGTTTTCCTTTTTAATTTTTATCACTTCATTTTATTTAGATATTTTTAAAGTGTCTTATTTGTCCACAGTCCCCATCAAAGCGGGGAACTTAGGACTGTTGTCACATCCAAAGTGGTGTTTTCTACAGACTCATGGACTCTGACCCAATAAATACAATGACTCAAGTACAGGAAAAAATAAGTAAAACTTGACACAATCTTTGTTCCCATTTTCAAAAATCACAATACCCACAGCTTCATGTCTGTATTGCAAACCTGTAAAAATAGAAGCTCTGATCTGACCGTACATGTGTGTTGAGGACTAAGATATTCATTTATTTTGCTTAAGAAATCCTATTTTCCATATTATGACATGGAATGTATCCCAAAATACTCCTGTCTTAGTCTGTTTGAGCTGCTATAACAAATTACCATAGACTGGATGCCTTAAATAACACAGATTTGTTTCTCCCAATTGTGGAGGCTGGCAGTCCAAGATCTAGTCACTGACAGATTTGATGCCTAGTGAAGGTCCTCTTCTGGGTTGCAGACTGCTGACTTGCTGTGTCCTCACATGGTGAAAGGTGTAAGAGTACTACTACTAATCCCATTCATGAAGGCTCCACCCTCATGACCTATTCACCTCCCAAAAGCCCACCACCAATAACATCACCAAAATTCCCAAAATTCATGTTAAGATTTCAACATATGAATTTTGGGAACCACAAATATTCAGCCCATAGCAACCCTGAATGAACTTAACATTTAAAACATATTACAAAAGTATTGATGTCATTTCCTCCCTAGGTGAACTTTGTTCTTGTCATTGTGTCTTTCTACTTTTTGAGCAAAGCCATACATTCAGTTGTCAAGTTAGATTGTGGTAAATCCAACAAATAGACAGTTCATGGACCTATTTAGTAATAAATTTAGAATGAAATTTCTACATTTTTACTACTGGAAATCAAAACAAAACGTCTTCACAGGCCTTCAAGTCAGATTGCTACAGAGATAGGAAAGAGCTTCCTCTGGGGAAGAAATTCATGCCTGTTCCACCAAAGTGAAAGGTGGCGGTGTGTCAGGAATCTAAAAATGGAATATTGTAGAAACTGAAAGCAAGAGTCAAGAAAGTTGTTTCTGGGGGAAAAAAAAAAACAGAACTCCTGCATACAAGACTAAACCGGGAAGCTGGATCACTAAGCAAATAAATGTATTCTCTTCTCAAATGTATTTTGCAGAGACTTGTCATTACACTTTTGGTGAAATTTTCCTATTACATAGCAATGCCTCTGGGAGGGATTGGCATTAAGTTGAGAATTTACCAGATAGCTTCCTAAAAGGAGGACCCTCCTAAAATAGCAAAGATAGAGCCATGTGACCCAGCAACTGGAAGAAGATGAGTTAAGGAATGCCTAATTTGTGATCTTGCTTAGGATTACCTCAGATAGAATTAACCTTGAGTAACTATTGGCAGCATTTCAGAGCTCTCGCACATTCTTTTTCGTTTGTTTTTCTTTTTCCCTTTCCTCCCTTCCCTCGCCCTCCTCCTCTATTCCAGCTGCACGCCTCTGTTTCTGCACAGTGGCATAGAAGGCATGGAGCTGGGGTGGGGGGTTCTTTAGGCAACAGAAAGCTAACCACTAACTGGATGGGTCTGGCAAGTACCCGCTATTGGCCTTGGTGTTCTCACCAATAAAATGGGGATCTCTAGTTCTTAAGGCAGCTATAAGACTAAACAAGCTGATTTAACACAGTGAATGGAATGCAGTAGGTGCTCCATAAGCTCTTGTTCCCTTCTTTACCTTTTCCTGTTCCTCTGCTGACTTCCCAAGCCTCCCTGCAGCCCTCCCTCTTTCCAGTGTCCAAAGATCAAGCAAACATGAACATTCCAGTGGGATTACATCAGAGCACGCCAATGAAAGTCAGTTTCATTTGGGGCAAAGCTGTAGACAAACAACCAGCGAAAACCCTTGTTTCTCCGCTTTGAGGGAAGCAGCTCCTCATACAGGAATACAGTTTCTGATCACCTCGCTGGGAGCCATGACCCCTGGGAATCAGCGAGCAGCTGCCCAAGTGAACAGTGTCAGGGGCCAATCACAGCCCCAACTGGGGGCGTTCCCATCAGATGAGATCGTCCTCTTACCATGTTTCCCCAAAAATAAGACCTAACCAGAAAGTAAGCCCTAGAATGATTTTTCAGGATGCTCATAATATAAAATAAACTCTAATGTGTCTTTTGGAGAAAAAATTCATATAAGACCTGGTCTTATTTTCGGGGAAATATGAACATTATTTTATATTATGAGCACCCTGAAAAATCATTCTAGGGCTTATTTTCCAGTTAGGTCTTATTTTCGGGAAAACATGGTACCTGCTCTTCCAGCGCTGGGGGTGGGAGAAGAAAGGTTTTCAGGCTGATCCAATGCAGTGTTAGAAAAGATGGATTTTATCAACATTAATAACGTTTTTTTATGAAGTAGTTTATAAGTGCACAGTGTTCCTGAGCATGCCATTTGTCAAAACTGATCAAGAGTATGGAAGTTTTGAATATGGAGAACTAAAGTGACAGCAACCACAGCTATCGAGAGAGCAGTCTTCTATAAATCTTTGAACTTTGGTAGCCAAAAGCTAGTAGTTTGTGCTGGATAAGCAGCTTAAACATCTAGCAACAAACTAGCATAACCCAGACCACAATTTGCACCCAAAGCACCATAACTTGCCCTTCACTACCCTCCCTGAGGCAAGATATAGAAATTTATAAATCAAAGGCAAGCTATAAAGGAAAATCTGCCAGTTTTAGTCACGGATTTATTTTCTTTTTGCTCGTTCATTTTGTTGTTGTTGTTTTTTAAGAGTGTAAGTTTCAATGTCCATGTGTTTGTTTTATTATTTTAGCAATCTACTGGAAGTTTTCATTTTAAACAAAGCTGTTACTTTAAAAGAATAACAAACCTATTAAGCTATCTAAGAAGGCAGCTTTTAAGGACAGTGGTCTAATTAGCTGCCTTTGAGGCCAATTCAATAGTGATATCAAAGCCACTTCTAGTATTTCAATCCCCAATTGAGAAAAATAGCCTTTACATTTTCAGACTAAAATTAAGTTCAGTCTGAACTTACTATTAATTTTGGAACACACCATAATTTAGACAACTGCTGAAATCACTTAATGCTATGGTTTGGAGTATGAACCTGGAAATCACACCCTCTTAAATTATCCATCAGACCCATTAAAATTAACTGCAAAGTCAACTCGATGTTGATCCTGTGTGTATTTGGTATTAAACTAAGATGCTTACATATCTAAATATTGCCACAGCTGTATATACAACAGTTTTATCGAAGACATTAATGCATTAATTCGGAAGACCATACATTATAACTTTTGTTTGGTTTCACTGAAAAACAAAAGCCAAAGCATTTTTACAATAATATATCAGTGAAATGCAAAATCAGATGTCAGTCCAAAAACTTTGTGGATCTGAAATGTTTTGGAGATGCGTGTGAATTTTCAGGTCTCTCCTAGTTTTAACCAACATGTACGATTGGGTGAAAACAGAGAGCTACTGGATATAGCTCTGTTGAGTATAGTGTTCGTTGAACATAGGCCTGTTAGGAGATACAGAGGCAAGTTAAATTTCATTTTAAGTCTTCTGTATCTCATTGCGGATTTTATAGATGGCCTCCTCAAATATAACTCCTAATACTGAGTTTGAAACAATCTCTATTGAAGGAAAGTTTGGAATAGTAGAAAGAGCATTCCTAGGTTCAAACTTTGTAGTGGTAACTTCTTGGCTGTGTTGTAATATGAAGCAAGTTACTGTCTCTGAACCACACTATCCTCATCTGTAAAATGGAGTTAAAGCTACTTCGCACTTCAGGTAATTAAGATGCTTAAATAAAATGAGACCTTGTCAAATGTTTGGCACATGGGCAATGAGTATATTTTAGACGTTTGTTTATATTATTTCGCTGTTTTTATTTTTATTATATTGGCTCAAAAACTGAATTATCAAAATTGATGTTACCACTTTTGTTTGATGTTATGTCCTAAGTTTTTAAGAGTAATGATCATGTGCCTAAGTAACAGGAATTTGGTTTTTACTAAATTGAATATAATTTTATTACATATAATGGAAATGTAACCAATGCGACTGATATTATACAATCAAAATCACGTTACTTAAGAAAAATGATCAGCATGTCTCCAAATAGCCTTTACTCAACTGTTTCTCTTTTTTAAATCTAGTCATTAATTTAGTTTAATTTTGGAGTGCTTTTGTTTTCCTTTCTTTCTTTCTTTTTTTTTTTTTAAATGTTGCTTAGGAGTAGTGCTACTCTAGCAAGTGTCCATCAAATTAAAAATGAAACATTTTAAAACTACCTCCATAGAATGATTTAGAGCATATCAGCCTTTTTAATGTCATAGCACACATGGAACATTACGTTTGTAAAGCACACTGAGGGAAAAATTTCAGGCTGCTTGAGGACTCTGGCAGCAGTCATAGAAAGACTTCATTTTTAAACATGACATTTTATTACTTCATTGTTATTCAAATGTAAGTATTTATGACAAAAATCAATGAATAAAGTTATTAAATGCCTACACTATGCCGTGCCCTATACTGAACCATAGGGGTAAAAAGATGAACCAGACCTAGTTCTGCTATCTAGAAGATACAGTATTTATGTAAACAGATAATTATAATTTCACATGATAAAAATGCAACAGGAGGTTATATAAAAAGAGTTATGTCAACATGAAAGTCAGCCTAGGAACTCTGCCTTGGTGGGTCAGAAAGAGGCCTAGTTCCAGTGAAGACGGCTAGGTCTTGAAAGACATACAGAAGGAAAGAGGAAGGGAGGTGCCGGCACACAGAGGGAAGGATGCAAGCCACCTGGACCTCTGGGAATGACATGAGGCTGAAGTATTGTGTGCAAAGGGAAAATGGCCCGGCATGAACTTGGAAATGCAGGTACATTTTCAAGGTTTCTGTAGGCAGTAAATAGCCAGCTAGTGATTTTATTTTATTTCTGGTATTTATTTCATTTGTTGAATAAGAAAAAATATTCCATAGCTCAAAAATCAAAATACAGGAGAAAAAAGGCATTGACTCAATGCCCAGTTCCCATTCCCCTGAACCCACCATTATCAATTTTCTTTTTTTGTGTGGATATGTATTTGTGGCATATTTAAGCATTATGAATATGCGTTTTCCCCTTTTTTACACAAAGGATAGTGCACTATATATAGTACAACTTGGGTTTTTTTGCTTCACAATGTCTTGGTAATATTTCCATATTTGCATAGAGAATTTTCTGGTTATGTTTTACAACTACATAGTATTGCACTATATGGATATATCACGAATCATCTAATCAATATCCTCTTTGCCACACATTTAGATTGTTCTCAATATTTTGATATTCCAAACAAAGCTGTACTAAATAGTTTTGTGTACATCTCATTTTGTCTAGTATGTCTTCAGAATTAATCTCTAAAATGGAGTTGCTGGGTCAAACTTTCCATTAATTAAGTTAGGATTTGTTACAATAACAAATGACTCTTAAATCTCAGTGGCTAAACGTAACAAAAGTATTCCAGCTCATGCTATATAGGTTCCATGAAGGCTGGCAGGAGGTCTCTGCTCCACAGTTTCTCAGAGACCCAGGCTGCGACATACTCGTATTGCCATATGCCCCTCTACAGTGGCTGTGACTTTTGTATTCCTACCAGCCTATCTCTTGGGCATACTTTTTTAAGTCCTGGACAAACAACTATACTATTGACAAGCTATGAAGGCTAGTAATAATACAAAGAGTTAACTTTTTATGTTTTGGAGCACTTTATAAAATGTTCGTAACTATAGCAAGAAAAGGGAGTACACACATTATCTCATTAAAACCTCAAAGCAAATCAGTCGCTAATCTTATTATCACCTGATTTACAAACGAGGAAACCAAGGTATGGAGAAGTTATTGGGTCAAGGTCATAGAATTCGAAACTTAGGACTCAGTGATAATTGAACTCAGGAAGTCATCCACCACACTACCCTCCTTTTTAGTATACCTGTGTTTCTGGATAGGGCTAAAAGCGGCTTTATTTCAGTTTGTGATAAACTGTCTAAGGGAGATGGCACACAACAAAATCTCCAGGTTTACATATGGTACCAAATGCTTTCAGGCACAATCTTACACGATTGGATGAGGGAGTGGCTGGTGAGTTTTGGTGGATAATTATATTGACTAGAGCACAAATAAGTGAACATACTCCAGAATGTGTATTTATGGTGAGTGGCACTGGTCTATGTCATCCTATTAAAGAAAGAGGTGTTATTGGAGACAGCTAGCTCCCTGAGGACACTGAACAGAAAGAAGCAGCACTGTGCCGTGGAGGTGAGGTTTTGAGGTTCACCTCTGTACTTACTGGCTTGCCTTGGGCAAATCATTTCCTCTGTGTTTGGCATCCTCATCCTGCAATGGGGTAATCAGGTGATTTAGGAACTTCATAGGCCTCACGCCCAGCTTCCTGTAGAAAATCCACTCTACATCATTTCAGACATATTACAGTGATCCACATCCCCATTAACTGAATTTGTTTTCTGTAAACATTTGAAAGGATTTTTATCTTTTGGTCAACAATTAAAGTTACATATGTAAAACTCATTTCGTTTATGATTAGCTATGATTCCTTGGTAATTGTACTTGTTTAAGAATTTCTCATAAAATGAAAAACAAAATCTAATCCACAAAGTATTTTCAAATGTAATGGAATTCTGCTAACAATAAATTTAATAATTATGAGGCTAACATGTTAGTTTATAACAGCATCTTACTAAATTTTTATTAGTTTTGATTTTTTGCGGGTTTTTTAATTCGTGGTTTAGTGACAGTAACTTTTTTCAAGAATCAAATATCTTACATACTTCTGAGTCTCATAAGCCAAGACCTGGCACCTGCAGTACATAGGACACAATCAATAATACCTATTCTATGCCCTTATGGGATCGCAGTGGGGTTAAGTATGGAATTGCTGTGTGGTAAGGGGAAGGAAGACCATGTTCTTCCTTCCAAGCAGGCAGGGGAAATCACTGCCATGTACCCTGCAGAGGTGGAGGGAGAGGCTCTGTGAGGCAGGCACTGGGCAGATTCAAGGGTTCATCACTTTGGTTCTTCCCTTTTGCATACTGAGTATGAGATGGCTGGACTTTGCTTCTATGAGCATCTGAGGAAAACCATTGTTTTGTCGTTTAAGACAGGGAGGAGGCGCATTTAGTGAAAGCTGCCTGGGTCTTTGTGGTCTATTTCTTGGAGTTTAGATTATTTTGCTCCTGAGGTATTGCCTAGTCTGCTTGGGTTGCTATAACAAAATACCACAGACTGGGTGGCTTAAACAACAGACATTTATTTGCTCACAATTCTGGAGGCTGAGAAGTCCAAGACCATGTCAGCAGGTTAGATGTCTGGTGAGAGCGTTTGTCTTTGTCTTGGGTTGCAGATGGCTGCCTTCTCTCTCTGTCCTCACATAGCCTTTCTACATAGAGAGAGACAGAGACAGAGAGAATATATGAGAGAGAGAGAGAGAAAGAGAGAGAGAGAGAGAGAGAGAGAGAGAGAGAGACAGAGACAGAGACAGAGACAGACAGAGACAGAGACAGAGACAGAGACAGAGACAGAGACAGAGACAGACACACTGGTGTCTCTTCTTATAAGAGCACTGATCCCATCATGGGAACCCCATCCTGATGACCTCATCTAATCCTAATCACCTCCCAAAGGCCCCATCGCCAAACACCACCACATCAGCAGGTGGGCTTTGTAGGAGTTAAAAAAAAAAGAAAAAGAAAAAGAAAAAAGCACTTTTCCTCCCACCTTCTAAATTCTTCTAGCTGGGCTAATAATCAAATTAACAGAGACAGGTTAACGGGAGAATATGAAAGTTTTAATACATGTGCATGAAAATCCCAAAGACAGTGAAGCAACATTGGGTATATAAGACATTTTTGGACAAAGGAGAAAGGGGGGGAAGAGGTATTAGATTTTAAAAGTAAGAATGGGCAATTTACAGGTATTGAGGAAGAGCAGAACACATATGGCAGGAAAATTCTTGCCTGGCAACTCAGAAACAATGGGACACCGGGTATCCAGCGAACAGGCGCCTGCCTGAAATCCTCTTATTTACCAGACTTAATTCAAATTAGGCTAAAGCAGCATTCTAAGATTTCCTTCCTGAAGCTGGTTTCTCTGTCTGAATCTCTTGGGCAAGAAAGGGGGGAGGGTCAAAGGGTCTTGTTTCTTAATAAACAGTTTAACATCAACATCCCAAACAGGAGCTTCAGGGTCGGAAAATTTTGGTTCCCTTCAGCTTCAACATATGGATTTTGTGGGGACACAAACATTCAGTTCATAGCAGGTTCCCTTGGGTACATATGGCCTAAATCAGATGTAATATGACCAATCCCTCCTGTTAAACAGAATAAATTTAAGGAACACGGGGTTTTCTTCATCTGTTAGTTTTCCCTGTTCTTGTAAAGAGTCTTTATCATGACCTTCGGGGACATCTTGAATCTTAAAAAAATTAAACTGTTTCTGTGGAGGAAAAAAAAAATAGGTTCTCCCTTCTAAGAAAGATAAACCTTAAAGTTTGTGGGATTCAATGGTACGTGAGCATGCCACAAAGTGGCATACAGCTGAAAGAAAATGACATGGCAGGAAAGAGTCAGCAGCCCTACCAAGCTGTTTCCTTTGAAATTCCAGAGGCTCGCCCAGCCCTTCTGGTTTCCTGGAATGCTTTCACTCAGTCGTCATGTGGTAGCTGAGGAAAAACCCTGCACCATCCATGGGTGAACTGGAATAATACCTCATCTGCTGTCAGGGGCCAAGTGATGAACACAGCGCCCTGCACATGCTCGGTGGCACAGCCAAGGACAGAGTAGCCAGTTCCGTGCAGGTTCACTCAGCAACGGGGTGTTTCAGACCCATTCTCCCAAAGGGACAGTTCACACCCAGGTCACCAGCCCACACTGTCTCACAGAGGCTGACATGACCGGGTTGCACAGACTAAGATCAGTTAGGCTCATTTTCTGTGTCACGAGAAAGGTAGAGCACAGGTGACTGGGGGAAAGTCTGTTTTTCCCTAAGCACTGGCATTTTATTAATCTCATCTCAAATGCGGTCACTCACCCAGAAAGGTCCTAAATGTGCCTTACTTCCGCTTCTGAAGCAACGGGATGTGGCGGCAGCTGTCTGGGTGACATGGAGGCTGAGGGAGGAGGAGGGAGGAAAAATACCAGATCTGACCAGACAGGTCAGAGGAATGCAGTCAGTGAGGGGGAAATGGGAACATCCACATCCTGGGGCTGGAGATCCAGGCTGCTGCAAAAAGTTCCACCAGCTAGGAAGTGATGACAAATGCCTTTATTTTATAGGGGACTTTCCCTTTTCACAGAGCCGTGAAGAACCTCAAGGAGAGATGTTATTAGCAGAACTTAAGATGGACTGAATCCCGAACATAGGTGTACTTGTGAATTGAACCGCTTATATATGTGAAGCCTAGAAACAGGAGTAGATGAATCTTAGGGCTGGTATAAATAATAGCTGTTGATTACAACTAGTAATGTTAACTACAATTAATAACAATAACACTAAGCATTTACTTTGTTCTCAGTCCTGTTCTAGGACTTCTACATAGATTACTTCACTTAACCTCTCAACAACTCTATCACAGAAGTACTTTTAGCATGCCTGCTTTGCAGAAAGGGCACTGAGACTCAGATTGATTACACACACAAGATCACCCAACAAATAGGAGGCAGATCCGGGACTGAATTCAAAACCAGGACACTGCTGGTTGGGAGATCACCTTTGAAAACCACTATTTTAAGGGATAAAAGAAGCTTTAGCTTTGTTATTTCTGGGCATTTATCACTGGTTATTTAAATGTGATAGGAGCTGTTCTGTAGGACTTTCATTTTTACTACCTGTATTGGTTTCCTAGTGCTGCTGTAACAAATTACCACAAATTTAGTTGCTTAAAACAATAGCAATCTCCTTACAGCTTTGGAGGTCAGAAGTCTACAAAGGGTGGGCAGAGCTGCACTCTGTCATGGAAGATCCAGGGAAGATTCCATTTCCATGCCTTTCCAGCTTCTAGAGACTGCCTGTGTTCCTTAACTTGCGGTGCCTTCCTCCATCTTCAAAACCAGCAGCAGTATAGTACTTTTAGACCTCTCTGTCACTTCTGCTTCTACCATCACATCTTCTCTGACTCTGACCCTCCTGCCTCCCTCGTGTAAGGACCCTTATGGTTACATTGGAGCCACCTAGATAATCTAGGATAATCTTTTCATTTGAAGATCCTTAATCACACAGCAAAGTCCCCTCTGCCACATAAAGTGACATACTCTCAGATTTCAAAGATTTGAAATTTAGGGGCCATTGTTCTTTCTACCAGCCCACCCATCCTACCACCTGCTTAAACAGCAGGTATCCCTCCTATCCCATAGCACCCTTTCCACAAAAGAAAAACCAAAACTGTTATCAGGATTTGCATGTCATCCCTTCTTCTGACTTACCTGGTAATGAAGCAGTCTTGCAGAAGCAGTGGGTGGGAAAAGCCCGAGAGTGGAAGAGGAGAGGGAGAAAGAAGGCCTGTAGTGCCCAGAAGAGGGAAGGAATTAAGTGCTCAAGATGAGCCTCTGAGACCATGCCCCAAACACCTACTAAGTCTTCCCACACTTGCTAGACTTTCTAGAATCTAGAGGCACAGTCCCTCCCCTTCTGAGCCAGGAGACTTCAGAGACCCCACTGGGCTTGCTGACAGTGAGAGCTCACCCCAGGCTCTGCCAGCAGCACCATGTTCTGAACCTGCCAGCAGGCTGCTTGTGAAAGATGCAGAAAGAGGAGCTGTATTAAAAGGCCGTCTTGCCTTTTGAGTTTCTTTCTGATCATTACCTTCAGAACTTTTTTGGGCTGACACCTCAAGGCTGTGAATTTTCTGTTGGTGACTGTTTTAGTTTGCTATGGCTGCCAAAACAAAAAGTACCATAGACTAGATGGCTTAAATAACAGAAACTTATTTTCTCACAGTTGTGGAGTCTGGAAGTCCAACGTCAAGGTGTGGGCAGGCTGTTTCTTCTGAGGCCTCTATTCTTGGCTTGCAGATGGCCGTCTTCTCCTGTGTCCTCACATTGTCCTTCTTTTTTGAGCACATGCCTTTGGTGTCTCTCTCTCTTCTTAAAAGGACTCAATCATATTGGATTCGGGCTTACTGATCTCATTTTAACTTAATAATCTCTTTAAAGACCCTATCTCCAAATACACTTATTCTGAGGTACTGAGTTAAGACTTCAACATATAAATTTTGAGGGCACACAATTTAGCCCATAACAGTGGGTTAGGACCCTAGGAGATTCAAAAAGATCACTTCCATTTGGTGTAACAGGTAGGCTAGGCAATTAGGATGAGTGTGGAGAGAGGAATTGAGTGTGGGGAGAGGAATCCAAGCCGTTGACCTTAAAAGTGTGTACCTCAGCTCAGAACTGCCTTTTGGTCTTAGTTTAGGGATGGGGGCAGAGAAGGTCAAAGAGGTCTCCAAAGACTTGGTCTTAGTTTGTGTAAGCAAGTAGCAGAATTTAAGCCAATATCCTGCAGGTTTTTTGCTTGATGCATAATTCACAGCTAGTCACAGAAATTCCATCAAGTCAGTACATACCCTGGACACAGAGGAACTAAAGAAGCAGACAGTCAGTGTTTGTGTTTGATGCTCTCTGAAAGGGCTGTGTGAGAGAAAATGATTTCATTCTCAAGGCATGGCCCTGAGAGGGAAATCAAACAGTCCACAAGTTGAAACAAACCAAACAGCCTTATCTTATTCTTGATTCATGGGTTCCTCTTTCTTCAAAGCCCTTCAGAGGCAGGACACTGTGAATTGTCATTGTTAGCGTAAGTGCTGCTGCAAGGTCCTTCCTGGGACATGTTGCATCTGTGACTTATGGGACCTGGGATCTCTGGCATTTTTCCTTGACAACCTTTGCTACTCACTCGTCAGACTAACCAACCAACATAGGCTTTGAATATATAAATATGCCCATACTCTCATTCTAAGTGAAATAAGCCAGTCACAAAAAAGACAAATACAGTATTATTCCACTTATACAAGGGACGTAGAGTAGTCAAATTCATAGAGACAGAAAGCAGAACAGTGGAGGGGAGAATGAAGAGATTTTGTTTAATGGGTAGAGTTTCAGTTTTGCAAGATGAAAAGAATTCCGGAGACTGGTTGCACAACAATGTGAACTGTAAATTTAAAAATGGTTAACATGATAAATTTATATTATGTATATTTTAGCACAATTTAAAAAAAAAGTCTGCTGGAAGCAATCATATAATTGAACGAACATCTGGTTGAGGTCAGGCAGACATAGGTTTGAATCCTGTATCTGCCACTCACTAGTTTTAGGACAATGTTCTATATATGTCTGTAACAAACCACCCCCAAATTTAGTGCCTTAAAACAAAAACAATCATCTTATTATTCCTCAGCTTCTATGGGGCAGGAGTTTGGGAGGAGCTTCAGCTGGGTCTTACTGGCTCAAGGTCTCTCTAGAGCTTGAAGTCAGGCAAAGAGCTAGAACAACTGGGGGTTGGCTGAGCATCTCCCCCTTTTAGAGCCTCAAGACTTCTCTGTGTGGTCTTTCCACATGGCTAACGTGGGCTTCCTCACAGCATGGTAGTCTAAGGACAATTGGACTGCTTTTGTGATGGCTCAGGGCTCCAAGTAGGCAGCTGTCCCAGGGAGTCAGGTGGAAATTGCATCACCTTTTCTGATCTAACCTCGGAGGTCATGCAGTGTCACTTCATTCACAATCTCTTGGTCACAAGCAAATCACACACCTCCCAAGGTTCAAGGAGGGAGAAATTAGACTCTACATTTTGACGGGAAATGGTTAATTTCTAGAGCAGGGTTGGCAAACTATACCCTCACATGAAATGTGGCTCACCTCTCCAAGACAGCCGTGCTCAATTCCTTTACATATTTGTCTCTGTCTTTGCCACAATGGCAGAACTGAGTGGTTGGGAGAGAGATGACATGACCCACAAAGCCTAAAATATTTTACTGGATGGCTCTTTATAGAAAAGCTTGCTGACTCCTGTTCTAGAAGAACGTGTTGGATAGAAGATATTGTTGCAGACATGTTTGGAAAATACCGTCAGCCACAGGCAGGTTACCAACCTCTCTGAATTTGACCTCCAGCTCCAAATCTGTAAAATGAAAAGAATATCATACGTAAAAAATACTTAGCACAATTTCATGCCTGTAACATGGTAAAGTATAAAATTCCATTCTTCCCTTTCCACTTCATTACGATTTGAGAGTCGTGGAAAGGTGTTTGCTGCCACTATAGACCTACTAGCGGTGTTGGAAATTCCCAAGTTTAGACACCTCTTAGAATTAAGGCAGACTTTACAGAGACTCCCTTTTAAAATTCACATTGATTACTCTGGAGGAAAGAAATGTTTACAAGAATTCTTTTTAAAAATTCAATCCCACTCTTCACCCCCCAATGCATTCCTTTATCAGACTAGCTAGATATTTTACCTCTCAAAGAGCAAGTACCTAAGGGAATGAAAGAGATCTGGAAAATTTGGAATTGAGTGAGTGGGGAAGAACAGGGTGGCAGCAGATCTCCGATTGCTGATGGAGAGACTCAAGAAATTTTATCTACTTCACAACTGTGCTCATGGCTGCCTCTGCCTCAAACAAAGCAATGAAAAATGTTTTCTTGGCCTCTCCTTACACTTTGCCTCCCTTTCCTATTGCCCAGACTTGCTATCTCTACTCCAACTTCCTCCCACTTGCCAAGATGCCCCTGGAATTTTTTTCTCTCCTCATCTGGAATTTCCAGGGCCAGTCCTCCAGCACATCCAAGAGATTATCTGCCCATGACCTGGCTTTCCTCCCTGCTCTGTTCAAAAAGGGGCATAATGGAACTTATTTATTAAGCACCTCTAAACTCTTTCTCTTTAGAAGAAAGCTTCTGTTCAAGAAAATAGAGACCTTCCAATCCCAACTTTTCTACCCATTTCCTCAAAACCCACCAAAATTATCAACTCCATTTATATGTCATTTAAAGAATTATTTTCTGTCCACTCTCCAAGTTATGTTTTGACTCCAATCACTTCTACAATCTACTTAGCTTCCCCTAAACTATGTTGGGAGAATTGTTCCCTTTTAACGCAGCTATTTGTCAGTTATTTTTATATCAAATACTGTGAGTGTCTTGGGGGTGATTAGAAGGGGGAGCATACAATCTGATGATTAGAGACCATTCCCTTTAGCCCTATTAATTTTTAGAGCATTTCCCCCTCCTATTTAGCCTAAATTTGCTCTTATGCAAATTGTAATATATTTTATAGTATCCCCAATGCCCCAACTCGGTATCAGCCAAAGGCCAATTCAATTTATGCGGCTCCAGAAGGAATTGTGGTTTAGAAAAATTAGTCAGCTGACTCCCGAAAATGTAACCACTATTACCATTACTGCTGCTGCTCCTGCTATGACATCTGCATAGCACTTTTCACTTTACAAGGGTTTTACTTTACAAGGGGCTTTCACACATACCGTTCACTGTAACAACCATCTTCTAGTTACTGTCCCAATCTACAGATTGTTATAAAATGAAACGGAATAGTCAAGTGCATTGCTGAAAGGTCCTAAATTTACTAATTTATAGACCTCCAATTCCAAGGACTTTTCACTCATCCAGGCATATCGTTCATGAATTACACTGGGCCCTTTCAAGCCACATTGTTTCCTTTATTCCTTTCTCCAAAATGCCAATCCTTTTTTCTGCGAAAGGTTTAGTTTTATATCCAATACCACTTAAAAAATAAAGTGTTACCCACATTTCACTTAAGCTCTATCTTGTTTATGTTAACGATAGAAAAATGGACTGAATGACAGACTTTGAGATATTCTTAGTGGAAAAGCTTTGGCTATTTTGCTTATTTTTATCTCAGGTAAACATTTGGGGAATAACTAAAAATAAAAATGTGTCTGAGATGGTCAATGTTTCAGAAGGACTTTTATGATTGAAGGTATAAATTTAAAGATCATATGAAATCAGAATTTTGAATGTGTCTGTAACAGGAACACTGCTACTGAACCAACTGAACAACAGAGTTTTAGCGTGAGATTGTTTGTCTCACACTGACACCTATCTGGCTAGATAATTGAGACATCTGATTGCCATGGAGATGGGCTGGTATAATCTGACCACCTTTGTATAGAACCTAGCTTCAGAGTTTTGAAGGCCTTTCGCACAGGACCACAGGTACACCTGGCTTAGTAGCTGCTAAGACAAAACAAAAGGATTTGCCTTATGGAATTGTTGATATCATTATTGTTGTTACTGTAGGTATACTATTTATTGAGTACTTACTATGTGTCAGGTAATATGCTGAGCATTTCTAATATGTTACTTCATTTCAACCTCCCAACAACCTTATAACCCTCATTTTACATAGCAGAAAAACTGATGTTTTAAAAGAAAGCGAACTTCCATAGGTAATACACTTTTAAAGCAAGGTCTACCTCCAAAACTTACAGTCTGAAACATCACACAGTATTGCTTCTCAGGCATGGAAAGCAAAGCATGTTTGTTTGATAGATTTCTAGCAATTTAAATGGATAACTTTAGGACTGGTATCTTACCTTATTACTATAGTAAACAGCAAATCTAGATGACAGTCCTTAGGCAGAGTTTAGAGAGTGTCTACAACTTTAAATTCTCAAGTACTTGAACTTAATCAGAGTGAGCAGGTCCCACTCATATCCTTCCCTCCAACCCTCTCTAGCTGGAATTCATTACTGTTGACCATGAAGGCAAAGGGAAGCATACAAGTACTTGCAAGTGTTTTCCTTTTTGTTTTGTTTTGTCTTTTCTGAACTGAAGGGTGATATAGAGAGTATGAAAAAAGTTTTAAACCACTGATAGGGATCCATCCTGCAAGACATCATAAATTTGTGGCAATTTTTGCCTTTTCCAATGTTGGAGATAGCAGAGGATGGAGCCACTCACGCTGTGTGATTTAAGCGGCGGGGGTGGGGTAGGGGGGGTGGGGGGGTTGTGCAGGCCATCTGGGGACAGCAGCAGTTGGAAGCCTTGGAGGGCTGGGATGGGGTACAACAGCACAAAACTGGTAAGGACTCGGCTGAAGAGTGGAATGGGCAAGCCCCAACTCCCCACCCTTTGGAAGTGCTTTTAGCTTATAAAAGATGCAACACCTTCATAGTCCATTTTATTTCCTCTGTGTGCCTCCTCCTATCAGTAAGTGGCTAGAAGGCTGGAGTGAGAGAGTGTAGGACTGCTCGACACTGAGTGGTCAAGGAAGGCCTCTCTAAAGGATATGAGTTGAGATCAGAGTGACAAGACGAAGTATTAGTATTAAACACTAGCAAGAGGCATCTCAAAATGTAACATTGATGCAGGGCTCTTCCCGCTGTAGAAACCCAATCATCTGAAAAGTAGAGAATTTCCAACCTCAGGTAAAATCCCCTCAGGGAGTTTTCAAGATTTTTTTTGTAATATTTGAATTTTATTTTATTAAATAACGCAGGAAGGGTAGGAAAAAGCCTACTTTTTGTGTGTCAGACATAAGTGCCACACTGTGTCACCTTATACTATACAACTTCTTCATTTCTCTCATGACACTGTGAGAGCAATGATGCTGTTATCAATAGATGAGGAAATGGGTCGGGGTGGGGGGGGGTAAAAGAGTTGAATTATCTTCTGAGGTCACATAGCCTGTAATTGGCAGGTTAGGATTTGTGCCCATTCTGACTGACTTCAAGGGGTTTCCTTTACCAGTCACCACGTTACCACTGAAGGAAGCTGGGGCAACAAGGCTGAGAATCTTTTTGAAATAGAGAAAATTTGGTCTGGTGATATCTTGCCTAATAGAATTTGCCATATAAAATCATTTAATTCAACAAGTACACAGAGTAGTGAACAAAGATCTACCTGATCACTAATTTTCCTGTTTTCATCCAAGAGCACTAGAATAGGACCAGAACAAGCAAAGTGTGATGCGTCCTGCAATAAAGATATGTAGGAAGTGCTAATGGAAGTCAAATGAAGTGAATCCTGATGAATGAATAATTTCCCAAGCAGGAAAGGAATCTTAGGATATATCAAGTCATTGTGCAAGTGCCAAGCCAAACAAATAAATAAGCAAATAAACAAAATTTTAAAAATAAAATCAAAGTGACTTACCTGGTAAAGGAATTTATTTTCTCAAATAAGAGCAAGTCTAGAAGGAGGGCAGCCAATGAATGTATGAAACGCAGCTTCTTGCCATCTCTCCACCTGTCATCCTCAGTGTGGGTTTGTCTTCTCAGGCAGATGCTCCTTATGGTCCCCAGATGGCAGCCACAGTTCAGGGTACCTGTGGCTGATGACAGTGTCCAGAGGAAGAAAAGAGATGTCCCTGACTTGGGTCACTTTAAATAGGCAGGAAAACGTTCCCAGAAGCATTCCCCCCAGATTTCCCTCCTCATCTTTTGTCCTATATATAGACCAATGAAGATTCAACCTCCAGACCTAGGGAGGGGCTCACCTCCCCCAAAAGTTGAGACTGCATGGAAAAGCTGACAGCACTGGGGTCTTGTTGGCAAGGAGGATGGTTATGAGACAGCAAAGAACAATGTGTGCCACAGGCACAAAGCCATGTAAAAGATGGCATTCTGGAAATGATAAGTTTTTAGGTGTGAAAACATCAAAGGAGGCAAATAAAATACGCTGCAACCACATGGTAAAGGAGTTATACGCCAGGGTCTGGCTGCGCTTTTGGAGTCAGTGTTCCTTAAGCTTTTACAGACAGTGAAATAGCAAACAATGTTAAGAATTTTTCATCACTCCTTTCTAAAACGTGGCAATCATATGAAATTTTCTTCAAAAACAAATGGTTAAAAAAATAAAAAACACAACATATATGGTAAAAATAAAATAATTTAGTCAGGTATCAAAGCAGTAAAGATATACTAGAGTATCTAATTTTTATTCTAACATTTGTACTTTCTTTTTTATGATCACAGTATTAATGCATGTTCATTTTCTTAAATTGGAAAACTCACAGAAGCCCAAAGAATAAAATAAATATCACCCACAAGCCCGTCTCTGGGTCCTCATGTGCATAGTACTTTCATACCATGTGCATAGTACTTTCATACAGAGTTACAGTAGTAAGTGACTTTCTTTTTTCTTTGTAAGAATGTACTTTGAAGTCAATTTCTTCTTACCGTAACTTTTTTGTCAAACAAAGGTGAACTACTGCTGGTTGGTTTAGAAGGGGGAAAAGCAACAAATAAAGCAAATGCACACATTGGCTTAAGTTATAGAGTACAACATATCACATTAGGAAAAATACCGTGTTTCCCCGAAAATAAGACCTAGCTGGACAATCAGCTCGAATGCGTCTTTTGGAGCAAAAATTAATATAAGACCCGGTCTTATTTTACTATTTATTTATTTAATATAGCTGATTGTCCGGCTAGGTCTTATTTTCGGGGAAACAGGGTAAAAGTAATATCACTGTTGTTTTTGGATTTTTTTCTCCCCAAAGGAGTAGTTCTGTTGACTTTCTACTTTATAGGGCAGGTTATCTAAACCCAAACTCTGTAATGTAAGTAAATAAGGAAAGCAGGCAAAAGCAGGAACTTCTTCAGAAGGTTCTGGCAGGGGAAAGATGAGGGAGGAGTTAAAAGAACTGACTGAGACCAATGCTCTTCCTGGTGAGCTACAGCTTTGGTCTTGAAAGTGGTTACAGATCAGGGCACCAGGGCATCAGCACTAAGAAAGGCATTCGGACGCTTGTTGGCATTTTCAGGAAAGTTGTATCTGTCCATTGTGCCTTCCCACTATGAGGGGTCAGGATGTGCAAAATTCTTTAATGTTTCACTTCCAATTTAAAAAAGGAATTCTGTACATATCTCCAGGTAATAGCAAACAACGGCAACACTGTTTTAAAAAATGTTAGGACATGCCTAGGCATGAATCCATTATGGATGTTGGCCTTGGGATGTTTTTTTTCAAGTCCCATTTTCTTTAATTTTATGATTATCTTTCCCACAAACTTAGTGGCACTATCAGGTCCCAGGTAAAGTTTTGTTTTTTGTTTGCCACTTGCTGTTAAAAATCTATAGAAAGGCTAACAATATCCTGCCACTAAAAAGCTGTTTGACCTTGAGAAAATCACTTAGCCTTTCTGGTCCTTAAAAGGAGAAAGTTCAAGCCTGACATAGAGTGGCAGACAGGAAGAAAGTTTAGAGATCACAGAGTTCTGCCCCTTCTTTTGCAGGTGAAGGATCTGAGATTCAGAGAGGGTGAGTGACCAGCCAGAAGTCCAACAGCTTTCTCCAAATCTCATTCTGATATTTAAGAATTTGAAAATTAGTTAGGCTGTATTTGAAAAAGCAAATGAACAGAAAATACTGAAGTATAATAAAAGAATGAAAATGTAAGCTCTGAGAAATAGAGTTGAAATACTTTATAATGATTCAAATTTATGTGTAGGAAGGATATGTGAATTGTGTGAAATGCGAAACATTCAATGCAGAGTATTTACCCAACAAATATTTACTGAATGCTCACTTGGAGCTTAAGGTCTAGTAGGAAATTGAGAAGATAATTATAATGTAATAAGTGATCTGTCAAAACATGCAGTATTCTAATGAGAACTAGGAGAAGTATTTAGACGGACATTCCAGAAGTCTTCCTGGAAGAGGTGACACCTAAGCCGACACCTGAAGGAGAAAGAAAAGGAAAGAATTTCCTACAGAGGGAATTCTTTTTGCAAAGGCCAGGGAACTTGATGGCTTTGACAACTACAAGAAAAAGTGGTCAGGAGGATGAAGAGTTCTGAGATATGAAAAGTGAGCAGAAAAGTTATTTGGAATCGGGAAAGCCCTAGATTCAAGACTTTACCCTGAAGATAGACCTGTCAGCTGGAGGTGACAGGGTCTCTTCAGTATCTTCAATTTTCCTCTAAGTGTGTACAATAAATGAGCAGGGACGAGGCAGACCCAGGGAGACCAATTAGAAAAGCATTTCTCAAAATATTTTGACAAAATACATTTTACCTGTTGCCCAGAATATACACACATCTGAATACACAGACACAAACTGAAACAAGTTTCATGAAACAACGTTTCCTTTGTTTGATGTACTCTAACATTTTCTAATCTATTTCATTTTTTTTTTTTTAATGGTGAAACAGCATAACTTACCCCAACTGATTTCATGACCCATTAAGTCACAACTTGCAGTTGGAGAAACCTGGAGTTAGGAAGCTGCTGTGATGCTGAGAGAATAGGATCCAGGGAATGAGAGAGGTGGATAGAAGGAGGTGGGATGATTCCAGAGGAATTTAAGAGATAGGAGAGAAGGGCCCAAAGGAATGAGAGACAGCACAAGAGTTTTGGCTTGAAGTGAGGGTAGATAAAGGGGTCACTTGCCAAGCTGGGAAACTGGAGTATCTATTCGGAGGTTAAAGATACAGAGTATTTGAGAAATACCCTTTTTTTTTGTAAACACAAATGTATCCCTTAATTTGAGCCATATCTGAAGAAAAAACATCTAAAGGCTACATTATATAACTCCAGAAAGCGTTCAAACTTAACTAAATGAGGAACCCTGCAAAATGGTGGAGATGGAAGGAGAAAATCATTAATGGAGAGGTGTCGGCTCTAGTGCAGAGCCTGAAAATTCTCCTTGGAAAGAACGACAGTCAAGCTATGAATCCCAAGGAAACAGCTCAGATCAAAGACTCACCTGGGGCTTTGCTATGGCTGTTATCAGGGCTTTTGTAAGGCTGAGAATGGGTAAGTATAGCTTTTGGCATTTCGTTTAGCGAATGTGTTGGCAGGAGTTAGCTTCTTAACACACAGGGTTGGCATCAAATTTAGAATTCCCAGTCACTAATTCAGGAACGTAAAAGGCATTTCTTATGCACTTCTTACAAAAATGGAAATCCATTAACTTTATCCTTCATGCACGCCCTCTGACAGCATTGGGTCAAAGGGACTTTTTTCCCTTTCTCTTTTCATAGCTTCCACAGTCCAATCCTTCTCCTCCTAAATCTTCTTTTTTACAAAACAATAGGGAGTGATGGTAGCCTGTTGCTAGTTGAAGATTTGGAACAATAGCTGTTTCTGAGCAGGGTTTATTGAAATGGTCTTGTCTGTGTCCTGGGGCAGATTGTAAATGAGATGTCAACAGGAGCTCTTTTGTGTGGATGGCATTCAGCCTGAAAGAGAGGAATTTCCTTACTGTGCTAGTATTTAAAGTAGATTTGTTGCTGCTTTTGCTAAAACTTTTTATCCAACTGCCTGAACTAACAGCCCTGAATGAGTCACTCAGTGTGACTGTGACTTCCTTCCCTCCTTAGCAAAGCACTCACTGACTCAGTCATTTACATTTAGAAAGGAAGGTTCTTAAGCTTTCTTGGATTTTCATCAGCGTAAACCTCTTTTCTAGACCATCACGTGGAGGTGAGCTGTCAGCAATCCTGCTACCCCGGGAGAGGGCAGTCTAGCCAGGCTGTTTTTCTTACTCCCAGAAAAACTTTCGGCTGTTTTGCTGACTTTCTTTTTAAAATCCAAAGAAAGGGACAAACAATTTCCTGCTTCAAGCCATTTTCTTCTCTCCTTCCCTTCCCACCGTTTGGTAAATGACAGGCAATTTCAGTTTACTCTAATTACCATGCGCTGAGGTTGGACTAATTCCATCCTTAGAAGATAAGACAACTGTTTTATTACCTCTCAGCCAGGTGCTGGAGGGTGACAAGACTTGTCTGTATCTGGAGACCTGACAAGGTTATCAGCAGCTGCACACAGGCTGGACCTTTGAGCAGTGGCCATCAAAATGCTTCCCTACCCTGTGATCCATTTTCCCACCCTTTATTAGTAGTTATTTTTGATTCAAAGACTAATGCTGGTTTCCTCTAGTTTGTCCACATTCCTGCACCTTAGCAGTTAAGCAAACCACAATCATAATTATGAACAGTGTAAGTTGCAACCACGGCCCAATCCTATAACATAAGCATGAAATTCCAGCCTCGGCCCTAAACATACAATACACAGAATATTTTAACACTCTCTGACTTGGTAGATTTTCAGTGAGTAAAGTTGTTTTTTCAAAGAGTTGATCCTTAATAAAATCTTTCACCTGTGACAGTAGAAATCCAAAATAATGACATTGTATTGCCTTTAGTTTCTATGGTTCCTTTTGAAAAGTAGAATGTTAGCCACACCAGGAGACAATGTAGTGCTTGTTTTAGATAAGAAACATTTCTAGTGCTTGATCTGTTTATAGTTCACTAACCTCAGTTTATTCTTCAATTCAAGGTACGTTACATGGATTATTTCGGTTAACTCTTGGGTTGGTATTGGGGTATAAAAATGTGTTTTGAAAATGACTTTCAAACTGCATGTACTAGATAGTGCTTTAATGAATAAAGAGTCCCCTTGCAGATAAACTGTTAGGTGAGTGTCCTGAGCTATATCAAAATAGTGCTGCGCCCAGCCTGGAACTAGCACAGGGCCACCCTCTTGTCACTACAGATTATGGTGGCCCAAGGAAAAGAATGTTGGTTTTCTGTATTTTGCTGGGAGGTCAGACTATAGCTTGAGGGTAGAGGATGAGAATGATAGAAAGAATGAGTTCACACACACACACACACACACACGCACGCACACACACACACAACCACACACACACCCTTGCAAATATGACGTATTTATAAGAATGCACCATCCCATCCCATTCTGTAAATTGTACAGACACCATCCCACATTGTGGGAAGAAGCTAGTTAAAAGCCCCTACTGTACCCCTACTACCATTATAACAAAACCCAAAAATGAATGTTTCTGAGTACAGTGTGTGAAACACACACAGTGATAAACCAATGAACACCCAGAACTCCAACGTGGCTAAGGAAAGAGAGGCTATGTCAGAAGGATTACCAGATCTGATCTTGGATTCTTTTCCTTAAAGATAGGGACACTTGCCCACCCACAACGCCAAGTCCACCACTACCCGGCCACCCTCCAGGTGAACTTGGGTTGGGACAGAGCTCTATCCAGGGCCTGCATCACCTCCAGGAGAGAGTGCTTACTGCTCCAAGGCATCCAAAGGAGTGGGTGGACATCATTTCCTTTATCTGCAGTTCTGAAAGCCATTGCCCAAAACCTGACCTGGAACTACTTGCAGTGTGACTGTTCTACAGCTCCTTGCAGACAGACAAGTTAGAGTACGGTGTTAGGGATGCTACCCCATACCCTCTGGGTGTGGCAGGTATATTAGCTTTCTAAAGTCCAAAAAGTTCTGAATTCCAAGCACATTTGACCAAAAGAAATTCAAGAAAGGTTTTCGGATGCAGGCATTGTTCCACAAAGGTTCAAAGGTGAATCTTAAGGACAGAAGTATAAGGCAGCTCTTTCAAAAATCAGTAAGGAGACTTAGATGGAGAGAACCCAGGTGCCAACCAGACTCAGCCCTGGAGAATTGGCAACCCCCAATTCTCCAACCTCCTTGTCACTTGGGGAATTGGGATTTGTAGGTAGTAACACTTGGCTTATTAAACTCAGTGAATGAGGATGATGGTGAGAGGTAGGTAGAGTAAATTGATATAGATTTTAGTGCTGGTCACACCTGTTTCCTAAGTTATTTTTATTTAATTATGGCAAATGACAAAAACCCAAATGTGAAGTGGATTTTAAATGCAATCTTAAAGTGGCCCTTTACATTCTGACTGTAAAGGCTGAGCCAAGGACTGGACTCATGCTTGCAGCGTGAAGCAGACAGAAGGAGCCCTGCGGGACACCTGGACAGGTTCTCCTCTGGATCTGTGTCCTCATCTGTCAGTGACACGGTTGGATAATGAGGTGTCGTTTTAAACTGCTGATTCGGTTTTTTGAGAGTTAGTAAAAGGCTGGGGGCCTTGTGGTCTTTCTGGACCGTGTGGGCTGATAGAAATAGTATTTCACAGGTTAACCGAGATAGTTTTTCCTGTTTTTACTTTGAAAAGGCAGGGTTCAGGGAGGAAAGAGGAAAGGAGTAGAGTGAATAATTAACTGCCTAACTACACAGACCAGGGCCTCCTGTGGCCTCCCACATGCCCTGCTATCCAGACCCAGGTAATTATTCCTCATCATGCTGAAACCAACAGGAAGGAATGGTGGATGCATTTTCTTTCTTCTTTACTTCCCCACACATCCTGTTTTCCCAGGTTTGGGGGTTTGAGTTTGTCTTGTGCAGAAACTTCTGCTCCAGGTCGAGCCCTCTCTCCAAGCCCTCTGTCCACAGGGCAGTGGTACTAGGTTGCTTTGATAGATCGGCCTTCTTTCCAAAGCCTGGAGACCTTGCCAATGAGCAGAGGTTACTGATAAATCCAGCCTGAAGTTTTACTCAGGACGTAACCTGACTGGGCTGTCATTAGACATGACCTACCTTAGTTTGCACACAGCTCACTCACTCTGCACAGCTATTTCACCTTCTCCAGGAAGACAAGTTGGCAATGTGTGCCCAGTACCCTGCTCTCATCTAGAACCCACCAGTTACCCATACAGCCTCGGAGTCAGGTACACACATGAGTTCTATTTTGTTTACGAGACACAGTTACATGGCAGGAGAGTCCTATTTGGTTGTGTGATTCCATTCTAGATTTTCCTTTGTATTCTAGGCTACAGGTCCAATTGTGCAGGTAGTACAGTACTAATTCTCATGAAATGAGACCAAGCGGTAAAGAAAGTTCCTTGGCTCTCAGATCTTCATCTTGTGTAAGCAGACAGAGCACAGAATAATAAGAAGTCAAAGAATAATAGGGAGTGAAGGGAACTAAGGAGAAAAAAGGTAGCTGCACAGAATAAGGGCAGTTAGCATCATGGGCCCTTCACATCTGCTCAGTGCCTATGGGTTAAGTCAAGCAGAGAGAATGCAGGAAATTAGGTGGATAGCCCACAAGACCAACTGGTTTCCACTGATATTAGGTTGGACTTTCACATACTAGCTCCATGTCAAAAGTTGGCCAGCCACAATTGCACTTGGCTGGTGCCAAACAGAAGTAGGCACTGGTAACAGGAGATTACATTGCAACATCCAAGATCACTGAGAAGGGCTTTGGTGAGTATTCGTTTTACTTAAGCCCTGGTGACCTCATTTTACTGGTTATTAGTCCCTTTTTCTTTGTTCCAGGAAGTCTCTTCTCATGCCTATTCATTCCTTCATGCAACAAATATTTACCATGCACAGTACTACTATGTGCCACTCATATTCTAAGTATTGTGAATAAAACAGACAAGAATGCCTGACCCAGTGATTCTTACATCCATAATTAATTCCTTTCTCTCAATGGGGTCAGGAAAAAAAAAATTCACCTAACAGAGAATACAGGCAAGTATTGCTGAGAAGTGACATATGAGAAGAAATGAAAGCTAGCTGATGAGAAGTTAAATGAAATAATTTATTCCTTGCTCTAGCATTGTCCCTACCCCAGGTTTCCTAGGCATGCTGTCTTTCAACAAGACTCGGTCAGCCCTAACCTGAGGAGTTGGTAGAGCAGCTGCCCAAACAGGAAACCTTATATAATTCAGCAACCATGACCTTGGGCCCTGAATCTTCCCCTCCTGTAAACAGTCCATTCAACCCAGGAAGACCTGCAGACCTGGCTGGGACAAATTTTGAAAAACACGCACATGTTACAAACATTGAAAAAAAATCCCTAAGTCCTAGAGGAAGTGATGTATCTGATTCACTGGTAGAAATCACTTCTTAAAATAATGGAACAAATGGAAATTTAATCCTAACAAATGAAACTGCCAGGGCAGTCACTTGTGTACATGACTCAATAGCACCTGTTGGAAAGGCTGGGAAAATGAGCCATGAAATCCTGATAGCATTCCCTACTGGAAGCCACAGCCCTGCCTTGCAAATTACTAAGCCTGATGTTTTCAACATCCTGACTTCAACATGTGTGCCTAGTTCTAAAAGGCTATGACTCACCTTAGCTACTGGTCAAGTGATTTTTCACTCAGAGCCCTGGATTTTTTTAATATTTAGTATTAAATGGTCTAGGCAAATTCTAGCCAAATGTCTGTCTACTTTCAAGATGTTCCTTTGAAATGACTGATTTCAGGCAACAACTGGTTTTACATACGGTAACCCTCAATTTCTAATACTATTTAAACTTGTTGCCAAGCTTCATTAAAAGTCCACATTAGAAGTTTTAGACCTCAGCCCTGGGCCTTCTAAAATGACTTTCTTCCAAACATCATTTAACTTCCTTTAATTTAGTTAATTAATGGAACTTTCTGAAGAGAGCAGTTCCTTTGATCCGAGTCTCTTAGTTTCCAGTTAACATTTCCAGAGAGGGAGAAAGGATGAATGCCCTCACAACTATAGTCATTCCTCCAAATCAGAGACTGAGCAGAGGAAGGGGCACCTGAGAGGAAGAAGACTGGTTAAAAATACATTTTTGTGGGTGTTTGCCCCACACAGAGATAAAAGATCTAAGTTGGAACTGCAAGGCCTGTTCTCTGGGAGGCTGGGCCTGCAGCCTGGAAATCCTAAGTAATCCTTGCAAATAGGCAAACTGGAAGCCAGCAATGTGAATTAGAAATGCTTCTGCCTGAGAGAAAGGTTTTTGCATGCAACATACAAATTCAGATAAAAATAGAAAATGCAAGTCCCACCCAGCAGGAATCCTCAGTTTCTAGGCTATTAATCCTCACTGCCATCCGCCTAACTAAATGGCTACAGCAGTTCTTGCTTTTCAACTTGCCATCTTAACAAAAAAATGTTAAACACTGGCTGCTGCTTTAAAAAAAATCTGCAACCTCAACCCAGAGATCCTACCCTGCAGCTACGGTAAAAATTTTTTGTTAAGGCGATAAATTAAAAAGCAAGATATTCTGAGTCTTGATTTCCACCCTTTATGTTTTTTTTGGAAGAGAAGTCCAGCAAAGATGTCCACCCCTTTCCACAGCGTTGACTTACCTTGGAGCTGAGCAGCGGATTTCAAGGTACATCGGTGATGTTCCAAGCTTGGCCACCAGGAGACACTCGAGAGTAGGGTTGCCAGCCCCAAAGTACTTTGTTTTCTCAGACTTTTGGTTGGGAGGGAGGGGTTTGGAGTGGGGGGTGGGGTGCGGAAGATACAGCTGGCTTAAAAAAAAAAAATCCATTTGTTCCTTTAAATTATGCCTCTTGCCATTTTATAAAGCAAAGGTTGCCACGTTACCTGTTGCCAGGTTCCTGAGAGTGCTTGGGGAAAATGTGGGCGAGAAAGGTACAGCACAAAGTCCTTCGGCTTGGTGGCTTTCAAGCTCTGTTGACCGGGCTGGTGCTGACATTTGGAGAGCAGCTGCCGTGGATCGCCTGAGCATTGTTTGATTGTAGTTCTAACAGAGGAGTGGCTGCGCCTTACATCATTTCCAGGCATGGAGTGCCTGGGGCTTTTTCTCTTTTTCTTTTTTTAATGACTAACTTTCTGATCCCTCCCTCTCTGGATTTTGGTACAGTACAGGCACTGTAAGCAACAGGCTCACCTCAGGAAGCCCAAGTTTTGTAGCAACTTGTTAAAACAACTTGAGTGCCTCTTTAAAAAAAAGTTATGACTCTGAAACAAACCTTTCCATTCTTCCTTCTGAGAACAATGTTGTGTTTGATTAGCCTGAGAGCACTGCTCCCTGAAAGGTCTGCTCTCCCCACAAGAAACGGCTGCTATCAGTTGAATAGATCTCTGAGCCAGACATGCTGAGGCTTGGGGCATTTGTCTGGCATTAGGAAGTGTCTGGAATACTAGTAACTACCAACTGGGAAGTCTTATGACTACAAGAGTTATTACACCACCCCTCCCTCTCTGTCCACATTCCCTTTCCTCCCCCTACACGCTCACACAAGCGTGCTTTTTTCTATTTCCATGGGGAAAGGTTAGCTAGTCTTTGTGGTTTCTGTGGAGGATGGATTTAGTGGAAATCATTCTCATAGCCATGTCCCTTGAGCAAAACGAACCTGGAGAGAAGGCTAAGGGGAAGCCCTGTGCCTCTCCTAGTAGAAGCCAGAGCCCCACCCCAAATGCCCTCTGCCTTCTCACCATGACGACAGCAGGCCATGGACCACAGACCACCACACTTTGGGTGGCCTGTACATGTTAAGCTGTAAATATTTTGAAACATGGGAGTGATTTTTCCATGTGTATTTTGTTTTGTGGAGTTTCTCCTTTTTTGCAGTATTTTTAATGTTGCAGCTGTGCACCCCTTGTTGACCACTCCAGATTCTTGCATTCTTGCATTCTCCAAACTGTGACAAGTTCCTGCAGGGCACAAAGGACTGTGCTAGGGGCAGTATCCTGGCAGTTTCTGATGGAAAGCATTAGGCTTAACCCGACAAGGTGTTGAAATGGAGGGAAAAGAAATGGGATTTAGAGCCTGAGTATGCTAACTTTACCACTTGGTAGCTGTATGACTTAGAGAAGTCAGTTACCTGCTCTGAGCCTCCATCTTACCATCAAGCAAATGGAATAGTGAGGTCTTCCTTTGTCATAAGACCATGTCTATTAATGTCTTAGCACAGTGTGTGTTAGAGTAAGGATTCACTCTGGTGATTAAGTTGATCTAATGGAATTCCAAGAGTGTGAACGAATTCTCCATCTCATCATCTTTGTTTTCACCTGGATCAGTGCTTTCAGCCTGTGAAGGACTCAAGCCAGACCCCTGATTGGCATTGGGTGGAGAAGTCCAGCCTGGGAAGCACGACCTCCACAGTTCACTGTAAGGTGAGCCCTTCTGGGCCTACTGATTGGGAGCAGCAGCGAGCTTCTCCATTAGCCATTTTATCTTCATCTGTGCCAACGTGGGTACCCAGGATGCCAAAACATGTGCTACTGCTGCAAACAGCCCTGGTGGTAACGCTCCCTGGCCTCCTCGCTGGCTTCCTTCTTCAGCTGTTTAGCATCACTTTCATGGGTCTCTTCTCACATTCTTTTCTAGATTTCATTCATGTTCATCAAGTCACAGGAGCTGCAGTTTGAAAGAAATCTTGCGAGGTCCCCTCAAGATGGTGATACACTTTCAATAACTTGCCCACTAAAATATGAGTTTGTCTATGCTTGAGCACTTTCAGGGACTGAGAGTGCTCACTACCCAGCAAGGTTCCTATATTCCATCTTTCAGCAAGTGACTACTGGGGAATTATTCCTTACGCCTCTCTAAGCTTTCACTTTTGTGGTTTCCCTTGGGGTCTTATAGTTAACAAATCCATGCCGTCCTCCACACAGTAGCTTTTGAAATAATTAAAAACCCCTCTGTCTTCCTTCCCTTGCATACTAAAAAACCCCTTTCCTTAAACCAGGGGTGTCCAAACATTTTTCAACGTTTTTCACCAAGGGCCATATGCAGTAAAATACACAAACAGCCGGGTCACTCACTCGAGGTGAAGTACGTATTGCCTCACCTGGTTTATTTAAGTAAACTAAATATATTTTTGGAATTTGCTGTGGGCCAATAAAAAATGGATTGTGGGCCGCAGTTTGGACACCCCTGCCTTAAAGCATTCCTCATAAGATACGGTTTTCCTCTCCTTGGCGCACCCTGCAATTTCCCCTTAAAGAGAGGGGCCCACAATGAAATGCAGCACAAGGATCCTTCCATTGTTCCAGCTATCACACTTCTACTTACACACCTTCTTAGAAATAGGCAACTTACCTGACACATTAAAACTACAAATACAATCTTCCCACCCTATTTTGTGCATTAATCTCTTTATGTTCCAAGTTTAGGACTTTCCACATTTTTTTTCTTTTGTCCTCTTCACATCATTTTGCTTTCTAAAGTAGATTGCAGTTTCAAGTTACCTCTCTAATATGTTCTTAATCTCACATGAACAACCTCTACCCTGTCCACTGGATTTACATGTGTTTCATATCTATTTGTCAGACTATCTCCTATGATGGACCAATTTGTTTGTTCATTTGATGTCCAACCTATTTCAGATCAATACTTTGCTAAAATGTAACAAAAATGAATTACTAGAAAAATGAAATTAAACAAAGGCACTCAAAAAACAAACAGTTTTCATGAGATTCAACTGTGGGGACAGAGTCCCAGAGAGCAGTTTCCAGGCTCTTGGCCTCACATGGAAAGGTGCTGGCTCGAGTAGTAGATGGCCATCAGCTGTAACCAGTTAGCCAATTAGCTACTGGTATAACTGCCATGACTGTGTTGGTTGGTTGGTTGGTTGGCAGGCAGAGAAGTGGACGGCAGATTGCAGATTGTGTGGATCCTGCTTCCTGTGTGTCTCGCCCGGCCGCCAGCGAGACAGGGGTGCAGGAAGACTTCTTGTTGGGGTACTGGCGGATGTTTGCTCCCTGTGTCTCCAACCCAGCCACCAGCGAGAATATAGTGGTATGACTCCCCAATCTATGGCTCCGTTGGTGTTCCTTTTTGGCCTCACCATATCCTGCATTGTTATGTGGGGAGCAGGCGCTGAGACCCTGCGTGACACCCTGCGTGGCACAACCGACAAACTACTCTGTAGAATTGCTATAATAGTTTCTAAAAGCTTACTCTCAATTTTCATGGTATATCTTACCATGCACTCATCAAATAGTTTGTGAATCAACACCTGTCTGTGGACCACATTATCTCTGCGCAGAGGTATGCTGGAAATGCTTAACAACCAGCTCTCCGTGGAGACACCTACTGATTTACAGCATCTGCCAATTTCCATGGTGTAAACACTCACACAAGATCAGTTTCAAGTTATCAGTGAAATGTCACTGAACACAGACTTGAGAAGAGATGTGCACAAGCAACTCTAGCAAGGTGATAGGAGCCAGTTCCAACACCTTTTTAATAAAGCACTTCCTTTTGAGGCCTTGTTAAATTACTGTTCAGTTGGACCAAATCACCCAACTCAGGACACCTTTGCCCTCAATAAACTAGGCTGTAGATTGAGGCCGCCCTTCTCCCTGTGGTGGTCTTCAGCTTAGTAAAAGCAGACCAGGCAGATCAAATCACAGCTTGCTTTGTGGTTAACAACAACTTAGGATAGCTTGTTTACATCAAAAGGTGTTGTTTGATTACTGTACAACTCTATGTATATGTATATTTTGGAATTCCTTTGTTGTTGTTTCGTGTTTTTATTTGTAGGTCCTTGTGGGCTTGTTCTCATATTCAAAAGACTTTCTAAAATTCAGTAACCAGAAACTGCTAAATAATTCCTCAACACCGCTTTATAGACTGTGACCATTAGCTTAGCTAGTGAGAACCTATTAATAAGAAGATAGAGAAAGTGGGTTTGATCGTACATTTGTTTTATGGCCACCTGACATATGTGTGCTCTTGATTGCATAGGATAACTAGAGTGGTAAGAAAGTCTACATATTTTTTCCAGAAAACCATCACCGCTACAGAAAAACTAATTCCTGACACAGGCCTTCCTGCGGCTTACAACACTAGCATTAACTTTCTGTGCAAATAGAGGTAATATTGACCACTCAGCTAGAAGCTGAAATAGGAAGGCATTTGTTCTCATTTGTTTTTTCTGTGACTTTTTACAACAACTTCCTAACTCAAGTGTAAAAACCAAATGTGTGTCTCTCTGCTCTGCAGTATCATCTGAAAGAAAGTGGTGTTGGGCAGCCGGTTAGCTCAGTTGGTTAGAATGCGGTGCTCTTAACAAGGTTGCCGGTTGGATCCCCACATGGGCCACTGTGAGCTGCACCCTCCACAACTAGATTGAAACAACTACTTGACTTGGAGCTGATGGGTCTCGCAAAACACACTTAAAATAAATAAAAGTTAAAAAAAAAAAAGTGGTGTCATTGAAATCTGGCTCCCCGCTGATTCTTCTTATAAATAGATAGAGTCCTTTCAGCCAACTTTGAGCTGGGGTCATCAGGAGCCAGAGAAGGGAAATATTTCATTTTATTTGAAATGAACAAGTAAATATATCAGGCAAAACAAAGCAATAATAGTGATTAACTACGTTATCATTTCTTTTACAAGTTCCATTTGAATAAAAGGAGCACTTGCTTTTAAAATCAACATTTTTGAGAATGTTACTCTTAAAAAAAAAATGAAGTGTTTTGCTTACTGTCTATAAGCCACTCATTTCTCTTTGGGTCTTGACCGGATAAGATTTATAAACTTGGGCTTCACCCTCCTCTACCATACGCTTCCTGGCACTCAGACCTCAGTGGATTCTAAGTCACTCATGGTGCTTAAACATGAAAGAAGAATTTAAAACAAACAGAAACCCTTAGGAGAGAAGATAGGTTGAGAGCTTAGCCTGAAAAGCTAGGAAAGAGTCATGCTGGGGAAAACTGGGAGATTTAGTTGTATGAGTTTCTAGAGCAGCCTTGAATGCAAAAGATTTAGGGCATGAGAAGGAAGGATACTATGAGAAGTGTGAGCTGTGTTGGATCTTCTTTCTTCTGCTTCAAAAGGCAATCTTAAAGATTTGAATTCCTTTTAAATTCCTACTTGATCACTGACAGGTGGTCCTTTTTTGAGTGTAACTCATGCAGCAGAACTGTGCCAAGCTCCACATTGCAGGGAAACCTCATAAAAAGCCCTGGGGTATAACACCAGGGTGGTGGTTCCTGTCCTCTAGTCAGCTCCCTTATCCGAAATGGGGCAATCTTAAATTCTTACCTCTTTTGTGCATTGGGGCTGGGCCAGCCTGTTAGGGAAGCCATGTCCCCAGGGTTCTCCCTGTCCGATTTAACCCTAGTGTATTTCTAGTATTGCTGCTACCGGCTGGCAGTCTCAGTTGATCAAAGTACCCAGAGTTATCCCTATGGATAACGAAAAGGAGCTAACAACAGCCATAAGATGGCATCAAATAGCCATTGGCCCCAGGGAGTGTCCCCAAGCCCAGTCATTACACTGGAAATAATGTGCCCCTCTTCCCCCATATCACACTTATCACATTGTGGCAGAATTTTTACTGTAAATCTCAGCAAATGAAATGACACCCTATTTAGCAGCATTGTCTAATTTTGACTACTCCACACTGAAAGAGGAAACTGAAGGTAGCTAACCACAAGCAGTAAATTATCCAAAAGATCAGACATTTGATTTTGGAATGTGGTATTTAGTTTCTTAGGAATATGAGTGAGCTGAATGTCCTGAGAATCCATTTTGAACAAAATAGCGGGTTCATATTGTAAAGACTTATCTTGGGAAAAGTAATAAAATGGTCTAGTCTCATTCAATTTGAATAGACAGATTCTATCCTAAGTATGGTGATGCCCCCTCCCACCCACTCTGGTCTTCAGATGAATAACTGACACTTAGCATTATCCTGAACAGGGCTATCCTGTTCAGACCTCCCTAGGAAGCAGAAGGTAGCTCCACGGTGTTTACAGTGCCCGACAATGTGACTATCAACAATGCACATGCTTGCATTACTGGCCAGAAGCTTCACTGTGACCCGTGGGAGAACCTGAGACCATACTGGTTCTGCTCCTGGCTCTGTACCTTGAGGGTGCTGTGAGCCTCCACTGCTCGCATTACCTCTCAGCACTGCTTATTGCTGAGTTCTGTTTAAATGTGAAGATGTATGTTTCATGCAATAATCTTAGATGGAAGGTTTTCCTGGGGTGAGCCTCTGCCAGTTATCCATCCCGGGTAACTGAGAGGTGACTATATATGTATTATTCACATGACCCTACTACCCACTTCCCCAAGAGCACATGTGATATTGTAATGCGACATCTATGTGTTGTTTTTCCTTCAACACTCAGCCAAACATTTCTGTCCCTATCTCTTTTATTGTTAAGGAAATTATTCTGAATCACAAAGCAGTGGAACAGCAGGACAGCATAATAGGATCTTTTTGGTTTTTTCTTCATTATGGGATGCGTCTTTTGAGTGGCTCAGGAAATAGCCTAAATATTGAAGTGAGTATTTCATTCTGCAAGATGGCCTGAGTGGCATCTAGGGACATGGCTAAAGAGTTGGGACTGTGTGGTCAGGACTAGCCGATTTGGTATAATAACAGTGATGCCAGCTGAATGGAAAAGGCAAGAATAGGGTGGGGGTGGCAATAGGAGCAGGGAGAAAGTGATGACAACACAATACTTTGACTCATGTTTTAAAGGGACTAAACAAATGTCTTTAAAGGGACTAAACAAATGGTTAAGGTATTGTTCTTTATTGGCAGGGAGTTCCCACTTGGAAACTTAATAATTCCTTTTGATCTGTATTTTCCTATATCGTGCTCCACAAATGCAAAGTTGAAAACCAGTGTGTAATGCTTCTTCAAGACGCTCAGGGTTATAAACAGATGGTAGGACAGAGGGCCTAGAGGCTACTTCAGCTGAAGCCTCAAGATGGATCTTAACTAAATGGCACAGGTCTGCAATGGACACCTCATTGCACAGATTCAGGCCCTCGAGTTGATCAAGTTACCCTGAAAGACAGCACATTAGGGAGTAGGCTCAAACAGACCACATTCAGAGACTGGTTTATAAACTAGTGTGTACATTTATTTTACAGTAGGAGACTTTGGTACAGTGTATTCCCTCTCAGTAGTTAGTTCTGTTCAGAAACCACAACCAAAAAATTTGCAACAAAAGTTTATATAATGAGTGGAGAGAGAGAGAGAGAGAGAGAGAGAGAGAGAGAATGGAAGGAGGGAGGGAAGGAAGGAAGGAAGGAAGGAAGGAAGGAAGGAAGGAAGGAAGGAAAGAAAGAAGGAAGGGGAAAAAGAAGGGAAGGGAAGGGAAGGGAAGGGAAGGGAAGGGAAGGGAAGGGAAGGGAAGGGAAGGGAAGGGAAGGGAAAGGAAGGGAAGGAAGGAAGAAAGAAGAAAGAAAGAAAGAGGAAGGGAAGGAGGGAGAAAGAGAAATTGGGTGTTGATAACAGTGAATTTCGGGAAGCTATGACAGCATGCTGTGCACCCCACCCCAACCCAGGCACCTCATACTGTTAATAGGATTGTACATGCTCACCACCTCTTTGCTTTCCTTCTTTTTTCAATGTTTATTATCAACAACCAGAATCTTCTCTAATGAGTTACTTTGTTTACTATTAGCTATATTTAATATTTTCCTGAGAAGGCAGAGATTACCCTGGCTTTATCCATGTGTATATATTATCTCTCAGGGTGCTCCGTTGCCTGGGAAGATTTCTACAGATGGCTAATCATGTCTATTTTATGTTGATTCATATTAACTTCCATTTCAGAGACTTACATCTCAGAGGTTGGTGTTTTCCAGTCTTTTCCCTTAATTTTGTGGGGATATCACCTCACGGAGGCCCCTAAGGGCCTAAGCAGTCCACTTAGTCTGTCAATGGACTTGTGTTCGTGTTAAATGTTTTAGTATGTTTCATGTGCCCTAATTTCCAATGGATGTCAGTTACAATATCAGAAATTAAAACTCATGCAGAAATCACAGTGTCTTTGTTTTCATTGTCTTCCAGTGTCATCTTGCATTACAACATATAAGAAGACACCACCTCCAGTCCCACCCAGAACTACCACGAAACCTTTCATTTCTATCACAGCCCAGAGTAGCACAGAGTCTGCCCAGGATGCCTACATGGATGGACAGGGCCAGCGAGGAGATATTATTAGCCAGTCTGGACTGAGCAACTCCACGGAGAGCCTGGACAGTATGAAGGCTCTGACAGCCGCCATCGAAGCTGCAAATGCCCAGATCCACGGCCCTGCAAGTCAACACATGGGCAACAACCCTGCCACCGTGACCACCACGACTACCATAGCCACTATCACTACAGAGGACAGGAAGAAGGATCACTTTAAGAAAAATCGATGCCTATCTATCGGGATACAGGTAACAGCCTCTCTTTCTGTCCTTTGAATGGGAACCCCAAGCTAAGAAATGTAACGTAATTTTTTCCCCAGAAAATTTGCTGTCTTGCCATATTGGATGATACAGCTAGGTTTTCAATTATTGGCTCTGGACTCCCTACGTTGTTAAATATGAAGAAAATTATGAAGGCATTTTGTCTATCGATATTGTTAAGCAGCTATTATTTTTGTTCTCAAAGTTGAATGTGTGACTCAAAGTGTAGGATGATTAAACAGTCAAACACAAAGTGCCCTCAATTCCTAATGCACATTTTGATTCTCAACAAAAGAGTGTGCATGCAAGAATAACCTGGGTTATTGGGTTGTGTTACAGTACGTTTAACACTCTTGAGTAACCATATGAGAACAAAAATGTGAATCACTCCTCATAGATGTGGGAGGGAGGGAGGGAGAGCAAGACCAAAGAGCCTGATGGTGTGGAAAGCAGTAACTCACAGCATTGCATCATGAAGATAAAATGCACAGCAGTTTCAGCATAATTGTTGGTTATTTAATCATGCATCTCATAAAAATGGTAGATAATTCAGAAGTCTTCTCAGTTCAGTTCACTGTTTTCTCCGCCTCAAAGATAAGATCAAACTGATTCTTGTTTTTCACATCTGTTCAGCTTGGCTTACCGTGCTAGAAATTTCCCTCTGTCAATGGAGAAGAATCATTCTTTTCCCTCATTTTTGTTGTGCAGTATCATTCTGCAGGTGCCCTTTGAATAATAATTTCCTGACGTGGTGTCCAATAAATCTATCCACACTGAACCAACACTAAGGCATATCTAAAAGCCAGGCATGGGGTACATTTTCACAACAATGATGTATTTTCAGTCCATTCAGCAGAGTCCACTTTTAATGGGTAATAAAACTTTCTCTGGTAGTAATGAGTCAAATGCTTTTTATAACTTGCAGGTTACCATAACACAAGTTGTCAGGTTTCCTAAAAGAAATTGTAGCCCTGGTACTTGGGACTAGATGACACAGCGGGAGGCATGGGCCCAGAGCCAGCGTCCACCCCCCTATCCTCCACTTCTCCCTAGAAGCTAATTCCACTTCCACAGCCCAAAGGATTTTGAGTAGTGGGGAAGAGCAGAGGTCAGTTGGTCCTCTGTGGTGTCCTAGGCAAAATACTTAATCTTTCTAAGCCTGTTTCCTCCTCTGTCCCTCATAGTATTGTTTTGAGGATTGAGTTTACTAACTCCAGCTTCCTATGGGGATACAGAGTTTCTATTTGGGATGATGAAAAACTTCTGGAGATGGATGATGGTGATAGCAACACAACAATGTGAATGTACTTAATGCCACTGACCTGTACATTTTTAAACCGTTAAAATGGAAACTTTTGTTTTAGCACAATAAAAAAATCTATCTTAAAATACAAAGAAAAAAACCTCAAAATGTAAGTTAATAAATGGTAAATAATTGTGTGTGAAGCATCTCATTTTGTCAACTTCATTAACTGTTCAATCTAGTATTCATAAAAATTTCCTTATATTGGAAAATAATTTGTAGATTTACATAGTGGTTAAGAGCATGGACTGTGAAGCCAAATTGCCTTTGTTGAAATTCTGGCTCTTCCGTTTACTCTGTGACCTCCAGCAAGTTATTCAACCTCTCTGAGCTTCAGTTTCCTCATCCTCTGTAATATCATATACAAAATGGGGATAATGATACCACTACGCTCATAGACTGTTGAAAAGATTAAATGAGCAAAACACTTAGAACAGTGCTTGGCACATTTTAAGAACTAGATGTGTATTAAAATATCTATTTTATTTTTCCAAAGGAAGAGCAAAATTGCTTTTATTTGCAGATAATATGCATGTTCATAGAGAAAATTTAATGGAAACCACTGAAAAACTATTAGAATTCAATAAAGGAATACAATATAAATACATAGAAATCAATAACTTTTTAATACATTATAAATAAACAGAAAATATAGTGGAGCAAAGAGAGCCCATTCACAACAGCAACAAAAACTAAAAACAACAGGACTAAGCTTCGCAAAAAATATATAACACCTATCTAAAAACAAGTTTATATAGAAGAAGTTAATACCGTGTTTCCCCAAAAATAAGACCTAGCCGGACAATCAGCTCTAATGCGTATTTTGAAGCAAAAATTAATATAATATCCAGTATTAGATTAGATTAGATTGGTTTTATATTATATTACATAAGACCTGGCCTTATAGTAAAATAAGACCCAGTATTATATTATATTATTTCATATCATATCATATCATATCATATCATATCATATCATATCATATCATATCCAGTCTTATATTATATTACATATGACCCAGTCTTACATTGTAGTAAAATAAGACTGGGTCTTATATTAATTTTTGCTCCAAAAGATGCGTTAGAACTGATTGTCCAGCTAGGTCTCATTTTCAGGGAAATACAGAAAATAACCTAGAGACTTTTGGAGTTTTTTAAATTAGGTTTTTTTAAAAAAAATAATTACAGGAGGAGACTTGCCATAGAAAATATCAAGGTTTATTATGAAATTATATTAAGAAAAGAGAAGCAATAAGACCAGTAGATCAATAAACCAAAAACAGGCCTATATACATGAGGGAAGGTGTGACAATTAAGTTCACAAACTCATCCTAGAAAAAGTACTACATACCTCATTGCTGAATATCACTACAGTCACTTTCGAAGTACTCCCCTTGGGAAACTATGCACCAATGCCAGCGCCTAGTCTATCCTTCAAAGCAATTTTGGAACTCTTTTTCTGGAATGGCCATCAGAGCTGTTGTCATATTATGCTTGATGTTCTAAATGTCATCAAAATGTCTTCCTTTCAATATTTCCTTTATCTTTGGGTAAAGAAAGAAGTCATTGGGGGCCAGATCCCATGAGTAGGGAGGGTGGTCCAATACAGGTATTTGTTTACGAGCTAAAAACTCCCTCACAGACAGTGCCGTGTGTGCTCTTGTGTTGTCGTGATGCAAGAGCCATGAATTGTTGGCGAAAAGTTCAGGTCGTCTAACTTTTTCATGCAGCCTTTCAGCACTTCCAAATAGTAAACTTGGTTAACTATTTGTCCAATTGGTACAAATTTGTAATGAATAATCCCTCTGATATAAAAAAAAATTAGCAACATTTTTGCAACAAGTTCGCAAACTTAATTGTCAGCCCTCGTATATGGAAATGGTACAAGATTAAGTTGGCATCCCAAATGAAAAAATTAATCAGTTAATAAAAGGAGCCAGGTCAATTGGTAATCCATGTGGGTAAAAAAAATGTTACTGCTCTATTTTATATCTTACACAAAAACATTTCAGGATAGTAGATTTAAGAATTAAACATGTAGAAAAGATAGATAAAAGTAAATACAAGAGAACTTTAAAAAATATACTCAGGGTAAAGAAATCCTTTGTAAACCATAAAAGCTAGATTTGACTACACAGTAATTTAAGATTCTCTACAATGAAGGACAAAAATTTAAAAGAAAAATGATACACTGGGTGAAAATATTTACTGTATATATAACCAAGAAAGGACTATTAACAAGTCATAAGATATAAAGAGATCCCATAAATTAGAAAATAAAACACAACTTAATAGGTAAAAACACAAAAAACTAGCAAAGGATATGAATAAGCAATTTACAGATAGAAGTACAGGAGGCCAATAAATATTTTTCACCTATGATATTAGCAAAAATTTAAAAGTTTGCCAATATTTAGCATTGGTGAGTGTGCAGGGAAATGGGCACTCCCATACACACCGATTATGGCAGGATGATGCTTTGAAGAACAATTCGGCAATATCTCTTACAGCTGAACACACTCAGTACCTTCCATCTAGCACTTCTACTTCTGAGAATTTTTCCCAATCAACATTTGCATAATTGTTCTAAAGATACACGAAATATTGATTGTAATACTACATATAGTAGCAATAAAGAGAAAATTTCCCTAATGCCTATGTTGCTTATATAATAATTAAAAGAAATATTTAGGTACCCCAAAAAAGAATTGAGTTAGAGCTATATTTACTAGCATGGTAAAATGTAGAAAAGATAGCGATGTTAATGAATAAGGCAAATTGCAGAAAAACATATATAATATAGTCTTATCTGTATAAATTTAGTACTAATCACCATTTTTATATGTAATATTTCATATATATATTAAAAGATGGTCAAATTATGCATCAAAGGATTGACAGTGATTCTTGGGGTACTTTACCTTTCTACATTATATATTCCTATATTTTAATTTTATGTAACTTATATTGAATTGCTTTTAATTTAGAAAAATAATTTATTAAATACATGGGAAGAAAAGGGGAATGATCCTATTTGCTCTGAATAGTCATAAAATTTATTTCAAATTTTGTTTAGGCCTAATTTATCACATAGACTCTCAGTTAATATGCACATACTTTCTATATGAGCTGTAATGTATACATAACTATTTAGAAACTATGGAGTAATATTCAAAGCCAATTCCTTAGTTTAAGGGGGAAAAAATGAAGATACACTGTGATTTAACTTAAGGTAAATACCTAAATCTCCCAATATCAATAATTCAAACTACAATAAATTAATTTTCTTACTTCTTTTGTATTTTATTATTTGCAAATTCAAACCTTCCAAGAACGTATTTCCATGTAGTGCTCCCTTCTAATATAGTGCTCACAGGTAAGTACATACTCACAGATCTATGGAGGAATCATAGACACTTTTTAACCAAATCTACATTTTACTAAGATCAGCAGAGTCAAAGTGCATGTATAGGGATGGGTCTCCTCAAATACACAAATATTGAAGAAAAAGGTTACAAATTACAAAATATTCCAGTAGTAGTACAGGTGTTTCTAATGACACGTGATATTTGTTTTTTAAGTGAAACGACTAAAATGGAGCCCCTCTATTTATTCAATTATGTCTTTAGGTGGATGATGCTGAAGAAGCTGACAAAACAGGGGAAAATAAAGCACCCAGTAAGTTCCAGTCCGTAGGAGTGCAAGTAGAAGAGGAGAAGTGGTAAGTCCAATGCATTAGTCCTCTTTCATCTTGATGTTGGCAAGTATGGTGCAAGTATTTTTCCCCATGATAAACCAACAAGATTCAATGATATTTTCCTTTAACTTTTGGGAACATTTACTAGGTAAGCTTGAAACAACATTAGCTGATTCCCTCCTCTACTTTAATAATAGAGACCACCCCATTTAGTTTTATCTAGAATAAATAATAGAATAAGCATATCACATATACATACACATAAACACTGGGTGTAGTACTGTTGTGTTGCAAAACTATTCCTCTTCAAAAAACCTTCCTATTTTGCACTCTTGACTTTTTAAGAGAAGAGGACTTACCTTATTCTTATTTGTTTTGCTAGCACTTAATGGTGTCTGGTGTTTAATATGCACTCAATGAATGATGAAAATGAATGAATGAATGAATGAATGAATGAACAGAAGGAAAAGGAGAAGTTTTCCTATCATTATCCTGAATCACCAGTTCCTTTACATTGTTCTTTACAATAAGCTTACTCTAGAGTCATAGTATCTAGAAGTGGGGAATTTAGAGGTCCCGAAGATCACAGAATCTAGGAGCTGGAAGGGATTTCTGAGATCTGTACATTTATTTTATAAATGACTACTTGATTCAGAGAGGTATGTGAGTTTCTCAATCAAACTGTAAGGTCCATGATATGTGGAACTATGTTTTATTGATACTACTACACAATCCCAGTGTCCAGAACTGTGCTTTGTACATACTAAGTATATAGTAAATGTTGGTGAATGAAGTAAAAACTACAGTTATGGTAGGAGAAAGAGCTCTGTATTACATACCAGGACATCATCTCAACTCAGCCACTAACTTTCTGTGTGTTAATTAGGAGAAATCAACTGGATGTCATCTATCCATCCATCCATCCATCCATCCATCCATCCATCCATCCATCCATCTATCTATCCATCCAATAAATATTTATGGAATGATGGAATGTCTCCTATCTGCAAGCTTACCTGTAATGTAAACTGAAAATCTGAAAAGAAGCCAACCATCAGTTCATGAAAGGGGCCTATTTAGAGCCTTAGAGCCTCCTAGTATTGACACTGAACACACACACACACACACACACACACACACACACACACACACACATGTATGTATATATATATATATATATATATATATATATATGTATGTATGTATGTATGTATGTATGTATGTATGTATGTATGTATGTATGTATAATTATACAAAGCTGGAAACCCAGAAAATTAGTACAGTCCTCCTGGAAACTATGACAAAAGTTAACAAGAGTTATACATCTATCCATACCCATTGACCCAGTAATCACATTTATGGGGCTATCCTGAATGAAAACACTCAATGGAAGGGCAACAATGTGGAACATTATCTATTATTGTAAAAGAAAAGTATTAATTATCAAATGTCAAACAATAAAGGAATGCTTTTGTAAATTATAGCACATCCATCACCAAGCTAGGATATTATACAACTATTAAATGTAATTTGTAAAGAAGCTATGGAAACATGAAGAAATTCCTGTGATATGATGTTAAGCAAAAAAGTTGAACACATAATAACCATGTGTTATTCATGAAGATGGACAAAGACTGAAATGTAATCTGTAAAAATGGTAGGTATAGGAGTGTTTTGTTTTGTTTTTCTTTTACTCTAAAATGTTTACTTACTGTATTTACTTCAAGATTTAGTAATCATTATTTTCAAGCCAACCCTTCTGGCACATGTTCTTTTAATTGTTTTAGAAAATTTTTTGAAAATGTAAACTTAGGAGACATGAAAGATCTCATGATAAGAAAACATTTCTTCTTTCCCCACCAGATTGACTTGGTTGTTTTATTCAATGGTATAGTGGTTAAGAGCACAGACTCTTGAACCAGAGCACCTAGATTCAAATCCTGGCTCTGCCACACAGTAACTGGGGGGCCTTGATCCAATTACTAAATTTCCTTGTGCCTTGGTGTCCTTATATATAAAAAGGAGATAATAGGCAATTTCTGGTCCAGCATTTAAAAAGCTCAGACATCACCACTCTGTCCCTAACAAGAAGTAAAAAGCCAAACAGACTGGAAAAATCAATAGCTTTTCTTAAATCAGTCAGAGAGGTGAGGTCACAGGGCAAACCACTGGCCCCCAAATTGGGAGACAGATACAGAAAATCACAGCTTACTGGAGTAGGAACCCACAAGCAGAACCCTCTGTGGGAACCGGTACCAGGGCAGGAAAACCTAAACTATAATTGACAAATTTCTGGAGTCTCAGTGTGGACAAGTCTGAGAGTCAAAAACTTCCAGGGTACCTAGTTCTAGGGGTGGGCTCCACACTTTTGTGAGTTTTACCTCCAGGCGCTCTACCAGTTCCTCACAGTGAATATCAGAGAAAAATACCCTTGTGTTTCCAGGAGAAAGAGGAGAAAAGGAACCATTTAAAAACATACCAGAGCATTTCGTTCTCAACAGGTCCGCTCTCAGGAGAAACTGTTTGATGAGAGCCTAACCTGCTAGGATTTTATCCTACCTGAGGGAAAAGAAAACGCCAACCCCAGCCCCTTCTAGACATTCTGAACATGAGGAGAGGAGAAACTGGGAAGCACTGTTGAAGTTCACAGTCCAGGAACACAGTCTCAACAAAAGACTGAGACCTAATCAGAGTGCTTCCCACCCCCTCTCACCTCACCACCACATCACCAAAGGCCTATTCACCAGTTTCTTTTACCCAGAACATCATGTCTACTTTTCAACAATAATTTACAAGGCCTACTAAAAGGTAAACAACACAGTTTGAAGTGACTGAACAAGCATCAATCATATATGACAGGAATTACTGGAATTATGAGACCAGGAATTTTTTTAAATTATGGTAAATATGTTAAGGGCTTTAATAGAAAAAGCATACAGCATGCAAGAACAGATGGATGATGTAAGCAAAGGGATGGAAATTCTAAGACAAATGACACATAGGTCAAAGAAGAAATCCCAATTGAAATTTTAAAATATTTTTAACTAAAATAAATAAATAAATAAGAAAAGATTTTGAACTAAATGAAAATGAAAATCCACAATTTATCAAAATTTGTGGGATGCAGCAGAAATAGTACTTAGCAAACAATTTCTAGCATTGAATGAGGCATACTTAATGATGTAAAACTTGAAGCTTTCCTGCTCAGATCAGGAACAAAGCAAGGATGTTTCCTCTCAGTATTGCTTTTCAATATTGTACTGGAAGTCCTAGTTAATGTAATAAGTCAGGAAAAGGAAATAATAGGCACACAGACTGGAAGGGAAGAAATAAAACTCTGTGTTCTCAAATAACATGATCATCTACGAGATAATCTGAAAGAATCAGCAAAAGCACTTTTGTAACTAATAAGTAATTATAGCAAGATTGCATGATACAAGGTTAATATACAAAAGTTAATCACTTTCCTATATATCAGCAAGTAGAATAAGAAAGTGGAATTTGGAATTAAAAGTGCATTACTATTTACATTGTTAGTACCCCTTAAATGAAATACTTAGTTATAAATTTACCAAAATATGTGTAGTAGCTATAGAAGAAAAAAACCCACAAAATTCTGATGAAAAATATCAAAGAAAAACTAACTAAGTGGAAAGATATTTCGTTTTTATGAATGGGGACGCTCAACGTTATCAAGATGTCGGGTCTTCTCAATTTCATCCATAGATTCAATTCAAGCCCATTCAAAATCCTGGCAGGTTATTCCGTGGGTATTAACAGACTGATTCTAAGATTTACATGGAAAGGCAAAAGACAATAAAGTTAACATAATAATGAAGGAGAAGAAAAAGTCAGACACAACTTCAACACTTAACTATAAAGCTTTAGTAATCAAGACTGTGTGGTATTGGTAAAAGAATAGACAAATACAAGATCAATGGAGACAAACAGATCAATGGAGCAGAACAGAGAACCCAGAAATAGACCCTCATAAATATAGTCAACTAATCTTTGACAGAAAAGCCAAGGTAATACAATGGAGAAAAGATAGTTTTTCAACAAATGGTACTGGAAAAACTGGACATCTACATGAAAAAAAAAAAAGACTCCTTACCCAGACCTTACACCCTTCACAAAAATTAACTGAAAATGGATTACAGATCTAAATGTAAAACACAAAACTATAAAACTTTTAGAAGAAAACATAGGAGTGCATCTTGATAACCTTGGGTGCCGGGATGATGTTACATACAATGCCAAAGTCGTGATCCATGAAAGAAATAGTGGATAAGTTGGAGTTTATTAAAATTAAAAATGTCCCTGCCAAAGACAATGTCAAGAGAATAAGAATACAAACCACACATTCGGAGAAAATATTTGCAAAAGACACATCTAATAAAGGACTATTACAATGAAACAATAAGAAAATGAACAACCTGATTAAAAATTAAGCAAAAACTTCAATAGACACCTCACCAAAGATGATATACAGATGGCAGCATATGAAATGATGCTCCACATCATATGTCATTAGGGAATTGCAAATTGAAGCAACAATGGAGTACCATTAGCCACCTATTAGATAGAATGTCCAAAGTCCGAAACACTGACAACACGAAATGCTGGTGAGGATGTGGGGCAACATTAACTCTCATTCATTGCTGGTAGAAATGCAAAATGGTATAGCCATTTTCGAAGACAGTTTTGTGGTTTCTTTCAAAACTAAAAATACTCTTACCATATGACCCAGCAATTGCATTCCTTGGTATTTACCCAAAGTAACTGAAAACTTAATATGTCCACGAAAAAACCTGCACACAGATGTTCATAGCAGCTTTAGTCATAATTGCCAAAACTCAGAAGCAACCAAGATGTCCCTCAGTAGGTGAATGGACAAATAAACTGTGGAACATCCAGACAATGGAATATTATTCAGCATTACAAAAGAAAAAACCTATCAAAATCCACAGAATGTACACAGCAGGAGTGAAATCTGATGTAAACTATGAACTTTGGATAGTAATAGTTTCACCGATTGTAACAAATGTACCACTCTGGTGGTGACATTGCTAGTGGGGGTGGGGAGTAGACTGAATATGGGAAATGGCTGTACTTTCTGCTCAATTTTGTTGTGAACCTAAAACTGCTCTAAAAAATAAAGTTTATTAATTTAAAAAAGCAGGAGGTTAGATAATAATGTTAACCTCATAATTGTGTCCTGGGTGTGTGTGTTGTTTTATACATGTAGAGCTTTAGAAAACCTGACACATTTGAAGCATTGTATAAGCGTTTCTATCCTATTGTGTACCCAAATAGAATTTCTCTAAAGATTGAAGTCTCAAGAAAGCAATTATACCATCTTTGTTTTAAAAATAAGAGAAAATCACCTCCGTTTCTAATTTTACTTCAAACATTTTCCCTGCAGTCAACTATTCTATCTTACCAAATTGATGCCTGACACTTGCTCAGCAACAGGAATATGAAATATTGCATTATTTGGCCATACCTAGTAGCAACCCCAAAACTTCAAATGAGTCACTTTTATCTTGTTATTAAAAAATTGGGGGGGCCGGCCCGGTGGCTCAGGCGGTTAGAGCTCCATGCTCCTAACTCCAAAGGCTACTGGTTCGATTCCCACATGGGCCAGTGGGCTCTCAACCACAAGGTTGCCAGTTCGATTCCTCGACTCCCGCAAGTGATCGTGGGCTGCGCCCCTTGCAACTAAGATTGAACACAGCACCTTGAGCTGAGCTGCCGCTGAGCTCCCGGATGGCTCAGTTGGTTGGAGCGCATCCTCTCAACCACAAGGTTTGCCAGTTCGATTCCCACAAGGTATGGTGGGCTGCACCCCCTGCAACTAGCAATGGCAACTGGACCTGGAGCTGAGCTGCGCCCTCCACAACTAAGACTGAAAGGACAACAACTTGACTTGGAAAAAAAGTCCTGGAAGTACACACTGTTCCCCAATAAAGTCCTGTTCCCCTTCCCCAATAAAATCTTTAAAATAAATAAGTAAATAAATAAATTAAAGTTGGACATTTAATAAATTATTGAAGTTTGTAGGATGGTCAGATCCTCAGTAAACTGAGTAATTTATTTAAAATTCATCCTCAGAAGGGCTGGCAGACCCTGTTTGCGTGCTTAATTTCCAAAACATACCCTTCCTCAAAGGTCACTTTATAGTTAACCTCTGTAAAGTAAATACACATTTAAATTGATGTAAATGATTATTTCAACCTCTCCAAAAGAAATCCTTTCTCAAACAGGCAGGGATTTCTTGTATCTTCTATCTCAAATTATAATTCTATTTATAATTTTGCTGGTAGTTAGTATTCATTTAGATAGGATCTTAAAAAAGCAAAATTGGGCAGATGAAATTACCTAATGACAGCTGGGGGACTCTTTTTTAATTATCTAGTGATAAAGCTGAGACTGTTGTTTTCACACTGAATGGCCAATACAATCCATCTCTTCCTTTCCCAAATAAACAGACTGATCCTCAACAGTAACCTAACAAAAAGTGAGAGAAAGAAAGAAAATAGAGCCAGACAAAGAAACAGTACAAAAGAGGAAGATGAAAAGACTTTGTAAGAAGCCTAGAGACTCATTATCACCTTTTGAATTCACCACAATTTAGGAACCAAAACTAACATAGCAAAGTCCACCAGGCTGATTTGTATATTGAAGGGTAGACTTGTAAATATAGGGTGGTCTTCAATGTTCCAAATCAAAACAAAAGTTAATAACTCATGAGTAAAAAGTAAAATGCACTAGGTAACCAATCTGCTTCAAGAAGGGGAAATGAGTATTACAAATCCTGGAATACTTGCAGGCAGCCATGCCATCCTCAAAATGCCATTGATAGCCAATGTGCCATGTCCATTCTCCAGGGCTGCCTCCTGGTGGGGACCATACGCAGAGGAATGCTGTGTAAAGGTCACTAGTTTAAATGCCATGGCAGGTCCAAGCCGGGGACAATAAATGCATGTGCATTTAAAACAAGACTGCTTATCTTAAGCCCATGAAGAAACTCCTCATCTCCATCAAACATTAGCTATCTTTCCTCAATTCTTGTTTCACAGGTCAGTTAGTGGCACTGTTTAGCAGGATCCACAGGACATATATTTGCTGATATGCAGGACGGATCCCTAAGCAAAGCAGGCAAATCTTGCCAACCTCTCCCCCAGGAATGCTCACCTCCACCGCTGTTCTCTATCCCAGAGTCTCCAAACGTCCAGTCTCCATTTTCTCTCGTCCTTTTGACTGCTCCCCAGGAATTTGCAAGAGGTCTTCTTGTCTTTCAAGCTGATAATTAGCAAATCTAGTAAAGCAATCCTTTCTATTTACTAAGGTGAGAAAGCTAAGAGCCTCCCAGGGATCTCCCCTTTCCTTCTAAGTAACAATTGTATTTCAACAGTGGTTCAAACTAGACTTTCTTACTTTAGCCCATTAGTGTCGCAAAGATTCTAACAGTGAACACAAAGAGGAAGAATATTATTATTTTCATTATAAAAATAGTATGTAAATTTATTTGGAGGAAGACACAGCAGCATATTAACAGTTTATAACTCTGATGGGCTTTGGAGGAATTGAAAAAAACTGATTATATGTCTGTATGTATATATCTTATTAAGTATTGTCTATATTCTATAATAATTGTGTATTATTTAATAATGTAATAAGAAAAGTAAGATAGTATTTATGTATTATGAAAATGTATAAACTACAGAAATAAAACAAAATACCCTCTAATCCCATCCATTAACTGTGAAGTAATATAGGGATATATTTACCCATACTTTTTTTCCACCCCCCAACTCCGGTTCAAGCTGTTGTTTCTCAGTCTAGTTGTGTAGGACGCAGCTCCCTGGCCCATGCTGGTGATATGAGCCTTGCGCTCCTTCCCACCCCACCCCCAGACAGTCAGTCATCTGCCAAGGATGAAGAGAACAGGAAAGGAGAAAAAAACAAAAACAAAACACATACTACACACAGCAAATTTTGAAAGGTGGAAGGCAAATAGACAAGTGATAACGAACTTAGCTGGCCAGAGAAAGCTGAATCTAAAGCAAGTGATGCAGAAATACAAGATGTAATTCTATTTAAATTTCAGAACTCACAGAAGGTATAGTAATTGATCATATTGGGTGCTCTGAAAGTAGAATGAAGGTGGAGCTAAAAACTCCTTGAATTTGCAGAGCCAATAATAGTTCTTCCTCACTCTGACAGAAGACTCGAGGTTTCTCATCTTCAGAGGCTAAAACCAAAGGATCTCTGGTGTGGAGGACAGCAGCACCGGTGAGGCAGGGTTACTGTACTGAAAATAAGGGGATAAGTGAAAATTTACAAGCAGAATGCTGAGGCACCTGACCTAAGCCTTGCTCACTTATCTCCCAGAATCCCAGCAGCCAGGCATATTTCCTCTAGGCCATAGTATGGGAGTGTCTGTTGTGGGGAACTGACCAGCCTGAGTCCAAAGACCCAAAGATACCAACATCAGTGATTTTGCAAGGTAAAATCCTGGCCGGATCACCCTACAGTGAGGATTTGAGTAGATGAGCCCCTCCCCAAAACACAGACTTTTGACTGATTTTCAGTCCTGATCATAATAAAGCAGCATAAAAATCAGTGTGTGTCTGTGTGAGTGAGGAGGAGCAGGAGCAGGAGCGAAAATATGGGGAGGAGGGGTGATGATGAGGTAAGAGAAATCTAAATCTTCATCTTTTCTAAGGATAAAAATTAAAATACCAAAAAATAGCGACTTTTGCTGTTTCAAAATAGTGTTTAAAAGTAGCTCCCCGTGGAGCAGAAAATTGTTACAAAAATGATGCGGGAATTTTTATTTTCCATAGGCAGTTTTGTAGAAACATTTGATATTTTAAAATTATGTGTGCATACGAGTATACTGGTATAATTTTGATAAAATTAAAAAGTGGACTGATCAAAATAATAATATAATGTGATAAATACCTTTGTACAATAAGTATTTTCACTATTTCAGATTATTTCATTTCCTGAAATGGAATTACTAGGTCTAAGAACTCATAAATAATTTTTAATGTTCTTGATATCTGTTTGCAAATAGCTCCTGAAAATATTTGTACCAGTTTACACTCAGAGGGAGGCATTTGAGGGCACAGATACCAGATACCTACCCTCCTCAAATCCCATCATATACCTTCTTTGTTTTCACAGCTTTATTGAAGTTAATTGACAAACAGTAAACTGTACATATGTAAAGTTATAATTTGATAAGTTTTGACATATATTTGTCAAATATGTATGTATGAGAAATTAAACTGTCACCACGATCAAAATAGAGAACACACCCATCAACACCTAAGGTTCCTCCTGCACCTTTATAGAAAGTGCATCCTTCCCACCCACCTTTTCCTTCCCTACGCATTCCCCCACTTGCTTTCTGTCTCTTGTGTGCATTTTCTAGAATTTTATTTAAATAGAATCATGTAGAATGTACAGATGGTCCCCAACTTACAATGGTTCCACTTACAATTTTTCAACTTTACAATGGCACAACAGCGATACACTTTCAATAGAAACCATAATTCAAATTTTGAATCTTGATCTTTTCCTGACTAACAATATGCAGTACAAAAGATACTCTCTTGTGATGCTGGGCATGGCAGTGAGCCTGCTCCCAGTCAACCACTCAGTTATGAGGGTCAACAACTGATACTCTACAGTGTGCTGTGTTGTCAGTGATTTTTGGATGTTGTGTTTTGTGTTTTCACATCCCATCGTGTCTACAAAATGCGCATCCTTATCTCCTGCTTCTGGTGAAGGTGGAAGGCAATTACTCTTGAGATGAAACTCAAGATAATTGTCCAACTATAGACAATTTAAGCGTTCTGAGCACATTTATGGTAGGCTAGGCTTAGCTATGATATTCGGTAGGTTTGGTTTACTAAATGCAATTTTGATTTACATTTTGAATTGATAATGGGTTTATCAAGACATAACCCCATCATAAATTGAAGAGCAACTATAATTCTTTTTTGGCCTGGTTTCACTCAATCAGCACAACTACTTTGAGATTCATCCATGTTTTGCATGTATCGGTATTACCTTTTATTGTAGATTAGTATTCCAATGTATGGATGTACCAAATTTGTTTATTCATTGACCTGTTGATAAACAATTAGGTAATTTCTAACTTGGAGTTACTACAAATAAAGTTGCTATGAACATTCGTGTACAAGTCTAACATATGCCTTTGTTTCTCTTAGGTAAAAACTTAGGAGTCAAATCGTTGGGTCTTGTGGGATAGGGATTTTCAATGTTTTAGGAAACAGCCAAAGAGTTTTCCAAAGTGGTTGTGCATTTTATATTCCTACTGTGTGAAAGTTCTAATTGTTCCATATTATTCCTACTGTGTGAGAGTTCCAGTTGCTCCATATTATTTTCAATATTTGGTATTGAATATAATTCAATATTTATTCTTCTTAATGTTAGAAATGCTAAGAGATATGTGGTATTATCTCAGTGTGGTTTTAATTCGCATTTCCCTAATATATAATGGAACTGAACATCTTGTCATGAGTTTATTTGCTATCCCCATATTTTCTTTAGTGAAGTATCTATTCAAATCCTTTTAAATTGAGCTGTTTTTACATTACTGTTGAGTTGTGATTATTCTTTATATTTTGAATATAAGTCCTTTATCAAATATGTGATTTGCGCATATTTTCTCTCTGTGGCTTGTCTTTCCAATCCTTAGAATTAAAGAGCAGAAATTCATAATTTTGATGAAGTGCCATATTTCTTTTATGGGTTGTGCTTTTAGTATTACATCTAAGAAATCTTAGGCTAATTCAAGGTCACAAAGATTTTCTGTTTTCTAGCATTTTTATAGATTTAGATTTTATGATCTATGACCCATTTCAAGTTAATTTTTATGTATGGTACAAGGTATGGATCAAAGTTTATTTTTTGCACATGAAGACACTGCACATTTTTTCAAATATATACATTTTATATATGGATCTATTTTTATGTTCTCTGTGCTGTTTCATTGATCTAATTGTCTATTTTCATTGCAGTACCATACTGTCTTGACTATTGTAGCTTTATAATAAGTTTGAAATTAGGTAGTGTAAGTCTTTCGACTTCCTTCTTTTTCAAAACTTTTCTTTTTTAAGCTATTCTAGGTCCTTTGCCTTTCCACACGAATTTTAGAAAAATTTTGTTAATGGTTAGGTCATTGAGATATCATTAACTTTTGTACGTTGACCTTCTATCCTGTAATGTTGCTAAACTCATCTATTAATTTTAGTAGCTTTTTTGTAGATTCTATAGGATTTTCTATAGACTATTTTGCTATCTACCAACAAAGACAGATTTATTTCTTCTTTCTGTCTGGAAGTATTCTTCTTATTTTATTACACTGGCTAAAACTTCCAGTACAATGCTGCACAGAAGTCATGTTATTGACATTCTAGACTTGTTCCCAACTGTGAGTGAAAATATTCAGTTTTTCACTATAAGTACCAGGTGATCTATAAGATTTTGTAGATGCCCTTTGTCTAGTTAAGGAAATTTCTTTCTGTTCCTAGTTTATTGAAAATTGTGATCAGGAATTGATGTTGATGTTGGGTTTTGTCAAAGCCTTCTTTTTTTTTTTCATTTATTGAGAAGTCACAAGGTTTTCATTTTAGACTGTTGATATAATGGAAAACTGCATATAACACAACATTTACCATTTTTACCATTTTGGAATGCAATTCAGTGGCATTAAGTACATTCACAATATTGTGCAACCATCAACACTATCTAGTTTCAAAATATTTTCATCACTCTAAACAGAAACCTCATATACATTATGCAGTCACTCCCCATTCACCCTTACTCCTAGCCCTTAGAAACCACTAATCTGTTATATCTCTTTATGGAATTGCTTTTCTGCATATTTCTTATAAATTGAATCATACAACATGTAGCTTTTTGTGTCTGACTTCTTTCACATTACATAATGTTTTTGAGTTTCATCTATGTTGTAGCATGTATCAGTATTTGTATGCAGTGTGAGGTAAGAATCCAACTTCATTCTTCTGCATGTGGATGTCCAATTGTCTTGCATTGACTGACAATAGCTAAAGATCCCAATTAACCAATATTTGGTTAATATTGTTTTTATAATTATATTTATGAAAGATATTGTTCTGTAGTTTTCTTGTAATGTCTTTGAAATTAGAGTAATGCTATCCTCATATAAAGAATTAGAAGATATTTTTTCCTCTTCAATTTTCTAGACGAATTTGTATAGAGTTGGTATAATTTTTCATTAAATATTTAATTGAATTAACTAGTAAAACTGGATTTGGAGTTTACTTTGTGGGAAAGTTTTTAACTACAAATTCAATTTCTTTAATAGATATATGACTATTCAGGTCATTGACTTCTAATTGCTTGAGTCTTGGTAGTTTGTGTCTTTCAAGGAATTTGTCTATTTCATCTAAGTTATCCAATTTATTAGTATAAAGTTGTTCATAATATTCCTTTAATATAATCTTCATACCTATAGAATTTCTAGTTATGTCACTTCTCTCATTTCTGATATTGGTAATCTGTGTCTTCTTTTTTATTCCTTATCATTCTGACTAGAGGATTATTAATTTTATCAATCATTTAAAAGCTTTGATTTCATTGATATTTCGCTATTGCTTTTCTGTTTTCTATTTCATTGTATTTTCCATTTCCTTTTTTCTATTTACTGTAAGTTGCCTTTGCTCTTCCATTTTTAATGTCTTAAGGTGGCAGGTAAGCATTAATTTGAGAGGTTTTTTTTGTACTACTGGTGTTTAGTACTATAAATATCCCTCTAAGTACTGCTTTAACTACACCCCACAAATTCTGATTATTATGTTTTCATTTGCATTCTGTTCAAAATACTCTCTAATTTCTCTTTTGTTTTCTTCTTTAATCCATAGGTTATCTGGATCCCAAATATTTTGGGATTTGTTAAATATCTTTTAGCTGTTTATTTGTATTTAATTCCATTGTGGTCAGACAACATACTTTATGTCTTGAATCCTGTGAAATTCATTGAGATTTGTTTTATGGCCCAAAATATTGTCTATTTTGCTAAATATTCTGTGTACACTTGAAAAAAATATATATTCTGCTATATTTGAGTGGAGTATTCTATAAATGCCAATTAGGTCAGGTTAGTTCCTCAGTTCTCTTATATTTTTTCCAATTTTCTATCTACATAGTCTATTAATTATTGAGAGAGTGATGTTGAAATCTCTGACTATAACTCTGAATTTGTCTGTTTGTCTTTATAGTCCTATCAGTTTTGCTTCAAGTATTGTGAAGCTCTTTTATTAGGTGCATAAATGTATAAGATTGTTGTGTCCTCTTGATGAATTAACCCCTTTATCATTATGAAACATCCCTCTTCTTCCCTGGTAATATTTTTTGTTCTGAAATCTATCTCGTCTGATATTAAGATAGCCAATCAAGCTTTTTTTCTTTAGTGTTAGTATGATGTGTCCTTTCTCATTCTTTTAGTTTTAAATTATGTATGTCGTTATATTTAAAATGAGTTTTTTATAGGCAGCATATAATTGGGTCTTGCTTTTTAAGCTAATTTTTCACTCTTTTTTTAAATTGGGGTACTTAGACCATTTGTATTTAACATAACTATTGTTATGCTTGGGTTAAATCTACCAGCTTGTATTTATTTGGTGGGTTTTTTTGTTTGTTTGTTTTTTGTATTTCTGCTTTGTCTTATTTTTCCTTCTTTTCTGCCTTCTTTTGAATTATTGTTTTATGATTTCATTTTATTCCATTTGTTGGTTTATTAGCTGTAACTCTTCATTGTAGTTTTTAGTGGTTGCTATGGGAGTTAAAATATATATATTTAATTATAATCTACCTTCGATTGAAATTATATCATGTCATATATAAGAACTTTATAATAGTATGCTTCCATTCCTCCACTTCCAAGGTTTGTGTTTTATCAAACATTTCACTTCTACATATATTAAAGCTCCATAATATATTGTTATTGTTTTACTTTAACCAGTCAATTATCATCAAAGAGATTAAATAATAAGAATAAAAGTATTATATTTATCCACAAAGTTACAATTTCCAATGTTCTCCATTCTTTTGTGTAGATCCAAATTTCCATCTAACATCATTTTCCTCCTTTTCGCTTTTCTTCTTTTTTTGTTTTTGTTTTGTTTTGTTTCATGTCTGTAAGCTGGTCCTATACTGCTCTTAGCTGGTCCTATACACTGGTTTCACTGGTTTCTCCCTTTCCATGAATGTGAGGTTTTTCTTTAAATTTTAATTTCATTGGGAGTATTGGGGAACGGTGTGGTTCTCCAGGGCCCATCAGCTCCAAGTCATTGTCCTTCAGTCTAGTTGTGGAGGGCACAGCTCAGCTCCAAGTTGAGTCGCCGTTTTCAATCTTAGCTGCAGGCGGTGCAGCCCACCATCCCATGTGGTAATTGAACCAGCAACCTTGTTGCTGAGAGCTCCTGCTCTAACCAACTGAGCCATCCAGCCACGCCTTTCCTTCTTTTCTTATATTGCATATCTACTTGTAATGAATTATTTCAGCCTTTGTATATTGAAAAAGTTATTTTATGATCATTTTAAAAAGATATTTTTGTTGCATATAGCACTGTAGCTCGACAGCTTCTTCTTTCAAAGAGGAATAAAGATACCACAACAATGGATAGGTTTCTTACCCCATGCACGGAACATAGTAGATGAATACTCTATTGGATCCTTGTGCAGGTATTTGGGTATTCTCCATGCAGTTCTCTCTTCTGCTACACTTTGCCTTGCAAACTCTAGCCACACTGCCCTCCTTGGACTCCCAGTGATGTTTCATCAAGTCAGAGAGACTGCTCATTCTGCAAGGAAACCACTCCCTATGCTGTGGCCTGGAAACTCACTGGTCAGTAATCAGGAGCAATCATAGACTTCATTTGTTTCCCATATCTAAATGATCGCTGTCCTTCCTTGTCTGATGTCAAATGTCTTCAAAACAGTTGTTTACAATATTTTGCCAGTTTTTCAGTTATTTCAGATAGACAAGTAAATTCAATCTTTTTTTTTTTTTTTTAAAGATTTTATTGGGGAAGGGAAACAGGACTTTATTGGGGAACAGTGTGTACTTCCAAGCCCTTTTTCTAAGTCAAGTTGTCCTTTCAATCTTAGTTGTGGACGGTGCCGTTCAGCTTCAAGTTGTTGTCCTTTCAGTCTTAGTTGTGGAGGGCGCAGCTCAGCTCCAGGTCCAGTTGCCGTTTTCTAGTTGCAGGGGGCACAGCCCACCATCTCTTGTGGGAGTCGAACTGGCAAACCTTGTGATTGAGAGGACGCACTCCAACCAACTGAGCCATCTGGGAGCTCAGCGGCAGCTCAGCTCAAGGTGCCGTGTTCAATCCTAGTTGCAGGGGACGCTGCCCACCATCCCTTGCAGGAGTCGAGGAATAGAACCGGCAACCTTGTAGTTGAGAGCCCACTGGCCCAGGTGGGAATCGAACCAGCAGCCTTCGGAGTTAGGAGCATGGAGCTCTAACCGCCTGAGCCACCGGGCCAGCCCAAATTCAATCATTCTTATTTCACTTTGGCCAGAAGCAGAAGTCATCCACATAGATTTTTTTTTTTTTTTTTTTTTTGCCTGTGATTGGGGTAAGCCCTGTTATTTAGCATTACTCTCTGGCTAGGTAGGTCATGGAGTGAACTGGAACCACGAGCGATAAAAGAGTATTCTAGTTAAGAAATCCAAATTGAAAGTAACTGTACCTTTCTATCTCCAAAATTTGGGAATTTGATACAATTAACATTAATAAACTTTTTTCAGTGTAAGTTCTCTGATTCAACATTCTAGCAGTGTTTCTTCAACTTTAGAATAGGATTATGCTCAATGGAGACTCCTAGTTGAGATCTAGGCCCAGTCTTCTGGGTCTTGCATTTCTGCTTGTGGCCATATTCCCCATGTGGTTGGATTGCTGCCATAATCTCTCGTTCAGAAACAAGAGTTAAGTGTGGAGGAGTGTGTGTTATAGGTCTGGCCTCTGGCCCCTGTCACAACTCAGGGGCTACCTTTCATAAGGTTAGATATTTATGATATATTTTAGAATAACTTATAAAGCTATCATCTTTGGATTTTACAACTAAAAGTGTTAAGGCGTGGTAGAAGCTTTGAAATTATATACTTTTTGGTTATTTATTAACATTGTCAAGTTGACAAACTGACATCTGTGTTTAGTGGTTGTATAGAGAGAAGCCACTGGTCTCATAGCAATTTTCCGAAAAGGAAACTCCAGAATGTTATTGTTCTGGTGTATGTTGGTTTAATATTTCCATCTTTGTAAAGGACTTCTTAACTGCCTGGGATCTTTATCTAGAGATCACCCAAGTGAGACTCAGTGTTACTGCAAGAACTATTTGCCTTCAGCATCCAGGGCATTAGAGGAGAAAACTAACTGAAATAAATGGGTAGTAAATCACTTTGTGGTCTCTTTTCCTCCTCCCTCATCAACTCCTCCACACCCACCATTCTTTTGTGAAATAGATGAAGTTAGATAACAGTGAATGTCTTGAGCAGGATTTGTGTGTTGGAGGTATGTGTGTACAAGGGAAAGCCAAGATCCTTTCCATTTATGTTGGTGGTATGGGAATGGGAGCAGATGGATATTTTGGTGATTTGCATAAAATCCTCTGGTCTTTCTTATCTCCAGTTGGTGAAGCCATCTCCTTGTCTCCTAGTATACCTTTTGTACATTACAAAATAGCACTTAGACCTCCAGGAGATAATTACTGTATTTCCCCAAAAATAAAACTGGGTCTTATAATTTTTGCTCCAAAAAACATATTAGGGCTTATTTTCAGGGGATGTCTTATTGTTTTATGTACAGCAATCTACATTTATTCATTTATTCATGTACAAAAATCTACATTTATTCAAATACAGTTATACCATCTTCTTCTGGAACATCATCATAACTCTCCAAACCCCAAATTCCAGCTTGAATTTCTTGCGACTGCATTTCCCGTAGAACCATTGGCCCCAATCTTTCATGTCCAGCAATCGACCTCTCCTTACATGAGCACTTCTTGTTAATGTAGCCTGCTCGTAGTGCATTGGCAACACAGCTATCAGTGATTTTATCCTATGAATTCTTCACCCAAGTCATGACCTCTTGCAGGTAGGCTTCACAAGTTTCCACGCTGATTTTTCTCCATTGTATTTTCAATGTAGTCATTGATTTCCATGCGCAAATCATCCTTGAATGGCTTGTTTATTGCAATATCAAGAGGCTGGAGATGGGCAGTCATTCCTGTGGGAATCATTATTTGATCTATTCTTCTCTCTGCAAAGAAGTTCTTCATGTCTTTAGACATGAAGTGCTGGCTGAATCCCAGACTAGCAGACCTCTTTGGCCACCTCACAAAACAAGTGGCAGCATTAAATCGACCCACTTCCTTATAACTGCTTGTGTGTACCAGGCTTTTTTGGTTTCAAGAACATAAATGCCTGAAACACATTCAACTTTATATTTTTTGCCTTTAGTAACGATTAGAGGTGGGCTTTCTTTCCATCCAGACGAATTGCCAAAATACAGGTAACACAGCACTTTTGTAACCAGTGGAGGGAATGTAGATTGACAAGGCACCCCTCTGATCAATTGTCATTTGAGATCCTTGACCCATAAACACTGCAGTTTCATCCATAGGAATTATGTTGGAGAGTTGGTATTTAGAAAAGTCCATGCCATCGACAAAGGACTTGAATGCAAGTGCACGTTTAATAACTTCAGTATCTTCCAGCTTGAACAGTGTTGTCGATCTTAAAGACAGTTCATGTCGCTGAAGGAAGCCATCCAGCCAGTGTTGTGATGCTTTGAATCCTTCTGGGGATATTTCTAACTGTGGTGCCATTGCAAGGGCAAATGGTTGACTATCAGCCCTGCACACAACCAAAGCCTTTGCTCTCCTGTCAGCAATCCATTCACAGATGATGTCTTCCAGCTCAGGAAGTAATGGTTGCTGGCCTGATCCACACTTGTGCTTCTTAGCATTTCCCTCGTCCACCTGTTGGCTGAGGTTATCCTACTCTGCTCGCCATTTTCAGACCATTCAGAGATCCAACTTCTTCTCTTTGCAGAAAACCATAATATTCTTGCCCCAGGAATCCTCCACAATCCTTTCTTGTACTCGATGGAATAGCTCTTTCTTTTTGCACTCATCTTGTCTGGGGGTCAAAATATTATTCCCTTTAAATCTACCATTAAATCAAGTACTTATGAGACAGGAGTGGCAAAATGATGACAGTTAAGAATGATGGTCTACACAAAAGCGACGAAAAATTGCAGGCACCAAATTCAGAAAACGTTTCACAAGAGTGCATTAGGTACATCCGTTACAACACACGACATATTGAATTATGAAGATTCATATTAGACACAACCATGTCCATTCGTTATCAAGTGCGCACGTTATTCATGCATTGTGTCTGTACTCCTATTGGTCAGTCAGCAATAAGTCTCGAGTTCATCTGTTTATACATAGGTGTTTACCTCTCGTCCAAAGGCACCCGCTTGGGTATTTATAAATACTTAATTATAATTTATATTATCATTTAAATATTAATGTCAATAATATTATTTATTTATATTTAATTATGTATTTATATTATTATTTTATAATGCAATATGTCCATCGTGTGTTGCAATGGATGTACTAAATGCATCCGTCTGGCTGATGATCTTAACTGGGGCTGATTTTGGGGGCAGGGCTTATATTACAAGCATCCTGAAAAATCATGCTAGGGCTTATTTTCCGGTGAAGTTTTATTTTCGAGGAAATACGGTAATGCTAAGTGGGGAAAATACTGGCATCAAAATATGCTTGTGGGGCCGGCCCAGTGCCTCAGGCGGTTAGAGCTCCGTGTTCCTAATTCCTAACTCCGAAGGCTGCCGGTTCGATTCCCACATGGGCCGGTGGGCTCTCAACCACAAGGTTGCCAGTTCAATTCCTCGACTCCCGCAAGGGATGGTGGGCTGTGCCCCCCTGCAACTAGCAATGGCAACTGGACCTGGAGCTGAGCTGCGCCCTCCACAACTAAGACTGAAAGGACAACAACTTGAAGCTGAACAGAACCCTCCACAACTAAGATTGAAAGGACAACAACTTGACTTGGAAAAAAAAAAAAAATGCTTGTGAATGATACCTGCCATTTCATCAGGTCTATGAATGCACAGATTGAGGCATAGTTGTTGAAGGAAAATACTGGCAATAAGGAAAATACTGGCAATTTATTGTGAGAGCTGCTCTCCATTTCTAGAAGCAAAATGCCTCAGTGAATAAGATAATTGTACTTTTGTTTACCACCAAAATACTTCTATTTCTATAAAGTTCTGAGTTTTTAAAATCCTCCTTGCTTCACACATTAAAGTTCATGGCCTCATAACTCAGTGGACCAAACACTTGGAGAGGTAGCATTGTCCTCTCTTTTAGCACAATGTCAACTATTATAAATGATCTCTTTTGATTGCAAATGACTTAAATATGTAAACATTTGGGCTTATAGTGATTTGTGTCTTTTCAACTAAGCAGGATATTAAAACAAAAAGCCAAAATCCAGATAGTATCTTCTGATAGCCAGTTCAGGGACGACAGACTTGGAAAGACCTTTGGTAGTCAAAAACATCCCTCCTTTGCCAACTCAGAAGCTTTGGATCAATCCCCATTCTTCACAGTTTACTTGGAGTACTGCATAGCCTAGTACCCATTATTGATCTTATATTTGGCAAACAACCTCTTTTCTCTGCCAAGTTAACAATACCACGACCTAGCCAAATAGTTCCTTACAGTACACCTGAGTTTTAAAGGTGTGCTTTCATGCGTTTCAAATTTCAAAAGCCTGAAACTTGGCGTAATTCCTGATATTATGCCTCATACATTCACTTCTCTCTCTCTCTCTGTCTCTCTCTCTCTCTCTGTCTCTCTGTCTTTCCTCCTTCCTTTTGCCTGTCTTTATGTCTTCCCTCCCTCCCTCCTTCTCCTTGTTTGCGTGTTTTTCAAGATAATTTAGTTTACAAAAAGAAAAATGAGCATCTAACTCATGAGCCTATGGCCCCCATTTGACCCAACAACAAGACATGATAAAAAAGAATTGTGAGTGAGACCTCTCAGGCTTTTGCTAGTTAGCTGAGGGCAGTGCCAAGGAGTGATCTAATGCTTCGGTTGCTGGGGCATAGCCAGTTCAAGTTTGTTGAGACTTCTAACCAAGATTCCTATAGTGACAGCCTATCACTATACCAGCACCTGCCCAGCTGATACTAAAAGGAAGCTGGCAACATGCTGGGTTGTCTCTGAAGCTATCTGAAGATAACAAGTCCTCTGTCATTATTTTCCATTTCCTCCCTTTCTTTTATTTGACAAATATATTATAATTATTTGAAATAGAGAGAGTCTTTATGTTGGAAACCTATTCTATTTTCCTTTGCTTAAAGAGATCTTTAAGCAAAAGAATGATGAACATGGAGGATTTTAAATAACCAATGGACGCTTGTGTTGGGGTAGTTTTAAAATCTATTGATAGCACAGTGCTAACCTCATACAAAGGGGAGCAGGAGAGATCCTTCTCAATGAATTTGTGAACAAGGGTTACATTTAGCCTGGGTTCTCCCATGCACTTCTAACTGGGAAGCTGATCTGACAAGAAACTGTGAACCTCTTCTTTAGGAAGTTTTAATTCTTGATCTCAATCTCCTCACCCCCACACCGTTCTTTTCACCTACCTTTTATTTTACATAATGAGATGTCTTGGGTTTTTACATCAGTTAAAGGGTGCCAGTTCGCAAAAACCAAGATGGTTGCACTTTTGAAGAGTAGCTTTTTAGATCCCACATATATTCAGCCTTGACCGAAAGCTTAGTGAAAAATGTCTAAAGGCCATTACAAAGAAAGAAAGAAGAGCATAGGACTAGTGTTTCTCCCTTTGAAAGTAGATTTAGCCCTGAAAAGCAACCATTATGTGAATGAGAGGGACAAAGAAGATAACCAGAAGCCAGAGGATTCTGTAACGGAATGACTCAGTTGGTCTCCTACGATAATTTTATGACTTGAGTCTCACATAGGAGAATGCCTTGCAGGTCCAAAGCATGTGTGATCTAAAGATAATGACTGTGCTTAGTTTTTGTTCATGACTTTTGTTTAACAACAGCCCCAGCAGACAGGGGGGACAAGTATGGGCCTCTGCAATTTACCATCTATGTGTTGATTTGTAATCTGCTGTACAGAAAAGTTGTGGGAGGGAGGGGGCAGAAAAATCCTCTAATTGAAATATAAACTTCTTTCATAAAAGGAGCACAAAGCAACAGCAGAATACTAACAAGTGACTTTCCTCTTGCTATTCAGAACAGACGGGGTATTGTGTCCCGTCTGGTTGATCCAGTCTTTAGTTTCATGGTTTTCTGCTCCTTAGGCCAGACTATTGGCCAGCCCTTTTCAGAAGTTGTAATTATTACACATTGTACCTTCAGGGCATGAAGGACCTAAGGAGCTTCAGGATTGGTAATTGTGTGTTCGAAAATAGCAAGACACTGGGTTCAGCTTTTAGATTTTCACCAGCAATCAGCAACTGATCTGTTCTTTTCAAAAATACAGAAATTAATCCAGTGACTCCATTTGCGTTTTTATCAAAAATTTAAAACAACAATAACAATTTGATTACACCTTTCACAGAGAAGGAACTTTGTACATGAAAGACTTAAAATGTTTTGTAGAGCAGAACATTCTTTGAAAGCTCTGGGTGGAAGAAAGCACTTGCTTTAGGAACTTAATTGATAGAAACAGTGCAGCCTGGACAGGGCTGTCTGAGTTCAAAGGCACCGCTTTTAATCCCAAACCATTTTAATTTTACTTAACTTTTATTTCTTTCTGGGTGACTAAACTGCAAACTTCTACTAATCTACTGCCAAGTAATTTTTTAAAAGAAGGTGGATACTTTACAAGATTCATAGCCAGGAGCCTTCTATCAGGAATGCTGGTGGTACAGTTTTGTGTAGATAAAAAACAGAAGCACAGGAAAATAGGTCATTCTGTTTTGTATGTGGAACAGACTGTGTCTCTGGAAAGTTTGCTCCAATTCAAAATAATAAGACATTAGTCCTTCTTTAAGTCTGGAAATGTAATGCCTCTGGCAATACATGATATTGAAGAGTGGAGCCTAGTGTTTTCATGGTTGGGATATTGTGTTAGATCAGCCAGAATATCAACTGTTGCAAGGAGAGTCATCCAAGTTACACATATGCAGCTGGAGAGAAAGCTCAGCTTCAGGAGATGACATTTAACATTTGAGGGATGAACGAGAAAACAGAAATGGCCTACGACAGCCAAGGAATAAGTGGCCATTGGAAGAACCATTTTGCTAAAAGGTTCTTCCTTTTATTCCTAGTACAAGAGATCTATAACATTGCTTTCAGGCTTTCACACTGTGTGATTTTTTTTTAATGGTCTATTAGAGAGTTAAAAAACTTATAAAATGGCCAGGTATAATACCTTCAACAGAAGTAATTTCTTGAGAACAGCAAACAGTGAGATGGGCCAGTTTTAGCTGGTCTATCTTCATAAAATGAGTTATAACATATTTGATCATTTTGACCACCCTAATAACTAACACAGATCAATAGTGCAGCCATTTTTTCCTAGACATTTATTGTCTAGGGGAAAAAATTGAATTATTGATATGATTGAACTCTTATTTTTATGACTTTCAGTCTTTGTACAGTCTTGCAAATGACTATGTAACTGTTTTATTCTAGTCATTCTTTATTTTTGATGGACCAGAGTATTAGTATTAATTGGCTTTCATAGTGTTTCGAGAGAGTTAAAAAATAAAAGAACCTGGTTTATTAAATGTTGTATGGACATTATTTAGTGCACTATTCTTTAATGCTGGCCCTATTAAATATAGAACAGTAATTGAAAATCAACTCACAAACAAGCCATCTTAAAATGCCATAATCATGAACTAGTCAAGAAAATGTATTACCTCCCACCCATTAGGATGGCTACTGTAAAAAAAAAAAATGTGTTGGCAAGGATGTAGAAAAATTGGATCCCTTGTGCACTGTTATGGGAATATAAAATGGTTCAACTGCTGGGGCAGCCGGATGACTCAGTTGGTTAGAGCATGGGCTGTCAACCATACGATTGCAGGTGCAATTCCCACATGGGATGGTGGGCTGTGCCCGCTGCAACTAAAGATTAAAAATGGCGACTGGACTTGGAGCTGAGCTGTGCCCTCCACAACTATATTGAAGGACAACGACTTGCAGCTGATGGACCCTAGAGAAATACACTGTTCCCCAATATTCCCTGATAAAAAAATAATAAATAAATAAATAAAATGGTGTAACTGCTATGGAGAACAGTATGACCATTCCTCAAAAAATTAAAAACAGAATTACCATATAATTCAGCAATTCTACTTCTGGGTATATAACTAAAAGAATTGAAAGCAGGATCTCTAAGAGATGTATGTACACGCATGTTCATAGAAGAATTATTCACAATAGCCAGAAAGTCAAAACAATCCAAGTGTCCATCAACAGATGAATGTATAAACAAAATACGTGTAAAAACAAAATATGGTACATACAGAGAATGCCAAAAAAATACACATTTTAAAAAAGGAAAAAACTGTATTAAAATTGTAATACTCAATATATACCAATAACAAAAGATGAATACAAATCACGTTTGACTTCTGCAATTACAAGAGGTGCTCAAAGTCGTTACCATCAGTGTAATTTTAATACAGTTTTTTCCTTTCTTAAAATGTGTATACATTTTTTTGGCACCCTCTGTATATACAGTAGTCTCCCCTTATCCACGGTTTTGCTTTGTGGGTTTTCAGTTACCCACAGTTAGCCATGGTCTGAAAATATTAAATAAAAATTCCAGAAATAAACCACTTATAAGTTTTAAATTGTGCAGTTCTGAGTAGTATGATGAAATCTCGCACTGCCCAGCAATGTGAATCATCCCTTTGTCTAGCGTATATGCACTGTGTATACTCCCCATCAGGTAGTCAGTAGTGGACTCGGTTATCAGATTTCCTATCACAGTGCTTGTGTTCAAGTGACCCTTATTTTACTTAATAATGGCCCAAATGCAAGAGTAGTGCTGTTGGCAATTCGGATATGCTAAAGAGAAGCTGTAAAGTGCTTCCTTTAAGTGAAAAGGTGAGTATAGTACAATAAGATACTTTGAGAGAGATCACATTCACATAACTTTTATTACAATTGTTTCATTTTTATTAGTAGTTGTTGTTACTCTCATACTATGCCCGATTTATAAATTAAATTTTATCACAGGTATGTATGTATAGGAAAAAACATAGTATATGTAGCGTTCGGTACTATCTGCAGTTTCAGGCATCCACTGGGAGTCTTGGAATGTATCCCCATAGATAAGAGGGGACTACTGTACAGTGGAGTACAATTCAGCCTTTAAAAGGACAAAAATTCTGATACACACTACAACATGGATGAATTTTGAAGACATTGTGCTAAGTGAAATAAGCCAGTCACAGAAGGACAAATACTGTATTATTCCATTTATATGAGCAAACCTAGAGTAGTCAGATTCATAGAGAGAGAGAGAGAATGGTGGTTGCCAGAGACTGGACGGGAAGGGGAAAATGGATAGTGGTTGTTTAATGGGTATAAAGTTTCAATTATGGAGAATGAAAAAGTTTTGGAGATGGATAATGGTGGTGTTTGCACAACAATGTGAATAATGTACTTAATGCCACTGAACTGTACACTTAAAAATGATTAAAATGGTAAATTTTGTTATACGTATTTTTTCACAATAAAAAAATAAATAAAATATTAGATCAGGAAGTTACCTTTAAAAAAAAAAAATACAAAGTGGGATAACGGACACATGCCTTCAGTGGACTTACATTCTCCATCATTGTTTTCTGATGCTCCAGGAGCCAGTGAAGCACTTTTTGGTGTGTTTTAAATTACTTCATGCCCACACCTTCCCTTGCCCCTTGTCTGAGAAAGAATTCATGCCTCCTCTGTTCTTCTCCCACTCCTCCTACCTTCCACATGTCTTCATTGTGGGGGTCAACCAGAGATGTATAAATCCGTTTAGTTGGGAAAGGCTGATCGCATGGATGTCCACATAAAATGCTCAGACTGAATCTGTTAACAAGTTGTCTTTTATCACCTTGGTAGAAGGACCGTGGGAAGGGAAATTAAAAGCACAAAGGACAGTATAGGAGAACTCTAGAATTGTGAGCCAATTTTTGCCCCAAAGGCTGTGTACCAAATTACAATAAACCTATATGATCAAGAGACAGTGAATCCTTATCAGAGAAAGGAGTCTTAATTTTAAGAGGAATCTAGCAATTCTTTAGTTTGCTTTCAGGAAGTCTTACTTGGTAAGAGTTGCCACTGGGAAAAAAATGTGATTTTGCAGGATTCACGATAGTCTTGGCTCCTCTCCCCTCATTTCTAACCAAATTATGCATAATAAAATATGATTGAATTGCTCTCTTACCCCTCACCAACGTGAATTTCGGGATTCAAGCTGCCCAGATTTGGGGAGGATGTTGGACATTGGGGATTATACTGGCTTTGAGAGGGCACACATTGTTCCACTTCTAAAAATTTCTCTAGATATGCTTTACTATTAAAAAAAGATGAGAAATTTGTATTCTTTATATTAGAGCCATGGCAATTTATACTCTTGAATCAAGAGCCTACCTCTGCAGACTGAGAAGTTCAGACCCCCTGTAGCCACACCCATGAAAAAAAGTAGACTGTGGTGTTGCTTCAAGAAATATCCTTGAACTAAATCTCCTTTCTCTATTCCCCCAGCTTCCGCAGGTTCACTCGATCCAACAGTGTGACGACAGCAGTGCAGGCCGACCTGGACTTCCACGACAATCTGGAAAACTCGCTGGAGTCTATAGAGGACAATTCGTGCTCCGGACCAATGGCCAGACAGTTCTCCCGCGACGCCAGCACTTCCACTGTCAGCATTCAGGGCTCAGGAAACCATTACCACGCCTGCGCAGCCGACGATGACTTTGATGCGGATTTTGACCCTTCAATTCTGCCTCCCCCGGATCCCTGGATTGACTCGATCACTGAAGACCCTATGGAGGCCGTTCAAAGGTCAGTGTGCCACCGGGACGGCCACTGGTTTCTGAAGCTTCTCCAGGCAGAGCGAGACCGCATGGAAGGGTGGTGTCAGCAGATGGAAAGAGAAGAGCGGGAAAACAACCTGCCGGAAGACAGTAAGTAACGCAGCTGCTCACCTTTGTACACCTGGCACTGGGGTCTGGGCTTCCTTTGTGTCTTTAAACTGGTGGTTTCTCCCCTGCCAGTCGCACTGGTCCATCCCTGCAGTCTAGCCTTACCCCAAACAGAACAGATGAAAGAGCCGGGCGATTCCAGCCGAGAGTCCACACGCCCCTGCGCTGCCCAATAAAAAGAGAACTGCTGGGCAGATGTAACACCCACGCTAACTCTAGGTCTGTGACTTCTAGCTCTAGAACTTTTCCTCTCTGAAAAATACCAACCTCGGCATGGTGGTGACCTCCTCCTATTCCTTGGGTGGTGCCTCTTACCCAAGATATTACTTGAAGGGGTGCTGATTCTCAGGATATTAACAGTAATTCTAACAAGTTTCAAGGTCCACATACACATGTGCATTGGGCATTTACAATGTTTCAGTTTTATTACTTTCATTAACATACAATATTAAAACAAGCCTAATAATGTATAGGCCAGTAGAGGCCTACCCTTATTTACATTCTTACGCCTATTTCCCCTGGCACTTTCTGTCTTACGTTTTAGGGAGGGAAACCTTCAGCCCCTAAATTAATTAACAAAAATTCCAATTTAATGGGTTAAAGTAAATGATAAATAAAATATGATGAATAAATACAATAAATAATGAAATCCTCGCACACCATTATTTTCAAACTTGGCCTTTTAATAACGATGCCTACAAATTGACAAAGAAAAATTACCAGAGTAAGTTTTTTTACCAGAGTACCTCAATTCTGAGGCACATTTTCAACAATTCTGAAATTGGATATGTTAATAGTTTATCATCAATGTGTATTTTAATGTTGTGTGTTTATTTTCCTCTGAAAAACGATCATTAAACGAATGGTGGATCTAACTGATGATATTTTTGAATCAAAGACATTTGGTGGTAGGCATTAAAGTCTGCCTTCATTTTTGTGTGAGAACCACCTAGAAGAGTATTGTCCTGATATGGTTCTTTTAGACCTACTTTTAAAATCAGAATTAACTTTTTATTACAAAAATTTTAAAACACGCACAAAAGTAGAAAGTTTAATACAATAAACCCTATATACCCATCACTCAGTTCAACAATTGGCAAGTCTTATCTTATCTCTGCCCACTTATTGTGGTTTTTGCCAAAGTATCTTAAAGAAAATCTGAGGCATCAAGGAACTTCACTATGTATCTCACACTAATAAGGACTTTTTTTTTTTTACATAACCATCATGCATGGTCATCCTTAACAAAAATAATAATAATAATTTCTGTCACTCCAATAAACTTTAATTTAAAGTAAAAATAATAATAATAATAATAATTTCTTAATAATCAGACCTACAGCCTACTGTAAATCCAATTTAAAAGACTTACTAAGTAAACCAAACTCGTTGTGTTAAGGTGCATTGAGTTTTCCATAAAGGAAGTATTTTTCAATGAAAACTAAGTCTGTAAAATAACAGTTAGCAGGCTGTGGGATATCCTCGCTGTGTTCGCACTCTTGGTCACATCTCTTCTCTGTGCTCCTTCCTCCTGCCTGGCTCCTACTAACTGGCTGACTAGCTTATTTGTTGCCTTTATGAGCGGGTTAGAAAATCCATAAATGGGTTTCTGTAACATTGCTTTTGTTCTTTCATACTATAAGTGCAAACAAATTAGCAGTGGAAAAGTAAATCTCCTTGACACTTGTCCCTAACCGTTGGTGCCACTGCAGGTTCACCTGAGTGTTGATCCACAGCAAAATTAGCTTTTGCCCTTGTAACAGGTGAATGAGGCACCACCCAGAAGCAGTGGGTGGGGATAGATTTCAGTAAGAGAGTCTTAGCAATTGCATCTTATTCTCCTTTACCCCCTGTGGGCATACCCAAATTTTACTAAATTTTCCTAGGAAAAATCAGTGTCACAGGAGCAATGGCCTTTAGTGTGCTGCTCAACAGGACAAGCTATCTTTCAAATTTCAATCCATTAGTTTGGTACTCTTTCTAGCTTCCCAGTTGCCTTCCAATAGGACCCAAGAATGCTGCTCATCTGATGTTTACTTTAATCGGAGGTTTTCTTCTGATCTGAGACTAGATCTACTTCTCTCAACCCAGCTTTATAATGATGTGTGAGGATGGTCATTGTGTAAAGATTTAGGACAATCTTTCTTAAGACTTAAGACTCTGTGAAAATAAATCAATATATTTTGATAAAAAACAAGTATTTGAAAGATGAAAATCTTGTCAGAAAACCTGGTTCTCATCCTGTGTTTGGGATGAAGAGAAGCATGTTTATATTTTGAAATGTACACGACTGTCAAAGTCCCAAAATAATAAACATGAAGGAACTGTCCAGTTGTTCCAGGTTCCAGAATCTTACTTCAGATGTTACTTAAAATACTGATTTATAAATGGAACTTTTAAACCTATTTAATATGAAAAGATTATGTTATAACAAGATTTGGTCTAAAGAATAATAATTTGCTGTCTTTGTACGTGAAGTGGCTACTATCCCGCCATTAATAATTCATGTTTTCTTCAGAGTAGTGGTGAATTTTCTCAGATCTACCTCTTTATTTTACGAGGTTGCTGCCCGAGGTGTAGAGGTGGGGTGGGGATGGTGGTGCTTGGGTCATGGTTGTAGAATGAACGAAGATAACTCAGGGTGGGAGTATTTTTGGTGCTTTGCTTTAAAATACCAGCTGAGTAAATTAGCCTTAGATGGCAAGTACACAATGAAACCTGTTTCACTGGGGAGTTGGTCTCCTTTTGTAGTTTGAAACTTTAATATTTTAATATCAGAGCTCCTTTATCTAATTAAAAAAAATGTATACACACCAGTAAACATAACAGGAGGAGCAGTGAAGCTGTTCTGGTGAGGGCCCAGAGACCTGTTTGCTTAGTTTCTACCACCACCCCCCCATGAAGGTCTCTAACAACCCTCACTTACCCCCCGAAAAATATCCTAGGATTCCTAGAATACAGTTTGAAAGCCAATGGTCTATAGTGAAAAGTCCAAATTATCACTTTTTAAAAATATAACTTCATCGTTTTAGATCAAACTACTAACCCAAAGTTTAGAAATAAATGCCCTTTACACGTGTTTTTCTAAATGTACAAAACTGATTCAAATTAGTAGCATCTATTCATGTAAGCCCAACTAGTTTACAAAATATGGCTCTTCATTTAAGTCTCAGCTTGGGCCTCACCTTCTGAAAGTCTTTGTGGAATGCCTCCCCTCAGGCTGAATTGGGTGTGTCTCTGTAATAGTAGCCTGTACATTTGTCTATCAGGTATTTCCAACATTACTTTATGATAATCTGTGTGTCTTTCTCCTCCACTAAAAAGTGAGCTCTCCGAGGACAGAAATTTTTATGTCATTCATCTTCACTTTTGCTGGCACATAGCAAGGGATCAGTGGCTATGTATTTGAGTCCTCGAAATATTTTGGAAATTCTATTTTACAAAAGTATTTTACCTAACAAAACATTTCTTCCTAAGTAGCTAACACATACTTAATAAATAACTAGCAGTTATTGTTGCCAAAAGATGGAAGCGGCATTCCCTTGTGAGGTGATGAGCCCTTCTCCTCAGAGCAAAGGTTTGGCAGAGACAGAGGAGCACCTGCTACAGAAACAGTAGAAAGGACTGCTGTGTTGGTTGGTTAGCTAGATGGTCTCGTTGAGCCCTGTGTCCCTTCCAGCTCTTAGGATGCAATTCTATTTCTCCAGCACTTCAAGTCTTTTTCTTTCGCGTTCTGGGAAGTACAAAATAGGAGCTCCAATCTACTAGCGTTCCAGAATTCTAAACAGTGCAGAGATAAACTCATATGCCCAGGTCAAAGAGTCGCCAATTTCGAATGAGGCAGATCCGAGGGAGGATCTGACCAGAAAGCCGGAGCAACCCTCCACTGCAAGAAGGGAAAATATAAGCACATGAAAGAATATTTATCTTGTCCTTACAATACCCCTGGCAGTCAGCTAGAGACTTTGACAGGTGTTGTTTTATTTGCCCTCAAAACAGCTGTCTTGCAGTATCTTGTCCAAGGTCACAAAACGCAGAAGTGTCTGATGGAACAGATACAACATGAATAACATTTGACAAGATAATGATACTTTGTGTGTTGCTTGGTGCCTTCCTCTAAAGCTCTCCCTACATATCTCTCCCTGGCTCCTTGGCAACCACAATTCTGTTCTGATAACTGGGCCTGGAGTTGCACAGGGCCTTTGTTTTACTAATTCTCTAAATTAACCTTTTCTTTTTTCATACCAAGTGTGGTGGTAAGGAAGAGAGGCCAATCCTGTTTGACAGGCATAGCCAGTTTCTGAGTAACCAGCTTTAAAATAAATCTGTGGACACCCAGAAAAAACATTTTGATGAATCGGTTAGGCACAGATGTATCTATCTCTTGGCCAAGCCCCTATGTGTTCCTTGGGTCCTATACAAAGAGGGCATCTCTTCCATGTACACGACAAAAGTTGCTCCTTGACAGATCCCTCCCATGAGAGCTAGTCTTCAAAGTCATGAAAACATAAGGAGAATAGAGGGAGAGAAAGGAAGATTCTTACCATACTTGCTTACTTTATTTTGTGGGGGTGGCCACCAGCATTATCCCAATTTTAAAATCTTTTGAAATGTTTGGTGAGTGTACTTAATGGGTCTCTGAATTGTACACTTAAAAAATAGTTTAAATAGATCATATGTATATTTTACCACAATAATAAAGTCTGCAACAGCTGAAGGTGGGTAGAACAAGCCTGCTATCATCATGCTCATAGTTATTCATTATGCTTATAAGAATATAAGGTATTTTGTTAAATGTCTTCCTGAATTCATAATACAGTTGGCCCTTAAGCAATATGGGCTTGAACTCCATGGGTCCACTTATATGATTTTTTTTCAATCAGCACCTGTACTATTTAGGTTAGGAGTTTGAGGATGCGGAGGGCTGATTTTATGCATTGATCTATACCATTTTATACAGGGGACTTCAGCAACTGTGTATTTGGGTATCTGCAGGGGGTCCTGGAACAAGTCCCCCACATATACTGAGAGGACACCTTAAGTGTCAGAGGAGTCAATAAAATATGCAGATTTTCTACTGTGGGGGGTTGGTGGCCCTAATCCTCAAATGTTCAAGGGTATGTCCACGGCAAAGAAGAAGAAAAAGGAGGGGCAGGTGGAGGAAGAGGAGAAGAAGGAGAAGGAGAAGAAAGAAATAGAACCTATCTGCTTAATGGGAATTTAAAGTACAGATTTGGGCTTGGGTGGTTGCAATCATCTTTCTCTGTTAGATAGATGACGAAGAAAGGAGCCATTCAATTTTAAATAATTATTCAGTTATTAATTATTTTATGATGCTGTTATCCTCATTCTGACAGCTGCTTCCTAGGGATACTGTTTTTGGCATTCTCAGGCTGGAAAACACTTTGCCGGTTTACCTGAAACTGGATAAATGTGCACAATGCAGGATAAAATGAAAACAAGCACTTGTAGTCACCTAGTAACCTCAAGCTATCTTTTGAAAAATATAACTATAAATTCTTCGGGTGTGTGGAGCTATTATTTTCCCTGATAAAATAAAAGCAGAGCAAGGACCTTAGTTCTTGTTTTAAACCCTTATCCTTAACAGTCGATAGTAGGTTTTTGGCTCGATAACAAAATAATGAAAATCTGCATTGAGTGAGTTTTCCTCCAAACGGTGGCAGCTGACAGAATGCTTGTTCCCGCAGCACTTGAAGTAAAATGATACAAGCTTTTCTCAGACAATGAAGCCCTTGTGTGAAACAGCTGTCTTGGGGAGATGGCTCAGTGCTTTTGACAGTGGCTTGTATGTTACATAGATACCTCTAGTATTATCTGACCAGGAATGAAACGACCAGATGGAACTGAATGCTTCTAACTACGAATGCTGTCTACCAATGCGGGTGAAAAACATGGGTTCGGGTTTCAATGGCCCTAGGATGAAATACTGGTTAATTGTACTTGGAAATCTATCTTTGCCTCCTGAATTGCGAACAACTTCTATGTGGAATTTTCAAGCTCTATCTGAAACTAACTGATAAACCTAGAGCGTGTGCAGGAGGCGGATCAATTCCACTTTAATTTTGCCAGGTAATAGCATCCAAGTTAGTGAAACTTGGCCTTGAGTCCCCCAGAAGGCTTGTGAGCCTTGGCAGCGAATGTGGGGCTGGTAATGAAACCTGAAATGGCGTTTGCCTGGTTTCAGGTTGAGTTACGGAAGCTGTGCACAGTCATCATTGTGACTGTCTATCGGTGCGATCGCCAGGCTTACTCTGCCAAGTGTCGGCAGTGGTGTGTCTCTGCAGCCTCTGAAACAGTGAGTGGCAGGCAAAGCAGCACTCATGATTTCTACAGTTCATCTGCCTCAAGCCCTGTGTATTTTTCTAAGTGGGGAGAAGTGGGTGCATCCTAGCTACTTTCTGTTTTAGTCTCATCTTACTTTTGAAGTGGCCTTCAAAAGGTCCCTCTCCATCCCCCCGCCCTTACCCCCCAACCCCAACAATTCCCACCCACCCCCCCCCACACACACACACAGGCTACATAGTCTTTTATTTTAAGGTCTGGCCAACCAGAAATTAGTGACCACAGAGGAAGTGGCAGTAATGAAAAGGAAATCGTATATAATGTACCTTATGTTTAACCCTCTAGAATGCTCAGTTCATTTTGCTTTGCATAGCACTGGACACAAAGAGGAAGTTGTTGGTGCCAGAGGACATTATAGAGCTTGCTTTTGTGGGTGTGTTTTACTGGAGGTAGTCTCGAAGCTGAGGAGAGCACTGAGGCATTGAGAGGTGAAGTGATATGGCACGTTGAAGACAGATCCAGCCCTGGAAACACATCTCCTGTTCCCTAGGGCAGTGGTGTTCCCATTATTCCGACTGGATAAGTTCCCATTGTTCCTGCACCGCAGAGAGGCAGAGGTTACAGAGTGAGGGACTGAGTCATGGAGTAAGGTCTCTGATTGTTTTCTCTAACAATAACTGTTTCTGTGGAATATAATTACAGTGAACTTCAAACACAGCCTTTAGTTCTTTTCTTCTATATTACCGAGGGAAATATTGACTAATATTATTTCCTTCAGCTTTCAAAAGCTCAAAAATTGTATTTATCTAGGTGATGCATATGGTGTTATTATTTCAATGCTGATGTAAATTTAAATATGGGTTGAAGCATAACCAACTTTTATGAGTAAGACTCCTGGAGTAAGGACTGGGGGGTGGGGGGAGTTAAATTAGCTGAGTTTTTGAAAACTTGCTCTTTACAAACAAAACAGTAATGTTTATTCCCCCCTCCCCCCTCTTCACCCCCCACATGTTTTAACCCTGTGGAAGCCTTGATTTCAGTCTATGGGAAAATTTCTACTTGAAAATTTTATTGTTTGTTCTAGCCACCACCAAGTTTCCATAAATAAATAAATAAAATAAAATAAAAGCACTCTTGTTAAATGCAGAACAGCCACTGCTGGCTATCGAAATGAAACAGATCCATGTTTTCTATGGAGACCTTTTGTTGACAACAGCTCTGAATCACAACAGTGTTTGAGAAGCAGCTGGGCAGTTTGTTGGAGAAATTCTTTTCCACGAGGACGCACTTGTAAATAAGAATGTCTCTACATGGATAATTCCAACTTGAAATCACACAGATTCAGTCTAACAAATCCATGTGACTTTAAAGTAAGTGAGTGGACCCACTTTTTTTTTTTTTTTTTTGAACTTTTATTTATTTAAGTGTGTTTTTTCAAGGACCCATCAGCTCTAAGTCAAGTAGTTATTTCAATGTAGTTGCGGGGGGGCACAGCTCACATTGGCCCATATGGGGATCCAACCAGCAATCTTGTTGTTAAGAGCATCGCGCTCTAATCAACTGAACTAACTGGCCGCCCTGGACCCACTTTTTAAAAATTCGTTTTTCCTCCTTTACCCATGAAGTCTACCAACATTGAAGAGAGAAAAAAAGCCAGGTGAGTACCAAGAAGTCAAAACTTGAGGATAAGGAGGTTTAATTCACATACAAGCACATTCAACTTATCCCAAATGGCTCGGCTCTTCCAGCCTGAGTCAGCACAGGTAATATTATAAACAGAAAACCAAGAGGAATAATAGTCCAGCAAATACTATATTAGCTAATTAATTAGTCAAGACTGTAACATAAATGTGGTGCTAGACATGTTAAAACTTTAAAGAAACAGAATGCTTAAAGCCTGGAATGTTACAGTTAATTTGTTTTTCTAGTTAACATAAAGTTTGTAGATGAGTCAATTAATTTTGAAACTTATTCCTTCAACAGGGTTCCATGGGCACAGCTTAGGTTATCAAAGGGCTTGTGGTCTGGTTAGAAAGTCAGACATATAAATAGATCCTGCTGGGAAGTATGTGGGAAGGGAAGGGACAGAGCTATGTCTGGGAATTTGAGAAACAATGCAGAGGGAAAGATGAAATGACCAGGTACTGAGCACCAGGGCAGGAGGTATCTCCAGCTCAGTGTTTAGCCTGAGCAAACACTGAGGAAAGAGACAACTTTGGATTTGGGGGCCCAGAACACAGAGGGAATGGACAGAGGGAAGGCTGGACATGTGGGCCTTACCTGCAAGCAATTTAAAGGAGTTTCCCCTTATCCGACAGATGGTAGGGAACCATGGAAAAGTTTGAAGCATGAGGATTACATGAGATAAGAAAACCCTCTAGTTCCCTTAATAAAACCAAACTTCTAAGGTTGGCAAGGGAGAGAGAATATTCATACTGTGGAGGAAGTGATGGAGCCTTGTAGCCCAAGTTGTAATCAACTAGAGGATCCTGCGGGGAACATGGGGAGACAAGAGGTATCAAGCGAGGGCTCAGATATGCTGCTCTGAGGCTTGAGGGGTGGGAAGCACTGCAGTTACAAATTTGAGAAACATAAACCTATTTTACAAAATAGCTGAAACCAGAAAAATGGGTTAAGTTACTCAACAAAAATAAGGGAAGTGGGCTAGGATTGAATTTGTGTTCAACATTTATGAGGTGGAGTGAGGGAAGAAATCCATAAAGAACAAGAAAGATTGGCTGGTCCGATGGTAGTGGGTTATCAGAACTTATTAACGCTAGTGTCACTAAAGTTGGTATACAACCCCCCACTGCTAAATTTGACTGGCTTTAAAAAAAAAAAAGAACAAGAAAGACAGCGTCAGAGCCAGAGCGTGTTGTGAGAGCCAAGGGAGCTGAGTTTCCTTTGTACCAAATGCAGAGAGATCCAGGAAGGTAAGGAGGGTGAGGAGAGAGCCAGCCTACAGGGCCTGGAGGGACATGTGGAGTTGAGGATGCAGAGAGAGCAAAGGCAGTCTACCCTTTGGAGAATCAAGCGTTTAAGGGAATGTATTAGATTGCTAGGGCTGCCATAACCAAGTTCCATGGACTGGCTGGCTTAAACAACAGAAATTTATTTTCTCACAGTTTTGGAGGCTAGAAGTATGAGATCAAGGTGTTGTTTTTTTTCGGAGGCGTCTCCTCTTCACTTACAACTGGTCTTCCCTCTGTGTGTGTCTGTGTCCTGATTTCCTCTTCCTATAAAGACCAGTCATACTAGATTAGGGCCCCCCCCCCCCATATGACCTCATTTTAACTTTTTGAAGGCCCAACCTCCAAATACAGTCACATTCTGAAGTACTGGGGGTTAGGACTTCGGCATATGAGTTTTGGTAGGATACAACTCAGTCCATAACAGGGGAAAATATGGATTTCATATTAGCAAGATGAGATCATGGAATTGGGGAGTATTTTTTCCCCCTTAGAATGAGAGAGACTTGAGGGTGCTTCTAGGCATCTTGAGTACTGCTCTAGCAAAGAGGCAGATCGCTGACAGAGGCAGGGACTCATGGAGCAGTGCTTAAAGCAGCTGGGAGGGACACTGGTAGATGGGAAGAGTGGACGTAGAAAAGTCTTTAGGTGGGGTGGGGTGGGGCAGTTAATGGTCATGGACAGATTACGTTAGGAATGAATGTAAATAACTCTCTCCTGGCACCTGACATCTCTGCTGTTGTCAACAGAACCTGAAGAGTCTGCTGCTTGCCCATCATATAGAATCTCTGCACTCTTCAGCAGTTTAGGGGACTGTGTGTGGGGCAGGTATCAGGAGAAGCAGAACATTGAGAATATTTTGTTCATCTCGTCACCCTCTGTTTTCTTCATCTCATAGGAGGCAAGGTTATTGTTGAATATGAGGGGACAGGTGTTGATTTGCGAGTTAGTAAGAGTCAGGAAAGGAGGGTCAGAGAAAGAGGTAACAAAGAGCATCTCAAAGGACTAATGAACAACAGTGAAAGATCCACTGAGTTTGGAGACCATGGTTTGTAGTGACTCTGAACCACGTGGCAAAACATTATTTGGAACATAGCACAGAATATAGCGCTCCAGGCTTGCAGGATTCCCTGGCATATTCTGCACCCAAAGATGGACCTTGTTTTACAGTAGCAGCTGCTGCTCATGAGGAGGGTTCTGACTCCTCATTTGGCAGTGAGTCTGTTTTCTGCACAAGGCTCCAGCGGGGTGGTCTAAGTGTCCAGCATTGGTTGAGGTCCTGTCTCCTCTCTGTATCTTTGTCACCCAGCAGCCAGTTGGTCACTGTTTTGGCTCTGATAGGTGGAGGGAACTGTTCCGGACTATGCAGAGAGAAAATCTGGGCCCCTGAATAATTGTTATGGATTTCGGAAATAGAGAGAGACCAAAAAAATTATTCACCCACTCCTGGACACTTGTGGAAATCTGCCTTAAAGAGAGCCACGCAAACAGAGGACAGTCAGTCCACACTATTGGGGAGAAAGGTCAGGGTGTGAGGATTACCAGGAGAAATAATTCCCTGTTTTGGATCATTCCACCTTTTAGTTTCCAAGTAAATGCCTAAGAGCTAAAGAATGTTGACAGGATATAGGAGATATCATTCCTGCTACATTCTAACAATTTTCATATATTATTTTATTAAAGAATTTTCAATCCTATGAAGATAGTATTATGATCATTTGACAGATAAAGAAAACAGAGTCTGAAAGTGTGATAAACTCTCCCAAGGTCAGCAGCTGGTAAGTGGTAAAGCTGATCGATCCTGACTCAGATGCCTATGCTCTCTCGGTGTATGTCATCAAATTGCAGTTGATGTGGTAGGACCTGGGGAGCATTTCACCCGCGTGTCCACCACAGAAACCTTCACCACTGGTGGGACAGCCAGACATATTCCTTCATATTCATATGTAATGTCCAGGTTTCAGGGAAGCTATGTTGAGGGTATAAGAATTAAGTCTGTTTTTCTCTGTTTCTGAGGCCTAACATGAAGGCCTGACAATGGTGGAGTTGGGCATAGTCAATAAGAATTGGAAACAGTCAAAGAAAGGTGCTTCTGCCTCTTCAGTTCAAGAGACCTAACTCTTCTTGAAACATGAAAGAATACATATGTTAATTATGCCCTAGGAGTTGAAATACTGATTTTCACTTAGTAAAAAGTCAGGCATTTCCCCCAAGGAAATCGTCTATTTTCACTCTGCTGCCACAACATAATGAAACTCCATGCAGCTTTGTCATGGATTCACTTACAGGGTTAAAAGAAATTGTTCATTCTCTTCACTCATGCCTTTTATACCACTTCTTTGTTCCCAAAATAAAAGTCATGCCCCCCCCACCCCCCCAGGGACAGTGGGAGGGAGCAGGTATGCTCTTTTCTAAATGTCTGGGGTTTTAACTGAATGTAGCCAGGAGATTTTAAATCATAGTTTTCATAAAAGACCGCCACGCCCAAAAAAAGTCTTTCTCTGCTTCTCATTACAATGTATAATCTTTAAAAGAAAAACTAAAATGTGAACCTCACATCTACCGTCTCTTTCAAGTCATCCTCCCTGGTTCCTCCATTCTTTTCACAACTGAAATTTTTTTGTGCAACAATGACTTGGCATAGATATGTTTTGTTTTCCTGACAGAGATCTGCTTGTCCCATGCCCTCCTGTTTCAGGGTTTCACTCCTGGCCTCAATCGTTATCTCCCTACCCTGGGCCTACGAAAGACCATCACTTGGACATTGGAAATGCAAATAGTCCTGGCACTAGTAGGGAATTTCCACTCAAACAACATGATGGCAAAAACCTGGGAGGCAAAAGGGCCATAACTCCACCCCAGATATTTTTGCTCCAAACCCAGGGTTCTTGCCAGACCATGCTGAATGAAGAAAGATGCCACTTGTTTCCCTTTAAGAAAACATCCGAGTTTGCCTCTACCTACATGATTGGTGTTGCCCGAATGATTGGAATACTGCTTTCTCATTTGATTTGATTTTTTTTTTTTTTTTAAGGAGGGCGCAGCTCACAGTGGCCCATATGGGGATCGAACCAGCAACCTTGGTGTTTTTAGCACCATGCGCTAACCAACTGAACTAGCTGGCCACCCCTACTTTCTCGTCATTTGAGAATCACTGTCTTACTCACCTACTCTTATTATGGCAGTCTATATATATATATATATATATATATATATATATATATATATATATATATATATATTCAGGTATTTGTCTATAACCGAGAACATTAGCTCAAAGTTTTGAGGTATATCTGAATAGGTTGAGTTTCTATGACAGTTCCCAGGAGTTATGCAATCCCAGCCAGAAAATTTGAGACTGAGGAGCTAGTTCTAATCTCCCAAGATTCATTCTGAGATTAGTTGATGTCACAATCCTACCCTTCAGAGAAGTTTCCAGGAATATAGAGTATACCTAGAGTCACACATTCACTTAGGAAGTACCTTCTCAAAACTCTCTCAGATCTGGGATAGGTAATCCAAAGCACATATCCATCCCAAGCAACCAAAGATATCTGGTCACATTTGAATAATTCTAGACTTTGGTTTTTTTCCTCTTCTTTTCTGGGCAGCACAAATGTGGGGCTCACAGCTGGAACACCCATAGGGGAAGTATAGTGTCCTGATCGTAGATGATAACATACATTTTATTGAGTGCTTGCTATATATATCAGACACTGTCCTAAGCAATTCACGTACATTACCACTTTTAACCTTAACCCTACAAATAGGTACCATTAGCCCTGTTAGGTCTCTAAATGTTAGGTCCCAGAGACCTTGACTTAATGTTAGGTCTCTGAATGTTAGGTTTCAGAGACCTTGACTTAGAGATAGAGCCATGTCTGCAAGAAAACAACAAAATGTCATGTCGCTAGTTCACACCTGCAGAGAGAGCCAAACTTGCGATAACAGAAAATGCCCCAAAATAGCTATTGGCTTGCAGGCAGTCAACGTTTTCTGTTCAAACAATGCTACCCTGTCAGCACCACCCCGATACAACCCTCCTCACACCCTCCCTCAGGGGCTGTAGTGGTCTTTGCGCAGCTCCATAGACTCCTTTCTCGCAATCAACTTCCTTAACTTTCCCAAGCGTGCGCGTTCCTTTATTGGCCACCGCTCAAGCCCCGTTTTATATAGGAGAAAACAGATTAAATGACCTGTCCAGGGCAGTGGCTAGTCTAAGTGGTGGAGCCAGGACCCTCGGCCCAGTCAGGGCCTGAACCCTTAGCTACTCAAGTGCCCTGTGTCTCTTTGTGCTGTCCTTTCTGCTTCAGGAGTGTTGAGAAAGAGAGAGGAGGGATTGAACAACTGATTGATGAGTTAAAAGGAATAGGAGAACCATCTTAAAAGATTTTAAAAGCAGATTGAAAAGCAGTAAAAACTCTGGCCTGAGGAATTGCTGCCAGATGGCTGTCAAGGGGGACCCCTTGCTATCACTGAGAATGCAAATGTCCACTCTTTAGCTGTTTGGTAGGACTGGTGACATATTAGAGAGTTCGTAATTGCCCTGAATTACAGGTGTGGGATGCTGAAATATTTGAGGAGTGACTAGGTATAATGTGCATCATAAACCATCAGCTAGCCTGGATGTTTTAAATAAACAGAGAAGCAAATTACTAGAACACCCTAGGCCAAAATGAAGTTTCTTTTTCTTCTGTTTTCTCCTCAGACTTTGTGGGGACTGAAATCATGAAAGGGAGACCTGATTCCATTCTGAGCCTCAGGCTCTGTAAATTCAGAACAAAACAACAACTGTAAAAACATTGCTTCAGTCCTATAATTTCCCTCCCTATGAAGATTTCAAAGTGGGACAAGTGCACTTTGAGAAATGTCCCCCTCTAGTTTTCAATGTGGGCCTTGAAAGGGCTAGCAGGGTGCCTTCTCCCCTTCCTTCCCAGCAGGGAGGGTGTGTTGAGAAGTGCCTGGGGCAGGGCTCCAGCACGCAGCTGTGCCCTGGTCCCCACTTGGTGGAGGGAGAGCCTATGGGACAATGCAGACCCGAGGACAGCTCTGTGCAGAGCGTTCCACCCCATCTCAACACACCCATCTGTTGAAAGGTTCTCGCCTTAGACTGCATGGAAAGCAAAAAGTAGCTTGCAGCAGGAAAGATTTTCAGCACAGTGCATAGGGAATTAAACCTATATGAGCAAAAACATTGGTCTGTGAAGTGGAAAAGTTGGGACAGTGCTGGCGTTCCCTAGGCAACAGGCTGAAAATGTTCACTCTTTAGAAAGTCTTTCAACTGGCGGTGGCTCTTTCCTGACAGTACCAGTGGCTGAGCTCCGGAAAAATAATGAAGGCTATGGATGGGATATGGTGAGTGCCAAGAGGTTCCCCCCTTCAAGTTAGGACGGCTTTTCTTGTGTTTGGATTTGGGTTAGAAAAACAAGCTAGCAGACCATGATTGCTGACACAAATAAATCCATAACTATACAGGTAAACACTTGAAATTCAACCCTGCAGTAAAAGGAAAAAATAAAACTTTCTCTTTTGGTAATGTCCAGTGCTGTGGTGGAAAACTCCGTTATCCCTAAGAAATGTGCATGATGAACTAGTGGTTTTTTCCAAGTTTATTTTATATTTTAACCTAGGAACCTCTGTTACATAGAACAGCAGAGTAACAACCGCAATTGGGCTGTATGCATGTGTGCGCGTGAAGTGTGCTGTTTTCCCGAATTATTACAGCATAACTTCCTCTTTGTTTTACCAGACTAAATTGCAACAATGAGACATAATATATAAACTTCTTGTATGTTTGCTCTTTTCAGTTCTAGGGAAAATCCGAACTGCAGTGGGCAGTGCCCAACTTCTGATGGCCCAGAAATTCTACCAGTTCAGAGAACTGTGTGAAGAAAACCTGGTAGGTAATATCCCCATTACTACAATTTCTGTGCTAGTACCATAAGGAGAATGTGTGGTCAAGACTGGCCAAACAAAAGCAAAACTGATTTTGAACCAAGTCAAGGTCTATTGGACTCTCCCAACTGGGACAGAAAGTTTTTTGGTGAATCTTATTTCCTGCTTTTCTTAAAATTAAAAATATTTATTTCATACTTAAATAATCTTAGAAGAAAAAATCCAATCAAGTTAAAGCTCCATTTCCTGCTCTTTTGGTAGCTGAAAATTTTCCATTTTCCTGGCTTTTACAAGGCCTCTCTGATTTCGTTATTCTTACAAAAATAGGGAGCAGCCTGGTATTTCAGAAATAATATTACAGAAAATCATTTTGGGTAATGATTTTCTTTCTGAAATAGCCATCAGAGCCTATTTCCTAATCAGAATTTTAATTCAAGGGCCAGAGATGGAGGGCATCATAGAGTGTAGATTTGATCTCCCTGAGACAATTGAATAAGTCATCCTTCTTGGACATGCAAAACAAAATAAAGCAAAACAGAGACAAAACCACCACTATCAACATTTTAAAAATTGACTGCAAAATATAGGGGCAAGCGCTTCTTCACTCACATATGCCTTTAAAAAAACAAAGTACTGTCTTCAAGTGTCATTCCCTGAGAATAGCTTTTATTGGCCAATTGTTGGTCAAGCTGTATCTAAAACAAAGAAACTGAAAAGCAACTTGTTTATCTTGTGGAAATAAAAACATATTTATATGCAATCTAATTGGCCCAAACTGTGATTTCAGAGTTTTAACCACATCCTCTTGTTAACAAGGACAAATACAGACTAAAAGGGATTTATCTAGACAGGTTCAGCCAAGAAAAAATAGAAAGCATGCAAAATTAGTACTTTCCATCCCTCTTCACCAGGCTTTATTTGGATTGGCATTATGAGCTCATGAAAAGAGTCACTCTTTATTTTATTTTATTTCTTCTTGTTTATTTATTTATTTGTTTATTTATGTATTTATTAAGGAGGGCGCAGCTCATGATGGCCCATGATCGAACCGGCAACCTTGGTGTTATGAACGCCACACTCTAACCAACTGAGCTAACCAGCCACTCCTACCAGGCTTTTCTTTTTGAAATCTCCGTGTGGGACTATCCCTTCCTTTCTACCTGACCCCCCCCACACCACCATCACACCACTAGTCTACAATTTGTTTTCCCCTCCCTTAGCAAAATTGCCTGACCCTAATTCTGTTCTGGATTGTGAGATACTATATATTAACGTATTGGTAAGTGAATTAAACAAATATTTTATTAAGCTTTACCTCAGTCCAGGTACAGAATTCCTGCTAATTTGTAAACTTGGTAATGTGTCAAGATCTTAATTAACATGAATCTTTGTTCTTTAAATGTAAGAAAGCTCATATAAAGCCACACTGCTCAAACTGGCCAGTAGATACGCATGGAGGCCGATCTGTACATGCTTCAGGACACACAGCACACCTTTTAAAAGAATTATATAATGGGCAGATATATTATAAAGCAGAATGCAAACATTATGCAGATTTTGAAGATGAAATTACAGACAAAATGTTCTGAAAATTTTGCAGACGTAGGAAAGGTTAGCCCTGTTAAAGCCAGCTTTTGATGTTTCCTAGTCCCTGGTGGGCTCACATTTAAAGGGACTTAGGTGGCAAAATATGAGAAGCATGTTAAAGGTAGATGGAAGCGGAACTACACTGCAGGCAGAGGGCCATTGATGACTGGTCAAACCACGCCCCAGAAGAGAAGGTCAGGAGCCCACTATGTGCCAGGTACATGCTAAGAGCATTTAGATATATGAACTGGTTAAATCCTCAAAGCGATTCTATGAGGTGATGCAGATAGTGACATTTTTATGATGTTTTATAGTTGAAGAAAATGAGCATTGGAAAGGTTAAATAGCTTGGCCAGGGCCTCATGGTAAGAGGCAGAGCCAAGATTCAAAACCCAGTATGTTTGACCTCATTCCCTATAAATCCCTCCACCCTGGAATTTGAGTTCCACTCCTCACCCTATTGAAGGGACCTGGGACTGATTAGTCAGCTTCACCTCCTCTGCAGCACAAAGCACATTAGCCTTGTGGTGGCCTTGCTTACGTCTACAAAGCTGCGTATAAATGTGGCACTAAGATTGGTCACAACCAGACCTCCCAGTTCTCCTTTCTTGAGTTCTTACTCTGAGGAGAACACTTGAAAACACTTGCATATTATCTCAGACAAGACTCTCAGGCATAGAATGAATGGATAAGAGTTACTTTTTCCAAAAGAAACTAAACCAAGGAACCTAGCTCTCATTCTTCCATACCCTTCGCCACATCTGACCTCCAAGTGGTCTGGTTCAGACCCAGGCGAGTGCTGCAACTTTTTTCATATGGGATGTCACATGATTCACTGATTCAGAGATTGGCTGAGTGCCTAAACTGTCTCTCTGCTTCCCCATCCATTCCCTTGATGATGTAGGGGGCAAGCTGATTTCTAGGGAAAAGGGAACAAATTGCCCATGATACAGAATTAAACAAACTCTGCCTACTGAACTATCTATCATTTCATACATTGGTGCACTGAAGCAATTTAGCCAATAAGGCTTAAAACCTAAAAGACTTTAGTGAACTCCAAGCTGTAAACAATTTACTTTTTGGTTATCAATAAGATAAGAAAATATATTGTGAGATCATAAAACTCCGTTTGAGAGATATTTTGTCAAAGCTACCATCTGTCTTTTCTGAACCTAGATATTAAGAAACTTCTTTTGGGTTACTAAGTCAAAATGCTGCAGAGCAACTCTTGTTAATTCAGGTGTCATTTGAATAGATTTTAATACTTAACCAAACACTTACAAACTTTAGAGTTTACTTCTTCCAATGAATTTCAGAACTATGGGTAGTTTTAGAACTATTAAATTTATAAAAACATCTCTATTTTGAGGCCAGAGCAATAATGCTAGTCCACTCAAAGAGCTAAAAAGTTTTTTCCAACCTATTAGTTTTGATGGTCACTGACCTTACACTTTCTGAAATTCTGATGATACCATTTTTTTATACGGGTTGGTTTTGTGTGTGTGTGTGTGTAATTGGGGAATATTAGAGAACAGTGTGTTTCTCCAGGGCCCATCAGCTCCAAGTCATTGTCCTTCAATCTAGTTGTTAAGCTCCAAGTCCAGTTGCCATTTTCAATCTTTAGTTGCAGGGGGCATAACCCACCATCCCATGCGGGAATTGAACCGGCAACCGTGTTGTTGAGAGCCCGCACTCTAACCAACTGAGCCATCTGGCCGCCCCTCTGGAAGCTCAGCAGCAGCTTGTTGTCTTCAGTCTAGTTGTCGAGGGCGCAGCTCACTGGCCCATGTGGGAATCGAACTGGCAACCCTGTTGTTCAGAGCTCACACTCCAACCAACTGAGCCATCAGGTCGCCCTATAGGGGTTGGTTTTAAAAGTATAAACTGGCTTCACGTTATTGTATGGCATGAGGTTTCATAGTGTATCCAACTGCCCAGAGGTAACCAAAACTGACCCCAGCTGTAAACATCTAACATATGGAAGCTCCCATCCATGTAACCCTAAATGCTTTAGCTACTATTGCAGGTAGTGATTAACAATGAGCATGCCACCTTCAATCTCTTAGTTATGTTTTTCTGTCTTAGATCATATAAGTTTGTGGTTTGTAATTTCTAGTACTTGTCAGGGATATGTGGATGGAGGCAAAGAATGTCAATCCTTAAACACCAAAGAATGTTTAGTATTTCTAGCAAATGGGTTGTTACAGACATCTATGTGTATGTATAGATATGTGTTTTCACATTTGCTATATTGTGTTATGGTCAATTTAAAACTAATTCATTTCTAAATTCTGACAGTATGTTATTTCATAGAAATAACATACTGTCTGTCAAAGTCCTTATATGATAAAATGACTTCCAATATTAGGAACATCTTAATTATTAAACATATAGTACTTTAAAATTCAATTAGCTTATTACTCACCATCTGTTTACCCTACCTAGTACTTCATTCAAAATGAGTATTAAAACAAATCTTATTTTAGATTTCATATCTGTTCTCTGAATAAGTTGGTTAGCAGGGAGTCAAATACTGACTCTAATAATAACATACTGTATTGTTTTCAATGATGGTGTTTTCGTTTAAATATGATGTTTTTAAATGTATCTTGTTGTAGATCATACATTCTGAGATTTTCAAATGTTTAGACTCTCCCCCATACATATTGATGGATGTTTTATTACAAAAGAAGAGTTTCACAATCTTTACCATTTGTAGTAGAATCTAAAAAAAAGTTAAGCTCATAGAAACAGAGTCGAAAAGTGGTTGCTAGGGGCTGAGGGGTGGGAGAAATAGGGAGAGGTTAGTAAAAGGGTACAAACTTTCAGTTTTAAGATGAATAAGACCTGAGGATCTAACGTATAACATGGTGACTATAGTTGATTACACTGTATTGTATTTGCTAAGAGAGTAGAGTTTAATGTTCTCACCAAAAAAATATAAAAACGATAAATTTGTGAGGTAATGGATGTATTAACTTAATGCAGGGAATTCTTTCACAATGTATATCAAATTATCATATTGTACACCTTAAATATCTTACAATTTTTATTTATTAATTATAACTCAGTAAAACTGAAATATACATATATGTACATGTATAAATTTTTTAAATACAATTACCATTTGTAGCCTCACTTTTATCTCCTGTCTGGAAATGAAAAGAAACTCATCCTTCTTGTGTTATTTGAAATATTTGCAAATGCCACTTTGGCCCTGTGCTTATTATCATGGCTCGCCTCTAAAGCATGAATATTTTTCTTTTTCTTGTACAGAACCCTAATGCTCATCCAAGGCCCACCTCCCAGGATTTGGCGGGGTTCTGGGACATGCTGCAGTTGTCCATAGAAAATATTAGTATGAAATTTGATGAACTTCATCAGTTAAAGGCCAATAATTGGAAACAGATGGATCCTCTTGACAAGAAGGTAGAACAATGTAGATTTTGTATGGTTCATTTAAAAACCTGCACAAACACTGGACAGTCTAAATAGGCTTCTGCATTCAGTCTTGCTGTTTACAATGTGAAATGGAGCTGATATATTAATTTCATTGTAATGACAATGTTTACATAGTAATCATTTGGGATATTATCTGTAATATGTTTCAGGCATATTTAAAAAAAAGTCTGTCTTTGTGAATTGGAAAATGGGAATGTGGCTTTTTTTTTTGTTAATTAAACTTTAAGTTAAACCATTTTAGTCATTGGAAGGAACTGCCTCCATTTTGCTTTTTAAACTAAAATAAATGACATCTTCAGTGCATAATTACATAGAGCAAGAGTTCAACTTCCTTACACGGCTAGAATGTGTTTCTGAGAAAAATAGGAAGCCCTGAAAACTAATCGACTTTCATAATTATTTCATAAATATAGTAATAAAGAGATCACTGTTGTTCAAGTCTAAAAATATACACACCATCAAATTTCACAGTAATCAAAAATGTTGGGATTTTTTCTTTTTAAAAGAGTTTTACTTTGGGTTGATTTGCCTTGGGGAATATTGCTCACTGGGTCCCTCATGCAACAGTTTAGAAATACTCAAATTATTTTACTTTAATTAATAAACTGCGATTTTCACATTTGATTATGTTGGTTCCATTAGGCTCACACAGGTATCCAGTGTCCACCTCCCTAGGCTGGCCTGTCATGCACGACTTTTTTAACCCTTTGCTTTCCTGTAGCCTGAGGTCAAATAGTTCTAAGAGATTCAACAACAAAAATTAGACATGGCCATTCCCCTGAAGCACTGGTGGCCCTGCTCTTTTCAGGTCTCCTCACCTATCAGAGAGCTAACAGCAATCCAATCCATTCTATTGCTGCCCATCATAATAGCAGGGCTCTTTCGGTCAGTGGGCTCTCAGAAGAAATCCAGTCCCAAGGGACAGTGCATAGTAGACACGAGGGAAACACTGTCATTACTGTCCCTCATCTCCAATTCTGTCACCACCAACCTTAGGGTTTTAGTGTTAAGTATCAAAGTACCATTGATGTATGTGTGGCCTCTCACTTGGGAAGCCCAACATTTGTACTCAATCTAGTGTTCTTTAATCTGTATTTAAAACTGTCTGCTAAATAAGCTTTTAAATTGGTCTTATTTTAAGAAACGCTACAGATGTACACACATCCTGGTAATTTAGTTCCTAGAAATGATCCATTTAATTTCCCATTCATTCATTGATTTTTTTTAAAATTATTGTTTAAAAATAAAATGTACAAGGAAAGGAAAATATGACTAAAAAGTTTTTCAATGTCCATACTTTTAAAAGTACCCACCAAGTCACCCAACAATAAGATTTAAAATGTCCAAAAGAAGTGATGCTTAGAATTGATATATGTAACCTATTGACATTTACACAGCAAATCATTAGTTAACTTGATTTCTAAATCATTATTTACTTTGTCTATGATCAGAGCTTCTCATCACCCTATGAACTTTAGGGGAAAAAATGAACAAGCACAATCAGAGTGGGCAGAATACTGTTTGCACTCTGTGCTTCCTTTTTCTGTCCTTTGGGCTGCACAAAACTATCCCTTAAACAGCCTGAGGACAACTCCAATGTAATAAGTTTAACTGGGCACTTCACCCACGCCAACAAGGAGGAACTGCTGTGATGAGCATGAGTATTAAGGCACAAAGAGGGCCCTTTGGAGTATCAAAGAATCCATATTTTAAGATACTTTTCTCATTTATGAGACATTGCACGTTTCACATTTATTGATGACAATTATTAAAAATGAAAATATCAGATTTATGTAGACCTTTTCGCAGCCTGACAGCTTATCATCCTTTTCCTAAAAATCCTTTGTAGTCTAGATTCCCTTCTTTTTCACAGCACTTTTTTTGCTGCCTAAGTAATGAATGGCTTTTGTTTTTGCAGTGGTATTGCTGCCAAGGCATATGAACTCTTTCAGTCCTGTGTTAAGTTTTCATGGCACAGTGTCTGTCCCTGTGATTGGAATTGCCTTCTGGGCCAGAGTCATCCTGAGGTCCCTAAGGAGTGACGTCCCCGCAGGATGTTTTGGGAGCCATTTTGGAACTGATTCCACACCCGAGTATAGGAATGATCAGGGTCATCCCTCCAGGGTGACGGTGGAGAGAATATTGCTGTGTGTCTGTGTGTGATGTGCAAACGGGTATCACTCACTGTGGCATCAACAAAGCTAAAGAACACAGTCTTATCATCTCTTCTTCCTCATTTGGCTATTTAGGTTTGGGTGGGACGGGAGAGAGGGTGGTGATGGTTTTAAACTCTGAACCCAGCTCACACCCCCTGCCTGGCCTCCTTAGAGCTGAGGCAGAGTTCTAAGATGCTACCGCAGGCGCTGCAATCCTTTCCCATCTCTGGCACCCGGAGGAGTCTGGAGCCTCCAGAGAGAACCACACTAAGTGTGCTGGGAGCGCAGGCTTTCAGCAGGGGGCATTTTAAACCCACAGCCTTCCCTTGGAGAGACCTAGTTCTGCAATCCAGTCTTACTTGGCCTTAAGCTTTCCGGTATTTTTGTTTCCTGCATCTTTTGAATACCCAAGCCAGAATAATGAAGAAAATATATATATACAGTGTGCAGAACTAACCACCCTTAGGTTTAAAAAACAGAAAGTGTTCTAACTACTGACCTATCCCAGTTTCCCCCAAGCTTGTCCTGAGAAGCTGTGTAATGTCCTGAACCTTCTGCTTTGATCAGGAGAGAAGGGCCCCTCCTCCAGTGCCAAAGAAGCCGGCGAAGGGCGCTGCGCCGCTGATCCGGGAGCGCTCGCTGGAGAGCTCGCAGCGCCAGGAGGCCCGCAAGCGCCTGATGGCCGCCAAGCGCGCCGCGTCAGTCCGCCAGAACTCGGCCACCGAGAGCGCCGACAGCATCGAGATCTACATCCCCGAGGCGCAGACCCGGCTCTGAGGCGCCGGGGCCTCCCGCGGCCTCACCCCAACTCTCCGTCCTCCCTGCTCCTCTTCGCGTCCCCTCCGCCCTCCGCGCCCTCTGTCTCTAAGCCCAGTGACTTCCACTGTCGCGGTGTAGTTGTCCATCTTCAGAGCCGTCCCGGTACCCCTCTGCCCAGACCCGTCTGCCCACGTTCTTCACCGAGCTTTGCCACCTGTACTGGTGCGTCACCTGCCTCATCCGGATAGCCAACCCTTTCTTTTCTCGGCAAACCCGAACCCACCTGTGTAGAAATGGCCCCTTTAGGTCACCCACCATCCTCAGTTCTCTCAAGCTAGTCTGTCCCTAGAGCTCAGCAATATAAAACCATAGGGTATTTCAGAAATCCAGTATCACAGGGCGATCTTTTGGGACTTAACCGTCTTCCACGTGAAAGAAACTAGGGCTCCGATTCTCTTTATTGCCCCTAAACGGTTATTATTTTGTAAAGCAGATGGAGCACTTTATTTCCAACCTCAGAAATCACACCATCTCACCGGAATCAATGAATGACAAACCAAGAGGGGACGAAGTTTGGCTGGGGGTGGGGGGCTCGGATGTGTAGTGGGAAAGGGAGAAGCAAAGCCTGCAGGTGCTGGCGGCGGTACCGGCACCACTCACAGCTGCACAAACTGCCTCACTGTTACTTCATCAATCACTGCTTCAAATGTTTCAATCAGCAGAAGATTGTAAATTCGATCTTTCAGGGAAATTAATCTATTCTGAAAGGCAATAAAATGAAGACAGGCAAGGCAAAGGAAGCACTGGGAGTTTAAGATACTACAGAAGGGATTTTTTTTCTTTGTCCTATTATTAAGAAAATTTAGACCTGAAATGTTTTATCAACTTTTATTGTACTTTGTATGTTATATTGTTGTGGTGGTGGGTCTTAAAAAGGCAAAGTGTTGGTTCTGTTAATTTGTTAGTGTCTATCCTGGGGGGGCTACCTAATTGCACACATTTAAGTACACATCTGCTCATGAAGTGCTGTATAGGGCAGCCAGGCTGTTTTCAGAGAAAAGTTTGGATTTTCCTATCATCCCTTTGAATGCTACACAGTAGTTCTTTTAACCCAGTAGTTCATATTGCAGACATATTCTCTCCTTTAGTCTATTCTCACTACTACCCAGAGTCCTATCATACCCCAGCTTAAGGATTTTGTCCTATATCAAACAGATAAATTTTCTACCCCAACAGACACGCTGCCCCATTCCAAAGGGCTGCCACTCATCTTAAGGTCCTAGGTAGTGAGAGAAGAAATTTGACCTGCAAGTCTCAGCAACCATGAGGAGAGGGGAAAAGTCATGACTTATAAACACTGAAAGAAACCCAAGCTTTTGGCAGAGAATGTTGATTTATGTTTTTAGTCATGATGGAAGGGCAGTTTGCATTTTGCGTCTAGCTGAAGTTATCTTTAAATGCCCTTACTCGTAACAGTTTTAAACATTGAGAACGTGGTGATCTTAAAGTATCACTGGCATTTTATGTCCAGCTCCCACCGTAAAGCATTATAAATTACCATTGAAAATGAAAGACTTTTAAAAACATACATCAAATATGCTTGCACCAGAGAAGCTTTAAAAACAAAAAAACAAAAACCACTCTCATAGCCAGGTGCTAATTTAATTTTATTTATGAAATTAAGAGAGGTGATGGGTTCTGGCAACAACTATTTTCATGGACGTATTCTAAAACCACTAGAGAATTCGCTACCTCTCAGAGCCATTGATGCTTTGAGCTATCTTTATAAACAGGGCACAAATGTTCACTGCTGTGGTTTACAAGAAAAGGGCTATTAACTTATTTAAAAACAAACTTTTAACTAAGGTGAACAAAGTACCTTGAGTGCTTTGTAAAATTGGAGCATACAGAGATTTTGAGCTTCAAGTATTTGCTGGTTTTAAACAGAATACACCTTTTCTTTACTTTGTAGCAGCAATGGAAGGTCACACAAAATTTGCATTAAGTAAGGCCAACTGCCACCTTGGGTAGCCTATGGTCACCTTCAATCCTGCAAATGACTTGGAACTCACAGATTAATGTGAAGGAAGCGGCATCCATTTGAAGACCCATGTCCCAACTACAGCTCTGTGCCCTGAGGTAGAGATAAGATTTGGATTACGAAATAGATTTCTAATAAGATTCAAGATCATCCTACAGTATTTTCTTCGGAAACTGGTTTAGCCCAGGATATTTTAAAGAGAGACAAGAGAAGGTCTATTTATCTTGTCTACGTGAATGGTATTTGTATATTCATAACCTATTTTTGGTAAAAATTTTAAATCTTTTAGCTAAATATCTACAAGCATCATGACCTTTGCCTTCCTTAAAAACACAAATTATACAAACACTTTATAAAAAGGTAATTATTGATGTAAAAACATGACCCCACATAAAGCTGCTTGTTAACCACTTGCCCCCTTTAACTGACATCCATGAGCGTAACCTTTGTTCCGTTGTTCTTTTTGATGTAATTTGTAGAAATGTTTTTTAGTTCATAATGGAAAATGTATGTACCCTGAAAAATTACTTATTTTGTTTAACTTTGGTATAAAGATGTTTGGGCATTTTCTTGGGGGGGATTACAAAAGAAGTTTGTCTCCCACATCAAAAACGTTCAAAGAAATTAAGTATTTATTATATTTTTTGCAGATGTTTCCATACAATTCACATAACCTTTTTGTAAAGAGAGATGAAGAAATGGATTAAAGATTTTTAATATTTGAAATGGTAAATAGAACTAATTTATTTGTAATATATTTCTGTTATTTATAGATGTTTCCTTAATGTTTTACTGTGCATTACCACTTTAATTTAAGCCTTATCCTTGTGAATTTACCATTTCTTTTTTAAAACATGTCTAGATGCATATTTTAAATAACTGGAATATAAATCACTAGCATATCTGAATTCCCAAATGTAATTTTTAAAATTATTTTGGTTTGGAAAAAAATAAGATTCATTTGAAAGCCTTCAGATGGAGGGGTGGGGAACATTTTTATGGCTTTATGAACTGGAATTTCATAGACTTATTTACCTAGATTGTGTGTGGACAAAAAAAAAATTGTAAATAGATGAATGTTTCCCATAATGTAAAAAGAAGAAATTAATAAAATAATTAATGCACTGCTTTCAGGTCTGGGTGTTTTTACTACAGAGTCCTGCTTCTTCCAAAATATAAGTAATTGTGTTTTGGGGGAATAATTAAGCAATTAAGAAGCTATCATTCTAACTTTCATTGTAACAACACATATCCTAGTCACTATTGAGCAGGTGGGTAGGCCTTGTATCCTACATGAGGGATTTAAATGCTGAAAACTAAAAGTAATTTTACTATGATGATTGCACACATCTGAAAGTTTCGGGTCAGGAGCTATATATTTTATGAAAGAAGTTATTAGCCTTTCAAACTTGTATAAATCTGTATATATTTTATCCACTTGAATTTCTTTGCAACCATTTCATCAATTTCATTTCTTACATCGTTCTTCAGGTTAGGGAAAATCAGAATGATGCTTTGTGGTTTTCATTTCATCCTTGCAATAATGAAAAACTGTGCTCACTTAGGTTTAGTGACTTGTCTGGTGAGACACAATTATTAAGTGACAGATTTGAGTCCCAAATTCAAGCCTTCATTCAGCTTCATCTTCAGTGGGACCTCTATCATTCTTCCTACATGAAAATTGGTAACTATTTGCCACTGTTGATTTTGTCTGGGTGTCATCTAGGACATGTCTATAAACCTTACTTCATATACACAAAAATACAGACTTAACACACAGAAAAAGTAAATTAGAATGTCTTTTATGGTGTGAACTTCCAATTATCTGAAAATGCTGCAACTCTTAAGAAACCTATATCCACAGTGCTTCCTCCCCACCAAGCTCTTAGGCAAACCTCTACATCTATCTGCAGCAAAGTTGGAAATTAGTAAGCAGGTAAGCCACTTTTTCTGATTTTCATACCTAAGCATGTCCCCACACCAGTCACCAGAATAACACAATGTACTTTTGAAACTCTTCAAAAGAGGAATGATCAAGTGACTGGATCCCTGTGAGGTCGCAAAGATCTCATTACTTTGGTTCATGCGCTAACTATTCCGAGAGTCTGAACTGTGATTATACTTCTTCCCTTTTAACAAATTAATTCTTATATTTCACTGGGGCTCCTTAAACACTTCAGCCAAACCCCAAACAAAATGAGTTAGTTTTTGCATGTAGAAATTTGATCTTCAGTGAAGCAATTTCCCATGTTACAGGGTCCACTCCCCCCCCAAAATGTCATTTCATTTTTGATAGAAATTGAACAAAATTGTTTGCTTTAAACATGAATTTCTTTTATATCTTTGAAATTCTTCCCCTTGAAATGTTAAATTGATTTTGGCTTAAATAAATGACATTTAAAAATCATAGTGTCTGAATATGTTCATTCTTGAATGCCACCGGTAGATACTAAAGGGTACCAAATTTACCTGGGGTTTTCTCAATAGGCTATTTGACTTTCAGCCACTAAACCCAGATCAGGTCAATTCCTTTTGCAAACAGAAACTAGTGGCCCTGTCTGAAAACCCTCTCAGTGTCCTATCTCACTTACTAGTATAAGTTTTACAGAATGGTCTTAAATTCCTCTGTAAATCACCCATTATCTCCCTTGAAGCAGAGAGAGGAAATGGCCTGGTGGTGACTTCCTAGTCAGCATGCTTTCCTCGGGGCTTATTACTGCTGGCCCAGGGAGCCATCATCAGATAATCACAGGAATGTGAAGCCCCGGTGCGGTTCCTGTCTCCTGGGTCTCTGTTTAGCCGGTCAATTTATTATTTCAATGTCTTCTGTGTAAACGAGCACAAGCCTGAATTTATAGAAAATGGCTGAAAGCAAGAAAGCATTTTAATAAACACCAAAAAGTCAAGCTCTGCCATGTAGCTGACTGAACGGTTGCTATTCATTGCACCAAATGTTTTCACTAGTACAGATGAAGATTGCATTTCATCCTCTTCACTCGTTAGTCTGCCTTCTGTAAGAAGTACATGCTAATTTCTTCTTTCCAGATTACTTGATAGGTAAATCAGTGTCATGAGGGAGTTTCTGTTGAGATCTCAATAAAAAGATTCTTCCATTAACAACAACAACAACAACAACAACTCTGCCTTTCACTTTGGAAAGGGGGAAGGGGAAAGCAAACAGAGCCTCAGTTTTCTGTTACAAAGGGGAAAATGCATTCTTCCTTTTGACTCTACGGGAGGTTAGGAACAACAATTACAGGTTTTGTAGCCTTAAATCCTAATGCTTTCACTGCTTCTGAAGGCCAATGCTCTACAAATAAAAAATATTCCTGCATGGCTAGCCTTCTGAGATTTGCACACATAATCATCAGTTGGTGATTCCTTCCTTCTTTCTGGAGCTTTCAGGTCCAATGCCTACCATCAGTTTCAATTATGAAACGTGAGGAGAAACATGCAAGCAGTTAGATAATACTTTCAATGGCCCATAAAGTATATCCAAGGAAACATCTCTCCAGATTAAAATAAAAATATTCTGCTAACTGAAAGAAGGTCCATTTTAAAGGATTTTTGGTCTTAGAAAATAACCTCTTGCTATAGAAAATGTTTACTTCTGTCAGTGTCACTTTTTAAAATCCCAGTTGTCACATCATTTCCTTTCTAGAATGAGATCTAATGTACTTTGCAACTTCAGCCAATACAATGTCTGTCTATGATTCCCACGCATGAGAAGCAGATCTCAAAGGCAGAACTTGAACAAAGGTGAAAAGGAGATAGTTTTAAAAATTTACTCTTAGATTCCTTTCCAGTTTGAGTTAATTTAATACATTCATTAACGCCCCCCTCCTTCCCCAGCTTGCTCAGGGACGAGAGCATGGCTGCCTTTACTGTGTTTGCTGGCAGGAGTTAACCTTTTGTCTTCACTGCAGCCTGGCCCCTGGGAGGAGCAGTACGTATGAGCCTGGCATTGCCAAGGTTGAGCTTGACAAACGTGAAAGAACAACTCAAGGGCTATTGACTTGTTTCTTACATTAGTCAAGCAAAGTAATGAGTCTGGGATGATTGAAGGGGGACCTTTTCCAAGATGCTGGTGATTTGTGTCCAGTTTTGAGTTGGTACACTAAGGATACCTTGACCATCAGGTTGATCAAAATTAAATCACACAGAGAGAGTGAAGAATTGGAAAAGTGGAGAGATGTTAACATGGGAAAATGGGGACTACCAAACTGAACGCATGTGAGTGTTAAGTGCTTTGTAACTAGTGGTGAAGTGAGGAATAATTATTCAGACAAATCTGAGTAGTGCTGAAGACAAAGAACTTAAGCACTAATGTGAATCTAAGCTGTTTTGGCATTAGACTATTCAGGATCTGTCAGTGGCTGATTCAGCATGTAATTGCTCTCAAGGGCACTTTAATTTAAGATAGGTTATGAGGAGGCCAAGGACCAGCTATTCTTCTAACAAAAGCAACACATTAGAATTGGGTTAAATATTCAACTGAAAGAACCAGGTTAAATATTAAGGAAATGCTTACCTAGAGAAAATACAGGGTCTTAACTGCCCTGAGAAACTTGGTACACGGTACTGAGAGAAGTCGTTCTGCCAGAACTGTGTCACCTGGGTGATTCACATGAAAGGGGGGAAGTCCTCTATGGCTTTTCATATTTAAATTTGTTTATTAGATACTGACAAGACAGGACACACACACACACACACACACACACACACACACACACACACACACACTTATTATCCCTGTTGGCTTCAGCCCAAAGTGAAGTAATGATTTCCTAGCAGGGTTTCTGTCAGTGACTCCAGATCCATAAGCAGAGAGGATCCAGCTGGGAGAAAACAAAGGCTGAGGGAAAAGTCCCCCACACCCTTCAGCTTAAACCCTCATGTGTCATTTTGATTGTAATATTCTCAGTTGGGGTTGGGTAAGAAAGCATTGCCATACGCTTATAAAACGTTTGCAGATATTCCCAACATTTATCTTAGAAACTGGACTGACCCTCATCAGCCTCAAAATTGTGCCATGAGTGGGTCTGTCTGCCTAGCAGGGACAGGGCCATTCTGTAAGTAGGGAAGAGCTCAGGTTATGGTGGCAGACTGCCTGTGTTTGAATCCTAGCTCTGCCACTTACTATCTGTGTCTTTTTGGGTAAGTTACTTAATCATTCTGTGCCTAGTTTTCCTATCTATACAATTAGGATGAAAGTAATATTTATCTCATAGAGTTGTTCTAAGGATTAAAGGAATATTAGTATATATAAAGCTCTTAAAACAGTGCCTGGCACATGGTAAACACTCAAATGTTCAATATCATCATCATCATCATTACATATTTACATTTACTGAGAAAGTGTCTTGTGCCCTGGCTGTATTATTTTATATGAGTTCTGTACCTGAATCCTCACAGTCACCCTACGAGATAGTCATTACAAGTAAATTACAGAGATTAAATAGCATCCCAGGATTACTGGTAAGTGACAGAGCTACCGTGTTTCCCCGAAAATAGGATCTAACCGGGCAATCAGCTCTGCTGTGTCTTTTGGAGCAAAAATTAACATAAGACCCGGTATTATATTATATTATATTATATTATATTATATTATACTATATTATATTATATTAATTATAAAGACCCGATCTTATAGTATAGTAAAATAAGACTAGGTCTTATATTAATTTTTGCTTCAAAAGACGCATTAGAGCTGATTGTCTGGCTAGGTGTTATTTTCGGGGAAACACGGTAGTATTTGAATCCAATCTAACTCTAGATCCTTTGCTCATATGTGTATGATTTGCATAAGACAAAGCAATTTATCCACCTTTTTTTCCCCACTTACTAATGTATTGGTTTATTTCCGAACATTATGATCTACCTACTCTCTTCAATGGCTCCACAACATTCCATTTTATGGATGAACCATTGTACATTATTTAGTCCCCCTATTGATTGGACAATTAGGCTGTTTCAACCATTTGTCATGACAAACGTGAAAATCGTTTTACAATGTATCTTCAGTACATGTGGGACGGTATGTATAGGTTATATTCCTAGCAAATGTACATGCACTTTTGTTTTTAAATATTGCCAATTGACTTTCCAAAAAGGTTGCCTTGATTTTCACCTCACCAAACATATATGAGTTTTAGCGCCTTCCTTTGCAAACCAGGAAAGAAGCCATTCGTAAATTCAGAGCCATGCTTAAAAATACAACAATGATGGGGGAGGAGGGTTATCACTTTGTGAGGGGTGTAAATGTCTATTACATTGTTTTGTACACCTGAAACTAATAATAAAAACACACACACAAAAACAAAACAAAACAAAAAATACAACAACGAAAAGAAACCTAGCCATCTTCTAGCTGGCTTTCAACAAGGAAGGAAGGGAAAAAACATCTCTAGAAGCGTGGAGGTGGTTTTAACGAAGTATTTTATGTAAGTTCCAGAATTTAATGCCAGAACTGAAGGAAGGAAAAAGCACATGATAGCCGTAGGGTGTGAACTCATCTGGAATTGGGTCTATGTCATACACCTTAGAGGACAGCCGAAGAAGCAGCTCCTGGGAGTTTAGACTCACCATGGAGTCCAAGCCAAGATTGGGAGCAGAGCGTAACCACTTTGATGATTAATAGATTTATACCACAGGACACCAACTCCTGTGCATTGTAGTTCTTTTTTTCCTTCTTACTGTTTTTCAAGTGAAACTCCACTTCTACTTATGAAAAGCCTTTAAGATGATTTACAGAATTAAAACATAAACCACTGAACAATTTTATAAATGAAAAAAGAAAATTAGTGGATATATAATTTCACCAAGCACCCCCAGGGGCCTGAGTTGTGGCAAATGAATACTAAATTTCTTTCTAGACTCCCTGATAGCCAGGGCAAAGAAGTCTGCATTTTTAAAAATTTGTCTTCATGCAGTTTGGAGACGCACCAAAACTCTAAAAGCTCCTTCTGTGCTCAAAGAATTAACAACATGATTTTGCATATGTTGCAAACCTAATGTGTGAGCTCACAGGACACGACTGACTTGCTAATCACAGCCCTGACAAATGACACATTGCATGAAGTACAACTACTGTGTCTTTAAAATCAACTCCACTTTATTTAACTGGTCTGAGTGGTTTTTGGTTCTTGGCAAGCAAATGGCCCTAGAATAAGACAGAATTAGTCTAACGTGCCTGTTGAGTCCAACATCCTTTGGAGTTCAATCCAAGAATGCGTACTTCCTTCTAGGAAGTAAGTAATATTTCAGTGGTTATGGTTTTTGTGTGTGTGTTTTTTTTCTGTTTCTTTTCTTTCCAAGCAGCCTTCTTGACAAAGAAGAAGTCCTCGTTTTCCTGTTCAGATGGACCCATATCAGAACGTGTGACTTTTTGGACTTATTTGTGTGTAAGCAGGAACTCTTCATTTCCCAAACGCATCCCCCTTTGTCACGCTAAAGGTTACAACTCTTTCCACCCAGTCTCAGCTGCTCCTGTGCTGGCTGGAAGACGGAAGACGCTGCTGTCACCACCTAACACCCGGTGTTTGTGCTGCGACCCACAGGGCAGTTTCAGTTGCACTGCCCAGTGCCTTTTGACCCACATTAGGACAGAAGAGTCTTCGTTAGTGTGGGAAAAAACACAGGATTTGACACAGCAGCTTCGGTTCTAAGGTCTACTTAATACTTCATCCCCAGACCTGGAAAGACTATGTTTTGACATTGAATTTAAACCACCATTTTAAAAAAAATTAAATATAAAACACTGGGCTGAGCTGTCCTCACCCTCGAGTAATCATATTCTACTATTTGGAAGGTGGGGAAAAGGGAAGAGAACAAATACTGCAAATGCCAAAGAAGCAAACCAAATGAAAACTTGAGAATTGGCCAAAGCATTCAGTCTTTTACACATATGTAAAGTGATTAATTGGAGAGAGGAAGGCAAAGATTTATGGAAGATGGGTTTGATTTGCAGGCTTTTAACAGCCCTGAAAATAATGGTTCTCAACTTTTAGTATTTTGAAGATCACTTAGAAATCATTTAGCCACCCCACCCCCACCCCTAGCCCCAGATCCTGACTCAGTGGATCTTCTTTGAGAGCCAACCTACATTTCTAACAAATTCACCCCGTGAGTCTAATGCCAGAGTTCACAGGCCACCCTCTGAGAACTGCTGCCCAGTAGTGGTCTTCAATGTGGGAAGTTTCAAGAAATATGCACAGCCAATCAGTGGCACCAGAATGTTTGGGTGTAGCTGAGGTTAAGAACCCCAGGTATTTTAAGTAAAAGGAATGGGTTGAGAAAAGGCATGGAAGTGAGTCAGAGCAATAAATATATGAAGAATTAATCACAGGTAAATAGGTATAGCTAGAATGGCAGGTGCAGAGTGGGGGTTGTATTTCAACTCAATATGCCAGGGCAAGGACAGACAAGAACCAGTGTACTATGTACAAGAAAAGAAAAGAAAAAAAAAAAATCTATCCTTACCTAAAGTATTACTAGGAATTTTATCACTGGTTTTCTAGTGAAACACGAAAAATGTCTCCATTGGTTTCTAAGAGGAGTTTGTCTGAAAGTGAGTATGTCAGTCAAGTGAGGTTTCCCGTTGAGGTTAAACATCTCTGTCAGTCTGACTCTTTAGTCTTCATTCTGAGAATGAGAACACAGAAGGCAGAAAGTTCAACATTGTACAGCGTATTCCTGCAAAGTGACTAGCTTGCATTAGTTTATTTTCCAAAATATGCTTTGCAATAAAATATGAGTCACTTACTACACACCTGAGGCTTTCTGCATAGTCACCTAGCAGAGAAAATCAGTCTGTTATAAAGAATCACCTAACATGACAGTTTTCTCCTCGATCACTGTCTTAATCCATTTAGGCTGCTATAACACAATATGGGTAGCATAAAAAAACGAACATTTATTTCTCGCTGTTCTGGAGGATGGGAAGTTCAAGATCAAGACACCATAGATTCAGTGTCTGGTGAGGGTCTGCTTCCTAGTTCATAGGTGAGCCGTCTTCTCACTGAGTCCTCACATGGAGAAAGGGCAAGGCAGCTTTCTGGGGTCTCTTTCATAAGGGCACTAATTCCATTCATGAGGGAGGGCGCTAACGTTGTGATCTAATCACTTCCCAAAGGCCCCACTTCTAAATAAAGTCACATTGGAAATTAGGTTTCAACATAAGAATTTAGTGGAGGGACACAAACATTCATTTACTTTTTTCAATTATAGTTGACATTCAATATTATTTTATATTAGTTTCAGGATGAGAGACACAAACATTCAGTCTATAGCAACCACTTTCCTGCTTTTGTATAACCCCAGAATCAAGAGAACATTGGTGTGAACTCAGTTATTTATATAACAGTCGGTGCTATCCTCCCATAGAGGCTTAATGTCTGAGAGGTCAAATCCTATACAACAAAAAGACAGGGACAGTTTGTGTCACGAGATCCTCAAGCTCTGCCCTGTGAATGGACTCCTTATTTCAATCAGTCTTCACTGCAGTGAATTTCCTGTACAGTAAAATTTGAGATTTCTCTCTGGGTATTTTTGTATAAGAATGAAACTTATATAAGAATGAAACTGTAAGAATGGAAACCAGAGATCCAGAACTTTCCAGGACAATTTAGGTGTTATAGATTTTGTCTATATATGTTGACATTGATGCATACACAAATCAGAAAATTCCTTTGTCAGACCAAGTGGCCTAATATTTGATTCAGAAACATACTGTTCTCCCCTTCATTAAATCACTGCTGCTTCTTCCTCCCTCACCCAGAGATCTATGCAGATTTTTCTACACATTATAATTTGGAAATCTAAGTGGCTTCCAGAGTCATCCTCCCTGCACCTCCCTTTTAAAATAGTTCTGAGGCCTGCTGATCATATTTATATATGTTCATGTGAACGTCTATGTATACAAATACCTGAGATTACAGGGGCTTTCCATGGCCCTGGAAGTTAAATTATTTTGAGCTCTCATTTTGTTCCCCCTCCTCCCTACCCCAATTCCCTACCTGTGAAAATCCAAAGTAATTGCCCAAGATTTTTGTTAATCCTCAGGTGGGGTCTTAAAGCCTGTGGTCTGTTTAGGTCTTTGTGTTCCTGCTTACATAATTCTTATATTCTGTATCATACTGAATTGTCCTCAAACTTGGTCCCTTATTCCACTTCGACACACACACACACACACACACACACACACACACACCCGTCCACAATCCAAGTCTTCATAATTCGGAATGTGGGTACAAAGAGACAGAGTGGATGTCAAAAGAACAAAAAAGCACGCAGCATAAAACGGTTCTTAAAATATTGCAGGTTTCTTAAATTAGCCTTCAGCCATCCCACCTCTATGGAGAGCCGATGGACTAACTTCACTGCACCAACTTTCAGGAACTCCCCACCTTGCTCATCGCTCTCCCCTTTCTCTCCCTTCACTCATGTTAAATATTCTCCCACTTCCCTTTCTAAAAGGAAAGTAAGCTTTTCTACTTCACGGAGAACAATCTTGCTCTCCTCTGAAAGTTTCATATTTAAACCCATGAGCCCCTTACGGTGTCAACCCTGCAAAGAGATTTTCCAGGATTAATTCTAGTGCTAATGTTGAGATTTTTAAAAAGAAAGAAATTAACCTTACTACACATTACAATTTTGTATATGGGGGGGGGGGGGGGGAGGGAGAGAGAAAGGGAAAGAGAGGAGGATAGAGAGAGACCAAGAGAGGAGGCAAAGAGAAGTTCCATATACTAACAAAACAGAAGTAAGATACTGGGGATAATGCTCTACAGTGGAGTTCCCATTGCTGCCTTTGGATGAAGTCAACTCTTTGGAATATGACAGATCTTAGTTTGACTCCCAGTCTTGCCACTAAGTAGCTACACAACCATGGGCAAATCACTTACTGTCTTAGTCCATTTGGGCTGCCATACCAAAACAATCATAGACTGGGTGGCTTAAACAACACTTATTTCTCAGAGTTCTGGAGGCCAGGAAGTCCAAGATCAAAGCACCAGCAGATCCAGTGTCTGGTGAGGACCTCTTACTGGTTTGTAGTCAGCCATCTTCTCTTTGTATCCTCATACGGCCTAGAGTGAAAGCTCTGGTCCCTTCCTCTTCTTATAGGAACACTAATCCCATCATGAGGGCTATACCCTAATGATCTCATCTAAAGCTGATTATTTTCTATAGGTCCCAACCTCCAAATATCATCTCATTGAGGATTGGGGCTTCAACATGTGAATTTCGGGAGTTGGGGGCAGTGTACACAAACAGCCCATAGTCTGTGGCCCATCACATAAACAGAGTTAATGGTAGCTATTATTAATATACTGCTTAAAAGAAGCAATTTAAAAAGAGCTTTGAATAATTTTTTAAGTGGGTGTGTCAGCTTTGCATCCTTTCTGGAACAAGGAGGTGTGTACACCCCACATTGTATGTGTGTGTGTGTGTGTGTGTGTGTGTGTGTGTGTGTGTGTGTGTGTGTGTCTTATCCCAAGATCTCACTGCCTCCTTCCGGGAACAAAAATCCTGTTTTCATTAAAAGTGTACATGGAAGTCCCTGATATGAGAAATACTGATTTGGGGAAATAGTTTTTTTTTACTTACGAAGTTTTCAATAAAACTTTTAAAACTTATTAGCTAAAGCACTGAGGTTTCCAAACTGTAATGTGTAGGCTCTGAATATCTCACTGAAAGGGAATAAGACTTCTAGGACAAAAAGCAGATTTCCAGGGCTGGGGCGGTAATGTATAATATAAGCCTATGTGATCTACTTATACCAGATAGCAAGAAAGCTGTAGATGACTATGTCATTTCAAAAGAAACTAGGAGCCAACTTGAAGAGGCTCTCACAGGCCAAAAATGGGACAATTAGAGCATCAATAAGAAAATAACTGCAATGGATTAAAAGACATCAAATATGTAAAATCCATAAGTTCATAATAATACTCTACACTTTATATTCTATATCCAGTACTAACAGAACTTTCTGTAATGACAGAAGTAGCTATGTGCTAGGCTGGAGCATTTTCCCCACAGAGATCCACAGATCTTTCTTCCTCAGTTCTCTCAGGTCTTCAGTTGAAATCCTCCTTCTAAATGAGTCCTTTCCTGTCATCCTATTTAAAATTGCACCACGTGACACAAGGCATTTCCTCTCTCTTCCCTTATTGTTTTTTTCTCCATACCTCTTATCACTATCTAACCTACAATAGACAATCAACAAAATACCAGGCCTGACAATTAAGTTCCGAACTTGCTGCCTGGTTTACATAGGCAGCACTGTACAATCAGCTCAGTTAGGTTTCAGAACCTTGGTGTATCAGTGTCTCACAGCTGTGTTCATGTTGACATGTGGCGGTGTCTTGCTGAGTTGTATTCATTATTGTTGTTGCGTGTTTTGGTGTGCCATCGCGAGAATGTCTGTGCTTGAATTAGAGCAACGAACAAACATTAAATTTCTTGTTAAACTTTGTAACAGTGGAAGTGAAATCAGGGATATGTTAGTCCAGGTTTATGGGGATAATGCCATGAAGAAAATGGCAGTGTACAAATGGATTAAACGTTTTTCTGAGGGGAAAGGACATGTCACAGATGAAGAGAAGTCAGGGAGGGAGTAATGAGCAGAACTGATGAAAATATTGCAAAAATTCGATGAATTGTGCGTCAAAATCATCGGCTGACTGTGAGAAGCATAGCAGACCAAGTAAACATCAATAGAGAAACAGTTAGGAAAATCTTAACTGAAAATCTTGGCATGAGATAGGTATATGCAAAAATGGTCCTGAATTAGCTATTGCATCACGACAATGCACCAATACACACGGCACTGTCTGTGACGGAGATTTTAGCCAGTAAACAAATAACTGTATTGGAACACCCTCCCTACTCACCAGATCTGGTCTCCAATGACTTCTTTCTTTACCCAGAGATAAAGGAAATATTGAAAGGAAGACATTTTGATGACATTCAGTACATCATGGGTAATACAACAACAGCTCTAATGGCCATTCCAGAAACAGAGTTCCAAAATTGCTTTGAAGGGTGGAGTAGGCACTGGAGTCAGTGCACAGCTTCCCAAGGGGAGCACTTCAAAGGTGACCATAGTGATATTCATCAATGAGGTATTGTAGCAGTTTTTCTAGGATGAGTTTGTGAATGTGATTGTAAGACCTCGTACATAAATAAAACATGTCTTCTTCTGTTCTCCCAACTAGAATGTAAACCCCAGGAAAGAAGGGGTTTATTTTGTGTCTGTTGTATTCACTTCTATATTTTCTGAAACAGAACAATGTCTGGCGTGTAGAAGGCACTCAAAAAATATTAATTGATGACATTTGAAGTTATTTCTTGCTCATTCTGTAATAAATTCCCATTATTCTCATTTCTTTTGTAAAAAGTTGTTGCAGTTGCTGGTGTTCTCCTGTTAGTTTAGATATAGAGGAATTAAATCAAAAGGACATGGGGTGACTCAGGATAGAGAGCGGACATTAACTGTAGAAAGTGAGGTGGCAATTAGGTAAAATCAGTAATTCAGAGTGGAAGATGGCAATGAGACTAGAAGCCCCTAGCTCCCCTCCCCTGAAAATCTCAAAACTATTGGTGGCAGAGGATGGAGGGACACTAAACTCTTTCATCAGATGAGATGGGGGCTAAAGTACTTTTAGAAAGATTTGGAAAGAAAGGATGACTGAGCACAGGGAGAAGAAAGACTTAGAATTTGAGGTTACTCAAAAAGGGGGACATACTCAATAACTCAGAGCTGACACGCTGAGAATTCATAGGATAATAGAAATATCACAAGCCAGAAGACAAACTTTTCCACATATCTGTAATGTTACTGTGCCCTGTAGACCAATTTGCCTAAAGTTGAATTTGCATGCAAGTTTTATAATCTAGGAAATGCCTATATTAAGTTATATTTGCCAATACTTCAGAAATGGTAAGCATTTCCCTGTGTTGATCTTATTTGATTATCCCAATAACTCTATAAGGTATATTACAAGCATTGGTTTTACCACCGATGAGTCCTCCTCTAGTTCCGGAGCTGGGGAATTTGCTTCTGCACCACCAATGACCTGTTTCAGGGTGTAGGAGTTGGGGTTGGGAGGATTCCACACAGAGCATAGTTCGTTTGGGGCTTTACATGCAGGGTAAGCCATGGGCAGTATGCCATGTCAGCAGCTGGAAGAACAGCCATCTTGATGCCTCAATAGTATAGGAAGGTGAGTCTTTCTAAAATGGAGCCCGCTGGTCAGGTGTGTATGGCATCTAGCATGGGCTTGACTTGGAAGACTTCCATCTGCCTGAGCCTTTCTCTTCTCTTCTCCCTCCGCATCCACCACCTCCAAAGCAAGGATGCCCTGTCTTCCTTCCCCTCCCCCCTGCAGCCCTGTGACCATTACCCTGTCACCTCATCTCATTTCACCTCCTTGCTGGTTAGTCTGGCAATTCCTCTCTTCAACCTACGTATTGTTATGGCATGAACACTATGCCTTGCTGTTCTTTTCCCTCTTTTGAGTTTCAAAAGGAGAATAAAACCAGTGATCAAATGGTTTTGAGAATAAAACCAGTGAACAAATGACTGTTTTTCTCTTTACATTGCTGCCATTACTCTCCTCATGGGCCTCACGGCCTGTGGATGTCTCAGACTGAATGCAGAAGTAGCTGCACAAAGAAGTGTGAAGAAGGAAAGCACAAAAAGTCCTATTCTTTCTCCACACAGGTAAGTTTTGTTGCCTCCATCTGTATGTGAAGACACTGAGATGCAGAATCATAAGTGACTTGTGCAAGATCACAGCCTATACAGAGCTAATCTGGGAACAGGCCTCCAACCCAAACACATGGGCGGTGAGCTTTTTATTCCATCAGGTGTCTGTTCACAGGCCTGTCAAGGGTGGATAATATACTGTCTATGTATAACTCTAACTTTCCTGCCAACTTTGTGATAAAATGTAAGATTGAGGCAGCAGGCAGAGCAAAATAAAATACTGGTTAAGAGCTGTGTGAGAGATCATTCAGCCCAGGTTTCAAACTCCATGACCTTGGACAAATTCATTTATTTGACCCACTGAAACTCAGCTTCCTTGTCTATCAAAGACAGATAACTATACCTATTTTACCTACTTCATAGATTGTCATGAGGATTCAGTTAGATGATATATTTCATAGGAAATATTCAGAAGGGTCCTGGCACATAGAGAACTCAATAATCGGTACCTTCAAATTTTTACAATAGAAGAAGTTTGGAACTTTTGTTTCTTAAACAAAGGCCTGAAACCATTTAGTTATATCTTAGGTTAGATATTAAATCTAACAGCTTTTTAACCAGTTGAACAGGTTACTTCATGTTCATTTTTTCAGCATTAGTCATGAAGACTGGATGCCAAATCACTCATTTTTCCCCCCAACATATTTCTTTCTTTCTTTTATTTTTAAAACTTTTATTTATTAAGTGTGTTTTTCCAAGACCCATCAGCTCCAAGTCAAGTAGTTGTTTCAATCTAGTTGTGGAGGATGCAGCTCACAGTGACCCATGTGGGGATTGAACCAGCAACTTTGTTGTTAAGAGCACCGCGCTCTAACCAACTGAGCTAACCGGTCACCCCCTCCCCAACATTTGTCAATGTAAAATTTCAAACATACTGCCAAATTGAAAGACTCTTACAGTGAATACCCCACCATATACCCACTACCCAGATCCTACCATCAACATTTCACTGGACTTGCTGTATCACCTATCTGTTCCTTATCCAGCCCTCCCTCTACCCATCAATCTGTCTTATTTTTTTTATGTATTTCAAAGAAAATTGCATACTTTGAATACTTCAGCATACTTATCACTAACTAGAGTTCAATGTTTGCTTACACTTTTTAAATCACTGCATTTTGAGTTAAAAGGTACCTTGGAGATCGTTCTACAAATGTGGAAACTCAGCCAGCACATGCATTCTCTGGAAATAACATTATTCTTGAGAGTGATGATCTCAAGCAACATTCATAGCTATGTTTTAAGAGTTTTTCCATTTCAATTTGTCTTATAGTCTTTGTTTCTTTTCTTCTAAGACTTTTATTTATTTATTTATTTATTTATTTATTTAAGGAGGGCGCAGCTCACAGTGGCCCATGGGGGAACTGAACCAGCAACCTTGGTGTTATCAGCACCACACTCTAACTGAGCTAACCAGCCACCTCAAGATTTAATTTTTTTAGAACAGTTTTAGATTTACAAAAAAATTGAAAGTACAGAGATTTCCCATATACCTCCTGTCCCCACTCATCTAAAACCTTTTCCATTATCAACATCACTCACCAGAATGGCACATTTTTCACCGAGGATGAACACATCATGACTACCCAAAGTCCATAATTTACCTTAGGGTCCACTCTTGGTGATGTACATTCTGTAAGTTTGAGAAAACGTGTGATGATATGTATCCATCAATATAACATCACACAGAATATTTTCACTATCTTAAAAATCCTCTGTGCTCTGCTTATTCATCTCCTACCATTCCTACCCCTGGCAACCACTAATCGTTTTACTGTCTCCATAGTTTTGCCTTTTCCAAAATGTCATATTGTTGGAATCATATAGTATGTAGCCTTTTCAGACTGGCTTCTTTTACTTAGTAATATGCATTTATAGTTCCTCCATGTCTTTTTATGGTTTGATAGCTAATTTCCTTTTAGTGCTGAATAATAGGTAATTGTCTGGATGTACTAGAGTTTATTGATCCATTCACCTACTGAAACACATCATGGGTGCTTTCAATTTTGGGCAATTATGAATAAAGCTGATATAAACACCCACGTGCAGGTTTTGTGTGAACATAAGTTTTCAACTCCTTTGGTTCAATACTAGGTAGCACAATTGATGGATCATATGGTAAGAGTATATTTAGTTTTGGAAGAAACCGCTAAGCTATCTATCAAAGTGGCCATCCATTTTGTAATCCTACTAGCCACAACTGAACACTCCTGTTGTTTCACATCTTTGCCAACACTTGGTGCTAGTGTTCCAGATTTTGCCCATTCTAATAGGTGTGCAATGGTATCTCATATTTGTTTAAATTTGTATAATTTGTTTTTTTGAAGACCATCTTGGGTACTCCTAGATAGTGCTAAGGACTGAACTGTGTCTTCCCTGAATGTATATGTTGAAGCCTTATCCCCAGTGTGATGGTATTTGGAGATGGATCCTTTGGGAGGTTATTGGGATTAGATGAAGTCGTGAGGGTAGGGCCCTCCTGATAGGATTCGTGTCCTTATAAGAAGACACACCAGAGACCATGGTATCTATCTATCTATCTATCTATCTATCTATCTATCTATCTATCTATCTATCTATCTATCTATCTATCTCCCATGTGAGGACATAACAAGAAGTGTCCCATCTGCTGCTCAGGAAGAGAGCTCTCACCAGAACCCAACCTTGCTAGCTCTGTGGTTTTGGACTTCCCAGCCTCCAAAACTGCAAGAAATGAATTTTTATTTAAACTACTCACTCTGTGCTATTTTGTTATGGCAACCTGAGCTGACTAAGACAGATGTATTATAAATATACTGAAACGATAGGCTCACTTTATCATAGATTATAAATTACTGCCTTGCAGAAAAGACCTCAGTTCTTTGTGGAAAATGAGTTAAATACAAATTACAAATAAAAAATGTCATGGTAGGAAAAATATTTGCAAATCATATATCTGATGAAAGGTTAATATTCAGAATATATAAAGGAGTTCTAAAATTTAACAATGATAAAAAAACTGATTTAAAAATGAGCAAAGGTCTTAAACAGACATTTCTTCAAACAAAATATACAAATGACCACTAAGCATATGAAAAGATGCTCAACATCACTAGTTATAAGGGAAATGCAAGTCAAAACACAATGAGTTACCACCTAACATCCATTAGAATGGTTACTATAAAACAAAACAAAACAAAACAATCCAAAAAACAGACACTAACAAGTGTTGGCAAGGATGTGGAGAAATTAGAACACTGCTGCATTGCACATGGGAATGTAAAATGGTACAGCCACTATAGAAAACACTATTATGGTAGATCCTGAAAAAATTGAAAATAGCTGTCGTGCGGGGCGGCCTGCGGGGTTTCAGCTCCCGCTCCCCACAGAAGAACGCAGGACATGGTAAGGCCAAAAAGGAACACCCACGGAGCAATAGGTAGGGGAGTCATACCACTGTACTCTCGATGGCGGCTGGGTTGGAGAAACAGGAAACAGGAGCCACACAATTCTCAACCCTCACTGCGCCGCTTGCAGGCTCAGCCACCATCTTCTTGCAAGCCCCCATTTTCTGCTAGCGTAGCCACAGCAGTTATATTAGTGGCCAATGGCTCACTGGTTACAGCTGACGGCCAACAAGCCACAGTTGATGGCCATCCAATCACAGTTGATGGCTATTTACTACCTGAGCCAGCACCTTTCTATGTGAGGCCGAGAGCCTGGAAACTGCTTTCTGGGGTTCTGTCCCCACACTCCACCCCTACAGGGTCTCGCCTCACAATCTACGCAACAAGTGTCTTCCACGAGGGGCCCTGTGCAAGGAGCCTGGAGGTGAATGCAATATCCTGGACACAGCCAGGCTCTCTGGGCACAGCCAGGGTTTCTCAGGGCACCACCAGTCCTTCTGGGCACAGCCAGACTTCCTGGGCTTCTTAGGGTACCAACAGTCTTCCCGGACACAGCCAGGGTTTCTCAGGGCACCAGCAGTACTTCTGGGCACAGCCAGACTTCCTGGACTCAGCCAGGGCTGTCTTCTCAGGGCACCACCAGTACTTCTGGGCACAGCCAGACTTCCTGGGTTTCTTAGGGTACCACTAGTCTCCCCGGGCACAGCCAGGGCCTCTCAGGGCACCGCCACTCTCTCTGGGCTTAGCCAGACTTCCTGGACTCAGCCAGGGACTCTCAGGGTACCGTGCTGGAACAACAGCAGCTCAAAGTCAAGGTGCTTACATATTCTCGATGGCGGCCAGTCAAGACACAAAAGCAAACATCCGCCAGTTCCACTACATGGTGGTATGTTCCCAAACAGTCAAGTGGTACATTAAATTAGGGATGGAAGGCAATTCCCCATAGTCCATAGTCATTTGCCAGGGCTGTCCTGGGGGTGAGGGATGACCTTGACCACCCACATCTCCCACGGAGGACTCAGCAAGCCTTTCCTCCTGGGACAAGTCCCGCATCCGGGCTGCCTCAGCAAGCACTTCCCAGCCCACAGGGCTGCAATGTCCTTTGCTTTCTCTGGCCTTTGCTGGTTGGGGAACCATCCACGGCTTTCCACCTCTCCACAGGGGTTCAGCTCTCCAGTGGCTGCTCCTCCTGGTCTTCCTGAGACTGAGTGTTCATACGCACAAACTGCTCCACTGCCCTTCGGAGAGCTTTGGCCAGCACCTTACCCTGCTCGCTGTGCCGTGTGTCGTGCGGGGCGGCCTGCGGGGCCTCAGCTCCCGCTCCCCATATAAGAACGCAGGATATGGTAAGGCCAAAAAGGAACACCCACGGAGCCATAGGTAGGGGAGTCATACCACTGTACTCTCGCTGGCGGCTGGGTTGGAGAAACAAGAAACAGGAGCTACACTGTTCGCAACCCTCACTGCACCACTTGCAGGCTCAGCCACCATCTCCTTGCTAACCCCCATTTTGCTGCTAGCCTAGCCACAGCAGTTATATTAGTGGCCAATGGCTCACTGGTTACACTGACGGCCAACTAGCCACAGCTGATGGCCATCCAATCACAGTTGATGGCCATTTACGACCTGAGCCAGCACCTTTCTAGGTGAGGCCGAGAGACTGGAAACTGCACTCCTGGCTCTGTCCCCACACAAGGTCTTAAAGAGATATTTACACCTATGTCTATAAATGCATTATTCAAAATAGCCAAAAGGTGGAAGCAACCCAAGTGTTCATGGACAGATAAATGAATTTTTAAAATGTGTATATTTTAAATAGTCTATAATGAAAGACTATTCATCCCTGACATATGCTACAACAGGGATGAACCTTGAAGACATTTATGCTAAGTGAAATAAACCAGTCACAAAAGGGCAAATATTGTATGATTTCCCTTATGTGAGAGACCTAACGTAGTCAAATTCATAGAGACAGAAAGTAGAACGGTGGTTGCCAGGGGCTGGGGGGAGGGAAGCTACTGCTTACTTGCCCCGACCAGCGGGGCATTCAACAGGGACCGAAGGGAGACACCCTGAAAAGAGAAAATAGGAGGCGCGAAGAAATGGAGGCAAGACAAAGTTCTGATCAAGCCTCAAATTTTTTTATTGCAGCTACAAGATTATATGGGTTAGGGTAAACTGGGCGGGGAGTGAATGAGGAAGGAGAGAGCGGAATGAGGAAGGGGCTTTACTTATCAGAGACGTGACCTTTTAAGGGCAAACTGACTGTTCCGGGAATTAGGTCATGTGCTGCCGGATAGCATAGTTTCTCTGAGTCAGGCTCCTACACTTACTGAATAAAGTATCAGTTTTGCATGATGAGGTCTGGAGATGAACGGTGATGATATTTGCACGGCAATATGAATGTACTTAATGCCATTGAACTGTACACTTGAAAATAGTTAAGATGCTAAATTTTATGTTATATATATTTTACCACAATTAAAAAAGTAAAATAATTGTGAGGTAGTTGACATTCACCTGGTGAATGCCTATCAGGTCTTTAAAAATTCTCTACCAATAATCCACTATGTTCGTTCAATGTTTATGGTTTATGAAGCACATCAGCCTCCATTACCTCATTTATCCTTACAAAATCTCTGTGAGGCAGATAAGGTATATGTTATTTCCATTTTCTAGATGAAGAAATTAGGCTCAAAGTTATGAAGCAAGGAAATTGCAGAGTCAGCAATTAGAGACTGGTCTTCGGTCTCTAAACGTAGAGTCATTCCACTTTTAGAAGCACCTGGATGCTTCCAGAATCCTTAATGGTAAGCCACCTATACATCTCCTAGGGCTATGGTATGTCATGGCACAGCAGTTTTAACTCAGTTGGTTCATGAGCCTCACCAACTGGCCAGTGTCCCAGATTGGTTTTCTGTATGGCCCAGTTTGTTTTACTGCACCTCATGGTCGGAGACAGTGGGTCTAACTCTGACCAAACATCTTTCAAATGGATGTTCTTAACAATTCTGTATGAATGAAAAATTGGGGTAGATGTTTCCATACTGCTACTGAAAAACTGTAAGTACTCGCTGTAGATGCATTAGTATTAGAGGAGTATGGGAACTGGTGCCTGTTAGGATGCAGCCAGTTACAATTAAGAGGAAAGATAACTAGATCTTTAAACAATAAAATAATTGTATTAGTTTCTATAAGTTCCAAGTTTAAAAACCATGTAACCCTCAGGTCTGGAATTATCTAGAGGTTTTTGATAGAATCAGGGCTCCTGGATTCCTTTCATTTGCCCTGCCCTCTTCCAAACATTGGCTTCTCCAGCTTGGCTTCTGTCCTGATGGCTCAGTGGACACAGCAGTGGACTCATGTCCACACACACAGTGTCCAGAGGAGGAGGGATCAGTTTTGTCCCAGTATTCTAGGCATGAGTTTCACTCTGGATGGACAGGCAGAGTGCCATACCAGAGCTAGTCATCAAGGCCAAGGCAATGGATGCACCAATTGGCTTAGCCAAAATCCTGTGCTTACCTCTGTGAGCCAGGAGTAGTATCACTTTTCCCTAAATTATTCGGTTCCCCAAATGAAAGATATATACTGTTGGAAAGGAAAAAAGGGGAAATGACCATTGTGGAGGAACCGTGTCTGCCCTTGCAGAGCTTCCCATGCAATGTGCCTGGGCCCATGGAGTGACGGGGTTAACATATACTGAGAACTCAGCAGTCCTTGGAGTTCCAGGCTAGGTGGGACAACTGGAATTCCCAGGCAGGCTCTCCAGCCTTCAGCTGTCATTTGTGCTGTACATACGTGACCGCTTTCTACGTCTGCCATGATAAGAAAGTATTGGGAAATACTGCACTAACAAGGCATTTTGATAGTTCTTGCTCCATTAAAGCAAATTATCAACCATGTTAACAGACTCAGGAGATCGTCTCCTGACAGTAATACTTTTATGAACTACTCTCTTATCTTAAATTTCCATTTCCAGAATAGGTTGTGGAAAAACTAGTTTGGATACCACTTAATCTAAGTTTGGGTCTGGATATAGGGTAAAGTACATAGTAACTTCGATTGCAGGAATAGATTGAGTGTTCATCACCAGCCTTCCCTGTATATGAGGCTTAGGACTGATCCAGCTAGATTTTATTATAAATGATGATGGACTACTAGCCCCCCTAGACCAGGGTTTCCTATTTGGGGTCTGATAGGTCTGGCTTTTGTCATGGTCCTTTGGCTTCCTAGGACTGAAGGCAAAAATCAGGTTGGGAGGAATGATATATTCTTCCACAGAGCCACACTTGTTGGGACCAACTCTCAGAATTACAAAATGTTAACGGCTGTTCAGAGTATCTCTAGTGCTGGCCTGCAGCTTAGTCATGGTGAATGCTTCAACTTACTCTGACGATAATGACATAGAAGGAAAGGGAAAGAAAGGACTGGCTGCCCAGAGTTCCTTTTCCTTTCAACCTCTTCACCCAGATCTTTAGCAACACTGATGGGGCGTGGCTTTTCCTCACTTTCCCCTAACTTTGCCTTCATTTCAGGGGCCCTCCATATAGATCTGGATAGAGTAGTAGTTAGAAGTAAACTCTGGGCTGGAAAATACTGAAGTGGAACCACGGTTGTTCATAGACATGCGATATGCAGTTGCACAGAGCTTCATGCTCAGAGGGACCAGTACTTGGTTTAACTCTCTGCTATCACTATCTTAAAATTCTTAATAAGTGTATTTTTGAATTTATGTTTTGTAAATGAAGTACAATAGGACAATAGTGGATATGCATGAGCTGAGGCCATACACATCACATGTGTCTGTAGCTATTCCTTGCTGCCTCATTTTCATATAGCAGTCTCCATGCCCCATGAATACAAGATCCCAGTGGACCCACTGGAGATCCCCAATGGAGATACGGAAAAATCAGCGAGACTCAAAAGTAGATTCCAGGTAAAGTGCTAGATCTACAACTAAGTAAGTGGAGATGTTGACAGCCCCAAGAAGCCATGCTTTCCATTAGAACCAGAAAGAAAGCAATGACATTCTAAGAAACATGAACAGGGAACTCTATCATATTCTTTCTTGCTCTTGTTACTTTCACTTATGCTAAAAATGATGACATAAAAGGAAAGGGAAAGAAGGGGTAACCCATAGTTCCTTCTTTCAGTCCTTCTTTACTCAGTAAGCTGAAGGTAGAGAATGTTGATAGGATGTGAACATATTAAGAAGTGAAAAAAACAAACAAACAACAGTTTATTTGCTTTTATGCAATCTTTCCACTGTTCTAGTTATAACAAAAAATATATATGCATGTATAAGCTATGAAATAGAAATTGTAATTTGGATGATTCCACATATGAGTTAAATGCTCTTATATTTCATTTAAAACTGGCATTGCACAATATAAAGATGAAAAGTAAAAATTCATTTCATGCTAATAATTTAAAATTGTAGTTTTTCTTTACTTAAAACAACATTAAATAGCAAATAGAAAACACCATAACAACTCAACAAGAAGAAAAAAGTTTTACATTTTAGTACCTTTAATGGTACTTTTCCTCTGTTTCTCAAAGAGACCCCATATATGTGTTTTGCACTGGGCCCTGGGTGGAGCCTACACACCTGTATTTGAAAACTTTCCGTCAGGAGATTCTGGTACACAGCCAGCGGATAGGACCTGGGTTCTATTCAAAGGCTTCCCAGGGCTCTATTCCTGTCTTCCTGTTCCACCACCTCCCACTGCCCATCCTGCCCTCTCCCCCTTTGCCTAATGGGACACAAAGTAAATGTTCTCCATGCACAAAAGTTATCTGCTTTGCCTAACTGCAGCTCTCTTTCAAGTAAGACACTATTCTTCAAACATCCTTCATTTTAAAGCATACAGTTGCCCAGCTTCTCTGAAGGTACAGCTCAGTTTTAAAAACACTGCATACTACATCCTGACTTTAGAGGCTACATGTGTGTGTGTATGTGTGTGCATGGATATGTGTGTGTATTTATTAAATTTATTGGGGTGACACTGGTAAGACTACACATTTTTATTCTTTGGAGTCATAAGTTTCTTTCCTATCTGGTTCCCAAATGCCCCTCTGAATTCTCCTTAAGTTTACTGTTACAGTCATTTTCTTAATCAACTACAGTTTTCTCTGGAGCTCTGTGTGTCCTCAAAATATCCTCAAGGTCCTTGAGATCCTCCCATCTTCTGTCTCCACTTAAGAACATTACACCTGGTCTTGGTAGGGCTGGCCTGGCACTCTCCAGCCGCCAGCGCATGGTGCACTGCTTCTTCTGGCACCTCCTCAATGGCACCACCCCATTCTATGCTCCCTGCCCTCATATTCTGCTCTCTGCAGCTGCTTCCTCTTCAAAATTCCCATGACTTAGACTCTCCAACTTAATATTAATATAGACTATTCTCTTCCCTGGACAGAAGAGTCATCCCTACAGTTTACAATTACCCTTTGACAGTTTTGCCCAAAGAAAGGAGTTATTTCATCATTTTGAGAAAACTGAATTTCATCATTTGGAGAATACTGATGATCAGTATTTATGAAACATTATTTATGAAACTTTTTTTAAGTTTTTTTTTTAGGGGGTGGGGAATATTGGGGAACAGTGTGTTTCTCCAGGGTCCATCAACTCCAAGTCAAGTTGTTGTCCTTCATTCTAGTTGTGGAAGACACAGCTCAGTTCCAAGTCTAGTCGCTGTTTTCAACCTTAGTTGCAGGGGGCACAGCCCACCATCCTATGTGGGAATTGAACTGACAACCTTGTTGTTGAGAGCTCCCCCTCTAACCAACTGAGTCATCTGGCCTCCCTATGAAACTTTTATTGATTTCAAGTACCTACACTGTTATTAGATCTATATGTATTATTTTCTATGTCCTTAGAAAGTTAAAGCTTTCAGAGGCTGAAGAGATCATGTAATCCAACCTTTTGCTATACTGGTAAGAAAACCAGTTTAGGGAAGGTTGTGTTACGCTGGCCTAGTATATACTTAGTTCCTCTGAAGCTAAGCGCAGTGCTCTTCCTTCTACATCAGGTGGCAGCTTCAGCTGTACATCAGTATCCCAAAAGGCAAGATGCGTCCAGCTTGGTGAATGCATCCACGTGCAGGAAGGGTGGCACACACCGCTTCCACGGGGACAGAAGCTCCTGCACTCAAGACCTTCCTGGATCTCACTCTGTTACCTCTTCATCTGGCTGTTTATCTGTATCCTTTATAATAACACCCTTTATACTAAATTGGTGAATGAATTAAAAAGGGGCTAAAAAAAGAAAAAAGGAGAGCAAAGAGTGAAGAAGAGAGTTGAAGGAATGACTTTTTCCTTGACTAATTAGGAAATGAGGCAAAAACTCCAATACACAAATGAGATTCGAGTAAACCAGTCATTATTCCTAGTAAAAGACTGACTGTGATATATTATAAATATTCCCAGGAGTATAAAACAAAGAGATGAGGAAACTGAGGCTTGGAGAGATCAAGTAACTTGAAAAGGCTAAAAGATGAACTCAGTTTTCTCATCTGATCAAAGTGATCCCTAAAAGTCCTTCTATCTCCAAGAAAAATTGAACAAATATACCTCTGTTTCTATTCCACAGTCATAATGAATTTAGCATCTTTTACAAGAACGGGGGGAGGGGGGGCGGAATCACAAAAGGCAAAAGGAGATCTCTTCAGAGTATTCCACTGAAGTGAGTCCAGAGAGAGAGGAGAAAGCAAATCAGAGAGGTTCTGGATACTCAGCCCTTCAGTAACTAAGAACTGGTGTTATTGTGAACTTAGCAGGAATGATGCCAATAGTAAAAATTCAAATAGCTTAGTTTGAGAGAGATGATGGTTACCTAGTCTTTGGCATAAGGGCCACCACTCTCCCCAGCCTACAACCCGTTATTGAAGCCCTCACACCACTTTCTTGTATAACATCCTAGGAAAGAAGGAAGCAGAGATAGCATTAAGGATGGGGGAAGGGAATTGTAAGAAACTGGAGAAAGGCCAGCTGGAGGTGGGAAGAACAGGCAGGGCTAGGGCCTGGCAGGACAAGATCAAAGGCTGAAACTGAATTAGGAACATTCACCTGGCAGGTGGAAGCAGAAATCTGAACCTGGCCCAGGTAATGCTAGGTAGATAGAGGTAGGACCTTCTGTCTGAGATGCAACAACACACATTTGCTTTGCTCTAAACTTTTTATAGAGTTTCCACTGTTACCTCATTAAATCCTCTCAACAACCTTGTTTTTACCAAATTTAGAGATGAAGAAACCCAAGGCTTACAGATGCCAACTAACTTGCCCGAGGGTGCACAAATCCAGTTCTTTCACCTATGCCCCAGTTGTTCTAAAATACCTCCCAAGGCATTGTAAAAAATAAGGCATTTTTAGAAATCCAAATACAGAGGCATAAAATCCTGGAGGCCAAAATTGCATGGGCCTTCAAAGGGAAATAAAGCCCAAGGACAAGTATTGACTTGCAATTGAGTGTAAAAAGGATGAAAGACAAATTTAAAAAAGACTGGGTGTTATCTGACTGACAACCCTTGAATATAAATGTCTTGGTAAGGAACATTTGCCTATGTTTATAACTCAGAATTCCCAATCCATTGCCAAAGTTCCAATTAACATTGCCAACAGGCTGTGACATCGTCATGGGCAGGATATGTTGCACTTAGTAGCTGCTTTACTGATAAGAGTTCCCCTAAACTGAACTACTTATTCCAGTTACTTCCAGCATCAGGCTAGCAGGTATTAATTTACATACCCACACAAATGTCATTGCAAATGAGCCTAAGAGCCCAGATTCTCCATTTGCAGAGATTTGAGTTACAAAGAGGAATAACCCCTCCCCCACACATGGATGCAGGTTTAACATTGTGACACCCAGTGCAATTGTGGAGAATGCCTTTCAAGAAAAACATGCTTCTGTGTGAACCCAGTGGGCAGACGTAGAAAAAGGAAGGCAGAGATTAGAGTCTACTTTACAGTTCTTTTGATGTTTTCCGAGCCAAGTAGGGAAACCTGTGCGGCTCGGAGACTGATCAAAGGTACCTCTGCAGATTTAAATTAACAAGAGTTGGCAAATCAGAGCAGCACCTGCCAGCGACTAGAAACACATTTCACCAAATAAAGTTAATCTTTTAGTCAAGTTGGAGATGGCAGGTTTTATAAAACTTACACAGGGTAAATTTATACCTGCTATATCTTAGGTCTCTGAAGGGAAAATAATGCTCTGCTTTATTTTCTTCACATGGAGTTGTTTATTTTAAAGCTGATCTTCACCCCATGGTGTATATCATTTAAGACCTTTGGATCTAATCAACATACATTGCCTTATTTCAGAAAAGGTGGATGTTTGGGGTTGGAAGAAGAGTGGGAAAGCACTGTCATACATCTTCATTTTCCTTTTAAAACTGAGTGTTGTTCAAAGAAGCCATATCTTTGTTCCAGAGCAGTCCCTCATCTCTATTTGGGGAAATATAGCTTAAAAGACATAATTATTGTACAGGGAAAATTGAAAGGAGCAACACAGGGTAACTGTAGACACTAGGATAAATCTAAAGATTCTCACAGTCAAAATAAAAAACAGAAATGTACTAAAAATGGTAGTAGTCCAAGGTCACAGGCTCAGAAAGCTGATAATTAGGGACATGAAATGCACTGAATAATAAATTAAGTGTTAAGACTTAATATAAAGAAACTACAAAACAGATTTCTTAGCATTGGAGAGTTCATTATTTCAGGCCCTGGCCAGTCATAAGATTTAGGAAACCAGGAGGTTGTGTCAGATCCTGCAAGTTTCCCTGAGAAGCAGAAGTAGCCAAAGAAAAATGGAATGGTGTGGGGTGGGGGTTGATAGACAGAACAGTAAGTTGAGGCTCGTGGAAGATAAAACTTGTATTATATGATTATCTGCCAAAGCAACCACCAAATTTTTACTGACCAGTGTGATTAAAATGGGGTGTTTCCAAGTCATTTCATTTCAGGCACAGTGAGAGAGTGTAAACTTGCAGAATCACCCAGTGGATGTGGGCTCTATTACAGCTGGTAACCACAAACTTTGATGAGTCTCAGTTTCCTTAGCTACACAATGGGAATACCATCTCTCATCAGGGTTGTGAGGCTTAAATGAGATGTGCACATAAAATCTTCAATCAATATAGTGGTGTAATAATGTAAAAGTCAACAAATATCTTTCCCTTTCCAAATTAATCTAACATTTTTCATTTCAATACTGGATTCACAAATAATACCAGATGACATTACAATTGAAAGAATCAGATCATTTAAAATAAGTGATGTTCCAGATTGTGGAGATTTACAGTACACATAGGCTGGAAAACAAAATGTTAACTAACGTAATACATATTGGCTATTCACAGAATCATTTGAGCAAATTTCAAAACAAAAATCATTGGAAAGAACTTAAAAGCAACAGAATTATAACATCCTCCTTTTAATTACTTAATGAGAACTAAAACTAGATCTCTGAACATTTACTCTCTAGCCAGTTTCCAGAGATAAACTTTACATTTTGATTTGATACAAATGCATTTTTAGTTTCCTGCTATTTGTTAGAGGCTTGGCTTTACACACTGTGTGGACTATATGTATACTACAGTATGAGCTCAGTGCCAATTTCAAATTTGTTAAACTCTAATTGGATAAATTGACTTGGCTTGTTTAATGAATTATTTAGGGCAGTGGTTCCCAAACTTTAGCATCACCAGGGAGCTTTTAAAAATTCTTAAAAGTGAAGCTACAGTTTTTTTTTTTTTAAGCTTTCCAGGTGATTACAATGTGCAGATAAATAAATTAATACAAATTATCCAATCTGAATAGAGAAACAACATTGAAGAAAAACAGCCTTGGAGACATGTATTACAATCTCAGGTGATCTAATCTAAATCTACTGGAGTTCTAGAAAGCAGAAAAAAATTGAAGACATGGCCAAAATTTCCCAAATTTGGTAAAAAACAAAACATAAACTTACTGATCCAAGCACAACAAACCCCAAGCAGGATAAAAACAAAGAAAACCATATCTAGGTACATTAGTCAAACTGCTGAAATTCAAAGATAAAAGAGCCAGAGAAAAAGACATTAGATACAAGAGACGATACAAATGACAAATGATGTCTCATTGGATACAGTAAAAGCCAGAAGATAATAAATGTCTTTAAAATGATGAAAAAACAAAGACTATCAACCCAGAATTCTATCTTTAGTGAAACTATCCTTCAAAGATGCAAGTAAAATAAGTCATTTCCAATTGACAAAAACAGATGATGTGCCACCAACACACTGGCACAATTCTCAAGAAATTTCTTTAAACTGAAAAGAAATGACAACATGTCATTCAGACTCACAAGGAATGAAGAGCCTCAGAAATGGTAAATATTTAGCAAACATGAAAGACTATATATACCTTCTTTCTGCTCTTAATTTTTTGTTAAAACACATACCTGTTTAAAACAAAATTACAACATTGTCCTGTTGGATTTATCATGTATGTAGCTATAATATATATGAAACACAAGAAAGAAAGGAGAGACTAAATGAAAGTATACTGCAAGATTTTGTATTTTGTATTAAGTAGTATAGTAACCCTATGTAGATCGTGATCAATTAAAGATGTATGTTGTAATCAAAGAGCAACCATCAAAAATAAAATGTCAAGTGTATTTGAAAAAAACAAAAAAAAAACAAGTTTATAAGCCAATAGAAAAATAAAAACAAAATACTAAATATTCATATCACCCAAAAGACAGGAAAAGAGGAATAGAGGGAATAAAACCCTAAATGGTAAACAAATCCAAACATATCAATAGTTACAGTAAATGTAAATCAACCAAACATACCAAGTAAAAGGCAGAGATTGTTAAGAGATACAACTATATGTTATCTAAAAGGAATGAACTTTCAATACAAATAGGCTAAAAATAAGGAATTGAAAAGGTATACCATGCAAATACTAAGCAAATCATTTCTATTTGGTTTAGATTTGACGTTTTCTTACATTTACCTTTTCAGCTACATTTATTAAACACAAGTTGTCAACCAGGATCTAGATCAATTTTCAAGAAGGGAAAAAAAGTTAAAACAATTTGGGGTGATTCATTTTCTTAAACCTGTGGGTTTCATTTGACCCTTGACATTTCCTTTTAATCACTCATATGGCTCCTTTTCTCCTTTCTAGTATGATTCATAAAACATCTTAACAAGGGAAGCCTTTTATGATTTGCTGGTCTCCCTTATCTGTACTGGAATATTTTCAGCCTTTGATCTAACTATGAGAGCAAGTAATGATTCTTAATCACCTTCATCTCATTTTTATTTGTTTATTTTGTTCCTTTTATATACTTTATTTCATTTTTGGTTTTATCTATTTCTTTGACCTTGAAATGGGTCCAGCCCACTTCTGGTTTATGTGCCCCTTCAAAGCTGTGCTCCTCACAGGATACAGTACCACACTTTTTCCTCATTTTTCTTACACCTCCTGGATGTCCTTTTCAGTTTTTCTCTCTCATCTTTGAGTTTAGCTCTTTCTACAGTAGGGACTTTCTAAATAGGGTTTCAAAATTAGACAAACTTAAATTTGTTAGAATTTTTCTACATGTTTAAACAAAACTGAAGCTATGGTGCTCCCTCAAACTTCATAGCTGGGTCACGGCTGGAAATATGACTGTTATAACAAAGAAACCTCATACTAAGCACTACTACAAAGAATGGTTTTGTGGCATGTGACAAATCTCCTCAACCATATAAGCGAAAGAAACATCAATTCCTTTCTGGCCATCCTGGCTTAAGTAATTGTGTATCCCAACAAACTCCACTTATTTATGACACCATATTTTTTCATAAACTGTGACCTTAGAATATAAACCTAATAAACTAATAATCCCACAGAAGACAGAACTCCACTGTTTTAATCACTTTAGAAAATGTTTTAAAACGTGGTTTCGATACTGCTGTATTGAATAATGCTGTATTTGAATGTACAGTCCTTACCTATTTTTAAAAGGTAACATGAAATAAGGGCAAATGCTAAGTGACTGCTTAGGCGGTTTACTTCTGAAAGTTTAAGCCATAATCAGGTGCTTCGAGACTTTTCCACACTGGCCATGTCTTAAAATATGCAGGACAGATCACCAAGGGATTTAGTGGTTAGCTAAACACTAATGGAATGATTCATTTCAATTTGCCATGTAGTTTTAAGTAAAGCTATGCCTCCTATCAAGAGTAAATATCACATCCTGTTTATACATACTGGCTTGTTGTCCACAGTTCTTCAAAAAGCTGGTGACACCCCCCTAACTCACACTCCACCCTACCCCCAACTTCCTGCTCATTGGGGTGCTATATTCCTACTCATTTTTAAGAAGCACCTCCCTCAACAAAATACTCTGTTACAGTAAATTTTAAAGAAAATACTTTATTATGTCATGAAAAAAAGGTATCAATCAACTAGATTCATACTTATTTGAAAAAAAAAGAAAATTTATTAAACAGTATGTGGGCATCCTGTTCCACATGGGAATGAGAAGATGCTATAGGTTTTCTAAGTATTGCACAGTCTGAAAAAACACCAACAAAAATAAGGGAAGGGGAGGAAAAAAAAAAAATCACATGATCTTGGGAACCATCTCACATTATGAATAATCTACCAAGAAACATTAAAAAAAAAACCTTTGTTTCTACAGTAGCTTTGAGTTTATAGTTCTTGGAATGACTGTATTCCATTGAAGACATCTCAGTAACAGGAAGCTTCATTTTAGCAATCCCATGTGCAAATATTAATAAAAAAATATATAAAATAATGCAATTCATCTCTTGCCATCACCCCGGCAATCATAACATTTGTGAGAACTGTTTTGTTTGAAAAGGGTTAAGCTGTGAGTTTTGCTTGAAGCTCCATCTCTGCAGCCCGTTTGAGTGCAACATCCACTAGAAGCTGGAATCCACTAAAATCCTGGTTGAGGTCCGGTGGAGTAGGGGGAGGAGTGTTGAAAAGACCACTTTGTGTATTTGTACTTGGTCCAGATTTACATGTGTCCTCTGGATATATGAGGGAGGTGTCTGTAAAGTTGCTGGCTGCTATCTGTTGTATATCTGTGTTTTGTCCTATACCAACTGGCTGGCAGAGAGAGAAAGGCACATCTTTCAATGCAGTCACAGTGGTATGACAGATCACTGATGGACGAGCCAAAACTGATCCCGGAGAACACGACTTAGGGGACAGTGGCCTCCCTAGGGCTGGGTTTGGTCCAGCTGTACAGGAATGAAATGGGCTTTCCTCTAGAGCTGGCATGAAGTTTTTGATGCCCATTGCTGACTCCACAGAGCTAGCATCAGAAATCTTGGCCCCACGGCGCGAAATTGTGAACTGATTTGGATCTTTGCCATCCTTTCTCAGCATGTCAGGGAGGAGCCTGCGGCGGGCGTTGATGAACCAGTTACAGACCTGAAATCACATGGGTATACTTTAACACTCAGCAAACAGGTTCTGAGAACCTTTCACAAATGCCTAATTGATCTCTCTCTCTCTGCATTAAAGAAGGCATGAAAGGGTTTATCGGAATTTACAAAGTTATTTCAAGGTTATTTGAGCCCAGCCAAGAAAAAGAGCTGCTCCCGGTCATAAACCTCCTCTTCTAATACGAATTCCCTTTTATTGTCTCATCATCCTTCAATCTTTTCAGGAGGAAGAAAAAAGTATAAATTCTCAAAAATGATTTTAGAGCGGGAGGTTTACCTTTTGACTCTCCCCCATATTAACCGATTAACTATAGCCCCAGCGTTTAAGTTAATCAACTACAAGAGAACCTCTCCTGTATGAAAAGGGGCCACTCTTCCCAGTGACTGATTTTTCCCAGTTCAAATGACTGTGTCAACAGACATAACATGAATTACCTCACTGAAGCCTGTCCTTGTTTAAATATCAAACCAGTTTCCTGGGTAATACAGTAAGATTTAACCTCCTTTTTATGTTCGTTGCATAAAGGAAGGCTCTTTTAGGCATTAAAAGCAATGTTATTTGACAGATGACTGTCAAGTGTTTCTGTTTCTCTAAATAGCCAGTTATCAGCTTTCAGCATTATAATGTTTACAAGAAAAAGGTATTTCTACTTTTTTTTTTTTTTGAGTGGGGAGGCATTTAATAATTTGACATACAGGAATGCTATAAAATGACTTCGGATAAAAAAGAAATCTGTGTGCAGACACCTAATGTTCTTTTTCCTTACCTGTAGTGTAGATAGGTGTGTTTGTTGGGACAGTAATGCTTTTTCTTGCTCTGAGGGATAGGCATTGTATCGGTGCTCATATAGCCAATCACGGAGAATCTGAACAGATTCCTTGGGCAGGTTGCCCCTTCGCCTTCTCTTGCCTGAGCCAGCAGAAGAGGAAAGGTCCAAGGGGATGTCCATGCTGTCGTCATCCTCAGTCTCACTGCCGGATGCTGCAACAACACCTAGAAAAGGACAAAGGCCAGCAGTCAACCACTTTTATCAGCAGAGCACCTACTGCAAAGCTCATCTCTTTGGACCATTTAGTGTAAACATGTTTCTCAACTACTGAGAGCAAGGCAGAGGACCGGTGTTTTCTGTCCTGAAATACCAGAGCATGTGTAAAGTCTCAAGAGTAATTTTACTAACAGCACATTCTAGATTCTCAACCAACTATCAGATGCCCTTTCATACCCACTTTCCTATAGGATTTAACTTCTCACATTCCTTTGGAATGATGCTCAGAAGTCCTTCATCTAATCCAGCAGAGGAGAAAAAGCTGCACCCAAAGTGAATATAGCTCACCACATGTGAATCCAGAAAGGTGCTACAGCAGACGGAATGTGTTTAACCACCTTCTCTTTGAGGCCATTGCTATCTAGGATAAAATGAGTATCCTAATGTACAATTTAAATGCTGTTCTTCCCTCTTCCACTGAAAGTTTGAAATAAAAGGGAAGATTCATACAAATTTTTCACAGACATAACGAGGGAAAATTAAACATTTAACACAGTATTCTAAAGATAAAACGTCAAAATTTTCTGCCAGTTCCGTGGTCATTTCTTTTTCATGGTTACTTACCTTTATTCAAAACTAGACACCTACTTTTAATGGCTAGTACTAGTCTCTTTACTAAACACAAACCATTGTAGTGTTCAGTGTCATTACACAAAAATATTTTTCTATTAGTACTTTAGATGCCTAATACTGAGTAAAATTTTAAATTTCCATAAACCTCAACTGCCAGATTAATCTGAACCTAGAATACTACATTATCAATAAGCAGAGTTCAGCGTTCTGAATACGCAACCTCCAAAGGAAACTCTCTTTTGTTTGTAAGTACTTTAATCCTATGAGAAATTTTAAGAATTCACAAGCCATAGAGAATATTTAAATTACACATAGACTGGGTTCAACAAAAATTCAGACCTGGCCCTTTTAGACATAATTTTGAACGTTAAAAAATTTAAATAACAAATGCTTAGTCATTAAGTATGCCCCCTTTCAAAACTACAGTGGGCAACTCTTAGTGACTAAAGAAATGCATTCTCTTTTTTGAAGACAATCTAATATTTTAAAAATGTACATGAATTATAAACTATAGCATGCTTGAAAATACTAGCATTGCTATATAAAGGATATTAATTAAAATAACATGAAATTTAAAGGTATGCATTAACTTTTTTGTCACAACCTTAATTGAGTGGTTTACCTTGATAGCAAATAAAAACAGAATATTCCTCATAGTGCTAAACCAGTCAATGTACTTTTGAGGATTTAAAAACAAGCCATCCTTTTAAAGCCTTTTAACACAAGGAAACAAAAAGCTACTCATTCAAAGATTTTCGGATGAGCTCTCTCCCAGTTGAGTCACTTTACTTGGAGACACATTTTTAGTTTTGAACTGTAGGGGGCAGAATGTACTGGAGGGAGTATTCATAGACAAGGCAGAACTTTCAGAATACAAAGTAAAGCAAGATCTAACAAAAGAGTAGGATGATCTTGCAAATTCACTTTAGCTCAAGGCTCAATAAACAGCCATCAATAAGCCATACAAGAATCCTAAATTTTAACCCCCACGTATCTGATGCTTCCCTTCCCAGCTTTCATTGAACTGCTTTAAAAAAATAAATACACTTAAAACTGAAACTGCTTTCACTACTGAGAAAAATTTTAAACCTACATTGAAATTTGGGTAACAAGCTATTCATTAAAAAAAAACACCTTAATTGAGTTCTTGTTTTACATTTGATTTGATAAAAAGAAATCTAACTTTTTAATGATTGAATGATTAAAGCAATTTGTTTAAAACTCCTCAGTCTGAAAAGCCAGACATTCAAGGCTGTTATCCCCCCTCCCTTTTTCAATCTAAAAAAGTGTGAAAAGTTGTGCATTGAACAGTGAATTCTCAACTGTAAGTTGATAAGAGTTTGAAACAAACAAAAAACCCTGAAGCCTGCACTTTGATCTGCTTACTTAGTTTGACAAGAAGCCTGATCTTTCAGAATAGGTTAGTGACACACAAAAGCAGGTTTCAGTTAAGCAACACCAAAGTGCAGTGCGACTTTACTGTTCTCAGTTCATTTAAATAAATGAATGCCAGGCCTCTGGACCTCTTAACAAATATTTCCAATATGTGCACAAAAGCTGAAGTAACAGGAAGTTAAGATTACAGTTCCTTGGCTACACCAGCTGATATTTCACTGCAGCAAACCACGTTTGCTGCTGTCAGGACTGTTTTCACTAAAACTCTCCCTCTGGATTGTGGCTCAACTTGGAAAAACAAAAAGACTTTTCCACGTTACTCATTTCCTATTGTAACAGAGCTTTTGAAAAGTTTCCCGGTTATGACTTGTTTCCAAACGTCCTGTTCTCTGCTTACACTTTAAAAAATGTGGTTGGGGGGAGGGGTGTGAGGCTCACAGTCGTTTTTACTCCATCCACATACAAGGAAATGTTGTTTAGAAAGCCACAAGATGGCCTATGGATCCCACAGCTCTAAAAAGCAATCTTGTCTGAATAGGAACTGGGGGCAAGGAGTAGGGCCAGAGACAGTGGTTGTAAAGTTGGACTTAAAAAAAAAAAAAATCTAGAAGAGGCTAGAAAGGAATCTAGAAATAATAATCGAAGGAAAAATTTAAGTATACAGTCAAGAAAAAGTGAAACTAACCTAACAAATTTCTGATCAGAACATCTCAAAATGACAGGATTCGTACTAAACCCCAAGGGGCACTTGACTGGACGCAGCCACAGACGAATTCGAAAGCAAGAATTCCACAATGTCAGAAACGAGGAGCAAAAAGACTAAAGGATTTTCCTCAACGAACCTTATTTCTGATTAGTTTCAAGCCACGTGGGGAGATTTTTTGGCATCCTCGGCTTTCAAAGAGACACTATTATCACAAACCAGTCTTACAAAACCCCCCGCTCTGCGATTGCGTTTAAGATACTTTTGTTTTCAAGAAACATTGAAAAGATGTTCAGAGACTTTTACTAAAGACACACAATAGTCCAACCCCACGCCAGGCGAGACAGTTCTTTTAGAGTTCTCGCAGAGAAAGCCGGCCCCCACCAAGGTAGTCGCGGGGTGGGGTGTGGGAGGGAGGCAGGACACAGGAGGCCGCGAGGGAAGGGAGGAGCCGGGGAGGGAGGACCGCCAGCAAGCTTTTGTTCTTGCGAGTTCCTCAGCCTCCGCTGAAATCGGCCCCTCCAACTCTACGAGTTAGCACAACAGGGACTTAAAGAGTTTCGTATTACAAGAAACCAGACACGATGCCGTGAATCTCTACATTTTGAGGGGCCTGCCCACCCCCCTAGGATTTGCCAGGAAAACCTAAAAAGGGAAAGAAACCCGGGTAACCTCGGCTGTCTCCGCTCCCCCGCACCGGCTCTGCACCACTTGCAAAGTTTCCCCTCCACCACGTCACCTTTCATTGTTTCCATGTGTCGGGGCTCAGCAGCAGGACTTTGCGCGCCCCGGGCTATTGACCCCGAGTATTCCTACCCAGCAGCCGGCGGGTCCCAGCCTCGTTCCTCTGATGGGAAGAGGGCGCTGGGGAGGGCTACAGGAGGGTGAGGGGTACCCGAATGCCCAGGGGATGGGGACGCCACCAAGGGCAGGGGTCGAATACCTGAAATTGCGGCGGGGGAGGCTGGGACACTAGGGTCCCGGGGGAGCGGTGAGGGGCGCCAGAAAGGTACCTGAGAGTGCTGGGGGCACCTGGGAGGGCCCGGGGAAGGCATGGGGTGCTGGGGGGAAGGTACCCAAGGTCCAAGTAGGGGTGGAGGGGCGGTGAGGACCCGGGAGTGCTAAGGGGGTAAGTGGGAGGACCCAGGTTGATCAACGCCTCCCCCATCAGAGCCCGAACAATGGGGGGGGGCGCCCGCCCCCGGCGGAAGCCCAGCTTAGTTTTCGGCTCACAAGAACCACTCTTCAAAAACATACCCTCCCCTTAAACTCATCCCAGTCAGTTCTAGACACGACAGTCCTTCACCAGTAGACACGGCCTTCCAGGGGCTACCCTGGGCACTCCCCGCGCGTCTTCTACCCTAGCCCAGTTACTTGTCCAAACCTCTACGCCCTCGTCTTCTCTTTCTGTCTCTTGGGGAGCGGTCCGCAGGGAATACCATACCAACTACTATGAAAGCCCCGGGTTTTGACGTTTAATTTTACTCTCGCTAGGAACGCCTGAGGAGAGGCGTGTTTCAAAGCCACCAGCCCAGAATTAAACGAGTGAAAACGGAGCCGGGGAAACCGTCTTGGGCTTGAGGCTGCCTCACTCTATAACTTTATTCGCTGGACGACTCTGAAAAAATGTGGAGTTACAAAAACTCTGGGGCGCTCCCGCGCGTGCGCAGCAGCGCCCCCCCAACCCGCCCGCTGGCGTCCCTGAGTGATTAACTTCTGTTTTGAACCACTTCACATAAATCACAACAGAAAAGCCAACTGCGGCCCACGACGGAACATTCGGGGTACCTCCCCGTCAGGGACTCAAAAGTTCACTTCAACAGGGAGTTATTCTTTGACCTTTCGCGGTGTTTTTTTTCCCCCCCGTGTATTTTGTTTTTAAACCAGATTGACGGCAAGTTTTAGTTGTAAGACTTCCAGAAACGCTTGGTGGAAACAATGACAGGCTCACTCTTTACACTTACAACCAAGCCTGCCTGTCATACTTGGACTCGTTCTGACTGCACGCCGCTTTTAGCTGCTTGCCCTCAGTCTTAATTCTTCACCTCGCCCCAAATTCTTCGTGGGAAAACTATGAGAGGCCGGGAATTTTCGAAAGTCTAACTTTCCAAAGTTTCCGAGCCGCGAGGGCAATTAGAGGGCCAGAGTCGCATTCTTTAGATTATGAAAACACCCCATACCCAGAGAAGACAGAGCCCGGGCCCAGGTGGGAGGGAGTGGGGGGGCCCCGGAGACTAACTTTCAGACAAAGGCGCTCCCCGCCACCCCAGGACCCGACGAGGAAAAGCGGGGCGGGGGACCCCCTTACCCGGGCCCACACACCCCGCCCGCGAGAAAGAGCGAGAAGCCACGCGGCGGCTCAGTGGAGCGTGGGGTGTCGGCTGAGACAATGAAACTTGGAAGCGCACAAACAAGGCGGTGAGCTTGTTTCTTGACAACGTGCCAGCAGCATGGAGAGGCCCGTCTCCCCACAACAGCCCCTCATGTTGTGTCTAGAAGGAAAACAGCAACTGCCATTTCAGACGCAGCCTCAACAAAGAGAACCGCCGCGGTTTCAGCCGAAGCCCCCGGGCTGGGAAGTCCACCAAGTCACTCTCACCCCAAGCTCGGCGCGGCCGGGCGGCACGTTTCTTCGAGACTAGCTTCCACCCCGCGACAGCCCGGGAGCCTTACCTTTCTTGCTTTTCATTCTGAAGCTCCCCTTCCAGCGCGAGGCAACACTGGGGTCTCGGGGGGCCTGGAGCAGGGGCGCAGGGGAGCAAGTGATTGTTCTCCTTTCCGGCGGACTCTCCCGTAACTTGTAGGACGCACTCCAGCAGTTATTGCTAAACAAGGCGCTCAGATCCCAGGCGCCCGCTTCTTGGGTGGAATTCAAGTGACACTTGGGCTTCCTCCTGCCGGGATCTTCTGGCAGCCGTCCGGGGGCTCCCCTTCGCCGAATTCGCTCCCCTCCCCACTCCGCTCCTTTGTTCCCGGCTCCTGCTCGGCGCACCTCGGTGCTGTCAGAGTGAGAGAGGCAAGAAGGGAAGGTACAGGAGGTCCTGCCTCCGCCCCCAGCCGCCCGCCCCGTCCCCCGCCCGCCCTGCCGCTCCTCTGCCCCTCCCCCGCACCTACCAGCAGGGGAGGACAGCACAGAGGGCCACAGCCACGCCGCCTCACTCCGCGCCCGGCTGGCCACTGTCACCGGTCACTCGTGGGGGCGGCGAAACCCAGAAACCCGAGCCTTCCTCCCTGCCGCGCGCACGCTGCCCGCATCCCTCGCTCGGCCGCCGCGACCCCAGCCAAGCACCCCAGGTTTCTCCTTTGGGCCTTTCTTCCTGGGACTGGCGATGTGTGTTTGGTTAGGAAATTAGAACAGATGGAAAAAAGGCCGTTCTTCCTTCCCCTCCTCTACCCCAGAGAAGAAAAGCCCCCCCGCCCTTTCGTTTTTGACAGCTGCCCCACACTCCACTATCCCGGTTCTAGCCGCGGGAGAAAACAGCCGCTTCGGATTCAAGGGGCGGGGCACCGTAGGAAAAGTATTCGGGACAAGAACCAACTTCTTCCAGAATGAGCGGCTGCTATTGACACGCGGGCGCGGCGCGTCGCACCCTTCTCCCGGGGCTCTTCCTCCAACAGCGACAGTGCGCGGGAGGGGGGGAGGATGAGACACAGACACCCGAGGCGAATGACTGTTCCCCCGGGCTAAAGCTGCGAGTTCCGGACTGGATTGCTAGGCAGTTTCGAAATCTAACACGTTGCGACGGACACTTGTCATGCTCACATGCTCTTTAAAAGTTTCTGGCTGGGGACAGACGCGCGCGCGCCCCGCTGACACTCGGGCCCCGGCAGCTGCTGCCTTTATGGAAAGGGGGCGATCATATGGGGGCTGCTCATCTGTTTCGGTAAACAGAGTCTACTTTTAAGACTTAAACCCTGCTAAGGGACCCCTTCTTTCCAAGGGTATTTCAAACAAATTAGCCATTGAGTAAACACATGTTCCTGTTGGTTTATTTTGGTTGAGAAGATTCCAACAGAAGTTCCTTGATGAAATTACCCTTTTAAAAGACCAGATGCTGTTCGGCTGTTTTTTAAAAAAGCATACCTCCTCCCCGCCGTCTCCTCTGGGTCTAGTTTTTGCATGCGTGTGTCCTGTTGCTTTGAAGTAAACTAACTGTCACACGCCACAGTAAGACTTTCCCATCACTTAAAAAAAAAATAAAAAAAAAATCCGTAAATAACCCTAGTAGAGACGTCAGCGCCCGAATCTGCCTCCAGTTTCGGCTCTGTGCTGGTTTTGTTTTGTAACCTCGATGGAGAATCCGACAGGAGTAGCTCCGGGGAAATAAAGTTAAACCCGAGAAGGACTAAGGCAGCCAAACGATGACTAACTAGTCTGTGGAGCCTCTGTTTTAGGATTACGCTGAAAACTAAAGCCAGCCTCCCACCCACTCACCCTCCCAAAAAAGGCACCCCCGCCCGGAGAGTGAATTAAAGCCAGAGTTTACAAAGCTTGGGTGGTTTTTCCAATTACATGACTTAAAATGAGTAAACAAGGGGAAAAAACGTCATTCTAAGAAGGCACAAACCTTACGATTTTTTCCTTCTTTGGTTTGCCGACTGCTCGGCACCTAAGAGAACACACACCTAAAACGACAAAGCAAGGAACATGGTCCTGGGGAAAACCGCCAGCCTGGAAGCTACCCTGTAACTTGCTGGAGCTCAGTTCCTTCCCCAGGCCTAGCTGGAGATGAATCAGCTGCTGCGCCCGAGTGCGAGACAGATGTGGGGCGGGGAGAGTGTGGGGGCCGCACGTTAGAGGGCCACTGGGTTCTTGCATTTGAAGGGTTGTTTGTTGCTGGGATTGGTGGCTCATATCCGTTGGGGAACTGGAGAGGAGGGAGGGGAGACGCAGCGGGGAGGAGCCGGGGGCCGGCCGACGCTGCGACTCCGCGGTCTGAGTGGCAGGAGCCTTGTCTGGAACCCGGCGGTTACTGGGGAGACGCTTTGTTTGCTAACTTCGAAAGCGGCTTCGGCTGCCTAGACAGCTTTCGAAGCCACTCAACAAAACGCCTTCGGGTCGGCTAACTCCTCCCCCTGGCCGCTTTCAGCAGCTTGCGACAAAAATGTTTCCTTCTTCCGCGTGGTTATCCTTGGCCACGCGGTGGCTCTCATTCTGTACACAAAGGTATCTTTCTCTTGGTCTAAGTGCACTTGGCTAGTTACTGCGAGTCTCCGGCAACCGAGATGGAAACCGAGAGTTGAAGCGAGTTTATAGCTACAAAACAAACTTTAGAGGGAAAGGAGGAGGGGCGACCAGAATTAAAAGCCCCTTTCAAATTGCGAGGAGGAAAAAGCCGAACTTTAAATTTTCTTGCTGGAGATCCGGCTTGACCCGGCCAATGCTCAGCTTTTACTCGAGCGAATCGTATCGAAGCAGTTATTAAAGCTGGCCAGATGCTCCAAAGAGGACATCACACCACTCTGTGTGATGGCCTTCCTGGTAGATGTGCCCCATCCTCAACCCAAACTTGTTTGGAGGCTTATCCCAAACTTGTTTGGAGTTTTGTATTGTTGGTGTATTCTGGGAAGAAAATGTCTGGAGGAGTCTGCATAACATAGGCAAGGAAAATAATCAAAAGTGTGAGCTCGAAAAACCAGCAATTTAGGATATTTTTTGTTTATTTGCTGTTCCCATGGTGGAAAAACAAGTTTCAGTTCTCGCTGTCAGTCCCTTAATGTCCCAGGTAGGACTGATCCAATGACTTAAGATTCTTTAAGTGCTAAAAAGAAAATTACATTGATACACATTTGCTACATATTGTTTGCTGAATTCACATAAATGTTAATTAAACTGGGAAATTGTGTGATCAATTAGTGAGACGATGCTTGGTGCTTGAAAAGGTTACTGATAAACGTTTTCACCAATATTTTTTCCCTCCAGGGACACATTAGGTGTCTTATCTTCTGAAACTGCCTCAAGGCCAAGAAAAGAAAGAGTTGCATAAGTTCCTTTCTACAGCACACAAACTCTTCAAAGGCAAAAATTCAAAAAGAAACTTAGGGAAACTTGCCAGAAAAGTGCATCGATATGCATTCATTATTTTGATGCCAGGTCTATCAAGTGATTGGGGAATGTGTTTCATTCACCTATTCAACAACCACTGATTAAACATGAATTCCATCGGGCACTCTCCTAGGTGGAGGAATGATGACTCAGTTATTTGATCCCTTTTACTTCTAGTCTCTGGGGGACAGGTATATGTATTTTTTTAAATATGCAGACTGCTGGGCTCCCAACACTGCACAAGGGTTCTATAATCACGTCTTCACATCTCAGGTCCGGGGGTTGGGGCTGCTTAAGGAGAAGCTGTCTTTTCAAGGGCCTGGGGCTGGGCTACCACCATCTTCTGATTTTATCTACTCCAGCAGGATTATCTCCTCCTCTTAGTTACATGAATAATGTAACTCAAGTTACTACTTTAGTTTGTAATCACTTTTCTCTGACCTTATATTTCCCTTTCCAATCCTTCTTTTCCCTCTGTAGCCCAGTCCTCATTTTTATTTGCCTAGAGGCAAAGGGACAGAGTAGAAAGATAATTTGTTGAGCTCAGCCTTTACCCTCCATTTGCCACATCATGCATCAGTATTGTTCTTTATAGTTTATGAAACATGTATTTAAATTACCTCATTTAATAATAAAGTAGGTTACTTTTTTCTTAAAGTCAAGGTAACTTAAATAACACATCCAAATATAACAAAGCTAAAAGTATAAAAACAAGTATTGGACATAAATTATCTGGCAATAAATGAAGTGTTCTCTGGCATTCTTTGGTGAATGGACATGGAAGGCAGTGTAGGGCAGAGACTAACCACAGATTGACACCAGGGCCTCCTGAACATGTGGGGGTTGCTCAGAAATCTCTTATCTGAAATCTACCTGTAGTTTTACAAAAGGCTCTCTTCCAACCTGCCTGCTCTCTGTGCTTTTTTCTTTCTTTAAGTTACAAAAAAAAAAAAAAAAAAAGGCTGTTTTCAAAAATTCAAGCAAGAAAGAAGATACAAAGTGAAATATGAAAGACCTTTTAATTCATTTCTTCACTCTGTGCATATGTATACTGCACTCACATGTAAGGGATTTTTCATTGTTATTTGTTGTTTGCAAGTCCCCTTGGCCTAGGATGGTCCTACACTTGCTGCATGTCCGGCTATTTCTCACCAGTCAAAATTTGGCCTAAATGTCACCTTCTCAGAGGAGTTTTCATGACACCCTGACCTAAATTTAGGTAACCCCAGTATCACCACCTAGCTCAAGGTTTCTCAACCACAGCTTTATTAACCTCTGAGGCAAGATCATTCTTTGTTGTGGGGGCTGTCCTGTGCATTGTAGGATATTAACAGCATCTCTGGCCACTAACCAATACTTGCCAGTAAGATTCTCCCCCTAAAGTTTTGACTAACAATAAAAGCCTCCAGACATTGTCAGATGTCCTCCAGGGGGATGGTAATGGGCCAGGGCAGGGATTGGGGCAGGTGAGGAGAGGATCACCTCTGATTGAGTACGCTTTGTGTTTTTTCCCATAACACCACAAATTTTAACTATTTTGTTTATTCGACTATTAACTTGTTTATTAAAATAAGACCTTCAGAAACTATTAACTTGTTTATTAAAATAAAACCTTCAGTTTTTAACTTACTCCCTTTCTCCTACTTTCATGAAAGTAGTTATTTCATTCACATGTTTTCATTTATCTTCCCAAAGCTGTAGCGGATCCATTTATAATAGCAATAAAACAATGAAATATTTAGGAATAAAATTAACAAGAAATATGTGCAAGTTTTATGAACAAAACTTTAAAATTCTACTGAGGGACATAAAGGAAAACTTAAGTAAAATGAAAGCTATAACATTTTTTCTAGCAGTAAGATTCAATAGTGAAAACAGAAAGATGTTTATTTTCCCCAAATCAGTCTTTAAATTCACAGCAATTCCCATTAAAATACCAATAGGTTTTTTGGTTTTTTTCCCCCCCACAGTTCATCAAAATTAAAGATCTCATAATAGCCAGGGAACTTCTAAAGGAGAAGAGGACAGGGCAAGTACCTCCAAATATTAAAGTATATTTTGAAGTTGATTATTAAAATGTAGAAATTTTGCACTGATAATAAAAAGAAAACAGAAGAATGAGATATTAGAGTACATACAGAGATTTGGATTTCGGCAAAGGTTGCTTTTCAGATCAGGGATAAATTGAATTGGGACAATTAACTACATTTAGTTAAAAATAAAGCTGTATCTCTATCTCATCCCTTTAACAAAACAAATTCATTGAGTCAAAGATTGAAATGTTAAAGTAATTTAAAATGCAGCTATATATGTTCTAGAACAGTGATTCTCCAGGCAGGGTGCGTGTGGCAATTTTGCCTCCCAGGGATGTTTGACAATGTTTGGTCATCACAACTGGAGAGAAGGAAATGCTATGGGCATCTAGTGAATAGAGGCTAAAGATGCTGCTAAACATTCTACCACACACAGGACAGAGACCTCCACAATAAAAATTACCCTGTCCAAAGTGTTAATACTGTGAAGGTTGAGCCAACCTCTTAGGGAAGAAGGCATGAATTTGATCTTAGAGTGGGGAAGGCCTTATTAATCGGGACACAAAAATCGAGAAACAATAAGATGTAAATGTTTACAAGCATTTTGTTTTTTAAAAATACTTATGCTTGAGGAAAAAATCCATGAAATTCTCAAAAGCAAAGAAACTGGGAAAAAATACTTGCAGTACATGTCAGACATCAGACCTATTTACCTAATTTATGAAGAGCTCACACAAAACGTAGAAATGAACAATCCTATTTTTAAACTGTTGGACAAAGTATACAGATAGGCAGTTCACAAAAAAAAAGGAATCGAAATAAAAACATTTTTTAAAAACACATGAAAGCAACATTATAAAAATAAAACAAATCAGATTAAGCTGATATGGAAAGATTAATAATAAATGTTGATACGGTTTGTTTTTTTTTAAAGCAAGGTACAGAATACTATACAGTATTAACCCTTTTGTGTAAAACTTTTTATGCCTATGTTTTTCAGAATGGTACTCAAGGAAATATTAACAACAGCTACCTTTGGAGGAAGAGAAGGGGAAAAGGAGTGGGATGCATGATGAGGCTTTTTTTTTCTATCTTATACAAGCCTGAAATGATAGAGAGACAGGGGTTGAGAGGGTTGGGAAGCGGGGCACAGGGACACTTGAGGTGGAGTTGGAGAGGCATGTGCCCAATTATAGACTGGTGCAGAGGGCCTACATCATCATTTTATTTCACTTATTTATTCTTCCATGCTCTTTATGTAGATCTCACTTTCTAACCTATCTTATTTTCCTTCTCTCCAAAAAACTTATTTTAACATTTCTTGCAAGGCAGGTCTACCATCATCATTTTTAATAACTAAATAACAGTCCGTTGTACCTATGGATATAATTTATGTACCAATCCCCAAGTATTACACATTTAGGTTTTGTTCTGGTTTGAGTTTGAGGGGATTTTAACAAATCCTATATATGCCCCCTTCCCCAGCAGGGAGCTAAAATAGATGCAATTGTGTTGGGGAGACTTTAAATCTGGCTCTGCAGTTCAGGAGCCATGGGTGGTTAACCATTAGCAAGTGTGAATAACCCCCAATGACACCCTTGGAGCTCATTATTCATTCATTACCTTTTACAAGAAATAATAATAAAGGCTGTCAAAGCATTTACATTGTTGAATTGGATGACCAAATTTGCAAAATTGGAAAGGTTAATCCTAATCGTAATTTTTATAGGAAATGTGGCCAAGCATTACAACAAGTAAAAATAGGGCAAAATGGTTTTCCCCAAAATGAATTAATAAATGTTATCAATGTATAGATGGAGTCAGAATATCCCCTGAAAGGCATGGAAGATTTAAATAAAGACTTTCTCTTCTACTGGCATATTTGCAAAAAGGAAAAATCTGTTATCTCCCAGTGTTTTCATCAGGCCTCCACAGGATGTTATGCAAAAGCCAAAACAATTCTTCCATATTACCTTAAAAGGGAAGAAAATATATTTACTTCCAAGCTTCTTGGATATACTTTATTTTTAAAACTTAAATTTACTTTATTTTAATTTCATTTTACTATTTTTCCAACCCATTTTGGAAGCTCTTCTCAGTAAAACACAGAGTAGATTAGCAGGACTCCTCTTCAAGGGTGAAATAAATTCTAAATCAGTCCATATTTTTTTCTCCCCTTTTGTTTGTCCTTGGCAACAATTCATACACATTTTATTTTTTAAAAACCTTAAAAATAGCCAGGTGACCTCAGAAACAAGGGCTTTGTCCTGCCCAGAATATCTTTGTTTTCCTTTTACACTTTTTATTATGGAATAATTTAAATATGTCTAACAACGGAGATCCTAGTATAATCAATCCCCACATACTCATCACCCAGTTCTAACAATTATCAACCTATGGACACTCTTGCTTCATCTATACCCTCACACACTTACTTTTGTCTTGTATTATTTTGAAGCAATCCTGGCCATCGTATCATTTCTGAATAAACACTTATAGTTTATGTTTTTACTTGCCTAGTCAGTAGCTCCCTACTTCTAGTCTAAATGGCTTGTTTACTAATGGGGCTAAGAAGTCCCCGAATTGTGCCCTATTGATTTCCTTTCTAGCTATTTCTGTTCCTATGGTAAAACATTTTCTTCTTACCTGAGAGAACAATTACATTTTATCTTTAGATGGTACTTCAATGCTTTTAGTTCTACTAGCCTCTTTTAGACCCATAACTGAGGTAAATTTTCTCTTTTGGACAGCCTACCCTCAAATAATTATTTCCATTTCTCCTGTTTGAACCTATCAGACTACTTGCCTGGATTGTTTTCATTCAGGAAACATACTCACCAAATCAGTATCTCACTTTGAGGTCTCTAGAAATATTGTTTTACTTTACTAACTATAAAGACAAAAATGCTTTAAAATTTTAATGGCTACAAATTACTATAAGGCCAATTATTTTCTTTTAAAAAAATTTTATTGGGGAATATTGGGGAGCAGTGTGTGTCTCCAGAGCCCATCAGTTCCAAGTCATTGACCTTCAATCTAATAGTGGAGGGCGCAGCTCAGCAACAAGTCCAGTCACCATTTTCAACCTTTAGTTGCAGGGGGTGCAGCCCACCATCCCATGTCGGAATTGAATGGGCAACCTTGTTGCGAGCTCTTGCTCTAACCAACTGAGCCATTCAGCTGCCCCTCTGGAAGCTCAGAGGCAGCTCGTTGTCTTCAATTTAGTTGTGGAGGGCACAGCTCATTGGCCCATGTGGGACTCAAACTGGCAACCCTGTTGTTCAGAGCTTGCACTCTAACCAACTGAGCCATCCGGTTGCCCCATGGCCAATTATTTTCTTTTCATATGTGTGAAACAGGAATGGAGAGATGGAAGAGTAAAGTCTAGAAAGATTTGATACATCCGGTATGGAGTTGTTTTCAGTCAGAACTTCCAGAAGTTAACATAAAAACACAAACAGGCCTTATTCCAAAGTTTTAAAACATAATATTCTGGTCATTAAGTTTGAAAAAATAAAATTGTCAGCGTTCCCCCTTCCCTTCCCTTCCCTTCCCTTCCTTTCCCTTCCCTTCCCTTCCCTTCCCTTCTCTTCCTTTCTCCTCCCCTCCTCCCCTTCCCTACCTTGCCTTCTCTCTCAACTCTTAGATGCATTATCCTTCACTGGAAGTCACAAATGCGGGATTTGTCCTAAATATTTTCTACTTCACAAGCATCCCATTTAGTTTTAAAAAACTAAACAAAACAACTGTTTGAAAATGGGATCTAGATTTCTTGAGTTAGGTTCCCTTTGCTTTCATTTAGTAAAATGATATGTTCTTTCTACCAGCTTCTTTATGGGAAAGCCTACACAAACTTCTACTTGATTTGTCACTTGTCACTTATTTGTCTGATCCAAAAGTGCATTTTCCAAAAGGATTAATGATTCTGTAACCACAATGCTTTGTTGTCTGTCATCATTTTGTTGAGCCTCAAAGAATTCTTGAGAGGCCCCTCCAGTCTGCAATACAAGCCCTTCCATGTAGCTTTGAAATCCAATTCACAAACTAACCTGCCAATTTTTCATACTACAATGTTGTTTTGGAAAATGTTCCTCTCTAATGTAACTTAAACAGACAATTGCTCTTCCCAGTTCTCCCACACCCAGCCTCCAAAATACACCTCTTATGATTTTGCAAATTGTAATCAAACCATTGCTGTATAAAAAATGCAAAATAAATTTTAGTCCAGGAAAAAATTAAATTTTGTTTGTTAGACTTCAAGTTGTGTAAAGAAGTTTTAACTAAGTTACTGTTAAGGAATCTTTATCTAACAGATTGTCTAATCTAGAAAAGACAAAAAAACCCCTCAAAACACAGGAGTAGGAAATTTACATTCATTCCTCATTGATTAGCTGTAGGATTAGAATGTCTTACCTCTACTCTCAGCACCTCAACTCACACAGAACAGTCAATCCCAGTTGTTGATTGTACCTGAGAATCAAAGCAAGAAATTTTGGAGACATGCAAAAAGAGGTTAATGATATTGAAGGTGTATTTTCTTTTACCTGGGGGCCTCTAGATCTATGCTATAACCTACATTCACTCCAAACATTATTTGAACGTCCATAGGAAATAAATAAATAAGTAAATAAACAAACAAACAAAATCATGTACTTTTAGGATTCTACTTCATCTGTAGCATAAAGATTGCCAATTTGTAGACCTAAATGTAAATAAGGCCTATGTCCGAATTGGGGTGATTATGGCTCCTCATTCTCTTGCAAGTTTTCTGCAGTGAACTCGGATTATCTAACTTTATCACCATTAAAAGCAATAGGTGTTGTCGTGCAGGGCGGCCTGCGGGGTCTCTGCTCCCGCTCCCCACATAATGCAGGACATGGTAAGGCCAAAAAGGAACACCCACGGAGCCATAGGTAGGGGAGTCATACCACTATATTCTCTCTGGCGGCACTATACTCTCAATGGAGGCTGGATCCACACTGTCCACAAACCGCCATCCACACTTGCCAGCCCAGCCGCCATCTTCTTGCTAGCCCCCATTCTTTTCTCTCTTCTCTGCTAGCATAGCCACAGCAGTTATATTAGTGGCCATTGGCTCACTGGTTACAGCTGACGGCCAACTAGCCACAGCTGATGGCCATGCAATCACAGTTGACGGCCATTTACTACCTGAGCCAGCACCTGTCTATGTGAGGCTGAGAGCCTGGAAACTACTTTCTGGGGCTCTGCCCCCACAGGTGTAATTTTTTTAAGTTAAAAAATAAGCTGCCTGTGCTTATCATCAGGTTATAAGTATAATTACAGGTTCTACATGTGAACTAAAATAGTGATATTATTCACTTGACAAATATTGACAAATATTCTTGAGTGGGCACAGTGTGCAAAGTTTTACACTGGTTTGTGTGAAAATAAAGTAAGTAAGTAAATGTTCCAGGAGTTCAAAGGAGGAGAAAAGATGAGTCGTTCAGTGAACTTCAAAAACTGAAGTAAGTGTAGTTGACAAAGATTTGGGGGAAAGGAGACCTTATGTTCAAAGTTGGTGAGAACACCTCAACAATGTATATTTAAAGTCTTGGAAATGGGTGCAGTCTTTGATTCCCAAGTACACTTTTGGGGATTTATTCTAAGGTTTGGTGATCTAATTTGACAGATACAGAAGGAGGAAATCATAGGAGGTAAATCTCAAAAGGTATATTAAGCTCAAATTACTAGACTGATGTGGGGTTGGGGCCCTTATTCTATAGGAAATGATGACACCTTGGCAACACTTTAGGAAGATGTAGTTTGCAGTTTTCTCCAGAATTAATTAGAGGCAAAGAGTCTGGTTAATCGGGTTTTAAAAAATTAAAGTTCTGAAATTTTACTGTGCCTGTGAAAATGGAAATGATTTTTTTCACTTGGTACTTTGAGTTTATTAAAATAAGACTGTGGGGACAGAGCCCCAGAAAGTAGTTTACAGGCTCTCGGCCTCACGTGAAAGGGTGCTGGCTCGGGTGGTGAATGGCCATCGGCTGTGGCTGATTGGCCGTAGGCTGTGGCCGGTTAGCCGGTTGGCCGCTGGTATAACTGCTGCGACTATGGAGGATAGCCCAGCAGAGCCGAGCAGAGCCGAAGAGAGCGGAAGAGGAGAGCCGAGAGAGTCGAGAGAGTGGAGGAGAGTCGTCGGCCTGTCGGTTGGTGGAAAGGCAGAAAGGCGGACGGCAGGTCACGCGTCCGGTGGGCCCAGCCTCCACTGAGACCATAGTGGTATGACTCCCCTACCTATGGCTCCGTGGGTGTTCCTTTTCGGCCTCACCATATCCTGCGTTATGTGGGGAGCGGGAGCAGAGACCCCGCAGGCCGCCCAGCCTGAAAGATGGCGCGGCGAGAAGGCCTCCGCGCACCACAAATGGCGCAGCAAGCAGGGTCTCCCGCACAACAAAGACAAGATTTACTGTGCCTTGATAGTTGACACTGCAGGCAATTACTACAAACACTTAAAGTATAGAAAACACTTTACCATTGTTTAGACTATAAAAAAATAATGAGTAGCCTAGATGAGAATATGCACCCACTTCAGGCCAAGGTGGTGCCAGAATTTAAACTGCATAAATCAGCTATTTTACTTCACTTTATTTTTCCTGTTCACACTGCAGAGGTCACAGAGTGCAAAAAGGAAAGGCTTGCAAAATGCTTGATTTCTCAGTGTCACCAGCATCCTTGTGAAGCGTTATCCTGTAAACAAACTGTTGGCTAATTACTACAGTGGTTAAAATTACCTCCCGAGCCACCTTATAACTATTATTTAAATAGGCTGTTTCTCACTTTGATTGGCAAGATGTTACACGATCTGTGGTGGGAAGGAGGTTGTTCCTTAAATGTTTTTGTAAAATGAAACCAGTTTGTAATCACTTCTGGGGAAGGAGTGCTGATATTATGGGGTCATAATACTAATCTGGGGTTGTCAACCCTCATTTTACTTTTCTGCATGTGTCATAAAATAATATAAAGATTACTATTTTTATCGTTTTTAAGTCTATAATTCAGTGGCATTAAGTACTTTTGCATTGTTGTGCAACCATCACCAACTATCACCAGCTCCAGAAGTTTTTCATCTTCCTAAACTTCCCCCATTCCTCTCTCCTGCTAACCCCTGGCAACCACCATTTTATTTTCTGTCTGTATGAATTTGACCACTCTATGTTCCTCATATAAGTTAAATCATGCACTATTTGTCCTTTAGAATCTGGCTTATTTCACTTAGCATGTCTCCAACGTTATTGCATGTGTCAGACTTTCATTATTTTTTCATTTACTTTTGTAATTTTTAATTTCAATCTAATTTCATCCTTATAAAAAAAGTGGTAAAGTGGTACGAATATTACAAAGAACTCCCACATACTCTTTACCACTTAGATTCCCCAGATTTGGTTCATTATTTTACACACACACACACACACACACACACACACACTCACACTCGTTTCCCACATATATGTCTTTTTCCCCCCTGAATCATTTGAGAACAAATTGCAGACATGTTGCCTGTTGAGCTCTAAATACTACAGTACATATTTCCTAAGAATAAGGACATCCTTTAACATAATACATTTATCAAAATTAGGAAACAAACACTGATATAATGCTATTATTCAATACATGGACCAGATTCATATTTTGCTAGTTGTGAGATAATCTTCCTCATAAAAAAGCAAAAATTTCTAGACTAAGATCAAACCTAGGATCACACATTGTATTTACTTAGCATATCGCTTTAGTCTCCTTTAATCTGTGACAGTCTGTCTTTGTCATTCATGACCTTGGCATTTTTGAAGAGTAAAGGCCTGTTATTTTATGGAATGACCCTCACTTTGGCATTGTCTCATGTTTCCTCATAGTTGGATAAAGGCTGTGCATTTTTTGACAGCTATATCACAAAAGTTACATTATGCCCTTCTCAGTGCATATTAGGAGGCAGATAATTTCAATGTTGACTTTTCTCTTTACTGGTAATGTTAACTTTATTTATTAAAATGGTGTCTAACCCATTATGATTCCAGCTTGAATCAAATATTACTATCATATTTATCAACTGGTGATTTCTAACACTGTCATTTCTTTTATATTTATTTGTTGTCATTCTACTATTCAGAAGAGCTTCTTCTTCCCTATTTGTTTGTTTGCTTATTTATTTATATCTCTGCAGATTTATGGAGTCCTTTTCTTCAGTAGGTTATATAACCAATTACTATTATTATTTATTTTGGTGCTCAGATTGTCTCGTATTTGGTTAGTGAAAGCTCCTCAAACTGATCCCCTTATCCTTTTGACTTGACTCCATTATTCTTTGAGGACTTCCTTATTATCTGGTATGATAAAATGTTCCAGGCTTATATTGATTTTCCCTGCACCAGCCCTGGAACCAATCATTTCTCCAAAAAGCCCTAGTTATTTTCAGTAGACAATGGTATTTAGAAACTAAGATATGGGTCCTGCATGTGCTTCTTACTACTGGAGTGTCATTATTTTTAGGTCCTTTCAGTGGACAAAGGTAGAATGAACAGATACACACACATATACACACACACAAAACATACATTGAAAACCAAGAATTCATATTGATACATTTCAGTCCAACACCACAGGATTTATTTCAATCTTCCCACTTTTCACAATCGTATTCTTTTCTGACAGTGAGAAACCTGTTTCCCATTACTCTCAAAATAATTATTACTTGTTCAATCTTAGAATATACCAAACATGGTTGTGCAAAAACCAAGTCTACTATTATAATTTAATATTCATTTATTTTTTTTCTTTAGTCTGAGGGCATAAGGTCAAAATATTATGTTCAAAATTTACTTGAGTTAGTTTCTTCTTCCACCCTCTTTAATGTGACTGTTATTCTTTTGAAATACATTTAGGTTTATTTTTTAAATTTATATTCCACTTTATAGTTTCCCTATATTCTTTTGATTTTATGATTCTTTTTTAGTATTTAAAATATTAGTGTGTTTCCAAAATCAATACTAATTGGAAGGTTTACCTAGAGAAGTGTCAGCCTGCAGATTACTCTCACCATGTGAGTAACCAAGATCATTGGTTTCTAGTGTTTCCTTCCTGTGATTCTTTTTTGCAAAAAAATAAGCAGCTATCTGTATATTTCTTTATTATACAATAGGTAGTATACTATAAATCTGCAATTCTCAAACTTTTAAGTCTCAGGGCCTCTTCAGACTATTAAAAATTATTGAAGAGATTTTGGTTATGTGGGCTATATCTATTATATGTTCTGCATTAGAAATTGAGAAATTGTAAAAATATTTATTTGCTCAGTTAAAATTAATAATAATAAGCTCCTGAAATGTCAACATAACATATTTTTATAAAAAATAACTTCATTTTCTCAAACAAAAAACAAAAGAGAGAGAGAGAAAAAGAAGGATGACATTATTTTACATTTAAAAAAATCTCTTTGGGGCAGTCGGATGGCTCAGTTGGTTAGCACGTGAGCTCTGAACAACAGGGTTGCCAGTTCAATTCCCGTAAGGGATGGTGGGCTGTGCCCCCTGCAACTAAAGATTGAAAAAAACAAAAATCTCTTTAATGTCTAGTTTAATAGAATACAACTGAATTCTCTATCTGCTTTGTCAAGTATATTATTTTGCAGTATATTATTTTGGTAGAAGTATATAAAGAAAAGGTGACCTCTAACAAATATGTAGTTGGAAAAGGGAAGAGTATTTTAACAGTCTTTTCAGGGCCGGCCCAGTGACTCAGGCAGTTGGAGCTCCGTGCTCCTAATGCCGAAGGCTGCCGGTTGGATTCTCACATGGGTCAGTTGATTGGAGCGCGTGCTCTCAACCACAAGGTTGCTGGTTCAACTCCTCGACTCCCGCAAGGGATGGTGGGCTGTGCCTCCTGCAATAACAATGGCAACTGGACCTGAAGCTGAGCTGCACCCTCCACAACTAAGATTGAAAGGACAACAACTTGACTTGGAAAACTCCTGGAAGTGCACACTGTTCCCCAATAAAGTCCTGTTCCCCTCCTTCAATAAAATCTTTTAAAAACAAACAAAACAAAAAACCCAGTCTTTTCAAATAATTGTTATTTGATACTACCCTAAAACACAATAACACTAGTTTCTTAAATATCAGTTGCAGTGTGGAATCTGAAACCATATCAATGAACTTTTATAAATTTTGTTACATTAAAATCCATGATCTGTTTTATACTTTGTATCTTTTAACCATGCATGATTTGTTAATATCATGCTTTGATCCTTCAGAAAATAATGGCTCACTGAAGTTGGTAGATATTTCAAATGTTGACACATTTCATCGTACAGTATCAAAAATTACTTGATTTGATATAATCTCTGACCTCATCAAAGAAACTTTAAGTATCAAGAAGCTGAAAAACCCATGGTAGTGGATAGGACTTTTCCAAAATTCTAACTTTGACTTGAAAGTTTGAATTTTACTGTTAGCAACATATATTATCAGTTGTTTTTCTTGAATCAATAGGCTCAATTCACTCATATTTAAGAAAAAAACTGTCATATACCTATATCTGAGTAACAATAGTTTGTCTATTAGTTGTTCCTTCAAGTAAAAATGTCCCATGAGAAAGTGGTTATTTCAGATTGTAACTCAAATAATAGCAGAAATACTTTTTCTTTATATAACCATCATATTTGCGTGTATCAGGCTTGCTTCCTGGGGCGGTTGGATGGCTCAGTTGGTTAGAGCATGAGTTCTGAATGACAGGGTTGCTGGTTCGATTCCCACATGGGCCAGTGAGCTGTGCCCTTTACAACTAGATTGAAGACAACGAGCTGCCACTGAGCTTCCAGAGGGATGGCCAGATGGCTCAGTTGGTTAGAGCATGAGCTCTCAACAACAACATTGCCAATTCCATTCCCACATGGGATAGCAGGCTGCGTCCCCTGCAACTAAGATTGAAAACAGAGACTGGATTTGGAGCTGAGCTGCACCCTCCACAACTAGGTTGAAGGACAACAACTTGGAGCTGATGGGCCCTGGAGAGACACACTGTTTCCCAATATTCCCCAATAAAATAAAATAAAAAATTTAAAAAAGAAGTGCTTCATGTATACTTCCCATTTAGTCATACAGAATATTAAAAAGCTGTTCTCAGGGTCAAGTTTTGATAAAATTACTAATTTTTACTGCTTTATCAAGGAAATTCTTAAGTGAAAAATTTTTTTTGTTTCCCATGTGACAGTGAAGAGTATTTGCCATATCCTTAATTTGCAACAGCCCTGTAGTTTTTATCCCCATTGCTTTTGCACGATTAGTGCAATGAAAAAAGGCAAATAATGGTTTCGTGTTATTAGGAAAATAGTTTTGACATCATCGACCACCTGAAAGGGTCTCAGGGACCCCCCAGGTGTGTGTGTACCACATTTTGAGAACTGCTGCCATAGATACTTTTTTTATGTTTCTTTTTTCATTTAAGAATATATTCTGGGAATCACTCCATATCAGTTTATAGAGATCATTATTTTTAAAAATAATTTTATAGTACTCTATTGTATAGATGTACCATACTTCAATTACTTGTTATATTTGGGTATTTAGATTGCAATTACAAACAATGTTACAATGAACAATCTTGTGCATATGTATTTTCATATTTATTGAAGGTGTATCCCAGGGACAACTTCCTAGAAGTGAAATTGCTATGTCAATAATAAACACGTGTGGTTTTGTTAGATATTGCCAAATTCCACTTCACAATGGTTGTACCAATTTGCATTTCCACCAGCAATGAATGGGAGTTCCTGTTTCTCCACAGCCTTAGCAACAAAGCGTAATACAGAAGACAGACATGTAAATTAATCATATATTAGACCCATAGGTTATCTGCAAAACTGACACCAGCCTTTTCTGAGAACTTTGTTTTCCAACATCAGTCTATAGATTGATTGAATTAGTGAACCCTAGTCAAAACTGGGCCAGATTCTCTACCCTGCTAACTCTGAAATTAGAACTGAAGTCCCAGTCTGTCTCTTAGGAAATAATGTAAAGTTGGAGCCAGTGCAATCATATTTGGTCATATACTGGTTTGTAGAGGCAGAGATGAGAGTAACCTCAATTACTGATGGCTTCTCTATTTCCTCTTTTAGATCCTGCAAGGCTTGGCTGAATTTCCAGCCTTTGGATTATAGTACAGACTTGTTACATGTTGTTATTTGCTGATACTATTATTATTAATAATTAGCTACTTATAATAAAAAGAATAGTAGTTAAGAAAAATAGTTACAATAAAATGAGATTATGCTATAAGCTTGAGTTGCTCTAACAAACATTCAAATCAACATGAAAGAATTTTCTCTTTTGTCACAGTCTGAACATAAGCACTGTAGGCCTGATACGGTAGGTATGAGGTGTTGGGGACGCAGACTCTTCTATTTTGTTCCTCCCCCATGGCTGCTGTCTTGTAATCTAAGGTGGCTGCTTTAGCTCTTGCTACCTGTCAAGTCTCGGCCACTGGGAAGAAATGCCCAAGGAGAGACATGCCTATTTCTTTTAATAGCTCAAGACTGTATCGTATGTATGATTTTTTTCTCACACCCTACTAACTAGAATCAAGGCACGTGGTCAAACCCAGGTACAAAGGAGTCTGAGAAATATAGCCTTGGTTGAATGACCATGTGTTGATCTAAAATTCAGGTAATTCTATTGTTGGAGGAAGAGGGGAGGGTGCATACAGAGAAGCAACTAGCAGTCTCAGCTACAGTCCACCCCAGATCACCCAAATATCCATGTTCACTCTTCCTCCTACACATAAAACACATTTTCCCCCTGTTCAGATGAAACAACACAAAGTTCCATTTGGCCCTTCCATTCAGTTCAAAATCTAGGACCTCTGAGTGATATGCATTCCCCTCGTCAGGACTACGTACGATATTTTCATGCAAGCATCTTCTGAAACACAAGTTATCTATCCTCCCCACGTCCACCGACCAAACAGATAGTGGTGAATTAAGAAGATCATAAAAATCCTCTTTCAGAAAAAGAAAGGGAGGGAAACAGCAATCATTAGATTGCTGCAATGATGTAATAATGCCCACTGAGATGAAAGTCTCCCTGCCCCGGCAATAAAGTGTATTTCTCTGTTAGACCCTGACTCTGCCAAGGAATCTCCTTGTTCATCATCCTCTGTGGCATTTGGCTTTGCCTCTGGAAGGTTCTTCCATCAATTATCCTCCATAGCCACACCTGAAGTGTTATTGAAGAGTATGCTTTCAGTTGTGGGTACCCTGAGGATTGCTTTAGAGGTTGAAGAATTGCAGGTTCTTGAAGGTCTATCTTGTGGATTCTTTTTTTCTTTTTTTCTTTTTTCTTTTTAAAGATTTTATTGGGGAAGGGGAACAGGACTTTATTGGGGAACAGTGTATACTTCCAGGACTTTTTTCCAAGTCAAGTTGTTGTCGTTTCAGTCTTAGTTGTGGAGGGCGCAGCTCAGCTCCAGGTCCAGTTGCTGTTGCTAGTTGCAGGGGGCACAGCCCACCATCCCTTGTGGGAGTCGAGGAACGGAACTGGCAACCTTGTGGTTGAGAGCCCACTGGCCCATGTGGGGATCGAACCAGCAGCCTTCGGAGTTAGGAGCATGGAGCTCTAACCGCCTGAGCCACCAGGCTGGCCCCTTTTTTTTAAATTAAAATTTATTGGGGTGACAATGGTTAGTAAAATTACATAGGTTTCAAGTGTACAATTCTGTAATACATTATCTATATGTTGAACTGTGTGTTCACCACTCAGAGTCAGTTCTTCCATCACCACATATTTGATCTGCTTTACCCTTACCTTGTCTTGTGGATTCTTAATACATTTCTGGTATATGTCCTTTCATTCAGTTCCTTGGTGAAGTAATCATACCATACCTCTTGCCTGAAAAATGTTCTTAAGCCTGAAGAGTCTCCTCTTTTACTCACTGACTGGTATATGGCACAAACTCACATGTGAAATATTAAGATGGATACCCGTGTGGGATGTGAAAAAATAGCTTCAGTTGGAAAGCAACCAAACTTTAATCTGGCTGGCTCCCATTGTCTGGTAAAGGGCAGATGAGAAAGGCTTTACAAAATCTCCTTGGTGGAAATGTATTTCATCCCACTTTGCTTTCAACTTAGCTAACGTTTGCCTGGATTCATCTCTCTCATAAAACGTAAAAGCATAAAGAATAGTCAACACACATAAACATTCTGATTTTTCTCAAACACTTCTACTAGAACTGTGGGCCTGACTGGCATGAGCAGTACTTTCCAAGACAGTGAAGGAGATAATTTGCCTGAAATTAATATAGTTACAGCAGCTTTCTTTTCGTCAGTGATAGCATAGTATAAAGGTCGGACAATTACATTTACGAACTTACCACCGCGTAAAGTTCACGAACATAATTGTCCAACCTACGTATATCTTTCTTTATTCCTTTATTTTTCTTTGTGTCTTTAAATTGGTCTTCTTGTAGACAACATAGGGTTGGGTCTTATTATTTTACCCACCCTAATTGTCTCTGTCTTTCAATTGGTGTATTTAGACCATTCACATTTAAAGTGGTTATTGATATGGCTGGATTAACAGTTACTGTATTTATAACTGCTTTTTATGAATTAGCTTGTTCTTTATTTCTTTTTTTTCTTGTCATCTATTCTTTTTCTGCCTTTTCTGGTTTTAATTGAGCATTTTGTACGATTCAATTTTCTTTCCTTTCGTAGTACTGTGGTACCTTGGTTTTCGATGTAATCCATTCCAGAATATCTTTCGAGTTCTGAAACCGATGAAAATAGCCGACAGCTAGGCCTCAGGATCTTGCACTCAGTGGAAGCCATGTGACATGTGCAACTCCGAGGCGTGTTCACAAACTGTAGCATTTACTTCCGAGTTTAAGGCATTCATAAACTGAAATGTTCATCAACTGAGACATTTGAAAACCGAGGTACTACTGTATATTAATTATACTTTCTATTTTTTTTAGTCATTGCCCTAGAGTTTACAATATACGTATGCAACTAATCTAAGAGCACTTTCAAATAACATTATACAGTAGTACCTCGGTTTTTGAATGTCTCCAGTGACAAACATTTCGGTTTACAAAAACTGTAAACCCAGAAGTAAATGCTTCAGTTTTCAAACACACCTTGGAAGTCGAACATGTCATGCGGCTTCCGCTGAGTGCAAGATCCTGAGGTTAGCTGTCGGTTGTTTTAGAAGATTTCAGAACTCGAATGGTCTTCTAGAATAGATTACGTTAAAAAACCAAGGTACCACTGTACCACTTTATAGGTAGTGCAGGTGCCATGTAACAATATTTCTAATTGCCCCTGCCCATCCCTTATAACGCTGCTGTCATACACTTCACTTATCCATAAGCTATAATCATCCACTATATTGTTGTTGTTATTTTGAAATAATTGTTATCTGTTAGATCAGTTAAGAATAAGAAAAATAAAATATTTTATTTTACCTTCATTTCTCAATGCTTTAAATTCTCTTTATGTAGATCTCAATTTCTGACCTATATTATTTTCCTTCTCTCTGACGAACTTCTTTTAATATTTCTTCAAGACAGGTCTACTAAAGAAAAATTTCCTCACTTTTTCTTGTCTGAGAAAGTTTTTATTTTTCCTTCACTTTTGAAGGATAATTTTGCTGGATATAGAATTCTAGGTTGCTGGTGTTTTCTTCGAATGCTTTAAATAGTTTACTCCATTCTTTTCTTGCTTGCATGGTTTTTGAAGAAAAGGTCAATGCAATTTGTATTTTTGTTACTCTATATATAAGGTGGCTTTTTCCCCCATCTCTGGCTTCTTTCAAGATTTTCTCCTCATCTCTGATCTTTGCAGTTTGAATATGATTTGCATATATACAAACACACACACAAATATATATCTATATCTATATCTATATCTATATCTATATCTATATCTATATCTATATCTATATCTATATCTATATCTATATCTATATCTATCTCCTCTGTGGCATTCTCTGAACTTCCTAGATCTGTGGTTTGGTATCTCATTAATTTTGGGAAATTCTCAGCCATTATTATTTCAAATATTTCTTCTGTTTCTTTCTTTCTTTTTTTCTCCTTTTCTCCCTTTAATCACTCATGTTACACCTTTTGTAATTGTCCCACAGTGCTTGGATATTCTGTTCCATCTTTTTCCTTTCATTCTTTTCTTCTCTTTGTTTTTCAGTTTGGAAAGTTTCTATTTACATATCTTCAAGCTCAATGATTCTTTTTTTTTTTTTTGTCATATCTAGTCTACTGATGAACCCATCAAAGGCATTCTTTATTTCTGCCACAGTGGTATTGATTTCTAGCATTTCTTTTTTATTCATTTTTAGCATTTCCATCTCTCTATCTGTGTTCTTGCATGTTGTCCTACCTGTTCTTGCATGTTGTCCACTTTCTACATTAGGTCTTTTAGCATGTTTTTCATAGTTATTTTAAGTTCCTTGTCTGATAACTCCAAAATCTCTGCCAAATCTAGTAACACCATTTAACAAAGTAAAAGTAAAAAGAAACAGTTGAAATTAATTTTAATAATTAATATTATTTTATTAATTAATTTATTATTTTAATAATTAATATTATTTTAATAATTAATATTATTTAATATTTTACTCAACCTAATATATCCAAAATATTATCATTCAACATTTAATCAATATAAAAATTATTAGATATTTGAAATTTTTTGCACTAGGTCTTTGAATCCCAGTGTGTATTTTTAAATTATAGTATATCTCAATTAAGACTAGTCACATTTCAAGTGCTCTGTGGCCACATGTGGCTAGTGGTTACCATGTTGGAGAGCTCAGGTATAAGAAATCCCTTTCTCTGATTCTTGAAAACTGAAAACAAAAACATTGTTATGAAAACTTTTTAAAAATTGTGGTAACCTGAAACTAAATAAATAAATAAATAAATAAATAAATAAATAATAAAAAAAATAAAAATTGTGGTAAAAAACATAAAACCAAAAAAAATGTATCATCTCAATCATTTTAAGTGTAACTGTCAGCAGTATTAAGTATATTGTGCAAGCAATTTTCAGATCTTTTTTCATCTTGCAAAACTGAAACTCTTTATCCATTAAATAACAACTCCGTATTTCCTTCTCCTTATAGCCCCACTAACCATCATTCTACTTCCTATTTCTATGAATATGATTATTTTTAGACCTCATATAAGTGGAATATTACAGTATTTGTCTCAGAAATGGGATTGCTGGACCATATGGTAATTCTATTTTTATTAATTTTTTTTGAGGAACCACTATAATGTTTCTCATAACAGCTGCATTCCCACTAACAGTGCACAAAAGTTCCAATTTCTCCACATCCTAGCCAATATTTTTATTTTTGTTTTGTTTTAATAGTAGCCATCCTACTATCAATATGTAGGACATATGAGGTAATATCTCATTGTGACTTTGATTTGCATTTTTCTAATTATTAGTGATGTTGAGCAGCTTTTCATATACCTGTTGGCCATTTGTATGCCATCTTTAAGAAATGTCTGTACAAGTCAGTTTTCCATTTTCTAATCAAGTTATTTCTTTGTTGTTGAGTTGGAGACTAATTTTTATAAACACCAAATACAATCAGATACACACATATCCCGTTGGGAATTACAACTTATACATGGTTTACTAGTTTTATGTACTATATTTAGCAACACATAAAATCAACATAAAAAAGACCACTTCATAAGAAAGGATACAAAAACCAACAAACAAAAAACAAAATAAAAAGCACTCTCTAACCTAATACAAACATGGCCTTCTACATTTGATATATGATTTGCAGTTCTGGTTGCTAAAGGTCAATGAAGAGATAACTGAGATCAATAAGGTCCAGAGAACTGTGGAACGGGGAACCAATTAAAGCAGAAGTTATAGTTTGGTCACCATTTTCATTGATATTTCCTTTAAGTCTGTAAGATATCTGGAATGCATTTTGTTATATAATCCAACTTTGTTTTTCCCAAATGGTTATTCAGGTCTCAACATTGTTGACTGAATAATTTATTCTCTCACTCATCCTAATTTGAAAAGTTGCTTTTATTTATATGAATTTATCTTACATGAATTTGAGGCTGTTTCTGGTTTTCCTAGTCTATTCCATTTTTTAATTTATTCTTTTTTTTATTATTAGTTTCATGTGTACAAAACAACAGTGATTAGACATTTATATACCTCACAAAGTGATAACCCAAATAAGTCTATTACCCATCTGACACTGTAGAGTTACTACAGTATTATTGATTATATTCCCTATGTTGTGCTGTTTTATTTATTCTTGTACCAGTATCACAGTATTTCAACTACTCTTGTTTATAATATCTAGAGAAAGAGTCTCTTAATTGATCCCCACTACTTATTCTTCCTTCTCCTTTTTAATAATAATCCCTTCACCCTAAATTTTAGCTGAACTTGTATATATGGCTGATAGCTGGGAATTATAGATCACAACCTGCCCTGCCGACTGGTGTTGTCATGAAGCTCATGGTGAACGAAGATGAAGTGTGCAAGTTCCAAGTCATCCCCTTAAAGACAAATCTACTTGGCCTGGATACCCCTGTGGGCTAGAATGAGGTTGTGGAGCTTAGCCAGTATCTACCATGTGGAAAGGACACCAACCTAGATAATAGCAGCAAAAGATAAAGAAATCTGGATTCCTGAATAACTTTGTGGAATACAGCTTCACTGTAACACTGGACCGTTCACCTCTAGACAGTTTGGGGAGATTTTTTTCTGCATGACAAAGATTCTTTACTATTAAATGATTATCAGTGCACCAAGTAATAACATGCAACAAGGTCTTGAATTCTATCATCTAGTACTTTTGATTAAGAGATACTAAAATCAGCCCCAACAATTATACTAGTATTCATTGTTCTAACCCTTAGCCAGAAAGGACCATTTTAAGGTTGGCTGCTGTTTTACATAGGTTACAAATAACTATTTACTACTTTTTCATAGATAAAGCCCATGACCTTTAAGAAAACTTTAGGGGAAAAAACCCCAAAAAACATTTAATCTCTTTCTTTCTTAAAAAAAAAAATTATTTTTTTACTTCATCTAAGAAAAAATATAGATACCGTAGATAGATAGATAGATAGAGGTATAGATATATTTCACTCTATAACTTTATATCTATATCATCTATCTATATCTACATTCTCTCTCTCTCTCTCTCTCTCTCTCTCTCTCTCTCTCTCTCTCTATATATATATATATATATATATATATGTATACTTTTTTTGGCAACTTCTGTATATATGTGTGTATATATATATACATATATACAGAAGTTGCCAAAAAAGTATACACATTATAAAAAGGAAAAAACTATATGAAAATTACACTGATGGTAACCACTTTGAGCACCTCTTGTAATTGCAGAGGTCAAACGTGAATTGTATTCGTCTTTTGTTATTGGTATATATTGAGTATTATAATTTTAATACAGTTTTTTCTTTTCTTAAAACGTGTATACATTTTTCTGGCACCTTGAGTTAAAAGGTATAGTAAAACAGATAACATTGATCCTTAAATTTCTAAGAAATAGGAGGTAAAAAGATGAAATTGTTGGATAAGCTCTAAGTTTGTACAAAGAAGCTAGATTTGCTATTCTCCCAAAAGTGAAAGGACCTACTATGTAATATTCAGAAATAACTTAATGCCTTTCACAAGACTATAACTTTGCAAAAAGCTTCATCTTCCATGGAGGCATCTAAAACGCCAATTTATGGGAGAGGCACTGCCTTCTTCTTCTCCCATCCATTTATGCGGTAGTTTTCACGGATTTGTGGCTGGGTGTCACAGACAAAGGCAAGAGGTTATCCAGGACTTCATTCCTGTTCTGCTAGAAATAGGTCTTGAGAATGGTCATCTTCTTTTGGGTATCCTTCTTTACTTCAGTGCTTCAACTGCTGTGGGATCCCAGAGCAGTTGCTGGCTTGGATACCTTCTCCACAGCCTGCTTCTTGGCCTGCAACAGCTGCTGGATACCCTGTGATTGACTGGCCATGAAAGTGATCACAGTTTGCAGAGATTTAAACTTCTATCTTATTTGAGCCCCATATTTTGCATCTTTTTGCCTATAACCCAATTAACAAAGCTGTTAACTTTTTTCCTATTCAAAATGTAATATCTGTCAATTGTAGAAAATTCAGAAAACAGTGAGCAGAAAGAAAAAATATACCATATTTCTTCATAATTACACCATCAAGAGATGAATATTTGGGGGGTATATATTTCTGTTCTCTGTGGTGATTTCTATAGTATAGACAGATAAATAGAAAGATAGATTTATAGCCACATAGTTATATAGAAATGGATATATCTATATGTAACAAAAATAGGATTACATTCTACCTGTTAAGTTGTGATATCCTTTCTTTACCTAACTGTGTATGATTTTTTCCATGTTGTAGAATATTCCTCTGGATGTATTCTAATTTATGTAACAAACCACCCATTGTTGGACATCTAGATTGCTACAAATTTTAAACCATCATAAATAATATTGAAATAAATACCTTTGTAAAAATATGTTTGTGTTCACGCATGATGACTTACTTCAGATAAATTCCAACAAGTGAGATTTCTGGATTAAAAAACATGCAAAATTCTGCTTTTTCACATGCATTGTCAAATTACCCTTTAGAAAGGATATAGAAGTGTAGTATAGAAGAGTATCACTTTGTCCTTAGTCTTATGACATTAGGTATTGTGGGTTTTTTGTTCTTTTTTAATAGCTTTTTCAAAGTTTTTTTCTCTCTCCATATATGGTGTCTTTCTTCCAAGTTACTTTCTTTTTTTTTTTTTTTTTTTTTTTAAATTTTTATTGGGGAATATTGGGGAACAATGTAGTTCTTCAAGGCCCATCAGCTCCAAGTTGTTGTCCTTCAATCTGGTTGTGGAGGGCACAGCTCTGCTCCAAGTCCAGTCACCGTTTTCAATCTTTAGTTTCAGAGGGCGCAGCCCACCATCCCTTGCAGGAATTGAACCAGCAACCTTGTTGTTGAGAGCTCGTGCTCTAACCAACTGAGCCACCCAGCCGCCCCTGTGGGTTTTTATTTAACAAAAACTCTTGCCAATTCCTCATTTTCTTTGTTTTCAAAGATGTTTTAAGGGAAGTTGGGGTGTTTTAAAGGGAAGACTTCAATGGAGTGTGTTGGTAAAATGAAACTGGGCTTTAAATGGTAGGAGGTCCTGAGGCCTAAAGAGGACATGGAGATGGGCCATCTCTTTAATTTCATTGGTAGATCCAAGAGGCCACTATTAGAAGCAGTGTCACAAAGAAGTACCAGATAAGACACAGGGTAAACAGGATCACTAATCTAATTGGGGTTAGACTTAGAGATGCAGCCTGGTTACAAAACCAGGAAACGGAAGGGAGGTAGTGAATGAGAAGGTTTGAAGCATGTGCATTATGCTAGAGTGGCATGGAACATGCTAAAACAGGCTAGAGTAATTCCTGAATTAGTAATGTGGTTGACAGCATGGATTCTAGACTCAGACGGTTTAGGCACACAATTAAGTGTTAGTGATTATTGTTATGATTCGTACAGCTGACTACAGCATTATATATTCATGTCTACTGAGGGTATGAGAGTACAGGAACATTTAAGAGAGACTAATTGTTATTTAACAGTTTATATAATTATGACTAGTTCAGTGCAGCATGGAACAAAAATAGGAGGCATAACCCTTGGAAAGGAGAACACAAAATTATCACTTTATATAAATGATACATATCATTGTGCATCTAGAAAACCTAAGAGAATTAATAAGTGCTCACTAATGTGCAAACTTGGGCAAGTTAATTTCACTAAACTTCAGTTTTTTTCATCTATAAATTAGGACAATAATGATAATTAACTGATAGAGTTACTGTGAGGATTCAATGGGAAAATACATGTAAATACACAGCACAGTGCCTGCCATTTGGCATGGGCCAATACTACCATAATTTTATTATTTATTAGTGCTATTTTTATTGCGGAAGCTATAGGATAAATTATTTTAAATCGTTAACTTTCCTGTTATCTATGAACAGCTATTGTCATCTATAAACAGCTAAGATATGATGGAGAAAAAAAGTATCATTTATAGTAGGAAAAATAACCTCATAAAATTCTTAAAAATAATCTTGGTAAAAATTTTAAAAATCATCTGGTAAAAAGATCTAGACTTTATAAAGAAAACTCCAAAATGTACTCAGAGAATAATAATAACTTGAATAAGCAAATGAAACTACCATCTTCCTGAAAGGAAAGTCTCGGTATTATAAAAGATGTTGGATTTAACAAAATTCCAATCAAATCTCAATTCAATTTGGGAGGAAGAAGTTTACCTAATGATTCTAAACTAATCCCTTTGTAAGAATAAGTAGTAAACAAGATAACCTTTGGTCAGTAATTAGCAAACTTTATTGCATAAAAGCCAAGTCAAGAAGAATAAAAATGTTCACTTGTCACATTTTTCTCTTTCAGCATGAAAATAGTTTCATTGTTTCCATGAAAAAAAAATTGTCTTAGTTTTTCTGCTCATTAAAGAATACCATGAGAAAATTAACATTCCTTTTTAGTTACAACACTATTAATACCTGTGTGTACTGAAGAATAAGGAATCTTTTATCCCCTACATTTCTGAATTCGCCAAGGAATATTCAATACAGTATCTTTTTCATACTTGAAAAAAATCTGTGAGGTGGCTTTTACTTATTATCAGCTCTACTTCATAGACAGGAAAAACAGACATACGCAGGGAAGGTTGACGAGGTCAAAAATGTTGAGTCAGTGGCAAAGGCCAGAAGTAGCAGATGCCACTCAATATAACACTCCCTGAGAAACTAGTGAGCCAGACCTTGTGTCTGATGACAAGATACAAAGGCAATAGGACAAGGCCACGCCTCTCTCTTACCTGGGTCTTTCCAGACTTGGTGCCCCTGCTTCTGCCTCAAGGGTGCGGCAATCTGAGCACCTAGCTCCCTCTGTGAAGGCTAGTCTCTTCCACCAGGCCCTGGACTTTCCCAGCTGAGGCAAATTATTGTTCTCCTAGAGACTTCTTTCCCGTCTTGTAACAGATAAAATGTTTTTGAAAGATTTCTGGCTACGTTCATTATGTTTAAGCTGGTTTGTTTCCTGAGCCCTTCCACCCTGGGGCAAGGGCAGAAGTAACCTCTGGAAGAAAAAGGATATAATGAAGGGGAATGTTCTTTCGCATAGAAAGAGGAAGAACAAAGCCTGCCCTTCTTCCTAAAGTCTTTGTGGAAGAAGATGGGCTGGAGGTTAGGGCGTGGATGGTTAGACTACGAGTTCTGATTTTCTTTTTTTGGGCTGAGCGGAGGTCACTCACTGTGGTTGGGGCAGAGGAGAATGGAATATGGTTTCCCAACTGCTCTTGGTTCCCAAAAAGTATCACTAGACCCAGAAACTCCTGCAGGCGGGTCTCATGATTGGGGAAAACACAGGGGTGGTTGACTTGAGAGCCAAGGGGTTTGTCGTGTCCCAAGGGGTGAGAGGACCTAACAGCAGAGGCTTGGGGGGACCCACAGGGCAAAGGGCTAGGTGGGGGTGTGTGACATAAGCTTAGAGAGTGTAACGGTAGGAGAGTGAGTCCATGGCACTGACACAGCCATAAATTACTCCAGAAACAAACTTCACCAAGCAGACATGAGCATTGCCTCTGAGGCCAGAGGAGGCCTGGACATTGCACCATCCAAGTATGTTTTACCTCACAGGCATCAAGAGGATATATGTCTCCCCCATTCTTCCAGATCAAGGAAGAGGACCAGATGAAATTTAAGGGAGGATTTTACCTAAAGACATTTATTCAACCCGATAAAGGTTTTAACCAGCTGTAATGGGAAGTTGAACTATGAATGGACCAAATGTTCACACTGAAACAAACCTATGTAAATGGAAAGAAATAGAAGTACTGTAAAGGAACTAAATGGGACTTTCCTGCTGATACCTGAGAAGTGAAGAAGGGCGGGTGTGGCAGAGGGAGGTGTGCTTGCATATGAGCAATCGTAGAGAAAATGAACTCCAAATTCTTTTGCACATCCGAGTTTAATTTTACAAACTTGCTGCATCCTATTTCCTCTGTGTTGTAGAAACTGAAAGGCCGCGTTTAAAATTAAGTGGGTCATTGGGAACTGGGGGCACACACAGCCCTTTGGATTTCAGGATCCTTGTCATTGTCTTTAGAGAAATTAATTGGAAAAAAAAAAAGCAGCTACCACAGTTTCCTTCCTTCCTTCCTTCCTTCTTTCCTTCCTTCCTTCCTTCCTTCCTTCCTTCCTTCCTTCCTTCCTTCCTTCCTTCCTTCCTTCTTTCTTTCCTTCCTTCTTTCCTTTCAGCATGGGCTGATTAGTCACTAACCCATAGAGATGTCTTATTAAAGGGGAAAGAATAGGAGATTTTAGGTGAGATGGCCCTTCCTTCCTTCCTTCCTTTTTTAAGGAGGGCACAGCTCATAGTGGCCCATGTGGGGATGGAACTGGCAACCTTGGTATTAATCAGCACCATGCTCCAACCAGCCATCCTATAGGTTTCTTTTGTATATGTGTAATTTAATACAAATCGGGAGAAAACAGTGTTAAAAGGGAGGGAAAAAGCTATTCCCATATGATTGTCCATAGCTTTTCTAACCAATCTATAAAAATGTTTGTTGTCCTCTATCAATACTTAACCAAATTAAATGAACTCTTTTGAGATTGTGCTCTTTTGTATTCTAGGTAAGAATCCTGTGTGTGTGTGTGTGTGTGTGTGTGTGTGTGTGTGTGTGTGTGTGTGTTTAAGTAATAATCTAGAATTTATCTTTTCAATGTGATTTGAAAAGTTAATCTTGTGATATAGGGGAACAAGATAGCAGTATCTCCATTTTACAAGTGAGGAATATGATTATTCATATTGTAATATGATTGTTCATGGTTGTAGAGCTATCAAGTAGATGAGAAAAATAATGAGCAAACCCAGGTCTTCTGAGTGCTAGTCCAGTGTTTATTTCACAGCACTGGTGGTTTTTTGAGGGAGTTATTTCTGGAATCTTCTTCCCTCAAAAATATAAGACAGACTAGAATCACTACTCTGATTCAAGTGGGAGTGAAGTGGGATCCAGAGTGCCGGCCACTCCCTCCTGCTCCCTGAAGCACCCCAGGGCTCCACCAAAAACAATCTGAAAACCACTGCCCTATGCACACTACTCCCAAACCACTTCAACCTCCCCCATTTCCAGCGATAATTACTTGGTGTTGAAAACAGAGAGCCTGACATCAACTTGTGGGACAAGTAATTTTGGGCACAGAGTAAATCACAAAAATGACAGTATGGTAGGAGGAAATATGCCAGCTAAATTTAAAGACATGGATGCGGTTTAATTTATCCTCTTAAAATATACTATCATTACTGTCTGGACAAGTGCTCTGGGGCCAATTGATTGTTGAAATATTATGATTTTCCTTGTGCAAACATTTAGCTGCCCAGTCAGAACTAAGAGGCTAATGGGATGATTCTCCTGGTGAAAACATCCCTTACCCATTAAAGCTGTGTGTGCTACATCTAAATGAGAGAGATGGAGTAGTCAAGCGGGAATTCTACAAAAGGTGACAGCAGCAAGACTGTGAACAGACTACTCTGAGCTGGTTCCCATTCCCTATGGCCACAGGTGCCTCCTTACAAGTGTCCCGAGGATGATCCCAATGAGGACAGGGCCTTTTGTCAGAAACCCTGTCCCAATCCCACCATTTTTAAAGCTGCCTCACAAGACAGGTCTGTCTAGGGTTCTGCACACATTCTGGTGACTCCTCTCCTGGACAAAGCAGTTTACAAAGGATCTCTTTGTAGGATGACTGTCCCACTTTGTGTGTGCCCTGTCTGAAAACATAATTTTAAAACATTTTATTACAGGAATGCGTTCCCTAACTTAAAAAAAAAAAAAAAAGAATTATAGAGAAAGGATAATAATGAAAAGCAGTCCCTACTCCAAGAGGGAAAATTCTTTTTAACTATTTTAGTCATTTCTGTTTTTATTCTTATGGTGATTGCCTCATGTTTTTAAATAATATGCTAACATTGCTATTTCTTGATGTAGTATTTTCTGAAATTATCTGTGGACTTCCTACTACGAAAGATGAAAATTTAGCTCATCTCTACCTTTTCCCAGCCTCTTTTCCCAATACAGTTGTGTTCTCATTTTGAGTTCCTCTCTTGGTTACATGTATAATTTTAAATTAGCATCTTCATTTCTTATTATGTCAGTTATTGACATTATCTGTTTTCTCTCCATTTTCTTTCACCTCTCCTCTTGATTTCCACTACAGGCACAACTTATTTTATTGTGCTTCACTTTACCATGCTTTGCAGATAATGTGTTTTTTACAGGGCCCTCCCCCAGTAAAAAGATTATGAGTCACTGAAGGCTCAGACGATGGTAGCATTTTTTAGCAATAAAATTTTTTCATTTAATTAAGTTATATACAGTTTATTTAGACATACTGGTATTATTGCACACTTAATAGACTACAGTATAGTGCAAACATAACTTTTACATGCACTGGGAAACCCAAAATTTTACATGACTCACTTAATTTTGATATTTGCTTTATTGCTGTAATTTGGAATTAAAACCACTATATATTCAAGATATGTCTGCACTTAGTCTGTCACCTGTACTTTCATATTGTCAATGGCCATGACCTTTACATTCTGCTCTGAAACTATAAGTAAATCTTTAGGTTAATTCTAGAGTTGAAAATCAGTTAACTGTGTTTATCATAGTATGACAATGGCAGTTGCTATTGGTTGCCTACCTAGCTAGCATCCATTCCCAACCACACCTACAGACCCTAACTGGACCTTGATCTTTTCAGGTGTCTTCCCTCCTCCATATGGCCATAAATTCCTGGGGGAGGCGATCACCACCTTCAGCCAAAGAGAGTGGATCCAGCATGGGCTAGTCAGTGTCCCTCAACTTGGGTATGCATCAGAATAATCTGAAAAGCTTATCAAAGCACAGATTGTTGGGTAACATTCACAGATATTCTGCCTCAGGAGGTCTGGGATGAGGCACAAGTGTCTGCATTTCCAACAAGCTTCTAGATTCTGCCAGTTTGGGGATCATACTTTGAGAACCACTGGTCTAAGTGAAGCATAGCCCTTGCAGCAATTAGGATATTGCTCTGGCTGCTTTAACAGTGATTAAAATAAATGGACAGAGGTTTATATTTCTGTCTCATAAAATTTATGATTAGTAGGAGTATAAAAGGGTAGGGTGCCTCAGCTTCATGAGAATGTCTTGCATCCCAGGTTCCTTCTACCTGTTGCTCTGTCATCCCCTTAGGAATTGCCCTCATCTTCATGTTTGAAGCTGACTCACCACCACTAATCCTTAATGTTAGCAGAAGGAGGCGGTAGAGGGCATACGATTTCTTTAAAAGGAATAATCCAGAAATTTCCCACATCATCTCCAGATTGGCCAGAATTTAGTCATATGGCTACACTTAGGTGCAAGGGAGGCTGGGAAAGGTGGCTTCTAGCTTGGTGATTATGTATTCAGATAAAATTCAGGGGAGTTCTATTACAGAAAGGAAGGAAGATGAGAATGGATATTGAGGGGCAATTAACAATCTCTCCTGCAGTGGTTCCATTCCCCTTCTTAGCAATTGTTTAGAGGTGTATATGACACAATTTTAGCCAATGAGACAGGAGAGAATGTCTGCTGAGGACTTCTGGGAAGGATTTCCTCTATCCAAGAGAGACATAGTATCTTCTTCAGGGTTCTGTCATGTTGGATGTGAACCCTGAAAGAGCAATGGGCATCTTGCTACCGTGAGGGGAGCCAGCCTTTGGACAAAGCATACAAAGTAAAGATGGCAGAGAGAAAGGTGGAAAGAACCTATATGCTTGATGAAGACCAAGAACCACTGAATGAACCACTCAATCTCAAAGCTTCCCTGCTTATAGAGTCCTTGTTATAACAGACAATATATTTCTTAATTCTTTATGCCACATTGAATCCGTTTTCCTGTTGTTTGCAGGATGCTCGCCTCGTTTGAAAACACTATTTCCTGGATGGCACTGTCTTTTCCTTGGTTTATTCCTTTGTATTGTTGAGGCATTCCTTGGTTTATGCCTTTGTATTGCCAAGTAACTTCCTAAGAAAAGATGTATGGGAAGTGAATTTTCTGAGTCCTTGCATGTTGGGGACTGCAGGCAGACTGGCTTCCTTATCAGGTATGACCTCTCCGTGCATCCTTCAGGCTGGAATTGCCTCCACTGTGTTTCTCTAGTTACCACTTCCTTCTCTGTCTTCCAGAAATTTATTGAAAGAATTTGATCACGGATGACCCCTTCCTCATCTCTTGATTGCTTCTTGAGTACACCTTTTTATTTCTTTACAATCATTTTAATGAAATCTCAGGAAAAAGATCATATACATATGTTATTCTTCCATCTTGAACTAGAAGTTTTATCCCCTTTTAGTAAGACTAATAAATAATTCAGATTTTAAAGCTGCATCATTAGGTTGGATAATTCACATTTCAGTACTCGCTGAAATAACACCATCTGACTGCTTCTTAAAAAAAATTTTTTGTTGTTGCACATCAAAGACATAATTAGATGTATAAACTATGTATTTGCCTCGGAATTTTCACCCTCCATATCTTCCATGTGTGGTACTCCCTTTCCTGAATGTTCTTCAAAGTGAAATTAGGGAACTAGAGTTTCTACGACTGCACAAAACTATAGAGTATATAATAGAAGTTGTTTTCCATTAATTACGAAAAATTAGTTTTTTAAATCATTACTGTCAAAAGTGTGACTGAACATCCAGGTAACTAGAAATTTACAGTTCTAAAGTGTTCTTTTTATTTTAAATATTGAAAAGAAAGAAAAGAATTCTTAATTTCCATAAACATATGAAATAAACGTAAGAAAACGCCTATGTCAACAAGTACAATGGAAAGAACATGTAAACAACAGCATCAACATGACTAAATATTAATGGGAACCACTTAAATGTGCTCATACATGGTCTGACAATTAAGTTTGTGAACTTGCCACCGAGCTCTTACATTGGCAGCACTGTACAAATGGCTTGGTAAGGTTCATAACCTTGGCATATCAGCGTCTCACAGCTGTGATCGTGTCAATGTGTGGCAGTGTCTTGCTGACAGACGTTCATTATTGTTATGTGTTTTTGTGTGCCGTTGAGAGAATGCTTGAGCTTGAATTAGAGCAATGAACAAATATTAAATTTCTTGTTAAACTTGGCAAGAGTAGAAGTGAAATCAGGGACATGTTAGTCCAAATTTACGGGGATAATGTCATCAAGAAAAATGACAATGTACAAACGGATTAAACGTTTATCTGAGGGGGAGAACGCATCACTGATGAAGAGAGGTCAGGGCAGCCAGTAATGAACAGAACTGACGAAAACATTGCAAAAATTCATCGAATTGTGCGTCAAAATCATCAGTTGACTGTGAGAAGCATAGCAGACCAAGTAAACATCGATAGAGAAACAGTTAGGAAAATCTTAACTGAGAATCTTGGCATGAGAAAGGTGTGTGTAAAAATGGTCCCGAAGGAGCTCACTGATGAAGAAAAGCAAAGGAGAGTCAAAGTTTGCCGAGACCTTTTGGAGAGGCAAGATAATGTTTTGAACTCTGTTATCACTGGTGATGAAACATGGGTGTACCAATATGACCCTGAAGCAAAGCATCAAAGTGCACGGTGGGAATCAGCCAGTTCCCCACGACCAAAAGAGTTCCATCAGGCCAAATCAAGAGTCAAAACAATGTTGCTAACCTTTTTCGATATCACAGGGATTATTCATTATGAATTTGTACCAACTGGACGAACAGTTAACCAAGTTTACTATTTGGAAGTGCTGAAAAGGCTGCATGAAAAAGACGAAAATGACCTGAACTTTTCACCAACAATTCATGCCTCTTGCATCATGACAATGCACCAGCTCACACGGCACTGTCTGTGAGAGAGGTTTTAGCCAGTAAACAAATAACTGTATTGGAATAACTTCCCGACTCACTGGATCTGTCCCCCAATGTCTTCTTTATTTACCTGAAGATAAAGGAAATATTCAAAGGAAGACATTTTGATGACATTCAAGACATCAAGGGTAATACAACGACAGCTCTGATGGCCATTCCAGAAAAAGAGTTCCAAAATTGCTTTGAAGGGTGGACTAGGCACTGGCATTAGTGCATAGCTTCCCAACGAGAGTACTTCGAAGGTGACTGTAGTGATATTCAGAAATGAGGTATGTAGCACTTTTTCTAGGATGAGTTCACGAACTTAATTGTCAGACCTTGGACGTCAGGGACCACAAATTAGTCTTTCTTGAAAGTCTACTATGTGACTCATAACTTTCATATATTTAATAATTAATGCCCTCAACAATCTTGTGAAGATCATATTTCTATCATATTGCTGAGGAAATAGACTGAAGTAATTGCCTTGTGTAAAGTCACACAGAAAAGAATTGGCTGGGTTGGGGGTTAATTTCCACTTCTGCTGAACCCCAAAGTCCATGCCCTTTGCACTTCATCATCCATTGCCATATGTATTCATTTCCTAGGGCTGCTGTAACAAAATACCACATCTGGGTGGCTTAAGACAACAGAAATGCATTGTCTAACAGTTCTAGAGGCTAGAAGTCTGAAGTATAAGGTCTTGGCAGGGCCATGCTCTCTCAATGGCTCTAGGAGAGAATTTGTTCCATGCCTTTCACTCACCTTGTGATGTCATTAGGCTATCCTTAGGGCTCCTTGGCTTGCAGCTGCGTCATTCCAATCTCTGCTTTTGTGGTCACATGGCATTCTCCCTGTGGGTGTTTTCTTCACATGGTCATCTTCTTATAAGGATATCAGTCATAATGCGTTAAGGGCCTCTCGGCTGTAGTTATATTAACTAGTTATATTTTCAATGACCTGATTTCCCAGTAAGGTCATATTCTGAGGTCCTGGGAGTTAAGACTTCAACATATCTTTTTGGGGTGACACAATTCAACCCATAACAACATCTTAATTGGGTTTCCTTCTCTACAAGGGTTCTATTTCAACCACTTCATGATGAACAAAGGTACTGTTAGCTAAAAATTCTCAAAATTAGCTTATACAAATACCTACACAATATCCTAAAAAGATGGTAAAATTCTTTTTGAAGGAAACCTGATTTTAGAATCTTGAATCTGTATTAGAATCATATTATTGAAATATTTCACTTCAATGAATGATTTTTATTTGAGTTAAATTTTTTAACACATTAAAATACACCCAGGAGTTATTGTTATCACATTAGAAGTAATAGACCTACATTCATTCCTCAGAAACAGTCTTACCGGCAGTAGTTTGCAGTAATTTCCAGCAGACTCTGCCCAGCCAACTCTCCTCTTACTTTAATAAATCTTCTATATTTCTAAAAACAAACAACAAAACAAACAAACAAAAAACAGTCTTACCAAAAGTTATTTCAGGATATCAAACAATACATTGTGATAAAAGCTAGGTTTTTTAAAATGCAAAGATTACCTTCAGAGCACTGCCCTTTTTGTAAACCATGAAGCATAACAATGACTAAAATAAGCGCAGAGCCCATCTCAATGTCAAGTCTAATTATTGTTACTTAAATATCTACAGTATTATTATTTCTTTGCTGATAGTTATTCCAGAAACATCTTGCTGCTCATTAAGACTAGTTTAACTCCTGTGTACTGCCTTATTTCTTTTAATAGACAGTAGATTATATCAAAAATATAAACAGGATTATTTCGCAAATGCAAATAAAGGTGTTTTTTGTTTTTTTGTTTTTTAGATTTTATTGGGGAAGAACAGGACTTTATTGGGGAACAGTGTGTAGTTCCAGGACTTTTTTCCAAATCAAGTTGTTGTCCTTTCAATCTTAGTTGTGGAGGGTGCTGTTCAGCTTCAAGTTGTTGTCCTTTCAGTCTTAGTTGTGGGGGACGCAGCTCAGCTCCAGGTCCAGTTGCTGATGCTAGTTGCAGGGGGCGCAGCCCACCATCCCTTGCAGGACTCTAGGAATTGAACTGGCAACCTTGTGGTTGAAAGCCCGCACTCCAGCCAACTGAGCCATCCAGGAGCTCAGTGGCAGCTCAGCTCAAGGTGCTGTGTTCAATCTTAGTTGCAGGGGGAGGAACCCACCATTCCTTGAGGGACTCGAGGAGTTGAACCGGCAACCTTGTGATCGAGAGCCCACTGGCCTATGTGGGAATTGAACCGGCAGCCTTCCAAGTTAGGAGCATGGAGCTTTAACCGCCTGAGCCACTGGACCGGCCCCTAAAGGTTGTTTTGTGTGACTAAGGTACAAATACTGTATTCTGTATAAAAATGAATGCCTACAGAATTTGAATTTCCCTTGCTGGAACAATGGTTTACCTAGGCTATATAGCACAGGGCCCCTTTCAGGTGTCTAAAGTCAAGAGAGACAAAGTTGTATTTGCAGAAAAGTACACATTTAACTGTTGCTTGCATAAACCATTTTTCTCATAGGTGCAGTTCTGTTACTTCTGTGGCTTCATTTCCCTTAATTTACTGTTGATCACCAACCTCCGTCTTCCACAGAGACAGTTTTAGTGTGAGGCAATATTATTTTCTGGTTATACATATTAGTCTTCTAAGATTCAGGACACATGGAAGTTTATTCATTTTACAAAAGTGTCTCAACTCCTCCCCAGGTCCTCCAGCTTTTCAATGTGCTTATGTGTATGTAGACTTAGGAGTGTGTGTGACTGCGAGGGAACACTTCTATTGAAAACCTATACAAAGAGCTGGAAGCTCCTAGTCTGCTTTTCTGCAAGTCCCATTTCCTCCCCAACAATTTCTGAGTTATCTTCAGTTGGGTGAGGGTTGTTTAGCCTTTTCCCACTTCCATCCTGCTTGTCACTTTTCATCTCTCTCCCATTATATGTCTAGGCTTCGTTGTCATTTACTTTTGGCTGTTTCATAACCATTTTTCCCCTCTCCCTAATCTCATCCACTTTTACGCTATACACAGAGTTTTTTCTCATATTTCCCAAAGGATGTAAGGCAAGGCTGCCATGTGTAACAGACTTTACCAAGATTTTAAGCTAACACGAGAACCATTTTGCAGAAAAGGGAAACTTAAGACTGGATTACCTATTTTCACTGTTAGTGCCATCCATTGACCATACCCCTTCTTGTTGGGGTCCTCTTGGGACATCTGTTCTCTACCTTCAGCCTACCACCATGTTGTTGGGGCTCACTTCCTCACCTTCACCACCTTCGGGTAAAGGAGGCAGGAATCCCCTAACAACAACAACAACAACAAAAAGTTCTGCTTCAAATGAAGACTCTCCCCCTTTTACATTACTGAAAGGCACATTAATAACAGCATTACATGATTAAACAACACCTAACATCCCATCCCAGTCTGAAACATATCCATTCAGATTACTCATCTGCTAGCCTTCCCTGAGAACAATGGACAGAAAGGACTCAGGAAATATCCCTCCTAGAATAAAATAAAGGTTTCTTTGAAGCTTCTATGCAGAATGCAGTTACTGCTTTAGTTTCATACGAGCACTTTAAAATTCTTCCTGCTACCAAAATCTTTTAACACTGTCTATTCAGGATCTATTATGGGTTATATATTACCATACTAGTGATATGTGGGATCTCAAAGAAATTTCTCAAAGATCCCAAAGACTTTATCTGGCTTCCAGAGTTTTCATCACATGGGGGACCACTCATTGAATATGATTCTAGTTCTGGTTCTCTTACATGTTAGCTATGTGTCCTTGGGCAAGTCACTTAAACTCTCATGACTTCAGTTATCTTACCTTTAGAATGGGGAGAATAATACGAGTCTTGACCTGCTTTCAAGGTTTTACAAGAAGAACATCTGTAAGAAAGTAAGTACTTATAAAGTTGTACGCAAATGCACATTATTTAATTACTAGAATTTAGTCCATTCTAAGAGATTCTTGTGATGAGCAGACATATTGCGGAAAGTACTTTTTATGGATTCGAGGGTCTTTGTGGATTCCAGCTAGTTGGAAGCTGGAAGGAAGCAAGGGACACTTTGAATGCAGAATCATTTATAATACCCAAAATTATTATGCCGGGCTCCTGGGAAGATCAAGGTATAATAAACTCAAAGAGGAAGGCCAAGGAGTGAGCTCTACAGGTGCTCTACAAAAAAATTGAAGCTCCAGGCTCCTGGATAGTAGTCAGGTTTCCTGGATTCAAAAACACTTCCATTGACAGTAGCAGCAAGAGCTTGATGGAGATACTTAACCTTTCTGTGCCTTCTGTGCCTCATTTGTAGAATGAAGATATAACAGCTCCCATTTCATAGTGTTTCTATGAGAATTAAGTAAGCGAATACATGTAAGCTTCTTAGAGGTTGCATGGGAAGTGGCATCATACAACAAATATCAACCACTATTACACTATTACATCTGGATAGACTTATGATAGCTCATCCCAGGTTGGAGGAGACATTTCTACTTAAGTTCAGAATGCTTAATGAAACCTTTTGAGTTTGATTGCATTTTATGCTTCTGCTAGCGAACAGTGTGGACTAACCCCTGTAATTGTTCCCTTCTCACTCTACCTTGCTATTTCCTTCAATATAAGCACTTGTACAGTTATTAATTACTATTGCACTTCTATAAAACATCTTCATTTTTATTCACTCTCAGAGTTTGTTTTCCAGATTGCATGCTGTCATTGTAATCCTATTTGCAACAATATTCCACTTGTGTTTTCAGTGGAGGTAGACAGAGAGAAGTAGAATTGTCTTACAAACAATGCTTTCATTGAACATTCTAAAATGCTGTGTGTGTGTGTGTGTGTGTGTGTGTGTGTGTGTGTCTTTTCTGTTGCTCTGTTGACTCACATCCAGTTTGTGGTCTGCTTTCTTTCCCAGACTTTCTTGCCTCGTTCCATCTAACCAGTGGTTTCCCAGTTTGTGTTTATGGTATTTATTCCTTCCTTATCCACAAAAATCTGCCTCTGTAACCTCAAAATGTATGTGGGTGTGCCTGTCAGGGACAAACAGTAGAGGCGTTGTGTCTTGAGGCCAACCTATGTATGAGATCCTAGGACATGAGCATTTACTTTGGGCCAAATGTCATTTACAAATACAAAAAGCTAGTCCCTTAGTTGAATGACCTCAGAATTCTCTGGGGTGAGTAAATGGGAAAGGTTGGTAGGCAGTTTCAGGTTGAACCTGTTTGGTTTCTTTTTGCTGTGGCAAGGTGACCACGGTTTAGCGTTTTTCTTTCTCTGCTCTGAAGTTTCAGAGCTTCCCTGGTGAACTTGGAGGTGAATGAGGTAACTGTCTCGCTTTATCTAAACAGGGGCTGCTTTGTCACCCAGACAGCCAGCCTAGTATTCTCGAAGACAGCGGCATGTTCTCAAAAAGACAGATATACTTGCGAGAGCATTACCTTCTCTGTGCCAAAGTACCTGGTAAGCTTCAGAATCATAAATCAGCTTAGTGGAATGTCGACAAAGGGAGCTAACTCTGTGACCCAATATTTTTACCAGAATACAAGAACCTATAATGTGTTTGCTCTGGAATCATCTGTTTCTTGGCCTGGAACCATGTTCCCCAACACTGATGCAGAGAAGCATATATTTTCCTGCCTTTCTTTCCTGTTTCTAGAACTCCTTCTATTGACACTTTCCAGGAAAACATACCTCTTCTTTTCTTCCTCTCTTTAGTTTTAAATTCAGAGTTCCTTCTAGCATTTATAAATTCACATTATGTTCATTTCATATGTGATATATTTAGAAATGTTATCCTGTTTTTGTTTATCTATTATATTTTGGGCATTTCCCCATGTCATTAGATTTTTTTGAAACTATAACTCTTAATGTTTACATAATATGACAACTTATGTACTATGATTGCTTAACCATTTCTTTTTTTTGACATTTGGATTGTCTCTTTTCAATATTCCATCTAATTTAGATGTTGGCTAGTCCTCTCATCTGTATGGGATGACTCTGGGCAAGTCTCCTGTCAACTATGACACAAAATTCAATAAAATCATATTAACATGTTAATAAAAAGCATGCCATTCAGGTGTGTCTGCTATAAAGGAGGGAAAAAATCTTTTTCCTCTATCCATCTTAGGTTCATTGTCTGGGGCCCTGCAGATTAGACCGACAAGACAGATTAACAAGAGAAAAATGGAGGTGTATTAATGCGTGCACCGTACATAGATGGGCGTACTCGGTGATGAATAGTAACTCAAAGAGGTTGGTTAGAACTTGGGCTTAATAGCATCTTAACAAAAGAATAATAATTTTGTTGAAAAGTGACAAGACAGGAAAATGACTTTGAGCTTCTAAGGGTAGCAAATTATGGGTCGGCCAGTATATGGGGAAGCTAAGGAAGATAAGGGATAGTTAGTAGTTTGTTATGCAGATTCCTCTGGTCCCATCTCCAGGCTGATAATCATCTAGAATTGTCTCCAGTTATTAATTTCAGCTCTTTCTGGTAGAAAGGGCAAAGTTAGGGGGAGGAACACCTTTATAAATTTATACCCTGCTTTTTGGCAAATAGTGGGAGGGCAGAAATCTTTTCTTGTATTTGTTTCTTCTCAGTTGTCTTCAGCTCAAAATAATCTTCATGCCAAAGTGACACATTTTGTGCGGCTTGTACTGCTACAACTTCACTGCATTTAAGGCCAGTCATCTTCACTTTTCTAAGAGGACTTCTGCCTCTGATGGCCATTGCTATAGAGACTAACTTAGGTGGCCTTATTTGAACCCACAACTGATTGGACCAGGCGTGGACACCAACCCAAGGGCAGGCCAAAGACTATGGTGTGAGCCAGTGGGAAAGGATGGATTGAGTCAAACTGAGAAAGTGTGCGAGCAGGAGGCAATTACCCGAGGGAGGCAAAGATGAGAAGATGCAGAGAGAAGCCTTGAGGGAACAGAGACTGGAGATTTGAGTTCCAAACCTGGCTCTGCCAGTTGATCTTGAGGAATTTACTTAACCCCTTTAAACTTCATTGTTTTCATTTGTAAATTGAAGATAATCACACTTACCTCACAGGGATTTGGGGGAGGATTAGAGATAGTGCATATAAAGTATACATAACATAATAGGACCTCACTAAATGGTAGCTATTGTTACACATAAAAGTATTTTTTTAAAAAAGGAAATAAGTATGGTAGAATCTTCTAATATCATCACTTATAATAAAGAATAATGTATATGGAGGAAGAAAAGGATTTATACAACACAATAGCTAGATTTTAAGTTCTTAAGACAGTCTGTATTAATCATCTATGTTTGTACTCAGAACTTAGCACAGTGCCTGAAAAATCTTAAGTGCTCAATAAATGTATATTGCTTTCAGTAAACAGCTTCAAAGCAAGATTTTTCTTTCTCTCTGGTACCTCTCAGATACCTAGTTGATTGAGCATTTTTACCAATGGAATTGCCTTGCTGTGACTTGCCTCAGTGTAACTCACTGAGCCCTCTGTATGTGGAATCACGGCAGCAATTATAATTTCACTTTGAAAGGCTGGGATTTATGAGGCTTTTTTTCCTTTAGTCTTTTCCCCTCTTATTAATTCTCATTTGGTCTTCAGTTTCCACCATATTTCACATGTAAACAAAACAAAAACAAATAAAAGACCGTGCGTAAAAGTAACTTTCCACTGTAACTCCTCTCCCTGCAATTTACTGGGAGGAACAATCACAAAAGAGGTGAAAATGCAAGCTGATGCTAGTTCCTCAAATCTTTAATAGAATACAAATATTGATATTGTTAAAGAGAAATCACAGGCCCAAAATGGCTTTCCACTGTGCTTAAAGCCCATGATACCAAACCTAGATTTAATTCCTGAGCTAATTGCTGTTTCAGCCTTTCCTAGAAATATAATCTTAATCAACCAATCTGGAATTTTCTGGTCAACACCAATGAGGTAATCTGTCAATATGGGCTCTCTCCATCTCCCATAGAAAGAAGAGGCAATCTGCATGATAAAAATGCTTGTAATTCCCCCCCACACCCAAAAAAGAAAATGTCATACTCTAAAAATAATTCTTTATTTTCTTTTGTTAATAGCTCCTTTGCCCTACCTTTCTTCTTATAAAATCTTTCCATTGGAATAAAACCCCTTGGAGCTCCCTTCTAGTTGCTAGAAGGGATGCTACCTGATTTATGAATTGCTTAATGAAGCCAATTAAATCTTCAAATTTACTTGGTTGAATTTTGTTTTTTCAATGATATCTTAGTGAAAGTGTTCTGAAAGGCCCTGGAAATAACACTTAACTAAAGGCAGGATGAGCCATGGGAGAGAAAGAGGACACAGCGAGGGCTCATTTCCATACCAAAGAGTATGAGGTGTAGTAGACATCTGTTGCTTTTGTCTTCTCAACACAACAGTTCTCTTTACACTGGGGAATTGGTCTTCTCAGAGCCCAAAGGATTCCCATGGGACTGGCTATGAAGGTGGGTACACTATCCACTCCATCCAATCATGATGACACCCCAGCCATGTTTACATAATGCATTTGGGCATTGACCCAAACAAGTCCAATCATATTTCTTCCAAGAGATTTGATATATGAAATATTGAAAAAGAGAGGGAGTGTCTCATTTTTGTACCGTAAATTATAAGGTTATATATAGGATTGGTGCTACCAATAGCCATATTTCCTGCCATGAGTAATGAGCATATTTATATCAGAAGATAATTAGGCCACATTAAAAAAAAAAAAAAGACAAACATAACCTGAGAGGAAGAGTGGGAAATATAATCTTGATGACATCATTTAAACACCTGAATGCACCTGTGACTAAAGCCTTTGTTTGGTCGAGCAGATTGTAAGAGTAGAAAATGAGTTCTAATGTCCCCACCCCCATCACACTTCCAGCTCCAGCTTTGGCAAGTTGGTAAGAAGGCTTTAAAGGCAGAGGAAAATTACTCTGCAAAAATACAGGGGACAAATTTGGAATTGGGCTGTCATCCAGGATGGAGGGGCTGAGGAGAAGAAGTGGCAAGAGAAATAGAGACAGGGTGAGGGAAATGACAGGCCATAACCCTCTTCTATAATCGTTCCTTATCTCTCTCTAAATCTTAAGTAAATTCAACTAAAAATCACTGTATATTGATATCAGTTAAATTCTTGAGAATAAAAAAAAATTTTTTTTTAAAGTATATAGTTTGTATGCTGATAGTTTTGTATCTGTGAGCATATGGAGAGAAATAGGACTTAATTGATATTGTGAAGTCTTTGGTCCTATGTCCTGGAATTGGTTGGGGACTAAATCACTTATTTAGATCTTCAATGGGCCAAGAGGCTTTGCTAACATTTGAGTTATAGATGTGAAAAGAAACAGGAAAGATTCAACACACACATAATAGGTGTTCTTAGAGAAGAGAACCAAAAGAAGAAGAAGAAGAAAAAAAATAACAGAAAATTATTTCGAAATTCAAAAAGGAGATTCTCCTGAAAGAAAAGATCTAAATCTTCAGGTTAAAACCACATCAAGAAAAAAGTGATGAGTGTCACTAAGATCAAGCTCAAGACATATACTGATTAAGCAAATAAATTTCAAGAATGAAAAACATGTTACAAGCATTCAGGCAGAAGAGACATGTCAACTTTTAAGGAAAATAATATATATCAGGCAAGTCTTAGCTAACTGTCCACAGGTACACTAGGTAAACAAGATAATGGAGCAATGTTGAGAAAAAATTAGATGACAGAATTCTCAGCCTAGCCAGAATATCTTTCAAAGGTAAAGGCATGAGAAATACATTCTTAAATATGTAAGAACTTTGTAATTTTAGCATTAATAAAATCTTCCTGAAAAATCCGCTTGAAAGATAACATTGCTATCTAAAAGAAAAATCAAATCCATAATTTCTAAGTGAAGTTGTAATAGGTTAGTAATAAATATTGTATTCTGCTAAACAGAATTAAATCAATATAACTGTGGTACCTAGTATTTCTGAATAATAAGATTATTATGCCTTCTGAAAGAAATGTATTTTTGTTTTACACTATGAAAATATTATAAAAATAATTCTCGAAAATAGACTGAGATTTGAAAAATCACAGAACATACCAACAAAAAGCAAAAGATTTGAAGCTGGTTCAGATATGCCCCTTGTTCTCCAGGTTCCATTGAGGAAATTGAAAAGCAGCCAAAAGACAATCAGATGGCAAGAGTGCTGGAAGGCAAAGAAACAGTATAGACCATAAAGTTTGAAGTAATCATGGAAGATAATAGAATAGTTTATGGGATAAAAAAGAGGGGTAATGCCACAGCCCAAAATATCAGATATAAGAGCAATTTTTCCCAGGGCAGCATCTGGGAAAGCTGTAAGCTCAGAGTCAACAAACCTAACACATATGTCAGTTCCAGGTCTACCCTTGAAGAGGACTGGCAGCTTTCATTTCCTTCCTCTTGGAGCTCTTAGAACCCAACTACCTCTCAGAACCCAGCAACCACCCTGTGAAAAGCACAAGCCACATGGAAAGGGCATGTGAAGGTGCTCCAGTCAATAGGCCCAGCTGAATTTCTAGCCTACAGGCAGCATTAACTGTAGCCATGATTGAACCATCTAAATAATGCAGCCCTAGGGAAAGCCCGGATGAATATAGCTCAGCCCACATCACCTGGAGCAGAAAACCGACCCAGCAGAGCCCAGTCAACCCACAGAATCACCACAGATTATAGAATCGCATGTAAATGTTTAAAATGCTGATAATGACAACAAATATTATAATTAACAAATATTGAATGCTGAAAAGGGAAGGGGATGAAAAAGGTAAAGGATATAAAGCCCTCATCCTTAATGGAAGGAATCAAGACATAGCAATATAATTTACAGTGTTAACTGTAACCACCAGGGAAACAAAACAGAAAATCTTTATTTCTGGAAACTGGAACTAAGGGTAGTAATAATTCAGAAGGCAACTTATATTCTTTATGTTTTCATTTTTATTTTTTTGCCACGTAGAACTACTTCCTTACTATGTTTTTCAAAACCTAGTTAAAAGATTATGTTTAGTGTATGAAAAATAAAGGAAAGAAATATAACAAAACATTATCACTTCCCTTTGGGTAGTGGAAATGTAAGGTTTTCCTCTTTCTATTTTATCAATTTCTCTCTCTCTCTCTCTCTCTCTCTCTCTCTCTCTCTCTCTCTCTCTCTCTCTCTCTCTCATATACATACAAGATCACACAATTAAGTTCCCCAATTCATCCTAGAAAAAGTGCTACACACCTCATTGCTGAATATCACTACAATCACCTTTGAAGTACTTCCCTTGGGAAGCTATGCACCGATGCCAGCACCTAGTCTACCCTTCAAAGCAATTTTGGAACTCTTTGTTTTGGAATGTCCATTAGAGCTGTCATCGTATTACCCTTGATGTTCTGAATGTCATCAAAATGTTTTCCTTTCAATATTTCCTTTATCTTCAGGTAAAGAAAGAAGTGATTGGGGGCCAGATCAAGTGAGTAGGGAGGGTATTCCAATACAGTCATTTGTTTACTGGCTAAAAACTCCCTCACAGGCAGTGCTGTGTGAGCTGATGCATTGTCGTGATGCAAAAGACATGAATTGTTGGCGAAAGTTCAGGTCGTCTAACTTTTTCATGCAGCCTTTTCAACACTTCTAAATAGTAAACTTGGTTAACTGTTTGTCTAGTTGGTACAAATTCATAATGAATAATCCCTCTGATATCGAAAAAGGTTAGCAACATCATTGCAACAAACTCGCAAACCTAATTGTCAGACCCCAATCACAAGGTTGCCGGTTCAACTCCTCGACTCCTGCACAGGATGGTGGGCAGTGTCCCCTGCAACTAAGATAGAACACAGCACCTTGAGCTGAGCTGCCGCTGGGCTCCCGGATGGCTCAGTTGGTTGGAACAAGTCCTCTCAACCACAAGGTTGCCAGTTCAATTCCTCGACTCCCACAGGGGATGGTGGGCTGCGACCCTGCAACTAGCAATGGCAACTGGACCTGGACCTGGAGCTGAGCTGCGCCCTCCACAACTAAGACTGAAAGGACAACTTGACTTGGAGAAAAGTCCTGGAAGTACACACTGTTCCCCAATAAAGTCCTGTTCCCCTTCCCCAGTAAAATCTTTAAAAGAAAAAAAAAAAAAGAACTTGAAAATAATATGCTTTTCCCAGGTAGTATTAATAAAAACTAAGAAACAAGGATAAAATAACAATTTAAAAGGTTAAATATGTATGTGTTAAAGATTATGTATGAAAAATGAAAGGATCCTTTACTTGCTCTTAACAAGAGTTTAGGGAAAGGGAGTGAAGAGATGATTGACTTTGCATTTATGTATCTTTATTGTATTGTCATAGTTAACACAGCAAGTATTGCCATAATTAGTATTATAATATGAAATACATCAAATAAAGAAAATTTCTAACATATTATAAACCTGAATATTATTTTAAATCTGTTCCCCAAACACATCTTCTTTGCAAACACTAATGAATAATTACTGCTATTTACTGTAAATATTCACCACAAAGAACACCTCAAAAATATCCCCAAAGAAGAGAATATAACCTACTTTTCCAGACAACAAATGCAATTAAATGTAATCAAAGAGAAAATCAGCAATAAAAGTGAGGGGGCAAACAAAACAACTTGGAAATTTTATGGTGGTTAGTAGAAAAGAATAAAACAATAACAACAATATTAATAATAGAATACTAATACAGATCAACATTTTCCCATGAAAGAAAGGTAGGGTAATACCAAGAGAAAGATTCATGACCTGTAATGTCATCATTCTTTATCAAGGTAAAAGAAGGATTATTCAATAAGCAAGTAAAAAAAAGTATTTAGAAGAATAACAATATCCAAAGAAAAAATGGCAACAAATCAAATTACTGAATTAGAAGACTTATTAAATATCGCTAACCAGTTCTTGGAACACAAAAACTAAAACAAAATTTATCCTATAAAATGGAACAAATGGTCATGGGAAAAACTGGAAAAAGCATAAATATACAAAGAACAATGAAGAAGAAACACCTAGACTGGTCCCACCATTTTACCTCCTATGTAAGCAAACCAAAATCTAAGCCTAAGGTTACAAATACCCTAATACCCTAAGGTTACAAAATTGAAACCTAAGGGCAATCTATTACAAGCAGCTAGCTAGGCTTTAAGCTATAGCCATTCAATAATTTATGGTTTTCACTTCCGTACTTACTCTATATAAATCTTGCCTCTGGCTCCTGTTGGTGGAGAACTCATAACCATTTCTTGTTTGATGCTGCCCGAATGAAATCAATTTTTGCTCAAATAAACTCTTAATACTTTTAATATGTTTTAATTTATGTTTTAACAAATTAATAAGTATAATACGTCTTTTATAAAGCAGTATATGCAGGAAGGCAGTCAATAAATTCAACAGCTGTACGTTTAGTGTCAGAAAACTAGGAAAAGAAATCATTTTGCTTTATTCTTTTCTGTGACTTTTTTTTTTTTTTTTGGATTTCCCTAGAAACTCCATAGAGTTGGAATTGGATGCTGTTTTCTGTTGAGTCTGAGAATCTTTGTCTTTTCATTGGAAGTTTAGTCTATTTTTATCTAATGATTATTAATGATCTAATCATTGCTATAATAGATACAGTGATCTTTCCTGTGTTATTTTATTTCATAACTTATTTTTAAATTCTACAGTGATTATCTTCAAACAAATGACAAAGCCAAAAATGAACTGGAGCTCTCCTCAACTCCCCACCCCCATTCAGATAAGATGCAAAGTAGACCAACACATTTCTTAAACCAAGTATTCCTTGTTTTTTGCTATTATAACAAATCCAGATTATTATTACTTAAATATTTTTACATGATATGTCTTCCTTCAATATCTTTATGAACACAGTTACCAAAATCCTTCATAAAATATTATCAAATAGAATCCAACAATAAACAAAATGGATAATATATTATCACCAAGATATGCATGATTGGCCTAGCATTCAAAAGACAAATCAATGTTATTCACCATATTAACAACAGCAATACAAAAAGAAGAAATGCCATATGAACATTTCAAAAGACGCAAAAAGGAAAGGCACATGTTTGATCATTTGTTACAGTCCCACTGACACCTAAGCCTCTTTTCTTTCTTTCTTTTTTATTTGGGGGGGGAGGGTCTATTCCTGTCTGTTGTTTAGATTGGTGATTTCTTTTGTTCTGTCTTCAAGTTCACTGAATCTTCACTGTCATCTCCGTTCTGCTATTGAGCCCATCCGTTAGTGTTTCTATTTTGGTAACTGTATATTTCAATGGTCCCCAGCTAAAATAACAATACGGTAGTGAAAAGGTTGAAAAGGTTGCAACTAGCAAGGGCCAAGGGAATGGGAGAGGAGCCACTGACAGACAATAGTTATACAGGAATATTTATATTGTGGGGAGCTTATGAAGGAATTTTCACCACTTTAGCGGAGAAGATAAGTCTGCTCCTAACCATAGCAGAGAGCACGTCAATGTGAAGTAAGATGATTCTCTCTCTAGAAACTGAGAGGATCAGGCCTTGCAGGTGCCAGGTAAGATCCTGTAGAATGTGGGTCTATTCAAGCAGAAGCTGAGAAATATGTTTGTATGCAGACCATTTTGAGAAGTGATCTTAATAGTGGGAGGTACTGAAAAAAGTGAAATTGGCTGATAGTTGCATTTTCAAACTGTTCACTGCTCTGGGAAACTGAAGTTTAATCCTGCTGTAAAGTCTCTAAGGAGCCGTATATAAACTCACTTCAGAATTGTCTACTGGAAGGATAGAAGAGGAGAATATTTATCAAGGAACTCCCAAACCCCAGAGATCAAAGGTTGTCCCATGGTACGCTACCTGTCTGTACTTCCAGATTGCACGTGTATCCAAATGGTCACAAAACTTCTTGCAGTCCACTCACTCACTGGTTGCTGTAGATATTGAGCCACTTAAGAGCAAATACCATGTTGTATTCATAATACTTAAGATCTGTCCCAGCCTTAAAATTCCATGACTCCAATTTCATCTTCCCATTCATCATCCAACCACACAAGTTGATGTCTCAGGGTGGAATGTTTGCTATTTATAGGTAGGCAATTTCCTTGTAAAACCTAATACATGGAACTCATAATGATTCCTCTTCCCATGTATTTTTCCAAAAGAATAATCTTCAGGCAGGGATAATCTAACTGTATTAATTGTCTATTTCATGTGGTCCAAAATAACTAGTGTTTAAAGTACTAGAAAATAAATTATAAGTCTGAATATGGAATTTTAAAAGACTAGGCAATGACAAAGACAATGGTAAGAAAAACCATGAACAAATGAAATGTATAGTAAGGATCCTGTCGGGGAAGAAAATTTTTCCTCTACCTCTATAGGTTCTTCTGGCTGATCTAATAATCAAATTGACATAAAAGAGATTAGCAAGAGAAAAACAAACTAACGTTTAATATACCTCCTGTATACATGGGACAGACCCAGGAAGGAACACTGAGTAACTTGCCAAAATGGAAGAAGCCATCACCTTAAATACCACCTTCTGCTAAAGTCAAAAGAAGCTATTTGGAGTAGGGAATCAGTTACGGGAAGTTACCAGGAAAATCACAGTAAATGAGGCTAAGATTGCTATGCAGATTTAAATCCATGCCTTCTCCATTGATAACAATTTCTAGAAATTTAAATATCCTCCTCTTCATGGTACAGTGAGGGAAACACCCTTATAAATGGAGATTTCCTTTATAAATGTAAATGTCCTTTACAAAGGGTAACTTCTACTTGGTTTTCAAAGCTTTTCCCATGTCTGCTGTTTCTTAAAAATATCCAGCCCAAAATAGTCAATATCCCCAAAGAGGCATATTTTGGAGTGACAAACTCTGCTCTTCTTCATAAACAAGTAGGCCCTTAGACTTCAGTGGCTTTAATGCCTTAGTAGCCTATGTAAGTAAATCAAGGTTTACTTAGTCAAGGTAAGACATCAAAACCTAAAGACAACTGACCACAAAGAACCAAGCAGGCTTTCCCAAATAAGGCAACCCTAAGCTCTAGCCAATCAAATATTTTCCGTGTTTTGCTTTCATATCTTCTTTATAAAAGTCTTTCCACTGGCTCCTGTTGGTGGAACACTCCTAATCACTTTCAGTTTGGTGCTGCCTGATTCTAATTGATTTTTGATCAAATAAACTCTTAAAACTTTTAAAATTCTTCAGTTTATCTTTTAACAGCCATATGTTGTCCTTAAAGTAGTCTGTATAACTTTTATAAAGTATTGGTTCATAGGTTTAAAATAGATTGTTCAAAATGATGAGATACAGAGGAAGTGTTTAAAAATAATTTGTGTTCCAAATGAATAACCTTAGTTTATGATCTTACAGTTTTCTTCTAAGTCACTATTATATGATTTTGCAATGAACAGCAGTGACCCCTACAGGGAGGGGTCATATAATTATTTACTTAATTGAATGATTCATTGACTATGACAGGAGACAATTATTTCTGATGCTTTATGATATTGTCTATATAATGTAGTGACTGAGCTGTATGCACTACACAAGAAATTGTTAAGTGCTGCATCATGAGGGCAATTATATGAAGTCTTGTAGTAATTTTAATATGTCAAAGTGTTTAAATATTTAATAATAATATTTCAGAAAATTTCCCATTTAGCCATTTTACTGTTGTGTTATTACGAGGCAAGTAGTCAGGGAGGGGCAGACTCCCAGAGGGAAGGGGGGTTTTGGGCAAATCCAAACCACAGATGTCCATTTAAGATCAAACTGATCATGATGTTTTGTGATCTTTTTTTCTTTACCCCCAATGACTGGTATTACATAAACACATTTTGGAAAGGGATTTATTTTTAACTTTTTTTTTAATTATTGAGCTTGTTGGGAAGGAAAAACATTTCCTCTGCCCTTTTTTGTTCAGTAACTAGGGATCTGTAAATTAAACCACCTAAAAAACAGGTTAAAAGGAGAAAAGGCCAACAATTTTAATTAATATTCACATGCACGGTTGTTTACAGAAAAACAGTGAAATTCATAGAAGTGATTAGACTGGGTCTTATATACCCTTTTAAGAGAGAAAAGAGGGTTGGGCTTCAAAGGATGATAAATTATGGGGAAATGACTAGCAAATATATGTGGGAAATAATGGAATACAAGATCTGACAATTAAATTCACGAGCTTGTTACAATGATGTTGCTAACCTTTTTTGGTATCAGAGGGATTATTCATTATGAATTTGTACCAACTGAACAAACAGTTAACCAAGTTTACTATTTGGAAGTGTTGAAAAGAAAGCATGCATTAAAACAGTTAGATGACCTGAACTTTTTACCAATAATTCATGGCTTTTGCATCACAACAATGCACCAGCTCACATGGCACTGTCTGTGAGGCACTTTTTAGCCAGTAAACAAATAACTGTATTGGAACACCCTCCCTACTCACCTGATCTGGCCCCCAGTGATTTCTTTCTTTACCTGAAGATAAAGGAAATATTGAAAGGAAGATATTTTGATGACATTCAGGACATCAAGGGTAATATACTGACAGCTCTCACTGCCTTTCCAGAAAAAGAGTTCCAAAATTGCTTCGAAGGGTGGACTAGGTTCTGGCACTGGTGCATAGCTTCCCAGGGGGAGTACTTTGAAGGTGACCATAGTGATATTCAGCAATGAGGTATACAGCACTTTTTGTAGGATTAGTTTGCAAACTTCATTGTTAGATCTTGTACAAAGATTATTTTTAGTAAGGTGTGTTTATGCAAACTTATCTCAGTGTCAACTCCTTAATTACAATGATTTCTGGTGGAGGGGAGTGGTGACACCTTCACAAAGGGGATATTAATTTCTCTTTTTAGGCAGATAAAAAGGGCACAAGAACTCTTCTTGGATCTGTTAATTCTCAGTTGCCTTTAATTAAAAATAATCTTTATGCCAAAGTGGCATATTTTAGGGTGGCATATTCTGATCTCCTTCAAGGTATAACTTACAGATGGTAAAATTCACCATATTTGATATTTAGTTCTATGAGTTTTCACAAATGCATACAGTGGTAACCACTGCCACAATCAAGACACAGAAAGTTTCACATACACACCCATAAATTCTACATGCCCTGTGGTAAACAACTCTGGCCCCATCTCTCAGGAGGATTTTGAACAGAGTATTTTCAATTTGAAACAAAACAGATCCTGTTTTCTAAATCACCATAAATATTCTTAGAAATAGTCACTAAAATTTAAATGAGAAGCATGAATATTGAGCACGTACTAGAAACATACAAAAGCCTAATTGATCTGTCTATGACAAATTCAGTTTTGGTCTAATGGAATCAGTAGATTCAGTCTCATGGCCACGTTTACAATCACCATTATTGATGGGTGAGGTACTCTGACTAGAGCCCCTTGCCAATCATAGGATTACCTGGGGAGCAGCTGGGTGCTGGGACCAAGGCACTCCCGGAATGATCACACTGAGTAAAGAGAGATGATTCCTTCAAAAGCAGAAATACTAGGCAGAGGAAAGCTACAGTTTCCATGACAGTGTCCAAGGAAATAGATTTAACAAGGTATGATAAAAAAATATGGTGAAAGCTGCAGATGAGGGCCATCAAACAGAAGGCAGGGATCTTCAATACGAGAAGTGGCATCGAATTTTAATAACAGCATGTGACAAGTTTCTACCTGTTCAGTGCTATCACAAGTCAGGTGTGAGCGCCAGTTGAGAGAAGGTATGTTTTAAAGTGTGCCATAAATCATGGGTTATAAACAACGCATTAACATGGAATTTTGTTTCAAACTGAAAAAAAGTACTAGAGAAACACACAAAATGTCAAAATTAGTTTATGGTGATGTTTCAGTGACCATGAAGACAGTTTAAAAGCGGTTTGAGTGATTTTGTAATGGTTGTGAATCGATTGAAGATGAGGAGTGATTGGGATGTCCTTCAACATAAAAAACCCAAGAGAATATGGAAAGATGTGATTAGACTTTTTAAATAATTTGATCAAACAGGAGATTGACTATTAGGAAAATTTCTGAGGATATCAACAGCTCTTATGGTTCTGTTCAAAGCATTTTAACAACAGATTTGAATATGAGGTGAGTGAGCGCGAAATTTGTTCCACGAGTTTTGACTGTGGAACAAAAGCAACAGCGTTTGTCAAATTCACTGGAGATACGTGATCATATCACTTCAGATTCCAGCTTTTTTAAAGACATGTCATCACGGGAGGTGAAACTTGGGTCTATGGTTATGATCCTGAGACCAAGTTTCAGAATTCTCTATGGAAACCACCCAGTTCTCCCCTCATGAAAAAAGCGCATCAGTCAAGATCTGTTGAGGTCATCAACGTGATGTTAATTGTATTTTTTGGTCTTGATGGAATTGTGCGAGCTGAGTTTCTACCCGGGAACACTATGGTGAACTCTGAATATTATAAGGGCATATTAGAGCATTTAAGAAACTATGTGCACAGAAAACAGCCTGAGAAATGGGCAAACGGTTTCATCCTCCATCATGACAATGCTTTGTGTAACACATTACTTCTGGTACGGCAATTCCTGTCAAGTAAAAACATTACGGTGTGTCCTCATTCACCTTATTCACTGGATCTGGCACCTTGTGACTTCTGGTTCTTCCCCAAAGTCAAAAGGACCGTAAAAGGTAAATGTTTTGAATTGATTCAGGACATCGAGGCAGCCATGACAGCACAACTAAAGACACTCACGAAAGAAGACTTCCAGAACTGCTTCAGAAAGTGGCAAGAACAATGGGATAAGTGTGTCCAAAACAAGGGAATATTTTGAGGTGGATTAATGGCAATGTGTTTTTTACTATATTAAATTTTTAAAATTTAAACATTCTCCATATTTTTCAATCATACCTCATAAACTCTTGTGAACTTGAACAGGGCCCTTTAGATCTCTGGGCCAAATTTTCTCATTGGCAATAGAATGATGATAAGCCTACACTTTAAGTAACATGTATCTAATATGTACAAATCTTAAATCTGACAGATTTGTGAACTCAGACTCACAGAAACCTTGATTCCTATGTGTCTTATTTTTTAAAAATGGCCCCTCTTCTCATTATCGTCAGAGGAATAAATAATTTAATGTTAATCATTTGAGGGTCTCCCAATATAATAAGGAGGTGTACTAAAAGGTGAATTTTCTGATAAATGACTGGCGCCTACCACAGCCCCCTGCTGAGGACCCTTGGCTTGGGAAAGGACCATCATGTGCACCCTACAGCAGGCAAGGTGAGGGAGAGAGTGTAACCTGCCAGCTAGAGGAGAAGCGCCTCAGGATCAAGACCACCACACACATAGCACCTCCCCAATCTATAATGGCCCTATGCCCAGCCTGCATTCCCCAGCTCCAGAAGACTAAGGTGATTCAGACTTCCCACCCTCACTCAGCTACCTGAGGGTTGGAGCAGGTAGGGGCAGCAAGAGGCCAGAGTGCAGAGCAAGGGTTCAGGCAGCTATAAGAAAGCTTCATAACAGAGGAGTTCAATTGCTTTGGCCCCAAGGAGGGCTTTGAAGGACAAAGAAAGTGCCTGGACATGAACAGCAAGGCAGTTCTTTGCTTTTAGGCAGGCTGAGCCCTGGGCAGCATGCTGATGGCAGGGTCTCAGTTATGTAGATTAAAACCCCAGTTCAATGTAGCACAAAGTTTGTCCCAAAAAAGCTTCCTGGAATTTGGATATCTAAAGGTGAGTCCAACTTCAGACAAATCTGGTCATCAGGACTTTGACAATGTCATTAGGGTGCTTTTATGTTTCCAATGCCTCTTGTTGGGGACTTCTTTCTGCATATTCTCCTCATATAGCTAGGAAGATAACCACCAATATCCTCAGATTCACTTTATCTCAGTTTGGTGACCAGTGCAGCATATAAGCTCCGTCCCAACTAGCTTAAGTCTGCTAATGCAGACGTGCTCAACACATAAACTAGAAGGTGGTTGTCAAAACCAATAATAATTAAAGGAATCTAAAACAATTAAAATCATTATTCACAATTACTGAAATAATTTTAAATAATACTAACAATTATTGAAATCATTATTTCAATAGTTATAATATATTGAGTTCTTAGCAGTACTGTACTTTATAAAGACTCTCTTATTTAATCTTCACAGCCCATTAGGTAGATACTACTCCCATTTTACAGATGACAAAACTGTTCCACTCTAGGTTTTCCATCTCTAATGCTGTCAGATGCAGTGGCTTTCTCACTTGTGTGTGGTAATCAGTTCTTACTCTCCAGTCCCATTTTTATCAATCATATGTTTATTTTATAATGCATTCTATTTATCACCCTTAGATTCAGAAGACAATCATCAATAGCTTTTTCCCAGTGACTTCCATTCACACCAAACTTATGAGTTGACTTATGAATTTTTGTTTCAGAGGCTGAACTTTTAACACCCTTGTCTTCAAACTCTATGAATATGAAGAGGATGGTGTTAAAGGTAAGTAAGCTTGAGCCTGCTCCACAGAAGTGAGAGAGAGGGACATCTCAACAAGTGGCAGTCCTGCAATAGCAGTGTGCCACTTAGGAGAGAAAGACATCATTCTATAGAGAAAATCAGGAAAGAAAACTCCATGAGGGAAGAGATTTGACCTACTTGTTCATTGTGGTTTTCCCAGATCCTCGAACACTGCTTAGCACATGGGCGAGATCTGCCTAAAACAGGAAAAAAGCATGGATTTGGCTTGACTCTTTTTTTTCCCTACGTTTTATTGGGGAAGGGGAATAGGACTTTATTGGGGAACAGTGTGTACTTCCAGGACTTTTATTCCAAGTCAAGTTGTTGTCCTTTCAGTCTTAGTTGTGGAGGGCACAGCTCAGCTCCAGGTCCAGTTTCCGTTGCTAATTGCAGGGGGCGCAGCCCACCATCCCTTGCGGGAGTCAAACCGGCAACCTTGTGGTTGAGAGGATATGCTCCAACCAACTGAGCCATCTGGGAGCTCAGCGGCAGCTCAGCTCAAGGTGCCATGTTCAATTTTAGTTGCAGGGGACGCTGCCCACCATCCCTTGCGGGACTCGAGGAATCGAACTGGCAACCTTGTGGTTGACAGCCCACACTCCAACCAACTGAGCCATCAGGGAGGCAGCTCAGCTCAAGGTGCTGTGTTCAATCTTAGTTGCAGGGGGCAGAGGCCACCATCCCTTGCGGGATTCAGAGGAGTTGAACTGGCAAACTTGTGGTTGAGAGCGCACTGGCCCATGAGGGAATCTAACCAGCCGCCTTCAGAATTAGGAGCACGGATCTCAAACCACCTGAGCCGCCAGGCCAGCCCCTGGCTTGACTCTTATTTCATGAGGACCATTCCAGTTAGCATCAGCATTTGCAAAGGCACCACAGTATTGAGACTTTTGAAACTTGGTGTTTGTGAGATGACTGGAGTGGTTTCCCCACCCTTAGTTCACTACACAAACATGTGCTGGCAGATAATGTTGTGTTTAAAATGCTATCTCTGGGAGTCATATGGGCTACAGAAATGAGTTCTTCAGAAAGTTGGTAAATGATTATTAGATAAACTGTTCTGAAATACCCTCTGATTTAGTCCTTGTCAACGTTCATCAAATATTTCTTGCTTTTTACCTTTTGGATGCATGGTAAGATTGCAATTCTTCATTACTGCTGAAGATTAGGTGTGGCTATGTAACTTATTTTGTACCATAAAATGTAAAAGGACAATGGAAACTTTAAGAATCTCCACTCTGCTCAATATTGTGCAGTGTAAGCAAAAATAAGCCTTGTGTTATAAACCACTACACATCTTCACACCCCATTATTTCAGTGAATTCTCACAGAAGCCCTATGAGGGAGGTACTATTCCAATTTTCCCAATAAGAAAATTGAGGCTTGTTTATAACCAACATACTTCTGGGACTGTCTCCTCCACTATGATTGCCACCAGCCATAAGTGGCTCTTGAGCACTTGAAATGTGACTGGCCCAGATTGAGATGTGCTATAAGTATAAAACACACATCAGATTCAAAAATGATATAAAAACAATGAAAAATATTTCATTAATAGTTTATATAAATTATATGATGAAATGATATTTTAGACACATTTGGTTAAATAAAATATATTATTAAAGTTAATTTTACTTGTTTATTTTCACTTTTAAAAATAGAGCTACTAAAACATTTAAAATTACATAGACAGCTTGTGTTAGTAACTTCACTATATTTCTATTGGATCTTGCACATTTACATATTACAAGTTAAAGAAGCAGAGACTAATTCTGTTAACTCTAAATTCAATGCTCTTTTGTTTTTTCCAGTCAAGATGGCAGAGTAGGTAAACACTGGCTTGCCTCTTGTCATGACAACATCAAAATTACAACCAAACAACAGAACAACTATCACTGAGAATTGCTTGAAATCTAGTTGAACCTAAGGACATATAGAAGAAGACACCTTGAGACTGGTAGGAGGGGCAGAGATGTTGAACATGCCGGTCTCACAGCCACATGTGACCGTTAAAAATCAGGAGGGATATCTTGTCTGCAGAGGTTCCACCTGGAGGAGCAAGGGCTCCCAGCCCGACATCAGGCTCCCCAGCTCAGGTTCCAGTGCCAGGGAGAAAAGTCCCAATAGTTTCTGGCTATGAAAACCAGGTGAGATTGTGGCTGAGGGAGAAAGAGGGTGGCTAGACTTCTAGGTGATTCCTCTTAAACGGCCCATGCATGGACTTACTTGCTCTTGGACTCACTCTCTCTCTGGTCTCCAGGGCTGGGGCAGTGGCTCAAAGGGTACTAGGGATGTATGGGGAGGAGCTGTGTTGTCTGGCTTCAGGGTAAGAGCTGGAGGGACAGCTTTCTCCCAGATAGAAGTGCTAGCAGAATCCATTGTTTCTGTGTTGAGCTCTGCCTCCAACCCAGTATGCAGATGCAGGAAGCAGTCATATCAGAGCCTCTATCAAATGGCTAACACTCTTCCCCTCACCCTGGTGATTCTCTGAGACTACAACTTACCAAAATTTCAGGTATAGCCAAGCCACTTTGAGTGGCTTTTCCAAACAGCCTGTCTTGGCTCATGCTATGGACATTCCTAAAATCTCTCAAACTATCACAAAACCCAAATAAAAAGCATCTGGTTTCAGCATGCCCCATACGTCTTGCTGAGCAGCCCCAAGTCTGGGCACTAGAGGCAACTAGCTTCGGTTTGCAGCTTGGCCTATTGAAGCATGTCCAAGCCCAGTTTGGGTGGCTGCCCTCTATGTATTGCTTTGTGGCTCATGTCAGGTGGCCCCAAACAGAGTACATATTGTGGTTGAAATAGTCCTGCAACAGGGTTCCTCTCAAGATGCCCTGGGGCTGGCATGACCTATGGCCAGATTTGGACTGAGCCAGAGCACCATCCGTTTGTCTCCAAGGACAACACACCCAAAGTGCATACTAAGCAGACACCAAAATCCTGCTAAAGCAAATCCTGCTGATAGGATCAGCCCCTGCACAACAGCTCCTCCACTGTAGTCACAGCCTGTCCTCACAATCAATCAGCCTGAAGGTCAGTTCCTCTCACTGACATGCAAACAGCCACCAAGGCTCAACTACAATAGGAGGACACAAACATCTCACACAAGGACACACCTGAATCACCCAGCTCAGGTGACCAGGGAAACTGCAGCACTGGAACCCCCAAGACACCTACTACATGAGGACACTCTACTAAGACTGGGAGGTATAGCAGCCCTATCTAATACATACTGACAAACACAGGGAGGCAACTAAAATGGGGAAGAAACATGTTCCAAATGAAAGAATAAAACAAAGCTCCAGAAAAATAACTAAACAAAATGGAAATAAACAATCTACCAGAAGCAGAATTCAAAACATGATAAGGATGCTCAAGAGCTCAGTGAGAACTTCAACATAGAGATAGGAAACATAAAAAATGGTGATAGAAAACACAAGAAAGAACCAGTCAGAAATGAAGAATACCATAACTGAAATAAAGAAGACATTAAAGGGAATCAACAGTAGAACAGATGAAGCAGAGGATCGAATCAATAATTTAGAAGATAGGTAGAAGAAAACACCCAATCAAAACAGCAAAAAGAAAAAAAGAATCCAAAATATTAAGGGGCCTCTGGGACAATATCAAGTGTACCAACATTTGTGTCATACGGGTACCAGCAGGAGGAGAAAGAGAAAAATGAATTGAAAATTTATTTGAAGAAATAACGACAGAAAACTTCTCCAACCTGGCAAAGGAAATAGACAAGTCCAGGATGTGCAGAGAGTCCCAAACAAGGTGAACTCAAGAAGCCTACACCAAGACACATCAAATTAAAACACCAAAGGTTAAAGATAAAGAATCTTAAAAGCAGCAAGAGAAAAGCACTTAGTTACCTACAAGGTTGCTCCCATAAGACTGTCAGCTGCTTTATCAACAGAATCTTTGCAGGCCAGAGGGATTGGCAGGAAATATTCAAAGTGATGAAAATGAAGGACCTATAACCAAGATTACTCTACACAGCGAGGCTATCATTTAGAATTGAAGGAGAGATAAACAGCTTCCCAGACAAGAAAAACCTAAGGAGTTCGTCACCACCAAATCAGTATTACAAGGAATGTTAGAGGACATCTTTAAGACAAAAAAAAAAAAAGAAAAAAGAAAATAATAAAACAGCAATAACTACATATCTATCAACAATAACTTTAAATGTAAATAGATTAAGTGCTCCAGTCAAAAGATCGGAAGGGGCGGCTGATTGACTCAGTTGGTTAGAGCACAGTGCTCATAACACCAACGTCGCCGGTTCAATTCCCATATGGGCCAGTAAGCTGCACCCTCCACAATTAGATTGAAAACAATGACTTGATTTAGAGCTGAGCTGCGCCCTCCACAACTAGATTGAAAAAAACAAAAACAAAAAACAACGACTTGACTTGGAGCTGATGGGTCCTGGAAAAATACACTTTACTCCCCATTATTCTCCAATTAAAAAAAAAAGATAGGAGGGCTGAATGGATAAGAAAACAAGACCCTTACATATGCTGCCTACGAGAGATTGATTTCAGATTGAAAGACACACAGTCTGAAGATAAAGGGATGGGAAAACCATATTTCATGAAAATGAAAAAAGAAAAAAACTGGGGCAGCAATACTTAGACAAATAGACTTTACAACAAAGTCTATAACAAAGACAAAGAAGGACCCAGTAGTCCCACTTCTGGGTATTTATCTGAAGAAATGCAAAACGCTACTTCGAGGGGATGTATGCATCCATATGTTCATTGCAGCATTATTTGCAATGGCCAACATGTGGAGGCAGCCTGGGTGTTCACGGATGGATAGATAAAGAATAGGTGGTACATATGTAAAATGGAATACTGCTCGGCCATGGAAGGGAATGGGTTCTTGCTGTCTGCTGCGGCATGGATGGTTCTGGATGGTATTTTGTTAAGTGGGTATGTCAGACAGCAAAAGACAGATGCAATGTGATTCACTTATATGTGGAATCTAAACAACAAAATAAACAAATGAACAGAAACAACCTCATAGATACAGAGACTATTTTGATGGTTGGCAGATGGGAGGGGGGTTGAAGGGGTGGGTGAAAACAGAGAAGGGATTAAGAAGTACAAGATTATCATGGGGGTGTAAAGTATAACATAGGAAATATAGTCCATAATATTATAATAACTATGTATTATAGTCCCGGTGGGTACTGGACTAGTCAGGGGATCATTTCTTAAAATATATAAATGTCTAACCTCTATGCTGTTTGAAATTAATATAAAATAATGTTGAATGACGAAAAATTTTTTAAAAACTCAATCTCCTGGAAAAAAATTAAAAAAAACAAATTCAATGGTCTTGCTAGTATGGATTCCTTCCCCTTCATAGTTATTTTATTTAGTGAAGGTGGTTTGACTGATGGCTCATTTACATTTACTTATTCATAGATTCATACAACAAATATTTGTTGAACAGTTGCTGTATGCAAAGCATGTGGAAGAGTGGTATGATTTTACTCTTCCCCGTACTCACAGTCCTGCTGAGGACAAAAGTCTTGTGCTTGAAAAATTGATAAATTGCCAAGTTGGAAGGTAAATGAGATGCTAAGAGGAATTCTGTTCAGAAAGGGAAGAATGAACTGGGTTGGAGCAATAAAAAAACAAAAAAAACACACAACAAAAACCACACCTGTTTGAAGATGGCCCAGCTATAAAATGTAACTTGTCCCTTCAACTTTCCTAAATAATCACGACCCATGTAAACTAAGCAAGTCTGTATGTTAACCCATTTCTACTCTTCTTGTTGATACTTAAAAAGAAGTCAGTCTTTAAAATTTAGATGCAAGTATTTACAATTGGCCAAGAAACACTAAGGAATTCTGCTTCATTTTGTCCCAATTAGGCTGTTTGAAATAATATCGATGCCATATCTCATAAGTGAAAATAACTGGAGAATTCTAAATTTTCATTTTTAAATGATTAATTATTGAACAGACTATTAAGTCTAAAATGTGAGCTGATGAATCACGATCACATTTTCACTTCTTGATTTAATGCTCATGTCAACCCTTTGATTTTCATATAATCTTTTAATGAAATCTTGTGTATAATAAACCATTTTCCTTATATTTTATAAGCAAGTGCCCTCTCCCAGTGATTTTCGTACTATGAGCTACAGTCAATATTGTCAATTGTCAATAATAGAGAACACTTGCTGCAGCCCAGATCTATGGACTCAGAATTTCAGTGTGTGTGGCCTGAGAACCTGTATTTTCCCGGGTGATTCCAATGCACACTAAAGTTGGAGAAGCACTGCAGATACTCTAGGATATAAACAACTTGATATCTTGCATTCTCCCTGACAAGATCAAAGGGCAGGAGGGGTGAGGGCTAGGAAACATTTTGAAAGGCCTCCAGCAGTCACAGGGAATGGAAAGGATTATTCATAACCCTTTGGTGCCAAGAAACCTGGAACTTCTAAAGCTAAGGGCTAATGCATCTTGCATTAGTGACTTAGCATGCAGGAAATCCCTCCATGCACAGTGCCAGTGGCACAAGGAGTCTTGGCATCTCTTAAATAAAACAAAGTTGGAATTTATTCCCATTGCCTAGGGACTTCTGATTTCCTACTTTGTTATCTGAAAGTAAGCAAAACAATTATACTCTCTTCCTTCTTCAGGGTGGGTGACTGTAACCTGGTAATTTTTTTTAATGGCAGAAATAAAATAGTGGTTTGAAGGGAGATACTGAGCAAATGGCTCAGGAAAATGGATCTGGTGAAATCTCATTCCTTCTTGGCAAGAAAAAACAGTCTGTAAGGATGTTGATACAGCCTTTCCTTGCTATAGCACCATCCAGTGTTCTCATAGGGTTCACATCACTTTTGCATTCCAGATGTAGTTTGGTTCCCTTTAATTTGGAGCATTAATTGTGTCTGGATACTCTTATTTTTAAATTTTTTAAAAAAATTAATTTTAGACTCCCGAGAAGTTGAAAAAAAAAACAAGTTTCATGTGTCTCTTTCACCCAGCTTCCCCGGTGATATCTTACATAACCATAGAGTATCATCAAAACCAGGAAATTGAAGTTTGTACAATATTATTAACTATACAACACACTTGGCTATTTTTGTGTGATTACCCAGGCAAGATGGCTCAGGACCCATCTTGGGAAACATCTTATGGTACACATTGGATGTACCATATGGTAGGTACCCAGTGCCTACCATAAACACTAGATTGATTTCTCACTCCATGAACATTCATAAGAGCAGCCTGAGTGCCCTGTGGGACGTAGCAACATTTTCTTTTCCATAAGGACTAGCCATGATATCTCTGCGTGGCAGTGATTTTTCTTCAGTTCAAGTTTTCTGAGGGCCACAAACAAATATCAAAGAGCTGGTTGTTTGTTGGTGTTAAACTAGTTTTCTTATGCTACATTTTGTTTCATGCACTTAATAAATACAATTGCGTACATTTCTATGGTGTTTTAAATTTACAAAACCTTTACACATACCAAATTTATTCTTTGCAATCGATCTGAGTGTCAGAGAGGTTAATAGACTTGGACACAGCCTTCCATTCTGGTGATCACCTCATTATAGTGTCTCTTTGTTGTTTTTTAATTTTTTATTATGCATATCATCTTAATGAATCAAATGACCATTTTGAGGTGATCAGTCTCCCACTTTATTATGCTCTGGAGTGAGAGAAAGGGTTGTTCGTTACTGGGAGTTGGATAGGACTTCCAGATAAAATACAGGGCACAGTTAAATTTTAATTTCAGATAAACAACCCATCATTTGTTAGTATAAGTATGTCCTGTGAAATAGGTGAGACATACTTATACTAAAATTTCTTTTGTTGCTTATTTGAAATTCAAAATTAATTGGTTTTCATGATTTTTTTTTTTTGGCCAAAGCTGGCAACCTTAAGTGAGGAGTGGATGTGAATAGCCTCCAGAAATACTTATTATTACAAACCATCTTGAAAGCTTTGTTAAAACAAAATCTTATAAGGAAGCCAAATACATAAAAAAAGCAATTAATCTGCTCAAGTTGAAGCAGGGATAAGGGGGGCCCTCTCCTCACCCCACCTTTCTTATAATGGCTTGAGGCATCACAGCCAAATGTGAAAATTTACTGAAGAGCATGTAGCAATTTCTTCCATCTGGGAGGAGGTGGGTTTCCTGGGTTATTTCTGGAGACCCCTGAATAAGGTCCTGCCATGCCTTTCAGTGGAAATATTAGAGGAAGTGTTGACCAATTTTGGAGGTAACAGAAGCCTCTCCTGCTGGAGCCCACGGTGGCATCAGGAACAGTTAGCAGGACTATATCCCCTGAGGAACTGGGGCTCAGGTGGGCAGTGCAGGTTTTCAGTTAGCTCAATCTTGCAGGGGACCAATGTGTTTGGTTTTACGAACATTCCCTGGTGTGTAGGAGATTTAATAGATGAGCCACTGAATGGGGTCTAGGTAATACCAGCATGCAAACATGTTCACTATACAAGAAGCATGGAAGGAAAGAAGTATGAACCTTTCTGAGCTAGCATCATTTAATGGGAAACAACATGGCATGATTTCGTACATGATATTCAATACTTCTGATACTTACACTTTTAGATATATTGTTTGTCATATATGACAAAGACTCAAGATTAGCTCCAGACTTGGAGGAGTAGGGAAAAATAGAACTATATTTAGAATTTCTGAGTATATTTATAATAATACAAATTATTATATCTTATCAATGGATCTTACAGTCAAACAGGTAATCATTGGATAGTGTATCTTGAATTTAGCTGATATCTACTTAATGAGATTTTGCAGCATAAAGGATATTTGTGACAGTGAATACAATTTTGGACTTACAAAACCAGGAGACAAAAGGAAAGATGATCAATGTAAATGCAAAATGTGCAATGTATATGATAAAACAGCACAAATGATAAAGCTTTGGTCTTTTCTCTCAAGCAGAATGATCTTCAACCCAAGACAGATGCAAAGAGAGCATCTAGCTACCTAAAACGAGAGCAAATCTGTTGGTTTAGATAAATGACACCCCAGAGTCCTAAAAGAACTTGCAGATGTGATCACATCTATCTGAATGTCAGGAATCAGGGAAAGGAGAGACGGAGAGGCTTCAAAAGACCAGAGATGGGCAAATGAGTTCCAGATTTTCCAACACAACAGGGAAGGTGACTTATGGATCTGTGCACTGGTAAAGTTTAATGTTGAGCTTCAGTAAAACACCAGAATGGATAATTAAAGGGGGTTTGTGTGTATTTATTAAAGAAAGTGATGACTGCTAGTTACTCTCCTGAGTTCCTTGAGATTTGGGCTCACCTGAATCAACCTTGTTTCCATTTTATATCACTTGCCAGGAGGAGCAGGAAAATAATGTAGTCAGAAATGATTTATTTTAGCAAGACATTTACCAGAAGTCCCTAGTGCTATCCTTGTGGACAGAGAAACGTGGCTGGTGAAACCACAGTCCTCTTCATTCTAGTATCACTACATGAAACCTCAGCTACAAGGATAAAAGGGAAATAAAATGATCACAACAGAAATACTTACTGGGTTGATCAAAATGGCGGCGTGAGGTGAGCCTCTGGAAATCTCCCCTGGAATTTACAACAAGTCAAACAGCTATAAATCCACAAAGGACTCCCTGCATCGCGACAGGGAAGATGAAGAGGCTCACTACTGAATTCACCTAAAGGTGAGCAAATTGCGTGAGCAGGGGAGGAGGGAAGGGAGAAGTACAGAGACGGAGTCTCGCAGGTGCAGGACGCAGGACGCAGACCTAGCTCAATGCTCCGAGCTCGCTGCTTCCCGGAACTACCACAGCTGTGGGAGAGGGAAGAACTCGGACTGCTAGGGCTCCACTTATGGCCCACAGGGCTGAGGGGGCAGCATACAACATGGCTGAACCCAACGCTCACGGCAGAGACCTCAGAGCAAAGACTGAGGGAAGAAGGCTGAAAACGGTGGCTTAAGCCCTCACTACCACAGAGAATAGAAGCCTTAGGCAGTGAGACTAGCAGCCCCCTCCCTACCCTCCCAGAGCTCGCCCCACCCCCACATGCCCAGTGCTAGAAATGAAACAGTAGCAGTGTCAGAACAAAAGAACAGAATATTTGTAGTTCTGAGAACTGTGGTCTGCAGACAGATTCGCAGCGCAACTACTTCCAGCAAAGGGGAGGGCGCTGTGGAAGCAGAACCGGCTGTGGTGGTGGTCGCTGCCATTGCTCTGGGCCACCTCTCACAACCCACCCCGCCCCTGTCCCCACCTATCTGGTCAGATCCCTGCAGGAGTAAACAGAACTGCTGAAACACACGGGCTCTGAATCTGGTACAGGAAGAGCTTTGGAACTTCAAAAGCTCTCCACATCCCCACATGGACACAGTGCCCTATGACCCAGGGGAACTGTTCACAGAGGAGAAGCCCGCCTTCCAGGGAATCCCTCCACTGTGTGAGAAGCTGGAATAGTGCAGAGAAAACATAGCATTACAGTGTGAGAGAGAAAAAAAGGCTGCAATCAGAGAGGAAATAAAACATTCTACCAACAAGAACTGGAAAACAAAAGAAACACCTCTTCTTATCGATGCAAACAGACCGTAGTACAAAACAATGCTACTTCCTTGTATGTGCATCAATAAAAGCCACAAATGGCCTGATTCAGGGCTCTCAGTCCTTTGAGGCTGTGAGACCCTTGGCCTCTGTTTCAAAACTTTCTTGATTTCTGTTTCTTAATCCTTCGCCACCCCTTCTCGTTCTCTCACTGCCCATGCATACCCGATGCAATACCCGATGCAAAACCCAATCCTGTAGATGTCTAGGAAGAGAAATAATAAATTATTAATTGCCATGAATAACAAAGGCAACAAGACAGCTCAGAAAGTAAGTGAAAGGTCTCCAGAAAATGAACTTAAAGATATGGAAATATGTGACTTAAATGACAGAGAATTCAAGATTGCAGTTCTGAAAAAACTCAGAGATGCTAGAAAACACAGAAAGGCTATTTAATGAACTCAGAAACACAATCAAAGAACAATATGAACATTTTACCAAAGAGATTGAAATTTTAAAAAAGAACCAAGTGGAATTTCTGGAGATTAAGGACTCAATAGATGAAATGAAGACTGAAATATCCAGCTTACGTAGTAGAGTTGACCAGATGGAGGAAAGAATCAATGAAATCTAAGATAGAAACCTGGAAATGACACAGAGGGAAGAAGAAAGAGACTTGAGACTTAAAAGAAATGAAAGAACTCTACAAGAACTCTCTGACTCCATCAGAAAGAGCAATATAAGAATAATGGGCATACCAGAAGGAGAAGAAAGAGAGAAGGGAACAGAGTATATTCAAACAAATAGTCAATGAGAACTTCCAAAACTTGTGGAAAGAACTGGGTCCTCAAATCCAAGAAGCAAATAAAACACCTAATTACCAACCCCAACAGGACTTCTCCAAGGTACATTGTATTGAAGCTGTCAAAAATCAACCACAAAGAAAGAATCCTCAAGGCAGCCAGGGAAAAGAAGACGGTAACCTACACAGGAAAGCCCATTAGATTATCATCAGATTTCTCAGCAGAAACTCTACAGGCCAGGAGGGAGTGGAATCAAATATTCGAACTATTGAAAGAGAGAAATTATGAGCCAAGAATAATATACCCAGCAAAGATATCCTTTAGATATGAAATAGGAATAAAGACCTTTCCAGACATACAGAAGTTGAGGGAATTTTCTAATACACAATCTGCATTGCAAGAAATACCACCATCAACAGGGACAATTTGTGGCAACCAAAATGTAAAAAGGAGGAGATTAAGACCTGAACTGGAACACGGGAGTGTCGAAAGTAAGCATGCTGAAGAAAATGGAATACTCTAAATATCAAAATTTCTTTTACACAAACTAATGGTAACCACTCAAAAAAAAAATCCAGAACTGAAATATATACTGTAATAAAAGAAGAAACAGAGGGAAAAATCATAGAATACTGTCACGTCCAGCGCAACATGGGCAGTGAGAGAACGAGAAGGGGTGGCGAAGGATCAAGAAAGAAACAGAAATCAAGAAAGTTTTGAAACAGGGGCCAAGGGTCTCACACTCTCAAAGGACTGAGAGCCCTGAATCAGGCCATTTGTGGCTTTTATTGATGCACATACAAGGAAGTAGCATTGTTTTGTACTACGGTCTGTGAGTCTCATACATGATACCAGAAAACTGGTTCAAACCAATCACCCTTGCCTGTCGAAAGTCCCATGATGTATAAATAATTATTGTTTGTACATCCCCAGGGGACTAAACCTTTATGTTGAACACTTACTGAGATGTAGAACTGATGTTATCACATCAAGAATCACTTCCCAAGCAGGTTGTGGGAAGGAATACAGCCACAGAGGAAGAGCTCTCTTTAGATGGGGGAAGGTGAGGGGCTGTGCCCACCTCTATCAACCCCGTGAATTCTCCTGGTGGTCCCCACATGAATGTGCCTGTCTTAGGTCATTCCTTTCTTGAGGAATCTTACCCGTCATTGGCTAGCCAGCCATTCTTTGGGGCCAAACAAGGAGAAGGCATAAAGGTGAAGCAATGTCCCTGAAAGGAATAGTCTCACAGACTCTTCTTTCTTTTTAGGGATAGGTACGAGGGGACAGACGGGCAGGCAGCTCCATGACAACAGAATACCACCAGACAGAAATAATAGACAACAACAAAAAGGCAAAAACACAATGGAGACACAGTCTTACAAGAAAAGTAAAGATAGAATGGTAGGAAATCCTCACATATCAATAATCACCCTAAATGTAAGTGGACTGAACTCACCAATAAAAAGGCACAGAGTACCAGATTGGATCAAAAAATTAACCCCAACCAAATGCAGTCTCCAAGAAACACATCTCAGCTACAAGGACAAGCATAGACTCAAAGTGAAAAGGTGGAAATTGACACTCCAAGCAAATGGTATCCAGAGAACATGTGTGCGTATGTCTCTTTTCCTGTCAAAAGGTTTCTTCTGGGTTCGGACATTAATGAACATTTATTTTCATTTTATACTTTTTCTGTATTAAATAAAACCAAATAAAGTGTTATTTTACAAATTAAAAAAAAAAAAGGTATCCAGAGAAAATCAGGTGTATCCACACTGATATCAGATGAAACGGACTTCAGGGTGAAAAAGGTAACAGGAGACAAAGATGGACATTTCATAATGGTAAAGGGGACTATACAACAAGACATAACAGTCATCAATATTTATGCCCCCAATCAGGGAGCAGCAAAATATACCAAGCAACTACTAACAGAACTAAAGGGAGAAATTGATCAAAACACAATTATACTAGGGGACCTAAATACATCATTGACAGCTATGGATAGATCCTCCAAACAGAAAATAAATAATGAAATAGCAGCCCTAAATGACACATTAGATGAAATGAACAAAATTGACATTTATAGAGCACTTCATCCTAAAACATCAGACTATACATTTTTTTCTAGTGTACGTGGAACATTCTCAAGGATAGATCACATATTGGGAAATAAACCAGCCTCAGCAAATTTAAGAAGATTGAAATCATACCAAGCATATTCTCTGATCACAAGGCTTTGAAATTGGATATCAACTACAAAAAGAAAACAGGAAAAACGACAAATACATGGAGATTAAACAACATACTCTTAAAGAACGACCAGGTCAAAGAAGAAATTAGAGGAGAGATAAAAATATACATAGAAACAAATAAGAATGAAAATACATCCTACCAAAATTTTTGGGATGCAGCGAAAGCAGTTTTAAGAGGGAAATTTATATCATTACAGGCCTATCTCAAGAAACAAGAAAAACCCCAAATAAATGACTTCATGTTACACCTTAAAGAACTAGAAAAAGAAGAACAAATGAAACCCAAGGTCAGCAGAGGAAAGGAAATAATAAAAATCAGAGCAGAACAAAATGAAATAGAAAACAAAAAGACAATAGAAAAATTTAATGTGACAAAGAGCTGGTTCTTCAAAAGATTAACAAAATTGACCAATCCTTGGCTAGACTCACTAAGATAAAAATAGAGAAGACAATAATAAACAAAATCAGAAATGAAAAAGGGGAAGTTGTAATGGATGCCACAGAAATACAAAGGATCATCCAAAGTATCCCAGGGGTACAAGGATGGTTCAACATACGCAAATCCATCAATGTGATACATCACATAAATAAAATAAAGGACAAAAATCATATGATTATATCAATTGATACAGAAAAAGCATTTGACAAAACACAACATCCATTTATGATTAAAACACTTAATAAAATGGGTATAGAAGGAAAATACCTCAACATAATAAAGGCCATAGATGAGAAACTCTCGGCTAATGTCATAATTAAGAATATTATGAAGGACTATATGCCACCAAATTCAATAACCTAGAAGAAATGGACAAGTTCTTAGAAACATATAGCCTTCCTAGGCTGAACCATGAAGAACTGCAAAATCTAAACAGATGGATCACCAGTAAGGAAATTGAATCAGTCATCCAAAACCTTCCCAAAAGCAAAAGTCTGGGACCAGATGGCTACACTAGTGAATTCTACCAAACCTTCAAAGAGGATTTAATACCAATCCTGCTCAAACTCTTCCAAAAAATTGAAGAAGAGACAGTATTCCCTAACTCATTTTATGAGGCCAACATCACCCTGATACCAAAACCTGGTAAGGACAACACAAAAAAAGAAAACTACAGACCAATGTCTCTGATGAATACAGATGCAAAAACCCTAAACAAAATTCTAGCAAATCGAATGCAACAATGCATTAAAAAGATTATTCATCACGACCAGGTGGGGTTCATCCCAGGGGTACAAGGATGGTTCAACATATGCAAATCCATCAATGTGATACATCACATATACAAAATAAAGGACAAAAATCATCTGATTATATCAATTGATACAGAAAAAGCATTTGACAAAATACAACATCTATTTATGATTAAAACACTTAATAAAATGGGTATAGAAGGAAAATACCTCAACATAATAAAGGCCATATATGAGAAACTCTCAGCTAATGTCATAATTAATGGTGAAAAACTGAAGCCCTTTGCTCTACATTCACAAACCCAACAGGGCTCTCCCATATCACCTCTGCTTTTCAACATAGTGTTGGAAGTCCTCACCAGAGTAATCAGGCAAGAGAAAGAAATAAAAGGCATCCAAATTGGAAATGAAGAAGTTAAATTGTCATTCTTTGCAGATGACATGATGGTATATATAGAAAACCCTAAAGACTCCACCAAAAAGCTATTACAAAGAATTAATGACTACAGTAAAGTTGCCGGCTAAAAAAATCAACGTACAAAAGTCCATTGCATTCTTATATACTAACAATGAAATTTCAGAAAAAGAAATAAAAAAAAACAAATCCTTTGCAATTGCAGCAAAAAGAATAAAATACATAGGAATAAACTTAACCAAGGATGTGAAAGACCTATATGTTGAAAACTATAAGACATTTTAAAAAGAAATAGAAGAAGACACAAAGAAATGGAAGACATTCCGTGCTCATGGATTGAGAAAATCAACAAAGTTAAAATGGCCTTATTACCAAAAGCAATATACAGATTTAATTGAATCCCCATCAAAATCCCAATGGCAGTTTTTAAAGAAATAGAACAAAAAATCATCAGAGTTGTTTGGAACTATAAAAGACCCCGAATAGCCAAAGTAATCAGAAAAAAGAACAGTGCTGGAGGTATCACACTCCCTGACTTTAGCTTGTACTACAGGGCAACAATAATCAAACAGCATGGTATTGGCAGAAAAACAGACACATAGACCAATGTAATAGAATTGAGAACCCAGCAATAAAACCACATAAATATGGACAGATAATTTTTGACAAAGAAGCAAAAAACATACAATTGAGAAAAGACAGCCTCTACAATAAATGGTGCTGGCAGAATTGGAAAGCCACGTGCAAAAGAATGAAACTGGACTGCTATCTGTCACCAGGTTCCAAAATTAATTCAAAATGGATCAAAGCCTTAAGCATACGACCTGAAACAATAAACCTCATAGAAGGAAACATAGGTACTAAACTTATGGACCTTGGGTTCCAAGGGCATTTCATGAATTCAACTCCAAAGGCAAGGGAAGTAAAACTAAAATAAACGAATGGGACTATATCAAACTTAAAAGCTTCTGCACAGCAAAAGAAACCATCGACAAAATAAAGAGACAACCAACTGAATGGGAAAAGACTTTTGCAAACATAGCCTCCGATAAAGGGCTAATATCCAAACTATACAAGGAACTCATGCAACTCAACAACAAAAAAACAAACAACCCAGTTGAAAAATGGGCAGAAGACCTGAAGAGATTTCTCCAAAGAGGACAAACAAATGGCCAATAGACATATGAAAAAATGCTCAACATCACTAATCATCAGAGAAAAGCAAATAAAAACCACAATGAGCTATCACCTCACCCCAGTTAGAATGGGTATCATCAACAAGACAAATAGTAACAAATGTTGGAGAGGCTGTGGAGAAAAAGGAACCCTCATACACTGTTGGTGGGAATGCAGCCTGATGCAGCCGTTATGGAAGGCAGTGTGGAGGTTCCTCAAAAAATTACGAATAGAATTACCATATGATCCAGCAATCTCTCTCCTGGGTATCTACCCCAAAAATCTGAAAACATTTATACATAAAGACAAGTGTGCTCCAATGTTCATTGCAGCTTTATTTACGGTGACCAAGACATGGAAACAACCAATGTGTCCTTCCATAGATGAATGGATAAAGAAGTTGTGGTATATATACACAATGGAATACTATTCGGCGGTAAGAAAAGATGAAATAGGAAAATTTGTGACAACATGGATGGATCTTGCGATTATAATGCTAAGCGAAATAAATCAGACAGAAAAAGCAGAGAACCATATGATTTCACTGATATGTGGTATATAAACCAAAAACAACAAAAGATCAAGACAAACAAGGAAACAAAAACTCATAGACACAGGCAATAGTTTAGTGGTTACCAGAGGGTAAGGGAGGAGGGGGGTGGGAGATGAGGGTAAAAGGGATCCAATATATAGTGATGGAAGGAGAACTGACTCTGGGTGGTGAACACACAATGTGATTTATAGATGATGTAATACAGAATTGTACACCTGAAATCTATGTAACTTTACTAACAATTGTCACCCCAATAAACTTTAATTAAAAAAAAAAAGAAAACTAAAAAAAAAGAGAAATGCTTATTAATGAACTTTTTTTAAAAAAGTAACAACTTTTTAAAGTAAGATAGTCACACTCAAATATCACTCCTCATTTTTATACATTTACAAGGGCTGTCATAACAGAATACCAAGGGCTTACACAACAGAAATTTATTTTCTCGCAGTTCTAGAGGCTGGGAAGTCCAAGATCAAGGTGACAACAAGGTTAATTTCTTTTGTGGCCTCTCTCCTTGGATTGTAGATGTCCATCTTCTCCCTGTGTCTTCACATGGTCTTTTCTCTATGTGTGTCTGTGTTCTAATTTCTTCTTCTTATAAGAACACCAGGCATTTTGGATCAGGACCCCCTCAATAAGCTCTTTTTAATATACAGGAAGCATCATCTCTTTAAAGACCCTATCTTCAAATACAGTCACAGTCTGAGATACTGGGGGTTAGGATTTCAACATAAGAATTCTTGTATAATACAATAATAAAAATGGGCATTATATTATTGAATGCATACTATATGCCAAGCCATGTTTTATGTGCTTTACCCATATTAACTGATTAATACTTGTTAAAACTCTATAAGGTAAATATTATTATTAACCCTTTTTACAAATGAGGCCCTAGGTTAAGTGCGTGATACAGTATTATTTCAACCTGGATGAACTGGATCTAGAACCCACTTTAATAGCTACCTTATTTGCGGGAATTCAAATCTATTGCAAATGAAATTATAAATCTTGCAAAAGATGTAGCATTTCAAGAAGGCTTTTGGAGAATTGATTCAATGAGACCCAAAATAAAAAAACAAAAAAAAAAAATCTAGAAGAGTCAGACTTGGTAACTGAGGAAGAGAAAAATTGATGAAGATGTCAAAAGACCACAGAAATGAATTGTTTTAATAAAAAAAGGAAAAGTAAAACCTTAGGAAAATTAATAAAGCCTTCTAATATTTTTCCAGAAATGACAGTCTTTATGATTGTTATCTGAAGTCAAAGGAGGACTATTGTATCATGTTATTATACAACTTTGTCAGGAAAATTCCCCCCCTAAAGAAAAATGGAATTTGATCCACTCTCTTTTTATTCTCAGAATTGATGCATGATTGCACTCATAACTAAAATTATAACTTTGAGATAAAATGAATTCTTTTGCAAAATTTTTGGTTTTATTTTATAAGATTAATTTCCAAACTTTATTTTCAATATTTAATACATTTTTGTTGTGTTAAATAGTTTTGTTTTAAGTGGGTTTTATTTTTCAGTATTAATTATGCTCAGCTAATGACCCTCTATATTATTTCAGCTGTTTGAACAATAACACCCAAAGAGTATTAGTTGATTAGTGTCAAACTGGAGATTAGTTTCCTATGATGTATCTTGGGGATCTTGTTTTATATCGTAATGTCTTATATTTTAAGGTTTATTTTGGTGAAGAGCTATCAGATATGCTTATTTAATAAATTGGGGTTAAAAACCTGGGAGGGATAGCTTTTTTGATCGATCATAGAGCAAGATTCACAAAGATTTCAGGGGCTAGACCATGAATTAAAACCATAAGATGAAAATTATATTTAGGTTAAGAAGTATTTCTTTTCATATGTACGGAAGAAAGAAAGAACTGGCCCGATTGCAGACTCAAAAGCATGAATTAGATATTTGATGACATTCCTAGATTAAGCTAAGTGATCCTAGTTCACCATGTCTTAGCTAGGCTTATCTGGGGTCTCTTGTTTATTTGTAGATACTATTTTAAGAAAAGAAAAGAAAGAAAAAAAAAACTGGTATAAACTGAAGGGTGACAAGGATATAAAAATATTTCAAAATAATGTTCTATAAGAAATAGTTAAAGAAACTCCTTAGGAATATATAAGAACCATTTTCAGATATTTGTCAGCCACTTTTAGATATTTGGAATGTGGAGAAGGGAACAGCTTGTCACGGATTGCTCCAAGGAACCCAAGGGTAAAAGTAGTAAAGAGGTATATTTTGATTTAACATATCAAAAGAGCTCTGTAACAATTAAAAGAGGTCAGTGAATGCCCAGGCAACAGTGACATTTCTGTCTCTAGAAGTATTTAAGCAACTCGTTCAAGCACTACCTGTCATAGAAATTCTAAGAGGAATTTCTGTATTATTTGGGAAATTGGTTCCTTCTTATCTAAGAAACTAAGATGGACTTAGCCACCATATATATATATATATATATATATATATATATATATGACAGAACTTAAGAGACACCATATACATATATATACATATACATATATATACATATATATGTATATATATATTTAAGTTGTATCTTCTAGAGTGTTTTTAGTGTGCAAATGGAATACTCAACTATCAATAATTTTAATTAAAGGCTTTCAGTTATTTTTATATAATGGAAGTTGGAGGTAAGAAGTTCCAGGGTTGGTTCAACAACTAAGTGATGCCACTGGGCACCCAGTCTCTTTCCATCATCATGAATCATGAAAAATCACTGGTTGGCTTTTATCCCCAGCGTAGAGGAAGCCTCATGGCCTCAAGATGCCTGCTGAAGCGCCAGGTCTCCTGGCCTCACAGGACCAAGTTCAAAGGCAGAATGCACAGCAAAACCAGAATTGTGAGGGAGTCTTGTTTATGATTCTCTTTTCACACTGGAAAAAAAAAAAAAAATCTTACTCAGAAGAGACTCTACTCCTGGAAGAATTCTTCTAATGTCTCATTGGCCACAGTTTGGTCCTATGTGCAGTAGAAGCTAAGAATGCTATCTCAACAATTTAAGCCTTTCTGTGGGAGTCAGGCTGTGCATGTGGGCAGCTAACAGTGTCTGTAAAGATATTTAACTTCTACTCTGTTAGAAGCAGCATCTTGAGTTTTTAATTTAGACATTTTAGAGGTAAATTTTTCACAGTAAAATATGGGAAAGATTTACCTCTAAAGTTTTGTTGTGAAAAAGATCAAAACTAGAGAAAATTAGAAAGACTTGTGCAATGAACACCCATATACCCACCACCTGGAATTCTACAAATGACATTTTACTATATTTGCTTTGTCGTCACATGTCTAGCTACTCATCCATCTAACAGTCCATTTTATGTTTTGATTCACTTCAGAGTAAGTTGCAAGCATTGGCAACTTTATCTCTAAACATTTCAACATGTATATCATTAAGTAGAGTTAAAAATGTTTTTTGGTTCTTTTGTTAAGGTAAACTTCCAATGAATCCTTTAAGATTGTGAATAAGATAAAGATGCCACTTTTGCCACTTGCATTTGATATAATATTTGAAGCCTTAACCAGAGCAATTAGATAAGAAAAATACATAAAAAGCATCCAAATTGGAAAAGAAGAAGTAAAATTATCTTTGCTTACATGTGACATACTCTTTTTTTTTTTTTTTAAGATTTTTATTGGGGAAGGGGAACAGGACTTTATTGGGGAACAGTGTGTACTTCCAGGACGTTTTCCCAAGTCAAGTTATTGTCCTTTCAATCTTAGTTGTGGAGGGTGCCATTCAGCTTCAAGTTGTTGTCCTTTCAGTCTTAGCTGTGGAGGGCGAAGCTCAGCTGCAGGTCCAGTTGCAGTTGCCAGTTGCAGGGGGCACAGCCCACCATCCCTTGCGGGAGTCGAACCGGCAACCTTGTGGTTGAGAGGATGCACTCCAACCAACTGAGCCATCCAGGAGCTCAGCGGCAGCTCTACTCAAGGTGCCGTGTTCAATTTTAGTTGCAGGGGCCCTGCCCACCATCCCTTGCGGGACTCGAGGAATTGAACTGGCAACCTTGTGGTTGAGAGCCCACTGGCCCATGTGGGAATCAAACCGGCAGCCTTTGGAGTGAAGAGCATGGAACTCTTAACTGTCTGAGCCACTAGGCTGGCCCGTGACATACTCTTATACATAGAAATCACAAAGATTCCATAAAAACACAGTTAGAACTAATAAATAAATTCAGCAAAGTTACAGGATATAAAATGAATACACAAAAATCAACTGCATTTCTATACACTAATAATAGGCCATGCAAAAAAGAAATAAAAAAAAACAACAATTTATTTCACAATAGCATCAAAAAGAATGAAATACTTAGGAATAAACCTAACCAAGGAGGCAAAAGACTTATATACTGAAAACTAAAAAATGTTTTTGAAACAAATTAAAGAAGAAACAGGTAAGTGAAAAAACATCCCACGTTCATAGTTTGGAAAATTTAATATTGTTAGGATGACAATACTACCCAAAGCAATCTACAGATTCAATATCAAAATCTCAATGATGTTTTTACAGAGAAATAGAAAAATCCGTTCTGAAATTATATGGAATCACAAAGGACTCTGAAGAGTCAAAACAAACCTGAAAAAAACACACACCAAAAGAACAAAATTAGAGGACTCACAATTTCTGATTCCAAAACTTACTACAAAGCTACACTAATAAAAAACAGTATGATACTGGAATAAAGATAGACATATAGACCAATGATGTAAAATTGAGAAGCCAAACATAAACCTTTAAATATATGTGCAATGATTTTCAAAAAGAGTTCCAACACCATTCATCAGGGAAAAGATGATCTTTCAAAAAATGGTGCTGAGCAGACTGGCTATCCACATGCAAAAGAATGAAGTTGGACCATCATCTGACACCATTACAAAATGCTATCTCAAAATTGGTTAAAGATCTAAATGTATTTATTTATTTATTTATTTGTTTGTTTGTTTGTTTGTTTGTTTATAAGTTAGGGAATATTGGGAAACAGTGTGTTTTCCCAGGGCCCATTAACTCCAAGTCAAGTCATTGTCCTTCAATTTAGTTGTGGAGGGCACAGCTCAGCTCCAAGTCCAGTCACTGTTTTTCAATCTTAGTTTCAGGGGGCACAGCCCAGCATGTTGAAAGCTCAGGCTCTAACCAACTGAGCCATCCAGCTGCCCCTTAAAAATCTAAATTTAAGAGCTAAAACTCTTAGAAGAAAACCTAGAGGGAAAGCTTCATGACATTGGATTTGGCAATGATTTTTTGGATATGACACAAAAAGTTCAGGCAATAAAAGAAAAAATAGAAACACTGGACTTCTTCAAAATTAAAAACTTCTATGCATTTAGGACACTATCAAGAGAATGAAAAGCAACTCACATAACAGGAGAATATATATTGCAAATTATATGTCTGATAAAGGATTAATATCCATAATGTATATAGAATTTCTACAATTCAACAACAACAGAAAACCCAAAGAATCCAATTAAACACTGAGCAAAGGACATGAATAGACATTTCTCCTAAAAAGACATACAAATGGCCAGAAGCTCATGGAAAGATGCTAAACATGACTAATCGTTAGGGAAACACAAGTCTAAACTACAGTGAGATACCATTTCACATCCATTGGAATGACTATTATAAAAACAAAACAAAACAAATAACAAGTGTTGGCAATGTGGAGAAATTGTGTTGCCTGTGGGAATTAAAATGGTATAGCTGATGTGAAAAATAACACGGCAATTCCTCAAAAAATTAAACATAGAATTACCATATGATCCAGCAATTTCACTTCTAGATATACACCCAAAAATTGAAAGAAGGAACTTGAACAGATATTTACACATCAGTCTTCATAGCAGCATCATTCACAATAGCTAAAAGGTGGAAACAACGAAAATGTCTACCAATGGATGAACAGATATACATAATGTGGTATTTACATAAAATGAAATATTATTCAGCCTTAAAAAGAAATGAAATTCTTATACATGCTATATATGGATGAACCTTGAAAACACGTTAAATGAAATAAACCAGACTCAAAAGGACAAATATTGTATAAGTCCACTTATATGAAAGACCTAGAACAGTCAAATTCATAGAGAGAGAAAATAGAATAGTGGTTATGAGAGGCTGTGGGGAAAGGGTAATGGGAAGTTATTAATGGGTATAGAATTTCAATTTGGGATGATGAAAAACTTTGGAGATGGATAGTGGTGATGGTTGCATAAATTGTAAATTTATTTAATGCAACTAAATCATACATATAAGATGGTTAAAATAGTAAATTTTATTATGTTGTGTACATTTTACCACAATAAAAAAATTTCAGTGACGTGCACAGATTTTAAAATTTGAAGTGCATCTCAATGAGTTTTTTTTTTTTTTTTTTTAGAGAAATACAGGGAAACTTTAAGTTTTTTATTTTATTTTTTTTTAAATTGGAGAATATTGGGGAACAGTGTGTTTCTCCAGGGCCCATCAGCTCCAAGTCACTGTCCTTCAATCTAGGTGTGGAGGGCACAGCTGAGCTCCAAGTCCAGTTGCTGTTTTCAGTCTTAGTTGCAGGGGGCACGCCCCACCATCCCTTGTGGGAATTGAACTGGCAACCTTGTTGTTGAGAGCTTGCACTCTAACCAACTGAGACATCTGGCTGCCCCTCATTCAATGAGTTTTGACAACTGGGTATACCTGTGTTAACCAAACCCCCCTCTATATATAGAATACACACACACACACACACACACACACACACACACACACACATATATGTCCTGCCCCCTCCCAATCAATTCTTATCCCCAACCCTCACAGACATTCACTGTTCTAATTTTTTCCAACAATACATTAGTTTTGTCTGTTCAGAATTTCATATAAATGGAATCATACAGCGGGAACTCTTGTGTAAGTCTTCCTTCACTCCACATTGTTTTGAGTTACATTCATATCATTGAGTATATAATTTATTGATTTTTATTGCCCAGTAGAATATTGACCGGTATAATTTCACTGAATGAATATACCACACATTGATTAGCCAGTCCTACATTGATGGACACCTGGGCTCTTTTCAGCTTAGGACTATTATAAATAAAGCTGCTGCAAACATTCTTGTACAAGGCTTTGTGTGGACATATGTTTTCAGTTATCTTGGGCAAATACCCTGAAGTAGAATTTCTGGGCCATAAAGTGTGTGTATGATTAGTTTATAAAGAAGCTGCCAGGCCTTTTCTGAAAGTGACTGAGCTGAATGTGTTTTTATTTTATTTTTTAAAATATTTTTTTTAATTTTTCAGTTACAGTTGACATACAATATTGCATTAGTTTCAGGTGCACAATATAGTGATTAGGCATTTATTTAACTTACGAAGTGATCACCTTGGCAAGTCTAGTACTCATCTGACTTCATACATAGTTATTACGATATTATTAACTATATTTCTTATGCTGTACTTTACATCCCCATGACTGTTTTTATAGCTGGCAATTTGCACATCTTAATCCCATCCCTTTTTTCACCCATTCCTTCAACACCACTCCCATCTGGCAACCGTCAAATTGTTCTCTGTATCTATGAGTTTGTTTCTGTTTTATTTGTTCATTTATTTTGCTTTTTAGATTCCACATATAAGTGGAATCATATGGTATTTATTTTTCTCTTCCTGACTTATTTCACTTAACATAATACTCTCTAGTTCTACCCATGTTGTTGCAGATAGCAAGATTTCATTCTTTTTTTATGGCTGAGTAATATTCCATTGTATATCTGTACGTCTTCTTTATCCATTTGTCTATCAATGGACACTTAGGTTGCTCCCATATCTTGGCTAGTGCAAATAATGACTCAATGAACAGAGAGATGCATATGTCTTTTCAAATTAGTGTTCTGGGTTTCTTCAGATAAATACCCAGAAGTGGCATTGCTGGGTTCTTTCTCTCATTACAGCCTTTGTTTTAAAGTCTATTTTATCTGGTATAAGTATTGCTATCCCAGCTTTTTAAAAATCTTTTGTTATTTCCATTTTCATGAAATATCTTTTTCCATCCCTTTATTTTCAGTCTGTGTGTCTTTCAGTCTGAAATGGGTCTCTTGTAGGAAGCATATGTAACAGTCTCTTGTTTTCATATCCATTCAACTTTCCTGTCTTTTGATTGGAGCATTTTATCTATTTATATTTAAAGTGATTATTGATAGGTACATACAGTATTGGGTTGGTGCAAAAGTAATTGCAGTTTTTGCAATTATTTTTAACCTTATAAGCCGCAGTTACTTTTGCACCAACCTAATAGATATTGCCATTTTATTATTTATATTTATATTCTTCTTTCCCCCCTTCTTCTTCTTAAAGAAGTCCCTTTAGCATTTCTTATAATAGTGGTTTGGTGGTGATTAACTCCTTTAGCTTTTTTTGTCTGTGAAGTTCTTTATCTGTCCTTCGATTCTAAATGATAGTCTTGCGGAGTAGAGTAATCTTGACTATAGGTCCTTGCTTTTCATCATCTTGAATATTTCCTGCCAATCCCTTCTGGCCTGCAAAGTGTCTATTGATAAATCAACTGACAGTCTTATGGGAGCTCCATTGTAGGTAACTAACTGCTTTTCTCTTGCTGCTTTTAAGATTTTTATCTTTAACCTTTGTCATTTTAATTTGAGGTGTCTTGGTATGGGCCTCTTTGAGTTCATCTTATTTGGGACTCTCTGTGCTTTCTGGACTTGTATATCTATTTCCTTTGCCAGGTTGGAGAAGTTTTCTGTCATTATTTCTTCAAATGAGTTTTCAATTCCTTTTTCTCTCTCTCCTCTTGGTACCCTTATGATGCGTTTGTTGGTACACTTGATATTGTCCCAGAGGCCCCATTGTTTGGATTTCTTTTTATTTTTGCTGTTCTGATTGGGTATTTTATGCTACCTTGCTTTCTAAGTCATTGGTTTCATCCTCTGTTCCATCTAATCTACTCTTTTCTTTTTAAATTTTATTTTATTAAATTTATTGGGGTGACAATTGTTAGTAAAATTACATAGATTTCAGGTGTACAATTCTGTATTACATCATCTATAAATCCCATTGTGTGTTCATCACCCAGAGTCAGTTCTCCTTCCATCACCATATATTCGATCCCCCTTACCCTCATCTCCCACCCCCCACCCCCCAACCCCCTTACCCTCTGGCAACCACTAAACTATTATCTGTGTCTATGAGTTTCTGTTTTTCATTTGTTTGACTTGTTCTTTTGTTGTTTTTGGTTTATATACCACATATCAGTGAAATCACATGGTTCTCTGCTTTTTCTGTCTGACTTATTTCGCTCAGCATTACTCTCTCAAGATCCATCCATGTTGTCACAAATGTTCCTATATCATCTTTTCTTACTGCCGAATAGTATTCCATTGTGTATATATACCACAACTTCTGTATCCATTCATCTATCGAAGGACATTTTGGGTGTTTCCATGTCTTGGCCACCGTAAACAAAGCTGCAATGAACATTGGAGCACACGTGTCTTTATCTCTAAATGTTTTCAGATTTTTTGGGTAGATACCCAGGAGAGGGATTGCTGGGTCATATGGCAATTCTATTCGTAATTTTTTGAGGAACCTCCACACTGCCTTCCATAACGGCTGCACCAGTCTGCATTCCCACCAACAGTGTATGAGGGTTCCTTTTTCTCCACAGCCTCTCCAACATTTGTTACTATTTGTCTTGTTGATGATAGCCATTCTGACTGGGATGAGGTGATATCTCATTGTGGTTTTTATTTGCATTTCTCTGATGATTAGTGATGTTGAGCATTTTTTTCATATGCCTATTTGCCATTTGTATGTCCTCTTTGGAGAAATGTCTCTTCAGGTCCTCTGCCCATTTTTCAATTGGGGTTGTTTGTTTTTTTGTTGTTGAGTTGCATGAGTTCCTTGTATATTCTGGATACTAGCCCCTTATCGGAGGCACTGTTTGCAAAAATCTTCTCCCATTCAGTTGGTGGCCTCTTTATTTTGTCAATGGTTTCTTTTGCTGTGCAGAAGCTTTTAAGTTTCATATAGTCCCATTCGTTTATTTTAGCTTTTACTTCCATTGCCTTTGGAGTCAAGTTCATAAAATGCTCTTTGAACCCAAGGTCCATAAGTTTAGTACCTATGTTTTCTTCTATGCAGTTTATTGTGTCAGGTCTTATGCTTAAGTCTTTGATCCATTTTGAATTAACTTTGGTACATGGTGACAAATAGCAGTCCAGTTTCATTCTTTTGCACGAGGCTATCCAATTCTCCTAGCACCACTTACTGAAGAGGCTGTCTTTGCTCCATTGTATGTTTTTAGCTTCTTTGTCAAAAATTATCTGTCCATATTTATGTGGTTTTATTTCTGGGTTCTCGATTGTATTCCATTGGTCTATGTGTCTGTTTTTCTGCCAATACCATGCTGTTTTGATTATTGTAGCCCTGTAGTACAAGCCAAAGTCAGGAAGTGTGATACCTCCATTATTGTTCTTTTTCCTTAAGATTGCTTTGGCTATTCCGGGTCTTTTGTGGTTCCAAACAAATCTGATGATTTTTTGTTCTATTTCTTTAAAATATGCCTTTGGGATTTTGATGGGGATTGCATTGAATCTGTATATTGCTTTGGGTAATATGGCCATTTTAACTATGTTGATTCTTCCAATCCATGAGCACGGAATGTCTTTCCATTTCTTTGTGTCTTCTTCAATTTCTTTCAAAAATGTCTTATAGTTTTCAACATATAGGTCTTTCACATCCTTGGTTAAGTTTATTCCTAGGTATTTTATTCTTTTTGCTGCAATTGCAAAAGGAATTGTTTTTTGTGTTTCTTTTTTGGGATTTCATTGTTAGTATATAGGAAGGCAATGGACTTTTGTGCGTTGATTTTGTAGCCAGCAACTTTACTGTATTCGTTAATTGTTTCTAATAGCTTTTTGGTGGAGTCTTTAGGGTTTTCTATATATAGCATCATGTCATCTGCAAAGAGTGATAATTTAACTTCTTCATTCCCAATTTGGATGCCTTTTATTTCTTTCTCTTGCCTGATTGCTCTGGCAAGGACTTCCAACACTATGTTGAAAAGCAGAGGTGATAGGGGACAGCCCTGTCGTGTTCCTGAACGTAGAGCAAAGGGCTTCAGTTTTTCTCCATTAATTATGAGATTAGCAGAGGGCTTGTCATATATGGCCTTTATTATGTTAAGGTATTTTCCTTCTATACCCATTTTATTAAGTGTTTTAATCATAAATGGATGTTGTATCTTGTCAAATGCTTTTTCTGCATCAATTGATATAATCATATGATTTTTGTCCTTTATTTTGTTTATGTGATGTATCACATTGATGGATTTGCGTATGTTGAACCATCCTTGTGCCCCGGGGATGAACCCCACCTGGTCGTGATGAATAATCTTTTTAATGCATTGTTGTATTCGATTTGCTAGAATTTTATTTAGGATTTTTGCATCGGTATTCATTAGAGATATTGGTCTGTAGTTTTCTTTTTTTGTGCTGTCCTTACCAGGTTTTGGTATCAGGGTAATGTTGGCCTCATAAAATGAGTTAGGGAATACTGTCTCTTCTTCAATTTTTTGGAAGAGTTTGTGCAGAATTGGTATTAGATCCTCTTTGAAGGTTTGGTAGAATTCACTAGTGAAGCCATCTGGTCCCGGACTTTTGCTTTTGGGAAGGTTTTGGATGACTGATTCAATTTCCTTACTGGTGATCAGTCTGTTTAGATTTTCCAGTTCTTCATGGTTCAGCCTTGGAAAGCTATATGTTTCTAAGAACTTGTCCATTTCTTCTAGGTTGTTGAATTTGGTGGCATATACTCCTTCGTAGTATTCTTGGATGATCCTTTGTATTTCTGTGGTGTCCGTGATAACTTCCCCTTTTACGTTTCTGATTTTGTTAATCAGTGTCTTCTCTCTTTTTATCTTAGTAAGTCTAGCCAAGGGTTTGTCAATTTTGTTAATCTTTTCAAAGAACCAGCTCTTTGTCACATTAATTTTTTCTATTGTCTTTTTCTTCTCTGTTTCATTTAGTTCTGCTCTAATTTTTGTTATTTCCTTTCTTCTGCTGACCTTGGGTTTTACTTTTTCTTCTTTTTCTAGTTCTTTAAGGTGTAACATGAGGTTATTTATTTGGGAGTTTTCTTGTTTCTTGAGATAGGCCTGTAATGAGATAAATTTCCCTCTTAAAACTGCTTTCGCTGCATCCCAAAAATTTTGGTAGGATGTATTTTGATTGTCATTTGTTTCTATGTATCTTTTGATCTCTCCTCTAATTTCTTCTTTGACCCAGTCCTTCTTTAAAAGTATGTTGTTTAATCTCCATGTATTTGTGTTTTTTCCCGCTTTCTTTTTACAGTTGATATCCAATTTCAAAGCCTTGTGATCAGAGAATATGCATGGTATGATTTCAATCTTCTTAAATTTGTTGAGACTGATTTTATGTCCCAATATATGGTCTATCCTTGAGAATGTTCCGTGTACACTAGAAAAGAATGTATAGTCTGATGTTTTAGGATGAAGTGCTCTATAAATGTCAATTATGTCCATTTCATCTAATGTGTCATTTAGGGGTACTATTTCGTTATTTATTTTCTGTTTGGATGATCTATCCATAGCTGTCAATGATGTATTTAAGTCCCCTAGTATAATTGTGTTTTGGTCAATTTCTCCCTTTAGTTCTGTTAGTAGTTGCTTGGTGTATTTCGGTGCTCCCTGATTGGGGGCATAAATATTGATGACTGTTATGTCTTCTTGTTGTACAGTCCCCTTCACCATTATGAAATGTCCATTTGTCTCTTGTTATCTTTTTCACCTTGAAGTCTATTTCATCTGATATCATTATGGCTACACCTGATTTTCTCTGGGTACCATTTGCTTGGAGTGTCAATTTCCACCCTTTTACTTTGAATCTATGCTTGTTCTTGTAGCTGAGATGTGTCTCTTGGAGACAGCATATGGTTGGGTTTAGATTTTTGATCCAATCTGCTACTCTGTGACTTTTTATTGGTGAGTTCAGTCCATTTACATTTAGGGTGATTATTGATATGTGAGGATTTCCTGTCATTCTATCTTTAGTTTTCTGGTAAGGCTGTGTCTCCATTGTTTCTTTGCCTTTTTGTTGTTGTCTATTATTTCTGTGTGGTGGTATTCTATGATGTTTCCCTCTGTTTCTTCTTTTATTTCAGTATATATTTCAATTCTGGATTTATTTTGAGTGGTTACCCTTAAGTTTATGTAAAAGAAAGTTTGATATTTAGAGTATTCCATTTTCTTCAGCACGCTTACTTTCTCCATTCCCATATTCCGGTTCAGGCCTTTACTCTCCCCCTTTTTGAGTTTTGGTTGCCACAAATTGTCCCTGTTCATGGTGGTCGAATAGCCTCCTTTAGTATTTCTTGTAATGCAGGTCGTGTATTAGAAAATTCCCTCAGTTCTGTATGTCTGGAAAGCTCTTTATTCCTCCTTCATATCTAAAGGATATCTTTGCTGGATATATTATTCTTGGCTCATGATTTCTCTCTTTCAATAGTTTGAATATTTGGTTCCACTCCCTCCTGGCTTGTAGAGTTTCTGCTGAAAAATCTGATGATAATCTAATGGGCTTTCCTTTGTAAGTTACCGTCTTTTTTCCCTGGCTGCCTTGAGGATTCTTTCTTTGTCGTTGATTTTAAACAGCTTCAATACAATGTGACTTGGAGAAGGTCTGTTGGGATTGAGGTAACTAGGTGTTCTATTTGCTTCTTGGATTCGAGGGTCCAGTTCTGTCCACAAATTTGGGAAGTTCTCATTGACAATTTGTTTGAATATATTCTCTGTTCCCTTCTCTCTTTCTTCTCCTTCTGGTATGCCCATTATTCTTATATTGCTTTTTCTGATGGAGTCCGAAAGTTCTTGTAGAGTTCTTTCATTTCTTGTAAGTCTCAAGTCTCTTTCTTCTTCCCTCTGTGTCATTTCCAGGTTTCTATCTTCGATGTCACTGATTCTTTCCTCCATCTGGTCAACTCTACTACCTAAGCTGGTTATTTCATTCTTAATTTCTTCTATTGAGTTCTTAATCTCCAGAAATTCTATTTGGTTCTCTTTTGAAATTTCAATCTCTTTCGTAAAATGCTCATGCTGTTCTTTGATTGAGTCTCTGAGTTCATTTAACTGCCTATCTGTGTTTTCTTGTATCTCGTTGAGTTTTTTCAGAACTGCAATCTTGAATTCTCTGTCATTTAAGTCACATATTTCTGTATCTTTAAGTGCCTTCTCTGGAGATTTTTCACTTTCTTTCTGAGCTATCTTATTGCCTTGATTATTCATGGCGATTACTGGTTTACTATTTCTCTTCCTAGACATCTACAGGAGTGACTTCTGCAACAGGTTGATAGGAAGAGTTCTTTCTTTTGTTTTCCAGTACTTGTTGGTAGAATGTTTTATTATTTCTCCAACTGCAATTTATTTTTCTTCTCCCACATGGTAGTGCTGTTTTCTCTGCACTATTCCTGCTTCTCACACAATGGGGGGATTCCCTGGGAGACGGGCTTCTCCTCTGTTAATAGTTCGTCTAGGTCACAGGGCGCAGTGTCCCGGTGGGTATGCGGAGAGCTTTTGATGTTCCAAAGCTCTTCCAGCTCCTGATTCAGAGCCCGTATGTTTCAGCAGTTCTGTTTACTCCTGCAGGGATCCACCCAGATAGGTGGGGTCAGGGGCGGGGTAAGTTGTGAGAGGTGGCCCAGAGCAATAGCGGCGACCACCACCATAGCTGGTCCTGCTTCCACAGCTCCCTCCCCTTTGCCGGAACTAGTTGGGCTGTGAATTTTGTCTGCGGTCCACAGTTCTCAAAACAGCAAATTTTCTGTTGTTTTGATCTGACACTGCTACTGTTTTGCTTCTAGCACCGGGCAGGTGGGGGCGGGGCGAGCTCTGGGAGGGGTAGGAGGGGGCGGCTAGTCTCAGTGCCTAAGGCTCCGTTCTCTGCTCAGCAGTGAGGGCTTAAACCACCGTTTTCAGCCTTTTTCCCTCAGTCTTTTCTCCGAGGTCTCTGCCATGAGCGTTGGGGTCAGCCGTGGTATATGCTGTCCCCTCAGCCCTGTGGAGTCCAGGCGGAGCCCTAGCAGTCCGATCTCCCACAGCTGCAGTCGTTCCGGAAAGCAGCAAGCTTGGCGCACTGAGCTAGGTCTGCGTCCTGCGCCCGCGCGGCTCTGTCTCCGCACACTTCTCCCTTTCCTCCTCCCTCCACTCGCGCGAATCTCCCACCTGTAGGTGATTTCAGTCGGTAGTGGGCCTCTTCGTCTTGCCTGTCTGCTGTGCAGGGAGTCCTTTGTGGAGTTTTTGTTGTTCGATTCTTTGTAAATTCCAGGGGAGCTTTACAGAGGCTCACCTCACGCCGCCATTTTTCCGGAACCTCCCCCCTTGTTCTTTCTAATCTACTCTTGATTCCCTCTAATGTAGTCTTTACTTCAGTTATTGTATTCTTCATTTCTACTAGTTCTTTTTTATGTTTTCAATTTCCACTTTTATGTTTCCTATCTCTTTGTTAAAATTCTCACTGAGTTCATCTTCTCTTCCCCAAGTTCATTGATCATCCTTATAACCAGTGTTTTGAACTCTGTTGGTAGATTGCTTGTCTCCATTTTGTTTAATTTTTATTCTGTTCTTTCATTTGGGACTTGTTTCTCTGTCTCCTCATTTTTGCTGCTTCCCTGTACTTGTTTCTATGAATTAGGTAGAGCTGCTTTTGTCTCACCATCTTGGTAGAGTTGAGTTTATGTAGAAGGTGTACTGTGGAGTCCAGTGGTGCAGTCTCCATGGACAATGAGCCAGGTGCTCCAGGTGTGTCCCTTATGTGGGTTGTGTGTGTTCTTCTGTTATAGTTGAGCATTGATTGTTGTTGGCACATCAGTGGGTGGGATTGACCTTCAGGCTAATTGTCTATGAGGATTGGCCTTTACTATAGCAAAGGGACTGACTGCACAGTGCATGACTTGTTTTAGTGCCTGCCCAGCCCACCCTTTGTGTGTGTCATTTGTGGAGGTGGTTGTGTGGTACTCTGGGTGTGTTGGTTCTGGGGCCTCTCGGCAGGGTCTCTGGTATAGGCTAAGGTCAGCTGCTACCTGTGCCATGCTTGAGGCCACTAGTATGAGCTACAAAGTATCTGCAGATGGTTGCTGCTTGTGCTGGGCTTGGAGGTGCCTGGGAGTGGCTAAGCTATAATCTGAAACCAACTGCCACTAGTGCCAGGCTTGGGGCTGCTTAGCAATGGGTACAAAACATGCCAAGGCCAGATGCTGCTTGTTTGGACTTTGTGAACCTTTTAGAGATTTGAGGAAATTCCACAGCATGGATTGAGACAAGCTGTTTGTATGGAAAAGCCTCTAGAAGAGGCTTAGGTGGGTCCACAAGTTGGGTGTGGTGTCGTCTCAGGGAATCACTAGGGTGGGGCAAACAGTGTTAGTCAAGGGAATGGAGACTTAGACTTTGCACCTGCCTGTGCCTGCAGGCTGGGTGGAGGAGGGGGGTTGCTCATCAAAGGAACAATGGCATCTGCCAGCACTCCCATCTGGGGTAAAGCTGCCCCTCCGGCCCTTGCCCTGAAGCCAAACAATTCAATTCCTCCCTTTATGTCCCTGGCATTTTGGGGGCTGCTGCCTGGGTGCTGGAGCTTAGAGCTAATGAATCAATCAGCAAGGAAGGCCATGAGTGAGCCCTTTAAGAGGAGCATCTTGGACTCCTGCAGCCCTCAGTCAGACTCAGCCACAATTCCCACGATTTTCACAGCCAGAAGTTTTGGGGACTTCTCTTCCCAGTACTGGAACCATAAGCTGGGGAGCATGTTGTGGGACTGGGATCGCTTACTCCTCAGGGGGAACTTCCAAAGCTGAGGTATTTCTCCCATTTCTGAAGTGCCACACAGGGGGGTTGTAGGGAATACCCATTCCATGTCTCTGCTCTTCCTACAAATCTCAACGTGGCTTCTTCTATATATCCTTAGTTATAACACTTTCTTCAGCTAGCCTTCATGTGGTTCCCAATGATGGTTGTTCTGTAAGTTTAGTTATAATTTTGATGTGGCTATGGGAGGTTTGTTTCTCTCTCAATGAGGCTGGTAACCAGCTACACAGAGCTCCCTTCTCAGGGTTATTCAGTGAGTCAAATGGGTTTTTGTGCACGTAGACACCTAGACATCTCTGGAGGACAGACCATAAGATAAGACACTGGGGAGGACATTGCCACAAAATAGTTTCCAGGGTTTCTTGCTATTTGCCATGACTGATTTTATTGTAGACAAAAACCATTTTATGGAAATACATTAGATAAGATTGGGCTCACAAAAAGCTCAAAATTTCAATAGCTTAAATAAAGCAGAAGTTTATTTCTGTCTCACATAAGATTCCAGAGGCTAGCAGTCCAGGGATGTGGAAGTTCCATGATAGCATTCTGAGGCTCATTCCAACAGATGAAAGAAGGCCAAGAACGTTCTTCTGTCTCCTAGAGCTCGAGAGTGAAGAACTGAGTTCACTTGCACATTTTAAAGTTTTTTGTTTTGTTTTTTGTTTTATCCCTGAGCCAGATGTTAAACATGGGTAGAGTTAACAGAAACACGTGATTTTACTCCATAAGGAGACATCTTGGTGTTACTTGATACTGTCACTTACATATCATTGGTCTGAACTTAGTTACGTGGCCATGGTGAATGATAGGAAAGGCTTAGAAATAGAACCTAAAAACTGGGATTCTATTATTAAACTAAAAGTGGAAAATGAATATTGGGAAGTAATTATCAATCTCTGCCACAGCAGAACTGGGGTGGACAAATTAGTTTCCACATATGCACTGTCCAATATGGCAGCCACAAACCAGTTGGGCTATTGGGCAGTTAAAATATGGCAGGTCCCAACTGAGATGTACTATAAATGTAAAATATACATAGGATTTCAAAAACTTTGTATGAAAAAAGATGTAAAATATTTCAATTTTTATATTGATTACATATTAAAGTGGTACCATTTTGGCTATATTAGATTAAATAAAATATGTTTTATTAAAAGTAATTTAACCCGTTTCTTTTTAATTTTTAAAAATGTGACTACGAGGATGTTTAAAATTATACGTGTGCCTTGCATTATATTTCTATTAGATGGTGCTGTTATAGAAAACCAGGTAAGGCCTGGGAAGTAAGACTGATGTGGGAAGTATAAAAAGGGCAGAAAAAGAGAAAGAGAAACAAAAAAGTTCAGAAAGGAAAGCAGGGCAAGTAAGTAGGAGAGAGGAAAGGTTAGGGAAATGGAAAGTGTTAGGAAGGAAGGGGGAGAGAGAAAAAAGCTAAGGGTTAAGTCATGGAAGAGTTTTAAACCGCAATGTTGATCTCCCTGAGGGTGAGCCAAAGAAGAACATGGGGAAACCCAGGATTCAGGCGAGGTGTTGAAAGGTGGCTGCATTGAGTGAACCAAAAGAACAATCATTTTCATTATTTTTCTGACCTGGGAGACAAAGGGCTAAACTCGGCATTTCACAGAGAAAATCCAGGACCAAAACTTGGTGCTCTAAAGTACTTTTTGGAGTGCTCTCAGTAATTTTTTTCTGTACCCATATGTCTATTGCCCCATTCCCACTAACCTTAGGCAGTGGTTGTGGAAGACTGGCCGCAAACATAGCAGGGAGCTCTGTGCAGCAGTCTGGCACTTCTGCTGGAAGGATTAAGCAGAAGCCCACTCCTGCTTAATCCTTCCAGCAGAAGTGCCAGCCTCTGAGTCAGTACACTCAGAGGCCTTCCTCAGCACAGTGGTAGGGCTAGGACTTCTGCAGTGGTCATAGGACCCCTGAGGATGGTAAGACATAAGCCTGGCCCCACAGATGAAAGAAGGTAAAGCGTATTCTTCTCTCTCCCAGAAATCCAGAGGAGAGACCTGAGCTTACTCTCTCTTTTTAACGAGGTTTTTTATTCCAAGCCAGGTGTTAAGCACAGGTAGAGTTGAAAAAGAATATGGGAGGGTTGGTAATTATCTACTGAATTGAAACTGGATAGAGAGCTACCCTAGATCTGCTTTGGGACTAATTTATCTTGGTTAGTTATCTATATTGATTGAAAAGGAAAACAGAGAAAAAGGTTCTTCCCCTTCGTTTTGAGCACTAATAGAGAGCTACAATAATCCAATAGTCACTTCGTTCTTTTATAATAATTTTCACCATCCATAACTCTTATTGTCATGAAGACAAGTAGAGCACAACATATTGTTGAGTACTTCAAATTATTAGAGGAAAGGGGTGTTTTAAGGTCAAACACCTTTATAATAATAAAAGTAATGACTTTCATTATTATTAGTCTTGTTAAAGTCAATCCAGTTTTTCTAACTTGAAGTCTTCCATTTGCAGTTCAATAACTTTTTAAAATGCTATTAAAAATACATTTTTCCAGTTTTGGAATTTTGAGACAAACATTTTAAGTTTGGATTCACTAGAACTTTGTGTATACAATTCAACTGTATTTGGCTATGCCTGGCCACATTTAAATAGCCATTATGTTTTTCTTAAACAGAGTACAAAATAAACAGGAGTTATAGGATTTCTACCACTTTCAGCCATCTACTAATGGATATTGTTGATATTTAGAGTTAAATTATCAAGGTACAAAATATAAATGTGGGTAAGAGAAGAATTACTACTTGCCCAGTGGACACTCATGGGTTGGAGATCCAAGTACTTCTTTGATGAAAACTTGGGAAACATTGTGAATACTTATAGTAAGCAAGTAAACACAGTGATTGCATGGAAGTCTTTTTGGACCTGGGAAATGGCCCCAAAAGAAATAATTTCAGAACTCTCTGAACCTGCTTAGACAGTTAGGGATGGGAAGTTTGTGATTATAGTTTCTTTCTCCTTTCCCACTTACAGTGTGAATATTCTTGTGTCATGACTCAGAGGGGTTAATTTTCTTTTAAAAGGAAGCTGATGAGCAAGGGCCTGGAGACAACTGCCTTTGAACAACTGCTCCTTTGGCAAGTTTAGCTAGAGCAGAAGAATGAATGCCATTATTATTTAACGTGACTTTTTATTTTTGGCCTAAGGTTCAGGTCTTTTCATTTTATGGTCGTTATTCAGTAGTAAAGCTGGAGCAATTCTGTCCCTTAGCTAAGTAATGATATTAATTCCCTATTCTGACTTATGAAATTCCTGCAGCCTACAAAACCCATTAAGGAATTGTCCCATCCATGTTCTAGAATAGGAAGAGAGCTTAAAGCTCTTCATCCCAGCTCTGCAGTGTCACATGTGAAGAATCTGGTGCTCAGAAAAAAATCAGCCAGTACTTAGACCTAACTACTGTATGACAGAGCTGGGCTGACAGTCATTTATCTTCAGCTCTCTCTTCAGGGACAGTAATGTTTAATTTTTATTTTTAACTAAAACAGTAAAAAAATATTATGAATATAATCACTAAAATACCGACTTATATTAAGCCACTGTGCACCTTTAAATATTAAACTATAGTTTGTTCCCAATCTGCAGGTTGTACAAACATACATGAGGTGTGATCAAACAATATGGTGAATGTTTAAATAAAAAAAAGTATTACAGTAAAAGACACACGTTAATCTCCCTCAAAATACTCCCCCTCACTTCAAACACACTTATCCATCGTTCTTGCCACTTTTCTGAAGCAGTTCTGGAAGTCCTCTTTTGTGAGTGTCTCTAGTTGCGCTGTCATAGCTGCCTCGATGTCCTGAATAATTTTGACTTTGGGGAAGAGCCAGAAGTCACACTGTGCCAGATCTGGTGAATAAGGTGGATGAGGACACACCTTAATGTTTTTATTTGACAGAAATTGCCGTATACCAGAAATGATGTGTGATACAGAGTGTTGTCATGATGGAAGATGATTTATGCACACTTTAAAACATACCTTCTCTCAACTGTAGCTCACATCCGAATGACTGAACCAATCAAGTTGAAACTTGTCACACACTGTCACTAAGGTTCGACGTGCCACTTTCAGTATTGAAGGTCCCTGCCTTTCTGTTGGATGGCACTTGGCAGCAGCATTCACCATATTTTGTGATCACAACAGAAAGCCTCCATGTCACACATTGCTTCTGGTGCAGCAATTTCTGTCAAATGAAAACATTATGGTGTGTCATCATCCACCTTATTCACTAGATCTGGCACAGTGAGACTTCTGGCTCTTCCCTAAAGTCAAAATGATTCAGGACATTGAGGCAGCCACAACAGTGCAACTAAAGACACTCATGAAAGAGGGCTTCCAGAACTCTTCAGAAAGTGGCAAGAATGATGGGATAAGTCTGTTTGAAGTGAGGGAGAGTATTTTGAGGAGGATTAATGGCAATGTGTTTTTACTGTAATAATTTTTTTTTTTTTTAATTTAAGCATTCACCTTTAGGTTTTGATCACACCTCATACAAATCTTCCTGTCTCTATCTCTCTTCCTCCAACATTCACCACTAAGTGGGCACCCACTGCCAAGTGGGAAAAACTCAGTTCTTCCCTGAATCGAGTGTGGGTTGGGAGGTTGGGAGGGGAAAGTTGCTATGGAAGTGGTATGGCGCTGTGGGGGCAGAGCCCCAGAAAGTAGTTTCCAGGCTCTCAGCCTCACATAGACAGGTGCTGGCTCAGGTAGTAAATGGCCAACTGTGATTTCATGGCCATCAGCTGTGGCTAGTTGGCCATCAGCTGTAACCAGTGAGCCATTGGCCACAATATAACTGCTGCGGCTACGAAGGAGAGCCGAGGAGAGTGGAGGAGAGTGAAAGAGAGTCGTCGGTGGGTTGAAGACAAAACGGACAGCAGGTCGCACGTCCAGTGAACCCAGCCTCCAGTGAGACCGTAGTGGTATGACTTCCCTACCTATGGCTCCGTGGGTGTTCCTTTTTGGCCTCACCATATCCTGCGTTCTTGTATGGGGAGCGGGACCAGAGACCCCGCAGGCCTCCCTGCATGACAAATGGCGCAGCGAGCAGGGTCTCCCGCATGACAAATGGCGCAGCGAGCAGGGTATGGTGCCAGCCAAAGCTCTCCAAAGGACAGTGGAGCAGTTTGTGTGTATGAACACTAAGTCTCTGGACGACCAGGAGGAGCAGCTGACTGAGAGCTGGACCCCCGTGGAGGGGTGGGAGGACGTGGACGGTTCTCCCACCAGCACAGGAAAAGCCATGCAGTTGCTGGAGAGATGGAGCCCCATGGAGAGGTGGAAAGATGTGGACGGTTCCCCAACCAGCACAGGCCGGAGAAAGCGAAGGTCGTTGCAGCCCTGTGGGCCGGGGAAGTTCCTGCTCAGGCAGCCCGGATGCAGGACTTGTAGTCCCAGGAGGTAACGCTTGCTGAGTCCTCCGTGGGAGATCAGGGTGAGGTCAAGGTTGTCCTTCACCCCAGGACAGCCCTGGAGAAATGACTATGTACTATGGGGCATTGCCTTCCATCCCTAATTTAATGGACCGCTTGACTGTTTGTTTGGAAACTGTTGTTAGTGGAACTGGGGGATATTTGCTTTTGTGTCTTGACTACCCGCCATTGAGAATATGTAAGCACCTTGATTGTGAGTCGCTGTTGTTCCAGCAGGGTACCCTGAGAGGCCCAGAGAGAGTGGCAGTGCCCTGAGAGCCCTGGCTGAGTCCAGGAAGTCTGGCTGAGCCCTGAAGATACCCTGGCTGTGCCCAGGAAGTCGGGCTGTTCCCAGAGAGAGTGGCAGTGCCCTGAGAGCCCTGGCTGAGTCCAGGAAGTCTGGCTGAGCCCTGAAGATACCCTGGCTGTGCCCAGGAAGTCGGGCTGTTCCCAGAGAGAGTGGCAGTGCCCTGAGAACCCTGGCTGTGTCCAGGAAGTGTGGCTGTGCCCACAGAGAGTGGCAGTGCCCTGAGAAATCCTAGCTGTGCCCGGGGATACTAGTGGTACCCTAAGAAGTCCAGGAAGTCTGGCCGTGCCCAGAAGTACTGGTGGTGCCCTGAGAAACCCTGGCTGTGTCCGGGGAAACTAGTGGTACCCTAAGAAGTCCAGGAAGTCTGGCCGTGCCCAGAAGTACTGGTGGTGCCCTGAGAAACCCTGGCTGTGCCCAGAGAGCCTGGCTGTGTCCAGGATGTTGCATTCACCCCCAGGCTCCTCGCACAGGTCCCCTCGCGGAAGACGCTTGTCGCGTAGATTGTGAGGCGAGAGCCTGTAGGGGTGGAGTGTGGGGGCAGAGCCCCAGAAAGTAGTTTCCAGGCTCTCGGCCTCACATAGACAGGTGCTGGCTCAGGTAGTAAATGGCCAACTGTGATTGCATGGCCATCAGCTGTGGCTAGTTGGCTGTCAGCTGTAACCAGTGAGCCATTGGCCACAATATAACTGCTGTGGCTACGCTAGCAGAGAAGGAGGAAGAGAGAAAGAATGGGGGCTAGCAAGAAGATGGCGGCTGGGCTGGCAAGCGTGGATGGCGGTTTGCGGACAGTGCGGATCCAGCCTCCAGTGAGAGTATAGTGCCGCCAGAGAGAATATAGTGGTATGACTCCCCTACCTATGGCTCCGTGGGTGTTCCTTTTTGGCCTCACCATGTCCTGCGTTCTTATGTGGGGAGCGGGACCAGAGAGCCTGCATGACACCACAGGCCGCCCTGCATGACAAATGGCGCAGCGAGCAGTGTCTCCCACACGACAGGCGCTAACTGGAAGGTTGGACCAGGCAGAGGACTAGAACTTTCTCTTCATTCTCAACCCAGTAGTTTTACACTTTTAATTGTGTTTCACTTGGGAAGAGCAACAGCAGTAATCCACTTTACACCCCTAGTACCCTGATTTGGTATGTACCAGACCTGTTTAAATTCCATACATCATTTCACATACAGTTTTTCTGTTTAGTGAAGGAATTTCAGCTCTCTGGATATATATATTGAGGCAGGAAAACTAATGCATATAGGAGAAACTACACTACGGATGCTTTTATTATTATTTTTAGTGTTGGGAGTAGGGTTGCCAGATAAAATACAGGACTCACAGTTACATTTGAATTGATAAACAACAGAGACATACTTATAAAAAAACATTATTCATTGTTTATCTGAAATGCAAATTTCACTGGACATCCTGCATTTCTATTGGCTCACTCTGGCAGTCCCTTCAAGAGGTGCCGCCTCCCGGGAATTCCTCTCAGCGTCTGGCAGTGAGTTGTTTGCTAGATTTGCTTTGGGAGTTGGTTTGAAGTTATTTGGATTTCATGACCTTCTCTCTTTCTCCTTTGTACAGGAATCCACTTACCAAGAAAACTAGAGGAAGTGGTCATCAGATACTGCTTTCTAGAAATCCTATTAAATAAGTAGTCACAATCTCCTTTTCTCCACCTTGCTTCAGTCTTGGGGACAGAATCATTGAGATAAACTCATTCTACCCCCTTATTTTAAAATTCTGTTTTGCATACCCTTTACTGGAGTATCATTCTTTAGAGTGGTGCTCAGTGAAAAGCCACAATTTGGTATATTAAACACTTACTGACTGATGTTTTCCTTGTGGGACATATGAGCAGGAGGTGAGGGGCAATCTCTCATGTAGCAGCTGGGATTCATTGCATTTCTGCAGATGGAGGCGGGGCATTTTCAGCTGCCTCTCTGGTATTCCCAGTTGGGCACAGTGCCTGGGCATCCAGTGAGGCTGGATAGTAACAACCCAGTGGTGATACTGGGCAATAAGAAGGGCATGGCTCCAGCATCTGCCACCTGCTCCCTGTCCATCCAAACGCAGTGGCTTAACCTCTCAGGGCCACATTTTCATAACTACAAAATGAGGATAATGTTGCTATTGTGAGGATCACAGGAGTTAAGAAGGCAAAGCTCCCAGAGCCACACTCAGTGTATATCTGTTAAATCAGTGAATCACACCTTTCAGTTCCCTCTTCTCTTTAGAAGTCTTCTGATATGTAGTTATTACTGTTTCACCTAACCTGCAAGATTTCTAAAGGAATGAGTTAATAACTCAAGGAAAGTAGGTTCTTTAAGAATTCAGCTATTCTATATGGGAAAAATACAAACTGTTATCCTTAGAGATGCATAATTTTTAAAAATCTGGGAATTCTTCTAAATCACAAAGAAGGATATGCGGGAGGCAGACATACCCTTCATATTCAAGGGTAACAACAGGAAAATAGGCAAATTGAAAGTATTGAAACCCTGAGGTACTCTGAGCGAGGTCCACCGTGGCTACACCCAGGCAGGGTCTTGGAATTTATCCTGCTTCTCCTGCAGAATTGATTACCTAGTTTTGCCTTTTCTCACCTCCATGATATTCTCACCAAACTGGCAAAGACAGGATTTGATAACAATTACATTTGAAAACTCAACAACCATAGCACTAATATAAACGACTGTTGTTTTGTTAAGTGTCAGCAGGTATGGAGAGACAGAGGGAGCAAGTTTCTTTATCGGGATAAATGAAACGTAGATAATGGTAAGAAGTATCAAAGACACTAAAGCACTAAATTAAGAAAGGAACTTTGCACTAATATTTGGTGTGAATGCCTGCTTTAAGCAGTAGGAGTCATCACTTCTCAGGTCCTCCAGCAGTGGTGGTTGTCAGGCTGGAATGGAGTCCGGGCATGGATAGTTTCAAAAAGCTATTAACAGTAACTAATTTGGTATATTCTAAATCTCACACTTACAAGTACATAATTTTATCTAATCCTGGTAAAAACCCTACATGGTAGTTAATATCTCTTTCTTAAATATAAGAAACTCAGAACCAAAGAGGCAGAGTAGCTTGCTCAAGGTCACATAGTTAGTGAGGACGAGACCTCACTGGGAGTACCGGTCACTGCAGCTCCAAAGGCCAGGGTTTTTCTGTTATACTAAGTTATCTCCATTTCCCAAGGCTTCTAGATGCTCAAAGAGAAGTTTGAAGGTCTCAGTCTTGCCTTGGGGTATGGTCTTAAAAAAATTTTTTTTAATTGTTATAAAAATGCATATAAAATCTTCCCATTTTAATCACACTTAAGTATTCAACGGCATTAAGGACATTCATGGTGTTGTGCAACCATCATCACTATCCATTTCAGATTTTTTTTTTTTTTTTTAATCATCCTAAACAGAAGATTCCTCCTTCTTAGAAATTTTCTGGTCACAAATAATGAATTGTGTGGTCTGATGTGGGAGGTTGGTTTTTTTGTGTTTTTTTTTTTTTAATTTATAAAAGTCCAATGAAGAAATAAAGCAAAACACAAATAAATTATACTTTAGTGACATTTTTAGAATTGTAGGGTTAGATAGAATTTAGAATTATTAAATAATACAAAAAGAAAAGTGAGATAATTTAGAATGATCAGTTTGATTTGAGCTTTGCAAAGTTCTCAATCTTATAATTGTTGATTCCGGACATTATCTCTCAGCATTTCCTCAGGCTATTTAACTTGAATGTGGCAGGACTTCTCCCATGCAGAGCACAGCCTCACTTCCCCTGTCAGTTTCTCAAAACGCACTTCTGTTTGTGAGTCTCCACTAACCAAGCAAAATGTAAATTATCACATATAATTTCCACCAATTGAGTCCTGCCTAAAGAGATTCCTTGTGAGACCATGACATGAAATTCATAGAGTTCCTGCTCTCTAACCCACTTTTGGTCTAGACAGGGGATGAAAGAAGATTGGGGTGTCATGTAGTTGAGGTTCAGAGCCAAAGAGTAAACAGACCCCTCTTTCTACTTCAGCAAGAAGGGCCCCAACAGTGAGTGCAGAGGACAGGTTCAGGCACTCAGGACTGGATGCTAAGAAAGCCCTTTACAGCTTGGGCCCTGTATAGACAATCCTCCCCACACTAAGAAGACTATAGAAACCCCTGTCTATCATACTTTGGGGTGGAGCTCAGAGATGGCTGGAAGAGCTCAGAGAGATGCCAAGAGCCCAGAGCAGGAAACAGAGACTAACCCGTTCCCGGGCATGTACTAAGAAAGGCAGGTAGTCAGCAAAATCTTCACCACAGTAATTTATGAAGCCTCCATCATAAAATCTACACTTTTGAGCATTAATACACAGAGACAGAGAATTGATGACATAAGGAAGCAATTTTTTAAGAGGGACAATAGAACACTGTGAAATAATAGACAAAATACATTAGCCTCTGCCCCTAGTTCCTGGCGCAGAGCTCCTAAACCCTTGTAATTTCCTAAGTGATAAGAGCCCTGGGAACATCTTTTGTCCTAATGTTTGGTCTTTGACCTGGTTCCTAACACAGGGCTCCTAAATCCCTTGGAGTTTCCTGGGTGATAGACGTGTCTTTTGTTCTAATGCAAGGACTCTGGCTGGGCTGTGGGAAAGTTTCGGGATGTGGCTGGACACCAGAAAGACCAAGCCATGATTAGAAGCTTGGAACTTTCAGCCCCACTCCCCATCCTGCAGGAAGTGGAGGGGAGTTGGAGATTGAGTGAAGAACAGATTGTGCTGATGTGATGAAGCCTCCATAAAAATCCCAAAAGTATGGGATTCACAGAGATTCCAGGTTGGCCAACACATCTCTGTGCCTAGAGGATGACAACCTAACTCCAAGAGGGTAGAAGTTCCTGTGCTCAGAACCTTTCCAGATCTCCGCCAATGTATCTCTTTATATGGGTGTTCATTTCTATCCTTCAAAGTATCCTAATAATAAATCAGCCACTGTAAATAAACTGTTTTCCTGGATTCTGTGAGCCACTCTAGCAAATTATTGAACCCAAGGAGTGGGTAATAGGAACCTCTGATTTGGAGCCAAGTCAGACAGAGTTGTGGGTAACCTGGAGACCTACTATTTGCAATTGGCGTCTGAAGTGGGACAGCAGTCTTGTGGGACTGAGCACGTAACCTGTGGGGTCTGTGGTAACTCCAGTTAGTCTCAGAATTGAACTGAATTGTAGGATACCCAGCCGGTGTCAGAGAATTGGCTGGTGTAGGGAAAAACCCAGACATCTAGTGTCAGAGTATTGTTTGTGAGAGTAAAGGAAAACACAGTGCATTTCTCCTAGAAAAAAGATCAGTAGAACCTTGACTACAGAAGAAGAATAGATAAGAATAAAGGACACCTGAACTGTAGTAGAATATGCCTCCTAAATTAGTTTTAGTGAAAACAAATTGGAAGTTGACAAAAGAAACTCATTCTATACTATTTATAATGTGTTGTGTGCTTATATTAACTATAAAGTGAGCTGTAGATCATGCTAATTTTTGATGAACTCATTTTGTTGCTTTATAAAGTCTGATTTAAAGTCCCCTCCAGATAATTTGATCAGGTAACTCTTTGAATCAGATAGCTCTCTCTAACTATGAGAGCCAAGAGGATAGTTTCAAGAGTGAAGGGTGTGAGCAAGTTTCTCTTACATCCTATTAGCCAGATTTCTTTCTTTCCATGTAAACCACATGAGGTGCATGGTTGGATGGATAGGTAGCCTTGGGTGCATGCTGGCAGAATGTTAGGACAAGTTCACACGCATGCCAAAAGCTGGGAACCGTGGAGAAAAGGATCATCATATTCAAGCATTTATGTGAAACCATAAAAAGAGAGCTGACTTGCCCATTGGAAGGTTGGAATTTAAAGCCTCATTCTTTCACTTATTGAGTAGGTGATCGTAGGTGGATTAATACCAACCTTCCTAACTTCCTCAAGGACCAAGTGAGTTTTGCACACGTTTGGAAACCATAAAGCTCTATTTAAATGCAATACATGATTGTATAAGCATATGTGTATGCGAGTATATTGTTCAGGTTTAACTTGCCCTGGAGGTTGCATTTACATGATGCTTTTGTGTGCTAGGTATGAATTAGCTGAAAGTGATTCTGTGATTGTTACCCTCAAAGGACAAGTACTATAAGTAAATTTTATAAAACAAACGTTAAGCCTCTCATCTCTATAAAACACTCTGATTTGGGTAGACAAAGAGAGGTTTAGAAGGATTTCACAAGAAAGTCATTGCCAACATCCAAAAAGATCTTTGTCGTCTTTACAAACTGCTGTAAGAATTAGATGCTCCCCAAAGTAGTGTTAGTTCCCCTTACAACATCACAGAATGATCCTCCATGTGTCAAGTCTGGGAGCCATTCTTTGTAGAATTACGACGTTGTCAAGGGACCCAGAGGTGAACAGTTTCTCATATTCTGACTGTAATCAATTTCACAAGAGATAGGTGTATAAAATAGAGTATTAAATAGTATCAACTGATTTATTAAAATAGAATATCAATTAATTGATAGAAATATAGGGGAGGTAGATACTCATGTTTGCTGATTGGCACATTAATTCCCTGAAGGTAAATCCATGAAGAAACCTCACTGAAGTACTAGGCTTCCCTGCAGAGCAGGGAATCAGCATGGAGGAGGATAGGAAGGGACTAGTGTCACTGAACTCTGCCAGTGTGGGACATCCATTTCCAGCTCAGGGTGACCCCATCACACCTACAAGTGGGGTCCCCTTCCCTTCCTTCCTCCCTTTGTGTGAGGCTGCTAAATGAGTATAGTAGGTCAGAGTCAGAATGTTTTTTTTAAAGGAAGTAGAAGATAAAAACGCCAGAACACATTGTATCTAGCAAGAGTAAGATTTGTTTCATGTATGCAACTTTTGTTTTAGAAGATAGCTAGATACATGGTGACAGATAGGAAGGAGGGAAGGAAGGAAGGAAGGAAGGAAGGAAGGAAGGAAGGAAGGAAGGAAGGAAGGAAGGAAGGAAGGAAACAAGGAAAAGAAAGTGAAAGGAAGAAAGGAAGGAAGGAAGGGAGGAAGGAAGGAAGGAAGGAAGGAAGGAAGGAAGGAAGGAAGGAAGGAAGGGGAAAGAAAGAAACTGGGTCCTATATGAAAAAAATAATGTAGTTCTTACAGTGATTATGTTCCCCAAAAATGTATAAATGTTCCTTCTATTGAGACCCTGACATCTTTTATTTATTTAGCAAATATTTATTGGGTGTCTACTCTGTACCAGCAATTCTTCACATGGAGATAACAGTGGAGAAAATGATTCTGGGAGAGATAAAAGGTAGGCAACAAATACATAAAAATACCCCTTTGATCTCCCCTTTTTCTAGTCTCTGCACCTCTGATGATATAATCACTCTTCATACAGATGCATCTTTAGATGGGCTTATCCAGTTCCCCTGACCTGGGATCATGCCTGACCTTGCAATTGGAATGCTCTCTCGGAACTGACAAGTCATCTCTTAGATGGATTCTTTGTACAGAGAGCTGCTTTCAGCCACCACCTGTCCAGCTTTCTTTTGTTTTTCAACTCCTCATGGTACATATTACCTACCTACATTCTCCAAATAGTCCTGTGGGGTTTTTTTTATTCTCTAGTAAGATATCTAAAGATAAACAGGCAAAATATCACATAAGCATATAGTTCAAGGGCCTGAATGAAGAAAACTACAAAATGTAGTAGCTGGGAGGGCTCCTGGAAATTATGTTTTTCAACTCCCCTATTTTCAGGTGAAGAAACCATGGTCCAAGAAAGCTGTGATTTGTTCAAGGTCAAAGTCATTCAATAACAGATCTGGCACTAACACCTGGACCTTCAGCTGCTCCTGTCCCGTGCTCTGTCACTCTGCCATGCAGCCTGCCTGTTATGGACTAAAGGCTTGTGTCCCCCTCAAATTCATATGTTGAAGCCCTACCCCCCTAATGCAATAGTATTTGGAGGTGGGGCCTTTGGCAGGTAATTTGAGTTAGATGAGATCATGAGGGTGGGGCCCTCACGATGGAGTGAGTGGCTTTATAAGAAAAAGAGATTTCCCTTTCTCTCTATCTCTATCTCTCTCACACGTGCCACATGCATGCACTGAGGAAAGGCCATGTGAGAACACATAAAGAAGATGACCATCTGCAAGCAGGAAGAGCTCTCACCAGAAACTGAATAAGCTTCCACCCTAATCTTGGACTTCCGGCCTCCAAAATTATAGAAATAATGTTTTGTTGTTTAAGATACCTAGTCTAAGATATTTTATTATGGCAGTTCAAGCTGACTAAGACACAGTCTAACAGAAAATCTGACTGAAGAGAACACAGAGATCACTTCTTTTCCAAGTTGTTAGATGCATCACCGTTCTGTTATTTACGGTTCCTTAACATAACAGGCATGGGGAAGAAGACTAATTAAAACATTTTCATGATGAATGGTTGAAGGAGCTCTTTATTCATTGGAATAAAAATTTTAAAGCACCATTTCATGCATAATATTAATAAAGTCTTCAATCTAGTAACTTATTTCATTCATTTATTCAACATTTATTGAACTCTTTTATGAAGAGGCAGTGTTCTAAGTGTGGGTGATACATCAGCGATTATTAGAGAATGAGTCCCTGCTGTCATGAAGCTTCTTTATAATGCGGGGGTGGGGGTGGGTGGCAGACACAAAAGTGCCCCCCTCAGATCTCCCTTCAAGGGAGAGCTTGCTGCCCAGCTATGGGGAGTGGTCAGCCGCAGACTCTGGCTGTCATCTCCACCAGAGTTAGTCTCAGCTGCAGACTGCTGTTTTGGTCAAGGTCATGCCCTTCCCAGGACAATCCATATCCAATGGCTGAGCATAGCAGGGGTACAGAGGTCTGACCATTTCGGCCCAGTGCAGGACAATTCTGATATGCTCTAGAGTTCCCTGCCAAATTGGCCAAAGTCTTTTCAGGCCTGAATCACAATTCAACTTCTCCCTCTGCCCAATCCTGCTTCTCCCAGATCTTCCTTTCATAAGAACTGACCCCTAATAAACATCCTACACTTCAAACTCTGTCTCAGTGTCTGCTTCCAGAGATCCAACTTGCCATCGTGACTATTTTATATAAGTGTGACTACGTTATGCTTATCAGGAAAGCTTTTTTTTCTTTCTTTCTTTTTTCTTTTTAGTACAGTTACATTTGGGCATCTGAATAAAGATCTGGAGAATATCAGGGATTGAGTCGTGCGGAGATTTAAAAGAAGAGAGTTCCAGGCAAAGGAAATAGCTAGTGCAAACACCCTGAGGCAGGAGCATGTTTGGCAAGTTTGAGAAACTGTCAAAGAGCCAAAGGGTTGAATCAAAATGGAGGTGAAAAGAGGCAGGTTAAGTTGGGGTGGGAGATGATACAGTCCCATCTTGTTTCATGAACAAGGAGCTGGGTTGATTGCCATGGAGAGAAGACTCTGGTGGGAATTCGTGAAGTAAGAGATATTCAAAGGGAAAGAAGAACATAGATTATATGAACATGAAGAAGAGAACAAATGGAAACACATTGCCTCATATGTAACACACATTTTGTTGAATCAGTCCTGAGCATTTAACATTCTTTCTATGGAAACAGAAAGAAAAATAAAAGTTAATTGTTGGAGCAGACTATAAACCCAGGTTTTTAGTTCAGAGTGCAGCCAATCAAGAAGATTTCTAGATCTTGTGCTCAAAGTATTTTTAGATAGATGGTGGAATGAGGATGGCAGTGACAATCCAACAGACTTCCTGGTTTACAGTTTGGATTTGTTTTGGTGATGGTACAGACATTAGAGTCTTAGTCATGATTATTTCCCACAACAGAACACAGAAGACACAGTCCAAACTGTTGTGGCAATGAGTCTTGTGAAGTTTATATCAAGTCATCCAGCTTCCGCTTGCAGAGCTTCGGAGAAAGGGCAGCTACAAGTCAACCTAGAGTTGCCTATAAGGGGTTTTATAAATGAATTTGGCAATACCAAATACAGGTAAGGAAAGATCACCTATATATAACATAATACATATATAAACATGCAGACAGATGCAAATAGAGATCCTTTGGTTTTCATTCTAAAATTTTAACCATGAGTCAGGCATAAACATAGTAATATAAAATCTATTAGTTTACATAAGAGTTGGTTCTTGTCTTTGCTCTACTTTATATATTTACCCAAATATGTTTCTGGCAGATGGAACACATTGAGTTATCTGATCAATATGAGAATTAAGACTTCCCACAAATATTTATGTGGAAGAATTTTAAGATTTCTTTTGCCCTGATATGTAACCTTATGGAGGCTGTGGACTAAACTTTAAGCAAGGGATGGAAAATACATCAAGCAACCATCTGGATATTTCTGAAGCTCATCTAAGTAGATAAAATATCCAGTCTGTTTCCAATTAGCATTTTTAGCTCCACATCACTGATTTTGGGGGTTCCTGATCCCGTCATCTTGAGTGACTGTAGGGAGATGAGGGACTGGAGTAGGAAGGGAAAGGTCTGGCAGTGGTGAGCAGAGGAATGAAGGAATAAGAGTTTGAAGGAAAACATTAAAGAGCTGAAAGGAAGGTTGAAGGTGGTAAAAGGAGGAAGGGAGGCAGAGATATTAAAGAGGGAAAACTCGCAGAGCCAATCTGGGGAGATCTTAAGTTTCTCAAAGGGGCCATTGAAGTTCCAAATTATCCCTAGTAAATCATACCAATATGGAAGGAAGAAGACATCACTGTAGTGGCAGAGCATGAAGTCAGCACGACTTGGAGAAGCAGGAAGGTTTCAGTTGACAGAGGATTTCCCATGAGAGACGAATAAAGAGAAAAGAGAGGGCTTTAAAAAAAGAAGTCTGGAAGAACTTCCAGCCCAAGAAATACAGTTCAAACAAAGAAGCCTGGGACTATAACTCAACTTCAGAAAGTATACTCATTCCAAATGTCACTTAAACCAATTAGCTTTTTTATGGCTTAAACATGGAGAAAAGAAATGTCCCTAAAGAGGGCACAGAAGATGCCGTCCCCATATCCAAAGACAGCTAAGGAGAAAGAAATCAGGGACCCTCATTGCCACAAGCAGTAAGAAAGACATTTAGGTATTTGTGTCTCTTATCTCCTACAAAGATGAGACACTTCCAATCATAGACCCACTCATCCATCATACTGAGATGGGAATTCTCTTGTACTACAAAGGCAATGAGGAAAGAGACAACAAGGGTCCTTATAGGCTGAGATGTTGTAGGATTTAGATTTAGATGTACCTCCTGAAAGTGTTGCTTGTGTACTTCATGTCTCACTGCCCAACCAGATGGTTGGCGACCTCTGAGCACAGCCTTAAAAAATCCATGCCACCCAGCAGGCAGAAAACCAGAGAGAACTCTCTCTGGATCCAAGCCAAGCTCACAGGACATAACATCAAGTTGGAAGGAGAACCTCATCCAGTTTTATCAGTGACTCAGAGCAAAGCTTGTCTAAGCAGACGCCAGTCTGATGAAAACTATAAACTAAGTGGTCTGTGAGGCCAGCTCAAACAACAAGACTTATAGTACCTATGCCTGTGTTCTACCCTGTGATTCTCCTCATGACAAAAAACAACACCGCAAAAGTCAGAGACAGACTGACAGGACACAATGGCTAGCTATAACAATAGCCAAAGATCTAGTTCTAACCTAAAGATTTTCTCCTATAAATTTAAAGTTCGGAAAATCCCTTTCAAAAAAGACAAGGAGAGTCTCTTACCACCCTCACTCAACTGGACTCTGAATAGAGATATGGGAGTTGGACTAGTAAAACATTGGTCTTTGCTGGCTTAGTCAGAGGTCCTGGGATCGCAGCTACTATCTCTGGAGCAAACAAGAAGTCCGAACCATCCCATCCTCTTCACCAAAACTGTTGGAAAGAAAACATTTACCACCAGTGAAAGTTTCAAACTTAAACTACCAGTTAAGTTCAAATGGTTATGGGCCTGAGAAATACTTGACAGTAGACAGATTATCAGAAGAAAAGACAAGGTTCATTTACATGTACACATGAGAGTATTTATGAGTCTTCTAAAGGAAGACTGCCCTATAGAGTTGAGAGACAAACCTCCCAATTTCTAGGCAACTTGTCTAGCATAAAGCATGTCAGACATATTACCTTGGAAGGTGTAAACCAATAGACAAACATAGAATTCAAAAGGTATCATTTTAATACTCCACAAGAGTTATGAAATCCTAAGAATGAGAAAGAATGTAGCAATCAAGCAAATTCAAATTCTTTAGAGAGTCCAGGGAAATACATATCTTAATTAACATATCTTAATATGTATCTTAATTATTACATATCTTATTACATATCTTAATTAACTCTAAGATGAGGATATTATTAATATCTAGCAAATATGGCTGTTATGAGGATGAAATTAAAGGCTTCTTGAAATTGATCTGGGCAATGATTTTTTGGATATGACCCCAAAAGCACAGGTAACAAAAGAAAAATAGACAAGTGGAATTGCATCAAACTAAAAACTTCTGCACAGCAAACAATCAATAGAATTAAGAGACAACACCAGAGTGGGAGAAAATATTTGCAAACCATACATCTCATGAGGGGTTGATATCCAAAACACACAAGTAACTCAAACAATTCAAAAGCAACAAATAATCTGATTTTAAAATGGTCAGATGATCTAAAAAGATATTTTTCAAAAGAAGACATACACATGGCCAACAGGTATATGAAAAAATGCTCAACATCACTAATCATCAGAGAAATGCAAATCAAAACCACAATGAGAAATCACCTCACACCTGTGAGAATGGCTATTATTAAAAAGACAAAAGATAAGTGTGGGCAAGGATCTGGAGAAAAGGAAACCCTTTTTCACTGATGATGGGAATGTAATCTGGTACAGCCATTATGAAAAATAGTATGGAGTTTCCTCAGAAAATTAAAAATATAGAACTACAATATGATCCAGCAGTCCTATTCCTGGGTATGTATCCAAAGTAAATGAAATCAGGATCTCAAAGAGATATCTGTACTCCCATGTTTGCTGCAGCATTATTCACAATAGCTAAGATGTGGAAACAACCCGTGTCCACCGATGGATGAATGGATAAAAAAAATGTAGTATACACATACAATGAAATATTACTCAGCCTTAAACAAGGAGAAAATCCTGTCATTTGTGACAACATAGATGAACCTGAAGGGCATTCTGCTGAGTGAAATATCAGACACAGAAACACAAATACTGCATGATCTCACTTATATGTAGAATATAAAATAGTCAAAATCATAAAAGCAGAAAATACAATGGTGGTTGCCAGGGGCTGTGTGGAGACAGAGCCAGGAGTACAGTTTCCAGGCTCTCGGTCTCACGTGGAAAGGTGCTGGCTCGGGTAGTAGATGGCCATCAGCTGTGGCTAGTTGGCAGTCAGCTGTTACTAGTTAGCTAATTATCCCCTGATATAACTGCCTATAACTGCCACAGCCACATTGGTTGGTCAGCCGGTTGGTTGGCAGACAGAGAAGCGACGGCAGGTTGCAGGTCGTGTGGATCCAGCCTCCAGTGAGACTATAATGGTATGACTCTCCTACCTATGGCTCCGTGGGTGTTCCTTTTAGCCTAGCCATATCCTGCATTCTTATGTGGGAAGTGGGACTAGAGGCCCCTCAGGCCGCCCTGAGGGACAAATGGTGCAGCGAGCAGGGTATGGCACCGGCCAAAGCTCTCTGAGGGATGGTAGAGCAGTTTGTGCATGTGAAAACGCAGTCTCAGGAAGCCCATGAGGAGCAGCGTCAGAGACGGGGAGCGCAGTCTGCCTGGGAGAGATGTGACCCCTCCGTGAATTGGTGGTCCTCTCGAGCGTCTGGATGGCATGCCGCCCTTTGGCCATAGCAGGCATCACCAGCTTTTGGGGAGGCTGCTGTTGTAGGCTCCGAGGGTTGCGGACATCTTACACCGAGGCATCCACCCAATCGGACGCCTGGTGAGGCAAGCAAGATTCCGGCCAGGTAGGAATGGCGTCTGACACTGGGCAGGAGGACAGGTGGCCCCCACACAGTGTGTGGTGCCCGGTGGTCACTGTTCTCAGGAGTTAGATCCCCAAGGAGGGGTGGGAGGACATGGATGGCTCTCTGGCCAGCGTGGAGAGGGTCCTGAGGGCTCTGGCTGAGCGATTGCCAGAGGAGGCGAAGGCTACAGCCAGCCGTGTGGGCTGGATGTTCCTCACGGCCTTCAGTCTCAACATAGAAAATGCGCTTAGTAAAATGGCTCAGGTGCTGGACCAGGTGTCCTGGTTGGAGGCGCTGGAAGCTTGGGTCCGCCTGTTAAAAGAAGGGCCCCACAGTGGAGACTGTGGGGCAGAGGAGGAGGAAATGAGTGGAGACAATGTAGCTCCCAACCCCCAAGCCCGGCCAATCTTGAAGCAAAGGATAAAACATGAGCAACCTTTGGGCCCCGGGGGCGTTGCTGCTGGCAACCCAGCTGTGACTGAGTTCACAGCCTACACACCATACACTCCCACTGAGTTGCAGGAGCTGGGGAGGTGGTACCTACAGCGCCCTGGAGAGCCAGTCTCGGCTTGGCTATTACGTTTATGGGATGAGGGAGCAGACAACATTCTCTGCTCCCCAGGCAAGATGGAAAAGCTAGCCTTCGTGACTGTGCATCCGTCCCTGCGACAAAGGTTACAGAACTGCCATAGCTTGGCCTAAGACCAGGGCATCCACACTCTAATGGAGTGGCTCACGGCTGCGGTACGCACAGTATGGGGACAGGCTGGTGAGCTGCCAGACACTGAGTCAATGGCAGTCATATACGGAACTTACTCAAATCATCCTTGAAATGGGTATGAGACATGCGATTTTCAACCCTAATATGCGGGGGCTGGATGACGAGCTTTTTACAGCCAGCATGAGAGATCTGGTTTTGGATACTGCACCTGCGAGTGCTTTTGGATCCTTGGTTGCCATTCGTACGCCCTATGTGGGGCAGCGGATCCATGAAGTTACAACTGCCATGGGCACCCTAGGGGATGTTGAAAGCCAGAGGCAAAGGAAGTTAAGACAGGACGTCCGTGCAGTTGAGACCTGGAAGCCCAAATCAAAAGTAAACTGGCGAGGTCGCGGGCCTCAGAGAGTAACACTTGCACAGATGGGGCGTGATCTCGTGGCAGCAGGGGTCGATCGGGAAAAAATAACCTGACAACCCAATGCACTCTTGTTGGAACTTTGGAAACAGTTGTGTCCAGAACAGCAAAATTCCGGAGAAGCCTAAAGGAGAAGTCTGGGAAAGCACGACTCTTGTCCCTCCAGGACTTCATGCAGCTGCTTGAGGCCGACTCCTTTCAGCTTGATTAGGGGTGGGCCAACGTACCCGATCAGAGGGGACAAGCGGGGACCGGAGGCCCCACGTGGAACTGTCCATACATTGGTCCCCTTCTAATGTGCAGAGGGTTTTGGCCCTAGTTGACACTGGCGCAGTCTTGTTTATGGGAACCCAGAACTGTTCCCCGGACTAGCAATCTGCATTGATGGCTACCGGGGAAAGACTGTGACTGTAAAAGCTGTTTCCTTACCACTGGGTATAGGAAGGCTTCCCCCTTGTACCTACAAGGTTTATGTCTCCCTGGTTCCGGAGTATATTCTAGAAGTGGACGTGCTACATGGCCTCAACTTACAGACGTCGGTAGGAGAGTTCCGTCTCTGGATCCGGGTTGTGAAAGTGGTGACACGCGGGCATGCTCACCACCCTCCTCAAGTGTTGCCACAGTCCGGTGTGTGGTTACAGTGCGACAGCACCGCCTGCCAGGAGGACAGGAGGAGATTGGTTGTACAATATTGGAATTGGAGAAGGCACATATTGTGAGGCCAATGCACAGTCCCTTTAACTCCCCAGTATGGCCTGTCAAGAAGCCAGATAGGACCTGGCGAATGACTGTGGACTATAGGGAGTTAAATAAGGTGACGCCACCCTAGCACACTGCAGTGCCTTCAGTACATGATTTGATGGATCGTCTGACTGTCTGCCTGGGAATGTATCACTATGTAGTGGACTTGACCAATGCTTTTTTCTCCATTGACATTGCACCCAAGTGTCAAGATCAGTTTGCTTTTACTTGGGACAGGAGGCAGTGGACTTTTCAAGTCCTTCCACAAGGATACTTGCACAGCCCCACTATCTGCCATGAGCTCATAGCTCAGGATTTGGCACAGTGGGATCACCCATCCTCTGTGGCCTTGTTTCATTATGTTGATGATATTTTATTAACATCTGATTCTCTTTCAGATTTAAAACAAGCAGCTCCCTCTCTTCTCTGCCACCTGAAGTCACGTGGCTGGGCGGTGAACGAGGAAAACGTCCAAGGCCCTGGCTTCTCCGTGAAGTTTTTGGGTGTTGTGTGGTCGTGTAAGACAAAAGTCATACCTGAGGTGATTATTAACAAAATACAAGCCTTTCCCCGGCCAACCAAGGTCTCCCAACTGTGGACGTATTTGGGTCTGCTGGGGTATTGGTGGGTGTTTGTACCCCATTTAGCGCAAATGGCAAGGCCCCTGTATAACATGATAAAAATGGGGGCCTCATGGGACTGGACAGAGTCTACAGAGCAAGACTTCGTTGCCACGAAACGGGCAGTGCAGCAGGCACAGGCTCTGCAAGTAGTAGACCCTGGTCGCCCGTTTGAACTTGATGTTCACGTAACCCAAGAGGGGTATGCTTTGGGCCACTGGCAATGGTAGGAGCGTGTCCGGTCACCAGTGGGATTTTGGTCCCAATTGTGGAAAGGAGTGGAGGTCCGCTACTCTCTAATAGAGAAACAGCTGGCTGCTGTGTATGCAGCCCTAGTGGCCACATACGCCATCACAGGAATGGCATGGGTGTTGGTTCAACCTAGCCCGTCCAGCGGTGGGTCCGTATATGGACTCAGGGACCCAAAACAGGGGTGGCACAGACCACCATGCTCGCTAAGTGGGGTGCTTACTTGGAACAACGTAGCACCCTTAGTTCAAGTCCTTTGAGCACAGAGCTACAACAGGTCCTGGGACCTGTGGAGCTTGTAGCCCAGGCTAAGCCAAGCTTTCTGCCTAGAAGGGAGGACTTGGAGCCCTCACCCTACAGACAAAAACAGCCCCCAGTACCTGAGGATGCCTGGTTTACTGATGGCTCCAGCCAAGGAGTTGCAGCCATTTGGACAGCTATTGGTGTGCAGCCCAAAACAGACACCATTTGGTTTGATACTGGGACAGACCAGAGTAGCCAGTGGGCTGAGCTACGGGCTGTGTAAATGACAATCAGCCACAAGTCCGGGCCCCTAGTTATTTGTACTGACAGCTGGGTGGTGTTCCGGGACCTAACACTGTGGCTCTCTACATGGAAACACCAAAATTAGTTGCTAAGACACGGTCCACTGTGGGGTCAAGCCCTGGGGCAGGACCTCTGGGACCCAGGGCAGAGAAAGGAGGTGACCCTAATGCATGTCACAGGTCACTCCCCCTTAGTGTCCCCAGGTAATGATGAAGCAGATGCCCTAGCACGGGTCCGATGGTTAGAATGGGCTCCTGTCACTGATGTGGCCCATTGGCTGCATAGGAAATTGCAGCACGCTGGAAGCTGAACCATGTGGCAAGTGAGCAGATGCTGGGGTCTGCCTTTGAAATGGCAGGAGATAGCAGATGCCTGTTATGACTGTGCCATCTGTGCCCAGGACAACCCCCAAAGGCGGAGGCTCCCCTGGGAGACACAGCAGATTACACGAGGGAGGGTGCCCCTCACTCGCTGGCAAGAGGATTACATTGGACCCCTGCCTAAGGCCCACAATGCGATATACGCATTTACAGCAGTGGACACTGCTACGGGGTTGATGTTTGCTTGGCCGAGTCCGGCTGCGAATCAGCAGCATACAGTGGTGGCTCTTACACGGCTGTGCGCCCTCTATGGGCGCCCCCAAGTCATCGAAAGTGACAGGCGTAGCATACCCATTTTATGGGGCAAGAAGTGCAGCGCTGGGCTGCCAGGATGGACGTACAATGGTTGTTTCATACCCCATATAATCCATAAGCAGCTGGCATGATTGACCACTACAACAGCCTTTTGAAGCAAGGCCTCCGGGTTTCAAAACACCCTCCCACAATGTGTGACTGGGCCTCGCGTCTATGGGACGTCTTGAGATTCCTGAGAGACCACGGAAGGGAGGGCCCACACTAGTAGAAGCTCTGCTACATCGAACGGCCGCTCCCATTCAATTACAAGTTACCACAAGTGAGCCTCTGTTAAAGCCAGGCTACGGCAGAAATGGGAACATTTTGCTGCCAGCACCCACATGCTTGAAAGTAGGGGAACGGCAGCAATGGACTTGGCCCTGGCAGGTCAAAAGCCCCCACTGTCGATGGTTGGGCCTGACAGCCCCATGGGGGGTGGTTTGACTCATGATTTGCAAGTGATACCAGGGGTGGTAGCTGAGTGGCCACCACAAGTGACTGTGGTATATGGAGGTCCCAATGCCGGGACAATTTTGCGGGGAACCTATGTGCTCTCGCTATGGCCTATTATAGGGTCCCCTGTTCTGTTACATGTTGAAACTATGCAAGGGACCCCAAGCATAAAGGTCTGGTACCACAAACCAGGAAAGGTGCCAGTGGCAGCGACCCTCCTTTCCCAGGACAAAAAACTAGCATGTATCCTCCCAGATGGAAGGGATTTGCCATTGTTGGTTCCTAAGACTGCTATTTCTTTCCGCCCGCTAAAACTGCTATTTCTTTCCGCCCGTAGGTGCCTATAGGCTACTATGGCACAGGGCCCCTTGCAGAAGACGCTTGTCATGTAGATTGTGAGGGAAGACCCTGTAGGGGTGGCGTGTGGGGACAGAGCCAGGAGTGCAGTTTCCAAGGCTCTCGGCCTCACGTGGAAAGGTGCTGGCTCGTGTAGTAAATGACCATCAACTGTGATTGGATGGTCATTGGCTGTGATTGGTTGACTGTCGGCTGTAACCAATTGGCCAGTTGGCCACTGATATAACTGCCGTGACTGCATTGGTTGGTTTGTTGGTTGGTTCGTTGGTTGGTTGGTTGGTTCGTTGGTTGGTTGGTTGGTTGGTTGGTTGGTTGGTTGGTTGGTTGGCAGGCAGAAAAAGCAGACAGCAGCTTGCGGATCGTGTGGATCCTACTTTGTGTGTCTCACACAGCTGCCATCGAGAATAAAATGGTATGATTCCCCTATCTATGGCTCCGTGGGTGTTTCTTTTTTGGCCTCACCATATCCTGTGTTCCTATGTGGGGAGCAGGAGCTGAGACCCCTCATGACACTCTGCATGACAGGCTGTTTTGTAGATTAGTTGTAATTTTTGATGTATTTGTGAGAGAAGGTAAACATAGCGTTTACCTATTACTCTATCTTGGTTGTCTTACTTGTTTTTCTTATTCTTTCTTCAGTGTATGTACAACTCCCATTTAGTTCAGTGTTTAATATTAGAAGGGCTTTGAGTCTTTATTTGGAAGTTTTGTGATGTTTTTGTGAACAGAACTATGCCATAGAAACTTAACTGTTATTTAAATCAATTAGTGTATGGTAAAATTGGTTTTGTTATACATTGTTTTGGTTAAGGTTGCAGTTTCTAAGAACCTATCAACAAAACTAAGTAAGGACTTACTGTATTTAAAATCTGATTTCCTCACTGCACCACATCCTTTAAACTAATCTTTATAAATACTTTTTTTATGTGTTTAACAAGTACAAACTACCTAGAGGTGGTAAAAGAAAACCAGAATGCTCGTGATTAGATGTAGAATGTTAGGTTGACACAAAATAAACTTTTGTTCTAGAAACAAAAATTAGGAAGTGAGAAGCTAACATGAGTTCCCTTCTAGTTTCTGCTCTCCCAGAGGTGTGATGTCTCCCCCAATCAAGGTTTGTCCATCGCAGGGCTTGTGTTAAATTAATCACTGATTTTCTTGATAGATTTCTAATTTTATCCAATTTTCTATAAATTGGGATTTCTGAGTTTGGGACAAAACAAAGACTACAACTCATCTCTCATGACTTTGACAGACATTTAAATGAAAAACAGAATCACCAATACCCTGGAATGTACATTTTTCTGGAAAAAGAAAAAAAAGAAAAATCTTTACTTATCTCTACACATCCAAAAGATGGCTATAAAGTGAATTCCCTTTGTCCCCAAAAGCAAAGTTACTGAATAATATTAATGACAAATCAAATTGCTATGGTCACCAACAATATTAGTGCATCTGAGTAACTCAAAGTGGTAGTGGAGGGAATAGAAACAGAGGTACAAAACAGGGAAGCTGCAATTTTGTCTTCCTCTCTGGAACATGGGCAACAAAGTGAGTGAGCAGTATGTGACAGCTTTCCAGACAATGAGGCCAGTATTATAATTTGGGGGAAGGGGGAATGTTTACAACATAAATATTGCATTAAAATGAGGAGGACAAAGGAAAAAAATTTTCACATTAAAGTTGAAGAGTCTAATTTTAAATAAATATTTCTACTTCTGTGTAGCACTAAGCTGTGCTTAAGCAAGAATATTATTGGTTAGGGCTCAATATTTGTTAGTAATAACTGTGATATTTATCATTATTATTCACTCTAATCAGGCCTTTCAACTGAGCCAGACTCACTACAGGCCAGTCTGATGTTTTAGGAGACAGCTGTCTAAGAAGGAAAATACAAAAGATGAATATCGTGCAATAAAATCCATCAGTAATATAGTTTTTAAAGCTTCCCTGAAGGTCTATTTTAAAATGTCATAAGATGTCTTCATTTATCAAGTAAAAATACTTTCAGGTTACCATAACCAACAAAGTTAGGAGATGGAAAAAGACTAATAGTAGAGGAGAGGAGAGTATTATTACTTCTAGGTAAAATTTTAATTTTATAAATGATCTGATAGTTAGCTTCCTAAGAAAGATATAATTATATATCTTTGGACAAGTAAGAGCCATTGCACATCAGCCTGAATTACCAGAGCTTCCATTAGTGGGACATGAGAGCCATTAAAGAGATAGGTTTTCTTATTCTGATAAATTTATCCACTCAACATACAATTACATATTTTGTCTTTATCTAGGGATGCTTGAAGAGGATTTCAGGTAAGATGAGAAACTGTGAATCTAAATCACAGAATCTCCTCTAAAATTAACTGAAGTGAACAAAAAAGAAGAAATTCACAGGAAGTTATATTTGAAGACCCTCCTTCCTGATTACAGATTATCAAAACCCACATGCTTCATTTATCTTTTTGTTCGTCCATCAGTAGGGGAGTGGCAAGGCTGCCAGGGAGAGGCATCGGCAGGTGAAACAGAGGTAAAGAGGAGGAAGTAAATGCCTACGTTTTTCCTTGACCAGAAACAAAGGCTTCATGGTTCAACTCTTAACTGGAGAGCAGCTAGAATCTAAAAGTAAATATACTCTGCCAATAAAGTGTAATAAATTTTGGTACAGGAGTTTTAACCCAAGGATAGTAAAAGAGCAATGACTACGTCTACCAATCGTGAGATTCTCCTCTTTCCCACCATCCCCTCTTCCTTGCATACACTCACTGTCTGTAATTCCCCTGTTCTTTAGTTAAAAAAAAAAAATCCTTACATTTTTACTGGGCACAAGTCCACCCAGAAAAAAATATTTCCAAGCCATCCTTGTAGCTTAGTGCAACAATGTAGGGTTTAAGTTCTGGACAATGGGATATAAGTTATGTGTACAACTTGTGGAAGGGTAGTTAAATAGAGTGAGCATTCTCACTTCCTCTTTCTTTCTGATTATAAAGCAGATGTGATGGCTGCACCTAGAGTGACAACTTGGGACCACATGGTGAAACTCTAACACTACAGAGGAGCATCATATCAACAGTGATGGCCAGTGTAGGCTTTTAAGTGAGAGAGAAACAAACTTCTTTCTGATTTAAGCCCAGTTACTTTGAGCTTTCTCTCTATAGTCAAGTCTAATTTTAACTAATAGATGCTCCCTTCAACTTGTCCTCAGGCAATGGAGAGAAGAGGGAACACAAAAGTCTCTCCTCAACTGAATTTCTAAGAGGAAGACAAACAAGTCCCAGATCAAAAGATAGTAAATAAGAAAAATATAGTAAATAAGAATTCATACACAACATAGTGTGAAAATAGGAAATCTGGATAGAGTCCCACATAATAAACAGTAAGATGGAGAAGAGCGTTGCATGAAAACAATGCAAAAACACTATGACAGAAAAAGAAAAGGAACAAAGAATTAAAAATATACCTGGAAAGAAATGCATCTTAGAAAGCTAAAGAAAAATTCCTACAAGAAAGGCTTTTATTCTATGAAAAAAATTAAAAAGTATATAAATTCAATGAAACAAGAAATCAAAGGTGAGCTAAGGCAACAGAAGGCTAAGATAGCAATGCATGATGGTAAATTTTATTTGTGAAAATGACTGGGCTACAAGACACCCAAAATGTTTGGTCAAACATTATTCTGGATGTGTCTGTGAGGTGTTTGTGAATGAGGTTAACATTTGAATCGGTAGACTGAGTAAAGAAGATTGTTCTCCCCAGTGTGGGTGGGCCTTATCTAATCAGTTGAATAGAACAAAAAGGCTGAGTAAGTGGGTACTCCTCCTGCCTGACTGAACAGAGACATTGCTCCTTTCTGGCCTTTGGACTCAAACTAAAACATTGGCTTTTCTTGGGTTACAAGCCTGACAGTTTTCAGAGTGGAACTTATGCCTTTAGCCTTCCCAGTTCTCAAGTACTTGGACTGGAACTACACATAGGATCTCCTAGGTCTCCAACATGCAGGCTGCAGATTTTGGGATTTCTCAGCCTTTAAAATTGCATGAGCTAATTCCTTCAATAAATTTATCTCTCTAGATATAGATGTAGGTATGGTAGATGATAGACAGATGATAGATAGATAGATAGATAGATAGATAGATAGATAGATAGATAGATAGATAGCAGATAGACTGATATCTATTGGTTCTTTCTCTCTGGAGAGCTCTAATACACAATGCTAAGCAAAAAAAAAAATTAAACTCCATAATGCACTATTAAAAAATGCACTATTAGTGGCTGGCCCAGTGGCTCAGGTGGTTGGAGCTCCATGCTCCTAACTCCAAAGGCTGCTGGTTCGATTCCCACATGAGCCAATGGGCTCTCAACCACAAGGTTGCCGGTTTGACTCCTCGAATCCTGCAAGGGATGGTGAGCTGCGCCCCCTGCAACTAACAACAGCAGCTGGACCTGGAGCTGAGCTGTGCCCTCCACAACTGGGATTGAAGGGCCAACAGCTTGACTTGGAAAGAGTCCTGAAAGTGGACACTATTCCCCAATAAACTCCTGCTTCCCTTCCCCAATAATAATAATTAAAAAAGCACTATTAGAAAGAGCAAAGAGTGGAACAGACGGCTGAAAACTAAATTATCAAATAAAGGAATAGCCTGCAATAATCACAAAGAATGCAATGTAAAAAGACAAAGATATTTTAACAATTTTAGGAAACAAATTAGATATAGAGTATACAATAATAGTTTGACATCAGGATGGTTGGTATCCAAAACCAGAAACCACAATAAATGGAATAGAAATTATGTTCAAAGATGTAATAGAAGAAAAAATTTTCAAACAATGAAAGAAATACACTTCATATTGAAGGGGTACTCTGTTACAGGACCAATTGCTTAAGAATGATCAACACTAAACCATATCCTAGTTAAGTTACTAAATTTCCCCCCCTTCTTCTGCCTCCCCCCCCAACTCTGGTTCAAACCATTGTTTCTCAGTCTAGTTGTGTAGGACACAGCTCCCTGGCCCATGCAGGTATTATGAGCCTTGCGCTCCCTCCCACCCCCAACCCCCCAGGCTGAGGCAGTCTTGGCTGCCGCTCACGGTAGCCCACAGCAGTGCTCAGCAGCCACAGCAGCTCACAACAGCTTACGCCAACCTCCGGCTACTCACTGCAGCCCAGCTCCAGGGAGAGCTGTTGTTCACAATCTTAACTGTGGACAGCACAGCTCACTGGCCTACATGGGAATTGAACTGGCAACCTCAGCGTTAGGAGCATGGTGCTTCAACCACCTGAGCCACCGGGCGAGCCCAAGTTACTAAATTTTCAAACAAAGAATTCTTGAAGCTTCCAGACCAAATAGAGGAAGAAGGAGAAGAGGAAGGAAGAGGAGGAGGAGGAGGAGGAGGAGGAGGAGGAAGAGGAGGAGGAGGAGGAGAAGAAGAAGAAGAAAGAGAAGAACTCACAAAAGTCAAGTTTTTCTGTATCAGTAGAAGCCTACAAAATTCTGAGAGTGAAGAGTTTCACTAAAGAATGACAGACTGAATCATGTTGTCTTTAAGTATAAAGGCAACAGATAAATATTTTGCACATATAAGAACCCAAGGAATTTAAAAGTCATAAGTGCTTGATAAAAAAAAAAAATTAAAAACACCTCTTTAAGGATTAAATAAAGCTAACCCAGAAATGAATCAAAATACAGAAGCAAAGATAGAACAGAGGTTCTCAAAATGTGGTCCCTAGGCCAGCAGCAGCATCACCTGGGAACTTGTTAGAAACACACACTTGACCCCAGAACTAGTGAATCAGTCTATGTTTTAAAAAGCCAGCTGTCCAGGTGATTCTGAGGCACACCAGTTTGAGAACCCCTAAAATAGAGAATCTGTGGTTATAGAAGAGTTCATGGACACTGACTCCATTTAAATAGAGGGAAGTCTAAACAACTGGGGAAAATTAAAGAGGATAGAAAAGTTGTAAAAATTACACACACACACACACACACACACACACACACAGTGCCAAAAAAAATGTATACACGTTTTAAGAAAGGAAAAAATTGTATTAAAATGCAATACTTAGGGTTTCCAGGTGGGAATTCCCACCCATTCTCAGGAATTTTTTCGCTTTCTCGTTCCCAAATCCCGAGATATAAACTCTTTTCCACGTGAATTGTTTCCACAAAATGACTACCAACCACCTGGGTTAAAGGAGCCAATTTTCCCGATTTTCTGACCAACTTTTCTCGGGATTCGGGAATGGGAAAGTGAAAAGAATTCCTGAGAATGGGTGGGAATTCCTGCCTGGTAACCCTAGTAATACTCAATATATATCAATAACAAAAGATGAATACAAATCGTGCTTGACTTCTGAAATTACAGAAGTAATTACTTCATGTGTGTCTTTAGTTGCGCTGTCATGGCTGCCTTGATGACCTGAATCGATTCAAAATGTTTACCTTTCATGGTCATTTTGACTTTGGGGAAGAGCCAGAAGTCACATGGTGCCAGATCTAGTGAATAAGGTGAATGAGGACACACTGTAATGTTTTTATTTGACAGAAATTGTTGTACCAGAAACAATGTGTGACACCTTTCCATTGTGATCACAAAATATGGTGAATGTTGCTGCTGAGTGCCAACCAATGGAAAGGCAGGGACCATCAATATGGGAAGTGGTGCATTGAATCTTGGTAACAGTGTATGACAAGTTCCAACTTGTTTGGTGCAATTAGTTGGACGTGAGCTACAGTTGAGAAAAGGTGTGTTTTAAAGTGTGCCCTAAATCATCCTCCATCATGACAATGCTCCGTGTCACACATCACTTCTGGTATATGACATTTCTGTCAAATAAAAACATTACAGTGTGTCCTCATCCACCTTATGCACCAGATCTAGTGCTGTGTGACTTCTGGCTCTCCTCCAAAGTCAAAATGATTCAGAATGTCAGGGCAGCCAGGGCAATGCAACTAACGACACTCACTAAAGAGGACTTCCAGAACTGCTTCTGAAAGTGGCAAGAATGATTGGATAAGTGTGTTTGAAGCGAGGGGGAGTATTTTGAGGGGGATTAATGGCAATGTGTCTTTTACTATATTAAATTTTTTAAAATTTAAACATTGGTCGTATTTTTTTTATCACACTGTATACGGAGCTGCTGTGAACATTGGTATACAAATCTGGTATGGACATTGCTTTTATTTCTCTTGGATAAATACCTACAAGTGGTATAGCCTAATATGGAAGGATACCCAAGATATATTACTCATTAAAACTTAAATATAGCATGTATACTTTGAAACTTAAATGTAGCATGTATACTTTGGTCTCATTTATGTACATTTTAAAAATACATACAATTGTATACGTGCTTCAACAACAACTTCACAGTTTGGCTGAATTCCAAACGACTGGCTGTTAAAGTCAATATTCAGTTAAAACTCAGACTGAAACAGATTATGCCATCATAGAATGAACTTCTGATTTCAAAGAATAAGTCTGAAATTTTATTTAAAATTCAAATATTAGTTAAACATTTAGTCACATCTTTAGAGATTGCCAGCATGGTGCAGGAGCAGTCATTCTACAGCAGGGTTAGACACCAGCTCCTGTGGTCATGGTATTGCATGTTTGCAACAAGTAACTAGGCATTCTCTTTCAACTTGCACGTATAACAAGATCTTTTTTTCTTTTTCTTTTTCTTTTTCTTTTTCTTTTTCTTTTTCTTTTTCTTTTTCTTTTTCTTTTTCTTTTTCTTTTTAGCACAGTACAATTTAGGAAGTAGTTCTTCAGAAGGAACTTTGTACCTAAGATTTATAGATTGATCAATTCTTCAGAATCTGCTTAGTTCAATTATTGAAAATGGTTGACAGTAAACGGGTAATTTCAATAAGCTTCTGCTTAAATTTTTGAGTTTGATAGACTCAAAGCTATAAAGAATTCTCTTAAAGTATTTGTTAAGACAGGGGGTTGTAATGTTAGCACTAAATCTTCTATTTGGAGATTTGGATCTCTTGTATAATTTGAATTAACAAGTGTAATTTAGCTTGGGACTTTTTGAAAGCTTTCTTTTCTTTATTCTGCTTCCTATACATTTACTATGCATACCAGTTTCAATGTTTCTATTTATTGGCCCTGTGACTTGGGGGAGGTTTTGCATCTATATGGGATCCACTCCTGACTCTAATTTTAATCTACATAACATATGCAAAGGTTTCGATAACCAGTTTAACCACTTCACCAGTCCCAATGGACAAAGCTGAACTCAACAGAAAATTCCACTACAGGCCAAAGCAATTTACATCCTGGTTAGAAAATATAAAACTTCAGACAAACAACGACTGGGCACAGTAGTTTGATGCAGTACTTTCCAGCAGATTCTGCCCAGCCAATCTTCCTCTTACTTTAATAAATCTTCCTTCTGTATTTCTACCTGACCCATGAATTCTTTCACGACCCTAGAGTGAGCAGCCACAACAGTATTTTCATAGAGTCTTCTTTGAAAAATTTTGGTAAAATACACATAACATAAAATTTACTGTCTTAACCATTTTTAAGTGGACAGTTCACTGGCAATAAGTACATTTATATTGTGCAACCATCTTCACCATCCATCTCCAGAACTTTTATCATCTTGCAAAACTGAAATTCTTTATCCATTAAACAATAATTGCCCATTTCTCTTTCCCCACAGCTTCTAGCAATTATCATTCTATTTTCTATCTCTATAATTTTGACTACTGTAGGTACCTCACATAAGTAGATTCCTACAGTATTTGTATTTTGTGACTGGCTTATTTAATTTAGTATAATGTCCTTAAGTTTCATCCATGGAGTCTGCTCTTTCAAACTAATAAGGGTGAGAAAAAAATGTGTTTGACTTATCTCCTTTTCTGCATACTTCCATATAATCTTTATTATGTCTAAATATATCATAGTTATTGTTACATGTGATTTTGCAGTTTTCATTCTTTGAAAAATCTGAGGTGAATAACAAAGCTGATATTCTGCACTTAATACATCTTTGAGATATGTGAGGAATTCCCAAATAGAATTATCTTTTTTGAAATAATCATGGTCTAATTTGAATTAATAACAAATAAAATTTTTAAGGGGTATTTGGTTCACCCACTTCATCAAACAAGTCTAAAGACAATATAATTTTTTTTAAAAGGAAAAACAATTTATTTGGAAATTGGAGATTACAGCCCTTTTATTATAACATTTTCCTCTTGTTAAATGCAAATAAACTGATATATAGCACGACTTATAAAAAAATTAGATTCAGGTGTACAAAGCAACATAATAGACATATACACCGCTCACAAAGTGATACCCCCCTCCCTCAAGCTGCTACCCCTCTGACGTCTTATATAACTGTTATAATACCATTGACTATCTTCCTTATGTTATACGCTACCTCCCATGAATGAATATATATATATACACACACACACACACACATACACACACAATTATAGTTGATTATATATATTTAATTATAGTTGACATACAACATCTACTTCAGCTTCAGGTATACAGCACACTGGTCACGCACCTACAGTTTATGAAGTAATCCCCTTTGATAAGTCCAGTGCTCATCTGGCACCTTATACAATCTTTACAATATTGTTCATTATATTCCCCATACTGTATTTCATATCCCCATGATTATATTATGTCTACTAATTTGCACTTTCTAATCCCTTCACCTTCTCCCATCTAGTAACCATCAGGTTTTTTTCTATATCTCTGAGTCTATTTCTGTTTTGTTTGCTCATTTATCCTGTTCTTTAGATTCCACGTATAAGTGAGATCATATGGTATTTGTCTTTCTCAGTCTGACTTATTTCATTTAGCATAATATTCTCAAGATCCATCCATGTTGTTGCGAATGGTAAGATTTCATTCTTTTTTATGGCCAAGTAATACTTCATTGTATAAATACCATAGTTCCTTTATCCAATTTAAAGACAATATAATTTTGATATGCTCTATTTTCTGTCATTATCCTTTGAAGTAATACTTCATTTTCTATAAACATTTGTGGTCTCAAAAAAGACTTTATTCTTACCTAAAGTTATTCAACTGTCTTAATATTTGCATTAACTGTTGATCTATTTACTGCCTTATTTAAAAATTTGAAAATCCTTAGTAATTATTTTTGTTCATAAATTTAACAGCTTTTACAACATTAATTATTTCAACACTTTTCTTTTGCAATGATAAGTATAAACTTATACTTTAAGTGAAAGAATTTCAATATAAAACACTTGGAAAGATGTTTCTGTCCAAATTATATCTAGAATTTCTACTATGTTTATAAGTGACTGTTCTGATATTAGCAATCAATGACTTGCCTTGTTTGGATCATGGATGCTTTTATGTTGATTAGCTATGGTGATCACCAATCAGAGATGTTAAACCTTTTCTATAAAAGGCCAGACAGGAAATATTTTAAGGTTTTCAGGCCAGTCTCTATTGAAACTACTCAACCCTGCCACCTCGTGTGAAAGCAGCCATAGTCAATTCTCTAAACAAATGGGTCTGCTGGGTTGCAATAAAACTTTACTTGCAAAAACAGAAGAAAAGCCAGGTTTGGCTTGAAGGTGGTAAATTGCAGATGATAGTTGATCACGCACAAAACTGAGAATGCCAGGATTGACAGTAAAGTGGCATTTGACTGTTAAATCTTTCACAGGCCAAAGATGATGCCAAATAGCAGAATTTGGCAGAACACTGAGGTCAAGATGTACTATAGAGTTTCCAGAATATATACTATGTATATGAATTACAAAACTTTTGGAAAAATAAACAAATAATTTGCAGTCTTTGTTCCCTCTGGAGAATGGAGAGAAGGCTCGGGTAGGAAGACTTATTTTCCTTTTACATCCTTGTTTATTCAGAATTTTTTATCATGTGCATTTTATTACTTTTAAACAAAGTTAAAGAAAATTTTCTCACTAAATGACTCGGGATACATAGACTCAAAAATTTGTTTTATATCAAACAAATACTTGTTTTGGCATTTTCTTTTTAAGTAGAAGATTAAAATTAGCAGACCTACAGAAATTCCTTTGTGATGATAATAATATGTGACAACTCTTATATCAGGATAATATGACTTAGTCTGTTTTTTGTCTCACAACAACCATTGCAAGGCCAATCTATAATGTCAGTCCATGTGTTCAAAAGGCTGTAAGTCATAAATAAGGAACATATTGCACTAAATAATATCAAAAGTCAGGAAAGGTTAATTCAGTGTATTGATTATGTGTTTAGTCTTCTTATCATAGTGATCATATTCTTGACAACAATTTTTTACCAAAAATGACTTCATAATTAATGATAATACTGTGCTAAAAAGCAGAATATTTATCAACAAACCTTGGAGAAATATGTATTAATGACTAAAGTGCCTTGAGTACTTAAAGTGAGCCAGACACTATGTTAAGTGCTTAGCATGGATTATAGAGTAATCAGTGCTTACAACATCCTTCTGAAAGTGGGTACTAATATTATCTCCATTTTACTAATGATAAAAATGAGGCTGAAAGAGGTTTACAGTTTTGTCCAAAATGCTACAGCTAATAACTTCTGAGATTCAAACCTAAGTAGTGTGATTTGAATTCTTCCCCTTACTCTTGACATTTGACCCAATGAGGAGATAGATGATGGAGTGGATAATTCAGGAAGCATTTCAAATTGGCAATGGAAGGCACTATATGACTTTCCAATGTACAGGTGGCACCAGTCACCCCCTTAAATTTTATTGGCTTAGAATATTGAATAAAGTTGGCATTCCATTTCTGACAAAATGTCATTTGGTCTCAAGAAGAAAACAGTACTTCAGAGCATTTATAAAACTTGTTCAGGTTTTAAACTTTATTGGTGTTACTGGACATGCTAACTGAGAGAGTAATTGTAGTGAAAAAATCAACATCATCAATTCAACTCCTCCTGTAATCTAAGTGTTCTAATGTAGTGAAAACATTACAGGCATTCTCAGAATGCTTAGAAATGCCAATAAACACACTCTCAAAAGCAGACTGAATTTGAGTGAGGGCCAGTTCTGACAAAAAAGAAAAAGAAGCAACAGGCAGGATCAGAAGGAAGTGATGAGTGTTGGAGCCAAGGGAAGAGGAGCTAGAATTTAATCTGCAGAGTAGGAAGCAATGTGTGCAGTTGGCATATGCGGCTCTAAAGAGGAAATAATGTAAACATTTTAAAAGGTGGTTCCCTTAAATCCTTGAAAGCCTGTGTTTGCCCTCTGAATGAGCAAAGCCCATAGAAAGATAATATTCACAACCAAGCCAGCTGTAAACTAGGGCTGTGTGAGACAATCAGGCCAAGGAGATAGGAAGGTCAGCAGCCCAGGATCAGGTGGCTCAAGAAAGTGTTGCCATTGTGTGTAAATGTCCCTCTGTCGTCACTGTTTTCTTTTTTGGTGAAGTCTGGTTTCATGATTGAAAACAGTACTGAAACTTGTAAATCATTCACAAATTTTATTTCCATTTTTATTGTCCAAGTTCCAATTCCTCCAGACCCTGGCAACTCTATGGTCATCTAGTTCATCTGAAAATCCAACATAATTGGTATGTGAATCGTGGCCATATGTAAAAGTATAAACACCACAAGCATCCCCCAGAGGTTAACTTTGTTGGAATGCTTAACCACTGTGCTTTCATGTCTCAGCCATTAAATAAAATAACATATATCCAGACTACCAAGTGACTACTACCAAGAATGAAAGTACACTGTAAACCATAGACGCTATGGAAGTGTAAGTCATCACATGTAGTTCAGTGGTTTCTAAACTCACTCTACATCAGAATCTCCAGGGGGTACCTACCTGTCAAGCACATTCCAGGGTTCTTTCTCCAGAAATTCTGATATGATGGGTCAGAACAGGAAACTATTTTTCACAAGCCCCCTGTATGCTTCTGGGATTTTGGACTGGCTTTTGAGAATCACTGTATGCAGTTGTTTTCCACACGCTCTGCCCCCACTTATATCACCCAACCCTCATCTTGCCTCATTCCTCTGTGCAAGGGCCCTTCCTTTTACCCAAGTAAATCTTACAGTTGCTTCTATTCTTGTCCTCTGCCCAATCTAGGCCTTCTTTCATGTCATATTGGCATATCCTCCAACTTCACAACTACCAAATATATTCCCTCCTTTCCCTAAAATGTATTTTTACTTAGTGCAATTAGTATAAATTGGGTATAAATTTTAAATTGGAGGGAATATAGAAAAGAGTTGGGAGGACTATAAAGAGACCAGTGAAAAACTTTCAGATTGCTTAAATATATATTTTGGAAGGAGGATTAAAAGTTACACAAGAGAAGGTTGCTTTACACACAAAGGGCTTACACTTAATCCAGAAGATCTAACCACCAGTTGAAAGAGGACAGAGAAACATGGAAATTACATCATAGGGATGTAATCATCAAGATTCTGAATGTAGGAAGCTATGGAGTTTGCTGGTCTGAGTGGCCTAGCAGCACCAACCTCACCTGGCAAGGCTTGCTAGAAATGCAGAATCTTGGGTCCCACTCCAGATCTTATTTCTAAAGCAGAATCTACTTTTTAACAAGATCCCAGGTGAGGTGTAAATACTTTAAGTTTCCAAAATATTACTCTTCTGGATAAGACACTCAATATCCTCAACAAATAAAATGCAAGAGTGAAAAAGGAGAGGGAAACATACAGATTAAAATAGATTAAGCAATCTATTGACAAGATGCAATACAGGGACTTGTTTGGATCCTGATTTGTACAAACCAGCTATAAAATCATTTTTGAGACAATAGGGGAAATTTGAATGCTGATTGAATATTATTCTGTAATTAAGGAATCACTGTCAATTTCTAAAGATAAATTAATGATATTGTAGCTATTAAAAAGATGGAAGGGGCTTATTTTTTGGAACTATCACTTTGGTACTTATGGATGAAATATCATATCAGCAATTTGCTTCAAAGTAAGCTAGTGGTGGGGGTTATGGATGAAACAAGATTGATCATGAGTTGAAGGTAGGTGATGCCCACGTGGGGGTTTATTATATAATTTTTTTTTTGTAATGCAATCCTAATACTAAATATCTGAAGTTAGATCAAATTTCACTGTGTAAGGGCACAGTCCATCACAAGACTCCCCTCACATTAGACACCAGCCACAAGCTCCAGGGTCCCCAGGTTACCATAGCTTCTGACCAACTGGTTACACATTCAGGGAATTGCACTACCCCTCAGGTTTAGTAATTTGCTAGAATGATTTACAGAACTCAGGGAAACACTATACCTATGATTATAGTTTTATTATATAGGATACAACTCAGGACCAACCAAACAAAGAGACACATAGAACAAGGTCTGGGAGGGTCCTGAATACAGAGCTTCCATGTCCTCAGGATGCATCATCCCCCTGGCATATTAATATATGATTACCAACCAGGAAGTTCACCTAAGGTTCCAGCTCCAAAATTTTTATTGAGATTTCGTTATATAGGCATGATTGATTGAATCATTTGCCACGTAATTAAATTCAATTTGCAGGCCTTCCCATAGGTCAGAGGTAGGGTTGATATCATGTGGTTCAAAACCTCAGCCTTCTAATCATCTGGCTGGTTTTTCTGATATGAACAGCCATTGTCCTAAGTCATATCATTAGCATAAACATAAGTGAGGTCTGAGGAGATTATATTACAGGGATTTGGCCTTATACATTTGTTGGAACTGGTTAAGCAGTCTCTGTAAGACTGTAATCTTCTCACCTGACACTGGAGCTTGGAGTCCAGATGGTGACAATTAGGAAGGGAAGATGGATGTAAAGTGATGAATAGCAAGAACAAGCTGGAACCACAGCACGAGCTAGAACTCAGAAGAACAGACTGAAACCTGTGTCAGTTCATGTTGCCTCTGGTGTTGGTGCTTGGGGCCCTTCCTCATGCAACTAAACATATACACCTCCTCTAGGAGTCAGAGAAGCTGAGAGAGGATCCAGGGGAAGGTAGAGCAGGTCCAGCTTCTGCTTCATGCCAATGGGATGAGTCAGCAGATCAGCAATAATGTGTATGAGCTACAAAATGGCTGCTCTTCCCAACAAATCTCACAATAATCTCCCTTGTGGCCCACTATAACCAGAAACATACAAGAAATGAAATTCTGGGAAAAGTAGTTCAGCATAGCCAAACTGATACATTACAAAACCACCATACCTAAAAGTAACAGTAAACATTTGTAAATCAATCAATCAGTGCCTGGAAGTAATTGTTTAAGGGTCAAGCTACTTCACAAAGAAAACTGAGACATATATGGTAAACCCCATCCACCACTGGAAACATATTTGCCTTGTCATACATTATTCCTTCTCCCCTCTAGTATAAGAAGATGAGACCTCCATCCAATTCTCCACCTGATCTGGATTTCATCCTTTTACACTCTCCCAAGAATCATACTCCATTAATTAACTTCTTCATGTCTCTGGTTTAAAAATCTTCTATTCTGACTCTATATCTTCAGTTTACTGAAAAAAAATTATTTTTCTCATGATTCTATAAATCCCTCTAGCAAATACTCTTTCGTCTTCCATTACAACCAAGTTTTGAGAATGAAAAGTATACTGGTGCTGTTACCACTTCTGTAATATGATTTTGCTATATTATTTGAGAATATTCAATTCTCCTATAAATAACAAGTGGAACTGAAAAATAGAACAACAGGTGAAACTCATTAAACATGTTAAGGAGTGATAACAAATGTGTCAAGTTAGAAACCTATTAAGCATACATAGCATAAACAAAGCATATGTTTGATAAACACAATGAAAATAATGGAACAAACAAGAGGATACTTATAGATAGGAAGGGATAGAAAGACCAAGTAAATCTAAAATATGACTAAAGCACAGATCATGTATCACCCAGAATGACAACGATATCATCCTTAAACCAGTGACAGCTATTCTTACCCCACGTGACTGACCTCTGTCCAAAACACACAGATAAATCCATAGCTCCTCAGCAGGTTATTGGTAAGTTTCAGTTGTGCCCAGGCTTCTTGCCCCTCCACCTCTTTAAAAGAGCAAGCATGTGTTGGCTCCAGGAACCTTCAGTCAGCTGAGTCCCCTTGCTCACCTCCAATCCTGGACCTTAGAACCACACTATCAGCAAGAAGAGAGAGAGAGAGAGAGAGAGAGAGAGAGAGAGAGAGAGAGAGAGAGAGAGAGAGCTCTTCCACCCGAGCTGTACCCTACCCTTGGTGTGATACCTACTTTATCTCCTTCCCTTTGCTTCTTGCTGTTTTAAATGTATTCAATAAACCTTGTGATTCAGGCATATCAATTTGATCTCAGCCTATGCACTTGTATTTTGCGACCTCTAGAATAGCCTGTCTGGCAGTGAGCTCAGAAGCAGGGTGACCAACCTATTGTGGTTTACCCATGACTTTTCCAGTTTTAGCACCCAAAGTCCAGCATACTGGAAAACCCCTCAGTCCTGAGCAAACAGGGACAGTTGGTCATCCTACTTGGAGGTAACCATTACAGCAAGTTCATTTCTTACCAGGACAATCTCCTTACCTTACTTCTTTACTGATTGCAATCTGGTTTCTACTATTAGGTTGGTGCAAAAGAAATTACGGTTTAAAAGGTTAAAAATGATGGCAAACACTGCAATTACTTTTGCACCAAGCTAACAACACTACCAAAAACATTCTCACTAGGATCACCAGTTACTTACATATTGTCAAATCAAATGGACACCCTATTCATTTCACTGAAGCAATAAACGTTTTTATCACTTTTCTTTCTCGAGACTCTTTTTTCTTAGCTTCCACCACACCTCTTGCATTATCTAGCTGCTTTCTGGAGTCAATGTGGATCAGGTGGCCATCAAGCACCTAAAAGTCAAAGAAGCTCAACACTGAGCGCATCATCTTCTCCCCCAAATCTTACTTCCTGAACTCTCTACCTCTCTCCACTGTACCTCCAACCACCCAGCTACTCAAACCAGAAAATGAATGATCCTGGACTCCTCCCCACCCCCATATATATGTTCCATGTTGGTTTCTTTAGCGTTCCTGGAACACTCACCAGCAGCTGCAAGTATCCCACAAAAATCAGGCTACGGTGGCGTCTGCTTGCACTTTCTCCTTTCACTCTCCATCCCACCTGGCCTTATCCCTCAGTTCCTTCCCCTTGGTTCAATTTAGATTGGCTTTGGACTACTTACCCAGGCTGTCGTGGGGGCGTCCGACGGGGTCTGTGCTCCCGCTCCCCATACAAGAACGCAGGATATGGTGAGGCCAAAAAGGAACACCCACGGAGCCATAGGTAGGGGAGTCACACTACTATATTCTTGCTGGCAGATGGGTTGGAGACACAGGAAGCAGGATCCACACTGTTCGCAACCCTCACTGCTCCGCTTGCAGGCTCAGCCACCATCTTCTTGCTAGCCCCCATTTTCTGCTAGCGTAGCTACAGCAGTTATATTAGTGGCCAATGGCTCACTGGTTACAGCTGACGGCCAACTAGCCACAGCTGACGGCCATCCAATCACAGTTGACGGCCATTTACTACCTGAGCCAGCACCTGTCTATGTGAGGCTGAGAGCCTGGAAACTACTTTCTGGGGCTCTGTCCCCACACATATTGCATGGCCATCAGCTGTGGCTAGTTGGCCGTCAGCTGTAACCAGTGAGCCATTGGCCACTAATATAACTGCTGTGGCTACGCTAGCAGAGAAGAAGAGGAGAGAAGAATGGGGGCGAGCAAGAAGATGGCGGCTGGGCTGGCAAGTGTGGATCCAGCCTCCATTAAGAGTATAGTGCCGCCAGAGAGAATATAGTGGTATGACTCCCCTACCTATGGCTCCGTGGGTGTTCCCTTTTGGCCTCACCATATCCTGCGTTCTTGTATGGGGAGCAGGAGCAGAGACCCCGCAGGCCTCCCAGCACGACAAATGGCGCAGCGAGCAGGGTCTCCCACATGACACATATGCTGTCTTGTCATTTCTCCTAAGCTCCTTTCAGGTAGACCTGCAATAACATCTGTCATGCGGGGAGGCCTGCGGGGTCTCTGGTTCCACTCCCCACATAAGAACCCAGGACATGGTGAGGCCAAAAAGGAACACCCATGGAGCCTTAGATGGGGGAGTCATACCACTATATTCTCGCTGGTGGCTGGGTAGGAGAAACAGGAAACAGGAGCCATACAATTCTCAACCCTCATTGCTCCGCTTGCAGGCTCAGCCGCCGTCTTCTTGCTAGCCCCCATTTTTTTCTTGTAGCATAGCCACAGCAGTTATATTAGTGGCAAATGGCTCACTGGTTACAGCTGATGGCCAACTAGCCACAGCTGATGGCCAACTAGCCACAGCTGATGGCCATCCAATCACAGTTGACGGCCATTTACTACCTGAGCCAGCACCTGTCTATGTGAGGCCGAGAGCCTGGAAACTTCTTTCTGGGGCTCTGCCCCCACAACATCCTAATCCTGTTTTGTCAGGAGAAGAAAATCATAGTCACCCCTACTGTTGGTTTGACCTCCATTCTTCTCTTTTCCTGCAATTGCTGTCTCACTGCACCATCTCATCCCTCCTTGGCTGAAATGCTGCAAGGGCCACTTAACTGGTCTCCTACCGCTAATATTTCCCACCCTCACTGCTTTGTCTCCGCTGACTTCAATTATCTTTGTAAAACACCAATCTTACCAAATCATGTCATTCACCTGCTTAAGGGCCCTTTCAGACTCCTTAGCTTGGCATTTAAAGCCCTTCATCTTCCCTTTATACTTCCTATCCTGTCTCAGACTTTATGTTTCATCCACGCTGGCAATGAACAGCTTCTGACATGCCCTGTAGTCTTCTCAACACCCACTCACCGCCACCAGCCAGCAAACTTAGGTTAAGTTACCCTGAGCTTAGGTTACGTTAGCACATGTCAGACTCTCACAATCATATATTTTTTTAAAAACAATCATATTCCCCACTAGACTGTGAACTTCTTGAGGTCTTGCATCTCCAGAGCCTAACACAGCTTTAAGCTTATAGCAGGTTTTTCGTGTATATTCATAAAATGAGTAAATAAATAAGCAACCTGAGAAGGTAAACTATATGAGAGATATACCATTTGTATTCTGTCCTCTCACCTGTCTATTTGTTCTGGGCCATGTGCAAAGATGGAGAAGGAATCCTGCTGGAGAATCTGGGAGGAATTGGAGAAAGGCCTAGATTCATATCCCAGGAAACTAGATGAGTGCCCATCTAGTGGTAGCAGCAAGGAATGAGTCAAGATGGCATAACCAAAGGGTTTCATGCATCTGGATGTTCCACCTACCCTGACTGCCTGAGGAGGGGGAGATAAGGTTTCCACAATCTGCTTCTTCAGCATTTTCTTCTAATTTACTTGTTTTCTCAATTCCCACTTCAGGTCCTTCCAAGAACATGGGCCTCCCAGCAACAGGAGTAGGAAAGTGGTGTCCAGGCCCAGCTGACACAAACAGTCTTTTCCATAGGAGCTGCCAAGCCCATGGTATTGAAGAGCCATTTGCTTACATGGGAACATGTCTTTGGCACTTAAATATCTCTGCAGTAGAACTCTAGTGTATATACATGCCACATTAATCTCCCTTCAAACTCAGGTGACAAGTAGGATTTTCTTCCTCTTACGCACAGGCAGAAATGGCTTTAGGGAACTACTTTTAGATTTGCCCAGTCTTGTAGAATATATTATTTTGTCATGATTGCCAAATGTTTTAATTTTTAATGAGAATGTAAGGAAAATTCCATCATTTTAAAAAGAAAGTGCTTACAGTGAAATTAAATCTTCCTTTCACCCCTGGGCCATGGCTACCAAACTGCCACCTCTGCAGCAACCAGATTCTTGCGTGTCTTTCCAGGGATGTTTGATGTATGTATGTCTGCATGAATACACATGGGTACTCACATGTGTAGAACACACACATTATCTACAAATAGATTTCTCAATACAGTATGGATTTCTATTTTAAACTGAGGCCTCATATTTCCATATCCTTTTGTCATTCCTGGCCTCATTGACACAATGAAGTACAAAGGTTGGGGAAATGCACTTGGCCCTTGCTCCCCCATCCCCATAGCCCTTAGCCCTACAACTCTTAGTCTGTTGATCACTAGTTAGGAGGTAACCCATTTGGTTGCCTACTTCCAATTTAGCCCAGATGCAAAGAAAGTAGGGCAATGTTTTTGTATTTTCTAAACCAAACACATGTTTTCAAATAAAAGAAAAATGTGTTGCGGGAGAGTTTCAAAATTGATGTCTGTTTTGAAATATTCAAGCAAAGTAGCAAAGCGGGGAAGGTAGCAGACATCTGGAACACAGGTGGTAAAAAAAGATCACAACAATAACCACATGCCTACAAAGACGAATATCCACCCCCCAAAAAAGATAAGCAAGAATATTAACATTTTCAATTCCTATGATTGTGGGGTAGAACTGCTTATTTTTCATCTCTTTAAAATGACCTTGTCTGTTTCCTCTTTGTAATAATTTGATTGCATCCATTTATTTTCCATTTCACATTATTCACTCAGCTCTCGGCCAATCCTGCCAGCTTGAAGGGCCAGCATGGATTTGCACATCTTTCCATGTGATCATCTTAGACTGGCAATGGGTTTGCCTTCATCCCTTCCCTGAGGAGTATGTGACGGCTTTGCTTCAGGTCAGCCAATTGCTCTTCATGGATTGCCCACTTTGCAATGGCAAGCCCGGTAGATAAAGGGAGGTTCCTGCTCTAGTTAGGTTGATGTTATGTGAAGAGGTTGGGGCTATAGACGCTTTTTGTCTTTTAACAGAGAAAGAAATAGTCAGACTCACAAACGAGGTCGAAAGAAAAGTTATATGAATGTGATATTGTTCAAGGAGCGTGCTGAAAACCCATCCCCACCCCCATTCTTTTAGAGCTGGGAACTAAGACCTGAAATGAGGGTAGGGAGAGAGATAGACACATCTTTTTTGTTTGGGAAGTTTCTCAGAACCACTGATTAAAATTTGCCATTAGATTGTTTTGAGATTGCTGTTGATTCGCGTGAATGTAGGAATTGTTCCCTATTTGCTTCTCTGTTTAAAGATTCTTGTCTCTTTGTAATTACATTCAAGGTTTGGGCCCCAAAGTTGTAAAAACACTGTGTGGGGAAAAGAGAGAGGACGGGTGTTGAACTCAAGGGCAATTTAAAAATAAAGGGAAAAGCTCTTGAGTTGGGTAGAGAGAGCCCATCCTAAAGAGCATGGAGTAGGAGGCTAGTTCTGCCACAACTGGCTGTGACAGCTCAAGAGAGACTTGAGAGATTAAGGGCCTTAGTCTTCTAATCTGAGAAGTGGGAGTTTCTCTCTGAAGATGCCTTTCAACAAGGGGACACTCCTCTCAACTGTTTATAATCTGGTAGGGACCTAATGTGCATAATATAATGAATTTCTTTAACTGTCTCTAAAACAAGCAGGAAATCTTATTTGAATATTGAATATTTTCAAATGTAATTTCTAAATAAATGAGTTTCGTGCTTTTTAAAATGTGTTTGAGTTCCTAGCTATGTAATTGGTTGGTTTGAAGGCAAAAAGTGGTAATGCTGAGAAAACAAGCACCATTGTCAGAAAAGCATTTTTAAAAAACCATCTTTAACCTCTTCAGCGAGCTGTTAAGACATCAGCCACAGCCCAGCAAAACTACACAGAATCTGTTTAGGATTCTGGTAAAGGGAGAGAACTAAGAGCACCCAAAGTGTTAGGCAGTATAACACTTCTAAAGAATAGGATCAGAATCTTTCCATCAATTGCAATATTCAGACACAACATCCACTTCAATAAGTAGGAACTGAATAACGAGATCACACATAAAAAGATAACTTGAGAAAAATACAATGAGTACAACCTTCTAAATGAACCATTGTCAATGTATACTCAGGTTATTATAAAACATGAATAAAGTATTCAGATTTATTTTTGCTGTGCTAGTTAGCAAGGTCCATAAGAAAATATGCATTGTCATCACGTTCATTCAGAATGAGTGTCTGAAAGGAAGTATTGTGGGCTGGGAGCAAAATAAACTGCAGTAGAAGCAGGACTGGTAAAAGATTAGGTTGGCTTCTGTCAAGATACATTGAAACAATTTTTTATACTTAAATACACCCACTAATATACATCCCTAGACATACTTCTAGTATCCTTCTGCCAAAACACTTCAGATCTACCTACTTCATTTTTGATCTGACAGTATTTCCAAGAAATGGGTGCAAGCAGGGAACAGCTGCGTTAAGAATCTGTCTCAAGGTCATTTGTGTAGGGGATGATCTTAATAAGCGCAGATTGTGTGACTTAATAGAGTATATTACATAGAACTACTAATAGAAACAGTTCTCAACATTCTTGAGGGACTAATAATATTCATATAGAGAGCATTTTACAAAGCATTTTTATACACATCCACTGGCTCTCTGCTAGTCTTCTTGTCTCTAAAATAGCAGTGGTAACAATAATGACTTGCACAAAATGACCCCGTCAGTAAGTAGAGGAGTGAGTCTTACAAGAACAAAGCCCATGATCTTAATTTCAACAAATGTCATTACTTCAGTGAAATAAACAGTATCACTGACATCATGGTACTTTCCAGACAATAAATATTTATAAGTGCAAGTGGATGAATGATTGAATGAATAAATGAATATAGCATTGTAAAAAGGAGCCCTAGAGATTACTCCCTGCATTTTTGGGTTCATGCAATAGTATGAATTTCACTGAATAGACTTCCTTATCAATGACAAAGTTACAGCATTACTGGGAGTGGTGTTCTCTACATATTCATAGTCATGCTTTATCATTCTCAAATTCATTAAGGAATAGGTTACTACAGTTCCAAGAATAATAGTGCCATCTAGTGACACTTCTAGTTATTGTCTCTAAAATTGCATATAACAACATCTGCTGTTCTAAAAGATTCACCTAAGAGATTAAGTAGTGCGATGTGTGCAATTTGTGATCCTCACCATTTTTCTGTCCAAGAAACCTCTTCTCAAAATTTCAGTATGTAACAAACTTTCACAACCTCATTCTTATTTCCCAGGTGACAATTACAGAACCTATTCACACCAGATTTTTCAGGAGTTTGTATGATTTTATTTCACAGACTGTTTCTTATCTTTAAGACCTATCAATTTTGAGATGCAGCATTGGTACAATTATTTTTCAGGATAAATATTAAATATATACATCGATTGTGAAACATCCTGTTTTCAAAATCATTAAAATGTAAAAAGCACCCAAATTTACAATCAAGAAAATTCATTATTCAAATATTTATTCATATATGCATATTGCTGAATTTAAATTTTAATTTTTGTGCAATTATTTTTACCAAGAAAGATAATTCATTAAATGTATAATTAAATATAATTTCATTTTTGCAAATATCAGTGGCTTCCATATATGATATATACTATACATAAATTTATAAATGAGAAAAATTTGTTGGCCAGGCTACAGGTATTATTTAATCAGGAAATTACAAATCTAATGAGAAACACTGTGTCACTCAAAAAGTTTAGAAGTTGGTCCTGGCTCAGACATTGTCTATGTATATAAATTTGAACAAGTTGGGTAACTTCTGTATTGACTCAGTATTCTCTCTCACCTGTAATATGGGATACCAGTGCCTACCTTATCCACTTCCTAGAGGTTTGAGGATCAAATGCAATAGCAAATGCTTTTTAAAATTCTTCTACAATGGTGAGAAACTAGTGCTGTTATTTCCAATAATCATTTTTCTGGTAGGGCAAGTGCTGGAGCTAGACTACCTAAACTCAAACTATGGCCACATGGCTTACTAGTTACATAACCTTGGAAAGTTACTTCTCTACTCCTCAATGCATCATTTGTAGAACAGGGATAATAAAACTACCTGTCATGTTTCCCTGAAAATAAGACCTAGCTGGACAATCAGCTCTAATGCGTCTTTTGGAGCAAAAATTAATATGAGACCAGGTTTTATTTTACTATAAGACCTAGTATAATACAATATAATATAAATATAATAAATACCAGGTGTTATATTTTTTGCTCCAAAAGACACATTAGAGCTGATTGTCTGGCTAGGTCTTATTTTCGGGGAAACACGGTACCTCAAAGGGCAGTAGTGTAACACGCTTAGTAAATAGTAAAGATTCAGTACAGTTTTAACTATGTGATCACACACATTCCCACTGCGATAGCCAAGGGATAAATTGTCAACTTAGTTCATCGCAATGTAGAGAAATGTTAAATAAAGCATTTTCATCGTCATCAATATTTATTGAACACCAGAGGTATCCCAGCCTAGGTGCCTTACAGTACTGGATTCCACAACTCTCTTTGTAGAAACTAGATGAAACAGATGGGTATGTTATGTCAACATAAAGCATCTAAGGAGACAACTAAGTTTTGTTTTTAATCTTGAAAACTTGTTCCCTCCCCATCTTTCAAATCTGACTTTAAGCAGAATAAATACAGTTAAAATGATGCCAGAGATGGTAACAAGGCAGGGTTGGAGAGGACAAAATAGGTAGACAAGGATACGCATTTTAAAGCCACCTCCCCTACCGTTTTCTGAGTCCAAGTTGCCCTCGTTGTCTTGCCTGCATGATAGCAACAGCCTCCTAACTGGAAGGCTTCCTGCTTCTCCTCTTGTCCCTCCATTCTATACACAGCAGCAAGGTTTTTAAAAACATAACTCATGTTTCTTCCCTGCCCAAAGCCCTGATTTCATACTTAGACCACACAGCAAATGCCATCCGTGTCCTTGTGTTCTAATGCTACTAGCACACCTACCTTGAAAAGAGCTGTCTCCTTTGCATGGACAGCCCCACCCAGTTCTTCACCTGGGGCCCTGCTTGTCATTGAAATCTCAGCTTATCATCAGATCTCAGAGGCCCTCTGTCCCACTTGCTCAGTTCACCTCACAGTACTTACTTGGTATGACATAGTGAGTCTGTCTCTCATTAGAGAACATGAGCCCCAGGAGGGCGTGTCCTTGTCCATTCTGCCCCCGCCCCTGCCATTATCCCCAACAGTCAAAACCATGTCTGGCAAATAACAGGCGATAAATATTGGTTTAATGATGATCAAGATTATCCCAGTATCTTTTCCCTTTCCCTTAAACAGTGATTCCCCACCTGGTTTTGACAATGCATGGTGACTTTTAAGCTTGGAAGTACAAAGGGAGCCAGAGGTGGATTCTTGTACTTGTGGGATCTTGGACAAGTCCTTGGGCTTTTCTAAACTTCAGGTCTCATAAAAAAAAAAAAAAAAGAAAAATGCAGGAATGATACCTGCCCTACATAACTTGTGGGCCATGAGGGTTAGATAATAAATGTGAAAGCTCTTATGAGCTGCGAAACACTGTGCTAGAGTGGAACTGCTCTCATTTTAAAGATGATGAAAACAAAGCCTAGAAAAATTAAGTGATAGCAACAATTGACCAGGAATGGCCTACCACACCGAACTCTAAAGCACAAATATTAAACAATATGTAATTTTAAGCAGACAAAAAAAACCAATACATTTTTAAGTGAGGGAATAGGTGTTAAATAACATTGGAAACTTTTTCTAATGGATTTTTTTCTTTTTTCAGTTTTTTTGTCTACTTCTAATACTACTTGGCCTTGAGAACTTTAAACGAGCTCACAGGAGCCGTCTTTTTCAGTCCTTCCCTACAGTCTACATCACATGAAATGCCTTCAAACATTATATTGCTTATAATCTTTTGTCTTCTATTTTTGATCTAGATAGAATTTTCTGAAATTCTGTTCAAATAATCAATTTCCAAAAACCATTTTAAATTCAATGACTACAAAATTATGTTAGAATGTATGGAAAAGTCTTGACCTTTTAGGCATTGGGGGCTTTTCATTGAGAGAACAGTGGCTCCAGTACTCTAAGCTCTGGAGTTAGGCGCCCTGGGATGGAATTCCAACCCTCACTAACAGTGACTGATCAATCACTCAACTACTTGGAGCTCAGCTCCCTCCCTTGAAATACAAGGCTAACAGAAATCTATCTCATGAGGTGGTTGGGAAGATTGTTAAAATCATCTATGTGCAATGTTTTATCCACGTAAATGTTCAATAATAACTACAGAGTTTTGCCTCATCTTCTTAGCCTCTTAGATCAATAAAGTGTTGAGCGTTTTCTGAGATATATATTTTATATTTATAATTTAGTAGTTTAAGTATCTTACTAGAAGCATGAAAACCACAAAGGCTAACTAGTTTAAAAGTTCTGAAGAACATTGTCCTGTATATGGGAAAAACCAGTTCAACCATGAAATCTGAATTATGTAAAGTTGAAAATCTGAAAATCGGACTACCCCCACCTACCTACCACTTATTTGTTGAACTTTCCATTATATTCCATTTGAGTCAGCATAATCTTGATTTCAAAATAGCATTTTTATTATATAAAAATGTAAAAATCCAGCAAAACCAGAAATACCGAATATATTTTCCTGGGCTTTCACATTTGTTGATTTTTATTCGCAATCTCTTTTTCAACACAATTTACAACCTCATCCCCATTTATAGTCTGATTATACAAGTGCTAAGTGGCAGAAAGGTCTAGAATAAATACATCAAAAAAAGGAGGCAAAGCTGTGAAACTAAGTTGCATGCAATAGGTCTATGAGGGTGGGGAAAGTGTTGGGGAAATAATACAGAGTAAGACAAAGTAGTTGGAAGGTTTTAGCTAAAGTTCTTTCAGTCATCTTTGTCTTTTGCTCCATGTTTAAGGATGCGTGTGAACTCAATGTAATTGAAATTTCCCTTTTTGTCAATAGGTGCTTCTCTGTACAGCTCATCCACTTCCTCATCTGTAAACCGATCTCCCATTGTTGTCAGCAGCTCTCTCAGGTAATCTTCCTGAATGGTGCCTGCAAGGCAGTAGAAAGAAGGGAGTCATAAGTACTTCTTGGCATTTCAATGGTTCATTTCTAAACTAGGTCAGTATTACAAAGTATTTCAGAATATCCATATTTACACAAAATAAATTAGTGAACTAAGACAATATGTAACTATATCACTATGTTTTCCTATTACTTTTTGAGTTCTTTATAATATTGGATTAAATCATTTCAAAAGCTCAGTTAATAGATTATATGCTTACAAAATTGATTTGAAGCAAGTGTTTTCTAGAGGAGGAAAAAAAATCGTGATTCAGAGATATGAAAAAAAGAGCAGCTACCCAGAAAAAAGGGCAGTGCTGCCAAGACCAAGTGTGCATGAAGGATGGTGCAGTTTTGACAGATAGAGATGGGGAAGCAGGAAGGAGGGTGCAAGGTATATCTGAGGAAATGATGCGGGTGGCTGAGTAGAGGGTTAATGTAGAAGAAAAGGGGAAAATGAGAGGAGTGAGAACAATGAATAGCTAGGTTTTACAAACTTTAAAATGAGAAAAAAAAAAAGAGAAAACCCTAATATTTTAATTGTTCAAGTTTGTTAACTACAGTCAGGTGCCGCTTTTGTTTTAAGAAATGTGTCATTAGGTGATTTCGTTGTGTGAACATCATAGAGTGACTTACACAACCCAGATGGTATGCCTATTATACATTGAGACTATATGGGATAGCCTATTGCTCCTAGGCTACAAACCTGTACAGCATGTTACTATGCAAAACAACGAGATTAAATCAAGCACAAGAGAAAATGATGCGATCGAGAGACTGGTAAACACAAGACGTATGAGGCTGCTGCTGGCGTAGCATGGCATACTGTCAAATAGCAAACTTCAAACTTTTTTTTATAAGTACAAAGTACACTCTAAAATTAAAAAAGTATAGGATCGTACATACACAAACTAGTAACACAGTCTTTCATTATCAGTATTATGCACTGTACATATTGTATGTGCTATACTTTTATATGACTGACAGTGCAGTGGGTTTGTTTACACCATTATCAGCACAGACAGGTGAGTAATGTGTTGCATTATGATGTTATGATGGCTATGACATCACTATGGCGACAGGAATTTTTCAGCGCCATTATAATCCTGTGGGGCCACCACTGTACATGCTGTCTGTCCTTGAACGAAACAGCATTATGTAGCGCATGAGTGTATACTTCTCGGTGCAATTTGTAGTCTCTTGAAGAAGTAGCTTTCATTGTTTAACTATTTAACAGACAATTCTCGCTTTGGCTTTCAGGAAGCTCACAACTAGATTCAAAGATGAATGCCATGAAATGTGTAGTTTTATGACTTACATACCTGTGTCCTAGCCATTCTGTCGTACTGCCCATTGTATATGATACTTTTCCCTTTATTCATTTTTTTAAAAATTTATTTTACTAATCTTTTTCATTTCCTAAAAAGTGTTTCATATAGTCTGGAATAAGGCTGGGCATCAACAAAGAGCACTCACCAGTTGCTTCTTCATCAAAGCAAGCAAAAGCATTTCTGATGACATCTTCTGGATCTGTGCCATTTAACTTCTCACCAAACATCGTGAGGAACATGGTGAAATTGATGGGCCCCGGAGCCTCATTCATCATGGCGTCCAGGTATGCATCCGTTGGATTCTTTCCTATAAGAGTTCACATTTTAATATTTAAAGACCAGAACTAATTTCAATAAATAATTGTTTTGTTATTGTTATGCTCCCCAACATATTCTTAAAAGACATATCTCCAAATGCTGTTGATGTGTCACTGGATTGCAGTCTTGTTTCATATTGTTCAAACTGGGAATCTCAATCTCAGTTCCAAGTGAGAACACTAGAAAAGGGAGCTCTTATAGCCCAGTGGTGCGGTAACAGCCCTGACGCTCCTTCCCTCAAAGTTGGGAGAAATTCCTCTGGAAAGGCCAGACATGGGAGGAGTAACAGTGGGCTCCTCTTTGTCCAGCATTTGTGAGGCCCCCATGGGGTTGAAAAAATAAAGACTGAGGGGTCTGGAATAGTGAGTTTGAATCCCAGTTCTGCCACTGGTTGGGTGTGACCAGCGAGGTGGCAGCTGTCTAGGGTTTATTAGGGTTTACTTTTTTAATCTGTAAAATGGACTGGTTAAATTTAGCATCTGAAAGATCCCTTCCAACATTAAGTTTGTATGATTCTCCACGAAAAGAACATCTGTAAGTTAGATATTCATACCTAAGGAAGCATCTCAATATTACACCCAACTAAGTGCTAATGATAGTCCAATCTAGGATTATGGTTCGTAAGTAAAGTTTTAACCTTGGGAATTTGGGTGAAATTTAAATGCCGAGTTGGAATCTCTCTTACTGCATTACATTCTTCACTCATTATACCTACTCACCATATCAATCAAAAAAAAAAAAATTAGCCCAAAATTAATCTCAAGATTCATTGAATAAGTAAAAGTAGCTAAAAAAAGATCTATTTTTCTACTACCCTCAGATTTAACTCAACTCTCTTGTAGCAATTCTTCTGGGGAAAAGGTCACCCAAAGGTGTTATGAGAACATGGGTACAAAAAAAGACACAAGGATAAAAAATGAATTGGTTTAGGCTAAGCACCTATGGATCCATTCATGGAATCCAATATAATTTGTTGATTTGAAAGGAAAATACGAGGTCTGACAATTAAGTCCGTGAAATTGTTGAAACGTTGCTAATCTTTTTGGATATCAGAGGGATTATTCATTACGAATTTGTACCAACTAGACAAACAGTTAACCAAGTTTACTATTTGGAAGTGCTGAAAAGGCTGCGTGAAAAAGTTAGCTGACCTGAACTTTTCACCAACAATTCATGGCTCTTGCATCACGACAATGCACCAGTTCACACGGCACTGTCTGTGAGAGAGTTTTTAGCCAGTAAACAAATAACTGTATTGGAACACCCTCCCTACTCCCCTGATCTGGCCCCCAATGACTTCTTTACCCAGAAATAAAAGAAATATTGAAAGGAAGATATTTTGATGACATTCAGGACATCAAGGGTAATATGACGACAGCTCTGATGGCCATTCCAGAAAAAGAGTTCCAAAATTGCTTTGAAGGGTGGACTAGGCACTGGCATCAGTGCATAGCTCCCGAAGGGGAGTACTTCGAAAGTGACCATAGTGATATTCAGCAATGAGGTATGTAGCACATTTTCTAGGATGACTTTGTGAACTTAATTGTCAGATCTCGTACATGTCTTTAAAGGCACAGAATTCCCCAAAATAGAAGGCCCTGAAGGCAGCCTCTTACTACTGTACTGTCACTCATTCATCCAATAAAAATTAATTGAACATCTACTACAATCATGGTACTGGCTTGACTGTTCAATCTTTGCAATACAATTAAGTCCCTCAATTTTCTTCAGTGGTCTTCAGTAGTGACCTGCCCAGAAGAGTACACTTAGCTATGTGTTTTTCCCAGTGGAAAAAAACTGGGACTGAACCTCCCTGCAAGTCAACAAATTAGATCAGTATCTTGATTCTACTCTCACTCTGAATAAAGGAAATGTAATAAAATGTCAGTAAGTGGTGAATCTAGGTAAAGGATGTACACATGTTCGTTATTCCGTCAACTTTTTGTAGGCTTAAGAATTTTCAAAATAATACATTAGGAGAAAAAAAACAGAGGAACAAAATCATGTTGTGGTTGCTAAAAGGAAAAAAATAACCTCTCTCTCTCTTTGCCTTCTGGCCCTTTTACTGCCCTCTGGCTAATAATCAAGCACAAGAACACTCCAGAGTGTAGAGCCTAACTGGACGCCACCCCTGAACGGTGCCCCCTTCCCTGTTAGTCACTCTGGTCTATGGAGAACTCCTAGGCTTGTCATTCGTTTCTTCCCAACTATAAAATCAGTACTCAGAGCAGAACACGGAGGACCATCTCTCCCTTCTTTTTAAAATCAAAACAAACAACAACAAAATTATATAAGGAATAATAAAATAACACCCACATGACCAAAATAACATAGGACAGTTTACACTTTAAATCTTTTATCTTTACATTTTTTTCTTCAGTTACAAAAAAAATTATAAATAAAATTGTGAAAGTCCCTTTCCCTGTGTTCCCTTTTCCAATAGCACTGCCCTTCTTATCAAGACAATCATTATCATTTATTACTGTCACCTCCTATCTGTAACCTGTCCTCAATCATTATTACTAACTATGCCATACTATTAGTTACACATTTTATTTTAAATTCTGATATTTTTGCCACCCTGGCTTTTCAGCTAATAGACCTATTGTATTCAGCTGACAGGAACCCAGGCCTGCCTGGCCAAGTTCCTGCCAGGTCCCTACCCCTGCAGGCTCATCTTGTTATGACTGGCCAAGCCCCAACACAGCACCTCCCACCCAGACATCTCTCAGTAGGCCTTTGAGGCAAGGACAGGAATATTTGTACATCACACAGAAAACAATTCATAAAACACTGAATTATAATTTTGGGGAAGCAGGCATATCAAGAATATAAAAGTCTACCTAGAGAAGCAAGCATATCATGCAAATCTTCCTTGTCAATGAAACCATCTCTGTTCTGATCAATCATGTTAAAGGCCTCTTTGAACTCCTGAATCTGTGACTGGTCAAACATGGCGAACACATTGGATGTTGCGCGCTGGGGGCGCTTCTTGGTGGTCTTGGTCTTTGCCTTTTTGCTCGACATGATGGCTGTTTAATTCTAGAGTTAAAAAGAAAGAAAAGAACATAAAGCAAAAAAAGAATGCAAAAAAAAAGAATTTATAATACCTGAAGTTAGTGAGTAAAAATGTCTTAATGTAGTTACTTCATTTGAGTAGGAATAAATATATATTTAAATTTTATCTCCAATGTGACAATTAAATGGTTAGAAAAAAAGCAGTTTTGAAAAAAAATTAACAGAATAGAAATTACTGATGTACCTTCCCCCCCCGTTTCATTAAACACATATTACGTGGGAATTAATTTTAAAATGTGTAACAATACCTAGCATTTACTGAGTGCTTACTATGTGCCAAGCATTGTTATGAAGGCCTGGGGCTCCCCTAAGGAGAAAGCTCTAAAATTGACATCTGATTTTTATAAGGACTGTCCCATTTAACTGTATGCAGTAGGTATTCTTTTTATTTCCAGTTTACTACCAATCTTGCATAACCTCTCTGAGCCTCAATTGTTTTCAAAACACGGTTTGAAAACCAGGAAAGCTCACTTAATCCTCAGTTTTATAGCAAAACACAGTATCTACTTCAATGCAAGTAAAATCAAAACGAGATAACATACAAAGAGACTAGTCTAGTCACTGTATGGTATATGTTCAAAAGGCTCTCATCTTTAAAAAAGTCATCAAAACCTATTCTTTAATCTTGCATCCCTTCTAGCTACATTTTCATTTTCCCTTTTCCTTGACAAAACTTTTAGAATATCAGTCTAATTAATATTCAGCTGCCTCCATTTTCTCATCTTCCCATCACTCAATTCTCTGTAATACGGCTTTGGGGTTAGCCTCCAATACTCTACTGAAAGCCACCAATAATTTAAATGTCAAATAGAACGGACACTTTTAATTCCATTTTTTTATTTGCAGTTTTTTTGTTTTTTTTTTCAAAAAAAGATTTTATTGGGGAGGGGGAACATGGGTTTATTGGGGAACAGTATGTACTTCCAGGACTTTTTTCCAACTCAAGTTGTCCCTTCAATCTTAGTTGTGGAGGGCGCAGCTGAGCTCCAGGTCCAGTTGCCATTGCTAGTTGCAGGGGGGCGCTGCCCACCATCCCTTGTGGGAGTCGAGGAATCAAACTGGCAACCTTGTGGTTAAGAGCCCACTGGCCCCTTTATTTGCAGTTTTAAATAATGTAAGTAAACACAATACAAAAATACTATCAGCTTTCGCGTTAGAAAGTCCTGAGTTTGACTCTTAGCTCCACCATTACTAGCTACATATAATCTCGGAAAACCCAAGGACACCAGAGTAGTTTTTTGATCCAATGTCTTATTCGATCTTCACAACTTCCCTACGAAATAGGTACTCCCTAGGTTAAGTAAACAAACAAACAGAAAACCAGTGGCCCTTGTGTAGTAAAGAATTTTAATTTTGCCCAAGGAGAGAGGTCTGGCCTTCGTTCTTGTCTCCTGGAAAGTAATCTCTAAATCCTTGGGATCTCATGCCTGGTATCTGGGGTCTTGGGTCACACCAGATTTCTAACAATGTGATTTATCATGGGGGCTTTGGGTCACGTGTTAGCTGACCTCTAGTGGGGCTAGAGACTGAGGTCAATAGTATCTATGTGACGAAGCTCTAATAAAAACTATGGATATCAAAGATCGAGGGAACTTCCCTGGTTGGCAATGTCCATGCCTATTGTCACACCTGTTGTCAGGGGGCGTCTACACTGTCCATGAGAGAGGACGATCAGAAGCTCTGCACTTAGAACCATCCTAGGCGCTGCACCACATGTCTCTTCCCGTGGCTGATTTTAATCTGAATCCTTGCACTGTACTAAACCACAACCATGGGTGGGTATAACAGCTTTCAGTGAGTTCTGTGAGCTGAAGCAAATTATTGAACCTGAGGGTCATCTTGGAAACCCAAACCTGCAACTGGTGTTAGAAATGAGGCTGGTTTTGGGGACTGGTCTCTAACTCTGCAGCTCCATAATGTGAAAGCAGGTGACTAGCTGGGGCAGGCGCTGAGTGAGGGAATTTTGGACCTGGGTCTCTAGGGCTTCTAGTCTTGGACTTTTAATCTACATGGTTTCCTTCTCTATCTTCAATCGAAAAAATACCTCACTGGGTGTTCTGAAACTTGGCTTAGTGGTGCAGTTTTGAATAGAGCCGATACAGGCTCAATGTAATAATACTATAATTTCTTTAAAAAAAAGTTTATTTTTGTTCTCTGTACTCTATTTAAAAACAGTCCATATTTACATATGTTTATGGTTCCTATGCAAATTACACACATAGACACATAAAATAAAAAAAGTGAGGCAAAGTTGCCGCAAAACAATCTGAAGAGAACTCTGGCCCCCAAAGAAACTACCATCCTTGGTCTCCTTATCTTCTGTAAGCAAAGTATCTTCGCTTTCTGCACGTTCTCACTTCCCACTCACTTCCAACCCACCACAATCTGGCTTTCTTTTCTCTACCGTTGCTGCTATCAAATTGTCAAATCCAGTCCAAATATCCTTAGACCACTCTGCTATATTTGACACCATTTTAAGACCTTTTTCTCTTCAGAACCCCAACAACTCCTGGCCTTGAACAGTCACGGTAGAAACAAACTGTCCCAAATGGAAAGAGAACACAGTGTTTCTAACCTTTAATACCTTACACTCTAATGAGGGAGACTTCTAAGTTATACTGGAAAGACCGATTTATGTAAAATACTGACTTTTTTATATAAAAACTTCGTGACACCAACTTTCTCTCAGTTCTCCTATTTCTATGACTGGTCCTCCTCCATTTTCTGGGTAGGCTTTTATCTCCTCTACTCACTTAAATATTCATGTTTCCCAGTATTCTAGAAGTCCATGACTTTTAAAAGTTCTTTTCACTCTGTTTCCCTTGGATGATCTCATTGACTCTTACTGTTCTGACATCACCTGCGTCTCCTAAGTCTGTTATCCCCAGGCCTGACCTTTCCCTTGAGTTGCCGACTCAAAGTGCACTTGCTTCTGAAAGGCATCCATTTGGATATACCACAGACACTCATAATCAATGTGTTAAAAACTGAATTAATTATCTTCCCCTGCCTAAACTTTCTCATCCTTCTGTTTTCTCTCAGTTAATGGCACCGTCATTTACCTGCTCACCAAACTAGAAACCTAGGAGTCATCTGACTCATCCCTACCCCTGATGAATCAAGCCCTGTCTCTTAAATATTTCTCAGATTTGCTCATCTTCCTCATTCCTCTGCCAACACCTGAAGCTGGGCCCTCATTAACTCTTTGTATAGAATATTTTTATGTCCAACTAACCAATCTCCTTGCTTCTTGGTCCCCTCTAAACTACCTTTTATATTCCAGCCAGAGATGTCTAAAACATAAATATGACATTATCATTCCACTTTTAAAAATCTTCCTTGGCTCTCTACGGCCTCTAGGAGAAAGTACAAGTTCCTAAGCATGGCACAACAAGGTGCTCCCTTTGCCATCTCTAGAATGACGTTTCCAGCCTCATCTCTAGCTGGTCTCTGCTTTGTACTTTTCCTTCAGCAACACCAAACTGCTTGTATGTGCCGAAGGCACTATGCAGTTTCTTACCTTGTATACGTCTGTTCTTGTTATTTTTCTAGCCCCAAATGCTTTAGGGTTATACAGAGAATAAAGGGTCTACTCAACTTGTGGCTACTACCATTTAATGAGTGACTCATGTGCTAGGCACATTATGTACATTAAACTTAACATGCTTACTTTACAAATCAAGAAACTGATGATCAAAGATATTAAATAACTTGCCAGAGGTCACCTAGTGGCAGAGCCAGTATTCAGACCGCATTTGTTAAAGGTTATTTCTACCTACGTATTTCCTACTTTGTAATAAATGTTCTTCTAATTATTTTGAGTTTCCCAATTTTTACAAAAACTTTCAATACTATCAATATAATCTACCATTGATTTCCGAACAGCTACTTTCCTCTAAACTCAAATCCTAGACAACTGTTTTCAAATAAATTCAAACTATACTTGGGAAACCAAGTACAGACTAGAACTCCACAGTGGAATGGGACGAGAATAAAATATGAATGGCAGTCCCTGGAATTGTGCAATGTAGCAGCCTGGTTTGGGTTTAATCAAGTGTGGCAGTGCTTCGTATCAGTCATGGCCTTGGTTTAACATGCTGGGTAAAGGCTTCAAATCTTTACCTAGGACTGTCAAATTAATGTTTAATGTATAAATAAAGAAAAAATAACCAAACCCTATCCTTAAACTATAGTTACTGAAAATGTCCATATAGAACATAGTCCATAATGTAATGAATAACCCTCAATAACAGTAAAAACTTTTCACTTCCTCTTCAAAATTTTTATTCTTATTTTTGTAAATTTCTAATATAGAGTGAACTAAAGATTATTCATAGAGGTTACAAGAAGGGCAGGAATATAGGAATCCTGGTATTATAAGTGGCTGGTGTCAACATATTTAGATAATAATCTAAGTATTTGCATAATTACCTGCAATACTGATGTGCAGATCAAACATGGCATCACAATCATTAATGAGCAGATTCTGCTTGGGAACTTCATCCAGCCTACAGGCTTTATTGGAAGCCTGAGAAAGATGCTCATGGAGCACATTCTGTCAGCTACCTATGACTTCCTTGACATTCCTCTGAGGCTTCTTCCTTAAGTATCTTAAGTCAGCTAGCTTCTGTCACCATATGGCAAATAAATATGGCTCTCACAGCAGTTAACCTGGTTTCAATCTTGGCTGCACATCAGAATCTCCTTGGAAGGTTAAAAAAACAACAACGGATGCCTAGGTCCTAGTCTAGTCAAACTAAAACTGAGTTTCTATGGGTGTGGCCCAGGAATCTTTATTTAAAAAAAATGCACCAGGTGATTCCAATGTACAGTAAAGGCTGAGAACCACTGAGTTAACCATTTACAAGGCTCTGGACAAAAATAAGTAAGTAAGGAAAAAAGGAAAGGAAGGAAGGAAGGGAGGGAGGGAGGGAAGGAGGAAGAAAGAAAGACAGGCATTGGCTGTTTATGCATTTAGTTCCCTTTAGTTTTTAAAAATTTGGTCATTATGGTTTAACAGAAATGTTGGAGACCTGGATTCTAATTCCAGTTCTGTCATTCACAAGTTGTATGACCTTTGGTCATTTTAGCTTTCCTGGGCCACATTTTCCACATCCATAAAATAAGAGTTAGGTAGATCAGAAGTCACAAACTGGCAGCTAGCAAACTACTGTATGCAGTCTGCAGTAAGGTTTGTTTAGTCCCCCCAAGGATGACCTTCTAAATGCCTTTTCTAATAACTGAATTCGTTTGCCAACATTTTTAAAACCTGAATATTTAATAAAAACAAATATCGGACATCTTGCAAAACTATAGACAAGCACCAGCACTCCCAAATTCCTGTAGATAATGAGTATTCAGTGAGCAATATCCACTACTTCCTTTACCTTCCTGTCACAGCTGTATTTATGTTACTGCCCAGCCCGAAAGCAGTTGAACTTGTTCCTTGCAGATGGTGATAACCAGGCTCCAAGAAGGCCCTCAACGTTTCTCATGTCCTTGCATAGTCCCCTCCAACAGTAAAAAATAGCATGGGGGGGGTTTGAAATAAATTTTCCTTTTACTTTTCTGAGTTCTTGGCTGACATCATTATAATAACACAGATTAACAAGAAAAAAACAAGTTTATTAATATGTGTACCTCAAATATAGAAGGGATACCCAGGAAAAAGCCAATTCTCAGAGAAGGCTGAGAACTTAGGCTTAAATATCATTTTCAGCTGAAGACAAAAGAAAGGTGTGTGAGAGGGAAAAGCTAGTTGTGAAAGATTACCAGGAAAAGTGCATAAACAAGGGTTAAGACTTATCATGTGGACTTAAGTCAGGGCCTTCTTTCTTAGTAAGAGCCTAAAGTTATCTCCAGAGAGTAACCTTTATTGTTCCCAGTAGAAAGGGGAGGAAGGACACCTTTGTAAATTTATGTCCTGCTATTATGCATATAGGGAAGGGCAGAGAACTTTTTTGTGTCTGCTAATTCTTAATTGCCTTCAGCTCAAAATGATACTTATGCCAAAGTGGCATATTTTGGGGTGGCATATTCTGCTACTCTTCACAATCAATGAGATAATACAAAAATAATAGTGTGACTTTGCAGCTTCTGCCTTGCTGTCTCTTGGATCACTCAATCTGGGGGAAGCCAGCACCAGGTCATGAGGGCAATATATAGCCCCAAGGAAAGGTCCATGTGGCAGGGAACTGAGGCCTCCTGTCAATAGTTAGCACCAACTCACCAGCCATGCGAATGAGCCATCTCTGGAGGTTGATCTTCCTTCAAATGGCTGCAAACCTGACTGACATCTGAACTGCAACCTTATGAGACCCTGAGCCGGAACCACCCAGCTAAGCTGCCCTGGAATTCCTGACCTTCAGGAACTGTTTACTGTTTTTTTTTTAGGTGCTAAGTTCTGGGTGATTTGTTAGATAGCAACAGGAAACAAAGCTGCTGTGTTTCCTTGGTCTCTTTAATATTAAAACGAAGCAATGCCTTTATTTCAGAATTATAACCACAGAATTTTAAAAAGCTCAAAGGGGCCACAGTCAAGTTTGCACTGGATAAAGAGTTTTCTATTTCTGATTGCCATGCCACTTACATATACATTTTTATGGCATTTAGCTCTTCTACCTTGGAATGCAGGGCCTAACAGAGTGCCTTACACATGGCAGATGCTCAAAAAATACTAATTAAGCAAAACCATGTGTATGCTTCCTTCCTATCACAAACAATTACATAGACAGATGCTCCTTACAAGGTCCTGGATCTGACTCCCAAAACAAGGCTTTTCTCTATGGTCTATCCATGGTTTACTATAAACTCCACTGAACACTTCCTCAAAAGATTCTTAACAAAATTACCAGCCACCCCTTGTTCCATACCTGGAAGAAACAGAATAGCCAATAATTGAGGGCTAAATATGTGCATGGCACTGGTCTAAGCATTTCACATGTATTAATATATTTAATACTCACAACAACTTATAAGTACTGTTACTATCCCCATTTCTTAAATGTGAAAATCAGGGCAAAGAGAATAAACAGGTAGAGCTTAGATTTAGGATCTGCAATGAGGATGTCTAGTTCCAGAGTTTGTACTACTTACTAGTCCTTAATATCCTGCATAGATGGCTAAATGAAATTCTCTACCATGAAAATGTGGACAGCCAGTTGCAAGTAACAAAGCAAAGCCACTACACAGCTAAAAAGTAAAACAAGGAAGATCCTAATCAGAGTTGCTGGCAATGAAAATCATACCTAGATATCTGGTGTCTTTGAATCTTGGGAGCGAGGAACAACCAGCCTCATTTAGAGGCTTCTTATTTTTCCTAACCTCAGCAATCCTGACCTGGGGATCTGTCCTTCAAAAGCTGCAGTTCACCTAGTCTAAACTCAGTCTCATTAAAGCATAAGAGTATCTACTGGGCTGTCATAAAAGTTGTCATTCAACAGAGCCTGAACAAAAAAAAAAAAGCCATGCACTTTGTTATGAGGTCCAGGAGGGTCCACCTAACGCTTACAGAGAAAATGGGTGGCACCATGTGAATCCAAGTGACCTTAAGCAAATTATCTCACCTTTCCAGGTTTCAGTTTCCTGAATTATAAAGTAAAAGATAATCTATAAGGTTCTTTTGAATTCTAAAATGCTATGATTCTTTTCTTACCAAAGGTCCAACGCAATTCCATCTTAAACAAAGGCTGCCAAACTAATCTTTAAACACCGCTTTCTCCATATTTCTTCCTTGGTGATGAATCCAAAATGACTCCCTAACGCCTATTAAATATTCCTTTATTTCTCAAGTTTTCAAAACAGCCTAACAAAGGCCCCACTTATCTACGTACTCACCCTTATTTCTAACTGTTATTCATTAGTGTTCTGTTCTATTCAGGCTTGGTCTTCCCACAGTCTCCTTTTCACACAACACAAATTCCCACCTTTTGCGTTTTGGGTCTTGTTACCTCCTACCACAGATCCAGCCGGAAATACTAAGTTGTCTCTTCTAGGGCTGAATCCAAGGCTTTCAATGAGGTCACGATTCATTTTTCAGGAAAGCATTCTTGATTTTTATTCATCCTTTTCCTCAGTTAACAAGAACGTACTAAATCTTTACAAGATGCACGATACGGAAAGACTTACAACTCCTATGGAAAGCATTACATTTTAGCCTATACTAACCGCGCACTCCGGCGCCGTTTCTCTAATAGTTTCCTTGGACACTTTATCTAAGACAACAATCATGCACCAGTGGACTCCCATATCCCCCAAAGCATCAAGCACTGTGTGCTGCACAGAGCAGGGCTGGCAGCCAGGCCGCCGGGCGATCCCAGCACCAGGTATGAAGTCATCCGGGTGACAGAGGGCCGGGGACCCGGCTACCTCTCCAGCCGGGCATTTCCCCAGGTCGGCTTCATCAGCCCCGTAGCTTCCCCCAGTTCAGGTCAAGGCTGGGCGGTTGCCAGGGCCTCCTCACTGACTCTCCTCGCCCACCCTGACAACTGACGCAGCCCCGGGCCCGGCCCTACCCTCCCCGGCCGCCTGGGGCGGGGTCTGGCCGGGGGTGCGTGGTGGGAGGGGAGGGGAAGGGGCACGGGTGCGGCCCCAGGGGTGTCGCGCGCGGGGTCAGTCGCCACTCACCGCCGCCACACACCAGAACCCGGGATGCCCTGCACAAGACGACGAGCAACTGCGACGAGCGCTCGAGCTGCGGCACGACAGAGGCGGTGCCCGGCACTTCCTGCCTCGGAAGGTGGACCGGAAAACGCACCGGAAGGCGCGGCGGGATCCAACTCTGGACGGGGGAGGGATGCGGCCGGCGCTGTCGCTCAGGCTGGAGGAAAGCTCGGCGTGTCCGCTGGGGAGCCGGGCTGGGGTCGACGAATACGGTCGGGGTTTTATTTGGCTTCCTTAGCCTGGCTGATCTGTCGCGGACTCACCGCCTGCGGGGCGGCTGTGGTCCCGCGTTCCGCCCTCTACCCCGCGTTCCGTGGCGGATTCCCGCGGCCCTTCCGCATTCCGGGGCCGTCACCCGGCCTGGCCAGGAATTTGACCCGGGTGGGGCGGGATCCCTGTTTGGGGGGTTCCCGGGCGCCGGAAGCCTCCCACCCAGGCCTGCCAGAGTTAGCAAATAAATGTACAAATGGTCTAGTTAAATTTGAACTTCAGCTAGAACAATTTTAGTTACGTCCCAGAAATACTGAGGAAGATAAGAGGGCGGCGGCCGCCTGCCTGCTAGAAAACCCTCTTTTAAAACTGCACTCCAGCCCGAGTCATATTTACTCCTTTCCTATTCTCAAATTATAAGGTTTATGGCCTTACCAGGCCAAGGCCAGCCTATGACTGTTTCATTCCCCTTTCAACCACAAGAAAGTTTTATTCAAATTATTTGCTTTCCTTTAGGTTATTAAAGAGGTGACAGAATTACACACACACACAATCGCTCACATTACATAATGCTCTTGGTCAAAAGAAAGGAAACCACAGATGTACATTACTCAAGTTTTGCTCTGGATATTGTTTGTGGCTATAATCTTCAGTTCCCTCACCTTGGAATATGGATGAAGAGCACTGTTTCTGGGTAATGAAGGATAGTCAATAGCAAATCTTTACTGAGCACTTGTGGCCTGTACACGTGTGGGATGCTGGGGAGACAACTCATTTATATTCTAGAAATGTTGATTAGAAATTACTACATGGTAGAAACTATATGTTCAGCACTATAGCAGTTTTTAAACAGTAGCACACAAGAAAAACCTGGAGGGCTTGGTAGAAGATTCTTGAGCCCCAACTACCGAACCCCAGATATTCAGGAAGTCTAGAATGGGGCAGAAATTTGTATTTCTAATAAGCATCCAGGTGGTGCCAATGCTATGGTCTTCATCCCAGCCCAAAGTCCCATTCATAACTGCATTTTCTCAATATCGTTTAAAAAGTAATTGCTGACAAGTCACACCTGTTTCTAAAATAATTATTCTTTCCCTTAGCTAGTCTGCCCTTTGGCCCAATAGTTGTTTTTTTCTCTCACTCATTGTAAGATTTTGGCTTCTTAGGTCTTTGTCCTACAGCTCTTCTAAGTATGGTCTATTACCATCCCCATAAACCCTCACTGTGGCCACCTTAATTAAGATCATGACAGAGACACCCTGACTGTACTTTGACTTTGATCTCCCTATTTGTTTCTAGAACTGTTTTCCAATAGTCACTAATTACACGTGGCTATTTAAATTAAAAATTCAGTTCCTCAGTTATATTAGACACATTTTAAGTGCTTGATCGTCACATGTGGCTAGTGTCCTTTCAGACAGCACAGAGAGCATGTCCACCATCACAAAAGTTCTACTGGATAGCACTGTTCTAAGGAAAAATAATTCTAAGGTGTATTTTTCTCTCTAGATTCAAAAGAAAAAAATGTATTAATGAAAAGCTGTTTACCTAAATATCTAGCACTTGGGAACTGGTTAATTATGGCATATCTTTGTCCAGTGTATCTAATGTAACAAACTGAATGTTTATGGTTTCCATACTGTTGTTGTGGCTCTATCTACCTCTCCAAGCCCTTTTACTGTCTTCGGATTCTTCTTACAAATTGCCTGCACATCCCTGAGCCTAGGGATAAACACCTCTTCGGATTCTTCTTACAAATTGCCTGCACATCCCTGAGCCTAGTTAAACACCTCTTGCTGTCTTTTCTCTCCTACTTCGTAGAAAATCATTGCCTTTCCTCTTCAGAATTTGCTTTCATTTGTCTCACAGTCTGATTTTCCTCCCCTTTTCCCCAGTAGCACTCAATTCCTGTGCTTACTGAATCACAGGCTCCTTGATCAAATAAAATTTGGGCCCTGGAGTGCAAATGGCAAGATAATCATAAATAGGTGGATAAGGAGGATATTGTCCATGAGGCTGGTTTCATCAGAACTTCTGAAATGGTTTGTTTCAAGTACGACTTTCATCATGGAGACTGGTTTTAAGACACTGGTTTTCAGTCAAATCCACTGTTGGAGTCGAAGCTTTAGCTTTATTAGCAATCTTCTTTGCTTAAGCAAAGCCTACTTACTACACAGAGACTGCTATTACTAAATCAGAACTTCTTTCTTTCAGGGGAGACCATGTACTGTTCCAAATGGCAGCTCGTTCTTTGAGCAGTTATCTGAAATGGAAATGGGGATACTGCACAGATACCATTTTAGTATATGAGACCCCTTTTTTCTGAGTGAAAACAATGTTAATTGTTCCTCGTTAGAAATCTGTTAACAAAACAGTGATCATACTTTTTCAGTTGAAATGGAAATTCAGTAAACAAGATTTTAGCATCATGGCTATAGTCTGGAAAAAAAGTCCTTTGCTTAAACAACCGAATGAAATTCAGGAACACATAAAAGGCCAACAGTTAAGGCAGGTGCTAAGATTCTAAACTTGAAGGGGGCAAGAGCAATCTTGATACTGGTCCTTCTCCTTTTCTATAAAGCTGGCCTCTCAAGTTAAAGGATCTAGCTCATGCATCCATTTGAGTACAAAGGTCTGCCACCGTGAACGCATTCAGTTATTTGTTTATTGAATGAGGTAATATTTTGTCCAGGGATAGTCTTGCTGATAGTATAAAACGTAAAGTTATTAGCGTAATTGTCAATTACTCATCTTTATAGGCTAATTGTCAAATTTTTCCGACCAACTTTCCCCCCAATGTTTCAACTTTTAAACTCATGAATCTTTGAGAGTCAGATTTTTGAAGCCCAAAGCAAATGAACATGTCAACCACTTCCTGATTAACTGACAGTCCTGCATTTCTGGAAATAGCAGAAGTTATTTTTAGGATTGAAATAATGATCTCACTTTCCCAGGCATGTAGCTTCAGCTGTTTTGATTGTGGGCAAGTCAGGAATGTCCAAAATTCACACATGGATTCATGGTGAATCTCTGCATAAACAAACATGGTATTTCAATAAGGATTGTTGTGTTAAAGAAAAGCTTTATATAAAAACTACTGTATTGCAGTTCCAACACTGAAATACAATACAAAAAAAATCTGTCTTTTTGGTAGAAGTATTTCACAGAATCTTTGGGTCTAAAATAGTTTTAAAAATGAGGACAAATTAAAATAGTGGCCTGGTCTAATTTTAAAGGACATGAAGTAATGTGCAAAAGCTCAGAACAAGTAAAGGGGGATGTTGGCAGATATGTTCAACTTAAGGATTTAAAGCTACCAAAGCTATTATATATATGCAAATTCTACAGGAAATTATTTTTAAAATTGGTAGACAAAGTGCAGGAAACCCAACAAAGGCAGTTAAAACTGGATTTCTTTGGGAGGGGAAGGAATGAATAGAGGTGATACGATTGTTAGGAAAACTGGAAGGAGTAAGGGAAAGGTCTAATAACCATACCATTATCTAGGATTTGCCTCATCTACCTGTATTTGGAAGATGCAACTAAAACTAATAAAAGCCAATTTTGGTAAATAAAGAAGTTTTAAACAAGTAAGTTTTTATCATAAAGTTTAATTATGGTTCAGAAAAAATTTAGTGAATAACTTTCTCTGAAAAAATATACTGACTCTGTGTAGACTGCAGTTATTTTGGGGGAGGTTGGTTAAGTTAAATTACCCCATTTTCTATTCTGAAAATGACAAAAAAGTCCCATTTCCAGTCTGATTATAGAGATGCATGTACCCAAAATGGCTGAGAATAAATACAAGAGAAGCAAAAGCTATAAAGCTAGGGGCATGCTATGGGCTCTAAGAGAAAGTCTCAGAAATACCCAAAGTGACGACAAGGAACGTTTGGCTGGAATTTGGAGTTGTTTTCAGTCATCTTTGTCTTTTGCTCCATGTTTAAGGATGCGCGTGAACTCAATGTAATTGAAATTTCCCTTTTTGTCAATAGGTGCTTCTCTATACAGCTCATCCACTTCTTCGTCTGTAAACCGATCTCCCATTGTTGTCAGCAGCTCTCTCAGGTAATCTTCCTGAATGGAGCCTAAAGAATAAAGAACTGGGGTTCAGAATACATACTACTCTGAGGATTAATTACAAGGAGGATTTGCACTTGACAAAACATGCTCTGTAAGAACTATAAACATGCAAATACATGAAATGTGGGGTCTCCACACCCTTAAGCCAGCCTCAGCAGTCAGTTGCCTAGAAACTGCCTAGTTGCTTAGTGGCATTAACCTGCTCTGTTCTATCAAACTCCCTCCACATCCATCTCCTGATCTCTTCCTGATAGGAGCTAAACCTATGCCTAAACAAAAGCAGTCAAGTATGTTTAAGGAACTTTAAGCCTCATAGTTCCTTAAAGTAGCATGAATGTTCACTATTCTATAAGCAAATAACACTAAATCAATACCACATCATAAACATGAATAAAGTACTTCAGTGAAAAGAATACCAGAGTCTTGAGGTCCAGTTTTAACAAGCTATGTTATTTCAGGCATTTCACTTTACCTCTGACGTTTTTTTTCAATATATGAAATGAATTTTTTTTTTTTTTACAAATCTAGTTTAGATTTAATAACAAATATGGCTAGGTTCAGGATGTGCAAAAACACTGAACAAATATTTGAGCATTAACTATGTAATAGCCACTGAATTAGGCACTGGGGATGTGGAGTTGTGAGCTGGAAGGTGTGCTTTCTACTCTGGAATTGTGAAAGCAGGGTTCTCATAAAATCTGACTGCATGTCAAGAATCAGAATCATCCAGGGAGCTTAAAAAAAAAATCCAGATGCTACCTTTATTATCTGGCATTGATATTTTTGAAAGGCTACCCTAGTAATTCACATGTGTAATCATGATTGAGAACCACTAATGCTCTAAAAACCAATGGTGATAAATGATAATTCAAGCACAGGGATTTTAAAATTCATAATGTAAAAAAGGAAAAATACGACAAGTTCCTTGAATGTAAAATTAAGCTAAACCATTGATATTTCCTATAAAATGAGTTTAAAGTATAAGGTCAGTTCACGTAAGAAACTCTAGTTTTATGGATTTTTTCCCTAATCAATCCTAGATTTAAAAAAAAAGTTTCCCAAATCTTAAGACTTTTAGTTTATAGAAAGAAATCAGCATCTACAGCCAAGTCATTCAACGATCACATAAACTAATCATCGTCTATGGGCAAGAGACTGAGGTAGGTGCTAGAGGCAGTTACAAAGATGGGAACCTTATGCTGATGAAGACACACAGCCAATAACCTGGAAGAAAGGAGAGACTGTGATGATTGGGAATAAGTACACAACTAAAATAGAAGGTCAGAGCATGTGCCAGGAGAGAGATAAATAAAATTGTTTGGAAGTCGAATGAAGGAAGAGGCTGTAAGTTTTCCTCGTAGCAGACGAAAACAGTAAGGCTGTATAAAGAATATGACCATTGAGAGGAGTTTGAAGAATGGATAAGATATTTCCCTTTTATGGTTTTATTCTCCTCCATTAAAGGTAACACCTGCTTAGAGTAAAAAAAAAAAAAAAAAAAAATCAGTCAATACATAAGTGTCTTTAGGAGGGAAAAAAGCAAGTCTCTTCTGCCTGCCTCTCCCCGCACTCCTTCCAGAAAAACTATTAAGAATTTTGATTTCAAGAGGAGGGAGACAGTGGTATGATGAGGAAGGCACAGAGGCAGAAATGGTAGAGGTAAGTTAGGGTAACAATGCAGAGAGGAGCTTGGAAGGAGATTAGAAAGATGATAGAAGAATCAAGGGTGGTATACGTGAATAGGCCAAAGGAGGCCATATTGTGGGGAGCCTAGAAAGTCAAAGTAGGGAGACTATTGCTTCCATCACTAGACCATGCTTGGACTAAACTACTCCAAATAATAGCCAAAGGGTGTGCCTTTTTTCTCAAAAAACTCGCCACGTGAGTTGCCCCCTTATCTTTTATATATACTCTGCCAAAGGATCAGGCATTTATGTACTTAACTTTTTGGGGTTTTTGAGTTAACCTATGCCAAGCAGTACGCTATTATCTCATTTCCTCATTTAATCCTCACAACAACCCTATGATGTAGGTAATATTATTGCCCATTTTACAAATAAGAAGACAGAGGCTTAGATAAGTTGAGTAACTTGCCCGAAGTCACAAAGCTACTATGCAGAATAGGAATATGAAACCAGGGAGTCTGATTTCAGAGCAAAACGTTACATACCAGATTTAAATAATCTCAGAACTGAGAGGTATCTGATAAATAGGACTGTACTGGAGTCATAGCCTATAGCAATTTACGCTTTATCCAAGATTACTCTTATAAAAGTTATTCATTCTACATGTATTTATTAAAAGCCTAACCTTTGTGAAGTTCTCGTAAAGGAGTAACCTAAGTTTCCTACACCTACTAAATTGTAAATCAACATTTAGGGGTAGAGGCAGTGAAGTGAGTTGATGCCATAAGAGAAAAAAACAACAAACAGGAATGGTATAAATTTGAGGGTACTACGCCATCACAGTTCAAGTTATTATGTATTTTAGTGACCATAAGTAAATATAAAATCATTTGGTAATTACCAGTTGCTTCTTCATCAAAGCAAGCAAAAGCATTTCTGATGACATCTTCTGGATCTGTACCATTTAACTTCTCACCAAACATCGTGAGGAACATGGTGAAATTGATGGGACCCGGAGCCTCATTCATCATAGCGTCTAGATATTCATCAGTTGGATTTTTCCCTGAACAAAAAAAGAGAGTTATCGTTTTAATTACAACACAAAATGCATCAACTATTCATCATAGTAAACATTTTGACAAGAAATATTACCATTTATACAGTTTGCTGTTTGCATTCATGATAGCAAAAGTATTTGGAAAATGCATTCATGATAGCAAAAGTATTTGGAAAATAGTCTTCTCAATGAACAGGACCTGTATAGTGAGTCTGGAAATTGTATGCTATTCTATTTGAATATCACAAGGAATAATACCGCTCTCATAATCAAGATTGGTGTTTGCAACACACGTGTGTGCACGGCTGGCCCCTAACCTAATCCTGACACCTGGCCAGAAATCTGCAGGTGCTCCAAGGATCACACTTTGGGAGACGCTGCTCTAGATTTTGAGTGTTACCTAGTAAATTACAACATCATTAGATTGGCTTCACAGAGCTTTAAGACAAGAAATAAACACTAACTGTGTTATAAAAATTCTACCTAATACATGTCTTAATATTAAAACTGATCATTACCCAGGGAAGCAAGCATATCATGCAAATCTTCCTTGTCAATGAAACCATCTCTGTTCTGATCAATCATGTTAAAGGCCTCTTTGAACTCCTGAATCTGTGACTGGTCAAACATGGCGAACACATTGGATGTTGCGCGTTGGGGGCGCTTCTTGGTGGTCTTGGTCTTTGCCCTTTTGCTCGACATGGTGGTGTTTAGATCCTAATTAGGAAGGAAGATATAAAAAGACAAAGATTAACAAAAGGTAAAATAAATCAACCTTCCTGACTTGTTTGAGCTACAGAAAAATGTGTCTAAAAATTATCAGGAAGATATATCACTTGGCAAAAATCTCTCTCAATTAACTGGTATCGTAGAACCAAACTACAACTGATACCATTACTCATAGAACCAAACTACAAAGAGAAAAACCAGAATTATGCTTTGAGTTCACTCCTCCTTAGTAATGACATTCAATCAACAGTCCATCAGTAACTTTAAATTCCAAACTACAACCAACATTAATTCAAAGCTCAGAGTATATCAACTAGATTGCATGGCCCCAGTACTGCTGTATAGCCTAATAAGGATGGATAACCAATTTTACTGGTTTAATAGCAATACAGAAACAAGAAACAAAATAACATAGGTACCCTGGCAGAAACAGTGCCAGTTCTATACTTCAGTGCTGTGGGAGTATTGAGGAATTCTAATTAATCTTCAGCAGGTCTGTCCTTCTGCAGCCCTCACCTAAACTAGCTGTTCTATTCTTAAGTGGACAGAAAGTAGGAAGGAAGACTAACAGATGGAACAGGTCTTCCCAATCCTTATTGCCAAATATCGTTCTTCCACTTGTAACTAACATTTCTTATTGCACCCTCACTTCTGGAATCAAAGCAGTTCAAGAAAGATATTTGTTGAAAGGCTAACAGGAAATATAGAAAACTGTGAAGTTAATTAATCTGTAAGTAAATTTTAATGACATTTCCACTCTGTCTAAACCAATTTCTTGCAGAGCCAAGCTAAATCACTTGTGACTAAGTCAGAGCACAATAGTTTTTAAAGCTAACTTAGTTTCTTAGAAAGTTTTAGAAAACATTTTAAGAGATATGGAAACTATCTTTGCTCTTTAATAATCTACTTTTTTTCTAATAATCTAAATTTATCTCTGTAAAATTTAAGTTAAAAATCAAAAGAGTACCTAATACCTAAAATGGTAAGGCAATTTTCCTTTTAGTACTCAATCTTTAAAAGACTACAAAATTTTGTTTGGAGTTAAAAATCCCATAGTCATCAGATAATAAAGTTTTACCGTACCATCCTTCAGAGTTGAGGTGGCGATGGTAGCCTGCAAGACCTGTAACCAGCAAGACTAAGACACTGTATTGAGTTATATTCTTCCAAGCAAGTCTAAAATAGGCACTACTGATTTCACTCTGACCAGCATAACAATTTTAAAGCTTACGTTGTGAAAACAACATTTAGCTATGATGTAGCAAAACACTATGCCCTTGCTCTAAAAATAAATCTGTGGACTGCAAAGAATGAAGCACTATCTAGATCTCAACACTATGATCTTACAATGCTTTGTGTGAGTTTAAAAAGTGATTTCTTACATTCTTTCCTTGATTATACCACATCACACAGACTAAATTCAATTATGGAAATAATTAGAAAAGCTCTGCCTTAGTTTTTCTTTTTTTACGCTAAATCTATTCTTAGATTTTAGCAGGAAATTCCAGAGTCACAAATTTCTCAATTCAGTACAGCAGTCCTTGGCGATATACTGGTATGGTAAGATATACCTTATATAATACATAAGTTAAGGTATATCCTACTCCTTAATTTCCAAGTTTCCCTTAATCACGCTTTAGGAAGCTGCCTTTCATAATTTATCTAAACCATTCATGAATGCATATTTTCATTTTGTAGCACCTTTTAGGGGCAGTAAATCCCATTATTATCTAAACTACATAATGCTGTAAAGCGGTAATTCCCCCCGCCCCCATTCTAAATGTAGTTTTAAAAACTGTAAGGAATTATGGAGTGTATCATTCCCCCATCTCTTAAATGTACTGAAGGACTTGTGGTGAGTGGCTGACACAACAAGAGTGACACATATTTGCCAGTCCGTATCTCTGTTATTTTTGGCATACCATGTCATAGCAAACCAAAGCATGTCTTTAAAAATAGTCTGTTTTGTTTGACAACATTGTCTTCTCCTAAGAACAAAAAAACAGATGAGAATTGTAAATCAAATGGTTGACAACTGATTTTTTAAATCTACAAAACCTCATATTAACGACATTTGGTGGGAGCCCCCTTTAAAAACGCTTACTTTGGGTTATAAAATACCATATGTGTGTATATGTTTATATGTATACACATATATATAAACAACATATATATACACACACATATTTTTTAATTCTGATGTATTTCCTATTAGTTTTTCTTTTAATCAGGCATTCTTTAAATTTGTAAATATAAAAGTTTTTTAAAGTTATAAAGGATTTTTTTGGGGCCAGCACTGACAATGGTCTCATACAGAACTTTTCTTTAGCTCATTCAATACTTAATCAACCTTTAATATGATCAGTTAATCATACTAATGTGCATTAAATGTCACTAGTGTTGAATACTATTTAAGAATTAAGAAATGTAAGGCAATTGTCCTAACTTCAAGCTGAAAATATAGTTGGGGAGGCAACTATAAAGAAATGAGATGATTGGTTCAACTGATGAAATGAGTCACATAGTTTTCATTCCAGAAGTATGACTCTCAAGTTAAAACAATGACAATAATGAAAAATAACTCATAGGTGGTATATGATTATCAAACACTGTGAGTTCAGAAAAGATTTTTATTTCTAAAAGATTCAGGGGGGTGGGTTGGGGAAAGACCTTGAAAAATCCTGTTATAAGCTACTTGACATTCTTAGAATTAAGAGATTCAGATGTTAGTATTAATTCTAACAAATTAAGGTAGTTAATTCTAACAAAAATTGGTAGTGTAACGTTGGGCAAGTACTACCTGGGCCTTTACCTTTTCAAGGAGGTTATATTCCACTCTCTGTGTTTATCTCCTACCAGAAACCTGGAGTCTTTCAGGGATATGGAGTTCAGCTTCACAATCAGTTGTTCCAAAATAAGGAAAGTGTAATAGTTTATTTTTTTCCTACCAAATTAAAAGTATGGGTGGAATAAACTATGGTGGAGAGGGAGCCAAATCAGGAACTTATGATGTCACTTATGATACTGTCATACTCCTTGCAGTAACTCTAGTTTTCTTTCCATTTTACTTTCCCCAATTAAGACTGTAAGGGTCTTCATATAACAAGACCTCAGCAAATGCACAAGTTGCATAGAAATTTGGAAAGCTAGAGTAAAATAAAATTGAAAATATTTCATATATCAACGTTAAGTATTCTTTATTTAGGATGGGAAGATTGCTATGTAAGCACCTGAGTATATTTCCAAGTTATGAGGATCCTCACTCATTGTAAGTTAGAGTCTAGAGTCTATTTCTCAAGCATTTAATGGAAAATCTTAGGTGTGAAGGGATATGTGTTGTATGAAACTTAAAAGGAGGGAGACTTGTAGAGCAGGCTTCTATGAAATACATAATTTCAGATGCATGAGAAAATGAATGAAATGGTTAATAGTGGTAAAGGAGATTCAGTTCAGTTTACCGATCTAAAGGAGTGTAATTTTGTTTTAAATTGAGAGGGGAGTCTTGGTGACAATGAATTCGTGGGGTTTTTTTGTTTGTTTGTTTCTTTTTAGCTTGATTAAATAGGAAGAGAATCATTTAGGAGTTATGACAAAAGGAGATATGCATTTAAGGAAGATGCTGGACTAAACTGTTACAAAAAAATAAAAAAATCTTCAGGATTTCCCCACACACCAACGGCAACAGGAAGATTTTTCAGAATCTCTAGAAACTATGGTTTCACTTATGAAACCGGATTAATCTGTACTAATATTACATTAGATTACTCTGGTCAGAATCAGAGTCCAGTATTTATAAAGTGTTAATAAATGTAAAATAATCTAGAAACTTTTTCTACAGAACAAATTGACAGTATTCTAGGTAGTATGATACATTCTTTAAGGGAAAATTCCCATCTTAGAAAACACTTCCTAGTATTTAGTCAGCTTCCCAAATCCAGACCAAATCTCTCTCATTTAATCAACGCATTTTTTTCAAGCTAAGTATACGTAATTTTTGGTGCCAAAAACAGTTTTTTAAAGTACATTTTCAGGTTGGTTTCCGTTCCAACTAAACCAAGTTTTCAATTCCTGTGCAAACTTCCGGTTGAAGGTAGGACCAGTTCTCTTAAGCCCGCCACACCCAAAAAGCTCGTAGCACTTGAATTAGTTGCCAGGGTTCACTTGCCAAAAGCTTCATTTTTGACAATAAAAAGCTTTTCTGGTAAAATTTTATCAAAAGCCTTCCAGAACATGAAACAAATGGTAGTAATTTTAAGGAATTCTTTATATTTGGATATAATTTTTTTTTGTATTTAGTCTCAACTGAACGCATATTTCTGTTCCAAAGTTCTGTAAAGAACTGCTATGTATTTTCATAGGCCTACTCAACTACTTTAAAAGTTAACACTGGCAAACTGACTTAACCCAAAGTCTCCATCAAAAAGGAATATGGTGGTATATTCTGGAGTTTTTCTCAAGCCACAAACTAAACCCCAAACCCCAAATACAACTTTTTAAAAAATCTAATTACAAAAGTGGATATTGAAATGAGGAAGTTGCTAATTTAAGTTGGTGTTCCTACTAAATGTAGCCACACAGATCAACAACAGCTACAGCAGTTGGGGGTGGGGGAGCGGACACCGTGCTACGGTTTTTACGCAAACTCTCTAGATTCGGGCAAGTTTACGTTAGAAACTAAACATAGCCCCGGAGTCAGCGCTGCAGGGCTCGGGTTTCGCGAGGCCGGTTATCGCCCAACTTCCCAAACTCCAAGTTGGGCAAAGGAGCTAAGTTCGCGCCTGGGCCACTTCCGGCCGCGGCCTTCGATCCCGGAGCGGGCCCTGAGGCTCGAAACCGGGGAAACGGCTGGTGGTACACCTGCCCAGGAGCGCTCCGAGCTCCGGAGGCTCGCCGCGGAGTGCCGCTGCCTTCCCAGCCGCGGCCTCGCGGAGACGGGACCGCGGGATGACCCTCGCGCGCCGGACCGCGAGCACCACTCACCCTGCACAGCCGCGAGAATCCGAGTACTTCAGTGACCTCTCTGCGCTTGCTGCAGCTATCACAACCCCACTATACCCAGAGCCACTGAAAACCAACACTTCCGCCCTCCGCTTAGCAAACCGGAAGGAAGTCACCATTCTCGGCCAACGGAGTGGGCCTGACAAAATGGAAAGGTGACGGGAGGGGGATGCAGTTGCCAAGGGGCTCAAAAGGCGCAGTTTTGACCGAGTGCACGGGAAGGAATATAAAGCGGCGATTTAGAGAATATACTAATGTGTAGTGGTTCGTTGGGTCTGATGTCTGAGTTTCCGTGGTTTTTGTATCCACTTTATAATGTATGCATTTCTTCCCCCCTTTCCTATGAGCAGATGGTTAAATCTGTCCTGTGGTCTAGCATCCCCGAACATTCCAGGGCACGGCCAGGGGCGGGGCTTGTCAGCCCAAGTCCTTGTAAGGGAAATCGCGGAGAGGGCTGTACGGACCACGTGACTTGACTTCACCCCCGCCTCTGTGCGCAAGATCCTGCGGTTGGGCAGTCATACGCCTGCGCGTGGGGCTCTTTTGCGCGACACGCTACCCCTGTGGGTCCCACTGCAGTGCGTGTAACCCGGTAGGAAGCCTTTGTGCGATCGAGTTGCTCTCTTTGTACAGTGTTATTTTATGAAGAGTGCCACCTCTAACACGGGAGCAAATATTGCTGAGACTTCCTTCCTTTTCAAAAACGTTTGTTGTTTTTCCCACTGGAAGAGTCACTTTGATCCCGATTAACAAGGAGAGTCTGACTGAATCCGACCAGGAAGACAGGCAACCAGCAACAAGAGTTTACTAAATCTCTGCATCTCACTGTGATGCAGACTTGTGGCTTGTTGAAAATAGGAATAAAAAATCGGGCCTATTTATTCTCAGGTCTTCTTACCTAGGACAACTTCTAATAATGCGTCTTGTTAAAGGAAAAGAGAATGCCCTCCCAGATTCTATCTTTTTCCATCCACAGTCTGATGAGGAAGACTATGGTGCTGATCACCTCATCTATGAAAGAAGTGAATGAGATCCGATAATACTCAGATCATCATCCTAGCGCTAAAGTTCAGTGCCTAGTTTGGCTCTGTGCCAGAACAGTCCTGAAGTTTGGGGTTGTCCTATGGGTCTTCCCTTAAAAGCTGCTCTTACTTGAATCACTCTGCTGAAAAGAAAAGTAAAACCTACAGAGAAATACACTCAATATTAAGCTACACCTTCAAGGACTTCAGGAGGATTTTATCTATTAACCAATATATTTCTAAGTTAACTTAGAGGTAAAGACAAAAATAAATGCCCCAATTCTATAGAGTGACTGAAACATGATTAATTTCCTAAACTGCCTTGATAATAAGAATTGCTTGAAATACTCGTTAAAAATACAAATTATTCAACCCACTGAATCAGAATCCTCTAGGGCAGGTGTGAGGAAGCCATCAATTTAACAGGGGTCCTAAGTGACTTATCATCAAAATTGGGGACAGAGATTAGATAACTTATGGCCTAAGGCTTAGGCAGTGACCGCTCAAACTCCAAATGGTGGGTGGGAAACTACAGTTTGTTCTTGATGTTTGGTTTGGGTAGCAGTGGAGCACCTTGCAGTGCACTTACACCTCCACAGAGTGGTGGCCTACCACCACGGAGAGCTCAATCCTACTACTGTCCTTTCCTTCAGAAAGAAAATTTTAATCCATAATAATGAAATGGTTGGTTTAGTTTTCTTTTCAGCAGGAAAGGGAGCAGCAACATTTTTTTGCTTCTGTGGTGTCGGACAATTGCCTTGTTTGTCTTCCTTTCCTTCCACTTAACGAACAGGTAAGCAGTGCCTGCGTTGCCAAGCACTGTGGTAGGGGCTGTGGTTTATGCTTTTTGAAATAGAACATCGTTGCTACCTCTGGGGTAGGAGGGAGTAGAAAGGATTGCAAAGGCACAGGGACTGTCAGGAAGTAACTGTGGAACAGATCATTACAGTACGATTAGGTAAGACCTATAGAAGGAGCACGGAGGAGGAAATAAACCTGTCTGGAGACTTGTGGAAGATGTCCCCCAAAGGACTATTGCAGAGCTGATTCTAGAAGTCAATGGGGAAAAAAAGGAGAGATTCCAGGCAAAGGGAGCAGCATGCTTGATTGTCTGGAGGTGATCAGGAGGCAAATAATATTTTTAAATACTCCCCAATAAAATTAATGCCTAAAACAAAAATTATGATTGAGGCTTACTTCAACAAATTCTTTAGTTTACTCATCTGAAAAAGGGCATAATAATAATACCTACTTTATTCAACCTGTGTGAGGATTAAGTGAGATAATCTATGTAAATTCCTTAGTGAGAAATCATCTTTGGTTGTGTTAAGGCACTGAAATTTGGAGTATGTAGAGCAATTAGCCTGTCCTAACTAATATACCAATGCTTCGCCTACTCTACAGGAGGAAACGAGCTGAATGGTCACACTTTATATTAATGACTTCAAGTGGGCCTTTAATGCTCATGACATTCCCCTAGTCCTTTCATGCTCCTGCTCTCTTAGATATCAGTTTTATAATTCCTGTCTTCTCACACTTTCAACGTCTCCCCCATCCTTGCTTTCAGTCTATGACCTTGCTTCTAAGTCTGAGGAAAAAATGGCTCCCACGACATCTACCAACTAGTCAGTATCTATCCCTATATGTTGTCTTTTTCTTTCTCTCCTGTTAAATAGAGAGAAACCCTCCTTACTCCTATGAAAAGCCACTTCCTCCATTTTCTCACTCATGTCACTCCAATGATTCTGCCCTCTTCTTCATCATCAAGTTCTCTCTCTCTTTCTCATTATTCCCATCAACTAGTATGCTGTAATATGTCCCATATGTGGCAAGCAGAATCATGACTCCCCAGACATGTCCATGTCCTAATTTCAAAAACCTTTGAATATTTTAGGTTACATTTCAAAGGGGAATTAAGCTTGTTAACGAGCTCATCTTAAAATAGGGAGATTATCCTGTATTATCCCAGTGAATCCAATGTAATCAATCCCAAGGGGCCTTAAAAGCAGAAGAGGGAGGCAGGATAAGACAGGGAGATAAGACTGGAAGAATAGTCAGAGTGATTGTTGCGCGGGAGACCCTGCTCGCTGCACCATTTGTCGTGTAGGGCGGCATGTGGGGTCTTAGCTCCCGCTCCCCACATAAGAACGCAGGATATGGTTAGGCCAAAAAGGAACACCCACAAAGCCATAGGTAGGGGAGTCATACCACAATACTTTCGCTGGCGACTGGGTTGGAGACACGGGAAGCAGGAGCCACAGAATCCACAATCACACTCTGCCATACTCCATGCATGCTAGCTCAGCCACCATCTTCTTGCTAGCCCCCATTTTCTCTGCTAGCTTAGCCATGGCAGTTATAGTAGTGGCCAATGGCTCACTGGTTACAGCTGACGGCCAACTAGCCACAGCTGATGGCCATCCAATCACAGTTGATGGCCATTTACTACCTGAGCCAGCACCTTTCCACGTGAGGGCGAGAGCCTAGAAATAGCACTCCTGACTCTGTCCCCACAGTGATGCAATGATGCTGGCTTTAAAGATGGAGGAAGGGATTAACAGCTACAGTATATACAATATCAGAGGAGTAGTAGGTTGGGGGAAGGGTATTATCACTTTGTGAGAAGTGTAAATGTCTAACTAGTACATGGTTCTGTACACCTGAAACTAATTAAAAAAAAAAAAAAGATGCAGAAAGGGGGCCATGACCCATGAAATGGGTGACCTCTAGAAGCTGGAAAAGGCAAGAAAAATGGATTATCCCCTAGAGCCTGTGGGGATGCAGCCAGGAGAGCAGTTTCCAGGCTCTCGGCCTCATGTGGACAGGTGCTGGCTCGGGTAGTAGATGGCCATCAGCTGTGACTTATTGGCCATCAGCTGTTACTGGTTAGCCATTAGCCACTAATACAACTGCCATGGCTACATGGGCAGGTTGGTTGATTGGTTGGCAGAGAAGCAGACAGTGGATTGCACATCATGGGGAGCCTCCTTCCTCTATCTCCAACCCAGCTGCCAGCGAGAATATAGTGGTATGAACCCCCTATCCTTGGCTCCATTGGTGTTCCTTTTTGGCCTCACATATCCTACGTTCTTATGTGGGTAGTGGGACCAGAGACCCCCACATGACAAGCCTCTAAAAAGGAACACAGTCTTGCTGACGACACCTTGTTTTTTTTTTTTTTTTTTTTTTTTTGCCCAGTGAGAGCCACGTTGGACTGTTAACCTGCCAAAATGTAAGATAATTAAGTTATGTTATTTTAAGCCACTAAATTTGTGGTAATTTGTTATAGCAGCAATAGAAAACTAATACAGACAAAACAGCAACCAAAAAACCCTCTTCCTGATGCACTTTCTTCCTCCAGCTACTGTTCTATTTCTTTGTTCCCCTTAAAAGTCCTTAAAACAGTCACTAATACTCACTGGCTCTAATTCTCTCTTAAACCCCCTATAAGAAGGTTTTTTCCCCACCACCTCAATAAACGTTGGCTTATGAAAGTCACCAGTGTCATTCATGTCATCAAGGCCAATTCTCAGTTCTCAAACAGGTGTAACAAGGTAATCTCTCACTTTTGAAACATTTTCTTCTTCGAAGAGGCTGCATTCTCCTGGTTTCCCCCCTTCCTTATGGCTACTCTTCAGTCTCCTTTGTCAGTTCCTCCTAATTTCCCCAGTTCCTCAGCATAGCCAAGGGCTCAGTGCTTGGCTCTCTTTTTTGTCAACACTTGTTCCCCAGCTGATCTCATCCACTCTCATGGCTTTAAATACTATTTTAGACAGTGATTGCTCCCAACTATGTATCTCTGGCCAAGACCCCTGCCTGTATTCCAGACTCATTTGTCTAAATATTCACTCAACATCTTCATGAGGAGGCCTACTAGGCATCTCATCCTTCAGACTCTAAAACAGATCTGCTAATCTTACCTCCAAAACCTTCTCTTCCTGCTATCTGCTCTGCCTAGGTTAATGGCAATTGCATACTTTAAGTTGCTCAGGCCAAAAACCTTTGACTCATCTTTGCTTCCTCTTTTCTTTTCATGACCCGCATCCAACCTTTCAAAGTAGTTCCAGGGTCTAGAACAGTAATTAGTGCAAACCTATTCATTAAGTTCTTCAAAATGTATCAGAATATGACTATGTCTCACCACCTCTACTGCTACCATCCTAGTGCAAGTTATCCAAATGCAAGACTTCTAACTGGTCTTCTTACTTCCCCTGTGTTGTGCTTCTACACAGCCACAGAGTGATTCCCTTCAAATCATAAATTAGATCACATCATTGTTCTGCTCAACACTCTTCAATGGTGTCTGACCTCATTCAGAGTGAAAGCCAAACACTTTTCAATGGCAATGAGGCCCGAAGAGATCAGACTCTGGGAACTTCTGTGACTTCATCTCCTACTGCCTACCCTCCCCATATGGATCTTGCTGTTTCTCGAAGAAGACAGGTATTTTTTCCATTTCAACACATTTGCATTTGGTATTCCTTCTGATTTTAATGATCTAATATTTTCATTTCTTTCTACTTCAACTCTTTCAAGTCTTCACTCACATATCACTATCTCAATAACACCTTCTATAGTCATTCTATTTAAACTTTCATGATTCATCTTCCACCTCCAGCATTCTCTTCCCTTGCTTTATTTTTTCCATTGCATTTATTAACTCTGACATACTATATACTTATTTATTTTGTTTACTAACTATATCTCCCACTAAGTTCCATAAACAAGGTTTTTTTGGCCTGCTTTGTTTACTAACTATCCCCAAGGCCTAGAGCAGTAATTAGCACATTACAGGCACTCAATAAATAAAAATACATATTGAATTACTGAAAAGCTGGAAGGTAGAGTATGAGGGGAAAATGGTAGAAATATGGGGCCAAAGGGGTAAGCAGAGACCATATCCTGAATGGTCTTGAAGTCATGTTTCTGAAGGTCAAAGGGATACCCCTGATCTGTCTTGAGTATAGAATGAATATGGTCAAAATAGTATTATCTTCAAATCACTCTGATAGTGTAGAGGATTAGCAGAGAGTAAACCTGGGAGAAGAACAATCAGGATATCTGACAGATGGTAATGCCGATCACTGAAATAAGGAACATGGGAAGAAATAGTTTGGAGTATGGGCTATGGTAATTGTGGGGACAGAGCCCCAGAAAGTAGTTTACAGGCTCTCGGCCTCACGTGGAGGAGTGCTGGCTCGGGTAGTAGATGGCCGTCAGCTGTGGCTGATTGGCCGTCAGCTGTAGCCAGTTAGCCAATTAGCCGCTAATATAACTGCTGCGGCTACGAAGGAGAGCCGAGGGAGAGAAGAGAGAGGAGAGAAGAATGGGGGCTAGCAAGAAGATGGCGGCTAGGCTGGCAAGCGTGGATGGCGGTTTGCGGACAGTGTGGATCCAGCCTCCAGTGAGAGTATAGTGCCGCCAGAGAGAATATAGTGGTATGACTCCCCTACCTTGGCTCCGTGGGTGTTCCTTTTTGGCCTCACCATATCCTGCGTTCTTGTGTGGGGAGCGGGAGCACAGACCCCGCAGGCTTCCCCGCACGACAAGCCTCCAGTGAGAATATAGTGCCGCCAGAGAGAATATAGTGGTATGACTCCCCTATCTATGGCTCCGTGGGTGTTCCTTTTTGGCCTCACCATATCCTGCGTTATGTGGGGAGCGGGACCAGAGACCCTGCAGGTCGCCCGGCACGACAAATGGCGCAGCGAGCAGGGTCCCCCGCATGACAAATGGCGCAGCGAGCAGGGTATGGTGCCAGCCAAAGCTCTCCGAAGGATGGTGGAACAGTTTGTGTGTATGAACACCCAGTCTCTGGAAGACCAGGAGGAGCAGCTGCCGGAGAGCTGGACCCCCGTGGAGGGGTGGGAGGACGTGGACGGTTCTCCCACCAGCACAGGAAAAGCCATGCAGCTGCTGGAGAGATGGAGCCCCGTGGAGGGGTGGAAAGATGTGGACGGTTCCCCAACCAGCACAGGCCGGAGAAAGCGAAGGTCGTTGCAGCCCTGTGGGCCGGGGAAGTTCCTGCTCAGGCAGCCCGGATGCAGGACTTATAGTCCCAGGAGGTAACGCTTGCTGAGTCCTCCGTGGGAGATGAGGGTGAGGTCAAGGTCGTCCCTCACCCCCAGGACAGCCCTGGTGAATGACTATGGACTGTGGGGAATTGCCTTCCATCCCTAATTTAATGGACTGCTTGACTGTTTGTTTGGGAACTGTTGTTAGTGGAACTGGGGGATATTTGCTTTTGTCTCTTGACTGGCCGCCATTGAGAATATGTAAGCACCTTTATTGTGAGTCGCTGTTGTTCCAGCAGGGTACCCTGAGAGGCACAGAGAGAGTAGCAGTGCCCTGAGAGCCCTGGCTGAGTCCAGGAAGTCTGGCTGAGCCCTGAAGATACCCTGGCTGTGCCCAGGAAGTCGGGCTGTTCCCAGAGAGAGTGGCAGTGCCCTGAGAGCCCTGGCTGTGTCCAGGAAGTGTGGCTGTGCCCACAGAGAGTGGCAGTGCCCTGAGAAATCCTAGCTGTGCCCGGGGAAACTAGTGGTACCCTAAGAAGTCCAGGAAGTCTGGCCGTGCCCAGAAGCACTGGTGGTGCCCTGAGAAACCCTGGCTGTGTCCGGGAAGACAGGTGGTACCCTAAGAAGTCCAGGAAGTCTGGCTGTGCCCAGAAGCACTGGTGGTGCCCTGAGAAACCCTGGCTGTGCCCAGAGAGCCTGGCTGTGTCCAGGATATTGCATTCACCTTCAGGCTCCTCGCACAGGGCCCCTCGCGGAAGACGCTTGTCGCGTAGATTGTGAGGCGAGAGCCTGTAGGGGTGGAGTGTGGGGACAGAGCCCCAGAAAGTAGTTTACAGGCTCTCGGCCTCACGTGGAGGAGTGCTGGCTCGGGTAGTAGATGGCCGTCGGCTGTGGCTGATTGGTCGTCAGCTGTAGCCAGTTAGCCAATTAGCCGCTAATATAATTGCTGCGGCTACGAAGGAGAGCCGAGGGAGAGAAGAGAGAGAAGAGAGAATGGGGGCTAGCAAGAAGATGGCGGCTGGGCTGGCAAGTGTGGATGGCGGTTTGCGGACAGTGTGGATCCAGCCTCCAGTGAGAGTATAGTGCCGCCAGAGAGAATATAGTGGTATGACTCCCCTACCTATTGCTCCGTGGGTGTTCCTTTTTGGCCTCACCATATCCTGCGTTATGTGGGGAGCGGGACCAGAGACCCTGCAGGCCTCCCCGCACGACAAATGGCGCAGCGAGCAGGGTCTCCCGCATGACAGTAATGATAAGAAATGACACTTACAGTTTTGGACATTTTGAGGTTTAGTGGATTAGAAGACAGTACTGAGGCATTCACCAACACATAACACAAAGAGACAAAAAGATAATATAAAAGAACTGTCAAAAGTTATGGAGGATGTATTGAAATAATCCATTGTGTATTTCATAGGAAATCCAGAAAAAGATACAAATGAGAATGGAAAACAATATTAAAAAAGGTAATGATTGAGAGTTTTCCAGAATTGAAAGAAAGTCAAAAAACCTTTATTCAGATTGAAAGTGCACTCTGAATATGAAGCAGGAAAAATAAAAGTAAATATATACCAAGTCACATCACAGTGAATTTTAGAACATATAGGGTAAAAGGAAAATAGTAAAAACTTCCAGAGAGAAAAGACAGATTGCTGACAATGGAACAATAATTAGACCAGCAGTATGCTTTGCTCCAGCAACAACAATACATGCTGAAGGTGGGGCAGTTATATCTTCAAAGTGTTATGAGAAACATCACCCACTCTTCACACGATGTGTGTGCCACTGATGCACAAAACCCTGACAACTCTCTCCGGAGAATTCTGGATGCTGGTCTCTCAGGTGTGGAGATTGAGCTCCTTGCATCTTATAATTCCTGAGCTAGATCATTAACGAGAGGTCACAAAATTGATTTCACACGTCTTGAATTGATTTAGTACGTCCTGAATAGATGTTCTCACAACAAATGCGCTCAGCCTTTGGGATATCTGCCAAAATTCTGAAATAACATCAACCTCATCTTTAACATCCCATTGCACTGAAAAATCAGTTTTGATTGTTCTCTATTTTTTAATGTATGTTTGACTTGCTTTCCAACTAGTTTGTAAACATCCTATACTAGTTTTACGCTGGATAAGTAGTTTTCCAGTGTGTACTTTTAACAATAATAATAATAAAGTAATGAATTATTATTTTTATTATTATTTATGGATCTAGCCACTCTGCTAAGTGTTTTATAAGTATTACCTCTCAGTCATAGCCCTGCAAGGTAATTAGTTACTGTCACCTGCATTTTACAGTTGAGGAACTTAAAGATTAGAGAAGTTGATAACCTGTTCAAGGTCATATTTTAGGGAAGAGAAAAAGCAGGATTCTGACCCAGGTCTGAATGACTTCAAACCCTCTATACTATATTGGTTGATGAAGCATGCTAATTTTTGATAAGGATGTGTTAATAATTTGGAGTGGGAATATTTACCCAACATATTGACATATTTCTTTGTTCTTCCCAAGAAAAGAGTTTCTATGGTCTCTTGTGTACTTTCCAGTAAGACTTAATTCCACTGAAATTAGTGCTTTGGGAAAATATTTGCTTTGCTAACTACCTGTAAGTGTATTATAACTTTTGATTCTGAGTTCTTGTTCTTCTTTCTCCTGGAGAAATAATGGTAAATGAAAGTAATTAATATGGGTAGTTTCCATTTCATGTAACTTGTCAACATTTCACACAGAACACCGTTTGCCCTGCTCCATTGTGAGCTGATTCAGTAAAGCATTAAGGCAATGGTCTGGCAGCACTACCCAGTAATCCCTGAGAGGTCAAAGAGCCAGAGGTTACGTTTGAAGGGACTTGACCAAGGTCAGTATTCTCCAGTGTTTTAATGTGTGCTACACAATTCAGGAAGAATAAAGAACCATGATAATTAAGGGAGACATACTTCCCAAGTATGCCTTCTTCTGTTTGTAGTCCCCATACCTGGCACAGTGCCCGACATGTCATGTGCGTTTACTAAAACCTAAGTTAAAACTGTAAACCTTCTTTAAGAACTTTGGGGCAAAGGTAGTAGAAAAAAGCAAGAGAGATTTAGGAAGTGGATAAATGAGGAAAGTAGTCCTGTGTTGAAACTCAACCAGATGAATGTTACCAAACTTCTGCATGGCCTGCTAGATGCAGAATGAAAATTTTCTTGGTCTATAGGTAGCTGAGGTGACCAGATTAGCCATAGACAGGTTAGATCTTGTTTGAATATATAAGCCCAATAAAAATTATTGTCTAAGGCAGGGGAAAACAATGAATAAAATCTTTTATATTACTATATTATAGTAATTTTTTCTATTTAAACTCTTCATGTAAAATGCCTCAGATATTTAAAAAATATATATAATAGTTACATGAAATTTATGTAAGTAAGAAGAGTGTGTGTATAACCTATTATTAGCATCCTTGACTAATATAAAGTCCTTTACATGACTAAAACATTACAAATATTACAAAGGAACAAAATTTCAAACCTCCAAACCAGACAGTATTAGTTTTAAAAACAGAAAATTGGCCAAAGAATGAAAAATATCAGCATAAATAGATTCAAAACTATAGGGCTCAACACATAACTTTCCAAGTGTAGTAAACAATAGTAAAAGAAATAATTATTTATGAAATGCAGTTGAAAAATAGAATATTAAAACTGAAAAAAAAATAAACTAAGCTCTCACAGCATATACCACAATAAATTACAGGTGAATTGTGTAGGTAAGCATAAAACATAAAGCATAATAAGTTGAATGAAATAGAATTGTGTAAATATGAACTTTGGGCAATTAAGTTCGTGAACTTTCCACCATGTAAGTGTGAATGGTGGAAAGTTCATGAACTTAATTGTCTGACCTTCAGTATCTTAGTTGGGGAAAAGAATATTAGTTTAATTTAAAAAATGGTTTTAAATAAGTTATCATTGGCATACCATAGACTCTGCATATTTAAAACATACAATGCAGTAAGTTTTGACATATGCATACACTTGTAAAACCATCACCACAATTGAGATACTGAACATACCCATGACCCCAAGTGTCATGCGGGGCGGCCTGCGGGGTCTCTGCTCCCACTCCCCACACAAGAACGCAGGATATGGTGAGGCCAAAAAGGAACACCCACGGAGCCATAGGTAGGGGAGTCATACCACTATATTCTCTCTGGCGGCACTATACTCTCAATGGAGGCTGGATTCACACTGTCCGCAAACCGCCATCCACACTTGCCAGCCCAGCCACCATCTTCTTGCTAGCCCCCATTCTCTCTCTCTTCTCTCTCTCTCTGCTAGCGTAGCCACAGCAGTTATATTAGTGGCCAATGGCTCACTGGTTATAGCTGATGGCCAACTAGCCACAGCTGATGGCCATCCAATCACATTGATGGCCATTTACTACCTGAGCCAGCACCTGTCTATGTGAGGCCGAGAGCCTGGAAACTACTTTCTGGGGCTCTGCCCCCACACCAAGATTTCCTCATGCCCATTTATAATCTATCCCTCCCAACCCCCACTTCTCCCCTCCCTTGTCCCCAGAAAAACCACTAACCTGCATTCTATCACTATAGTTTGCACAAATATAAATTTTTGACTGATGAAAGTGCTACTGATTATAAGATTGATGACTCCACTTTTATAAAAGTCAAAATGTAATGAAAAACAAGGAAAGAATTGAAATGGAAGCATTTTATAGTAAATATGATAGACAAAAGCTTAGTATCTAGAATGCATTTAAAATTTAATAAAAAGATCGTTTCATTTTGGCTTGTTTGACAGCAAGGAACAGACACAGTCAAGTTAGCTCAAGGAAAAGGACACGTATTTTAGGGATATATATGATCAGGATCTAAACAGGAGAGTTGCTAAAAACAGAAGTAGCTTGAGGAATTGACTCTGGTTTTCGTCTCATGAGCCACATGGTTGTTCTCTAAGTGCACCTCTGCTTCTTTAAGCACATCTACTTTGTTTTCTCTTGACCAACTATCTTTCTCGGCTAGCCTTAGTTTCTGGTCCCTCATAATTTTAACCGGCTATGGCTCCTCTGACTCCATATATTCTCATTGCATCTCTTGGTTCAGCTTTTTTGACTTTTGTTCTTTCTATTAAGTGTATTGACACTCAGTATTTCCAAATTTAAATTCTCAAGAGAGGCATGTGATTGGCTTGGCTCACCTTTTTGGCCCAGGCCATACATCAAAGGTTGTTGACAAGGATATGTGTCAGTTACTTTGGGATCTGAAATGACCCATCACCTGTGGTCAGAAAGCAGGAATCAAATGACATAAAACATCCGCAGGTGCTGTGAGCAGGGCAGGCATCAAGTGCTTACCTGTCCAGGAAAAAAAATGGAGCTTTACAGCGAAATCAAATCCCAGTTCTACTCTTTACTAGCTATGTGACTTTGAGTAACTTGCCTAACATTACTCTCTGAACCTTAGTTTTCTCATTTGTAACTTGGGGATAATAACTGCTTTGTAGCGTTTTTGTAAAAAATAAGTAAAATGATATGTGTAAAGCATGATATAGTATCTAGCACACAGTAGGTCTCAGTTAATGGTAGCTATTTTATTTTATTATTATATTTAACAGATTAGTAATGATCTCAGGAAAAATAATCAATCTCCATGGCAAAAGTCAAAAGATAGCTCACTCAAGAGGAAAACCAAGTAGTTAACCAAGTTAAACATTGAAGGAAACGTCCATCCTCACAAAGAATTTTAAAAATGCATTTAAAAATAGATTTAGTGTGGTGATCACATCATAAGGCATATAAATGTTGAATTACTCTGTTGTACACCTGAAATTAATATTATATGCCAACTATACTTAAAAATAAAAAAATAAAATGAGATAAAAATAGCTATGAGATATAGCTCACATTTGTTAAACTTGCTAAAATAAATGAAATTATACATTCCAATATTGGTAGGGCAATGAAGAAAGAGCACATTCATATTTGGTAGATGGCATTATAGATTAGCATATTATTCCAAATAGCAAGCTCACAAAACATACCCTTTGATTCATAGTCCCTTTCTGGGGAAATACTTCCCAACGAAGTAATTGAAAAGGAAAACTTCTACTTGTACAAAATATTTAGCTGTCTTTTTAATTCAGAGGCTTTCATCCTTTTAGAACTGAAAGAGACCTAAGAGATTATTTTCCTCTTGGACTGCACATTGGAATCGTTTAGGAGCTTTTTAAAAACACTCATGTCCCGTGCCCAGAGATTCTGAGTTAATTGTTCTGAAATATAGCCTGAGTCTCCTCAGGTGATTCTAATGTGTATCCAGGAGGAGAGCCACTTTTCCACTCCCACTCCATTAGAGGAACGAGAGAGGTTAGAAGGCTTCTGACGGGAACACACACATAGATGTGGTAAAAGAGATGGGTTGAAAATGAAGATGTTTCTAATTTCTGGTTCTAACTTATAGTCTTGGTGACTAATGGGAATATCCATGCACTCAATAATATTTAGAAACTAGGTAACAAAATTATGGTGGAATAATACAATGCATTCATTAACTGTTAGTGAAAGGGTGTCTATAGACAAAGCAGAACGAAGTGTGTTCTGATGAGAACCAAGTGTCATAGTGGTTGTCCATTGCTGCCCTCATGGAAAGATTCCCAAATGGGACTGCTGAGTTACCCCTTGGGAGGGGTACGGTTCTCCCTTCATGCTCTCCTCTCCTCACCAGGTGACTGAGTCACTCATCTCTGTTGTGGGGGGTGGGGTTATTAATGTCCAGGACTGCTGAATGGTGAGCTGTCCATGCTGAATAGTGATGAAGAGTTCATTTTTTAAAATTGTGGTAAAATATACATAGTATAAAATTTACCATCATAGTAATTTTTAAGTGTACAGTTCAGTAGTATTAAGTACATTCACATTGTTGTACAACCATCACCACCGTCTGTCCTCAGAAGTTTTTCATCATCCCCAACTGAAACTTTCTACCCATTAAACAATAATTCCCTATTTCCCCACTCTACCACCTCAGTCTCTGGCAACTATTATTCTACCTTATGTCTCTATGAATTTGAGCTCAGTACCTCATAAATGGAATCATACTACATGTGTCCTTTGTGACTAGCTTATTTCAATTAGCTTAACGTCTTCAAAGTTAAGAGTCCATTTTTTTTTTTTTTTTAAAGATTTTATTGGGGAAGGGGAACAGGACTTTATTGGGGAACAGTGTGTACTTCCAGGCCTTTTTTCCAAGTCAAGTTGTCCCTTCAATCATGGTTGTGGAAGGTGCCGTTCAGCTTCAAGTTGTTGTCCTTTCAGTCTTAGTTGTGGCGCAGCTCAGCTCCAGGTCCAGTTGCCATTTTCTAGTTGCAGGGGGCACAGCCCACCATCCCTTGCGGGAGTCAAACTGGCAACCTTGTGGTTGAGAGGATGCGCTCCAACCAACTGAGCCATCCGGGAGCTCAGCGGCAGCTCAGCTCAAGGTGCCATGTTCAATTTTAGTTGCAGGGGGCGCTGCCCACCATCCCTTGCAGGACTCGAGGAACCGAACTGGCAACTTGTGGTTGAGAGGATGAGCTCCAACCAACTGAGCCATCCGGGAGGCAGCTCAGCTCAAGGTGCCGTGTTCAATCCCAGTTGCAGGGGGTGGAGCCCACCATCCCTTGCGGGACTTGAGGTGTTGAACCAGCAACCCTGTGGTTGAGAGCCCACTGGCTCATGTGGGAATCGAACCAGCAGCCTTCGGAGTTAGAAGCTCTAACTGCCTGAGCCACCGGGCCGGCCCAAGAGTCCATTTTTAAGGATAAATTATTCCCTGTCTTTCTATTCCTTTGCCCTTTCCAGCAAAACTCCCTTTCATTCTGGTTTGAGGATCACTTCATCCCTTCTGCTCGTCCTTGCTTCCCCAGTGGCTACCCTGCCTTCTCCCTCTTTTCCTTAGGTTCAATTGTATCTAGTGAGTAGGATATGAAAAGCTGGTTCTGTATGCTTGTATCTGAAACTACTAAGTCTGAAGGTTTGTTTTGTTTTGTTTTTGCATCTTTGTTTCTGCTTCAGTGTGGACTGGGGGAGGAAAGGGGCTCAGGGTACGAAAGACAGAGAAGGAAACAGAACATAATCAAATTAATACTTGGAGACATATGCTTGCCTCAAATATAAAAATGGTATCTATAATATTTTTAAAATTGAGGAAGTTATAGAATTTTATCAGAAGTTTTTTGTTCTAATTATGAGGGAGTATTGTGTACTGTTAACCATATGAAGTCTAGATCTGAATCCTATGAATAACCATATGAATCCTAGCTCTAACACTGCTTAGTTGTGTGTCCTGAAGCAAGTTACTGAATTTCTCTGTACTCAATTTTCTCATCAATGAAAAGGATATAATAATAATAATAATAATAATACCTACTTTATAGATTGTTATGAGGAATAAAGAAGCTAATACATATAAAGCATTTATAATACAACCTCTCAAATAGTAAATACTATGTAAGTGTTAGATATTGGTACTTTTTGGTCAGTGTTTTGATGCTTCTGTTATCTGCCACACCAAATATGGTTAACTATATTAGGAAAAATAGGTTTAAAAAATTCAAGATATCATTATTCATTAATAGGCCAAGACCAGACACAATGCAAAGCTCATTAATTGATGAGTGGATAAGCAAAACATGTTGTATCTTTTAATGAAATACTTCTCAGCACTAAAATGCCAACAAGCTGCTGAATCATGCATGCAACAACATGGATGAATCTCAGAAACACGTTGCTAAATGAAAAAACCCAGACACAAAGACTACATATTATATGATTCCATTTGTATGAAATTTTTAGTAAGGACTAAACTATAGAGGCAGAAAGTAGGTAAGTGGTTTCCTAGGTTGTGGAAGGGACCAAGGATTAAATGCAAAGTGACAAGAGAAAATTATTTTTTGGTGATGAAAGTTTTAAAACTGAATTTTGGTGATGGTTGTATAACTATAAATTTGCTAAAACTCATTGAACTTTACTCTTAAAATGGATGAATTTTATGGTATGTAAATTATACTTCTATAAGCTATTAACAAGAAATTAAAAATAAATTGAAACTGGAGATTCAGATCTGTTGCTCTTTAGTCTAATTCTCACTTTTTAAAAAGGTAGAAAAAAAACTTTACTGTTTTTGTAAAAATAACATGTGTTGATTGTTGAGAGACAATTTTCCATGAGTCTGTCATGTTTCTGCACATCTTGCAAGCAGGTTCTAGCTTCCCTTTGTTACAGACTATCTTTTCAGGGATGTTTGAGGATAGAGAAAGCATCTCCCTCCAGGTCAAAAAGCAGGCATGCTTGCTGTCCAGTATAATAAAGAGAATGTCTGCCTCGAGAACAAAGGGTAGGCATGCTTAATGTCATTATAAAATATTTGGGTTTCCTAAGCTCGAAGTTTCTCTTGTAATGCAAGCCAGTGTATGTGCAGGTGTCACCTGGCCCTCTTTGTGTTGCAATGTGGGAACTGGGGATCAGCAAACCAATGAAAAATATACTGATGCTCTGATATGTGAGTAATAAAGTCCTTTTACTCTGACCCAAGAGTCTCATGTCTTGTCAGCATCCATGAAACTATAGCAGGTTTACTTGTTAGCTTGCAAAATAGGGTAAAATTTCTGATCCTTCTTAGTTTTCTCTGTTAAAATCTATACAACATAAAACTTAACATTTTAACCATTTTTAAGTATACAGTTCAGTGACATTAAGTACCTTTCTACTGTTGTGCAGCCATCACCACTATTCATCTCCAGAACTTTTTCATCCTCCCATATTAGAACCCTACCCATTTAGCACCAACTTCTCACTCCCCTCCCCAAAGCCCCTGGTTACCACTATTCTACTTTCTGTCTCTACAGATTTGATTATGCTAGGTACCTCATATAAGTGGAATCATACAATATTTGTCCTTTTGTGTCTGACTTACTTCGTTTAGCATGATGTCTTCACGGTTTGTCCATGCTGTAGCATGTATAAGGATTTCATTCCTTTTTAAGGCTGAATAATGTTCCATTTTATACCTTCACAGTTCTTCACACTAATTATTAAAAAAAGAAAGAAATACAGAGAAAGAGAGTTTCGTTAAGCAAAATGAAGGTTCTTGTGATGGGGAGGGATTGAAGAGAAGAGAGAGAGAGATAGAGTAACTGGCAAAGAATAGAATTAATTCAATTTCTAGAGCCATGAATGCAGCATTCCACAGAAAACCAAGGCCCCTGTGGGATTATGCTGTGCTTCCTGGTGGCTCGGGGTCTAGTCTGGGGGACAGAGCGGAAGACGGGAATCTGAACAGGGGTTGGGGCCCTAGCCCACCAGCCTCTCTGCCAGTGTTGCACCATCACAGGGCTGTTCTTTTCCAGGACCAGGCTGTTGGCCCCAGCAATTGTCCTTGGTCCCTAGCCCAGGCGGGAGCACATGTGGGCCCCTCACAGCCTGTAGGTCGTGATGCAAGACATTGACTGTGTTGGCTTAATTTCTCCATTGCCCAGATACAGGTAAAATTACAACGAAACCTAATTATAGATCCAGATCTAATTCATCTTGTTAGATCAGTTCATTTAATATCCAGATGAAATTTGGCTTGTGATAAGCATCGTAGGCCCCCCTCTCTAGTGCTTTCCAACCATTACCTCTCCCTTCTGCTCCCTCCCCGCGGTTCTACTCATAGCACATCTGAAACTCTGGCCCATCAGAAAGACTTAAAGAACTGATAACCTGCTGAAACACTTTTTATGTACTATTTTTCAGTGTAATTGGGATTAAAGTCATAAAATGACATCTCAAAAGAGAACATTTCAGACATGAACTAGAAGGTAGAAGCAGACTTTTTGCTTCTAGGGTTTATTTATTCCCCTGCAAATTGCTCCACATAGAATATTACTAATCAGTTTATGAGCCAGGCAAGAAAAAAACCCAGCCATTTTTTTTGGATTGATAGCACGGTTATTAGAGCTAGAAAACTCCTTGGAGATCATCTGGTTCAAACCCTTCATTTTATAGATGAGAAAATAGAGCTTCAGAGAGGGCAAATGATTTGTCAAAGTCACTCAATTAACAACAGGACTGGATGCCAAATGCTCGCTCTTTCTGCAGATAGATGATAGGTAGATAGATAGGTAAGCTATATCTATTTTTTAATTAAACAACTCTGAGAGGGAGACTACAACTAATTTACAACTTAGAAGAGCTCACTGAATATTCTAGTTAAGCTTTTTCTTCTGTTAAAAGGATCAGCATTAGAGAAATATTGCTTAGAATTTGGAAATTCTTGATCATGGGACCTTTATCAGCCATTTTTGCTCCCCTGTACCTGGCAGAGAGAGTCCTTTGCATAATAGATGGGCAATGAGTCATATGTTAGATTTACTCTTTTAATTCCTATGATTTCAAGGAGAAAGATTCTTTTTGGTTTTGCTTTGTATAGATATAACAACTAATCGCATCTCCCTTCTGTACTATGTTCATCATCTCATCTGTCAACTTACCATCGTTATTCCTAAGTAATCGCTGTCTACGCAACTATATGGTGGCTGCATCGAGGACAGGAGTTACTCGCATCTGGACCCTAGGGCATAGCAACAGTGCTTGACACTGTAGGTGTTCAATAAATGCTTTATGAATTGAGTAAATGCAGGTCTTCCTTTTTCCATATTGTTGATATGTGGGTTCTATTTGTTAACTACAACACCCAGCAACTTAAAAAAAAAATTTCCTAGATTTCAGTTGGAATTTAGTTTTTGTTTTATTTACATTTAATATCTAAAGACTATTTCTTTGTTTATTTCCTCATGCACAGAATAGTGATTTGTTACTAACTACTTCCTTTTCTACTGTAAAATGAAAATTGTTAGGTGGCTAAATATAATTTATACATTTATTTTGGCTTTTAGGATACACTACTGTTAGTTAAGTCCATCACTTCACACTTACAAAAATATTTTTTAATACTTTTACAGTTAGTTTTAAGAGAGAATACATCTACTTTTAAACTACATTCTTAAAAAACTAATTATCAAAGAAATATTTTCTGAAATTTCCATGCATTTATAGATACATGCTTTAAAAAGTATTTTGTGTTATGGTTTTCTGGAAAATTTGAAATTAACAGTTGATTAGCATTCCATTAAGTTTTCAGAATAATTACACATCTATAAGGGCAGTATGTTTAAATCAGAGTAATCAATGGAATGATTGTACATCTATAAAGGAATTGTGATTAAATCACAATAGTTTGTATGAGCCCAAATAAATTTTTCTCCTTTAATTTTAGTTTTATTATGCAGTACACCACACTATGTAATTTACTATCTGGATAGTTATATTTTGGATAAATATGTTGTTAGAAAAGCTGAATTCAATAATGCTACAATAGAAAGATCACTTAGGAGGCTTGGTCGGGTCTAGCTCATACTTCTTTTGTCAAACTTACTGCATATTTGTTTGAAATAAACTCTGTCTTTCACTGGGATCCTGAATGTCAATGAATAAATGATATATTAGTTTTTCTACAAGTGTGTGTGGACTTCTTTCATTTTGCATTCTTAACAGGGATCAAAGTTAAGTAAATATTTTAATGTATTGATATTGATAGTACATCTTTATCTAAAAATAGTAGCTGCTACATAGGCAATATAACGAAAACTCTTCTTTAGCAGTAGTTCTTCCTCTTAATGGACTTTATTGGCACATGATTTACTCTATTTATCTATCTCTATTATCTATCATTTATTTACACACACACACATACACACACACAGCTAAATGGTTGAAAGGTAATATAGTATGATAAGTAGGAGGTTGGGATCTGTGTAGAATAGATCTAGGTTTGAATCTTCTGTCACATTCTAGTTCTGTGACTTTAAGAATATTAATCTCTAAATCTCATTTTCATAATTCATAAAATGTTTTTATATGTGCAATGATCAAATAACATACTGTAAAGCACTTAGCATTAATACTTGGCATATAGCGTATATCATTAAATATTAGCTAGGATTATGAAATATTATTTATATTTCTTATTTTTGTTTATTTTTCCTCTTTCCTGTTTCAAGAAGATTTCAAGCAAGTTACTATGTTCTCTATAGAAATGACTCGTGGGAACTATTCCTGTGGCTAATGGATAAAACTAGGAAGAACCACTGCCTTTCTGTCTTAGATGTTTAGAGAACAAATGGATACTTGGGGAACATAAAGCTTAGAAAATTCTCCTGTGGATTCCAGACAGCTGAAATGTTCATATGCACACTAACAGGAAATTTATTTAGATGAAGGATGCTGGGTTGAAGTTGAGTAGGACTCAGTGGAATTACATTCTTTAATATACTTTAGGTAGCTCAGAAGCTGACCCTCAGTTTGAGTGGAGACCAACATTGCACTTGAAAGACTGTTTCAAAATAGTTTCTTATAGACAAAGTGTCGCTGGAGGGAGGATACAGCAATGCATGACAAAAACTGCATGGAATTTGGAATCTAAATATCTCTGAATTGCATTTATGTCATTTACTAACTGTGTGCTCTTTGGCAAATGACTTTGCCTCTTGAAGCCTCAGTTTCATCAGCTAAATGATGAAGGAATGATACCTACCTATCAAGTTATTATGTGAATTAAATGAGATCATGCATATACATTGTCTATCACTGTGTCTGACACATGATAGGTCCTTAACAGGGTTAACTGTAGTTATCATCAGGAAAGTACTTATAAAGTAGACTACACTATTAAGTCTGTTCAATATTTTGATAGACACAAGTGATCTTTATTCAGTTGCTATACTATCACTCAGAACATAACCTGCTCAATACATATAATCTAAACAATGAGCTTTTAAATTGTTGCTAACATGTTTCCCCGAAAATAAGACCGGGTCTTACATTAAGTTTTGCTCCAAAAGACTCATTAGGGCTTATGTTTAGGGCATGCCCTCCTGAAAAAATCATGCTAGGGGTGTTTTTCCAGTTAGGTCTTATTTTCGGGGAAACACGGTACCAGTAGTAATAGTTGACATTTACTGAGTCTTTATTATGTGGAAATCACTGGGTTAAGTGCTTTCTCTGCATTATCACATTTAATCTCTACAGATGTCCAATAATTTGGATGTTGTTATCCCAATTTTATAGAGAAAGAAAATGAAGTTGAGGGAAGAGAAATAAAATGCTTGAAGTGATGTGGCTGTTAAGTGCCATTGATGGCCTGGAATCCAGGTCTGGTCTGAGTCCAAAGAGCAGGCTCTAACCATGTGGGTTTTCCCACCTCTTGCTTAGTTACACAGTTTAAGCAACAAAAAGAATCTCTTGACAGAATGAGCCTATCTGCCTGCAGGAAAAGTAAAACATGTTGCTTCTCGAACGCTTTAGTTAATGAATAGATAATCAAATATTCAAACTTGAAGAGGTAACTTTGTAAATTTTCCTGAAATAAGAGAAACCATGAAACTGTAATTGTATATCATCAGACAACAGCCACCATGTGTAACCCATTTCTTATTTTGCCTCTAGTTAGCTTCGAGTTCTTTTTTCACTTTGTGTCTTTTAAATATACTATACATGTGTTATGAACAGTACACCCAGAACCATATCTTGGCATTAAAATTCCATGAAGTCCATTTTGGGAATCAGATTACTACCCTTATTTTTAGCTCTCAACACAAGACACTCTTTCCATTGCACTTTTAAATATCCAGTGATAAAGTGATATTGAAAATAGCTCTGCTAGCCAAATAAAAATCTGACTACCTATGTTTGGTTTAATCAGGCCACACCCACTGACTGGCATTAATGTAATTAGTTAAGGAGGCAGCTACCTGCCAGTGTCCCTCTCTTCCCCTCAGTTTAGTACTACCCTTCCCATTTGCTGCTATATTTATCTGCCTTCTTGGCCATAAAAGGCTGGCTGTGTGGCTCTGACATTCTACTGCCTGACCACATGCATTATTTTTGAACTGGTCCCCAGGGTCCTGTCTTTAGCCCTGCCTCTAAACTGTTTCTTGGATTCAACCTACGTGGGTTTCTCATTCTCTCATCCAGCTCCACGGCCACATAGGGACATTTCCACCACCATCACTCTTTTGGAAACTGGTAAGTGTGCTATTGAAGCAGAAGAATGCACTTGCTATTTTATGGGCTAAGCAGCACTGTGGTGTGTCTGGTTTCTTTCTATCTTCCGAGCTCAGCAGTTCTCTCAAAGAGATGTCAGAATAGTAGAGAAATAGGAAAGTGGAGCCCCTGAGAAGGAAGACGAGAGCAACAGAGAGCCAGTTTTTGCTGGCACAGCTATTCTCTTAGCTCATTGTATTCTTTTCAAATTAAGCCACCATTTCTGGAACTATAAGGAGGTAATAGCTGTCTCATATGAAACTGTAAGTGTGAGTTAGGTACGCTTTCCAAGTTACAGTTCAATAGTTTGGCTGAAATCTGGAATGGATGAGATGACAGGAAATCATGTGTTCTCCATCTTCTATATGCCTACAATACTCCCTGATTACAAATTAGTCCAAAAGGAGATAAATTATCTCTGAAGTCACTAGTTTCTAATTTAGTGATTTTTGCTCTGAAATGCCATGTGGATAAATGTAACAGTGCATTATGATATTCCTAACCTGAACATGGTTAGAGGATATTTCAGAGGCAACAGAGATCCCCTCATAATGATCCTAAAGTTAATATTTTCTGTGAATAATTTTTATCAGCTTTTGGCCTCTAATGCCTATACAAAAGTATCATATCAGGATTACAACTATGGAGTTAGCATTTCTTCCTAAATTCTCAAATTATTTTCTGGAAGAAAATGCAGAAGACAACCAAACCATCTTTCCTCCCAACATGCTCTGTTGGGGATAGTCCTTGCGTACTTGATGAAGAGAAGGTAGTTGTACCTTTGTCCCAGAGGTCAGAGCTGAGACAACCAGCTCTGTTGACTTAAAGCCAAGCCCTGTTTACTTGTAATACATTATCTATGTGCTTGGAATATTAAGTATTATTAAAAATAAATGTATTGGAGCAAAATAGAAACAGAGTGGAAAATCGAATTAGGGCAAGATATTTAAAGATTTTGTGAAAATAACAGCATTTCAAGCCATCTGAATTGTAAGTTTAGCTTATAACAAAATGCATAAGAAGTCCTTCATTTTTATTCGGATATCATTCAAATAACATTTGCCATGTTGCAATGTAGTATGTATCATTACAGAAGCATATCTTATATCTTTATAACTGCCTTACCCCATATACTTCTATATTAATATACTCTAACCCTTTTGTTTTATCAAAATTTATCTAATAATTATTCATTACACATGACAACTATTCTGTATATTTTAAAACAGAACAGAAAATAGCAATCTATTTAAGGGTTGAAGCAAAGTTGCTTGCTAGTAGCTATTTTAGCTTTTTTTTTTTTCTTCCTGGGAAATGCCATGTAGACTGCTATCTTCCATGAGCCCTAAGATAAATATTTCTGGAGTGAAGTTTGCTGGATTTTCTTCTCTAGGGAATACATGCTGACTTTTTAAATAAATAAGACGTAGATTTAAACTTGACAAAAAATATGGCAAGTTTAGAAGAATTCACTCCTTATCTAGAATTTAAAGAAAAAGATTTGGAAAAAACTGATCACAACAACTGTGCTCATAAAATTTAAAACACCATTTCAGAACACACATAAAAATATTACTTCATCCAAAGTTGTTAATATGGCTGATAGGCTTCTATCAGTGGACAGATTATTTAAGAAATCTAATGCAATGTGAAGTCTCCCCTCCCTATGCTAAGTGAACACATCTTTGACTTTTAGTAGAACTGTTAGCTCAAGTTCACAATGCAAACTGCTACCCTGATGACGGACTTCTTTATGTTAGAGGATTAGAAGCCTTCATGTTCTTAATGGACCAAGTAATTTTTCTGGTTTGACACTATGCCTTTCTGAAGTGCTTGTGAGATTTGAGCTAGCTTGTTATGTGATAATACAAGCACACTCCGGGGTTCAGTCCCAGGACTTCCTTTTCCATTTACTATCATTCTTATCTTTTTGTTGTTGTTGTTATAAACGCCATCTGTAAGCTGGTGAGTACCAAATATAGTTCTCCATCCTGGGCCTTTAAGTTGTACTGCAGAGTGACATATCCAACTTCCCACTTAACTTCTCCACTTGGAGGCCTAGCAGGTATCTCAAATGTAGAATGTCTTAAACCAATCTCCTGTTCTTCCATCCAGAAGTGCTGCTTTCTTATACTCCTGCCTGTCTCAGTTAATAGTAACTTCAATCTTGCAATTATTCAGGCAAAAACCTTGGAGTCATTTCTCACTCCTATCTTTTTTTCACACCCTAATAATCCAGAATTTTCAACAAATGCTAATGATCCTACCTTCAAAACATGTGCAGACTCTAATCACTTCTAACAGTTCCACTGCTTTTGCGATCATCTCTAGTCTGGACTATTGTAATGGCCTTTATATTAATTTGCTGGGGCTTCCATAACAAAGTATCATAGACTGTGTGGCTTAAACAACAGAAATTTATCTTCTCACAATTCTGGAGGTTAGAAATCTGAGATCAAGGTATTGGCAGAGTTGGTTTTTTTCTGAGGCCTCCCTTTCGCTTAGAGATGGTTGTCTTCTTCTTGTGTCTTTATATGGTCTTCCCTCTGCAGGTGTACATATCCGTGTTCTAATTTCCTCTTCTTATAGGGACAATAGTCATATTGGATTAGAACCCACCCTAATGACTTCTGTAAGACCCTATCTCCAAACACAGTTACATTCTGAAGTTTCGGTGGTTAGGACTTCAACTTATTAATTTTGGGGACTACAACTTAGCTCATAACAGCCTTCTAACTGGTCTCCTGGTTTTTACTCTTGTCCTTCACCAGTCTATTGTTCAGAATCAGCAAGAGTGATTCTGAGCTCAAAACTTTCTGATAGCCTCTCAGCCTTTTTGGAATAAAAGACAAAGTCCTTACAGTCACCTGTAGGACCCTACATTATCTGCCCTTTACCTGCTTTCCCCCCAACCCTTCACCTCTCCGACATCATCTCCTATACCTCTCCCTGCAACCCTTCTTTCCATGCAGCCTCACCAACCTATTTACTCCTGGAGTACAACAGGCATGATCATACCCCAGTGTGTTTGCAGTGGCCTTCCTTCTAGAACACTCTTCCCCCGGATATTCTCATGCTCAGATGTCACCTTCCAGTGAAGGCATCCCTATGTGGCTGTTTAAAATTGCATCCCATCCCCCTTTACTACTTTATTTTTCCTCTATAGCGTTTAGCACATTTGAATATACCTTATACTTTACTAATTTTCTCTATTGTCTATCTTCCGCAAGAGAATATAAGGTTCTATATAAAGCTATCAGAGCAAAGAGTTTGCTTGTTTTGTTCATCTCTGTATTTCTTGTGCTGGAAGAGTACCAGGCTCATAGTATGTCTCAGTAATTATTTGTTGAATAAAAACCACATTGACTGTACACAGACTGTCCATTATTACCTGTTCTCCCAGATGAAGCCCCCATCATAATGAAATGCCAGAAAACTAGAAATATGAATTATTAAAGGTCTGAGGACTGAGGAAAAGCATAATAGCCAGGTAGGGAAACTTGGCAAAGATGTCCTAGATATATTGAGGGGGGGGAGGGAGGGAGGAAGGAAAAAGAAAGCTGCACAAGGACAGGAGGGGGCATATCTGGGCATACAGTGTAGAGAGTTTATTGAGGAACCAGTAAAGCTAAACTTCACATTTTCCATTTATTCTTTGGAAAAGGTGAGTATTAATTTTTACACATTAGTTTAGATGACTTTTTCTGTGGGATTAGTTCATAGTACACTCAAAAATTGTTGCTTTCTTATAGATTGCCTGGTTTCGTCGGGGGCACATGATGTCTCTGCCATTTTATCAGAAATTCCACGAGCAGTATGATGGCAGCTACCGCAACAGGGACCTTCGCACCATTACAAGCCAGTACCGTGAGCAGGAGAAGAAAAGTTCTGCCATCTACACCCACGGCTCCACGGCCTACAGCAGCCGCTCATCGGCTGCGCACCGCCAGGAATCCCAGGCCTTCAGCCAGGCGTTGGCATCCTCCTACCAGCAGCAGGCGTCTAGGGCCACCGAGTCCACCCTCGCGTCAGCAGTCAGTAGGAAGGCCACCTCAGCCTACGATTATGGCTACTCCCACGGGTATGTCAAAAGCAGCCTTCCAACCTTAGGACAAAGGGACGTTCTCTGAACACCCCTCCCACATCACGTTTTCCTTTCTTCTTTAATCTGGCAGCCCTACATTTAAAGCAGGTGTAGAGCGAGGCTTTGTATTTGGGAGACCTGGGATTTAGGCCTACTTATTTCTTTTCACCCCGTCTCTTTGAGTTTCGCAAAGTGCTTCACAGTCACACTGTAGAGTCTTGCTTGATTTCTGGAAGAAGAGACGTTTTGCCACAGGTTGCATTCGTATGGGCAGAGCCAGAAAATATCATTTCAACACTCCCAGCAGGTTTCCTGGCTCTCAGAATGTTTCTACTTAGGTGAGAAGGCAGTAGAGAATTTAAAATTCACAGGTCACAGAAGGCCAAACTACAGCAGACATGTGTTCTATTTTTTTCCGTAGCTGAAAGCCAGTATTAAAATTCAGAGCTACTATTCCAGAAGCAGACATTTTCTTTAGCTGGAACATTTTATAAAAACATGCCCTATCTCAGTCAGCCTAAGAATACCGGGAACAAACCTGTATTCCCACAAAATTAGGTTTATCAACCCATTGCAATGAGAAAGACCATAAGGTGGAGGGAAAGAGAGAGTTACTATAGGATTTTAGAAAGAATGGAGTTTACATGCAAGTCTGGTCTGCCAAGCTAACCCAGAGTGCTGTTTCTTTGGAAACAGTCAAGTTGAGGTAAGTGTGGACTATTGTATCCAGAAACCCCTCATGTGGAGCTCAGTCCCTGGGCTGGGAATCCAAGCTGCTTCTCTCTGTCAACAACTCCTGAGGTTCTCCAGGCAAGAGTGTGATGTCTCATTCTTACTGATAAAATTTCAAACAGCAAACTTACTGATAATCTTTGATCTTAGAGAAGTGTCTTCATGAGTCTTGTAGTCACTCAAAGAAAGAGATTTCCATGACACTTTACAGCAGCAGTGTCCCTAGGAAAAACGTGAACTTTGCAATTGGCTTCTCTGTATCTGCTGTTCCAGCCTAACGATGGCTGGGCAGGTATTTACTTTCTCAGTCTAAGCCAATTTTAATTTTTTCAATATCCAGAATGAAATGCTTCATGGGGATTAAAACACACTCACAAGATACATGTGATTTTATTTTTAAAAAATCTGTCATCCTCAGGAAGAATTGCTGAACTTTAACTCATAAAAATTTCTGGGCCATGTGGTAAATAACCACTTGCTGCCTCAAATTCTCTCCAAAGCATCTGACATAGGTTGCATTTTGTTATAAGCATAATAAAATTTTAAGTCTTATAACATATGAGTCCACAAAATATTTGTTAGGGCATCTGGAAAAAGCGTTTATTTCTGGGAATTAAAAAAAGTTATTGAGGAAATAACACAGTGGTTTGTATGAATAGAAGGGAGGAAGATTTCTAAAGGCGGAAATTCCTGAATTCCTGTTGGGTTTAAGCAGCATGTGATCTACAGCTGTGGTTTCATGGGCACTGACAGTGACCTCCTGGGAGCTTCTACTATGTTCAGTGACAGCCAGAGTCCAATGGGGTTTACCTGGAATGTATGATGGCCACGTTCTGAAATGCCATTTAAAATGGAGCAGGATCATTTTGCAATTGCACTTTCATGAGTCATATTCTGCCATGGGTATTCATCAGATCTCGAATTGGCTGCAAATATGGAAATACTGTCATCAAGAGGAATTCATTTCTTTTAACACTTGCTTCAAGTAACTGTGTCAAAGAGGAAAGTTGGGGTGAATTAACACTATGTGTATGTGATAGCATTTTGTTCTCCTGAACAATGTTCCATAGATGAGTTCAATAACCTCATTTAGTAAAGCAGCTGTCTTGTAATAGAGGAGGATTACATCTAAATATCCATTTTCCTGGACTATTTGTGCTGTGTCTATAGAAGATGGGTATTTTTCATTATCATACAGGTGTTAATGTAACTCCTTGTATACTTATTTCATTTTCCCAATGCTGTAGAATCTGTAATTTATGAATTTGTATTTTTGAGTACTTCAACTCTATTGCTAAATTTTATGTTAAAATTATTTTAATTTTACACTTGTGCAAAATTTATATTTATTCATAATCTGATATATCAACCAAACATTAGTAATCGAACTTTTGAGAATTTTTATATTTTATTCGGAAAGCATTTGCCCTATATAATCTTTGGAAGACTTAGTCATTTTAGCCATAAAGTGCCTTAGATAATAAACTTTCTGTAGGAAATGGAACTTTAATTTTTTCTACACTTAACCTCACATCTTTTTCCTCCCATGTATATATTTATGTAATTAGGAATTTATTAATGACTTGATATGTTTGAACAACTTGAACTTCTTGGTAGAAATATGTTGACCTAGAGATGGTGACCTAGAAACAAGAGAGGGGAAAAAATGCCAATATTTATCCTATGTATAATGCAATGTAAACAAAAAGAAAGCCAACCTAATTCTGGGAGTATTTTAATCTTTTTTTTTTAGACCTAGAGCTAACAGGTGCAGATAATATTCTTTGAACATTTCAAAATCTTCATAAAACCTATAAGTTCTTGTTTAGCTTTTTCAAAGTGGAGCAGCTTTTTCCTGCGAAATGAAATATCTCTCTTTGGATTATGAACAGTGTTCTTGATTAAAATCCCTAGCGTTGGACCTACAATTCTGTAGAGTGTATGTAAGCACTAGGCTTGGTCTATTTTTAGCCTCTGCTTTGTAGTTAGATGCCCAATGTTAAAGTGGAAACTATGGAGATTTATATGTGCTCAGGGGTTGGCTGACATCAGTAAGCTTTAAAAACAATGGCTTGTTCAGTGTCAGTGTAGTTATAGCACAGATCAGTTACCAATTTTATTCTGAGCCAAGGGTTATAAAATAAATTCTGGAACGCTTATTCTAAATGCCTTTATTCTTAGTCACAGTGAGAAAAAACCCCTCAAGTAAAATAATTCAAGAAAACAAAATGACACAAGATTATTGTTTTCTGCTAGCAATCCACAAATACTATTAGGGATTAAAAGAAAAATGGTACTCATGATCACTTTGCAACCATTAGGCGAGGGTTCTTAACCTCTGTCCATAAATAGATTTCAACAGAGTCTTGGATGATCTGAAATTATGTGCAGAATTGTGCACAGATGAGAATTTTAGTTGTTGTTGAGAAGGGCTGTAGCTTTCATCTGAATCTCAGAGAACTTTGTGACTAAATAAAGGTCAGAACCAATGCACTAGAAAGTATACATATAAATACCAGATAGCCAGGTACGTAATCTGAGGATCTATTTACCTAATGTCAATATTATAAGGATTTAGGATGAAATAAGACAGATGTTTACAGAGAATGTGATATTATTATGGAAAGAAAGTTACCTTCTTTTGAGTAAACTTAATTACACATCAAGATGGAAATAAAAAATATTTTGTTATACTTGATAAGTAGGAATAATTTTCAGAAACCAATAAACAACATAGCACAGTTCTTAGATGATAGAAGGATTTAGAGTTGTCTCTCAGCTCTTTGTGATAATGGTAGACATTTAACTTTCTGATTCTAAACAAATTAAAATTCGGTCCATATGATGCAATTAAGCGTAGCATCCTCTGTACCATGTATCTTTAAAGTAACCCTGAGAAGTAGAAATTATTATCCTCATTTTACAAGAGAAAATTGGAAACTAAAAAGATTAAATGACCTTCCTTACACTAAGAAGTTGTGGAATAGAGATTTGAACCACCATTCTATGCAAGCTCCCCCGCCTTTCCATGGGTACCTGATGCCAGTTATAGTCAGCAACTCCTCTTGATCACACTGCCACTAGATTTTTCTTGAAGCATCATTATATAGGTTTGTGTTATGCTTCCTTTTTTACCCTTGCCCTAGAGAAGCCATTGAGCACCAAAATAACCAAGATTTAGAGCAGTGCACAAATTCTAAGACAGAAAGTCTTAGGGCATGCATGAATGCCAACCCTGAAACCTTACAGATTCTTTAACTCATCACTTAGAATCAGACATAGAGACTCACAAGGGGCTCTGAAAGATAGCAGTTTGGGGATGAGAAAACTGAGGCTTGAGTGACTTGCCTAAGGCACTCTGCCTGACTTTAAATTATGCCCCTTATCTATACTCATGTCATGATCAACTCCCTTTCATTGTTGCCCAGATAATAACCTCTTTTGGAATTACTAGAGTTTGCAAAGAACATGTTAATACTCAAATCAATTTTAAATCAGGCACAAGATACCAGTGCTAAAAATAGAGGCCGCTAAACACAGAAATCCCCATCTTTTATTGGTGAGTCTGATTATAGCCAGGTCTGAGTAGAACCTGAAAACTTGCTCCATCTCCCATCTTTTTGGTTTCAAAAGATGTTACCAAAGAAATCTATTGCCTTGTGGACATTCTTGCATCTTGACCTCAGCGATCGGCATCAGTTTAGTGTCCATTTTCTACATGTCCATTTCCAGATGTTATAAAGGGAAGTGGATAGTTTTTGAGGTTAAACAGGCCCATGCATACTGTAGTCCCCACTTATCCACAGTTTCATTTTCCACAGTTTTGGTTACCCCCAGTCAACTTTGGTCTAAAAATGTTAAATGGAAAATTTCATCCAGAAATAAACAATTCTTAAGTTTTAAATTGTGTGCCATTCTGAGTAACATGATGAAATTTCGCACCATCCTGCACTGTCCCACTGGGATGTGATCATCCCTTTGTCCGGCAGGCCCACACTGTGTATAATACTCGTGCCTGTTAGTCACTTAGTAGCCATCTCAGTTAACAGCTCAACTGTTGTGGTATTGCAGCGCTTGTGTTCAGCTAACACTTATTTTACTTAACAATGGCCCAAAGTGCAAGTGTAGTGATGCTGGCAATTTGTATATGCCAAGGAGAAGCTGTAAAGTGCTTCCTTTAAGTGGAAAGGTATGTATGTATGTATTGAAAAAACATGGTATCTATAGGATTTAGTACTATCCATGGCTTCAGGCATCCACTGGGGGTCTTGGAATATATCCTATCGGATAAGTGGGGGACTATTGTACTTACAGGCAGGCTTATGACTTTGGATAAGCTATTTAACCTTTCAGTTTCTTCATCTGTAAAATGAGGAAAATGATTATCCCTCAGGTTAAGAAGTCTTAAAGAGACAATCATGTAAGTGCTTAGTGTAATGGCTGTCACATGGGGAACACTTGGTGAGGTTTAGATATTGTTCATTCATTCAATGCATATTTACCCCGTGCTTCTTGTGTGCTAAGCACTGCTCTAGGTGCTCAGAATAAATTACTGAAAAAAATTGACAAAGGTTCCTGCCCTCATGAAGCATATATTCTAGCACAGAGAGGCAGGCCATAAACAATAAATGTAATTTTAAAAAAGACATTGAATTTTATATTATGTTAGAAGGTAATAAATGTTATGAAAGCAATAAAATTAGAGTAAAATAAGAGAGATCAGGTATGTGGGGTGGGGTGCAGGCTGGAATTTTAACTAGGGCAGTCAGGCCTCATTGAGAAGGTGATATCTGAGCAGACATGAAGTACCTGAGGGAGTTTGCCATGAGGTTATCTGGAGGAAAGGTACACCAGGCATTAGGAACAGCCACTGCAAGACCTTATAGCAGGAACAACGTTGAGGCCAGTGAGGGAATGGAGGAATGAGGGGAAGAGTAGGTGGAGAAGATGTCAGAAAGGTAATGGACGGAGCAGCACTGATCATATAGGGCCTTGTGGGCCATAGTAAGGACTTTTTATTATAACTTAAAGGGGCAGCTGTGGCAGAGTTTTGATCAGGACAGTGACATGATCTGATTTAAGTTGCATTGGGATCACTGTGGCTGTTGAGTGGAGAACAGACTATGGGGGACAGAGGCAGGCCACCCAGAGGCAGGCCACCAGTTAGGAGGCTAATGCTATAGCTTAGGCAGGCGCAGATGTGCAGTAAGAAAGGATGAGGTGAGCAGTGGTCCTATTTTTGGATCTATTAGTTTTTGCCATATTCTAAATTCCAACAGATTTTTCACACAGCTCTTCATCTTCCTTAGCCATGGAGTTTAGAGGTTGCAGAAAGATCCATGTAGATGTTCTGTATATAGTGGATCTTCTGGACTCTATTTAACAGCATGATGATGGTAAAACCATTTGCTTATTCTCCATTCCCAAAGATTCCAGTGAAGTACCTTGTTCTGTTCTTATTGCTTTTATGGCGTTTAGTAAGAAAAACACATAAAATACCATAGTTGAATGGAGATTGTAACCCTTCTGTAGATTCAAGTGGCTGAATCTGAATTATATAAAATTACTGAGCCAACAGACTGTTATGGGAAATGAAGTTTGCTTGGAAACCTGTTGTTATATCCAGGTTTTGTATTCTACAAATATTCTTATAACCTCTTCTCTAAATAAAAGTTTAATTATTATATGTAAGGAAAAAGCACCATAGTTTCTAGATGAAAAAAATCGATATAGCAGGTCCTCAAATAATGTCATTTAATTCAATGCTGTTTCGTTATAACGTTGATGAGGAAAACACTATCAATTCCCAGCTGGGGCCACTGTCTGTGTGGAGTTTGCACATTCCCCCATGTCTGTGTGAGTTTTCTCCAGGTGCTCCCGTTTCCTCCCACATCCCATGTGCACATGGGGGAACTGGCATTGTCCCAGGCTCAGTGAGTGTGGGTGTGGGTGTTACTGTGCCCCGCCATGGAAGGGCATCCCATCCAGTGTGGTTCCCATCTTTTACTCTGAGCTGCTGGGAAAGGCTCTGGCCACCATGACCCTGTACTGGAATAAGCAGGTTGGAAAATCATCATCTTATTTTCATTAATCTGTCTTAAATGTATGTATAGTTCACATTTATTTCAATGTTTAATATCAGAAGTGTTTTGGGTCTTCATTGGTAAGGTTTTTGTGATCTAAACTATGCTGTAAGAACTTAACTCTTATTTATATCGATTAACCTATGGTAAAATTGATTTTGTTACACGCCATTTTGGTTAAAGTTGGAAACTTCCAGGGACCTATTGATGACATTGAGGACTTCGTGTGCAACATTCTGGGATTTGTCTTCCAGAATTTAAGTACCAAGAAAATGACAAGTATTACTTCCTAGGTGATAGGAGAAGGTCAGAGGAAAATCTAAGGAAAGCAAAAAGCCAGTTACTTTTTTAAAAGGCAGTTCAGTTATGTTCTGAATCACAAAGATGAGCTGAGTCCAAGGAGAGGCTCGCCATGCACCAATCTTCCTCCCCCACTCTCACTGCTGTAAACGTGTAGCTTGTTGGCAGAGAGAGACCTAGGAGTCTCATTCCTGGTGATACCAGTTTCATATAATCATCAATTTGTAGATAAATATAACTGTGGAGTGTTAAAGCAGGACGACACCAAAAGCTCATCTAAGTTAAGCCCCTCCTTTCACAGATATGTAAACTGCAGCCCAGAAAGACGTGATTCTGTCTTTGTTTCCTGTGCTTTATTCTACATTGAAAATATTATTTATTTGGCTATTTTGCATGTTAAATTCAAGTTTAGATCATACAGGGTGCCCCTAGAATGACATTCATTTTCCATAGGCAGTTGAATCATGCTGTGAGAAGGAAGCATGTCTTTTAATAGAGTGGGAATAAATGAATCGGCCAAAGGTAGAGGCGGGCAAAGCAGTTACCTTCCTGAGTGTGGAGGTGAAATGTTAACTCTGTCCACTGTTAGCTCTCCCAGGCAGTGGGGTATAACTGAGCTTCCACAGGGATCTCTGAATTCTGGAAGGCCAAAGGACCCATTGAAACAGGCTTGATCTGCCTGCTTTCCTCCTGTCCTTCTATCCTTTCTTTCTTGATTGACATAATACAATATGTCAGGCCTGGTAGCATTTACTCTCCTACTTACGTTTCCACAGCTACCTTTCTAGATGAAACAAAAGAAAGCAGAAGCACCTCAAATGGAAGGTACATAATGTCTAGTCAACCACAGGTACCATTCCCAAAGTGGAGTGGGATGTAGGCTTCTGGGCTGCTTTGTAAATAAGTTAATAAGACAAACTATTATAAGCCCTGGACAATTTTCAGTCTACAGACTTAGACTCTATAAGGCATCTACCGATACTTGTGTCAAGTGTCCTGCATAATATAATTTCTAGGAAATACGGAGTAAACTCTTTTACTTCTGCTTAGAAATAGGTCATAATCTAGTTTAGTTAAATTAATTTCTGAAATAGTCAGAAATGCATAAAAACTGAAAGGTGTATGTAGATAAAAACCAGGAAAAAAATTTTTTTTTGAACGATAGAAAATTTAGATCTCTCAGTGTTTTACCCATCCACCCTTTCTAGAACACATGACTGTTCTACATTCATGATGAGAAGTGGTTCAGACTCACATGGTATTTGATTTTAGATCATGGCTATACATTAGCTAGGGAGAGTTGCTGAAAAGGAGAGTAAAATGTTACTTGTCAGTGGCAATTTAAATAATGAAAAAGTAAAGTGATAAATTCAAGAAAAAAACTGGTCATCTTTCTATTTAGGTAGCTAAAAAATTTTTAAGAACTAACAATGAGATATGTCTATGGCTGAGAGAGTGAAATGGAGAGGGAAAAAAAAGATAAGTATAACATAAATAATGCAAAAAACAAAAACAGAAGCAAAACCCAAAAGCCAAGAGATGCTTACTTATTATGACACTAAATGTCAGTAAATTTCAAGGGTGATGTTGGTCAAACTAAACTCTTGTATCTTACGAGTATAAGAAGCCTTTTCTGAAAAGCATATTAGCAAAAGATGGGCACTTTTCAGCCTCTTACTTCTCCACTACTTTTATGTTTTTCTGAAACCTGCAAAAGTGTCCAGATTGAGAAACCAGAGAGTTGAAAGGTCAATAGAAAGTGTTAAGACTGACATAATGTCCATATCAAAAGAAGAGCATAGAACAAAACTGCTCTAAATCAAAAGTAGATGAAAACGACCTTTTCACAAACACCTAAAGAAAGTATTTTCTTTCAAGTTTGCAAGAGAGGGAAATGTGGCCAGTAGAAAAGTTGACATGAAAAAGGAGAATGCAAAATCCTCAAGTGCTTGTTCCTGACTCTCCCAGAGGTTCTGAAGATGAAAGAAATGCAACTTCAGGTATCAGAAGCTCTGAGGAGTGGTTGACTGAGCAATGACAGTGAAGAAGGACTGGTCTCGAGAAGCTGTCCTATAGTTTGCTGAAACCATTGTCTCTTCCTCCTTCTGGTAAACAGCTGAGCAGTTTGTTTATAAGCAACAGTACTAAGTTGTAAATATACATAAAATTCAGTTTAAAGGAAAATTTTTATAATAATGAAAATGAGTTCAACTCTTGTGTTCACTCAGTAAAGTCTAATGGCAACAAATAGATAATTCAGCCATCAAAACTGAGCTTTAATTTTTAAGCTTTTGTACATACAGCTTAACCCAGGGTGTCCTACATGTCTTTCAATGTCCAGCTTTTCACAGAGTATTCCCTGATAACCCCAGACAGAAATTCGCTAGCAAGCCTGTGAATTCTAATTTTGTTTGCACTAGTCTTTTTGCTCATCTGCCTGCCTTCCTTCTGTCCTTCTATCCTTTCTTTCTTGATTGATGTAATACAGTGTGTCGGGCCTGGCAGCATTTACTCTCCTACTATATGTAAAGCTCTCAGAAAACAAAGGTCCTTATCTTCATACCCCCTCCTATCACAGTGTCAAGCACAGTATTTTGTACAAAATGGATGCTGAATAAATTTTCCATTGATAATTGAAATTACTATAGAAAGTTCAAAAACAAAACCTGAAAATTTCAATGGCATCCTAACATATAGCACAATCTGAAAGGCTGTTGTTCAATAATGCTGGAAGTCAACTTTCTCCTACACTTACCAAAGCATCAGCTGGACTGTATGCTAAGTTTATGTTTAACTTTGTAAGAAAATACTCAACTGTTTTCCAAAATGTTTTTACCATTTTACATTCCCATGGCAATGTATGAATATTCCAGTTTACCCACATCCTTGCCAACATTAGTTATTTTCTGTCTTATTTATTGTAGCCACTCTAGTAGGTGTGTAGTGGTATCTCATTGTGGTTTTAGTTTGCATTTACTTAATGACTAATAATGTTGATCATTTTTTAATGTGCTTATTAGCCATTTATATATCTTTGGTAAAATGCTTATTCAAATCTTTTGTCTATTTTAATTGTTTTTTTCTGCTTATTATTGTCAGTTATTTAAATACTTTATATACTAGTCCTTTATTAGATATAAGTTTACAAATATTTTCTTTTACTCTGTGCCTTGTCTTTTCATTATCTTAACAGTGTCTTTCAAAGATCAGAATTTTTAATTACAATGAAGTTGAATTCATCAATTTTTTTTTTGACTCATGCTTCTGGTGTTATATCTAAGAACACTTTAACTCAACACCATAAAGAGTTTCTTTTATTTTCTAAGAGTTTTATAACTTTTCAGCTTTTATATTTAGAAATATCTATTCTGAATTAATTTTTGTGTGTGATGTTGAGCAAAATTATAAACTCATCCTTTCACATATGGATATACAATTGTCTCAGCACCATTTGTTAAAAAGATTATCCTTCCTCCCATTAAATTCCTTAGCACCTTTATCAAAAATCAATTGACCATGATTATAAAAGTTTATTTTTGGACTCAATTCTGTTCCATTGGTGCACATGCCTGTCTTTACGCCAGTACCACAATGTAATTTTTTGTTGTTGTTACATTAACTGCCTTGGCTAGAAACTCCAGTACAATGTTGAATAGAAGTGGCAAGAACAAATATTATAGCCTTGTTTCCAATTTTAGGAGGAAAGCATTTAGTTTTTTACTATCAAATGTGATATTAGCTGTAGATTTTTCATAGATGGTATCAATAGGTTGAAGACGTGCCTTTCTATTCCTTTTTGGTTGACAGTTTTTAGCATGAATGAATGCTGAATTTGTCAAGTATTTTTTTCTGCATCTCTTAGTTGATAATGTGATTTTTGTTTTTTATTCTATTAATATGTCATATTATACCAATTGATTTTCAGATGTTAAATAAACTTTGCATTCCTGGGATAAACTCCACTTGGTTTTATATGTTTTATCTGTTGCTGGATATTTTGTGAAGGATTTTTTCTTTATGTTCATGAGTAATATTGGTCTATAGTTTTCTTTTATTATAATGACTTTGTTTAGTTTTGATATTAGGTAATACTGGCCTTATAAAATGAGTTGGGAAGTGTTCCCTTCTCTTCTGTTTTTGAAAACAGTGGAAATGATTGGTATTGTTTCTTTAATATTTGGTGGAATTCCTCAGTGAATGGGCTTCTCATAGTGGGAAGATTTTAAATTACTAACTCAATTTCTTGTTATTGGTCTGTTGAGATATTTAAAAATTTATTCTTGAATTAATTTTGGTAATTTGAGTTTTTATAGGAATTTTTCCATTTCATCTAAGCTGTCTAATATGTTGACATGAAGACATCTATAATTTCTGTAGGGTTGGTAATGATGTCTCCTTTTTCATTCTTGATTTTGATAATTCGTGTCTTTTCTCATTGTGGTTCATCTACTGAAAGATTTATCAATTTTCTGATCTTTTAAATGAACCAACTTTTGTTTCACTGATTGTAACTATTGTTCTGTTTTCTATTTCATTGATTTCCTCTCTCATCTTTATTATATCTCCCTTCTGCTTATCTCATGTTTAATCTGTTTTCTAACTTCTTAAGGTGGAAGCTTAAGTTGTTAATTTGAGATCTTTCTTCTTTAATATAGACATATAAAGAATAAACTTTCCTCTAACCACTGCTTTAGCTGTATCTGATGAATTTTGATATGTTGTGATTTTCTTTTTATGTAGTTAAAAATATTTCCTAATTTCTCTTGTGAATCTTTTTTTTTTTTTTTAACCAATGGGTTATTTAGAAGTATGTTGTTAATTTCCTGATATTTGAGATTCTCTGAATTTCTTTCTGTTGTACATTCTTATTTATTTACTTTTTCTGTTGTCAGGGTATATATTTTGTATGACTTAAATCTTTTTAATTGATTGCTGGTTCTGTTGACTAGTATATGAACTCTCATGGAGAATGTTAAATATGTACTCTGTTGTCATTGGGCCAAGTATTCTAGAAAAGTCAGTTAGGTCAATTTGATTGACAGTGTTATTCAAACTTCCTATATCCTTGCTAATTTTTGTCTGGTGTTCTATCAATTATTGAGAATGAAGTATTGAAGTTTCCAACTATTTTTAATTTTCTATTTCTGCTTTTAATTCTGTTACTTGTTGCTTCATGTATTTTAGGGCTCTGTTGGTAGGGCTCTGCATATAAGTTTATAATTGTTATATTTTATGAGGAATTGACCCTTTTATCATTATGAAATGTCCTCTTCTGTCGCTAGTAATGTTTATTGATTTAAAGTGTATTTTGTTTGATTTTAATATAGCCATTCCAGCTCCTTATGGTTATCATTTGCATGGTATATCTCTTTCACATTTTTTTTTTTACTTTAACACATACAGTTGTCTGCCCTTATACACAGTTTTACTTTCCACAGTTTCAGTTATCCACAGTGAACTACAGTTCAAAATATTAAATGGAAAATTCCAGAAATAAACATTTATAACTTTTAAAGTACACAACATTCTGAGTAGTGAGAGGAAATCTTGCTCTGTCCTGCTAAATCCCACCTAGGATGTGAATCATCCTTGTTTCCAGCATATCCATGCAGTAAACACTACCTACCTGTTAGTCACTTAGTAGCCATCTCAGTTATTAGATCAACTGTTGCAGCTTTGCAGTGCTTGTATTCAAGTAATCCTTCTTTTACTTAATAATAGCCCCGAAGCACAAAAGTAGTGATGCTGGCAATTTCAATATGCCAATGAGAAGCTGTAAAGTGTGTGGATGTATAGCAAAAAACGTAGTGTATCAGTACTATTTGTGGTTTTGGGCATCCACTGGGGTTTTTGGAACATATCTCCCATGGATAAGGAGGGATTTAGAGTATGCCTCTCATGAGTGCATATAATAGGATTTTTAGAAATCTAGTTTGACAATCACTGCCTGTTCCTTGAAGTTTTTTCTCCATTCACATGTAATTTTTGTTATTTTTTTCTGTATTTCTCATGGGTTCTTGTTTGTTCATTTTTTCTTCTTTTACTGCCCTGTTTTGTGTTATATCAGTGCCTTCCGGGATGCATTGTTTCTGATGTGAAGGCATGCATTAATACATTGTTTCCCTGTTTGATGAATAATTTTACTTTTGCTGCTTTCAAAGTTTCTCTCTGTTTGGATTCCAACCATTTTACTATGATATATCTAGGTGTCTATCTCCTTGTGTGTGTCCTACTTGGGTTTCTTGAGAATCTTGGATCCACAAATTAATATTTGTCATCAAATTTGGGGAGTTTTAGGACATTATTTCTTCAAAATATATTTCCCTACCTTTTCTCTCCTCTCTTTTCTGGTACTGCTCTTATTCATATATTGGTATGTTTAATTTTGCCCCACAGAGCTCTGAGGATCTTTTAATTTTTCTTCATTCTTTTATCTCACTGATTTTTAGGTTGCGTTATTTCTATCTTCAAGTTTATTGATTATTTTTCCATCTAAAATCTGGTGTTGAGTCCCTTTAATAAATTTTTCATTTAAGTATTATACTTTTAAACTGCAGAAATGTCTATTTGATCCTATTTTATAATTTCTCTTTGTTGACATTTTTTTGAATCATTGTTGAAATACTTTCATTCAAATTTTTTTTTTTTTTTTAAGATTTTATTGCAGAAGGGGAACAGAACTTTATTGGGGAACAGTGTATAGTTCCAGGACTCTTTTATTGAGGAACAGTAGTGTGTTTTTTGCAGGACTCATTAGCTCCATCCAAGTGAAGTTGTTGTCCTTTCAATCTTAGTTGTGGAGGGAGCAGCTCAGCTCCAGGTCCAGTCGACGTTGTTAGTTGCAGGAGGCACAGCCCACCATCCGTTGCAGGAGTTGAACCGGCAACCTTGTGGTTGAGAGCATGCACTCCAACCAATTGAGCCATCCGGGAGCTTGGTGGCAGCTCAGCTCAAGGTGCAGTGTTCAATCTTAGTTGCAGGGGGCGCAACCCACCATCCCTTGCAGGAGTCGAACTAGCAAACTTGTAGTTGAGAGCCCGGGCTCCAACCAACTGAGCCATCTGGTCACCCGGGAGCTCAGCAGCATCTCATTGATTTCATTCTAGTTGCAGAAGGCACAGTTCTCTGGCCCATGTGTGATTCAAACCTGCAGCCCCGTTGCCCAGAGCTTGCGCTATAACCAACTGAGCCACTCGTTCGCCCCTCATTCAATTCTTTAAACATGGTTTTTAAAATTAGTCTTTGAATAGATTTATAATTGCTGCTTTGAAGTCTTTGTCTAATAACTCCAACATCAAGGCCTACCTAGAGACAATTTTTATTTACTTCTCTTTTCTGTTGGTGTGGGTTACACTTTCCTATTTCTTGGTATGTCTCATAATTTTTGTTGTTGCTGAAAATGGGACATGTTAGATAATATATTGTAGCTATTATGGATTCTGAATTTCCCCCAAGTATGTTGTTGCTGTGTTTTGTTTTTGTTTACTAACTTGCCTGAACACATTTGTAGAATCTGTTTACCAACCACTGTGTGACTGCTGATGTCTCTGCTCAGTTTTTAAAGAATTGTCATTCTTCTTTTTAAGCCTGAATTCACAGGGATCACACTGTATTTACATAGATTAATGGTTAATGAATGGTCAGATGTTGTGGTCAAACATCTTAAGCCAGTAAAGTTTTCACCCTCTGGCAATAGGTCTGTGTGTGTGTGTTGGAGAGCACATTTAAAATTCAGGTAATTTTTAAGTATGTTCTGGCTTTGCTTACCTCCAGACTCCCTTGCCTCTTCTTTGCACATATACATAGGGTTACAGTCAGTCAGTGATAAGTGGTTAACTTGGGCCCTCTCCAGTTTTCCCAAATCGGTGTGTGGTGAACTCATGAAAGCCCCCTGTGATGGTTATTCATTTATTTATTTATTTGCTTACTTATTATACAAATACCATATGATCTCACTTATATGTGGAATCTAAAGATCAAAATAAACGAACAAGGAAAATAGAAACAGACTCATAGATACAAGAGAACAAACTGATGGTTGTCAGAGGAGAAGGGGGCTGGGGAACTGGATGAAAAAGGTGAAGGGATTAAGAAATACAAATTGGTAGTTACAAAATAGTCATGGGGATATAAAGTACAGCATAGAGAATATAGTCAATAATGTTGCAACAACTATGTATAATGCCAGGGCTGGTCTTATTTCTCAGATATTCCTGTTAAATTTCTGGCTAATCTGCCAGTCTGCTGCTGCCCCCAGCCATGACTGCAACCTCAGGCTATCTGAGCTGCTCGTCTTCCCTGGTTTGTTTGCCACTTAGATTCCCACTGTTACTCACAATGCTGCAGCATGTGGAGTTTTACCATGCTGTACTCCGCGTCAAATTAGCCCCTTCTGGCAGTGAGCATTCTGATTTTCATACCTTTCCCCACCTAGGTAGAACTACTTTATGGACTGAGCCAGAGGAGGGGGATGGGAAGATAGGCAAGAATGTCACAGATTCCCACTGTTTATACCTGAAGTTCAGTAGCTTTTTATGAATTACCACTTCTCATTATAATGTATACCTCTGGTTGGTTTTCAGAGTCCTGAATGCGTTGTTTTTGACAATAGTATCCAGTTTTATCATTGCTTTTTGGAGAGAGGAGCTATTGAACTACTCACTTCACCATACTGGAAGTCCTGCCCCTGCACTGGTCATTTTTAAAAGTTTCTCAGCTGATTCTGATGTGACGCCAGAGTTGACAATCACCGAGTTAGGATATGATTACAGGAGAATGAATTTTTATTTCACTTCATTCAGTAAACATTTATTGAACAGTTCCAGGCACTGGAGACAGTGTGAGGATACAAAGATGACTGAGACCTCTTCAGTGATAGGCAGTGGGAAAAATAGAGGGGAGAAACCATTAATGCCGTATAACCATGAGCACATAGGGATGGGTGATGCTTGGTTTGGGAGCAGTGTCTACAAAGCAGAATGCTTACAACCCATTTTTCTGAAATACGCTGATCAGTTGTCAGAATATTTTCAGAAAGTAATATAGCCACTAAGCATATCCATACTTTACATAAGTATGAATAAATTATTCATCTGGGGAACCTAGGTCAATTTCTCAAAATTGTATGGTGGTTACAAACATAACTTTAAGAAATGAATATATTAATTAGTATAAAGTTTAATGCATTTTTACGCTTTATTTTCAACTGGACAATGATGAGTTAAAAACCTTAATTTATGCAAATAAATTCAGGAATAGCAAATCAATCTCAGCGTCATTATGGACAGTGTGGCACAGTGTTATGGTTTCCAGAATGGAGAGTCCACAAAGACATACCATAGAGGTATAGGAAGAAATATTAGCACTTTTATTGTTTAAAAAAAATCAAATTTCGTCTTTAAAATTTTTCTATTGACTGAATGTTTCTTAAAGCGAGAATATTTATACAGTAGTATATGCATAGAACTTATAAATAAACAAACATGTATAGGTGGCATCCTATCAATATTTTTGGATCAAGAATACTCATTCACAAAAGTTGGAGACCGTTAGTTTTAGTGGAAAGAATACTAACCTAGTTCAGCTACTAACTTGCTGTGTATACATGGGCAAGTTACAAAGATACTACACATCTTCCACCATCAATAAATGAGGAGCCTGGTATAAATAAATATCCCTCAAATTTCTTCGAGCTCTGGAATTCTGTAAGTGGTTTTGTTTTTGCTTTACCTGCCAAGAATAATTAGGAAGTTGTAAGAGCAAAAGTTTATCTTTGTTGTTGTTCATCATTTGAATTGGATGCAAGTGTAAGCCTATTTCTTAGCCCCTGGAGTATTTCCGGAGAAAGTTGTCTATACCTTGGCTACATCCCTTCTCTGTGGTGCTGCTGGTTACAGGTATGATGATGTCATACACACTATGATATTACTTTAAATTCTGCTAACTTTAGGCATATTCGCTGAGGATATAACACAACATAACATGTATTAACAGAGGACATAACTAATTAATCTGTAACTGTGTGTATGCCTACTTAGACATAGTTACGAATACATGGAGGCGTGTGCACATGCAAATCAGTCCTTAACTATTGCTTAATTTCATTGCCTTATAAATTAAAATTCAGAAAGTGTCAAGATTTAAGCCAAGTACATAAAGAACATTAAATGTAGTTTTAATAGTTTAAAAAAAACCCATACACTCATATATATCAAGTTTAGTATCCACTCAGAAACTGATTTATGAGATAGATTATTTTCAAAATTTAGATGCAACTAAAAGCCCATGAAGTAAATAAACCTTTATATAGCACTTTAAGTTCAAAGAAATTTAAATTTTACATATTCAATTTAACTCATCTTAAAGCATTATTCACTTTAAAATTCAATAGAGTAAGATGCTAGACTTCAGTGTCCATGGGTCATAGTTAGACTATTGGTGGTATTTCTTCAAATAATGTTACTTAAAACTGAGTTTTTCTGATTTAATTTTGTTTGTTAGCTTTAGTAAATAAATCAGAATTACTAAATAGTATAGTATTTTAATATCTAATCCTTCACATGCTCTTTTTTTATTAGAATTCAAAACTTAAGGGAGGGCCGGCCCGGTGGCTCAGGCGGTTAGAGCTCCGTGCTCCTAACTCCGAAGGCTGCCAGTTCGATTTCCGCATGGGCCAGTGGGCTCTCAACCACAAGGTTGCCAGTTCAATTCCTCGAGTCCCGCAAGGGATGGTGGGCTCTGCCCCCTGCAACTAAGATTGAACACGGCACCTTGAGCTGAGCTGCCTCCCGGATGGCTCAGTTGTTGGTTGGAGCACGGGCTCTCAACCACAAGGTTGCCAGTTGAATTCCACGACTCCCGCAAGGGATAGTGGGCAGCGTCCCCTGCAACTAAAATTGAACATGGCACCTTGAGCTGAGCTGCCGCTGAGCTCCTGGATGGCTCAGTTGGTTGGAGGGTGTCCTCTCAACCACGAGGTTGCCGGTTCGACTCCCGCAAGGGATGGTGGTCTGTGCCCCCTGCAACTAGCAACAGCAACTGGACCTGGAGCTGAGCTGCGCCCTCCACAACTAAGACTGAAAGAACAACTTGAAGCTGAACAGAACCCTCCACAACTAAGATTGAAAGGACAACAACTTGACTTGGAGAAAAGTCCTGGAAGTGCACACTGTTCCCCAATAAAGTCCTGTTCCCCTTCCCCAATAAAAATCTTAAAAAAAAACACAACTTAAGGAAGCTTTAAAGCATAACAAAGATTTGGGTTTTTTTCCTAAATAATTTGGATTTTTGTTTCAAATGAAATATGAAATAGAAACTGATGATAGTGTCATGAATCTTTACCATAAAGTTCAACTATTAAAAACAAGTTGCTGTGATTTACCTATGAGAATGGAATAATCATATTCTGAAACATTCTATATAATACATACTTCATTTTAAAGATTTATCTTAAAGGGAAAATGACAGGAAAAGGAACAAACACAACACAATAAAAAGAATGACAAATTATAACTGTTTTGATGTAAATAAATGAGCTTATGAGAAGATGCCTATAGACGCTAGAATAAAGATGCAGTAGTCCCCCCTGATTTGCAATTTCTCTTTCAGGGTTTCAGTTACCATGGTCAACTGCAGTCCAAAAATATTAAATGAAATATTCCAGAAATAAACAATTCATAATTTTTAAATTATTTGCCATTCTGAGTAATGGGATGAAATCTCACGATGTCCTGCTCCATCCCCTTGGGAGGAGAGTCATACTTTTGTCCAGCATATCCACACTGTATACACTCCCGCCCATTAGTCACTTAGTAGCCGCCATCTTGGTTACCAGATCAACTGTTTCGGTATCATAGTGCTTGTGTTCAAGTAACCCTTATTTTGCTTAAAAATGGCCCCAAAGCATAATAATAATGATGGCAGTTCAGATATGCCAAAGAGAAGATGTAAACTTTATCATAGGTATGTGTGTATAGGAAATAACATATATTTGGATTCAGTACTATATGTGGTTTCAGGCATCAACTGGGAGTCTTGAAACATACTTCCCGCGGGTAAGGGGCGGGACTACTGTAAAGAGAAAAGAGCAAATGCAGAAAACAGGAGAAAAAATAGGAAATTCAAATGTTCTATAAGTAAGAAAAAAGGAAATTCTTAAACTCCATAATTAATGTTAGTACAGTAATGGAATAAAGGGGTGAAGGAATATACCACTTTAAACTTAGACCTGTATAAACACAGCTTGTACTTTGCAACCTGCTGGGTATAGAATGCAGTCATTTTGCTGCTGCCTGAAACAGCCAGCTAGGAACAAGTTTCATAAATGTTTCCAATTGATAACCAATCCACAGCTTTGAATTCAAAATCCTAACCTTCAGTTTTAATGCAGATCATAGAATAAAACTAGATATTCACCGTGGGGGAGGTGTGGTAAGAGGGTGAGGAAGAGGTTGGCCATTTCCATGCTATCACCCAGTCCAGGGATTAAACGCAGTAGCCCACCCTACCCCACCGGGCCTAGAGCCACTCGCCCTTGCAGTTCTGTTCTACTTGTTTAGCAGAGGGTAGGTTTACTTGCATTATTATGTATCCATTTTGTACTATGTATATATTTGGCCTTTCTTCTGCTTTTGGTTTAACTAATCTCTTTTGCTTTTCCTAATGCTTTTTAAAGATTGGGAAATGGGTCAAGGTTGACAGTTTGGAAGATTTTTCTGTTTCAATTGGGCAGCTTGCTTTTCCCATGTCATACCACTCATGCACTTCCATTTTCTTTTCAAATTTTCTCTAGATCGGAGACCTTTTTAATATTAAGTTTTTATTTTAGAATCATTTCAAATCTACAGAAAAATAAAAAGGATAGTTCAGAGAGCTCCTGTATAGCTCCTTATTGTGAACATCTTTCATTACAATGTAAACCAAGGGCTTTTAACCCGAATCCATGGATTGACTTCAGGGATTCCATGAACTCATGATGAAATTTATGCCAAATTGTATATGTTTGAATGAAAATACATTTCAATTAATTCAAGAACTAAATAGACTAAGACTGTATTTTTATTTTTATCAATCCTTTTTCTGTAGGTGCAGTTTCTGCTCTCGTTTTCTACCCCGCTGATACAATTTTTGGTTTCTTAGAGCATAATCTCCAAATGCACATTTGCACCATTATGCAAGGGCAGATTTTTGTGTACAACAGAACTGACCAAATGGTTCTTTATCACGCCCTGTAATTCTGAGTCATTCGACATTGTGTGTTCATATAAAACATATTAACTCTATTGTTTTACTAGTCCAGTGTTCCTTCAAATCGGTATGTCTATACTATATTAAGTCCTCAAAGCTGAGCCTAGGGGCCCTGCATCAGAATTGTCTGGGCTCCCTATCCAGAAAATTTTGCATTTTAATCAATCCCCTGAAAGGATTTGGATGCACAATGTATCTAAATCATTTTTATAGACTACCTAAATTTTGAACATTAACCTAAGAGCAAAGGATATTTTAAACTAGTACAAAAACACTGCTGTTTTCGCTTGAAACTTGAAGGGGGGGAAAGCCATGAAATTACTGTGTGCCCATTTTTCTCTTGTGTCTGTATAGAGGTCTTTCTCACTCCATTTTAGTTTTAAAGATAGAAGATAATGATTAGAGATCTAGGATTCTGTGAAAACTCCCTCAGTGAAAACTTCCTTATCTAAGTATTTTGAATATTTTCAGTACATCTTTTGTCATTGTCTGACACTAGTGTTTTGTTTCAGACTTACAGATTCTAGTTTAATGTTAGAAGATTATTCATCCAAGTTCAGCCCCCAAACAAAGAGAGCCAAGAAGAGCCTTCTCTCTGGGGAGGAGAAGGAAAATCTGCCAAGTGACTATATGGTGCCCATTTTCTCAGGACGGTGAGTGTGCATTCTCTTCCTGGCTCTGATTATTAGAAAGCGGAGAGTAAATGTTGCCAGGTAATAATAATAGCAGTTAACATTTATTTAACACTTACTATGTACTGATTGAGAAAGGTCTGAAGAACCTTGGAATTTTGCACTAAGGAAGATGTGTTCAGATAGTGACTATATACACGTACAGTCACTACATGTAGTAGTCACTACACGTACAGTAGAAAGAAAGGTTTAAAACTCTAAAATGTTGGCTGAACTAGAAAAACAAAATCAAATGAAATGTTAAGTAGATGGAAAATATCTTGGTTGCCAGTGTGGTTAATTATTGTTCATTAGGAAGAAAAAAGAATCTTAGCATAGACTAAGTGAAAGAATCACATCATATTTTGAATGCCTGGCTTATATTTGTTGAATGTAAAATAGATTACTATTTATTTGAGATAAACTTCAAACAAAATAATCACTAAATCACATCTTTGTAATCCCAAATTTCTGTGTTTATAATATAAAGATTTTTTGAACGATAATATATAAAGGAACATTGGGGGGGAAAAACTTGTCTGAGACACCAAATTAAAGTTTAGTGGGAACTTTCTGAGCCTTCCTCTGTTGATTTTCCTTTGAATGGAGAATTATTAATAGAGTTAAAGTGATACTCAAAATAGGTCACCCTCTGAGGGCAAATGCTATCAGGAAATTCAGTAGGCAATAATGTGGTTGTGACTTTGTTTTCCTGTGTTTTTCTTCCCACTGCCCTCTGATGGCTCCTTTCAGAATTGTTTCAGAGACTAATGTCATTAATTTCTCTGAAACCAATTAGGAAGGTAAGGGGATAAATAATATTCTATTTTTAGCTTTTTATTTGAATCTTTGATTATTAGATATCTGATTTTTGAGAGTAAGCTTTCCAGAGAAACATGCTTCTATTACTAAGTATGCCTTCCCAGACTCACCTCTTCACCGTTGGTTTAATATACACTTACATTCGTTACAGGAGATGGTAGGGTAGGTAAGTGAAATATTTTATTTTCTGCTTTTTTTCTCATTAAAAAATCATTTAAAAATTACATCAACTTAGCATTAACCTTCATGGCATGCCTCTCCACCTGTGTGGACATGAAATGAAGCTTCTCACTGTCTTCTTCCTGCCTTTTACCTACAAACAATTTTTTTTCTTCCAGTCTGGTCTCCAGAAATGATAATTTATAAAAGGAATTGTGATAAAAGAAAATGTGAACATAAATTTATCTTCTAGGTTTTATTTCTAGTTCTCTTTTATTTTTTATATGGAGCCATCTCCTATATTCTATTACTATGTTGAAAATAGTATTTCATAATGGTGTTGATAGTGTTAGCGATCTAAGAAGAGGATGGGAAAGAAATGAACATTTGTTCAGTACTTACTGTTTTCTGCCAATCATACTAGCTGCGTTATATAAACTATCTTGCTAAATCCTCAATACAGCCCTGGAGAGGTATTAATATATCAATTTTTGGAGAAGGAAATCAAGTCTCAGTGACTTGCTACAAGTCATCTGGCTGGTAGTGAGAGCTGAGAGTCTCCTTAGGATTGGCTAATGCAATCTACATGCACTGTGTAATTATAGTGTATTTCTGGAAAATACCATTTCTTTGGATGGCACTTGAAAATTCCACTTATTAACACTAATAACTTGATTTTACTGTGTCAGCAACAGGTTTTGGGTTGAGACCGTTAAAGAGAGAATATTGGGAAGGTTTTAAATTAATTTTAAATTGGTAGTAGTGTATTTTTGTCAGCATATTAACATAATTTTCTTGTATCTAAATAATAGCAGGGTTATCACTGACACATACTTACATTTACTTAAAGGAGAACATCCCTGCTGTCCTGGGTCAAAAGTATTTTTTTAAGTGTACTTGAATTCACTTAAATGAAATAATTAGAGGTGGGTTTTTTTTTTTGAGGTTAAACTTGTAAATGGAAAAGGCAAGGAGACTGTGACTCCATTCTGCCCTCTAGAGCTATGTCAACATGTTTACAGTTAGAAGTAATGTGAGCTTAAAGTTCTTACACAGAGTTGTCTCACCTCAGGGTAAGACTAGCGTTGAATATAATCCATTATTATATGTATTGTATTACGAAGCTAATTTCAAATCTCTGTATTGTAAATTAGCCTCTATAGAGAATGCCATGCATTCTCATGATGGTTTGTTTTGTATTCACTTGTTAATTCATTCACTCCCAATCTCATTAAAAAAAAATAGAGGTAATTATGTCAGAACACTAAGCTAAAAATCTTCCTTTTTCTCCTCCTAAATTATAGTGGATATATTATTGACTTCCTTAATCGAGGCTATCTTATTAATATTTGGAGAGACAGAGATAAGGACAAGGAAATTAATACTTAATCACCAAGTTTAGTAAGAAACAAGTAGATTGGTCTTGTCTACCAGATAGATGTTTTAGTCATATTCCAGGAGGAGTTCCGAACTTGAGCAAATGTTGAGCCCTGTTCCTGAGCAAACTGCATAGCTTCAGGAGCTAGGTAATTGTAATCACAATGGCAATGTTTGCTCAAATTTGGAGGTAATTATTTTTATAAGAAAAGCAAATTCTGCCTTAGGAGGTCTAAGGAGACTCAATTTCAAGAGAATCTCAGTATAAATCGATATTCTCCCTCACTGAAACATCTAATAAGGTTGACAACAAAGGTATGGAAAGAGTTTAAAAATAATCCAAGTATTTTGAACATGAATAAATCATAGCACAAATTCTATCATAAACTACTACATTAGGCTTAGCACTTTTGGATATTACCACTCACTTGCCATAATTATTAATTATGAAGAAAAACAAGTCACTTTTGTAAATATCACAGTTCAGTTGCGACTTTGATAATTTCTTCTCATCAGAGCTATGTGCAAGCACAAGCGAAAATTGTCATATTAAATATGCATGCATGCATACATACATACAGATGTACACTATATGTGCACACATAATCTTTATTATCTTACAAAGAAACCCAGTAGGCATAAGGATCTCATGTAAATTTAGAACTTATCTATACATGCAACAGCTCTGGGCAATGTGGTACACCAGCTGAGTTATAGAATCCAGGTAAGCACACAGTCGTGTATCAGAATCACAGGCACACAAACTGCATCTCATTTTACAATATCATCTTTTCTAGAGGGAAGTCATAACTTAATCTTTTCTAATAGGCTCAATCATATTGAAACACACTAAGGAAACCAAGGAAATAAACTTGAGCAAGTTCTCTCACTTCCCTGAGCCTTGTTACCATACATCTAAAATTGAAATGATACAGTTTACCTCATAGTGTTGTTGGGATAAAATGAGATAATATATGTAAAAAGGACCTGGCAAAATACCAGGGCCATAATAGGTATAATTATGGTTGTTATCAATATTTGTTAAGGTGGAGATCATTTCCATATGTGAAGAATTAGCTCCTGATTTACCAAGTTTTTCTATCAGGTTCTCTTTGGGTACCACAATTTCTGAGGTCTGGTACTTTGAACTTAGTAAAATTAGGCAATCTTATCACCGCCATCCACAATATCCGTATTTTGCCATTATTATATTTTAGCCAAGTTCATGTCAGTGGAATTACAGACACAGAAGAAGAAAGAATTAAAGAAGTTGCTGCTTATATAGCTCAGAGGAATCTTCTTGCTAGTGAGGAAGGAATCACAACATCCAAACAGTCCACAGTATCAAAACAGTCTACGTCCACTCTTCACCAAGAGGAAGCTTTTGAGAAGAAGTCGAGAAAAGTTGCAATTCGAGAAAAAGCAGAACGCTTGTCACTGAGAAAAACAGTAAGAAATGAATTTAATGTAACTTACAAAAGTAAAAATGCATGTAATATTGGGTGTGTATGTGTGTGTGTTAGTAGATACAGATTGATTTGTGTCATATGAAGAAATATGTGATCTCGCGGAGAAATAAAACTGAAAAAGCAAAGAGAAAAATATCTAAATGCGTAGGTCAAAGAAACACAAACTTAATAGTTATAAGCACCATGAAATTTTAGGTTCTACAGAAATTAAGGTTCTAAAGGACCTTAAGAAGCCCACTTTAGGGAAGTAAAATAATGGTGCTCAGACTTAGAACGTTAAAAATTAAATGTTATATTTGTTTTAAAAAGGGGCAAGGAATATGCATTTGATTTAAATACAAAAGTAAGACTTCAAACAGAAAAGTGATGATTTTGGCTTCTGCTTGTTATTTTAATAGCACAGGTTACTTTGATTTCATAATATTTTGATTTTTTTTCAGTTAGAAGAAACTGAAGCATTTCATAGAAAGTTGAATGAAGATCATCTTCTCCATGCTCCTGAGTTTGTCATTAAACCTCGTTCTCACACTGTTTGGGAGAAAGAAAATGTAAAATTACACTGCTCTGTATCAGGCTGGCCAGAACCTCGTGTCACGTGGTATGTTATCTTTATGAAAACTACTCATACAAAGTTAATTTTACCTCTAGTGAAAACATTCAGCATTATAAATATTCAAGGGTTAATAGAAGCATTTGCAAGTTTGTATAGATTTTTAAAATAGTGAAGAAAGGATACTGGGATGGATATTTTATGTATGGGAAGAAAGAACATTATGATACATTATGATTCTTTATAATCCTATCATACAATCGGTCTTTGTCTTATGTAAAGTGTTAAAATTTCACCAACATATTTACATACAAAGAAAATATATGTCTATAATTGCTATGGACTGTAAAAAAATTGTTCCCATTAAATATAGGCATCATTATGTGACCAGAAGCAGTACTGCCTTTAAAAAAATAATTAAAACCCAGAGGGCTCCATCTCTACTCCTCACATAAGCTGATGTCTCAATGTGTTTTCTAAAGCCAAAGAAGAGGGCATTTGACGGGAAATATTACTCAATATGGGGCCTGAAGAAATTTTCTTTCCATAAAGAATAAGCACCCCTTCACCCCTTCCATTGTATATCCTATTGCAATTGTCAATGATTTTGTAATCCCCAAACTCAGAATTTTCCTATCATGTCATTAATGTCTGCCACAGAGAGCAGAAGTATGGAAACGATTGAGCCAACTCAGAAAGGCATTTTCCACTTTATTCTCTGACATGAGTCTTTTGGATTCTATTTTCTTATCTTCAAGAATGGTGGGAAATGCACCCTATATTGCAGCATAAACACTACACCGGATGGCATTGTCACCCGCAGAGCACCTGCCTCCTTCTTTCTTTCTCGTTATCTGTAATGTTGGTCAGACACCTGGAAAGCATGAATGGAGGTAGCTGACAAGCTAGACCCAGTTACCTGTTTACAGTTATTCTTAAGGAAGAGGTGGTAAGTTTTTTAAAAATTCACCTATGATATCAATCTCCCTCTAATAATATTGAGTTTGCTTACAATTTTTCTGGTATATATACTCTTTTTAAGTTTCTTGAGTTTGAAACCCAAAGAATGAAACCCCAAGCCAGCTAAATATTATCAAGGCAAATAATTTATCTTAAACAAAAGTGGGAAATGTAGGAACATATGTCAATAAAAAAAAATCAATTGACAAGCTTTAAAAAATTAATTTACAAGCTTTAAAGTATAAAAGTATACTACAGTAAGTTAGGAACCAAACCATCTTTGTCCTATCTTTCTCTGTGACTATAGAGTTGCACAATTTGGCCTATTAAAAGGACATTTCCTCTTCAAAAATAGATTTTTTCCCACCTGAAAAAAAATCCAAACTTTCCTATGGAGATGAATAAAGAATAACAAGTTTTCAGCTCTAAGAAATATTATTTGGTCAGTAAAAAATAAACTCCTCTTCTTTCATGAATTCAAATGTTCCACTAATAAATGAATAATCAGAGCCCTCAATCAGGTAGATATATTTAGTATACACCATTCTATCTCTGTTTTTCTGCTTTTTAAAAAATTAGAGTTAAAGATGATTTTCAAAAAAGTACAAAGTAATCTCTGGGAGATAAAATTTAATTTCTTAAGTATTTATTTATTCTGTTAAGTACGCAGCAACCGGAATACAAACATGCTTATGTACCATTGATGGTACTATTTATTAAGCTAGAGTGATGTGGTTCTACAAAGGCAGAGCTCAAACTATATTGGAGATTAAATTCCTTACATTGTGTTTTGTTGGCTGGAAAAGGAGTCATTTAAAGAAAAATAAAGATGATAAAAACTCCCCAGAAAAATTTGTGATGACCAAATTGTGGACCCTTAGAATTCCAGTTATACTGAAAAATAGAAACTGTCAATTTTCAGTTATCCTCAGTAATGGAGCTGAGCAGTACTACAGTTCTTTCCAAAACTTTAATATCTGGCTTTGAAATATTTATCTCCTTAACATGTGAATTTTATGTCCTAGCGGCTCCTTTTAAACCAACATTAAGACACAGAGATAAGATTTGTCTCAGGAACGATTGGGAGGCTGTTCATTTACTGGAATAAGCCTTCTCTAGATCCTACACTTCCTTTAGTGCTTGCGGAAGACAATTTCATTCTTTTTCCAAAGTTCTCCCAGTAGGGATGGATCAGAGCATTTCACAGAAATTTCTGTTGCCTTGCAAGTCAAGTGAAAAGCAAATATTAAAAGAACTAATGGACCACTAAGGAGATAGTTCATCATACTTCAGAGAGCAAGAATTGCCCCTGGATAAAGCTGAAATTTGGACAGTCTGCTAGCAGATAACTGAAAATTGGCTATGGCAATAAGGTCAGATCCAGGTTTTGTGGGGTATGAAGCTTATCCCATTTGGTGAGTACTCTTTACACAGAAGTTACTAGTATGAGTTACGCTTAGAGCCTCGCAGAGACCTGTGTTAGTGAGACCCTGAAACTTCAGCTTCATTGACTCCAAGGTAAATCCACCCCTGGGAGTAAACTTCTATGTGGAATTAGTATACTTCTCTGGGTATGTTGCCTTCTTAAAAATAATCATTAAACAAAGCCCTACTTTTACTTTGAAATGCTAGTACAGCGTATGCAATCTTCAGTAAGGATCCTTCCCCTCAACGAGCAGGGAAACCCACAACCCAAGCAAGAACCAAGGTTGTTGGTGACTACTTTGCTGGCATTTATGCCTTTTTGGTACCCAGCTGTAGCTTCCTGGGCCTGAGACTGAAAACAAGTATGAAAGAAATACTTGAAAATGATCTTCCTGAATAGAAGGAGGTAAATTATAGGAATAAGTTTGTGATAATGCTTTGTGCAGTCAAGCTGCCTCCACTTGTAACAGGTCCTTAGCCACATCTTTCAAAGGCATGTGTGCCTGGGGCCTGGCTCCCTTAGAGCCCTTTCCAAAGATGGTTTAGTTCCAAGTTTCTACTAGGTACCCTTAGGTCATGGTAATCCTTGAGGTCTAACAAATGTTGTGATCATGCAGCAGCTGCTGTTCAGCAAATCCCATGCACTGAGCAAATCTAGCTAAATGGAATCTAGGGGTTACCCAGAAAGTGCTAAGTGACAGGAGCACGCATCACTCATCATGGCCAAGTGCGGGGACGGTGAGGGCACTGTCCCATTCCCAGCCCACTTTGAGAACAGGAGGAGGCCTGTTTAAGCCTTAGATCCAGTAAGAAGTTAGTTGCAGAGGACGCTGCTGCACCTCCGCAGTCAAGCTGGCCGTCCTGAAGGCGGAAAAGCGTGTATGTCGTGAAAAAAGCAAAGTTGTTTCACTTAATATACTGGCTACATTTATATAACAGCTTGTATAATAAGCTATGTGTTGGTTTAAAGGGAAGGGGAAAAAATTACGTTTGTATAATCACGGAACTCCACATCCACAGGTTTCTCATCCAGTTTCAAGCAACTGCAGATCAAAAATATTCCAGTGGGAAAAAAATCCTAGGAAGATTCAAAAAACAAAACTTGAACTTGTTATGTGCTGAGCACTATGCCAGATCCATGCAAATGAAGTGATGTGTAGGTATACCCTGTTGTAGCCTATATGCAAATATAGGTGATATGCAAATACTACATCCTTTTATTTAAGGGACTTGAGCATCTTTGGATTTTGGTTTCCATTGGGGGTCCTGGAGCTAATCCCCTGTGGAGGACAGTATTTGTTTTATTTGCATAAAGAAACTCTCGAAGGAAACATAAGAATCTAAGGAAAGCAGTTAGCTGAAGCTCATTAACTGTTCATAGACTATACATGAAAATGATACAAGTAAAATAGTATACATCTCAATATTCACAAGAATTTCAGAAATCTCTTGACAAGTAATCCCAAAGTGTAGTTTACTCTCCAAAATTAGCTGATGACAGGCCAGTTTGGAATTTCACTTTCCAGAAATAATAAACTGTGAAGCATATACAGAGCAGCCCGAAAATCCTTCTTTTCTTTTCTGACTTAATGCTGAAGACAGCCAGTGTCTAGTGACTTGGAACCTGAATGCCTCTGTGAATTCTTTGAAGAAGAGAATTGAATTGCTTCTTAACCTACTCTTTGCCTGCTGCTTTAAAACAGGCGTTTCTTACACTGACATCTGGAGTACCGGAGGAAAGACTAGAAGCGCCTCAAAATGGTGTGTGTGTGTGTGTGTGTGTGTGTGTGTGTAGGAAAGACATTAAGTTACTAAGTTGAGTAGTATTGGAGAGCAAGGATGGTGAAGCAACCCTGGGAGCTGCGAAATACTGTTTTAACTCAAACTTTATGCAGATCTGAACAACATTTTTGGTCAGAAGCCAAATAGAGTGTCACTTGGTTGTTGGGTCAAGTAACACATGCATCAGCCTTTGGTGTCATATTTCTCTACTTATGCTAAAAGGAACTACTGAAAATACCCCAGTACATGAAACAATGGAGCACGAGGTAGCTTCTGAGTCAAGTGTGAAATTACCTAAACCAATTCAATCAGAAGAACATGTCAATTAGCATGTTCTACCCTGTTATTCATCATAACGAGGAATGTTCAAAATTGGGAGCGGCCAGCAGATTTCTTTTTACAGGCCATCCCTGATCAGATAGTCCTGTCTGCCTGGAGTCCTGTGGTGAGACAGCTGTCTGAGGCCACTTCTAGGCTGGCAGGAAATAGCTAGCAAAATCTCTATGGGTTGGGTAGAAGGTTATATATATTGCTATGCCTGCCACACAGCTGCGTTGCTTAAGCGAGTCCAGCCCTTTCCTTTCAGATCCGAGGGAACCGAGACACAAAGAGCCTCAAGTTACTTTCTTCATCTGCACTTATTTTAAATTAAACAAATCAGAACTCTTTATCTTTGGTTATAAGTTATGAAACTACAATTAATTTACTGTGTTAGACAATAATTCTGCTCAATCCAATTTAACAATTTACCTAGTATGTGCCCATGGCTCATATTTCCTTGAGACTGGGGATACAAGTAAAATATGGATCAGACACAATCCCCATCATCAAGACACTGTCAGCTTAGTAGAACTGACACATATTGAACCACAATTTAATAAATGTTATATCTTGCAATTTGAACCAGGTGACACTGATGTGGAGATGCAGAAACGATTAATATTGTGTGGGATTTCAGGGAGGAGTTTATTGAAGAAGTGGCATTTGATCTGAACCTTGAAGGATGAGTTAGAATTTTGCTAAGTGGGGGAGAATGATACATTTAAAAAAGTATAGAAAATAATTGTGGTTTAGGGACATAGAACATGTGTGCATACATGTGCATGCGCAGAAGTTGGAAAGAGGAAGGAGCTGACTAAGGATTGTTTCCTTTCTTTCTCTCCCTTTCCACTACAATAAAATGCAGCTAAATAGAAAACAGTTGGAAAATGGAAGCATCACATGTTGTCAGGAGCCAGACTGCCTGGGTTCAAATCCCAGCTCTGCTATTCCTAGCTGTGTGAGCTGGGACAAGTTACTTAAGCTCACCATGCCTTGGTTTCTTCATCTGGAAAATGATGTTGAAAATAGTTCTGCCTCGGATGGTTGTTGTGAGGGCTGAATTTACTAATCTGTTTAGAAAGCACTTAGAATCTTGCCTGGCTCCTAATGAATGCTCTGTGTCAGTGATTGCTATTAGTGTTATGTTATTCGTGCACGTAAAGCGGGGTGTCTGAAAGGAAAACAAGTACAATCCACCTCTTCTTTTGGGCAGAAATTGGCTTGCACAGGAAAGTCTGGTTTGGCACCAGAGCCACGGCTATTGAGACCAAGAGGGTGTGGTGAAGAAGAATCAAAGTGCCATTTGTAGACTTGGGAGACAGTGTCTCAGGAAGGGCCCCGCCTTGTAGCTCCAGCCTTTGAGGCCTAACAAGGGATGGAAAAAATGGAATCTTTTCAGCTTTTATTTGTCGGAATTTTCTTTCTTGATTAATATTTTAAGTTCTTCCAAGCCAAGAACCATACTTGCTTATAC